>NC_138093.1:825000-3225000 GCF_964212035.1 Myotis nattereri
TTGTACTAAGAGTCAGACTCTGAAAACCGGGTCTGTGTCTCTTTTCTCACACCCACTGCCTCTAAAGGGCCCCATAGTTCACAGCCCATGTTCCTACTGACATCGCCTTAGGTCACTCACCCCCAGGCCAATCCACACACCCAGTGGCCTGTCCACTCGCAGACGTCCAACCTCCACTTTCCTCAGGTGTACATCTCAATCCAAACCCTACTATGAAAATCTTTTTTTTTTTACCCTCACCCAAGGATATTTTTCCATTGACTTTTTAGAGAGAGAGGGAAAGACAGGGAGAAACATCGATGTGAGAGAAACACATCAATTGGTTTCCTCCTGCACAAGCTCCGACCAGGGCCCGGGCCAGGGAGGAGCCTGCAACCGAGGTACCTGCCCTTGACCAGAATCAAATCCACGACCCTTTGGTCCACAGGCCGACGCTCTATCCACTGAGCCACACCGGCCAGGGCTCTATGGAAATCTTAAACCACAAGTTCCTCTGACTTCTGAGAGTCGGAGGCTGGAATGAAAGAGGCGCCATTAACAGACCTGCGTTATCTCCTGCCTAAAGAGCGAGCAGCAGGCAGCCAGCTCTCGGAGGAGCCCCTTCCCGTGGCTGCCGGGCACCTGGAAGAGACCAGCCTCACAGAGCACCTACCCCGCCCCGTGGAAACAGACAAGCAGTGGCTCCCCGGGCCCTATGAGAACTAACGAGTCCCCTTTGCTTTCATTCCGCTCACACACCCAGGTGCCCCTCAAGTCGCCTGGACCATCCATGCTGCTTCTCACGACTCCCCCAGGTGTAACAGCTCCCTAAGTTTCCAGGAGGGGCGCTTCGTGGAGGCGACAGGACCGTACGTCTGCTCTCCGTGCAGGCGAAGCCCGAGTCGTTTTTGCCAACAGAAGGAGTGGGCACTCAAGGCCACACTCGCTGCGTTTTTCCTGCCTGAATCGTCCAAATCGCCCGAAGCAGCTGAAAACGCGAGGCAGTGCTTGTCTAAAGCAGCTCACAGACTAGAAAATGTTGCAGCCAAAAGGCAAACTGAGTGGGGAGGGGGGGAGTGAAAGGGTTAAGGAAAGACAGATAAGAGAATGAAAGCTGGGTCTCGGTGGGACGCTGCTCCCTGATGAGGAGACAGCGCCGGCGCCCACAAGCCGTGTCTTTATTTTATAGCAGATGCCACGAGGCAAAGTAGGGGCGCGATCACGTTGTTCAGAGCATTCTCGTGAGTTTCAACCTCACTCAACTACATGCACCTGAACCCTACCACAAGGCACGTGGGGCCACGTGTTCGGACCATAGGTTCAAGCTTAATTGTGCTGGGAGGGCCCTGCCTTCCAGCTGGGACTTGCACGTGGCAATGAGAGGACCCCGTCCTTTCATTAGTCCAAGGTTTGAACCTGGCCAAAACACCGTAGCCGTGCCCCATAAGAAAATGTTACACAGAACACTTTTGGGGGAAAAGCTCCCCAAGAAATACACATGTAGGCAGCGCGCCAGCTCAGCAGGAAAACAAATCCACTTTTCTGACCATCGGCAGGTGTTTCAAACCCAGCCTCCCCGCGCGCCAGGCGCCTCGTCCCCCGCTCACCAGCCTGAGGTCCTTGGAGGACAGCTTGGAGAACCACTGGTTGTACTCCAGGGCAGCGATGATGGGGATCAGGTCCCTGGAAGCAGAAACAATGAAGCCCGTGCTCTTACAACAGCCAAGATCCACGCCGTCGGCGCCCCGCGGGCTCCAATCTGGGGGGCGGGGGGCTCACCTGTGGTCCAGGTGACTGAAGTCCTGCAGGTTCAGTTCCCGGGTATCCTGGGTCAGATAGATCGTGTCCACATCCTGTTGGAAACAGCGCAGTCATGTGAACAGCCGGGGGGGGGGCCGGGGGGGGGGAGAGGGAGCAAGACAACGACACGGGCGGATTCGGACGTGACCTGAGCGAGGAAGACTGTGAGCAACAACGAAGGGTGGGAAACAGAGAAACAAGCCAGGCAGACCCTGAAAGAGTCTCTGTGTGTTAAGAATGTGTGTGGTATGTTTGTGTGAGCATGTGTCTGTGTGAGCATGTGTCTGTGTGAGTATGTATGTACTGGGTTGTGTGTCTGTATGTGTTTGTGAGTGATTATGTAAGCGTGAACAGGTGTGTGTTGTGCATCTGTGTCTGTGCATGTGAGTGTGTATGAGTGTATGTTGTGTGTGAGTGTGTATGTATTGGGTTGTGTGTCTGTGAGTGTGTATGAGTGTGTTGTGTGTGAGTGATTGTGTAAGTGTGAACGGGTCTGTGTTATGCGTCCATGTCTGTGAGTGTGCATGTGAGTGTGTATGAGTATATGTTGTATGTGTGTGTGTGAGTATGTATGTACTGGATTGTGTGTGTGTCTGTGTGAATGTGTTGTGTGTGATTGTATAAGTGTGAACGGGTGTGTGTTGTGCATCTGTGTCTGTGAGTGTGCACACTGCACACAGGCACACTCACCCACTGCACTTCCTCCCTGTACGGGAACCCCAGCCAGTCGCAGACACAGGCGTACATCTGAGAGAACCCACCTGGAACATAAGCGGAAACGGGACAGGTTTTCGGGGAAGCGACTGTGAAGCTGAGACTTAAAAGCTCCCACGCGACCGGCGCTGGGCGGGCTCCTTCTCTGCTTGGGAACCAGGACGCCCCCGTGTGGGCGGGCGGGCGGGCGGGCGGGCGGGCGGGCGTGGGATGTGTAGAGCTTAAGTACAGCCCCCTCCACCGCCTGCTGATTACAGCTTCCCACGGACTGCAGCCGCCACGCGCACTGGGCTAGACCTCACGGCCTGGCGGGCCCCACGCAGCCTGAGAGCCGGGGAATGTGCTCACCACAGGGGCCCTGCTCGGCCGCCGGCTGGCTGTCCCACTCGGCCTGCAGGCTGGCCAGCCGCTCCGACGGCTCCATGGACACCCTCTTCATGATTTTCCTGCAGAACCACAACAACGAGGAGCGTCAGAAATCAAGTGTTTCAGACTGCACACAGAAACCTATTTTGTGAGAGGCCATTATTTTATTTTTTTAAATATATTTTCATTGATTTCAGAGAGGAAGGGAAAGAGAGAGAGAAATGTCAATGATGAGAGAGAATCATCCATCGGCACACCCCCTACTGGGGATCGACCCTATAACCGGGGCATGTGCCCTTGACAGGAATCGAACCTGGGACCCTTCAGTCCACAGGCCGACGCTCTATCCACTGAGCCAAACCAGCCAGGGTGCCACACTTGTCGGAGTTTTCTGCACAAACCATGTCCACCTCATCACTTCACAGCCAGGCATCCGCCTCTCCCTCCCAAACCTGGCACCACGCAGGTCAAGGTCGCCTGTGCCCTCACGGTGCCAACCCACCAGACAGCTCTGCCCAGAGCGTGCCTGATGCTGATCCACTGTGGACAGCCTCTGCCCCGAGCGTGCCCGATACCCAGTGTCACCGCGCCAAGCCCACTGGCTCTGGGCTCCCCAGGAGTCTCACCCACCTTGCCCTGTCCAGGGCCCTCATCACAGCCAGGCCTCACCCACGGTGACACCATGACCCTCACACCTGCTGGGCCTGCAGCCCGGCCCTTCCCTCCAAGCTCCAGCCCCCTCGTCTCACAGCCACGGACATCCCCACCGAGACGTCCTGCAGGTCAAGCTCAGCGTTCCTGACGCAGGTGGTCGGGGTTTACCCTCAAAAGCACCTACCCAAGGAGGCGCTCTGGCCTCAGGGGCGAGGGAGACCGGCCAGGACCCTGTGGGGCAAAGCGGCTCAATCGAGTGAGCGTGTGGCTGACTCAGATGTGAGCACAGCGTGGTGTGTCCCAGGTGCCGGCACTCTGTGACCCACCGCGTGCGAACAGGCTACTGCCCTGGCCCACAGCACCAGTCCTCTGCGAGAGAGGCTGGGTTCACTCACGCACTACTCCCACACGGCGTCTCCTTCGGAACATCGGGTGAGCATCTCGTTTAAAAAGGTGGAACGAACCCCTAAGCAGTTGTCTAACTGGAAGACAGGGGCCCCAGTGCCGTGTGATGTGTTGGGACACAACAGTGAAGCAACTAAGTTTGTGTGTGTGGCTGTACTGTGAGCACTTTTTCTTACAGAAGGAATTTTAAACCTGTGTCTTTGGGGAAAAGAACACAAAAACATCCACACCCACCCTAGGACGCGCTCCCCAAGTACAAACCTGTCCCCCCAAATCCTGAGCTTACATGCTTAACAGGCAGACATAAACACGAACTGGTATCTTAAGGTGTATTTCAGAAAACCGAGAGAAAAAGGAAAGAGGCTAATCATTATGTTTACGTTCATTTTGGGGGTTTTTTTTTAGGTTTCCTCTTACTGACCAGAAATAAAACACAAAGGAATGGCGTTCTGTCTTCATTAACCCGCAGGTGACGCCCGCACACCAAGCCTTGGTCCCGGGCACCCACGGAGCGCTGGGCGCAGAGGTCCCACGGGAGGATCCCAGAGCGAAAACCTCACCCCAGGCGGGCAGAGCCACACAGAAAACCTCAGCCGTGGAGCAGGGGCCGAGTGGGAGGAGGCCAGCCCTCACCCGCCCCCCGGGACTCACAGGGGAGACAGGCCGGGAAAGATCCTCCGCAGGCAGGAGCCCAGGTGCGCCAGCACCTCGCTCACGTCCTCGGGCGCCGCCATCCTCAGGGACAAGCTGTACTTCTCGGTTTCCACGGCCATCTGCAGGGGGAAGCGCGGGGACTGCGTCATCACAACCCGTCCCTCGCCTGTGTGACTGTAAGTGACAGAAAAGAATGCCCTGCCCGGCCCATGGGGCTCAGTGGTTCATCATCGACCTAGGAACCAGGAGGGCACGGTGCCATTCCCGGTCAGGGCACGGGCCGGGCTGTGGGCTGATCCCCAGTGAGGGGCGTGCAGGAGGCAGCCGATCCATGATTCTCTCTCATCACTGATGTTTCTCTCTCTCCCTCTCCCTTCCTCTCTGCAGGAATGAGGCCCTGAGGTTGGAGGACGGGTGGGAGGGCCCACGCCAGGCAGCAGCAGGTGCGGCGCTGGGACCCAGGCTCCTGACGCCCTCAGGGCTGCTGGCCCCAGTGGCCTCCGAAAGCTGCCTCTAAACCCCAGTTCTGGAACAGAGTCCCGTCTGGAATAGGCTCGGTTACCCAGACGTAAGAGAAAACTCTGCTGTCACTCCCACCTGCTCTAGAAACCCGTTGTTGTGCACACACACGATAGGAATTCACGTTTCTTTAATATATATATATGTACACACACACACACACACACACACACTTTGATTGATTTCAGAAAGGAGAGAGATAGAAACATCAATGATGAGAGAGAATCATGGACCGGCTGCCTCCTGCACGACCCACACTGGGGATCAAGCCCGCAACCCAGGCTTGTGCCCTGACCGGGAATCGAACCGTGACCTCCTGGTTCACAGGTTGGCACCCAGCCCTGCTCCGCACTGGTGTGGTAACCAGCTGCTCCCGCAGTTACTGAGAAGGTTTTCCTCACGGGAACAGCCCGACCCTGCCCACAGGCCCCTTCAGCTTCTCTTCGGAGCCTCCCCGGTCCCTCATCTTGCTTTTCCACATTCTCTCGAGAAACGTTCAACAGTGAGACCAACCAGAGGATGTTTCACGGTGTCTGACCCTCAGGGGAGGGGATGACCCGCGGTCCCGCCCACGGTCTCCGTGGCGCACTCACCTGCGCGGGCTTGCTGCAGGTGACGCCCTGAATGTCCAAGTAGCTGAAGGTCAACTCGAGCTGCAAGGAGGGGGTGGGGGACACAGACCTGTGATCAGGGCTCAGAGCACAGTTCAAGGTGAAAACGCTGCAGGCAGCGATGCACCAGCAGCTGGAGGTGGGCTGGTGTGTCTCCGTCATCACCAAGTGGGCCCTCGATGGACCGTATTTCAGAAAGAGCACTGCGTGCTCCCCCAGAAGGTGCATGTGCGACTTCGTAAGTTTCATCCTGGGACAAACCCACTGGGAAGCGCTGGCATTTCTACTCTGGTTTTTCATTCATTTAGAAATGAAGTGTGCAGTGAGGCATCTAAGCCCATTTTTCCTTTTATTTCAATGTTTGCTTCAGGGTCACCGCCGGATGACGTCGCGTCCACTGTCCTTCTTTCTGAACCCTGACCTCTCCGGGGACACGGACCACTCAGGGAGCCGTCATTCCTCCTGCCGTCTCCCAGAAGATTCACATTTTGAATGGATTTAGAGAAACACAGTATTTAGGAGTTTTAAACCAGGCTTAAGTGAAACACATAAATAAAAGCCCTCTCTCCCCCTGCTGGTAGAGAAATAACTTATTTCCTTCTTATTTTAGCAATAAGGGTCCCTTCCACTCTCCTCCTGGGATCAGCACTTATTTTCTTCAAAATAGGCCCAGCCCTGGCCGGTGGCTCAGGTTGGAGCATCGTCCCGTAGGCCAAAAGGTTGTGGGTTCGATCCACGGTCAGGGCGGGTAGGGGAGACAGCAATCGATGTCTCTCTCCCACATGGATGTCTCTCTCTCACTCCCTTCCTCTCTCTCTAAAATCAATGGAATCAGCCTCAGTGAGGATTTAAAGAAACAGTAGGTCCAGTCTCCCCTCCCTGCCCTTTTCCTGAACAGTGGCCACCGACCTCCCTGGCTCCAGCCTCTCACGCTCCTGCAGACAATGGACAGAGCCGGGGCCTTTGGTCTGTCCTCTCCTTCCACCTAGAAATGTAACGGGACCAAACAGGACCCAAACCCGGGACCCTCTGCTCTGCTCCGAGTGGGTGGTACTATCATATGTGTGGTGGGTGTGTATGTGCGCACATGGATACGCGGGGGTGGGCTGTACCGCCCCATGTACGGTACACATGGGACGTGTGTTTCTTGATGTGTGCACGTGTTGTGAGGGGTGCATGTGTGTGGTGTTTGCGGTGCATTTGCTAGAGTGTGTGCATGTGCTGTGTATGCTGGTACATGTGTGCATGGTGTGTGCGCGTATTTGAGTGTGCACGTGTTGTGCATTTTGCATGTGTGTGCATGGTGCATGTTTGTGTGTGCACAGTGCGTGTGGTGCATTTGCTGGTGTGCGCGTGTGTAGTGCATATGTGCACATGCGCGTAGTGTGTGTGTGCATGTGCCCTGTGTGCATGGTGCGTGTGTGCGTGCGTTGGCAGGAGGAACCTCGGCGCCGGCACTCACCTTGGAGGGGATCCGCGCTGCGAGCAGGAAGGCCCGGCAGGACGTCAGCACCTGCGGCGGAGAGAGCGTCAGTCCGGGCTGCGGCACCGGAGCGGGTCAGGGCGCGGGACCAGAACCAGGCCCGCCCTCCTGGGCCCGCTGTCTGTCCGTCGGCCTTTCCCGGCTGCCTGTCCTGGTCCTCCACCTGCTCCGCGTCCCAACGCGTTCCCACCTCGCGCTTCTCTCCTCCCACGCTGCCCGCACCCGGCGTCTCTGCGCCGGCCCGTTTCCCAGCATCCTCTCTGCCCCACGTGACAGCTGCACGCCGTTTGCGTCCCTTACGCCGTTTGCGTCCCTTACGCCGTTTGCGTCCCTTACGCCGTTTGCAACAGAGACGGCATCGCAGGAGGAGCACGGCCTCCTGGACGGGACTCCGCTCCCAGCGTCCGACAGAGACGCGAACAAAACGTGAACCGCAGTCCCCGCTGGCCCCGCAGGCCCGTCCTCCCCCGCTCCCGGCGCCAGGCCGCGGCCCAGTCTCACCTTCCAGTGAGAGCATCGGCGGGGTCCCCCCCAGACCCCCGAGGCCGCGTCCCTGCCGGCACCGGGACCTGCCAGGTGTGTGTGTGGGGGGGGGGGGGGGGGGGGGACAGGAGCAGGTGCTCCCGGGGCTCACCTCTGAGGCAGGACAATTTTTGTGAATGGTCCCCGGGATAGTTTCCCATTGAGTTTTAGGGAGACGGAGAGACATGGACCCGACCAGGGCCGGGCGGGGAGGAGCCTGCGCCAAGGTCTGTGCCCTTGAGCGGACTCGAACCCAGGACCCTCCAGTCCGGGGGCGGACGCTCTAACCACTGAACCACACCGGCGAGGGCTACTTTTTATTTTTAATTTCCCTTGTGACCCGCTTCCCCCCTGGCTGTTTGCTTTCCATCCTCCAGAACATGCCGCATGACAGGCCTGGCCATCTCAGCCGGGGGCCAGGCAGTCGCCGCCCACCGGGAAGGGGCCCAGCCCCGGGACCCCTCACGGGGGGGGGGGGGGACCCTTCATCAGGGGGCATGCGCGCCCACCGCCCCCCAGGCCTCCTCCGGCTGAGAACTGTTCACTGCAGGGTCGGGTGGGAAGTCCCTGAGCCCCCAACACCTCCCTCCTCCCTCCACACCCCTCCTCCAGGGGCTGCGATGGGAAGCAGTGCCCCCAGGGAGGAACTCTAAGTTCCGCATTTACAGAGGAGAAAGTGGGTTGCGGGTTCGATCCCCAGGAGGCCGGGCAGGGGGCAGCCCATGGAGGATTCTCTCATCCCCGATGTTTCTCTCTCTCCCATCTTCTCTGAAATCAACAAAAATATTTTTTTAAATGAAATAGTAATTTCACCACCTCCTTTACCAAATCTGCTAACGAGTGGCAAGTGGCCTGAGGTTTCCCGCCTCCCTGCTCCCCACTAGACGTGCTAACGAGCAGGAAAATGAGTCTGCGGCCCGAGGATCGGAGACGAATCACGGTGAAACCGCAAAGGCCGGCTTGTTAAGACTTGGCCGTCTGCACCCCAGAAGGGCGGTTCTGTCAGCGCCGCCTGCCCCAAACGCCAAGGTGAAACATCCCGTCCTTCACTCCTCCGTCAAGCCAGCCGGCAGAGGCTGTCATGCTCCCCACCAGCAAGAACCCCCAAAATGTTCCCACCACCGTGTCCCTCTGCCGTTCTCCCGGGCAAACCTACGATCCCAGGGCCTGGGAGAGGTGGGCACCCAGCCAGCGCGGACGAAGGAAGCAGGTGGGTGACCAGGAGGGGACTCGGCATTTCCTACTCACTCTCCCCGTTCCCAGTCCTGGCCCCCGGGGACCACACCGCAGCGTCACCGAGGGAAGCTTCCGGAACATTAATGCACCTGTGTCGCTCAACTACCTGACCCCATTACTGACGTCCTCACCGCACCAGCAAGCCGGAGTCCCAGCTCGTCCTCACTGTCGGCCCGGTGGCACCCCCAGTGAAATCCCAGGTGCCTCGGTGACTGCTTGTTCCCGAAAGGCCACGCCCGCCCATCACGGAGCTCAGCTCTCTGTTAATAACCATGTTGGTGTCCAGCGGCCCCCAGACGATGACTGCTTTACCGGAAGATGGTCTTAGTCATCCCTGCATCCCCCACATGGAGCAAAGCGCTCGCCACAGCAGGTGTAGGAACACGGGGGGTGGATGGATGGATGGATGGATGGATGACAAGATGAAACAATTACATCCACTCAAAAAAAAATAACAGCCTCACCGAGGATGTGTTTATTGATTTGAGAGAGAAAAGGAGGGGGGAGAGGGAGAGCGAGAAGCGGGAATCAAACTCACAACCCTTTGGTGCATGAGACGACACTCCAACCCACTGAGCCACCGGGCGGGGCAGCCCCGCTTTTCAAGATGATCACAGCAGACTTGCCCGAGGAAAGTAAGCACAGACGGGCTGCGTGACAAGATCCCCCCGTGAGCAGTGGCGACGGCGGAGGGGACACCTGCCACGGAGGGCGGCCCTGCTGGGCTTCGCTTAACCTCCCAGGGCAACGAGGTCGGGAAAACCCTAGGAACCGGCAGGTGTGGGCTTCTCTGCTCCAGAGGTAACCCTCGGAGAGCAAATCTAAAAATAGAAATGACTTTCAGCCCCGTGGGCGTGGCTCAGTGGCTGAGCATCGACCTATGAACCAGGAGGTCAGGGTTCGACTCCTGGTCAGGGCACAGGCCCGGGTTGCAGGCTCAATCCCCAGTGTGGGGCCTGCAGGAGGCAGCCAATCAGTGGTTCTCTCTCATCATTGATGTTTCTCTCACACTCTCTCCCTTCGTCTCTGAAATCAATAAAAAAATATTTTAAAAAAACAAATAGAAATGATTTTCAGGGAGTGCTAAGAAAAAACGGGTCAGTCCATGCCAGGCCTTCGCCCAGCAGTGCTGGACAGGCCCACCCCCGGGGGTCCACTGTCCATGGAGACCTCAGAACTCTCTCCCTCACACCCCCTCCCACCCTCTGCCCAGCAACCCCACCCCGTCTGCAAGGCCCGATGGCTCCGTTCCAAGAACAGCTGGAAACGCGCCTGGACATAGGAGAGTTTTTATGCTGCGTATTTCTACACGATGAGAACATTGCCCTCCACAGCCTGGCACGGATGGTCTATAATTTCTTAGGGACAGAAATTCGGAAAGTGTGAATTCAGGTGAGTCAAAGCAAAAAAAGGGCAGGAAAACACACAGCTTCTTGACTCAAGACAGAGTTGGGACAGGGCTGGGCCCATTCCCTTCCAGCCGCCTCCACCTGAGCCTGGGCTCCAGCACCTTCTGCCTCATCTGATTTGGAGCCGGCTCGGGGGTCGTGTCCACACCCGCAGGCCTGTGTCTGCTGCCCATTAGGATGCGGGGTCATGACACCAGGAGGCAGAGGGCATTGGCTTCATAAGGAGCTGGTGTGTTTGGGGGAAAGGCCTCCATCCTCTGAAATCCCGGACTGTGGGAGCTTGCCAGGCCTGAGGGCTGACCTTGGGCAGGGGTTTTCCAATGGTTTTCCCCCTGAGTACTTTCTGCAAACAACGCCTTATCTGAGGCCATTATGTAAAACAGATGGAAGCTAAGCTGCTTGGGGCGAAGTGAAGGCACCTGGGAGACTGGACCAGGTCCCCCTGGGACCAGGTCCCCCTGTAGCTCTGGGTCCGGGGAGATGGGGGCTGGGTTGGTCCTGGCGATGGGATGGGGCAGCCAGGGGGAGGGGGAGCCCTGGGGAGAGGCCAGGGCTGACATTTACTAGCCGCACAGAAGGGCTTCAGTATCTTCAGAACTTCCTGTTTGTGCCCGTGAGGCTGGGCCAACGAACTCACCTTCCACAGCAAGTCAGTCTATACACACAAAAGTGAAAACATGGCCCTAGCCAGTTTGGCTCAATGGATAGAGCATCGGCCTGTGGACTGAAGGGTCCTGGGTTCGTTTCCAGTCAAGGGCACATGCCCAGAATGCAGGTTTGAGCCCCAGTATCGGGGGGTGTAGGAGGCAGCCGATCCATGATCCTCTGTCATCGTTGATGTTTCTCTCTCTCTCCCTTCCTCTCTGAAATCAATAAAAATATATTGTAATAAAGTTTTATTGCAAAACAGCCACGTCCATTCACTGTCATACTGTCCGCAGCGGCTCCCACTCAGGTGGAGTCGAGGGCGCAGAGACCCGGCCTGTGGGCCTCACGCACTTGCTACCCGGCCTTTTACAGGAGGAGGGTCTGCCCACACCCTACCGACTGTCCCATAGAACATGTCTTACCATTAACGCGGAAGACTTACCCTACTGACTGTCCCACAGAACATGTCTTACAATTAACGCGGAAGACTTCCCCTATTAACTGTCCCACAGAACATGTCTTACAATTTACGCGGAAGACTTCCCCTATTAACTGTCCCATAGAACATGTCTTACAATTAACGCGGAAGACTTACCCTACCGACTATCCCACAGAACATGTCTGATAAATAAGGTGGCAGACTTACGCAGCTGAAGGCATTTGCAAGTGTCGGGCCAGGGCAGGCCACCCCGAAAGACGCCACTCTGGGGCATGTTGATCCCTTTGAACTACAGTTACTTAAGCAGCTGCTCCTGCAAGAACACGGGGGCCTCGTCTGTGTCCCCCAAGCCCAGAGGCGAGCCTCCCCGGGGACAGAGTCCTAACCACCAGAGTTGCGGGGTTCGGGGCCGACAGGTGTGTACACAGACCTGCTCTTTCTTTCATTTACTACCCAAGGCCCAACTCCGCTTAGACGCCTCAGTGATGAGCACCCAAAGCTACTAGTAAGTCTCTCTCTTCTCGCAAATCCTCACAAATGTCTTGTTTCTTCCTGTAAAAAGGCACACTGCCTGCTTTGGAGTCACTTCCTTTTTTTTAAATATGTTTTTATTGATTTCAGAGAAGGGAGAGGGAAAGAGAGAGAAACATAATGATGAGAGAGAATCATGGATCGGCTGCCTCCTGCACGTCCCCCACTGGGGATGGAGCCCGCAACCCGGGCCTGTGCCCCGACCGGGAATCGAACGGTGACCTCCTGGGTCCTAGGTCAACGCTCAACCGCTGAGCCCCGCCGGCCGGTCACTCTCTGAGCACCCATGTTTGATCCCCACACAGACAGTTACCTGGCTTTTCTCCTGTTAATCTGTCTCGTGTCAAGTGTACTGTCCGTCCAGCGCCGGCACTGGGGAGGGGGAGGGGGACTTCCAGGTCCCGACAGAAGTTAATCGAATGTGCTGTTTGCTTCTGGTTATTACGGTTTTATTTATAGCCTCCAAATTGAAATCTACCAAAAACATGCCTCGAGAAAAAAAAAAAAGGAAAAGGAAACCTAATGATAAGGAGACATTTTCTGGCTCTAATTCAGGCCATGACATACTTCACGTCCATGAGAGCCCTTAAGGAGCAGACGAATTCCATGGATGTGAAAAAAAGTCAAAGAAAAAAATGTGCCTAAGGAGGGTGAAAAGAAACCGAAGGCTCTGTGACCTGGAGCCGGGCGTCGGCCCACACAGCGCCTGGTCTCTAACGCAGAGGAACACGCCGGCCACACGGGGGCTGAGCACGGAGTGACACGCAGGCCACACGGGGGCTGAGCACGGAGTGACACGCAGGCCACACGGGGGCTGAGCACGGAGTGACACGCAGGCCACACGGGGGCTGAGCACGGAGTGACACGCAGGCCACACGGGGGCTGACCACGGAGTGACACGCAGGCCACACGGGGGCTGAGCACGGAGTGACACGCAGGCCACACGGGGGCTGACCACGGAGTGACACGCAGGCCACATGAGGGCTGAGCACGGAGTAACACGCAGGCCACACGGGGGCTGACCACGGAGTGACACGCAGGCCACACGGGGGCTGAGCACGGAGTGACACGCCGGCCACACGGGGGCTGAGCAGGGAGTAACACGCCGGCCACATGAGGGCTGAGCACGGAGTGACACGCCAGCCACACGAGGGCTGAGCAGGGAGAGCCCTGAGGCTGCGTTCGCTGTGCCCCACGGGGAGGCTGTCCCAGGAAGTGCTCTGGAAAACCAGCCACCCCAGCCCTTCCCGCAGGGGACGCAGGGAAGACAGAGAGCGAGAACGGAGGCCTGCACCTGTCACGCCCACCCTGCCACACCTGCCCGTCACACCCGCCCTGCCACACCCACCCTGCCACACCTGCCCTGTCACACCCACCCTGCCACACCCACCCTGTCACACCTGCCCTGCCACACCTGCCCTGTCACACCTGCACCTGTCACGCCCACCTTGCCACACCTGCCCTGTCACACCTGCCCGTCACACCTGCACCTGTCACATCTGCACCTGTCACATCTGCACCTGTCACACCTGCCCTGTCACACCCACCCTGCCACACCTGCACCTGTCACACCTGCACCTGTCACACCCACCCTGCCACACCTGCCCTGCCGCACCTGCCCGTCACACCTGCACCTGTCACATCTGCACCTGTCACACCCGCCCTGTCACACCCACCCTGCCACACCTGCACCTGTCACACCTGCACCTGTCACACTCACCCTGCCACACCTGCCCTGTCACACCCACCCTGCCACACCTGCACCTGTCACACGGGCCCCTCCAGCTTCAGGCCTTGGAAAGAAGCCAAGCTGGCCACCTGCCCACAGCTGCCTCCTCAGGGCCCAGGCTCTCCTGTTGCCGGGAGGCCTCGCCTTCCTCAGAAAGACCTGGTGTCTTCCTGCCCAGCCCACGCTCTTCTCTCCATCTCCCCAGACTCCACACCCCCTCCTGGTCCCCCCCCAAATCCCACACGGGGGCCTGGCTGCTCACAGGGGCCCAAGCACAGAGCCCATGGTGTCAGGGACGCTCCCTGGGGCTGCCCACCCAGGTGCCAGGGGCTGCATCCCTCTCCTGGATCGGTACCTGTGTCTGTGGCGCCCTGGGCCATGAGCTTCTAGCCCGCAGAAAACACACACCATGTCCCTCCCACAGAGGTCAAGGTGGCACCACCAAAAGGGGTCAAGGGTCAGGCCCCTGCTAACTGCTTTGTCCGGTTATCTTATCTGATTCCCAAAACACCCCTCAGGGCAGCCACCACCGCCTTCCTCAGAAGCTGAGACTTGAAAATAGTGATCTTTGCTGGAGGCCACGCAGCTGGGACAGGCTGAGCCAGGGCTCCCACCGGGTCTGCCTGGTTCCAGGTGGGCACGACCTCCCCCCAAGGGGCTCAGTGGAACTGCCTGGTGAACGGGAACCCGCACAGAGCTGGGTTCCACCCTCGGCGCCCTGTCCTTCCACTTCCTGCCAGGAAGGCTCCAGACACAGGCACCCGCCGCTCAGCACACAGAACATCCCCTACCCGCCCCCAACTCCTCACTCCCGGGGCCCGCAGACCCTGCAGACACTTTACAACTGTTTCCTTTTTTTTCAATTACATGATTACACTCATGTAATCTATTTATATATTTTTAATTGATTTCAGGAGGAAGGGAGAGGATGAGAGAGATAAAAACATCAATGATGACAGAGAATCGTCGATCAGCTGCCTCCTGCACGCCCCACTCTGGGGATCAAGCCCGCAACCCGGGCATGAGCCCTGACCAGGAATCGAACCCTGACCTCCTGGTTCATAGGTCGATGTTCAACCACTGAGCCACACCAGCCAGGCTCCCCCCAGCATTTAAACGCAGCCTTCACCCAAGGCCCTGCACAGACGCGGGCCTCGGTCTGAGCCTGAGAAGAGACTCCTGAAACCAGGGAACCGCGGCTACTGGCGCTCCCGGTGGCAGCAAAGCAGAACGGCTGTGCGATCCGCTCAGGCCCAGGCTCAGTCCACAGAGGCGCTGCCGCCTGGACCGTGGGAACCGTTCCTGCTGACGCGGCAACAACAACACAAGCCGAACAGCGCCGCCCCCCACACGCCTCCGGCACCGCACCGAGCCGTGCCAGACCCCCGGGCAGTACGGCGTATTCTGACCCATTCGAAACTGTGGCGGTAAAACGTGGGTGGGACAAGGGACCATGACGTTAAGTGGCAGACGTGCAGCCTCAGTAGTTCCACATGTGCATGCGGCCGCGTTTCCAGGGAAGCCATGGGAGACGCGCGGAGGGAGCCCAGCTCAGCAGGCTCTCGGGTTCTGGGTCATGGGGCGCCACGGTGCCCACTGCTCTGAGGGATGCTCCGTTTAGGCCTGTTTTGTCCCCAAACTGACTGCCCACCCTCGTGGTCATTTGAAAACATGGATCTTGCCCAGCCAGCCTGGCTCAGAGGTTGAGCATCAACCTATGAACCAGGAGGTCAGGGTTCAATTCCTGGTCATGGCACCTGCCCAGGTTTCGGGCTTGATCCCCAGTGTGGGGCGTGCAAGAGGCAGTCGATTGATGATTCTCTCTCATCATGGATGTTTCTCTCTCTCTCCCTCTCGCAAATCAATAAAAATATATTTAAACATATATATTTTTTTGTTCATTACAAAAATGAAGAGTGTTGCTCAGCCAACACGTGCGGGGACACTAGGCAAACCCTGAGCTCAGGCTCCGGCTGGCAAAGGTAAACATTTCTAGGGTCGCTGGCAAGGTTCCATCACCCAGACCTGCCAGCTCACGGCCCTTACGTCCGGAACAGCTCCGTGAAGTCGGTCATTTTCCACGGAAAAGCCGCAGGGTCCACGAGGGCAGGAAGGACAGCATCTGTCTAGACCAGGGGCAGGGAATGTCCGGCCCAAGAATCTTCTAGCCCGGCCCTGCTGAGGCATGAGGGTGGGCGTTAACTCACTGTTTGACCAGTGTTGGCAGCTACGTTTAAGCTGATAATTGTGTACGGTCCTCGAATGTTATAAATATCCAGATGCCCTTGGAAGGAAAAAGGTTCCCCACCCCAGGTCAGGGCACAGGCCGGGGTTGTGGGCTTGATCCCCAGTGGGGGGCGTACAGGAGGCAGCCAATCAGTGATTCTCTCTCATCATTGATGTTTCCCTCTCTCCCTCTCCCTTCCTCTCTCTGAAATTAATCTAAAAATAAAAATAGCCCTAGCTGGTGTGGCTCAGTGGATAGAGCGTTGGCCTGCGGACTGGAGGGTCCCGGGTTCGTTTCCGGTCAAGGACACAGGCCTGGGTTGTGGGCTCCATCCCCAGTGGGGGGCGTGCAGGAGGCAGCCGATCGATGATTCTCATCACTGATGTTTCTCTCTCTCCCTCTCCTTTCCTTTCCTCCCTTTCGGAAATCAATAAAAATATATTTTTTAAAATAATAAAACAAATAAAGAAGATCCGATGTGTGGACGTAGCAGCGGTGGGCGGGGACCGCTGCCTGGGCCCCCCCTGTGCCCCCTGAGCATGGGGCCGCTTGGTGTCCAGGTGCTGGGAGCTCAGCACAGAACGCTCCGCCCGGAACAGAGCTGGAGGGAGAGCACGCCGTCCCTGCCTCCCAAAGGCCAGGGCGACCCCATCTCCTCGCTCCGAAGCTGCACGTGTCTTTAAAGAAGGAAACGCGTGAGAGACCTGGCTTTGAGCTCGCAGTCCTCACAGTCCCCGCTTTGAGAAAAGGAGAACTGAGCACAGACAAGAACAGGCTGTGCGTCCCAGCCCCGGATGGAAGGTCACGGCGGCGTCAAAGGCCCCGAGAGGGAGGCGGGCGCCTCTGGGCTCCCTGCCTGGCCCACGGCCTCACCTCCTGGTCCGCGGAGAGAATCGCCATCGCCACGGTGACGGCTGCAGGAAGCACTCGGGGCCGGCTTGTAAAAGGCGGAGTGAACAGGGAGATGGCGACGTAACCACGAAACGACGGACATCGAGTCCGACGTAACCCGAGGGCTGTCTGTGAACTGACAACGAAAATGGATCCAGAGACGGGGAACAGGCTGAGGAGTCTCAGGCGGGAGCCAGGTGGGGGTGGGAAGAGATCAGCCAAAGACGACGTCTGCATAGATGCATCACCCACGGACAAGGCTACAGGGTGGGGCAGGCCTGGGAGGGGCAGGCTGGGAGGGGCAGGCCTGGGAGAAGGGGGTCAAGGGTGGGGAAGGGAACATCTGTAATACTTTCCACAATAAAGATATTTTTTTTTAATCCTTTTTTTTTAAAAGGTTACAGCCGTGTGAATCCATTACAGAGCGTGCACGAAACGACGGAATTACAGAGGAGGACAGAGCGCTGTGAGGGGGCTGTGGCGGTCACAGGGCTTTTCACATGCAATGAAACTGCACAGAATTAAACACACGCACATACACCCCACCCCACCCCACCCCACCCCACCCCACCCCACCCCACCCCACCCCACCCCAGTGCAGGGAACACGGCAGATCCTGAGAGAGACGATGGTATCAATGTTAGCGGCGGGATTGTGACTTTGTGGCATCGCTCTGCAACATGTTATCACCGAGGCGACGTGAGAGGAACACAGGGGTTTTGTTATTTCTTACAACTGCATCGGAATCGACACTTTTCTCAAACGAGGCCTTTTAAACTCTCATCGCTTAAAAACTGCCTGGGAGTCGGGAAGGTCCCGCCAGGGGCCCGAGGTGTTCCTCTCGCCCCCAGACCAGGAGGCAGCCGATCCATGATTCTCGCTCATCACTGACGTTCCTCTCTCCCCCTCTCCCTTCCTCTCTCTGAAATCAATAAAAATATATTTTTAAATACATTGTATTGACTTTTTTTTACAGAGAGGAAGGGAGAGGGATAGAGTTAGAAACATCGATGAGAGAGAAACATCGAGCAGCTGCCTCCTGCACACCTCCTACTGGAGATGTGCCCGCAACCCAGGTACACGCCCTTGACCGGAATTGAACCCGGGACCCTTCAGTCCGCAGGCCGACGCTCTATCCACTGAGCCAAACCAGTTAGGGCAATAAAAATATTTTTAAAAAAGGAAAAAGAAAACCTAGCTCTTCCTTGCTACTTCCCCAACATGTTTAATGTCCTGGAGGTTTTAACACGTCGATAAGGGACACGTGGACAGACGGGCGCTGCAGGGGCTGCTCTATTACTGCCCACACCTCCATGAGGCCTGTTCACGTCGCTGTGGTCTTTGCGTCCGGCTCTGGACACCCCTTTTTACAGCCGGTTTATGTCCGGCGCACCTTGGGCAAGCCTCAGCCCTCTCCTCACCCGACGGCCCCGATTCTCAGCCCCGGTCACCACTTCACTCCCTGCGACGCCCACAGCCTCGCCGAAAGCCTCGGTGCCTCCATTTGCCCGTCTGTAAAACGGCGATAATCGCGCCCAAACATACAGCTCCAGGGAGGTCGAACGAGAGCACGGGACCGCGCCCGCACGCAGCACGCGGACGTCAGCTCCTGTGGCACCGTGACCGCCGCCCTCTCTGTCCTGACTTCCCCTCGGGGTCTCGGAGGTCACGCGGGACCATCCCATGTTGGTACTTTCTGTGGGGACTTTCCCCTTATCTCCTCCACGGGAATCGTTCACAAATAACGTGGCCAGAACGCAAATGGTTGAGAGTCCCTAGTTTTCCTGACTTCTGAACTCTTGATCTGTCCCTTAGCCAAGACTGGTTGATTGACTGATTGGTTGATTGATTGATTGGTTGGTTGGTTGGTTGATTTCAGAGAGGAAGGGAGAGGGAAAGAGAGAGAGAAACATCAGTGAGGAGAGAGAATCACTGATCAGCTGCCTCCTGCAGCCCCACAACCCAGGCCTTGCCCTGACCGGGGCTTGAACCACGCCCTCCTGGTCTACAGGTCGACGCTCAACCCCTGAGCCCCACCGGCCGGCCAGGCCTTAGCAGCGTTTTCTAAAACCACAGCTTCCTGGACCGTCTTCGTCAGCATTTGCTCTGGGGGTTCTTCTGATGGCCCACCATCCTGCACCCTCCTCGGACCAGGGGGACCAATGCCCCCCGTGGCCAACGACCTGCATTGTAAACACACATGCTGGGGTTCGAGGTTCAACCTGAACCTGCGGAACAAAGCCCCACGGACTGGCCTCGCTGGGAGTGCGGCCGCTGGTCTTTGGCCTCTTCCAGTATCAAATCCTGGACGAAGGAGCCGGTACTCTTGGCCTCGAGCCAAAAGCAATACCTTTTAACGGCTCTTCGTCAGTCACTGGGAAGTCCGGCAGGGAGGCTGTGGCAGGTAACGAAGAGTCCACACTCAGAACGGTGTGGCCGGCACTGGTGCAAAAATAGCTACACGCGGACCCTGACCACGCTGATGGAAACTGAGGTGAGGAGTCACGGGGAACCCTGGGCTGCTTCCTCGTGCAGCTTGAAAAGCTCAGTGACACTCCCCCGGAACTCTGCCCGCCAGCCCGCCCTCCCCTGGGGAGAGGGTCAGAGTCAGGCCTGCAATCACATTCCCATGTCAGTTCCATGTAGAAATGGCCTCCGCCTGACAAGGCTGAAGAAAACACCTTAAATTCTAAGTCATGGCCCGGCCGGCGTGGCTCGGGTTGAGCGTCGACCTGTGAACCAGGAGGTCAGGGTTTGATTCCCGGTCAGGGCACAGGCCGGGTTGTGGCTCGATCCCCAGTGGGGAGCGTGCAGGAGGCAGCCGGTCCGGGACGCTCTCTCCTCATGGATGTCTCTCTCCCTCCCCTCCTCTCTGACACCAGTAACAACGTATTTTTAAAGACGCACGTGTACGTAATGAGCTCACAAAGGGGGGAGAGCCATAGGAAACACAGATAAAGACCTTGCCAGTCTCCTTGGGTTTGACGACAGCACAGGAAACCTGCACGAGGCTGGACTCGCAGGACGTGGGAAAGGGCGTCCACAGGCGATTCCTTCCGAGTAAGATCAGGGCCTCGGCCGGGGCTAAGCGACTGTGCGCGGCCTGTGGCTGCCCCTCGCGAACCTGCGGGACCAAGCAGCACCGAGGGGTGTAAACACCCCTAAAGAGGCCCTGGCCCACCTGGCTCAGGGGTTGAGTGTCGACCTGTGAGCCAGGAGGTCACGGTTCCATTCCTGGTCAGGGCACAGGCCCGGGTTGTGGGCTCCATCCCCCGGGGAGGGGAGGGGGGCGCATGCAGGAGGCAACCGATCAGTGATTCTCTTCCCTCATTGACGTTTCTCTCTCCCTCTCCCTCTCCCTCTCCCTTCCTCTGAAATCAATAAGATAAAAAAAAAAAAAAAAAAAAAAGAAAAGAAGGACTGTGATCTGACGGGTCACCAGGGACACGGGCTCCGGGGCAGAGCTCAGCGTACAGTCCCAGCAAAGGGCCCAGTGCCGTCCGGTCAAGCTCAGCACCCCTGAGCGCTCAGAGCTGCGTGGCCTTACGCACTACGCCCTTGGACTGAATATTTTTTATATCATTTTTTTTAAATATATTTTATTGATTTTTTACAGAGAGGAAGGGAGAGAGATAGTTAGAAACATCGATGAGAGAGAAACATCGATCAGCTGCCTCCTGCACATCTCCCACTGGGGATATGCCTGCAACCCAGGTACATGCCCTTGACCGGAATCGAACCCGGGACCTTTTAGTCCGCAGGCCGACGCTCTATCCACTGAGCCAAACCGGTTTTGGCTATATCATTTTTTAAAAACATGTTTTTACTGATTCCAGAGAGAGAAAAGGAGAGGGAGAGAGAGAGAGAGAGAGGAGCATCGCCGATGAGAATCATGGATCGGCTGCCTCCTGCACACCCAGTACTGGGGGTCACGCCCGCAACCCAGGCGTGTGCCCTGATCGGGAATTGAACCCTGACCTCCGGTTCCTAGGTCAAAGCTCAACCCCTGAGCCAGGCCGGCCGGGCTTTTGTCTCTATACTGAGTCAAAATATTAGTCACTAAATGAAAAGTTTTCCAAAACTCTCCACCACATCACGTCCACTCCGACCGAACAGCCTTCTTGTTCTAAGCGCATCTCCCAGAGTTTTATTTCACAGGCAACAAAGAGGCATTCACTGGGCCGTCCTCGCCCGCCCACCTCCTTCGCTCCCCCAGGAGCCCCCCTCGCCCACTGGTCCCGCTGCGGCAGCTTTCAGAGAATGCCACGCAGTCCCCGGCCGCGCGGCCGGCACAGACACGGGCGGCCGGCACAGACACGGGGTCTCTCGGAGGGGCTGGCTGGTTACACTTGCAGGACGAGACCCCTGACATTCAACTTTTTAAAAATATATTTTCATTGATTTCAGAGAGGAAGGGAGAGGGGGAGATAGAAACATCAATGATGAAAAAAAAAAATCAATCATGAGAGAGAATCGTGGATCGGCTGCCTCCTGCACACCCCACACTGAGGACCGAGCCTGCAACCCGGGCGTGTGCCCTGACCGGGAATCGAACCCTGACCTCCTGGTTCCTAGGTCAATGCTCAACCACTGAGCAACACTGGCTGGGCTCAACATTCAATTTTTAGAGTCGGCCTAGATCCCCGCTTCCTTGCAGCCTCCGTACCTGAGGGGTAAGAAGGAATGTGCCCCAGGCCTACGACACACGGAGGACACAGACCGTCAAAGTCAAGAAAGTCTATTCGCGCTTGTGAATGTCACGTGGGTGTTACACAGTCGGTGAGAAACGACCCCAGGAGCAGAGACTGGAGCCACCGCTGCCTGAGTCTGAGCAGCCGCCCGGTGCCCGGTCACCCGTTACCTCGGGAGGGGAGTGGGCCATGGGGAAGCGGGGAAACGCGGGCGGGCGGCTCCCCGTGTCCCTAAAGCACAGATAAGCGATACACGCCGGCTTCCTCCCACCCGGTGACGTCACAGCCGACTCCTGACCGCCCCGCGGGGAGGCCCCTCGCTGCTGGGCAGGCGCGGGCTCAGCCACACAGGTGTTTCCATGGTCCATCTCGACAGGGTCCCTAACGGGCAGCGCAGCCGAGACGGCGGATCTGCCCGCGAAGGAACAGAGCGAAACTCCAACGGCTCCTGAGAGTGAGGGGGCACAGACAGCACGGCTTTTTTTTGGGTTGTTTTTCATTTTGTTTGTTTTTTGTTGTTTTTTTAATATATTTTTATTGATTTCAGAGAGGAAGAGGGAGAGAGAGAAACATTCATGATGAGAATCATGTATCAGCTGCCTCCTGCACGCCCCCTACTGGGGACTGAGCCCGCAACCCAGACCCTTCAGTCCTCAGGCCGACGCTCTATCCACTGAGCCACACCGGCCAGGGCGACATCAAGGCTGATGCGGACACATTGTTTGAAAGGCCACACCTGAAACAGTGGCTGAAACCGATGCCTTTCTGGAATAACACAGGGCACACCTGGCCGGACACTCACACCAGCGCTCTGTTCGTGGATTGTGTACCGACTCCCTCCCTCACACAGGGAGCTACACCGCCTGAGAGCCACGACCTGGCATCACAGAGGGGCCTGAGGGCAGAACAAGAAGCAAGGACAGTCCTCCGCCCTTAGTGATGGTTAACCACGATAACGCCGTGATGCCTGGCCCACGTGGCTCCCATGGTTGGGTGCCATCCCGTGCACCGAAAGGCTGCGGTTCAATTCCCGGACTTGATCCCTGGTGGGGGGCGTGCAGGAGGTAGCCAATCGATGTTTCCCTCACATCAATGATTCTCTCTCACTCCCCCCCTCTCTCCCTCTTTCAAAAACCAATAAAAAATTGAAAAAAATCTTAAAATTTAAGAAGCTAATAATAATAGATTAAAACAATAATCTATAAAGGCCTAAGCGACAGAACGACCGGTAGACCGGTCGCTATGGCGCACACTGATCAGCAGGGGGCAGATGCTCAATGCAGGAGCTGCCCCCTGGCGGTCAGTGCGCTCCCACAGCCAACCTCCAGTGGCAGCAGGCCAACTTCTCGAGGTCCCTCCCTCCACTGGCCAACCTCCCACAGTCCCAATGGGCCCTGATCGCCAGCCAGGCCAAGACACCCCACCCGTGCACGAATTCGTGCACCGGGCCTCTAGTAATTAATAACACTTAAGTGGTGCTTTCATGAGTGGCTTACAGGCACTAACTCTTTTTATCCTAACAACAACCCCAGGAGATTAACAATATAATTAATCCCACTTTACAGAAGAGAGCTGAAGCTCAGAGAGACTAAGTCACTTCACTTGTCCACCATCACACAGCATGGAGCTGATAGGGCACGGCTTGAAGCCACACAGCCTGGGACCACAGCCCACACTCCTTACCACCAAGTTACACTGAGTTGGCCCGGCTGCGGTGGCTCAGTGGTTGAGCGCCGACCTAGGAACCAGGAGGTCAGGGATCAATTCCCGGTCAGGGCACAGGCTTGATCCCCCTGGCGGGGGTGTGCAGGAGGCAGCCGGTCCATGATATTCTCTCATCATTGATGTGTGTCTCAATGTGTGTCTCTCTCTCCCTCTCCCTTCCTCTCGGAAATCAGTAACAATATATATATATATTTTTTAAAGTTACACTGAACTGCTCACAGGCCGATGGGAGACGCTGCCGTGAGAAGGGTTCCTACAGAAACACGAGGCCCTGAGTCCTGCAGGACGAACTGGAGGGAGGGAGGGATTCCCTGCACTTAGGGGCGCTGCACAGGCTGCCGGCCTCCAGCCGGGACATCTGCCTGGGGTCTAAGCAACCCATTGTCGTTTAAATGGCCCACTGGTTCTCCTGGACTCATCTCCGTGACTAAAGGACCTTTTGTGGCTGGAAACACACTTGACCTTCCTGAGCCTGGCACCGACTGTGGGGCCCACGACACGCCACCCCGCAGTCAAGAACAGCTGGACTGACATGTCCCCGCTGACCGACCGAGGTTGGTCCTTAGCTCAACATCCCAGAAAGTGTTCTCGCCCTTTTCAGCTTAATTAACTCAACCACCATTTCCCCAAGGACCAGGGGGCAGAGGAAGGCAAGCGGAGGCTCCGAGAAAGGGCCCAAAGCGCACGGGACCGGAGACAACTCTGGGAGAGAAAGCGATAACGATGCCGGGTTCCTAGTGGACCTGAGAGGGGAGGAGCCAGGAGGGTGTAACATCTGCACTCGGGGAGACACAACTTCTACAGAACAGAAACAAGTCCTCGTCGCTTTCGAGAAGAGAAAAGGTAAATAAATTAAACATGCACACTTGCCCGGCGGTGGGCAGGGCTCCATGGCTGAGCACTGACCTATGAACCAGGAGGTCAGGGTTCGATTCCAGGTCAGGGCACATGCCCGGGTTGCAGGCTCCATCCCCAATGTGGGGTGTGCAGGAGGCAGCCGATCCATGGTTCTCTCTCATCATTGATGTTTCTCCCTCTCCCTCTCCCTTCCTCTCTAAAATCAATATATATATATATAATTTTTTTTTTAAAGACGGTATATTTCTGTCGTATAGGTGGAGGGACAAATGAATAAGTAAGTAGGGAATCCTGCAACAGGAGAAGGAGATGCCTCCACATCGCTAGCGACTATAATCCATCCAACCACCCAGATGGTGAAATCAGTCTCTTTTAAGAAGTAAATTATCTTCCAAATAAGTCAAAACAACACCATCTGAAAGCTGCGATAGAGAGAAAAAAAAATGCGGCTGAGCACAACTCATTTCCACACAAACAGGACCCTGAAGCCTGGGGCCAGCTGTCTTTTCCAGTCTCTTTTTTAAGATCATTAACTAGCAGCCTGCAGGCCAGCCGACAGTTTCACAGATGCCTCCAGACTCAACAGCTCCTGTCTCTGACAGCCCGTCAGCTCTTTCACAGAACAGACACGCTGGCCTCACGCGTGACAAACAGTCACGTTCCCAGTCATTCTCCCGCACATGATGGTGGGGACCCCTCTCACGGCGCAGCCCCGGGAACTGGGCCCCAGCGACACAGCAACAATTCGGACAAGTGAGCACCAAGCTCATGAAACCTGCACCCCAGCTCCCGAAAGGGAGTCTGACTGATCCCTGAGAAAGGGCTGCTCCTGCTCATTCCACAAATATTTTTTAAATGTATTTCTACTGATTTCAGAGAAGAAGAAAGAGGGAGAGAGAGAAACATCAATGATGAGGGAGAATCATAGGCCAGCTCCCTCCTGCACTCCCCCCACTGGGGATCGAGCCTGCAACCCGGGCATGTGCCCAGACCGGGAAGCGGTCCCTGACATCCTGGTTCCTAGGTTGATGCTCCACCACTGAGCCACGCTGGCCGGGCGCCAGGGAGGGGAAGCGAACCTAGATGACTATAATTGTGTGTGTGCCCATTAGAAAAACAAAGCTGACCCAGCTGGTGTGGCTCAGTGGCGGAGCATCAACGGGGATATGGGCTCGCTCCCCAGCAGGGGGCGGGCAGGAGGCAGCTGATTGATGATGTTCTCTCTCATTGATGTTTCTATCTCCTATCGTTCTCCCTTCCTCTCTCTCTAAAAAAAAAATCAATAAAAACATATTTAAAAAGAAAAAAAAGCAAGCTGGCTTTCAAACTCAGGCAGAAAAAGGCCCAACACTGGAGGTTCCTCTGGGAGTCTCATGCCCTTTGACCCAGTGTAGTTTTCCCGAATTCGAATGTCTGACTCACTGGAACCAGAAAAAGAACAGACCCGTGACTTCCACAGCTCACTGGCCGGTCTCCCTCTCTCTCCCCCTCCCGCCCCATCGGGGCTCCTTGGGCAAAATCCCTGCCGTGTTTCACATCCTTTGCTTTCTCCTGTAGCCCGGCCCGTGAAGTGAAAGGCATCGTTGACGGGCGAGGCCTGGCCGGCCTCCAGGAAACTGAGCCCTGGACACGCGGCTATTTTTTCTTAAATGTCCCACTTCTGGTTTCTACAGAGTCACCTTTTAAAGAAACAACTGTTCTTCCAGGCAAAGCTCTAACCACCTTAGAAACGCAGCCCTGTGAACACGCGAGCTGACTGCTAACCAGGGAGCTGGGGCCCTCGCGCCAGTGTGGCCCAGTGGCTCAGCATCGACCCAGGAACCATCCCGGTCAGGGCACAGGCCGGGGTTGCCGGCTCCATCCCCATGTGGGGCTGCAGGAGGCAGTGGATCCATGATTCCCTCTCATCACTGATGTTTCTAACTCTCTCTTCCTCTTCCTTCCTCTCTCTGAAATTAATTTAATGAAAAAACATATTTAAAATAAATAATAAATAAAGCGATTAGGGAAGCAACTTGACCAGGGAAACCAGCCACTCCCCGCTCCCGGGGACCAGGCCAGTGGGCGATCCTGTGCCCAGGCCAGGCTGCGGGCAGGAAGGGTGGGGAGGAAAGGGCCCCGCCCTCCCGCCGCACAAACACTCAGGTCGCCCATTTGGCAAAGCATCGTCCCCACCCTCGGGAGACCCCTGTGTTCACCAAGCCAAGCAGGCAAATGATCTGCAGACTGAAACGTGGGCGGCAGGCCCGGCCCGCGGGCGTCTGCGGAGTCCACGCGGGCGGGGCGGGGCGGGGCCGGAGCGCTGGGGGCGGGGCCAGGGCGCTGGGGGCGGGGCCGGGACGTTGGGGGCGGGGCCGGGGCGCTGGGGGCGGGGCCGGGACGTTGGGGCGGGGCCGGGACGTTGGGGGCGGGGCCGGGGCGCTGGGGGCGGGGCGGGGCTGGGCGGGGCGGGGCGGGGAGGCCGCTGCTCCCAGCCGATCACAAGGGCCATCGCTACGGGAAACCAGCCGAATCCAAGGAGAACTTTCCAAAGAGCCCTTCGCAGCTCAGAAAGGGCCACAAAGGTCTCTCCTTCCCCCGCCCACTCACCCTCCCGGGGCCTTGGCGCGCGGCCCCAGGAGGAAGTTCCGGGCCCTGGCACGGGGAGGTGGGCAGGGCTGGGCTGCCAGCTGCTTCCTGAAAAAAACGCAAACCTCAGGCAGCCTGGCAGGGGTTCAAACACCGGCTTCAGTCAGTGCTGGGGGTGTAGGGGGTGACCACGTGGTCTGGGGGGATGGGAATTCCCAAAACCATCCCCATCGGAAGGCTGCGTGACCCCCGCCCCGAGAAAAGGTATAAACTCCAAGAAGGGTTCCGCATCCGAAGAGTCACCTCCCAAGCAAGCCCGTCTCCGCAGTTAGGCTTCTCACACATTCCAGAAAAGAATGTGTTGGGAATTAAAGTCCATTCATTCTGGGTGCGGCTCCGTTTACATTCCTGCATTCATGAAGTTTCCTTTTTTTTTTTTTTTTTTTTTTAAGCTTATGTGTTGCAATCCTCCTGGCTATGTTCCCAGGAGAAAAAGAAAAATTCCGGTGGAATAAGAGAAAGGACGCCTGCAGCGTGGAAGTCAGCCCCCTGGCCTGGGGGGTGGGGTACAGACGCCGAGACAAGCGGTCTGACCCGCGAGGAGCCAAGGCCAGGCCGCTCCACTCCCCACCTGGGCTGTGCAGGTGCGCCGGCCACGCCCCAAAGGAGGCGGGAGGAGTGGACACAGGCCTCAGGAAAGGGTCCTCACCCTTCACCTGGACAAATGCCTCCTCCAGTTAAAGTGCACGACTTCTCTGGACGGGGACAATGTTAGCTGCGTGTGTCCCCAAGAGAGACACGGCCCTGGCCCACACACCACGGACGTCCGAGCGACACCGTGGGCCACGAGGAAAACAGGCCGGGTGGGTGGTTCCACAGGTGGCTCAGGCCCTGCAATAAACTCGGGGGCTGGTGCAGGAGGCAGCGATCCGTGATCCTCTCTGGCCATTGATGCTTCTCTCTCCCTCTCCCCTCCTCTCTGAAGTCAAGAATGAAAAATATTTTCAAAAAATTAAAATAAAACCAGGTGCTAGAAAGCAGAGTGGGCGGGGAGGAGAGTGTCCCCCAAATCGCCGAGGTTTTTCAAACTGGAAACCCTCAGGGTCTCTCCGCCTCCCCTCCCCCCCAGGCATTCAGGTGCAGCCACTGTTTCCTGCGGGTGTGTCTCCTCTCCCAGGTGTGTGTGTGTGGGGGGGGGGGGGGCTGATGATTGACAGGTCAGTGCCCTGATCAGATAACGGCCCTGGTCCTCCCCTCTGTGGGGCCTGCGTGTGTTCACTCCTCCGCTTCCTGTTAGAGGAGTTTGGGAACTCGTCTGCGTCCTTCTCTACTTGTCAGCCTCCCCGCCGGACGCCAGAGCCCCAGGGCGCAGGCACCACCCAGCTGTGACGTAGGATTTGCTCCCAGAACCTAACACAGCCCCAGAGGAACCAACCGCCCCTGCCGGCCAGGAGCCCAGGAGCCCGGGGCACTGGCCTGGACCAGGGGCTCCTGGGAGCACAGCCCCAGCCCTGCACCTGGACACGCCCCGGGGGGAAGGCTGAGGAGGCGGGATGGGGAGCAGGAACAGAAGGAAGGTCCTGGACAAAGAGAGTTCTGGCAGCTGCACAGGTGAGCTGCCTGGGACGCGGCCCCTCTCTTTACTGCGGACACTCAGCTCTCTCCTAAGACAGGACTCGCTGCTCCTGCTGACTCCCGAGGGGTCCTCTTCGCTACCCGGTGTCCAAGGAGAGCACCGCAGCCTGACGTTTGCAAACCTGCTCCCCGCGGACCCCGGCTTAGAAAGTGCCACCAGGACAAAGACCAGGATGGCCTCACACAGCCTCACGCCTGCCAGGGCCCCGGAACCGCTGAGTCAGGCTGAGTCAGCCGAGGCCTGGTGACAGGCAGGAGCTGTGACAGGACCAGGGGGGCACCTGGGCAGCAGGGGGCGCCACCCCGGCCTTCTCCTAACCTGCAAGACCAAAGCGTGCCTGGGAGCCGGGGGCCAGGAGCCCGGCTTACCACAGCGGGAACAAGCCGTTCTGCTAAGGAGGTTGTGGAACGGACAGTGAAGGTGATGAGGTGCGGCCATTCTCCGCGCGGACTCCCCGCATAGCAGCCAGGTGGAGAATGCATCCCCTAACGCGAGCCTGTGTGTTTTTCTCTAGGTTTTAAATTTTCTTTTTTCTTCTTCTTCTTTTTTATTGAATGTACTGGGTGACACTGGATAATAAAATTATGAAAGTGAACAGTTTCATTCACACACTCACTCCCCCCCCCCCCAAGTATCACTCATTCCCCTCCTTTTCAAAAAGAGTTGGGGAACGTGAACCAAGATTTAGACAATAGGCCCCCTTTTCAATCGACTTTCACAGTAACTATTAACAGTGTTTCCAATGAAGGGGAGCATAAAGGCACTACAGTAACCTTAATGCGGCCTTTGTGTTGTTTCCTGCGAAACTGTTTAACTGCTTTGTAACTTCAAAAACAAAGTTCCTCCCTGTTCGTTCCATGTTCTGATGAGATCTCGGGGCTCCTCAAGGCCCTCAACCCCCCACCCGCACCCACGTCCCAGGGGGACGAAATCCCAGAGGCTGGGGACAGGACCTTTTCAAGAACAAGGAAAAGCACCGCCAGGGCTGGTACAGGCTCAACGGCTTCGCCCAAGGTCATCCGACCCGCCCATCCTGGCGCAGAAACTGGGGCAGTTGGAGAGGAGAGAGGCGGGCGTCATGGGCTCGGGTGACAGGTTCACGGGGCCTGGCCGGTGGCCGGAGGCCGAGCTGCAGCCCAGGCCGCCTCGCCGCCACCAGCACCGGTGGGAGCAGACCCGGGTCCTGAGGGGGTACATTCTGGGGCACTGGATGGGCGGATTTTGAACTTCCCTGGACTTCGCCAGGCCCCTGGCAGCAAGGCGCCCCGAAGATCGGTTCGGCTTGTCCTGCTTCCTGAGCCCGGTTTTCTCAGCCTGTAACCTCACCCGGGCTCTGAAAGTTACCTGCGCGCCGGGTCGAAAGCGATCCCGAAAAGCCAGACTCCTGTGGTGCCACAGGGCGCCCCGTTCAAGTTACCCCCCGCCGGGCCGGGCGCCGCAGGGGGCAGGGGGGGCGCGACCACGGCTCCCCAGCAGCCTCCTGGGGGCCACGCAACCCGCAGGTGCCGGCGTGAAGGTCACCCGCTCCAGCAGCGCCCCTCACTGCCGGGGTCCAACGCACGCCCGAGGGTGACCCGCTGGGGGGCGCCGGGGGCGCCCGGGAGTCAGCAGGGAGCGAGCCCACCTCGGTGAGACGAAAGCGGCTGCCGCTGCGGAGGGAGGGCGCCCTGCGGTGGCGGAGGAGCCACCTCTCACCCGCCCGCCCGCCCGCCCGCCCACCCGCCAGGCCGGAGCGCCTCCATCCCGCGCAGCCCCGACCAGGTCCAGGCCTCACGCCGCTCATCCAGTGGCCCCGGGAATCGCTGACGGGGTTCATGCCACTTTGACTTCAACAATAAACTTGCGAAATACACGTAGACTCTGAGACTGTCACTGCTTCATGAGCTCCGTGGAGAGTTATGTATTTATTTGATTTTTTAAAAATGTTGATTTCAGAGAGGAAGGGAGGGGGAAAGAGAAATAGAAACATCAAGGATGAGCCCGGCCGGGTGGCTCAGTGGGTGGGCGTCGACCTAGGAACCAGAAGGTCACGGTTCGATTCCCGGTCAGGGCACAGGCACAGGTTTCAGGCTCCATCCCCAGTGTGGGATGTGCAGGGGGCAGCCGGTCCATGATGCTCGCTCATCATTGATGATCTCTCTCTCTCCCTTTCCCTTCCTCCCTTGAAATCAATAGAAATACATATTTTTTAATAATTATAGAAATGGAGAACAGATGAGTGGCGATGGGGCTGAGGAGTGATGGGTGCGTGCGTGGGGCTGTGAAAGGCACCGGGGCGCATGGTGAGGGGCGCGTGGACAGGGGCACGTGGACAGGGGCGCGTGGACAGGGGCACGTGGTGGGGAGGGGTGCATGGTGAGGGGCGCATGGTCAGGGGCGCGTGGACAGGGGCGTGTGGACAGGGGCACGTGGTGGGGAGGGGTGCATGGTGAGGGGCGCATGGTCAGGGGCGCGTGGACAGGGGCGCGTGGGGAGGGGCGCATGGTGAGGGGCGCGTGGACAGGGGCGCGTGGTCAGGGGCGCGTGGACAGGGGCGCGGGGACAGGGGCGCGTGGACAGGGGCACGTGGACAGGGGCACGTGGTGGGGAGGGGTGCATGGTGAGGGGCGCATGGTCAGGGGCGCGTGGACAGGGGCGTGTGGACAGGGGCACGTGGTGGGGAGGGGTGCATGGTGAGGGGCGCATGGTCAGGGGCACGTGGACAGGGGCGCGTGGGGAGGGGCGCATGGTGAGGGGCGCGTGGACAGGGGCGCGTGGTGGGGAGGGGCGCGTGGACAGGGGCGCGTGGACAGGGGCGCATGGTCAGGGGCGCGTGGACAGGGACGGCGCTGCCCAGGGGGACGGCGTCCGCGCCCGGGCTGTGACATTCTGTTGCAGCTGCCCAAGGTAGCGGATACGGGACAAGGGGGCAAAGGCTCCCTCTGGTTCGGTCTTACAGCCGCATGTAACCCACAACTACAGAAAACTAGAAAGTTCCATCTTAAAAGAATGCATCCATTAAAAGGCGCGTCTAAAAGTCCGGGTCCTGCCAAAGTGGGTGAAGGTCCACGTAGCTGACGGCAGAAGGGAATACGTGTCTCAGAAACACGGGCCGAGGGCCGCTCCGGTCGGCATCCTCAGGGGGGAGCCACGCCCTCGGGCCGGACTGCCCCACCCACCGCCACGGGCTCTGGACAAACCAGCATCGTCTGGGGAAGACGGCACCCTCTCCCTCATCCCTGGAAACCTACAGGGCACACGCGTGTTCACGGCTGGGAGCGCCACGCAGCAGCCACCGGTTTGTCCTGAACACCCAGATGGACAAGCGCAGTTGATCCCGGGGCCCTGGGAACCTGGTTTCTTTGCCAAAAGCACAGCGCGGGGATTCTGGGTCTGTTCGGGACGTCCAGGCTGCTACGAGGCCTTCCTGGCCTCGGGGAGAATGGGCGCCCCCCCTCCGTGGAGGCGAGAAAACGGAACCGAGGCAGAGACCCCGGTTCTCTGGGCTTTCCCTGCCCGGAGTTTATCTTGCGCTCAGCACTGCGCTCAGCAGAATTAACTGTGTCCCAGTTAATCTCCAAAGCCAGGGCTTACGAATGGACACAGACACAAGGCTGTTTCTAGAGAGAGCCGGACTGAGGGTCAACATCGTTGCAAGCGGCTGGGCTCAGGGAGAGCAGGTCTGGCTCCAAGTCCTTTACCACTGGGCCCACTTCCTCCCCGGAGAAGGGAGGGTGACGTGCCCGTGGATGTCATTAGACACAGGTGTGGAGAAGAGACCTGTCTAACCTGTCCCAACTTTCACCTGCATTTCAGCCGCCAGGAGAAGCGGGAGCCCTCCGCCCAGGCCCCTAACTCTCGGAGCTTCCCCAGCCTCCAGGCCCATGCGTTCCCTTTGTCCTGGACATGTGTCTACCCTTGGCCGACTGACCCATCCATCCGTGTGGCCTTCCATCCCCTTTTCTGGGAGTCGCCTCCGACCCTCCGGCTTGAGTTAGGGCCCCTACGATGTGCAGCGGTCCCCGAGTTCGGAGCACTTGTCCCAGTGCTGCCTGTTGGCGTGTGTGCCTTCTACTAGAGCACTGGTTCTCAACCTTCTGGCCCTTTAAATACAGCTCCTCATGTTGTGACCCAACCATAACATTATCTTCGTTGCTACTTCATAACTGTCATGTTGCTACTGTGATGAATCGTCATGTAAATATCTGATATGCAGGATGGTCTTAGGCGACACCTGTGAAAGGGTCGTTCCACCGCCAGAGGGGTCGGGACCCACAGGTTGAGAACCGCTGCACTAGAGTCTAGTGACTAGCCAGCCGTGGGCAAACTACGACCCCTGGGCCGGATCCGGCCGGTTTGAAATGAATAAAACTATTGAAAAAAAAGACCGTACCCTTTTATGTAATGATGTTTACTTTGAATTTCTATTAGTTCACACAAACACTCCATCCATGCTTTTGTTCCGGCCCTCCGTTTAAGAACCCATTGTGGCCCTCGAGTCAAAAAGTGTGCCCACCCCTGGACTAGACTGAGCTCTGAGTCCCACGAAGGCAGAATCTACGTGCACTTTGCACACACGAGGTGTCCGCCACACAGTCGGTGCTCAGAGTCCGGAACAAGTTAACACCTGAATCAAGGAGATCAAATCAAATCAAATAAGCAGGAGCGCCGACCCATCTAAGAGCCAAGACTCCCCGATCATGGCTGAAAATCTGCCACCGCGGAAGGACCGGCCACATTCTTTCTACTCTGAGCACATGGCTGGCGAAGCAGGCAGGCTCTGCGTGAGGCACAGCCGATTCTGTTATTAACTAGTCCTTAACTAGTGAACTAGCTGGGTGACCAGAAGCAAGGTCCCTCGGCTCTCCAGTCGTTCCAGTGGAGAAGTACGCAGTGCGGAGCCCAGAGGGCTGCTGGGATGGAACAAGGAAATGCATAATTAAGGGATCCGCCCACAGCCTCACCATCGGTCAATGTTCAATAAATATTAGCTTCGATGGCCGATGGCCCTGAGGAGAAGGAAGGAGAAGATAAACCCTGAACAAAAGATAAGCTGGAAAAGGTATAAAATCTCCCAGTGGGAGAACAGGAAGCAAGTAACAATGTCACACCCGCCTGGCTGTGCGAGGACCACCCTGCGGGAGGGAGGGGGCGGGGAGAGGGACAGACACAGGCTCGGGAAAGATACCTGGAAAGTACCAGGACAACTCATTCGTGACCGAAGGGCCAACAGAAAGTCAGAAATGCCCATTTTAGGCGGTCCCCAATGTCTCCATTTAAGCAACTGAGTAACTGGCTTTCTCAAAATTCAGAGACTCCAAAATCCACAACTTAAAGGCGGCTAATTCGTAGACCGTCGTGCTCAGACTTGAAGCTGTGGGACCTGGGCTATTTCTATATCGCTTCCTGCCAGGGCAGCGCGGCCGGGACACGCTGGGCGGGGACTCTGGGAGCCCAACCCTCACATCCCAGCGCTGGTGCAGTTTCCTTACAGCTTCACCGGAGCCAGCCAAGGTCAAGAGGGGCCCCATTCCCTCCCCCGCCCCCCGCAAAAGCTTGACATGGAGAACTAATCATAACTATTTTAAATGGTGCTAACTTCACTACAGTGACCATTTAAATTTTTTTCTTTTAAAAAAATATATTTTTATTGATTTCAGAGAGGAAAGGAGAGGGAGAAAGAGAGAGAAGCATCAATGATGAGAGAGAATCATTGATCGGCTGCCTCCTGCACACCCTACACTGGGGATCGAGCCCACAACCCGGGCCTGTGCCCTGACCAGAATCAAACCCGGGCCCTTCAGTCCACAGGCCGACACTCTACCCACTGAGCCACGCCGGCTAGAGCAGTGACCATGTACATTTGTCTTTGAAAGTTTCACTTTGCAAATTGCACTCGGGACTTAGGTTTATTCTTCGGGCCGTGAGCAGCGTCCACTCAGAGTAGCAGCACCTACCCCGTCAGACAGTCGTGAGAAACGCTGACCGGGAAGTTTGTATGAGGATCAACTTCAAACATGTCAAACCAAAAACGGGGCAACACAATCTCCTCTTTCTGCACAGCCCTCCCGAAGGCCCGCAGCCCTGAGGTCGGACAGCATAAAGTAAAACACATGCCCAGGAGGCCCTGGCCGAGCTCAGCGGCTGGAGCGTCGGCCGAGACCCCAAGGTGGTGGGTTTGATCCCCGGTCAGGGCACATCCAAGAAGTGACCAATGAGAGCATCAGTAAGTGGAACCACAATCGAGGTTTCTCTCTCCCCCTGCCTCTCTCTCTCAAAATCAAGACAGAAATAATAAACACGCTTTAAGGAAACTTTAACTTTTTATTAAAGTCGAATAGAACAGAATAACGGCTCATTTCTGCTGGGGTGGCCCTAGCCATGTGGTCCACGTGAACCCACTGTGTTCCAACAGTCACTCGGGTTTTCCCACCTCAGTTCCTCTGGCCGGAGCCCGGAGCCCGGAGCCTGGAGCCCGGAGCCCGGAGCCCGGAGCCCGGAGCCTGGAGCCCGGAGCCCGGAGCCCAGAGCCCCGAGGGAGCTCATCCATCGCAGAGAAGCCCCTGCGTCCACAGGGAAGCCAGAGGGTCCCTTAAAGACTCTCGGGACCGATGCTACCAGCCCGGCCGGTGGCTCGGTGGTTGAGCGCCCACCTATGAACCAGGAGGTCACGGTTCGATTCCTTGTCAGGGCACATGCCCGGGGATGTTTCTCCCTCTCTCTCCCTCTCCCTTCTTCCCTAAAATCAATAAACATATACTTTAAATATACGTATCCTTTTTCAATGACATACACTTGGAATTCGTTTTAAAATCCTCCAGAAGATAAACACCAACCCCCCGTGGAGAAGCAGACACAACAGCGTTGGCGAAAACCGGCAAACCGGCTGGAAAGGCGGAGGCTGAAGAGAGCTCACGGGGCTCAGCCGCGCTGCTCCCCCAGGTGTGAGTGGGAATTCCCGACAAGATACACAGAACATTCTCCCACCAACAACACACACAGGGCGTTCGCGGCAGCTGCGATCTGGGTTCACCCCCATCTCAGCCACTGAGGTACCACCGAACGCTCCTCCCCGCTCCGAGGGGCCACTGCGCCTCGGACAGCTGCCCGACCAGCTGTGCCCAGCGAGTCCCCCCCCTCAGCCCCCAGCAACGTGCACAGAACCCCAAGGTCCATCTCAGCCCCCAGACACTGCCTCCAGCAGGCCCCTCCCGCCAAGACACCAGAAAACAACGACAAAGGACCAACTTCCTCTCCACGTTCTCACTCCTCACCCATGAGACAGATGCGGGCACAGCCTTTGAGAAAAGTTCATTCAATCACGAAGCCGACCCAAGGCCATTTTTTTTGTTGAAACATCTCCCTACATCCTCACCAATCAGATCACACATCAGCCACCACAGCGATGATCCCGGAGGCCCACCGAACATCAAACACTGACGAACAGGAGAGCAGGCTCAGGGGCCTAAACATGGCGACGCCCACAACTCCACCCGAGGAGCAAGGCTGCGAGAACTCCACCGTCTGGAATCCTTCCACTTGAACTTTCCGCGCACAAACACTCCAGGGAATCTAGGCCAGCACAGTCCTGGGAACTTGTGAGCCAAACATGAAACAGGACCAGGGCTGCATGGCAACGAGGCGGTCGGGAGGGGGCAACGAGGCGGTCAGACGGGAGCAGGAGGAGGAGGGGGGGTACTCGCTTCCGCTGCTAAAGGCTTTCCCGAAGGACGGCCAGCACTTACCAGCACCTTGTTTTCAAGCTTGTCCCCTTTCCCTTCCAACTTGACCTTCTTCTTGAGGCCGATCCTGACCTTCCTGCCAAGGACGTCCTTGATGCTCTCTGCAAGAAGGGACAGATTCGTCACCACCTTTTAGCAACAAAAACAGAGCTGGGGGCAGGGGAGCATTTGGAGGAGGATTTTGGGGTGTTTTGTTGTTGTTTCCCTTTTGTAAGGTATTTGCTTGGTTTTTTTATATATTTTTATTGATTTCATGCCCTGGCTGGTGTGGCTCAGTGGACAGAGCGTCGGCCTGCGGGCTGAAGGGTCCCGGGATCAATTCTGGGGTCCTGGGGTCAAAGGCACGTGCCTTGGTTGCAAGCAGTGGTTCTTGATTTCTGGGCCTCAGAAATCAGGATTTTAAAAAGGTTCCCAGGTGATTCTAACGTGCAGCCAAGGGTGAGAACCACTGGTTGCAAGTATCCCCGGACTCTGGTCAGGACTCATGCAGGAGGCAACCAATGGACGTGTCTCTCTCACATCAACGTTTCTCTCTGTCTCTCCCTCTCCCTCCCACTCTCTCTAAAAATCAATGGAAATATATACCCGAGTGAGGACTTAAAAAAAAAAAAAAGGCAACAGACCTGGAGGCTAGAGAGAGAAAGGGAGGCCTGACCATGTGGACGGGGGCAGGAAGGTCTCCCTGGGACCCCCATGAGCACCCGCTCTGGACAGGGCCACGCGAGACAGCGCCTTCCTCCTCCTCCTCCTCTGGACCCGGCCTCCGAGTCTCTCTCAGACAGGCAGCCAGTCACCCTCTCCCCAAACTCCCCCCTCAACACCTCCTGACCCCTGGCCTTGACCCTCGTCCAGGCCTCAGAACCTCTCACCAAGACCAAGTCCCTGACCTCCGACCTCTCAGGCCCGCCCCTCCCTGAGCAGAGTGGCCCTTCCTTAGGCCCTTCACCCCGGTCTGGGCGTGGCACTCCTTTGGGGATGAGCCCAAACCTTGCAGCTGCCACTCAATGTCACCTGCTCTCAGCCTCCGGTCTGCACACCTGGCGATGCCACCACCGCCATCCTGGCACCCGGCACTGTTAGGTCATTCTCTCCCTGCGCTCCTCCGCTCCTGCCGAAGCAGACTTGGGACTATAAGCACCGGGAGAGAGACAGCTATCTACCAGAAGTGTTAGCTTTCTGAGTGGCAATGGGTGTGACATGTTCCTCTCATTCTTTTTTTTTTTTTAATGTATTTTTATTGATTTCAGAGAGGAAGGGAGATAGAAACATCAGTGATGAGAGAGAATCATGGATCGATCGGCTGCCTTCTGCACGCCCCCCACTGGGGATGGAGCCCGCAACCAGGGCCTGTGCCCTGACCAGGAATCGAACGGTGACCTCCTGGTTCATAGGTCGAACTCAACCACTGAGCCACACCGGCCGGGCCTTCTCATTCTTTTCTGCACTTAATTTAAAAATCAATACCCTGTGTTACTTTCATAATCAGAAAGGTTCACAGCATATTTTAAAATCCCTTATATTGAGGTTTTCACGAGTTTGCTTTCTTTCTCTTTTCCTTTTTTAAATGTATTGATTGCTTTTGTAGAGAGAGAAACTGATTGTTGTTACTCTTATTATACATTCATGGGTTGTTTCATGTATGTGCCTGACCGGATATCAGACTTGCACCCTTGGCACAGCAGGGCGATGCTCTCGCCCACTGAGCACCTGGCCAGGGCTGCCTGCTGCCATCCTGAATGATCCCAGAGGGACTCTGTGAGCGCCTGGAGTTAGGGAAACCCCAGCGCAGGTGTTGCCCTCCCCCAGCCTAATGGCCACTTCATGGCCCAGAGACCACGGAGGGCACGGCCCCGAAGCATGTGTCCTGGTGCAAAGGAGTGAGACAAGCAACTGGATACACACAAAACCCCACGTCCGTCCAGATGAGGCTGAACGCAGCGGGTGACACAACCAGGGTTTATCCTGGATTCATCCGATCCCCCCAGGTCCTCATCGCCTCCTCTCTGGGGTCCGAGTGACACACTCACTGCAGGCTCCGCAGCTGATTGAGAAGTCGCCCCCCCTTAGCGGCCCTGGTCCCCTCTTCCCGGGACCGGGACCTCCACCGACAGCTGGGGGCCCGCGCTTCCTCTTGGGGGCGGGGTGTGGGGAAGGTGCCGGCTCCAGGGCCTCCAGAACCGGACAGACCGCTCGCTCCACGGAGCCCGGGGAGCTGATGCCTATCAGCGGAGCTGACGCCGCAGCCGGACAGAAGGAGGAGGCGGGAGCGAGGCGGAGCGAGCAACTCCAGACCCGAAATCCGTGCACAAGCAGAGCCCACACCCACCTGGCGACAGCCCTTCCGGCCAGGCTCACCTGCCAGCGCAAACTCCCCAAAGTGCTGGGCTAAGGGAGGTGGGGAGGAGGGGGGCGAATCCCTCCTCTGCAGGGAGCCAGAAGGACACCCCTGCGGGCTGCGTGGCTCCACACCCCGCTGCAGGCCTGGGGCGCCAAGGATGGGACCCCAAGAGGTTCAGGTCCCTGGGGCTCAGAGCGCGCGCATGCACACGCGCACACACACACACGCACACACTGGATACAACATTACACATGCACCCACAATGCAACATCACACAGGCGCGTACACGCACCACACACACTCAATACATCACACACACATGCACACACACTACAACATCACACGCACATCACACTCGATACATCACACACACGTGCACACACTACATCACACTCACAATACATCACACACTCGATGCATCACACACACACACACACACACACACACACACGGAACCCCTGGTTTTCAGAGCCGTCCCCACCGCATTCTAGCGCTGCCGTCTCCAGCCCCCACAAAACTTAAGTTGACCCCAAGGCATAACATGGAGCCCCCACCGCTCCCCAAACGTAACCCCGGGCGCTCCGTCGCGGGGTCGCTGGCACCAGGTGCCGCAGGCTCCGGAGACGGGGCGGGAGCCCAGGTGGGTTAATTATTGTCAGAACCCGGCTGTGCCCTCAGCCCTGGTTTCCGGCCGCGTCCGCGTCAGCTGGTGACCCCTTCGCTCCCGGCGCCGCGCCGAGGCCACGCCTTCCCGGCGGAGTCCCGACCCCAGCCCGGCGCCCCTTCCCCGGATCCGCAGGTTGGCGGGCACCTCCCGGCTGGGACTTTGAGGGGCGGTGGGGGGGACCCTGCCGGCGACCCCTCCAGCGCGCTCGCTCGCCCGCGCCCCCCGCTGGGCTGCCCCGCACATCCCGAGTGGGGCCGCGGGCGGGCGCTGTGAGGGGTCCCCTCGCCGCCGCAACTCCCGAGACCCGGGCGGCCCCCGCCCTCCGCCGGCCTGCACCCCCTAGCGGTGGCCGGAGGCGGTGCCGGGCGCCGGATCGCCCCCCGCCGGCCTCTCTGGACTCGGTTCTTGGGCGGCCCGACGCGAGCGAACTTCTCGGGGATCCCCGGCCCCGGGCGCCGCACTCGGCCGCAGTGCGCAGCGCGCAGCGGCGAGGATCGGAGGCGGGGGGCCCCTTACCTGTCAGCTCGCGGGGTACCTCGGCGCCTTCCTCGGCCATGGCTCCTGCGCGGGGATCCGCCGCCGCCCTTGCCCGACCCCTCGGCTTGGAGAGGCGGGTGCGGCGCGCAGACGGGAGGCGGGCCGGGGAGACGGTGTGGCCGCGCCCCCGACACCCCCCAAAAATAAATATAAATAAATAATTGCCGATCCGCGGGGGCTCGCGGCTGCGGCTACATGACGCCTCCTAGCAGCTCCCGCGGCGACGGAGGGACTGATGGACGCGGAGCCCGCGGCGCCCGCTGTGGCCAGGCGGCTGCGGCCGATCGCGCACCTACGGCCCAAGGTGCGGGCGGAAGGCGTGGGAGGGCGGGGAGAGCGGCGGGGCTGGGGCTCCCGGCGCTCCCGCGGCTCCGCTGGGCGGGGGCAGCGCGGCCCGCCTTCCCTCCTCCTCCTGCGTCTCCTCCTCCTTCTCCTTCTCTCCTCCTTTCCTCCTCCTCCCCTCTCCTCCCCTCTTCTCTCCTCTCGGGTCTCCTCCCACTTCGCCAGAGCGGCCCTGCGCCGTCCCGGGGACCGGGGCGCCCCGGCGCCGGTTCCCCGTGGGGGGCGCACCCGGGCGGACCCAGCCGGAACCTCGGAGGTGGCGTCTCGGCCCCGGGTCCCAGCCTCGCTCCCCAACCCCGAAGCCTGGCGTCTGGCGAGGGCGCGCGCGGGCCCGGGAGCCCTCTGCTGGCTGCGGGCGGGACGGCCGAGCTCCAGGCGCTGGGAGGCCCGCGGGTCCCGCAGACGCGCCCGCACGAAACCCGGCCTGTCTGGGGCTCCGCGCCCTCCCGGTTCAGCCTCCCTGCGCCCTGGGTCGTGCCATCCCACCCGCCTGGTTAATTTCCTGTCTGGCGAGCAGGAGCGAGACACCAACCACATGGCGACGGCTGCCACGCGCGATCGCAGGCGCAGGAGACAGGGCCCGTCCCTCGCGGGACCTCGGGTCACCCCAGACCACGCGGGCAGCGAGCGTCACTCACAGAGGCCGGAATCACACCGCGGGTGGGGGCCCATCCTCTCTCCGAGGTTCCTGGTTCCACCAGCAGTTGGGCCGCTCACAACTGGGGGCGCCTTCCCGGCTGCCTTATCTCCTGGCGGCTTGCGGTTTTTGTGTTTGTTTTTAAAACAGTTTTAATGATTTCAGAGAGGATAAGATCAATGAGAGAGAACTGTCCATGGCCGCCTGCTGCACGCCCCCTACTGGGGATGGAGCCCGCAACCCGGGCCTGTGCCCTGACGGGGAATCGAACCCCAGACCCTTCAGTCTGCAGGCCGCACTCTATCCACTGAGCCAAACCAGCTAGGGCCGCACCTGAACTTCTAAAATGGTAAACACATTCGCAACAAATGTAACATAGACGGAGAAAGTTATTTTGGAAAATGAGCCAGGGGCTCTCGGTTCTGGTTCCTGGGCACACGTTCATATCTATATGCAGCCATAACAGCCTTTTGGTCAATGGCAGACCACACACAGGGCTGTGGTCCCTAAGATTACAATTGTGGGCGAAAGGGGCCACATGCTGACCTGACCAGCTCAGGGGAGGCCTGCATGGCCGTCTTGCAGACTCAGAGACCTAAAGTCGCCACAAAGGATGGTCTGAAATTAAACTTTAAAAGCAGTGATGGTGGGCAGTTACATCCTAGGCCAGTATCTTCACTGACAAGATCAACCTTTACCTTAACTGAGCCTGTCTGTCTTTTTGCATCTGTGATAACATACCCTTGAAATGTCTGGGTAACTTGTACCTTCCCTTTTTTTCTGGAGACCCTGGGGCACAGCCAAATGTGCTGGGCGCCAGGACAGATGCCACAAATTCCTTCATTATCATGTTAATTGATCCTGCACCCACCTAAGCATGTGTCCATCATTTTACTTCTTATCCAATCCCAGGGGTTTCCTGCTTTGCTTTCTCCCTCCTCCTTAATCTGTCACCAATGGATTCCATGTAACCCACCTACGTCCCTCCTCTGATTTCAATGTGTAAATACAGATGTAACCCGCCATTCTCCGGAGCATTATCTCAGTTCCTTGAGGTTCTGCTTTCCGGCATATGTCGACAGTTTGGCTCAAATAAACTCACAAAAATTGTTTACAGGTTTCAATGGTTTTTATATTAACACAATGGAGCTAAAAATTCCCATCACCTAGTGACACTGTCACTGTCCCGATGGCGCCAACACGTTACTCAAGGGTTTGTGGTGACGGTGTAAACCAGCCCACTGCGCTGCCCACCAGGTAAAGTGTTCAGACCCGACCGTGTACAGGACTTGGTAATACGTGACGTGTCACTGGTTTAGGTATTTCCTGTACTGCAATTTGATCATGACATTTGATGTATTCTTTCTAAAGTTTGCTGTAAACAGCAGCCATGTTACTCTCTATTGCTTGATTTAATCTCATGCTGTTTTGAATAGTAACATGCTGCACAGGCTTGTAGCCAGGACAACAGGCCAGGAGCAATAACCCAGGAGCAATAGGCCAGGAGCAATAACCCGGGAGCAACAGCCCAGGAGCAATAGCTCAGGAGTAACAGGCTAGAACAGTGGTCGGCAAACTCATTAGTCAACAGAGCCAAGTATCAACAGTACAACGATTGAAATTTCCTTTGAGAGCCAAATTTTTAAAACTTAAACTATATAGGTAGGTACATTGTTATTAACTTAATTAGGGTCCTCCTAAGGCTTAGGAAGAGCCACACTCAAGGGGCCAAAGAGCCGCATGTGGCTCGCGAGCCGCAGTTTGCCGACCACGGGGCCAGAGGACACGGCCTTGGTGTGCAGCGGGCTAGACCACCTAAGCCTGTGTGACTGCCTCCATGAGGTTCCCACACGACAAAACCACCTAATGACACGTTGTCTGAGAACGTGTCCCTGTCGCGAAATGGTGCGTGACTGTACATGGAAACTGTCCTTCTGCTCCGTTTCTCTGTAAATCCAAACCTGCCCTAAAATAGCGTTACTTCATATTAAACATGAATTCACGCACAAGGAGGAAGATAGGAGACAGTAGCACACAAGAAAAGTTAACACATGGGCCCAGCTGGCGTGGCTCAGTGGTTGAGCATCGACCTATGAACCAAGAGGTCACGGGTTCGATTCCCATCAGGGCACCTGCCCGGGTTGCGGGCTTGATCCCAGTAGGGGGCGTGCAGGAGGCAGCGGATCAGTGATTCTGTCTCATCATTGATGTTTCTATCCCTCTCTCCCTCTCCCTTCTTCTCTGAAGTTAATAAGAAAATATATTTTTAAAGCCCACATATGGGAAACTAGGAGAGCCCGTGGAGGAATGGTAACTGACTTAACAGACCAGGGAAAGACGACGTCTGAGCCAGAGGGGAGAAAGCAAGAAAACAGCGAGCTGATGTCTGTAGCAGAACCCACCACAAAGCTCGGGAACTAGACACAAAGGGTCTCTGAATGCAGACGCGCAAAACGCCAGGAGAACAGAGACAGGAGGCACAGGGGAAGGCGTGAAGGGAGTCCCTCTGCAGCCCCTTCTCCATGGCGCCAGCCCCTCAACTCCCCACCCAGCACAGCTGCCCGAGGCCCGACATCGAACCAAACCAGGACCTACTCTCCGGAGGGCAGAGGGTGTGAGGGAGAAGTCACATGCAGTGAGAAGAGGGGACTGAGAGAAAATCTCTCGCCATAGAAAGCCCACACTCCCCTCTCCCAGAGCCCAGCACACAGGCAGGTCGCTGCTTTCTGACACCGGATTGGAGAACTGCCCTCCGAGTCGCTGACTGTCCCTAGAACAACACCTGTGGCCATTGGCCTGCGGGGATTTGCCCGTGACAAAGCCAGGCCACACCCTGAATGAGCCCCAACCATGGGTCAGCTGGGAAACATGGACACCTCAGAAACACTGACAGGTGAGAAAACTCCATCCTAAAAAGCTAGGGACCGGAACAAACCAACCCGATGAGGAACAAAGAGCATGGGGATCGAAAGAAAACATCTTTTTTAAGCGAGAAACATCTAACGGGTGTTTATTTCTTTTTAGAGAGAGAGTGGAAGGGAGGGGGAGAGAGAGAGAGAGAGAGAGAGAGAGAGAGAGAGAGAGAGAGGGAGAGAGAGAGAAATGACCAGGGCCAGGATGGAGCCCACAACCCGGACATGTGCCCTGACTGGGAATTTGAACAGTGACCTCCTGGTTCATAGGTCAACGCTCAACCACTGAGCCACGCCGGCCGGGCATGGTCAAGCCGTTCTCAGAGGCATGTAAAAGGATGCTGGTCCTCCCACCCGCCCCTGAACCCCGCTCCATTCCCCAGCTTTGCTCCCCGAATGTTTTTAGACGTGAGGTAGGCGGACTCAGAGGCTTTTGAATTCTGAATTCTGGCTCATTCTAACCGAGTGGCTCCGGGGGTCCAGAAGTCTTGAAACAATTGTCTCCTCTCTCCAAGAGTCAATGGGCTCGCTTTCTGAGAGCCCCTGGTACCCCAGGCTGTCTAGCTAGGAACCCCCTTAGCCAGCCAACAACCCCTCTGACGAACAGGAAATCTACAAACAAGCCACATCGAGTCTGGGTGAGCGTGACTAGGGATAAGCAGACCACCGGGATTCCCCACAGGTGACCTGGGGGAAAGTACTTTTAAACGCTGCCCACTTCCTGGCTTTCTCTCCAATGATGACTGTGAGCTTGCGTTGCATCCTCTGTTACCGTTTCAGTCACTTAGGGCTTTTGCTCTGTTGTCACTATTGTTGTTGCTCTCTGCAGAAGGACTACCTCGAGCCACCTGGTTTAACGCCTAGTTAAAGTGGATGCTTTCCGTCCAACGGCATGAGAATGGTTTCAAACACGCTGAGCGCTTTCAGTGTCTTTTCTCGTTTAGTTCTCAAGACGTGTGATGTCGGTGCTTCTGTTATCTCCGTCATTTAGGTAGGCCACACAGCAACACCACAGAGGAGGTCTGGGTTCAAGAGGTTGTGGTATTTCTATTTATCCCCAAATCCAATACGCTGCTTAAAAAAAAAAAAAAAAAAAAAAAGGTTCCTACTGCCCTCTGCTGGTGGCCAGCAGCGCTGACCCGCTCCTGCTTGGGTCGCACTGAGTGAAGGATTCTGACGCACAGTAGCGCCATCTGTCGCCGAGGGTCTACAACAGCGCCTGGCACTTAGGCATCAGGGTGTCCCCAGGAATCCACTTCACAGTGGGGATGAGGGCTCCTCTCGCCACCCTTCCCCTTAATCTCCGTGCCAGCGGGTTCGGGCGGACGCGGTTCCTGAGGAAGGCCACAGCCGCTTTTAAAAATGAGTGTCGGGGGCCTGGCTGGGTGGCGCGGTGGCCGGAGCATCGTCAGGTACCCCAAAAGCCTGCAGGCCGATCCCCGGTCAGGCGGGGCTCCTAAGAGAGGCAGCCAATTGATGTTTCTCTCTCCCTCTCCCTCCCGCCCGCTCTAAACACCAATAAAAACCGTGCCCTTGGAAAAGGATTAGAAAAAAGAATGAACTAGGGCGTTTCAGTCACAGGTAAAGCTTAGTTCCAGCCGCGTCCCCAGCCAAGGGACCTGCTCCTGCGTGTGGCGCGAGTGCGGCTCAGTCAGGGTTAAACTTCCCTTCGGCATCCTTGTTTCCCCTTCTTTGGTGGATTCCTTCCCAGGCTCACATCCGACACGGCAGGAAGGAGCCGCGACGGGTCTGACCCTCCACCCACACTACGAAGAAGGGAGAACCGTGTTCCGGAAGTGCCTGCAAAAGTCCTGAGATGTGCCCGGCCCGCGTGGCTCCGTGGTTGAGCGTCGACCTATGAACCAGGCCAGGGTTCAATTCCGGTCACGGGCACAGGCCCAGGTGGTGGGCTTGATCCCCAGTGGGGGGTGTGCCAGGAGGCAGCCAATGCATGATTCTCTCTCATCACTGATGCTTCTATCTCTCTCTCCCTCTCCCTTCCTCTCTGAAATCAATAAAAACATTAAAAAAAAAAAAAAAAGTCCTGAGATTCACTGCTGGCTTAGACACAGGCCCGCTGCAACCTGGGCCCCACAGCCACTGCGGAGTGCCCTCTTCGGCCCAGTGCATGTCCGTGGTCCCGCTCCTGCAGCAGGAGAGTGGCAGGCGGGGTGGCAGCGGGTCTCCAGTGGAAGCAGAGTGGGGGCTCTTGGCAAAGGTTAAACGGGAACTGAAGGTCAACCAACAGGTGACCATATAGTGCTCAACACACACACACACGCACACACACACGCACACACACACACACGCACGCACGCGCACACACGTACGCACACACCACCAGCAACAAAGGAGAGCGTAACCGAACAAATGAATACACGTCATTCAGAGTGCGTGGGAGCCACAGCACTAGAAGGAAAACGAGGATCGTGTCCCAGCGCCACGAAACGCTGTGGCTTTAGTTTAGTGACAGGAAGAGCCTGGATAATGTAACCATGTGACGGGGCTGCGTTCACCTGTCCCGTGGACGGTTCTGAATGAAGGAGGGCGGGCCCTTCGGCACCTGAAGGCTTACGCGTTGGAGAATGTGTCTCCGGTAGAGTCATGTGCCACCAGGCTTTAGCCACGGCTTGAACACTGTGGCCATTGTTCTGAGCTCGTCCCACGCCTGTGACCGCACAGGCACCACTGCACGTGGCCCTCTGCTGCTTAGTCCGTCACTGCGCAGGGGAAACATCGCCGGGGGCGGGGCCATGGGGGCTGGCAGGCCCGTCTGTGAGGACAAAAGGAACGCTGAAGCGTGAAGAAAACGTGTGGAGCCCAGGAAGGGGCTGGGTGGAGCCGTGGTGGCAAGTTCCCGGAGTTCAAGCTCCCTGGACACAGAAGAGGGATTCCTGGGCTGGAAGGGCGGTCCAGCCCCCGCTCTGGGCGGCAGCACCCAGCACGGTCGTTCGAGGCTAAGAGGTCAGCGTGTTCTGTGTGGCAGGTCGCTGTTGTTTTTTTCATTTTCGCTCTTTAAAAAAACGGAGCAAACAGTCGAGAAAAGAAAAGCCTGACGAGTTCCTAATTCAAGCCGTACTGCACTTTGCGGTTCTGAAATATTTTTAGAAGATTTTTGAATTCCAACTCCCAGCCAGACAGGAAGCCGATATTCCAAAATAAACATTGTACCGTGGTGTGCTCTGCCAGTGATGGGAGGCCGTAACTTCTTTATTAGCACAAAAGCCAACGTAAGCCCGGGACCTAGAATCCAGTGAGCACTCCCACTGCTCCGAGACTTCGGGGAGACAATTTGTTCTTTACTTTGCCCAGGGATTTATATATATATTGATTTCAGAGAGAAAGGGAGAGAGAGACAGAGAGAGAAACATCCATGATGAGAGACAATCATGGATCAGCTGCCTCCTGCACGCCCCACACTGGGGATGGAGCTGCAACTTGGGCGTGTGCCCTGACCAGGTGTCAAACCACAACCTCCTGGTTCCTAGGTGGACGCTCAACCCCCGAGCCCCCAGACCTACCTTTGTCCTCCTTCTGAGATCCAGCAATTCTCTGCTCTCACCTGCGTGGCCTCACTTCTCACTCAGGTGGTTCTTTCCTACCTGCGTGCCCCCCACACACCTGCGCACTTGCCCTCTCTCCAACCTCATGCCATTTCCTGCGGCGAGCCGCTCAGCCATGGGTGAACCTGAGAGGGGGCGGGGAAGGATTAGAAAAGACAGACAAAATACAGCTGGGGCTGGGTGGGACGCTGCTCCCGGATGGAGAGACAGCGCCACGGCCTGCAAGCCGAGTCTTTATTTTATAGCAGATTCCACAGCGTGTCAAGATGTTTACAAGGTTCTGGCGGTTTCGAATCTACTCAGTTACATGCACCTGATCAAGCTTTGTTTACTTGCTGCACCTCCCACAGCCCACATCGCTCAGCCACGGGGCGCCACAGGTTCGGACCTTTAAGGTCAAGCTTACAACCATAGCCTTTGGCTGTAATTGTGCTGGGACTGGCACGTGGCTTTGCCAGGAGAGGATCGTGCCCTCTCAGTAGCCCCAGGCTTGAACCTGTCCAAACGCCGTAGCCGCTCTCCATAATTTCCATGACCTCAACCCAAAGCTATGACGTCATCTTTTGTACAACTTGCTCTCACACCCCCTGCAGCACCCAGTCCTGCACCCCCACCTTCAACAGACACCCCGAGTACAGCCACTCTGTGACGCCAGGCTACCGAGACCAGGACAAGGGAGCGCAGCCTGGCCTTAGGGGACCTGCCTTTAGCCTCAGGCTGCGGACAAGGATCGGCCAAGTCCCAGTCCCCAAAGCCCAATGCCCGGCACTTGCCTTAAAGCCGCGCAGGGGGCGCTGGGAAACCGCCGATGGGGCGGCGGTTTGCAGTCAGGGGTGCCGGGGTGCTGGGCTTTGCTGTCGTCTCGCATCTCGGGGTCCCGCTCTGGAAACAGGAAAAGCCAGAAAAATGGTCGTTTGAACGCGCCTTGAAGAGTTTAATTTTCCGGGATCGGTTCTCCTGAGCTGGTCCCTGCACGGGCGGCTGCGAGAACTGCGATGCGCCCGTGTGGTCGGCAGGTGGCGCGGGAGACCACACCCACGCTCGCTCCTGGGCCCCGCCCTTCCTGCACCTCTTTCCCGGAGGTGCGTCCAGCGCCCCACGCGCCCCGGGTATCTAAGCAGAGAGGGGCGTCCCCCAGCCCCAGGGGTTCCTGGGAAGCGCTGCGCACCCCCGAACCTGCAGAGCAGGAGGTTAAAACTTAGTTTTGGGGCCGAACTTGACCCAGGGATATTTTCTTTCCATTGATTTTCAGAGAGAGTGGGAGGGAGGGGAGAGGGGAGAGGGGAGAGGGGAGGGGGAGGGAAAGAGAGAGAGGAACATTGATGTGAGGAAGGGATGGAACCTGCAGCCCAGGCACGTGGCCCCCTGCAACCTTCCTTGGGGGAGGAGAGGGCGCCATGCTCTAACCATTGAGCCGCTGGCCAAGGCTGGAAAACAATTTTAAATACATGTTTGTGATTTCAGAGAGGAAGGGAGAGAGAGAAACATCAATGATGAGAGAGCATCATGGATCGGCTGCCTCCTGCATGCCCCACACTGGGATGGAGCCTGCAACCCGGGCCTGTGCCCTGACCCAAATCGAACCCGGGATCCTTCAGCTCACAGGCTGACGCCCTATCCACTGAGCCACACCTGCTAGGACTCCAATTCCCCCTCCTGCCCCCCCCCCCCACTTGTGCTCTCTGGCCCCCACCCCTCCCTGTTCTGACTCCCACCATTGACGCCTGTCAGCCTCATCAACCGGGTCACAGTGATTGGTTCCTGGAGACCACATGACCCAAGTTGGGCCAATGAGAAGCAGCCCTGGGATTTGGGCTGGGATGCAGGCGGGGCTTGCCTGTCTTGGGCGCAGCCGGGACCGCTGAGCACGAAGCCTGCACCCGAAGCTGATGGACGGCAGCAGATCTCTGACTGCTGCTTCTGGCCCCGGATCGCTGGCCCCAGCCGTCCGCCCTGACCCCCAGGCCCACGAAGCCTGTGCCGCAGGCCGTCCGGCACGCCCTGCACGCGCAGCAGGAACACGGGCTCTGGCTCCTGAAGGGTCACATCCGAGGACCGTGACGTTTCCAGCCCGGACTGCGTCGGTGCTGGAATGTCCGTCCTCCGTCACGCCGGGGCGGCTGCGACCTGCTGGCCTGGGCTGGGGACGGGACACACTCCGATCCCACTCCCCTGTGACCGTCGCCTCTCGGGTCACTGACATGGGCCGTGGGCCGGAGGCAGAGGACACGGCAGCCCCGTGTGGCCCGTCCACGGAGCATCCTCGCTGACCTCAGCCCATGTGCCGGCCCTCACGCCCCGCGGGGCGCCCCGCAATGAGAGAGGCGGCCCCGAGAAGCAGCGGAGGCGGAGGCTTGTCCTAGAACCGCCACCGTGAGTCCCGCCTCCGCCTTCAGACCCGCAGCCGGACTTGGCAGGCAGAGGCCGTCCTCCTGAAAGTTAAACCGCTCTCCCCGCCCGCAGGGGAGGGGCGGCAACGTCCGGTCCCCTTTCAGACCGACCTTCCTCTTTCAGGAAAAGTCCTGCCCTCCTTGTTTTATTTGTTAAATATATTTTATTGATTTCAGAGAGGAAGGGGGCGGGAGAGAGAGATACATCAATAATGAGGGAGAATCGTGGACCGGCTGCCTCCTGCACGCCCCACACTGGGGATGGAGCCCGCAACCCGGGCCTGTGCCCTGACCAGGAATCGAACCCTGACCTCCTGGTAGAGCGTGCAGGAGGCAGCGGATTGATGATTCTCTCATCATTGATGTTTCTATTTCTCTCTCCCTCTCCCTTCCTTTGTGGGAAAACAAGACCAAAAACAGACCAGCAAACAAAGCAAAGCTCTAACCAATGAACTCCGTGGAGGTGCCTGGACGGATGGGACAGTGAGGCACGGACGGTGGGGGGGAGTGTGGGCGGAGGAAGGGCGAGAAGGTTGAAGTGAGCACCTCTGCGGACAGTGACTGGAGCAGGGAAGGTCCACGGAGCCATCCCTTCATCCCACCGACCTGGCCTGTCGCCACCCGTGCCCCGCCCGTCCTGGGCACCGGACCCGCAGGAGAGCCACCGGGCTCCCCGCCCTGGGCCTGGCAGCCAGGCGTCCTCCCTGGGAGCCGGGAGGCTCCCCTTTCAGGCCTGCCCCCCGCAGACGCACCTGCCCTCCCCCAGCCCTGCGCACGGCGGCTCCTGTGACGTGGGACGGCCACGGGATAAATTACCACCCGGCGTCTTCATGCATAAAACATGGCACCAGCCGCCCGCCCGCAGCTGCCCTGGGCCGGCCGGAGCCGGGAAGGAGAGCAGAGGCCGGTGCCTCGGACATGAAGCAGGAGGGGGTCTCGTTTTCTTTTTAATTCGTGTCCGTCCGGCCTCGCTGGCTGTGTGGCCGCCAGCTGCTCACCTGCCATGAGAAGGCCGTAGGCGCCGGGACCATGGTGCTACCCTCACGGCTACACTGGGTCCGAAACAGGCCATGGAGGGACCGGATCCGGAGGAGGCAGCTCAACCGTGAGTGTCCCGGGGTGGCCGCCGCCCGCCCGCCTCGAGCAGCCCCCACGCCCCCCCCACGCCGCCCCTGGCCCTGCCCTCCTGTGTCCCCACAATGGTCTCTTCTCACTCCCCTCGCTCCCTGGCTCCCGCCCGCCGCCCCTGGTCGGAGGGAACCGAATACTCTGTGAGAGGAGTGGCTGGGGCTCCTGTGCAGGTGGGAGCTGGTCGCCGTAGACAGGCAGGGGGCCGTGAGCTGGGGGTGTGCTATGACCGGTGTGGACAGGCAGGAGGCCGTGAGCTGGGGGTGTGCTATGACCAGTGTGGACAGGCAGGGGGCCGTGAGCTGGGGGTGTGCTATGACCAGTGTGGACAGGCAGGGGGCCGTGAGCTGGGGGTGTGCTATGACCGGTGTGGACAGGCAGGGGGCCGTGAGCTGGGGGTGTGCTATGACCGGTGTGGACAGGCAGGGGGCCGTGAGCTGGGGGTGTGCTATGACCGGTGTGGACAGGCAGGGGGCCGTGAGCTGGGGGTGTGCTATGACCGGTGTGGACAGGCAGGGGGCCGTGAGCTGGGGGTGTGCTATGACCGGTGTGGACAGGCAGGGGGCCGTGAGCTGGGGGTGTGCTATGACCGGTGTGGACAGGCAGGGGGCCGTGAGCTGGGGGTGTGCTATGACCGGGGACGTGAGGTCTGAGCCACGGGGATCGGTGCGGCAGCTAGAACCGGTGGCGCTCTGGGGACAGTGGGTCCCCTTCCCTTTTCAATTCACTTTTATTTTTTATTAAGGGAGAGGATATTTTTCCATTGATCTTTCAGGACAGTGGTTCTCAACCTGTGGGTCGCGACCCCTTTGGCAGTCGAACGACCCTTTCACAGGGGTCGCCTAAGACCATCCTGCATATCAGATATTTACATGACGATTCATAACAGTAGCAGCATGACAGTTATGAAGTAGCAACGAAAATAATTTTATGGTTGGGCCACAACATGAGGAGCTGTATTTAAAGGCCCAGGAGGTTGAGAACCACTGTTTCAGAAAGAGTAGAAGAGAGAGGGAAAGAGAGAAATACTGATGTGAGAGAAACACATCGATTGGTTGCCTCCTGTGTGGCCCCAACCAGGGCCCGGGCCGGGGAGGAGCCTGCAATCCCAGGATCAAACCTGGGACCCTTCAGTCCACAGGCCAACGCGCTATCCACTGAGCCACACCAGCTAGGGCAGTCTCCTTCCCTTTAAAGGGCCCTGTCCTATGTCTTGTGAAGTATCCGAAGCACACGAGGGCGCCCTTGGGGGGACGGGGGAGGTTTCAGGGTGGAAGGACCCTGAGACGGAAGCCCCCCCACCCCCAGGCCCGGCTGGGCCACCCACAGGGAGCCGGGGTGTGGGCCTGGAGGGCCGGTTTGTTGCTCTCAGGTGTCAGCAAATTCGACGGGCGAGCGGGGTAGGCGGCTGAGCACGTGCGTGAAGGGGCCTGAGGGGCTGTGTCCAGGCCTGAGGACCAGCTCCTGCCCTCTGTCCTGAGAAGAGCAACAGGAAACCATGGCGATCCGTGGCCGCTGCCTGTGGCCTGGGTCTGGGAGGCTGTGGCGCAGGAGACAGCCCTGTCCCGCCACCGGAGGGCGCCGCCGCCCGTGCCACGGCCTTGTTCTCGAGCGGGATGGGTGTGAGCGACTACCGGCTTCCCCAGCTTTTCCAGAAGAGGGAAAACATGCTGATTTCTGAGTGAAAGCCCTCAGGTCCCCACCCTGGCAGTGCACGGCTTGCATTTTAAATGTCACGATGACCCATCGTGCGCCCTGCCCGACGCACGGAGGGTACGGTGCCGGCGCTGCGCTCCTAGGGCCCGTCTGCGGGGTGACTCCCGCTGCTACCGGCCGGCCGCCTCCCTCCGTGTTAAACGCCCCGCGGAGGCAGGTGAACGCAGGTGAACGAGGAGGGAGGCCCACAGGTGCAGCCACGGTCACGGCCCAGCGCTCAGGAGGCCCTGCTGCCCCCGGGGTTCCAAAGGACCCCCATCTCCCCGCTCCCCGCACAGTAGGAACTGCTCCCCAAACCCCTTCCCGAGAATAACGGGAGAAGCCGGGCGCCCTCCCCGCAGGCTTCGCTGGCCCACCCACCGGCCTCCCCCGCTGAGCCTGCCCGCAGCAAGGCCCAGTGCGGCACCTCACCCGCGTCCGTGGGAGTCGCACAGATTTAGGGCGAGGCCTCTGACCAAGGACTCGGGGGCAGGGGAGGGGAAAGGCCTGGTTCTTTAGAGAAATTTCACTCCCGTGACAAGGCTGCCATCCGGGGGCTGGGATGTGCTTTCCGCCTCATCATACGTGTTGCTGTGCGTTTACTCCAAGCCTCACACGGAGCGGACAGTCGGAGGGGGCAGCGCCGGCTGCGTGGGCCTCAGAGATCAGCTGGACCCGGGACGTGGCTGCGGGTTGACTGTCCCAGCTCGGGGGCCGCCGGTGCGTGTGTCTGAGGGCGGAGAGCAGAGGCCGGGGGACGGGGAAGAGACGGCGGAGGCGGGAGGGGACAGGCCCGCGCTGTGAACACGGCCTGTGGCCGCCCGGACGCGCTTCGCAGCGGCTGACCTCTGTCCTTGGTCGCTTTTCCTGACCCCTTTCTTTAAAAAAAAACACCAACATATATATATGTTATTGATGATTTCAGAGAGGAAGAGAGAGAGAAACATCAATGAGGAGAGAGAATCATGGACCGGCTGCCTCCCGCACGCCCCCCACTGGGGATGGAGCCCGCAACCCGGGCCTGTGCCCTGACCAGGAGTCGAACCCGGGACCTCCTGGTTCACGCTCAGCCACGGAGGCAGGTGGCCGGGCTCCCGTGCCCTCTCCGAGGTGTCTCCCACAGGGCAGCGTCGCTCTGGCTCAGAATCGAGCGTCGCTGCGCCTGCTGGCTGAGCCCTCCCTGAGGACGATGAGTCAACGACCCTCTCCCTCCAAGACACTCGCGGACCTGGAGGCAGCGGAGGCCCAGGTGCACGGGCTGGGCCAGGGCCCTGGGACCTCACCCACCAACCACGCTCCTCCTTCTCCTGGAGGCCCGCCCGCCTGTCCCGACTCCCTCCCATGCGGGCCTGAGTGCCCTGTAGGCGGGGTCAGCGCCACAGCGGGGCCTGCGGTCAGGCCTGCTGGGGTGGGTACGGGGGGGGGGGGGGGGCGGGGTGCGGGCTCTGTCTGTGGCCGACCGGGACTGACCGGGAACGAGGTGAGGCCAGCCGGTCCTCTGGCCCCACGTGCCCTCATGGCCCCTCTGGTTCACAGGAGGCTCTGGCGTCTCTTCTAAAACCCCTGTGTCTGGAGAGGCTGAGGGCGGGGGACCGAGGTCCCGTGGGAGGGCGTGTGCGGGCCCGGCCAGCAGCCACGTCCACGCGGCCGCCACTCCGCAGATGGCCCTGCCGTGGGGCGGCATCGGCTTACAGCGCAGCCGGCGCCTGCCTCTCGGCTTTCCGCCCGGCGTCCGGCTACCGGGTGGGCGGCGGCCTGGGCGACTCGCGTTTCCCGGCTCCTCTCTCCGGGATGGGGCTCCGGCTGCAGGAACACGGACCCGGGCGTCCCAGGCCGGAGCCCACACGCGGGGCTGCCTGTCCCAGCCGGCTGTGGGGGCTGTGTCCTGCCTTCTCCAGACTTGCTCCCGGATGTCGGACTCCTTGGGCCAAAGTCGCTCGCTGTCCCGGGCCGGGCTTTTCCGTTCCATCCACACCCGCGAAACCCTCTCTGGGTGCGCGTCTCCTTTAAAGCCATAAGCGTAGAGGTTTGCCAGGAGCACCGGCCAGTGTGGCTCAGTGGTTGAGCACCAACCTGTGAACCAGGAGGTCACGTTCGATTCGCTCAGGGCTCAGGCCCGGGTTGTGGGCTCCATCCCCAATAGGGGGGGTGCAGGAGGCAGCCGGTCCATGGTTCTCTCTCATCGTTGATGTTTCTCTCTCCCCCCCTCTCCCTTCCTCTCTGAAATCCATAAAATAATATATTTTTAGAGATTTGCGGGGGGTGGGAGGGTGAGCGAGAGGCATAAGGACAAAGAACGGAGCCTCTGAGGACATGCGCTTCCATCCAGGGTCCGAGACGGGCCGGGCCCGGACCAGCCACCTGCTACCATGGTCCCCGCAGCCCCGGCCCAGAGGGCAGGCGGCCACCCCGGGCCTGTTTCTCCCGGCTCCTCCATGCTGATCAGCACCCCACCAACCACAGAGAACGTGACCGTTCCGTGTCGGGGACCCGAGCGGGGACACCGGCATAAGGATGGCTTACGCCTTCACACAGCATCCCCTGCTTTCTCATCACCGAGGAGGGCAGCCGGACCCGCCCTCCCGCCTGGACGGTCCGCAGGCGCGTTCCAGCTCCCAGCTCCCACCGTCACCCTCAGGGAAAGGGGATGGAAACCCGAGAGAAGCTCTGAATAATTCAGGGGGCTCCGTGGGGCGGGAAAGCGCTCCTTTGTCCGCACGCTGATCTGGACAGATATGTCAGCCGCTCCAGCCAAGGACCAAGGACGGACAAAGGATGGGGGTGGGGGGGGGGCGGGGAGGGGTTGGGTGAGCAGGGAGGGGTAGGGGGGCCGAGTAGGGGAGGAAGAAGGAGAAACACGGCGGCAAGGAAAGCAAAAGGGTGGAGACGGCGGAGGGGTGGGGCCCGGAGCGCGGACGGATCCCGAGGCCTCTGTGGTCAGACGGGTTGCTCGCTCGCTCATAGGCAGACCCAGAGCCCAGAAGTTCATCTAAGTAACAACTTGGGCCCGGCCGGGTGGCTCAGTGGTTAACCTGTGAACCAGGAGGTCATGGTTCATTCCCGGTCAGGGCACAGGCCTGGGTTGCGGGCTCCATCCCCAATAGGGGGTGTGCAGGAGGCAGCTGATCAATGACTCTCTCATCCTGGATGTTTCTATCTCTCCCTCTCCCTTCCTCTCTGAAACCAATAAAAATATATTTTAAAAAATAAGCAGCAACTCGGGCTCTGGCAGGAAGCAGAAAATGACTGAAATAGCCCCTTTTCCCGGCGGCATTAAGCTGGTCCATGAAGTTGTGGGGAAGGAGGGTCTTAGTGCAGGGAAACCGTCGACAAATATGTGAGCCTGAATCCAACCCACAGTGTGAGCCAGCCCTTCCTCCGGATCATGGAGAACCGGGGACCTGCCCGCCTGCGGAGGAACATGGGCCTGTGGCACACGCCCCCCACGCCCCCACAGCGTGGGCACGGGCCAGGGATGCACGCAGAAATGTCCGCCGCCCCAACCACACACACCTCTGCTCAGCCCGGCCGATCGAGCTCTTTTCTTTATTTTAAAAATATGATTTACACCCTGCCAGTGGGACTCGGCTGGTTGGGCATCGTCCTGTGCACGGAAAGGTTGCAGGTTCGATTCCCGGTCAGGGCACAGGCCCCGGTTGCAGGCTCCATCCCCAGTATGGGGCGTGCAGGAGGCAGCCGATCCATGATTCTCTCTCATCATTGATGTTTCTCCCCCCCCCCCCACTTCCTCTCTCTCTAAAAATCAAGAAAAAACCTTTTTTTTAATGTAGCCGGAATTTACAGAAGGTATAAAATCCCCATCGCGCCGTCCTCATGAAACAGCGAGTAAGGACGGTGACCGGCAGTGGATGTGCAAGCTCTCAGGGAGGAGCTCCCGAGGTGCAGCTGACACCCCTGCGCCCGCCCGTGGTCGTCACCCGCTCCCACGGGACACCCGGCCGCCGAGCCTCGCGACCTGGTGACCAGGAAGCGGACAGCGGCCCCGTGAGCGCCGTCCGACCAGGAAAACTGGCCCGGACCCCACGAGACCTCCTCCACTCTCACGGCCAGTTGCCGGGAAAGACAAGGAACAGGTCAGGCAACAGCCGAGCCCAGCACGGGGGGCCTCCACAGGACGGATTCCCGCGAGCGGCAGTGTCTGTCCCGGAGACGCTGGGAAGTGCGACGCAGTCAAACAACTGGCAGAGGGAGTTCCAGGTAGCAGAACCCCTGCTTTTCTCTTTAAAAAAAGAAGAAATAATAACAGAAAAAATAAACCCTTATTACATAACGGAAATCCAACGTTACCCAGCGACGATCACACACACTCTCTTTTCTGGTGGCGGATTATCCTGGACATCACGGAGTTGGCTTCCGTGGAGCGCTAAGCTTCTGATTTCCTGGGAGCTCATATCCCTTTGCTGCTTAGAAACACACACATATATATATATATATTTACTGACTTCAGAGAGGAAGGGAGGGAGAGAGAGGAACATCAGTGATGAGAGAGAATCATGGACCGGCTGCCTCCCACACACCCACAACGCGGACGTGTGCCCTGGACCGGGAATCGAACCCTGACCTCCCGGTTCACAGGCTGAGTGACGCTCAGGGTCCGAGCCACGCCGGCCGGCCGGGCGTCCGTTCGCTACTTGAATGTGAAGCCTCAACCAGGAGGCCTCCTGGGAGTCAGGGTCACAGCGTTTGAAATGCTCAGCACTTGGGGTCGTGGCCAGCAGGTGGCAGCACCTCGCGGCGTTTCTAACCCCGACGGAGCGCGGTCCCCGGGCTTTCACCGCGAGCAGCACAGCGGAACCCGCGGCCCCGCACTGTCCGCTAACGGCGGCCGCTGGGCAGCGCTTCCACAGGACAGTCCTCGACCGCGAGCGCCCGTGGCTGCGGGGCCGCCCCACCGCCCCCGGGGAGCCCGTGCCCCCGCCGGGCCGCTCTGCCGCTCGCGGCACTCTCTCCTCCTCCCTCCTCCCTCTGCGAGGCTCGCGGCCATTCAGTCTCGCTGTAAAGGCGCCTGCCCCGAAGGGGACCTGCAGGGACCGAGGGCGGGAGGGGCACCTGCCGGACGCCGCGCCATCGCCCGCCGGGGTGGTCCCCATCGGGGTGGACGTCACTGCCCCACGTGCGGCCCAGGCCTGGCCTCGGGAAGACCGCAGGGAAGAGCTAGCAGCGTTTCTTCGTGGAAATGCGTTTCCATTTCAAACCAGGAAGCAGCTCCCTCCGCCGGCGGCTCCCCGCCCCCCCCCCCCGCCCGGGGTGGGAACGATCCCCGCCCCCCCTCTCCCCCCCCCAATCTCCGTGGAAAACTGGCGAAATGCATTTCCCGGGAGAAGTCAGCCGGAGAGGCACCTCCTCCCATCACTGGTCAGGGTCTGGCATCCGTCCGCGGGTGGGAAAGAAACCAGACCTGGGTGAAAGGGACCGGCCGGATCGCCCTGAAGTTTGCGGGTGCAGGGAGGGGCACCCCCTGGATTGCCCACCCAATTCAACCAGGACGTCGCTGGAGCCCCTCCGAGCCCCCACCCCCACCCCACCCCCGCCCCAGGGGAAGGTTTCGGGATCTCCAGCTCCTTGCAGAAGCTGTGTACACGGTGTGTCTGTTGCCATGGCGACCCAGCAGCGCTTGGCACCAAAGTGCTGGTGCTGAGCTGCTTGTCAGGATCCGTCAAACAGTTTCCCCTCGTGGGCGGGGCCCCGCAGAAGGCTCAGGAGGTCCGCGAGGGCGTTTGGAGGAGGGACAGGCTGGGGCTTGGCAGGGGCCACACGACCCGGCAGGTCGGATGCCCTGATGAGGTCGTCCCCGTCCCATTGGTCATTCCAGTCCTTGGGGGGCAGCCACGTGTCCCTCGCGAGCGGGGGCCCAGGATCAACGCAGAGAAAGACCTTGACAGGAACCAAGCGTTTGCTGACTTCTGTGACTCAGCTCCCTCTGCCTTTCGGATCAGGCCTGAGTTGGGTTCCTGTGGCCGCTGTCACATTCGTGGGTGGGCGCAAAGCGGGGGGACAACCCCCCAAGCCCAGGGCCTGATCCCAGAGGCCCCTCCACACCCCGGCTGGGCCCTGCCCTCCCTTGTCCCTAGGACCACAGGGAGCCGGTGCATAGGAGGGTGTGCCAGGCTGTAACGTGCAGCTACTATTCTTTAAAATATATTCCTATTGATGTTAGAGAGGCAGGGAGATGGAGAGAGACATCAGTGATGAGAGAATCACGGATCGGCTGCCTCCTGCACACCCCACACTGGGGATGGAGCCCGCAACCTGGGCCTGTGCCCTGACCGGGAATCGAACCCTGACCTCCTGGTTCACAGGCCGATGCTCAACCCCTGAGCCCACCGGCCGGGCTGATTTTTTTTTTTTTTTAAGAGAAAAGCGGTCTGAACGCGGTGACGGCTCTCGGTAGGTGGGTGCTATGTCCGTTATCCTGGCGGGCACCTCGCCTGTGCGAGCGCGTGTGCAGGTCTCGCCTCTCAGAACCAAGGGGAGAAGAAAGCGAGGCTCCAGGGACCCACAGAGCAGCCTCCAGGGAGGGGCCTGCACAGCTCCCCGCACAGAGGGCGGAGCCAGGAGCACCTGTCCTCTCTCCTCTCCTCCCTGGGACCCTGTGCTCCCGGGTGGTCTGGAGTCCTGGGTGGCCCTGGCCAGGAAGTGGAGCATCTACACCCCCACACCCACGGGGCGGGGCGGGGCGGGGTGGGGACGATGGGGCACATTAAAAAAGTCCTTGTCTCCACGCCAAAGCCGAGCGGGAACCTGGGTGATGGGAGGCCAATGACTGCCCAGGCCTTGGCACGGAGCCCCCTGCCCCTGCTGAGCAAGGCCCCTCAGGACCTGGAGCCGAGCTCCCAGCCTCTGTCCCGGGACCACCCAGCCCCTCTCGGCTTCCAGCCCGGACCTCCCGCAGCCCCTGCAGCTGAAGCCAGGGGCGATGCATTTGCTTCCCCCAAAGCAGCCCGAGGGGAGGGTGAGGCCCCTCTTGCTCAGCCAGCTCCTGGACAGCTGGGCTCCATCGGCAGCTCCACCCAACTCCCGGCTCCAAACACTGCCCCTCCTGCGGGGAGAACTCTCAGAACCGGAACCGGAACCGGCACTCTTGTAAGTGCTGTCAGAACCTTTCAGGGCCGCTGGGCGGCTGCCTCCACGCTGGGGACTCCCGGGCCCTGGGACAGGGGTCCAGGGCACCTTTTCATGAACTGTGACCGTGGCTCACTGGCTGGCAGAGGGGGCCAGACAGCGGGAGAGGTTTGAAAGGGAGACGACACTTTAAGGTCAACAGACAAACGCAGTTTGTTCCTCAAAGAAATATCAGCCCGCCGGCGTGGCTCAGTGGCTGAGCGTCGACCTATGAACCAGGAGGTCACGGTTCCATTCCCGGTCAGGGCACATGCCCAGGCTGCGGGCTCGACCTCCAGTGTGGGGTGTGCAGGAGGCAGCCGATCCGTAATTCTCTCTCATCATGGATGTTTCTCTCTCTCCTTCTCCCTTCCTCTCTGAAATCGATAAAAATATATTAACAACAAAAAAATTATGTGAGTCAATGAAGCCCTACGCAGGCAGGCGCCCAGGGACACCCCCCGGGTGAGCAGGGAGTTGGGTGTAATCATCGATTTGTCATCTGGCCCAGGGACACACTGAGCTGGACCAGGCTTGGCTGAGGCCCTTGTGGATGGCGGAAGCTCCGTGGTGGGCTCATCAGATGAATCGGTGTCACCGATGGGGGCAGGACCCTCTGTCCCAAGGCTGACACTCTGACCGTGAGGACACTGGCCCCCAAGTGATGGGGCGTGTGCACCGGGGCCAGGCCAGGCGGCGTGCGGGCAGGTTGGTGTCGGTCTCTGTTCCGTGAACTGCACACCCCAAGCTGCGCATCGTGTGGTCCCTCCGCCCCGGGCACCCGGCTGCCAGCTCCCGGGCGGGACCATCCGGGTCCCTTGGCGTCTCTGTGTCTCCGGCGATTTAACCCCCGGTGATGTGAGCCCTTTCCTTGGGTCCAGGAGCCTCCCCATCCGTGGCCTCTGATTTGAGACTTCCCAGGAAGCCTGTTATAGTCTAGATTCTAGAACATTCTCCATGCACAGGACACCGGGCACCGGGTGAAGGGGCAGCTGCCAAGCCCTCTTCCCTCTATTTCTACAAAGCTGATTTTATCTGCTAAGTCATGGATTCATTTATATAAATCCTAACAATAACTGAAGCTTTATTTATTAATTTTTAAATATATTTACTGATTTCAGAGAAGAGGGAGGGCAAGAGAGACAGAAACATCAACGATGAGAGAGAATCATGGATCAGCTGCCTCCTTCACGCTCTCCTACTGGGGATCGAGCCCACAAACAGGGCATGTGCCCTGACCGGGGATGAAACCGTGACCTCCCGGTTCATAGGTCGATGCTCAGCCACGGAGCCACGCTGTCTGGGCCCAATTTGTACTTCTTAATCCCTTCACCTTTTCGCCCAACCCTCCCAAACCCACCCCCGCCCCTTCTGGCAACCATCAGTCTGCGCTCTGCATAAGATAGGAATCATTATAACATTATTCACGCCTTATGGACGAGAACAGGGGTCCTCAAACTGCGGCCCGCGGGCCACATGCAACGCCGAAAACATTTATCCGGCCCGCCGGGTGTTTTTGCCGTTGCTGCCTGTTGCTTAGCAGCCAACTAGTTCTTTTTTAAACTATAGTCTGGCCCTCTAACAGTCTGAGGGACAGTGAGCTGGCCCCCTGTTTAAAAAGTTTGAGGGCCCCTAGACTAGAACATTGTGAGTAATCAGCCATTTTCAAAAATACAGCATTTTAACTCATTTGGGGTGAAGATATTTACCATGTACTAGGTCCTTATATGACCGTCTGACAAACTGACACAGAGCATCCATTTTCATGTAAAAAACCATGATATCAGCCAACGACTCGGATTCTTGGGGCGTCCCCTCCCCCCCAACGTAAGGAAGTCCCTGGGACCCAATGAGCTTCTTTACTGTCTAAGAAATGGAGACACTAAGGCGTGATCTTCCTGCCCTGGCTGGTGTTGCTCAATGGATAGAGTTCGGCCTGCGGACCAGGTTCAATTCCGGCCAAGGGCACGTACCTCGTCCTCCCCGGCCCAGAGCCTGGTCGGAGCGCATGCAGGAGGCAACCAATCGATGTGTCGCTCTCACATCCATGTTTCTCTGTTTTTCTCTCCCTTTTCCACTCTCCCTAAAAAGCAATGGAAAAATATCCTCCGGTGAGGATTAACAAAAAAAAGGGAAAATGTTCTTTTATTTGATTGTTTTTTGGTAAAATACATATTCCGTGGCCTGAGCATGCGGTACGCTCACCTGGGGAGTGAGTCTCCCTGGGCCACAGGAACCAGGCAACCTGAGTGGCAGGCAGGGGACCGGGCCCGTTCCCGCGCCGGTCCTGTCCACACGGGCACCGGGCACATGGACTGTGAGCTGCTGGGCCGCGCCCCCGGGCACCCGGCGCGGCCTGGCCCCTGAGCACCGCCGGCCACTGCCCACCGCCCACCGCCCTGGGGAACGGGCCACGTAGGGGCGACGTTGGTTTGCATTTCCTACACTGAGTCACACACGTTCACCGCGAACGTGTCCGCCCTCCGTTATGAAAGAAAGATGTCAGGAGCTGGAAATTGCCGACACGTTAACCTCGGAGAGGGCGACACCCAGGCAAATACTGTGGCTTCGGGCCACTTCCCATCACACCCCGACGGCCGAGGCCCAGGGCCGCCCAGAGCCAGTTCCACCCAACTCTGTTTCAGCGACACCAGGACGGGGCCCCTCCTCGCTCCCTGACCTCGGGCTGAGGGCAATGAGGCGCCAGCGGGCCCCGTGGCTGAGCACCGGCTACGGACCGGGAGGGCCCCTGAGCCTATGGACCGGACCGGGAGGGCCCATGAGCCTACGGACCGGGAGGGCCCCTGAGCCTATGGACCGGACCGGGAGGGCCCATGAGCCTACGGACCGGGAGGGCCCCTGAGCCTATGGACCGGACCGGGAGGGCCCATGAGCCGATGGACCGGGAGGGCCCCTGAGCCTACGGACCGGGAGGGCCCCTGAGCCTACGGACCGGGAGGGCCCATGAGCCGATGGACCGGGAGGGCCCCTGAGCCTACGGACCGGGAGGGCCCCTGAGCTGACGGACCGGGAGGGCCCCTGAGCTGACGGACCGGGAGGGCCCCTGAGCCTACGGACCGGACCGGGAGGGCCCCTGAGCCTATGGACCGGACCGGGAGGGCCCCTGAGCCTACGGACCGGGAGGGCCCCTGAGCCGATGGACCGGGAGGGCCCCTGAGCCTACGGACCGGGAGGGCCCATGAGCCGATGGACCGGGAGGGCCCCTGAGCCTACGGACCGGGAGGGCCCATGAGCCGATGGACCGGGAGGGCCCCTGAGCTGACGGACCGGGAGGGCCCCTGAGCTGACGGACCGGGAGGGCCCCTGAGCCTACGGACCGGACCGGGAGGGCCCCTGAGCCTATGGACCGGACCGGGAGGGCCCCTGAGCCTACGGACCGGACCGGGAGGGCCCATGAGCCGATGGACCGGACCGGGAGGGCCCCTGAGCCGATGGACCGGGAGGGCCCCTGAGCCGATGGACCGGGAGGGCCCCTGAGCCTATGGACCGGACCGGGAGGGCCCCTGAGCCTATGGACCGGGAGGGCCCCTGAGCCGACGGACCGGGAGGGCCCCTGAGCCTATGGACCGGACCGGGAGGGCCCCTGAGCCGATGGACCGGGAGGGCCCCTGAGCCTATGGACCGGGAGGGCCCCTGAGCCTACGGACCGGGAGGGCCCCTGAGCCTATGGACCGGGAGGGCCCCTGAGCCTACGGACCGGGAGGGCCCCTGAGCCTATGGACCGGACCGGGAGGGCCCCTGAGCCGATGGACCGGGAGGGCCCCTGAGCCTATGGACCGGACCGGGAGGGCCCCTGAGCCGATGGACCGGGAGGGCCCCTGAGCCTATGGACCGGACCGGGAGGGCCCCTGAGCCTACGGACCGGGAGGGCCCCTGAGCCTACGGACCGGGAGGGCCCATGAGCCGATGGACCGGACCGGGAGGGCCCCTGAGCCTACGGACCGGACCGGGAGGGCCCCTGAGCCTATGGACCGGACCGGGAGGGCCCCTGAGCCTACGGACCGGGGGGGGGGGCCCTGAGCCTACGGACCGGGAGGGCCCCTGAGCCTACGGACCGGGAGGGCCCCTGAGCCTATGGACCGGGAGGGCCCCTGAGCCTACGGACCGGACCGGGAGGGCCCCTGAGCCTACGGACCGGGAGGACCCCTGAGCCGAGGGGGCCAGTGCGCTGCTGCCTCTGCACTGGAGAACCCAGGGGCCGCGGGGAGGGGCCTGGGAAATACTTGTCTGGGAGGCAGCTGGGATCCCGGGCACAGGACGCAGCCGGAAAGCCTTCTCCAGGGATCAAGTTCTTTGTAGCCTGCGGTTCTCAGCGAATGCTACGCCCTTTTGTCCCCTGTGGAGAGCAGGGCGCAGGCCCAGGGAGAGGAATCCGGAGCATTCCAGACCCGCCCTTGCCTGTGTCTCAGACCGAGGTGGGGAGAGGATCCCCCTGGGAGGAGAGTGAGTGAATGTGCTCATTCAGGGCCGGGGACTGGCTCCCACCAGCTCACGCTGCCTCTCTGCTCCCACCTACAGCCTCCCCCCCCCCCCAGCCCAGCTCCAGCGCCAGGGGGCGCCTCTGCCATGTGGGGACAGGGACCTGGCTGGGGGAACAGACCCAGGAGTCTGAGCGTGGAGCCGCCCTAACTCCGTGACACCCCTGCCCGCATCCCGCCCGTGCCCACCGGTGGTGCCCGTGGGCATCGACAGGCGGAGAGTTCTGGAGCGTTCTGTGCCCACCACCCTCTTTCACCCTTCACCCTACAGGTGTGAGGGCCACCTGCTTCCCTAATCCACAACCCACAGGGCACCGCAGTTCAACAGCAGGAAACGAAAGAAAAGCCACCTCAGAGAAGCACACAGCTCTATTTCCTAAATGCACTCACACACAAATGCGTACCTTTGCCGGGCCTGGGTGGCTCAGTGGGTGGGGGTCGGCCTAGAACCAGGAGGTCAGGGTTCCATTTCCCAGTCAGGGCACATGCTCAGGTGGTGAGCTCAATCCCCAGTAGGGGGAGTGCAGGAAGCAGCCGACCCATGATTCTTTCTCAGCACTGATGTTTCTACCTCTCCCTTCCTCTCTGAAATCAATAAAAATATATTTTTAAATGAAATAAATAAAAATGCGTATCTCTGCAAAACATTATGTTGTCGGCACGTTGAAGATGCCCAGGTGTCCTGCTCGTGGTGACACGTGGGAGGGTAAGGTCTGAGGAAGGATGCCCGCTTCCATGGCTTAGCGCCCGCGGCTCCTCAGGATAAACGAGGACGCGCTCCACTTCCTCTACGAACTTCGGAATCTGGCAGCTGATGAGTCTTTCTAAATAAATCCCGTGTCTATTGGACTATCTGCAGCTTCTCAGAGGCTCTGGGCTCAGCAATGCTTGGGAGTACGGAGCATTCAACTGACGGTGTGTATTCCCAGCTGCTTGCATGACAGGGTGCACAATAAATGCTGGCTGAGTGGGTGGATGGATGGATGGATGGAAGGAAGGGTGGATGTATGGGGAATGGATGGATCAAAGGGATGGATGGACGATGGATGGATCAATGGGATGTATGGGGAATGGATGGGTGGGTGGGTGGATGAATGGATGGATGGATGAATGGGATGGGGGGATGGGTGGATGGATGGATGGATGGATGGATGGATCAAAGGGATGGATGGATGAATGATGGATGGATGAATGGGATGGATGGATGGATGGGTCAGTGGGATGGATGGATGGAACAATAGGATGGATGATAGATGGATGGATGGGTCAATGGGATGGATGGATCAATGGGATGGATGGACGATGGATGGATGGATGGATCAATGGGATGGATGGATGGATGGATGGATGGGTCAATGGGATGGATGGATGGATGGATGGGTCAATGGGATGGATGGATGGATGGATGGATGGATGGATGGATGGATGGGTCAATGGGATGGATGGATGGATGGATGGATGGATGGGTCAATGGGATGGATGGATGGATGGATGGATGGATGGATGGATGGGTCAATGGGATGGATGGACGATGGATGGATCAATGGGATGGATGGATGGATGCATGCATGTATGATGGATGGAAAGAATAATAGAAGAGGGGAGAGTGACAGAGGGTTGAAGACAGAAATAACAGCCGTGCGGACATGCTGGCAGGTGGTGGAGCATTTACTGCTCTGCCCTTCACCTCGCCACCTGCCAGCCACCACCTCAGTTGTTGATTCCTCCTTCTGTAGGTCTCACATGTTGTGTTCTCTCATGTTGTGCAAAACAGTACAACCGAGTACAGAACGTGTGGTCATCCTATTTCTGCATCCTCTGTTGCTTCATCGCATTTCAAAAGCGGCGTGAGCTTCGCATCCGTTCATTCCGTGGGAGGCAGGGGTGTGGCAATGCCATGGGGGGGCAGGGGTGTGGCAATGCCATGGGGGGGCAGGGGTGTGGCAATGCCGCGGGCTCACCATTCACCAGAGTTATCTCTGGACCCAGTGGAAGGTGAGGGCGGGCCGCTGCGGGGACTTATCTCCACCACAAGTTCCGTTCCCAGCGCCACCTCATCCCGGCCAGGAGCAAGAAAAGGGAAGTAGACGTGCCGCTGAGGCCGGGCAGCCTGTGGCGTAGGGACAGTGCAGATCTCCTCCCGTAAATGCAAGAAGCAAGATCTGAACGTTCCTTTTAACCCAACTTTCCTAATGTTCCCGCCATGACATGTCCCTATCCCCGCGTTTCTCGTCTCTATTCAGCGTCTTCACACGGTTTTCACTTTAGTGCATGAACGAGAGGCGGAGCCGGGAGCGGCAGCCAGGGGCCAGGCGGCAGCCGGCAGCCGGCGGAGAAGCAGCATCACGCCGCACGGCACCGTGTGGCCCTTCCTGCCCAGCTTCCCGGGGGCTCCTTTCCCAGAGGCCTCCTCCGCGTCAAAGGAGCTGGGTGACTTCTGCTCCGGTCGTTGGCGATCCATCGTGGAAAGACCCCTGCTGGCCCTGGCCGGTGTGGCTCAGTGGATAGGGCATCGGCCTGCGGACCACAGGGTCCCGGGTTCGATTTTGGTCAAGGGCACGTACTTCGGTTGCAGGCTCCTCCCCGGCTGGGGCCGTGGTCAGGGCACGTGCAGGAAGCAATCAATTACCGTGTTTCTCTCACATCGATGTTTCTCTCTGTCCCCCCCTCTCCCTTCTGCTCTCTAAACATCAGTGGAGAAACACCCTCGGGTGAGGATTCACAACAACAACAACAAGGACAGACACCGGCTCAGCGGCCACAGGCCTGGGCGGGCTGAGTGTTCCCCTGAGAAACGTCGTGTGCGCCTCGCTCCCCGGGCCGGGGGCTGCGGTGCTTGGAGGGCAACGCGGTCCTTCCAAACCTAGAAACCGAATCGGCCGCCGGTGAGGGCGGGCGGCTCTTCCCCGAGGGGCGGCGGAGGAAGCTCAGGTGGAGCAGAGCTCAGGCCACCCTCAGGGCTCCGCGTGGGTGGGCACCTTCTGACGTCCCCGCACCCAGGGGACTCGCCCCAGAAAAGCTGGGAGTCGCCCCTCATCCATTCAGCGAAGGTCTGGGGGCCGCTGGTCCCATCGGGCTGCAAGGCCGTTCCTCCCGCTGCCCTGGGATCTGTGAGTCTAAAATCAATGCGTTTTTGTTTGTTTGTTTGTTGTGGGTTTTTTAAAAAATATTTTCATTGATTTCAGAGAGGAAGGGAGAGAGAAAGAGAGAGAAACATCAATGATGAGAACGCCCCACACTGGGGGTCAAGCCTGCAACCCGGGCCTGTGCCCTGACCGGGAATCCACCCTGACCTCCTGGTTCCTAGGTGGATGCTCAAGCACTGGGCCACAGCTCAGAGCTAAAACCGGTCAGCTTCACGCAGAGCCCGCAGCCTCAGGTCCGACGCCTGGGCTGTGCTCTGGGAGACCCTGGAGCCAGCACGGGAAAGAAAAGGTCTGCGAAGTCAGCCCGCCTCGCCCGCCCGTCCCCTTCCATACAGTGGGACGTCACACCGAACCCCCTTCTTCCCTCACACGACTCAGGAGCGACACGCACGCCTCCCCGTCCCAGGAAGAACGTGGCTTATTGGCATCCACGTCAGCATCACCAGGAGACCAGGGGATCCCAGGGCTGTGCAGAGCTAACGTGGGGCCCAAGCTCTCCTGAGAGCAGGACAGACTGCTGGGAGGGGGGAGGGGGAGGGGGGAGGGGAGGGGGAGGGACCTTGCTTTAGGGACAGGCCTCCCTGTGCAGGCTGCGCTGGTCCACGCAGCACCGGGACAGAATGATGACCGTCAGGTCGTGTCTGTCTCCCTGGCCACCCACTGCTTTGCATGAAGCTCTCACTCAAAAGCACCAGGTTAACGAAACTCCACTGGGCGCCCCGCACAGCACCTGCCCCAAACCAGCGCCCAGGGCACCTGTATCATTGCCCAGAGAACACCCGCACCCCAGCAGGAGGGGAGGGGGGCAGGCAGCTGGGTGCCACTGCAGGTCTCGCCTGAGGTCACATCTGGGCTAGGGAGGGAGTAGGCCTGCCCCTCCCCCACTCCCTCACCCCACCCTCACGCCACACCCAATGCCTCCCCTTTGTCCTTGGTTGAAACACTAGGTGAAATTTCCTAAGAACAGAATTCACCCATCATCCTAACATTCCTCCACCGCCACCCCTTCCCCAGCCCAGCAGCCCCGCCTCCTGGCCTCTGGCTGCCCAGCTTCTCGTCCTGGGGATAGGGAGGCCCTGCCCGTCACCCCACGGGTGTCCATCGCATTGGAAGGTGGAAACCCACGGATTAGATGGAGGGAAGTGGACATTTTTTAAAAATATTTTTTTTGCCCTAGCCGACTTGGCGCAGTAGATAGAGCGTAGGCCTATGGACTGAAGGGTCCCAGGTTCGATTCAGATCAGGGCACAGGCCTGGGTTGTGGGCTCGATTCCCAGTGGGGGGCATGCAGGAGGCAGCCCCTCAATGATCCTCTCATCATTGATGTTCTTATCTCTCCTTCTCTCTTCCTCTCTGAAATCAATAAAAATATTTTTATATTTTTAAAAAATGTATTTTTTTTATTGATTTCAGAGAGGAAGGGAGAGGGAGAGAGAGACACATCAGTGATGAGAGAGAATCATGGATCGGCTGCCTCCTGCACGCCCCACACTGGGGATGGAGCCCACAACCCTGGCATGTGTCCTGATCGGAATCGAACCTGGGACCCTTCGGTCCCCAGGCTGATGCTCTATCCACTGAGCCACACCTGCTAGAAACAACCTTTAGACCCTTCGACCTTGGGGTAGTTTTGTGAGGCTCAGGCTCAGGGTTTGGTCCGGTGTTGGCAGGGCCACTGCTCTCGGCTCACCTCCCACCTGAGGCCCCGTGCCTTCTCCTCGCTTCTCCCCCGGCAGCCACACCCCACCCCACCCCCCCCCCCCCGCCCACGGGGGCCCACGCCCTTGTTTATGAGCCTGTGGTCTCAGAGAGGATGGGCGGCCTTAGCCTGTTATCGTGCCCAATATAGCTCTAGGAAGAGAAGGGCTTGTTTTGAAGAGGTGAGCGGGCGGGGCTGGCGGGCGTGTGCAGCAACGGGAACCCACAGGTTGCTGTCAGGGCCCCTGGGCCGGAGGGAACTCAGAGAAAAACGGGCGGGAGGAGGAGGAGGGCGAGGGAAGGGGAGGGGGCCTGGCCCTCAACACAGACCCTCGGTGTCCTGACCCCCCTGCAGCTCGGCCCACACGATGGGGGACAGACATTGGAAATGGGCCGCTGGGCAGGAATGTCAGAGGAGAAACACCGTGCAGACGGGCCTCATCAGAAACGCCGCAGGGAGACCTTCAGGTGCAATGAGATGGCCCTGGGCAGTAACGTGAGGCCATAAAAACAGACAAGATCATGGGCAAAGGCACTTGCATAACTAAATACAAAGGCGTGAATGCAGAAGCGTGACTGTATCTGTGCTCCAACTCCCCGTCTTACCTCAGTGACCCGGCATGAAGGGATGCGCGTAAAGCTGTGTCCACGGCGCCCGAATGTGAAGATGGAATTTATTCGGCAGCAGAGAGGTCAGAGGGCGGGACCCCCGGTGAGGATTCCATTTCACGGGTTCTGAGTCGGATTCAAACACTTCAGTCCAAGCGCTGGGAAGTCGCAAAGCCAGGACGGAAACTTCCTTCTGTCAAATCTCGGAACCAGTCCCTCTTATGCCAATAGAGTCACCATGCCTGGCCGGCGTGGCTCAGCGGTTGAGCGTCAACCTGTGAACCAGGAGGTCACGGTTCGACTCCCGGTCAGGGCACAGGCCTGGGTTGCGGGCTCGATCCCCCGTTTGGGGCGCGCAGGAGGCAGCCGGTCAATGATTCTCTCTCATCACTGATGTCTCTATTGCTCTCTCCCTCTCCCTTCCTCTCTGAAATCAATTAAAAACAATGTTTTTTTAAAGAAGACACTATTCTGTCCTGCAGGCCGCCCAGCACCTGCCGTAAGCGACCCTGTGGGAGCGTGGCTCCCACAGCCAAGAGGGACCCCTAAACCGGGGCGGGGGGCACGAGGGCTGTCCCACAGGGTGGCACCCCCTCTCTGCGACGTGGAGATGGGCCACCATCAAACATTCTGACCCGCAGGCCCCGCCGCTGGGGCACGGCGTGTGCGTATTTCACCGGCAGTTCCCGAAGATGAGGTTATTTCTGGCTCTGCGAGGGGTGTGGGGCTTCTGTTTCCTTCTTGATTCCAACCACCCTCATGGTTCCAATCCCTCTCTCCCGCTGGGCTCTCCTTTCTGCGCTGGGCCTTTCCTACCCCCGATTATTTCCGTTCTTCTCCTTCTGAGAAGCAGTAACGGACGCCTCCCGTCTCAGCCACGGGGGGCACGGAAGGGCTGCGTCAGGGACTGGGTCGTGCTGAACAGTGAAAACCAACACAGTGTGTCACCTCCTGGTGTGAGCACTCAGGTGACAGCAATCAGCTCCTTATTTATTCGCGGTGAACGTTTCTGCATGGTTTGCTGTTTATTAAAAAAAAAAATTACCACCCAGCTGGTATGGCTCAGTGGATAGAGCGTCAGCCTGTGGACTGAAGGGTCCCGGGTGCGATTCCCGGTCAGGGCACAGGCCCGGGTTGTGGGCTCGATCCCCAGTGGGGGCGTGCAGGAGGCAACTGATCCACGATTCTCTCTCATCACTGGTGTTTCTCTCTCTCTTCCCCTCTCCCTTCCTCTCTGAAACCAATAAAAATATATTTGTAAAAAAATTGCCATCTGTGAAGTGCTGGGAGGAGGAAATGTGAGCCACCGTGAGCTGTCATCCCCGGGGCACCGGCTTCACCACTTTCTGTGTCCGCGTCTGGAGAATCGCCTAACAAAGCACCCAAACCAGGAGGCGCGAGTAACAGACATTCGTTCCTTCAGGCCTGCAGGCCGGCGGCCGAGGCCAGGGTGTCCGCAGGCCTGGCTCCTTCTGACTTATCTATTTATCTTAAGTACATTTTCATGGACTTCAGAGAAGAAGGGAGAGGGGGCGAGAAACATCCATGAGGAGAGAGAATCATGGATCGGCTGCCTCCTGCACGCCCCACAGGGGATCGAGCCCACAACCCGGGCCTGTGCCCTGACTGGGAATCGAACCCTGACCTCCTGGTTCCTAGGTCGATGCTCAACCCCTGAGCCACACCGGCGGGGCAGGGCTGGGCCGGGCTGGTTCCTTCTGGGGTGGAGAAAGGGGCGTGTTCCCTGACTCACCCCGTGTTGGCTGGTGGTGGGCCGTCCTTGGTGGGCCTTCATCTTGTCCTGGCCTTGTCCCTGCATCCACATCTCCCTTTCGCTTAAGGACGAGTCACACTGGGTTAGGAGCCCCCCGCCCAGTCCAAGGACGACCTCATCTCCACCAGTCACATCAGCAGTGGCCGCATTTCCAAACGAGGTCACGTTCCGAGGTCCCGGGGTTCGGACTTCCACACAGGCCTGGGAGTTCAACAATTCGGCCATCACAGAAGGTTTCAATACTGTGTTTGCTCGGCCAGCGTGGCTCAGTGGCTGAGCGTGGCCTAGGAACCAGGAGGTCAGGGTTCAATTCCCCGTCAGGGCACAGGCCCGGGTTGTGGGCTCGATCCCCAGTGGGGGGCCTGCAGGAGGCAGCTGATCGATGATTTCTCTCACCATTGATGTCTCTCTCCCTCCCTCTCCCTCCCTCTCTGAAATCAATAAATATATATTTTAAAAAGGAATGCGGTAGCGTCCCCGCTGACCTTCATGGAGGGAGAGGTCCCGGGTTCTCTCAACACCGAGAGGCTCTTCAAACGCACTCGATGCACGGAGCTGCCACCACGCCCCTCTCCGAACGCCCAAAACCCAGGACACGGACGGCCGCACGCTGGGAGGACGGGAGCAGCAGGAACCCGCACGCAGTGTGGGGGCAGCCACGCAGGAGGACAGGGCGAGGTTCTTACAAAACCACACACTCTCGCCCGACGATCCAGCCACCGTGCTCCGCGGTGCCGACCCGAAGGACCCGAACTCTCAGGTTCACACAGAAGCCGGCACGTGGGTGTTGGCAGCAGCTTCGTTCACAATTGCCGGAAGCCACCAGATGTCCTTCGTGGGCGGATGGGTCAATACACGGCGCCCATCCGGACAGGGACACGAGGAGGGACGGGGCCGAGACGACACGGAGGAGACTCAGACGCCCGTTACCAAGCGCAGGAGGCCCTCCCGCAGGCGGCACCGACCGGCTCCAGCTCCACGGCGCCCGGGAAAGGCGGAGCGGGGAGACGGTGCCGAGGCCGGCGGTGGCCAGGGCTTGGGGGAGACACACGGCCGAGCACCGGCTTTCAGGCAACAGAACTACTTCGCCTGATGCGATCATGGTGGCTACAGGACATCACACGACTGTCAACCCACAGAACCTACACCACCGGGAGCAAACCCTACGCTGAGCGACGGCCCCGGGTAAGGCGTGCCGGGGGCCCTGCGGTGATCGCCCACGTGCCCCCGACGGGGATGCTGGCGTGGGGAGGCCCCTGTGCGGGGCAGGCGGCACCTGGGGATCTCTCCATGCGGCTGAGCCTAAAGCTGCTCTAAAAGGACGTCTATGAAAATACGCCCACTCATCACAGCAACTACGAAGCTCCAGACGTGAGCCCCTTGGTCCGGAGCTCCCACCCGCCTCTCCATCCGCGTTGTCCGAGCTCCTGACCCCCCGAGAGGTGTCCCCGCCACACAGGGCCTGGGAACCCCCGGATGAAGCTGCAGGACCCCTCGGAGATTTGGGCTTGAACAGCCACCCAGCACTCGGCACTTGGGGCGTCGGCTACGGTGGTGCCACTGCCCACGCTCCCCCCCACACTCCCCCCCACGCTCGGGGCGGCTCCTCTGCGGGGAGCGGCCTGTTGGTCCCATCGTCTCCTTTAGCCGGAGAGTCTGCAGCATCAGACTGGGCCAGGACTGTGGCATGGACGTTGCTTGACCCAAACCAGTTATGTATGTGCCGGCCACCGGTCTCCCTGCCCCAGGAACAGCCTGGCTGCGTGCGAAGCCTGGTGTCAGCGTGGCACAGTCTGGAAAGACGTGGGCACAGGAAAAGGGCCCCAGTCGCCTCGTGCGGGGGAAGCCGGTCCCTCTGGGCACTGGCGGCTTCGGCAGATAAACCGTCCCTGCCGCCAGGACAGGGGACACGGGAGCCCCTCGCTCATCACCGCCCACTGGGCCCCGACCCCCCGCGGTGCCGGCCACCTTCCTCTCTAGGACGACGTGAAAGCTGTGGCTCCGACAGGGAGCGGGCTCCGGGCAGCCCCCTTCCAGAAAGTTCCCGCCTCTCGGGGGCTGGGAAGGCCCCGCCTGGGATGCAGGCTCCCGAGAGCTCCCAGGGGGCCCTGCACACGCTGAGGCTGCCTCCCTCCCGGCGGAGGCGGAAGCTGCCCTCCCCGGGGCTTAGGCAACGGCAAGGAAGCCGCGCAGGGCACAGCAGCTGGGGCGCCAGGGCTGCAGCTGCCACCGCCGCTGGCTCTGCCACTGGACGCGACCACCCTCCAGGATGCAGTCTCAGGACCCGGACCTGGGGCAGTTCCTAGGCGACGAGGAGGAGGAGGACGTTTTCGGGGAAGGTAAGCGCGTCTTTCCGGCAGGAGCCATCTGACCGGCTGGAACTCCTGCCCGGGCTGGGCAGGGGCCTGGGACCTGGGTGCATCTGGACGGACAGCGGGTGGCGTGGCAGCGGGTGGCGTGGCAGTGGATGGCGTGGCGGCGGGTGGTGTGGCGGCACCGATCGGGTCCAGGCGCCCGAGGAAGGCGAGGCAGAGTCGGGGCAGGGCAGGGGCAGGGTCCCGCATGGACTTTGCTTTGGGTCATGACTGCACGGTGTTGAGTTTAGCTCGGAAAATAGAACTCACTCTCCCCTCCTCCTCCTCTGCGCTGTGGGAGCTCACAGCAGGGCTGCCAGGGGCAGGTGCACACGGGGACCAGGGGGTTCTCCGGGGAACCCTCCACTCTAACCTGCAGGCCCGCAGCTCCCCTTTGATCTTTCCATCACTCTTCCTCCGACCCCAACTCTCCCTGCCTCGCCCTCTCTCCCAGGTGGGATCTGCAGCCGAAACACCACCCACCCACCCACCCGCCCGCCGGCACCGCAGGCTTCCCTTCCTATGTCCCTGCTCCCTCAGGCCGCCGGGGTGTGGCCCTTGGGGGTGATTTTAAGCGCTAACCGGTCATCACAGCCGGGGGCTGTAAATGCTGCCTGGCAGCGGGCCCAGGCCGGGCTCTGTGGCGCTGTCTGGGCTCAGGCTCAGGCTCAGGGACCTCACACACGGGTGCTTTTCCTGAGAACCACGTCTAGTGCTTTTTCAGAAACTCTATCGCGGCTTCTGTCAGGAGCACCAGCACCTGGGGTCCTCCCCTCTGGGCAGTCCCCGCAGGGAGTCCAGGCCCCTGAACGCGTCTCAGACCCTCTCGCCACCGAGTGGTGCAGGGTGTCACCACGATCAGCCTTTGCTGGGCGTCTGACTTTCCGTTGTGCTGTTCTGGCCTCAGAAATCCGTGAATCCGCGGAGTGGGTCTGATCACACGGAGGTCAGCGAGTCAGGAACACCCCCGCCTCCGGCTGTGGCCGGCTCTCCTGCTGCCGACGCCGGCGACCGGTCTCCCTGCGGCCGGACCTCCGGGTCCGTTGTTCCCCTCGGAGGTGTTTCCCCTTCGGGGCTTAAAACCAAACGGCCCACAGCCAGGACCTAAGCCGAGGTGGGGCACTTCCTTCCCCAAAGGGGTTTCGGGGTTACATCCAGCGACAGCGCTAACAGGTGCCGCCTACAGACGGACGCGCGCACTGCGGGCTGTGTGCGCCCCACCCAGCCCCACAGAGGTCAGATGGCAGCCAGGAGCCCTGGGAGCCTGGAGTGTTTCTCTCTCTCTCTCTCTCTCTCTCTCTCTCTCTCTCTCTCTCTCTCCCCCCCCCTCTCTCTAACCCCCCCTCCCCCCCGCCTGAGCGTTCATGGGCATCAGACAAGATTCAGATCCAATTTCTCCTTCTGCCTCCCAGGACCTACGCGGCCTGAGCCTCGCATTTAACTTGCCGAACCTCAGTGTACCCCATGGGCTCCGGACAGCCGTTCCCTACTGGGGGGTGGAGACCTTTCCAAGCAGATCCCTCCCAGGGCCCTGCTGCTCCCTCCCGTGCCCGCGCTTCCTGCTGCCCAGGCCATGCGCTCGCTGAGCTCACCTCCAAGGACCAGGAGAATCCCTGCAAAGCCCACGCCCGGCGCCTGTGCTTTCGGTTCCCAGAGCCCGTCGCGCCTTCGCCGCTGGTGTGGGAGCTTGTCCGCGGGGTGAGCAGGGCTGGTCTCGCGGGGGCACTGCCTGGGCGCGGCCACCTCCTTGGCTCTGTGCCTCCCAGCAGGTTCCTCACCCTCCCTGCGCCTCGGTTTACTCGCTCAGAAAACAGCCTCACAGGCGTGCGGGCCAGCCGGTGTCAGGGAATGAGCTTTGCCTCGCTCATGGCAAACACTCAAAAAGTGCGAATTCTGCCCGGCCGGCGCGGCTCAGGAGGTGAGCGTCGACCTATGAACCAGGAGGTCACAGTTCCACTCCTGGTTGGGGCACAGGCCCGGGTTGTGGGCTCCATCCCCACTGGGGGGCGTGCAGGAGGCAGCTGATCCATGATTCTCTCTCATCATGGATGTCTCTCTCTCTATCTCTATCTCTCTCACTTCCTCTATGAAATCAATAAAAAATAGTTTATAGAAGAAATACGAATTCCTATCATGTATGCACAACGGCTTTCTAGAGCAGGTGGGAGTGACATAGAAAGGGATTCGGCAGAGTTTTCTCTTACGTCTGGGTAACCGAGCCTATTCCAGACGGGACTCGTTTCCAGAACTGGGGTTTAGAGGCAGCTTTCAGAGGCGACCGGGGTGCCAGCAGCCCTGAGGGGGTCAGGAGCCTGGGTCCCAGCGCCGCACCTGCTGCTGCCTGGCGTGGGCCCTCCCACCCGTCCTCCCCCCAGAGAGGAAGGGAGAGGGAGGGAGAGAGACAGAAACACCAATGATGAGAATCATGGATTGGCTGCCTCCTGCACACCCCACACAGGGGACTGAGCCTGCAGCCCGGGCACGTGCCCTGACTGGGAATCGAACCCAGGACCCTTCAGTCCGCAGGCTGACGCTCTATCCACTGCGCCACACAGCCGGGCAGGGGCCTCATTCCTCACCTACAGCACAGGGTTGCTAACTCCGCCTTCTCTTCCTGAGTCCTCCCCCCACATCGGACTGCACCTCCCAGGAGCTCCCACGGGCCTAGGTGAGTTCGGGCCGGCCTAGGTGAGTTCGGGCCGGCCTAGGTGAGTTCGGGCCGGCCTAGGTGAGCTCCCACAGGCCTAGGTGAGCTCCCGCCGGCCTAGGTGAGCTCCCGCCGGCCTAGGTGAGCTCCCGCAGGCCTAGGTGAGCTTCCGCCGGCCTAGGTGAGCTCCCACAGGTCTAGGTGAGCTCCCACAGGTCTAGGTGAGCTCCCACAGGCCTAGGTGAGCTCCCACAGGCCTAGGTGAGCTCCCACAGGCCTAGGTGAGTTCGGGCCGGCCTAGGTGAGCTCCCACAGGCCTAGGTGAGCTCCCGCTGGTCTAGGTGAGCTCCCACGGGCCTAGGCGAGCTCCCACAGGCCTGCGGCTCTGAGCCGCCTGGGAGTATAAGAGGCTGTGGGCACAGAGTTTCCTCCACACAAAGGAAGATAAACACCCAGGAGCCTGTTGCCAAGGCAACCCTTGTCCTTGGAGTGGACACAGTCTTAAAGGACTCCCCCCCTGAAGGGACTCGGATGGAGAATGCAGGTCCGTTTGGTTCAAAGTGAAAACAAATTCATTTCCAAGTACAAACCACGTGAAGATCTGGGGAGGGGGCAAGTGCGTCGAGCTCACAAATACCTATTTTTAACGGCCTCTCCAAGGTCCTGTCGGTGCCCCTGCTGTGTTCTGCGGTTAAAGAACATGTTCAGGGACACAGAACGGAGAGGCCGTGGGTGTGGCTCTGCTCTTGGTGTGGGAGGAGGTGCCTGTGGTTAGAGAGAAGCTGTGATGCACCTGCCCCCAGAAGCCCAGTGTTTACTCTCTCTCTCTCTCTCTCTCTCTCTCTCTCTCTCTCACACACACACACACACACACACACACACACACACAGGTTTGCTTTCTAAACAGCAGCACCATCGAGCAGGTTAGAAGATGGTTACTATCAGGTAGACTGTTCCTTTTTAAGACTTTAATATGTTTCTATTGATTTCAGAGAGGAAGGGAGAGGGAGAGGGAACTTGAATGATGATTGAGAATCATCGGCTGCCTCCTGCACGCCCCCCACTGGGGATCGAGCCCCCAACCCGGGCAGGTGCCCTTGACCGGGAACCCCACCATGACCTGCCGGTTCTTAGGTCAACACTCAACCGCTGAGCCGCGCCGGCCAGGCTGGGTGGACCGCTCTTTCTGGGGGAAGCACTTGCTGTGATCACCAGGGAACTGGGAAATCAGTCGAGTGGAGTCAGGGGAGCCTTTCTCGCTGTGGTTTCCAACTCATCCAGTTCAAGGGCCGTCATCTGGCTTCTCTCTGTGCCGTCCTGACAGCCGCCTGGCGGATGTCAGTCGTCCTAGCGGGCGGATAATGACAGCAGGGACAACTGTACCAACAACGGTGGTGATCATCACCATCAGAGGAAAAAGCAGTGTCAGGCGCAGCGCAGGAATAGCCTGGCTGCCTCCTGCACGCCCCCTCCTGGGGATCCAGCCCGCAACCTGGGCACGTGCCCTGGACCGGGAATCAAACCGTGACCTCCTGGTTCACAGGTGGACACTCAACCACGGAGCCGCCGGCCGGGCCGCCTTCTCCCCTCTCAGCCTGGCGAGGGCAGGTGGCATCCAGTAAACAGCGCCAGCCAGTCAATGATGCTCTTATCATCGGTGTTTCTCCCTCTCCCTTCTTCTCGGAAACCAATAAAAACATACTTTTTTAAAGAGAGAAGGAAGGAAGAGCAGGTTAAATTAAGATCACGTACAAAACCCACACGTCCTGACAGTTCAGGCTGGTTAGGCACAGCCTCCGGGGCAGGCCGCGCGCCACAGGCTGCGTTTATTTCCTCCGATGACGGCTGCTTAGCTGTGTCGTTCCCTTCCCAGGCCTGTCGCTGGGCTGGACCCAAGTATCGGACGGGAGGAGGGGCGGGATGCTGCTTGCTCTTTCTTTCACGTTTGCCAAGGTGCCTGGGAACCGGCCCGCCCCACATTCCTGGACAAAAGCTGCGGTTGGCAGTCGTCCCTCTGCGCTCTTTGTCGTGGGGTCTGGGAGCAGACACGGCGCTCCCCCCCCCCCCGCCTCCCCCTGCAGTAATTGGTGCCTCAGGGCCTCAGGCTGGGATTCAGGCTGGGATTCCTGCAAAGCAGTCCCTTCCACCGATGTCTAGGCCTCCTCTGCCTGGTGCCAAAGAGCCGGTGTCATTCCAGACGCACAAACTAAAATAGCACATGGCACACAGCTCCGCGGGCTCTGCGCCGCGTCCACCCGTGACCTCACAGTGACCTGTTGAGATCAGCCAGGGCCGAACAGGCCCCCACATCCCAAATAAAACCTTTTCGCTGCTCATCCGGGTCTCCACGAGCAGCCAGCACCGTCTTTTTAGGGACGGGACGCGGCCCTGAGCGCATGGTCCACGGGATGGGAAGTGGGAGCGTGTGCCTGCCCACGGCACGAGGCAAAACCATCTTCTTAAGGAAGAAGACACGTCGCTGTTATGACTAAAACGGGGGACGCGCCGGCGCTCTGCCCCTCCTCCGACGGGAGCCACTTGGCGTTCTCGAGGCACCATCCCCACCAGCGAGGAATGGTGTCTCCGCCACTGGCGGGGGCTCGCCTCCTCCCGTGTTGTCGGGCGGCTAGATGCTGCCTGTGGATGTGTGCCAAGCAGCTGTGATGTTCAGCAAAGATCTTTACAACCCAGTTGATTTCAGAAGAGAATTTAAAGATGGAAAAGCTATTGGCTGAGTCCGCCGGAAGTGACTGTCGCAAGTTCCAAAAGAAAAGCAGAGCCCTAGCTGGTGTGGCTCACTGGGTAGAGCACCGGCCCTTGGACTGAGGGGTCCCAGGCTGGATTCCAGTCCAGGGCATGGACCAGGGTTGCAGACTCAATTCCCAGCCCCAGTTGGGGCATGTGCAGGACGCAACCAATCGAGGTGTTTCTCTCTCTCTTCCTCCCCCACAACCCCACTTTCCTTCCACTCTCTCTAAAAATCAATGGAGCCCTAGCTGGCTTGGCTCAGTGGATAGAACATGGGCCTGCGAATCAAGGGTCCCGGGTTCGATTTCGGTCAAGGGCACAGGCCCGGGTTGCAGGCTCGATACCCAGTGGGGGGCGTGCAGGAGGCGGCCGACCCATGATTCCCTCTCATCACTGATGTTCCTCTCTCCCTCTCCCTTCCTCTCTGGAATCAATAAAAATATATTTAAAACATAAACTGTCCACTCAGTGTCAGCAGTAACGAGCCAGGAAGCAGGAGAAAGTGACTTTCGGGTCAGACACTGCGTCCGGACGCGCAGCTGCACGGACGTTTTGTTCTCTGCAGACCGCCACTCAGGACGCGGAGCGCGAGGAGAGCCGAACGCACTTTGGGGGGGGGGGGTGTCTTCCTATTTATAGAAGGAATTTGAAGAGCCGTGCATCAGGGAGTCTGATATGCAGCTATGGCTTGGGGGAGGCGCTCCTACCTCTCAGATAAATCACAGGCCTGGACGTCGGAAACTGTTCTCCTTCAGTAGCTGGTGTCACGCTGGAGGGCGCCAAGGATGCCTGTGGGGTGGGGCTAATCCCGTTAGCGTCTCTAAAAATGAAAGAATAAATTAGAAATTCAAATCTCAATATAACGCTTTTCCAGAAGGTGCTATTTGGAATGGTCTGCACTCCACAGCCCGAGGGAAAACGGGGTGCTCGCTCTGCAGACAGCTCCCAGCGAGGGAGGGCCAGGCCCGCTTCCGCTGGGCTGCTAGGCTACGTACTTTGAAGTCCGAGAGCCACCACCGTCTTTACTGTAAATCTTGGGTGTTCATCACTCAGACTTCCAAACCGGGGAGGGGAGGAGGGGGGGCATAGCAAAGAGCAAAATATTTGGACTCAAAAGACCTTGTTCAACTTGCTGGTAGTTCTTTCAGAAGCTTCACTTTCCATCTGCCCCATGGAGGTGATGGTTACAACGCGCATGAGGATGGGGTGACGGTAACAGTGATGATGGTGATGGTGGTGGTGACGGTGAGGATGGTGATGGTGGTGATCGAGACGATGATGATGGTGATGGTGACAATGGTGATGAGGATGATAGCAGTGATGGTGGTAGTGATGGTGATGATGATGGTGATGAAGATGATAGTGATGGTGGTGATTATAATAATAATGGTGGTGATGATAATGGTGATGATAATGGTGATAATGGTGATGATAATGGTGATGATGGTGATAATAATAATGGTGATGATGATAACGGTGATGAAGAGGACGGTGATGTGATGAAGAGGATGACTGTGGTGACGGTCATCTCCCTGACAAGTCCCTATGAGGTTAAAGGGGAGAATGTATGAGATGGTGGAAACCATGAAGGGGTGACTATATAGGTGTCGGTTACTACTTAACGGTGATGTGCTCAGCGTCCCAGCCTCCCGTGTCTGCACAATCCCCTCTTCCACTCCCAGCCTGTGATTAACAAAGACGCGGCTGACAAGAGCAAAGCTCCTGAGCCTGCTCCATGCAACGCTCTCCTGAGAGCGCGGAGGTGCGCCTGGCCATGAATTCACAAGCCTGGCTGCCACCTGATCTCCTCCGTGTGACCCAGGCAGGTCTCAGAACAGCCCATCGCTTGGCACAGAAAAAGTACGGGATTTCCCACCCATTTCTCACTGCTCCCACCGTCTGTCTCCCCTGAGAATTCTCTGAGTTAAAGGGTAATTCCGGCTACGGCAGTTTTCTTCTGGAGAGTCCCCCGGCCTTGGTCGGGAATGCTGGGGGTGAAGAATTCGAACTTTAACTGGATCTGTAACAACACAGAACCCTACTTCCTGGGTCAATATTTACCGACAGTAAACACTCCGCAGTTACTGCCTGCCCATCTCTACTTGTTTAAATGTTTCTCATTTTAAGATAACTCCCACTGAAATTTGAATGTTATATATGTTACAGCATTTAGGACAGTAATTAATAATTAAGATTTTAAATGAAACCTTGGCAATGTCCCCTCTAGTGGTATTTGTTTTGAGTTCCATGGCATGCATGTGTGTGTGTGTGATTTTTTTTTTTTGGAGAGGAAGAGAGAGGGAGAGATAGAAACATCAATGATGAGAGCGAATCATTGATCTGCTGCCTCCTGCATGCAACCCAGGCATGTGCCCTAACTGGGAATTGAACCCTGACCTCCTGGTTCCTAAGTTGATGCTCAACCACTGAGCCACGGGGGAGAATGTTCCAGAAAGGGCCAGGGAACCGGCATGGTTGCGGTGTGATGTGAGCGCACAGAGAGGGAGGAGCCGAGAGCCCAGAGGTTCTGGCTGGAAGGATCTGGGTTCTGCTCCGTGGGCGTCACGGGTGGGTGTGGAGCAAAGTGACAGGATTTGATTTGCTTTTAAAGAGAACATTCTGACTGTTGCCTTGGAAATAAAGAGGAGGCATAAGAGGCAAGAGAGGGAGTCCTGCCCAGCCAGGACCCAGGAACCAGGAGGTCACTGGTTCGATTCCCGTCAGGGCACAGGCCCGGGTTGCGGGCTCCATCCCCAGTGGGGGCATGCAGGAGGCAGCTGATCAATGATTCTCATCATTGATATTTCTCTCTCTCCCTCTCCCTTCCTCTCTGAAATCAATAAAAATAAAAAATAAAAAGCAGAGAGGCCAGTGAGGAGTCGGCTGGGATAGTCCAGAGCGAGTGGTGGGACTCACAGGCCTGCTGCAGGGGCGGGCGTGGGGGTGGGGCAGAGTGGGGCGCCAGGGCCTCGGGAGGCCAGCTGGGGACAGTGAAGCTCGCAGTGCGGCTATAAATAGTGGGTGATCCAGGAGGTCCCCTGCCAAGTGCCCAGAGCAGTCGCATTCAGGAAGTGTCTGGTGAAATGGTGACGTGAAAGTGGAATATACCCAAGTGAAAACCATTCACAGCTTTAACTCCAGCTCACGGGGACTGGGCTGTACAACCTACACAGGCTGTCCGTGGAGCCGGGAGTTCAAGAATGCAGTGCAAACGGCTCGCAAACACGGAAGGGGCAGTGAAGGGGGGCTGGGTAACCCCGGCGGGCTTCCCGGAGGAGGCATGTCCACGGCTCCCCATCCCCACCCGGCCTCCCGCACGCGACGCTGTGCCCTCCGAGTTAACCTGCTTGCACGCCTCGCCCTCTTGCTCCCAGGACGTACAGCCATGGGATCTCAGCCGGAAGAACCTTTGGTGTCTCCTCCCCATAGAAGGCAGGCAGGGTGTCGATCCCTTTGCTAAACTCCCTCCGCTTTTCCCTTCCCCAGGAGACGCATCAGCCTCCCTCAGTCACAGGTTCACTCAACAGTCAAGAAGTAGCAGCCGGCGCGTTGCTCTCATTTTAAGTCGAATCCCCCGACGACGTTTTCAGTCACTTCCCTTCATTCTAATCCCAGGGGTGGCGGGGGGGATGGCTCTTCCTGGGAGTCTCTCGGGTCCCCGAAAACCATGGAAAGGACACATTCACCCACTAGTCACTCTGCAAACCCTGAAACAGCCCAACAGTTGCATCCCCCCAGGCGTGTGAGTTGAACGTGAGTCTTTGCTGACAAAGGGCCAGTGTGCGAGGAGAAGGGTCGGCCTGTCTGTGAACTGGGATCTGAAACGCGGGGCACAGCTGTTGAACGTGACTCCCTCCTTGAGGACAGCGCCATTCTGATTCGCACGCCGCCCCCCCCCCCATCCGTACCCCCCCCCCTGGGGGCTCCCAGCAGGTGGTCGGCTTATCTTCCTCCAGGAGCCCCTGGAGGGTCAGGGAGAGCCACCGCCATCTGCCCAGGCCTGTCTCCGCCTCTTCCTGCTGCCGCTAAGGAAATGCGGCAGGATTCAGGGAAAGATCTGGAACGGGGCTGTTCTCTTTCGAGATTTGCTTAAACCAAAGCCCTTGCCTTCGTCGCTGTGGCTGTGAAACGTTCGCCTCCGGCAGCCTCAGCCCTAACACCTATTTTGGATGTGACCGGAGATGACACTTGGGAGGAGGGGGAGTAATGTATTCACTGTCAGCGTGGTGACCCCGCAGCCGCCCTGCCTTCGGCTGATTTCGGAGGGTGATGGTGCCCGGTCCGGTCACAGCCTCTCTCTAGCTGATGAGGAGAGTGTGTGAGCAGACAGGGGCCGCGGGCAGGTGCCTGCTCCTGAAGAGGCCTGGGGGCCGAGCCAGCGGTGGGCAGGGTCAGATTCCCGCTCTCACCTCCGATCCTGCAGCAGCCAGGCTTGGCTCCAACAGGACTGACAGCTCAGGGCTGGCCTTGCCTGAGGGGGGGGGGGGGTGGGGGGGGCGGGGGCCTGGGTGTCTAACTCCTTCCAGGGCGATGTCACCCACGTCCTAAATCAGAAAACCAAAAGGATGAAGGGAGGAGGATGGCTGGTCGGCGCGGCAATCGGAGAATGAGGGGATGTGAGCAGGTGGACGGCGGAAGCGCCCACGGGGACAGGACTGGCGTCTCAGAACGGCCCGCCTCTGGGGGGCCGGGGGCGCACAGAGCAGGGTCACCGGGTAGAGGAGGCGTTTCCACATCAGGGCGTGGAGCTGCTGTGCACGCGGGAGTTAAGCATCAGAGCCATGATGGCTACGGCCAGGACGAGTCCCCACACCCACAGGAAGCTCTGCCCCTCGGCCGCCCTTCGGACGAATTGGGGGTGGCGTTCACTAGCAGTGACCGGCGGGCGGGCCCCATCGGCTCCCCACCCCAACACTGTTCATGCTGCAGAAACCATCACAGTCCCCGCAGCGCCCACGGGCCTCTGCCACGACACCCACCTCTTGTCCAGCGCCATCCTCGCCTCCCGGCTCCGCGGGTGTGCCTCGGCTCTCCTGCCGCCTGAGTTGAAAGAATAGCTTGTTGACTGAATGGCTCTCACGTGTTTTCAATCCCCACTGACACGGGCAGCGGGGGAGGCGCCACCTGTGCGCACTGTGCCTGTGGGAGGCCCGTTCCCCTCCGCGCGTCGGAGCCCCATGAAGCCTCCCCCAGCGGGGTCTCTAAGGTCCCCCCCAGCGCCCCGCAAGCTTCCGGCGTCATTTCCCAGGTCGGACAGACGAGGGTCCAAGGCCTCAGCCTCAGCCTCTGAGAGCTGATCAGTGAGGCGGGAAGAGCAGGCACCTGTTTCGGCAACAGGAGGGACCAGGAGGGAAGGGCAGGCATCTAACCGAGAGGAGCCGGGAGCCGGGGCTTCTGTGGACACACAGGGCCATTGAGAGGAGACATTTGAACGAAGATGGTCCTGGGGCCGACTCTTTTTTTTTTCCAATATGTATTTATTGGTTTCAGAGAGGAAGGGAGAGGGAGAGAAACATCAATGATGAGAGAGAATCATGGATCAGCTGCCTCCTGCACGCTCCCCACTGGGGTTGGAACCTGCAACCCGGGCCTGTGCCCAACTGGGAATCGAGCCCGTGACCTCCTGGCTCATAGGTCAGCGCTCAACCCCTGAGCCAGCCGGCCAGGCTGGAGCGGACCCTTCATTTGGTTCTGTGACCTTGGGTTCGCCACTTCGCTTCTCTGGGGTTTGGGCCAGACGATCAGGAGAGACTGTGTTGTGTGCTGGTTGTGTGGAGCTGTGCTGCCTGGCCCCTCCCGCAGGCGTGCACCTGACCTCTGGGGAGGGGCAGTGCTAGAACTATGGGGTCCCCGTCACCAGCAGACCCCACAGCCAGGAGCCTCCCGTCCAACGAGGGAAGCGGCCCTGTGCTGGGCCTTCACCGCCCGTATCCGCCTGCTCCACTCCCTCCCTGAGGGGGCAGGTCGAGGGCCATCGAGGTGACTGTACCCCCTCCTTCCCTCTGAGCTTCTGTCCCAAATCCAGGGTGCCAGTGAGGAGACCTGAAGGCGGGAGCCACCAGCCGCTCCGGCTCCCTCGGTCCCCTGGCCTCTGGCTCAGTATGTACCACCCTGCCCCCCACATTCACCCCAAGCCTCAACTAGACACCCGCTGGGGAGACAGAGTGAGGGTGGAACATACTGTGGTAAGAAGAGCATGGAGCCCTCGCTGGTGTGGCTCAGTGGATAGGCGGACGGCCTGTGGACTGAAGGGTCCCGGGTTCGGTTCAGGTCAATGGCACGTACCTCCGTTGCAGGCTCCTCCCTGGCCCGGGGCCTGGCCTGTGCAGGGGGCAACCAATCGATGATTCCCTCTCTCTTCCACTCGCTCTAAAATCAATGGAAACATATCCTTGGGTGAGAATTCACAACAAAAGGGCCTTGCATTTTTAAATCTCCCCTGACTCTGAATAACAGCTTCACCGTGGTGATCAGGGGCGAGGTCCCTGGCCTCTCAGAGCATCAGTTTTCCTATCTGTGAAATGGGGACAGGAATAGGAAAGGGGGTGTTGTCCATGAAGCACCTCGACTCATGTCCATGGCCTCCTGCCATCTGGCCCCTTCCTTCCCGGGGAGACCTGTAGGACATTCCCAACACCCGTCCTGCCCGGGGGGTGCTGGCCTTGGCAAGGTGGGTGCTCTGGGCTGTCCCCCACGCGCACCGCACACACATTTACACACACTCACACTCACACTCACACACACAGGCCCCGCCCCCGCCGCCTGCACTGGGGGCCTGTCCTGGCCGGGTCTCCCTCCGCTCCCTGGGGTCCTCGCCGCCTCGGAGCGAGCGGGGCGCCAGGAGCGGCCCCACCGAGCTGGAGGCAGCGCTCACCTCCCCAGGCCTCGCCCGCGCGGGGGCGCAGCTGCCCGCGCTCAGGCTCCCGCCCCGCGCGCCCCGCGCCCCACGCTCCGCCCCCGCGCGCCCGCCCCTTTCCGCGCTCCCCCCCCGCGCTCCCGCCCCGCGCGCTCCCGCCTCCCACTCCCCGCGCTCCCGCCCCGCGCGCTCCCGCCCCGCGCGCTGGCAGCTCCGCTCCGCCGGCCGCTCACCTTCCCCGGGCGCAGCGGCACCGCGCGGCCCGCGCCGGGCGCCCTGGAGGGACCGCTGTCCCCGCGCCCGGGACAAGCGCCGTGTCTGCGAGCCGGGCGGGCTGTGCGGGGGACCGAGCCGCCTGCCGCCGCCGGAGCGGGTCCCTGTCATGCGGAGGGGTCGCCCTCTCTAGGTACGTGCGCCTCCCTCCCCCGCGGGCTCTGGCTCCCGGACTTGCTCACAGCCGTGGGGACCTGGGCGTCCGGGGCTCCCGCACCCGCCGCGGGGCTCGGGGTCCGACCCTTCTCAGGGACACGACGCTGCTGCCAGGAAGGGGTGCGCTGACCGTCCTGAGGTGCCGGGGGAATGGGGGGAATGGGGAGACCTGCGGTGCCCCAGGGAGTGGGGGCACCGGCGACACGTTGGTGAGGAGCCCGGGGCAGCTCCGGGTGGAAGACGCCCAGGACCCCAGCTCTGCGCCCTGGGCAGGGGGTGCAGGCGCCCTGGCGCCCGGCTCCGGGTGGAGGTCGGGGGTGGAGGGCTCTCGGTGCCTCTCCCCCGCGTGTCTGGACCCGAGTGGCGGAGGGGGTGGGGGTGGGGGCCCCCTCGGAGGAGGGGCGAGGAGAAGGCGCCGCTCCGATGCCCACCAGGGTCTGGAAAGGTGGGGGAGGGGTGATGCACCCTGGGTGAGAGCACCCCCAATTCCCAGGGCTGGGAGGGGTCAGGGGAACTGTCACTGCGAGACCACACCCCCTCTCCGTCCCTGGGGGTGAGGGGGGCAGGGAGCAGGGAGCATGCCTCATTTTATTATTATTATACATTTGTATTTATGTCAGAGAGGAAGGGGGAGGGAAAGAGAGACAGAAACACCAATGCTGAGAGAGATCATGGGTCGGCTGCCTCCTGCACGCCCCCTACTGGGGATGAGCCCGCAACCCGGGCCTGTGCCCTGACCGGGAATCGAACCCTGACCTCCGGGCTCATAGGTCGGCGCTCAACCACTGAGCCGCGGCCGGCAGGGGAGCGCCTCCTTTTAGAAGGGAGGGCGCTGCCTGGTGTTAGACCAGCGGGAGCCATCAGGTGCGGAGGGGGCAGCAGCCTTGCAGGTCCTGGATGGAGGGGGGCTCCCCGGGGAGCAGGAGGGGGCGGGGAAAACGGAGAGAACCAGCTGATGAGCGGTGACGGGTGGGGCGCAGGGGGAGATGGGCAGCTGGGCTCTCCCTGCAGATCCCTGTGCGCCTGGGAGACTGAGTGACAGGATGGTCTCAGAAAGCGCGGCCGGCTTTGCTCCCTGCTCCCTGCTCCCTGCTCCCTGCTCCCTGCTCCCTGCTCCCTGCTCCCTGCAACGGCTCCCGCTCCCAGCCATGCAGCTTTAGGGGAGGCCGCCTGGCCCTCATGGGGGGGGGGGGGGCGGGGGGCGGGAGACAGGCTGAAGTTTAGGACCCGCCCATGGTCGCCCCCATTCCCAGAGAAATTGTACTGGCGCTGTCTGTGGGGCTGGGCATCTGGTGTGGCATTCACCCCTGTGGTACCTGACACCCCATCATTTCTTCCTTTCTCTTTCCATCTCTCTCTCTCTCTCTCCCCCGTCCTGCCCCCACCCCGTAACCTCCTCACTGAGCTCCCCGCCTGCCCCCCTCCAGCCTTTTGGACCAGCCTCTGAGTTCGCCCCAGAACACCCACCCCCACCCCATTGCGTCTCCATCCCACTGGGCCTGGCCGCTGTCACAGACAGGGGATGTCGGCCGGCCGGGACCCCGATGGGCCGGCAGCAGGAGGCTGCTCCCGGGGTTAGCTGGTCAGCAGCCGGGACTGGGGGCCCTGCTGCCGGAATAAGTTGCAGGGGTGTGTCGTCCCCCCCCCAAACAGCTGCCCCAGGAAACGCCTCCCCCTCCCCCACTTCCTCCAGCCCCGCCCCCTCCCCAGGCAGCCCCTTCCCCTCAGATCCTGCCAAGTCATGGCTGTCCCCCAGGAAGGCCGCGTGTCCGTCTGTCCGGAAGTCTGCTGCTCCCCAACATCTGAAAACCTAAACACCCGAGGCTGTTCAGGGAAAACACGCTGTTTGTCGTTTTCAAAAGCCCCCAGTTGCCGTGGCTTCTCCCGCCCTGGACGCTCCAGCGTGAGGCTTTGCTTTGCTTATTTTATCTTCAGCATAAAAACAAAGAAGCAGCAAGTTGGGGGCGGGGGGCTGAGGGCACACACGAGGGTCTGGCACAGACTTCTGAGTCCTTGGACACAAACTGCAGACATGCTCTCCTTCCTCCCGCCCGATGCGAAGTACAGTGATTTCCAGCCGAAAAGACCCACCGCTTTCCAGGGTGCCTGGAGAGCCACGAGGCTGGGAGGGAGACAGCCTCCCCCCCCCCCCCGCCACCCCCACCCCCCCACAGAGGAAGGGAGAGGGAGAGAGAGAGAAACATCAATGATGAGAGAGAGTCATGCATCAGCTGCCTCCTGCACGCCCCACACCAGGGATCGAGCCTGCAACCCGGCCTGTGCCCTGACCGGGACTGAACCGAGACCTCCTGGTTCATAGGTCGACGCTCAACCACTGAGCCACGCCGGGCGGGCAAGGAGGCAGCCTTTATGTCCGTCGATCTCGGTATCTAAACTCACATCAAAATTCCTCTCTTGAGCCGTGAACCTTCCTCCCCACCCCCACCCTGCCCCCCATGACGGCCAGGCGGCCTCCTCTAAATCTCAGGTCACTCCATGGGAACATGCCCCCCTCCCCCCACCAGACACTAGCCGATGCCCAGTTCCCCATGTAGCCGAGCCGCCTGTCTTATGCTTCGGTTTAATTCTCGATTCTTGGCTCCCCCGTTGTGTCGGGGACAAAGGTAGCTGAGGAGGGTGACGCATACGCTGAACATGTGTTAAATGCTCGGCTCCGGCAGCCAGCAGCCCCTTCGGTTGAAGAGTTTAAAAGCCAGCGTTCCATTGTGCTGTCACTGTGGGCATTCGCTGGGTGTGTGTGGGCATTCGCTGGGTGTGTGTGGGCATTCGCTGGGTGTGTGTGGGCATTCGCTGGGTGTGGGAGGGCATTCGCTGGGTGTGGGAGGGAGAGGGGGTAAAAGCTGTCTTGTTTTCATTCTGAGAAGCAGCCAGACGTCTAAAAGCCGTTTCCTGCTCCTCTCGCAGGAAGTGGTGGAGGAAGGGAGCTGTCGTGTTCACGATGGTGCTCCGGGCAATGGCCGGCCTGCCTTGCTTTTTTAGAAAAATGTCTTTTATTGATTTCAGAGAGGAAGGGAGAGGGGGAGAGAGAATCATCAATGATGAGAGAGAATCATGGACCGGCTGCCTCCTGCACACCCCACACGGGATCGAGCCCACAACCCGGGCCTGTGCCCTGACCGGGAATCGAACCCCAACCTCCTGGCTCCACCGCTGAGCCACCCCGGCTGGGCCAGACCTGACTTTCCACCGGGGCTGCCCTGGCCCAGGCGGCCCTGCCGAGGACAGATCCCTCCCCAAGGTTCTGTCCATCTGCCGAGCCGAACGCCTCGGGCGGGAGGAGATAGACAGCTTGTGTTTGTGGCCGTTCAACCGGAAAAGAATACAGCTGACGGCAGAAGAGGAGGCAAGGGAATTGGGGGCTGGGGCGGGGGCCGGGGGAGGAGGGACAGACAGGCCGGCACTCATCACCGGTTCCCCCAAGGCGAGCGGAGAGGAGAGCGCGGCCCACGCAGCTGTCACGTGAGGGGGCCCCTCACCGTGATCGGGAGAAAGTGCCGAAGGGGGACGGTGTCGCGGCTGTTCCTTTTCATTCCTCTCCCCGTTCAAACTCGCGTCCTCACAGCAGCTTCTCGAGGCATTTCCCCTGAAAATGACAACCTCACCACGGCCGCGGGCCCGCGAGACGCCCGGCCGAGCCGAAGCCCTGGACACGCGCGTCTCGAATGCATTCATGTCAGAGCAGCCCGTGTCCTGCCGCTCTGCTCCAGTGGCCACGGTTTTGGGATCAGAGACTCTCACCCCGCCGTGGTTGGAAGCCTGCCCTAGAAATAGTAGATGTTTTTATCCGCGGTTTTCTCGGGCTCTAGACAGACCATGCGCCCCGGGGCCCAGTGTGGACATCACTTCTGTCTGTTACTTTTGAATACATTTTTATAGATTTCAGAGAGGAGGGGAGAGGGGAAGGGAGAGAGAGAAACATCCATGATGAGAGAGAATCATGGACCGGCCGCCTCCTGCACGCCCCACACTGGGGATCGAGCCTGCAACCCGGGCCTGTGCCCTGACCGGGCATCGAACCCTGACCTCCCGGTTCATAGGTTGATGCTCAACCGCTGAGCCACGCCGGCCAGGCTGCTAATTATTAATAGCACCCATTTCACGCAGAAGTGTTCCTGTTTCGATGATGCACTGACGACAGTCACCCCAGCAATGAGGGCTCGAGGAGGTCAGAGGAAGGGAAGAGGCTGAGTGGGTGGTCGACGATTTCATTCCGCCCGTGGGCCTGTGTGAGGCTGCGGGCAGAAGGAAGGAGAGGGGGGCTCTCCTCACGGGAGACCAGGAGGATCGTGCGCCCCCTGTGGGCACAGGGGGTCCTGTGCTGTCCTCCGCTGTGTCCGCAAAGAGCAGGCTGGGCATCGACTGGTCACAGCCTGTGGCCTAGCTTCCGGTTTGACGCTGAAGGGGGGCGAGGTGGGGACAGTGAGCAAGGTCTGCAGGGACCCGCGATGACATCGGGCTGTTAGTAACGGTGACGGTGGCGAGACAGGGCTGGCGAGGGCCCTGCCACACACACCTGCGCACGGAGAAGCCCGTCTCCTAGCGCCTGCCGGTCTGTGCCGCTCGTCGCTGGGGTTTGATGCCACCTCACCTCTGGGTCCGAGGTGACCTCTTCCTCCTCCAGCACCTGGTCAGGAAGCAGCTGAGGAACAAAGGCGCCCTTCTCGGGCATCTCCTCTGTCCTTGTCCCGAGGACAGGAGGACGTGGGGAAGGCAGGCTGTCGGGAGGGGGAGGGCCCTTGCAAACACAAAAGCAGCACAGATGGACGCCAAGGGCACGTGTGTCTCCTCCCCCGGGGAGGAGCCAGTTCTCGGGGACAGTCTCCTGGAGCCCATGCTTCTCCTGTAACCGGACAATGAACGGGTCACCCACAAAGACCTGCCCGCCCCCCCCCCATAAGCCAGCTGCTTATACTGGGTAAAAGGACAGCGATTACATGGGGAAGTAGGCAAAAGGGCGCCAAACGGGCGCCAGACGGGCAGTTCACAGGTAATACGGCTGGAGACTTGCAAAGGCCTGCGGGCAGGCAAGGGCTGGGGGCCTTCCAAGGGCCGGCGGCTCTGGTTTGTGCAACAGGTTGCTCATCTTTCCAGGGTCACAGGCAGCTCCCGACGGGGAGGAGGAGCCGCATTCCCAGGTGGGCTCCCCACCAGGTTAGGGAGCCCCTTCTTTCATCAGAACAGCACGGTCACCGCTAACAGAGCTCGATGGATATTTCTTACAGTTGTAGCTGGTCCCCAACATCCTGTTTCTGCCCCTAACACCCCAGGAGGTCGCTCCCGGTGCAGCCTCTGGGTCCCCACTTTGTGCTGCAGGGGACGCCTGGAGTGCCCTGGCCGCCGCTGCCCCCCCGCCCACCTCCTCAGGGCGTGACTCACACCAGCCCCCCCGCTGCTCCCCAAGGTTCCAGGTGAACGACCCTGAGCAAGGACTTCAGGACACGGCCGCCCACCCCGGGGCCCCCGCATGGCAAGGCCCGACTTCTCTGTACGGTTACTGGCCGCAGGTCAGCCACCTTGAAGGGGTTCGCGCTGAACCAGGGTCTCACCTGGTTTCGTGCCGTGTGGGCAAAGGAGTGGAAGGGGGGCGTGGGGTACGTGGGGATGCAGCTCTGAGAACACCATCAGGCCCCACCACAGACAACACAGGAATATCATGCCTGGCTCACGGAAGGGTTGGGTCAGGAGGGCCGAGAAAACACACGACGGCTCCAATTTCCCAGAACAACTTGGAAAGTCGCGTGTGAAACTGGGCGGCCAACGGGGCCGCTGCCCGATCCGATCAATGAGCAAGAAGCTGCCTGCTGGCGGGACAAGCGACCGCCCCGGGATGAGGCCGCCACTGGTGGGAACAGCCGGCCGGCCTGGCTCAGGGGTTGAGCATCGACCTAGGAACCAGGAGGTCAGGGTTCGATTCCTGGTCAGGGCACGTGTCCGGGTTGTGGGCTCCATCCCCAGTGGGGGGGCGTGCCGGAGGCAGCCGATCCATGATTCTCTCTCATCATTGATGTTGCTCTCTCTCCCTCTCCCTTCCTGTCTGAAATCAATAAAAAAAGATATTTTTTAAAAAATAAGTCAGGGGTGAGGAACTTGTTCCTGCCAAGGGCCATCTGGATATTTATTCATTTATTTTTAAATGTGGACGCTTCACGAATTTGCGTGTCATCCTTGCGCAGGGGCCACGCTAATCTTCTCTGTATCCTTCCAATTTTAGTGTCTGTGCTGCCAAGGCGAGCACCCATCTGGATATTTAGAACATCATTCTCGGGCCGAACAAAACGACCCACTTACCGATGAGCCTGTCTGATTAACTCGCCCCTCATGCCTCAGGGCCCGACCCAATGGTTCGGCGGGACTTCCCCGCCCTGGTCTGCGTGATGGCACCCGGTTTCCGTGGGTTTGTGCAGTGCTCAGCCGCGCGCACCCCCATTGTCCCCGTCGTCCCCATGAGCCACAGAGCAGCCCGTGGTGGAGGCAGCCTGACACGGGCGTCCCGCTTTCACAAGTTAGGACACACGCGAAAAGGCCGGCTGTCTTGTCAAGGTCACGGTGTGAGGCTGTGAGAGGCGGGCACGGAGGTGTCCTCCCCCCACCTGCCCTCCGCCCAGGGTGTCCCTGAGTGGCCTCTGCAGGGGGCCCCTTGCCATCCTGGGGAGCAGGCGGGTGAGGTCTGCCCCCCACCCCTCCGTCCCCCCCTCAGGCCTGTTGGAGGCCGCGGTCCCCGGAGCCTGAGCTGGCAGCTTCCTCTCGGCGCTCCTTGCGCCTGCGCTTTGCGAGTGGAAACCTGCCCGGGACGACGTGGGAAGGTCAGGCCTGCTCCCTGCTGGGCTCTCTGACCTCCCCTCTCAGCCCGCCCTTGGGACTTGGTCAGAGTGGCCTTTGGCCCAATTAGGGCAGAGGTGACACATGGTGTTTCTTTTTCAAGGGTTGCGTTTGGGTTTTTGGGTTTTTTAGATCCTCAAAGTGGGTTTCTTCACATTAAGATATTTTCCAGATGTCTTTTTTTGGGGGGGGGGGGGGCTCTGTCCCCACGGAGGGAAGAAAGCCGCCCAGGCCAGAGAGGCCACCGGCACCCCAGCTCCCGTCTCCCCGCTGTGAGCTGACAGCCGGCGGCCGGGCGCTGGAAGGCAGGGTGAGGGCGGGTGGTTTCCGTGGAAGAGCTGGTCTCGCTTCTTCACGGTCTAACGGACCCACCCAGCCAGGCCTGCACGTCGGCCCTGCGTCCGGTGGACAGCCCTGTCCCCGCGTTGTCCCCTCTCCCTAAACCACGTGACTCCCTGTGCGGGTCCAGAGACGAGGCCTTCCGGACACATGGGAAGCCATTGTGATTTTTTAAAAAATGTTTTTATTGATCTTTTGAGAGAGAGGAAGGGAGACGGATCGATAGAAGCATCCGTGAGAGAGGAACATCCTAGATCAGCTGCCCCTGTGCGCCCCCCACTGGGGATGGAGCCCATAGCCCGGGCCTGTGCCCCGACTGGGAACCGAACCCTGACCTCCTGGTTCCCAGGCCCACGCCTAACCACTGAGCACACGGGCCGGGCTGCTCTCTGCCTTTTACAAAGACGCTGTGACGATCTCTAAGACTGTGTGACTTGAGAGCCTCCATTCGTTAGAGCTGGGAGGGGTGACGTTGTCTCGGGGGACAGGGACCATCCAGGGGCCACCGGAAGCGTGCTCTCGCGGACGGCGGCAAATGCTCGCACTCGTACCGTTGGCTTTGACTCGGGAGGCAGCAGGAGCGTAGCGGGTTCAGGCCCTGCCCTTTCTCGCCGCGAATAGTGATTGTGCACGGCGTCACCCGGGGGGCGGCCGAAGGTGGGGGCGCAGTGACTGGCTGTGTCCAGCCACCTGTCCACGCTGCCGCCCTGTCTCTCGTCGCCTGAATCCCCGGGTGGGGCAGCTGGAGCGCATCTGCCCCGCGGGGTGGAGGGGGCGGGGAAATATTTTTGGTGCCGGAAAAAATCCGCTCCCTCCTCGGATCGCAATGCCCGCTCCCGGGAGTCCTGTCCTGCTCGAAAGACGTGGCCCAGCTCACATTCCGAATTCTGCGCGTCCCATTTGCTCGCATGCAGGCATTCCGAGCAGCTGGTCGTCGGCAGGCGCTCACTGAATAGCTCACAGATCCTGCCAGAGAAAACCAGCGCTTAAAAATGCCTGCTCCGCTCTGGCCAGTGTGGCTCAGTGGGTGGAGTGCCGTCGGCCTGCGGACGGAAGGGTCCCAGGTTCAATTCCGGTCAAGGGCACCTGCCGGGGTGGCGGGCTCCATCCCCACTAGGGGACATGCAGGAGGCAGCCGATCCACGATTCTCTCTTGTCATTGATGTGTTTTTTCTCTCTCTCTCTCTCCCTCTCCCGTCCTTTCTGAAATCAACAAAAATATATTTAAAAAGAAAAGAAAAGAAAAAGCAAGTCTGGGGCCAGGGCCGAGGAGGCCGGGCCTCCCCTGAGCGCGGCCCTGAGCTCCCGCGCCTCCCACCCGCCCGTGTGTGCTCGGCGCAATAATGAGATGCCGGAATGCCGGGCGCTTCAAGTGCTGCTTTAACAAGTGTTGTCATAACAACAGGGATGAAATGACGAATGTAACTCGGGCTGGAAAGGACAGCCTGCCGTTACCTCCCTGGGGCCAGGCCTCCGGCACCTCCCAGCCCGGCGAGGGCCGGCCCCACGCTCGCCATCGGTCCGTGTGCTGGCTGCATTGTCTTTTCTTTAAAAAAAAAAATATTTTATTGATTTTTTTACAGAAAGGAAGGGAGAGGGATAGAGAGCTAGAAATATCCATCAGCTGCCTCCTGCACACCCCCTACTGGGGATGTGCCCGCAACCAAGGTACATGCCCTTGACCGGAATCGAACCTGGGACCCTTCAGTCCGCAGGCCGATGCTCTGTCCACTGAACCAAACCAGTTAGGGCTGTATTTTCTTTTTTAAAATATTTTTTATTGATTTCAGAGAGAGAAACCTCAATGATGAGAATCATTAATCAGCTGCCTCCTGCACGCCCCCTACTGGGGATCGAGCCCGCCACCCAGGCCTGTGCCCTGACCGGGAATCAAACCCTGACCTCCTGGTTCAGAGGTCGACGCTCAACCACTGAGCCACACAGGCCGGGCTGAGCTGTATTTTCCTGCTTGTTTGGGGGGCCAGGGATCGATGGACCGACCGTAGGAAATACGTATTCATTCGATCCGATCCGGAGGCTGTGTCAGAATAGCTTTCAGATAACGCCCTCTCCTCCCTCTGAGGCTTTATAGATAAGTCCCAATTCCGTGTTCTACTGCCTCCCGTGCCCGTCAGCGAACTCGGTGTCAGGCACACGTGCTGGGCAAGGGAACAAGTACATCACACCCTCCCAGACCCTCTCGATGCCTCCAGGATTTCCAAAGACGGAGCTCAGTTCTTACGGCGACGGCGACCATAAAAACATCTGGGCTGTCAGCCTGGTGGCTCCCAGCGAAGATGTCGGTGCCCAGCTGACGCTGTTCGTTAGCAAAGAGGCGGCCATCGCCACGCTCGGGAGGACGGCTGCCGGCGGGAACGCCGGGGGATCGGGAGTGCCAGGCGGGCCGTTCCCACCACACCCGAGCCTTGGCTTTGAATCTGGCATCAGACAAGGGGGGTGGTGGTGGGCGCAGGTTGCTCTCAGCAGCATCCGCGAAGCTGTGAGGCCCACGCTCCCAAGAAATGCTTCCCCTCTGATGCTCATGGGCTCGGTGGGGTTTCACATAAACGCATGCAGACCCTGGGCAGGTCGGCTTATTGCCCACAGCACCCACCTCCGCGGAGGCGCAGGGGGCTCGGAGCAGCCGGAACAGCTGGTCCTGCTCCCGTGTGCACGTCGTTCCCGGGGAGGTCGAGGCGTGTTCCGACTTCACATTCTAAGATGAGTCATGACAGCGTCACTCAAACGCTGGGCTCCTTGCGAGACATAAGTGAGTTTTGGGTCCTGAGGCCCCTCCCCTCCAGTCATCCCAAGGCCGCACTCTGCCCTGCGTTTGTTTAACCCACCGAATGCCAGGGCGGGTGTCAGTCACCTGGCAGCTCCTACGTGGGCCGTCCCAGTGAATGGACGCCACTCATATCTCTTCTCAAGGCCTCCAGGGACTCCGCCAGCCCCTTTTTTAAAAAATATATTTTTGTTGATGTCAGAGAGGAAGGGAGAGGGAGAGAGAGAGAAACATCAGTAATGTGAGAGAATCATGGATCAGCTGCCTCCTGCACGCCCCCCACTGGGGATCAAGCCCGCAACCTGGGCCTGTGCCCTGACCGGGAATCGAACTTGTGACCTCTGGGTGCACAGGATACCGCTCAACCACTGAGCCACACTGGCCGGGGCTGGCTGTGGAGCTTTACATTTTTGCCTGCGTGTCACCCAGCAACCTGCCAGCTCCCCGCTGGCTACTGCCTTATCTCGTACGGTCGGCCCCAGTCCAGCTGGTGGGGGCAGGGACAGGAAGGGATTGACCAGGGAACTTGTATGCATATGCGCGTAGCCCATGGACACAGACAATAGTGCGGTGAAGGCCTGGAGGGCGGGGGCTGGGTGGAAGGGTGCAAAGAGAAGGAGAGTGGGGGGGCATCTGTACACTGTCAACAATAGAACATAGCCACAGCTGGTGTGGCTTAGTGGGTAGAGCGTCGGCCCGCGGTCTGAAGGGCTCTGGGTTTGATTCCAGTCAAGGGCATGTACCTCGGTTGCAGGCTCCCTGGCCCTGGTCAAGGCGTGTGCAGGAGGCAACCAATCGATGTCTCTCTCACATGGATGTTTCTCTCTCCCCCTCCCCCTCCTCTCGCTCTAAATATCAATAAAAACGTAGTAAAAAAGCAAGGACCCTCCCGGGAGGAAGGGGAGCCCGTGTGTAAGCCCGCTCCTCTCTGAAGGCCCGGGTGCTGGGCCCTGCGACCTCGGGTTTTGAAAGCGAGGCAGGACGGGGCTGAGCACGGGCGTGGCCTCCTGGGTTTTTGCTGCCGTTGGATGGAGCTAAACATCGTGAAGTTTTTGTGGGTTTTGTGTGTGTGTGTGTGTGTGTAATTTAAAATTTATTTTGAAAAATAAGCTTTAAAAACAAGAGTCAGAAAACATCCGTGGTTGGCTGGGACTAGGAGTCCCTCCAAGGGGGTGCATGGGAATGTTCGGGGTGATGGGACTGCCTGCCTGTGCTGACACAGCTGACAGACTGAATAACTCAGTTTAAAAAAATACACATATTTTATTGATTTCAGAGAGGAAGGGACAGGGAGAGAGATGGAAACATCCATGATGAGAGAGGGTCATGGATCGGCTGCCTCCTGCACGCCCCACACTGGGCATCGAGCCCGCAACCCCGGCCTGCGCCCCAACCGGGAATCCAACCGTGACCTCCTGGTTCATAGGTCAACGCTCAACCAGCATAACTCAATTTTTTTTAAAAAAGGATTAAAAGGATAAGAACCAAAAATGTACCGGATGTGAAAAAATACAGAGCTTACGGCTTTCTCTTGGGGAGAGTAAGAAGTTACTGTGGTGGAGAGAAAGGAACCGTAAAGGAGGCTGATTTTGAAGGCGTGGTTGAACCTTGTTTAAAATATATATCTCCCTGCGGAGACCTAGCCTGATGATTGCGCGGCGTTTGTTTTTGCTGCTGTCCCGGGAGGCCGGCTTTGTGTCTCTGCACCTGAGAGCCACCCTCTGGCTCAGGGCGAAGTGGGGAGGCGGGGTCCCGGCCCCCAGGGCTCCTGACTCACCGCCTGACCCCGTGGCACCGGCCTCGCTGCTGACACGCGTAGGGTTGTCTGTCTGAACCTGCCTGACAGCCGCCATCTCCCGCCTTTCAGGGCTGCCGGCCAGACTCCCCGAGATCATGCTGGTGGGAGCCCCGTCCTTCTCGCCCGGAGGGCCCAATGGCATCATTCGGAGCCAGTCGTTCGCGGGGTTCAGCGGCCTGCAGGAGCGGCGGTCCAGGCAAGTCCGCGGGGTTCCCTCTGGGATGCGGCTGAGGAGGAGCTGAGCTTCGGTGCTGTGCAGAGCATCTGTGTGCACGCAGCCTCGTCAGCGTGCATGCGAGCACACACACACACACACACGCACACAAACATACATGCACACATACACGCACACACGTCTTACTTTCATCTCTGCCTTGGAAAATATGTCAGCCACCCCAATGAAGCACTGTTGTTTCTTTTATTTTTAAAAAAATATTTTTAATTGGTTTCAGAGAGGAAGGGAGAGAGAGAGAGAGAGAAATATCAATGGTGAAAATCATGGATCTGCTGCCTCCTGCATGTCCCCTACTGGGGATGAAACCCGCAACCCAGGCGTGTGCCCCGACCGGGAGTCGAACTGTGACCTCCCGGTTCGTCGGTGGACGCTCAACCCCTGAGCCCCGCCGGCGGGCTGTGACGTTTCTTTTCTATCACTCAGCATTTCTCCTGCAGAGGGGGTGTGAGATACAGGAAAAGCTACGAGTGTATGGGGATAGCTCTCCCTTCTCCCACCCCACCCGTTCTTAGGTCTTTTGAGAAATATCACTCAAGAGCTTCCAATGTTTGAACCCGTTTGTCCTCTCCGAGCGACAACAGACTCGCCTTTTCCCAGGCATTCGCCGTTACGGAGCATTTTCTAGAATCTCTTCCAGTTTTTATGTCATCCCCACTGAGGGCTGATGTCCTTTCATGAGGTTTCCTTCCCTTTTTTTTATTTACTTGGGGAATACCTAGGTCATCCGTGTGCCTGTTTGCGGGTGGATATTTGCATGTTTTCGTACAAAACAAAAAAGACTTGTAATTTATCCACTGCAACGTCGTACGTTGTCCTTTCTCACTAGTTCAATTTGCTACCCTTTTGTTTCCTTTTTCACCTTTTTGACCCCCTTCGCCTACTGAGCTCACCACCCACCACCACCTCTGGTGACCACCAAGCTGCTCTCTGTCTCTCTCAGCTTGGGGTGTGTGCATGCGTGTGTGTGTGTGTGTGGTGTGTGTGTGTGTGTTTAAATTACACATGTAAGTTAAATCATACGGCATTTGTCTTTTCCTGTCTGACTTCTCTCAGCATTATACTCTCTAGGTCCATCCATATTGTTGCAAAGGGCAAGATTTCACTCTGTTTTATGGTTGAATAACATTCCGTTGTATACATGCCCATCACATTGTCTTCATTCATTCATTCACCTGTGGACGCTTGTGTTGTTTCCACATCGTGGGCTGCAGGGAACACGGGGTGTGTAAATCATTGTGAGTTAGTGTTTTTGTTTCCTTTGGAGAAATACCCAGACGTGGAAATTGCTGGATCCTGGCTGCCTCCCTGCCACTCACAGAGACGTTGGACTTTATGTTAAACCCAAACCTAACGCACTCCGTGAAAACAGAGCTTAAGAAAAACCCATCAGTCCAGCCCTGTGTGCTGAGCTCTAACACTACACAGCATTAGCCATTTGTCCTGCTTATGGCTCTTGATCACAAAGGTAGTCATTCACACCCTAGTCTAATTTAGTAGACGTTCATGCCTGACGTTGCTGATGCACATGTTTTTTTTTAAAGTCGGTGTATGTCCTTCTGCCTGTTTCTTATGTCCACCTGGGAGCATGTGTCCTTGGTTTCCTGTGGGGTCCCAGTGACAAGATACATTTTCACTCAGAGTGTTGTCACCTGACTGGAGGAAAGCACGGCCCAGCAACGCTTCCAGATTTCAGCAGTTACATCTGCCGAGAAACGCAGTGTGTGCTGGCTCAGCGTTGTCCTTCCACCAGGACGGTGCCTTCCCCCGAGACACAGACACAGACCCGAGATGCCTGAGAGGTGTTTTCTCCGTGGAATTCTTTTGGGCGCCGGAGCCACAATTTCTGCCCTTTCTTCTTTCACAGGTGTAACTCCTTCATTGAAAATGCTTCCGCTCTCAAGAAGCCTCAGGCCAAACTGAAGAAGATGCATAACTTAGGGCACAAGAACAGCAGCCCCCCCAAGGAGCCGCAGCCCGCCAGGGTGGAGGAGGTCTACCGGGCCCTGAAAGGCGGACTCGAGTAAGAGCGCCAGCCTCGCCGGGAGCCGGCCCTTTCTCCTTCCTAAAGGCTGGGGGGTGGGGGCCAGAGGAAAAACGAGTCTTGCGAGATCATTTTAAAATGTCCGTTTCTGTAGTAGATATCTTATTCTTCTTTTTGAAAAAATACATTTTTACTGATTTCAGAGAGGAAGAGAGAGGGAGAGAGAGAGAGAAACATCAATGATGAGAGAGAATCATGGATCAGCTGCCTCCTGCACGCCCCACACTGGGGATGGAGCCCGCAACCCAGGCTTGTGCCCTGACTGGGAATTGAACCCTGACCTCCTGGTTCATAGGTCAACACTCAACCCCTGAGCCACGCTGGCCGGCATATTTTATTCTTGCACCATCATCGAGGAAGCCTTAGGTTAATCCCAAAGGTGGGACATTTGTTGGGTTCGAGGTGATGCCCGTGACAGTGAGGAAGGTGCAGTAGCCACGTGTTTAACTGGCCCCGGGGAGTACTGGCTTCCGTGTAGCACTGTGCACAGGCAGGCCTGTTTCAGCGCTTGCTGAAGACGGTTCTGGAACCTTCCCGGCTACATTCTCGGCCTCGTTGGCCCAGAACACACCTGCCCGCCTGCGTGGGAACGTCGCCCACCCCAGTCAGTGCTCTGGAGCCAGACAGAGCTCTGTGGCCTCCCCTCCCCCTGGTTTTCCTGTGCCGGCGCTCAGCCTCGTGGGGGTCTCCTTGGACCACCTGGACGGTCCCGGAGGCAGTGCTGGAACCTAAGCCAAGCGACTGGGGAGCTGCAGCCCCTCGTCCCCCGCTGCCCGCAGAGCGAGCCTGGCCCTGCCCCGCGGAGGGAGGCCAGCAGCCCTGGCCTGTCCGCAGCGGCGGCCGCGAGTTCACCGCGGCGCGTCCTCTTGTGTTCGCAGCGAGTACCTGGAGGTGCACCAGTCGGAGCTGGACAAGCTGACGGCGCAGCTGAAGGACATGAGGAGGAACTCCCGCCTGGTGGGTGCCCGCGTCCCGGGTGCTGACTCGCGGGGTGTTTGTTTGTTTTAGTTTGTGTGTTTTTTGCAGGTTTGTTGTTTTTTGGGTTGGTTTGTTTGTTGTTGTTTTCTGTTTGTTTGTTTGTTTGTTTTTGGCTAAGTGTCTTCTCCTACTGGAAGGAGGTGGATACAAAGAAGAACCTTCCAGAAAAGCGGACCCACCCTGGCCAGTTGGCTCAGTGGTTAGAGCGTCAGCCTGCAGACTGAAGGGTCACGGGTTCGATTCTGGTCAAGGGCGTGAACCTCGGTTGCAGGCTCTGGTCGGGATACGTGCGGGAGGCAATCAATGGACGTGTCTCTCTCTGTCGCGCCCCCTCCCTTCCGCTCTCTCTAAAAACAATCAGTGGAAAAGTATCCTCGGGTGAGGATTAACAAAAACGAAAAGTACTCTTGCTGGTCTTTAAAATAACCCAGATTTGTCCTCTTTTAAAGCAAATGTCAGAAAAGCCAACAGAACCTACAGCTGGTCATTGTCTCCCTGACAATGCAGGCACGCAGACCCATCCCCCTGTTAATGTCAGTAGCAGTCTTGCAGAAGGTACGTTTTAATTATTTTCATTTTTCATTTCAGGGTGTGCTGTATGACCTGGACAAGGTAAGTGACCGTTCTGCGCTGGGGGGGACATACACCCGAGGTCCCCTCTGAGGGACAGCAGGAGCCTAGAGAGCGGCGACTTTTCTAAGCCCAGAAAACCCGTGCCTTTACCTCTGAGTTTGATGAGTAGGTGCCACGCTCTCCAGACCCAGTGATACTTTCATGGAAACGCCACTGGCTGTGGGCGTCTCAGTGCTGAGAAGTTTAAGAGGTTCCCAAGCGTTGGGAGGCCCTGCCCCGCCTTCTGTACAAATACCAGCCACCACCTCTCCCCAAATCAGAGAGGCCTCTGGTCGGAAAATGCACCGTTACCTTCTGCTCCGCCAGAAAGAGCCGTGATCGCAGTGGCGCTGTGACACGGTTTCCTTTTCACTGAGAATCGGTGTTCTGCCCCCAGTGACAGGACCCCTCGAAGCCCATTTTCAATGGGGGTCGTTCTAGTCCACACGCTGCTCCCTCCATGCCTGTGTGCGGCGCCCTTGGCGCTGAATCCCGGTGGGATCGGCTCGCGGACATCTGAGGGGGTGGTGAGAGGCAGCACGCGCAATAGTATCTGTAACGGACGAGAGGCGGCCCGTGACCCGCGTGACCCCGTCTGACACGCGCAGGCGTAGCGATCGACGACGCACCTCAAGTTCAAAGACACGGAGTGTGGAGCGAAGGGCGTTCCTCTCCGAGCTGATAAAATGTGCCCGTTGTTGGGGGGACGCGGGTCTGTTCCAAGGTGATGCCGTCCCCACAGAAACCCAGTGAGGCCATTGATGGTCGCCCGGGCGCGAATCACGGAGTCCAGAGGCCGGGCAGCCCATTTCTCAGCGTGTTTATCCAGGGTAGACGTTTACATGCCCTGCAGATTCATGCTGGAGACTCTAAGCTAGCAGACAGGAGAGGAGGACGGCGAGCATTGCACGGGCCTCCCGAGGACGAGAGGGGAGGGGTGGCCGGTCGCAGGCCCGGACCGTCTGCGCTGTGATGACTGTCCTCGCTCACGCGTCCCCCTTTCCTTCCAGCAAATTAAAACGATCGAGCGGTACATGCGGCGCCTGGAGTTTCACATCAGCAAGGTAACTGCCGCCCCTGCCTTTGCCTGGTTGTTGGTTCCTGGTCAGCCCACCTTTGGCCTGAGCTTGGCCGGTAGTTCAGGGAGGATTTCTTTATTATTACTGTTGTGGTTGTTGTTGTTATTACTGATTTCAGAGAGGAAGGGAGAGGGAGAGAGAGACACATCCATGATGAGAGAGAATCATGGATGGGCTGCCTCCTGCACGCCCCACACTGGGGATCAGCCCACAGCCTGGGCACGTGCCCTGCCCGGGAATCGAACCGTGACCTCCTGCTTCAGAGGTTGACGCTTAGCCCCTGAGCCCCGCGGCCGGCTGGTCCCAGCATCCTTTCCTTTCACAGCCCCGTGACGGGCTTACACGGGGCTGCCACTCCCCTGCAGCTCCCACTCATGACCCCGCGACCGGGCAGATCCGAACGCTCCCCCTCTGCGAAGCCCGCTCCGTAGAACAGTGACGCCCATGGGGTGTTGGTGGGCCGGCGAGCTCGGACAGGTTGCTCTGTTTAGTTTGAAAAACAGCAAGAAGGCGGCTCCGGACGAGGCAGGCGGTGTTTCTCCGTCTGCCCGTCCCGTGGGTCCCGCGGTCTCGGGAGCCGGGAGTGCTGTGGGCGGCAGGTCCCTGCAGGCTGCCAGCAGGCCCATCTCACGGGGTGAGGCAGCTAATCCGCTCACTTGCTGAGGCACCGCTTGGCTCACAGACGCACGCAGAGCCACCTTCCTCCTGGAGCGTGACTCCGTCTGGCTCGGAGGCTGACACGGAACGAAAACAGAACAAACCTCCCTCTAAATCAGCGGTTCTCAACCTGCGGGTCGCGAGCCCTTTGGCGGCGGAACGGCCCTTTCACAGGGGTCGCCTCGGACCATCCTGCATATCAGATGTTTACATGACGATTCATCACAGTAGCAACATGACAGTTATGAAGGAGCAACGAGAATAATTGTATGGTTGGGCCACATGAGGCCCAAATAATTGTATTTAAAGGGCCAGAAGGTAGAGAACCACTGCCCTAAATGCAAAGGGACAGACTGAGCCTCTCGGGCTAACGCAGGGGCCGGGCAAGCGGGTTACGGTCATAGAGACCCCGGTGGGGACAAGGGTCGAGGGGCGTCTCCGGAGACGCAGGGGGACACGCCCGGCTGGCGATGATGGCGGCGCCGTGCGCGTGTTCCTGCATGTTGATGGCGCACGTCCCGCGTCAGAACGCTCGGGCCAGTTATTTGAAAGTTCAGATTCCGGCCCAGCCCTGACCCAGTGAACCCACATCTCAGAACCCGCAGGCCGGGGCCTGGGCTCCCGCATTCACCCAGCTCACCCGGTGTCTCCGCTCCGTTTTAAAGTGCGGCCACCGCCCTCCGTGCCAGTCGCCAGCCCAGAGATGCCGTCAGCAGACAGGCCGCCCCCAGGCCTTGTCCCCTCCTTCTTTTTGTTTTAATCCCCACCCGAGGCTGTTTTTCATTGACGCTAGAGCAGTGGTTCTCAACCTTCCTAACGCCGCGGCCCTTTAACACAGGTCCTCGTGCTGTGGTGACCCCCAATTTCATTGTTACACGTTGAACATAATGAAAGCATGGTGATTAATCACAAAAACAATATGTAATTATATATGTTTTCCGATGGTCTCAGGCGACCCCCGTGAAAGGGTCGTTCGACCTCCAAAGGGGTCGTGACCCACAGGCTGAGAACCGCTGCTCTAAAGAGAAAAGGAGAGACATTGATGTGAGAGAGAAACATCGATTGGCTGCCTCCTGTAGGCGCCCCAACTGGGGATCGAACCCACAACCTGGGCATGTGCCCTGACCGGGGATTGAACCCACAAACTTTTGGTGCACAGGACGATGCTCCAACTCACAGAACCACGCCCCAGGGCCAGGCCCCCCCAATCATGACCCATCGGCCCCCAGAGCGAGAGACGGTCTGCTCCCCGAGTGGGGCAGCTCCTCTTCCCGTGGCTGTCGGCCTGAGGGCAGCGTCTCCGGTGGTTGTGGAGCCAAGAATTCACAAACACCCTTCGCAGTAAGAAGCCTCGAGTTGCCCTTTAACAATAAGCTCAGCCTGGGTGTGTCGCTGTCACCTGTGACGCTCTCTTAAAGTAAAATGACGATGGCACCTACACGTCTTCACCTTGCCCGGCGCGGGGCTCAGGGGCTCAGGGGCTGAGCGTCAACCTAGGAACCAGGAGGTCACGGTTCCATTCCCGGCCAGGACACAGGCCCGGGTGCGGCTCCATCCCCAGTGAGGGGCGTGCAGGAGGCAGCCCTCCTTGATTCTCTCTCATCATTGATGTTTCTCTCTCTCTCCCTCTCCCTTCTTCTCTGAAATCAATAAAATATATATATACATTTTTTTAAAAAACAACAAAGTCTTCACCTCGGAGGGAAGCTTATAACCACCCCTACTTCCTGTGTGCACAGGAGGCGCCAGCATTCATTGCCCCACACCTGTGGCGTGTACAGGGCCCACACTGTGGCGTGTACAGGGTCCACACCTGTGGCATGTACAGGGCCCACACTGTGGCGTGTACAGGGTCCACACCTGTGGCGTGTACAGGGCCCACACTGTGGCGTGTACAGGGTCCACACCTGTGGCGTGTACAGGGCCCACACTGTGGCGTGTACAGGGCCCACACTGTGGCGTGTACAGGGCCCACACCTGTGGCGTGTGCAGGGCCCACACTGTGGCGTGTACAGGGCCCACACCTGTCACATGTACAGGGTCCACACCTGTGGCGTGTACAGGGCCCACACTGTGGCGTGTACAGGGCCCACACCTGTCACATGTACAGGGTCCACACCTGTGGCGTGTACAGGGCCCACACTGTGGCGTGTACAGGGCCCACACTGTGGCGTGTACAGGGCCCACACCTGTGGCGTGTACAGGGCCCACACCTGTCACATGTACAGGGTCCACACCTGTGGCGTGTACAGGGCCCACACTGTGGCGTGTACAGGGCCCACACCTGTCACATGTACAGGGTCCACACCTGTGGCGTGTACAGGGCCCACACTGTGGCGTGTACAGGGTCCACACCTGTCACATGTACAGGGTTTACACCTGTGGCGTGTACAGGGCCCACACTGTGGCGTGTACAGGGCCCACACCTGTGGCGTGTACAGGGCCCACACCTGTCGTGTGTACAGGGCCCACACCTGCGGTGTGTACAGGGCCCACACCTGTGTCCCATGGGCCACCCACATGCCGTTCCTTTTCACCTTCTGCGCTTGGGAGAGCGGCTCGGAGGACAATGGGTTTTGACGTGGAAAGGGGCCCTCGTAGCGAAGGCCGCAGCGACAGCTGCCCTTCTCCCAGAGCCCCCGTGAGCTCAGGACCCGCGTGTCCGAACCATCAGGACTCAGCGCCCTGGCTTTCCCGCTTGGTCCCGGCAGGTGGACGAGCTCTACGAAGCCTACTGCATCCAGAGACGCCTCCAGGACGGCGCCAGCAAGATGAAGCAGGCCTTCGCCTCGTCCCCCAACAGCAAGGCCGCCCGGGAGAGCCTGGCCGAGGTGCACCGGAGCCACAAGGAGTACACGGAGGTGGGTGCACCGGCCCGCGGCCACCTGCGGGGACCGCCCAGAGCACGCACGGCGCCCTGCGCCCGTCCCACTCTGCTCTCCACACCGGAGGCTTACTATTTGTCTCTCTCGCTTTTTGTTTAATATGTATATTTTATTGGTGTCAGAGAGGGAAGGAGAGGAACAGAGAGAGAGAGAGACATCAGTGATGAGAGAGCATCACGGACCGGCTGCCTCCTGCACGCCCCGCACTGGGGATCGAGCCCGCAACCTGGGCCTGTGCCCTGACTGGGAATCGATCCATGACCTCCTGGTTTATAGGTCGACACGCAACCACTGAGCCACGCTGGCCGGACTACGTGCCCTGTTTTTTTCCATTTACACGCACCTCCAAAGTCTCCGGTGTGCAGTCCCCCCGAGCGTTACCACGAGAGCTGAGCAGGCCGTGGTGGAGGTCACCCCGCAGTCGGTTGTGGCAAGCCCTCCTGCCTGCGTGTTGCTGGCGGTTGGCAATGACCCTCCTGTCCCTGCAGGAGACAAAGAGGCCCGCTGCCCTGGTTTCTGCCTGTCCCCTGGGCCGAGCACATGATGCAGGGAGGTCTGTGCCCTCGGGGTCACCGGATACCAGTGCGTCTGATGAAATGGCTGAATTATTAAGGCAGCGCTTCTCCCCGTCCCCTGGGGCCTCGCTCAGAGGTCAGATTTCCCTGGTGACGTCATCAGCTCGGGAGCGTCTGAGGGACAATCCCCAGAGGGGCATCTGCCTCAGCCTTGGACGGCAGGGACCTCTTGGGTGACATGCAGGGTTACTTTGTGGGTTTTGTTTTTGTTTTTGAATATATTTTTATTGATTTCAGAGAGGAAGGGAGAGAGAAAAATATCAGTGATGAGAGAGAAACATGGATCGGCTGCCTCCTGCACGCCCCTCACTGGGGATCGAGCTCACAACCCGGGCCTGTGCCCTGACCGGGAATCGAACCGTGACCTCCTGGTTCATAGATCGATGCTCAACCACTGAGCCGCGCCGGTCGGGCTCACACGGATTTCTTAATGGTAACCTCTGTAACATGCGTGTCCCCCGCATAAGCACATACACACCGTGAGCCCAGCTAAGAAAGGTAAGTCGTGCTGCAGAATCCCCTCAGACCCCGGTATTTCCACATTCCCCCTTTCTGGCCCCATAGCGTCTTGTTTTAGTTTCTTTGTCTTTGAAGTCAGGATACAACCCAGGTCCATGGAGCACCTTCCATCCGGTTGTCTCTTTGGTCACTTTTGTCTCCATCCCCCGATGATATTGCCCTTTTGTGGAATTCAGGCCGGTTCTTATAGGGTACCCTGCATTCCAGCCCTGGCCGGTTTGGCTCAGTGGATAGAGCGTCAGCCCACGGACTGAAGGGTCCCGGGTTCGTTTCAGTCAAGGGCATGTACCTGGGTTACAGGCTTGATCCCGGCCCTGGCTGGGGCACATGCGGGAGGCAACCCATCGGTGTGTCTCCTCACATCGATGTTTCTCTGTCTCTCACCCTCCTTTCCACTCTCTCTAAGAATCAATGGGAAAATATCCATAAAAACATCTATGAAAATAAAAGAGCACGCCCACATTCGGGATCGTTGGTTTAGGATGTAATCTAACTTGTCCTGTGCTCGCAACGTCCCAGACGCGGAGGCTTGCTCAGGCCTGGGTAGAGCTTGCTGTGAGGAACCCTCCCGGGCGGCAATGGCTCAGAGGGGATGGGTCCGTGTGCCCTGGGTCCGGCCGTGCGAGCGCCAGGGGCTCTGGGCTGACCGGAAGCTGCCCAACCCTGACCAGCGCCGTCCCCGCCCCTGTCCCCTCACAGAACATGTGCACCATCGAGGTGGAGCTGGAGAGCCTGCTGGGCGAGTTCTGCATCCGGATGAAAGGTACTCGAGGCCACGCCGTTCCTGTATCCCCGCTCAGCCCTCCCGCCTGTTCACTGAAACCGAATCCTAGCCCTGGCCGGTGTGGCTCAGCGGACAGAGCGTCTGCCTGTGGACCAAAGGGTCCCGGGTTCAATTCTGGTCAAGGGCAGGTACCTGGGCTGCAGGCTCCTCCCCGGCCTGGGCCCTGGTCGGGGCCATGCAGGAGGCAACCCATCGATGTGTTTCTCTCTGTCTCTCCCTCTCCCTCCCTCTCTCCCTAAACATCAATGGGAAAATATCCCCGGGTGAGGATTAACAACAACAACAAAGAAACAGTCCCAGGGCCTTGGTTCCCAGGACACCCGGCCACAGCCTGTGGCGTCAGGGCCGTCCTGAGGCAGCGAGTGGGCACGACACCCGGTTGCTCCCAGGAGGGGACCTGGGAGCGGGTGGCAGCCAAGGGGCCCGCCCACCCGGTCTGCAGCTGCAGGGCTGCTGGTCTGGGGGTGCTGGGCCAGACCTCCCTCCCCTGGGGACCTGGCCACCCTGTCAGCAGCGTCCCGGCCGCCGTGGGCTGCCTGTCGGGGACGGAGACCCCTCTGTGGCCCCCACACCCGCACCCCCGTCCCTGTCCCGCTGTCTCTCTCCTTAGCTTCTTTCGGGGGGTCCCTCAGGCCTGGGGCCGCTCCGCCTTTTTCATTGTAGATTCATCGAGGTTCACTTCCCTCATCTCACACAAAACCCCAAAGCGCAGCTGGCCAGGCTTCCTGGGGACGCCCCACGGAAACGGCCCCCCCTCGATAAGGCAGCCCTCCCGCTGCCAGGAAACCCCCAGCGTTGCCATGAGCGACCTGCTTATCTGTTGTTCATTCTGGGAAAAAGAGCTGCCCCACACCCACCGACGCCAACCGGGGCTATTTCACAACACGCAGGCCTGGCCGCCATTCCGCCGCCACACCCAGCACACTTCCCCTGCCCCCCAACACAGATGGCTTGTGGAGGGGGAAGAGGGGACAGCAGATGAGACGATGGGTGAAGAGCCAGTTCGGCTCAGTGGATAGAGCATTGGCCTGCGGACTGCAGGGTCCCGGGTTCGATTCTGGTCAGGGGCGTGGACCTCAGTTGCAGGTCCCCAGCCCGGTCGGGGTTCGTGCAGGAGGCAGCCAGTCGATGTGTTTCTCTCACATTGATGTTTCTCTCTGTCTCTCCCTCTCTCCCGTCCACTCTCTCTAAAAACCTATGGAAAAATAACCCCAAAAACCAGCTTACTGCTGTTGGCCGCGCACGAGGCTGCGTGCATCTGGGTGGCGGGCCCTTGGCCTTGAGTCCCCACAACCTCCTGGAGGAGACGGTGGCTGAGCCAGTGCCGTCTGCTTGGTGCAGTAGTGACCGCTGGCCAGCCGCCTGGCGTCAGATCGCCGGAGGCCTGGGGGTGGGAAGGGTGCCCTCCCGGCCTGGGAGGAGGCAGGCTCCTCAGTGTCGCCTCTGAGTGAGATCGGGAGACCCGTCTGGCAGGTGCACAGCCCAGGACGGCGCCCACCCCACAGGGCGGGGCTCAGAAAGGACCAGGAGTGTGTTCTTGACGCCTGGTTCTCCCTAGACGTCAGGGTGGCAGCCCTAGCACGCTGGCGGCTGCTGCCACCTATTGGCCGGTCATGGCCACGGCGGGTGCTTTGTTAGGCCTCCCTTAACCTTGGTGATGCCTATTGGTGCGCCCAGTCTCATGATTTTTGATTATTTATTTATTTATTTATCTTTATTTTAGAGAGGAAGGGAGAGGGAGAGATAGAAACATCAAGGATGAGCCCTGGCTGATTTGGCTCAGTGGATAGAGCATCGGCCTGCGGACTGAAGGGTCCCAGGTTCGATCCCGGTCAAGGACACATGCCCGGGTTGCAGGCTCAATCCCCAGTAGGGAGTGTGCAGGAAGCAGCCAATCAATGATTCTCACCATTGATGTTTCTAACTCTCTCTCTCCCTCTCCCCTCCTCTCTGAAATCAATAAAAATATATTTAAAAAAAAGAAAGAAAGAAAGAAACATCAATGATGAGAGAGAACCATGGCTCGGCTGCCTCCTGCACGCCCCCTACTGGGGATGGAGCCTACAACCCAGGGGTGTGTCCTTGACCGGGAATCAAACCCATGACCCCTTCGGTGCATGGGCCAGCGCTCTAACCACTGAGCTACCGCCCAGGACACCGTACCAAAACATTTAGAGTCATACAGAAACGCCACCCCAGTGGCTCCCCCCACAGAGGCCCCAAGTATTACTACACGAGTTCCCAAAAGTCCGACCCTCCGCGTGAGCGTGTCGAGGGGCCGGTGTGCGGGGTCGTGAAGCGGGAAATGCGTTCTGCACCTCACGTCCCGACTGCTTGCCCTTTGCAGGTCTGGCCGGCTTCGCGCGCCTCTGCCCCGGGGACCAGTACGAAGTAAGTGCCGTGTGTGGCCGGTGATGGAGGCCTGAGGGAGAGGGCTCGGTCTTCACTGCTCCGCTCCTTAAATGCCCTGTTTCATGTTTACACTTGTTATTGGGGGGGATGAAGCCAACAGGAACGTTTGGAGAGGAACACAAGCCCTTGTGTAACTTCTATCTGGACTCAGAGTTTAGCAGGTGCCTCGATGGCTGTGTTATTACTGTTACCGTCACCGTCGTTGTTATTGTTTTGCTGAGCTCTCGGGAGGGACGTGCGGACACCGTGATCCTTCGCCCCTCCCTTCTCCTAAGACCCTGTCGACACAGGAACGTGCACACAGAAAAGTTTATGGGAGTTTGTTGAGCCAAAGCAGGACCTCATGGTTGAGACGCTCTGGAGAGTGGCCGTTCTGCAGCTTATTTTAAATGTTTTTATTGATTTCAGAGAGGAAGGGAAAGGAAGAGAGAGAATCATTGATCAGCTGCCTCCTGCACGCCCCACACTGGGGATCGAGCCTGCAACCGGGCATGTGTCCTGACCGGGAATCGAACCCTGACCTCCTGGTTCGGTCGATGCTCAACCACTGAGCCACGCCGTCTGGGCAAGGGACATCTTATTTCTTGCTCTGACCGCTGAGTAGATTTGAGCAGATGCCCATTGTCTCTGTACGGGGCTGGGACTGGGAGTCAGTCCGTGGCTGTCCTATGGAAGTAGGACTGGCCTAGGAAAGAAGCAGGACTTGTGAGTAGACGGGTAGGGGCGACGATCTTTACTAAAGAAAGAGCTCCCACCCTGGGCCTTCCAGACAAGAACCCCCCTCCCGAGGTCTCCCCACTCAGCGTCGGCTCCACGCTCGGAGCCCGGCAGTTTGGGAGGGAGGACGGTGGGGAAGGAGGGTGGTGTTCAGGGCTGGAGGCAGGTGAGGACGCGTGCCCATTGGTGTCTCCCCAGATTTTCATGAAGTACGGCCGACAGCGGTGGAAGCTGAAAGGCAAAATTGAAGTCAACGGCAGGCAGAGCTGGGACGGAGAGGAAACGGTGTTCCTGCCCCTGATCGCTGGACTCATCTCCATCAAGGTACAGTGTTCCCGGCCGGCTGTGGTCTCCTGGGGCCAGGCTGGGTGGGCCAGGCTGGGTGGGCCCGGCTGGGTGGGCCTCGGCTGAGTCCCCAGGCTCCTCCTGCTGCCCAGTCCATGGCAACATCAGCTCCGACGTCAGCTGTGGTTCAGAAAGAAATGACCGCAGTGTCCTGCCTGTCTGCTCCGCTGTCCTCCAACGCCTTCCCTTTCGCTCTCTTCCTAGGTCACAGAGGTCAAAGGGCTGGCCACCCACCTCCTGGTGGGCAGCGTGACCTGCGAGACCAAAGAGCTGTTTGCAGCCCGGCCTCAGGTGCTGGCCGTTGACATCAACGACCTTGGCACCATCAAGCTGAACCTGGAAATCGCGTGGTAGTAAGTGGCCCTTTTCGGCTTCCTCAGACACAGGTGGACGGGCTGTGCTTGCCACAGGGGCTCCTTCCGGAAGCCACGCGTGGGCCCCTCCAGACACTGGGTCGGGGCCCAAAAAGAGGCATATCTAGGTGTGCAGGCCGGTGGTATGTGTGCAGGCCGGTGGTATGTGTGCAGGCAGGTGGTATGTGTGCAGGCTGGTGGTATGTGTGCAGGCTGGTGGTATGTGTGCAGGCAGGTGGTATGTGTGCAGGTAGATTGGAGGTGTGCAGGCAGGTGGTATGTGTGCAGGCTGGTGGTATGTGTGCGGGTAGATTGGAGGTGTGCAGGCCGGTGGTATGTGTGCAGGCTGGTGATATGTGTGCGGGTAGATTGGAGGTGTGCAGGCAGGTGGTACATGTACAGGCAGGTGGTATGTGTGCGTGATGATGACTGCTGGTCCCTCGAGTGGTTCTTACACTCAGCTTCCTCTCATCTTGGCTGATTTTCTGACAAACCACTGGGCCCCGCCCCACCCCTCCCGCTGGTTAGAATGTCCTTGAGTGAAACCAGGTGCTTCCGGAGCCTGCCGTCGGTCACGCAGGTGCCTGACAGCTCACCTCCGGGACCTGCTGTTTTCCAGCCCCTTCGACGTGGAGGATGTGACCCCGTCAGCCGGCACCGGGAGCAAGGCGGCCGCCCTGCAGCGGAGGATGTCCATTTACAGCCAGGGCACCCCCGAGACGCCCACCTTCAAAGACCACGCCTTCTTCGTAAGTTCAGTGTGATTCTGGGCTAGAGACGTGAGCCCGAGGCCGTGCTGGCCTCGTGTCCCGAACGCTGACACCCTGCGATAGGGTCTGACCCAGCATTGGGGCCTCTCGTCGTTCCTAGCTCACCCCTACTCACCCCCTACTCCCCCAGCGACACCCCAGCCGCCTCTGCTGCGCGCACAGGCGGGGCCCGCTGCCTTCCTGCCCCCCCCCCCCCCCCCGCGCTCCCTGCTGCTTTGGTAATAACACGGATTCCTCCAGAACCTTCTCTAACAGCAGCATTTTTTTGTTGTTCTGTTCTCGCCCGAGGATACTTTTCCATTGATTTTTAGGGAGAGTGGGAGAGAGAGGGAGAGACAGACAGACACTTTGATTGGTTGCCTCCTGCAAGCGCCCCGACCAAGGCCGGGGCCGGGAGGAGCCTGCAACCGAGGTACATGCCCTTGATGGGAATCGAACCCGGGACCCTTCGGTCCGCAGGCCGACGCTCTGTCCACTGAGCCACACCGGCTGGGGCACGATCAGCATTTTGCAGCCGCGTGTGTTCTAACCTGAAACGCTTGCCGAGACGCTCACCCTAACCTGTCCCTGCTCTCCCTGTCCCCGTCTCTCGCTCCGGAAGCGCTGGCTGCAGCCCTCCCCGGACAAGCCCCGGCGGCTGTCCGCCCTGAGTGCCTTGCAGGACACGCTCCTGGCCAAGCTGCACCGTAGCCGCTCTGTGTGCGACCTGCCCTCCCTCAGGCTGAGGCCCAAGGCCGTGCTCGAGTCCTACGTGAGTGCGGCCCAGCGGCCGCGGGCGGGGGCTGCGTGCTCTGCTTGTGTCCTGCTTGTCCTGTCCGGCTCCCTGGCGGGGACTCGTCCTGCATGCAGTTGGTGGGAGAGCCCTGTGTCTTTCTCGTCTAACGACCCTGCTTCTGTGCTGTGGTTTGTCTCCGCTGCTGTGAGGACACCCACGGTAACGGTAACGAGCTTCCCCTCTTTAAAGTGACACAGTGACACGGAGGCCCGGGGAGACTTGGTGCCAAGTACCCGAGTCCTTATGCTCCGTGTTCACCGGGGAAAGGCTGGGCTGGGGAGGAACTCGGGCTTAAACCCACGTGACTAGCGCTGTTTCCTTTAAAAAGGTTCTTCGTTCACTGTAGTGTTTGTACCAACTTAATTAAAGCAGAACAGAGCCCGGCCCGCGGGGCTCAGTGGGTGAGCGTCGACCTATGAACCAGGGGGTCATGGTTCGATTCCGGGTCGGGGCACAGGCCCGGGGTTGCGGGCTCGATCCCCAGTGGGGGGCGTGCAGGAGGCGGCCGATCAGTGATTCTCTCATCATTGGTGTTTCTGTCTCCCTCTCCCTTCCTCTCTGAAATCAATAGAAATATATTTAAAAAATAAAATAAAAGCCGAACAAAGTATCGCATCTTTTCAATGAAATAGCATGTCTTTCAAGCTAGATGCCTAAAAAAGGGTTTTTGTTTGTTTGTTTTGTTTGTTTTTGTTACAAAGGCGTTTAGTTTGTGCTCATCGGAGTCCGGCTGTTCTCCCGCGCACGTGTCCCGGATCTCCCCGTGCGTCCCTCTCCGTACAGCAGTTAATGTGCAGTCTCACTCCCAGGCCGGGGGCACACCCGTGCTTTAAGTTGGTGCTGTTACCACTACGTGTGGCTGCGGAGCTGTGAGGTCCCGGGATGAGGGAACCCAGCCTTTCCCCGGGAAAACGTGAACTTCCACCCGGAAAGGGAGGTTTTTAAAGGCCTGTTTGCTGTAGCTGGACACGCACACACACAAAACCAACAAACAAAATGCTACTATGATGAGAGATCTGGGTTTTTACTTATTTTATTTTTTAAAAAGTAACTTTATGGATTTCAGAGAGGAAGGGAGAGGGAGAGAGAGAGAGAGAAACATCACTGATGAGAGCGAATCCTGGACCGGCTGCCTCCTGCATGCCCCACACGGGATCGAGCCCACAACCCGGGCCTGTGCCTCGACCTGGAATCTAACCATCACCTCCTGGTTCACAGGTTGACGCTCAACTGCTGAGCCACACCAGCTGGGCTGGCTTTTTATTTTAATTGGGTTACAGCTTATTTGGAAATCAGCCACACCAGACACCTCACCTGTATTTAAAAATAACACAAAGAGAAATTTAAATGCTAACGAGATGCCTCTCTCCCGCAGTCGAACCTCCCGGACGACACCTTCGAGAGTGACAAGGCTGCCGAAGAGAAGAGGCCGCTGTCGCTCAGCTTCGACGACCTGCCCAACGGGGACTGCGCCCTCCCCGCCAGCCCGGCTGGCTCCCTCGCCAACTCGTGCCCGGCACACCCCGAAATCACCATCACCCCCGCCGAGCTGCACCGGGGCCAGAGCGCCGAGGACTCGGGCTCCGTGTCCTCCAGAGGCTCCTCGGGAGGCGGCCTGGGGCCCACGCCGACCCCAGAGGAGGACGTGGAGGGGCTCCCGAGAACCGAGGCCTGCCGGGCGCCCCCAGGGCCCCCGGCCGGGCGCCTGTTCCTGGAGAGGGCCGTGGCGGAGGCGCTGCTGCGGGAGTCGGACGAGGCCTCAGAGCTGAAGCCGGTGGAGCTGGACGCCTTCGAGGGCAACGTCACGAAGCAGCTGGTGCAGAGGCTGACCTCGGCCGAGGCGCCGGCCGCCACGGAGAGGCTGCTGTTCGAGGAGCCGGTGGTCAGTGGCGAGGTGGACGGCGGCCAGTCCTTCCTGGACGGGAGCCTGGAGGACGCGTTCCACGGGCTGTTCCTCGCGCTGGAGCCCCACAAAGAGCAGTACCAGGAGTTCCAGCAGCTGAGCCAGGAGGTCATGCACTTGGACAATGTCCTCAAAGTAAGTGCCTGAGCGGGGACCCCGGGTCGGGGGGCGAGAGAGGGGGCTGAGTGGCATTCTGTCTACAGCAGCGTGTCTTCATCTTCCATCCTGTCCCATCACAGAGCTGTACACAATGGCTCTTTATTTTTTAAAATATATTTTTATTGATTTCAGAGAGGAAGGAAGAGGGAGAGAGAGATAGAACCATCAGTGATGCTGCCCTAGCCAGTGTGGCTCAGAGGATAGACCTGCAGACTGAAGGGTCCTGGGTTCGATTCTGGTCAAGGGCACGTACTTTGATTGCAGGCTCCATGGCCCAGGCCCTGGTCAGGGCTTATGCAGGAGGCAACCAATCGATGTGCTTCTCTCACATCGACATTTCTCTCTGCCTTTCCCTCTCTCTTCCACTCTCTCTAAAAATCAATGGAAAAATATCCTCAGGTGAGGATTTTAAAAAGTAATTAAAAAATAATAAAATAAATAAATACACACACCCGTATTGTACACGATCACGCTCTGTGGATGCCAGGCGTAGGAAAGGAGAACCAGGAGGTTGTGCCTCAGAGGTGAGGGCTGGGGCGAGGGCTTTGCGCCCGCTGGCCGGCGTTCCGGCAGCGGCGGGACGTGGCTCTCTCTCTTTCCCCTTCACGTTCCCAGGATGCATAGCACCTTCAGGATGAGAGACTAAGTGATGCCGCCCCTCGGACGGAGATCCCGAGGGCGACTGAGCAGCTCTGATGCATGAGCACCTGTGCTGGGTGGCCTCCTGGGCGTAGAGACAGCCCCCACCAGGCCCTTCCCGCCTGTGTCCCGAAGTCGGCACGAGGACCTTAGTTCTGCCACCTTGCAGGACTTGCCCCGTTCCACCCACCCCAGCGAACCCTTGACTATTGGGAAGTACCTCTCTCCACCTCCATGCCTGTAGCAATGGGCGTTATTCTGTATGTGATGTCTGCGAGTCTGTCCAGTGCCATAGGATTCTCTGGGCCACAGGTCTGCCACCCGTGACTCCGGGCCACGGGCCAGGTCAGGGAGGTGACGGAGCAAGGTCCTTCCAAGGCAGAGGTGGGAGGAAGCAGCGCGGCCTCTCATGGTGCCCACCATTCATGTCTCCTCGATGCAAAGGAAAATGATGTGCTGTGAATGGAGATGAGCTTTTAAGGCCACCTACCCAGGACGCCCCCCTCTGTTTCTGGGGGCCGTCCTCTTCATCCTTCAGAGCAGAGGCCTCGCTGGCAGCTCCCATCTTGGGAAGACAAGGCCTTGTGGAGTTAGAGGCTGCTCCTGTGCCTCACTGAACCTACTTCTCCCTCCACTGGGTCATGTTTTACTTGGGGTTGAGCTCCAGGCAGAGGGACGTGGCAACTCTGATTCCCAAGATTTTAGGTTGTAATAGATGTTTTTTAACTTTCTTTTAACACGTTAAGCACCATGTCAGTCACTGGTGACTGACACTACACTTTCCATTTGGACCTCGTCAGTCTCCGGCCGCCAGCATATTGGTGAAATCAGATATCGCGGGCTAAACGGAAAGGAAGACAAAACAGGCTTGGCACTTAATGTGTTAAAATATATTTTTACTGATTTCAGAGAGAGAGAGTAACATCAATGATGAGAGAGAATCATTGATTGGCTGCCTCCTGCGTGCCCCACAATGGGGATCGAGCCCGCAACCCTGGGCATGTGTCCTAACCAGGAATTGAACCATGACCTCCTGGCTCATAGGTCAGCGCTCAACTACTGAGCCACACTGGGATGTTTTTGAACTTTTTATTATAAAAATTTCCAACAGTAGTAGAGCAAATAGATAATGGGTCCCCCCCCACCCCCCTCCAGCTTCCTCGTGCTCCTCTCCTGGCCAATGTCCTCGTCTCGTCTTCGAGCTGCTTGCTTCCCTCTGCATTAGTTTGGAACAAGTCCCAGAGACTGCGCCATTTGATTCACGGTTGTTCTTTTTCTAATATGAATATGTGAAATGCGTTTGTTTTTAATACCAATAAAATACAATAAAACAAAAGCTTGAAACAAAGACAGTGTCACCTGTTCTATTGGTCAGAGCGGGCGCTGGGTCCCATCCCCTTGGGGACGCTGGCTGTGTCCGCCCCGCAGGGACCTTGACCGTGTCCCCCCGTCGGGGTCGTGGGGGACGCTGATGTGCCGGTGCCCCTGCCTTGCAGTGTAAGCCGCCCGGAAGCCGCAGCACGCCCTCCAGCCTGAGCCTGACGGTGGAGAGCGCCCTGGAGAGCTTCGACTTCCTGAACACCTCCGACTTCGACGAGGACGAGGACGTGGACGAGGGTGGCCCTGTGGGCGGTGCCGACTCGGTGTTTTCGGACACGGAGACGGAGAAGAATGGGTGAGCCTCGCCGGCGTGGACGCTCCCACCTCACTGCGCTGTGCCCGGCGGTCCCTTCGTCCCTCCCGCTTCCGCCCCCTGCAGCCCCGGGGGGGTCTCTCTGGAGTAAGCTCCTCGGTGCAGCATCACAGCCAGGCGTCAGCCGGGCACCCAGGGCCCAACCGAGTATTTTGTCCTCGAGGTAAAGTGCCCAGAGCAGCACCCCAACAGCTGTGAGCTCTGGTGCCCCATCTTTTTACACCAGGGGGATGGAGAGCCTGAGCCGGGAAGCCGGGAGCTGGGCTGTCGCTGCCCAGGTGTGCAAACCTGGGACGCTGGTTGTCGTCTCTGTTGGTCCTTGTGCCCCCCCCCACCCCCCCCCCCCGGCACCCAGGTTCATTCTGGAATAAAACAGACGCGACAGACTTATTTTTCCATGGGAGTGCCCATCACCATGTCACTGTGGGCAGCTCTGCCTTGGGCTTTTTGTTTTGCGTTTAAATATATTTTTATTGATTTTTAGAGAGGAAGGGAAAGGGAGATAGAGATGGAAACAACAATGATGAGAGAGAATCATGGATCGGCTGCCTCCTGCACGCCCCACACTGGGGATCGAGCCTGCAACCTGGGCCTGTGCCCTGACCTGGAATTGAACCGTGACCTCCTGGTTCATAGGTCGACGCTCAACCACTGAGCCCCGCCGGCCGGGCCATGGGGCATAAACAAAGCCTGGGAGGCAGAAGGAGGCTGTACCTCCCGCGGGACCAATGCCCCTTAGCTTTTGTCCCGAGTGGAGGTCTGGTCTCTTGTTGGCAGAGTTGCTGCCTCCTTTGCTTCAGGTAGGGACTGATGAGGTCAGGAAACTGGCTGGGCAGGTTCGTTCTGAGCAGGACTCCTGGGAAATGGCAAGTACAAACACGGTTTAATCCAGGACCCTGGGCGGGTCCCCCATCGCGAGTGTCGCCTGGGCAGGTTTCTGAGACTCGGTGAGGCTGCGGGCGAACGGTTCTCTGTGCAGAGAGCCGGGAAGCAGTTTTTCTGCCCGACCTTTTACATCAGGCACATTGGTGACAGGCTGACTTGAGATGTGTTGCAAGGTAGCTCGAGCCCTGGCCGGTTTTCTCAGTGGATAGAGCATCGACCTGCGAACCCAAGGGTCCCGGGTTCGATTCTGGTCAAGGGCACAAACCTCGGTTGCAGGCTCCTCCCGGGCCCTCGTTGGGGCCGTGCAGCAGGCAACCAGTCGATGTGTGTCTCTCACATCAGTGTCTCTCTCTGTCTTTCCCTCTTTCTTCCACTTTCCCTAAAAATTCAATGGAAACATATCCCCGGGTGAGGATTGAAAAAAGAAGAAGAAGAAAGGCAGCTCGGGTTTTCCAGGCCGTGGGAGGGGCTCTTGGGGACCTGAGGGGAGCCACGTCGAGTTGACCTGTGGTTGCCACACGGAAAGAAATGGCTCCCCTGTCGCTACCTTCCTCCTTCAACAGCTACAGGTCAGTTCACCCAGAGGCCAGGGCGCACCTCAGCGAGGCGCTGACGGAAGACACGGGTGTGGGCACCAGCGTGGCCGGCAGCCCCCTCCCGCTGACCACGGGGAGCGAGAGCCTGGACATCGCCATCGTCAGGCACCTCCAGCAGTGCACCCAGCTCGTGCAGGTACGGCCGACGGCGTCGCGGTTAGGCCCGGGCGGTTCGTGGACCAGAGAGGGAGTGCTGCTGCTGCTTTTTTAAAAAATATATATATTTTTATTAATTTCAGAGAGGAAAGGAGAGGGAGAGAGAGAGAGAGAGACATCAACGATGAGAGACAGTCCCCACACTGGGAATGGAGCCCGCCACCCGGGCCTGTGCCCTGATGGGGAATCAAACCCTGACCTCCCGGTTCAGAGGCCGATGCTCAGCCACGGAGCCACGCGGCCGGGCGAGATAGCTTGGTTATAATTACGACTATTAGACACCATGCTGCTAATTTCAGCTTGAAAACAAGGAAATAGATCCAGGCTGAGAAAAACCACCACGCTTATAAAATGCGTCTTTTGGGGCGTACACACCCACGGCAGCCTGAACGCGCCCTCCCCGTGGAGAGGGCTCACTGATTTCCAGTGGCCTCACCGCCCCCCCTGAGAGAGTTCCAGAATGTGTGTAGGCGGGGGGCACGCGAAAAGCCACGGAGCCTGTCTGGTTTCAGCACTGAACCCGGAGCATCATCGCCCGGGGCAGGGCGCCACGGAGTCGGCCACGTCCCCAGCGGGCGCAGGAAGCGCGGTCTGGAGGGGCGCTGGGCCCCACGCCTGAGACAATGCTCTTGTTTCCTCCTCAGCAAATTGTCTTCTCCAGCAAAACCCCCTTCGTGGCGAGAAACCTCCTGGAGAAGCTTTCCAAGCAAATCCGCGTGATGGAGAAGCTCGCCGCCCTCAGTGACGAGCACATAGGGAACATCGGTTCCGTCCTGGAAGGTGAGGCCCTGCCTGGGAGTCCACGCTGACCCCCCTCGGCCCCTCCCCCCTCTCCACCCCTCCTCCTCTGTGTCTGGACAGGCAGCAGCAGAGCATTCAGAGCAGGGGCTGCCCCACAGCTCTGGGGTCTCACTAGCGCCCCCTTCAGCTTCGGAGTCGAAGTGCACCCGGCTTCTGCTGGGGCCTCCTTCATAGGCAGGCACTAGGGTGCAGACACGGGTGTACAGACACGGGTGTGCAGACATGGGTGTGCAGACAGACACAGGTGTGCAGACACGGGTGTACAGACAGACGCGGGTGTGCAGACACGGGTGTACAGACAGACGCGGGTGTGCAGACACGGGTGTGCAGACAGACGCGGGTGTGCAGACACGGGTGTGCAGACAGACACGGGTGTGCAGACAGACGTGGGTGTGCAGGCACGGGTATGCAGACAGACGCGGGTGTGCAGACAGACGCGGGTGTGCAGACAGACGCGGGTGTGCAGACACGGGTATGCAGACAGACGCGGGTATGCAGACAGACGCGGGTGTGCAGACAGACGCGGGTGTGCAGGCACAGGTGTGCAGACAGACGTGGGTGTGCAGGCAGGGGTGTGCAGACAGACGCGGGTGTGCAGGCACGGGTGTGCAGACAGACGCGGGTGTGCAGACAGACGCGGGTGTGCAGGCACGGGTGTGCAGACAGACGCGGGTGTGCAGGCACGGGTATGCAGACAGACGCGGGTGTGCAGGCAGGGGTGTGCAGACAGACGCGGGTGTGCAGGCAGGGGTGTGCAGACAGACGCGGGTGTGCAGGCACGGGTGTGCAGACAGACGCGGGTGTGCAGACAGACGCGGGTGTGCAGGCACGGGTGTGCAGACAGACGCGGGTGTGCAGGCAGACGCGGGTGTGCAGACAGACGCGGGTGTGCAGGCACGGGTGTGCAGACAGACGCGGGTGTGCAGGCACGGGTGTACAGACAGCACCATGTCACCTCTGGCGTGGCTCCCCGTGGGGATGTGAGATGCGGATTGTCCTCACACTGAATTGGCTAAGACAGCCCCGCTGTGGCCCAGGGTCACATGCAAGATGCCCCCAAACCTACCGGGAGCCAAACCTTAGGGAGAACCCAAGGCCTTCGTGAGGGTCCCTGGGTCAGAGAGTTCTAGGTGGGGAACTTGACCCAGGAAAGATGCCTTAGAAGGTGCGTGGCCTCACGTACACACACACACACACACACACACACACACACACACACACGGAATGTATTTTTTCCATTGGTTTTTAGAGAGAGTGGGGGAGGGGGGTGGGAAGGGGAGGGAGGTGAGAGGACTGGGTTTCTCTCCCCGAAAGCAAAGGGCTCTGCTTCCTGCCGGCTGCAGGGGCCCTCAGCAGGACGGCTGCGTCCTGTGGCCATCAGCCGACGAGCCGTCCTTAGGAAATAGTAATAACAGGCCGGTGGGGGCCCGGCCGGCGTGGCTCCGTGGTGAGCGTGGACCTAGGAACCAGGAGGTCACGGTTCGATTCCAGTCAGGGCACAGGCCCGGGGTGCGGGCTCGATCCTCAGTAGACGGCGTGCAGGAGGCAGCCGATCCATGGTTCTCTCTCATCACTGATGTTTCCATCGCTCTCTCCCTCTCCCTTCCTCTCTGAAATCAATAAATTTAAAAAATAATAATTTTTTAAAAAGGGGGTGGTGGCCAAGCCTGCCCCGCCCCCCCTCCTCCTCCCCGCCGGGTCCCTCGCCCGGCCTCACGGCGTCCTTCCTTCCTCCTCACGGCGTCCTTCCTTCCTCCTCACGGCGTCCTTCCTTCCTTCCAGCCATCCCCGAGTTCCACCAGCAGCCGTCCCTGCTGTCCTTCTGGACCGAGTGCTGCGGCCCAGCGGGCGTGTACCACAGCTCGGCCGACCGGGTGGTCCAGCAGCTGGAGGCCAGCTTCGCTGGCGCCGTCAACGCAGACTACCCGGGCCTGGCAGACCCAGGTGGGCGCCGTGGGGGGGCGGTCTGTCCCAGGGTCCCCACTTCTCCGCCCGCCGCCACCCTGGATGCCAGGCCTCCCCTCAGTGAGACCTAAGAAACCAGACGGAGCACGTGCTGACTCAGAGCAGCGCAGGGACCTGGGGAAGCCCTGCCTTCCCATGTCGCTGGGTGGCACCTCCCAGCCCCGATGTCGGCGGGTGTGGCGACCCCTTGGGAAGTGGGCAGTTCTACCCACACTCAGTAAACCCCTCCCCTGGGAGCCAGCACCCCGCTCCAGAAGAGGTCAAGAGAAATACACGCTCACAAAGGAGGGACGTGCACATGGAGTTCGCAGCAGCTCAAATGCCCCTGAATCAGAGCCCAGACGCTGTCATCTATCTGCACCCTCGGGGGCTGGGAGGCGATTTTGAGAAGAATGAGTTACGGGTGCAGGCTCCGTTTTGCATGAATGTCAGCTCTTTTGATGAGTGAAAGGAGTCAGCTGCTTAAAGTTGGGGCGCAGGCTGTGCTGACTTGTAGGCGGGGAAGGGGCTCACGGTGACCTCACGGGGCACAGCTGTGACCAGCACTTGGATCTAAACGGCCCTTGGGCAGGTGTGTAGACGGCACCGGTCGCCCGCTGTGCCTGGGGTTAGTCCACTGGCGGGCTTCGCTCTGTCCTGCTCCACAGTGAGAAAACGAGTGAGTGAATGAATGAATGAATGAATGAATGAATGAATGCGTCTCCTAACGGCTGCCTTGTGTCTTCTCTTCCCCAACAGTGTTTCGGACGCTGGTGGCCCAGATCCTGGACCGGCCAGAGCCCCTGCTGCCCCCCAGCCTGGCCTCCGAGGTGGTCACCGTCTTCCAGTTTCACGGCTACTTCTCCGGCCCCGGGGTGGGCGGCCTGGAGGGCCACGTGCGCCAGCTGGCGGGGCAAGGTGGGCGGCTCGCGGGGCATGGGTGGTGGAGGGACACGGAGTGGCTTTCTTTTTTATATTATTGCTTTCAGAGAGGGAGGGAGAGGGAGAGAGAGACAGAAACTGCAATGATGAGAGTCATGGATCGGCTGCCACACGGGATGGAGCCCGCAACCCAGGCCTGTGCCCTGACCGGGAATCCAACCGTGACCTCCTGGTTCCTAGGTCGACACTCACCCCTGAGCCACACCGGCCAGACTACTGTGTACTTTTTCATTTGCCGGTTTAGTTCATCCGACAGTTAATTTCGTGGCTATTATGGGCTGGAGACCACGCCGTTCTCCTCCCAAGCGCCTCATTGGCCTTGACAGAGTCACAGCACTGATGGGCCTTGTCCTCGCAGAGCGGGAGCCCCTCTGTCACGCACTGGTCTGCCCAGACGTGGCTCTGCTGCTGGGTGGCGCCTGCTCGCTGAGCGCCCTCCTCTGCGTTTCCTCCCCAGTCTCCATGGTGCGGAGCCTGCAGTCGCTGCGGGACGAGAAGCTGCGCCAGGCGGTCAGCGGCCTCGCCCCCAGCAGCCTCCCGGCCCAGCAGGAGGTGCTCCGGACCCTGGCTCTGCTCTTAACCGGGGCCGACCGCGGCGTCAGCCAGGCCGTGAGGCTGTACCTGGAGGCGGCCGCCGGGAACCAGCCTTTCAGGGAGAAGGTAGGCTCTGGGGCCCTGGCCGAGCCCCTCGCTGCTTCCTCCTGTCACCTGCTGTGACTGTTGTGCCGTTTCCTTCTATAGGACGAATGTGTATCGTCTTTAAAAGTATTTGTTACTGATTTCAGAGAGGAAGGGAGAGGGAGAGAGAGAGAAACATCAATGATGAGAGAGAATCATGGATACATTCTCCTGTACACCCCACAACCCAGGCATGTGCCCTGACCAGGAATTGAACTTTGACCTCGTGGTTCATAGGTCGGCGCTCAACCACTGAGCTCCAGGTCAGGCAAGAATTTGTATCTTGGATGGTGGCTCAGTTGGTTGGAGCATTATCCTGTACACCCAAAGGTTTCGGGTTTGACTCCCAGTTGGGGTGTGTATAGGAGGCAACCAATCGATGCTTCTCTCTCTCTCTCCCTTCCTCCCTCTCCCTCCCTTCCTCTCTCAGAGCATAAGCATACCCTCTGGTGAGCGCCCTGTAGGTTTCCTGTGAAATAGCACGGTTCCTTCTAACTAGCCTGAGTGCCTCTGGGGGGCCCCACGTCCCCCGAAAGCTGGGCTCATGGCCGTGCATCTTCCAGCTTCATCCTCCCAGAGCTGCTGGCCTGGCCCGGCATACAGGATCCACATAGTGGATAGGAAATGTAAAAAGACGGCTTTTTTAGCAACGTGAGTTTTTATGGGCTTCTGGCTTGGAAGGCAATGCAGAGTGAATGGTTTAGCTGTAGTCCGTGTCAGGCAGTAATGGATAGGAACCCCTAAAACCAGGTGTTCACTGCCCTCCTCCCGCCAGGCCCTGCTCTACTACTGTGAGGCCCTGACTGCCCGCGACCTGCAGCTGCAGAAGGCGGCGTGCCTGGCTCTTCAGAGCCTGCAGGTGAGGCCCGCGGGACTGAGCCCTGAGCAGGGACAGCTTCCTGCTGTGTGTATGTGTGTGTGTCTGTGGTGCAGGACTGAGCCGTGTGTGCGTGTGTGTGTGTGCGCGTGTGCATGTGCGTGTGTGCGTGTGCGTGTGCAGGCCCGGTTAGCGGCATTGCTGGTCTCCTCTGCCCTGTTTGTTGCTTGGAGTCCTTTTTTCTCTTCTTGCAACATAACAAAATGTGATGTTTCAGACCCTCCTGCTCTGTTCCTTCCGGCTCAGTCCTGGAAAAGTGTCTCTGATCCCCAAAGAGAGAGGCTGTGATGACGCACTAATGTGCGTTGTGTCCAAAACACCAGCAGGGCCCCGTCCGCTGTGCGCAGCACTGCACCTCAGGGTGCCCGTGGGTCCAGCCCGGCCCCGTGACGGCTTTCCCGGGGCAGCTCGGCCTTCACCGGTCGGGGTGGGGGCGGCCTCCTGGGAGCCACACGGGATGAAAAGCACTGACTCCCCAGCGCCAACGGGCTCACCTTCCAGTCGCCAAGATGTGGTCACAAACAGCGAGACTGGTCAGTCTGAGGGGAGGACGAGAGGGCAGCCCAGCCGCCCTCCACTGCGGTCCCAGTGCTCGTAAGACAAGTCAAATGTCTATTAATAATATAAACAATAAACCACAATAAAATACAGGGAAGTCCTCAGGGCTCCTGCCGCTGGGGACCTGGCTCCATCCAGAGTTCACCCCGTCCGTGGGGTGGCGCCCAGGAGCCGGGACCCAGCTCCCCACATGCAGCTGGGGGGACCCGGGTAGGACAGCCCGGCCCCGGACAGATGTCAGCTCACGCTGTGCATGGCCCTGCCCCGCAGGCCACGGAGAGCATCAAGATGCTGGTGACCCTGTGCCAGTCGGACGCGGAGGAGATCAGAAACGTGGCCTCCGAAACCCTCCTGTCTCTGGGTGAGTGTGCACGGGGCTGCGTGCTTCTGAATCTTACGCAGAGCTGTCGGGGAGGGTCCCTGTGCACCATGTAGCGAGTCCCCCCATGGCTGCCTGCTCACGCACACGCTCACACACACGCTCACACACACGCTCACACACACACGCTCACACACACGCTCACACACACACGCTCACACACAGGCTCACACATGCTCACACATAGGCTCACACACACGCTCACACACAGGCTCACACACGCTCACACACGCTCACACGCTCACACACGCTCACACGCTCACACACACGCTCACACACGCTCACACACGCTCACACAGGCTCACTCACACACGCTCACACACACACGCTCACACACACATGCTCACACACACGCTCACACACGCTCACACACATGCTCACACACGCGCTCACACACACGCTCACACACATGCTCACACACACGCTCACACACGCTCTCACACACGCTCTCACACATGCTCACACACACATGCTCACACATGCGCTCACACACGCTCACACACATGCTCACACACGCGCTCACACACACACTCACACACGCTCACACACACGCTCACACGCTCACACACATGCTCACACACGCGCTCACACACACGCTCACACACGCGCTCACACACACGCTCACACATAGGCTCACACACATGCTCACACATGCTCACACACACGTTCACAATATTCACACACACACACTCTCACAACACACACACATATACTCTCACACACATAATGTACGCGCGCACACACACACACACACACACACACCCAGCATGAGGACTCCTCGTCTCCACGTCTCTCCGGCTCCTGTCCTGACCCCCTGGATGTGGAGGGTGAGGGCTGGGAGCCTCCGGGATGCCTCCTCAGTCTGGGCAGGATTTCGGATTAAGAACCTGGAAGTCACACCGTCATGGCAGGAGCTGGGGTCTGGGCTGCTGCCTCCTGCACGCCCCTCACTGGGGACTGAGCCCGTAACCCAGGCCTGTGCCCTGACCGGGAATCGAACCCTGACCTCCTGGTTCAGAGGTCGACGCTCAGCCACGGAGCTCGCCGGCCGGGCCCAGGTCGAGCACAGCTGACTCTGTCCTCAGTCTCTGTGTTAAATGGACGGAAGCTTCTCGCCCTCACTCTCCCACTTGCTGGTAAAGTTTTTAAATGAGGAAAAATGGAACAAAATAGTCAAGTAATTGACACGCGTTGGCCGTTCAGGGCGCTCCTGCTGACAGCCTGAGCCCGTGGCGGGCGGTAGGCTCGTCACCACGTTTCCATGGTCACTTCTGGCTGGCGTTTGGAAGCCTGAATGTGACTCTATGAACGGCCGTGTAGGCGCCGGCACAGACGTGTAAAGTTAAAAGCCTTGCGGACGTTGCACGCTCCAGGGGCCAGGACCCGCGGGTGGAGGCCGCGCCCCGCCGCAGCAGGTCCCCGGGCGTGGCAGGGATAAACCTGCTTAGTGAACTCACGGACACCACGTGCCCCAGACCTCTCGCCTCCCACCTGCCCGCTGCCCGGCTCTGGCCTCGACTCCAAAGAGAGAAACGGCATCATTAACAAGAGAGGTGACTTTTCCTTCCCTGACGGTGACAGCGGAGCGTTGAGCTGACGCTGGTACCCGTTTCTCGCGTTCCCATCCAGGCGAAGATGGGCGGCTGGCCTACGAGCAGCTGGACAAGTTCCCCCGGGACTGCGCCCACGTCGGAGGCCGTCACGGGACCGAGGTGGCCACGGCCTTTTAATGACCCAACAGCTGTCGTCACAGACGGCCCTGGGGTCCCGGAGGCGCCGCGATGTAGCCGGAAACCTCCCGCGGTGTAGACAGAACTCGACCCGGTCCAGCGCCCAGCGCAAGCTGTGCCCGCTGCGGGAGGGCTGTGTGCAGCGTAGGTCAGTCACATCGCCGACCACGGGCAGCGCTGAGTCAACAGAGCCCCCGTCTCTGACACGTATGGGATTTCAAAACAGCCATCTCTGTACTTTTCCAGAAGTTCTATGAGCTTGAGGCCGTCCTGTGAGACTCGGGTAAATGTCGTACAGCTTGCAGTTCTCTCCGTCCGTCGTGTTCTCGGGTTGAGGGTCCCCACCCCCCACCCCCACCAGCCACCTAATTTTACCTTCAATGAAAAGCACAAAAAAGAATTGCTCCCAATAAAAGTTTGCCTGCGGGACGGTAGAACGCCACACTGTAAGAGCGTAATGTTTTTACACGTCACGTGTCACTGTGCCTCCTGTCCCTCTTCCTCCTCCTGAGAGTTCCGAAAGCGTGTTTCCACGGTGGTGAGGAGATGGGGAGGTGACCAGGAGCAGACGACCTTGGGAGATCACCCCCCTACTCCTTAAACATAAAGGCACGCATTGCGTCTGCTTTTATTTTTCAACAAACAAGAGCCATTTTTTTATGATCTTTTTCTATAGAGGTACTTGGCTGCTAAGACCAATCCAAACCCAAAGCCATGGCTTCAGAAAAGCTGGGCGCTCCCTGAGGCGCGAGCGCGCGCAAGTTGGAGGGACATTGAAAAGGGGTCCTTGTTTCCGTGACAACCCCAGGAGGTCAGGATGAAGGCTGCCCCCGGGGGGGTGACTGCCCCCTGCTGGGACCCCTTGGCCAAATAGAACAGCAGCAGCCCTCACCGCTCCCACCAGGGGAGCAAACCCAGTCCTTAAAGTCCACGCCCGCTCAGGAGCTCCTGGTACACAACGGGGCTTCCTCCTAGGCGTATACGGGGCGGGATATGCCAAGTTATCTAATAGGTGTGAGTGTAGCTTGAACTGTACTCCAGATGTGTGTGTATAAAATGCCAGTGAGGTGTCATTTTAAATATCTACACGTCAGCAGACCTTCACAGCAGCTCTTAGTTCAACTTAAACTGTGTCTGCCGGGTTTCCCGGCAAAGAGTCCTCGGGACTGTGAAGTTACAGTGTGTGTGTATATATATATCTATTTGTATATTTATAAATATTATATATATGCCTATGTCCTTCCTTTGAAAAGTTCCTTGTACAGTCTATAGTTAGGATAGCCTGCATAAGCTGCAGTCCCTGTGAAATGGTGGAGATGATTTTTTTTTTTTTATAGAAAACTCAAATCCCAAATGTGACCAAGTGTTTTGTTGGTTGTGGTGTGTGTTTTTTAAAAGAATTTTGAATATTGCATGAGCAACGGACTCCAGGTCTTTTGTATTCACGTCTGCATTTTGTTTTGGTTGAGGGGGTGCGTTGTTTTGTGGCATTTGTATCCGTCACTGTTCCCATCCTGGACGTTCAAATAAAAACTATTTTTGAATCTCTGGTCTCAGGCCCAGAGTCCACTGTATTTTTTCACACGCCCTCGCGAGTCGGTACATACACACGACACCTCATTCCCCATTGGAATTTGTTCTGATCTTGACATTCCTTCATCCATAATGAGGGATAGAAATATTTGCTTCTTGGATATTTTCTTTTAAATATATGTTTATTGATTTCAGAGAGGAAGGGAATGGGAGTGAGAGAGAAACATCAATGATGAGAGAGAATCATGGATTGGCTGCCTCCTGCACGCCCCCCGCTGGGGATCAAGCCTGCAACCTGGGCATGTGCCCCAGCCAGGAATCCAACTGTGAACTCGTGGTTCACAGGCCAACATGCAGCCACGGAGCCACGCCGGCCAGCACTCCTCGGGCATTTTATGAAGCTACTTGGAGAAAAAAGACTCTGAGCTCCTGGAGGGTAAGAAGCATCATCCTTCATTTGTGTTCTCAGCCCAAACCCCAGGCAGCACCCTCTGCTCCCCAGCCCGTGTGGTCCAGGAGACTCCGTTGCTAGGTGATGCGTTCCAGAGTTCTGAGCTATTGTGGCCAGTGGCGCGCAGTGGACCGGGAGCCCCTGGCCTGTCCACACAATGGCCACGGCCCATGTTCCTTCTGAGCAGTACGAGTCTCGGGTTTATCAGTATGTTGTGCGGCTGGGCCGGTGCCTCCGGAGGTTCTGGAATGTCTATATTATGGGCTTCTTCGTTGAGGAGGAGAGAGAATATATACCCCAAAGCCAGACTATTTTTCATAAAGAAAAAATCATGGCACTTGGCCAGACATTGAAGAACAAATCCCTGGCCATCGAGGAGAGGGCTCAGGCCGCCTACAGGATCGGACTGCTGGCCTTCACAGGTACGATCCTCCAGGGCTGACGTCCGTTTCACACCCCGTTTGCTGGTTACACTAAGTTAGGGTCTTCACAGGGCTCGTCTTAAAACCCCAGCAACACTTCCTTTGCCTAAGTTATCAGTTTTCTGTCTTTGTACCACCAAAGACATTACTGTTTATTTTTCTCCTTAAGGATCTGGGTTTTTTTATTTATTTATTTGGTACAAAGGATTCTTTTTTTAAAATGTATTTTTATTGATTTCAGAAGGGAAGAGAGAGAGAGAGAAACATCAATGATGAGAGAGAATCATTGATCGGCTGCCTCCTGCACACCCCACTCTGGGGATCAAGCCTGCAACCCAGGCCTGTGCCCTGACTGGGAATGGAACTGTGACCTTCTGGTTCATAGGTCACCGCTCAACCACTGAGCCACGCCGGCCGGGCTCAGCTAAAACGAACATTGACGAGAACATTCTTAGGATGTAAGAGAAATGCAAGTCAGGTGGGAAGTCCAGGCTGGAATCCGGCCAGTGATGAGGCTGCTCCTCACGCCTCACCTCTAACAGGCTCCTCCCTTCTCGGCATTTGAGATTGGAACGAGGAAGAGCTGGGGGTCAGGAGGAGGACCAGGTGGTGCGGGACCAGGTGGGGTCAGGGGGCAGAGCCAGGATGGCCTCGCTGGACCCAGGCCTGCAAGAGCTGGGCTGGGAGGGGGTTGGAACGGGAGGGAAGGGCAGAGCGGCGGGCGAGAAACCTCTCCGACCACCAGCCCCGGCTTTGCAGCTCAGCCTTCTGGGGTTCTCGTTGCTGCTCTACTGCTCTTGTGTTTTTTCTTTTTTAATCCTCATCTGAGGACATTTCTCCATTGGCTTTTAGAGAGAGTGGAAGGGAGAGAGGAGACACAGAAACATCGATGGGTTGCCTTCGCACATGCTCCAACCAGGGCTGGGGATCGAGCCTGCAACCTAGGTACATGCCCTTGACTGGAATCGAACCCGGGACCCTTCAGCCCCCAGGCCTACGCTCTTTCTGCTGAGCCAAACCAGCTGGGGCAAACGCTCTGGTGGTTTTTCAAGTACTGAAGACGGAGAAGCAGGAAGGAGACCACAAGGGAGATGCCCGAGAACCCAGGCCTCCTGGGTGCCTGAGGACGGGGACCTCGGCAGGCAGGGACCTCCCAGAGCCCAAGTTCTCGAACACACACGTTCCCCGGCCCGAGCGTCCGTAGGTGGCAACAAGAATAGGCACAGCTGAGCCGCCCCGCCCGTCCCTGGCCACCAGGCCCGCCGGGTGCTCCTGGAACCCAGGTGCTTGTCTTCCAGGAGGACCCATGGCCGGGAAGTTTGCGGCCGAGCACATGAAAGAAGTGGCGAACTTGCTGCAGAACGCCCAGGCAGCCCCCCACGCGAGGATCCTGCTGCTCCAGAGCGTGGCCTGCTGGTGCTACTTGAACCCCATCACCCAGAAGAGGGCCAAGTTCCTGCAGCTCGTCCCCATTCTCATGGCGATTTTTGAGACGGTCCCTGAGTCCAGCAAGACGGGCGTCAACAACAGCCTCCTGGTGAAGTTCTGGGCGTGCTACACCCTGTCCGTCATGACCTGCAACAACGTGTCCTACGTGGAGGAGCTGAGGGAGCACTACAAGTTCAAGTACCAACTGCAGGCGCTGGCGCAGAAGGACTGGGCGGGCTGGCCCGAGAACTTCGCCGAGGTGCTCTACTTCCTCATCGGTTTCCACAGGCACTGACGCCTCTCCCTCCAGGCCCGGCCGTCGGTACCGCCGGAGGGCCCTGGAACAGAAATAAACGATCAAAGCCCACACGTCCCTCCTGGTGTCTTTTTTTAGGTGGTTGGAAACTGCCATTGAGCCCTAGCAGGTGTGGCTCAGTGGATAGAGCGCCAGCCTGTGGACTGAAGGGACCTGGGGTTCGATTCCTGGTCAGGGCACAGGCCCGGGTTGCGGGCTCGATCCCCAGTACGGGGCGTGCAGGAGGCAGCCGGTCCATGAATCTCTCATCATTGATGTTTCTCTCTCTCTGAAATCAGTAAGAATATATTTTAAAATGACCTCCTGCAGATGAAGGTAATAAAATGGGAATTTTGGGAAGATGCCAGGGGCATTGGTGGGATTCATGGGGTGTTAGATACTAAGCCAAGGCGCCCAGCAAAGCCAAACTCACTACGGTGCTGGACACAGGCACCCCACCCCTTCTGTTTCGGTGCCGGCCTCCAGCCGCCGTGCCCTGGGCTGAGGTGGTTCTCTGGCTGCCAGAACATGAGCTTCTGGCACATCAGACGGCGCTGTTGCGACATTTGGTAGCTAACTGAAAACTAGATTCATCATCTGAAGGAAAGTCTTCCAAATTCTCTCGATCAACCCAGTTTCCAGGCGACAAAGACCTTGCCTGAGTGACCCTTCGATGAGCGACATGGCTCCGTTGCCCCTTACAGACGCCGTGCGCCTCAGAACACGTTGTCCCACGGCCGTGTACCCCGCACACCGTGCCCCGTGTCCTTGTCTTCCTGCAGAACAGACTCATGGGAAGCTCCTCATTCATTTCACCTGGCTCTGACTTCTTATGCCTTCCATAGTGTATGCTTTTTAAAAAACACCTATGTTTTTATTGATTTTTTAGAGAGAGAGGAAGGGAGATAGAGATGGAAACATTCATGAGAAACATTGATCAGCTGCCTCCTGCACGCCCCACACTGGGGATCGAGCCTGCAACCCGGGCACGTGCCCTGACCCGGAATCCAACTGTGACCTCCTGGTTCCTAGGCTGACGCTCAATCCGAGCCACACTGACCAAGCCTGTACGTGTGCTCTGTGCTGGATCTAATGTAACGTGCATAGCTTCAGAACCCTCAGCTATTCCTGCATCTCGTCACTGGGCGTGCACCTGGTCACCATCGCCATGGGCGGGACAGACACACGAGGAGCTCCTGACACCACCTCCTCAGGGCCTTTACCAAAACCCCCAGGAGGAGCGGGGGTCGAGGGGCCTGGAAATCCAGTCCGACCCTGAGCTGGGGGGCAACCAGCTGGGGAGTCAAACCTCAGCCATTTCCTCTAAAGGGGGGCAAATTCACTTTCTCCTCGTTTCCTCCCAGACAACAGAGGGGTAGAGAGAAAATGATATAAAACCAGAGAAATAGACAAATTTTACTCCTTAGACTTCGTTTTTCCAAGAAACACACATGCTCACTCGGAAACGAAGTTTATTTATCACGTACACAAGTTGTGTCTGACATCTGAGAAAATGTTATTTACATAAAACACCATAGATTAAAACATACAGTATTTGTATTTTAACACGATAGGGTCCCAGGGCTCAAACAGGACGTCTGCATCACAGCTATTTGCTCTGCCACCAAGAACCATCGTGGCGGTAACGGGCACGTCTGTTCTGAGTCTCTGCGCACAGCTCACACGGGGGAGGAAGACGCGGCGGCCCTGGCACTCACGCCCACGCCGCGGCCTCCGCCTCCGGATCCTCGCCCGCCTCCTCCTCAGAGTCAGATCCCTCGCTGTCCGGCGATTCGAAGCTCTCCAGAGCGTCTCCTTTCAGCCGCTTTTAAAGAATGAGCCGTGTTTGTTATAAAAACTTTAAAACCCAAGCCCCTGATCTGGCTGCGGTATGTGACCCTTGGTGTGGTAACGAGGTCGCTGCAGACTGTCTCCGCTGAACCCACTCACACCCGGGCCTGTCAGTCTCCCCCGCGCTGGATCACCCCACAGCCACGTCACGTGGCTGACTGACCCGCTCCCTTGGAAGGCACTGACTCTTCAATGGACGAGCCCTCCTCTAAGGCGGGGAGCCCGCTGAGGACCACACTCCGCAGCCAAGGCGGCCATGACAGCATCGCCATGAAACTCAAACGTTAAAGTCTGTCAGGGCCCGAACATGCGAGCAATTCAGTACAAAAAAGGGTTTCACTTGGAAATCTTCCATCCCATCAGCAAGATGCCTTTTTGTAAACAACATTAAGTTGTAAAGCTTGGGTTTTCGGCTAAGCCTGGCAATGGAACAGGCACGAGGCCAATCCTTACAAACACGTTCCTTCCCAATTTTAAAGTCAGATGAGCCCCACCCTTCCCGGCGCACAAGGAGCAGCTTTACGAACACAGGAGGGTCACGCTGGCACGAACGTTAAATGTAAACTGTCTAAGACGCGTCGGCTGTGAAAGAGAAGCCTTTTCCCTACTTTCTCAGCGGAGACACCGCTCAGCGTCCATCTATTGTAAGTCGTTCTTATAACAACCTACAGAGCAGGGCCAGTGACCCCGCTTTATCGCTGAGGACAGCGAAGACCCCACAGCACCAATTCGCTGCTTACTCACAACCCTCACATCCCGGGTGGGGAGCTAGGACCCCGGAGTCCGAGTCCAGAGCCCACAGGTCCTCGCGCTCGGCTCGGCGGGACACTCACCTCCAGGACCTCCGCCATGTGCTGCACGTGCCCCGCCACCTCCGCCAGCTCCTGGTTCTCCCTCTGCAGGCGGGCGATCTCACTCGTCTTCTGCTCGATCTCTCTGTGGAGCTGTGGCGTGGGTCAGCTCAGGGTTCCTCGCCTCCCGCCGCGCACCCCGCAGGCCTCCCAGGTGTGACTGGCACACCCCGCAGGCCTCCCAGGTGTGACTGACACACCTGCACAGTCCTTGCAGGTGTGAATGACAGACCTGCACAGTCCCCCCAGGTGTGACTGACACACCTGCACAGCCCCCCCAGGTGTGAATGACACACCTGCACAGTCCCCCCAGGTGTGAATGACACACCTGCACAGTCCCCCCAGGTGTGAATGACACACCTGCACAGTCCCCCCCAGGTGTGAATGACACACCTGCACAGCCCCCCAGGTGTGAATGACACACCTGCACAGTCCCCCCAGGTGTGACTGGCACACCTGCACAGTGCCCCCAGGTGTGAATGACATACCTGCACAGTCCCCCCAGGTGTGAATGACACACCTGCACAGCCCCCCCAGGTGTGACTGACACACCTGCACAGTCCCCCCAGGTGTGACTGACACACCTGCACAGCCCCCCCAGGTGTGAATGACACACCTGCACAGCCCCCCCAGGTGTGACTGACACACCTGCACAGTCCCAGCAGAGGGGCCATCGCTGGCGCCCACCACTTAGGCTTCTTTGGGTAAAATAATCCTAACAGCCGCCTCATTAAACTTTCCTTAGGCCCAAATGAAAGCCCGTTTACACTGCTCCAGCCAAGTGCGCTAAGCAGTGAGGGGAATATTAAAATGCACAACGGCACCAGTTCTACTCAGCGCTCACCTTCTCGTTCTCCTTCAGCGCTTCATAGAGAGCCTTCCGCCGCTGCTCCGCCACTTCCTTCCAGTACTGAGAGGACGGGTTTTCTAAAAAACCAATGTTTTACATGAAACTCGGAAAGCCACTCCTGTTCTGGCTGCGGTGACATCCCCAGCATCCTCCTTTCTATTTAAAAAGCAATTTGCAGTCTTACTCAGTACCTCCATATCACTTGGCAATACCCCTTTCCTAAATCTGAAGTTAGAAAACCCAGTCAACTTTGTTCTATTTTATTTCCCCGACATTTTAGGGATTCTCACACATCCCACTGAGGGTCTGTAGAGAGCTGTGTGCTCAGGTGACGTCTACTGGCATGTGTCATCTCTGTGGTGACATTACAATGTGGCACAGTCGGTTCTGTATGTGACTGCAGTGTTTTTGCCGCCAAATCTCAGCCAAGTCAGACATGAGTGTCACAAACCCTACAGTTCACCCACAACAGGACTGGAGAGAGGGCTGCTGTCCTTCTCTGCAGCCGCCCTTTCCCGATTTGTCTGATAAAACCCTACAGCCTACGATCCCTTTCCTTGCTGTCCTCCGGCAACTCAGAATGAGCCCAACGGACTCCATTACCTTGAGTAAGCCAATTAACTTCTCTAAGTCTCCAATTTTTCATCAATAACAACATCAATGACCTTCCATGATGCTTAAAAACGATTGCCAGCTTCCTCTTACAGTGACGCCTGCCATTCCATTAAAAACTTGCATTTAGCCCTGACCGGTTTGGCTCAGTGGATAGAGCGTCGGCCTGCGGACTCAAAGGTCCCAGGTTCAATTCCGGTCAAGGGCATGTACCTTGGTTGTGGGCACATCCCCAATGAGGGGTGTGCAGGAGGCAGCTGATTGATGTTTCTCTCTCATCAGTGTTTCTACTAACTCTATCCCTCTCCCTTCCTCTCTGTGAAAAAATCAATAAAATATATTAAAACACACACACACACACAAACTTGCATTTATTCCCGCCTGGCAGCTCCCGTCCTCACTCCCTTGACTCCTGCCAGGCTCCTGCGGGCTCCCTCCCGGCACATTCACACTCCTTTCTTCAAACTCAGACTCTAGACACTTTTTCCCCGAAAAGACTACTTCTGTCTTGGCAATCCCATGTCCAGCTGACATGTGAACCACTACCCTTCCCTTTAATATTCCATCCATATCTGGATCTTACAAAACAGTAAGACTTGCCCACGTTTGGTGCCGGCATTTGTAACCGTAAGGAACGTTAGGGTGTCGCGCATCACAGTGAACTAGTATGTGGCCAGCCAGAGGCCGCGGGCAGCGTCCCTAACAGGAGAAGGTAACAGTGACCTGTACGCCAAGGACAGTGTCTGCGATAAAGGCTATCTCATCTCACACTTGCCTCCTACCTGCAGCCATGAGGTCTAGTGCCTCCGGGGTAACTCCTCCGAGCTCCTTGCTCTCACCGTGCTCCGGGGCCGCAGTGACTCCAGAGCCGGAAGTCTTACATGCCGACTGGTCACTGCGATGTTTCGGTTTGAACGAGCCTTTAACCAGCTGCCGTGGAAATCCACACGTCAATCTCATTTGTTTTTCTCTAAGAAGCAAGAAAGCTGGGTGCACCTGGGAACCAGCGCAGGCCCGGCTTCTGAAGGTGTGTGTTTAGAAGGAAGAATCACAGGGTAAGCCATGCACCGCTCGAGTCCAGAGCAGCGGTTCTCCGCCTGTGGGTCGCGACCCCTTTGGCGGTCGAACAGCCCTTTCACAGGGGTCACCTAAGACCATCCTGCAGATCAGATATTTACATGACGATTCATAACAGTAGCAACATTACAGTGATGAAGTAGCAACGAAAATAACTTTATGGTTGGGGGTCACCACCACATGAGGAGCTGTGTTTAAAGGGCCAGAAGGCTGAGAGCCGCTGGTCCGGAGACAAGAGGGAAAAGCAGGGAGGAGGAAGAGCCACTGGCGAAAGAAGAAATTAGGGCAAAGGTGACATGGAACCACAACATAAACATGTAGACAGTTTTGAAGAATATGAAATTTGCTAAGAAATTTTTTGAAAGCTCAGTGGTCTTATTTATGTGTTAAAAATGGAGCCGCATCTGTTTGTGTCTTTCTGGCATCTTTGGGTCTTCTTTAAAAAATCATACAGTTTAAAACTCCCCCAAAATGTAAAGGTCTGTTTTGGGAATTTTATTTGCAGCAACTGTTTGGAATTAGAGCTGGATCTAAGGCTAAACTGAAATTATTTTTATTGTTTAAATAATTCAGTTCCATAGAAAGGTAGTATTTTCTACCTGCAAAAGTCTAGACACTTTCAACAATGATTTCATCATTTACATACAGAAGTAAATGAAGGGTCCACCATTTTATTCTCAAAATAGGCGGCATTGCCCCTGTAGCTGATGACGTGTTCTATCATCTCAGTTCTACCAGTATTATACCAGCATCCTATTCATACCAACGTCAAACTTCCTCAATTGATCATTTAAAACAAAAGCCACTTCTGTGGGGAGTACACAATTGTTATTCTTAAACTCCTGCCCAATTTCAATGACTTAGGTATTTCTAACCAAGGAAACCTTGCAAATGGTTTTCATGCACAGGTTCTGGCCCCGGAACACATACCTCGTTCTCTCTGCCCACGAGGGGGCCGGCTGTGGACGGCTGGATCATCTTCAGGGTCCTCCTCGGGACAGGACTGCTCTAGAGTCAAGAGAATTCGTTATGGGTCCTGAGCGCTGCAGGGACTGTGACTGCCTTAGCCTCCTACACTAACCAAAAAGGAACACAGGAACACACGTGGGATGGGCAGAAACAGGGTCACAGCTGTGAGTACGCGAACCCCAGTTTGTTCTTGTGTTATCATGACTGAGTATTGTATTATTTTCTATATGAACAGCTGTAAACCTACGTTGGCCCCACCCTGAATTTGGTCTGCTAGGTAATTTTGCAATGCTAGGTATGAACAAGACATCGGCTTAACCAACTAGTAAACTTATTTCCCTAAAGTTATAATAAAGTTTGAAGAAATTCTAAGAATGCATCGTATCACCCAAACTTAACACATTTATGGTAGAAACCCAGAAAACAGGTAAATTGGGGGGAAAAGAGTAATTGTTCACACTGCAAAATACTTCTCTCCCTAATCGATAGGATTTGTCTCAGGCTTCCTTGGCATCAGGACTGTCCCGAACATCCCCACGTGCTCACCAAAGGAACAGCGTGTAGGGACATCCTCACACACAGCCACAGGCATGCACAGGACCCCTGCCTGCCTGCGGGAGCAGTCTGCCTGGAGCCCGCCCATCAGGAGACAGCGCCTGGGCACTGTAATTACTGCAAAGGCCCAGCAGTTGTTTGGGGAAAATATGGCCTTCCTGGTAATATGTACATACCTTCCCGTACATTTCCTGATCCCAGAGCTCTCTCTACTTTTGCAAAAAATCATTAGTTATTCTGCCACCACGGGACAGCAAACAATGGTGGTACTCAAACAAGGTCAGCAGAGGACACCGGAGCAGCGTGAGAACGGGCGCCCGCAGGCGCACTCCAGGCGCGAGCTCACCTTTCCCACGGTCAGGTTTCCCTGCCGATGATTATCTCCCCATTGAACTCAAGAACCAATGCCAGCGACGGTGAGAACAAACACCCCCCCAACATTTCAGATATAATTTAGATTAGTCCAGTCTCAAATACTAGGAGAAGCAAACACAACTCCGGAACCTGCATAACAGGAGGGTTTATTTAAGTGCTTGCTACTAACAATGACCAAAGAAGCCACAATTTACTGTCACACAAAAAGGTAATTCCCAAGACTTAACTTTTATAATGTAAGCTCTATAGCATCTTATCGTTTCCTTTATACAGATTATGCATTGGAATGATAGGCTCATTACAGCCAAAAAGGTTCTTATATATTATGGGTCTTAGTCTTTTTAGAGAACAACTTGAGATTCTATGAACCTCTTTAAAAAAATCTTTTTTATTGATTTCAGAGAGGAAGGGAGAGGGAGAGACAGAAACATCAACGATGGCAGAGAATCATTGATCGGCTGCCTCCTGCACGCTCCCTACTGGGGATCCAGCCCACAACCTGAGCATGTGGCCTTGACTGGAATCCAACCCAGGACCCTTCAGTCCACAGGCCGATGTTCTATCCACTGAGCAACACCAGCCAGGGGTCTGTAAATCTCTAAAAACACACACACCCACAAGAGCACACATACAAAATTTTGCATATAATTACCAAGGAATCTATAGTAGAAACAGCAATAATAAGCATCCTGTTTACAAAAAATCCTAAGGAATCTAGTGAAAACTATAAGAACTAAACCAGTTCAGCAAGGTTGTGGGATTCAAGATCAAGGCACAAAAAATCAATAGTATTTCTCTATGGGAACAATGAGTACATGAAAATTTACCTAAGGAAACAACTCCATCTACAACATTAAAAATAAAATATTTAGGGAAAAAACAACGAAAGGCGTGTAAAACTCAATACTCGGAAAATGACAATGCACTGTTGAAAGAAACTAAAGACTTAACTAAACGGGAAGATCAGAAAATTTAATATTCAACCATAATTAATTCTTTAATGGTTCTCTACTGTTACTTTTCCTCTGGCCAAAAACTCAGTAATTTAAGATTTATGGAAACAACAGCCGGGTTAAACTTGGCTGAATTATGTCAAAACACTTCCACGCACTTGCTCTCCACCCACCCAGACGAAAGCGATCCCGTCACTTACCTGCACGCGCCCATGGGTGCCTTCCTGCTTCTGCTTCATATTGGGGTTCATTGTGCACCTGGGGAAGGACAAGCCGTCACCAACAGCAGAGGGAGGCTGCCGGGGCGGGGCCTGCGCCTCCCCTGGGGCTGGGGGAGGGTCTTAGCCCTGCCAGTGACCCTTGACATCTGTACTTTATATAAACACACCCAATAATTCTGGTTAGAAAAAGCTTGTTGCAAAAGGAAAAATATTAAAGAAAAAGGAAAAATATAAATGCACAGTCTAAACAAATGTACAAAACATGCCGGTGTCCTGGCTGGGGCAGGGGGGTGTCCTGGCTGAGGGACGGGGGGCGGGGGGTGTCCTGGCTGAGGGACGGGGGGTGTCCTGGCTGTGGGATGGGGGGTGTCCTGGCTGAGGGACGGGGGGGTGTCCTGGCTGAGGGACGGGGGGGTGTCCTGGCTGAGGGACAGGGGGGTGTCCTGGCTGAGGGGCGGGGGGTGTCCTGGCGGAGGGACGGGGGGTGTCCTGGCTGAGGGGTGGGGGGTGTCCTGGCTGAGGGGCGGGGGAAAGATCTGCGAAAGGCCACAGGGAAGGCGCAGCAGATCCCGGGATGTGCCCGCCTCAGTGCTGGAGAACAGCACCCCAACCTCGCCCTTTCCCAGGCGGACGGGCTGTGATAAACTCGGCAGTGACCTGGGAGGGGCTTAACATCCGATCCGCTGGGACGACGCCCTCACATTGTGGGACATGTTTCCGCACCATCAGGAGCTGAGACGCGGGTAAGTGCAGAGGCTACGCGCCCACTGGGCCGGACTGACACCCATGTTTGGCCCCAGGCACGTGTCTGGGGACCATCTGCCGAGTTGCGGCCATGCCTCTACTCCGTCCGGGGCGCCACTGTGACTGTACGATCCATCGCCCTGGGACCCCGCAGTCATCCAGGGAGTCACCAACGTCGTTTAGGGAAAAAAGTGATCGGAACGGAACTGAAAATACGAAAATACGCGAAAACGCGCGAGTGCATGGCCCGTGGGGAGCCGGTCCGGCTTCGGGAATGCGATGGAGCTGGACGGCTGCGATGTACCATGTGCTTTCGTCCGCGTCGCATTACAAATGCTGACAGCCACCGCTCCGGGAAGGTCAGCCCTGCACCTGCGCGCGGTCTGCACCGCGGTCTGCACCCGGCGCCCCGCACTCGCGCTCCAGTTCTTTTCAACGGAAGACACCAGCCCGGGCCTGGCTCCAAATGACAGGCTGACACTCCGGGGAACCGGTGTCACCAGCGCCAGTGCCGCGGCGTAACGAGGGGCCAGGATTCAGCGACCTTCCCCTCGAGCCCGGGGTGCGGCCCCCACGCCCCTCGCCCGGACACCGCCAGTCCCTGGTCCGGGGGGCGGACGTCCCACTTCCCCACCAGCCAGGCGCCCGGCAGAATCAGGCGCCTCGCCGGCCACCCCGCCTTCCCACCCCGACCAGCAGGGGGCGCAGCGCTCCAACCGCGCGCGCCAGGCAGCCAATAGGGAGCGCGGACAGGGAACGCGCCAAAATCGGCCCAGCCAATGGGGCGGCCCGGCGGCTCACCGACTGCCCCGCCCCGCCCCCGTTCCAAAACTCACTCACCGCGACCCTGCGGAGTCACGGGAGGACCGATGCCGGCGGGCGGCAGCCCCCGCGTAAACCTCCTGCCACCTCCGCTCACTCGTTGGAGGGAACTGTTCGGTCCTGGCCGCGCCGCCCCGCCCAGAACCCGCCTCGCCGCGCCGGCCCCACCTCCGCCCCGCAGCTGACGCGCGCTGCTCCAAAAGCTCGCCAACTCCGCCCCGACGGCCACGTGACCTACCCGAGGGGGTGTGGCTTCCCGAACCCAGCCAATCGCCGCCCGCCTTTGGCCCCGCCCCTGCCTGCGCCTGCGCCTGCGCGACGGTCGCGGCGTAGTCCCGCGTCCTGACCTCCGACCCCGCTCGCAGCGGGGAGAACCGCTTCCACTGCCGCCAGCACCGGAGGATGGCGAGCTGCACGTGCAGCGCACGCCTCCTCGTGGTCTGTGCGGCCCTGGCCCCGCGGCTCCCTGATGTGGGCAGAGCCTTCACATTCGGGATTTTTGCATTTTGACCCTTAGGGTTCAGGAGGCGCTCGGGTCCCACGTGGGTTCCCGCTGCCCTGCAACTCGGGGCGACGAGACCTCAGCCCCGCGCGCGGCCAGCTTTCCTTATTGCTCCCCCAAGTCCTCACATCGTGGTCTTTGTGGGCGCGGTGCCCGGGCCCGCCTGCTGCAGGTGCCGCCGAAGCTGCGTCCCGCCTCTCAACGCCTCTGGTCCTCAGAGCGAGGGAAGGGCTCCCTCCGCGCGGCCCCGCCCTGACCCTGGCGCCCGCGGCCGCCTCCCCCCTCCCCCTCCCCGGACCTCTGGCGGCTGGAAATGTGCCAAGCACAGTCGGGTGGCGCGGACTGTTTGAGGGGACGGTGGCACATGAAGTCTAAATGCGTAAAGGACTCGGCCCCCGGGCTGGAAACCAGGAGACTTGGTTTTCGGAGTGAGAATGGTGACAAGGACAGGCACGTGTCCCTCGGCTTTAAAACACCCGCGGCCGCTGACTCACTGCCCGTGTCTTCGGTCAGCGCGTGGTTCAAAGGCCCCCGAACGGCCGGCCGGCTGGGAGCCTGCAGGTCCACAGTCCACAAAGTTCCGCGAGGCCTGCGGGCGGCTCGGGAGCCACCACCTAGGAACCCGGAGGGCGCGGGCCCGGCTGCGGGCTGGATCCCCAGCAGGGGGCGCGCAGGAGGCAGCCGGTCAAGGATTCTCATCATTGATGGTTCTCTTTCTCCCAACCTTCCTCTCTGAAATCATTTAAAAAATATATATTAAAAGTTACATTCAAGTACACTGCGCTGGGTAACGTATAAAGCACAGTTCATAATGATGTTTGTTTCCAGAACTGAAAAGCTGGGAGAGAAAATGTGAAAATGGTGAGCACGCGGAGGGTAGAATGGAACTGTTACTGTAGTTAAAAACCCGCAGAGCTGGGGGAGCACTGGCGACTTTCCAGGGGTGTCATGGAGCCCACTTGGTCAGACGTCATCCGTCCCTGCTCATCGTGTGGTCCGTTTGGAATGGTGTGGGGACTTCATGCATGTCGGTGTGTTGGACTTTTTTTATTTCAACATCCGGAAGGAGATGATGCCTAGTTTAGGGGAAATCGTGAAGGCCCAGAGCCGGCGACAACCCTTTCACCAGTTTAGGTCAGGTCCCTCCAGCTCTTCTGCTACATGGTCAGCTGGTATGTGTGGAACCCGAATGCAGACTGTACCTGCGCCAACCAGGTGGGGGCACCAGCCCGTCATGGCTATTGAGCAGGAGTGGACGAGTCGCCTGAGGTGTGTTGTGTTTTGTTTCATCCACACCCGAAGGTATTTTCCCATTGATTTTTAGAGAGAGGGAAAGACAGAGAGAAACATGGATTTGAGAGAAACACATCGATTGGTTGCCTCCTGCAGGAGCCCAGACCAGGGCCTGCAACCGAGGTGCGTACTCTTGATCGGAATCGAACCTGGGACCCTTCTGTCTGCAGGCTGATGCTCTATCCACTGAGCCAACCGGCTAGGGCTGGCCTGAGGTTTTGAGGGCTCTTCTTCCCTGGGTTCGCCTCAGCACCTGTCCTCAGAACAGAGCATCTGCCGGGGCAGGTGCTGACACGGTAAGGAGGCCCACCTGGGAGGAGGTCCCGTCCCCGCCCCCTTTCCCTGGTTCTTTTCGCCTCTGGCCTCGGGCAGCAGCCTGATGTCTGGCAAATGGCACAGCCACAAGCATTTTCCTGGAAAGTGTTGTGCTTGCGACTGCCTTGGGCGGAAGGCCCGGGCTTGCCAAGAGCAGGGCTGGGGGGAAGGAATGCCCTTGAGCAGAAGAGCCAGGAGGGATCCCGGTCGGGACAGTGCAGACGGAGGGCTGCGGGTCCCCTGTGCCACGCGCACAGACATTTCTCTGTTGTGACTTCCGCGAGGGAGGGAGGCACACTGTTAACAGCTCTGTAAACCAAGCGCTGGGAGCCTTCCTGTCGAGGGACAGAGAGTAAATAGGTCAGGCTTTCTCGGTTGTATAGGGTTTGTTTTCACAGCCCCTAAAACTATAAGAGCCATTGTGAGCCTCTCTCTCTCCATCTTTTGCTGACCTTCATTCTACAAAGTTGACATTCTTTCTTTTTCTTTTTTCTTATCCATAGTTGACATTCTTAGGCTGAAGAGAAAAAGGGGGAATCAATCTAAGTTGCTATTCCCCATTCCAAGAAACGTTACTTTCTTGTAAGAGACTTGATAAACAATCTTGAAACGGGTGCATGAAAGGATCACTTTTCTCCCTGAGTGGCAAAGAGAAGTGAGTTCTGCGTGCAAGCCAAGAACTAGGCAACCGGCTTATGAGGGAGCCACGGGCGTGCCCTAGGTGACCGGAGGACAGCGGAGGAACTAGGACTGGGACATCTGGCCCTCTCAGGAGGAGGGATGGTGCAGTTGGTGAGGTCTAAGGGCGGCGAGGGGGACCCCGTGCACAATGAAAATGCGGGTCTCGTCTTAAAAATGGTGAATAATTTGGAGATGGTGACAGCAGAGCAGTAAAGCAGCCCAGGCCCTTCCAGCCACACTAGGGGGCACATTCTCCAAGCAGGCCCGGCCCCGCCCCACCCAGGGAAGTTCTCTAGGCAGGCGCGCAGGACACAGCCACTGACAGGCCATACACCAGGCACTGCCTCGCCTCTGCCTCTGCGGGACACAGTTTAGGCTCGGGCAGCGGGAGTCAGCACCGCCGAGAGTGCAGTGCGTGTTGACAGATCAGAGAAAAAAGGTGCCGACCTGCCCGAGGGCACAAGGAAGGGACTGGAGAGAAGAGCGCCTGCAGGGAGCTCTGCCTCTCAGTTCAGGATCCAGGGGGATTAATGGCACCTCCTCTGGGAGGGGACCCAGGGCTGCGGAGAGAGGGACTTCCTTCAGTCCCCGCACCCTGCCCTGGGGGAAAGGGCTTTTCAAAGTAACCTCTGAATTGAAAACGAAGCTGGAGAAGCGGCCTGCTCTGCTGCTTCCTGGAGTTAGAACCAGTGGGAAGAGGTGACAACCGGCAAGAAAAAGAACCAGTTTGTTTTCTTCATCTTCTCTGTAAACAATGGTTGGTCCTCTGGGAAGTTTTAACAAAGAGAAGATTGAAGCCCATAGGAGAGGGTTAAGAGCATTGACACGGGACAGTGGGGACAGTGGACTTTGATGAGCTTGAATGCGGAGCCACACGTGGCTGCAACGGAAGCTCAGGACATGCGCCCTGCCTCTGGCTCTGTTGACCTCGGGAAGTGGGACCTTGCAAATAAAGCCTTTCACATCCCGCCCCCAGTGCAACTCCCAGAAAGCTCATTTTCTGAAGATATTGCAAGAACCTTGCTCTTAAGAGTGACAGGGGAATTTAATTCTCCCGTAACACTCCTCTTTCCAACTTTACATACATTTAAGGTTTTCTGCAGGGTGAAATCTAACCAACTGAGCTACCTGGCCTGGCCTGGATTTTTGTTCATTTTTAAATTAAGTAAGAAAATTGGATCATTGAATCAATAAAATGCAGAAAATGTTAGCATGTAAGATTAGCATTAATAAGCAATGTATGTTTATTATTGCAAAAGAGATTTTAAAGAAAGGAATTAGTCTAAAGCAAGATAGTTTCCCTTTTTTCCTAAATATGGTAAAACTATAGATTTAACAGAAGTAAAACAACTGGTGTTACTAGGAAAGTGGGGACCCAATAGACTTCTAAAATGTTATCAGAGGGTAGCCCATGAGGAGACTCTAGGCTTTGCTTTTGTCCAGCTTTGGCTTTTGCTGATTTCCTAATAACATAGCCGCGTTTTCAGCAGCACATTGTAGCTCTAAAAAGAGGAAATGAAGGCTCTCTGGTGCCAGGGACCTGCGATCCGGTGGCAAAAGCCCCACAGTACCCTCCTCACATTTCCAGGACCTAGGCCTGCGGCCCGGCCCGGGGGATCCTAATGGAAATCGTGTTCTGAAGGGAAGGGGGGACCCCCGCTGCGGGATGGGCTGTTTTCCTCCCAAATCGCGGCAGCAGCGCTCCAAGGCATCCTTGACCTTGTTCAGAGCTGGAGGGCCGCCTCTGCTGCTGCGCACGTGGCGAGGCGGGGACGGAGCCAGCGGGACCCGTACCCCGCCGCGCAGACATCGGACATGCATTCCCGGCTGGGGGCTGCAGAGCACCGCAGGACAGACACCCCGAAGGACTCCCCGTCGGCGGGTTCGGAGTAACAGCGTAACGAAAGGAAACGAGAATCGACCTCCACCTTCCGGACACACTTCCCTCTCTCCTTCGCCCCGCCCCATCCCCTACGCTCGGCCCCCTCTCGACCCTCGGGCCCCGCCCCGCGCCCTGCGCGCGCAGAAGAGGCGCACCAGAACCCGGAAAAGCGGTTCCATCCGGGTGCTCGGCCAGGGAAGGCATGGGGCGTGGCTTTATGACGACAGAGGGTGGGAGGGGCCAACTCCGGGGCCCTGGACTTCCGGAGGGAGTGGGCGGCCGCGTCCCCGCCCCAAGGACGCTCCATTCTGGACAAGAGGGGGGGTCTCTAGCCTCACACTCCGTTGGAGGCGGAAGGATGGCCTTAAGCAGTTTCACAGCAAAGACTCCGCCTTGTGAAGCCTTTTTCCTAACCCTTCCTCGGGCTCCTCTCTCCTCCCTCCTGGGTAACTCCGACGCCCCGCGCGTCCCGGGCGCTTCCCCCCCTCTGTTCCCGCGCGGGTGGTGAGGCCCTCGGGGCGCGCAGGCGCAGCGCGCTCGGGGCGGTGCCGCTGGGGGGCGGGTGACGCAGCGGCGTTGCTGCCATTTTAAGTTGTTTGTTCTGGCTTCTCGGCTCAAACGCGACTCTGCCGGGACCCGGGAGGCGCCGAGGCCGCCGCCGTTTCCGCAGCCACCGGTGGCGGGGAACGAGGCTGTGCCGCCGCGGACGCGCGTCCTCTACTCGGCTCTCCGCGACCCGCTGTCCCGCGAGCCGGCGCCGCCGGGGGCCAGGAGGACTCGGAGCAGATGCTTGGACTGAAATAACTTTACTTGGGCTTGACCGCCGACGGACCTTAGCGCAGGGCTCCCTCCTCCCGCCCCCTCCCGGGACCGCCGCTCTCCTCCCCTCCCGCTTTCTCTCTCCCGCCGCCGTCCCGTCCGCCCTCCGCCCGGGGCGCCGAGCCAGACTATGGGTCCCAGGTGGGGGCTGCGTGGCGGCAGCAGCGCGGGCGGCCCGGCCCCAGTGCGCGCCGCAGCGGGGATGGGGGGGCTCGGTTGGCTGCTGGTGTTCTCTTGACATGGCTCCCGCCCGAGCCGCGAGCAGCGCCCCCGCCGCCGCCTCTTCCGCCGCCGCCACCGCTCCGCCCGCGGGCTGCGGCTAAGGGCCCGCCCGCGACCCCGCCCTGCACCATCCAAACTCGGGAAACATGGTCTGTTCAACGTGAGCGCGCGAATCCGGGAACTCCATTTCATTTTTCGGGGGGTGGGGTGGGCGTCCTGACAAAAAGCCATTAATATTAACACAACTGTTTCGTTTTTCCCCGCTGACCCTTCCCGTTGGCCCTGCCCCGCCTCCTGGACCCGGGCGGGAATGGTCTCCCCGAGGCGATGAGCGAAGACCTGAGCGACCCGGTGCCTCCCGCGGTGCGAGTGAGTCGCCGCCGCTGACGGCCGAGCGGGGAGCGGGCCTGGGGGGCGGCAGGCAGGTGGTCCCCCGGCGCGGCCTGGATTTGGGAGAAGCACCCGCCCCCGCCGCCTCCGCGATGCCCACGGTCTGGGTCGGGGCGAAGCCCTAGGCAAGGCTCCCCTCGGGGCATGTAGGGCTCCTCGCAGGGCTCGGGGTGCTGTCCGACCGCAGAGCCGGAGCGATCCTCCATCGTGTTCTCGACCCCGCGCCCCTGCCATCATGGTCCCGGGCAGCAGCGTTCGCGGCCGCCCGCGGGTGGGGTGGGTGATGGGGCAGTTGGCCATGACTCCGCGGTTTCTGCTCCTGGCTCCTGTGGGCGACAGCTGCCCGCCCCCGGCATGCACTGTAGTTGATCGCAGGGACACCCTGGGCCTCCCCCCCTCCTTCTCGACCGATTTTGCACTGTTGTCTTTGCTCACCACCAAGAGTAATCACTAGCCGGCACCTTCGATCCGTAGCAATAGTGGAGCCCGAGAGAGCGAAGAACTGATAGGTTCCGCAGCCATGGGCCGGGCTGGGTAAAATCCGATTGGGTATTTCAGTTTCATTCGCCTTCCCTGTTTTGGTGTTTGGGGAAGGTGTTTTTTTTTGTTTTGTTTTGTTTTTTTTTTTGTGGGTTTTTTTTCTTCTTCCTCTTTTTCATTTTTGGTATTTGGAAAGCAAGGATCCCCCTTTCCCCCTCCCTGAACCTTTCATCATCCCTTTTCTAACCGGAGGGGAAGGTCCGGATGGGCTGGGATCGGACTGGTGCCGGCTGTGTTAATTGCACACCTAAATCCTGAGAAGAGGCTTTCCACGCCCCCTCTCCCTCCCCGAAAGCCTCTATTTTGGTCCTTAAGCCAGATGTGTTTTCCAAAAAATTAGTTCAAGTATTTTCTCTTTCCTTCCTTCCTCCGCTTCCTCCTTCCCATCCCGCCCCAAACGAGATTGTCCGAACATGACTGGGCAGCGCCTTTGGCCTCTTGACCCTGTAGCTTGACAGTCTGCTAATATTGCCAGAGGGGCCGTTTGGGGTTGCAGCTGTGACTTTAGCCATTCAATCCTATCAGCAGGGGAAATGACTTGTTTCTGTTGTACTTGAGTCTTAAGAAAAAGTGCCCATAGTTTAGCGACAATTTCCAAAGGCTTTAGTACCCCCTGTATTTCAAAATGGGGGACCCGAACTCCCGGAAGAAACAAGCTCTGAACAGACTCCGCGCTCAGCTTAGGAAGAAAAAAGAATCTCTAGCTGACCAGTTTGACTTCAAGATGTACATTGCCTTTGTGTTCAAGGAGAAGGTAATTTAAAGTTCTTAACGCGAAGTAGCGCAGGTGGTTTTGTAGGTTGTGACAGTGATGGGTCTGTCAGCCTAAAGCAGGGGTCCTCAAACTTTTTAAACGGGGGGCCAGTTCACTGTCCCTCAGACCGTTGGAGGGCCGGACTATAGTTTAAAAAAAAAACTATGAACAAATTCCTATGCACACTGCACATATCTTATTTTGAAGTAAAAAAACAAAACGGGAACAAATAGAATATTTGTATTTGCATGTGGCCCGCGGGCCGTAGTTTGAGGACCCCTGGCCTAAAGAGTGGTCACAGGGTGGGCAGCACTGTAGAACTCATGGATGCTCAGAGGACATTGCACCGGGGAGGGGGTCACAGAGAGGACCCTGGACTGGAGATGGCCTCCCGTGACATAAGGAGGTGGGTTGGGAGTGGTCAATTGGAATCAGATGTTCCCAGCAGCTGCTTCCTCGGGCCAGGATGCAGGTACCTTCCCTGGTGCGTGCAGTGAAGCAGATGGAATACACATTCAGTTCAGGAGCAGTTACATACTCGTGGCTAATTTGTGTAGAAGTGAAGAATTTTACTAAAATTAAAAATGAAATAGAAAGTTTAAATATGTTTGGCCTTAATCAGAATTCCACACTTAAATAGCAAATAATGAGTAGTTTTCTGCAGCTTAAAATGAGTAGTTTTTTGCAGTTTAAAGTAATGGCAGTTTCTTAATCTTTATTTGACATGAGATTAGTTTATGAATATAAGGAAATGTAGGGTTTTTGCACTTAAATTGTGAGCTAATTTCAGATCAGAAGTGTAATCTTTTTTTTTCAAATATATTTATTGACTTCAGAGAGGAAGGGAGGAGAGAGAGAGAGAGACATCAATGATGAGAGAGAATCATGGATTGGCTGCCTCTTGCACGCCCCCTACTGGGGCTCAAGCCTGCAACCCAGGCATGTGCCCTTGGCCGGAATCAAACCTGGGACCCTTCAGTCCGCAGGCTGACGCTCTATCCACTGAGCCAAGCCGGCTAGGGCCAGAAGTGTAATCTTAACATACCTATTTAATATTTGGAAGTTCCAGGGTTTTACCCTCCTCTTAACTCCTGAAGGTTAGGGTGGGAAAGCCCTTCGCTGCTGCAGGATACAGGGTGCAGGTGGCGTCAGAAGTGGTCATCTTTGAGTGATTGCTCCAGGCTGGGTAGTCCCAAAGAGTCACTTCTCCATTCTCTCTCTTGCTTGTGTGTGTGTAAATAAGTTGACTAAAGAATAGATAAGATCAGATTTTAGTTGACGATATTGTAATGCAGGTTCACTAGAAACAAATTCAAGATGTAAGTGGGTAGATTTGATCTTTATGTTCAATCCACTGTACCATCTGGCTCTTTAAACCTGAGAAAACCTGTTTTTATCCTGTGAATGGAGAGGATCTGAAACGAAATTTGAAACTCAATTTGGTCGACTTTTTTCCCCCTTTCAAATATTGACACTTGTAGTTATGTAATATCCTAAAGAAATAATGGAAATTGAGCTTTTTAAGGAGTAAAACAGTTCATTTGTTTTGAATAGCTTTGTCTTTAAATTGCTGAGATTTTAATTTAGCTGTTTGTAGAACCAGTTAAATGAAGTTATATCAAGAGTAAATCACTTTTTTTTAACCTGAGAGATGCTAGTGTTTGTTTCTCACAGCATTTAAGAAATATTTATTTTTAAATATATTTTTATTGATTTCAGAGAGGAAGGGCGAGGAGGGGAAAGAGAGAAACATCAATGAGAGAATCATTGATTGGCTGCCTCCCGCACGCCCCCCACTGGGGATTGAGCCTAGAACCTGGGCCTGTGTCCTTGACCAGAATGGAACCTGGGACCTTCAGTCTGCAGGCCGACGCTCTACCCCCTGAGCCAAACGACAACGGCAAAAAGTATTTTCCAAAATAAATACTCGCTGTGGATACATGATGCTCTAAAACCATGTGGCTAAACATTCTGATGGGTTGGGGTTGGGGGTTTGGGAAGGATAATCAGTATTTTCAGCACAAAAATTCATTTAAGAATTTTGCTGAGTTAGAATGAAGGTATGTGACATTGTAATATGGACTGAGTGTTAAAAGGCAGTGTGTTATCAGTGGGTTGATAACATCTTTTTTTTCTTCTAGAAGAAAAAATCAGCACTTTTTGAAGTGTCTGAGGTTATACCAGTCATGACAAATAATTATGAGGAAAATATCCTGAAAGGCGTGCGGGATTGCAGCTATTCCTTGGAGAGCTCCGTGGAGCTTTTACAGAAGGACGTGGTCCAGCTCCATGCTCCTCGATACCAGTCTATGAGAAGGGTGAGCTTGGCTTTCAGCCTGGGTTTCGTATGTTACAGTGAGTTCCCCTTGTGCACCGCACGCCAACCCTCCCAGAATGTGTAGTTACTGTGGCCATGATTCGCTTTCAAAGCTGATGTGGGATTATGCTGATCAAGGTGTGCGTTATGCTGTAATGTTCTTACTATTCGTTGGGTTTCCTTTGCGGGGGAATGACATGTCTCTAATAAATAAGAAACTTAGAGTAGAAGATACTGCTGTTGCTGCCAACCTTCTGAACTTCTCCAACTCATTGGATGTTACTCCTCGTATCTGCACAAGAGGCCCCTGGCCCCCACCCTGTAGTGGTAGGACCGGGGAGACTGGAGATGACCGTGTGCTGGTCTGGGAGAGGTTGATGGCCTCCGGACATGACTCTGCTGTCCTGTGCCAAGAGGACCATCAGCATCTGGCAACAGTAGCCTTCCGTTGTAACAGGACAGCACGACTTCATATTAGATCTTCCAAGATGCCTTTGCTTACATGGTTCTGATTGTGTGTTTTTTTTGTTTTTGTTTGTTTTAATGTATATTTATTGATTTCAGAGAGGAAGGGAGAGGGAGAGAGAATCACTGATTGGCTGCCTCTTGCACATCACCTACTGGGGCTCGAGCCCGCAACTTGGGCATGTGCCCTTGGTCAGAATCGAACCCAGAACCCTTCGGTCTTCAGGCCGATGCTCTATCCACTGAGCCAAACCCGCTAGGGAGTAGTTCTGATCTTGAAGGGTGGGAATAAACATTCAGGGATTTAAAAAAAAGACAAAAAACGCGAGCCGTAGGTGGAGTCTGCACCTGCTCTGGTGAGTTCAGGTCTTGATGGAGGCACCTGGTTGAGGGACTAGGCTGGACAGGAATTAGAATTCGGTCCTGTTGCCGCCCCTTCAATGAAATCGTACATAGTGGGCCTAGCACTGTGCAGTGTTTCTGTAGTCGGGCCTTGCACAGTGTGTCTATAGTCGGCCTTTGCACAGTGTTTCTATAGTCGGGCCGCATAATTTGTGAATCTGCTCCTTATAGCCATGTCTCTATAAAAGTGATTTTTTCCTTTTTTCTTTCTGTCACCTGATAGGACGTGATTGGCTGTACTCAGGAGATGGATTTCATTCTTTGGCCTCGGAACGACATTGAAAAAATTGTCTGTCTCCTGTTTTCCAGGTGGAAGGGATCTGATGAGCCTTTTAGGCCTGTTCAGGTATTCTGCTCTGAAATAAGTGTGGTGAGCACCTGAAGGAAAACTCCTGGCTGGGTCTGACTTAGGAAATTCTTGGGGCTATGCTTTGTAATGAATTTTTTTTTTAGTCCCTTCCATCCCTTTGAATGTTGAGAAAGCACTGAATTGTGGAGTCTCTTGAGAATGAGGTGGTTCTCAGCTGCCCAGTATGTTTGCGATTATGGCCAGAGGAAGGCTTGAATGTTAAGGTTGGCCTGTTGGCTTTAGGAGGGGTCACGGGTGCAGTTGGCACCACACACTCCTGAGCAGTAGATGCCAGACCGTCCTGTGCCAGCACTGGGAGGGGAAGAGAGACTGGTCACTGCCTGTGCTCAGTGAGCTTGTGGGATGTGGCGAGTGTTACTGAAGAACTGAATCTCAAGTTGCGTTTTAATTCAGCAGCCGTGTCAGCTAGCATGTACACTAGCACAACTGTATGTCTGTGTCACATCGTGTAACATGTTTGTGGTATGGTTACATATATGTGTTTGTGCTTTTTAATTAGGCTAAATTTGAGTTTCATCACGGTGACTATGAAAAACAGTTTCTGCATGTACTGAGCCGCAAGGACAAGACTGGAATTGTTGTCAACAATCCGAACCAGTCCGTGTTTCTCTTCATTGACAGGCAGCACTTGCAGGTGAGCATGGACCAAACAGGGCTGTTTCCAACCCTTCGCTGATTATCAAACTGCTTCCTGTGCGAGTGACTTGATTCTGTTTTGCTCCTTCATCACTGCATTGTTTTTGAAGTTATTTAAAGAACAAGAAGCCGATCTCCTGGGCCTCACCCTGAACATTGGTCCCCAGACTTGGCTGCATATTAGAACTGGCTGGGGTGGGGTTTTTTGTTTTGTTTTTAATTGCTTTTGCGCAAGAGGAAGGGAGAGCAAGAGAAATACGACTTTGTTGTTGTTGTTCCACTTATGCACTCATTGATTGATCCCTGTGTGTGCCCTGATCAGGATCAGACCTGCCACCAGGGAGTATTGGGATGATGCTCTAACCAACTGAGCTACTTGGCAAGGGCCAGACAGAGGTGCTTTTAAAAAGTTATTTTATTTTATTTTTTTTAATTCTCATGTATTGATTTGAGAGGGATAGAGGAGGGGGCGAGAGGAAACATCTATGTGTCCCACTTCATGCTTGCATTAGTTGATTCTCGTATGTGCCTGCAACCTTGGTGTATGAGGACAACACTCTAGACAACTGAGCTACCCAGCCAGGGCCTGGCACATTTTTTCGTTTTAAATATCAACCTCATGTACATACAGACGCCAGGAATCAGGAAGGCCACCTGTTTTCTTCTGCCCTTTGTAGAGGAGCTACAGTGACAAGGTGAGCTCTGAGGCAGGTCTGGTTGATTCATCTGGTGGCTGTGTGACAGCACCTAGCACACTTGCCCCAGGTTAGATGGTTAAATCCAACTTTTTAAATGTAGTCCTTAGAGTTTCATGGATCTGGTTGGTAACACTTTGGCTTTTTTCTAGTTCTTAGATCTTTTATTTTTTACCATTTCTGTTCCCCCCTGGCTTCTATCGCCACGTCTGCTGTCTGTATGCAAACACGACTCAAAGCTCTCTTCAAATCTGTCTCCATGAAATGCCTTTAACCCTGATTCCTTTCAGCAACTAGTCTATGGCTGACCTCTCTTTCAGTCTGCCTACATCCTTCCAACGTTCATTTGTCGTCACACGTCCTGTTTTCCTGTATGTCCTGTGGCAAAGCTCTGAACGCCCAGGGTCCCTGTCTATGGCTAGGAACCATCACTCAGTGCTTTGTCGCTGTGTCCATAAGTGCTTATTCAACGGGGGAGATCGACCTCATGTGGCAATCGAGCACTTATGTTGAAGTCTTATTTATTAAGAATATTAAAACTTTTCCCTTTCAGACTCCAAAAAACAAAGCTACAATCTTCAAGTTATGCAGCATCTGCCTCTACCTGCCACAGGAACAGCTCACCCACTGGGCGGTTGGCACCATAGAGGATCACCTGCACCCTTACTTGCCCGAATAGAGTGCTGACCAGCAAGTGGAGACGATCAGATGCAGCGGCAATTTTTTCTTGTTTTCTTACCACTTTATTCTAGAGTTTAAAGAAAATGGACTCATGCACAGAACACTATGCATTTTGAAACTTGTTCATCCTGGATTTTTTTTTTAATCATTTGTATCTCAGAACTTAACAAATTCAATGTCTTCTGCACAGACTGTGTGAGAGGATGCTTTGCATCTTTGCTGCACTGCGTCAGCATCTTAAAATGTGAAGTGAAGGACTATTATGTACACTGAAATGCCGATGTGTCTGAAAGCACCAGGTGATACCATGGTTGATGGTCTTCCATTTGTGCTGGTTTTGCCTCTTTGGCATCTGTCATCAGTATTTAGAGGGTGAGAAGGGAATGTAACAGGTATAAATAACATTTGAAAAACTTCATAGCTTTGCTCTAATCACCGTTGATCCTGAGCACTGTCAGATTCATTCTAATAACCAGAAGTGGTTGTTTAAAAAAAAACACAACCACAGGAAAGAAACCTTAAATGAAAAAAGCATCTCACTTGTAGGCATTCTTGCCTCCTATTTTACTGGGCCATGTTTGTTTCCTGGTACTCATAAATATGTGTTTTATTTCCAGATCGCTTTCCAGGCTGCTGTTACAAAGTGTTCTGTGTGGACACAGTCAGACACAGGAAAGCAGATCTGGAGCCTCGAGTGGCTAACGCAGCTGTCAACCCGATTCGCTCGTAGCTACAGAAGCCAGGATAGGTAGAGGACTTGCCTTTTGGTTTTCGTTTTCTTTTCTGGTTTTAAAGAGGAGATTTTTATTACAAAGAAAAAAAATTCCAGTAAATTGTGCAGAAATACTGGTTTCTACGCCATCCTTAAGAAAAACTTATAAAGGGTTTTTTGGGAGTAGGAAAAAGTTATTGAAGTTGAAATCTTAAATTGTAAAAGCCACCACTGAGTGTCAAGAGTTACAAAAGCAGAACTCATTTTGTGCAATGAACATAAGGAAAGACTACTGTATAGCTTTTTGTTTTGTTTTTGTTTTGTTTCTTTTAAATGAAGAAAAGCTTTGCTTAAGGGTTGCATACTTTACTGGAGTAAATCTGAATGATCCTACTCCTTTGGAACAAACAGTGCTTACTGGTTTCCAATTGTATTTAGCTTTGGGTTGGAATTTGAAAAAATGAAAACCTAAATAAAATAGGTGAAGTTCCCTGACTATTCAGGTAATACACAACACATGAAGTGGTAACTTTTTTTCCTGGGCTCTGGGAAGGCATAACTGATGACCATGAGGGTTACAGTCCCCAGCTACCGAGCAAATTCAGAAGAAGAAACCCAGCCACTGGGTTTGTAATTTCAGCAAGAATAGGAATCATGAAATAACGCTGTGAGTGTTTGCCATGGGCAGGCACTGTTCCAGGCTCTTGCCCTTAAGTCTCTGACAGCCCTGCGTGGACAAGTGGATGCTTGCCCAAGCTCACACGGTGAGTAGGGAGGGTTTAACCAGCGGCCTGGTTCCAGAGAGCCCAAGCTCCCAGCTGTCTTACTCTAGTGAATTACACCTGTTAGCCAATACTCACCAAGTTCTGCATTTCCGCAGCCATTGGTTTAAGTTTTTCAGAACTAGAGGCCCGGTGCGTGAGTGTGGTCCCTAGGCCTGGCTGGCGGTTGAGGTCGAAGCACGAGTGTCTGGCGTGGAAGGGCAGATCCCAGCTGACCTCTGGGCCCCGAGCGCCCCCACTACCTCAGTCATTGGGCCCCGCCTGGTTCCCTCAGGGTCTGGGAGCCGGGAGGTTTGCCATCTGTGGCCGTGGCCAGGTCCCGCCGTCATTGGGGCCAGCAGTGCCTCCATTGCCACCCACCCTCCACTGCCAGCGCCGCGCCGCCCCCTAGTGGTCAGCGCACATCATAGGGAGCGGTCATGTCATAGGGAGCTGTCAGTCAAGGGGATAGTTTGCATATTAAGCTTTTATTATGTAGAATAGATTGTGAAAAGTTACAAGAGTAATGCCGAAAGCTCCTGTGTGCCCTTTACCCACATGTAGTCTGACATTTGCCACATTTGTTAGTGTGGTTTTTTTAAAAAAATATTTTACTGATTTTTTACAGAGAGGAAGGGAGAGGGATAGAGAGTTAGAAACAATGAGAGAAACACCGATCAGCTGCCTCCTGCACACTCCCCGCTGGGGATGTGCCCGCAACCAAGGTACATGCCCTTGACCGGAATCGAACCCGGGACCCTTCAGTCCGCAGGCCGATGCTCTATCCCCTGAGCCAGACCGGTTAGGGCGCCACATTTGTTTTTGTTGCCTTTCTGCATAACTTTACACGTACTTGAACCTTTGAGTCTGGTGGCACCTCATGGTGCATCTTGGTTTCTTCCTCCTCAGGGCTTAGGCGTAGGTCCCCCAGGAAAGTGATGAAGCTCAGGGAGTGTGAAGGTGACACACCTGAATGTGCCATCTTAGGCTCGTTGTCCTAAGGATGCCCTCGGTGGTGTGTTTAACCCCCTGCCGTCCAGGATCGTTGCATTGGGCTGTTAGGTCTCTGGTCACCTTTGGGACAGTTCCTCAACGGTAGCCAACCTTGGCATTGCTGAAGAATACAGGTCAACTTTTTAAAAATTTATTTTTCTTTTATTGATGACAGAGAGGGAGAGAGAGAAACGTGAAAACAATTGGCGGCCTTCTGCACGTCCCCAGGGCATGTGCCCTGACTGGAACCCACCCGGCCAGGCGAGTACAGGCCAATTTTTAAGGACAGTTTCTCATCTTGATCTGGTGAAGTTTCTTCCTGGTGAGGTGTGGCTTTTGCATTCTGGCCAGTGACCTTACACCCTTCCCAGAGGCTGCCAGCTGGCTGTGCTGATGTGGGTTCTGAGGTCCAAGGTGGTGTCCCGTTTCTGCTCATCAGGAGGGTGCGGGCGCCTTTTGCCATAACCTGCCCTGACCGTCATGGCTGTGGGGAGTGATTACCGTTATCTTCTCCCTTCACACGGGCCAGCCTTCTGTGGCCAGGAAGAGCCCTCCCGCCGGGTACTGATCAGTAACCTGCCTAAGCCATTCGCCTCAGTCTCAGCATTAAGTCTAAAATGCTAAGCATGGCATAGGCAGTGGGACTGCAAGATGGACTGAGCAGTTTGTGAACTTGATCTTTTTGAGGCGGTGCAGTCTGGGAGATTGGAAACCTGCAGGGTTTTATTCTAGGTACCAGAAAAGTGGCTAATGGATGCCCGTCCCCAATGGGCAGTAAGCCAGCCCCCTGACACGCCATTGGAAGGGCAGCACGCCACGCTCCTGTATCATCTGTGCTTTGCCTCCAGCTTTCTTGGGGATAGTCTAGGCCTCATCACTCAGTCTGCTTTGAAGTTCCATAACCTTTATTTTTAGAGAGAGGAAGGGAGAGACTGACTGGTCCCACACACTTACGCATTCATTGGCTGATTCTTGTATGTGCCCTGATGGGAATCGAACCCACAACCTTGGCGTGTTGAAACGATGCTCTAACTAAATGAGCTACCGGGCCAGGGCTGAAATTCCATAACCTTGAAACTGAAATTAAAAAATGAAATGTAAGATGGCATTTTAAAGCTGAGAAGGATTAACCATTAATTTCTGTTTCTCCTTTAGATTCACATTAGAAGTCAGTTTTAAGGCAATCGTATCTCAAAGTGGCCCTGTTCATTTCTTTGCCTACGTTTTCAAAACACTGAGCTAAGAATTTTTCATCCCAGTAGCATACATATAGTTAGAAGCTAACACTGAAGAGGCTTATAATTTAAGAAAAAAAAAAAAAAAGGAGCCACCCACTATCCCACATGGTCTCTGCTCTTTCCCCTAAAAACACTATTTCTCGCTGCTGCTGGTTGCGCTGATTTATTAGGAGGCACAGGAAGCTGTCCCACTCCCCCCGCCGGGTGGGGAGGCCTTCGTCCTCAGCTCCCCAGGTGCTTGGTGTGTCTGCCCTGAGCTACCAGCTTCCCGGTCGTCTTGTTGGTCAGGTCCACGGAGGCAAAGGCCAGCGTCCTCCCTTGCTTCAGGATCTGTGCTGTGATCACCACCACTTCGCCTATTTTCGCCGGTGACATGTACCTGAAAGGAAGCAAGTTGACATACAGTTAACAGCAGTTCTTAAAGGGAAAGCCGTGTGCACGCAGAAGAGCCTGCCTGTGCTGAACTATTTCTAGGAGGAAAGTAGCCGTGCCAGAGAACCGCCTGTCCTTCAATGTGAGTGGTCCTCACCCACACTGGCTGCTTTTCCCATAAAGAGAGGAAGGGCCTTTGCCTCCGCCGCCCCTTTTTCATTGTTTCCCACTTCAAAGGGGCTGGGAGCTGGTGGGAGGTTTCTGCAGAACTTGCTAAGTGAAGTGTCACTTGGTGTGTATATCGTGTCATATTGATGTTAAGCATTTACTCAACTCTAAGATGACTACATAAGGGCTAGAATTAATACAAGGCCCTTACAGTCCTGGTGATGAATTGTGTGTACATATTATTTTAAGAGACACTTCCCAACCCACCTGTACTCACAAATTGTCATTTATTTTTGAAATATCTATAGTGTATCTTGGAGACTACGTCCTAGTTTCTGTTCAAGGGACTCCCTTAAAAAAATGTTTTTACTGATTTCAGAGGAAGGGAGACGGGGAGAGAAACGTGAATGATTAGAGAATCATTGATCAGCTGCCTCCTGCACTGCCCCCGCTGGGGAGCGAGCCTGCAACCCAGGCCTGTGAACCGAACCATAACCGGGTTCATAGGTCGACACTCAACCACTGAGCTGTGCCAGGGGGGCAGGAAGTCACCAGTATTTGAAGCTCAGGCCAAAACTTATCTCAACATAGACTCTGAAAGGCCAAGACCGTCTCACCAGAAACTCGCCACAGCTGTGAAAGCAGCCTTGTCTTACGGTAGACGGTTGTGCCCAGAACCAGGCCTCTGCTCCGGACTCTGAAGGCAGAGCCGTTGGCACGAGAGGCAGACATCTCGTAATCTTCTCAAAAGAACACGTGCCTCTCACCCTGGATCCGCTTACTGCACCCTCACGTTAGGGTCTTTCCATAGTGAAAAGGGACGGAGCGCCGCGCTAGCCTGATAAAAAGACTGGGATTGCTTACACGCCTAATAACTGCATTTCCATCGCCCTCATGTCCCGTGACACTGGCTTTCCCACACTAACCCTTGCCAGTCCCCTGGGGAAAAAGTCATCTGTTAGTTTGGAGGCAAAAGCAATTGTCTGGAAACTCCACCCCTGGCCCCCGCACTTCCATTGGGCAGGACGGGGCAGCCTCGCTGGTTAGCGCTGGAGCTGAGTCGGGTACATTTGGGAACGTGTGACCCCTGCGGGCACGCTCCCCAGGGAGTGGCAGCCTGCCCTCGGGGTGCTGCTCCCACACCGGGCAGGCAAACCCGCAGAGCCTGTCTGTGCGCCGCGGAGACACCCTATCTGTGGTCACCTTGTCACGAGGTTTCTCCATTTTTTCTTTGCCTTCCCTTCAACCTGTACGTGTCCTGAACACGCGTCAGGACTGAAACAGAAGCCATGAGTCTGTGGTGATTTTCCCACCAGCATCTGTGTTAGGGGCCGAATGTTCGCTTTTTCAAAAATCTTGTTGTTAATCTCACCCGAGGGTATTTTCCTTTTTTTTTAGAGAGAGAGTGGAAGGGAGAGGGAGAGACAGAGAGAAACATCCATGTGAGAGAGACACATCTATTGGCTCCCCCCCCACACACGGCCCAGGGATTGAGCCTGCAATGGCAGTATATGCCCTAGACAGGAATCAACCCAGAACCCCTCAGTCTGTGGTCCGACACTCTCTCCACTGAGCCAAACCTGCTAGGGCTGCTTTTTCAAATGTTTAGGTCCCTTCCTTTACTACTGGTACACACTGGACCTGGAAATTAGTTCCTTTACTTCTAGACTCAAGGCCGAGAACACTGTTGGGCAAATCTCCAATCAGCGCAGCGCGGCTACCTACGTGATGTTCATGTCCACGCTGACGCCCGGTAGGGCCCTCTCCGTGCAGAGCAGAGCCATGGTGGAGATGCTGTCCACCAGGGTGGCCGTCAGCCCCCCGTGGAGCGTGCCCAGCTTGTTGGTGTGCTCCTCCTGGACTCTCAGCTCACAGGTCACCTTCCCAGGAGCCGCCGAGACCAGCGTCACCTGAAGGCAGAAGGAAAGGATGGTGAGCACCCTGTGGCCCTGGACTAACCCGAGTCACCCCAAAAAAGGCGACTCAGAAAGTCAATCTTACCCATCTCTCTCGGACAGAAGTTAACCCTTATGGAAACTTTAAAGAAAAAGGAACATACAGGGAAAAACAATAGTAGTCTTTGCTAGTTTCCACTCCTGGCAGAAATCAACATTCCGTGTTATGCACAGCAGCCTGGCACCTCTTCCTGTCTCCTGGGAAATTCTGCACCAACGAAGCCAGCTGGCCCCTGGGATCTGCTAGTCCATTAGAGGTTTAATTTGGATGTTCCCTAGATTTTGCACAGGGTCATTTTTAAAATTACTTAGTAACCAATGGTTTAAAACAATTTTAAAAACAAACGAAGAAATTCCGTAATTCAAGGAGTTACTAGAGTTAATAAAGTTATGCAATAAGCTCATTTTTGGTGCAAACCCTCCGCTTAGCACCTGAGTTTGCTGCCTCGCCACAGCTCCTGGCACCGATACCCGCGGGCTGCGGGCGCGCCCGGAATGCGCTGTCCACCGCCTCCAGCGCCGCGGGCCGCCCGGAAGGGTCGCGCAACCGTCCTTTCGGGCTCTGGAGCCGCGCAGTGCGGTCTCCACGAACGACAACCATACTCAGTCACGAGCCATCACATGAGCTCCCCTGCGCCCTTGACCTGGCGCCCAACGGCGCTCCGTTAAGGCACCGCGATCGCTACGCTGAGCTGCGGGCGCAGCGACAGGACCGGGCGAGATGAGCGCGGTGCCCCTCTCCCGGCATCACCACCCGCGGCTGCGCCTCCAATACCTTTTCCAAAACTTTGTCAAAACCGGGGACCCCGCTGATGGCCTTCATCACCTCCCGCAGGTTCTGGGTCAGGCTCATCGTGACACGTCCGCGGGCTTCCGGGCCCCGAGCAACACTGGACCTTGGAGGCGCCGGGCAGCCAGGCGCTGGCAAACGCACAAGGACGCAGAGGACGCGCACGGGTCGCCATTCGTCCGCGGGGCTCCTCCCGCGCTCGCGCACTGACGTTCCGCGCCCCGTTGGACCGCGCGCGCATGCGCAGTGACGCCCTCCCCTGCGCCGGCCGTTCCTGCCTCCACTGCGCAGCCGCCGACCGCCTCCGAGGGCCGCCCCTTCCCCCGCCGGGCGGTGGGCGCGGCGGCGGGTGGCGGTGAGGAGCCGCGGCGATGGAGCAGAAGCGCGGCCCGGAGACCGGCCCGGAGGCGGGGCCGGAGGACGGGGACCCCGCGGGAAAGAAGCGGCTGCTGTGTGCGGACTTCGCCTCCGTCGCCGGCTGCCATGTCGATGTGGCGCGGCGCTACCTGGCGGAGAACGCCTGGGAGGTGGAGGTGCGCGCCGGCCCGGGGTGCAGGGTCCTGGGCCCGGGTTGTGTGTGTGTGTGCAGGACCCGCGGGGTACAGGGCCTGGGGGTACAGGGTTTGGGAAGTGGAGGTGCGCGCCGGCCCGGGGTGCAGGGCCGAGGAGGGGGTACAGGGCCCGGAAGGGGGTGCGGCGCGGGGGGGTACAGGGCCCGGAGAGGGTGCGGCGCGGGGGGGTACAGGGCCCGGGAGGGGGTGCAGGGCCGTGCGCAGGAGCCCACCCTGTGCCTGTCTTTTCAGAGGGCGCTGAACGCCTACTTCGAGCCGCGAGCAGAGGAGGGCGCCCTCCCGCGCCGCCCCGCGCCCCCGCCAGCGCCGGTGTCCTGGTGAGTGGGCGGCGGGGCGGGCGGAGCCGGGTGGAGCCCGGGTGGGGGGGGGTCCGGGAGGCCCCCTCTGGACTGTTCCTCACTCCAAGTTCAGGAAACATGCCAGCGAGAGGTTCCAAACGAATGGGTGAGGCAAACGCCTCCATGGAAACATGGTAACTTGGAAGTCCGCCTGCGGCCTGTAGTGACTGTTTTTAGTTTGTTCTTCATGGTTTTTATTGATTTTCAAAGAGAGAAACATCCTCGATCAGCTGCCTCCCGCACGCCCGCTGCTGGGGGTCAAGCGCACCGCCCGGGCCTGCGCCCCGACCCGCAATGAACCGGTGACCTCTGGTTCCGGGGTCCATGCTCATCGCTGGGCTCCTTGTGGTTTACTCTCCACGGCAACCAGTGGTTTTCTGCCCCACGCACCCCCTGCCTGTGAACTCTGACCGCCAGGCCTCACCTGCAGAATGACAGACGCATCCGGGGAAGCGCGGTTGCCCTTAGAGCAGATGTGAATGGAGAGGCTGATGGGCTTAGAAAAGAGCACACGTGGGAACCACCGGGCGGTAATGATTTCGGACAGAAATCACCAGGGCTGCTGAAGCCAGTGGTGGGGGAGAGACGTGGGGTAGCATAGTCCCAAAGGCCTGCCCACCAAAGGCTCCCCACAGGGGTGAGTCGGCACTGGGCAGGGAGCAGTGGGGTAGACATCGTCTCAGCCAAGACCAGGCGGTCAGAGGCAGCATGGCCAGTGCTGGGCATGAAACCCACTGAGGAAGACACTCTAGCACCTCCGTGTCATTCCTCCCAAAAAGTGCATAATCCAAATCTGATCCTCAGAAAACATCAGACAGGCCCTAAGGAGGCACATTCTATAAAATACCGGGCCCGTGTGCTTCCCCACACCCAGGTCACGAGAGGCAAGGACTGGAGGACGATTCTGGGTTAAAGGAGACCAAGAGAAACGTGCCAGGTCCTGGAGTAGGATCTAGTAGCACCATTGGCAAAATCTGAATAGGCCTTTAATTTTTTAAAAAAAAGAGAAAAGATTTTGTATTGATTTTTAGAGAGAAAAAGGAAGGGGGTGGGGAGAGAGAAACACCTGTGTGAGACCTGGCGTCGAAGCAGCAGCCTTGGTGCAGGGCACGACGCCCAGCCCGCTGAGCCACACCGGCCAGGGCTCAGTTCTGCACTTTTAGAAACAAGAACCCAAATACGTTTGGAAAGGTCTTGGTCTGACATGGGGTCCTCGTTTATAAAGTCATGCCGTGGAAGGGCCTTGCGTTCACTCTTAACTGTAAGGAGCAAGCATCCGGATAACAGGAAGAGTCTATAACAGGAAAAGTCACTCCCTCAGTCGTGACTTGCTCTGCTGGCAGGGACTTTGGAGTCGGTAAAATGCCTTTAACTGTGACGAAGCACTTTTTAAATTAAGCCGTTTGTGGGCGATTTGCCAAGCTGTGTTTCACTCTGATCTTGCCAGTGTGGACCTAACCAATGAGGAAGCGCCTGACCCCGTCGGCTCTAGAAGCGGCTCCGCTGGACCCCCCCAGCAGGAAGACGGCAGCATGTTCTCTCTCGTCTCCTGGAACGTGGACGGGCTGGATCTGAACAACCTGTGGGAGCGGGCTCAAGGGGTGTGTGCCTCCCTCGCGCTGTGAGTGCTCGCCCGCCTGTGGGAGGGGGCGGTCGTGGGGCAGGAGGCAGCTGCTGAAGTCTGAGACGAATTCAGGTCCAGCCCCCAGGGTGGAGGGGGGGCGGGGCAGGAACACAGGTTTTTGTTAGAAGCCTTCTCGTGCTCTTTGACTCACTGACCTTGCATGTAATCATCGCTGCGAGAATTACCGGACAGCTCTGAGTCTGTCACGCTGCCGTCACCCGTGGGGTCACTGGTGAGCCACGTCGCCCTCCGGGGCTGTTTTCTTCGTCAGGGATCATTGTTTCCAGAGGACGAGGGCGGAAAGGGGTGATCACACGTGAAGTGTCCCGTGGGTGCAGGACTGTGGTGCCTCTCAGATTACTGCTTCCTGTTGTCAATGATTCTCATTAATTTTCCCGTGTGGTGTCACGTATATGTTTTTTAAAATTAGTCTTTGCAGTATTATGTGTGGAATAGCACAGATCTCTCATTTTATAGTTACCAGAGAGCAGCATGAACATGGATATTGGGTGTCTGCGACAGTCAGTTTGTGTTGCTTTTATGTTGTGGTATTTCCTAATCTAGGTTCCGCAGATGAAATGGTACAGACCTGCTGTTCACCATAAACTGATGTTTTTAAATAGGTACAGCCCGGATGTGATATTTCTGCAGGAAGTTATTCCCCCGTATTACAGCTTGCTAAAGAAGAGAGCAAGCAGTTATGAGATTATTACAGGTAACAGCTTTCCTGTCATTCACCTTGTCTTTTTCTTCAAAAAATGTGTCAATGAAAGAAATAAATCAAAGTTAGCCTATTGGAGCATAGGCAAAAAAAAAAGTACAAACACAATAAGTTTAAGCAAAACAAGCCAGACACAAAATACTGAGAGAACTATAGGAGAACATTTTATAAAGCTTTGAAGTGAGAAAGTGGTTGAAATGAATGATATCTCAGGAAAATGTAAATTGTCAAAATTTGAGACAGTGAGTAGCTATTTGGGGACATTAAGTCATTAAAAATTTTAAGTGATAATTGCATTGTAGTTACGCTTTTTTCCAAATTCTTAATTTTTCAGTTACAATTCACATGCTGTATTAGCTTCACGTGGTCATGCTCGTTCAGAAGTATTTCTTTCTGGCTTTTTCCTCTGAATAAGACGGTCTTTTTATCTCCCACCTGTTTTGTGTTTACCGCTTGGGCTCAATCCCCTGTCTCCGCTGCCCTTCCCGTGTCCACAGGACGAGGTTTGCTTCTGACTTACCGTCTAGCCCAGACTCGCTAAGGAGAGGGCTCCCGCTGGGCCGACGTCTCTCCTGCTCTGTCTGTGGGACGGCTTTCCTGCCGTCTGGGGATTCTTTTTCTCGCTCCTGGATTGGATTTCTTGTTTTCTGAACCGGTGCCTGCCTCCTCCCCGGTGTACTTCCGCATTTTATTGGTGCAGATTCTGTAATCACTTTCTACGAAAGAGTGTGTGGGGAGGGGAGTTTCTGAATCCCTGTGATTCGTCCCCAGAATTAGTTGATTGGCTACACATAGATTTCTGGGTAGAAAGGTATTGATCAGTGTTGCCCGGTTTCCACTGTTGATTATAAGTTTGAAGCCGCACTAATTCCTGGCCTCCCCTCTCCCTAAGCTTTGAGGGTCTTCTTTTCCATGCTGGTGTTCTTTGGTGGTTTTGTTTTTTGGGTTTTTACTCATACATTCTGAACACTTGGAAGGAACTTTCAGTCTGGAGGTCTGTGACCTTCAGTTCTGGAAAATTCGTCCCTCTCTCTGTCCCTCTCCGGCCCCCGCCCCCTCTCTAGCCTTCCTCCCACCCCTTCCTTCCCTTCCATTCTCTTTTCCTTCTTTTCTCCTTTTTCCTTATCTTCCTTTTTCTTCTTTGGATCCTTTGTTCCAATAAACCAGTTACCACTCCTCCATCTACTTGGTTGTTTTTATTGAACTGTTGGAGCCTCCCTCCCTGCCCCTTCTGTTCTTGCAGCTTTACACCTTCTGTATTTTCTGTTCATTTATCATAATTCCCCTGGGGCTTCTGAGTGAGAAGTAAATTTGTTTCCTGTTGGCACCATTAACTATTTTGGCACCTATGTGAAGTCATGTTTGTTTTTATATTTCGTCCATACTTCTGTGACATTGTGGGAGGGGGCAGGTAAACATGGGGCATGGTTGGCCATCTTCAGCTATTTTGAAATAATAGTTTTAAGATTGAGATCCATTTGAGTGTCTGTACTTGTTTGCTATAAAATCTTCAGTAGGGGAACCTGTTACACTCTTGTCTTCTCAACTGAAATTCTTTTCTACAAACTTTTGAAGGTCATGACGACGGGTATTTCACAGCCATAATGTTGAAGAAATCAAGAGTGAAATTGAAAAGCCAAGAGATTATCCCTTTTCCAAATACACAAATGATGAGAAACCTTTTGTGTGTGCATGTGAGTAATTGTTAAAAATCAACGGCTTTTTTAAAAAAGAATAGGTTCTTCTTCATAGTTCCATGGTGTTGTCCTTTCTTTTCTTCTTACTGTTTCTTTAGAAAGAATTTGCTCCTCACTTAGAGATTATTCTATTAGTCTTAAAGAACTTTGCGAGTTACATTTTTATATAAATTTCAAACATAGACAAAAACTTGTAAAAATAAAATTCTTGATTTGTTAGATGTTTTCCGAAGAACGTGAAAGGGTTTGTTAATATTCCCTTCGCTTCCGCGGGTGTGCCAGTCAGTGGGCTGATCTGCTGATTCTGGGGTCAGAGGCCAGCATTGGGGCTGACGTAACAGCTGTGCTCTTGGTCCTGTGTCAGGCGAGCGTGTCGGGAAACGAGCTGTGCCTCATGACTTCCCACCTGGAGAGCACCCGGGGGCACGCGAAGGAACGCGCGAATCAGTTTAAAATGGTTCTAAAGAAGATGCAGGAGGCTCCCGAGTCGGCCACCGTCATATTTGCAGGAGACACAAATTTAAGGGATCATGAGGTGAGTGACACAGCCGTTCACTGCTTCGGGCGGGTTGTTGGCGTGGAAGCTGATTCCGGTTCCTTGTGAATAACACTGGTAAAGGGGCGCTTGCCCTTGTCGGTGAAAGCCCAGCAATAGTGACTCAGCCGTGCCCTGTCCAGCATGGCGGCGGCAGAGGCAGGAGGCCTGCTGTGTGCCGGGGAGACGGGCGTGTGAGACACGCAGGGCAGTGGGGAACGAGGGCTCTCGGGAAAGTCACGTTCATCGTGGGTCTAGTTGCGAGGTGAGGAGAACAAAGAGTGGAGCGTCATGGTTGTCCCCTTTCCTGGCACCACGTGTCCAGGTCTGAACGATGTCTCTCTTTCCTTCGTTCCGTTGAGACGTAGTGAGGTTTCCAGGGCCCTTACAGACCCAGAACCTGCCTTCGCCGCGGTGGCCCAGCTCCCGTCAGACTGAGAGCGGCTGGAGATGGAGATTCTGCTCAGGTCCCTGCCACAGCTCCAGGGGCAGGACGACTGAGCAGGGAAGGCAGTTTCCCAGGAAGGAGGCAGCTCAGCCTCCTGGGCGCAGCCGTTAAGAACGGGCCTTTCTGTCGGCTGCTCACAGATTGACTTGTTTATGGCAGCGGTTTCTGAGTGTCTGGTTGAGTGACTTTTAAACCGCGCTTTTCAACAAGTAGTGTTTGAAACTGATACCACGTGCAAGAATATGAAGTTGGGTCTTTACGTCCCATATCAGAGTTCTTCAGCGTGGACCAAAGACCTAAAATCAGAGCAAGAGCATAGGGGAGCTTCATGGCACTGGATTGGCAGTGACTTCTTGGGTATGACACCAACAGCACAGACGACACAGAACAAACAGAGGAGGCGGATGTCATGAAAATAAACTGTGTGCATCAGTGGAGTGAAAAGGCGACCTATGGAATGGGGGGAAATACTTGCAAATCATATATCCCACAAGCAGTTCGTATTCAGAATATATAAAGAACTCTTACGAGGAAAAGCCAACAATAAGAACCTGATTATTATTTTTTCATCCTCTTCGCTTCTTGCCACTTACTGTGCTGGCTGCGTGCCTCACAAAATTGAGGAAATCAAGGATTTGCTGCCCACAGCCAGGCCAAAGGGTGCCACATATGTCAGGATCAAGAAAAACAAGCATAGTGTGAAGTCCAAAGTCCAAGCAGCCGGTACCTTTTATCTTGGCCACGGCAGAAGGAGAAGCTGAAGCAGTGCCTGTCCCAGGTTTGGCTCTGAAGCTGGAATGAACCGGACATGCTGATCTGCATTAAAATGTTAGAAACTCTTCAAAAAAGACAACCTGATTAAAAATGAGCCAAAAAGGCCTGGCTACACAATTATGTGGGTTTACTCAATGCCGTTGATAAATGTATATTTTTAAATGGTAAATTTTACGTATAATTTATAATAATGTAAAAAAACACAAGTGTGAGTGAAAAAAAGGAAGACTTAATATTGTTAGTAAATTTCAAATAAAACTGAAGGCAGTTGACATCATTGGATCATATAAACGGCATCTTCTACATTTATATATATAATAAACAACAAACTGATGAACAAAAATAGAACCAGAGAAAAACATATTTTAGACTATAATAGAAGTAATCCTGTTACTTGCAGACTTTTAATATTTCCAAAAGCACCTTTTTAATTTAGGGGGAAAACACTGGAATCTTACAGAGTTTTCTGTCTTTTCAGGTTACCAAATGCGGTGGTTTACCCAGCAACATCTCGGATGTCTGGGAGTTTTTGGGCAAACCTAAGCACTGCCAGTACACGTGGGATACACAGATGAACTCTAACCTTGGCATCCGTGCCACCTGTAAGCATCGCTTTGATCGGATATTTTTCCGAGCGGCGGCGGGAGGCGGCCACATCATTCCCCAGAGTTTGGATCTCCTTGGGCTGGAGAAACTGGAGTGTGGCCGGTTTCCCAGCGATCACTGGGGCCTTCTGTGCACCTTGGACGTCATATTGTGAAGAGCTTTTCAAGTAGAAGCCACATGATCTGAGTAGTTTTGTGCTGGAGATTTGCACATAGAATTCCTGCCATCTGGAAAGTCAGGGTTCATATGGAAGGAATATATTGGACCACCAGAAGAGAAGGAAAAACCGATTCTATTTTGTGTTTTGTGTCCTTAGGTTTCAGAACAAAGTATTAATGTTTATTTCGAGGGAATATCTGTGTCCAGAATATGAGGTCTCCTGGTGAGAGTACATGAAGGCTGTCAGCTGTCAGTACTGCTGAGGGCTGCTGCTAATAATTGCACTGCCTCTGGGCCAGCCTTTATCCTTGATTTATTGTAGAAATCGGGAACCAAAGTAGTGAATGTTTAGGTAAGTCTTCAAGAGAAACAAACTGGAGGCTACTGAGTCCTTGGCACTGGATCTTTGGTACCAGGTCATCAGCGTTGGAGCAGGTGACAGCTGCCCTGTGTCAGCCGACCTTGCCTCACTGGTGAGCTGTACCTGAACTCGTGACTTAACATTCCTTAACTGTTAAATTCATACCTGTAGTTGTGTAACCCAGAGAGCCACGTTGGGCGTGATGGGGATGAAAGTCCGTTTACAGCAGTTCTGGACTGGTTTTCGAGAGCAGAATAATGTGTAAAGAGAAGCAGCCTTTTAGTTTTGCTACGCTAAATGGAATTATTTTACAAGAGGTGAGGAGCACCTTTAAATGTGCTTTAAGGGAACATTTTTTTCCCATAAGAGAAAGATACTTTAAATAAAGAAATGTACTTGCTTGTAGTTTGTTTTTGTGTGTGGGGGGGCTAGGGAGGGGGTTGAATTTTAACGCCTGTTTCTGGCTGCATCCCTGCTACTTCACCTTGTGGGAGGAAACCCTGCAGGCTTGGGGGTTGTTGGTGACAGACCTAAGCAACAAATAAGGAAGTGGCTGGGGCACTGCAGCCACACCTGCTTTCATGGGCAGTGGTTCTCAGTGCCAGAACTGAGAACCTATAATGTGCAATGCCTTGAGTTCTTTACTTTGAATCCCAAGTTTTCCCAAGACAGTGGCTTCAGGTACTTGACCTCCCTCCTTGGTGGAGTTGCAACTGGGAATCTGATTTCAGCGGCTGAAGCGCCCTTTTGCCCGGATGGGGTGCACTTGGACCTTCCAGACCTCAGTTCCTCCCACCTTCATACCGGAAGTTTCTTGTCTTTGGTTGTGCAGTTCAGTAACCACATAAACCAGAGCCAAGGTGGAAAGCTGTACCAGGAGACATTTCATCTGCCCCCCGCCCCCCAGCCTTCCCATATGAGTGCTGTTATCTCCATTTTATCCTGGGGCAGGGGGCCCCCCCGCAGGCTGGCGGCACTCCTCCGAGGCCTGCCCTGCCCTCGGCCCCAGCTGGGCTCTAGCACCTCCATTGCAGGCAGCAGCATAAATGCCGGCCTTGCTCCTTGCTCCTGGGTTTCTGGGTGGAGATGCGAGCGGTGGTCCGGGCTGCTCCCAGCATCCTTTCCATCCTCGGTCTATAGGCTCCCGCCAGGGGAGCGGGACTACCAGTGCGGGGGTGGGGGGTGGGGGGGAGCGCGCGGCCCAGTGCCTGGTGCTGGGTACCGGCTGGGCCCGCAGGTGCGCTGCAGGTGCAGGTGCAGGTGCAGGTGCGCGTGCGCACACGTTGCCCTGGTAACGGCAGCGACCTACAGGCGCTGTGACTCCGGCGCGCGCTCTCCGGCTGGACGTGTCCGCGTCCTCGGGACCCCAGAGAGCGCGACTGGACCCCAGAGAGCGTGACGGGACCCCAGACTGAGAGCCGCAGCCTGAGGAGGAGGAGGCGAGGGTGGCGGCGGCGAGTGCACGGGCGGGTCTGTGGTTTAGAGGAAGCTGGGTAGGATTCAAATCTGTACCACCAACTTGTTTTTATTTTTTAAATGTTTATATAATTTTTTATTAACTTTAAAGAGGAAGGAAGAGGGAAAGGGGATGGAGCCTGCAACCCGGCCTGGACCGGGACTCGAACCGTGACCTCTTGGTTCATAGGTTGATGCTCAACCACTGAGCCGCGCCCTCGGGCCGTCAGCCAGCTCCCCTCTGGGCCTGAATGTCCATGGCCTTCCTGTGGGCGCCCTGTTTGCTCCCTTTTAAAGGAGAAATGGGGAGTTCTGGGGGTGGGGGGGCATCTCTGGTTTATGTCGTAGACATGCAGGTCAGGTGCGTGGTGAGCTCTGCACACGCATCTTAGTTCCCGGTGGATGACCTGCAGGACGGCTGTGGGTGCGAGGAGGGGCGGCATGTGCACAGGCGCAGGCGATCCCACTGTTAAAACGCAATGGCAGCTGCCCTGGCCGGAGTGGCCAGTGGGTAGCGTGTCCACCTGCCCACTGAAGGGTCCTGGGTCCTTCAAAGGCAGGTACTCAGTTGCAGGCTCCGCCCTGGCTGGGGCGCGTGCAGGAGGCAACCAATCGATGTTTCTCTCACATCCATATTTCTCTTTCCCTCTCTCCAAAATCAATGGAAAATACCCTCGGCTGAGGGTTAACAAAAAATATATAAGTAAATAAATACATGGAAAAGTATTAACAAACCAAAAAAAGCAATAGCACCTGCTACTGCCCCCTCCTTCTCCTCCTCCTTTCATTTTGATTCGGATGGTGAATTTTGTTACTTATATTTAATTAAAATAACTTTTTAAATACACGCAGCGAGCCCAAGTTGTCCTGTAGGCCAGTGTGCCAACACCTGGACTAGATTGCGTTCTACGTGGATCTCTGCCAAGAATTTCAAAACTGAAGTCATTAATTTTGTAACTGAATATATTGGGGTGACATTGGTTAATAAGACGATACACGTTTCCAGTGTACAGCTCAACACATCCGCACGCTGCCTCGGGCGCAGCCGCCTGAGCCAGGGCTCCTTCCGCCGCCACCACCTGCCTCCCCTCTCCCTCTGGATGCCATACGTTGTCTGTGTCTGTTTTTGTTTTGTTTTTTCTCAATCCCTTCACCTTCCTCACCAGACCCTAATCTAGTTTCTCTTGGTGATAAAGCCAGCATCGTGTCCCACCTGCATAAATCCTGTCACCTCCTCAGCTCCTGGGGGAGAAGAGTGGGGTATTACGTGTTGATCCCCTAAAACCTCAGGCAGAGCTTTCCTGTGTGGCTCGTCACTGGCCTCCTCCAGCTCCCGGGGGTCCTCATGCCAACACCCCACCTTCTGGTCCTCTCCCTACCTGTCAGAACACGCTCAGATGATGCACTGGCAAGAAAAACCATCACCGCAAACTTGAACACGGAAACAGGAAGTTGTTAATTCACATTTATTAATGACAGCTGCACAAACCGGGAGACAGGAGCTGAAAAACAGACCGTCCGCACAGTTCCCACGAACTCCCGTTTCATCCCACAACACAGAGCACGAGGAAGTCCCAGCACAGACATGAGCCAGTAAAAGGCTGCCCCGGCCACGCGCAGCCTTTACTTACTGCACGGACAGTGCGTTCACAGTGAGGCCGGCTGAGCTGCTGTGCTTCTGCCCTCATGTGTCTCCCCACCAGGAAAGGTGGGCAGGGAAGGAGAACGAACACTTGGCACAAATTCGTAGTTAAAAGCCACTCACAGGGGTGAGGACCAAGGAGCAGCTGAGCTCTCCAGGTGAGGACTCTGCATGGAGGTGCGGGGGGGAGGGGGGAGGGGGCTCAGTGGGGAATGTGCGTCCTCAGGGCCGAGAACTGTGGGGATGTGTAAACCTGCGAATGACATTTATACAGGACCCTGTGGCCGGGAGACAGGCAATCTTTTAGCCGTAGCTCGAGCCGCATTAAACACCGGAGAATTCACACTGGATAAGGGCCTTGTGGACACTGGAATGTGGGAAATAATTTACCTTCAACCCCGGGCTCCGGAAACACCCGTCAATCGCACGAAAGCCTCGTGCGCGTGGTGAATGTGGGAGACCGTTTGCCAGGCTCCGGCGTCCTCACATCAGGAGTCACACGAGAGAAAGGCCTTGGGAGGGCAGTGGACGAGGGCAGGCCTCCAGCCGCAGGGCTTACGTGTCGGAGACACATGCTGCTTTTTTAAGGATTTGGGGCCGTTTGTATTTCCGTTTACTTTTCCTTTGAGTTACGTGATAACTGCGGGGAGGAGTTCTCGGGAGAGCTCACTGGGCACAGCCCAGAGGATACCGTTACAGGCGGGCGCTCGCCACGAGTAACCGACAATCGCAGGCAGGTCGGTCCCTCGCCCGCTCGGGGTCGAGGTCAGTCGGGCTGGGTCCCTCCCTTGGGGTCTAGGTCAGGGCTGGGACAGTCCCTCCCTCCGGGCCCAGGTCAGGGCAGGATGTTCTCTAAGAGACAGAGTTTGTGTCTCAGGCTTCGGGGCCGCACTGTCCCTGTGACAGGCACTCGGCTCGGCCGGGAGAGTAGCCACAGCCCCTCTGGCAGGTGCAGGGCTGTGGCCGTCTTCCAATAACCTTGTATTTACAGACGCTAAGTCTGAGTTTCATAAAATTTTCGTGTCATGAAACAGTATTGTTCCCTCCCCCATTTGGGAATAGGAAAACCGTTCTTAGTGCTGGGCTGTGAACACGTACGTACACACACGTGTACACACACACGCACACACACGCACACACACACGGCGGGTGACACCGGGCCCCTCTCCTCTGGTCTAAGCTCTGAGCCATGTGCGGGGGGCGGAGTCACGCCCAGAGGTCACCAGCCTTGGGAGGGGCCACCGGGCCAGCTTGCTGCCTGCTGCCCTTTGCTAGAGGCAGACAGTCCGTGGCGGGTCGCGGGGAGTCTGCAGCCACAGGCATGTGGCACCTGATGTCCCTAGTTAGGTAAGGGGAGAGGCAGAGTCCCACCTGTTTAAGATGAGGAGGTCCGGATGAGCTTTAAAAACTTGGTAAAGTTTTAAAAGCGGGTTCGGCTCGGTGGTTAGGGTTTGGTTCAGTGGTTAGGGTTTGGCTCGGTAGTTAGGGTTTGGCTCAGTGGTTAGGGTTCTGCTCGGTGGTTAAGGTGCCCGCCAGTGGACCAAAGGGTCAAGGGTTTGATTCTAGGTCCAGGGCCTGCCCCTGGGTTGCAGGTTGATCCCCAGCCCAGGTGAGGGCTCGTGTGGGAGGCAACCAATCAATGTCTCTCTCACATCAATGTTTCTCCCCCTTCCACTCTCTAAAACTCAATGGGCAATACCCTCGGGTGAGGAGACTAGAGAAGCTACTGTAGTTCAGACGCCTGTGGGTGCATTGACAGGTGGCGTGTGCCACGGGCGCAGGCGAGCTCCTTTATTTCCTAAAGCACACGGACCCTACAGGCCGCCGAGGCACACGTACTTGACCTCCAGGTACTCGTCGATGCCGTACTTGGAGCCCTCGCGCCCGAGGCCTGACTGCTTCACGCCGCCGAATGGGCACTCCACGGCCGAGAGCAGCCCTTCGTTGACGCCCACCATGCCCACCTCCAGCTGCTCCGCCACCCGCCAGATCTGGGCGGGGTCCTGGGAGTAGAAGTAGCCTGTGCGGGAGGAAGGACAAGGAGCGTGCAGGACATCACGGGGGCGTCCTGTCCAAACTGAGGGGCACTGACCCAGCCTCCTCCCTCGGGCTTGGCAGCGCCCGGCTCCCAGGGAGACCCTAAGCCGAGCCTGTCCGATTCGTCCTCTCAGACCCTGTACATTCTTTCTAAAGGACCAAGGCCTGCCCGGCCGGCGTGGCTCAGTGGTTGAGCATCAACCTAGGAACCAGGAGGTCACAGTTCGATTCCCATCAGGGCACAGGCCCGGGTTGTGGGCTCGATCCCCAGTGGGGGGCGTGCAGGAGGCAGCCGATCCATGATTCTCTCTCATCATTTGCTGTTTCTCTCTCTCTCTCCCCCTCTCCTTTCCTCTCTGACATCAACAAAAATGTATGTTTTTAAAAAGAACCAAAGCAGCCTCCCCTAGGCTCACTCTGTGACCCTCCTCGTGTATCTGAAGCCCTTCTCCTGTCTCACTGTCCCCGTCCTTCGGTCCTTAATAAATGTCCTCTCAAGTCACCGGTCTTGGGTGTGAAATCTTCCCCGCGAAGTCAGGGACCCACACGTTCCGGGCCGTGCAAGGGCAGGCCCATGGTCCCGGTCCCTTCCTGGCGACAGTGTGGTCACTGTCCTTTTACTTGGAAATGGTCATGACGCCCTCTGCCCAGCCCGCGCTTCCTCTCCGATCAGCCCAGGCCCAGCGGGGCGGGAGCAGCACTTGGATTTCCAGGCAGCCAGCCCGAGGACAGGGACTCATGGTGTGTGAGTCCCCACCAGGAACCACCCGTTCCGCCTCTCCCCTGCCCCCGCTCCCACCCGAGCTCACGGCGAGGCAGAAGGACGGGAGCGCACACCCGCCCGCCCTCAGCGAGCACCAGACAAGTGTCCTCCGACCCAGCTGGCGTCTCGCGGGCAAATGTCAGCCTCCGCTTGAGACGCGCCCACGGCCCTGAGGCAGGACAGACACCCACCTGCTAACCCCACGTCGGCCGCGTTCGCGATCACCAGCGCCTCCTCCTCCGTATGGAACCTGCCAGGTGAGCGGGCAGCAGAGTGTGAGCTCAGGGAGGAAACGCCGGCTTCCTCCCGACTCATCTCCTCAGCGATGGCGAGAGAGACAGGTCTGCAAGGACCCAGAGCGGGCGGAGGGGAAGGCACCCCAGCTGCGAGGACCACCAGTGCCACGTGTCAAACAGAGCCCCTCCTGCCGGGAGCCGGTTCATCCTTGCTGTTTCAAGGGACCTGGCATATATGGCATACTGTTCTTAATATGTTTGCTCACCTTCTTGGCACTATGTGTTTTAACCAAGGTCACCTCTCTGAGAAAGGTTGTTTCCCCAGGTAGGGATTTTCCCCTGAAGTTAGGGAGGGAATAAAACCCCTTAACTAAGTGCCAGGCGGGTAATTAATCACTTTAACTACGAACAATCATGCTTAAGCTACATAATCTTTACTCCCTGGAATGGAGATAAGAAACGCTCTAACCTTTGGAATAGAGATTGATAGGATTGGAATCAACTGGTATAAATACAGATGTAACAAGACAACAGGACACAGAACCTAGACACAGAACCTACACAGAACCTAGAGACAGAAGAACTTCACTGGAGAGAACATGGCAAAAGATCTTGGACAGAAACTGGAGACAGAACCAAGAGACAGAACCTAGCGAGAGAACATGGCAAGAGAACCTGACTAGAACCTGGTGACCGAACCTGGCTGGAGAACCTAGCGAGGGAACATGGCTACAGAACCTGGCTGGAGAACCTGGAGAACCTGGCTGGAGAACCTAGCAAGAGAACATGGACACAGAACCTGGCTGGAGATCCTAACCAGAACTTCGCTGGAGATCCTGGCTAGGCTGCTGATCAACTGAATGCTGTCTCTGTCATTCCTTCTTCACCGACTCCGTCCACACCTTTGGGGACCCCTGGACCTGCTGGGGTTGGACCCCAGCACCCTCCCTCCACCCTCCCACAGCCAGGCCTCCCGACCTTCCCGCGACCTTGGCGGGCGGGGGTCTTACTTGATGACCGGGGCCAGGGGCCCGAAGGTCTCCTCCCGCGCGCAGAGCATGTCCCGCGTGACGTTGCTGAGCAGCGTGGGCTCAAAGAAGTTGTTCCCAAGTTGGTGCCGCTTCCCGCCTGTCACGAGGGTGGCCCCTTTGGCCAGCGCGTCACTCACGTGCGTCTCCACCTGGGACAGGAGAGGCCAGCCCCGGGAGCTGGTGAGGACACCTCGCCACCACAGACCCCCCCTCGAGCGGGCGGAGCTCTGTGACCCGATTTCTCAGTTCGGCTGGAACCCACACAGCCCGGTCCCTGCCCCTCCCCCACCCTCACTCCATGTGGGCCGGCGTGGCTCAGCGGTGGAGCATCAACCCACACAGCAAGGGGGGGGGGGGGGGGCGGCGTGCAGGAGGCAGCCAATCCATGATTCCCTCTCATCATTGATGGTTCACTCTCTCCCTCTCCCTTCCTCTCTGAAATCAATAAAAATATATTTTTTTTAAAAAACCCCACAAAACAACAAAGCCCGTCTTCCTTCCCTTTCACGCGTTGGGAAAATTAAAGAACTTTGTGTTGAGAGGCCCTGAGGCAGCCAGGGGTGGAGTCCACCGCCCTCAGAGGAAAGGCAGGGAGCGCAGCAGGACTACAGGGACGCTCAGGGGACGCGGCGCCAGGACAGCCGGAAGGGCTGTGGCCAGGTGACGCCCCACGACGCACACACGTTGGCAGGAATTCCGTTTTTCCCCGATGTCTCTGCCGTTTCCGAAACAGCCTTGCCGGGCACCTTGCCCAAGTGCCTTTTGCCAGGGAACCTTCTGATGCCACCACCGGGACACTGAACAGACGACCAACCAGCTACCTTTTCCACCGCCTTCTCGTTGATCAGCGGGCCTTGAGTCGTCCCCTCCTCAAACCCGTTCCCCACGCGCAGGCTGGCCCTCATCGCCTCCGCCAGCTTGCTCACGAAGGCGTCGTGGATCCCGCTCTGCACCAGGAACCGGTTGGAGCACACACAGGTCTAGAGAGAGAAGTACGAGCGGGTGGACTGTGTGTCGGCGGCCGCTGACCCAGCCCAGAACCAGGCCCGCGCGGCCGCCGTGCCCGCCGCGGGAAGAGAGGACGGTTTGATGAAAAGAACTTCCGTGAAGCCAGGGACCCCTTCTTTCTCTCGGGGCCTCCCAGCCTCCGGCCCCTGGTAAAGAGAGGGCCTTACTGTTTGCTGAGGTGAAAGAAGAAAGAACGGACCGTGGAAGGAACCCAAGTTTCCTCCCAGGAGACGCAGGAGGTGGAAGGACCTTCGTAAAACACAGACACGCACGAGCCGGGACACGCCCGGGACTCACCTGTCCCGAGTTCCTGAATTTCGAGGCCATGGCCCCCGCCACGGCCTGGTCCACGTTGGCGCTGTCAAACACGATGAACGGGGCGAGGCCGCCCAGCTCCATGGACACCCTCTTCACGGAGTTGGCCGCATGGTGCAGCAGCGCCTGGGGCAGAGGGGAAGGGGCCGTGGGTGCGCGAGGCCTCCACCACCAGGACCCGCCAGCCCTTTCCAAGTGACCCAACAGCGAGGGTGCCAGGCGCCCGGGGGTGGGGGGGTGGGGCGAGATGTGATGACACTTCGCATAAGAAAAGGGAGGGTGCCCGGCGGTGTGGCTCAGTGGATTGAGTGTCGGCTGCGGACTGAAGGGTCCCGCACAGGCCCGGGTTGCAGGCTCGATCCTCAGTGTGGGGCGTGCAGGAGGCAGCCGATCCATGATTCTCTCTCATCACTGATGTTTCTATTTCTCTCTCCCTCTCCCTTCCTCTCTGAAATCAATAAAAATATTTAGGAAAAAAAAGGGGGGGAATGCCCGGCCAGCGCGGCTCAGTGGTTGAGCATCGACCTATGAACCAGGAGGTCACCGGTTCGATTCCCTGTCAGGGCACAGGCCCAGGTTGCGGGCTCGATCCCCATTGTGGGGCGTGCAGGAGGCAGCCGATCCACGATTCTCTCTCATCATTGATGTTTCTCTCTCTTCTCTACCTTCCTCTCTGAAATCAATTTTTTAAAAAGTCCCCTTATTTTCTGTAAGTACTTTTATACTAAACACAATTTTCATTCAAGTCTGAGACGTGCATTTCAACACCCACGGTGTGTTTCTGGGAGCTTGGTTCTAGGTTACGAACGAAACCTGCATTCCAGCACTGAGACCCGGACGCGTCCTAGGCAAGCAGGCCCTGTGCCTGAGAGCCTGAGCCTCTGCTGGCATCTTCCTACGCGGCGGCCGGGGCCATTGTTAAACGTAGTAAAGGGAAAACACGAGAACGAACGACGTACCTTCCCGGTGGCCGTGGAGCCGGTGAAGGAAATCTTGGACACGAGCGGGTCGGTGCAGAGCGCCTCCCCCACCTCCTGGGCCCTCCTCCGGGAGCAGGGCACCACGTTGTAGGCCCCGGGGGGGATCCCAGCCTGGCTGGCGAGCTGTGGAGGGACCAGCAGGCACGGCAGCGAGTGAGAAAACAGAAGAGAGAAATAAACCGACGTTTTCCTCTTAAAAGAAACGGGGGAGACTCAGCTGCCTTTGGGGACAGGATCAGAATATATTTGGGAGTGAAACGGGCGCCTCATCGGTGCCGCTGGGATACGCGTGTTGTCACTCCTTTAAAATGAGGAGTCGCCGGGACAGGCCTGGCGGGAGCAGCAGGAGAGCTGAGGGACGGGTGGCTACAGCCCCGCAGTCGGGCGCTGCTTTAAACACGGGAGGCCCTTTCAGCCAAGAGGCATGGGGAGGGGGGGGAGTGGCGGGGGCCGATGGGTCAGGGGCTCTGGAGGGACGGAGGGAGGGGGAGCGAGGCTGGGCAGGTGGCATCTGTCAGGGCCTGAGGGCACTGCCGGAAGCTTGGGCTTTACTCTGAGTGACAGAAGCCGGGGGGCTTCACGCACAGAATGACCAGACCTGACCTGCCGCAGACGGACCTGGAGAAGGGAGGGGGCGGGAGCAAACGCCCAGGTGTTGCCATCTGACTAGGTCTGCCCCTTTGATAAAAACGATGGCAGATGGCATTTTTAGGGCAGCCCACAGATGTCAGGAAATCCTCACCATTGTTTTGTCTAAAAAGGGCACATCTGACTTAAGAGAATGGCGGAGACGTTCGAGCAACGCCATCCAGCGAGAGGCGCGGGCCAAGCGGAGGCTCCCACCTGCGTCCTCGTCCCGGGGCCAGCGGGGCCAGCGTCCTCGTTGGCAGGGCAGGCTCACCTCGGCCAGCGCCAGGGCTGAGAAGGGCGTGTCTTCGGCAGGTTTGACCACGACGGTGCAGCCGGCGGCCAGGGCGGCCCCCACCTTGCGGGTGATCATGGCGCTGGGGAAGTTCCACTGGGGACAGAGGTGCAGAGGCCGTTAGAGGGGCGCCGCCCCAGTGTGCACCTGACCCCCCGGGCCAATGCCCCCACATACCGGGGTGATGACGGCGGCCACTCCGACCGGCTGCTTGAGCACCAGGGCCCGCTTCTCCCGGGAGGCGGTGCTGATGACGTCCCCGTAGATGCGGCGCGCTTCCTCGGAAAACCACTCCAGGAACTGGGCGGAGTACAGAACCTCCCCCTGCGCCTCCTTCAGCGGCTTCCCCTGAATCCGGGCAGGAAAGGACCCCATCACCTGGCGTCACAACAGCAGGACTGTGCTCGGACCTCCCCCAGGCTGCGAGCAGGGGGAGCCCCATCGCCAACGGGGAGGGGGGCGGGGGGAATAAGCAGGATCCGGCGGCGACGGAGTGCGCTCGGGCCACGGCCGGCACCGGCCCTTCAGCGTGTTCCCGTGCCCGCGTTAGAGACAGAACCGCACCTGCTGACTTTTTTTCTCCTTCGCACCTCGCCTCAAAGTGGTGGCCGGGGTGCAAGGAGCTGATGACAGCTACGGAGATGCCAGTGGTACGTCTTTAAATGCACAGACGCAACAGGAAAACCAACCAAAACAGTCGCAGGGAACAGACGGGACGGGAACAGCAGTGTTCTCAGTTACACCCAAAACCCACCTCCCGCACACGACTGAAGAGGACGTTAGAACACAGACAGACACACACACACACACACACACACACACACACACACACACGTTGTCTCAGAAAACCAGGGCCGGGCTTTAATGAGGAACAGTCCGTGCCTGGCACTGAGATTCGCTGACATCTGATCACCAGGCAGGGAACCCCTTGTGCAGCCACCCGGGGGAGGTCGGGTCCCGCCAGCTCCCAGGCAGTGCCCGCCGGGACTCACGCTCTCGGCTGTGATGATCCTGGCCAGGTCGTCCTTGTGTTGCATCATCAGGTCATACCATTTCCGAAGCAACGCGCTCCGTTCCTGGAAAAGAGATGAAACGGTAGAGAAAGAGTGAAAGGCCAAACGTAAGAGACACCAGACAATCTTCAGCTCCGACAGCCTCAGCCACGGCTCCTTCCTGGGGAGCCGCAGCGCCCGTCCTGGGAGGAGCAGCACAGACCCCACCTCGGGGCTGCAGGAGCTCTGACCCCATTGAACACCGCCCCTCCCCGCGCCCCCCCTCTGTCCCTGTGAGGTCCCACTCCAGGGCCTCCCGCACTGGAGTCACACAGCACTTGCCCTGTGTGGCCCGTTTCCCTGGCATATGTCCTCCAGTGCAGCCCCCTTTTTAAAAAATACATTTTTTTTTTATTGACTTCAGATAGGAAGGGAGAGGGAGAGAGAGCGAGACAGATGTCAGTGATGAGAGAGAATCATGGACCGCTGCCTCCTGCACTGCATGCCCCACAATGGGGATCCAGCCCGCGACCTTGGCCAGGAATCTAACGGTGACCTCCTAGGAGGTTCATAGGTCCACGCTCGACCACTGAGCCACGCGGCCAGGCTACAGCTCCGTCCTTCAACAGCTCAGGGCAGGTGAAGCTGGGCTGCGCTCCCTGTGCGGTGGGTGTCTGCAGGGCAGGTGCCGAAGGGCAGGTGCTACTCGGTGCAGGAGGAGGAGGAAGATGCGTCTCCCAGTTTTCTTCCTCCAGTTCCCCTCTCACCGCACCCCCACTTCCCCAGCGACTCTACGAGGTCAGTTCTCAGCTGTGTTTCCCTCTTCAGGCGGAAAGGGTCCTGGGCCCCTTGCCCAGGGCATGGCCCGCCCAGGGCGCTCCCCCCGCCCTCCCGACGCCAGGGGGCGGCGTCCGCGGGTCTCCCCGCAGCCTGGGGCGGGCTCCGGTGCTGCGGGGGCCCGGAGACCCGGACACCCGCGGCGGCATCGGGCTGCACCGGGCTCGGCGCGAGGCCCGCGCTCTGGACCGGACTGCGCAGCCCCGCGTTCTCATCCGGTGAAGGCCGGGTGCGGGCGCACTCACCTTGGCCAGGGCGCCCTTCCAGCCGCGGAAGGCGTCGTGGGCGGCGCGCACGGCGGCGCGGGCCTCGGGCGCCCCGCAGTCGGCCACCCGGCCCAGCTCGGCGCCGCTGGCCGGGTCGCGCACGGGGAAGGCGGCGGCGGCGGGGACCCAGCGGCCGCCCACGAAGGAGTCGGTGCGCAGCAGCGCCGCGGGGAGGCCGCCCGGGCCCGGCGCGTAGGTCCGGAGCGGGCCCGGCCGGGGCGCCCCGCCGCCGGCGCGGGGGCCGAGGAGCGCGGGTCGGAGGCGCGGGGCCCCGCAGCGCGGCAGCCGCACGCAGGTCGCCATGGCCCGGGCGCGCGGAGCGGAGCGGAGAGCCGGGCGCGGAGGCGGGTGGCGGGCGCGGAGCAGCGCCCCCTCGCGCTCCAGGCGGGACCTGACGGAGCGCCGCGCGGCCGCCTCCCCGCGGCCGGGGGAGGGTCAGGTGGGCGTGCCCTGCGGGCCGCGCCCCCTCCCCTCGGTGCTGTGTCCCTACCCGTCCCCGGCGCCCAGACCGCTGCCTCTCCCCTCTCCCCATCCCGTCGCCCGTCGCCCGTCTCCCGTCTCCCCCTCCCGTCTCCCCACCCGCATCTCCGTGGTCCAGGGATGCGCGGAGCGAGCCCAGCCGCCAGGCCGCCGTCGCGCGCCCCGGTCCCCGCCCCGCTGCTCGCAGGGACGCGCGCGGGCTCTGAGCTGCGGGGCCGCCGGGAGTGCCTGGGGCGGGCTGCCCGGTGCTCGCCCCTTCGGTGGGGAGCAGCCCTTGTTACGGAACAGCCTTTGGCGACAGACCAGCCAGGATCCAAACGCGGACTCCGGCGGACAGGCTGGGCGCCCTTGGACGTTGCTCACCTGGGGCTCCCTGCGTGTGGCGTGGGGCCGAGGCCGGTTGTGGGAGAACTCACAGCAGTGACCGTCGCCACCACCGGAGATTCAGGGCCGAGCCCTGGGTGGTGTGGCTCAGTGGATAGAGCGGCCTGCGGACTGAACGGCCCCCTGTTCGATTCCAGGTCAGGGCACATGCCCCGGCTGCAGGCTGGATCCCCAGGATGGGGCGTGCAGGGGGCTAGAGATCACTCACTCTCATTATTGCTGTTTCTATCCCCCTCTCCCTTCCTCTGTGAGATCAATAAAAATATATTAAAAATAAAGTAAAATTCAGGTCAGAATTCAAGGTCATACTGGCTGCCCAGGTCTAGCCACTTAGACTGGTAGGTCCCCAACCAGTCATGAGGCCCCGTGTCAGAACCAGAACCAGAACCAGAACCAGTCAAGGGGGTGTGATGGGTGGGACTTGGCCCCCAGCTCAGGGGCAGCCGGAAGCAGCACCTTAATGAGCATGAAGGAACAGAGGGGCCCTGGGGTGGGGGTGGGGGCCTCTGTGCGCTGACTCAGAGTGGCTTCAGCCCACCCCCCTTCACAGCGGGCGTTCCTTCCAGGCCAGTGCTTGTTTGTGTGTTTTGTTTTTTCCAAAGAGCTAAAAGTCTGAATTTCTGTGTGAATGTTTCCACTTCAAGAAAGTTGGCCCATGTTTGTAAAACACCCTGTCAGCCAAACAAAACAACCAGCCATGGTCTCGGCCTCCGGCAGCGCCCGCCCGGAGGAGCCCGGGAGGCTGAGTTAGGTTACAGGGAAACTTGGCAGCCGGCTGAGGAGCGAAGATATCCCATCTTCCAGGCTCCTCTCCCAGCCGCCCCGCTGAGGCGGGCGTCCTTTCCTCCCCTCTGAGGGTCTCCCTTCTGGCTTTTTAAAAAATAATTTTTATTTTATTCATTCATTTATTATATATATATTTTTATTTCAGAGCGGAGGGGAGAGGAGAGAGAGAAACATCAATGATGAGAGACTCACGGATCAGCTGCCTCCTGCACGCCCCCCACGGGGGATGGAGCCCGCAACCCGGGCGTGTGCCCTTGACCAGAACTGAACCGTGACCTCCTGGTTCATAGGTCGATGCTGAACCCCTGAGCCAGGCCGGCCGCTCTCTTCTGGCTCTTAATGCGCAACCTGCTCAGCTCTAAGCTCAGCGTCACCCCCACGAAGACTCACCTAACTGTCCCCACGATGAGGGGCTGCAGCCCGGACAGCACCGGGCAGGTGTGTTCTGAGCCCACGGTTTTGGGAGCCCTGAGCCTGGGTCCTGCCTCTGTCCCCTGCCTCCGCCCCACGTGGGACGGGCATCTTGGCTGGGGCTGCAGGAATCCGGCCCCACAGCAGGGAGCTCTGGGAACGCAGGGGAGAGAGCAGGACTGGCTGCTCTTGTGTAACCCACACGAGTGTCAGTATCTGTTGCCAAACACGGAGGGAGAAGCCACCCCAGCTGGTCCTCCGGCCGTCCCAGCGCAGGCGGCGGAGCCCGAGGAGCCGCGGCCGGGACAGGATGCTCGGGCCGGCGGCCCTGGGAAGGTGAGGGGCCGGGCCAGGGACGCCCCGGGCGACAGGGAGGCTGCTTTTGAGAGAAAGCAAATGCTTGGAGGCCGCTTTGCTCGTGACTCCATATAACTCCACGTTAGAGGGGAAGCCGGGAGCCTCGCAGGAGCCGCTGCTCCCACGGGCGGGCACGTGGGTCTCCCTGCAGGTGTTTGCTGTTCGAGGGAAGTTAACAGTAAACAGCTAACTCCCGGCCAAGGATATTCTCTAGAAACGAGGCTTGGTTTCCGTGCCAGCGACTTGCTCACGGGAGAGCGGAGGGTCGGGCCGGGCTGGGGGCAGGTGGGGGGCGGGGCAGGGTCTGTCCCAGCCCCGGGAGCCCTGAGCCGCGGGGCCTGTCTGCCTGCAGGGTCTGGTGCTGCCTGCTCCTCGTGCTGGGCGCCCTGTGCCCTGGAGGCTCGCCGTGCGGCATTTCGACCCACATAGAAATAGGTGAGTGCCGGCAGGGCGGGTCCTGGTGCGAGGGACGCCAAGTGTGTCAGGGAGGTGGAGCGGCCGGCAGTCCGGCCCTGTGTGGGGGACGGTGTCCTGCTGTGCTGGCCGCACACCGGGAGCCGAGAGGCCAGGGCCGAGGCCTCCAGGCTTGGGGGCTGTCGGTGGGCTTGGAGGAGAGCTAGGAAGCTAGGGGGTCTGGAGCTCCTGTCGGGGAGAGTGAGGCGCTGGGGGGACAGAGGCTCCAGGAGGGAGGGCAGGGGTGCAGTGTGGGTGTGAGGAATGCTTTCCACGGGCAAGTCCACGGCAGGTACATGTGTGGCCACGGGAGCGGGTCCCGGGGTCAGGTGGCTTTAAGGGGTCGGCTTCAGGCCCGGCCAGCGTGGCTCAGTGGTTGAACATCGACCTACGAACCAGGAGGTCACGGGTTCGACTCCCAGTCAGGAAACATGCCCGGGTTGAAGGCTCAATCCCCAGGAGGGGGCGTGCGGGAGGCAGCCAGTCAGTGACTCATTGTTGACGTTTCTCTCTCTCCCTCTCCCTTCTTCTCGGAAATCAACTAAATATATATTTTTATATGAAAGCAGGAGGGAGTTGGCCTCCGTAATGAATCGTACAGTTCTAGGAAAGTGAAATTGCTCAAACTATGGAAGTGTGCCGACAAGGACCCAACATCAATGGGAGTTTTCACGTTTTTAATCCTCAGAGCTCAGCAATTAGCAAGATGGATGAAATCCAAAATGCCAACAAAATCAGATCCTGGCTTGCCTTTCTTGAGCAGGTGCCAAGCAAAGGTCCTCACAGGGGAATACATGTTAACAACATGAGATAGATTAAGTATGTATAAACATGTTCACGTGGACGTAACTGAAGGCAGCTCCTAGCCTGCAACGTTGAAGATGTTTTACATAAGCGGAAGCTGTAACCTCACTTAGTGACTAGGGTGGAAGGTTTCATGAAGATGGCGGCTCACGTTCCCTCGCCTCACAGAGGGGCTGTGTGGAGGGCTGACGTGGGTGTGAGTCAGTGCGTCAGAGTCCGCCTCTTCCAGGGGTCTGAGTCCGTAAATCGCAGAGTCCTGGTCCCGGCTGCCTGTGTGGGCTGTGCCCGGCCGAGTCTCTTACGGCACCGATGTCTATAGCAGTGGCTGTTTTCTTGTATGAATTTAAAAATTGGATGTGGCCCTGGCCAGTGTGGCTCAGTGGATAGAGCGTCGGCCTGCAGACCAAAGGGTCCCGGGTTCGATTCCAGTCAAGGGCACATACCTCAGTTGCAGGCTCCTCCCCAGCCTGGGCCCTGGTTGGGGCTCATTCAGGAGGCAACCCATCGGTGTGTTTCTCTCACATCAGTGTTTCTCTCTCTCTCCCTCTCTCTTCCGCTCTCCCTAAACATCAATGGGAAATTATCCTCGGGTGAGGATTAACAACAACAAAAAAGAAAAACTGGAGGTGATTCCCAATAGAAATGAGGCATGAATCGCCCTCGAGCGTCTCTTCGGAGGAATGTTGACTCTAAGGAGGTCGGGTGTGGTGTCCCCTGTGGGCGTGCGGGTGGTGCAGGTGGCCTCTGAGACTGGTTGTCCGAGTAAAGTCGTCCCGCGATAAGGACACACCTGGGCTCCCTGCGGCTCAGCCCCGTGGGGCCGGCATCGCCTCTCCCGCTGGGTTATGCTGGGGGTGTGGCGAGGTAGGTTCTGGGACGGGCTGACTTCTGTCTGCTGAGCTCCTGCCAGGTGCCAGCCATGCTCGTCGCAGCACTGGTTTCCTCTCGTTCTCTCCATGGGCTGCAGGTGGATATCACTTACTTTCACACAGGAGGGGGCTGAGGCCTCAGCGGTTAGCTTAGCCCGGGGAGTGGAGCGGGTGAAGCAGGAAATGTAAATCATCATGTAGACGTGTAGTGCTGTCCTGGTATTTACATGAACTTATATTACATAAACAGTGCATGGCTCTAACTATGGCTGATGAAAATGACCAGTGAGAACAAACTTCATTTTCACTTCCCACTACCTTCACAGTTACAACCATCTCTCTATATAAAAGCCTAAGCGACCGTCTGACCGTTCGACTGGTAGCTATGATGCGCAATGACCACCAGGGGGCAGACGCTCAACACACAGGCATGGAGACATGGAACAGACTGATGAATCTTAGAGGGAAACAGGGGAGGGCAGGAAGAGATTAACCAAAGATCTTATATGCATACTAGAGGCCCAGTGCATGGATTCGTGCACCGGTGGGGTCCCTCAGCCTGGCCTGTGGGGATTGGGCCAAAACTGGCAGTCCAACATCCTTCGAGGGGTCCCAGATTGCAAGAGGGTTCAGGCCAGGCCAAGGGACCCCACCAGTGCACGAATCTGTGCACTGGGCCTCTAGTAAAATTATGTTTTCCGTTTCTTTTTAAATATATGTTTTTATTGATTTCAGATTGGAAGGGAGAGGGAGAGAGAAACATCAGTGATGAGAGAGAATCATGGATCGGCTGCCTCCTGCACAGCCCCTACTGGGGATCAAGCCCACAACCCAGGCCTGTGCCCTGACTGGGAATCCAACTGTGACCTCCTGGTTCATAGGCCGACGTTCATCAACTGAGCCACGCCAGTCGGTTATATTTTCCTTTTAAAATGAGTCTGGGCGTCTGTTTTCAGCATGTGGTTGAACTTGATTGATGTGTGTGTCTCTTTCTCAGGACACAGAGCTCTTGAATTTCTCCACCTTCAGGATGGAAGCATCAACTATAGACAGGTATCGTCGGATTTTTCTCTGATTCCAGGTGCCAAAGGTCCTTGCAGACTTAACCAGTAACTTTCAGAGCCTTTTCATATCTTTATGAGCCATTAGTAATATTTTGGGCTAAAAGGCACATTCCCTCGGCACTGGAAATCCCTGAGTGCCCGCGTGCCCGCCCCTCCCTTTTAACTCACAGAGGCCTTTTATAATGACACCCTCCGATCCCTTCCAAACACGGGGGGCTGATTTATTGTTTTATCTGCATATGTGGGTCCCTTGCAGATTCTCCTCCCTCCCACAGCCTGCTCTTGGGGGAGGGTGGAACGCGGCTCACTGGTCCAGTTGGTTCGAGGCTGCAGAGGGCGTGGGCAGGGGGCTGGCTGGCTGGCACACGGGCGGATCCCCACGGGCTGGGCTGCAACAGCTCGGCCAGCCTGCACGCTCCAGGTCCGCGTTGGGTTGGCTCTGGGTTGTCTTTTGGTGAAACATCCGGAGGCGCCTGCTCCTTAAAGACTGGCGCCGACCAAATGAATCGGGAGCAATGCCTAACGCGGAGAGACCGGGCACCCGTTGGCGAGACTGTGAGGACCACTGCGCCTCCCTCGTGCCCGCCCGCCCTGCCGCCCGCCCGCCCAGAACAGGTTTCACCTCCCGATTGTGAAAGTGGTAACTCCCTGCAGCAAAGGAACCCTCCGATGACAACGCTGACATTTTGCTTTATGTCTCCAGGCGTTTTCCTGCATTTATTGGTACTTTTCCCCCCAAAGTGACGACAGTCTCCACATTATTTTATAGCTTGCTCTTTGCATTTAAGGCGGCGGGCATCTTTCCATGTCACGGGAGGGCTGCGGAATAAGTTTTAGCAGTCACACGTTCTCCTGTTCCCCGGAGCGCAGCAGCACGTGTTCAGCCAGTTCCTTGCTTTACTCTTCATTTCGGGAAGTTGTGAAACCCGTGGCAGCTGGAACAGACAAGTCGCTCCCGAGTGCCCTCTGCCCGGGGCCCCAGTTGTTGGCGACGTCGTAGTTGCCTTTTCGCCCTCCCTCTGCACATTGATTTTTCCCACGTGGTCCTGATTGCCCTTTCACCCTTCGTGGTGTGATTCCCGGAAACGAGGCCGTTGCCCTGTGACCACAGCGTGATCCTCTCGTTCAGGAAACCGACGCTGACGTGACACTGCTGCCCGCACCCCGGCCTCCGTCCGGCTCCTCCGGGGCCTCAGGCACCCGTCGGGGTTCCCGGACCCGTCGGTGCTCAGGTGTGGGTTCCCAGCGACCCCCTCCAACCGGGGACAGGCCCGCCCTCGCCGTTAGCGACCTTGACTTTTGGAAAAGGGCAGTCCAGTAACGTTCAGCTCTGCCTGCCGGTTCCCTGTCATTAGGTTCTGCTGCGGGTATATTTTGGCAGAAACATGGTAACACATCGAAGTGATGCTAGATTCTTCTCATTGCATCGTATCGGCAGGCACACGGCGCTGACGTTCACCGTTTGGGGCAATCATTTTTGTTGCCATGGTTGCATTTTTAGTCCTAAATTTCCATTCGTCTGGCGAGGCTCAGTGGTTGAGCATCAACCTGTGAACCAAGAGGTCAGGGTTCAATTCCCGGTCAGGGCACAGGCCCGGGGTTACAGGCTCGATCCCCAGTGGGGGCCATGCAGGAGGCAGCTGGTCCATGATTCTCATCACTGATGTTTCTCTCTCTCCCTCTCCCTTCCTCTCTGAAATCAATAAAAAGTACTTTTTTTTTTTTTTAGAAAAGCAGGTGTCGTTAACCCTCCCGCAGCCACAGCACAGCCTTCCTCTGCAGCGCAGGCCGCGGGCGGACAGCCAGGCCCCCTGCTGTTCTCCGTCACTGCCTGTCACTGCGGCCTGAGCGCCTCGCACACCAGTCTGGGGGAGCCGGGGGCAAGGCCGCTCCGCGGGACGGAGATGAGGGGTGCCGTTCCCTTGGGGATGGGCTCTCCGTGAGGCTGTGTCCGCAGGCGAGAGCCGGGCTCTGCAGGCTGGGGAGTCGCGCTGGCCTCCACGTGAATTTCATTTTCCCTCCACCCGGTCCCGCCTCCATCTGCGGACCCTGCCCTGACCTCTGCTTCGCCCCCAGCTGCTGCTCGAGCACCGGGACGCGTACCAGGCCGGGGCCGTGTTTCCCGACGCCTTCTACCCGGGCATCTGCCAGAGAGGTGAGGGCCCCCCCACCTCACCCGCCGTCTCCCACCTGCCCTGGGCTGAGTTCAGAGTTGCGTTCCCGTGAGCTGAGGTCCCGTGAGCTGGGGTCCCTTGCCCTTCCCCTCTTCCTTGGGGCCCACAGGAGCGCCCACAGGCCTGGAGGGCAGGTGGAGGGAGGCGGTGCGGGGGGCGGGGTGGGGGAGGGGGCCTCCTGCTGCTCCAGGCAGGTCCTGAGCCCTGGCTCTGTCTGTCAGGGCGCTTTCACGAGGTGTCCGAGAGCACCCACTGGACCCCCTTCCTCAACGCCAGCGTCCACTACATCCGGGAGCGCTACCCCCCGCCCTGGGAGAAGGTGGGCCCTCGTCCTTGGCCTCCTTGCCCCCACCCCGCTCTGCCCTCAACGCCAAGCACGCCACCGGGGACCGGCAGGCGCTGGTTCACACGTGAAGTTATTTTGCGAGTTTGGGGCAGGTCACGGGGCCGTTTTGCTCCGACACTAAGTCATCGGGAAGCACCTGAAACACGGCACAGGTCCTCCGTGGTTTTGGTAACTAGACACGGACTTTTGTTGTTAATCCTCACCCGAGGATATTTTCCATTGGTTTTTAGGGAGTAGAAGGGAGAGGGAGAGATAGAAACATCACCGGTTGCCTCCTGCACGCACCCCGACCAGGGTCAGGGCACCTGCAACCAAGGTACGTGCCCTCGACCAGAATTGAACCCGGGACCCTTCAGTCTGTGGGCCGATGCGCTATCCACTGAGCACACCGTCCAGGGCTAGACATGGATTTTCCATTAAGCGTCAGTAACGGAAATGAATTCACATTTATTTTTATTTCTATTTAAATCTTTATTGTTGAAAGTATTACACATGTCCCCCCTCCCCCCATTGACCCCCTTGAGTTCACGCTTATTGAAACGCCCCACGGGGTGTCATGGAAGAGCCCAGGCTCAAGGCCGGTGTGTGTGCGGGCAGGACACGGAGAAGCTGGTGGCCTTCCTGTTCGGCATCACGTCCCACATGGTGGCCGACGTCAGCTGGCACAGCCTGGGCATCGAGCAGGGCTTCCTGAGGACCATGGCCGCCGTGAGTGCCGCCCGCCAGCCTTCCCGGGGACCCGCTTGGGGGGACACGAGGGGCCCCCCAGGGAAAGGGACACGTCCGGCGCTCACACAGCGGGAATAGGCTTCCTGCCCAAAGCGCAGTTAGTAGGTTTCCTCTTTTTAAAAAATGTATTTGTGCTGATTTCAGAGAGGAAGGGAGAGGGAGAGAGAGACACGGCAATGAGAGGGAGTCATGCATCGCTGCCTCCTGCACGCCCCCCACTGGGGATGAGCCCGCAACCCGGGCCTGTGCCCTGATGGGAATCAGACCGTGACCTCCGGTCCCTAGGTCGATGCTCACCCACAGAGCCTCGCCGGCCGGTTATTTTGGGCTTTTTTTCCTTTTTAGTTTCCTGAGTGGAAATGCCATTTCCCAGGGGCACTGTGGTCTCACCCGGGGCCTCAGCCTCCGGAGCCCCGTCCGTCAGTGCGGACAGGGCTCTGTGAGGCGGCGAGGACTCGGGGAGACGTGTGGCTGCCGTACAGGCGCACGCGTCCCCGCAGCTTCATCTGGCAGCTCAGCGGCCAGTGTGACTCCTCCAGCAGATCAGTGGGAACAAGGAGGAAAGCCCAGGGCTCCCCTGGACCCTGAGCCGCCGCCCGCACCCTCGGCAGCCGCCCGCCCGCCCGCCCGCGGGGAAGGAGCGGCCGCTCGGCGACGCCTGAGACATGGTTCTCTGCTCCTCAGATGGACTTTCACGGCTCCTACTCCGAGGCGCACCCGGCTGGAGATTTTGGTAGGTTTTCTCACTTGCCAAGGTTTCTTCTGCGGTAGATTTCATGTGTAATGAAACCACTATTTAAAAGTGTATTTTTAAATACGTTTTTATTGATTTCAGAGAGGAAGAGAGAGTTAGAAACATCAATGATGAGAGAGAATCATGGATCGGCTGCCTCCTGCACGCCCCCCACTGGGGATCGAGCCCACAACCCGGGCCTGTGCCCTGACTGGGAATTGAACCCCGACCTCCTGGTTCATAGGTGGACGCCCAACCACTGAGCCACGCCGGCCGGGCTGTGTGTGTGCGTGTGTGTGTGTGTGTGTGTATGTATATATGTTGTTTTTGTCATACCTTGCCAGCAGCACATACTGACTGCTTTCTGCTTTCATGTTGTGGTTTACCCAGCGCATGGGCACACCTCGTTTAACAGCCATGCACTTCCGAGCAGTTGTGTACATGTGTATTTAAAAAAAAAAAAAATCACATTTTATTGACTTGCGTTATAGTTTTAGAAACACTTTTCTTTTATATCAGATGGACGTTCATGACCTCGTGTCTGCTAACGCACCAGCTCTTAGTTGGTAGCTGCCCTCCCTTCTCTGTAGGCAATCACCTGTACATATCCACCGGGATGGTGAGCAGAGGCGTCTGAAGGAACGTCGTGGCCCGTCTTTCCTTAGCGCGAAAAGCACTTTGGTTATGGGGTCACTTTCCCCCTCAATTCATGCTTCACTCGCTAAGATTTTAAAAGATCAACTTCCATAGCCCTGACCGGTTTGGCTCAGTGGATAGAGCGTCAGCCTGCGGACTGAAGGGCCCCAGGTTCGATTCCGGTCAAGGGCATGTACCTTAGTTGTGGGCACATCCCCAGTAGGGGGTGTGCAGGAGGCAGCTGATCGATGTTTCTCGCTCATTGATATTTCTAACTCTCTATCCCCTCCCTTCCTCTCTGTAAAAAATCAATAAAATATATATTAAAAATAAATAAATAAAAAATTAAAAGATCAACTTCCATAAAGACATGCCTGCACCTAAAACAACAAACAAAAGCATCTAACAGCTGAGCGGACGCGTGTAACAGCTGAGCGGACGCGTGTAACAGCTGAGCAGAAGTGTGTAACAGCTGAGCGGACGCGTGTAACAGCTGAGCGGACGCGTGTAACAGCTGAGCGGACGTGTGTAACGGCTGAGCAGACGTGTGTAACGGCTGAGCAGACGTGTGTAACAGCTGAGCGGACGTGTGTAACAGCTGAGCGGACGCGTGTAACAGTGTCGAGCGCTCACAGTTCGGGTTGCGGGAGCCTGTGGGCAGCGCTGCCCCTGTGGTCTCTGACCCCTGTGTCGTGTTTTGCTCCCGCAGGCGGAGACGTGCTGAGCCAGTTCGAGTTCAACTTTAATTACCTCGCGCGGCACTGGTGAGAGCGGGAGCGGCAGACAGGCGCCGTGTACACGCGTCTACGGAGCGCGGCCCTGTCCCCCGGGAAGCGGAGCTCACCGTCCTCAGGCCTGTGCTGTGTGGATGCAGACAGCAGAGCTGCAGACCAGACGGCACAGGGCACAGCGGGCTCCTCACGGGTCTGAGGGTCGCAGCGAAGAGGAGAGAGTGCGCGTTCCCTGAGCGGCAGGGCGCCCTGTGCCGCGGCGGCCGGAAGGAGCCACCGTTTCCTTTTAACCGGTCTCCTCGCGGTCCCCGAGGGGATGGCTTAGAATCCCCCTGTGGGTGGTTTCGTTCCTCCTGGCCTTTTGCTGTCCATGTGCTTGAAAGGACGTTGTTAGGAGCATTCACGTTTCAAAACCTGGCCCCTTCCTGGTCCCTTCCTGGCCCCTGCCTGGCACCTGTCTGGCACCTGCCTGGCCCCTTCCTGGCCCCTGCCTGGCACCTGCCTGGCCCCTTCCTGGCACCTGCCTGGCCCCTGCCTGGCCCCTTCCTGGCACCTGCCTGGCCCCTGCCTGGCCCCTTCCTGGCCCCTTCCTGGCCCCTTCCTGGCCCCTGCCTGGCACCTGCCTGGCACCTGCCTGGCCCCTTCCTGGCCCCTTCCTGGCCCCTGCCTGGCACCTGCCTGGCCCCTTCCTGGCACCTGCCTGGCCCCTGCCTGGCCCCTGCCTGGCCCCTGCCTGGCACCTGCCTGGCACCTGCCTGGCCCCTGCCTGGCCCGCGGAGCCTGGGTCACGAAGCCGTGGCCTCCATCGCCCGTAACGCTGTTGCCCCTCCCCCCCCCACCCCCCCGGTAGCCTGACCGGTCACAAGGCTTTTTTCTCTGAATGTTTACGAAGCTGTCGGAGGTGGCGGAGTCTGTCCCCAGTCCCAGCCCTTGAGGGGGGAGGGCTGGGTAGGAAGGACGCCTGCAGACCAAAGAGAAGGGAGGCACGGGGTGGGGAGGGGGTCGGCGGGGAGGGGGGGCGTGGCAGATGTCCCGGCAGTGCCCGCCCTGTCCCTGGTCCAGCTGCCTCAGAACTAAGGGCGCCCAGAACCAGCGAGTCACTCAGGTGACCGGAGGCCCGCGGCGCCCAGGGAGAGGGGGGACACGGGGGCGTCCGCACCGCACTGCCGCCTCCCAGTGTCCATTGGTTTGGGGCCTTTGGAAATTTTTCACTTTCTTGCTTGCCCGGTGATTGACATAAGAAATTATTTTTGTTATTTTCAACAAAAACCTAGCCTTTTAGGCTATTTTTATTCGAAGGACCATCCTGGGTTCTTGTAAAAATAGAAACTGGGCCCCAACAGATTCTTTCTCACAGACACTGACGTCTGGAGAGCTAGGGCCTCGGGGAGGAAGCAGGGGGCGGGGGGTGGGGTGGGGCGGGGAGGAGGGGAGGGGCGCCCAGCACAGAGCGGAGGCGCTGCCCGTCCCCCCGGGAAACAGCTGGTGTCTGTGACCCGACCCAGTTCTCCCCCCTCCTCACGGGCCGGGGAGCCGGGGGTCGGGTGGCAGCCGTTGTCTTACAACAATGATCTTGAGACCATTTCAACTGAAAAGAGTAAAAAGGCTGCCCTGCTCCTGGGACTCTGAACCCACAAAACCAAACCCCCGCGCACCCGGGAGCCTCCCTCCGGGCTGTGCCTCAGACGTGTTAGGTGACGGCTGCTCCGCGGCACTGGGCCGGGCCCTGTGAGTGGAGGGCCGACAGCGGCCGCCGCCATGCGCCTGGGACCAGGCACTGCCCTGCAGGCCCTCTGGTGGCCCCGCACGGCAGGCGAGGGATGGCGGGCAGGTGGCGTCACCTCTGCTACCGCCTTCACCTTCCGAGTCCGCACTCGGCCCTGATCTGCCGCTCCCCCAGGTACGTGCCCGTCGAGGACCTGCTGGGCATCTACAGGAAGCTCTACGGCAAGGACGTCATCACCAAGCACGTCATCGTCGAGTGCACCTACCTTCAGTTCTTGGAGATGTAAGTGCGGCCGGAGAATCGCACAGGAGCGTGTCGCCGCCTCCTGGCCCACGTCCTGGTGACTCTGTGTCTGTCCTGGAGGCCCTGTGTCCGTCTGGGGGGCGCTGTGTCCATCTGCATGGTCCTGTGTCCGTCTGGGGGGCCCTGTGTCCATCCTGGTGGCCCTGTGTCCGTCTGGGGGACCCGTGTCCGTCTGGGGGCCCCGTGTCCGTCTGGGGGACCCTGTGTCCATCTGGGGGGCCCTGTGTCCATCCTGGTGGCTCTGTGTCCGTCTGGGGAGCCCTGTGTCCATCCTGGTGGCTCTGTGTCCGTCTGGGGGGCCCTGTGTCCATCCTGGTGGCCCTGTGTCCGTCTGGGGGGCCCTGTGTCCATCCTGGTGGCCCTGTGTCCGTCTGGGGGGCCCTGTGTCCATCCTGGTGGCCCTGTGTCTGTCTGGGGGACCCGTGTCCGTCTGGGGGCCCCGTGTCCGTCTGGGGGACCCTGTGTCCATCTGGGGGGCCCTGTGTCCATCCTGGTGGCTCTGTGTCCGTCTGGGGAGCCCTGTGTCCATCCTGGTGGCTCTGTGTCCGTCTGGGGGGCCCTGTGTCCATCCTGGTGGCCCTGTGTCCGTCTGGGGGGCCCTGTGTCCATCCTGGTGGCCCTGTGTCCGTCTGGGGGGCCCTGTGTCCATCCTGGTGGCCCTGTGTCCGTCTGGGGGACCCTGTGTCCGTCTGGGGGGCCCTGTGTCCATCCTGGTGGCTCTGTGTCCGTCTGGGGAGCCCTGTGTCCATCCTGGTGGCTCTGTGTCCGTCTGGGGGGCCCTGTGTCCATCCTGGTGGCCCTGTGTCCGTCTGGGGGGCCCTGTGTCCATCCTGGTGGCCCTGTGTCCGTCTGGGGGCCCTGTGTCCGTCCTGGTGGCTCGGTGTCTTCAGTGCGGGTTGGTGGGTGGATTTAGCTGGCCCTGGGCGCTCACACGATCGTTGATGCAGCTCTTTCTTCGTTATTTGCTTCGCTCTCGGTGGGGCCACAGCTCACGGCCACGCTCACTGTGTGTTGCAGGTACGGTGAGGTGCTGGCTGTCTCCAAGGTACAGCCTCCTTCCCCGGAACCGCCCCGCGAGAGGCTCCGTGGGCCCGGGCAGCGCCCGATGCCGTCTCCCCGCTGTGTCCCCCCAGCTCTACCCCACCTACTCCCGGAAGTCCCCGTTCCTGGTGGAGCAGTTCCAGGACTACTTCCTCGGGGGCCTGGACGACATGGCCTTCTGGTCCACCAACATCTACCGCCTCACCAGCCACATGCTGGCCCACGGGACCCGGTGAGCGGCCTGTCCTCCCCCACGCCCCGCCCCTGCGTCCCACAGCCCTCGAGGGTTCCTGTGAGCACACGCCTGCGCTCCCTGAGCTCCGCCTCCTCCTCCGTGAATGGCAGGCAGGGTCCCGCCGGGGCTGCTGGGAGAGGGGCGGAGGTGGCCCTGGTGGCCCGCCGCCTGGTGCGCACTCCTGCCTGGGCTCTGCTGCTGCTGTTGGAAGGGAGTTCAGTGTGACGGGTGGGGTTTGAACACGTGGCCACAGGGGGATGGCCTGCACGTGTCTGTTTTATAAAGTTCACGTGGCTCACATGGCTGAGCATCGACCTATGACCCAGGAGGTCACAGTTCGATTCCCGGTCAGGGCACAGGCCCGGGTTGCGGGCTCCATCCCCAGTGTGGGGCGTGCAGGAGGCAGCCAGCCCCTGATTCTCTCTCATCACTGATGTTTCTCTCCCTCTCCCTTCCTCTCTGAAATGAAACACAACAACAACAAAGATTTTAAAAAGCAGACTTAGCCCTCACGGGGTCTGAGCGGGCTCCTGGGCTCAGGGCAGCTCAGCGGTGCGGGGCAGGGCGGGCGGCTGGGCCTGGGTAGCTGTGGAGGGTCCTCAGTCGCTCCCCCGCCCCTGGAGGAGGCCTGACCCCGAGCTGCCCCGCAGGGACTGCAGCCTGCCCGAGAACCCGCTGTTCATCACCTGCGGCGGCCAGCGGACCGGCCCCCAGGGGTAAGTGTCCCAGCCTGGCTCCCAGCGACATGCTCACCGGGGTGTGCCCTCCCAGCCGGTGGGTTCAGAGCGGAATCACGGGACGGGCTGGGCACGAGTAGGCGCTCAGCGAGGCACACGCCAGCCTGCTGCTCCGTCACCATCACGTGGGAGCGAGTGGTGTTAGTGATGCCGCTTCTGCTGTCCTCACCCTTAACCTTGACCCAGGCCTCGGCCTTAACCTTGACCCAGGCCTCGACCTTAACCTTGACCCAGGCCTCACCCTTAACCTTGACCCAGGCCTCACCCTTAACCTTGACCCAGGCCTCACCCTTAACCTTGACCCAGGCCTCACCCTTAACCTTGACCCAGGCCTCACCCTGAGGGGCAGTGGCCAGTGAGGCCGTGTCGGAGGACGAGGCCGGGCCTGATCGGGTGTGGGACTGGGTGCCCAGGCTGCACGTTTCATTCAGGGCTGTGCAGTGAATAGTGCAGGTGACACATTCCTCCTCGTTGGGTGGGTCCATGGGCCCCAGGTGCTCGTCAGGGTCTGTGTTCCTGGGGCCACGTCGTTGTGCGTTTGGGGAACGAGGACATTAGACGTTGAAGCACGACACGGACGGTGGTGCCTTGTAAGGAACCGTGTAGCTTTAGGCAGGAACTCGAGCAGCACGGGGACGGGAGGGGGGACTGTCAGGGACTCCATGGCCCGTGTGGCTCAGTGGACAGCATGTCGGCCTGTGGACAGAAGGGTCCTGGGTTTGATTCGGGTCAAGGGCACGTACCTTGGTTGCAGGCTCCTCCCCGGCCCGGGCCCTGGTCAGGCCGCGGGCAGGAGGCAACCCATCGATGTGTCCCTCTCACATTGATATTTCTGTCTTCCCCTCTCCCTACAAATCAATGGGAAAATATCCTCGGGTGAGGATCAAAAAACAAACACAAAATGGGCTCTGAACCTGTGACTGAGGCGACGACATGCTTCAGCTCAGGGCGGTTCTGGTCTGTCCCGCTCTCCAGCTCCCAAGTGCAGAAAAGCGACGCCCACAGAAACCTGACTGCCTCCCTCCGCCAGGACGCCGGGAGGAACATAAACTACACGGCGAGGGGCGCCGTCTTCAGCGTGGACTCCTGGACCTCGGTGAGGAGTGTCCGCTCTGCGAGGAGAGGGGCCCCTGCGGGCCTGTCCCGCGGCGTCACGGACTGTGTGACGGACGCTCCCTGAGAGGCACTCGCGTGTGCCAGGCCCCAGGCCTCGGCCGCCAGTCTGGTCTGTGCCAGAGCCGCCGCGGGAGGGCGAGCCGCCGGCGGGAGGGCCGCTGGCTCGGGGGTAATGGTCAGAGGCCCCCAGCGGCTGCTCTGGGCTCCCTGGGCCCTCGTTTGGCCTCGGTCTCCCTTGTGTCCCCGAACTCGCGAGGGTCTGGCTAGCGCTTGGTCACTCCAGGCCTCTCCCGTCTGCGTCTGTGTCTGCAGGGCCCGCGTCAGGGACGGTCGGCCTCCCACGGGGGAGCTGCTTGTGCCCGGTTCACAGAAGGCCTCCCCCATCGCCACGACTCTCGTTGCAGGACTCGATGTCCTTCATGTACCAGACCCTGGAGAGGAACCTGCGGACGCTCTTCACGGGCAGCTCCCAGCGGCCGCGGAAGCACGTGTCCGGCCCCCTGGCGTCGTACTTCCTGTCCTGTCCCTACGCGAGGCTGGGCTGGTGGGTGTGCGTGTGTCTGGCTCCGTGTGCCTGTTCCTGTCGTTTGACCGATGGAGTGAGTGGCCCCTGTTGTCCGTCCATTCGTCATCATCAGCGTTACCTTGGTTGTGTGGTTGTAACGCTAAGATGTCTCCTTCACGTCGGTCAGGACGTGTGTGCCAACCTCGCGGAGTTGCCCCACCTGCAGGGCTGGAGCGCACGGGGTGCTGCCGGGGTCCTGTGCGCAGGGACAGGTGGCCGCAGGCTTGGGGAGTGACGGCGTTAGAAGGAGAAGCGCAGACAGTGGTGTGGTGACGGGAACAGTGTAGCTTTTATTTTTTTTAAAATATATATTTTTAATGATTTCAGAGAGGAAGGGAGAGGGAGAGAGAAACATCCATGATGAGAGAGAATCATGGATCAGCTGCCTCCTGCACGCCCCCCACTGGGGATCGAGCCTGCACCCCGGGCCTGAGCCCTGCCCGGGAATCCAACCCTGACCTCCTGGCTCAGAGGTCGCCGCTCAACCGCTGAGCCCACCGGCCAGGCAACAGCGTAGCTGGTAGCAGACACCAGGCGGGCTCTCTCGTCCCCACAGGGCGATGACCTCGGCCGACCTCAACCAGGACGGGCATGGCGACCTGGTGGTGGGCGCCCCGGGCTATAGCCGCCCCGGCCACATGCACGTGGGGCGCGTGTACCTCATTTACGGCAACGACCTGGGGCTGCCCCCCCTCGACCTGGACCTGGAGTCCGAGGCCCACGGGGTCCTGGAGGGCTCCCGGGTGAGGCGGCGTTCCCACAGGGGCGCCCGCTCCTCGGGCAAGTCCCGGGTGAGGGGTGGGTTTTTGGTTCGTTGGTGTTCACATGGGCCCCGGGGTTTCCAGACCTTTCCATCCCGGGCTCCCCATCTTCCTGTGTCGCGGGCGCTGCGTGTTGTGCGTGGGACGCGCGGCTGTCTCAGGGCTGCCTGAGCCGAGCTGAGCCCAGGACTCGCTGCCCCAGCCCGCAGGCCGCTTCGGCTCCGCCCTGGCCGTGCTGGACTTCAACAGGGACGGGCTGCCCGACCTGGCCGTGGGCGCCCCCTCCGCGGGCTCCGAGCAGCTCACCTACAAGGTCAGGCTGGGGGTGGGATAGGGGGTGGACAGAGGGGGGCCGAGCCGCTGGCAGCAGCAGACGGTCGGACAAGCCGGCCCAGCCTCTGGGTGGGTGACCTGGGGCGCCCCCTTCGGTCCCTGAGGAGGCCTCGGCCCCTGGCGCACCTGTTCCTGCCTCCTGGCCTCCTGCCTCCTGGCCTCCTGCCTCCTGGCCTCCTGCCTCCTGCCCCCAGCAAATGCTTTGCTCCCCGAGGTGCGGGGGGAGGTGGGAAGGTGACACAGTCCAGGCCATGGGGCTCCCGTCGGGCACAGACCCGGCCGGGCCAGGCTGCCGTCCTAACCGCTGGGCCTCGCACACGGGGGCAGGGTCATCGCATCCCACCAGGGACCCTGGGGCGGCAGAGCCAAGGCCACGCCCGCTCTGGGGCTGCAACAGCCTCGAGGCAGAGAAATGCCAGGCTGTCGGCGCCTCCCACCTGCCCCGGGAGCCAGCGGGGCCCAGGCCCGTGTCCGTCACGGGAGCCTGCCCGTGGGACGGACGGGACTGCCTGGTCCTCCCGCTCTCCCGACCTCACGGCCGCCCGGCCTGTCCTCGCCAGGGCGCGGTGTACGTCTACTTCGGCTCCAAGAGAGGAAAACTGTCCCAGGCCCCCGACGTCACCATCTCCTGCCAGGTACGTCCCCTCGGCCGGTGAGGCCTGGGGCTGGGCGTCCCCCCCAGGTGAGGACACGTGGCCTCCGTCCCCAGGACACGTACTGCAACCTGGGCTGGCGGCTCCTGGCGGCCGACGTGGACGGAGACGGCACGCCCGACCTGGTGCTCGGCTCCCCCTTCGCGCCGGGCGGCGGGAAGCAGCGGGGCATGGTGGCCGCCTTCCACTCGGACCCCGGCCGACGCCACGGAGGTAGTCCCTGCTCGGTCCCGGGCCTCTCCTCCTCACCCCACGTCCTCCCGCGTCAGTCCCGCAGCCGCCCCTTACAGGCGCTCGGGGAGGGTACGCGGCGTCCCCGAGGACAGGGAGCCCCGCCTCTGGGCCCAGGCCCCAGGGCCAGTGGCTGAGCCTGAGTCCCCCAGTGACGGAGCAGGGACACCGCGGGCGCCCGAGAAGCACTTCCTGCGGGACCTGCGAGTCCCTCTAACGTTGGGGCCTGGGACAGGGGTGGGGGTGTCCAAGAGCTCTGGGGAGAACCCGTCCGTCCATCGTTACCTACAGAGGGCCGCCTGTCCTCCTCCCTCCTGGCCTCCCTCCCTCCGGCCTCCCTCCCTCCCAGCCTCCCTCCCTCTGGCCTCCCTCCCTCCGGTCCTCCCTCCCTCCGGCCTCCCTCCCTCCCTCCAGGCCTCCTTCCTTCCCAGCCTCCCTCCTTCCTAGCCTCCCTCCCTCCCAGCCTCCCTCCCTCCGGTCCTCCCTCCCTCCCTCCAGGCCTCCTTCCTTCCCAGCCTCCCTCCCTCCTAGCCTCCCTCCCTCCTAGCCTCCCTCCCTCCCAGCCTCCTGGGTAAAGCCAGGGGGGCTGCCTGTCTTGCAGACCAGCTGAAGGTGGAGGCGGCCGACTGGCGGGTGGGGGGCGAGGAGGACTTCGCGTGGCTGGGCTACTCGCTCCACGCCGTCCGCCTGGACAACAGGACGCTGCTGCTGGCCGGGAGCCCCACCTGGAAGAACAGCAGCGGGTGAGCGGGCGCTGCTGGGCCCCTCGTCCCCTCCCCTCGTGGGCTCGGGAGACAGCTAAGTGCTCAGCCGGGGAGACGCGGAGGCTGGGCGAGGCCGCGGGTTCTCCGTAGCCATGAGAAGTGGTGCTCGGGGCCAGGGCTGCCCCTGTGAAGGGCCATGGCCTCCGGGCTCCGCGGGACTTGTCCTCTCGGCTCTGGGTGTTGCACTGCCGGGCTGGTGTCTCCAGGCCCCCCTCCCCATCACAGGCCCCTGGCCTGGCCTTCCGTCCCTGCCGTCTTCCTGTCCTTCCCTCCCACAGATGCCAGTCACGTGGCGTTAGGCCTGCCCACGCTGACCACCTCATTTATTTGTTTTGCTCATCCTCACCCGAGGACATTTCCCCACTGGTTTTTAGAGAGAGTGGAAGGGAGGGGGAGAGACAGCGACGCAGAGACACATCCATGTGCCTCCTGCACGCCCCCGACCAGGGCTGGGGCTGGAGCCGGCACCGACGGCCTCGTTTTAACAGAATCTTCTCCTTAAAGACTCTGCCTCCAAATCCCGTCACAGTCTGAGGGGCGGGGGCCAGGGCTTCAGCTGCGGATTTGGGGGACAGGTCAGCCCGTACTGGCGGGCACCCCTGTCCTTGCTGTCAGTCGGGCAGAGGGTGGGCCTGGTATCGGAGGGTCCCAACACCGGGCCTCCCTCCCTGACGCCCGCTCTGTGCCCGTGGTCACCCAGACGGACCCAGGTGCGCAGGGGGGACCTGGCGGGGGACCTGAGCACCAGGCCAGCTCCCGCCCCGGGCCCCCTGTGCCCCGTGTGCTCCCTTCCAGTCTGGGCCAGTTGTTCCACTCGCGGGACGAGAAGCAGAGCCTGGGCCGGGTGGACGGCTACTTCCCGCCCGGCCGCCAGAGCGCGTTCTCCATCTCGGGGGACAAGGTAGGGCGCCCTCGCCCAGGACGGGCGCCGCGGGGAACGTCGTCCCAGCCGGCCTTTGACTCGTGACCCTCCACAGGCCATGGGGAAGCTGGGCACCTCCCTGTCCAGTGGCCACGTGATGGTGAACGGGGCGCGGACGCCGGTGCTGCTGGTGGGCGCCCCCACGCACGGTAGGTCCCGCGGACAGGAGCCGACGCCGGCTAGGAGTCCGCTCGGCGCGCGACGTCCTGTGCCGTGTCGAGCCCGGCCCTGACGGTGTGGTTCGTTCCAGACGACGTGTCGAAGATGGCCTTCCTGACCATGACCTTGCACCAGGGCGGGGCCGCCCGCATGTACCGGCTGAGCCCGGCCGCCCGGCCCGCCCTGCTCAGCACCTTCAGCGGAGACCGCCGCTTCTCCCGCTTCGGGGGCGCCCTGCACCTGAGCGACCTGGACGGTGACGGCTTAGGTAGCCTCCTTCCCAGCACGGCCCCTCCCCCCGACCCCTGGCGGCCCGGCCGTTAGGTCCGAGTCAGGTTCAACCAGCACCAGGTGTACAGGGGGAGCTGCACTTTTTCAATGAGCGAGAATCGCGCCCCAGATAAACCAGTGGCTACGACACTGCCACCGCGCAAAGCTGCAGCTGTACCTTTAAAAACACACACACATATTTTTATTGATTTCAGAGGAAGGGAGAGGGAGAGAGAGAGATAGAAACACCAATGATGAGACAGAATCGCTGATCGGCTGCCTGCACGCCCCACACTGGGGATGGAGCCTGCAACCTGGGCCTGTGCCCTGACCGGGAGCTGAACACTGACCTGGTTCATAGGTCGACGCTCAGCCCCTGAGCCACGCCGGCCGGGCTGGGCTGTACTTTTTTATATGTACGTGTGTATTTGTATTGATTCCAGAGAGGAAGGGGGAGGGGGAGAGAGAAACATCAGTGAGAGTGAGCTGTCCCGTTGGAAGGTGGTGGCGGGTGATGTCAGAGCCACACGTCAGTGTTGAATGATCAGCAGGAAGCCGGGGTCTTGGCTGCGGGAAGGCGGCCTGGGCGCCTGTGGGAGGCGGGCGGGCGGGCGGTCGGCCAGGAGCAGGGGCAGTGGGGGGCCGGGGAGTGGGCGCTTCCCGCTGGTCTCACCGTCACAGACGAGGTCCTCATGGCCGCCCCCCTGAGGATCGCGGACATGACCTCGGGGCTCATCGGGGGAGAGGACGGCCGCGTCTACGTCTACAACGGCAGGCGCACCTTCTTCGGCGACATGACGGGCAAATGCAAGTCCTGGACGTCCCCGTGTCCAGAGGAGAAGGTAGGGTTCTCGGGCAGAGCGCGGCCCGGGTCCCAGGCGGCTCTGCGGCCTTGCGGGGTCGCGTCCACCCTGGCACACACCGTCTTTACCGGAACCGAGTTCTGGTCAGGACACAGCCCTCGGCTGCGTTTTAAAGGCCCAGCCGCCTAGTTCTTGCCCTGCAGCTCGCCACCGGGACCTGGTGCCCCGTGAGCTCTGGCTCCGCCCACTGCGCCCGTTCCCCCCCTGCGTCCTGGTCCCCCGCCTCGTTTCCTGGGCCTACAGCTCCTGGCCATACTTATTTTCCAATTTAAAAGTTATTTTTTAACTTGAAAAAGTTAATGAAAGTTTATTGTAAAAATTTACACAAAATGGTACAAAGAAAAATGAAAGACCATCTACCTCGAATTCCACTCTGCAGAGATAAGGCCTGCGAACCTTCTAGGATTTTTCCCTAGAACTTGATGATACATCGAATCCGCATCAAAGCTACTGGGTTGGTGTCAGGCCCCTTTATGTGGAGAAAGGAGACCAGGGAGGCTCCCGGCACCTGCGGGGAGCCCAGAGCAGATAGGAGCACAGCCCTCCCCCGCCGGTCACACTGTGCGCATCTCCCCCGCAGGCCACACTGCGCACATCTCCCCCTGCCAGCCACACTGCGCGCATCTCCCCTGCCACACTGCGCGCATCTCCCCTGCCACACTGTGCGCATCTCCCCTGCCGGCCACACTGTGCGCATCTCCACCCGCCAGCCACACTGTGCGCATCTCCACCCGCCGGCCACACTGTGCGCATCTCCCCTGCCAGCCACACTGCGCGCATCTCCCCCACCAGCCACACTGCGCGCATCTCCCCTGCCGGCCACACTGCGCGCATCTTCACCCGCCAGCCACACTGCGCGCATCTCCACCCACCAGCCACACTGCGCGCATCTCCCCCGCCGGCCCCACTGCGTGCATCTCCCTTGCTGGCCACACTGTGCTCCGCACCACACACAGCGCTGCCCCGTGTTTGCTTTACCTGCCAACGTGCAACACGTTCCAGTGCCTCCCCAGCGTCTCATTTATGTTTAGCAGTTGTCGCGTATTTTATCTGTAGGCGAGCTGTAGTTCATTTAGCCACTGTTATATGTAATATTCACATATAGACACTTTTACGCACGTATTTTTCTTTTATTAAGTATATTTTTATTGATTTCAGAGAGGGAGGGAGAGGAAGAGAGAGATAGAAACATCAATGAAGAAAGAGAATCATGGATCGGCTGCCTCCTCTGCACACCCCCCTTGGGGATGGAGCCTGAAACCCGGGCATGTGCCCTGACCGGGAATGGAACCGTGACCTCCTGGTTCATCGATCACGCCAGCTGGGCCACATGTGTTTTTTCTGGCCTGAATTCCTCTCAGGGGAATTCCTGGTGTCGGAGAGCACGTGCATCTTAAGGCTCCTGCAGACGGGGAGGCGGGGCTCAGGGAGAACTGGCCGAAAACCCCACTTGAACGTAGGAACTGAGCCCCCTCCCTCACCGTGTCTTTCAGGCCCAGCACGTCCTGATTTCCCCGGAAGTAAGTACCGCGGGAGTGAGGGGGGCTGCGGGGCCCCTGCCCCTCCTGGGAGCTGTCCGCGTGGCGAGTCTCCCAGGGCCTGTCACCGCTCTCTCCGCAGGCGAGCTCGCGGTTCGGGAGTGGCCTGGTCACCGTGCCATCCCAGGACAAGGTGGGGCCAGGGCTGGGCTCTGGCATGCTGTCCCCGGGCTGGGGTTTGGGGGGGGGCCTCATTCAGACGGGTTGTTTTCACTTGGGAAAGAGAGGAACACCCCTCACCACACACACACCCCCATGGGAGAGGTCCCCGAGGACAGGTGGGCTCACAGCTCTGTCCCTTCGGGGCCCGGGGAGCACGGGGCTGAGGACAGGGAGCCAGAACCAGGCGAGGCCCCACCTGAGCTGTTTCTGCTGCCTCTGGTGGGCTGGGACGGGCACGGGCGTGGGTGAGGAGCGGGCCCTCTGGTGGGCTGGGACGGGCACGGGCGTGGGTGAGGAGCGGGCCCTCTGGTGGGCTGGGACGGGCACGGGCGTGGGTGAGGAGCGGGCCCTCTGGGCCCCAGGCGGGCAAGACAGCCGAGGTCCCGGCCCATGTCTCCAGGTCCTCTGATGACTAACGCTCTGTCTCTCCAGAACCAAGTGGTCGTGGCCGCGGAAAGGAGCTCTCTGGGAGCCCGACTGGCCGGGGCGCTTCACGTCTACAGCCTGGACTCAGACTGGAGCCCTGCCCGTGTGCCCGCCGCCCCCGCGGACACCGGGAGAACCTGATGGAAGGAGGCGAGGCTCCTGGGAGTGGAGACACGCGCAGCCAGACTGTCTGGAAACGAAACAGTGCGTCCGACTGCGCCACAAGCACGCGGCATCGTGGGCACCGGCCGCTCTCCTGCCTAAGTTAACCCCTAAGACAGCACGTGGACACCGTCGCGCGGGAAACTAACACCCGCGGCCGACGAATTAAATGCTCACGGCGTGATTCTGAATGGAAATACCGTCTAGAGTTCTAGTCTCATTAACACACACCTGAACCTATAAGTTTAACTCAAAATTACCTTTATTTCAAGATCTCAGAACACATTCCCATATGTTGGCAGTTGTTGGTTTACGTGTTTTTTGCAACGTTTGTCTATGCGACAACTTTCTTCAGAGCGAAGGGGCGGGAACGCTTGGTGCCTAACAGACCAGCTCTGATGGGAAGAGTGGGGTGAACGCGGGCTCCACCCATTAGACCTCCTCCTCGGGGTCACACAGGTAAACCCGAAACTGAGCTGGGATTTAAACATGGCAGTTCCCCAAAGGAGGCTGCACAGCTCTGGGGGCCTCAGCAGGACAGCCTCTCGGGGGCTCTGTGGGGCTGTGGCCTGTGCAGCGGGGGGAGGGGGTGGAGCTCCCTCAGAGGCCGGCCTCCCGACGGCGGCCCGCGGTCCTGGCACCGCGGGTCCTGGCACCACGGGTCCTGGCACGGGAGCTCGGTGAGCGGCGCAGCCTGCTCACTGCCTCACGCTGCCGAGCATTTGGTGCTCTAGCACCTACTTCCAAAGAATTGTTTGCGCTCAGTCCATTTCAACTCAAAACTGAAAACCGCTGAGCGCTGTGCGTGTGGGCACAGGCTGTCCCTGCTGGGAGATGTCGGTGTAAGGGGCCCCGCTGTCTCTGCGCTGGGCTGACACCCGGACCCTGCTCATCGCCCACCAGGAGGCCCCTTTACCAGCCGAGGTAGGTGCACTATTTCCCTTTTATCCGCGGACACGACTCTCCCCAAAGCCACAAGCGCACACCAGAAAGCAACACCAATCGATTCTACGCCTGGTCAAACGGAACTCTGCTCTCTGGGCGACCCACTCCTGTCACAATTGAGGGTTCTGACCCGTTTTACAAGAACAGGACCAAACCCGGCACAGGGAGCCCTGCCACGGGGACTGCACGTGGCCCTGCTGACCGAGGGCTTTCAGCCACGGCAGAGCGTGGAGCGCAAGAAACTTCACCTGTGCCCTTCACATCAGCCGGGGTAGCAGTTTTCTTCCGATCGCCAAGCCCCGTACAGGGGCCTGGCCACCGCCTCCCAGTGTCCTCTGGAGCCGGGCCCAGCACGGGGTGCCTTTGTGACGCCTGCCCGTGCTGCCTGCAGGGCTGCTCTGGATGAGCGGTATGGTTAGGGCTAGGGCAAGGCTATGACTAGGCTCAGGGCTAAGGTTAAGGGATATGGTTAGGGCTAGGGCAAGGCTATGACTAGGCTCAGGGCTAGGGTTAAGGGGTATGGTTAGGGCTAGGGCAAGGCTATGACTAGGCTCAGGGCTAGGGTTAAGGGGTATGGTTAGGGCTAGGGCAAGGCTATGATTAGGCACAGGGCTAGAGTTAAGGGGTATGGTTAGGGCAAGGGCAAGGGCAAGGCTATGACTAGGCTCAGGGCTGGGGTTAAGGGATATGGTTAGGGCTAGGGCAAGGCTATGACTAGGCTCAGGGCTAGGGTTAAGGGGTATGGTTAGGGCTAGGGCAAGGCTATGATTAGGCACAGGGCTAGAGTTAAGGGGTATGGTTAGGGCAAGGGCAAGGGCAAGGCTATGACTAGGCTCAGGGCTGGGGTTAAGGGATATGGTTAGGGCTAGGGCAAGGCTATGAATAGGCTCAGGGCTAGGGTTAAGGGGTATGGTTAGGGCTAGGACAAGTCTATGGTCAGGCTTAGGGCTGGGGTGAGGGTTAAGGGAATGGTTAAGGCACAAGGAGCTGAGCAGCTCAGAGACGGCCCGGCACAGGGGTGCTGGTGGAGAAGAGGGTGAAGCCTGTGACTGTTTTGAGGGACACAGGAGGGGCCAGCTGAGCCCGCCCTGGGGATCTGGTCTCCCTGGCCCCCAGAAGATCGGGGGTTGTGGCTTATGCTGGCCCCCAGAAGATCAGGGGTTGTGCCCTAGGAAGTGCGTTTTAAACACCCACCCAGGTAGGTGAGCAGGTCCCGGGAATCGCTGAAAACATGGGGGCCTGGGAAGGCTGGAGCGGGTGGGGGAGGCTCGAGGTCGCCTGCCCCCGGGCACTGGCATGTGGGTGAATGTTGGCTCAGGCCAAGGGAAGGTGGGACCTGAGGGGTGAGGCAGACTGTCCCTAGAGCCCAGGGAGCCTCTCTGTCCTCGTGAGCCCGAGGCTGGGCTGTCGGGGGAGGAGACAGAGGTGCGTGGGTGGCTGCCTTAGGCTCTGGGCAGAGGGTTAGGGTTAGGGTAGGGTTAAGTCTAGGGCTAGGGTAGGGTTAAGTCTAGGGCTAGGGTAGGGTTAAGTCTAGGGCTAGGGTAGGGTTCGTCGAGGCCTAGGGCTAATGTTAGGGCTAGGGGACTCCTGCCTTGAACCTCCAGAAACAGGAAAGGTTGGGCGTCAAGGACGGCAGCTCTGAGGCGAACAGCCATCAGCCACTGCTCTGACCCGAGCTCTGGTTGAAAGCGAAGGGGAAGGCAGAGCTAGGCATCTCCCCTCCTGCAGCCTGGGGGTGCCCCTTCCCCCGCTCCCAGGAACCACCAGCAGCTAAGAGCCAGGAACTGAGGACACTCAGCTCTACTTCCAAAGGCATAGTTGCAGCCAAGCAAACAGAGCAGTTTGGGGTTGAAAGCTGAAATCTTGATGAACTGGAATCCACATAAAGCTGACGTGAGAGGATCGTGCCCCCTTTATTCACCGTCCATGAAGGGAGCGAATGGAAGAAACGAAGGCGCTGCCAGCGGCTCCCAGCATGGACTGCGGAGTGTGAGGCTGGTGTGCGCTGCCAGCCCTCGGCCGCCTGGGCAGGCTGTTCGCGGACGGGCCCGTCTCAGCACCGCGGCTGCTGGACACTCCTTTTCTCGATGCGCATGGAGTCAGGTCCAGGCCGCACCGCGGTTCAGTCAGCCCCTGCCTGCCTCCGGCTGTGAAGGCAGCTCTGCAGGCTGCAGAGCAGAGTCCTGGCCTCTGACCAAGAAGCCCCTGGTCTCCTCGGAGCCCGGAAAGCGCGGTCACGTCCTGGTCGGTCGCTCGCCGGGCCTCCCTCGGACGACAACGTCGCTCTGTGCTTGGCTCGGTCTCACCAGCGACTGCCGTGCGAGCCGCGCTCACCGGGGCGTGAGGACGCTCCTGCTGGACCCCAGCCCGTCCGGCCTGAGGCTGGGCTTCGTGTCCAGCCGCCCGTCTGCCCGCAGCGTCTTCCTAGGCAAGGAGGCCACCTGAGCAGAGCAGGAAGCGGCGTGTTAGTGGCGTCTTTCCTACAAGGCAGGCCATCCCGTCACCGCTGAGGGGACCCGCCCACGGACCGGTGTGTCGCGTGGGACGGGAGAAAGGGCGGCAACCTCTCTTCTCCCAGTGACAGCGCTGGCTCCTGCGTTTCCGTTTCGTAATGAAGCCGCAGCAGGGTCCCTGCCATCTCCTGGGCTGCAGTGCTTGTCCCCCCGCCCCCCCTCCCCCCAGCAAGCAGTCCTCCTTCTTCTGGGCGGCTCCTAAGTGCTTCACACACATCGTCTTACTCAGCTCCCCTAACCCCGCGAGGCAGGTGGTGCTGACGTGACTGGCGGTGGGGAACCGAGTGGCTTTGAGGCATTAAATAACTGCTCAGGTCCAGGAGTCTGCCTGACCCACACTGGCTGTGGCGTGACAGCCATGGCTGTGGCCGCTCGGCCTCTGGCCGGGACCCACACTACGTACCATCGGAGGCACGGGAGCCTCTAGCTGCCGCCCGAGGAAGGACAGCAGCCGCCTCCAGATCAGGCCACTGCCCATGAACATGATCCCGGTGACCAGCCAGAACACCCTGTGGTCCTGGAAGAGAGCGGCGTGCGTGTGGATCACGGAGGCCCCGGGGGAGGTTCGTCTGGTTCTGACCTTGAGGGCATCCAGGGCTACTGAACCGCTGGAGGCCGGAGTGGCCTCAGGTTCATGTCTCTTAACGACCACTTTTCAAGGTGAACAGGGGTCCCGATGGAGACCGTGGACAGCGCAGGCTGCCAGCCAGAGACACGGCCCGTTGGACTCGCCAGGACACAGACCCGAGCCAGAGCTGAGCGCAGGGTCGGGTTCATGCCTAGGAGTCTGACAGGGACGAGCCGAGCTCGGCCAGCGCCACGCCACGTTCCCATGCCAGGCGCAGAGCAGAGGGACTGCAGGTCTCTGGGTTCAAATGTGACTGTGACTCTCAAGCTCTGCCCTGGGCAAGTTACTGACGTTTTCTGGGCCTCACTGTTCTCATCTGTGAAGTGGGAACAATCACGCCCACTTTCAGAGCTGTGACGGCTGAGCCACACGCTGTGCCGCTGGCCAGGGCGCTGCCTGCCTCCCGCCGGCCAGCGTGACTCCGTCTGAGAAGCAGGAAGCCTGCTGTCTGTGCCATGGAGACAAGGTCTGGAGCCTGCCTGGCTGTGGACGGGCCAGAGAGCACATTTCCTGTCCCGAGGGGAGTGGACAGTGAAGACTTACTTTTTAAAGTCTGTTTTAAAAACGGACCTTCAAAACATGAAAAAACAACCCCTGGCTCACTGAAACAACACCTCACCTCCTCAAGGGACGATTCCAAATTCATTCCAAAGGCAACTCCGATCAGGCCGAAGAGCGAGAGCGAGAAGGTGCCCATGGTCAGCTGCAGGTTCAGCCGCATCATGACGTTGCGGTGGCTGTGGGACAGCGTCGGGTCAGCTGGCCCACGGCCAGGGCCCCCGGGGCCTGCAGGCACTGCCTGCCCCAGGAGCCAGGCCCACGCCGGCCGCGGCAGGCATACCTCTCCCTGAGCGGCCCCTCCGCCGCGCCCACCTGTCCAGGTTGAGGAAGATGACGCTCTGCGAGTCGTCGATCAGTGCCCGCAGCTCACGGGCCGCGTGCGCCAGGTCCTCGGCCAGCCGGTGGCAGTTCTCCAGCAGCAGCTCCATCTCCTCCGCGTGGTCGATGCCCGTGCTGCTCTGCTCACTCCAATCACAAGCGCCACGTAAGCAGCGCCCACGCACCACACACCCAACCCCCGCGTGAGCACATGACGCTCGCTCCCAGCGAGCCCACTCGCCTGCCCTGTCTGTCACGGCCGTCTGAGGGCCATCCCCTGACCCCGAGCACCACACAGGGAAGTCCCCGCACAGGCACCTGCTGCACAGGGAGGGAGCCCCACTACCCATGACAGCGACGTCCAGACGTGTGACACGGACGGACAGACGGGTACAAGTTAGTACAAACCAGTGAACCAAAACCACAGGCTGAGCACGAAGGCACAGAGATTCCCTGCCCCAGGCCCTGGCCTCGCACAGAGCGATGCTATGAGGATACGACACAGCTTTTCCCCCCCCAGGAGGCGGGGCAGAGCTCCACCAGCCACGCTGCTGCCGGCAGAGGAGACCCGCCCAGGACACAGCGAAGGGCGACAGCGTGTCCCCGTTTCTGCTGCTAGGCCTTGCTGGGCCCAGCTCTTGTCATCTCAGCTTCCTTATGGGAGAGAGGTGACGCTTAAACCTGCAGACCGTCCTCTGTGCACATTACAAAGCGTCTGTGTGAGCTTCTGACCCTGATCTACAGACAACAGTGGGACACCGAGTGCAGGAGCCCCAAGCCCCGAGCCCGAGGGCCCTGAGGGAGGGCCCAGTGCCCGGAGGGAGGACCAGTGCCCCCGAGGGGATGGCTAAGGGCCCCCGAGGGATGGCTAAGGGCCCCCGAGGGGAAGGCCAAGTGCCCCCGAGGGGATGGCCAAGTGCCCCCGAGGGGATGGCCAAGTGCCCCCGAGGGGATGGCCAAGTGCCCCCGAGGGGATGGCCAAGGGCCCCCGAGGGATGGCTAAGGGCCCCCGAGGGGAAGGCTAAGGGCCCCCGAGGGGATAGCTAAGGGCCCCCGAGGGGATGGCTAAGTGCCCCCGAGGGGATGGCTAAGGGCCCCCGAGGGGATGGCTAAGGGCCCCCGAGGGGATGGCTAAGTGCCCCCGAGGGGAAGGCTAAGGGCCCCCGAGGGGAAGGCTAAGGGCCCCCGAGGGGATGGCTAAGGGCCCCCGAGAAGGAGGAGCTCGGCCTGGGAGTCGGGGCAGGAAGGCCACTCACAAGACCTCGGGGTCGCTCCACTTGCTGAGGCAGAGCTCCTCCAGCCGCTCCTCGTCGTCCAGGATCTCCAGGATCGCCTCCTTGAACATCTGGACGTCCGTCTCCAGCTCGGACAGGCTGAGGGCGGGTGCACGGGCGTGATGGCGCCATGGACTACGGATCCGTGTCACCACGAGGACAGTGCCCCCCCTCGCACACAGGCGGCGGACAGGGATGTGTCAGCGGTGCTCTGCCTTCTACACGCAGACCAAGAACTGAGCCCCCAAGCAGGGCCCGGACAGAGCCGGACGCAGCCTTCCTGCCCCATCACCCTTCCCTCTACTCGGCGCCCCGACAGGAAGTCACCATCAGCAGCACTCGCTGGCACTTTACAGACCAGTGGTGACCCCACGGATTGTGTGTCTGGGCTGACGCTACACACGTCACTGAGAACCAGGACAGGGACGTGCCGGACACCTGCTCACCTTTTGCCGTTTTGCAGCAGGATGTGCAGTTTGCTTCTGTCCACAGAGGAGTGTTTGGGGTCCACTAACGCCTCCAGGGTGTCGAGGATCCGGGGCTCCAGCAGGCGCAGCTTCCCCTGCAGCTTGCTGATCTAGAGCAACACGACCTCGCGTGAGAAGCCAACCTTCTCAGAACGCTCAGGGCCAGTGAGCCGTGGGGTCAGACACCGTCTGGAACAGCTGGGGCAGCGGGTAATGCTGCAGAGTGCGGCCTGCAGGAACGGCTGTCCCGGCGGCCCAAACACCCGTCTGCTGGGGACAGAGGACCAGGCACATGCTGTTACCAGGCTCGCACCTGAGGGGGACTAACTCCTGTCACAAAAGGTGGGAGGATCGATTAAGTGGAAGGAAATCCGCCCTTCCGTGGTTACAACTCGAACTTCCATTTGGTAAATACATCTGCTCTTTGTAAACAGAATACAGTCCAAACTCCTATGAACAAAACTCTTTGGAAACTAAAACACAGCTTGACTTAAAAATAAATCGGTGTGAAGTCAGAAGTGCTCTTCTTATCCAGGCCCGCGGCATGGGGCGCCCGGCGGGTGTGCACTGAGACAGCGGTGCCAGCGGCTCTTGCGCCGGGACCCGCCCCTGCCTCGGGAACCGCAGTGGGACCGAGGGCACACATTCCAGCAGATGCGCCTCCCGCCGGGCAGCTGCGCCCATGGCAGCTCCTCTCCTCGCCCTCGCCTGCGCTGTCCTGGCCTGCTAACGTGTCTTCCTCCTCGGCAGCATTTGGACCAGGACCAATGCAGCCGGCTGCATGGACGGGCTTACCCGGTACTGCAGGAGTGCTTCCATGGCTCTGAACTCAAAGGGCAGAGGGTACGTGACCAGCTGGCCCTCTCCGGCCAGCTGCGCGGGGAGCTCCCGGAACAGCCACTGCTCCAGGTTTAAGTGACGATAATCCAGGATCAGGAGACACTCGGGGGTGATCACCGCTTTCAGGTACTGCGGGGAAAGAGGGTGTGACAGGCGAGGGTTCTACAAAGACGGTGCCCATTATGCTAGAAAAGCAACACAGGAAGGAGCCTGTGCCACTGTGTCAGTGATATAAAGCCTACAGGGTGGTTTCTTCACACCTTTTCCAACATTTTATTATGAAAATTTTTATACAGAAAAAGTACACAGTGAACACCCACGTCCGTGCCACCTACACAATTAAATGGCGGCTAGCTTTGTTTTGCCGCGTGCTTCCCTACCCGCCTCAGAGCTGCGTTTGTTCCAGAGCCACTTTAAGCCGCCGGGAGGGACCTCACCTCCATCCTCAGGATGATCCTGTTGTTTCTGGTGGTGATGCTCATGAGGTGCTGGAAGCGCAGATCTCTGGCCTGAAGACCTAATTCTTGGTATAAGTCCGTTTTCTTCCTTTCTGAGAAAGAAATGTTTTCAAGAAAAAGAAGTGGCTGGTCTAATCCAGCAAAGAGCTTAATCTTCGTATCAGAGCACCCCCCCCCCCACCAAGATAGTTTTGTTATTAGCAGAAGCCAAAGATAACAGGAGTGTTTTAAATGCCTGTTTTTACCTCAAGGACACACTCAGGCTAAAGCTAGTCTGACTCTAGTATTCTTCCTCCTCCTTCCCCACCTCATGAAGCCTCTCTGTGCGCAGGCGCTCCCGGGGCGGAAATAGAACCACGCGCGCCTGTCAGAGGGGCACGGCACCTTTAACAGGACCTGCGTTCTGTTATTCTCACTCCCTTATCACCTTCGATATTTTAAATCTGGGAAGAGAGAGGTTCAATTTTCTTTCTTCTTGGACTAACACAAAACGAGAAAAAGTCCGTCCTCAGACTAGACTCTCGGCCTGAAAACTCAATGTATTCCCCAAGAGGAAGCAGAATGGGTGACAGGTCCCAAGCGGTGGTACTGGCGACACTACTGTCTGCACCTGTCCAGTCGAACCACAGGTGTGGCAGTGCTCCAGGCAGAACAGCCTTCGGAGGAGCTACTGAGCAGAAACACCGAAATGTGTCCGAGGACCTCAGGAACAGCAGGAGGGGTCATGGAGGGGTGCGTGGGAGACCCGAGCCTGCCTCCGAGGTCAGACCGTGAAGGGATCTGTGTCACTTTAGAAACAGAGTGACCAGCAGAGCCCAGCGCCCACCCGCCCCTCGTCTCCTGTCCCCACAGTTGGTGGGGGCCCGTGACTCCGCCTCCCCCAGAACACGGGGGGCACGGCTGCGGACCAGGAGTGAAGAGACGGAGGGAAGAGTGTTCCTGTGCCTTTAACGTCCGGGCAGAGCACGAGTGGCCCTGAGAACAGTCCAGGCACCCAGCCCCAATGAGGACAGATGGACACGCTGCACAAAGACCGCTCCCTGCACGCACCCATCCACGCTAAGGGTGCTCTGTTCACAGCACCGCCTGCCATTCCTTGATTTCCGTCAGACTCACGCATTCAGTGATTACAAAGAGACGATGCAGAAGAAACGTGAAGATACTCACCAAAAGACGTCACATTTCCTCCTTTGTCAAATTTTGTCTGGAGAGAGATAATAAAAACAAAACATTTGTTCTCCCAAATCAGTAAACTCTCTGGTATCACACCATACGGTACTGTATCCCACAAACACTGACATACACGTGGAAACCCACTGCGCTTGTTTGGGTTAAAGTCGGTTCTGAGTGAAGGGTTGAAACTCCCTTTTCCTTTGCTGGACACGCTGACCGGGGGCTCTGGAGTCGTCAGTGAAGTCCCACTGGCTGAGCACAACCCCAGGACGAGACGACGCAGGAGAAGTGCTCTCTCTAAGTTATCAGGCGCCTGGCACGTACTCACCACAGTAAACACGGGGGCGACGCTGGCGAGCGTGGCCTGAGCGACATCGGACGTTCTCAGCAGGTGCATTTCACCTGGAGAAGGAATGAGAGAATTCCGTCAGCCCACGACTGGCTGTCACATGTGGCCTAGAGACAACTCTCAGGAGCGTGCTCTGCAGACTATTCTGCTATTTTTTAAAATCTTTTCCTGGGGGAGAAAACACTCATGTGTGCAGTCTGCAGGTGCGTATGTTCGGTTCAAAGGGGAAAGGTTTTCAGACGGCTTCGGTGAGGCAGAATTACGGTGGGTTCCCACCACTGTCCTTCCTAATCACCTCCGAGCTGGGTGAACAAATGTTCAACGCGGTGTTGAGACGAAAAGGAAAGGCCCGTCTTTTCTGCATAATTTAAAAGGCTCCTCATGGGCACGGCGTCGGGAGGCGTATGTTAGGAAGCAGGTCCCAAGTGCCCGGACCTCTCACATTCCAGGATCAGGTGGGTTGCTTGACCTGCACACTAGGGAACCTACAGACTTGACTTCCTTGTATTAACTTCTTTTCCACACACTTTACTGTGGCTACGTGCAAAATACCAACGGCACTGGAACGAAGGCAATGCTACTTGAAAATCATTTAAACCGCGTGACTCGACTGCGCTGACGGGGGCTCTGAAGTATCACCAGGCCCATTCAGCACCTAACAAAAAGCACTGTTCAAAGCCATGAACCCGAGGGGAGCGGGCGGAGGTGGGAAAACACTTCCCATTATCCGATCCGTCCAAAGCAGACGCTCAGCTCTGATCCCCGCCTCCCACGTACACCGGCCTACAGTCTACGGTGCTGTGGATGCTGTGCTTCTTAGCCCCCAGGCCTGTTGTTACCATTTGCGAAGTGCAGACCGCATTTTAAGGGTCAGCATTTCCCCGGGCGGAGATTCTGCATCTCAGTGTTTGCCCTAAAACACCAGCGGGCCTGGCTGCTTTGGCTCAGTGCTCAGAGGTGGGCCTGCAGGCCGGGCGGGGTTCAAGTCCCAGTCAAGTGCAGGAGGGACCCCAGCTGGAGGTGCCCCAGCCCTGGGAGGGGTGCGAGCAAGAGGCAACCAATCGATGTCCCCCCCCCCCAGCCCCCGCCACTCTCTCTAGAAATCAATGGAAAAAATGTCCTAGGGTGAGAATTTTTAAAAAAGAGACCTCTATTAAATTATAAACAACAACAGCAACAAAAAACAATCGGACGGGCTGAACCCGGGGAGCGTGGCTGGGAAGGAGGTGGAGGCGCCGGGTGGCGTTGGGAGCGCAGCCGACTGCCGGCAGCGCGAATGGGGAAGCCGGGCTGCTCGGCCACATGAGCACCGCGCGCTCCGGTTGGTGGAAATGCCGGCGGTCGTCGCGCTTCATCATCCGGCGAAGACGCACCGCTCCGGTCCCTCCTCCGGCCGCACCGACCCGCCAGCGGTCGGCCGCGCTTGACACCACAGTCCGCCCTTGCTCGGCGCGGTTCTTACCCAAGTCTCCCCAGGGCGACCCACCCCGTTCCCGGGACCAGCGGAGCGGCGCCCGCGAGGAGGACACCTATCCCAGTATTTCAGGCCGCGGGGCCCGATCCTGACTTCCCAGCTGTCACGATGAGTAAGGGCGACGCTGGATTCAAAAACCACGGGTGCCCCGGGCGCTTCGGGCGGGAGCTCTGCCCGGGGACCGCGAGGAGGACGGGCCGGCCAGGGGCCGAGGTCACCGCGGCGTCCGGGGCTGCGGGCGGGGCCGTACCTGCCAGGCGGGGCCCGCGCGGTGCGCCGGGCAGCGCGGCCCAGCTCCCTCCGAGGGGTCCGGCGGCGCGCGCGGGGGTCAGGCCCCAGGCCGGAGCGCACAGGACGCGCGGGGGCAGCCGCAGCGCGCGCGGCAGGAGCCGGGGCAGGCCCCGCAGGCATTCCATGGCGCGGCAGCGAGGCGGGGGCAGCAGCGAGCGCCCAGCCCGTCATGCCGGTCGCTGGCGGGTCAGCGGCACTTTGCGACCCCGCGCACGCGCCCGAGGTCCCGCCCTCCCCGCCGCGCACGCGCACGCTCCCGAGGTCCCGCCCTCCCCGCCGCGCACGCGCACGCGGGACGGCCCTGCCTGCCGCGCCAGTGCCGTGCGCGCTGCGCCGGCGCCTCACTTCCTGCGCATGCTCAGAAGGGGCCTGTGGGAGCGCTCGCGTCCCGCCCGGGTGCGGGAGGAGGGGCGGGCTCGGCCAGGTGGGGCGCGCTACCTGCCGGAGGCGAGCGGAGGAGCCCAGGCGGGACGCTGCGGCCCTGGCGCCGCTGGTTTCCGTGAACCAGCGGGAGAGCTCCGTGCTTGGTTGCGCGGGTGGCGGCCCGGGGGTCACTGGACTTGTCCGTCTCCTCCCCGCGTAGCTCAGCTGGCGGCCAGGCCGGGGTCTCAGGTGCAGGTGCAGGTGCTCTGCACTGGGAGGAGCTGATGTCGGGGTGCCCCTTCGTGGTGTTTGGAGGACGGTGACACCCTAAATCCTGTCGTTGCTTCCGCACCGCTGCGCCGGGACCCCCTTAGCTCTGCGGTTCCCAGGAGTGCGGTCCGCTGGGGAGGTGGGGCCTGTGCTCCGTCCTGTCCTTCCGTTTATTACCGGCTCCCGAAGTAATGACTTTGCCCCTAGAATCTTCTAAAGGCAATCAATCGATGAGGCTTTATTTCTATGTTAGTGTGAGTTTATTAATATAAACATATTTGGTGTGTTACAAGAACAGGGTATTTATATTCTAGGGGTTTTTTAGGGTCTGGTATAAGACAGGTCTTTTTTTTTTTTAGATAACCATTTGGGACTAGCCAATGCTTTGTTAAAAATTCATTTTAGAGCCTCGCAGGTGTGGCTCCGTGGATAGAGCGCTGGCCTGCCGACTGCAGGGTCCCTGGTTCGATTCCGGTCAAGGCAGGTGCCTCGGCTGAGGGTTGATCCCGGACAGTGGCCGCGGCGCTTGCAGGAGGCAACCAATCAATGTGTCTCTCTGTCTCCCCCTCCCTTCCACTCTCTCTACAAATCAATGGAAAAGGATCCTCAGGTGAGGATTAACAACAACCTTTTTATTTTAAAAATATTTTTTAGCCCTCACTGGTTTTGGTCAGTGGATAGAGCATCAGCCTGCGGACTACAGGGCTCCAGGTTCGATTCCGGTCAGGGCACATGCTGGGGTGCGGCTCATCCCCAGAGGGGAGCGTGCAGGAGGCAGCTGATCAATGATTCTCATGATTGATGTTTCTCTCTCCCCCTGCCGCTTCCTCTCTGAAAGCAATAAAAATAAAAAGTATTTTTATTGCTTTCAGGAAGGGAGAGGGAGAGAGAGAGAAACATCAATGATGAGAGAGAATCATCCATCGGCTGCCTCCTGCACGCTCCCCTCTGGGGATGAGCCGCACCCCAGCATGTGCCCTGACGGGAGCCGGGGTCTGCTGTTGCTTCAATTCCGCTAACATCTCCGTCGTAAAGGGAGGGATAGGACTGTCCCCAGACCAGGCGAGGGAGGCGCAGACCCCGAATTCTTTCAGCGCCCCCAGCATCTCCCGCCCCCACACCTGGAGGCCTCCTTCAGCCCCCCACCCCAGGGTTTCCTCCTTCACAGACTTCCTGCACCACGTTTGACTGGTGGCTTCGGTTTCTCAGGACAGACTGTGGGGGCCCTGGTGGGGTCCGCAGACACCCGCCTTGAGGGCGTCCCTGGAGTGTCGGGGTTCAGCCCCTCGCCCCACAGTTTGCCGGCTCCATCCCCTGGGCTCCCCTCACTGCCGACAGGGAGACGGTCTGTCTGCCGTGGGCGCTCTGTGATGCCCGCGAAGCAGTTCGCACAGCACCTGCCCGGCCAGTGCCGCTCACCTGTTGGAGGGGGACCCACCGCACCTGCCCCGGGCCCTCCGGGCGGACGGACGGACTGGCAGAAGCCTCCTGCTTCCCGCTGCAGCAGGTGGGCGGCGGGGGGGGGGGGGGGGGGGGCGGCGCCTCTCCTTCCCGAAGGGGCCGGTTCCGTGGAGCCACCCGCGCTCGGAGGCCGCCGCCGCCGGGGGCGCTGCGCCTCTGCCCGCCGCTTGCCCCGGGTTTGGGTTTGCCCGCTGCGGGCGCTGCGTGGCCCCCAGTCCCGCCTGGAGCGCAGGATGCGGTGCCTCGGTGCCCAGAGCCCGGTGAGTGCCGCTCGGGGAAGGGGAGGGGAGGGGAGGGGCGGACTCGGGGCCCACCTGCGCGCACCTGCCCCGCTCTGCGCGGACAGAGCCCTGCCCGCACACCGAGCCCTGGGACCCATGGTGGGCTCCTCGGACCCCACTCTGCTGGGGCGCTGGCGGGGGGAGGCTGGCCTAGGGGTGCGACCAGGTGCACCGCCAGGTCGGGACTTAGGGCGAGGAGCAGGTGTTTGCGAGCTCCCAGAACAAACACACACACAAAGGACGTTCCTCGGCGCAGTCCTCCAGCAAGTTTGGGCTGCCCCAGGTGGGACCCACAGGTGACCGCGCCCTTTCTTCCGCGCTCCCCTCTTTTCCTGGCAGGTTTCTGCAGAGAGAACCCCCCAGCGAAGAGAGTGGCGGCCTCAGATTTACAGGAAATGCACCGACAAGGCCTGGCTGCTCCTGTTCTTCCTCTTCTGGGCGGGATTGGTGAGCGTGGCCGCCTGGCGGGGAGGGGACTGGTGTGTGGGCCCCACAGAACTGTGCCCCACCTGTACATCGCACGGCTAGACCTTTCCTGGGGGAGCCTAGGTGTGTATGTGGGGGGGGGGGTCGGTCCAGGTGAAAGCTGTGCCACCATGGGAGGCACCTGCCTAGGGCAGGATGAGCACTATCCCGGAACGCTGGTCAGGTGCGTGCTCACCTGGACAGCTGCCTGGTCCTGCAGGGCTTCCGAACAGAAGGCTTCGTTAGGGGCCAAGGCCATGGGGTAGGAGGAGAGGCTGTGGGGTAGGAGCGGGGAGATGGGATCGTTTCTTAGCCCGCGTGCGGTCTCTCTTCCACACTCACTTCGTGGAGGTGCTCATACCTCCTCAGCCCCTAGGTTAAAATGTCCCTCAGGCGTTTGCTGTTCCTTTAACACAGGACAGCCCAAGGTGAGCCTGGACATAGATGACTCTTAGCCGAGGGAAGCAGGCCTGTGCCACGAACCCGCTAGTGCGGTAGCTGATCACTGCCCCCCACCCCCCACCCCCAATTTCTTTCCGGTTTCCAGGTATGTGGTTGCTGGCAGACCTGCCCAGGCTGTGCTGCTTGGTCCTGGGTGTGTCCCGTGGAAGTGGGATCTCGCGGCTCTGCACTGCCTTAGAGTTGTAGGAGCAGCAGGGAGAGCCTCCCTCACCCCCACAGGCCACCGGGTGAAACCGTCCATGGCGATGGAGGCTGCATTTGCTGCCTGGCGGGTGGTTAACCCACAAAGCCCGCTGTTAGCACCAGCGAGGAGTGCCTGTGCTGAGAAGCGATAAAGTGGAATAGATTCTAAGATGCCATGTTTTCTCTCCTTAGAAAAGCGTTGGTTGTTGACTTTCCCAACTGGTTCCACATAGACAGGCCGGGCCGTACAGGTGTAACCGGACGTCTGTGTTGCCCGTATCGCGGCCCTGGGGCTGCCCACAGGTGGCTGGTGTTTCTGCCGGGCCCCTGTCCCGCCGGCACTGGGCAGCTTGGACCTGGGGCTCCTGTGTTACTTAACGGTCTTCCCCAGCCCCTGCGCTGTTCAAACCTAGACGTCACGGCTGCGCTCCCGGCCCGATGGCCGCTGGGTCAGCACAGCCTGCACAGTGACGGGCCATCTGAGAGGGGCCCTCAGAGCAGGCCATTTGCCAAGTAAACCGGAGGCTTCCCTGTGCCCGTGCCCTTCCTCCGTCAGATCCGAGCCCTTCTTGAGCGGACCGGCTTTTAGGAGCTGCTGCCACATTGTTAAAGGGCAGACGGAAAACAGCATGGGGCCTGTTCCTCCTGCCTCTGCGGGGCGGCCTCTGTCTGTCCCCGGCTCGGTCCCTAGCCCACGCTGGGCCCTGCAGGCTGTTGCTCTGGTTTCTAAGTGAACGAGTGCGGTGCGGACCCCCTGCAGCATTTGGCTGGGACAGTGCGTGTGGGAAACGCATGGTGTCCCAGGGCACGTCCCCGGAGGCGCCGGACGGGTGCTGCATCCTGAGTCCTGGGTGGTGCTCTGTGCAGCGGGCGCGGCTGGGAAACTCACGCCCCGTGTTTGTGTTCGCGGAAGATCTGACAGTCTGCCAGGCCCGTCAGTGCTTGTCACTGGGACTGAACTTTTGAGGTGGGATTTCAAATATTCCACATTCACTGTGAAATCGGATAAAAGTGACTATCAACTGCCAGGTGTTCTCGTCCGGCAGAATTGTTGGTGTACATCAGCTGTGTCGCCTCAACCCTTGAGGGCCAGTGTTTGTAAGACAAGAGCAGAAAGGGGGCGAGGAGAGGAGGAGGAAGGGAGGGGAGGAAGGAAGGAAACCTGGGAAAGGTAGGAAGGGAGGAGAGAAGAAGGGTTGGACGGGTGGACGGACAGACGTCTGAAAACTCGGGGAAAGAAGTGGCAGAGCCCTGGCCCTTGGATAAAAGCCGGGTGACCTGGTGAACGTGTGAGGGGAGCACTTGATGCCCCCCAGTTTGTTTGGTTTCATTCATGTCAACATGGGGGTGAGTGCCCCTGTGCCCCTGGCCAGGCTCTCATGTGCCACCTGGGCTTTCCCAGATGTTCATCACGGGCTCCGCGGTGGCGGCCGGAGCCACGGGGAGGCTCCTCTTCGGCCACGACAGCTTCGGCAACGTGTGCGGCAGGAAGAACTCCCCCGTGGAGGGGGCCCCTCTTTCCGGGCAGGACATGACCCTAAAAAAGTAAGTGTCCACGTGAGCCTCCAACCTGCAGGGGGCTCCATGTCACACTTTGCGTCCATTGGTCATTCTGAGCCTGGGACCGTTTTCCCGTTAAAACTCTGAGGCCACGGCTTCAGAATCAACAGCCCTCGGATCAGACTCGGCTCTGCTGCCTGTCGGCTGTGCGCCCTCGGGCAGAGCCCGTCACCTCTCTGAGCTGAGTTTCCGTCCGGTGAAGCCCGGTTCATTATCCCCCCCCCCCCCCTCGCCAGGCTGTGGGCGGGATCCCGAGGCACTGCCCGAGCTACGGCTCAGTGAACGCTGGCATTGCCGTCCTCCGCCTCCTCGTGTGCCGGTCATGTGAGCACGGGCACACCATCCCCAGTGCTGCTTGCGTGGAGAAACACCCGTGTCCCGACTGGGAGCGCCGGGGACTGTCCCTCCCCCGCCCCTGTCTGCACTCTCATCCGTGGCCCGCGGCGCAGGCAGAGGCAGGCCTCAGGTTCACAGCCTCCCCTCCTGCGGCTCTGGGTGCAGCTACTCTGAAGTAGATGGACTCGGGGCAGAGGTGCTTCCTGCGGGTTTCCTAGAGCGGACTGTGCGCTGCCCGCCTCCAGCCCCTGGGAGGTCCAGGCGGCCCCTGCTGTTGTCCCCCAGAAAACGCGGAGCTGGACAGGGACGTTAGGTAAAATGTTTCGTGTACATTTGTGCATGCTACTAGCAAAGTCCGTGGAGACAGGTTTAGCTTCATTATTATTTATGTTTAAAGTAAGTCTTTATTGATTTTAGAGAGAGAGGAAGGGACAGGGAGAGAGAGAAACATCAATGATGAGAGGGAGACATCGATCGCTGCCTCCTACACCCCTACCTGGGATCGAGCCCACCACCCGGGCATGTGCCCTGACCGGGACTCTAACCGGTGACCCGGCTCATGGGTTGCAGCTCAACCACTGAGCCCCGCCCGCTGGTTAACAGTTGAGTGTGGCTCCCGCTGCGATGGCCTGGGCATGGCGCGCACTGACTTCTGCGGAGGCGTTCGTCGTGAGGCTTTGCTCGTTACACCCGCATCTGGTAGCTTGTGGCTATTTTTTAAGGCCCACGCTGACCCCCCGGAGAAGACCTGCTCTGAGGCGGTCCCCTCCTGTCTCCTGTCTCCCAGGCACGTGTTCTTCCTGGATTCCTGCCACCTGGACGTCAGGGATGGCCGGCTCGGCTCCACGGCCCTCTGTGTGGCCAGCTGCCCCGAGGAGCAGCTCCCCACCCTGGAAGAAGTGCAGCTCTTCGCCAACAACACTGGTGGGCGCCGAGGGGCCCCGAGGGCGGGCCCCGCCCCAGGGGGGGCCGCAGTGGGGTCACCTGTGTACACCTGCCGGAGACAACCTGCCCTGAGGGCCCCCCTTGACCTCAGGGGGCACGTGTGCTCTCTGTCTCTAGGTCCCCCACAGGCCCTTTCTAGATCCCAGGGATTCATCCTGTCTCCACACAGTTTTGTATAAGGACGGGTTGCTGTGCTGGCTCCCCCAGGGACAGGGACAGGTCCTACAGTGTTCTTATCTCCTGCTCCCAGGGTCCTTCCTGTGTGTGTACAGCTTGAGTCCCGCCAACTACACCCAGAATCCTGGTGCAGCCTCACTGTGCCCCAGGCTCCCAGTGCCTCCCAGGTAAAAGCCCATATGTCTCCTGTCTGTCAACAAAGGTGATTGGGTGTCTGGCCTGTCTATCACTCTTCTAGGCATTGTGGGAGGGGCAAAGGAGAGAGCGTGGAGCTGTCTGCAGGGAGCAGGTTGGCCAGAGGCCAGGGACCAACCAGGTGGGGCTGTTTGCAGCGTTTGTAAGGACAGCGGGGTGGGAACCAGGCCGAGCAGGAGGAAACAGCAGTAAGGTGCATGTGGCCCTCACACGGCACCTGGAGCCAGCAAGAGCGATGCGCGCACGTGTTAACGTAAGAAACATTCAGACCCGGAAAGAGTTTTTGTGAGTTTGAGCCAAATTGTTGACAATGGCCAGGAAGCAGGATCTCAGTGGATTGGGACAGTGCCCTGAGAGCGGCGGGTTTCACCTTGTTGTAAACATCACAGTCCAAGGAGGGGACACAGTGGGCACTGAATCCATTGGTGATGGATTAGGGGGCGGGAGAAGGCAAAGGGGGGAACCCTGGGATTGGGTAAAAGTGAAATGATGGACACAGGCTGCCTCTACGCAGGTGGGTGCAGGGGAGTTACAGTCAGCAACTAACATGCTAACAGTCACAGTGAGGGAACCTGTGGGCTCCGCCCTGGTGGCCAGCTGTGCCCTGAGGGGTGGGGAAATGGAAGTTACAGTTACCCTGACTTTCCCGAGGTGTGTTATCTTAGATGCAAAAGGACAACGGGCTCAGGAAAGACGGAAGTTGGTCTTTGTCAGGGAGGACACTGGCCTAGGACATGACTACCCACCATAAGCTGCTTTCTTATTTAAAGAGTTTTAATTTCCAATGGAACTCCCATGGGACCCAGTGATCCCACTTCTAGGAATATATCCTAAGAAACCAGAAAGAGTGTATGCACCCCCATGTTCATAGCCGCACAATTTACAATAGCTGAGATCTGGAAAGTCCATCGCCAGGTGAGAGGGTAAAGCTGTGGTCCGTCTACACCACGGGACCCTGCGCAGCCGTGAAAGAACGCTGACCCTCTGCAGCAGCGTGGGTGCGCCTGGAGAGCAGCCCCTCTGTCACAAAGTAGAATCCATTGACTTTTGCCTTTTTATTGCAACCAGGCATTCCTGGGGCTTTTTTAGAATTTGCAGATTCATTCACACTGTGATATTCATTCACACTGTGATATTCTGCACCGTCACACAGATGTTTTTTCTATTTCCCTTGACCATCACATGCCTCTTCTGGATGCATTTGTAACCTATTAGGATACCGAGCCCTGGTGTCAGGCTGCCACGGTGTGGGTGTGAGTTTTTATTTTTAGCTACTCATGTAATCTTGAACAGATTCTCTACCTCTACCTTCTAGTTTCCTCCTTAACCACGTGGGGAAATCCTCATACTCCCATTACTCACTCATTCAAAGCAGTTTACGGAGTAAGAGCCCTGCTGGCGGGCTTTCCTCGGACAGAGTTGGGGACATGGAGGCTCCACCTCCTCCTCCCGCACAAGCCAGTGTCTGTCCTGAGGTGGGGCAGTCGGGTTTATCCTGGGAGAGCCCTGCCAGGAGTGAAGGCTGGCAACCCGAGAAGCGTGGCTGCGGGGCCACAGCACATTTCCTGAACGCCTCCCTGTGACCCGCCATTGTTCCTCCCCCGCTGATCACGTGAGGCTCAGGTGCCCTCTCAGAGCAGTGGCTGGGTGCCCGGAAGGTGTGGGTGCCCAGGTAAGAGCTCTCAGGAGCAATGAGAAAAGGCTGCGGCCAGTCCCTGACCAGCAGGCCCTCCCCCTCTGGAGTCCAAGGTCATGTAGGACTTTGAGTCCCGCATGCCTTTGAAATCTGAAAGGCTTAGGTTTCCCTCCGGTGAATTCTGGTTCCAGTCTCCCCCCTCCGTGCCCATTCAGTCACTGTGCCATTTGCTCGGATGAATTCTGTTAACGTAAGAAGCATTCAAACCTGTAAAGAATTTTTGTGAGTTTATTAAAGCCAAACTGTGGGCAGTTGCCGGGAAGCAGACTCTCGGTGTGTCGGGACAGTGCTCCGGAGAATGGCGTTTTCCCCTTGTTCTATACGTTGCAGTCAAAGGAGGAGACGTGTGCGGCACGGGAAACCCATTGGTGATGATGGGGGGCGGGAGACAGCAAAGGGGTGGAACCCCTGGGGTTGGATAAAAAGTTAAACGATGGCCACAGGCTTCCTTTACACGGGTGGGTGCAGGGTGGTTAACAGTCAGCAATGACTGTGATAACAGTAACAAGGAGGGGCTTGTGGTCCCGCCTGCTGCACTGGTTATGCCCTGAGGCGCCGGGGAAAGGGAAGTTACCAGTTACCTGCTGGCCTCGGGCGTGACCACCCACCATGGACGGCGTTTAATTAAAATGCTTTCAGTTCAGACCACCCTTTGGGGTCACTGAGGTCTCTGAGTTTGCAAGGCCGCCTTTCCCAATCATCTCTGGGTGCCTGCTTCCCAGAGTTCCCTTGGTCACTCCCCATCCAGAGGCATCAATCGGCTGTCACCATGGCGACAGGGATTGACGGCAGGCTCTCTGAGGGCCTCTGCTCGCAGGGTACTAAGCTCTTCTTATTACTGCCTCTCTTATGCTCCCTTGGTTGTTGAGCAGCGGTTCTCAACCTGTGGGTCGCGACCCCTTTGGCAGTCGAACGACCCTTTCACAGGGGTCGCCTAAGACCATCCTGCACATCAGAGATTTACATTATAATTCATCACAGTAGCAACATGACAGTGATGAAATAGCAACGAAAATAATTTTATGGTTGGGTCACAGCATGAGGAACTGTGTTTAAAGGGCCAGAAGGTTGAGAACCACTGTTTGAGGATTCTAAACATCTTTAAAAAAAAAAAAAGACAAGTGATTAAACAAACCTCTCCACCATTTCCCCACCTTTTATTTTTAGCAAGTCTTTCCCCCTGTTTAGCCGCTGCGTCCCCCAGACGCCGGAGTGCTACTCCCTGTTTGCGTCTGTCCTGATCAACGATGCGGACGCCCTCCATCGCGTGCTCGGCGGGATCATGTCGGGAAGAAACACGATCCTGGGCCTGTGTGCCCTCGCACTCGGTAGTCTTCACTTTCACTCATGACCCTCCGCGCGGGGCTGCCAGGGTTCCTCCCACTTACGGATGTCGGACGATGAAAATTAGCCTCTTGATTAAATGTAGAGCCTCGCTCTGTATGTCGCCCTCCCTCTGGGGGCGGAGCCTCTGGGCCCTCACACCGCGGTGGTCGCTGAACTCCGTGTTTGGTTTCTTTCCAGCCTTGTCTTTGGCCATGATGCTCACCTTCCGCGTCGCCACCCGCCTTCTGGTTCACACTTTGGTCGCGTTGGTTATTGTGGGGCTGCTGTGTGAGTATTTCCACTTGGTTTTCCTTTAAAAAGAATAATAAATTATTTTTTTAAATTGATTTCAGAAAAGAAGGGAGAGGGAAGGGGGAGTGAGATAGAAACATCAAAGAGGAGACTCATCCATCGGCGGCCTCCCGCACGCCCCCTATTGGGGATCGAGCCCACAACCCGGGCCTGTGCCCTGACTGGGAACTGAACCCTGACCTCCTGGTTCCGAGGCCGGCGCTCAGCCATGGAGCCACGTGGCCGGGCTGGGTTCCTGTTGGACCAGGTGAAGAGCCTTTCCATTAAGCGTAGAAGTCAAAAGGCTCCAGGTTTGGGGTGAAGTGGGGCCTTAGAGAGCCTCCCCTCTGACCCCGTCTCGCTGCTCGTGGGGGACGAGCCTGCCGGTCGTGACCTCGTGTCCATCCTGGAAAAGGGCCCCCACTGCTTCCCTCTTCATTGCTGGGCTGGGGGAGGGGCCCCAGAGGCAGGGTGGGCAGGAGGCTCGGGGCAGCAGCCACACCCAGGGTCCAGGGATCTGAGCTTCCAGTCCCGGGTGCAGCCAGTGTCCTTCCCGGGAGAACCGCTGTGCCCTCTGCCATGCGGCGCCCTCGGCCCAGGTACACAGTGGGTCCCTGGGGGACACGCGCCAGGGCTGGCGAGGGACTGTGACCTTCCTGTCACTGTGGATGTGGCGAAGGTGGCAGAGTGTCTGCAGTGCCCCGGCTCCTATGGGCTGGTCACCAGCAGAGCCCGCCGGGAGGTTTTAGACTTTGGGTCGAATGTTGTTCCTCTCACCGTCCTGTTGGCACAGTCTCTCCCCTGCTCACACCCAGCCCGGCCTGTTTCCCGGCTCACCCTGCATCTCCCAAAGACACGCATCCATGGAGTCACCCAGACTCCATGTCTGGGTGGCCCTGGCCTGCCAGCCCTTCAGGGCGCCCAGGGACATGTGGCCCCACGAGCTGGGTGCAGGTGGAGGTGGAGGTGGATGGGCACCTGGGGCAGGTACTGAGCCGTGCCTGGCCTCCCAGTTGTCTGTGGCGTCCTGTGGTGGCTGTATTACGACTACAGCGCTGACCTCAGCGTGGCGCTGGACACGGAACGGGACAACGTGACCTGCTTGCTGGGCTTTGCTGTGGTGGCCACGGTTCTCACGGTAAGAAATGCGTGTGGGCAGGGGGGAGGGGGGAGCCGGCCGCAGCTCTGAATCCAAGTGCCTGGTTTTAGCCGGAACAGGCAGAGCTTCTGTGTCCTCGCCTAGTGAGCGAGGACGCTGGTTGTGTGTTTACCTGTGGTCCCCACGCAGGGACACACCCGGACCTTCCAGCACTAGGGACGCGTCTTCCCTCTCCCCGTTCCCGCCACCTCTCCGAGGCCGCCCTGCTGCCGTGCTTTCGTTGGCCTTGAGCGCAGTGGAGCCAAGTTCCAGGTGGCTGAAGGGTGGGCGCTGCGGGGCACACTGTTCCCCGGGTGAGGACGATGCTCACGCCGCCCAGCAGAGCCCTCTGCTCCCTCCCTGGCTCTGGCCCTGGCGATCAGAGAACCCGCCACCTCTCCCAGACCCCCCCCCCCCCCCCCGTGGCAACAGGCAGACACGGAGGGTGTGGGCCACTCCCCAGGGGCGGGAATCCATGGGGCCTGCTGTGCATGACCCCCCGCCTCACCCCACACACACAGTGTGTCCCAAGGCAAGTGCAGGACGAGCCTCAGGTCTAGTTCAAGACCCCGCCCACACGGTGTGCCCTCTGCCTGTCGCCTCATTGGTCGCATGGGAGCACTGACAGGCTGTCGGGGTGTGGCTGTCCCTCCTCCCTCCAGGGTGCCCAGTGTCATGGGGAGACCGAGGCTGGGGAGCGGGCTGCTGGGGAGCAGGGGATGGCAGAGCCCAGGAATCCACCGCCCGCCCCCCGCCCGCTTCGTCCCTGCTCCTGCGCGGGGAGGGCACTGGCCTCCCCCTCAGGGTCTCCCAGCTGGTCTGGCGCTCAGACATGAGAGGAAGTAACCAGGGACCCGCACACACGAGACCCACCTGCAGGGGCTCAGAGCCGCTGTGAGACACCCTGGGCCAGGGTGTGGGGGGAGGGGCTCTGTCCTTACGGGAGGCTCCTGTGCAGGGAGCAAGGCGGAGGAGGCGCGAGATGCTTTGCGGCAGTTAGACCGTCTGCGTCACGCGTGTTCCCTGCCCTTCGCAGCCCTTGCGTTCCCAGTTACCTCCGTGCTGCAGGGGCGGGGGGCGGGGGGTGGGGGTAGGGGGGCAGTCCCCAGCCCAGGGCCTCACTCTCATGTTCTCTTGCTCCCCAACCGGCCACAGGCTCCTCAGGGCCGGGAGTGTGTCCTGCTCATGCCAGGGCGGCAGGGCCTCGTGGGGACCAGCGCACACTAGGTGCTCAGTTCGCTTTTTAGAATGTGTTCCCGGACAGCGAAAGCGGGAGAAGCTGTCCTAGCAGGGCTGCTGGCTGGGGGGGGGGGGGGGGGGGGTTGGGGGGTTGGGGTGTCCCAGCCTCTCCCTCTGCAGCACTTGGAACAGTTTAACCCCTTTCTCGCCAGGCCGTTCTGCTGGTGCTGATTTTTACCTTGAGAAGGAGAACGAAGTTGGCAGTCGAGCTTCTGCAGGTCACCAACAAGGCCATCAGCCGCTGCCCCTTCCTGCTGCTCCAGCCGCTGTGGACGTGCGCCGTCCTCCTCCTCTTCTGGTCGCTTTGGGTGGCCGTGCTGCTGAGCCTGGGCACCGCAGGTGAGGTGGGTGCCGCCGTGTCGGGGCCACATGTCAGGGCCACGTGTCGGGGCCGCCGCGTGTCAGGGCCACGTGTCAGGACCGCCGCGTGTCGGGGCCGCGTGTCGGGGCCGCGTGTCGGGGCCGCTGCGTGTCGGGGCCGCGTGTCGGGGCCGCGTGTCAGGGCCGTGCCGTGTGGTGGGATGGTTTGTGGGGCTGAGCCTCCCGGCAGCCAGGTGCCTGGTGAGGGTGACGGGCCCGGGCTGGGCCTGGGGAGGCGGGAAGCTCTCTCCTTTGTGGGTTGGAGAGCAGCTGGTTTTGTTTCACGAGAGAAACGGCAGGGAAGAGGGGGAGGGAGGGTCCCGGGAGATTCTTGGAAAGGCGTGCGAGGTTCTTGGGAAGCAGATGCCTTCAAGTGGGTGAGAAAGAGGATGTTGGGGGGTGGCCTTAGGCTCAGGGCAGAGAGGTGACCGTCCAGCCCAGGCCCGTGGCCACTGCCCCCCGGGGGCTTCTGACACGTGTCCAAGCTGAGCCTGGAGCCAAGTCCTTTCTTAGGTTCCCCAAGACCCATCGCATCCTGGGTCTGGTCCCTGAACTTCCCCACACTTTCTATTGCTACGTTGTAACAAAGCTCAGCAACAAAATAGCCTCTGCTCGCAGGGCTCCTGACTGCAGGGCCACGGCCGCCCAGGAGAGGGCAGCCACGTGCTGGGGACCGCCCGCCTGCCTGGGACTTCCCTGGGCTTTCAGGGAAGGAGCCTAACCCTAACCCTAACCCGGGGTTCGCTTACAGCCCTGGTTCCCGGGCACTGGTTTTGTCCCGCAGGTGGCGTTGGGCAGTCTGGAGACATTGGGGGCTGGCAGGACTCGGGTAGGGGCAGGAGGATGCTGCTGGCATCGGATGGGTAGAAGCCTCGAACCCTGCTGGACACCCTGCAAGGCACAGGCCTGCCCCCACCCCCAACAACGAGTTAAATGGTCCATAGTGCCCGTTAGTACGGGCAGAGCTGAGAAAGCCGGCCTGGAGCAGTGGTCGGCAAACTCATTAGTCAACAGAACCAAATATCAACAGTACAACGATTGAAATTTCCTTTGAGAGCCAAATTTTTTAAACTTAAACTATATAGGTAGGTACATTGTTATTAACTTAATTAGGGTACTCCTAAGGCTTAGGAAGAGCCACACTCAAGGGGCCAAAGAGCTGCATGTGGCTCGCGAGCTGCAGTTTGCCGACCACTGGCCTAGAGGAAAGGCTGTGAGCCGCCGGGTGACCAGAGCGAAGAGCAAATCGGAGACGGCTCCCCAGACGTTCATATCCAGCGGCGTCCGGTGGCGTGGGGCTGCCCGGGTGTGAGGGCTTGGGGGGCCTCGGCTTGTCCCGTTAGCCGCTGCCACCTGTCGCCGTGCCTGCACCTCGTCGCTTTTACCAAGGCTACATTTCTGGTGGCTCGGGGTTCTGTCCCGGGGCCCCCGCAGCTTCGGGGGGCTCGGCCGCAGGAGGCCTGTTGTCTCACAAGGCGGTTTGGAGGAAGATGGGTTTCAGCGCCCGGTGGGCGTGGCTTCCCGTTCTCCTCCCGCTGATCTCGAGTCCGAAAGGGTTGTGGCCCTTCCGAACCTCCGTGTCCCCCCCCCGCAAAGTGGGGTGAATGGGAAGGTGGACGCCGTGTGTCCTGCTCATTGCCCACCACCCGTCACTGCGATTATGGTTCACTGTGTCCGTAAGTTAAATGGGATCGGAATGCTGCGTTTTGCCGTGGGGATCTTAGATTAGGGTGGGCGGGCACTTGACACGTTACTGGGGCGTTTGTGTTTCATGGATGCCAGAGGCCGGGGGCGGGGGGCGGAGGTGGGCCTGTGGGTCGGTGCTCGGACGGCGCTGGCGTGAGCATGTCTGTGCTCTAACCTTAGGAGCGGCCCAGGTCACCGCCGGGGGACGGGTGGAGTACCAGCCTCTCTCTGGCCTCCGCTACCTGTGGGGGTACCACCTCCTGGGCCTCCTCTGGACCAGCGACTTCATCCTCGCCTGCCAGCAGATGGCGGTGGCGGGGGCCGTGGCCGCCTGCTACTTCAACAGGTAGGTCCAGCCGCCCCGCTGCCCCTGCTGGCTGGCTTGTGTCGTCACATTGTGCGACTCAGAGGAATTTTGCAGTGTGGATGTGACCCCTTCAAAGGGACTGGCCAGAGCTACACGAAGCCAAAACTCTGGGTGCTTATTTGGTGGGAAAAGAAATGGTGTCCCTTCCGTCCGCCACAGGTGCAAGCTCTTTAAGACAGAAAATCCCGCAGGAAGCCAGACGGGGAAATACAGGCTGCGTGGAGGGGAGAGAGCTGGAAGGCAGGGCTGACCTAAAGCTCCTGTTCCCGTGTGTGCGAGCGCATGGCTTCCTGACTGTGCTTCCCGTGACTCTGCAGTGTTCACACCCATGACCTCACGGTGCCCGAGGACATGCACACCCACGCACCTTCACCCGACCTGTCTGGCGACTCTCCACGTGGGGCAATGGTAACACCTCGGGCTAAAGAGGACCGGCCAGGACAGGCACAGGCCAGGACGCGGACAGGAAGCTCAGTCCCCGCTGGGCTGGCCCCCCTCTAATCTCCGAGACCACGCGAGCAGATAACAGGGAGTTCCTGGGGGAGGAGAGTGGAGTGGGGATGGCCCATGTCCTGAGCAGTCACCTCCTTCCTGCCCACAAAGAGCAGCTGGGGTTTCTTTTGTTTTGTATGTTTGTTTTAAAAATATTTTTTTAATGATTTCAAAAAGGAAGGGAGAGGGTGAGAGAGATAGAAACATCAGTGATGAGAATCATGGATCGGCTGCCTCCTGCAGGCCCCACACTGGGGATCGAGCCTGCAACACAGGCATGTGCCCTGACCGGGAATCGAACCGTGACCTCCTGGTCCATAGGTTGACGCTCAACCACAGTGTTGCACGTCGGTTAAATCTCACTGAGGCTGGAAAAGGACTCTAACTGGAAGCTTCAGTGTGATTGTGCTGAGCGGAGGGCGTGGGAGAATGAGGCCTGTGAGAGCTGAGTCTGCATTTCACGCGGGGCGGCGTACTCGGCGTGGCGTCCGTGGCTGAGGATCAGGAAATGGCAGGAAGCCTGCGCACAGCGGCTGGGCCCCGGGCCCCTCCCGGCCGGGAAGCAGGGGTGCCCTCTGCCCCCAGCGCCCCCTCCTGAGAAGTCCTGAGGCACACAGACCTCCTAAATGGGAACATAAACATTCTTTAAAAAAAACAAAAACAAGGACAGGGAGCAGTGTGTCAGACTCCCCTGGCCTGGCTCTCTGGTCAGATCCCCACGCTCCCATCAGCTGTCGCTCCCTGGCATTTCCTCCTCCGGCCGGATGCGGAGTTAAACACGCTCTCTTCTCCCTCCTGGAAGACTGACCGCAAAGTGCGCCTCTGCCAGCTCCGGAAACCGCGGCCGCGCCCCTTCCTCTCGCAGGCCTAGGCGCCCTCAAAGCCTTGGCTCCGCAGGCCTCTGGCAGCGGCTCCCCTCCCCAGGCGGAGCAGTGGCTTCTGGGAAGGGCCTCGGGCTCGGGAACCGGCCTGGCGGAATCCAGAGGGTCAGGGAGGGCCGCCCAGCGCTGGCCTTGGTCTCACCCTCAGGGCTGGGGGCGGCTCTGCCCTGCTCTCCTTCCCCTGCCTGTGCAGCTGGGCTCCGCCTGCTGGGAGCCCTGTCAGGACCAGTCCGTCCAGGAAATGACTCCACGGGGAGCCCTGGGAGCGGGAGGGATCAGCTGGGTGTCAGGAGCCTGGGGCTGTGTGGAAGCCAGACTTCCCGGCCAGCCGGCCAGGGGAGCGCCCGTCCCTCCCTGGCCACGGTCCCGGTCCCTGGATTCCGGAGTGATTCTAACCACCCGGCCAGGCAGGCAGCGTTCCCTGTGCGATTATACCTGGCAGACGATTACAGTGGAACTTCTGAACGTGAAGACGAGATTACCAGGCAGCTTAAAGGGCGGGTGGAAGGGGTGGCTGCTGCAAAGAGGGAACCTGGTTTCTTTTACCCACCAGTGTTTTATTTATTTATTTAATATATTTTTATTGACTGCAGAGAGGGAGGGAGAGAGAGAGACACATCAATGATGAGAGAGAATCATGGATCGGCTGCCTCCTGCACATCCCCTACTGGGGATGGAGCCCGCAACCCAGGCATGTGCCCTTGACTGGAATCGAACCCGGGACCCTTTGGTCCACAGGCCAATGCTCTGTCCACTGAGCTAAACTAGCCAGGGCCCCACCAGTGTTTTAAAAAGTTTTCTGTTCTACGTTTGTTTAGCAGCAGTTCTCAACCTGTGGGTCGTGACCCCTTTGGCGGTCGAACGACCCTTTCACAGGAGTTGCCTAAGACCATCCTGCATATCAGATACTTACATTATGATTCATCACAGTAGAACATTACAGTTATGAAGTAGCAACGAAAATAATTTTATGGTTGGGTCACAAGATGAGGAGCTGTATTTAAAGGGCCAGAAGGTTGAGAACCACTGGTTTAGGGCATTGAGTGCCACCAACAGGAATTATCTTAGCCCAGGAAATGCTTTTCCCTCAGCAGCCGACGTGTAGGGACACGTCGCCACATGCTCTGCATCGCTGCTGGCCACCTGCATCCTGGCCGGGCACCCAATCCGGGCCGGGCACCTACATCCAGGCCAGGCACCCACTCTGGGCCGGGCACCCACTCCGGGCCGGGCACCATTAGTGCCATCGCCCATCTGAACCAGAGTTGGTGGTTCTCTCAGCAGTGGTTTAAAATACTGTCCTCTTCTCCTGTCCCCAGGAATGAACAGGACCCTCCCCATCGCCCCATCCTGTCGTCTCTCTCCATCCTTTTCTGCTACCACCAAGGGACAGTGGCGAAAGGGTCGCTTTTGATCACCGTGGTGAGGGTGCCACGAGCCGCCCTCATGTTCATTTCCAGGGCCCTGAAGGACAAGGTGAGGCCAAGGACGGCAGGGCCGCCCGGAGGGCCCTCCCCCACCCCACCCCCTGCGGACTGTCCCAATCGGCTGTTTGTGCTTTTCCAACCACACGGCGGGGGCGGGGGTGGGGTGGGGGGGAGGAGTTCCGAGTGGGCGCTTCCCTTCTTGTTTAAATGCTGAACAAATGGGAGGAATTCTTCCGAGGAAAATTTAAACCATTTTTTAAGGACGTTTAGATGCTTTTTTTAAAAGGGAAAAAAATACGCTACAAGATCTACAAGATTAGAATAATATTTGTTTGTGTTTTAATGCTAAAGTATTTCTTGCCTTTTGCGTTTCCTAAAGGGCGCCGTGGGGAGTCACTGGTGTGTGTGTGTGTGTGTGTGAGAGAGAGAGAGAGAAAGAGAGAGAGAGAGAGAGAGAGAGAGAAAGAGAGAGAGAGAGAGAGAGAGAGAGAGAGAGAGAGAGAGAGAGAGAAAAGGGCAGGATGACCCACATCTCGGCTCCAGAGCGGAGAACTGTGGCCCTTTGTGCGGCTGCCCCGGCTGCGTTTCCGTGCCGTTGGCTGTGAACGGCGGTGGAACCCGAGCTCCAGGGGACAGCTGTGCACAGACTGTTCCTGGCCGACAGGCAGGGCAGGTGGGCCTTTCCCAGCTCTGCTGCCCCCACAGCCTCCGCCAGGGCCAGAGTTCACAAACCTGACTCCGGCCGCTGGGCCTGGGGACCCGTGCTGGCCGAGCGGGGAAGTGTCACCCTCTGTGCCCTTCCAGGCAGCCACCTGACCTGTCCGTGTGTCAAGTCCACACTCACGACCCGAGGTCGGCGCCCGTGAGCGGAGTCGGGCAGTCCCAGGTCAGGTGGCCCAGGCTCTGGTCTGGAACTGCGGGCGGTGCGGCCCTGGCCAGTGTCCCCTTGTGTCGCCGTTGAAGTGGTGCTTTGTGAGCGCTGGTTATGTGCCCGCGTTAAAAAAGAGTTATGTTGAACCTTTTTGAGGGGAAATAAATCCTATGGTGAGACTTTCAGGGCCGAATTTCGAGGGATGAAAGAATGCATCCATTTTGGGAATTAAAGGGGCGTTTCCACCTCCAGGTGGATCCGGCGGCTCTGGCTCCTGTGTTTGAAGTTGATCCTTCATATTAAGGGCCTTGGAGGAGGAAGTCTTGAACAGAATATATGTGCAGCCCCGTGTGTATTTATGGGGGAGGAGACAGTCTTCCGTCTGCTGCTGATCTCATAATGAAAATAGACAGAGCCTGGCCGGGTGGCTCAGTGGCTGAGCGTCAACCTGTGGGCCAGGAGGTCAGGGTTCGATTCCCGGTCAGGGCACAGGCCCGGGTTGTGGGCTCATCCCCAGTGGGGGGCCTGCAGGAGGCAGCCGATCTGTGATTCTCTCTCATCATTAATGTTTCTCCTTCTCTCCCTTTCTCTCTGAAATCAATAAAAAATATTTAAAAATTCTAAAATAATTAAAAAAAATAGACATGAGACAGACTAACAAGAGAAAATGGCCCCATTTAATCACGTGTGTGTATGGGAGCTCCACGCACATGCGAGGCTCAGAGAGAGACAGGGAAGTGAGGGGAGAGGACCTCTGAGCGGGGGATGAGGTCACTGCCAGCCAACGCGAGGAACAGATGTTCAGTAATTAGACGTCTGTCCTGCCGTATAAATAGGTCGGAGAATGTTATTTCTGGTGGCCGCTCTTGTGAGCCCACAGGGTCTCACCTGCCTTCCGCTCTGAATATTTCACATGCCGGGTGGGGGGCAGTGCCGGGAGGCCTGTGCCGAGTGTGTGTGTGTGTGTGTGTGTGTGTGTGTGCGTGTGTGTGTGTAATCATGAGTTAGTGAGCAGTCGGGCACCTCGCCTCCCCTCCCTGTGCTGCTAGCATCTTACCCTCCAGGGCAGCAGCCGTCCCGCACTGTAAAAAGTCAGGCTGGTCCCTCGGGCAGAGGACTGAAAGGTCACTCACCCCCGAGGCCCCAGGGACCGAGGGCCGCACCCCCTCTGAGCCATGTGCCTGCGGGAAGCGTGTCCCTTTCCAGGCTCCGGAGGACGTGCTCTGTGGCCTTGCAGGCTGCCCTGCGTGGTCCTCGCTGGGTGAATGGCACACCCACAGCGGCCAGGCTGGGAGGTCTCCAAGTTTCCTGCCCGTGAATCACCGTTAGGAGGAGAGCATGTCCACCGAAGGCCGGAGCTCCTGGGCCTCCCAGAGGCCTGTGTCAGGCTCGTGTCAGGCCCCGGGGGCAATTCTGTAATGATTCCCGCTCGCCTTGCACACAAGTCCAGGCGACATCTCATAGGACTAACTTCTCGCTTAAAATGCAGCCCTGAACGTCTCACTATCGGATTCATTTCCCAAAAAAGTTAGACTTGAATCTTTTTTTCGTGCGACCACAGGACTAGTGTCTGCAGAGCATACTTCGTTTTACTGACTTCGGGGTGTGAATTTGTCATGACGCTGAGCTGGTTTGAAAAAGCAAAGTCTCTCATTGAAGACACTGGAGGGAGGTGAAGGGAGAGGCTTTTACACGAAGTCGGGGCTAGGCGTTATCTTTGTAGCACATATGAGTGAACCCACTTTCCTTCCTGTTGAAGGCGACAGCGGGGTAACAGGTGAGCCCCGAGGGAGACACCTCGGTCGTCAGTAATAATAATAATAATAATAATAATAACAACTCGTGGCCGTGGCGTGTGCAGCAGGGGATCTCTGGCGCTCTGAGCGCCGCTGCTGGGCGTCCCGGGAGTGTGAGCTCCGGGAGAAGCAGTCGCAGAGCCTGCGCTCGCCTCGCCTCCCCTCCGGTGGTCCTGACTCTGTCCTTTGCTTCTGCTCCTGTCCCGCAGCGGAGCGCCTGGTCCAGGTGCCTGCTCAGGTGCTGCTCCTGCTGCCTCTGCTGCCTGGACACACACCTGCGCCATCTCCACCAGGTAGGTCCCCACACGGCCCAGGACGCGCCGCGGGGCTGCGGGTGGGCTCGCCTCGGAGGTCAGGGGTCGTCCTGTAGGTCAGGGTCTGTCAGCGCCGGGTCGTGTAACTGTTTTCGGCTTCTGGTCCCTGCAGTCGTGGTCACACCTGCTCTGCTCTGCCGTGGTCGTGGGCGAGCAGCCACGCACGGAGGGAAGTGGCCGGCCCGCTTGTGTCCAGGGAAGCGTTCCTGTGGGCACTGACGTTTGAATTCCATAGAATCTTCCCGTGTCCAGAAACCTGTGTTTTCCCCACTATTTAAAATATGTGAAGAGTGGGCTTCCCTCCGGCGGGGGCGAACGGGCTGCTGGCAGCCGTGGGCTGGGCGCGCAGGCCTAAAGGGGACAGCTCGTTGGCGCCATTCTTCAAATTCGGAAAGAAAGGCGCCGCTCTTCTCAGAGCTAAGCGGAAGGGGCAGAGATCAGTGAGTGCAGTCTGTCAGTGACAGCTCGTTTCCAGCGTCTTCTCCGCGACTGTCATTTCCCTGAAGTAGGAAGAGCTGCCTCCCTGACTTTATATGTTTCCCTGCCTTTCCCGCTCAAGCTGTAAATATATTCCTGTAAAAGTCAGACAAGCTGCACACTGTGATGGTTTGAATTTCTGATTTTTTTTTTCTCTCTGGAGTCTCTCAAACTGAGGAAATCTGCATATGTTTTATGTTTCTGTCGCTAATCTAGGAGATTTTAATAGCCCTTTGCCACGTGTGTGCAAAGCTGTGTTTTTGTGAGGGAGCAGGCTGTTTTCATTTAAGCGTCCACAGACTCTCACTTAGCCAAGCTCTTCTGCGCTAAAGACGTGAGCACTGATTGGACGTCCGTGTTTGTGGCTCCTAAGTGGCACGACAGCGTCTCTCATTGTTGGGGGAGAGGGGAGTCTTCCTGTGCTCAAGCCCTATCTTTAAGGCTCTTCCTAAGGACCTGGAGTGCCTTTCGTTTCCACTGGGGCTGCTGTGAGCCAGCAGGTATGACTCAGTGAGACACCCACACCTTTCAGAGGAGTGGGCGGAGCCGGGCCTGGGGCTGCCTGTCACCGTGGACTAGGCCCGCCTCCCTCTGAGCTGTGCACCATCCATTCACCGCTTACTCCACAGAGACCCGCGATGTGTTACGAAAACGCACTGGGATAAGGGACATGCGTGCAGGAAAAGCAAGGCTGAGAAGCCGGGGGCGGACTAGGAAGACAACAGTAGCGGGACCACCAATAGGCAAATATGGCCCGGCCGGGGGGCTCAGTGGTGTGCGTCGGCCTATGAACCAGGTTCCATTCCCGTCAGGGCACAGGCCCGGGTCGCAGGCTCGATCCCCAGCGTGGGGCGTGCAGGAGGCAGCCGATCCATGATTCTCTCTCATCATTGATGTGTCTCTCTCCCTCTCCCTTCCTCTTGAAATCAATAAAAATATATTTTTTAACAAAAAAGACAAGTACGTTGGCCTGTGCCTCTTGGGCCTGAGTGGAGTGGCCCTCCCCTGGCTGTGGTGTGTAAACACAGGGCCTCTCCATGACCCTCTGCCCTCGAGTGTGGGAACTGCCCCTGGAAGCCTAGAGCTCCCTGTGGACGGTGGGGGGAGAGAGAGGAGCGAGGAGAGGTGGCCCTGGCCCCGCGCCTCCCCTGCCCCCCCCCCCAGCAGCCCACCCCCATCTGGGTGGGGAGTGGAGTTCCACCCAAGGTTTCCTTTGAAGCGGGCTCTGCGGCCAAAACACGCTGGAAAGCCATCCTCTCGGGCACGTCCACGCTCGGGTCTCTGCCCACCGTCCCGTGTTGTCAGACTTCCTTCACTTCACCGCCTCACAGCAACCCAGGCCCATTCCCCTGGGGAGTTCGAAGGTGTCCAAGATCCCAGGTAGCTGAGCGTCGGCCACCCTGTTGTTCCCTGTGTGAAGGGGAGGCCGCTCAGCTCGCCCACCCAGCTGCAGAGCATCCGCGCTGCCAGCAGGCACCGCCTTGGAGTCTGATCGTGGTGCTGGGGCAGGAGGCCTTCGCCATCAACAAAACGTCACTGCCAGCGACCAGCGCAAACGGGGGAACCGAGGCCTGTAGGAAACCTGGAGACCAGAGAGGTGGGCTCTTGTAGAGAACGGTCCTGCCTGGTCCCTGATGGGTCCATTTCTATGCAAATGAGGAATCCAAATTTGCACAGTCTGATTGGTCAGGTTTGTGCCTTCTGATTGGGCACAGCTGGGCAGCCTGAGGGTTAAGTGATTGGGAAAGCAGAGGAGAAAGAAGAAAAGAACTGACGTGAACGTGGCCGGCGAGAGCACCTGCAGCGGGAATGAATGCTGGGAAGCAGGACGGAAGGAAGACCAGGCTCCTGGGTGGCGCTGGGTGATGGTGGTCAGCGCTGCGTCCGCCTCGCTTGGCAGTGGGGAAGGAAAGTGAGCTGAAAGGGAGGCCAGGAATGTGGCCTTTTGAAAAGTTTCCTGGCACTGGAGCGAGTTGCTAGGGGAAGATTTCTCTGGAAACCAGATGAAAAGAGCAGAGACCCATTTTGTTTTTCTTGTTTGTGCAGCAGGCACTGGGCAGTGCTAAGGAGAGAGACCCACTTCCCACCAGAGCCCAGCACTCTTCTTCTTCTTTCTCAATCGACTTGAGAGAGAGAAACATCAATGCATCAACATGGACCGGCTGCCTCCTGCACACCCCGACGGGGGATCGAGCCTGAAACGGGGCATGTGCCCTGGCCGGGCCCGCCTGGCTCACAGGTCCACGCTCCACCACGGAGCCACACGGCCGGGCCCGCCTGGCTCACAGGTCCACGCTCCACCACGGAGCCACACGGCCGGGCCCGCCTGGCTCACAGGTCCACGCTCCACCACGGAGCCACACGGCCGGGCCCGCCTGGCTCACAGGTCCACGCTCCACCACGGAGCCACACGGCCGGGCCCTCCTGGCTCACAGGTCCACGCTCCACCACGGAGCCACACGGCCGGGCCCGCCTGGCTCACAGGTCCACGCTCCACCACGGAGCCACACGGCCGGGCCCGCCTGGCTCACAGGTCCACGCTCCACCACGGAGCCACACGGCCGGGCCCGCCTGGCTCACAGGTCCACGCTCCACCACGGAGCCACACGGCCGGGCCCGCCTGGCTCACAGGTCCACGCTCCACCACGGAGCCACACGGCCGGGCCCGCCTGGCTCACAGGTCCACGCTCCACCACGGAGCCACACGGCCGGGCCCGCCTGGCTCACAGGTCCACGCTCCACCACGGAGCCACACGGCCGGGCCCCAGACAGCCTTCTTGAGGGAACATCGAGGAGCTGGTCGCTGCTTTAAAGCCTCACCTGCCCTCCCTGGTCCTGGGAGGGAGGCCGCGGCAGCTGCTGCATTTTGGAGACACCCAGGCTGAGGCCGGCAGTCATTCCCTTGCAGGGGGCGGAGGGGGTGCAACCCCACATCGCTCCCCCCTCCTGTCTGCGTCGTAAATACCAGATGTGTGTCTCCCTGGAGAAATTATAGGTGTGCGCCTCGCACATCTGTCTACCCAGCCGCCACTTAGTCATGCTCTGTCCAGCCTTTGAACTCGGGCGCGATGGGGGCGGGGATGCGAGCAGCAGGGACTCCAGAGCAGGGCCAGGCCTCGTGGGAATTCTCCCTGTCCACTCCGATGCCGGAAACCCACGGTGGGAGGCGGGGGGGTGCACAGGACACTTCCCAGGGGCTCCAAGGTGCCTGGACGGTCCAGGGTGCCCTCCCCAGCTCTCAGGCAGTGGCCGAAGCCCCTGGAACATCCTCTCGCCCGCGGCTGAGGGCTGTGGCCCACCGTAAAGCTCAGGGTGTCGCCAAGCTCAGGAGAGGGCGATGCAGGACCCCACACGGGTGTTTTCCTCGTGTCCTGACGACTCCACTCCGGCTCAGGGGGGGCCCTGGGCCCTGCCAGCGGCTGCGCTCCCCTCACCTGCACCTCACGCTGCCGCTCCTACCGCGTGAGCCCTGCGCTGTCCACCCCTGTTCTCCGGGAGCCTAAAGGCGGCTCGAGGGGCGGGCGTGTGAGGGGACCCGGGTGATTTGACCCTCCAGGGCCGTGCTGTTCGCTGCACCTCAGGCGGGTCTGTCTTCAAGCCTCTCCCTGCCCCCCATGGGGTCCCCCCCCCCATCAGTGGCAAAGGCTCGGTGTTCTCTGTGCCAGGATTGGGCTCATCCCGCGCCACCTGCCGGTCCCAGCGGCTCCTCCTGTCCGCTCCCCGAGGCCACAGGGGTCTCCCAGGGGAAGAGGCGACCGCGGTGCCGTCTCTGGCTGGGTCCTGGAAGGGGGTGACCGTGCTCAGGGGGACACCGCTCTTTTGGTAGCGGACGTGCCACAGCGGTGGCCTCGTCCCAGGGCCTCTGTGCGGCCGCCTCTCGACGCAGTGGCTCCGCGTCCGCAGTCCCGTCCCCCACCCCCCCAAGTGCTATTCTGGCCGAGAGCCGGGACGCCCACGTGCGGGGGTCCGAGAAGGAAGCTCGCCGTGGGCTGCTGGATGGTGTGCGTGGAGGCGTGTTCCTGGGCAGGCAAATGGCCACAGCAGCTGTCGCACTGCGGGTGCTGCTGCCGCTTTAGATAGAAAGGAATGGAGGCGCCTGCTTATCTGGCCCCAGACTGGGGGGGGGGTGTTTCCTGCCACCACTCAGCAGCCCCTCGGGCGCCCGCTCCCACCTGCTGGGCACTGGGGTCCCAGGGTCAGGGCTCAGGAGGGGCCCTACGGCCTCTTCCCCAAGCGGCCTTAGCACCCCTCCTCCTCGCGGGGGACGGGCCTCCCTCCGCCTGCCACCTCCCCACGGGTCATGCTCTGGCCCAGGGCCGCTAGCCGGGGTGGCCTGGGAGCAAGCCCTGCCCCTCCTGGCCCTGTGGGGGGACTGGGGCCTCCCTGTCCTGGGTGCGGGCAGAGCTGCCCCTTTCCCAGCAGTAAGTGAGGTCGTGTTGCGAGGCCTGTGACTGACGCCCCCGGAGACACGCTTCCCACGCTGGGCGCCAGGCACTTTGCTGGCTGTTTTATGGGGACTCGGCTTTCATCCTCCCAGCTCCCTGGGCGGCAGGTGCTGTAACTCCCTGGGGGAGGGGGCTGAGGTCTGAGGGGTGAGATCATTGTCCCCCCACCCCCCCAAGGCAGCCAGCAGGTCCACTGCGGGGCTGGGATCTGAGCCCAGAGACTGGCTGCGGAGCCGGTGCCTCCGGAACCACCAGCCTTTAGACGCCTCTGTTCTGGTGAAGATGGGCAGTGACGTCCAGGGGGAGAGCTTGGGCTCACTGGGGGGGGGGAGGGGGGGGTCTGCGGAGGTGCTTGATCCTGGTTTCTGTCCATAAAAAGACGGTTATGCAGCCCCCCCCCCCCCACACACACACCTGTTCTCAGGAATGATGACCCGGTCAGAGGCTCTGGGAACTGGGGGTGATTGAAGCTGCTTCGTTAAGTGGCGAGCGAGTGAGTTTGGGCCTCCCTGTGCCAGGTGTGGGTCCCCCACCCGGGTCAGCTCCCACCCGCCACCAGTGGGGTTTCACAGGCCAGCGATGCACAGGTTCCCTCTACGTCGGCCCAGGAGGGGGTGGGCCCTCCAAGGTGTTTCCTGGGGCCTCCCCGGCCGTCTGACTGAGAACGTCCCTCCGACAGCAGGAGCCGGTGGGCGGGCCAGGCTCCTGCCGCTGTGCTGAGGGGGGAGTTCGCTGGGGGCGGCAGGTCCGCCCTTGGCTTCACCTGTTACCGCTGTTACCGTCGCACGGGCTGCAGGCTGTGGGCTGAGTGGTTGTGGGGGACCCCGTGGTGGCCTCCTGGCGACGTTGCTAAGGGGCCGTGTGACGGGCTCCTGTGTCAGGAGAGGAAACTCTCATCCTTCGTCCAAGCCCAGAGCATGGCCGACACCAGGCAGGTTGTGTGTGGTCCCCGGAAAGCGACCGGCTCCTCCCTCGCTGGAGTGGCCGCGCACGCGGTGCTGGTGGAGGTTTGAAGGGAGATGTAGGAACAGGTGCTTTAGAGATGATCGTGTCGTTACAAGGGAAGGTGCTTGGAAAAATGACCCAAGAAACCTCCTCACGTGAACGTGCACACATACACAACACACATGTGCACACATGCGCGCACACACAACACATGTGCACACGTGCAGCACACTCGCGCGCACACACACACTCTCTCTCTCTCTTTGACTTAGTGATCCCACTTCTGGAAGTTTATCTTAAAGAAATGGTCCAAAATCGGGAAGTGAAGATGTCCATTGCATAGTTATTTATAAAAGCAAAATATTAGAAATAGTATGATGTGTACCAGTCCCCCACCATGGAAATTACATTCATTGCAGATTAAAATGACCACTAGAATGGGTGTGACTCCTGAGTCTGCAGGGCGCTCAGTTCCCTCCCAGGGCGTGGTCTCCCGGGAAGGGGTGACGCCCTGGCCCAGCCTCTCTGATTCCAGCCCCACGGGTCTTGGGGGCAGCTCACCAGCCACCGGGGGCTGCTTTGTGTCCGGCACTCAACTTCCTCTCCTGCCCTCGGACTCTGCAGGGCGTCACAGCATCATTCCTCCGCCCTCGTTCCCGTATGCTTTTAAAAAATATATTTGTATTGATTTCAGAGAGGAAGGGAGAGGGAGAGAGAGAGAGAGAGAGAGAAACATCAGTGATGAGAGAGTCATGGACCGGCTGCCTCCTGCACGCCCCACACGGGAGATGGAGCCCGCAACCCGGGCCTGTGCCCTGACCGGGAATCCAACCCTCACCTCCTGGATCATAGGTCGACGCTCAACCATCGAGCCACACTAGCTGGGCCGATGTGTGTGTAGTGCGATGCTCTAGCCACCCTACCGACCCCAGGTGCTTATGTGTCTCCATTGACTGCCGCTCGGTGAGAACTGAAATCTGAGACGTCGCAGCGGCAGGATGTGCTACGGGCGCCTCGTGACCGGTTTTCTTCGGGACGCTCGTAGCCGACGTCACATTGTTCTGAGACCGGGCACGCGGCGCATCATCTTTCTGACTGCCGCCTGTCATTCTAGAACGCGTACGTGGCCACGGCCATCAACGGGACCGAGTTCTGTACGTCCGCGAAGGACGCGCGCAGGCTCTTGTCCGAGAACTCGAGTCGTTTCACGTCGGTCAGCTGCTTCGGGGACTTCGTCGTCTTCCTAGGCAAGGTGAGGCGTGTCCCCGGAATAATAAGCAGGCACGGGGTGGGGGCCGACGCACAGCCCTGCAGCGGGCTGGGCGTGCGGGCGCCTCTCTGGCTCCCCCGAAGGCGGACGCCTGCCTCCTCTTTGTGTTGGATCCCCAGCCCCAGGGCCCACACTGAACAAGGCCTCGGCTCCCTTGTGGGGCCCGTGGCTGCTCCTGTAGCGTGTCCGCCTCCGTGGGGGGCCACACATTAGCCCTGACCCAGGCCCTGGCTGCGCGGGGGCCGCATCCCTGTGCGAGCCCGTGGGCGCCGATGGCTCCGTCTGGCCTCTGATGTTCGAGGGTCTAGCATTGGTCTCTCCACATTGCTGTCCTGGTGAGCTGTGGTCAGTGACATGCCACGACATGCCATGACACGCCATGACACGCCACCGCACGCCTGGGCCCAGCCGGTGGGTGTGACATGCACATACGTTAGGCTCCGCCGGCCGAGAGGCTCCATGTGGCGGTCGCCGCAGAAGCACCGCTGCGGCCGGTGCCGCCTTCAGAGCCGCCGGCCACCGAGGCAGACGGCGGGCGGCCTGCTCTCTCATAACCGTGTTCCCAGACGCTCTCTGGGCCGAGGCTTCGCCTCTGAGACAGACGTGCCTTTCATTTAACTCGGGAGCAGCCGTTTCCCTCGTCTCCCATGACGAGCCCGTAGTTGCCCAGAGCCTCCCGCACCCGTGGACACCGGTGACCGTGTGTGTGTTCAACCAAGTGCCGCTCCGACGTCACGTCCCCCTCGCGGGCGCCGAGGGCCCGCAGACTCCAGCTGGCGGCGCTGTGGCTGTTGAAGAATTGGGTGCCACCTGGCCTTGTCCCGTCCGGGAGATGGAACCTCTGCATGTGGACGGAGCCGATGACCCCCCCCCTCCCCCCCCCCCGCTGCACGGGGAGCCCTCCGCCCAGTCCTCGGGCGCAAGTGACCGCGTGCTAAGGGCAGTGCCTGTCGGGACCGTCGCCGCACGTGCAAGGGGCGCTTATGAAGAGTTTACCGTGGGGCGCACTGCGGGGTGAGAGTGAGGCCCCAGGGCCCCAGATAAATGCAGACGAGGCGCCTCCCCCTCCTCCACGGCTGCTCCCTGTCACAGCTTCATGTTCTCGTCCCCTTTCATCGTCCCAGCGGTTCTGACGTGCGTGCTTGGCCGCAGGGCACCTGCAGTCCCCCCCCGCCCACACATACGCAGTCCCACACGCACACATATGCAGTCCCACATGCACACATGCAGTCCTACGCGCACACACAGTCACATGCACACACACAGTCACACATACACACGCAGTCCCGCACGCACACACACAGTCGTGCACACACAGTCACACACTCGCACGGCCTCCCCTCCCACACACAGCCCCGCACACAGTCCCCCACGCACGCACACGTGTGAAACTGCAGTAACTGAGACATTTTCTGAGTGCTCCCACGGCGTCTGAGGACGTGAGCGCACTCTTGCTCCGACAGGTGCTGGTGGCGTGTCTGACCGTGTTCGGAGGGCTGATGGCCTTTAACTACCACCGCACGCTGCAGGTGTGGGCCGTGCCGCTGCTCCTGGCCGCCGCCCTCGCCTACCTGGTGGCGCACAGTTTCCTGTCCGTGTTCGAGACCGTGCTGGGCGCCCTGCTGCTGTGCTTGGCTGCTGACCTGCACACGAACGACGGCTCGCCCGGAAAGCCCTACTTCATGGACCACGAGCTATTGGTGAGCACACACCGCGTCTGCGGCGACCTGCACGCTCCCGGCGGGGGAGCCTCGGCCTCCACCGGGACAGGCAGCCTGCGTCTCCTCTGCCGGGGGGGGGGGGCGGGGGGGGAGTGGGGGTTCTCTGAGCTCCCACTCAGCCGGCCAGTTGAGACCCCTGGAGAGGAGGGAGGCCGCACGTGAACACTGACCCATGGCCCTGGCTACAGGGGGGGACGCCTCATGTCTGAGCCCCGTGGGTGCTAATGGCTCGGTCTGGCCTCTCTGACGTTTGGGGTTTAGCAGTTGATCTTTTCCCAAAGCATTTGGCACCCGCGCACCCGCCACCCCCACAGTCGGTCAGGGGCCGTCGCTGCAGTGAAGGCTCCGTCTGGCCGGGTGGCGGCGGGTCTGCCATCGCGGGCCCTTTGCTCACCGGCAGCCCCGGCAGCTGTCCCTGCTCATCCCTGCAGACGGGCCTTTGGACAGCTGGGCGTCTCTCATCTCCCCGCTGTCGGGGCCAGTGGCGTCCGGATAATCCTCGTTCGTTCTGTCGCCATAAAACGTAGGCGTTAAAGCCCCTTCGCTTCTGAGAGCAGCAGGCGCAGCCCCTCCGCGTCTGTAACGACGTGTCCTCAGCCTCCATGCGAACAGGAGGCGCCCGCGGAGCCGCGGAGTCACGGAGTCACATGTCCGCAGTCGCGGGAGGTGCTCCGGAGATGGCAGGACGAAGGCAGGGCTTCTTGTTCCGGTTCCCACTTTTCTGACTTAAAATCCACTTGGAAATCTACCCCCCTCCCCCCAATATTTTAATTCAATAGGGGACACTTTTTTAAAAAGGTTTTTAGAGAGAGGAAGGGAGAGGGAGGGAAGGAAGAAGGGGGGAGAGATATTGATGTGAGAGGGGAACGCCCTGTGAGAGCAGAACTTCGATCGGCTGCCCCTGCCCGCCGCCCCCGGGGATCGAGCCCACAGTCCCGGGCCTGTGCCCGACAGGAGAGTGAACCTGTGATCCTCAGCGCATGGGACGATGCCCAACCAACTGAGCCACCCAGCCAGGGCTGGGGGGACTTTCTAAGGATTCAGTTCCCCAAAGTGATGTGGCCAGGCACACGGCTGCCAAGCGTATGTAGGCCACAGCCCTGGCCACGCGCCCTCCTGCTTGCAGAGTTTTGTGAAGAGGATGAACAGATGGCACCGCGAGGGGCCGCAGGGCGCCGGGGGCTCCACGAGGAACCGAGAGGGAACGGAACTCCGGCCTGTGGTCCGCTCCACCTGCTAGGTACCGGGGAGGGGCCTCCTCCTCCCAGCCCTTCACCCAATAAACACACAGGCCAGCCGTCCTTCACACGTGGTCCTTGCTGCCGGCCCCTCCCAGCCCGTCCTCCACACGTGGTCCTTGCTGCTGGCCCCTCCCAGCCCGTCCTTCACACGTGGTCCTTGCTGCCCCTCCAGCCCGTCCTTCACGCGTGGTCCTTGCTGCCCCTCCAGCCCGTCCTTCACACGTGGTCCTTGCGGCCCCTCCAGCCCGTCCTTCACACGTGGTCCTTGCGGCCCCTCCAGCCCGTCCTTCACACGTGGTCCTTGCGGCCCCTCCAGCCCGTCCTTCACGCGTGGTCCTTGCCGCCGGCCCCTCCCAGCCCGTCCTTCACGCGTGGTCCTTGCCGCCGGCCCCTCCAGCCCGTCCTTCACGCGTGGTCCTTGCCGCCAGCCTCTCCCAGCCTCTCACACTCGCTGGGTCGAGACCCTCTAGGACCACGTTTACGCCCTGCTCAGGGGCGCAGTCACACTCGCGCTCCGGCAGCAGTCGGCACCTCGGCGGAAAGGCTGGCGCCCCGTCCAGAGCAGGGCCCCGCCATGGGCCGTCCTGGAGCGGCTCAGCTGTCACAGCTGCGTGTGCAGTTCTCCCACGTGACCGTGACCATCAGCGCCACAGCTCCCCCCTGGCGGCCGCCATGACGCGGGCCGGGCAGGGGCACCAGATGTGATGAGGCTGGTGGGCCCAGCCCCCCGCTCACAGCCAGCAAACGTCGGGGCCAGCCCCGCCCCAGAGCCACGGCAGCAACCAGGGCAGAGGGGGGTGGGGCCGCTTTTCCCCCCTGAAAGCTTCGAACGGGGTGCAACGCTCCACGTGCCGCTGGTGCCTCCCCTCAGCTCGGGGAGCGGCGAGCAGGTACCACCATCCCGAGGGACCGGGTGGCTCCCGCAGGGCGGGCGGGGCAGAGGCTGCGGCCCTGGGCTCCTCAGCCAGCGCAGATGCACCATCGGATTTGCAAAGGGGGTCACAGAACGGGCTCCGGAAACAGTCACTGTGCCGATAGGCAAGTGGACGGGGCTTTTGTGGGCACGTGGCACCCGGGCACATCCTCTCCCCCCCCCCCCCCCCCCCGCCTCAGCCAACACCAGCGGGTGCCTCTGCCCCAGAGCCAGTCCCTCGGGAGGAAGCAGGTGGCCAGGAAAACGTTAGAGTGTGTGTGTCGCCGGGTCTGTTAGCGAGTGGACTTTGTCATCATCGTAACCACTCAGCCCCTTGACCCTCTGTGTGTCTCGAGTGAAGGCTGGATTTGCTGACACCTCATATCATACACCCCAGTTTACTATCAAAGGTCCTGTTCCTGACCCAGAGATTAGAACTGAATAGATTGCCTTAAAGTAACAGCATTATAAGTGATTTTAAAGTTATTCATCTGAACGTTTTGTGTGGTTTATTCCTCGGTAACGTATTCTTTCTCAGAATTTGCTTTTCAAGCGGAGGTGACGTACAGTGTCACGCAGCGGCAGGTGTACTGCGTGTGGTCAGGCTCCTACGTAACTACGAAGCGGTCGCCCCGTAAGCGCGGCACCTCGGGCACACACAGCTGCTGCGGGGCCGCTCACCGTGCTCCCTGCTGAGCTCACATCCGCCACTGGCCTCACCACCGCCATTTGTACTTTCGATCCCTTCCCTTTGCACTCATCCCCCCCAGCTCCCTCCCATCGTGCAGCTAACAGCTTGTTCTCTGTGTCTGAGTTTGTGTCTGTTTTGTTCATTCATGTGACTTTTACATTCCGCATGTAAGCGATATCGTGCAGTGTCTGACTTATTTCACTTCACGTTACCCTCTAGGCCAGCGGTTCTCAACCTGTGGGAAGCGACCTCTTTGGGGGTCGAACGACCCTTTCACAGGGGTCGCCTAAATCCATCCTGCACATCAGATATTCACATGACATTCATAACAGTAGCAACATGACTGATGAAGTAGCCACGAAAATAATTTTATGGTTGGGGGTCACCACCACATGAGGAGCTGTATTAAAGGGCCGCGGCGTCAGGAAGGCTGAGAACCGCTGCTCTAGGCCCATCCCTGTTGTCACAGACGGCAAGACTCCATTCCTTTCACGGGGAGTGCATCCGTCGTGTTCACGCACCTCCGCCGTTTTAGCCACTCGCCTGCCCGCGGACACCAGGTCGCCTCCGTATCTCGGCGGTTGTAAATTTTGCGCAGTGAACAGAGGGGTGCGTATATCTTTTCAAAGCAGCATTTAGGTTTTCTTCAGACATATTCCCAGAAGTGGAATGGCTGGGTCACATGGCAGTTCTATTTTTAATTTTCTGAGGAATCTCCACACTGTTTCCCACCGAGGCTGCACAGCCTGCCTCCCACCAGCAGCCGTGGGGTCCCGTTCTCCACGCCCTCGCCCGCACTTGTCTGCGGATTACTGACGGCAGCCGTCTGACAGGCGTGAGGTGGTGCTGCGTGTGGTTTGATTGGAATCTCTCTGACGGTTAGAGACGTGAAGCATCCCTTCCTGCGTCCGTTGGCCACCTGGGTGTCCTCTTCGGAGAAGCGTCTGCACGGGTCCTCGGCCCTTTTTTAAATTCCATTGTTTGGGTTTGTTTTTTGTTTTTATGTTGAGCTATGCGAGTTCTGGATAAACTTGGATCTTGACCCATTATCAGATACACCATTTGCAAATATCTCCTCCTTCGGTGATGGCTTTCTTTGTGATGCGAAAGCTTTTTAATTCGATGTGGTCTCATTTGTGTGTTTTTCATGTGTTGTCTTTGCCCATATAAAAAAATTACCAGGCCCACATATGTGGGCCTGTCATAGATGCCTTTATTATGTCGACGTACGTGCCCTCTACCCCCACTGTGCTGAGAGCTTTTATCATCATGGATGATGGGTTTTGCCACATGCTTTCTCCGCATCTAGTGATAATGATCATATAATGCTTATCCGTCATTTTATTTATATGGTGTATCACGTTCATTGATATCTGAATATTGAACCAACCTTGTATCTTGAGAATAAACCCCTCGTGGTCACGGTGTATTATCCTATCAATGTGTTGCTGGATTTGGGTTGCTGATATTTTGTGGAGGGTTTTGCATCTGTGTTCATCAGGGATGTTGGCATGTGGCTTTATTGCTGTGTAGTCTGTCTGGCTGGGGAGTCAGGGCGATGGTGGCCTCGTGACGTGAATTTGTGACATTCCCTCCTCTTCAGTGTTTTTGGGAGAGTTGGAGGACAGTGTTCCTTGAACGTTCGGTAGAATTCACTGGTGAAGACATCTGGTTTGTTTTTTTATTACCGATTTGGTTTCATGACTAGTAGTCTGTTCAGGTTTCCTGCTTCTTCTTGAGTCAGTCTTGGAAGATTGTATGTATACTTCCAGGAACTGATCCATTTGTTCTAGGTTGTCCAGTTTGTTGGCATATACCTGTTTGTAATAGTTTCTTATAATCCTTTGTATTTCTGCCACTTCTCCTCTTTCATTTCTGATTTTATTTTTCAGCGGCAGGGTGGCGGGGGGGGGCTCTCTCTTTTTTCTTGATGTGCCTGGCTAAACATTTATCAATTTTGTTTAACTTTTCATAGAACGAGCTCTTGGTTTTATTGATCTTTTTTATTTCTTATTATTTATTGTACTTATACAGGATCTTTCTACTTTAGTCTTTGCACTAGCTTTAATTGCTTGATTCCCTACTCTTACCAAGTGTTTGCCTTTGTCATGAGGTTTTTTCCCCGCTCCTGTATTTTCTTACTCATATATTTTGATCTTTTTTTTTCTGCCTAAACAAGCTCCTTTAACATCTTTTGTAATGCTTGTTAGTGGTGATGAACTCCTAGCTTTTTCCTATCTAGGAAACGCTCTCTCTCCTTCGATTCCAAACGATGCCCTTGCAGGGTAACCTCGGCTGTGGGGCCTTGCTGTTCATCACTGAATGCCACCTGCCAGTCCCTCTGGCCTGCAAAGTCCCTGCGGAGAAACCAGCTGACAGTGGTATGGGAGCTCCCTCGCAGGTAACTGACTGCTGGCTTTTGCTCCCCGTCACGGTTTTGTCTGTCTCTAACCTTCAGCATTTTAAATACGTTGTCTTGGTGCAGCCTCTTTGGTTTCCTGTTGTTTGGGACTCTCTGTGCCGCCTGGACTTGTAAGTCTATTTTCTTTGTCAGGTTAGGGAAGTTTCAGTCATTATTTTTTTAAATAGGTTTTCAATCCTTTTCTCTCTCTCTTCTCCTCTGGGACCCCTATGTTGTGAAAGTTGTTATGCTTGATGTCCCAGAGATCCCGTAAACTATCCTTTTTAAAAATATATATTTTTATTGATTTCAGAGAGGAAGGGAAAGAGATAGAAACATCAATGATGAGAGAGAATTATTGATCGGCTGCCTCCTGCATGCTCCCTACTGGGGATTGAGCCCCCAACCCGGGCATGTGCTCTTGACTGGAATCAAACCTGTGACCCTTTGGTCTGCAGGCCAATGCTCTATCCACTGAGCCAACTTGGCCAGGGCAAACTGTTCTTTAAAAAAATTCTCTTTTCCTTTGCTGCTCTGATTGGGTGTTAGCTGCTACCCTGTCTTCTGGGTCACTGATTCCATCCTCTGCTCCAGCTGATCTGCTGTTGATTCCCTCCAGTGTATTCTTCATCTCAGCTATTGCATTCTTTAGCTCTGGTTGGTTCTTTTTAATATTTCCTATCTCTTTGTTGAAATTTTCAGAATTCCTTCCTCCTTCTTCCATGTTCACCGAGGAGCCTCATAACCAGTGTTTTGAGTTCTGTAGTGGGTAGGTTGCTTGTCCATTTTGTTTGGTTCTGTCCTTGAGGTTTGTCCTGTTCTTCATCTGGGACATGAGCTAATCTCATTTGGGTGGACCTCCATGTAGCAGGCAGATGTGCTGTGTCTCTCAGTCTACAAGTGTCCTGTGGGCCAGTGGAGCAGCCCCCTTAGCCACCCGGGCCAGTTCTCCAGGGGTGTCCTTGTAGGATGTCACGTGCCCTCCTGCTGGAGCTGGGCTTTGCCGCTGCAGGCACTGTGGTGGCGGCTCGCCCTGGCTGACTGGCCGCGTGGGCTGTAGCTGTCGCAGAGGAGCACTGTGTGGGGACCGGCCCCCAGAGTCGTTCCTTCAGAAGGGCTGGTTGGGTGGGCATCTGGTGTGGCCTGAGCCAGCCTCCAGGTGCGTGGGGTCTGGAGTCCTGGGAGGGCCCCGGTGTGGGTGGGGCTGCCTGGTGGGAGCTGTAGTGCTCCCCAAGACTGGCTGCCGCTGTGTGGGGCTTGCTGCCCACCCTCTGAGGGAGCCTGCAGCGGGAGCTTCTGCCAGAGGCTCGGGGTGCGAGAGGGATGGGGCGGCCTCAGGGAATCACCGGGGCCGGCAAAGGGTGGTCGCCAGGCTAAGGGGGAGCACGAGTTTGTGTCCACCTGCGCGGGGCAGTGGGGGAGGAGAGTGGCACAGAGGAGCAGCGGTGCCCGCGCTTCGTCCTGGGGAAGGTTCCCGGCCCTCGTCCCAGCCCTCACCCTGGACTTGGGCACCCGAGCTCCCCCGCTGGAGTCCCTGGTGCCGCTCCAGCCGCTCCCCTTGCTGGGCGTGAGAGTGGGGCCCAGCCAGGGGTGGGCCTTCCCAGCCAGGGGTGGACCTCCTCTTCCCGGAATTGGTGTCCTGTTCTGGGAGCCCTGCTCCTCGGGAAGGGGCGGACCCCTGCAGCCCAGACATGGCCGTCACATGGTGTGGGCCCCGCCCCTCTGGGGTCTCCCCTGGCCTCTTTCTACCTGAGTTCCGGGCGTTCTGCTCGGCTGGTCTCCCAGGCAGGGGCTCATTTTTGTAAGTCTGATGTGGTCGCGGGAGGAGGGGAGCTGTGTATCTACTCCGTCATCTTGACTCCACCCGAGAATGCCCCCTATTAACATTGATTCACCCGAGAGCATGAGCGTAGAATCCCACCCCATCCCCACCCCCACCATGTTCCTGAGGATTAAGATGACCCAGAGCTGGACGTGAGGCACACTGGGCAGCTGAGCCACCAGGCTAGGCAGGGGCCCAGGAGCAGTTTGAGTCCTGGCTGTGGGTCCCCATGTGCAACGGCAGGTCCCCCATCCTGCCGGCCCCCCCATCCTGCCGGCCCCTCCCAAGCAGAGTGCGCTGTGGTGGAGGTTGAGGAGAGAAATGTTAAGGCAGCAACTGATCACAGACCTTGGGGAGGAGTCCTTAACATAACCAGCTGCTGGCTCATGTGAATGTTCAAAAAAAATATTTATTTATAAAAAATACACTGGGATAAGTTTATGCTGAGAAATGCAGCAATAAATACAGTTGAAACAGAGCAAGTCTACACCGATACGTTGGCACAACAGGAAGGGCCTGCGCCGTCAGACCCCCGCGCAGGTGGGAGCGACTCGGGCGTCCCCAGAGCGCGGGCCGCGCCTGCATCTCCACCCGCGACCCACACCGCGGGCATCGGTCACGAGCGGCTGACACGCTGCGTCTTCTCGGTTTAGCTGGCGGGCGCCTGAGCGCTAAGCACGGGTTTAGTCTCCCACGGAGGAGCCAGACACTAATGTAAGAGAAAAGCCTCCTATTGCTTGTGAACACCAGTTCCGTAAAGAGTGTGAGGATGCAGAGATGTCGGGGGGAACCCGCGCCCCTCGGGCTCCCTTCGCTCCAGCGCCGGGGGTCACGTCGCTGCAGGCTGGCCTGCCCAGGAAAGGAGCTGCGGAGGGAGAGCGGGCGGAGGAGGAGGGTGCGAGGCAGCCTCTCCTTCAGGGACAGGAAGCGCACTAGGGTTCAGAGGGCGAGGAGCGTCACTCCAGGCTGGCCGGGCGCCCACGAGTGACCGCGACGGGGCCGGCGCCTCCGCGCCTAGTAATCGAGGCCGAGGCCGGGGTCGCCGTACTGGTACTCGCGGGGGTCGTCGTCGGGGTACCCGCCGTGGTACTCGTCGGGGTACTCGGCCTGGGAGTCGCTGTCGCTGACCTCGGAGCCATTGGTGCCCGTGCCCTGGCTGCCGTTGCGGATGACGGGCTCGGTGGGGGCGGCGCAGTACTTGGGGTCGTAGACCTGCCGCCCGAGCCCGTACACGCTCATGCCCTTCTGCGAGGCGACCTTGTTGGTGCCCATCTGCAGGGAGATGGTCGAGCTGTCCACGGGCTGCAGCGTGAGCTTCTGGTCGTAGATGTCTCTCCGGGTGCCCGGCGCCAGCATCCCCGCCTGGGACGGGCAAGGACAGATGTTACCGCGGCTCAGGGCTGCGCTCTCGGGAGCAGGTACAGGTGATGGGCGGGGGCAGGAGGGACAACAGCGGCCGGGCCGGGCCGGCGGGGCTCCTGGCTGAGCGTCAACCTCTGAGCCCGGAGGTCACGGCTCGATTCCCGCTCAGGGCACAGGCCCGGGGTGCGGGCTCCATCCCCAGTAGGATTCTCTCTCATCACTAATGCTTCTACCTCTCTCTCTCTCTCTCTCTCTCTCTCTCTCTCTCTCTCCCCCTCTCCCTCTCTCCCCCTTCCTCTCTCTGAAATCAATGAAAAAAACAACACACACACACACACACACACACACACACACGTGCGTGGCGGAGCTCTGGAAGGAGCAGTGCGCTTGGAGTTGGAGTTGGAGTTGGTAGCCTTTCAGCTTCCCACCGGGAAGGGAGGAAGGCCGGCTGTTCTAACTGCCAACCAAGCAGGAGCCGCGCACAGTGTGGCTGCAGAAGGGGTCCTGTCACTCTTGTGCTTTCCCAGCAAAACCTCCTCCTGGAAGGAACCCCCTGTCCGTGTCTCACACCCGCAGCGGCTGCTCTGCGCTGGGCCCGACGGCGGGGCGCGGCCCCCTTACCTGGCTGGCCCCTTTGTTGGTCCCCATCTGCAGGCTGATCGTGGTCTGGTCAAAGGGCTTGTCCGTCTGCATTTTGGGGTCGTACAGGTGCCTCCTGGTCCCGTAGGCGGTCATCCCCGCCTGGCTGGCACACTTGTTGGTCCCCATCTTTAAGTTACAAAATAAAACGGCATCAGTTCCCGGACGCCGCAGCCTTCAGGGCGCAGTCTCCTCCGCCCTCTGAAGGGCGTGTTTACAGGAAGGATTCCAGCAACTCACTGGCTATAAAGGCCTCATCGTTAACCGCACAGAAACCGCAGCAGGAGGGACAGACAGACGGACACAAAGCTGCCACAGAGGCGGGATTATGAGAAATTAACTCCCGCCGCTGCCTCCCTCCCCACAGGCCAGGGGCCGCCTCGGGGACGGGAGGGGAGGGGCAGCAGCTTTCGCCCCAGGTGCGTTTGGCATAAAATATGGCAGCAGCCGCCAGGGGTCCTCTCTGCAGCGGAACACGCGCAGCTTCAACCTTTCCCCCAACGGCCCATTTTCACGGGGAAAGAGCCGCAGGGCAGTCCTGCCACCCCCGAGTCCACGGGACAGAGCCTGGAGGGTGGGCAGCGGTCAGAGCCGCAGGAATGAGCTTCCCTTCCCTTCCCCGCAGGGGCCGCGTGGCCAAGGGACGACAGTCAGCTGGGATGGGCGTGTTTCTACACTTGGGTCTCTTTTTCCTTAAAAAGCCCGATTAAAAGAAACATTTTTTTTACCAAAAGTGAAGCCTGTTCATTGGAAAAGATTCAGAAAACACACAGGCGCATAAGCAGAGAGGAAGGGACGGTCACACCCCGCCCTCGGGTGTTTGCCGTGAGCATGGTGCCCCCTCCCAGCTTCCCCTGGGGCGTGTGCCTGTCTGTGAACCCACACGCGTGGAAACACCCCAACACGCACGTGCAGCTCCTAACAAAAAGGGATGAACTGACCAGAGACGTGTTTGCCTCGTCCCCGACGCCTGTCGTGCTAACGTTACCGCTGTCTCCGATGGAGCTGCCATCACGTAACCAGCTGACTCCTGGGAAACAGGTTTCCAGCCTCTCCCCGGGTACCCTGTGTGCCTGCAGCTACGGGCCCACCTCACATCCACCGTCTGGAGGGGGCGTGCGGCAGACAGTGCTGGGGCTAAGCCCACCCCGGGCCCCGAGCCGGGTGTCCCCAAGACACCCTCCAGGGCCCGCGGAAGGGAAGACACCCCGGCTGGAGGTTCCCCAGGAGCGGAGCCGACACCCTGAGCGCTTGCCCCGGGTAGACGTCTCGGCCTTGAGGTCCGGTGAGACTGCCTCATGGGCCCATGGTGCCTGGGAGTTCAGCAAGTGCATCCCCTTCAGAGAAGCAGTGCAGGTAGGGAAGGGTCGTCGCCCGCGGCCACGTCTGTGGTCGGATGACGTGCCGGGGTCTCCTCTCCGCCGTCACCAGCATCTCGCGGTTTTACGGGGACACGGACTGTAACCCACACCCGCCCCCAAACCGCACGAAGTCTGTGTTCCTGCGACGGCGGCCACCTCGCTGGCGGGGGTGCGTGCGGTTGCACAGGGACCGAGCCCCCCCCACCCCCCCTCACCTGCAGACCAATGACGCTCTGGCCGGCCTTCAGCTTCCCTTCGTCGAAGCGCCGCGTCTGCTTCTCGGCGTACTTCACGCCGATGTCGATGGTGGTGTGGAAGCCTTTGGTTTTAGCCTGGACGGGACACACAGGCCCTGAGCCCCGCTGGCCGAGCTCGGCCGAAGGTCTACCCACAGGCGAAGGGCTCCGGCGCTGCCACACTTGGGACCCCAGGCGTGTGAGCGTCTGACGGGCTCAGCAGCCCCCCACAGAGCCAAGGCTTACGGAGGGGACAGGCCCTCCCTGCCCGTCTGAACCCCCGGGGAGGGAGCGAAGAAGCCGCTCGTCCCCGTTCCCCGCGCCGTGGAAGCTGCACATCGGCACGGACGTACCAGGCCGGCCAGCGCCACCAGCGTCGTCTGCACCTGGGTCATGTTCCCGTTCTCGAACAGGTCGTTGGCCTCGAAGATGTCGTGGGGCTTCATGCCGTACGCCTGGATGGCTTTGATGAAGTTGCCGATGTTCTCCAACTGGAAGGAGAGGGTCACATGGCACCAGCAGCGAGAGGGACCGTCACCGGGGCCTCTGCGTCCTCGTGGCCGCTGCTCGGCGAGGCTCTGGCCACTCCCGCGGGGCACGGCTCCCCCCGGGAGAGGAGCGAGTGCAGAAGAGCCCTTCCCAGGGGGAGATGCACTGGTCTTTCCTGGGACCCGGCCCGCACCCCGGGCCTGTGCCCTGACCGGGAATGGAACCCTGACCTCCTGGGTCACAGGTCGACACTCACCACTGAGCACGCCGGCCAGCCTTTTTAGGAATTTTAAAGGATTTTTTTTTTAGTTTTGCAAAACCATGCTCTTCCTTATGTGCTTTTAAGAATTCTGTGCCCGTGTTTTCCAGGGCTGACGCTCTCTTTGTCAAAAGGCACATAATCCATTCATCGTGATTTGGTTTTAACTTACCTATAAATTTGTGGCTGCTAAATGCTTATTCTCTTCTCTATCAAAACACACCCTGAAGACTCAACTGCAGTTTTACTGAATCGCATGCATTCCTGTGTGTCACAGAGTCCGTGCTGTGGTCGCCCGATAGTCGTTAAATTCCTCGCTTTCCTCCCGTTTCTCCCCTAGTCTAGGTGGCATTGCTATGTGTAAACTTGTCAGGTCTTCTCTGAGAAGAGACTAAATATAAGGAAACTTCTAGACGAAACATCTAATAATCACAGAGCTAATCCTAAGGAATCACGGAAGCGTTAAAAACAACATGGTACAAAAAACCAAAACACAGCCACCGTGCAGACTTCTGCTAAAATGTCTATTTTGAAAACGTAATCAGGTTTCGCTGCCTAAAGAGGGACCACCTGGCCCGGCCAGCGGGGCTCAGTGGGTGCACATCGACCTATGAACCAGGAGGTCACGGTTCGATTCCCGGTCAGGGCACAGGCCCAGGTTGGGGCGTGCAGGAGGCAGCTGATCCATGATTCTCTCTCATCACTGATGTTTCTCTCTCTCTCTCCCCTTCTTCTCTGAATGATTCTCTCTCATCACTGATGTTTCTCTCTCTCTCTCTCCCTTCTTCTCTGAATGATTCTCTCTCATCACTGATGTTTCTCTCTCTCTCCCTTCTTCTCTGAAGTGAATAAAAATATATATATATATATATAAAAAGGAAATTGTGAAGTAGGAAACACCTACAAGCTCCCCACTTGATTTATCTTAAAAAAAAAAAAAAAGTGACCCCTGAGGGGGTGTTACCTGCCCTGAGGGGGGTGTTACCTGCGGCCAGTTCAGCGAGGACTCGTTGACCTTCTTCACGGAGCCCGGCTGGAGCTTGTTGATGAGCCTGGGGGGAGAGGATAGCTCGCTGCGGGTCCCAGGAGGCGGCGGCTGGGCCCCCACGCAGGAAGCATAGGTCCTGGCACCAGTGGGGCCGGGCGGTGCCCTGGCCAGGGTGGGGGTGGGGGTGGGGTCGGGCGGTGCCCTGGCTGGGGTGGGGGGGGGTGTGGGGGTGTGGGAGGTGTGGGCCCCCAGGGGCTCGGCCCGGGGCGGACTCACTCGCAGAGGATGATGCCGTCCTTCAGGCCCAGCTGGAAGCTGGTGCCGATGCTCATGCCGGTCACCTCCTCGATCCAGCCGCGCAGGTCCTCCTCGGCCTGCGGGTCGTACTTGGACGCGATCTGGAACACAGGGCCGGCGTGAGCCTCCCCGTCCCCCGGCCTCACACCCCTCGGCTGCCGGTCTCCGCGGGACCACGGCGGGACACGCGCTCACTGGCCGACCCAGCGCACCCCTGGCGCTTCAGGACGAATAACCTGCCCTGGGTGAGCGGGGAAGCGGGGCAGTGTGGGGAGGAGCTGGGACCGAGGAGGGGAAAACACGCCCGACCCCACGCGCCCCGCTCGGGACATGCAGGGAGAGACGGCCCGTAGGGCCTTACGACACGGAACGGAGACTCCGTGAACAGAGCTGCGTCTCCACGCGGAGTCAGCGAAGGCGCCACGTGTCCCAGACCCAGCCTCGGCCTGGGGGCTGGCCTCGCGGAGACACTCAGGCTCCGGGGCAGCAGAGCCGGAGGATGGAGGTCCCGCCATCGGCAGGGCTGGGAGCAGGAGGCGCCCACGCCGGGTGAGCGAACCACGAGGTGTCACCCACATCACGTGACTGAGTTTTGGCTTTTACGCCCAAATACTGTTAATACTTTGAAAAGAAGTGAGCTTCCTGCAGCCACGCCAGCTACGGAGAATTCACGATTTAGGAACGAGTGCTCTTCTCTTACAAACAAGGTGAAAATGAGAAGAACATTCTCATGAGACCATCTGGGAAAAGGAATCTATTTCACGAGGTCTCTCCTCCCGGGCGCAGCGGGTCGGAGCCAGCCAGCCATGGCAGGGACACTCACCACCACTCACCACCCACCACCCACCAGGCGGCTTCCGGGGGTCTGGCGCGGCCCTCGAGCAAGTCTGTGTAGAAAGGAAGCTTCGGCCGGTGGAGCTCACCCACCATTTCCACCTAAAAGCTGTCATTTCCAGGCGTCAGGCGGGAGATGCCGACGTGTCCTTCCTGGCCACGCACTGTCGGCCTAACCCACCGAGTGAAAGGCCTGGCCCCCTCCCCGTCCTCCATCAGCAGCATTTCTTTACGCTGCCTGCTGGTGCTTCCCCGTCCTCGGGTGCCCGGAGCGGGGCCTCCCACCTGTCCCCCGCCCCCCGGCAGACACCCCTGTACGGAGCCTGTGGGAGGCCCCTGCAGGAAGTCCCCCCGAAAGCGAGAGACACGAAGAGGAAGTGGGTGTGGGGAGGTATCCGCCCCAAAGAGAACGAAGTCAGGTGTCGAACATGACGGGAGACCAGAGACGGGGACCGGCCACCGCCCCCCCCTCGCTGCCTGGAGACCTGGCACAGGATGAGGGTCAGGCCTAGCATCGGCCCCACCTGGGACCTGCCCCCTGGAGCCCCTGCATCGCACCCGCGTCCACAGGGATGCCACCGGCCAGGTCACATGCCTTGAAGGAGACGTCAAACACTCTAACGTGTGACCTGAGGCGGTAACCTAACCCGCCTGTTCTCCCAGGAGTCGCTGTCCTCCCGGGGCCACCGGGGCAGGGCTGCCGGGATGTGACTGCTTTAAGCTGGTTATTTGTAAGAAACAAAAGACTAAAAAGAACCTTCAAAAATACCCCAAAACCCCCCTCAAGAAACCTCAGCCTCTGGCCTCCCCCTCCCGGCCTCCCCTCCCAGAATGCTACTGCGGTTCACTGGGGCCGGTGTGGGGGGCAGGGAGGCCTGTGTGAGCAAAGTCCACCCTCCCGGCAGCCCGGCCGGCACTCACGTACCCAACAGCTGCTCTGCTGTCTCCACGTGACCTGCCTTCCTCCCCTTCGAAGCCCCGAGCCCCACCCGCGTGTCCTCCGCTCACGGGGCGCCTGAGCCTCCCGGCCGACTGTCCCGGGGCCCATGCTCTGGTGGCGGCCTGTCCGCACAGACGCACACGTCTAGTCACACTCCTGCGAACCTGTCTCCTGCTCATCTGGTTCCCGGCTCCGCCAGGACCTGGAGGGGGAGGGGTGACCGTCACCCACGCGCATCGGTCCTGAGGACGGAGGTCAGGGTCTCTGCTCGGAGAAAGGCGGCCAGCCGCCCTCAGGTGCAGCCGTCCTCGGACCAGGCCGGGCACCACCTCCTCCCTCCAAACGGTGCCGGTGGACACCAAGCCCTGAGGCCGGCGCGCAGCCACCGTGAAAGCAAAGACGCCCTTACACAGCTCGAGGTCGGGACCCAGGCCTCGCGCAGACGGCGTCACTGAGCGGGACAGGGCGGCCCTCGGGGCCTGCCCTCTGTGCGGACCGGACGGCGGAGCTCAGAGCAGCTGCCGGGGTGTGACGCTCACACTGACGCAGGGAGGGAGCGGGCAGGTTGTTCCCGAAGAACCAGAGGAGGTAACGACTCAGGGTTCACGCACTGCACAGCTCGTGGGTGCGCGGGGCCTTGGCACACGCGGAACCCAAGGGACCCCGCTCCGTCCTCACCCCCACCCGCCGGGGCCCGCGGCAGGCTCAGAGCCCCGCCCAGCCAGTGACTCCTGGGAGGTGTGGGCCCCTGGGGGCCGGGCCTGCGTCCCTGAGACCACCTGCCCGTGTCCTCCTGCGGGCGGCCGGCTGTATCATCCTCCAGCCCGAGCCCACGCCGGGTGCGGTGGGCACCCAGTGAGTGGTTTCCCTGCACCGGAGGTGAGACCAGACCAGGAAAACGCCAGACGCAGAGCGTCCCCGGTCACGAGGCTCGGCACCTGATGCCTGTGCGCTGGGCAGCATCGCCTTCATCTCCCCTCTAGTCGTCGCCGATGGAGCCGGCGCGGGTTTGTTTTGCTTCTGATAAAGGGCCCTCTGTCCACGGCTCCGGGAGTCCGCGGAGAAGTAACCGGAGCCGCCGCCGCTGCCGGGAGGGACAGCCACGCCCGCTGGGCCCGGACGTCAGCCAGGGGCACCTGGCGACTCAGATTCAGGTCTGCTCTCTCTGGTCGCTGACGATTTGGAAGCGAGTGGCACACGTGCTGCCCTTAGAGAAGGTGAAAGTGGGGCAGCTAAGAAAATCCGGGTCCGAAAGATCCCGGCTTAATGACAAGTTATTCAAGGTGCGCGCAAACCCTGCCCCGAAGCCTCAGGGGCAACTACTGGTCACACACACTCGGTGAGCCAGAGAGCCAGGCTGCCTTGGTCTGCGCGAGTCTTTATAAAACATTATTTTTAAAAAATATATTTGTATTGATTTCAGAGAGAGAGAGAGAGAGAGAGAGCGAGAGAGAGAGAAGCATCAGTGATGAGAGAGAATCATGGATCGGCTGCCTCCTGCACACCCCCCCTGGGGATCGAGCCGGCAATGACCAATGACTGGGAATGGAACTGTGACCTCCTGGTTCCTACGTTGACGCTCACCACTGAGCCAGGCCGGCCGGGCATCTTGTTTGACTGCAGCAGCCTCAGGAGCCAAGGAGGGGTCCCTTCAACGAGACAGGGGTGGGGACTGAGCTGGGAGACCCTGGGCAACCGTCCCTGCCCCTCCTTACAGATGGGGAGGTGGACTCGCCAGGCAGGCCAGCCTCCTCCCTCCCCACGGAGCTGTTGTCGCCCTGGCTGGAGGGCTCCCTGGGCACAGACCCCGAGGGCGGAAGCACCGGGCCAGGTCTCCGGAGGGGAGGCTGCGAGGGCTGCTGACAGCCACCCGCAGAGCCACAGGCCCCAGAGGCCTCGGCCCAGGCCCAGGGCAGAGCAGCCCCAGCCCGAGGCTCCTCCTGGCCCCGCCTCCGCCATCCGGCACCACTTCGCCACGGAGAGGGGCTGAGCCATGGGTCCCCCACTCCTGCCAGCTTGTCTCTGGGAACCTCTTCCCTCGGCAGGTTGCCCCTCCCCTGGCCCCCCTACCCCCCAGCACCTTCCCTTCACCGGGCCCAGCGTGGGCACCCCCTGTCTGAACAAGAGCACCTTTGATGGAGCCTGCGGCTCAGACACTGTCCCATTCTGCCACCTGGAGACAAGCATCGCCGCTTCCTCCTTCCTGCCAGTCTCCTGGGAAGGTGCCTCCCGGAGACCCGCTCAGCGGTCCCCTGACCTGTGGCAGCCGGAGGCAGGGCCAGTCCAGGCCTCCCGTTGGCGGGTCTGCACAGGGCCGCGGCCTGGAGCTCCCGGGCTGCCCTCCCCTCTCCCCAGGCGCTGGCCTCAGTCCCGTGTAGGAGCCAGGGCCTTAGCAGCTCCAGCCCCGGTCAAGTCCCAGGAGGGTTTCCTCCTTCCTCCTTCCGACATCACAAAAGCCGACCCCTCGACTGCTTCCCAGCCGCCCTGCTGAGATGGCGCCATCGCCGCCTGCACTTTCCATTTGCAGGAAAGGGTTTCGATGATCAGTAAGCGAGAGAGATGCCCTGAACCACTTAGTCCGGCTGAGCGCCCCTCGTGGGGCTGGCGATGAACCTCAGACCAAGAAGCTCCGCCCCCTCCAGGAGGCAGCCGCCCGCCTGGGCTTTAGAAGGTGCTGGAAGGTGGCAGAACCCACCAAAGGGGGAAGAATGTTTCAGAACCCTAAGCCTAGCCGGGGGGGGGGCGGGGGGGGGGCGGGTGCGCGGGCACATGCAGCACACAGGCCTCTGTAGACAGAAGAAGGCAGCGGCCAGCAGGCAGGGCAGGGGGCGCCCTGTGGGCAGAGGGTGCCCTGGGGGGGTCCCAGCTCAGCGGTGGCTCGGTGGGCGTCTGACGAGCTCGCGGCCCCGCACTGGGTTGGAAGTGGGGCGGCTGGTGCTAGTCCCGCATCCAAAGCAGAGCCACGTGTGTGAACTGATTGTCCCCCGCTTCCTTCCACGTCAGGCACCAGGCCCGCTCCGTCCACTGTCCACCGGGCGCCTTCTGCAGCCCCTCGTGCCCACATGACCGGGCAGGGGCAGAACCCGCAGGAGAAATGCCCCCATGCACGGAGGGAGACTCAGGGTTAGTCTCTGCTCAGGGACCTGCTTCCAGGGCTGGGCCCGGACAGGGGCCCGGGGAGCGCGCATCCCGCCGCGAGGGGAGGGGAAGGACAGCGCCGGGTCAGGGCGGGCCGGGTGCCAGGCGGCAGCTGCCCGCAGACACACCCGTGTCTCCCCACAGCCCTGGGAAGGCAGGTGACACCCCCCCCCCCCCACGTCACAGGTGAGACACAGGTTCCTCGGCCAGCGTCAGAGCTAGAACCGAGGTTCCGACCCAGTCAGTCCCCACGGTCCATCCTCAGCCACCAGGCTCCCCCTTCTCGCCGACAGCCTCCGAGTCCCCAGGGCCAGGTTTTAGAAAATGCAAGAGACGTGCTTGTATTTCTGTGTAACGACGGCCCCAAAGTCCAGCTCCGGCCCCGCAGTCAGCCTGCCCAGCCCCACCAGCCCCGGGGTTTCCACCCTGAGCTCAGGCTGACGGTGCAGCCGTCGGTGCCCGGGCTTCTCCAGGGCTGAGGACACCCAGTGCCTGGGCCTAGAGCCTGGAGCCAGGCCTGGAGCCGCAGGCACCTGCCCCTGCCCCCCTAGTCCGCTGCCCCGCGCCCCCCTGCCCCCGAAGCAGCTGCCCGCTCCCTGGGTGGGAAGGGGAAGGACTGGCTGGGACCCAAGAGCATCCAGTGGTGTGATCTGTTTTGTTGTCACAGATCATTGTCATGGTGGCTCAGGACACACTGGGGTCTCCCCGCCTCCCTCCCAGCAGGGGGCAGTTCCAGCAAGGCCTCCAGGGGGCGACTGCTGGCCCCTAAGGGAATGGGGAGAGGCGCACAGTCCCCTCGCAGGTCCCGGGCGTCAGGGCTGCCCGAGCCGGCCACTGAGCTTCAGGGCCACGGGCTCTGCAGATGGGCCGGAGAAGCTATAAAACCACGACGGGCCGTCAAAAACATCCCCCTCACCCCGGACCCCCCACCCCGCCCCCGCAGACGCCGCCCACAGCACGACAATCCCCATCCGAGGGGCCAGCTCATCAGACCCAGCGATGCTCACTGAGCTTCCGCCTGCGCCCAGTTCTGGTGTAAAACACAGATCCCAACGGACGACCTCGTCCGGGAACAGGAGAGCCTGTGGCTGGCGGGGAGACAGACCAGGAGAAGGCCTTGAATGAGACCCTGTTTCTGAGCCGGGAAGTGGGGGGAAGCTGTAGATAACCCGTGGGTGCATCTGACCATGAAGCTGGGGCTCTGGCAGCAAAACAGGGCAGACTCCTCCGGGCGTGACTGAGCGCTGAGTCGCGGGGTCACTCCAACCAGGGCCCCCTCGGAGCGACCGCGTGTGCCCGGGCACGGGTGGGCCTCCGGGACCGGGGCCTGCGGAGCCATCTCCGGGGGCTCTGCCACTTCTCAGGGACCTCCCGGCTGGCAGCAGTCTTCCCTGTGGCTTTTCGATGCTGAGGGACGGGTACCCAGCTGTAACCACGGAGATGCTGTGAGCTCGATCCCACATTCCCTGGGGCAGAGCTGTGAGGCTGTGCCTGCGATTCCAGGCTGAGCATCCCCATCAGCTCCTCCCAGAGCGCCTCCTCCCACCGCTCCCCCCCAGAAAGTGCCCCATGTCATTTGCTAGGACTGTGTCCCGGCAGCCTCGGCCACACCAGGAACCCCCGGACCGACGCCCCGTTCACGCCACGTGTCAGGAAAGGCTGCTTCCTCCAGGCTTCGCCCCGCTTCTCAGACACACGGTTCCCCCCTCTTCCTGCCGCCCTGGAGGGCTGGGTGAGCCACCTGGGAGCTTGCTAATCCCACGGCTCCTGGAACTACCTGCCCAGCTGCTACACTGCCCCATCCTCGGCTCTAGACAGGTCTCTGGGGATTGCTAGTTATTGACCCTTTTACTGCTATTAAAGAGACACTGATCATAAGCCAGGCTGAAAGATTCGACCTTTTTGGCCGATTTTCAAACATCTTCTTGCCCATTTATTTAAAAAAGAGTAACTTTGTGTTTCTACCAAGCAGCATCATCTTGGCAAGCAAGTATCTTACGTTTACAGACTACCCCTCGCCCTGAAGTTTTAAAGTACCTGAGATCAAAGACTGTCCGGATGCTTTCACAGGTCCGATAGAAAAGACCAAAGGCTTTAAAGACCCGGGAAACTTCCAGAGGCGGCTCACGCGTCTGAGAAACAGCCCGACAGGCATGTTCTCTTACGAGCCAGCGGCGTAGACATGGCGCACTTACTACAAGCCCCCATCTCAGCCTCTCGGATCAGCAGCCTGAGCGCAGAGAGCGCATCACCTGCCGGCGTCACTCAAGGCCGAAGTGGAGGGAGCGGACGAGGACCCCGTGCGCTGGACCCCAAGGCCCGTGCACACGCGCCCCCCCCCCCCCGCCCGGGGCTTATGCTTTTTCCATTCAGTTAAATGAGGTTTTAAGGAAAAAGCAAAACCCTTGCAGAGAAGAGACCTTATGCAGCACATGAAGAAAAAGCGGGGGGGGGGGGGGGGACCAGGTGAGAAGAATACCTGAGCCCGCCCTCAGAATCCTGCTTAGCGTTAATGTGCTTAGCGTGTTCCAACTTTCTTCTTGAACCCTTAAAAATAATGTTTTATTGATTTCAGAGAGGAAGGGAGAGGGAGATAGACACATCCATGGTGAGAGAATCATGGATCGGCTGCCTCCTGCGCGCCCCCCGACTGGGGACCGAGCCCGCCACCGGGGTTCGGGGTTGAGGCTCTGCGGCTGAGCCCGCGTGGCTCTTCCTTAACCCCGAGCCTCGCACCCTCCTGGTCTTTACGACGACGGCCACCCAGCTGGGGCTGATCGGGCAAGTGGGGGAGGGCTGCTGGCAGAGGCCGGGTCCCAACTGAGTGTCCAGTGTCCGAACCCCAGAGTCTGACCAACCATCACAGCCGCGGCCGCGGCGGAGCCTCCCTGCAGGGTGAGGAGAAGCTGCTCATCTTCACAAGGAGAAACGAGCTGGGTGCTAACGCGGAGAAAGGCCGGTCCCCGGACAGACCCCAGACCACGTGTCAGCTCCCCTTCACAATGCAGGGGTTCCGGCTGGCCGCTGCCGCCAAGAACCAGAACCACTGCACCCCCCAGGCCCAGGATGGACCCCCAGGCCCAGGGTGCACCCCCACCCCTGAACCCGGGGGGCTGTCTGCAAGGTCTGCCGTGGGCGGGGACTGGGATCCGTCAGACCCAAGCCCTCACTTTTCTGCTCTTTAAAAAGTTCAGGAAACTTTCCCAGTGGGCGACGCACAGGAACACGAACAGGAACAACGCACGGGCTGTGTCAGAGCCGGGGCTGCCGTGGCCCCGCCGTGATCTCAGGGCTGAGCTCCACCGGATGCGGGGACCGGCGGGCGAGCCGGCCCAGCCCCCCGGTCCGCCGGGCGGGGGGACGAGACGCCCCGGGCCGGCCCCGCGCTGGGCGCCCCGCTCCGCCGGCCGGGCACTCGGACGCGGCTCCGGAGGCGGCCCCCGCCCGGCGGCGGCCCTTTGTGGCTCCGGCCAGCGGCGCGGCCAGACAATGAGCGGTCTGTGCGCAGCGCCGCGCCGATTGGCTGCGCCCCGAGCCCTGATGTCACGGGCCAGGAATGCGCGGCGGCAGGAAGGAGAGGATTTGGGGAGGGGGCCCCCATCCCGGCCCCAGGCCGCAGCCCGGCCGAGCCGAAGCCAGCGCCCACCGCCCGGCCGCCGCGCGCGCACCCCGCCGGCCTCCCCGAACAAAAGCAGCCGCGGAGCAACCCGAGACCGTTCCGGCCTCCGGGAAGCAAACTTCTGTTTTCATCAAAAAAGAAAGAAAGAGAAAAAGGCACAAAAAGCCCTCAGGTCCCCGCCGATGGCAGCGCAGAGCGGCGCGCGCTTTGTCCCGAGGCGCGAGGTCCGGGAAGCCAGGTCCCGCGGGGCCGCGTCCGGGGCCGCGTCGGGGGGGGCGGGGGGCGCTCGGCGGTCCCTCCCCGGGAACAAAGGGCCCGGCGGCCGCGCACCCCCCAACTTGGCCCGCGGCGCGCTCAGCAGAGGGGTGGGGGGAGGGCGCGGGGTCGGCGGCGCCCGGGGCGCACGGCGGGGGCTGTCCCCGGTCCCTCTCAGGCGGGTGGCCGCGCGGGGTGCACCCCGGCCGGAGGGAGGGCCCGGGACCCCGGTCCGCGCGCAGGATCCAGCGGCCCGGACCCGCCCGCCGACCGTCCGGCCGCGGCGGGAACAAAGCCCGGAGGCGCCGGGGCGGGAGGAGGTGCCGGGGCGGGAGGGGCGCCGTCACTCCCGCCGCTCGACGTCCGGCTCCGCGAAGCCCGGGCGCGGGGCACCGCCCGGCCCGGGGACCCCACCCGCCGGCCCGCGCACCTTGTTCTTGACCTCGGCCGAGAGCCCGTAGGACGGGCCCTTGTTGAAGTGGGTCATGGCGGGCGCTGCTCGGGTCTGGCTCTCGGCTCCGGGCCCGGGAGTGGCCGCCGCGCACACGCTCCGAGCTCGCTCCCTGGGCGGCGCGATCCAACTGGTCCCGGAGCCCCGTCCGCCCGCAGCCCCGCACGCCCGGCCCCCGCCTCCGCCCGCCCGAGGGCTGGGCCGCCGCCCGCCGACCAATGAGCCGCCCGCTCCCGCCCCGCCGGCGAGGGGCGGCGCTGCTCCCCCGGCCCAGCCCCGCTCACGCCACCGCGGCCGGGCGCCCCTCCTCCGGGCAGGACGGCGGGCGGGAGGGTGTGTGGGGGGTGGGGGCTGGGGTGGGGAACGGGAGCGACCGGGCCGCCGAGCCGGGAATTCCAGTCCCCGCGCCGGGCAGGGCCGCCCCCAGGGCGCGCTCCAGGCCCCCGGAGCGAGGACCCCTCCCGCGGCAGGACGCCCGGGAGCAGCCGCGCCGCCGGGAAAGGCCCCTCCGCGCCCGCCCGGCCCGCCCGCACCCGTGGGTCTGACTCCCCGCCGTCGCCTTGAAGGTCGGGGCCCGCACAGCCCGCGGGGGGCGCGTCCTCCTCCGGACTCGCCTCGGTCCGGATGGAAGAGACCCGGCCCCGGGCGCCCGTTCGCCGGCCGCCTCCACCCCCACGGCCACCCCCACCCTCTCCCCTCTGATCTGGAGGGACCAGAACCCCGTTTCCCCGGGGCGCGGGCACTGCAGTGCACCCCGACACCCATGTACTCAGCCCCCAGCCACCCTGCCCCTCGTGCAGCTGAGGGAGCGGGTCAGGACCGAAGATCGGGCGCCGGAGCCCCCGCCCCGCCCGCGCCCCCGCCCCGCGCACAGCTGGGCCTGTCGGTCCGGGTCCGGGGTGAGTCTGGGGGCCGGACGCGCCCACGGAGCCAGGTGAGGCCAGAGGAGCCACGCGCGGCAGCCTCACCGGGACCCCGCGCGCCGCGGCGGGAGGGGCGGCGGAGCGCGGGGAGGAAGTCTGCGCTTTGCCCGCGGCCAGGACCTCAGCACCCTTACCTCCCTCCTGCCCGGTGCAGGGCCCCTGTGCGCAGGCGCCTGCGGAGGGTGTCGCGGCCTCACCCCGGCGCGTGGGACCCCGGGGCGTGGGAACGGCGGCTGGAGGAGCTTCCGGCCTCGCGCTGCCCCCCTGGAAGCCCTGCTCCAGCCCCGCCGGACTTAACCTACTTAACGGTCATCCCTCTAGAATGTTCGCGTTCTCTTCAGTCTGGTCATGAAAAGCCAACAGGCAAAGCGGGAGTCTGGTTTCAGGGGTTATTGTCCGATGGGTCCAGGGCCTCAGTTCTGGATGATGAACAAGTTCTGGGAAGATAGCGGGGCCGTCCCGCACAATGCACCCCGCTCCGTGCAGAGGGGGCCAGGGAGGCACCGGAGGCCGGCTGCTGGGGGGAACAGACGGAGGGGCCACGGGCCGAGGGACTGGGGAGGGAGGCCTCCTCTCCTGTCAGCCCTCCTGCCTCCGTCTCCCCTTCTCACGCTGGCCTTCCTGCCGCCCCGCTCCGTTCCCGTCCTCTCTGCTTCCCCCCCTCTCGCCTTCCTCCTCCCGGAAGCAGTGAGTGACACCCCAGGAGGTTCACCCGCTGTCATTCAGGGTCAAAGAGGTTGCCACAGTTGAGGTTCCATGGTTGTAAGGTACCCCGCGAGTCACAGGAGGACGCCTCCAGAAGTCGAATTGAAGAGTCACATTGATTGCAATCCGGGACTACGAGGGGCCATTCTGCTTCCCCAAATCTCATACTAATAAGATGGGCGCAACACCAGACTGATACAGGCAGAGATCACAGAGGTATTGATTACATCCTCAGGTTTGGAATGAAGAACCTGGTTTGCAAAAAAGCAGTTTACAGAAGCAGAAGCAGCATGTTATCTAAATTACAGTTTTGGGCTTCTGGATCCCTGAATTGACAGAAACACATTATCTAGAGCCCTCGGGTCTGGCATGAGGAACCTGGTCAGACTTAGCCTGTTATCTAAAGCACAGTTTTTGTTTTGGGCACACGTTAACTGGAGCCCTCTGACCTTGGGATAGCCGTGCTGTCCTTCCCAGGGAAGTGAAAATGCGCTTTCTAAGACCAGTATGACCACAACCCAGGGGATGTTCACATAATCAATAGGGTATTCAATCGAATGGGGTGATTTATATAATTCAGAAAATCAAAATAACCTGTCTATTGTTAAACAAAGCAAATAAGTACAGAAGCCAAACAGCAGGGTTAAAGGTAAACTGTAGTTTCTACCTGAGATGGTTGCTACCATACTCACCATGTTCAAGACAAACCGGCCTGAGCCAGGCTGGCATGGCTCAGTGGTTGTGCATCAATGATTCCTGGTCATTGTGGGCTCCATCCCCAGCAGGGGCCGTGCGGGAGGCAGCCGATTGGTGATTCTCCCTCATCACTGATGTTTCTCTCTCTCGCTCCCTCTCCCTTCCTCTCTGGCATCAGTAAATATATATATATATTAAAGGGAAACCGTCCCGAGAGGGTGGCTGGGAAGAGGGGAGAGGCCTCAGTGGGGTTCGTGACCTTCGCAGGACGTTGACGTGGGCTGGGCACCCCTTGGGAGAGGGTCCCACTGCTTCCTCCAGGCTCGGGGAGAGAGGGGCAGGCAGTGTCTGGGCTCGCCGCCTGTCCCCTCGGCCACCGGCTGCTTAGTTGTGGCTCCACAGTCGCGCGGGTCCTTGATCTGGGGAAGGATGGGGTGTGAAGGCTGCTGTCGGGGCGGGCGGGGTGACACCAGGACGCACTCCAGCCTCACATTCCAACTTTGCTGCTTACCCGGGACCTGGGACACCTAAGATGGTGTCATCCGGGCGCAGCCCAGTTCCTTTGCGGCTGGTTCCCTGTGAAATGCCAAGGCCCAGCTCCCCACGGACACGCGGTACTTTCTCGCCGAGGAGTCATTTTCTCAGCACACGGCCCTGTCCCCACGAAGGACAGAACCTCTAGATGGTGCTGAAAAGCGGCTGCCCCGCCTCTCTCTTGAACTGGCAACGGAGACACATCTGGCCGACAGGCGTTCCCTGCAGCAGGACTGACAGCGTCAGCACAGTGAGCGGAGAGCGGAGCCAGCGGGATTGTTCTCGTTTTTCTAGTTGGGATGTAACCCGGGGAGGGCAGGGCGGACTCTGTGCAACGCTGCCTCCCCGCACGTGGCACCAGCAGCCGTTCCCCAAGCCTGGCCTGGGGAAGGGATGGGAAAACCAGGCTAGGAACAGAATGCAAAGAATGCAGGTTGGAGGCTGCCCTTTGCCGACCTTTCTGCTCGGTCACGCAGTAGCCGCGGGGCCGGGAGGCCGGAGCCCTGGCGGCGGGACTCAGATCCCGCCGGAGGATAAGAGCCTGATTGGGGCGTCCACGTGCACACCCCGTGTTTAGAGTTCAGCGGAAAGGTGTCCCATTAGAGACATTTCTAGAGCCACTCCTGGCTTCAGCACCGGGTTTTTCCTCCCTGTTTTCTTCGTGTTGATCCTCACCCAGGGACATTTTTCCGTGGATTTTCTTTAGAGAGAATGAGGGGGGCGGGAAGGAAAACATCACAGAGAGACACAGCGACTGGTGGCCTCCCGCACCCGCCGGACGGGCTGGGGTGGGACCTCCCACCGTCTCTGAGAAGTGTTGACAGCCCATCGGTGAAGCAGGGACGCTCCCAGGGGCTCGCAGGTCCCGGGGGGGCAGGTCCCGGGGGTCGTCACTGCGGGGCCGGCAGCTGAGGCGACGGGAAGTGAGGGGGCACGGAGCTCCCGCCCGAGGCCTGGCGGCTTTCTCCCCCGCCTGCTCGTCTCTTTCCAGGAAAAGACGCCAAAGGCATTGACACGGAGGCTTGTTCTAGAAGACACGGGGCGGACGGTCACCAGAGGCCGCGGCCGGGCACGGCCAGCACCCGCCCCGCCGTCGCTGGTGGAGGACCGACACCCCGAGAGGCGCGCCGGCTCCCGGGCCTGCGTGTTTATGCGGCAGAGGAAGCACAGCCAGTTCTGGGCGGAATTCTTCATTTTGCTCAGTTTCTGCCGTTTCCGCTCCTGCTGCTGTGCTGGGGGGCAGGGCAGTGCCGTGAGGGGGGCACAGGCCTCCGGCTGCTGCAGGGGCCTCAGCTGTGGCACCGCCGAACACATCACCCCGTGACCCGTGCTATTGGCACCCGAGGGCGGGCGTGCCCTTGGGGGAGGCAGTGCCCTTGAGCCCGTGACGCTCTTGGCTGGGTGAGGCTGGACCCCTCAAATATTGACCGAGCCATGGGAGCCCAGCGCTGCCTGGAGAAGGCGACACTCGGACCTGCCAGCGGGGAGGGAGGGGGCGAGGGCTCAGCCTGGGAAGCACCGGCCAGGAGCCGGCTGCAGCCCCCACCGCTCCCCAGGGTCAGACACGAGCAGAAGTGGCCACGGGTCCCGTCCTTGTTCCCATGGGAAAGCCTGGTGGCCTCCCTGTAGGAGGGACCGCACCTTCTCTGGCTGGTGAGCGTCTGCAGGGCCCTCACGCCGGCGGTTTAAAGCTTCTAACTGTGGGGACGGACACATGTGCGCGGTGGAGGGGCAGGAGACAGGGCTGGGGTGAGGAGCCCCGAGCACCCACTGTCCCCAAGCCCACGCAGTCCCCAGCGGTCCTCACAGAGGTCCCCACGGAGGTCCCCACAGCGGTCCTGACTCACCTGCACTGCCCCCCCCGCCCCAGCGGTACAAGCAGAACCAAACCTCACACCTTCTCTCACACCAGCCAGCAATACTTTGTTTCTATACGTTTTATTTTTAAAATGTTTTTATTGATTTGAGAGAGAGAGAGAGACATCGATCAGCTGCCTCCTGCACGCCCCACACTAGGGATGGAGCCTGCAACCTGGGCATGTGCCCTGACCAGGAACCGAACCGTGACCTCCTGGTGCATGGGGTCGCTCAACCACTGAGCCACACGGCCAGGCAGTTTCTCTAAGATTTGGAAGGACAGTTTAGGCTCCGCCGGCATGTGGCTGTTTGGACCCGGCTGTTGGCTTGGGGCGTCCAGGCACTGGGCCGGGCGGCTGGAGGCCTGGTGCACTGACTGTCCACAGGCCCAGGGCCCGGCGGCTGGAGGCCTGGTGCACTGACTGTCCACAGGCCCAGGGCCCGGCGGCTGGGGCGGCTGGAGGGGCTCTGACCCGTCCTGCTGCCGCCTGTGGAGACGGCGCCCCCACGAAGCCCTGCTTTCCCCCTTCTCCCTGAAGAAGGAAACGCCTTTCCCTTTTCACTGTTGAGAGGAGGAGCCTCATGCCAGCCCCTGCGGGTGGGAGGGTGGCCTCCCCGTCGCTGACAGATCCTCGTATGATCAGCCAAAAGCTTACCCAGTTCTTGTTGTGACCATTGAACTCCCGATCATCCCCCTGAATAGACTGGAGGCGGGGGAGGGGGGGGGCGGTGAGACAGAAGGCGCCCGTCTCCTGCCAGCGCCTGGGGTCAGCCTGGCCTCTGTTCAGACGCGCGTTACCGAGGCAAAGCCGGGTCCCAGGGAGAGATGGGCCCAGCAGCTCTCAGCAGGGGCTGCGGCTGGAGGAGCCAGAGCTGCCGGTGGAACCTCTCCTTTCGGCCACTCGGCGGAGGGGCCGCTGCCTCTCCTGACACTGAGCCCACGTGGCTGCACAGGCGGCTCCACGGGAAGGTGGCAGCCTGACCACCACTGCTTCGTAACACACTCCGCAGAACGCAGTGGAAGGGCGCGTGGCTCTGCGCGTGGACTCCGTGGTCAGATTCAGGGGCGCAGCGGGCAGGGTCTCCCTGTTGCGGCCGAGCCTGGGCTGGGGGGACAGGAAGGCTGCCGCCCCCGATGGGTTTCTCTCCTCCCAGCCCAGCCCGGCGCCTGGCCAGGTCTCTTCAGGGGCCGCAAGGGTCTGGGAGCCCCAGGCCAGGGGATGGCCCCACTGCGGGATGGTGAGGGGCTGCTTAGGGCGTTTCTGTTCGTCCCTCGTGGGGCACACGTGGGCAGGACAGCCCCATGTGGAGCTCCTCGGGGTCCCCCTCCAGCCTGGGTTCGCCCTCCCTCCAGCCCATGGTCCCCCTCCCGCCAGGCGCGGCTCCCCGGGACTCCCGGCTGTGCTGAGAGGGAGCTGGCCGGCGCCCAGGCCCGAGGACAGCGGAGGCGCGGTCACATCCCCGGGCGGTGGGGCTGGGGCCGCCCGGAGCAGACCAGCAGCCTGAGTGAACCAGTCCAGGTCACCAGGCCCCCCAGAGGTGCTGGGGCTGTTTCCACGGATGGACATGAGGTCACGACCAGCAGGCTCGTCCCCCACATGCAGTGAGACGGGGTCAGAGGGGAGGCTCTCCAAGGCCCCACTTCACCCAAACCTGGAGCCTTTTGACTTCCACGCTTAATGGAAAGGCTCTTCACCTGGTCAGACAGAACCCAGCCCGGCCGCGTGGCTCGGTGGCTGAGCGCCGGCCTCGGAACCAGGAGGTCAGGGCTCGATTCCTGGTCAGGGCACAGGCCCGGGTTGCAGGCTCCATCCCCTGTAGGGGGCGTGCGGGAGGCCGCCAATTACAGGAGAGATTTCAAAAGGTCTTCAGGCTGGAGGCCAAGTGCCCCGGAAGCGAAGCTGAACTCAGACACCGGTTGTGCTGAGGCTGGAGCGCGAGCGGCTGCCTGGAAGCGGCCCCGCCGGAGGCTCCCCGCGGGATCGGGATCGAGGCCGGGAGTGGGCGGGCGGAGCAGCACCGTCTACGTCTTTTCTCTAAAGCAAGCACGTCGGACTCACAGGCTCACACGGCCCAAATGAGCAAGGTTTATGTGGATGTGGCTGCAAAAACCAAAAGCTTCAACTGTCATAGAAACGCAGGTTTATTTCGATAGAGACACGCTGAACACATGGGCTGAAATAAATAAGTCACCGTTAACATGAAATAATAGAACGTTTTAATAGAAACTAACATTTTTTCTTAAACATTAACTTACCAGACACTGAATAGCTGCACAAATTAATAAGCGTCACGCAAATAAACCTATTTTTCTTGTTCTCCGAAAGCGAAATATTACCTGTTGTGCACACCAAACAAGTCAGTCCAAGACTAACGTGCTAATATTTTATCGGCTGCTAAAATATTTGCCGCTAGAATCAGTGGGGAGAAATGGTGCGCCTGCGCGTAAGGCGTGTAAGGGAAATGAATGCAACACGATTATAGTCATCAGCCAGCGAACGTTGTAGTTCGTTATAATTATGTATAACAGGATATTATAAAAATTAAGTTATGAATATTTTTTTAAAATATATTTTTATTGATTTCAGAGGGGAAGGAAGAGGGAGAGAGAGAAACATTCATGATGAGAGAGAATCATTGATCGGCTGCCTCCTGCATGCCCCCTACTAGGGATGTGCCCACCACCCCTGGCACGTGTCTTTGACCGGAATCGAACCTGGGGTCCTTCAGTTCGCAGGCTGACGCTCTATCCACTGAGCCAAACCGGCCAGGGCCAGTTAAAGGATTTTTATTAAAATGTTTCTTACATACCGTTATACCGGTTGTGGGCCTCATGCGGCCGCGGGCCGTGAGTTTGACATGCTTGCTCTATAACAGAGGCGCAGTCTCACCCCCGCGTGTTAGCGTGTTGGCTGCGTGTAACCGGAGCAGGCACCTGTCACACGATCCGCCCCAGGTACACGGACGTGGGGTACTTCCTCTTCAGGGCGGGCCACTGCACCAGGAAGTAGTCGGCGAAAGGGCGCAGGATGCGCCCCGTCAGCGACAGGTGCTCCACCCGGCAGAGGCTCTCCACGTAGACCACGGTCACGCGCTTCATGCCCAGCACGCCCAGGAGGACGGCCGCCGCGCAGATGGGCACGCAGGTCCCGGGCCCGTTACACAGCACCTGCGAACACAGGGCGTGGGTGGGAGAGACATGGTGACTGGTGCCTCCCGCACGCACCCCGACGGGGTGATGACCCCACAACCCAGGTGGGTGTCCTTGACCAGAAATCGAGCCCTTTGGTGAGCAGGCAGACGTCCAACCACGCACCCCGCCAGGACCAGCGACTGTTCTACACGCGGCGTTTGCGTTACAGGCGGTGACACCGAAGGAGGGGCTTGTACGTGCTTCTGTCTGACGAGGAGGCCGCGGAGTTGACAGACTCACTGTCCCGCACGGACGGCCACGTCACTGGGCTGCCTCCGCCCCGCCTGGAACTGGTCCGAGTGATGCCCCGTGTGAGTGCGGCAGCAGCCGAGCCCAGAGGACCCCGCTGGGCCCCCTTCCCCGGGCCGGTGTGGCTGGGCCCAGGTCTGCCCGGCCTGGCAGAGCCCAGCGCCCAGACGGGCGGCACCAGCTGTAGCGGGCCCTGTCCAGCGTGGTGGCAGCCCTGCCCCCACCAGCTGTGCGGCCCCCACCAGCTGTGCAGCCACAGGAGGGAGGGGCCCTGTTCTGGCTGCTCAGCCCACCGCCGGCCCTCCTCCGCGCCTGCTGGTCCTGCTGCTGAGTCCCTCGCCCTCCGCTCTCAGAAGCCTCCGGGCCTCCCTTCCGAGTCCGGCACGCAGAGTGGCTGTGGTGGTTTGCTACCGAGGGTCCTAGTGGTCCTGGTCCGGGACGGGTGTGGCTGAACCTCGGGCAGGTGGGAGCCCCGGGGAGCAGATGGACCTCCAGCTGGGGAGCCTGTGTGGACCAGGAGCCGGGAGACTGGGGTGGGGCGAGAGACGGAGCCTCTGAGATCCGGACGGGAAGTGTCTGGGTGATCAAGGCCACAAGGAAGGGAGCGCTGCTGGAGGGCATGTGGCCCACGCTGCACCGGGGCCTGTGGGGTCAGGCGCTGTGGGGGGGTGGCAGGAGGACGGGATGTTAGGGGCCTACCGAGCAGCAACAGCAGGGGCTGCCCATGGAGACGACAGGACACACCCAGCAGGCCCCACACCCGGCGCAGCTCCCCGCAGGCCGTGGCCGCTGCTGCCACGGGGTCCGTGTGGGCGCCGTGCCAGACACGTGAGGAGGTCACGACAGCCGCCGCGCTGTCCGTGGAGGTCACAGGAGACGGACTCGGAGCTTCATCTTCACCCTGTCCGCGCGGCACAGCCGCTGCCCCGTGTCCGGGAAGGGCCCTCAGCGACCTCCGCTTCCCGACCCGCTGCGGCTGCGGCTGCTGCGCTCGCAGGAGACGGAACTCCGGCTTTCCTGTCCTGGGCAAACGGTCAAGGTGCCTTTTCCTGTCCTCTTTCATCGTTCCCATTGTGCTTCCAACCCTGGCACCGTCTTCAGGAAGGCCTGAGTCCTGTGCCCAGCGCTCGCCCTCGCTGAGCCCCCCTGAGCCCACGCCGAGCCCTTGCCAAGCCCTTGCCAAGCCCACGCTGAACCCCGCTGGGCCCCCCTGAGCCCCTGAGCCCCCGAACCCTCACCGAACCCTCACCGAGCCCATGCTGAGCCCACGCCGAGCCCCCGAGTCCACGCCGAGCCCTCACTGAGCCCAAGCTGAGGCCCCCACCCCAGACCCAGGCCCAGGGCAGGTGCAGTCTTGGAGCCTCCAGCCCGCTGCCAGGGAAGCACCTGACCTTGACAGGTCACTGCTACGCCCCAGGCTCCGACCTAAGGTGGTGTTTTGCACAACCACCTCCCTCCCACCCTGCACTGTCCTCCCAGTGGCCGTGGCCACCCTCCCGGAGACGAGGAGACACAGAGAGGCGAGGGGCCTACGGGCCATGCAACAGGGTCTGTGCCAGCTTCCGGAGGGCCTGTCCGCTGCCCAGGAGCGCGGCCCCCAGTCCACGGAGGGCCCTCTGAACCAGGCGGCCAGGGCGGAGGGAGCCGCGTCCCCCAGTCCACGAAGGGTGGCCCTCTGCGCCAGGCGGCAGGGGCAGTGGGGCTTCCTTGCCCACGTCACACCCACCAGATTCTCTCCTGTGGTCAGAGCCGGCTCCTGTTTTCCCGTAACAGGAGGGGGAGTCAGTGCGGCCGCACATCCTACAGCCCAGGAGGCCGAGGGCAAGGAGGCCTAGACAGCACGCGGCTCGGACAGGAGGGCCTGCCTCCGCCGGGGCCACGGGAGGGAGCGCGGTGCTGGGGTCCCGGGGAGTGGGGGGGGGGGGCGTGAAGGGCAGCAGCTCCGAGGCGAGTGCCCGAGCACGTGGTCCCTCCCTGGGCACCAGGCGGCCCCGTCCTCAACCAGGAGGGCACCTCAGTGCAGCTGCACTCGGTGAATTCCGTCTTCTGGCCTCTGTTCCCGGGTCTGTCTCTCTTCCTGTCTGTCTGTCTGTCTGTCTGTCTCACACACACAACCAGACTCTCATGAAGTGTGTGTATCCTTCGGTTCCCATTCACACGCCCATCAGTGTCGCCACCACATCCACGGCATCGGAGGAAAACCCCACGACCCCATTGCTCGAGGGAGAAACGCACGGGCAGAAGCCAGCGCCCCCAGGGCAGCCTCGGGGAGCTGGGCCGGCGCTTCCTCCCTGGGTGACCACCTGCAAGCCCACGGCTCACGGCACCCCGACGGGAGACGCCAGGGCCCCCACAGGACGCCCAGGAGGGACGCCCCTTCCTCGCCTCTGCTCGGTGTCCCATCGGCAACCAGAACAAGCGCACGGCCCCCAGGTCTGCTCAAGCCCCGCGGGCGAGAGCACGAACCACTCCTCCCGGGTCCCCGCCAGTGTCGGACGGACAGGCTCCCGCGGACGCTGCCCGTGCGTCCCCAGGGGAGACACGCTGCCCACCATGTCTTTAGCCACGAGTTCTCTTTTTCTATAGCATCGCCTTGAGGCCATTTTCCTTAAACAAACAGCATCGCTAACTTTCAGATTCTCCCATTAATGACGCAACTCGATGATGAAGCAATGGTTTTGCTGACTGTCACCAACTTCTGCCACTTTGTGCTCAGACTGATTCTCAGAAATCCAACCTGCCAACCTCCCAGCCGCCACAGCGAGTGCCTGGTGCGAAGACGGGAACAACACTGGGGAACTTGTAGGAAAAAATGTAAAACGGGCGGGGGGGGTCTTGGTGAAACCACATAACCGGAAGCCTGGACGGGGGTGCACAGCCTCGCCGCCCGGCTCCCGCACCCGCCCGCCCGCCCAGGGCTCCCGACTTCGCGCTCTCTGAGCGAGGGCCGCTGAGCGAGGGGCACGGCCTGAGGAGGCTGGAGCAGCACCCGGCAGGGCCTCGAGCTGGCACTGCCCCGCTGACACGACTCGTCCGCAGCTCCCTGTCGGGTCAGCAAACCCTTAGGAAATCAGCACCTGGACACCGGGCTGCAGGGAACATGCCCACTTGGGCCACAGAGCAAGCCTGTTCCGCAGGCTGCCGGCTGTAAACACTTCAAAACTGCTTCGTCAGAGCCCGTTCTGGCGTCCGGAGCGCCGTCAGGGCGGCCAGGAGCGATGCTATTTGCTAACGAGTGGGACGGGCCGCCCTGGGCTGCCCTTGCCCCCCCCCCCCCCCCCCTTCCTCAGGGTGAGTCCGGCTGCGGGCCCAGGCTCACGGGCTCTCTCTGTCCCGAGGTCTTAGCAGCTGGGAGCGTGTGCTACCCTGCACGTGGGCAACACAGTCCAGGCTCTTACCTGCTTCCCACCGAACCTGCTCCCCTCTAAGCGAGACGCTGACCCCGGTCTGAGAGCCACGGCGTGGCCTGCAGATGCGCCCTCATCCTGGTCACCACGGGGGCTGGGGGCGGGGTCGTTTTGCAGGATTTGCCACGTGTCTTGGAGGACATGGAGTTTGCCCACCGGCCTGCGGGTCCCGGTGGCACTGGGACCCCCACCCCATGCTCCCTGCAGAGAAGGGCCGCCTCCCTGCAGCTGACTGAGGAGCCGTGACCGTGACCGTGACCGCGGGGAGTCCCAGCAGGAGGCGGGGCAGACACGCCCCGAAGGCAGACCCCAGAGGACCCCGGCCTAAACAGGATCGTTCCCCAAGGCTGGGGGGACGGGAAAGATGGACAGACGATGAAGATGACGGCTTGGTCCCCAGAGGCTGTTAGGAAACACTGCGCTGCAACCTTTTTAAAATAAAGTAGAAAAGAACGGTGTTGGGGCCCCGGGCTCAGGTGGGGGCTGGCCGACAGGTCAGTTCGTCTCCATAGAAACCAGGCCACGGCGCGCCTGCTCAGGAGGGAGACACAGGTCACCTCTGCCGAGACGTGTTCACTCAGAACCTGCCGCCAGCAGCGCCCCCGGCTGGACCCCAGGGCCCGTCGGGGTGAAGAGGTAACCGGGCCGTTGCACAACTTGCTTTCCTCGGGGGGTCCTTCCACCACCTCAAAGCCGCCACCTGGGAGCTGGCGGCCTCTGCCCCCCCCTCCCCGACCTCTCACCCACATGGACCTCCCTCCACGCCCAGCCCAGCGCTCTCATCCTCTCATCGGTGCCAGGACTGCAGGGTGAGGCCCGGGCTCACGGCGGGCACCCCGGTTCCCGAGCTCCCACGCCACTGCCACCCGATCCCTCTGGCCGCGGGGAACCCCCCCAGCTCCCTGTGGGAGCCCCTTCATTCCTTTCCACCCTCAGACCAAATGGGGCTTGAAAAACGCCAACAAAACGCCCTGCATTGATTTCAGAGGCTGTGAAAGCAGAGCCAGACCCTCACAGGGCCTTGGGCGTGAGCCTCAGGCTGGGCGGCCCTGGGCGGCTGGGCCTTTGAACTTCAGAGCCGCTCAAAGCCTCCCTTCTCTCCGGCTCCGCCTCAGCCCGGCCGCCCGCCCAGGGCCGCCTCCCCAGCTCCCTGCTGACCACACGCCGCCCTCTGAAAGCAGCCTTGTTCGCAGGCCGCCCTTCCGCCCGCTCACCTCCCACACCACCGGAGGGAGAGGCCCGTGCCCACCTGGCAGGGCCACAGCAGGGAAAGCGGAAGACGGGCCGAGGGCAGAGCCGCACTGGCCTCCCAGGAGGCGCCAGGGGGAGAGGGGGAACATCCATTTGCAAGCTTGGGAGGGTCCTCCACGTGGAGAAACAAAAAGCCATTCAAAGCGCTCCCCCCGGACCGACAGCCTGAGCTCGGCTATGCTCGGAGGCCACGGAGAGTGGGAAGCAGGGCCACAGTGTGAATGGAGGGCGTCACCCCGGGTCAGGGCAGCGGGGAACCAGGGACGTGGGACTGGCACAGAACCGTGTCTCCCGTGGACTGACCTCATGGGACATGCAACATGCTCGCTCACGCAGGCTGCTGGACGGCGAGTGTGTGAGTGCGCAGGAACCCGCGGGGAGACGTGATCCTGGCGTGACCTGGGTGCGCAGGGCCGGTCACACGGGCTGCGCCCGGCAAGCCCATGGCCGCCAGGCGGGGGCCCTCCTTGGAGCCACGGGGCGGCGGTGGCCTAGCTGTTCCTGCTGCCTCGCTCGGCCCTCATCCCCACCGGGTGCGCCTGCTGGTGGGCGCCGGTCAGCGGCCGCTCTCCGTCGCCGAGGGTCCTCTGCAGGTGGCAGAGGTGATCCCCAGATGCAGGCCATTCTCCAGAGCATCACGCCAACTCGGGCGGAGGGAGTGCCACCAGGGCTCTGGCTTACCACCCCGGAGTTAATCGACTCTCGTTAATGTTCCCAGCACGTGCCAATCAACCGGCTGATAAAAATGGGATAAACTATGCAAATAGGGCAGCCGGTGCTGCCCGCTTGCTGGTGGCTCACCACAGAAAACGCCCTTTTCCGGCGTGGCTCAGGGGTTGAGTGTTGGCCTCGGAACCAGGAGGTCACGGTTCAATTCCCCATCAGGGCCCAGGCCCGGGTTGCGGGATTGATCCCCAGTGGGGGGCGTGCAGGAGGCAGCCGGTCCATGATTCCCTCTCACCATTGATGTTTCTCTCTCCCTCTCCCTCTCCCTTCCTCTCTGAAATCAATAAAAATATATTTTAAAAAACCAGTCTCCCAGGTGCGGACAGTAACCACTCTCCACGTGGACCGGCCGCTGCGTGAACTTGGCCCTTTCCCAGCTCACCCTGGGAAGCAGACGTGGAGAACAGGGGCAGTGACATAATGGGCGTCTTTCACGAGGCCCGAGTGTGACGGAGGCACCGAGGCCGGCTCGGCCGGGCCCCCAGGCAGAGCCCCCCGCCCCCCATCTGCTATACCCGCCGCATCTGAGTGCACCTCTCACTGGGGGGAAGATCAGGTCAGTTTCATCCTCGTGTGCAGAGCTCTCTGCTGAGCGTTCCCTCAGCCCCGGCCAGGCGCCCGCCCACAGCCCGGGAGGCCCGGCCAGCTCTTCGGCTCTTCCGTCCACCCCCGCCCCGCCCCCCCCCGCCCCCCCAGCAGGGCCAGCCCCGTGGGCGGCGGCGTCTTTGTTTCGTGGTGACTCACCGCATGTTCATTCACTCGCTTTCAAGTCACCCCACAGGCATGCGGGAGGCGCTTTTCTAGGAAAACCCGTGGGAACCGAGACACAGGGCCTCCCTCCTCCAGAGCTCGGCAGCCGGAGCGCGGCTCAGGGACGCAGCCTCACCGCGCACCGGCTCTGCTTGAACTGAACAGTGTTCTCCGGGAGCGCATTTTCCAGAAAGTGTGAGCTCCGCCTACTCAGAGCCTCGCCCAGATCCTACTTCCGGGAGACACTACAGACACAGCGAAGGAGCTGGGTTCTGAGTGCACAGCAGTGAGCCATGAAGCAGAGGATGATGGGCAAGGTCGGTGGGACGATGCAGACATGGTTTTCGGAGGGCTCACACGCGTCCATGTCTCCCGCTGCTGTCAGCAGAGCCCTCACCGTGGACTTCACTCCGTCGGGGGCCTGGCTGTTGCGGAAGCAGATGGTCCTCGGCCATGGACTTCACCCCGTGGAGGGCCTGGTTCTGGCGGGAGTAGGTGGTCCTCGGCTGTGGACTTCACCCCGTGGGGGCCTGGTTCTGGCGGGAGTAGGTGGTCCTCGGCTGTGGACTTCACCCCGTGGGGGCCTGGTTCTGGCGGGAGCAGATGGTCCTCGGCCGTGGACTTCACTCCAGTGGGCGGGGCTGTATTCACTGAGTGGGACTCTGTCCTGTGAAGCCGGCAGCGGCAGAGCTGCTGATGGGATCGTGTTCAGGTTTGAGATGATTTTTTAATCTGACTCATTTTAAATGAAAGTGTGTCATGGTCTCGCTGTCCCCTCTTATTTCTTAGAGAAATCCCTCCTTGTTACAGCCAGTGCTTGGTGCTCGTAAGACTTTAGACTCGCGAGGAGGCTGCGGCGACAGCCAGGCCAGTCCTTTTGTTTGTGGTTGTTGTTTCACTTGGGGACACGCTGACGGAAGCCGGGGACCGTGAAACCAGGAAGGGCTCCGACGGGGGAAGCACCGCAGAGCACAGGCTCCCTGGGAACGTAGAGGAAAGGGACCTCGCAGACAGGCGAGGGGGTCAGCCCGGGACGAGCTGCTGCTGCCCGAGGCTCCCCTGGTTGCAAGTCTCCCGGGGCCGAGAGGTCAGGCGATGCGTGTTCCCTGCAGACACCGGCCCTCACGTCGCCGCGTCCCTCTGAGCCCTGCGGTCGCGCGCTCCACGCAGCCCTGCCGGGGACAGGGACTGTGCCTCCGGGAAGTTACTAATATAAACCCCAAACTTCCAGCTTAAAACCTGGACACCCTCTTGCTCCCTTTCATTTTGTCTCTTGAGTTTTAGAAATCAGTTAATTAAACCTCTCAGGGCGACACTGATCCTTTCGGGCGGGGTGGGGACCGTCCGGACTGCGGGCCGCACAGGGCCCGCCACGCAAGGCACTGCGGTGAGTTAACTACACGCCTGACAAGCAGAGCAGCTTGTGTCTAAGCAGTGGTTCTGTGTGACCGAGCGTGATGGGTGAACCTCTGGCTGGCTGAGGCAGAAGGCTCCCTGCCCCGCTGTGGGCAGTACCTGAGCTGCACACACTGGCCATGTGTTTGGAGCTGAGAAATAAACTTACGTTGTGAAACTTAAAAACAGACACAAGCAGCAGGAGTCTGCGGTGACGGAAATCAGGAGCGGCCGCCAGGGGCCGGGAGCGTCAGTACCTTCACGGATGGGACCCGACTCCACCTGAGGCCTGTGGGTCTCACGGCTCGGAGACCAGGTTTACAGTCAACCTACACGCGGACTCTAGGACCCCCACCCAGGGAGGGGCGGGCCCGTCCAGCGGCGAGGGAACGGGCAGCACGGAAACCCCAAGGCCGGCTCAGAGCTCCTGCCTCGGCTAAGCAGGGCTCCGCCTGCACCGGGACGGGAATGCTCGGGAGTTGCCTCTCCTGGGATGGCTTGTCCCCTGCCCCGCGCTGCCCACTGAAGGGCGCTTCCTCCGAAGTCCACAGAGCCCGGCCTGCCCCGGCCGGCGGGTGGTCTGCGCACAGGCCCTCACTGCACGGCCCATGTCTGCTCTCCGCATCGGTTCCCGTGGGGACTCGCCTGTGTGACCTGCTGGCTGCACACCACGTTCGGCCACCGTCTCGGCAAACACCAGACCGTGGAAGAGGCACAGAGCCTGGCTCTCCACTGGCCGCCGAGCCCATGGCGCAGCCCGGGAGCCACAGGCGGGCAGGGGCCTGGGCTTGTTAAAGACACGCACGCTAGCACCACGGACCCGGGGGAAGGGTACACGTGGAGTTCACGGGTGGCTGGACACGGAGGGCCCTGCCCGCCTCCGGCGGTCCGTGTCCACACAGGCCAGCACCTTGCGGGCAGGCGGACGGGGGGGGGGGGGGGAGAGCAGCGTACGTACCAGGTCCGGCCTCACGCGGTAGGTGAGGGGCAAGGAGAGGCAGGCGGAGTGCAGGGTGGTGGCCACGGTGGACAGCCAGGACTGCCGGACCTCGCGGCTCCGGGGGATGCGGTGGAGGAAGTACCGCGGCACCTGAGGAGGAGCACAGACCACATCTGCTCAGTGACTCTCTCTCCAGCCAGACGACGCTCTGCGCAGGGAAGGCCACCCTCAAGGGCTGTGGGCGCTGGAGACGCAGCGGAAGTGCACACCCGCCTCCACCACCAAAGTGTGTGTGCGATTCCTGGGGGGACACCCTCTATATCGACGTTTGAGATTTGCAGCAAACGTGAATGATGACGCCTGTAACCAGGGAAACCAACGCCCCTTCCCATGTCAGGGTTCCAGGTGCTCGATAGCGTCTGCTGGGCGACAGCTCCCGACACGGCCCTCGGGCCTGGGGCGCCGACAGGAGGCCCGCGGGCGCTCTGGGGGGGCCTCCTGGTGGGACCGGAGGGCGGTGCGCGGGGTTGGCAGGAGGCCTCCCTCTGCCCTGGGCCCTCGCACAGGCGCCCTTCTCGTCACACAGCAGCTCCTGTCCCGCCCGGAGCAGGTGGCCCGAGAGGGCGGCACCACCCTCAAGGTTACTCCCACTTCCACAAGGTCCTGCTGGTCACGGCCAGCCTGTCCTGAGCGGAAGGGCCCGGGCGGAGGGGGGCCTGAGTGGCAGGAGAGGCCTGGGCCTGGCGGGGGCCTGGCTCCCACACAGGCGGGTCTGGGGGTGAAGGGTACGTGTTGAATGCCTCTCAGCCTCGGGCAGCCTGCCCCTGGAGAGGAGATGGTGAGGGCACACGCGGCCTGAGTGTTTGCATTTGGAAGCAGCGGAGGCTGCGCTGCAGGAGGGCGAGTGTCACTCCCCACCCTTCCCTCCACGCCAGGCCTTCCCCCAGGCTCCCCCACAGCCAGGGACAGAGAGGCGGGGCAGGGGGTGCACAAGAGATTCCTGCTCTTCCCACACAGTCCGCGAAGCACCCGTTCTATCTGTCATCTATGCACCCATCCATCCATCCATGAAGCACTCTATCTATTTACCTATGTCAGTGAAGCACCCCATCCATCCATCCATCCATCTATGAAGCACTCTATCATCTATCTATCTATCTATCCATCCATCCATCCATCCATCTATCCATCCATCTATCCATCCATCTATGAAGCACTCTATCATCTATCTATCTATCTATCTATCTATCCATCCATCCATCCATCTATCCATCCATCTTTCTATCTATCTATGAAGCACTCTATCATCTATCATCTATCTATCTATCTATCTATCCATCCATCCATCCATCTATCCATCCATCTATCTATGAAGCACTCTATCATCTATCCATCTATATCAGGGAAGCAACCCATCTATCTATCCATCCATCCATCATCTAGCATCTGTCTGTCCACCATCCACCGTCCTGGTGAGAAGGGCAGGACAGGGCATTCACGGCCATTAGGTTCCATCCACTCGGATTCGGATCCGGGGGAAGCCTCACCCCCTGCCCCTCTGGAGGGAGAGGGGGCGCTCAGGTGGGGACGTGAGGACACTGGGCGGCCGGAGGCACTGCTCCCCTGAAACGCCCCCCAGGATCTCACTGCCGCCCCCCAGGATCTCACTGCCGCGGGCGCAAAGCTCTGACTCAGATGTTCACGCAGGAGAAAGAGCTTCCGATCAGAGGCGGGCTGGTTGTTCGGTTGTGTTGTTGCTTTACCTGGACCTAAAGCTGAATGTGCTGCGCTCCATTATCAGGAGGGAAAGTGCGACACGCGTCAGTCCGCTCTCACCAGGTGCTTCTGTCAGACCTCAGGCAACGTGAGCCTGAGCGCAGCACCCCCTGCAGGACTCCTCCCCGCACAGGAGGCCTGGGGAAGGGGTGCCTGGGGGAGGGGGGTGCCTGGGTGGGGAGGTGCCTGAGTGAGGGGTGCCTGGGGGAGAAGGTGCCTGAGTAGGGAGGTGCTTGGGGGAGGGGTGCCTGGGTGAGAGGATGCCTGGGGGAGGGGGTTCCTGGGTGGGGAGGTGCCTGGGGGAGGGGTGCCTGGGTGAGAGGATGCCTGGGGGAGGGGGTTCCTGGGTGGGGAGGTGCCTGGGGGAGGAGGTGCCTGCGCTCGGGTCGATATGCGGGGTCCGCGCGCCCCCCGGTGGCGACAGCGGGTGCTGCCGGTGGAGGCGGGTCCTGTCCCTTCCCGAGCCCCTGGCTGAGGGCCCCGCCTCTCCCAGCTGACCGGCCGCAGAGGGAGCCTTTCCGGCCCGGAGAGGAAGCCCCGCAGGGACCAGGCTGCCTCCGAAAGGAAAGGCGTGGAGACGGCCCCACACCTCCCCGCCAGGGCCGCCTGCAAGCGCACGTGGCCAAAGCGCGTCTCAGTGGTGAGCACACGGAACAGAGCGTGTCCTTCATGTTTGTTAATGTCCGTGTCATTCTCCATCGGAACCTGTAAACCTACTGTGCACAGAGGTCTCCACGCCGCCTGCGTCCAGGGCTGCCCCCGGCCTCCCGCTCGCTGCGCGCGCCCCCTGGTGGCGGCCGGCGGGGAGGCCGGGAGCAGAGCCCTGGGAGGAGGTCCTCACCTGCAGGGCCTGGGGGCGGGTGGGGGTGGGGGGCATCCCCGGAGCCGAGGGCCTTTCCGGTGGGGAGGGGCGCGGAACATGGGGAGAGCGTGCAGGGGCGCCCCGTCAGGGAGGGCACCCCGTCCTCACGGCCGCTCCGACCACAGGCCCGGGAGCTCTGCTCCGTCTCTCCCCTTCCCATCCCACACCCGGTCTGTCTGTAGGAAATTCCATTTCCTCTCCTTGCAAACCCGCCCACTGCCCCGCGCCGTCCCCACGGGGCCGCGCTAGCTCTGCCGGGAAGGCTCCCACGGCCCCCACCGTCTCCCCCTTGTCCCCCAGTCTCCTTGCAACACAGCAACCCACGGTCTGTTTCAAAGGGCAGGTGGCCCATGCCGCCCCCGGGAGGCAGCCCCCCAAACCCCTGACCTGGCCACTGGCCACCTGCCCGCCCCGTCCACGCAGTGATGCGCGCACAGAAGCCCCAGCGCTGAGCTCCAAGGCCGTGTGTGTGTCAGGGAGCGGGGCTGGGGGTGACAGGGGATCCCACCTTTCCACTTTGGTCTCGGTTGGTGACAGACAAACCTGAACACCCTCCTGCCACAGACAGACTAACTGCTGTAAGAAACACACGTGTGTGCGTGTGTGCGTGTGTCTGAACTGGGAAGAAGGGAAGGACAGGAGGAACCTGAGAAGGGAGGGGCCAGCCTCTGCCCGGAGGCCAGGGGAGAAGAGGTGCCCGACCGGCGGGCCTCACTGCCCTGCAGGCTCGGAGGTGACGGCTGACCTGACCGATGGTCACCCGTCCGGGAGAGGCAGTGCCCGGGGCTCCGGCTGCCGGCTCTTCTGCTTTCACACTCCGTCCCTGGGTGAGCTCACCCGCCTCCTCATTTTAAGGACCGTCTTATACACGCCGACGACTCCAACATTCACATCCCAGACCGGGCTCCCCGCCTGAACGTCAGGCCTGGATCCCCGTCCTGCAGGGGTGGTCGCGGCCGTCCTGCCCCTCCGCACGGACAGGAGGGCAGCTCCGTTATTCTGGCGGCTCAGGCGAGAGTCTGCATGCCGCCCTTTGCCCCTCCTCCTCCTCCCCCACCTGCACCGTAACTGGCGTGCCCTGGTTTTTAAAAACTAAACTCCATGTGCCGTTTGAAACTGCCTTAGAAAGAGACCTGATCACTTACCATGCCACTGGGGTCCCTATCGGCGCGACCGAGTTCAAAAGCATGTATCTTCCGGGCGCTGATCTCGTCCGTGTCGGCGATGACGTAGTGTCTGGGAGAGTAAGCGGCGGACAGGGGCCCCAGCAGCCGCAGCAGCTCGGTGGTGTGCCCGCCTGCAAAGGGGGAGGCCTGGGGGTGAGAGGCCGCGAGGGACGCGCCCGTTGGACAGTGGGACACTAACGTGACAGCCTGGGCGCTCTCAACAGCAGGAGGAACCACTGGAAACAGGAACCGGAGCCTTTGTGGTGTGAATACGACTGTCATGGGGCGGAGGACAAGTGTATGAAAATAAAACCAGCTCTCGAAGATTCTACTCCTAAACGCACAGTGTGTGAGGTGCCTCTCTGCGGAGCTGTCATTCAGAATCGTCAGCGCCTGGCGGGGCCGGGGCCCGTTTACATGTGTCCCCGGGCAGGACGGCTGGTGGCTGTGACGGCTGCCCCACGGGTGCTACGCAACTGTTCCCTCCTCGTGGGGTTGGTATGTTTATAAAAATGACAATTCACCGCGTCTCATCTATCATGATTCCTAATGGAAACACCAAATGCCTAGATTAAGCACGCAAACCAGCAGTTTATTCCTCAGGGAAATTGCAGGTCAGCATCAAAAGGCTTCGGCGTCCTCTCTGTTCACTAATTATTTATTAGAAGGCTACACGCTGCGGAGAGGCTTAATTACTGACCGGTGCGAGGTACTCATTTGTCATTAAAGTCGCAGCGCGGAAGCGTCAGCCCAGCTGCTTATTGCCTGGCTGGGAGCTGGTGCCGCTGACGCAACGAAACTACAACTCCCAGTATGCTGTGCGCACAAAGCGCGAAGGAGACCCAGGGACGGCGTCGCAGTGCACTCTGGGTTTTGTGGTCCCGCCCCGTACTTACCGGACCCGGCCACCGCCATAAGACTGACAGATTCCCGGGGAACAACAACCCGGGAATGAAGCACGAGCCACAGCCGCAGGGCCAGGACCACTGCCGCCGCTCCTGCGGCCGCCGCGAGGATAAGGACGCACCCCATTCAACGGAACTACGCATGCGTACTGCCCTCCGGCCAGCCCAGAGGAGCGGTCAAAGTTCAGGAACTACGGGCGCTGAGGAGACTCAAACTGGCCTGTGCAACGTCATGCTGGGCGGGGTTCCGGGCCGGAGGCGGAAGTCCGGCCTCTGGACTGTGGCTGCGGCGTGGCCACCGCCGGAGCGGAAGCTCACATTCCGGAAGTTAAGTGCTGAAGTTGCATTTCCGCCCGTGGTGAGGTCAGGCCACCTGCGTGCCCGAAGGCCTGGGAACTCCCAGCCGTGCCAGCTCAGTGAACCACGTGAGCCCCAGTGGCACACGCGCTTCTGTTTTTCTCTTTTAAATGCCAGAGGAGGTGCTGCTGCTGCACGTGCAGGCATTTCCTGGGAGTGTTCGCCAGTGAAAGGCATTTGGTACAAAGGACTCGGGGCTCTCATCCTGACACCACCCCAGTGCTAACAGGAGGCCCCAGCCTGGGTGCAGTAAAAAGGAGAGACGTTATGCAGGTAAACAGCTTGCAAACCGTAAACGGCCTCCAATGGCAACCATAGTGTGCTCCCGGGCCGCCTTTCTGTCCCGGTTCCTGATTGGTCCATCTTTATGCAAATGAGGAACTCACATTTGTACAGCGTGATTGGTCAAGTTAGCACTGTCCCGATTGGTTGGGATCATGGTGGTTATGGAGCTGCTCTGATTGGTCTGCTCAGTAAAGATGCAAATGCAGATACAGTTGTTTGGCTCTGATGGGCTGGGGCAGGTCTCAGCCCATTGGTGGAAGCACGGTTCCGGGCCCTCCTGCAGAAGGTGGGCTCAGCAGGACACAGTGTAGAGGCTGGCCGCCCAGTCCAGCTTCCCCTCCCTTGTGCATCCTGCGTGGGGGGCCTTTGCAAACAGTGGCCGCTAGACTGTGAAGTCGAATTTGGGCCCAAATGAACCTCAAGGAGTCCTTGGCATGGCTCTGTGCCTTCTCAGGGTCAGCAGTCTAAATCTCGTTTTCCTCAGCACGATTGCTTTTAACTTTTCTAGGCGTTTCCACAGGTAACTAGTAACCTGTGATCTGGTAACAGGTAACGAGGTAACCTGGTAACCAGTAACATGGTAACCGTTAACCTGATAACTGTTAACCTGATAACCAGTAACCAGGTAACTGGTAACCAGTAACCTGCTAAAAACCGTTAAACCTGGTATCAAGTAACCAGTAATCTGGTAACCAGTAACGAGGTAACCAGTAACCTGGTAAACCGGTAACCATGTAACTGGTAACCAGTAATCTGGTAGCCAGTAACCAGTGACCCGGTAACCTGGTAACCGTTAACCTGGTAACAAACCATGTGACCGCGGTAACTGAGGGCAATCAATTCAAGTAATGCCACCATCCTGAGACGAGTGGAAGCTCAGTGGCTCCCGGTAGCCCTAGAGAGAAGGCATCGACCTACAATTAATATTCAGTTAATCTTCACGGGAAGCCAGCCGGCCCCTCCCCCACCCCACTGTGCTTGCCTTCCTGTCTGCTTAAGCCACAGGCAGCAATAGACAAAGACTGAGATTGCAGGAGCCCCTTCACCCCACGTGTCACTTTTTCTTCGTCTCCTATAAACCTGGAGGTGAGATAGGGAGTATGGTTTTCCGAAACGCCCATATTCAGCCTTCATCGTTAATCCTCACCCCTACACCCTCCCATAAGGCCATCGGGCAAACATTCCCCTCTTCACAGACAAAGAGGTGGATTCTATAACATTTAAATGATTTTCCTAAGATGAGTTAGAGGTGGAGAAGGTTTATAGTTGTGGGCTCTCAAGCCAGTGCCTCTTAGGTTTCGATGGAATCAGAATCCCCTGGGCCAGTGGTCGGCAAACTGCGGCTCGCGAGCCACATGCGGCTCTTTGGCCCCTTGAGTGTGGCCACGAAGTTTCAATCGCACTGTACGTGCGCGCCCGCACGTGGCATTTTGTGGAAGAGCCACCCTCAAGGGGCCGCAGTCTGCCGACCACTGCCCTGGGCTTACACACACATGGTGGGAAGCGCAGACGTAGGGCCCCTGGCACAGGATGAAAACCAACGTAACAGTATATTACACGGGATGTAGTTTTCTTCCATCTGCCCACCCAGCAATGGCTCCAACTGAAGCCCTCTCCCCTCTTCCTTCAAGGGAGACGTTAGCGGCCTCAGAAACTACATCCAGACAAGGCCGTCTCCAGAGCCAAAAAGGGGGTTGTCTTGTCACTGGTTCTCTTCTGAAGGGCGAGGAGACCTTTCCCAGAAGCCCCACAGCAGCCTTTCTTTCTGCCCTTCTGGCATTGCTGATACCACCCGTGCGTCAAGGACTGTGGCCTGGAGCTGGCTGGGGTCGGGTGGAGGATGACAGACCGCTCACCTGTCTTACCTGGACCTGTGCTGGAAGGCGGGTGCTGAGCAGAAGGGGCATCCTCTTGGAGAGGAGGAAGCTGGAGGAGGGTGGGAGGGAGGTGACTGGTGGGTAGGCAGATGAGAGTGTGGATTGCTGTGGAGGGCGTGTGTGCGAGGCGGCTTTGTAAACCAACCCAGGCAGTACCCATGCCAGGCATGTTACAAATCACTAGGCTCGAGGCCTTGCACTCCCCATTGCCCCGTCCCCTTGCCACCACCATTGCCTGTGTAGGGGAATCGGCGTGACCAGACGGCTTGCAGCTGGATGGCGGGGGTGACCAGGCAGTAGGAGGTGCCAGTAGGTGCAGAGACGCAGCAGGCCTGTGAGCAGTCCTGGGTTGTGTGGATTGAGGCTGGAGCAGAATGTTCAGTGTTCCTGACAAGAAAGTTGAGGCCTGCAGGGAGGAGCGAGGTGAACGGAGGTCCCGGGTAGGGAGGTCCGGAGGGTGCCGTGAGAGGGTTTGAAGGGTGGTGAGGGCTGGGAGTGGGTCAGATGGGGGCGGTTTACAAGGACCCACAGAGCTCAGGACCAGGAGGATAATGGCGACCTGGAGGTCCGTGGGGACTGAAGTGATAGGGACGACCCGTTTCCGCCCAGGCCCACCGGCACCCCCGGCGCACCCTGGGCCAGCGCACTGGGCCAGCCCTGGGTGCAGGGCGAGGCAGCCACAGCGACCACCCAGCAGTGACTTAACAATGAGCCTGCCTGTGGGAGCCGCACGCTCCTGTAGGGCCCCTGGAGGAAGCACCCACCCGCCTGCATGGGCTGCCCCGGAGGCTGGGCCGCTGGGGACCCTGGCCGCTGGCCCCTTCCCGCCGGAGCCCGGCCGCCTTCCATCTTCACAAGGGCAGCCAGGGGCAGGTGAAGACGACCCAGGCTCTTTTCTGAGCGCCAGGGAGGCCTCCGTGATCGGCGCTGAGCTGGCCCAGTACACGGTAGGGGCGAGCTGGGAGGGAGGTCGCGGCCCTGGGTCCGCTGGCTGCCTGGGGGTCTACAGGGCCGGGCAGGCGGGGACAGACGGTCACCCTAGTGGCTGCCAAGACTTCTCTCCTGGTCAGATGTGCTAGTAGATGTTTAAGTCGCGGCCTTTTCCCGGGCGAGCCCCTTTCCGGGACTCTGGGACGCTACCCCGCAGGCCAGGCGGTTGTTCGATGCTGTGTCGGCGTTTACTGGGAGCTCGCTCTGCGCAGGCCCCCGGGACAGCCGTGCGTGACCAGTTCTGACGGCAGCCAAGAGGCGGCCTCATAGAGACCACACCCTGTGAACGAGGACATCGGGGGTCGGGGAGGGTGTGTCATTGCTCGGGGTCGCGGGCCAGGAACGGGAGGCAGGTCCCAGCCCGGCTCCTGTCCCGCCTGCCTGCGCCGTCGGAGGTGTCCGCAGACGTGCACACGGCAGCCAGGCCGCACGTGCACAGGAAGCGAGACAGGGCGAGCGGCGCTGGGCTGACTTCTTGCTTACGAAGCTAAAGCCAAGCGGGAGGAAAAGGGTTTTGGAAAAGTGGCTTTTTCACACGCCGGTCAAGAAAGCTTTTCTGTTTTCTGGCTTTTTCTCCAAGTGCGTTCGACAAGGGCACCAGATTAGATGTACAGGCAGACATGTGTCTGTGTGTCTCTACAGACACGTATGCTGCTGTTTTTCTGTCCTCACCCGAGGACATGCTGCACCGACTCTAGAGAGAGGGAAAGAGAGAGAGACACACACACATCATCACTCGGTTGCCTCCTGGACACAGGGATCGAGCCCACAACCTAGGTATGTGCCCCGACAGGGACTCGAACCCACAGCCTTTTGGTGCACGGGACGGTGCTCCCACCAACCGAGCCGCCGGCCAGGGCTCGGCTGCTCTTGACTGAGGCCCTGCTCACGATAAACGACGGGGACATTGCCCGGCACGAACTCTCTCACTGTGTCCGTGTCCTCGGACCCACCCTTCCAGACGTGTTCCCGAAGCCCTGGCCTCAGGCCTGTGAGCCACACCTGCCTCATCAGCTTCGAACTCGACAAGACGTTAAAGTCTCATCTTAAAGCACATTCCCAGCCGATCGTGGCACATGCCATTCCCCGTCACCCTGCTTCCTAACGCCAGCCCCGCCACGGCCGCCCCTGTGACGGCAGTGGCTGCATTTCCCTTCAGACCTAGAGCGGTGATGGCGAGCCTGTGACACGCGGTTCAGAGGTGACACGTGAGCTCATTTTTTGGTTGATTTTTCTTTGTTAAGTGGCATTTAAATATATAAAATAAATATCAAAAATATGTCTTTGTTTTACTATGGTTGCAAATATCAAAAAATTTCTCTATGTGACACAGCACCAGAGTTAAGTTAGGATTTTTCAAAATGCTGACACGCCGAGCTCAAAGGGTTCGCCATCGCTGCCCTAGAACGCATCACGAGCAGTTCCACGTCTGCCCAGCACGGCCCGGCTCGGGAAGCTGTGGGCTTGACTTCTGCTCCCCCAGCCCGCCCTCCCCCAGGCCCCGCCCGGCAGCGCGGTCCAGCCCGCGTCTCTTCCTCATGGCGCCTCTGCCCCTTTTCCTTCTGGTTCTCAAATCCTCTCCTGCCACAGAGCTCTCTGTCCTCCACAGACTCACACGGATCGTGGCCTGGCTGGTGGCTCAGTGGTTGGGCACTGACTTAAGAGCCAGGAAGTCAATAAAAGTGTAATTAAAAAAAGAGAAAGAAGCGCACACATTGTGGCCAGGACAGGATGCCCAGACATCCCCCTTGGCTTCGTGTGACGCAAGCCCCCCACGTGCGTGGCAGCCCCCGCCTCCCGGGAGGCGTCGGTGCCCTTTCTGAGCGACCTCTCCTGCCCTCCCCTCCCCCCCCCGCAGGTGAGGAGGCCCAGGCTCTGCCGCGCTGACCCCGCCCCGCGGGCGCTGTGACCGGACGCCCCGTGGACGCTGCGGCCCTCGCGTGGCTCCGAGGACCCGGGGATGCTACTCAGGGAAGAAGGTACCTCGGGCGGAAAGCACAGTGGGAACGAGGGGTGAGGCCGATGGAGAGCACAGATGTGCCCCTGCCAGGTCAGTGTCGACGCCCCGGGGAGTCGTGTGTAAGGGCAGGTGGGTGCCCTCGGGCAGCGGGCCGTCCTCTCAGCGTCTCCGTAACATCCGGCTCCTCTTTCACCAACGTGGGTGCCCTCTGTCCGTCGGTGGTCCTCCTCAGTTGGTTTGTTTCTATTTTAAAATATATTTTTATTGATGTCAGAGAGGAAGGGAGAGGGAGGGGGATAGAAACATCAGGGATGAGAGAGAGCATGGACCGGCTGCCTCCTGCACGCCCCCCACTGGGGATCGGCCGACAAACAGGGCATGTGCCCTGACCGGGAATCGAACCCTGACCTCCTGGTTCATAGGTCGACGCTCAGCCACTGAGCCCCGCCGGCCGGGCGTCCTTCCTCCATTTGTTAACTTCCCAACAGGCATTTCTGCCGGAAGTCTCAGGCGACGCAGCCGCCCTTAGCAGCCCCGTCTCCGCCTCTGACCCCCGGGGGTCCTGTGCTGACCCCGACCGAGTGGGAGAGCCAAAGGCTGACCTGGGAAAGGCACCTCTTTGAAACGCTGTGCTCACATTTTCCCAGGGATCGGGCGTATGGGCGTCCGCCTCAGACACGTGGGAGGATCGCAGCGTCCCTGCCCGAAAAGGTGCTGGGAACCCACACGGCCTTCTGTGGTCAGCTCCCTCCTCCAGTTTGGCCTCTCTTTCCTGAGGCGTTCGCTGTCGACTCTCCTTGTGTCTTTATCCCGAGCCCGTAAAGCTCCAGGCTGCCCATTAGAGTCAGAGGAGATCAATGAAACCTCCCCCGCCCGCCCAGCGGCTCAGCACGGCCCTGGCCGCTCCTTCCTCCCGGGCGGGTGCTTTTCCACGCCCAGCCCGGCCGCCCCTATGCCAGCGGCTGCTTCGTGGGACCGAAGGCTTCTGGGGCGCAGAGCAAAGCTCCGTCTCAGATGCTGACGGCTGGTCCCCCGGCCCTGACCCTGCAGCCGGGCACAGGGGGACCCTCAGTGCAGGAGGTGGCGTGGCCCCAGCCCTGCAGGGCCAGGGGCTGAGGGACACAGGCCCTGCGTAGGATGACACCGTCCGGCGGACACTGGGTCCCCTATCTACGCCGCCCAACGGTGCCTGGGTGTCTGAGCGGCTGAGTTCCTGCCGCCTGGCTTGTTCCTACCAATGCAAGCAGACCCTTCCCTGACAGCTTGTGACTCCAGGGGCTGCGAGTCTGCTCCCCCCTCCCCCCCCTCCCCCGCAGGCAGCCTTCCGGGCAGCCACCACTGCCTGGCTCTCCAGAACCATCTGCAAGGGCCCGAGAAGCCAACCAGAGGGCCCTTCAGGCTCAGGCCTCGTAGGAGACCCTCCCCTGGGCCCGATGCCCCTTGCCCCATTCTCCGTCCTCCCTCCCTCCCTTCCTGCCCTCCTGCCCTCCTGCCCTCCTGCCTCTCCGGGGTGGCCTCGCTCCTCCCTGCAGAAGGACTCAGCCGCCTCTCGCCCAGGAGGTGCCACCTTGGGCCTCCCCTCTGTAGGCAGTGCCTCCGCCCACCTGAACGGGGAGCCTTCACTCTTAGGGGCGGACTCCAGAGGGTGAGGGCTCAGCATCTCAGGTGTCAGGGCCCCTCGGGTCGGCCGCCTGCCCGGGAGGCCCAGGAGCCTGGCAGGAGGACCGGGTGGGCCTGGACGGAACCGTGCGCAGAGGCAGACGGGACAGGGTCCCGAAGCCACACGTGACCCCGAGCTCTGAGGTCAGACTTTGGTCCCAGCCCGCCCTTCGCTGTTCCCTCCGAGTCACTCGACCTCTTTTGGTCTCAATTCCATCCGCCGTGGCGGGGGTGGGGGGTGGGTGGGGGTCAGTAAGGAGGGGCCATCTTGCCTGACCTCACTTCAGGCGTGAGGGCGACCCGGTGAGGAAGTCCCCGGCCTGGCACCGGGAGCCTGGAGCACACCCACTACGGGCAGGACGGCCCCAAGGCCAAGGGCACCGTGTGCGAGGGTCGGGCAGGGAGCGGAGGACGGGAGCCAGGGCGGAGGGAACGCGCAGGAATCGCGCAGGAGCAGGTCTGGGCATCCTGCGTTTCCTGCATCTTCTCTGCCCGCAGCAGCAACGTGCGAAACGCTGTTCGAGCGACTTCCTGACAGAGGCTTTTATTGATTTCCGAGAGGAAGGGAGAGGGAGAGAGAGAAACATCCATGATGAGAGAGCATCATGGACCGGCTGCCTCCTGCACGCCCCACACTGGGGACCGAGCCCGCAACCCGGGCCTGTGCCCTGACCGGGAATGGAACCCTAACCTCCTGGTTCAGAGGTCGATGCTCAACCACTGAGCCACACCGGCCCATGCGAACGCCTGGGAGGAAGAGAGAACCAGAACTTAAAGGAGTGAAGTGATGCTGAAACTGAGCGAGGAGCCAGACACGCTGGAGAGGAGGCTGCGGGCGCAGCCTGTCCTCTCGCTAAGGAATTTCACGTCGTCCCGGGCCAGTGGGAAGCCGCTCCGGTGTTCAGACAGGCAGAGGCGTTCAGACAGAGGCTGTCGCGTGGACAGCAGGCGGCCAGCGCTGCGTTTGTGCCTGAAGTTTTCCTGGGACCCAGCCGGGCCCCTCCACTCGCTGACAGGCTGCAGCGGCCGCCGGCCCACAGGGCCGAGGCGCCCCCGGGGCCTGCGGGGAGAGGTGGCCGCGGGCGAGGTGAGCCGCGTAGGGAGCTGGTGCCATCGAAGGCAGGAGCCGGGAGCACCGTGACGCAGGTGTGGGTGGGATCACGCGCTTGTGTTTAACCAGAGGAGTCTGTTTCCCAAGCCCCATTACACAACCTCAGCCACGGCCGCCTCCTCAGGGTCCCGCCGGCGTCGCAGCGGAGCTGGGCATTCCGGGGCGCTGCGCGGGGGGCTCGGGCTCTGGCTGCGTCCTCGTTCTGGGGGTGCTGTCTCCCCTCTGCTGCCTGACCCCCCCACTTCCGGTTGATCTTCCCGACTCCAGATCCCTGGCCTCCTCTCGTATGTACAGCCTCACCCTCACCCTCGGGGTGTATGTGGGAGGGTTGGGGAGCAGAAGGCTGGCTGAAGCTTTGGACGACACGAGGGGAGTTGTACCATTTAAACAGTATGGAGGGCTTGCCTGGCGGGGCTCAGGGGCTGAGCGTCGCCCTAGGATCCAGGAGGTCACAGGTCATTCCCGGTCGGGGCACAGCCGGGGTTGTGGGCTCCATCCCCAGTGGGGGGCGTGCAGGAGGCAGCCGATCCATGACTCTCTCTCATCATTGATCTTTCTCTCTCTCTCCCCCTTCCTCTCTGAAATCAATAAAAATATTTTATAAATTTAACAGTATGGAGGTGTGCTATCCAGGTGCTCTGCCTCCTGTCCCTTCCCTCTCTCCTCTTCACCCGCCCCCCCCCCCCCCCACGCCTGCAGGAGAACTGCTCATGTGCAGCCGGCTCTCTCACCACCCGTTTCTTGCCGACCCTGCTCTCAGGCACACCGTCTGCTCATAACGCTGCAGGCTCTGTCCTCCGAGGAGAGTTCTAGAACCGGCTGTCGGGAGGCGGGTGCTGGAACCGGGTGGGGTCCTAAGGGTGAGTTTGGATCAGACAAGGATCATTGGGTTCCCCAGAGGCAGTGGCCAGGAAAGGAAGTGGTCCAAGGGCAGGGGGAGCAGGGGAGGGGGGGGACCACGGTCACGTCCACAGGGCAGAGCAAGCGTCAGCCCGAGGGGGTGAGGCTCCAGAGAGAGGAGGCGTGTAGATAAGGAAGGTCCTCAGGAAAGGAGAGCGTGTCTCGGCGACTGGCATGCATGTGCGTGTGCCGCAGGGTCAGGCGTGTGCCGCAGGGTTAGGCGTGTGCTGCAGGGTCAGGCGTGTGCCGCAGGGTTAGGCGTGTGCTCTAGGGTTAGGCATGTGCCGTAGGGTTAGGCGTGTGCCGCAGGGTTAGCCGTGTGCCGTAGGGTTAGGCGTGTGCCGCAGGGTTAGGCGTGTGCCGCAGGCTTAGCCGTGTGCCGTAGTGTTAGGCGTGTGCTGTAGGGTTAGGCATGTGCTGTAGTGTTAGGCGTGTGCTGTAGGGTTAGGCGTGTGCCGCAGGGTTAGGCGTGTGCCGCAGGGTTAGGCGTGTGCCACAGGGTTAGCCGTGTGCCGCAGGGTTAGGCGTGTGCTGCAGGGTTAGGCGTGTGCCGCAGGCTTAGCCGTGTGCCGTAGTGTTAGGCGTGTGCTGTAGGGTTAGGCGTGTGCCGCAGGGTTAGGCGTGTGCCACAGGGTTAGCCGTGTGCTGCAGTGTTAGTGCAGAGTGGGGACACAGAAACGCGTGGTCAACGGAACCCTTCACCTCACACCGTCCGAGACCTGCTTCTCTGGCCCGGGGACTGGCTGTTTTCCTTGTTCTGTTGATCCTCACCCGAGGGTTTTTCCCACTGATTCTTAGAGAGAGAGTGGGAGGGAGAGGGAGAGACAGAAGCACCCACGTGAGAGCAACACATCGATTGGTCGCCTCCTGTACACGCCCCCATGAGGGCCCTGGGCCGGGGAGGAGCCTGCAACCAAGGTACGTGCCCTTGACCGGAATTGAACCCGGGACCCTTCAGTCCGCAGGCCGACGCTCTGTCCATTGAGCCGCACCAGCTAGGGGCTGGGATTGGCTGTTTTCATGCAGATCAATCTACTGCGTCGGACTGGCAGCCCCGGTGAGAGCCCAGGGAGGACTCAGCCAGGCCCAGTGTGTTTGTGTCACAACAGGCATCGCAGCGCACGGCTCACGCCGCCACCGTACCGGACGCCGCCCAGGCCGCTGGGCCCTCCCTGCAGCCTCGCGGCCGGTCATCATCCCTGCTTCACGAGAAGGCTCCGGCCGCGCAGAGGCGGGTCGGGTCGCCTCACTCCGCTCTTGGTCTCAGCGAGCCGGCCACCACTTCCTACCCTTTGATCTCCTTCTCCTGCCAAACCCTTCATTGTCCTCGCCGGCCTCGGGGCAGGCGCCACTGTTTGCCTTGGCACCGGTGCTTTCGCATCCCTGCCCGCTCAGTGGCCTGACTTCGGTTCCTGTTCCCACAAATGCATATTGAGCTCGGAGTGTTTCCGGTTCCCGGGGGCTCGCCACGCCCCCCCCCACGCTGGGAAGGCGCATCCCGGCTGAGCCCCTGGCTGGTGTGTCGTTTGGGGGCTGGTTGGTTTCCCTAAGCCTCTGGGACTCTCCTCTCCATCAGATAAGATCATGGTGGCTACTTATTTTCTTATTTTATTTTTAAAAGATTTTTATTGATTTCAGAGAAGAAGGGCGAGGGAGAGAGAGATAGAAACATCAATGATGAGAGAGAATCATGGATCGGCTGCCTCCTGCACGCCCCCTACTGGGGATCGAGTCCACAACCTGGGCATGTGCCCTTGACCGGGGTTGAGTCCGCGGGCGATGCTCTATCCACTGAACCACACCGTCCAGGGCCTGATGCGAGCTTCTTAGTAGAAATAAAAGACTTGCACAAAGCAAGCCGCAAACTCAGCGTCAAAGGAGAGAGACCTGTCACTCATAGGGAGAACGGGGCCTTACAACCAGGGGCGCTTTCTTTTTTAAAAATACATTTTATTGATTCTTTACAGAGAAGAAGGGAGAGGGATAGAGTTAGAAACAAACATCGATCAGCTGCCTCCTGTGCACCCCCTACTGGGGATGTGCCCGCAACCAAGGTACATGCCCTTGACCGAAATCGAACCCAGGACCCTTCAGTCCGCAGGCCGACGCTCTACCCACTGAGCCAAACCAGTTAGGGCATTAGGGGCCTTTTGACGGGAAAAGACATCCGGGCTGGGAGCAGCTGGAGCAGAAGCGGGAGGGGCGGGGCCCAGCTGGCTCCGGAGAGCAGAGTGTGAGAGGGAGCGTGGGAACAGCGGGAAGGGGGGTCTGAGCCAGAAGGCATGCGTGTGCCGTGTGCCGGGCGGCGGAGGAGGGGCAGGTGCCGCAGGTTAGGAGGCCCCTCAGCACTGTGAGGCTGGAGGGAGGCCGTCAGGGACCAGGAGGAGCATGAGGCCCAGGCCTCGGAGTCTCTCCTCGGATCCTCTCCTGAGCGCTGACCGATGAGCGCTGACCGGGGCGGTGGCCGACGAGCGCTGACCGATGAGCGCTTATGGATGAGCGCTGACCGGGGCGGTGGCCGATGAGCGCTGACCGGGGCGGTGGCCGATGAGCGCTGACCGGGGCGGTGGCCGATGAGCGCTGACCGGGGCGGTGGCCGATGAGCGCTGACCGGGGCGGTGGCTGATGAGCGCTGACCGGGGCGGTGGCTGATGAGCGCTGACCGGGGCGGTGGCCGATGAGCGCTGACCGGGGTGGTGGCTGATGAGCGCTGACCGGGGCGGTGGCCGATGAGCGCTGACCGGGGCGGTGGCTGATGAGCGCTGACCGGGGCGGTGGCTGATGAGCGCTGACCGATGAGCGCTGACCGGGGCGGTGGCCGATGAGCGCTGACCGGGGCGGTGGTTGATGAGCACTGACCGGGGCGCTGACCGATGAGCGCTGACCGGGACGGTGGCGTGCGAGACACGCGGTGCCGAGACGGGGGAGGTGGAAGGCGGTTATATCCTGCAGGTTGTGTGTCAGGACTGAATGTGCTGGAGAGACTTCGGAGGCTGAAGGAGGTCCGTGGGCCTGAACCTGGGAGTGAACGGGGCGGGGGAGGAGGAACGGCCTCTGGGAGTGGGATCGGCAGAATTCCGTCTCCACTGGGTGCCGAGGGCTAAGAGGGCAGGAGGCGTGCAGGGGATGGAGGCTGCCGGGTCGGGGGGCTGGGTGACCCCATAACGGAGAAAGAGGAGGAAGAGGGTGCGTGGAGGCAGCGAGTTCAGTCTGATTGCGTTTCAGGAACCTGGGAACACACTGGAGTGGTCGGGTTCCGGTGTTGGAGCTCAAGAAAGAGCGTTTCAGTGGAAGTGGCCTTGACCTCAGCTGCACCTCCGTGGGCGGGAGAAAGGGGGCAGGTTCAGTCCCGGCAAACGGGCGAGGCCGCCAGCTGGAGTGGGTGGAACACAGGCCAGTTGCACAAGGTGGAGGTCAGAGTTAAAGCGGAGCACCCCCCGCGGGTCAGGTGCAGGGATCCCCGGACACAGCTCCCTGGGAAACTGGGGCAGAGGGCGGGGCGGGGCAGGACGAGGCCTCCAGCTGCGTTTCCTTGAAAGAACTGGTCAGGCGGCGGCACTCCCAGGAGTGGAAGCAGCAGGGACTCACCCTGTGGAGGGAGGCGAGGGGGGCGCAGAGCGAGGGGGGCGGGGAGGGGGCAGCCAGTCAGCTCCTCAGGACTCTGTCATCTCGGGCGAAGTTGGGGAAGCTGGGAATTCTCGGAGATCGCTGTCCTCTGGGAAGTAGTGGGAGGGGGTGAGTTCTGGGCTCGGGGTGATGGCGCCATCACAGGGCTGTCAGTTCATCCTGAATTTTTATGTGGATTTCCCAATGTAAAGCCTGGTTTTATTGTGGTCACGGTCATTACACGCCAAAGAAGGGCAGACCTACGACACCCTGGATTACTTAGGAGGCCTGGTTTTGGACCTTGGTTCTATAGCAGCCCCCCTTTATCCAGGGCGGGGGTATGTTAAACCCCAGCAGATACCTGAAACCACAGATAGTGCCGAACCCTGTAAATACGACGTGTTTTCCTGTATGTACAAGCCTATGGTAAAGTTTAATTTATAAATTAGGCACAGTGGGAGAGCAACAACAATAATACTAAGATAGAACAGTTATAACAATAATATGACAGGCCCTAATGAAAGTGATGGGAATGGGATCGCTCTTTCAAAATGCCTCACGGTTCTGGACTCACCCTTCTTGCGACGGTGTGAGATGGTGCACAGCCTACGTGAGGGGAGAAGGGAGGGGAATGAGACCCTTGTTAATAAGACATGGGTCACTTGAACCCAGGCACCGCAATACCTGAGCAGTCGATCTGATAACTGGGACTGTGGCTGGCGGGCGGGTGGAGTGCCCACCAGGGACGCTGGAAAAGAGCTGGTGCTGGCCCCGGGTGGGACAGAGCTGGACATGGCGGGGCTGCATCAGGCGCTCAGAATGGCCTGCTGTTTGTCACGTATGCATTGTTCATTTCTGTGTATTGCATATTGCCAAATATAACAATTATTTTGAAAAGAGATGGTAATTTTTCAAAACTTGTTACCTATTGGAGGGCAAAAATGTTTTATTTGTATTTTTTAATCCTCACCCAAGGATATTTTTCCCATTGATTTTTAGAGAGAGTAGAAGGGAGCGGGAGAGACACAGAGAGAGAAACATCGATGATCAATTGGTAGCCTCTCAAATGCGCCCGACTGGGGCTGGGAGCCTGCAACCGGGAGTATGTGCCCCTGACTGGAATCAACCTGGGACCCTTCAGTCTGCAGGCTTGACGCTGTACGTACTGAGCCAGACCGGCCAGGGTCAAAAATGTTTTATTTTTACTGAAGTGCAAACAACTAGGGCTTTAGGTGGGAGATCCGAAGGCAGCATGCGCGTCTTCTATATACAGAAAGGTGTCATTCTTGGTGCGGCTCACCTCCCACAGAGAGTGGGCGGCAGGCACTGCAGAGCGGATGGCCTGGCGTAAGAGCAGGTGAGGGTAGTAACTCGACTGCATGAACTATAGTCTAGTGGCTTCGGGGGACCAGTTCGATTGGGACATAGAAGGGAGATAAGATGTTTGTATGTGAAAAAAAATAATGCCATCTATTTTTTTCTTTTTAGCTATTTTTAGGATAGTTCATATGCCCATTTGAATTTTTCACTTATATGTATTCTTTTAATTAAAACTAAAAATTGATTGCTTCTCAGCCTTTTGGCTAAGGTCAAGTGTAAAAATAAAAATCATCTATATTTTAATAATTTACATTACTTTATAATGACTTAGATTAATCATAACTTTTAAATAATCTATGCTAATAAAAGGGTAATATGCTAATTAGACCAGACACCCTTTCGGACAAAGCCACAGTGGTGGGTGCTGAGGCAGAGGCGGTGACCAGGCTGGCAGGGGAGAGCAGTTAGGGGTGACCAGGCAGGCAGGCAGAGGCTGTTAGGGGCAACCAGGCCAGCTGGGGAGGGGTTAGGGGCGATCAGGCAGGCAGGTAGAGAGGTTAGGGGTGATCAGGCTGGCAGGCAGAGGCAGTTAGGGGTGACCAGGCTGGCAGGGGAGAGCAGTTAAAGGCATCAGGCAGGCAGGCAGAGGTGGTTTGGGGCGATCAGGCAGGCAGGCAGATGAGTGGTTAGGAGCCAGAGGTCTCAGATTGGAAAGGGTACATGCTGGGCTGAGGGACACCTCCCCCCTCCACCCCTGTGCATGAATTTTGTGCACCGGGCCTCTAGTTTATAATATATTATAGGAAAAAATCACATAAGATAAGCAAAAAGAACCCAAAAGACATAGAATCTTACCCGCCCAGAGATAAACCACTGTTAATATAGTTTCTTATTTGGAAAACTCTGAAAAGCAAATGGTAGTACTTTTAAAGACTCAAACATGCTTGCTACTCTGAAGCTACTGCTTGGGGTTACACGTTTTTTACCAAACTGCCCTTCCTTACCAACACGCCCAGGTCATTTTGGTGCCATCGTCACGAAGACGAGAACCGAGGCAGCCCCGGAGCACGGCCGCTCTCACTGTCCTGCTGTTTCAGGAAGAGGCGGCGCTGGGTCTCTGGGTCCCAACCACTGGCTCTGCTGAGAAGTTCAGGAATTTGTGGAAACACACGTTTATCAGAGGAACTTGCCTCAAAAGAATTTTTGTATTTTTTTTCCCTCTTTTTAAGTGTGGATGAGTAATTTCATTTTCTGTGACCTGTTTCTTTGAACTGTTTTCAAGAACAAAAACACCTTTTTCAAGTGCAGTTCACTGTGATATCCCCATTTAAATCGGGGAGTATCGGTAAGAAGGAAGTTAAGAATAATTAAAGATTTAAAAACGTGAATATTGAAAGGGATACTTTGAAAGAAACTAAGCTGCCTTACAGTCTCGAGGGGAAAAGGCAGTGGCTATATTCTTCTACTTCCTGAGGTCATTGAGTTCCGATGACTTCACAAGTTTCAAGATTCAACTCCTGTTTCCCGAGTTCCTTCCCGGCCTGGCAGGCCTGCCACGTTCCTTGGTGCACGCACGCTCCTTGGTGCACGCACGCTCCTTGGTGCACGCACACACGTGCTCTGTGGCCGCAGGACCCGGCGGTGCGTTTCTAGCGCCCCAGCCGGAGGGGCGGAGCGGGTCGGAGAGTTGGCTGGGCTTCTGTGGGTGTGTCTGGCCTTGCCCGCTGCGGTGGGTGTGGGAGGATGTGCAGAGCACAGATAAGGACGGTGCAATCGCGGAGAGCAGAACAGCTGTCCTGCCGGAGAGGCGCAGGGTGAGTCCGGAGGAGGCGGAGTCCCGAGGTCAGGGCTGACCCCTCCGTGCAGGTCGCAGGCGGAGGGCGATGCAGCGGCTACCCGAGCGCCTAAGGCAGGTGTGGGCCAGACCACAGTGAACACCTCTGATGGGACAGGTGTGTGTGTGTTTTTAATTTTTAAAAAATTATTATTGATTTCAGAGTCTAGAGATGCTTTATCCACTGAGCCAAACCGGACAGGGCCGGGCCGGGACAGGTCTTGGTCCAAGGACACGGTGCCCTGCCGCCCGAGAAGCTCTGGGAGAACAGGGCCTCCCGCTGGGAGGCCTCCCTGCTGAGCGCTGGCCATTTCCCTGGGTCTGCGGAGTAACTGCATCCGCACCCCCACTTCACAGAGGAAGAACCTGGGCCCAGCGAGGCCGTTAGTGAAAGTGGGTGTGTTTGTGGGCAGGTCTGTGTGGAGGTAAAACCATCAGCCGCATCCGTAGACATTTCCTAGGACTCGCTGTCCTGCTCCGGCCGGGGTTGACGGTTCATTAACCAGCAGACCTAGCCTCCTGCAAAGCAGGGTGTGTAATGTGTCGGCGACCCGGCGCAGCCTGAGCGCCTCTGCCTTGTTTTGCTTTATTCAGAGCAACCCCATCTGTTGAGCCAGACGCTGGAGTGTCTGAGCGCGCATTTCACAGGTCAGGAGAGCGACTTGAATGGCAAACTTCCTGCCCCGGCAGCTTGGAATTCCGAGCTGGCACCCCAATGCCCACCGCCCCCGGGACTGGGGGACAGTGCGCTCCAGGGTGTCTGCCTCGAGGAGAGACCGCGGGGGTGGCGCCCGCGCCCCTGCCCCCCGCCCCCTGCCCCCTGCCCCCCGCCGGGTCCACACCACCTGGGCCCCAGGCCAGAGCCCCAAGTTGTATCAATGACTGGCTGCCCTCTGCTTTGTGATGACGAAACCCTGCGCTTCGTCTGGGCAGAATCTGGGCACTGAAGGCGAATGTAAACTCTCAACCTGAGCGGGATTTTGGCGACGTGGCGCCCAGGTACTGCCCGCTGCAGGCGGCCCGGGCAGGGTCGGTGACTCTTCGGACAGCCAGGCGCCGCCCGCCCGGTCCTCCTCCCCGCGTGGGTGCGGCGGCTCGCAGCCCCGCTCGGCCTGGGTCCCAGCCGCGAAGGTCGGCCCCGCCCACTCGGGCCGGGTCGGAGCCGCGAGGAGCGGGGCGCGCGGCCGCGGCGCCTTTAAGGAGCGGCGCTGCGGGAACCCGACCCGCACTCCAGGCCGCTGCCCGGGGACTCCCGCCCCGCCCGCCCCGCCCGCCCGCCCGCCCGCCCGCCCGCCCGCCCGCCCGCCAGCGTCTCTCGGCCCAGGCGGGGGCCAGCCTCCGGGCCGGCCGAGCACCAGGCGCCTCGCGCGGCCGCGCGCACTCGGAGGGGCTCCGGACGTGGCACAGGTGACGAGTTTGCGGGGGGACGGGGGGGTCAGGGCTCCGGAGACCGGGCGTCCTGAGCGCGGGGCCGCGGGTCCGGCAGGTGCGCAGCATCGTGGCCCGCGGGCCCCGCAGGTGGGTCCCCCCTCTCCGCCCCCCCCTCCCCGCGTCCCCGCGTCCCGCTCGCGCTCTGGGTCTCATCAGGGAGAGCCGCGCGGGAGGCTGGCGCAGGCGCGTCAAGTGGGTGCGTGTCCCCTCCAGCCCCCCCCCCCCCAATTATAACACAAGAAACTGCTTGGACTCTGGCGACGCGGAGGTGGGTCCCGTTTAGAGTCTGAAGAGCCTGGTGCAGAGGGGCCGACACGGGTTCTGTTTGGGTTCTGTTTACGGCGCTGCCATTGCGCCCCGGCAGGTCGGTTCCGCCGAGCGAGGGCCTCGGTTTACCCAGCCGGGAAATGGGATCGGACACCCGCCTTTCCCGCGGCCCAGGGACCGGGGCCACCCAAGTTCACGGAAGGGTCGGGTGCGCCGTGGTCCTGGCCGAGCACACCCGCGCCCATGGGCGCACTTTGCCTGTGGAAGTGTGTGGGTGCGGAGCGCTGGGGAGGGGGGTGCTCCCCGGCCCCACACGGAGCTGGGACCCTGGGTCCTGGGCGCGCGTAAGTGACACGGCAGCGGGCAAGGGTCAGAGTGAGCTCCCCGCCCCCCAGCAGCTGGCCGGGAGGAGGGAACCCCACTTCTCTTTCAGGGGCGCTGTGCCCAGTAGAGAACTCCCCGTTTGTCTTGTCCTCACGCCGACGGGGAGTGTATGCCTGCCCCTCCGAGACCAGAGCGGCCAGTGCGTTGGCATCCGGGCGGCGCAGGGGCGCTCTGTGCTGTGCCGGTTCCGCCCAGCAGCCCTCGGCCACCTCTCCTCCCCGCGCCCCTCCTGCCCTGCCACCTGCCCCCCCTGCTCCCCCGCCTGGAGGCGGCTCGCCCTGCTGGTCAGTCACAGGTGCTTCTCCTCCTCCCCGCTGCTGTCCTCGCCCAGCCAGTGGGGCTCTTTCTCTGAATCCTCACCTGAGGATATTTTTAGAGAGTGGAGGAGAGGGAACGAGAGAGAAACATCCACGTGAGAGGCACATCTATTGGTTGCCTCCTGCACACGCCCTGAGCAGGGCCCAGGCCAGGAAGGAGCCTGCAACCGAAGTCCATGCCCTTGACCGGAATCGAACCTGGGACCCTTCAGTCCACAGTCTGATGCTCTGTCCACTGAGCCAAACCGGCCAGGGCCGAATGGTGGCTCTTTTTAACAAAAGCCGGCCAGCTGCCCAGGAGTGGCCGTGGTCACGGGGCCGAGACTTTATAGCAAACTCTGGAGAAGCGGGGCCTCTGACCCTGGGTGTGGATGGAGGGCTGGCTGCTCTCTCCTCGTTTCTGGGATCTCCATCGGCGAGGGATCCCCCTGTTCCCAAGGTGAGCCAAGGCCTCGGAGCAGGCTGCCCCAGAACTGGACCAGAGCGTGGGGGCCCAGCGAAGCTTGGGGAGGAGCAAGCGGGACCTGGGAAGGGACGGAGGGCGGCCTCCCAGTGACCAGGTGCCGGGCGGCAGGAGCCCCGGCTGCGTGGAGCTGGCACCCTGTGCGCCCTGCCCTTCAGTCCTCGCCCAGCTGCCCCGCAGCCCTAGCCCTGCCCCCCCTCGCCCCCGCTCAGTCTCCAGAGGAGCCCAGTGTTGCGCCCCCACCTGCACCCCCAAGCCCCCTCCCCTGGGGGGCGGGAGCCGAGCAGCTGGCTCCCTAAGAAACTTCAGACCTCAGCGTCTCCGCCCCCTCTTCTCAGATGACTGTCCCCCCCCCACAGACGGGATTCATTTCACTCGACTCTCAGCCGCCGAGGAAAGTCAGCGGAGAAGGCTACAGGGGGACGCGGAACGCTCGTCCTTCTGTCCAGGGGGAGGATGCATTTGGGGTCTGGGTGGGGACCGTGGCATTGGGCAAGGGAGGGCAGGGCGGGGGGCGAAGCCGTGCTGGACAGCCGTGCTGGCCCTGGGAGAGCGAGGCCGCCGGCGCCCGGCCACCTGGCTGTGCCCACCCTCTTGCCCATCTCCCCGCGAGAGGAGACAGGACTGTGGACCAGGAGTGGCCACCGGGTCGTCAGGCACCAGGTGTGGCCCCGGGGGCGTCGCATCCCGAGGGAGGGAGTTTCGTAAGGCCAGAGGCATTTCCGAGTGGCTTCGCCGTGTTTGTTCTGGACGGGGGCGAAGGCAGCTCCCAGGAGGCCGGTCCTGCCCGAGGTGCTGGTTGCGGGGCGGTGTGCTCACCCTTCCAGGACCTGGGAGGGGCCCAAGCATGTTCCCCAGAGCCTTGGTCTGTGCAAGGAGCAGGCCGTGGTGGGGGCTCGTGAGTCCCTGGGAGAGGCCAGGCCTGGGCGACACTGGAGCGGGTCGGAGCCCGGGCCGCGGGGAAGGGTGTGCTGTGCGCAGGGGACCAGCGGGGCAGGCGGCTTTGGAGAACAACACAGCGCAGTGCGTTTCGATGCAGAGACCAGGGTGCACACAGCGCCTGCGCCTGCGAACAGGCCGCGCCTGCAAACAGGCCGCGCCTGCCTCCGGTCGCACCCTGGTCCGTTTCTGTTCCGGGCTCGGGAAAGCTCACCACCGGCCGGCGGTCACAGCCCAGTCTCCGAAGCCGTGTGCCCAGGGGATGGGAGCAGGGGTTGTGGGGAGCCGCTGGGGGCGCGGGGGAGCATGGGGAGCTGCCTGCACCCACCCATCGGTGGGTCTTATCTTGTGTTGGGGGGCAGGACTCACAGTCCTGAAAGGCCGCTGGCCAGGCGGATGGGAAAGGGGACTTCCCGCCCGTTCTCCCCCCTTCGAAGCCAAGGGGCCGTGTGCAGGGAGCACCTCTCGCCGGAGAGCAGGTCCCAGAGCAGCCGGTCAGACAGCAGAGCTGTGCACCTGGCGCTGAGCGAGGCTGTCGGCCGGACTGCGGGCCGGAGCAGGGCGGGGGCGGCCGGCCCCTGTCTCGCTCCGAGGAGTTCATGGGAAGCTGAGGCAGAGTGCGGCTTCCCAAGGCCTTTCGCTGACCAGACGCGTGGGAAGCTGGCTGCGGGCTCACCGGACCGGGGAAGGTCCTCATCGCGGCTCCTGAGAGGGCGGCGACCGGACTGCCTCAGGCTCTCGTCCAGGACTGACAGCAAAACGAGCCGTCACTCCTGGCTTCGGGGCTGCCAAAAAAGCTTTTTGTAGAAACGGGTGAGGCGGCGCCGGCCTCGCCGCGCGAGCGCCTCGCAGCCTCTGCAGCTGGACCGGATCAATGGCCGCGTCCCCGCAGGCCTCGGGTTTCCCGTTATCACCGTCAGCCCGGCTCCCGCGGAGCCGCTCAGCAGCCGGCCAGGGCAGCCGCAGGAAGACAGGACGCGCCCGTGCCAGGCCCACCGGTTGCTTGGTTACCCCAGCGCCTGCCCACATGCGACCTCGGGGGCGCCTCCCCTGACCCCCTGCCTTGACTTCTCAGCTGAGTTGCTGTTTTCGGAGTTTGACCTTCGCCTTCCTCGGGGGCTGGGATCTGTCTCGTCCTTCCAGCCGCTTCTCTGCTGTCGCCCTGAGCCCCGGATGTGCGGTGCCCGCCTGCCTAGTCCTCAGGAGGCTGGCCTGGCGCCTGGCCGGGCTCGGTGGTGCCGCCCTGGACGTAACGACATGGTGGGTTTACCCACTGGGTTTGATCTCAATTTTATTTTGTTATTTAAAATATGTTTCTGTTGATTTCAGAGAGGACGGGAGAGGGAGAGAGATAGAAACATCAATAATGAGAGAGAATCATGGATTGGCTGCCTCCTGCACGCCCCCTACTGGGGATGGAGCCCCCAACCCGGGCCTGTTCCCTGACCGGGAATTGAACCGTGACCTCCTCCTGGTTCATAGGTCGATGCTCAGTCACTGAGCCACGCCGGCTGGACGTGGAGGAACTGTCTTGTCAAGTTAATTTAATTTGCTTTCTCCAAATAGACTTTAAAAACCTTTACAAAGTATAATCTGAAGGCACAGAAGACATCTCCCTGTTTGGTACGGATTTACTTGGTGGAATAGGAGGGAGAAGGACTTTTCATTTGATGAAAAATTTAGAAAAAATGGTGAATCAATGGTCTTTGCAAAGTGTTACACGTTAGGGACCCCGTTCTCCGAACCCGTCTCCTCAGCCAGTGTGTCTCGCTCTCAGCGTGTGAGGCAGTGAGACAGCGTGAACCGCGGTGCCTTGTCATTTGTCACATGCTATTCTGAGGACTGAGAGACACAGCTGTGCTCCGACGGAGCAGCCCTGGCCGGTCCGTGGCTAACACGCTGAGCGCCCAGCCTGTTATGTCTTCCGGACGGAGGGTGCGGTGTCAGGCACCGGGGACTGACGGGGCGCTTCACGTGTTAAAACCCCGCACGCGTGTAGCGAGCGGATCTGCTCCGCAGTCCCTGTCTGCTGACTCCAGGAGGACCAGGGAGCAGGGAGGCTGGGGGGGCCCGGACCGGGCAGCGTGATCGGGGGTCCCAGCTCCGCGGCCGAGCCGGCAGGGCTTTAGGTGGTTTGAGGACCTGACAGGCTTGATAGCCTCACGTCTGTCAAACTTTTCTTTAGTGTTTTTTTAATCACAAAAGGGAGACTTGTTCACTATGGGACACATTGCGAGCAGCCCGTCCTCGCGGCCCGAGGGTCCATGCCTGCTCCTGCCCCACAGCCTCCTCCCCAGTTCTCACCCCCAGACACAATGGGGCACCAGCCTCGAGGGCAGAGCCCTTCCCATCTCTCTCTCTAGGGGCCAAGACGTGCCCCGTCGTGAGGTGCTGTAAACATTTAGCATCTCGCTGCCTGCTCCCACCTCCCCCCACAGACAGTATCGGAAGCAAGGGGCCCTCTTCTGTATGGTCTTGTGCATGTCAACGCCCTCACGCCTGTGGTAGGGTGGCCCTGCCCGTATATTTGATCACGTCCTTGTCACCGCTTCGGAAGCCGCAGGAGCCCCCGGCCACGCATCCTAGCGCACGCACGGTGGTTTGCTTGGAGGGTAAAAGAGTAAAGAGCGTGCTGCTTGTGTTACTATTTGGGGAACATAGTGCTATTTTTAAAAAAATATATATTTTATTGACTTTTTACAGAGAGGAAAGGAGAGGGATAGAGAGTTAGAAACATCGATCAGCTGCCTCCTGCACACTCCCTACTGGGGATGTGCCCGCAACCCAGGTACATGCCCTTGACTGGAATCGAACCCGGGACCCTTGAGTCCGCAGGCCGATGCTCTATCCACTGAGCCAAACCGGTTTTAGGGTGGAACATAGCGCTATTAACATTTGCATCTTTGGCCATTTATTTTTTTTATTTTTTTATTTTTTTAAATGTTCATCTTTAACTTTTTTTTTTTTAATATATTTTATTGATTTTTTACAGAGAGGAAGGGAGAGAGATAGAGAGTTAGAAACATCGATGAGAGAGAAACATCGATCAGCTGCCTCCTGCACATCTCCCACTGGGGATATGCCTGCAACCCAGGTACATGCCCCCGACCGGAATCGAACCTGGGACCCTTCAGTCCGCAGGCCGACGCTCTATCCACTGAGCCAAACCGGCCTCAGCTCTTTGGCCATTTAATTCCCCAAATGTGTATTCAGCTGTAAGCACAGAGTGAGGCACCAGAGGGATGTCAGCGTGGGCCGCGTGCAGCCCCGCTCGTGTCGGGGACCCGTCCGGAGCAGGGGCTTCAGGGTGACTCACGCCTGGCCTTGCTCCAGAGCCAACCCGGGACGGTGTGCACAGGAGACTGAGGCCGGAGTGAGTGCAGGGGAGGAAGGGGACGGTGTGTCCAAGGGAAGCAGGGGCCGGCTAGTGTGCGCTGCTGCCTCCGACGCGCTGGCCACAACCTGCCCGCCCCGGCGGGAGGAGGCAGCGGCCACACGGGCCTCGAGGGGACCGAGACCAGGAGGAGAAGCCGCAGTCCTGATTCTAGGAGGCGAGAGAACTGCCCCTGGATTGTCATCAAGAAGGCACTGCCCAGCTCTAGCCGGTGTGGCTCAGTGGATAGAGCGTTGGCCTGCGGACTGAAGGGTCCCGGGTTCGATTCCTGGTCAGGGCACAGGCCCGGGTTGTGGGCTTGGTCCCTAGTATGGGGCGTGCAGGAGGCAGCCGATCCATGACTCTCATCATTGATGTTTTTCTCTCTCTCCCCCTCTCTGAAATCAATAAAAATATATTTAAAAAAAGAAGGCACTGCCTGTGCCGTGGCTGCACCTCCCCCCAACCCCCACTCCGTGTCGAGCCGGGGAACCTGTGCCCTTGCTTCTGCGGCCGCTTCCCACCTGCTCCCCAGTGCTGGCCAGGTGTCCGCCTCTCAGCGCAAAGTGGACTGGGCCGGGGATCAGGTTCACGGGTTTAATCCAGAAATAGCTTCACAAGGACCTGACGGGGTGCCTGACGGATGACAGCAGCGCCCAGTGCCCTTCCTGATGCCTCCGGGGGCGGGGGCGGGGGGACGTGCCTCCAGAGCCTCTCTGTGAGCCTGGGCTCGCGGTGCACCCGCCGAGACGTGGGGGTGCTTCAGGGGTGTTGCTGCGCTAGAGCTACAACCACGACAGAACGTTGTCCTTTACGAACAGAAACCTGCCGCCCGGCGGGGCTCAGGGCTGAGCGTCAACCTAGGAACCAGGAGGTCACGGTTCAATTCCCGGTCGGGGCACAGGCCCGGGTTGCAGGCTCGATCAGTAGGGGGCGTGCAGGAGGCAGCTGATCTAGGACGTTCCCCTCTCATCATTGATGTCTCTCTCTCCCTCTCCCTTCCTCTCTGACATCAATAGAAATATTTTTTTGAATAAAGAAAAAACAAAATCAGAAAGCCCTCGCCCTTGGTCCACGCAGAGAACAGGGACTTGGCCGCACGTGGGTCCCAGGTGGAAGGTCAGAGCGGACGTGCTAATAGGTGGTGGACGTGTGAGCAGGACGTGGGACCTTCCAGTTGGGCAGCTCGCCCCAACGTCAGGAAGCCGGGGAGACCGAGCCATGTGGGGCCGCGCGCCCGTGATCGCATCTGTCGGCGTCTTGCCTCGGGAACACGGCCCGGCCAACCCGTGTCTCCACGTCCGAGGCCACGCTCAGGCCCTGTGGAGCCCTCGCCCCGAGCTGGAGCACGAGGCTGCAGCAGACACCAGGCGCGAGGGCACCGGAGCCGCGTCGCCTCGCAGGTCTGCGCAGCGGTTCCAGGGAGCACGCCCTGCGTTTAGAGTGTCCGGCTACGCGATGGTGTCCAGCCCGGCACCGAATCGGGCAGGGGTCCCAAGTGCATGGGCAGACCGTGCGGTCGGAAGCCCGCCTGGGCAGTGCCTGTGCAGGCAGGCAGTGTGGGGCAGTGGCCGCCGCCTGCGAGGAGGTCAGGCGAGGAGCCACGTCAGAGCCGCCGACTCCCCATCAGGTCCCAGGTGGAGGCGAGCTGCGGGCCTCAGGCCACAGGTCAGGCAGGGAGGAGCGGTCCCCTGGCTCAGACTGTCCGTCCGTCCGAGACTGGCTGCCTGGAGAGGGGCGCGTTTCTCGGCGAGGAAAGGGTGTGATAGCAAGCGCTGTCCTCTGCTGAGGGCTGTTTTGATCTCTTGCTCAATAACAAACCGCCCCCAAAACCCAGTGGCTCAGGACAATGGCCGATTCTTCCTCCTGCCTCTGTGGGTGGCGGGCAGTTGCTCAGCTGGTCCTGGGCTCCCTCGAGCTGCCTCCAGCTGGCCAGTCAGCTGGCCAGACAGTCCCGAGGCCTGTCAGCAGCGCTGGGAGCTGGCAGTGTCACCTGTCAGCTGGGCAGCCGGCTCTCCGCGTGGCCTCGCGTCCTCCGGTAGACCAGACAGTTGGCGGTCTCCTGGGCAGTGCCCCAGGGGCGAGAGGCAGGTGCTGAAGGTCTTTCGGGCCCACCTGGGCCCAGAACCCTCCCAGCCTCGCTTCCCGGGGGCTATCCATCAGCAGGCGCAGGGCCACCCCGACCCCTGGGGGAGACGGGGACCGCACCTGAGGTGGTGGCAGGGGCGCTGTCCTGTTGCAGACATTCACGGCCGCTCTGAGATTTATGCCGCTGACAGCTGTGCCGGGGGCACCTGACCATCTCACTGATCACGGGTCCAGCTACACGTGGGCCCCCTGAGCCCACGCCGCTCTGAGGCCTGGGACCAGGATCTGAATCCAGGTCTCTCTCCAGCCGAGTGGAATTTGTCCTGCAAAGTCGACAGGACACAGAGACGTGCTCAGTTGTTCTCAGTCCCTCGGTCCCTCTCGCCACTGCCTCTGGTTCGTGTGGGGAGCAGGCAGACGAGAGAGAAGAGGCGGCCGGGAGGGCGTTCCTCAGACACGTCCCTGCGTCCTAGGGCTTCTCGGACGGACGGTGTGGAGGCAAGAAGGCCTCTGACTCCTTAGGTTCTGGCTTCCTGGGCTGCTTGGCAGGCGTCCCCGTGATTCCTTAAAAAAAAGAACAAAACACATTTGGGAAAGCCTTGCCCTGTCCAGGTTTTCCTTGATTTTGCAGTGTTGGCGGGAAGCCAGGCCTGTCCCAGCCAAGAGGCTCCTCTGTGCCCCTCCAGCGAGGACAGGGCCGCGGGCGTCGGGGAGGGTGGCCGCAGAACCCCTTCCCTCCCCGGGCCCCCAGGTGACAGGTGCCCGGTCGCCGGGTCCCACTGGGCCTCAGTCCAGGGCCCTCATTTGCAGGGAGGGCACCTCCTGAGGCGCGGGGCAGGTGCTGTGTTTGAAATGTTCACTTTCTTAGCGATGGACTCTCGGATCCTGCAAGCGTCCGACCCCTTCCCCATGAGCGCGTCCGGTTCTGTGCGTGTGACTTCCCGTGGCGTGGTCTCCCGGCTCCCGGCGCCTGGTCTGTCCGGCACCCAGCGGCTGTCCTTGGAGCTCAGAGGGTTTGAAAACAAAGACGCTTTTATACAAGTTTTCTGTGGGGTGAGAAGCTAGGAAGCAACGTTTATCAAGTAAATAAAATGTGCAACTGTGCTGTGAGCCACGGTGTGTGAATGCAGCCTCACTTCCCTGCCTGTGCTGTGCGCGCCGGGGCTTAACAACGACCAAACTCCCAACGGCCTCCGTCTCTCTGAGTCATGAGCATCGTCTGGTTTTACCCATCTTGACGTTTCTTGCCTGACTCAGTGAACAGACAGGGTGATGGCGTCCTCCGAGGAGCCTGGCTTTCCCGGGGAATCTAACCTCCCGCGCGAGCCGGCAGCTGCCGACTCGGAGGCAAAGCTGGGAGGAGGGTTTCATTCGCCGTGTCTGTCCCGCCTTCCGTGGCAGTCGGCGCGTGGCTGTGGCGCTGTCCGTTTCCATGAAGCATGTTTGCAAAGGGGACGCAACACACACCCCACACCCCACCTCCCAGTGAGCGGGAGTGTCTGCGGGAGTGCCTGCGGGAAACACCAATGCCCAGTAGGACGCACTCTTAATCCAAAGCAGCTTTTTAAGGAGCGATGACTTCTTAATGGCGTGTTTGAAAGACGGGTCAGCGCGCGAACAGCTCACCAAGTGGATCATGCCGCCTGGTTCCTGGCGTGCTCTATGGTATAACCGCCAACATGCGTGAGACGGATGCTCTTTGTACCCGCTGCATCGTAACCAAAGCGCCCGCGTGGCCAGGGCCCGGCCACCCTCCAGGGCCAGCGGGAGGGCACAGACCCCCGGGCAGACCTCCCTCCTGTCTAAGGTTATTCACGTTGCTCATCGGATCACTGTGAAGCCGGACGTTGCAGTCTCTCCCGGTTCCTGGCGTCATTTTCTCCACTTACCTGCCCACATGGCCCGTTTGCTTGGATCTTAGAAAAACATTCTCCCTTTTCTGTCTCACTGAGGCAATCATAGCGATGTGCGATGTACCCACAAAACCTACTTTTATGTGTCATTGGGTTAATATTCAACCGAAAGACCACCAATGAAACGTCTAATACACAACACACACGTTTTTTAAAAAGGTGGATGAGCAGTCACGTCGGGGAGTCGCAGAGAGTGTTGTAGTGTCGGCCTTTTGCCGAGCGCACACTAGAGAGGGGAGGGGGTTCCTTAGGGACCCGGGGGCCGGGGGGGGACGGACGGATGCTGCTCCGATGCCCTGGTTGGAGGGGACGAGGTGAGGCTGAGCTGGCTGCTGGTGATTCATTCCCTTTTCACTGTTGGGTCAGCCCTCTCTCCCGGGGCGGGGGGGGGGGGGGTGTTTGCTGGTTTGCTGGACGCGAGCAAATGCTCCCGTCTCTTTTTTTTTTTTTTTTGTCTAAATGTTCCTAAGATTTTTAGGAGCCAAAATAGGTCAGCTCGATGAGACAGAAAACATACTTTGAAAGTGCTTCCTGCGTTCTTTCCCCTAACCCTCCCCTTAAAACCCGAAGCTCTTCCACGAAAACCCCTTTATTTTAGTGATGAAAAGCTGTGCGCGGAGGGCTTTTGGTCCGGGGATATGTGTGATTGCAGGATTTTGTTTTTTTTAAAGTTCAATACTAATTTAGGTAGCAGCAGTGGTCTGGTTAATTTCCCAGGTGGTCGTCGTCTTCCTAGGATTTACATTTTGTTTTCAGTGCTGTTTGTCCTACTGGAAAATTAGTTTTGATTATGTAATTACTTTGTTGTTTTGCTCTGGTAGATAATGTTGGTTCAGTTATGATTTTGGGGGGTTTAATTGTTTCTTAGAAATCATCTAACCAACTCTCATTTTATAAGCGAGGAAATTGAGGCATAGAGAAATCAGGTGATTTGTCCTAAGTTGAATTGAAAATATTACTAAAAGAATACTTTAGTGATAGCACTTGAAATTCCCTTTTAATGGTAAACTCCAAGACTTGGATGTTTCTTCATGTCGCCAGGTTACATTTGTCTCCTGCCATGGAAAGACTGTAGGAAGGATTGTTGAGTTCTTTGAGACACGGGGCTGCCCCTCTTTTATTTTAAATATAAACATAAGGTTACATGCCCGATCGCTGGCAAAAGCTTCAAATTCTTACCGTCTCTTTGTAGCCCTACACTTGCGCCAAATTAAAATAAATGGCTAAAAGGGCAATCACACGCTTTTAAAATTAAAGCGTTAATGTAGGTTCCCCGTGAGCTGCCGAAAGCCACTGAGAGCCCTCGCTTCCCTCCGCAGGCGGGGGAGCCATGGCCGCGGGCGACGCGCTGGTCCTGGGCACCGTCCTCGCCAGCCTGTGCGCCTTCCAGCTCCTCTTCCACTTCGTCAGCTACTGGTTTTCCAGGAGGGTGTCTCCAGGCTTCAACAGCCTCAGCTCCGAGAAGAAGATCGAATGGAACTCCAGGTAACGCTTACGAACCGCCAGGGGCTTTCTTCCGAAAGCTAGTTGTGTGAAATAAAATTATTTAAAATGTTTCTAAAAGGCCTTTCACTTAGCCCCGGCCTGTGTGGGTCGCAGTTGGTTGAGCACCGTCCATGCACCCACCAGGTCGCTGGTTCGATTCCCAGTCGGGGCACACGCCCAGGTTGCAGGTTTGATCCCTGGTTGGGGTGTGTGGGGGAGGCAGCCCACCGGCATTTCTCTCTCTCCCATCGATGTCTCTCTCTCTCTCTCTCCCTTTCCCTTCCTGTCCCTCTGAAAACCAATGAAACAATAGTCTTTCGTTTCGGATCTAAGAAAATCTAAGCTCAAAATTGTGATTGTAGGACGAAGAGAGAAGACAAGTTGCTAGCTCTCATACAAGGAAGATTGAACCATTTCTGACGCTGAAAGGTGGTAGGAAAACGCATCAGTTCGTGCGGGGGAGCCGCTGGCAGCGGGCGGCGGAGAGGACGCTCTTGCATTCCTCTCTGGAACGTTTACGATAACCAGCCCAAGTCCTGGCAGCGAGACGCGAGCAGCAGCACACACGAGCCGGCCGCGGGGCCTATATATAGTCCTGGCCGCTCCGCCCGCGGCAGCTGACCGCCGGCCGGGGAACAGGCTGTCTCCCTCGGTGAACTCTTCGTTGCGACCCAGAGCCCTCCAGCATCTACCCTGTTGTTATATAATTCTAAAGTAAAAGCTGCTTTTAGGTTTTTTTTTTTAAGCAAAAATAAGTGGAAAGTGAACAGACATCTGAGAAGATAGAAAGTTGTGTCAGTTTTATTAGTTGCGAGGTTGTGTGCGTGACGGACACTTTCTGTTGTTGTTCAGCTGAAGTGAGCGCTAACTGTAAACAGCCAGCAGGTCTCTGAAACGGCCGTAGTTATCGGCACAAACACACAGAGGCTGGTCTGGCTCCTACATGCTGCAGCTCTTCCCCCCGGGTGAGAACTCTTCCCCGGGGGCTTTTGGAAAAATGACTGGCTTGTCTGAAGGACAGCGAGGCTGTCGTTCAGCGGCGGGAACCAGGAGGCAGTAGCCGTTTCCCAGCTCTACTGACAGGAGGACGGAACGGGGAGAGCGTGGCTGTGTTTCTGTTTTCGTTCCCTTTCTCCACGGTCAGAGGAGCCACAGGCCAGGAAGCCTGGAGAGCTGCTCGCCCAAGAGCGAGGGGAGGGCCAGGCCAGGAGAGCAGAGATGGGTGAACACGTGACGCAACTGACAGCACTTCTCTAGTCAGCGTGACCCTGGCCCTTCTGGGCACCGCCCGCCCCTCGGTTTCTGCGGGAAAGAGGAGTCGGGAAATGACGCGGCTCAGCGTGCTGTTCAGGTGCGGGCTCCCTGCTCCCGCGCCCCCTGCTCCCGCGCCCCCTGCTCCCGCGCCCCCTGCTCCCGCGCCCCCTGCTCCCGCGCCCCCTGCTCCCGCGCTCGGTCAGTCCCGTCCCCACCTGCGCTGGGTTTACACGGCTTAACGCTGGGAGGCGGCGAGTGCAGAGGAGGAGAAAAAATGGCTGTGTTTTGAGTAAAGTGCACACACGCACGTCCTGACATCCAGCGTCCCGTCTGGACGCAGACAGGTGACCGCGCCCTGCCCCTCCCTGCCGATCGGGGTAGTCTCCGAGGAACCGGGTCTGGGCCGTCCACCGAGGGGCAGGCGGGAGAAACGCCAGGCCATTCTCGCGGAGAGCGCGCGTTTAATTAGTGCGAGGGGCACGGCTGTACTCAGTTGTGGCTTTTTCTGAAAACATGCCGAGAGCTGCCATGTCTGTCCTCGTCCGTCCACGCGGCTCCTGGGGGAGACAGGCCTCCTGTGTTCCGTGCTCCTGATGGTAACGGGCTCCTGCAGGGCCGAGCCCTTCTGTCTGAGCCGCACGGGTTCTTCCAGCACCCACAGGGCTGGTGGGCGATCCCGTCAGGAGCGCCAGCTGCTGTTCTAACACGGCCACTGTCTCCTGGAAAGCAGAGCGCCGTCTCCTCAACGCCACGCATTTTACCCTCTTCCGGAGAAAATGGAAATGTCTTACCGGGCGGCATGTTGGTGTTTCTGTGTAGACACGGAGGAGCCTCCGTCTTGCTTTGCCCTAAAGAGTTAACTGTGAAGTCTGACCCGCAGCAGCGTCTGAGCACACGGGCTGTGGACCCACACGCAGCGGCCCAGGCTGTCCGCGGGCCCTGCCCTGCGCGGCCGGAGCACCGGGCCCGGCGACGCTGAACTTTCTCGGGACCTGCCTGCCAGTTCCTCCCCCGCACAGGCTGCTCAGCGGAGCCGGGCCGCCGCCTGGCCTCGGGGACAAAATGTTACAGTTTGTCTGAAAGACACTTTCTTGATGTTCGTTTTTTCCTTTTCACAGAATTTTCACACGGCGACAGAAAGCTGGCCGCGCGATTGTTTTTTATTTTGGTTTTGGCTGCACGATGCTTGTTTAGACGAGGGCTTCTCGGACGTTAGCATCTTAACCCTTTCATCCTGCTGTGTCCACGTGGAATACAGGGGCGCAGGGCGCGCCAGTCCCCAGACGGGCGGGGCTGGTGGATCTCACTTCAGAATGCCCCTTTGGCATTTCTCACGCAGGCTTCCTCGTCGCTGTCTTACGTGGGTGTGACCCTTGGAGCACTGGAGGCGCGATTGGGTTCCACGTGACGTGTCTGTTCAGGACCACGCTCTCTGCGAGGTCTGGTATACTGGTTTCTCAGGCTACAATGGTCTTTTCTAACATCGAGACGTGTGTTGGCTGGTCTGTCTCACTCACCTTTACGGATGTGGGGCCGGGTGGAGAGAAAGCCGTTGCCCGCCGTGAACCTCGAAAGAGAAGACTGTGCTGTTCCTTCCGCCCTTTATTCTGACGGAGAATAAAACAATCGTCATTTCTTGTTCGCACGCCCTGGAGCGTGGCTGTGGGTTGCGTTGCTCCATTCTTAGCGAGACTCGCTCCTGGACACTGAGTTTTCCATCTAGACCTGATTCCTTCCATCGAAGGAGACCTGCAGCTGTGAGCTCTCACGTGGGCGTTTGTTTCCTTCAAACACAGGTTTTCTGTGTAAGTTCTCGGGGCCAGTTTTCTGCCCAGAAGCACTTTCCTATCGGTGACAGGTTCCCACAGACACAGCCCAGGTTAATCCGATGTGCCCCTGGGGCCGTGCGAATTCTGATTCAGGATCCGCGTTGTCGCCAGTGGACTTGGAGTCATTCCAACTATTGGGGCAGGAAGGAGTCCGGAACCCGGACACGCAGGGTGGACGGCCCCTTTGGCACTGGGGGCACCGCCCATCGGCACTGGGGGCACCCCCCCATCGGCACTGGGGGCACCCCCCCTTGGCACTGGGGGCACCCGGCTCCGCTCCTGTGTCAGAGCCTCCCCAGCAGGTGACTCGCGAACGTCCAGGAGGAAACTGTGAATCAGGCCCAGCTGGTCCCGACGCCTCTTCGCCCGCGTCCACATGCTGCCAGCCTCGCGCCGCTGCCGCCGTGGGAGGGCTCCTCACGTGGTCCGTTCCTTTCGTTTCAGGGTGGTCTCCACCTGCCATTCCCTGGTGGTCGGGGCTCTGAGCCTGTCCGTGTCCTTTTTCGATGAGGCTGCCATCGCGGACCCACTCTGGTAAGTCTCCTCCCGCCTCGGTGCCATGGTTTGGGGTTGACGGTCAGTCCGCGTCACTGACACTGACACGGAAAGCGCCTTGGGGCTGGGCTCGGTCTGGCTTCAGCAAGAGGGGAGTTGGCCTGTGCGTCGCCGGGCTCTCCCCACGGAGGGCGGAGAGCGTGCTGAGCGGTGCGGTCTGCGCCAGGGAGCAGAGCCGGAAGGAAGGGAGGAGGGGGGAGAGTGAGAAACATCGATGAGAGAGACACATGGATTGGTTGCCTCCTGCGCCTGCCCCGACCAGGGCCCGGGACTGAACCTGCAACCAGGTCTGTGCCCAGGACCCTGTGCTGTGCGGGTCGCCCAGCACTCTAACCACTGAGCACACCAGCCAGGGCTCGGCTTTTAAAAAAATTCATCGATACGAAATGACGCCCATCAGAGTCACCCCACCACCCGCACTTTCCCTGGGAAGGTGTTCTCGGAAGCAAGTCCGCTTAGTGAATCAGTTCCCTGACCAGGTTCCCGTGGGATCTGCCGCAACAATGTCCAGTGCTTTTTCTTTTCATGTTTTTTATTTTATAAACACGCTTGTCCACAGCACCTGGCCTTTGGGAAGTGAATCTCATAACAAAGAATCGATTCATGACCAGCTTTTGTCCCCATCAGACTTCCGCCGTCATAACGGCTGGCATGTCTGCGTTTTCTTCGCTGCCTCGCGCCCGGCCCGGCTTCCCTGGGTCCTGTGTGCGGCCGGACGTCGGCGCTGCCCAGTCTTTCCCACGCTGGCTTCGCGGCGCCTCACTTCGCTGTGTGCATGTCGCCATTCACGTTACACACCAGAGGGCGGAGGACTGGCCCCCGGTGCTTGCTGATGGGAGTGAGGAGCATTAACGGGGCGCGTAGGGTCTCGCTAGGAGGAGGGCCCCGTCCTGTTCCCACCAGGAGCTGACGGGCTGCCTCCAGGCGGCGGGCGAGACCATTTCCTGAGGTTGTCTGAGCCTCTGATTCACAGTAAGGACCCAAACATCATCATAATCAGGGTCCGAGTCCCATTCGAACCCTTTCTCAAACAACTCGCACGAGGACACACGTATGAAAAGCTGTCTTTTGGTAAAACTGTTTTCCTGAAACGGAGCTGATCGTAGGACAGATCGTGACTACTCATGCAGGCCGGGGTGTTATCACGCTAACACGGTGCTTTGTGCAGAGGAAGTTACCGGTCGAGACTGTGGGGAGCACCTTGATCGTGTTTCTGTCCCAGTAGGAAGAAGCCGTGTCGTCTGTAGCCCGTGCGCTAAAAAGGAACTTTCTTCCAAAACTGTCTTAGGGGCGACTCGCTGCTGGCGAAGGTGAACGTGGCTATTGCTTCCGGCTACCTCGTCTCTGGTACGTGCCGTGTTCCTCCCGTCCTTGAGGAGATCCTCGTGGGGCTGTGCCCGGCGTCTGTGGTCTGTGCTTCGGGCTGATGGCTGATCTGAGAAGCAGCTTTAGGACCCACACAGCGGAGAGCGTTTCCTATTGGCCCCGAGGGGAGCAGAGCTGCGGGAGGGGCCCCCTGAGACCTGGGTGCGTCGGGTTAGTCAGGGTCCCTCTGTGGCCTGCAGAGCTCCCAGGTGGGGTTAGAGAATTCCTGCAGTTTTGTCCTCCGAGTCGCCTGCACGGGGCCCGAAGTGGGCACCCTCGGCCGTGGTGTGGGGTGAGGGGAACATTTGCAAAAGTCGGGCTATGAGCGCAGCCACCAGGGAGGATCCTGGCTCCTTCCCTTCTGGATCTTCCTGGTCCCACTTCCTGTGCCGGGCGGGGCTGGAGTGGCCCCGGACCCTGAGGCCAGCGGGAGCTGGCTCGTGCCCTGGCCGTCGAAGCCCCTGACTGGACGAGAACCCGGGACCCTTCAGTCCACAGGCCGAGGCTCTGCCCACTGAGCCACACCGGCCAGGGCTCACTCACGCTTTAACAGTGTGCACACTCGGGGTCCTCATGCCGGGCAGCCCCAGGTGTGGGCACAGCGGTGTGGGAGCCGCGGAGGCGGGAGCAGAGTGTGTGGCTCCGTGCACGGGAGTGACCTGTACACGCACTGGGCAGCGCTGTCCTGTGCGACCTCCGCCTTCTCTCCTCCTCGCAGACCTGCTGATCATCGTTCTGCACTGGGACGTGATCGGCGACAAGTACTTCCTGATTCACCACTGTGCCTCGCTGTACGCCTTCTTCTTAGTGCTGGTGAGTGCAGGCTGCCTGGCCACTGGCGGGCGGGAGGTGCCCGGGGGCACCCAGGCAAACCCCCGACCCTCAGGCCCTGCAGACCAACGCCAGCCGCATCGGGGTCCTGCCCGCGATGTGTCAGCTCGTCCGTGTGCAAAGCCACACTTTCACGTGGGGTCTGCAGGGCACGGGCGTGGGTTCACACACTCTGAGGAAGGCAGATGGCCCCCGTTTCTTGAATTTTCACTGAAAACCTTTGGGACTGTGCAGCTCTTGGTGTTTGCCTATCTTCCTAGATGCATGTAGGTTAATCCACCCCTCACCCTGGCAACTAGGAGTCTCCTCCGCAGAGCTCTCAAAGGGACGGGGCTGCACCACGTTGGCCAGAGTGAGCCGTGACTTTACGTGATTGTATTCTTACTGATGTCAGAGAGGAAGGGAGAGGGAGAGAGACACATCAGTGATGAGAGAGAATCATGGATCGGCTGCTGCCTGCACGCCCCCCACCGGGGATGGAGCCCACAACCCGGGTCTGGGCCCTGACTGGGAATCGAACCGGGACCTCCTGGTTCATAGGTCAACGCTCAACCCCTGAGGTGTGCCGGCCGGGGCCACTTTGGTCTTTTACAATATTTCGGCCCCTGGTGACCGCTAAGGCCCATCAGGAAGAGAATCCGTTAGCAGACCCGGCGCGGAGGTGGGTGTGACGTCCGCTGCGGGCTAGCCAGTGCGTCTCCGTGCGGGAGACTGCGAGAACGTCACGCCTGACCGCGTCTCGTGTTCCTCACCCAGAAAGACGGCCCGCTGCAGTACATCGCCAACTTCCGCCTGCTCGCCGAGCTCTCCAGCCCCTGCGTGAACCAGCGGTAGGTGACTGACCGCACGGTTGTTGTGAGGTTGTGCTTGGATTTGCAGCCGGGGGATTCGTTTCCCGGGCCCCAGAGCTCGGGGTGAAACTAGCGTGTGGATGGGCGTGATTATCGCCGCGCACCGCCCACTCTCACAGGGAAGTCCCGTGGGCACCAGGCTGCCCACGCCCAGGGCGGCCTCCGTCGGGGACAGAGCCCGAGCCTCCCAGCCCGTCACGGCCTTCCCGCCTGGTCTCTATGGGAGCGCGTCTCCCGCCGGCTGTGGGTCCTCCCTCTCTCTTCCCCCTGTCATCGGAACACAGACGAATGCGGGCGCCTGCTCAGCCCCCGCGGCTCCAGCGCTCAGGCACAGCCCATGGCGCCTCAGGACAGCCTGGCGGGCAGCGCCGTCCTCTCCTTCTGCCGTTCTTCCCTCCCAGGCCTCTTCTCACCCAGCGCGTCCGCCCCGAGGCCTCCTGGCTCCTTGCTCAGGACGCAGCCCTGGGTGTTCCCGCCGCGACAGCCCCTCCGGGCGGGGCTGCCTTTCTGGGCTCGGCCCCTCTCCCTGCTCATCAGAGCGACAGGCACCCCCCCTGCCTGCACCCTCCCCCCTACGCCCCCCACCGGGACGGAGGCGTCTCCGCCTGCAGCTCTGTCTCCTTTGCTCGGGTGCTTGTTTGTGTTTCAACCAACGCGGCTGCGGCTGGCGGAGCCCTGTTCCACGCAGGCCCCGCTCCCGCGCCTCCGGTGTTAATGCTCCTCTGGGTCCGGCCCAGGCACAGCTCAGCCTCAGAGTCTTGCTGGACGCTCTCCAGGGTCCCAACAAAGGTCCTGCTTGTGCTCACAGCGGCCGCCCCCTCCCCCCTCGGTGCAGCTCCCCCGACCCATTGGCGGCTCACAGGGGCTGCTCCCCCTCCCCCCTCGGTGCAGCTCTCCCCACCCATTCATTGGCTCATCAGCTCACAGTGTCCAGCCCACAGCCCCTGGCCAGCCCCTGCCCCCGCCCGGGGCGCCCAGCCCCCAGGCCCCCAGCTCCGGGCCTGTTTCCTCTCCCGTCCTTGGTCCTTGTCCCTCACTTTCCTTCTTTCTCTCTCTCCCTGCAAGTGAGCCTCACCCCTTCCCAAATGGGAATTAGAGCAGCTAATACAGCGGTTCTCAACCTTCTGGCCCTTTAAATACAGTTCCTCATGTTGTGGCCCAACCATAAAATTATTTTCGTTGCTACTTCATAACTGTAATGTTGCTACTGTTATGAATCGTCATGTAAATATCTGACATGCAGGATGGTCTTAGGTGACCCCTGTGAAAGGGTCGTTCGACCGCCAAAGGGCTGGCGACCCACAGGTGGAGAACTGCCGAGCTAATGCCAACAAATTAGGCTGGAAAATTAAAGAAACCCACAGAGCCTGGTCGGCGGCTCAGGGGTTGAACATTGATTGACACAGTTCGATTCCCAGTCAGGGCACAGGCCCGGGTTGCGGGCTCCATTCCCAGTGGGAGGCGGGCAGGAGGCAGCTGATCAGTGATTCTTTCTCATCATGGATGTTTCTCTCTCTCTCCCTCTCCTTCCTCTCTGAAATCAATAAAAATATATTAAAAAAACAAACACACACAAAAACCAAAAACACTCACAAAGCGTTTCTCTGTTTGTAAATAGCGGCACGCCTGCCCCCCACAGTGAGCCCCAGGAACAAGCCAGTGCGACACGATCTACGATCTACACGTGGTGGTTGAATCGTTACCATTTCTGCCTTTGGGGGCGATTTTAGTTGGTCTTTATGTCCCTTTGACACAACCTCATCCTTTTGTCTTTTGATAAAAGACACGTTTGTTAAAAGACGGCACATCTATAGGGCGTGTTGTGTTGTGAGCTCTGTGTCCCAGCCCCAGGACCAGCGACTCCCCCGGCCCCCTGGTCCCTTTCGTGGGAGAAGGGAGTTAGAGACCATGGCCCGGGCCTGGGCGCGCTCACGGCCGCCGGGCAGCTGTGTCCCGCACCCTCCCCACCGACAGCTGGACGTGTACTACCCCGCGGGCACGCACACGCACCTGTCATTGTTTGTACATCTGCCGTTGGCCTCTTCATGTACATCTTAGGGGTGTGTTCACTGAACTGTAAGAACTGAAATTAAAACGGTTACTCCCCAGGGATGCAAAGCAACGCATCTTATTTTTAAAAGACATTCCTTATTTTTTTTTCTTTTTTTAATGTATTTTTATTGATTTCAGAGAGGAAGGGAGAGGGAGAGACATCAGTGATGAGAGAGAATCATGGATTGGCTGCCTCCTGCACGCCCCCCACTGGGAATCGAGCCCACAACCGAGGCATGGGCCCTGCCTGGGAGTCGAACCCAGGACCCTTCAGTCCGCAGGCGGACGCTCTGTCCACTGAGCCACACCAGCCAGGACAATGTGATGTCCTTACGTTTTCCAGGTGGTTCCTGGAAGCCCTGCAGTATTCCAAGTTTTCCACGGCCAACGTCCTCAACGGCCTCCTCATGACACTGGCCTTCTTCGTGGTGCGGATCCTGCCCATCCCTTCCTTCTACAGCTTCATGCTCTCCGTGGTGGGCACCGAGGCCTACGCCCGCCTGGGGCTGCTGACGCAGTGCTCCTGGGCCCTCTCGTGCATGGTGCTGGACGTGATGAACGTCATATGGATGGTCAAGATCTCCAAGGGCTGCCTCAAAGTCATCGCGCTCATGAGGCGCGAGAAGGCCAGCAGCAGCCTTCGCAACGGGAAGCTGGACTGAGGTGGACAGCGGGGCCGGCGGGTGCGCTCCTGCATCTCTCCCGCTTCCGTGTCAGCCACACGTTATCCAGGGTTTCAGCCTCGCTCGCTCTCTCTCTCTCTCTCTAAATTTTTACCTGTAGGAAAGAGAAACTAAAATTTTGTTTTTAATCCCAACATTTCTTTCTTGATTTTCTTGTGCATCCTAAGCATGGGCGAAGCGTGAAGGTTTAAATAAAAGGTTACACACGGAGTGTGGGTCTTTCCAGGGCTCCGAGACCTGCCTCGCATTTTCCCCGCGAGGCTGGCGGGCCGCCACCCGCTTGCTTTCCCGTCACAGTCCTGCGGGGGGAGGGGAGCTGCCTGTGAGCGTGTGCGGCTCAGCGTTTGCCCGCGCCCTGCCCGCTGCGGCTGTGCGGCGGTTCCTGAGCGGCCGTGTCCCCTTTCGGAGGCTGCTCCTCCTGCTTCCTGTGGACGCGACACTGACTCACGACGGAGCCGTCTACTCCTTCGGGCCGTGGGTGAGTTCAGGCGTGGGAAGGCCCTTCTGCATGTGTAGGTTCCGCGACGTCACTTTATTTCTATTTTTAGCATTTTATCAAATCACTGCCTTTTCCGTTGCGCAGTGGGTGTAAGGCAGGTCTTACCGAGCTCCTTTGCTGTGAATGCCTCCTCCCAGATGCTCGGCCAGGCGCCCCGAAACCTGCGGGAGGCACCCCGAGAAGCAGCTCCCGCCCTGCTGTCTCTCGGCTCCCCTTGCGTGTCTCTATGAAAACCAGACTGTTTTTATTGGCACAGCGAGCCCAGCATTCAGAGCCCCAGAGCAGCAGCACCGACGTCCGAGGTGACGTGTGTCCCCCGCCAAAGCGGGCCTTGTTCTGATGTGACCGACGTGACGGAAAGTCCGCATGCAGCCTCGGCGCGGAATGGGCGGGCCCTGGACGCCCCTCTCCTGAGGGCAGGGACCCAGAGGCTCCTCCTGCTCCCTCCTGACCACGCGGGCGAGGCCTGGCCAGGGCTGGGCCGTGGCTTCCTGCCGTGTCTGTCTCAGGATGAGTTTGCTTTGGTTCTGGCAGCCCAGACACAGAAGGACGATGGCCCCTCTCGTGGTCTTTCTGGGTTCTCCTCCAGGACTTGCCTGTCACGCGTGTTCCTACCTGAGAGCTGCAGAAACTCCACGTCACGGGGGCGAATACTCGCATTTAATCGAACCCAAACCCTAAGCTCCAGTCCCTTCCTCCATCGGCCTCCTTTTCGTGTGTCTGCGGCGGAGGGAGGCGGCCGGAGAGGGGGAGGCTTGGGGTTGGGCTGGGTTGGGCTGGGCTGGCTTGGGCTCAAGTGTGTGAACGTTTGAAGAAGGTAATTGAAATCTCAGCCATAACCACATGAGAACATGAGGTTGTCTGGCTTCTTTTTGAAAGACGGAAAGGAAGGCGAACTCTAGGTGCTTGTCTTGAAAGCTGCTCGCGTGACAGGAATGCGTGTTACCAAGTCCCAGGCACTAAGTACGGGGGAGCGAGAACAGCGGTTTCTCTTATTCTTTTCTTGCTCTTTGGCAAGGAAACTGGCTTTTTTTTTTTTTTAAAGGAAAACACTTATATGAGAGAACTGTGTTGGAAATGAGTTCCTTTAGAAAGAACTAAAACTTGAAATACATATTTTTGACTGAATGTCCCTGCAGTTTCCAGACGCAGGTTGTCACCCCGCAGGCGGGCGGGCGGGCGGGCGGGCGCACGAAGGGGTCTCCAGCTGAGAACCCCGTTCGCCCGCGGGGCAGCGCCAGGGCTGGCGCATTAGGACGTAAGCGCTTCGAACTACCGTCTGGGATCCCTCGCGGCAGCGGTTACCGACGCCGCCTGTGACAGCGCCGGAGTCACATCCGATGACACGGATGCTGCGTGTCTGCGGGCAGGAGGCCTGGAGGGAGGGGCGCTGCTCGCTGCTGCTTCAGGCCTTGCTGTGCGGCGACGGTCGCCACCCCCGAAGCTACAAAGACAGAGCACGACAGTGACTAAACGGGCGCTTCGTGGCCGAAGTGACGGACTTTCCTGCTAGAATTTTACATGTGAAGTGTTTTGACAACATGGATTAATTCCAACGATTCTATTGGGCATTCGACGTTAACTCCCGTTAAAATGTTTATAGAAAATAGAAAGCAGCTTGGCACACATTTTTAAGAACTCTGTTTCTGTGGAACGCGATGCGTCGCAGCCTGCTCTGTGAATGTGTGGTCATCGAGAAAAACGAAAAATCCTTACAAAACGTTGAAAATGAACGAACATCAACTAACACACATGGCTGCGTCCGCTCTGCCTGAGGTGGTCGGGCTTCTTGGGGAGACGTAGTGATGGTGAGCGTGAGTTTCCAGAGTTTGCGTTCTTGTGTCTCGAAGCTTCTACCTCAGTATTGTTTGCATTTGTTCCAAACTCGGCGCGGGGTCGGGTATCCGTGCCGAACCCTCAGCTCCTGCCTCGAGGGTGCGGTTGGGTTTTGCTTTCCACGGCGGCCCGATGCCGTGCACTTGCTGAGAGCAGTTCTCGCCCACCGCCCCTCCGCTCCATGCTGCCCACCCCGTCCCACGCTCAGAAACAGTCTGCGTGGAGATCTGTGTGTGTGTGTGGGGGGGTGTTGCACTATTCATGTTTGTTGTTTCCTTTTTTAAGGGAAATAAACACGTCCCAAAAGACACGATTAAAATAAATGTTCAGCCTGGCCGGTGTGGCTCAGTGGTTGAGCATTGACCTAGGAACCAGGAGGTCACAGTTCCATTCCCGGTCAGGGCACAGGCCCGGGTTGAGGGCTCGATCCCCAGTGTGGGGTGTGCAGGAGTCAGCTTATCAGTGATTCTCTCATCATTGATGTTTCTCTCCCTCTCCCTTCCTCTTTGATCAATAAAAACATTTTTTTCAAAAGAAAGCATTGCAGAAGTTTAAACAGCGATCAGACAAACCGCACTGTATGAAGAGGCGGTAGGAAGGCATGTAGCATTTACTAACCCGTTTACAACACGAAGCAAAGCGCATGTTATGGTTTTATTGGGCCACATCTGTAGCTTCTCTTTGTCCTTAAACCGGTTTAGCGATCAGAGCGTCCGACCCGGCTCAGGGGGTGGGGGAGCCGCTGTGGGCGTTCCTGCGCGTCTCCCTGGCACCCGAGTGAGCTGGCTGTGGTCGTGGGGGTGGGGGGGGGGTGCCCAGCAGCCTGGGGGAGCCCTGCTCTTTCATCTGCCAACTTACCGACGCCCCATTTCTTTTCAAAACACACTTGCCAGCAAATGGCTCACCCGGGGTTTCCCCGAGTACAAGGCCCGCGGAGCTGAGCCGGTCCTGTCCGTGCCAGGCCGCAGCCGCCCCTCCCGGTGCCGGGACGTGTTGTGGATCGTGGTGGAGAACAGGGCAGTTTTCACACCAGGCTCCACGTTTAAGGCCAAACCCAGCGAGGGGTGTTTCTGACTCAGAGACGCAGCTCCAGGACCTCTGGCTGCAGCTCGTCTCTCTCCTGCCTGTTAATCTTCCTGTGTTTATGTAATTCCTTCTGTGCGCGGAGGGTTGGCTGTGTCGTGGTTAATGGAGCCTAAGGACATGCACAGGATGTGCTGTTTTCATTCCCTGGTCAGCTGGCTTCTCGTTGAGGATGAGATGAAATTTGGGGCAATAATGAGCATTGTCATGATTGTAGATGCAGATCTCCTCTGCAAAAGCTCCTTGAAAACCGCAGTCAGTGCAGTAGCCAGGACGAGAGTCACAGAGGATGTGCGTCGTTAATATTTAATGATCAGAAAGCGTTTGGGAGTCGTTCAGAATAAATCTGGCATTGGAGACCACGCCTTATCCTCGATCCCAGCAGAACCTGTGCCTTCTTTCCGAACCGGTGAGCTGGCGCCGACAGGCCAGCGTCACCCCGCTGGGTCAGCGCTGACTGCGTGCAGGTCTCTGTCTGGGCCCCGGGTGCTCGCCGCGGAGGGATGGGCGAGGTCTCTGGGCCCCTCGTGTCTGAAACGCTTGTGGTCTTTACTGGGACGTGGGCCGCGTGAAAGCGCCCGGGAGCTCCCAGCAGGAATCTGCACGCTACACGGAGGGCGACTCTGCCTGGGAATTTCACTTAATGTTCACATGAAGGACATACCCGCCCCCCCCCCACCTCCCCCCGCCCCACGAAAGCCGTGGGTTTCCTGTGTTAGGGCGCGGACATGGTGCAAAGCTTTGTATTTTGTGGGAGAAAAGTCAGTTATTTAGTGCAAAAGTCTGAGTCTGCAGGCTGCACATCTTAATAGCATTTAATAAACTGACGATGGGTAAAAGCGACTTTACTCAAATCAAGGTAATGTCCTAGTCCCTGATCCCAAAGTCAGTGTTTACCCTTCAAGGCCCTTTAGAGCTTGTCAACCCCCTGCCCTCCCCTCCCCCTTTCCTCCCCTCCCCCCTCTCTATCCTCCCCCCTGCCCTCCCCTTCCTCCCCCCTTTCCTCCCCCTGCCCTGCCCTCCCCTCCCCCTGCCCTCCCCTCCCCCTGCCCTGCCCTCCCCTCCCCCCTGCCCTCCCCTCCCCCTTTCCCTCCCCTCCCCCTTTCTCCCTCCTGCCCTCCTCCTTCCCTCCCCCCTGCCCTCCCTTCCCCCTTTCCTCCCCCTTTCCTCCCCTCCCCTTTCCCTCCCCTCCCCCTTTCTCCCTCCTGCCCTCCCCTCCCTCCCCCTTTCCTCCCCCCTGCCCTCCCCTCCCCCTGCCCTGCCCTCCCCTCCCCCTTTCCCTCCCCTCCCCCTTTCTCCCTCCTGCCCTCCCCTTTCCTCCCCCCTGCCCTCCCCTCAGCCCAGCCTGGCACGGCACCGGCCTCGCTTCAGCCCTCCATCAGGAGGAATGGTGCTCTCTAGTCACAGGCCTGGCGGATTAAGTAAAACCTTGGCAGCCCCATCTTTCGTCTCCTCGCCCTGGACCTCACGTGGTCTCGGGTGCTGTCTGCCAGGCTTGGCCGAGGCTCCTGGCTTCTCAGGTGGCCTGGTCCTCGCCCGGCCGGACTGTCCCAGAACGTCCAGTGATGAGAGCAGCAGCGATCGAAGCAGAATGGGAAGCGGCTTGCCCTTTGGAGAGCAGGGAGCCTGAGTCACGCGGAGACCGCGCCGGGGACACGGGAAGCCGCGCGAGGCCTGGCAAGGAGAGGCTGAGCCTCAATTAAAATAGCAGCCCAGCTGCGGGGAGCGGGCACAGGTGAACCGACCGGAGACCCTGCTGTCTCCCCGATGCCTCACCTTCAGCCCACCCCTGGTCCTCACCGGAGCTCACTGTGGTTCCCTCATTTGCGAGGGGGTCCTTTAAACATGCACAAAGTTGCCCTGGCCAGTGTGGCTCAGTGGATAGAGCATCTGCCCCTGGACTGGAGGGTCCTGGGTTCGGTTCTGGTCAAGGGATAATGCTTCTTTTAAAAAACAACATGTTTTTATTGATTTCAGAGAGGAAGGGAGAGGGAGAGAGAGAAACATCAATGATGAGAGAGAATCATTGATCAGCTGCCTCCTGCACGCCCCACACTGGGATCGAGCCCGCGACCCGGGCCTGTGCTCTGATGGGCAATCGAACGGAGACCCTTGGGTGGGCGGCCGACGCTTTAGCCACGGAGCCACGCCCACCAGGGCACCTAGTGATATTTTAAATGGAAAACGTATTATTTTGTTCACCTGGCTCCTTAGCAGCTAATTCGAACCCACGTCACTGCTGCTGACGGGAATAACTCAAAGGCGTTTAGAAATAAAGGGTCCCAGACGGCTCCGGGAGTGAATACACCTCCCCAAGATGGGCGCCGCGGGCTCCCAGGGGCTCCCAGGGGCTCGGTCGCGGAAGCCCCAGCGGCGGGGGCGTCTCCAGGCCCCCGGCGAGTCCCCCCGCTCTGGACGCAGCCTCCCCCTCCCTCGGCCCCTCTCAGGGCGGGAACACGGGTTCAGCTTCACAGCGGCCGCTGTGCTGACCTGTGCGGGCCAGTGACAGGGTGACCGTGCAGCCGTCTAAACTCCCCCGCTTACCTCTCAAAACGTTTTATTCTTTTTTTAAAAAAAAAATAAACTCTAAAACAACAAAACAAACAAACCCAAAAGGTTTTGCGGGGCAGGTGTGGCTCAGTTGGTTGGGCCCCTGAAAAGCTTGCTGATTCCACTCCCGTCAGGACACGTGCGTGTCTGTGTGTGTGTCTGTGTGTGGGTGCGTGTGTGTGTCTGTGTCTCTGTGTCTGTCTGTGTGTCTGTCTGTGTCTCTGTGTGTCTGTGTGTGTCTGTGTGTGTGTCTGTGTCTGTGTGTGTGTGTCTCTGTGTGTGTCTCTGTGTGTGTGTCTGTGTGTGTGTCTGTGTGTGTCTGTGTGTGTGTGTCTGTGTCTGTCTGTGTGTCTGTGTGTGTGTGTCTGTGTGTGTGTCTGTGTGTGTCTCTCTGTGTGTGTGTCTGTGTGTGTGTGTCTGTGTGTGTCTGTGTGTGTGTGTCTGTGTCTGTGTGTGTCTGTGTGTGTGTGTCTGTGTGTGTGTGTCTGTGTGTGTGTGTGTCTGTGTGTGTGTGTCTGTCTGTGTCTGTGTGTCTGTGTGTGTGTGTGTCTGTGTCTGTGTGTCTGTGTGTCTGTGTGTGTGGGGGGGTGGGGTGGGGGGGCTCCATCCCAGGGCGGCAGGGATGGCAGATGGATGGCAGGCTCTCACGGAAGTTTCTCTAAAAATCAATTACAACAAAACAAACGAAAAACAAACCAAAGGTCCTGGCCGAGCAGGTGGCAGAGGGAGGCTCCAGGGCGGGTCCCTAACCTGCGTGAGGCCGAGCTGGAGGGGGGGTCGGAGCGCTCCCATCCCCACCCGAAGCGCCGGTTCCGGGACCACCACGTCCACGTCCTTCCTGAGCCCCAGCCCCCGACTCGTCGCTCGGATTTCAGTCGATGATGGGAGGCCGGCGGCGGCTGCGCTCACACCCGTGATGCCCCCCAAGGCCGAGGGGTCCCCGGGCGAGGTCGGGGGGCTGTCCCAGGGGGAGGGGCATGCGGGCACCTGGCGCGGAGCTGCCCATGGGCCGGGCGCCGCAGGGACCCCCGGGTGCCAGCCCGAGGCCCAGCCCGCCTTCGGCGGGAGGGTCCGCTGCAGCCCCGGCGGCTGGGAGGGAGGACGCGGGGTCCCGTCCCCCCACGCGCAGCTCGAGTGAGCCCCACGCGGCCGCCGCCTGCACCTCCCGCTCCCGCCCCTAGCGACCGAGTTCCCTCGCGCAGGGCCCCCGCCCCACCGAGGCCGCGAGCGCGCAAGGTCCGGGCCTCCGCCTCCAGGGACGTCCCGCCCGGGCGCAGGAGGGGGTGGGGGGAACCTCGGGCCCGTCCGCCCCGCCACGCGGCGAAGGCGTGCGCCCCCCGGTGGCCACGGGCCGGCTGCGCGGGGCGGAAGGGGCGGCGGAAGGCGACGCAGCAGAGGGGAAGGCGGGGCCGGCGGAGGGGAGGGCGGGGCCGGCGGAGGGGAAGGCGGGGCCGGCGGAGGGGAGGGCGGGGCCGGGGGAGGGGTTGGCGGGGCCGGGGGAGGGGAGGGCGGGGCCGGGGGAGGGGTTGGCGGGGCCGGGGGAGGGGAAGGCGGGGCCAGCGCAGGAGGAGCTGGTGGAGGGGAAGGCGGGGCCGGCGGAGGGGAGGGCGGGGCCGGCGGAGGGGAGGGCGGGGCCGGGGGAGGGGTTGGCGGGGCCGGGGGAGGGGTTGGCGGGGCCGGGGGAGGGGAAGGCGGGGCCAGCGCAGGAGGAGCTGGTGGAGGGGAAGGCGGGGCCGGCGGAGGGGAGGGCGGGGCCGGCGGAGGGGAGGGCGGGGCCGGGGGAGGGGTTGGCGGGGCCGGGGGAGGGGTTGGCGGGGCCGGGGGAGGGGTTGGCGGGGCCGGCGGAGGGGAGGGCGGGGCCGGCGGAGGGGAGGGCGGGGCCGGGGGAGGGGTTGGCGGGGCCGGGGGAGGGGAGGGCGGGGCCGGCGGAGGGGAGGGCGGGGCCGGGGGAGGGGTTGGCGGGGCCGGGGGAGGGGAGGGCGGGGCCGGGGGAGGGGAGGGCGGGGCCGGGGGAGGGGAGGGCGGGGCCGGGGGAGGGGAAGGCGGGGCCAGCGCAGGAGGAGCTGGCGGAGGGGATGGCGGGGCCGGAGGAGGGGTTGGCGGCGCCGGCGCAAGAGGAGCTGGAGGCGCTGGCGGCGATCTTCTGCGGCCCCGGCGAGTGGGAGGTGCTTAGCCGCTCAGGTGACCGCACGCGCGGAGGGGGCCCCGCCGGGGACGGGAGCCGTGGGGGAGCGGGGGTCACGCCGGAGCGGCCAGGGTCGCTCCCCGGCTGCAAGTGGGGAATCGGAGGCCGGGCTCGGGCGCCCCCTCCGGCGGGTCCGGCCACCTACGTCTCACGCGCCCGCTCTGCTCCCCAAACTCGGGGAGCGCCCAGCCCCGGTGCTCGCGGGGGCGAGGGGTCCCTCCTGGAGGGCGCTCCCCGCACTTACTCCGGCTCCCGCCTTACAAAGGGGCCGACCTGAGCCCTGGTCCCGGGTCCCAACCTTTCACGGCCCCGCCCCGCTGAGCGTCGCCAACGGCCTGCTGCCCCTCCCCCCAGACTTCTCATTCAGAAAGTGAACTGTCCACGTGGAGGAAGCCTAGAAGGCCATGAACTCGTTAAAAAAGTAATAATAGGAAGTGCTATGAAAATATAACAAAGTTTCGAAACATACCATAGAGAGTTGAAATGCATAAATGTGTCACAATATAGATTTACATCCTGTATGAGGCCCCTAGAACCATCAGAAATGCAAAAAATTCACGGTGAATAACTCATTCTCGAGTTGCCCCCTTAAACATCACATCGGCCCGCGGGGCTGGGGGGCGCGTGCCCTTGTCTGAATTGGCGCCCCCAGTTGATTGCCGGGTGCGCTCTGTATGGTGTGTGGTCATCTCCCGGAGCTTGAGGGCAGGGACTCTGGCTTTGTAATCACCTGCACACAGTAGGTGGTCAATAAATGTTTGCTTAATTTTCTTTTTCTTTGTTAATTCTCCCCCGATAATATTTTTCCCATTGATTTTCAGGGAGAGTGGAAGAGAGAGGGAAAGAACACATCTATGGGTTGCCTCCTGCATGCGCCCCGGCCAGGGCCCAGGCCGGGGAGGAGCCTGCAACTGAGGTATGAGGTACGTGCCCTTGACCGGAATCGAACCCGGAACCCTTTAGTCTGCAGGCTGACGCTCTATCCACTGAGCCACCCGGCCAGGGCTGTTTGCTTAGTTTTTGAACTCGGGCAGGGCTCGCCCTGAACTCTCCCTGTTATGTTTCCAAGTTGATTGCTTTGTCTAGTCCCCGGAAAGGTAGGTGTCCGTCGTGAGCTCCGGGGCGCGTGGCTTGTTCAGCCCACACGTGTTGGTTCCCTGGGTGCACACACCGCGTCCTCTGAGCTTACGGCCTAGAAAGTTCTGGCGGCCGGTGTGGTGGCAGCGAGACTTCCTCTGTCCCGCCCACGGCCTCTGCGGCAGGAAAGGGCGCGGAAAGGGAGCAGGCTGCAGGAACGCCCGTTCTCGCTGCACTGGCAGACGCATTGCGGACGTTTTCCGTGGATTCGGCCTGCTTTTCTGTGGCAGCTCCTAGGCCAGTTGGCTTCCCGGCTGCACACGGCTGACCCCAAGGCCATGCAGGATGTGCCGGCTGGTGAGGAGCCGCCTGCTTCCCGCCTCCACGGGGCCTGTGCTTGGCTCCTCTCATGGTTCCTTTGTCCCCCACCACTCGGGCTCACCGGCACCCGTGTCCCAGGCACGGGGACCCGTCCGTGTCACGGACCTGCTTCTCTGCAGAGCGAGCCTGCCTGCATCTTCCACATACAGTCGTTTATAGTCCACACGCAAGGCTCGGTCCCTCCTGTGTGTCCTGGTCACCCCTGTTCTGATGGGCGGCACCCCCAGTTCATCCTCACTCCCTGTCTCCATGGCAGTCACTTACCGGAGGGAGCCTATCGGCAGAGGCCATCGGATTTCTTTTTTTAAATATGTTTTTATTGGTCTTTAGAGCGAGAGGAAGGGAGAGGGAGAGAGAGATGGAAACATCAATGAGAGAGAAACATCATGGATCGGCTGCCTCCTGCACACCCCCCACTGGGGATCGAGCCTGCGCCCAGGTACGTGCCCTGACCTGGACTTGAACCCACCCCCTTAGTTCCTGGGTTGGATGCTCAACCGCTGCGCCACGCCGGCCGGGCTCAGAGGCCATTGGATTTCCCCGGGTCCTGCCTTCTGGCCGGCGGGGATCCTCTGGCTCAGCTGGGGACTATGCCGGAAAAAGGAACCCGTGATTTCAACCACCCCTGAAACAGGCCCAGGGGCAGCGCTGGTTGTGACTGCCTGGCTGAGCCAACGCCACGGCCGAGGGGTCCGAGAAAACCCGAGAAAGTAAGTGTAGAAGGAGGCGCCGCTTCTTGACTTCCGGAACACCGTGGCCCTGTGTCTGCTGTTTAATTAAGCGTGACTCCGAAGCCAGGCCTCCTAATTAATTTAATTCTGTGTTGTCCCATCAATGGGTAATTGAATTATAAAGGCATGCAGTGTAGCCGCTCAGGACATTGTGTTGCTGGGAGAAGAGAACAATCCAGGGATTGAAAGGGGCGGAGGGCGAGGTGAGGACTCGTTCACCGCCGCTGGGCTGCTGGCCACCACGGCCCCCGGAAGCCTGGCCAGGGGCTGCCGGGACATTCTGGCCCCTTGCTGCCCGGAGCCAGGAGGGCACCGTGACGTGGGCCCTTCGGGTAGGAGGTGGCCCAGGCTGACCCCCAAGGGTTGGCATCAGCTCAGCCAGGCTGGTTGGTGCTGGGGATGTCTGGGGGCGTCCGTGCATTTTGGCCTCTTTACAGCGGCGGCGTACAAGGTGAGTAACCACCACTCCTGGGCACCGTTACGTGAGCCGCGCGCACCGGGGGGTCTGTGGGGAGACTGAGTCTGATCTCGGCCCTCCTGTCGCCGTCCAGGCCGCCCAGGTGCCAGGTTTCAGGGGTCACCTGCTGGGTGCCCGAAACTTTAGATGCCCCTTAGCTTCGTCCTACAGAGGAGATGACGGGGGCTCAGCTGGACAGGCGGCCGCCGGCTCCGGAGCGTGTGGGCCCTGCGTCGCGCTCCCTAAGAGGCCGGGCAGGGAGAGGGGGATGGACAGAGACAGGTGTGACCCCACTTCCATGTGTCTCCTCCGAACAGAACCCAGTTTTCACCTGAAAAGCACCGACACGGGAAACAGGTGCTCCCCGGCCGGTGTTGCGTTGCGATGGGTGCCGTGCGGCTAACGGGTGTCTTCGGTGCCTTCCAGGGACCCAGGGCGCCATGTGCAGAGTCCTCACCAAAGCCGAAGGCCCGTCGGGGGCGGACACCCCCCTGGAGCTGGTGTTCCACTTACCGGCCGGCTACCCCGCGTGCCTGCCGGGCGTCTCCGTCGGCTCCGAGCGCCTGACCAGGGCCCAGTGCGCGGCCGTGAGGGACAAGCTGCTGGAGCAGGCACAGGGCTTCCTGCCGGAACCGATGGTCCACCAGCTGGTCGTCTGGGTCCAGCAGAACCTCCGGCACCTCCTCGCCGCGCCGGGGTCGGGAGCCGGCCCTGGCACGTGCCCTGCGGCGAGCGCCACGGAGGCCGAGGGGCCGTGGATGGCCCTCCTGCACTTGGACCACATGAGAGCGAAGACCAGATACGTGCGGACGGTGCGGCAGTGGGCCTCCGCCCTGGCGCTGACGGGACGGCTCATGTTCATGGGCAGAGTCATCCTGCTCCTGCTGCAAGGGCACAGGGACCGCGTCAAGGTGCCACCAGTTGTTTTTTTAAAAAAAATATATTTATAGTTTTAATGATTTGAGAGAGGAAGGGAGACAGAAACATCCATGATGAGAGAGCATCGTGGACCGGCTGCTTCCTGCACGCCCCCCACTGGGGATGGAGCCCACAACCCGGGCCTGTGCCCTGACCGGGAATCAACCGGGACCTCCTGCCTCATAGGTGGACGCTCAACCACTGAGCCACGCGGGCCGGGCCAGCTCACACTTTGGTTTGCTCCCGTAGCACCTGGAAGGAGGAGCCCCACCTCCCAACCTCGAGGTCCTGTGAGTGGAGGGAGCCTTAGGCTGTCAGCTTCCCGCCTCCCGAGTTTTCAGGTTCTCATCCTGGACTCGTCTGACCTATTTCCCGTGGAACCCGGCGAGGGAAGTGCCTGTCACAGCTCACCTCTCCGGGGAGCCGCAGGCCACCGTTAGGCTTTGTGCGTCCAGGTGGGTTGGTCATTGCAATCGAACGCGCAGCCTGTCATCCTAAAGATCTGGGCACTGACTGCGAGCCTTTCCTACGAGGGCTCTCGCCACCAAGCTTGTCTGGCGTCTGGTTACCCAGCTCCGTGCCGGGGCGTAGCACGTAGTGACGACGAGTCATTCCAGTTTCATGCAGGCCCTGGACTGGGGTCTGACCTAGGAACACGCCATGAAGGCGGTTTATGGAGACGCCGAGCCTTCCGGGCAGACCCGGCGGCAGGAGGCACGCAGGGCACGCTCCTGGCTCGTGCTTCCCCAGAGGCTCCGGCTTCGGAAGGCGCCCCAGCGCCCGGGGAGGCGGCTGCTTTTCGGATGTGAGACGGGACCGTCAGTTCATTAACAAGTGTTTATTCATGTGGCTGGAGCTTGGCTGCTGCAGAGAAATTGCACTTTTAAAGGAGTTCCTTCTTTTTTTAAAATCCTCACCCGAGGGTATTTTTCCCATTGACTTTGAGAGCGAGCGAGATAGAGAGAAAGAGAGAGAGAGAGAGAGGGAGAGAGAGAGGTAGAGAGAGAGAGGTGTCAGTGTGAGAGAGGCACATGGATTGGTTGTCTCCTGCACCTGCCCCGAACGGCCAGGGATGAACCTGCAACCGAGGGACATGCCCTTGACCTGAGCCACACCGGCCAGGGCAGGAGTTCTTCCTTGTTTACCACCTGTTCCTGAAATGCCGTCCAATGTCAACATGCCTGCTGGGTCGTCACAGGTCGCAGGGGAGGACTGAGTCGCAGGAGCTGGTCACCCAGCTCGGAGCGGGTGCAGCTCGTCACAGACGCCGCCCGCGTGCAGAGGTGGGCGCTGTGCACAGGGACGCCACGCAGACGCCCGTGGCTCCTGCCGTCAGCGCGTGTCCTGCGTGGACTCACTGAGTCCGGAGATCCCCCCGTACAGCAGGGGCAGCTCCTGAGGCCCAGAGGGCGTGGGGAACCAGCCCAGGCCCCGCAGGCCGGCTGCCCAGGCCAGGATGAAGCCCGAGATGGCCTCCCTCTGACCTTCTGGTCCCCGGCCGGCCTGTCACGACCCAGCGAGCAAAAACACGCGCACTCTCCCACCGCCGACTCCCACGGAGACGAGGCAGGAAGCTGAGCCTGCAGGTGCCTGGCTACTTGCAGACGTGAGCCCGGTGCCCGGCCGGCGGGGCTCAGTGGTTGAGCGTTGATCTATGAACCAGGAGGTTACGGTTTGGTTCCCAGTCAGGGCACGTGCCCGGTGGTGGGCTCGATCCCCAGTGGGGGGCGTGCAGGAGGCAGCCGATCCATGGTTCTCTCTGATCATTGATGCTTCTATCTCTCTCTTCCTCTATATTTTTTAAACAAAAAAGAAAATTTGGGACCCAGAGTGCAGGACGCCTTCGGATAACTTCCTGCTTGTCCCTCAGGAGTACCTGGTGCTTCAGAAAACCTCCAAGGTCGACGTGGACTCGAGTGGGAAGAAGTGCCGAGAGAGGATGGCCAGCGTGCTGTGGGAGGCCAGGGCGCCGCCGGGACACGCCAGGTATGGCAGTGCCATCGCGGCGCCCGCGCCACCGGCCGGGGCTTCCCTCCGGGCGTCCGGCTTACCCCGGTTTCTCCCGTGCCACGCAGGTTCCTGGCATTTGAAGTCAAAGAGTTTTCATCGCTGGACGAGCTGCGGAAGGAGTTTGAAACCGCGGGACTGGAGGCCCTGTTCCCCGAGTGCGTCCTCGGGCTGGTGAAGTGAAACGGGAGACGGGTTTTTTTTTGTTGTTAAACAGCTGCGTTTGTTCATTTCTGTTGTTGGATTTGCATTGGATTTTGGGGGTGGACAACTGGAAGAACTCATAAAGGAATGATTTTAAAGTGTCTGTGAGGCAAAATGGGAGGTACCATCCTGTCTTCAGGAACAAAAGCCAATTCTGTTCGTGGAATATTACACAGTAAACACACCCATGCTGTTCTTTTTTTTTTTTTTGTAATAATATGTTTTCATTGGTTTCAGAGAGGAAGAGAGAGGGAGAGAGAGAGAAAAAAACATCCATGATGAAAGAGAATCATCGATCGGCTGCCTCCTGCACGCCCCTCACTGGGGATCAAGCCCGCAAACCCGGCCTGTGCCCTGCCTGGGAACCGAACCCTGACCTCCTGGTTCACAGGTCGACACTCAACCGCTGAGCCCCGCCGGCCGGGCTGTGCGCGCTAATTTGTGCCAGTAAAGGCTGGGTTCCGGGGATGGGACCTTCTTTGCCAGACGACGCTGAGCAGACGATGTAAACGAGCCCTGAGCTCACAGGGAGGGTGTGTTTGCCGCCGGCAATCTTCCTGTGATGAAATGATGTTTGAAAGGAAATGTGTTTCGTCGCTGCCTTCTCTCACGTTCACATTGTCAGCAGTTGCTCATGGTTTCCCCCGTTTACCTCGTTCTGTCTGATGCTCCCAGGTGCACGGTGAGGACACGTCACACGGACTCCTTTGCTGCGTTGCCTCTGTCGTGAGGTTAAACACCAGCCAGAGCGCGTGGGATTGAGTGCCGGTGGCTTCTGTGGGGCCCAGACCGTCGCGGCACTTGCTAGCCAACCTAGGGCTAGACCAGTGCTGGCGAACCTTCTGAGCTCGGCGTGTCAGCATTTTGAAAAACCCTAACTTAACTCTGGTGCCGTGTCACATATAGAATTTTTTTTGATATTTGCAACCATAGTCAAACAAAGACTTATATTTTTGATATTTATTTTATATATTTAAATGCCATTTAACAAAGAAAAATCAACCAAAAAAATGATTTCGCGTGTCCCCTCTGACACGCGTGTCATAGGTTCGCCATCACTGGACTAGACAGTCCTTTGAGATAAAAAGTGTTTTGCCCTTTCGGCTCAAAAAGCCTCAGTCAGTTTGCTTTACCCCCCCGCCCCCACCTTTTTTTTTTTTTTTTTTTACTAAATTGCTTTTTCCCCAACAATCAGGATCGTAGGTCTCAGCTCCTTAGGTCACTGAAGGGCTGTAGCTTTACTCCTCCCCCCTCTGGTGCAGCCTAGGTTTCCCAGAGAAGCAGCCGATAGGATGTGCATTTATTCCCGCTAAGGAACTGGCGTTAGTGGTGATGGAGGCCGGCACATCCCAGACTTCAGAGCGGGCAGGAGGCTGGAGACGGGGGACGGGGCTGCCCCGGAGGCCGGAAGGCTCTGCGCTGGCAGAATGCTCTCGTTTGCAGGAGATGGGCCTCTGGTTCTGGTCACACCTTCCACTGATTGGACGAGGCCCACCCCCACGGGGAGGGCAATCTGCTTTCCTCCAAGTCCACTGGCTGACACGTGCATCTCACCCCCGCGCGCCCTCCGGGAGCATCCGGAAGGACGGGAGACCACGTGTGGCCCGGCCGAGTGGACACAAAGGTCGCCGCCGTCTCTCAGGACACGTCCCGCCTGCAGGGTCACCGTTAGGGGTGAGGCGTGAGCCTGGCAGGTCGCAGCTGCCGCAGCCCTGGGGCCGTCCTCCCAGGCTCCGCCCGCAGAACAGCAAACGCCACGGGAGCGCTTCCGAACACTCAGCAGCTTGACAAGTGGCCGTTCGCTGGCCCACGTGGCTTCTCTCAAATCGGACGCGCCGCAGCGATAGGTCGTGCTAGAAGGTGATGTCCCGCTGGCGCAGGAGGGTAAACATGGGCCCGAGGACATATATTGACTTTTCTTTTTTTTAAAGTGAACTCCCTTGCTTTGGGGCATCTTTCCAGAGCCCTAAGCTGGCGTTTTCTCAGCTCAGTGTTGGCAAGTGACACCCCGAAGTGAGGCCAGGAGGGGGTTCTGGAATGGGGCTCCCTCCGAGGTGAACCCCAGCTGTGCCCTTGGTGTCAGCCCACCCGCTGGCCTCAGCGCTGGACCGTGGGTGCGCGTGCGCACGCGCTGCTGCAAAGAGCTGCTGCTTCCCTGCTGCCATCTCCGCCGCGGATCTGCCTGTCACTGGGCCTCGGCTTATGGCTCCGGTGCTGGCCGGTCCCAACTCGACCTGTTCTCATGCTCCACCCGAGGCCACGCCCAGGGGTTCCGCCAACCCCCGTGGCCAGTGCCGTGGAGCAGACTCCATCACCACTAAGCAGACATCGCCCTTTCCCATCCATCCCAGCTCCACTGTCGCGCTGTCACCAGAACCATCCCCGGGCTCCCAGGCTCACCGTGGACCTTCCTCCGACTCCCCCCCTCTCCTGTCTCCGGGGAGCTGCCACGTCTAATTCCCGGCGATTCTTCCACCCATTTCCCCGCGTCAGCGCGGCCGCTGTTCCTCAGGTCCTCATTCTTTCCGGCCGGGACTCCTGGGAGGCCCCGCAGGGTCTCACCTCTGTTTCCGCCGTGCCCTACACTTGGCTGCGGGTCACACTCTCTCATTTAAAACTCCGGGGCCAGGGGTGTCCTAGAGGGTTTCTCTTTGAGTTCTTAGAGTTTCAGAAAGGTAATAAAGAGAAAACACTGTGATATTACATTTCCCCCCACCCCCATGGGGGGCAGCATCCTGTAATCAAACATCATTATTTTGCTGTGAAATGGATGAATATTCGCCATTAAGATAAAGAGTATAAATGGTCTCTCATTTTTCACATTAAACTTTAATGCCAGATGAGTTCAGATCAGATTGCCTTTGTCTCCAAGTAAGTGATTAAAAAAAAACCCCAAAAACCGCCACCCATATTTTGGTTTTTAGAATGTTTGGATTTTAGAATTATGGAAAGGGTTGGTGGACCTGCACTAGATACATCTTTCTCAAAAATACATTTGTATTGATGTCAGAGAGGAAGGGAGAGGCAGAGAGAGGTAGAAACATCAATGATGAGAGGGAATCACTGATCAGCTGCCTCTTGCACGCCCCCCACTGGGATCGAGCACACAACCCAGGCCCTTGACTGGGAATCAAACCGTGACCTCCTGGTCCATAGGTCTGAGACACGGCTGGGTAGGAGCCTGCTTTTAAAATTAAGTTTGGAGGCATACAGCTTAAATTTATACGACCAGGTCCAGCGTTTCTCTTCCTATTGGATTTTCTTTCCTTTTAATAGTTAAAAAAATGATTATACAAGTAGGTAAACCTTTCTAGAGAAGGACGGTGCGTGCTTTCTCTTTATATTTTGTAAACTTAACCTCCCTAAGCTAGGCGTTGTTTGGCTAAACATACAGCTCGTAGCTGTACACAGCCTGAAGAAACAAACACATTCTCACAGTGCCTACTCATTACTGTTTTGGGCTATGTGTTGGCTTTTACATTAATACTAGAGGGCTGGTGCACGAAATTCATGCACGGGGGTGGGGTGGGGGAGTTCCTCAGCCTGGCCTACACCCTCTCACATTCCGGGACCCTTTGGGGCATGTCCGACTGCCAGTTTAGGGGATCGGGCCTAAACTGGCAGTCGGAAATCCCTCTCGCAATGCAGGACCGCTGGCTCCTAACCGCTTGCTTGTGTGCCTGATCACCCCTAACCACTCTGCCTGCCTGTCTGATCGCCCCTAAATTCTTGCCTGCCTGCCTGCCTGGTCACCCCAACCACCTCTGCCTCGGCCCCCGCCACCGTGGCTTCGCTTTCCTGCCTGCCTGATCACCTCTAACCACTCTGCCTGCCTGTCTGATCGCCCCTAAATGCTTGCCTGCCTGCCTGATCACCCCAACCACCTCTGCCTCAGCCCCCTCCACTGCGGCTTCTTCGTCTGGAAGGACAGCCGGCTGTCTGGTCTAATAAGCATATTCATATTACCCTTTTATTATTATAGATGAGTTCATGTTTCTAAACCTCCTAGCATTTTCTTGCAGCAAAGAACTGTCTCTTTCTGAGAAGAAAAAACCCCAACACACTTGCTTGTAAAATGAGGCCGTTTTGCATATTAATTAGGAGGTCTTTGAACTCTAAGGATAAAATCCGTTCATGCTTTGGGTATGGAACGTTATGCATTCAAGGAGTTTAATTTTATGCTAATAATGCAACAAGCTTTACATTTTCCTTTGTGTTGTTTGTTTTCCTGAAGATAATTTCATGCAGATAATCCGCCCCAGCACGGGCAGAGCCTGGCGGACGGCTTCCCGATCGATATTCAGGCCCATGGGCGCTGCCTTGTACACCTCTATTCCCACGGCTGGTGAGTGCATGGAGACACCCGCTCAGGCAGGGACTCACACTCAGGGTTCTAGGCTGCGGGCGCCTTTCTCTTTTAAGAATTGCTTCCTCTCTCTCGACGCCACCGTTCATGGGAAGGCAGGAGGGCTGATCCCGGAGCTGATTCTGAACAGAAAACAACTCAGCAGGAGGAGTTGCTGGCCTACTGTGCGCCTAACTCGACGACATTCACCCCAGCGAGAAGCACGGCGCCATGTGCTTCTCCGCCTCTGCCGGTGTCACCGGACGGGGCCTGGCCTGGGCGTCTGCCTGGGGCCGGCAGGGCGTGTGCGGGTTCTTGACTTCGTGCGGGAAGATTTCACAGCACGAGTCCGGGTGACCATGGGGAGCGTTCATTAAAGCTGAGATGTAAAACGAGAAAGGTCCTCGCATAGCAGCAGCAACAGGAGCGCCGGGCTGGGCCGCCCTCGCTCTCCGGGAGTCAGAGGGGAGGGGCCTGGGGTCAGGTTCAGGGGTGGGCCTGCGACGGGCTGCTGCCACCCATTGCTCCCCAGGTTGCCAGTCTCGTGGGGTCCCTTAGAGGTTAGGAGCTGCATGGCTGTGGGGGAAAGGGAATGGCGGGGCCGCTCCCCAGAGGTCTGTTGTCTTGAGGCTTTTGTTTCCCTCTTGCAGGCGGGACTCTTGGGGGGGCCTCGGGGGAGGGTCCCCGCAGAATACTCACCAGTTTCCAGGTGGGCCCCTCCAGGGTCAGGTCTCTGCCGACGGGTCAGTGTCGGGCAGAGGGCGGTCATCGCAGCGGCCCTGGAGCCCCCACCTGGTTTTGCTGCTTTTCTGCGTCTGGAGCTGACATGCAGCTGAGGCCTGGGTGTTCTCTCCAGGAGGGACCTCTGCGTTGGCTGTCAATTGTTCTGCCAGTTCGTTCCGCTCTCTGCCTCAGTTTCCCTGTCCCACTCGTCCGGGCTCACTGGCCTGTCTCATGGGGAGGGCAGCGTAACAGACACGTGGCGATGTGGAAGGTTATGCTTTTAAAAAATATGTTTTTATTGATTTCAGAGAGGAAGGGAGAGGGAGAGAGAGAGAGAAACATCAGTGATGAGAGAGAATCATGGATCAGCTGCCTCCTGTGCGCCCCACACTGGGGATGGAGCCCACAACCTGGGCCTGTGCCCTGACCGGGAATCGAACCCTATTCATAGGTCAAAGCTCAGCCACTGAGCCACGCCGGCCGGGCAAGGCATTACGTTTTATTTTATCTCAATGTGCACACGTTACTCCATGTTTTTATATTTCCAGGCTCAGAAAGGAGAAAATGGCCTCTTGTTTTAATTTATAGTTTTCTGTTTATTATTGAGTTTGAACATCTGTTCCTATGTTAATTGGCTATTTGCATATTTCTCTTAATTGCTTATTTGCCTACTTTTCTTTTGCACGCTTCCCCCCTCTTTTTAATTCCTATTAAGAGTGGGCTATTTTTTCCTATTACAGTTTCCATCGGATTGCTGTTGGTATCAGTGAAAACCATTGCTTTCCTGGCTTGCTCTTCTTTGGAGCTCTGTTGTTGGCGTGAGTAGATTTGGGGCGACGTCCGGGTTTCCTGGGGTTCTCTGCACAGAAAGGCGCTGCTCTCTCTGCGCCTCCTTCCTCCTTGACTCCTCCACCGGCCAGCGCCGCCCAGCCATCCGGCAGCGCGGCTGTTAGCGGCAGCTCAGCCTTCTCTTTTCTTTTCTTTTTTTAAAAAAATATGTTTATTGATTTCAGAGAGGAAGGGAGAGGGAGAGAGAGATAGAAACATTCATGATGAGAGAATCATGGATCGGCTGCCTCCTGCACGCCCCACACTGGGGATGGAGCCCGAAACCCAGGCCTGTGCCCTGGACCGGAATTGAACCATGACCTCTGGTTCATAGGTCGACGCCGAGTTCATCACCCACTGAGCCACCCGGCTGGTCCTGCGGGATGATCTCAGCTTCACTGGGGCCGGCGATGCCACAGACACGGTCCAGGAGGCACTGTCCCGCCGGGTGATGGACTGGTCATCGCCTGGCTGGCTCCGCCGTCCACAGGGGGCGGCTCATGCTGTGGCCCCTCCACAGCCTCGGCTGTCCGTGCGAGACCGTCCAGTGGGCGCCTGGGGCCCGCGCCGTAGCCCCCGATCTCCGCGGCCCATCTCTCCAGGGCACAGGTGTGTAGTAGGGAAATCGGTTTCTAAAAGCCCGCCGGCGAAGTGAGCCCCACGAACGCGCCCCCAAGTCGGACCCCGGGTGTCAGCGGCGCTGCCGGGACCCTGTGAGCCAGTGCGGGGCCGGGCTGATCGCACGGAGGGCGACAGGCGTGACACTGCCCTTTGCTGTCCCGGACCAGGAGGCAGCTTGGCAGCGCCGCCCGCCCCCCCCCCGCCACCACCCCGACTCCCTCACGGGCGCAGGTTGAGCAGTGGCGCTGGCACCGGCTTCTGAGACGTCCCTGCTGTGAAGTCTTCCGGGGAATTGGCCGACGTGGAGCGAGAGTTAAACGACAGGAGGGACAGCTCTGTCTCCACGAAGGAGGCGCAACTTCGTAGAAGCGAAGACTGTAAGCAGATTTTTTTTCAATTTAGAATAAAATATTTAAAAAAAATCCTCACTAGAGGACATTTTCCCACTGATTTTAGAGAGAGTGGAGGGAGGGGGAGAGAGGGACACAGAGGAGACACAGCAATCGGCTGCCTCCCCATCCTGCCCTGACGGGGCCAGGGATGGACTTTGCAACCCAGGCACATGCCCTTGACTGGGAATCAGACCTGAGACCCTTTGGCGCACAGGTCCACGCTCTAGCCAGTGAGCCACACTGGTTTGGGCTCTTTTAACAGCCTTTCTCCAAGTGCCCCTGAGGGCCTGCGGAAAGCTCTGCGCCCCACCCCTGGCATTTCCCAGCCACGCCCAGTTCTCCATGCCCAGCGCCCCCTCTCTCTCTTCCCGCTCCCCCTCCCCCCATCCCCGCTCCCTGTGGGCTGTGCCCTGGCTGAAGGCTCCGAAGGCTCGGGCTGGGCAGCAGGCATGGGTCTGGTGCTAGGAGAAGGGGCCGTCCCCAGGCACAGGCCACAGGATGGGGCCAGATTCCCGCCTCTCCACGCGGTTGCCCGGCCTGGTGCAGGGCCACACACACACACACACACACACACACACACACACACGAACACACACGTATACACATACATACACGCACGCACGCATGCACACACATACACACATGCACACATACATATATACACACACATACACACACACGCAGCCCGGCCTGTGTGGCTAAATGGACTGAGCATCATCCCATGGACCAGGAGGTCAGGGTTCGATTCCCTGTCAGGGCACAGGCCCAAGTTGTGGGCTCCATCCCCAGTAAGGGGCGTGCAGGAGGCGGCTAATCCATGATTCTCTCTCTATCAATGATGCTTCTAGCTCTCTCTCCCTCTTCCTTCCTCTCTGACATCAATAAAATACAAAAAACGAACAACAACAAAACCTCCAGCCACTGAGACTGGCGAAAATGACCCCCCCCCCCTGCCCAGCGTCTGTCTGTGCGGCTGGCCCCGCCCTCTGACCTGGGGGGACAGCCCCCCCGCAGGTCCTCCACACTGGACCCCTTTTCCTTCACCGACCGGCTGGATGGAGTTTCTGGAACAATTGTGCTCAGGCTGAACCGGCAGCGGAGTTCCACCAGGGGCTGCTGTTGAACTTCCAAAAACATATATTTGGAGGCAAAGCGGGTGGATGGGGAGGGAAGAGGAAGGCACACAGGGAGAAGGCTGGTGTCCGAGGCGGAGGGGCCTGGCTGCCGCCGTGGATGCTCCGAAGTGTCGGCAACAGACACTGGCGTGGGAAACCTGCCTGCCCTCCCCGCGGCCGCCCCACCCAGGACGACCCCACAGAGACAGGCCGTGGGTCTGAGTTTGGACCGAAAACCAGGGCGGCTGTCGGGCGGCTGTTCCCATGTGTGATGTTTCTCTTCTCCCCCAAACTAACCCAGGGCAGGGTTTTTAATTAATTTCCCAGGGTCTCCCATGATAATACCGCGCCCCCCCCCCCGCCCCAATCCTATAGAATAAAAGGCTAATATGCAAATTGTCCCTTCGACTGGGAGTTCGACCAGGGGGCGGGGCAGCCCTGCCCCCCCCTCCCCCCGCCACGCACGCATCGTGCCCCGGGCCTCCAGCACATCAATATGACTTAAACCTGCGCAGAGGCCGGCTGGTGGCTGAAGAGCAGGGGAGGCTCCGGGGTGTTCCGTGGCCTCGATGAGCTGCAGCTCCTGGGTTCCGGGGCGATGCAGTCGCGCCGCCCCCTGTCCGTCTCGGCAGAGGCCCCCGTGCAGTCCGTGGGGAACCGCTGAGCGGCTTGTGCTGGTTTCCTCCCCGACGGGCAGCGCTCCGGCCGCTCCCCTCTTCTCCTGGGAGGCTGGCCTCAGACCCGTGCTGGTGACGAGGGCGGGTCACTCTCTAAGTGTCCCCTTCGAAGAAGCTCGCCTCGTTTCTCCCGATAAAGGGACCAGAAGTGGCCCATTGAGGGGCCTTTCCTGAAACATCGGAATCGGCGGGGGGAGGCGACGGAGCCCCCCTCTCTTCCGGCCCAGCACCCCCTCAGCGGACGGTGGGATGGGAGGCATCACGTCACGGAAGCCCACGGCGGGGTCGGTCGGAGTGACGACGTCTGTGTATAAAACGGCACATTTTCAAAATGGGTGGAAGTGACCGTGCGTCTCCACGACAAGGGGGCACGTTGGGGAGCGTTTTATTGGTCTTGGGCAAGGCTTACGTTTCGTGCATATTGTGCTCTGAGCGGAAAGCTTCCCTCAGATGTCACAGACTTCCCTTCGCGATTCACCTTAAGGGTTTGATGGCGGCGGGCAGTCGCTGGAGGGATCGTTATCTCCCCGGGAAGGACAGGCAAGGCAGGCCCTCGGCCTCCTCCCAGCCTTTCCCGTGGCCGTCGAGCGTCAGGTTCCCGAGGCGCTGCCGCCTGTGACGTTGTGATGTTTCATTCTGCCTGAGGGGTCTTCCTTCCCTTCTCTCCCCCCCGCCCCCCCCCCCCCCCGCTCCCGCCGTCCACATGCCCCCCGCCCCCCCAAGGCGGGAAGTCTCACACCCAACACCCATCCATGAGGAAGGAGGGTAGGTCCCCGGCTGTGGGTCATGGGCATGTTTTCTGTCCTTGAGGCTGTGCGCCCCCGTCAGGGGTCCCGATGGGTGTGTCCCCGTGACTCCCGAGCCCGGCCTGGAACCGCGTCCTCACGGAACGGCTCTCCGGCGGCTCTTCGCTTGCCCTCCATCCCGACGTCTCGGACTCGGCATCCGAGGCTGTTTTCCAGACGTAAAACCACAGCTTTCTCAGAGCCCGACTCTGGGTGCTGATGGATGGATCCTTCTGGAAGCAGCCAGCCGAGCTCGGCCTGGGGTGGGAGGGGCTCGTGACGGGCGGGTCGCCTGCGTCTGGCCACCCTCTGCGGGCTGATGGCCAGGCCGAGGGCAGTCCGTCCCCTGCTGGCTAAGGGAGCCGCGTCGGGGCTGCGCTTGGGTCAGAGGCTGTGTCACACCCCCCCCCCCCCCCCGCTCCCCGGCCAGGCCGGGAGGTGAGTCCGTCACAGCCGTGCGTCCGTCAGGCGACCGGGGCGGCCTCAGAGGTCCTGGTCCTGTCGCAGCTTCCTGTGAAGACGGACCACGGAGGGCAAAGGAGACGCGCCGCAGGCCGCACGGAACCAGCGGGCCACGGAGCTCCGGGGGACACGCCGCCCAGCCACGGGGATGTTTGTGGAGCTAGAAAAGGGTCCTTAGGGGCAAAGACATGCATTCCTACCGGAGCCTGTGAGAATAAACACGGGGATGCAGCCCGGCCGGCGTGGCTCAGAGCCTGAGCCCCGACCTGTGAACCAGGAGGTCAGGGTTCGATTCCCGGTCAGGGCACAGGCCCGGGTTGCGGGCTCCATCCCCCGTGGGGGGCGTGCAGGCAGCCGGTCCATGAGTCCCTCTCATCATGGATGTTTCTGTCTCTCTCCCTCTCTCCCTCTCTCCCTCTCAGAAGTTAATAATATATTTTAAAAGGTTGAAGTATCAGAAGGAAAACACCCCAACCATAGAACCCTCCTGCCCGGGGATGCTCGCTCCTCATGAAAGGCAGTCATGGCAGCATCCCCCGGGCCCAGCCTTCAGGACGTCACGAACGTTGCCGGAAGCCCGTAGCCGGGCCAGCTCACCCCCCCCCCCCCCCCCCCAACGCCCCGTTGCCGCCTGTAACTCGGTATCCATGCTCGCAGTTCCTGAGAACGGGTCTTCCCGCATTTTTAAAACTGCAAGCAGGGCCCTCGCAGCTTTATCTCAGCACCGTTTCGCCGGCGGCGGCTTCTCGCCATTGCACAGGCCGCCTCACGCCTGGCCGTGACGTCCCCCCCCTCCCACGGTCCCTTCCAGACCCGCGAGGCCACGCTCGGCCGCCGCTGCGGGTGCCCCGGCCTCGCCCTCCTCTCTCCCGGCCTCTCCGGGACACGCTCCCTGTGAAAGTGCACGGACCATCTCGTAAGGAACCGTAATAGCAACAGAACTTCCGAGATTCCCAGCCGTGGAATTCCTAAGCCCCTGACCTGTGCGGGGAAAAGCCGGCATTTATAACCAGTGAGTTAGTATGTGGTCCACAGCTGCGTACGGTTTCAGCAAATAAAGGTTGTTACCATAGCAACTGCCACCGACTATGAAACACACGTTGTTTGTGAGATGCCAGGCTTTATGTTAAAACACACACACCCACACACACACCACACACACATACACACATACGTACATACACACACCACACACATACACCACACACACACACACACACACACACACACACCATACCACATATACACATATACACACAAACTCCTCCCCATGGCTGTGCTCTGCTGTTTCAAGGATTTGTACATTCTACCCTTTCTTTGCCACTCTAAGGGATTCTCTTCAATGTTCTATTATTTTAAACTAGTGGCCCGGTACCCTCAGCCCAGCCTGCACCCTCTCCAATTTGGGGCCCCTTGGGGGATGTCCGACTGCCTCCTGTGGGGACGTCCCACAGGGATCGGGCCTAAATTAGCAGCCGGACATCCCTCTCTCAATCCGGGACCACTGGCTCCTAACTGCTCACCTGCCTGCCTGCCTGATTGCCCCTAACCACTCTTCATGCCAGCCTGCTCACCCCAACTGCGCCCCCTGCTGGCCTGACCACCCCAACCGCCTCTGCCTCGGCCCTGCCACTATGGCTTTGTCTGGGTGGCAGCCACGGAGCCGGCTGTGGAGACCAAGGAAACCAAGCCTCCCACACCCACTCTCTGGCCGGCTTGGCTCCATGGCTCTGGCCAGTGCTGCCATCGTTGCCTCCTTATTGCCGTGGACGCCACCATCTTTATCGTGAAGTGACAGTTAATTTGCATATTGCTCTTTTATTAGATAGGATACTAAAGGCTCAGTGCACGAAATCCATGCACTCAAGGGGGGGGTTCCCTCAGCCTGGATTGCAAGAGGGTGTAGGCCAGGCCAAGGGACCCCACCAGTGCACGACCGGGGCTGGGGAGGGACATGGGAGGTTGGCCAGCCCAGAAGGGACCGTGGGAGGGCTCCAGGGCGTGTCTGGCCCATCCTGCTCAGTCCCGATCGGCCGGATCCCAGCAGCAAGCTCACCTACCAGTCGGAGCATCTGCCCCCTGGTGGTCAGTGCATGTCATAGAGAGCAGTTGAGCGGCCTTAGCATATCATTAGCATATTATGCTCTGATTGGTTGAATGGCCGACCAGATGACTGGACACTTAGCATATTAAGCTTTTATGATATAGGATATTCTTTATTTCTTGGTACTCATAGCTTCAGAGTGTGTCTGCTCTGCTGATAAGCCTGGGTAAGTCCTCACCCAGTCTTATTTTGTTCATTTTAAACAAATGCTGGTTGATTTATTTTTATTATTTTTTAATCCCCACCCAAGGATATTTTTCCATTGTTCTTCAGAGAGGGTGGGAAAGAGAGTGAAAGACAGAGAGAAACATCGATGTGAGAGAAACACATCGATTGGTTGCCTCTTGCACGAGCCCTGACTAGGGTCCAGGCCAGGGAGGAGCTTGCAACCAAGGGAGGTGCAACCTGGTGCCCTTGACCAGAATCGAACCCGGGACCCTTTAGTCCGCGGGCCGGCACTCTATCCACTGAGCCACCCCGGCCAGGGCTCTAGTTGATTTCTTTTGCTGTAGCAACTTGCGTGTGGCGAGGACAGCTGCAGCTGCCGTGAGCACACCGGGCGATGTGCCTGGGAACACGGGACGTGGAGGTGTGAGCTGGCCCTCTAGGGTGTCACAGCGTCGTCTCGCACAGCCATGGTGGTTTTAACTCCCTACACACGTCGAAATGTCACGTAGAGGCAGGTACCTGCTGTATGGCTAGCATATTGCCTTCCTTTTTTCTGAGAAAGATTGAATGAAATCATTTCCTCTTGTTCTCAAAACTCACTGAGGGGACAGGAAGCACATCGCCAGGCGATGGCAGCTCCCTCCCTCGGGGAAGCCGGTGCCAGGGACACATGCTGGGCGAGGTGTTCTATGAACATTTTGATCCTCACATTTGAGGGTTAAGCAAAGGATTCCTTTGCTTCTTGGACAAAGAAATCCCCCAAAAAGCAAACACGGGAGCAGGTGCGCGGACACCTCGCCCAGCCGGGGCCTAGGGGGCGTGACCAGAATAAGACGTGTAACGAAGGAGGGAGAGCCGTTCCAGAGACTGTGCCCGGAGGGACAGGAGGTCCGAGAGAGGTAGCCAAAGGCCTCGGACCCGAGGGTGCCGCCTCGTTCTCAGAAACACGGGAAGAGGCCAATGTCCGTGAACCGCCCGTCGAGGAGGTGGAAACGCGCTTAGAGAACATTCGGGCCTTGGATCTCGGGTGCTCCGTGCTGGCGACCGGTGGTTGGGGTTCGGGGGTGAATTCACCACCGAGATTCAGACAGAGGGACGCTGGCGGGGAGGGGGCGCCCCGGGAGCGTGTGGAAACCATTCAGTTCCGTTGAACGTTGGTGGTTCCCTTCTCCCCTTTGACTGTGGCTGTGCGATTGTGACCTCCCGGCTGTGCGACTCACGTGCGCCTCAGACTACAGCGCCCGCTCACCTGCACGGGCCAGGCGCCCAGGCAGCTTCCTGCGGCTGAGCCGGGCTGGGCTGCGGGCCTGGGCTTGGGCGGTCCGGCGGCCTCGGGGTGCGCGGGGGCTGGGAGGTGGTGGCGGAGAAGGGACACGCCTCGGGGACGAGGTCCTGCAGACGGTTTGTGAACAGACCACGCAGAGACGGGGAAGGCAGACAGACGGACAGACTAGGGCTGGGAGTCCCAGGCCCCTGGGCGCCGGGGACGTGGGCCCTGCAGCCCTGCTGTCGGGGGTGAGCCGACCACAGGGAGCAGGGACAGGAGGCGGCGTGGACCCTGTGCTCAGCGTCCTGCGTTTCCAACCGCTCCGCAAACGGAAACCGTGGGTTTTCCATTTTCAGTGAAGACGCCGCTTGAGGAAGGCACGTAGGAAACATTAGCTGGGAGTGAAAGGAGCATTGAGTGTACACACACCCGGCCCCTTGGAACAAGAAGTCGGTCTATAGCTCAGGGGCTGAGCGCTGACCTATGAACCAGGAGGTCATGGTTTGATTCCCGGTCAAAGGCACAGGCCCGGGTTGTGGGCTCGATCCCCAGTGTGGGGCGCGCAGGAGGCAGCTGGTCAATGATTCTCTCTCATCACTGATGTTTCTATCTCCCTCTTCCTTTCCCTCTGAAACCAATAAAAATATGTTTAAAAAATTAACTTAATAAACTGGCCTATTTGTAAGCAAAGAAAAAAAGCAAAGACACAGGAAACCCGTTGCCGTCCCATGTGCCTACATGGGACCCAGGGCCGAGACTCCCGACCGGCCCCTCCCGCACCTGCCCCGGACCCGGAGGGCGGGCTGCGACGGCCGGAGGTTTGCGTGCTGATGCCCCGGCCGGCCGGTGCTGTAACAGGCGGCTGCCCCCCTCCATTTGTCTCCCCAGGCTTTTCCCAAGGACCAAGTGAGCTAATGCCCCTGTCAGCGCCGTGGTCATGGTCAAGTCCGTGTGCGTGTGACCTCTCCCTGCCCTGCTGTTTAGTGGAAAGGCCAGATTCGCAGACGCCGCGAGGCCGACCTCCGGACCTGGAGCCGGCTCCCCGCTCCCCGCTCCCCGCTGCCCTCCTGCTCGCCTCCCAGGGAACACCGCGCCCCCGGCAGGAGGCTGACCCCGATGGTCGCCCCGGGACAGACCGTGCCCGATGGTCGCCCCTGGGACAGACTGCGCCTGCAGAGCTTAAACTACCCGCGCACTGGCTGCCGCACGGCGGAGGCGGCTGCTCGCTGAGAACTCGATTTATTTTCCAGCAGGTTCGCCTCCCTCCCCCTGGACCTGATAGGACTGTGTGACAGGCCTGGCCTCAAAATTGCAGGCTCTGAAACACAGAAAATGTGACAATTGCCGAGCAGCAGGGAGCGCTTCCGGCTCGTCCGGGCTGTGATTTGAAAGTCAGCTGGACGGCCGGACGGTCGGGGCTGCCGGGTGCAAGGAGACGCGGGACTTTCTTCTCCGTTTTCCACTGCACGCCCTTGGTTAGTTCTTCTTTCCTCCTCTTTAAATATATTCCTATTGATTTTTAGAGAGAGAGGAAGGGGGAGGGAGAGAGCGATCGAAACATCGATGATGAGAGAGAATCATGGATCCGCTGCCTGCTGCACGCCCCCTGCTGGGGATGTTAAATCTGACACCTCTTACCCACGGCCCCCTGTCATAGGTCGAGGCTCAACCACTGAGCACACCGGCCGGGCCTTGGTTTTTCACAGGCGGGTGTGTGAGGGCGGGGCTTTGTCTGATCGTTTGTTGGAATAAGAACAAGGGACGCTGGGGAGGAGGGCAGCTTCCCTGGATGGCACGGAGCGGTGGGGCTCAGGGTTCGAAGGGATGCTCCCCCCCCAACCCCGTGCCATCCTCCAGGAATGGACCTGCCCCGTCCCGTCCCACTGCGGCTGGCGGGGCACTGGCAGTGGGAAGCAGGGCCCCATGTGAGGTGGCTCACGGGTTAAGCATCTAACTATGAACTAGGAGGTCGGGGTTCAATTCCCAGCCAGGGCACAGGCCCCGGTTGCGGGCTCCATCCCCAGTGGGGGGCGTGGAGGAGGCAACCGATCCATGATTCTCTCTCATCATTGATGCTTCTCTCCCTCTCCCTCTCCCTTCCTCTCTGAAATCAATAGAAACGTATTTTTAAAAATACACAGCCTTTGAAAAAGTCGAGTTTGGAAGCGGATCTGAGCGTCTGGCTGTGAGGAGAGAGCTGGGCCGTGGCCGGGCTCGGGCGGGGCACACACTGCTTCTTCCTTTGGAAACTCGTGCGGATATCAATTAAGCCCCGTCACACCTGCCCCCTGCTCCCCTCCCTGGGACAGGCGCGTCCTGCGCGGAGCCCATATGGCTGGGAGCAGCGTGGGCGGCGGCTCCTCTCGGCTGCAGAGCGCCTGGCCCGGCGCCAACCGTAATCACTGCTTTTGGTTAATAAACATGTTTGCTTTGCAGTCACTCCGTACACAGGGCTCTGGATTAATTAGATCGGAATCTGTCATCCATCATACACGCCACGAGGACTCTCTCTCGCCCTCTCTGCTTCCGAGGGAAACGGCAGATGTGGGCAAAATTAAAAAATACATATGCACCGTGTTTGCTTGTTTCCACGAGGCTGTGCAAGCATCCGGGGCGAGTCGCTTCTGATCATCAACAAGGAGCACAGCGCGGGGTGGGGGGGGGGGGGTGGCCGCGAGGTTTCTCTAGGTGGGACTTGGTCCATGTTCGAAAGCGCCCATTACTAAACAAATAGATTGCTACTGATTTCAGAGAAGAAGGGAGGCGGGGAGAGAGAGAAACATCAATGATGAGAGAGAATCATGGACCGGCTGCCTCCTGCACGCCCCCTACTGGGGATGGAGCCCACAACCCGGGCCTGTGCCCTGACCTGGTTCACAGGTTGACGCTCAACCACTGAGCTGTGCCGTCTAAAGAGCCCGTTTTGTTTCTGCGCTGGTTTCGCTGAGAGTCGAGCGATTTTGTCTGGGTGTGAAGACGGACAAGGAGCACCCGGTGGCCATCGGGCCCAAGGCTGGTTCACGATGAAGACGCAGCCTGGGGTTTCTCTGCACGCGGTGTGCACGGGCAGGCGGGACCTTCAGGGTGTCTGCACCGGAACCCGGTCGCTCTGCCTTCGGGGTGCGCGGTGGGAGCCGCCTCCGCTCCCTGAGACCCCTCTTCATCTCCTCCTGCCTCGTGAGTGAGGCCCCGTGGCCGCGCCTCATGCGGAACCCTCCCGGGAGTCAGTGCTCCAGACCGGGTTTCTGAATAACGCAGATCGCACTGTGGTTCCTTCTGTGGGAGAGGCCAATCCTGGGCCCCCACCCTGAGCGTGGGGGGCGCGGAGAGTAAGTGGGAGAGGAGTGAGACCAGAGAACCTGAACCCCTCGGTGTAATTCCCAGGTTTCTGCCTTAGGAAAGGCTCCCATTTGCCCTGACCGGTGTGGCTCAGTGGATAGAGCATCGACCTGTGGAATGAAGGGTCTCGGGTTTGATTCTGGTCAAGGGCACGAGTCTCGTCTCGGTTGCAGGCTCCCTCCCTGGCCCTGGTCCGGGCGCATGTGGGCGGCAACCAATCCATGTGTCTCTCTCACGTCGATGCTTCTCTCTCTTTCTCTCCCCCTCCCTCCCACTCTCTCTAAACATCAATGGAAAAATATCCCCGAGTGAGGACCCATGACAACGGAAAGGCCTCGATCTGCGATGCACGTTTGACCTCTTGATTGAGAAAAGCAAGCCTGCACCGGCCAGAGCTTGAGGGGAGGATTTCAGTGGCGAGTGTCCAGGCACCTTTCTGACCCTTTTCTGCGGGTATTTGTGGGTTCGGGGTTGAGGCTGTTTTGCATCAGGGTCTGCGGACATTGCTCCCACGTCCTGGTGTGAGTATATCCATGCCTGTTCCGTGGCTCCATATGAAACAGTGGGTCCCTGGGCCACGGGGCAGGCGGGGGCCTGGCTGTACTCGATCTTGCAAAGTGGTTCTCCGCGGTCAGCGAGGCGATGTGCCTCCCGGCGCACGAACAGGTCCAGTTGCTCCGTGTCCCGTCCACGCCTGGAAACCCTTTCCCCGCGAACAGCCCCTCGCTGTGCCTTATGGGGCCGCCGAGGAGAAACTATTGCCCCACCCGGCTCGGTCCTCCGGCTGGTCCACTAATTAGAGATGCGACAGGGAAACGGGAGGCACTGGCCAACGTTAACTATGTCTGCACGGTGACCCCGAGGCACTGACGGGAGCCGAGGACTGTGCCCAGGCCCTGCCAGGTGCGCCATTAAAGGAGAAAGCCCCACGCTGCTCCCGGCGCAGGGCCGCGGGCCAGGCCAGGCTCTGCTGGAAGAGGCTGCCGTCAGGGCACGCCCGCGGGAAGCATCGCCGGGTAAGTAACCGAGCGGGCCCCGAATTCCTCCTCCAGTTGCTTCAACAGAAACGCCTCCCCCCGGGGGCTCTCCTCGCTGAGGTGCCCGGGGCCAGCTGGCCTGGGCGGGAGGTGCCCTCCGTCCCCAAGGCCACGGCCAGGAGGCGAGGCACGTGCACCTGTGGGGAAGGCGCCCAGGCCGCTGCCCGCGGAGGGCGCGTTGGCATCAGAGCTGTTCGGCCTGCTGCGTGCCACGGGCTTCCTCGCGGGCGGCTGGCGGCGGGCGGGCACTGGCATCGCCTCCTGGGGAAGGCTCGCGGCCCGACCAGAGCCAAAGCTTTGTCTTCAGAACTTCCCCACAATGGGCCAGGATGGCAACCGAAACATGCACGCACGCACACACACAAACACACACACACATACACACACACACACGCACATGCACGCGCGCGCACACACACACACGCTCGCATCCCTGTCCGCACACCCCTTTCCGAAGAGCCTGACGAGTCTCTCTCCAACGGCGGCGTCTGTACTCCCCCCTCCCCCCAACGTGTATGACAACGAGTTAGGTATTTGCTTACGCAAAGCGACGTTCACAGGAAGCCCTTTCCTTTTTGCCCACCGTCGTTTGCACCTCATTTCTTTGGTCCCTCGTTATCGAGAGGAGTGATGAGAAGTGAGGAGGTATTATTCGTCCTGGTGTGTCCGGGGTCATTTATCCCGTTAAGACACCCATCATTTTCAAATATAATCAGATTTACGCTTCTAATAAGACTCATCTCCCCACGGCACTTGCGTAGTTGAAGGCGATTAGATCTGCCCGGGAAGAGCCGCCTCTCAGAAGCCGTGGGTGCCCGTTCAAGGGCTTTCTTGTTGACGTGCTAATAGGGTTTAATTGCATTACGGGCTCCACGCAGCCACAGAGCAGCCGTTCGCGGTGATCAGCTCGCACACCACAGCCGAGAAGCGAGTGGGCTCCAGGCTGGGTGTGTCGGCTCAGAAAACCAGGACCATTGTTATTCTTAAACTAGAGGCCGGTGCCCGAGAGTCGTGCACCCAGCGGGGTGGGGAGGGGCCCTCAGCCCGGCCCGCGCCCTCTCGCAGTCTCATCGCCTTCTCCATCCGGGTCATTTGCGGCGTCGATGGGCAGCGCTGACTTGTGTGAATTTCTGCTTCACGTGAACTTGGCAGAACTTTTGCTCCAACCCGGACACCTGCGAACTAGAATGATGATCTTCAGAGCAGCATTCCAGTGAATGTAAAAGACAAGGGAAGGCCCGGCCAGCCTGGCTCAGGGGTGGAGCGTCGACCTAGGAACCAGGAGGTCGGGGTTCAGTTCCCGGTCAGGGCACAGGCCCGGGTTGTGGGCTCGATCCCCAGTGTGGGGCGAGCAGGAGGCAGCCGATCCATGATTCTCCCTCATTATTGATGTATCTCTCTCTCTCTCCTTTCCTCTCTGAAATCAATAGAAATAGATATTAAAAATGAGGAGACTTTCTGTGTATTGAGTTCAACACGTTTGCCCACGAAGAAGCTGGTTGGGGGCCCAGGTTGTGTCAGGGGATGGGGGGGGCCTGGGAACCAGGTGAGGCCGCAGGCTCCGCCCTGGCCCTTCCTACCTGCAGGCACCCTGCAGTCGGTACCCAGTGGCCACCAGGGGGCAGAGCCAGGAGGAAGGGAACGTGTGCGGAGCCCTAATGGGGGGTGGGGGCACTCACAGGGCCGAGGTGGCAGCCCGGCTGGCAGAGCGTTGTTTGTTAGGAGAGCATGGGGCCGTCGGAACCACATGCAGGAGGCTTTTCCCTTTTTTAATATATTTCATTGATTTCAGAGAGGAAGGGAGAGGGAGAGAGAAACATCAGTGATGAGAGAGAATCATGGGCCGGCTGCTCCTGCACGCTCCCCACGGGGATCGAGCCTCCAACCCGGGCCTGTGCCCTGACCGGGATCGAACCGTGACCTCCTGGTTCAGAGGTCGATGCTCAACCGCTGAGCCACGCCGGCGGGGTGGGACCGTCCCGTCATTGGAGAACTAGGATTGATTTCCAGGTGTTCTTTTCCGAACCTTCTGAACCAGAATGAATCCCCACCATCCCTCTGAGAGGAATAAGGGGAGAGCTACACGCTGTCTTGTTCATAAGAGTTGCCAGGGCTCTTCAGGAACTTTTAAATTAACTGAGGATGGATGCCTTCACTCAGCCGCGCTTTTTAATTTCCTATGTTCGCTCTGATGAAGATGTGTTTCTGGAAGATATGCCCTATCTGGTTCTTGTATAAGAAGTTTAATATCTCTCCCCCTTCCATCGGGCGAGTTAGGCATTTGACATTAAAAATAATCGCTCTTGGTGCTCCGGTTGCCGTCTGCATGCAGCGGGGGGAGGTGAAGAAGGATGGGGATTCATTTAGTTCTTCCTCCGAAGGGCCCTTTCCAAGCCTCATACCTAACCCCAATCTACCCCTGCCCCCCACAGATGCGCAGAATAAATAACACAGGGCGACAGCGTAAGTCCCCACGTCTAATCCAGGAAATGAATGTCTCGCAAGGAAATACGGCCGCGGATCTGTAAGAAAGTCACGCCGGCCTGTTCCTCTCCTTTGTTCAGCTGATGTGAGCCCCTGAGTTAGGCTCAGGGAGAAGGATCGCGGGAGACCCCGAGCACAACATTCTGTCCATGTAAGCCGCCCGTGCCAGTCCACGCCCCAGGGAGAGCCAGGTCCCACCCCGAGTCTTTGCGTTTTTATCAATACGTGTTTTAAAGTATTGATTTTTAGAGAGAGAGGAAGCAAGAGGGAGAGGGAGAGAGAGAAGCATCAGTGATGAGAGAGGATCACGGGTCGGCTGCCTCCTGCACGCCCCCCACTGGGGATGGAGCCCGCAACCCGGGCCTGTGCCCTGACCGGGAATCAAACCGGGACCTCCTGGCTCAGTGGCAAAAAATATCTCTCATTTTCCAGCGGACACTGACCTGTTCCTCTAAAACACGGCAGCCAGAGCCCCCACCCACCGCGGGGGTAGGGCACGTCCCCACGGAGCCCATTCTCCGTCCCCGTGTCCTCCCTGCGGGAGGCCGTGTGTGCAGACAGACGCCGCTCTGACCGGGGCCTGTGCGCTCACCTTTCTAATCCGCGTCGCCCAGCCCGGCCAGGGCCTCGGATGCCATTTGCCCCTTTGTGTCCGGTTCCCTCTCCGGTCCTATAAAACCCCTACGTCCACGTCAGCACCTGATACTCACTCTGGACTCACCCCCTCGCCCCACCCTTCCCCACGGGTGCCTCTCCTCTGTTCTTGGTTGTTCTGTCCGTTTGCTTTTCTCCCGCTCCTGTCCCGCGACCTCCCGGCCGCCCGTCCCCGGAGAGCCACGTGTTTACTAATATTCCCCGCTGTCACCGAACATTGCCGGCCGTGCAACTTGATGACGAGTTAATTAGGATTCTGTTTAATTTGATCAGAGCCCCTGGAACAAAATCATTTTATATTAAAAAATTACAACAATTTGATTGTTCCAAGGAAAGATTATTAGCGTGTCAATCAGGCAGCCAGGAAAACAGTTGTCATCAGGTAAGAAGATGAATCTTATCTGTGGGCTGGGAGCAGGCAGGAGGGCCCGGGGTGGGGGACAGGCTCCTATGTGGGCGTCTCGGCCCCCTGGCCAGGCCTGCAGGTGACAAGAAGGACACACAGGTGCTGCCTCCCCGAGGAAGGTTCTGGAAGGCAGCCACGCCGTCCCAGGAGCCTGGGCTTTGGGGGCAGAGATCAGCGTGTTTTGTTCATCCTCGCCAGAGGGCATTTGTTTCCCACTGATTCATTTTGAGAGAGAGAGAGAGAGAGAGAGACATCGATGTGAGAGAAACTCATCGATCGGTTGCCTCGTGCACGCACCTGGACGGAGGCCAGGGCTTGAACCTGCCTCTCGCGGGGCAGTGGGCACCGCTCCACCGGCCGAGACCCAGACCGGCCCGTCCAGCCCTGAGAGCCCCGAGGAGGCCCCTCCCGTCCAGCAGGACTTCGCCGAACAGGAGGCCTCCTCCCCAGCGTCAGCGCCTGTTCCCCAGGAATTGAACCCTGACCTCCTGGGTCATAGGTCAACGCTCACCACTGAGCCCCATGGCTGTTTTTAAATACCGTTAAGGCCAAGGCGAGCCGATCTTCAGGTCGGTTAGAAGAAGGTTCAGAAATGGGCCGGGTTCAGGCCGGGGGCCCCCATTCCCATCCCAAACGACCCCTAAGAGCAACCCCTGGCGCAATCAGAGGATGCGGCCGGAGGCGATGAGGGCGGGCCAGGCGCCCGACTTCCTGGGAGTGAGGTGAGTGGGGGCACCTGCCCCCCATTTCCCCCGGGCCCCCCGGGGTCGCCTGCTGGGCCCCCCGGGTCACCTGCTGGGCCCGCGGGGGTCGCCTGCTGGGCCCGCGGGGGTCGCCTGCTGGGCCCCCCGGGATCGCCTGCTGGGCCTGCCCGGGGTCGCCTGCTGGGCCCCCCGGGGTCGCCTGCTGGGCCCCCCGGGGTCGCCTGCTGGGCCCGGGCCGTGCGGGCTGTGCTCCTCCCCGGGTCCGAGCAGCCAGTGACTGAGGGGTGATGGGCACAACCACAGCGGTGGCTGCGAGCGGCCGGGATGTTACTCACAGTGACCGTCACCCCCTCGGCCTGAGGGCGGCCCCTGCATCACCGGGTTGCAGGCCCTCGGGAGCGTGGTGGACGCTCACACATCTGGGGACTCAGGGCAGGAGGCCTCAGCCCCCCACCTCCCCCCGTCCCTCACACTTTACAGACAGCAGATGAGCCACCGACAAGGTGCCATCCCTTGCCCGGCCCCCAGCCAGGCCCTGTGACTAGAGACCTGGCAGGGCTGCGGGCGGAGGCAGACCCTGGGCGCAGGAAACCGCGGGTCCCCCCAGCGTCTCCCAGTTAAGGGCGCAACCAGGGGAGCCCGCAGCCCGGGCCCTCGCCTCGCAGTGTCCCTGACGCTGCCCGGCCCCCCGCGGGAGACCAAGCGCGACGCTCAGACACGGAGGCTGTGTGCCCTCGTGCTCTACAAACACCTGGCGCTTCCCCGGAATGTAGGTTTGGGGAACCATGAATCATGCACGGAGCCGACGCCTCTCGCTTCTAGCTGATGCTCATTTACACCTCTTTTCAGCACGTGAGTAACACTTAGAGAGTAGCCCGTGACCGCATGGCGCCTGTGTGCGTGCGTGCGTATGTGTGCATGTGTGTGCGTGGGCCTGTGTGTGTGCGTGGGCCTGTGTGTGTGCGCGCGCCTGTGTGCGTGTGCACGCGTGTGCGCCTGTGTGCGTGTGCACGCGTGTGCGCATGTGTGCGTGGGCCTGTGTGCACGCGCACGTGTGTAGGTGTGTGCATGTGTGCGTGTGCGTGCGCCTGTATGTGAGAAAGGAATTCACCTACATGCCCTCCTGCAGTGAGTGTGAGCCGGGCATCCGTGCCGCCTGCTCTGTGTGTGAGCCCCACGCGGGGGAGGAAGGAGCATTGCCCGGGAGGGGCTGTTTGCGGTCCCTCCGGCTGGGGGCCTGGAGCTGCTCTGAGCAGCACCCCCGCACCCCCTCCAAGGCCTCACCCCCGGGCTGCTCTGCTCTGCAGCTGAGAGCCCAGCTGCTGGGGCGTGGGCCCCCCACATCTGAAGGGGCACGGCCGGCCACGCAGCCATCTGCCGAGCTCGGGAGTGAAGGGCAGCTGCCGACAGATGTGTCCACACGGCCACGGAGAGACGCGGCCACGCGTGCCCGGCCCTCCCGGTGGCGGCTCCAGCTGGTGCGGCTCCTGGGCAGACAGACAGCTGTCCACCTGCAGCTGCATGAGCTGCTTAACTCTGAGGTTCAGAGACAGACCGACTGCGCCAGGTGGGGAAGCTGCTCTCCGCCCCTGTGACCCACGGGCCGGAGCAGCCCCTTCGCTCCCACGCAGGCCCCAGGCCCCGTGCAAGGAGCTGGCCGCGCGCCCCGCCCTCCCGGCCCCTTCACGCCTCGCGCGCCTGGCGCTCGCTGGCAGGTTTCATGGAACATCTGCACCTCAGCTCGCGCTCCCGCCCCGGGGGTCTGAGCCTGGGACGCTGCGCCCGAGGTTTCTCCCGGGGGAGGGAGAGAGACAGCTGCTCCCGCCATGATGGGCGGAGGGCTGAGCAGTAAACTTGGGGTGCCCCGGGCCAGGGATGGCGCCGAGGTGCTCGGGGGACCCCTGCTCTTTCCAGAGAAGTGGGCTCTCTGAGAACTGCATTTTCACATCTTCGTCGTCGGTGATGGAGCACCCAGGGCTGCTCAGGGCGGGGATCCCCCCACATGCTTGTCTTTCTGGGAGCGGGAGGAAGGCAGGGGCATGTCTGTGGGGCCCCTGTAGATCCTGAGCCCCCAGTGGAGATGTTGTGAGAGCGCAGCCAGGCAGCTGGCGGTGAGCTGGGCAGAGGGTGCAGAAGGCTTGTGGGGGGCACAGTGGAAGCCCCTCTCCCCCAACAAGCCTGCAGGGCTCTCTGCCCAGCCTTCCTGGGAGCTGGATCCCCCGCCAAGACTGCGGGCTGCAGTGTGAGCTGTCCAGGGTGCTGGTCACGCTCAGCCCTGCCCAGAGCACAGGGGTTCGCCCCGCAGAAGCGGGACTCCGCCTGCTCCCCCCCTGCCCCCCCACCGACTCCGCACTCCGCACCCCTGGACACCTGGCTCTGCCCATCAAGCCGACTTCCCAGCCTGTTTGCCAGTCTTGCGGGAGCGCGTCTCAGCTGCGATTTCTTTCTCTCCCTTCCACAGGCACGTGAAACACTCCCACCACGTTTCACACAATCTGGGAAGTCTGAAGAGTCTCTAATCTTTGAAGATGCTGGTAGTCAAGTTAGAGCTTTAAAACGGAAAACTTTCAAGTGAGAAAAAAGTCCCCTAAAAAAACGAGAAACCGACAGCGGGGGCCCACGGCAGCTGCTCTGTGGTGGCTCTGGAGCGGCATTGCCCTCATCGGATCACTTCCTTTATTATTATTATTTAAATATATTTCTATTGATTTCAGAGAGAGGAAGGGAGAGGGAGAGAGAGAGAAAAACATCAACGATGAGAGAGAATCATTTATCACCTGCCTCCTGCACGCCCCCTGGGGATGGAGCCTGCAACCCCGGCCTGTGCCCTTGACCGGGAATGGAACCCTGACCGCCTGGTTCATAGGTCGACGCTCAGCCACTGAGCCAGGCCGGCTGGGCCTCTGGAAAACGCCTGTGTTCACACCCAGGGCCGGTCCCCGGGCTGGGATGCCCTGATGAACGGTCCTCTCTTTATAGTAGGGAGTCTCATTCCTCAAAGGGCCCTGCCCGACAGTTCAGCTCAAGAAACAAACATAGTAACAGTGACAAGTGCCATCTCACTGTGGGCCGGCCCCTGAACAAACGCGGCCTTCAAGCCCACATATCCCCTCAGGCTATTGTTATAGTTATGCCCGTTTCACAGACTAGAAAGTTGAGGCCCAGGGCCGAGTTGATGAAGCTCATGCAGCAGATGAGTGATGGGGCTGAATCGGAACTCAGCTCTGTCTGAATCCACATCTCAGGACCCTCACGGGTGTTCCTCTCGGGCACAGCGGGCAGCCTTGTGTCTCGGGCACAGCGGGCAGCCTTGTGTCTCGGGCACAGCGGGCAGCCTTGTGTCTCGGGCACAGTGTCTCGGGCGAGGGCCTGGGGCCCAGGCAGAACCGGCTTTCCCTCCCGCCTGACTTTCCCTCCAGCCTGAACGTCTCTGCTGCCTGAGGCCGGCAGTTAAACGCACCCTGCAGCTGAGAGGAGCAGCACCCCCTCCCTTTCTCCCGGGGCCGCCATCCCTTAAGCTCCAGGTCCTTTTGTCTAACGAGTGGCTGTTCTTTCAGAAGACAGCCAGGCGGCCCCCTGCTGGTGAAGGCTCCTGGCTCGGGGCCAGTGGGTGTGCAGGGAAGCCTGCCGGGAAACAGGGGAAGAGGGCTGCGCGCCGTTCCGTGTTGATGGAGCCGGACACGGGCTCTGAGTCGGGTCACGCCGCCTCGGTCGGCCGGCCTCGGGCATGTCTCCATTGGGTCCGATGGGGAGTGGGGGGGACGGCCAGGGCCTGGCGCACAGCAGCGGGTTCCACACCGTAGGATGCGGTGTCTTTGGTGAAACAGCCAGGCGAGGTCGTGGGCGGGTCCCGGGGACAGGTGCGCGGCTCGGACAGTCACAGCTGGCGGGAGTCGGACCCTGGCCCCGGGCAGGGCTCCAGCCAACGGTTCTTGTTTTGAAACATGAACATTGTTGAGTTTTCTTGCGAAGTTTTCTGCAAACCCTGCTCAGTAAAAGCTTCTCCTCTCCCCGGCCTGGCTGGACGCTTCCCCCAGGGTCATCCCAGGTCACACGAGGGCCTTAAACCCCAGCCCCCCAACTTCCCACCCAAGGCCCCTCCTTCCGGGGAGGGGAGATCTCGGGAGGATTTTCTCCTCTGAGTGGAGACGCCTGAGACTGCCAGCAGCCAGCACAGCCCGGCTGGGGGGGCCTCAGCCTGGGCACCAGGGGGTCGCAGGTTCAAGTCCCAGTCGGGGCACAGGCCGGGTTTGGGGCTCAATCCCCAGGGGAGGGTGTGAGGGGCAGCCAACCAAATCAATGTTTCTATCTCTCTCCCTCTCCCTTTCTCTCTCTAAAATAAAAAAATGTATATATTTAAAAAATCCAGCTCTGTCTCCAGCCAGAGAAGGGGGACAGGAAGGAAGTGGGCGGGGGTGAGAATTCTTGGAAGAGGACCTCGAGGACACTGGGTCATGGTCGCCATGTGCCTGAGGGCCAGGGCTTTGATATGCCTCCAGCCCTGTGTTTAACAAAAGCCCAGCCTCCCGGCAGCAGCCTGGGGCCTTGGGGGGCCTTTGGGGGGCGGGGGAGCACGTGGCTTCCTACTGCACCTGCTTCCCAACGCAGGCCTGACTCGGATGAGTGAGCTGCCCTCTGACCTATAGAAACTGCTGCTGGTAACGCCTCGTAATGCGCCACGGCCCCAAAGCCCCTCTCAGCCCCGCGCCCCCACCCTCCTCCCGCCTCCCTCACCAGCCCTGTGGCGCCCTAGTCTGTCTTTCTTCTTTTTTCCTTTCCTTCCTTCCTTTCTTCTTTTTCTTCCTCCCTCCCTCCCTCCCTCCTTCCTTCCTTCCTTTCCTTCTTTCCTTTTCCCTGCCTGCCTTCCTTCTTACATATTTTTATTGGTCTCAGAGAGGAAGGAGAGGGAGAGAGATGCAAACATCAGTGATGAGAGAGAATCATGGATCGGCTGCCTCCTGCACGTCCCCCACTGGGGATCAAGCCCACAACCTGGGGCCTGTGCCCTGACCAGGAATCGAACCCTGACCTCCTGGTTCATAGGTCGATGCTCAACCATTGAGCCACCCTGGCCGGGAACCTCGTGTCTCCTTGTACTCTCACCGCAGGCAGCAGAGCAGGCGCAGGGGGTGGGCTGAGATGGAGCAGGCCGACCCACCTTGGCCGGGGTGCAAACACAGCGCCTGCGGTTTCCGGGGGCCCAGCCTCGCCCCCCAGCCCAGGCCCTGAAGACGAACTCCAGCCCCAGCATGTCCCCCGCTCCCTGCTTCCCGCAACACGGAGGGGGCCCTCCAGCGCCCGCGAGCCAGCCGCAGCCCGTGCAGCCCCACCCGGGGCGCGGCCTCACTTGGTTCACAGCCGAGGTATTAATTTCCCTTTCTGGTTGCTTGACTCCCAGCAAGAGGCGTGTCAGGGCCACAGAGAAGCAATTAAATTGATTTTCATCTTCGTCAGGGAAGATAACAGGCCGCCCTGTCTTCTCATTTAAATAATTAAAGTTTCAGGAGGTATTATTTCTGGCTTTAAAGAAATGGGCATCTTCATGTAATAGGATCCTGGTAATTATGTACTTAATGGGTCTTAATAAGTTAATCATGGGTTTTTCATTTAAAATGTGATTTTTTTTTTTTACTTATTAAACTTTTATTTGTTACAATATCTTTGCATTGAAGGAGGGGGAAAACGCGAAGAAGGAGAGGTACAAACAGGCCCCCTGTGTCTGGCTATTTGTTTAAAAAAATATATTTTTTTTTACAGAGAGGAAGGGAAAAGGATAGAGTTAGAAACATCGATCAGCTGCCTCCTGCACACCCCCTACTGGGGATGTGCCCGCAACCAAGGTACATGCCCTTGACTGGAATCAAACCTGGGACCCTTCAGTCTGCAGGCCGACGCTCTATCCACTGAGCCACACCGGTCAGGGCTCGCGCCTCGTTATTAACCCTGACCCAGAACCCCTCCTCGTTCCCCGTGTGTTGGACTTAAGTTTGAAGCAATATTTATATCTTCCGGTGCCTTTAAAGGAAGCCCACTTCTCTTCACGATATTTTTTTAAAAAAATGTATTTTTATTGATTTCAGAGAGGAAGGAAGAGGGAGAGGGAGAGAGAGAGAGAGAGAGAGAGAGAGAAAGAAACATCAATGATGAGAGAGAATCATGGACCGGCTGCCTCCTGCACGCCCCACACTGATGATCGAGCCTGCAACCCGGGCCTGTGCCCCGACCGGGAATCGAACCGTGACCTCCTGGTTCATAGGTCGACGCTCAGCCCTGAGCCGCGCGGCGGGGCCATGACAACGTGTTTCATTTCAACGGCGATGGGGTGCTGGGCTCCGATGAAACTCTCCTTAGAGAACATCGGGCACATTCACGTTGCCTGGAGCCGCTTTAAACTTTTAAAACTGCCCCAGGGACTTGGAGAAACACCGAGAGACACTGCGAGGGCTCCCCTCGCCTTCGCTGTCTTCCTCCTCACCCCAATAGTGTGGGACGCGCTGGGAGCCTTTCGGAGAAAAGGGAGCCAGGCAGGGCTCACAGGCCGCGTGCCCCCCCCCACCCCCCCCCCCCCCGCCCCCGGCATGCGGGGTTGTCACGCAGGTGCGGCGGGACGCGGGGCCTTGCACAGCAGCTGTCCTCAGCCGTGTCCCCAGCGCTGGGCGAGTGGCTCCGGAGCAGGCATGTGGTCCCGGGGGCCAGGTCCCCGTTCAGGGCCCAGTGGCGGGAGCGGTTCGCCGGGTCTCAGACCCGCGTCCTCTTTCGGGACGTGAACCTGATGAGCGGGAGGACCCGTATCCAGCTCTCGCCTCGTCTCAGGAACAGGTAATCTCCGACTATTCGGCGGGTTTGCAAGCATGAACCCGTTAATCCTCCTGGGAACCCCCGGACGACGGAAACGAGAAGGAGGCACCGTGCCCTTCGGTCAGCGCCGCCTGGGGCAGACTTCACAAATCCTGGGTCCCGAGGAGACTGGCCGGGCCATTACGGAGGCCCACGAGGAGACAGGGAAGGGAAGGCAGACACAGGGGCAGAGGAGGCGGGGACTTCTCTCTGCCACAGGCCGAGTGAGAAACCATCTGAGGGAGTCGCCCGCCTTGCACAGGCCCCTCCGCAGGACGTGCCGGAGACAAGCTCGGCCGTACGTCGGCCGTGGAAGCGTGTCCCCGGCGAACACGCAGAGGCGACGCGGGATCGAGGGCACAGGCAGACGGGGGCGCGTCTCAGCACATCCGGGAGCGAGGGGCCGAGCGAGGTCACGGAAGAGGCGACGAGGGGCTCTGAGCAGCGTCCCTCCGCCGGAGCAGCCAGGAAGCGGCTGGAAGACGGAACGTGCTTCCACATCGAGACCGTCAACCAACCTCGCAGCAACGGGCGGAGCTGCTGTTTCTTCGTGAGGAAGAGGCTCAGCTCCAGGGATGAAGGACTTCGCTGCCAGACCCTGACTTCCCGCGAGGTAACCAGAGACCAGTGACCACGTGACAGGGGGCTGTCTGCAAAAACCATTTGGAAAAACCACTTCACAGGTGGGTGGCTGTGGCCCTGCACCACCAGCACCAGCAGAGGGAGGGCTGGCGTCCAGAATGCCCACACTGCAAAGCTCAAAATGCCAACAAAACTTTCAACAACACTTGCAAGACACCAGGAAGTACGGCTTACCCACAGGAAAAAATACACGCCTGGAACTTTCCACGTCAGGAAGCGACTCTCTGTGACCACCTGTATTCAGGCCTCTGAGAGAGAGAGAGAGAGAGAGAGAGAGAGAGAGAGAGAGAGAGTGTGTGTGTGTGTGTGTGTGTGTTTGTATGTGCAAGTGTGTTTGTATGTGTGTGTTTGTGTGGAGTGTGTACGTTTGTGTGAGTGTGTATATGAGTGTGTGAGTGTGCATTTGTATGTGAGTTTGTGAGTGTGTTTGTGTGTGTTTAAGTGTGTGTGTATGTGTGTGAGTGAATGTGTGTGTTTATATGTGTATGTTTGTATGTGTAAGTATGCGTGTGTATGTATACGAGTGTGACTGTGTAAGTGTATGAGTGTGTGTGTGTGTGAGTGGATATTTGTGTGTGAGTGTGTGTGGGCATTGCCTGTGTAAGTGTATGAGTGAGTGTGAGTGTATCTGTGTGTGTGAGTGTATGAGTGTGCATGTGAGTGTGTGTGTGAGTGTGTATGTGTGTGAGTGATTGTGTGAGTGTATGAGTGTGCATGTGAGTGAGTGTGAGTGTGTGTGTCCTGGGCACATTCTTGGACGTCTGGGCCTTGATTTTGTTGGGTGACGTTTGCGTGGGTTTGGGATGTTTCCCTCTGAAGCTGCGTGTGCGGGGGGGGGGGGTTGCTGCTGAACCCTCGGCACTCAGGCGGCGCTTGGCTACGTTTCCGGCCCTGAGCAGTAGCGCAGCGAGAGAGAGAGCTCTCTGTGCACACTTCTCGTTCAGTATTGTTTCTTATCTCCAAATCTCCTCCGTAAAACATTGCGACGCCCTTTCTCTCTGTTGTTCACCACTCCTACCAGCGGCAGGCGACCTTTTCCTCCCTGCGTTTTGCGATAAAGCTATGGCCTGGGCGATATCTCACCAACCTGAGAAGCGGGGTCCACAGACCCCAATCCTCTCAATGAAGGTTCCAGACGCTGGGAGGTGAGTGCAGTGAGAGGGGCCTGCTCAGCTCCCCGCCCAGCCCCGGGGTCTGCTGGGGTCTGGCTGTGTCCTGGCCGCGGTGCGAGGCCACCCAGCCATGGCTGCGCCCTCTGGCTCCCAGGTCACCGGCTCCCATCAGCCTCCCACAGGAGGAAGGTGGAAATTCTCGGAATCCCGGGAACCTCCCAGTTACTTGTGCCCATTTCCCTGGCCTCACCCGGGGAGGTGGAGGCAGAACTCTGGGACCCCTCCCTCTGCTCCCCCCTCCCACTAACAGCCAACCTCCCGTCCCCCTCTGTCTCCCCACCCCCCCGTGTCCCCCGTGTCCCCCGCCCACAGCACTGAGGACAGCGCTGAGGACGCGGGCGGGTGTGGCTGCACTTCTGTTATTTTCAGGGGGTGCCGTAGGCATGAGCTTGGCAGGAGCGGCACCCCCACCTCACGAGGATTCCAGATCCCAGTTTGAATCTTGTACCCTCATTTCTATAAACGAATCCTTGTCTTTTATTATTAATATTATTATTATTATTATTATTTAACCAGGGCCTAAGTACCTGTTTGGGGGTAAATGCACGAGGTGGGTCCAGGAGACGCACGGTCTCTGCTGGTTTCGTCACATTCTACCCTCACGGCCACGTTCACTAGCCCCCCCTCCTGGCTCCTGCCCCTCCGTCAGGCCCCCTCCCTCCGTCCTCATGGAGAGATCATCCCAGGTGAGACGTTGGGGAAAGTGCTGGGACCCGGAGCTGGGCTCCAGCCGCTCCTCTCCTGGCACCGAAACCTAGAGGCTCGCTTCCTTCCAACGAGAGCTCAGAGCTTCCGCCCCAGGACGGGCGAGCGGAGGCGGCTTCTCCACCTGCTGTGCAATCCGGCGCCCGCTGCCCGCTGTCCGGTGCCCGCTGTCCGGTGCCCGGTGGGACGGCCTTGGAAAGAGACGGAATGACAGGCAGGAAGGGCCGAGCCTTGGCTGTGGTGACGCCGGCCCAGGCCCAGGCCCAGTGCTGCTGCGCGGCCGTGGGAGCTGAGGACTTACCTCGGCCGAGGCGTCCCGTTCAGGCAGCGGAGACCCGGCCGCGGCCACATCTCAGCCGCCACCTCTCGGCGACTCGTCCCGCAGCCCGGCTCGGTAAAACGGGTAAAACACGGGACCAACGAGTTAGCGGCACACCCTGCAGCAAGATGCAGAGCCAGCACAGGGCCCGGCCATGCAGGAGGCGCCTCATGCCCCAGAACGGGGCCCGGGATCCCCAGACACTGAGGAGCGGCCGCAGGACACCCCCGAGCCGGCTCCCTCCTGGGTCACAGGTCGGCGCTCAACCGCTGAGCACGCGTCTCTGCACTCCAGCCGTTGCCCCTATCGAAGCTGCTACGGTCCCTCCTTCAACCTTCCGCTGGGCGCTGCGGGGAGAGAGGGAGGTGCCCTACAGCAGCTCCGAGAGCCGAGGGCTGGCTCCGCCGGCTGGTTAACGGGGTTGGAGTCTGTTCCTTTAGTCGTCTGTCCCTCCTGCCCGTGTAGACACCACCTGGCAAATGCTTCTTCTTGGCAGCCCGTTAGGAAATCAGCCGCCCACGGCGTCGGGGACCACTTCCTGGGGGTGTGGCTCGCCCTGAGGAAAACCCGGGGTGCCGCTGCGTTTGCATCCCGACAACCAAGCAGATGCTGAAGCTCACCAACGCGGCTGGTATTTGGACTAACCAGTGACGGGCCCACCGCGTTGTGGGCATTTTAATAAACATACCCCGGGTCAGCAGCACGCGGCCTGGTCTCCTCATTGAGGAAGGAGGCTGCGGCTCACGCTGGTCGGGGCATTACTCTGCCTTTGCCCCTGGAAGCTAATTAAGTAAATGAATTTCCCCAGGTTTCCTCCAACACCTCCCACGCAAGAGACGGCCAGGAAGCAGAGATGTCAGAGCCACATTTCCAGCTCCTTGCAAACTACACAGTGCGAGGGGCTGAGCCAGGGCGTGGCCACGGGGCAAACATGTCACAGTCTTTGTCCTGACAACTCTGACGAGTCCCCTAGTTGCGGCGATCTGGCTAGCGGCTCGCTAAACCCGTTTTCCCACCTTCCTTGGCAATTTAGCGACGTCATATTTCCCCCTTGAGGTTAGGTGTGGATATAGGACTACGTCCTGAGCACGGGTTGTAGACACAGGTGATGAGCCACACTTTTACTAAAGCCCAGCCACGGCCGGCGTGGCTCAGGGGTTGAGCATAGACCTATGAACCAGGAGGTCATGGTTCGAGTCCTGGTCAGGGCACAGGCCGGGTTGTGGGCTCGCCATCAATGCCTTTTTGCTCCCAGCACGTTGTGAGCCGCTCTGGCCAGTCCCGGCCGTAGCTGGGATGTTGTCACAGCCTCCTCTGGGGAGGGGAGAATGAGTTGCAATCTCGGGAAAAAAATCACTTTAGTGAAGTTTGCAAACACGAAGCCAAGTGTGGAAATCACCCTAAAAAGACCCCCAAAACCAGGACGCCCGTGGGCGCCGTCACAGAGCAGGAGCGGGTGCGGTCAGGTGGGGCGCTGCTCCTGTCGTCCTGACGCGATGCCGCTTTCTCCCGGCTCTCCCGGCTCTCCCGGCTCTCCCGGTGCTGAGCGCGCTTTCCTGGCCGCATCCCCGTGATTCCTGTCGTTGGTTTCACTCTCCGAGGCCCGATCGGCGGGTCCGCCTTGAGCGCATTATGAAATATGAATCTATTTAAAAATTCATCGTAAACCAATATGAATTCAATAAAATATTTTAATCCGAGGCATGAATATTTTATACCTTTGCACAGACATGCAGATTTCCAAGCCGTCTGCAGGTCGCTGACAGGCCTCTGGGTGGGCTGGGCGCACGTGGGCTCTGGGCTGCCTCCCTGGGCCCCCAGGTCAAAGTGAAGGTCACGTTTACTCACCCCTGGAAGGGTGCAATGGCCACCCATACAAAAGTTCTTTTTAAAAATAAATGTTTTTTTTTCATGATTTCAGAGAGGAAGGGAGAGGGGGAGAGAGAGAAACATCCATGATGAGAGAATCACGGACTGGCTGCCTCCTGCACGCCCCACACGGGGGATCCAGCCACAACCCAGGCACGTGCCCTGACCGGGAATCGAACTGTGACCTCCTGGTTCATAGGTCGGCGCTCAACCACTGAGCCGCACTGGCTGGGTGATAGGAAAGTTCTTGACAAACATAAAGATCAATAGAAATGTTATTTACTGCCACTGTTACCTGTATCTGCCGACGGTGCTGTGAAAACAGGCCGGGACCCCGCCCAGGGTGGGAGGCATTTGGCTGTGGGGAGGGGAGCTCTCGGCACGCGGTGCAGCCCTGGTTTGGGGAGGTATCCCCCCCCCCCGCCCCGCCCGTTTTCTGTCTGTGAACCTGGTGGGGCTCCTGATAAGCACATCATCTTTTTTAAAAAAGGAAATGGCTTTGTCAGGGAATCGCTGTGTCAGGAGGTCGTGTGCCTCCCAGATGAGGAAAAGGCCAATTTCTCACAAAAAGGCAAAACCTCCCGTTTCCAAAGGTTGAGTCTAATGTGACTGAACTACTTTCAAAGGGCGACGCGCAGGTCACGGGAAAGTCCCGGTGAAGAGCAGTCCCCGGGACTGAACGTTTCCTTGGGTTCGAGGGCGGCGGCGTTTGAATGCGGTTTGACCTCCTGCCTTTTGGCATTTGGCTCCTCTGACGGGAGCGTCTGCCCGGACGGAACTGTCTCCGCGTGTCGTCGGAGGCCAAGCCAGCCCCCAGGTCCTGGCGCAAAGCACACAGGCCATTTCGACAGCGTTCCTGGAACTCTCGCTGAGACATGTCAGGGGAAATTGCAGGATTTTAAGTGTATTTTTACAAAACAGGTCATTACGCCTGCCCCGCAGCCTCGTTCGCCTGTCTCTCACGTTCGCCAGGCACAGAGGGGACCGCCGCTCGGATTTCTATGAAAAGGGATTAGCCTCATTTGCTTATGACCTTCACGCGAAAGGGCAGCAGGATCCTGTGACAGGTGCCTTTGGGGGCTGGCTCCATTACTCCACAGACGTGAGGTTCACCTGTGGGCTGTGGAATAGTCCATCGTTTGAATAGACCACGATTTGTTTCTCCGTCATTTGAATAGACACAATTTATTTCTTAACTAGAGGCCTGGTGCATGAAATTCGTGTGTGTGTGTGTGGGGGGGCGGTTTCCCGCAGCCCAGCCTGCACCTTCTCCAATCTGGTACCCCTTGGGGGATGTCTGATGGCAGCTGGACATCCCTCTCACAATCTGGGACCACTGGCTCCTAACTGCTCACCTGCCTGCCTGCCTGATCGCCCCTAACTGCCCCCCCCCCCCGCCTGCCTGATCACCCCTAACTGCATCTGCCTGCTGGCCTGATTGCCCTTAACTGCCCCCCCGCTGGCCTGGTTGCCCCACACAGCCTGCTGTTCAGTCGTTACTGTGACGGCGTCCTGGGCAGTTTGCGCATTCCTCTATTATTAGTATAGATTCGTGCCACTTAATGTTGGAGTGGCGGTGGTTTCTGTCTGCGGCTGTCAAAATTAATGCTGCTTTGAACAGCTGTGTGCATGTCCGTCATTTGGTGCAAACAGATAGAAACAAACGGTTCTCAGGAGGGCAGACCTAGGGGTGAGGTTGCTGGTACGTGAGCATGGAGGTGACCAGCACTGTCCGAGATGATGGTTTCGACCTCCTCACCAGGCTTTCCAGGATCAGCCATTCTGGTGGGGGGACAGTGGCACATATTTGTGGCTTCAATTTACGTTTCCCGAGTGACACTGTTCCCACATGTGCCGACGACTTGTGAGTCCCCGTTCGGGACGTGCCCTGCAGCAGGGAGGAAACCGTCTCCCAGGAGGCCCATGTCCTGCCCTGCAGCCTGGGCGCAGGTCAGGTTCCCTGGCAGAGGATGGAGCCTGCAGGTGGTCAGCTGACCTCACACTCAGGAGGTCATCCAGGTGAGGCCCGTGTCATCCGAGAGGCCGTAAGAGTGGGAGAGGGGGGCAGAGGACAGGCCCGGGGTGCCGTGGGAGGAGGGCTCGGCTCCATGGTGCCGACTCTGAAGGTGCCTCGGACGCTGACACGGCCAGGAAGCGGTCTGTCGCGGACCGTGCAGGCGCGCAGCCCGCTGGTACCTGGGTTTCACAACGGCACCACGGTCAGCTTCTGCACCACAGAACTACAGGGCACTCTGGTGGAAAACTTTTTCATTGTTCTTTTCCTGTAATGAGCATGAATTAATTTCACAAAATCTATGAACGTCATTTTCTAAAAACAGTTTAAAGAGAGACAGCAGCAGAGCCACCCTGGGCGTGGTCCGTCCTCCTCCCCTTTTCCTAAAATACCCGAGGGAGAGCCTCTCTGTTTGATCTTGAAAGACGCTGCGGCTGAAGCGTCCTCGTCCTGGTGAGCCTGATGCGGTCCACTGTCATTTGGGGATCACTAGCGAAGGGGGCTCCTTCGCCTCGGGGCTCCCAGCACCCCGTGTCAGGCGGTACAACCTTGCATACCCCAGCTTCCCCCGTTTTATGTATTTATTTAATATGTTTCTATTGATTTCAGAGAGGGAGGGAGAGGGAGAGAGAAACATCAATGCTGAGAGAGCATCATGGATCGGCTGCCTCCTGCACACCCCCCACTGGGGATTGAGCCCACAATCTGGGCCTGTGCTCTGACCAGGAATCAGACCCCGACCTCCTGGTTCATAGGTTGACGCTCAGCCATTGAGTCCCTCTGGCTGGGCTCTCATCAATGTTTCTCTCTCCCTCTCCCTCTCCCTTCTTCTCTCTGAAATAAATAAAAAGCATTAAAAAACAAAACAAACAAACAAAAACCCCAGACTGATGTGCTAGCCGGTGGACGAGAACATGGGCCATTTTATTTCTCTTGTTAATGATCCCAACTCCTTGTAGAAACTCTGTCCTCCGCGTGGTATTTCCACGGCCGCCCGGGCCAGCGTCCTCTGAGCTCAGTGATATTTCACAACGAACCCCATGCTTAGCAGAAGCAGCGGGAAACGGATGTCAAGTCCGCGAATCGCAGACGAACAAATTCTCGGGGTCGGGAGGTCAAGCAGCGGAGCGGTGCCCGCGCCAACATGCGGGCGGCCTCCGGGCTCAGCCGGCCCTGCGGCCCAGACACAGTCAAACCGAACGGCGGCCGGGCTGCCATTCCCACGATGCCTGAGGCTGTGTGCAGGGGAGATATCTACGTGAGGTCGCCGTGGGGAAGAGAAAACGTAAGAAATGCTGTTTCCACCTCGTAGTCCCGATAACAGAGAGCACCAGGAAAGGAATCTTAAGATTCGGTCAGCATTTTATTTTTTTATTTTAATTATAAAAAATGTATTTTTATCGATTTCAGAGAGAGCAAAGGAGAAGGAAGAGAGACAGAAACATCAATGATGAGAGAGGATCATGGATCGGCTGCCTCCTGCACGCCCCACACTGGGGATGGAGCCCTCAACCCAGGCCTGTGCCCTGCCCGGGAATTGAACCGTGACCTCCTGGCTCCTAGGTCGACGCTCAGCCACTTTCTTGCTCCCACAGACATGACACGTTTGGAACATAAACTGGAGAACATGAGCAGGGCTGGCTTCGGGTAAAGGTGTTTATCAGTATGTATAGTTTTCCTACCAGAGACCGCCCGGGTGGCCTGTGACGCTGGATGCGGCAGGCGGGCCAGCGGGAGCCCTGTGTCATGTACCTGCCGGTCCCGGGGGCTGGGGGTCCTCACACTATTCTTTTCTAATTGAGGCACCGGTCGGCCTGATGGGCTTCAGGAGAAGGAGGGCTCCTCCCACTCGAAGGCAGGGCCTCCTTCTCACCCTATTTACGAGGCAGCACCGTCAGGACCGACTCGGAGACACTGGATGTGGTCAGAGAAGCGGACGTGAGAGGCTGGTCAGAGAGAGCCCACGGGCGCGGGCCGCGGCGCAGTGGCCGTGAGGAGGCCGTGTTTATGAAAACGATGCCGAGATTTCATCCCTTCCTGCCCCCGCCTCTGCCCACCTGACATTACACTGCGGCGGTTTCCACGGCAACGGCACACACGCTCCCTCTCGGCTGACCCGAAGGTCAAGCCCTGCTGTGGCAACAGAAATGCTCAGAAGCACCTCCACTCCTAAGGAAAACAAAGACGCCAAAGCTATGCAAAGAGCAAAAGCAAAAAAAAAAACAAACAAAAAAACAAAAAATAGGGCAAGAAAAATCCGCTGCCCGTCTTGCAGCAAAGAGAGCACACCAGGGCTTCATCACAAGGGAAGTGGGAAACAATGGAGGGGGTGGTGCTGGGGGAGGCGCTGTGCCTCCCTCCCCGGCCCTCCCCGTGGCCCCTGCCTGCCTCACGCCTGCACCCCCGTGTCCAGTTCCATGGGCTTCCGTTTTCTAAAGGGTCTCCTTTCCTGACTTAAGAAGTTGTTTGGTTGTGACTCATAGGGAGTGTTGACCTTTGCCTTTAATAGAGACAGGCGAAGCCGGCTGCTGTGGCGCAGAGGGCCTCTGTGCACCAAGAGGTCTCTGGTTCGACGGTTCGGTTCCTGGTCGGGGCACAGGCCTGGGTTGCAGGCTCCATCCCCAGTGGGGGGTGTGCAGGAGGCAGCTCATCGATGTTTCTCTCTCATCGTTGATGTTTGTATGTCTCCCTCTCCCTTCCTCCCCCTCTCTCTCAAAAATAAATCAGTAAAAACATATTTAAAAAATGAAATAAAGAATACAGAGAGGTTACACTGAGGAGGGGATGGCGGTATGAGACGTTTCAGCCGAGGGCGGGAGGTGGGCCCCTGTCCGTAGCCCCTTCCGTTTGGTTTAGCCGCTCGGTGCTTTGGCCTTCGAGTAACAAACACTCAGGGTGGGTGGGTCTGCGCAGGAAGGTGGACGCACTGGTGCCCGTCTCCAAGGCCCAGGTCCAGAGAGAGGGTTTTACCTGGCCTCTGGGTCTGCTCCTTTGGGGTTTTCTTCCTTTTTCTTTTTTAAAAAAATGTTTTTATTGATGTCAGAGAGGAATGGAGAGGGAGATGGAGAGAGAGAAACATCAGTGATGAGAGAGAATCATGGATCGGCTGCCTCCTGCACGTCCCACTGGGGATGGAGCCCGCAACCCGGGCCTGTGCCCTGTCCTGGATTTGAACTGTGACCTCCTGGTTCATAGGTCAACGCCCCACCCCTGAGCCATGCCGGCCGGGCCGGGGGTTCTCAGCTGTGACTGCTGCGTGCTGACGGCTCTCACGGTAGCAGACGCCTGACGCGGGACTGACGGGACCGGCCCGCAGTGAAGACGAGAGGACTTCTTCTCCAGGCCCCTCTCACACGGCTCCCTCAGCTCCCGGGTTCTGGCTGCTCGAGGGCGCCCCGTGAGTCCGCACGGAGCTGCGCTGACTGGCTGTGGGCCTGCGCGCCCCCCTGGCCGTCGAGGGCCAGTCCCCTGCACGGCACAGGGCTGCATGGCCGAGGCAGCGCTAACTGTGCAAAACTGGGCCGTGGCCACGAAGGAGTGGGGGGAGGGGGTGCCGGGAAAGCGCCGCAGGAGAGAGGGTGAACGCCCGCAGGAAGCAGACGCCTCGCCCACTTCCCACGGCGCCAGCACCCCACGCACGTGAGCATGGGAGCCCCTGTGCACCCGAGTCCCATCGCACGTCTCATGGGAGTTCTGTTTTCCGACTGTCCTGGTCTCAAGATGAAGGGATCACTATTCCCTAGGAAGGCGCCTTCCTTCACCTGGGAGTCTGAAATCAATGACTGAAAACATCAGGGGCCCGGCCTGTGCCCGGTGGGCCCGCGCCCGTGCCAGGCAGACGCTTGCTGAGGGTCTGGGCTCCACGGCCGGAGGCGACCGCTGACCAGAGAGGCAGACGGCGTGGGGCGAGAAAGACCGCGTTTGGTAATCGCCACCCGGCGGCCAGCGGCTTCTCTGGGAGGTGACTGCCCTTCCCAGGCGACGACCGCCCTCACTCAGCTGTCAACTGCTTCGTTCTGTTATCTGGTGACAAGGGAAGTTTTCACGTGACAACCTGTCCCTGCAGCTGCGGTGGGTTTGTGTCGGACGCTGCATTGAACCTGCAGTCGCATTTGTAAATCATCATCGGTCTCCTCCATCGAAGGCCTCCCCGCGGCAGCTGCGGGCATTTTCCGGGGTGTTTTTAATTGCACACGAATCGACACCGTGATTTCGGGAGAGTCGCACCCCACCGCCGGTCCCCAGTGCGGATCGGCGTCCCCTGGAGGAAACCGGACGCTTCCCTGAAGGCTGGCCGCTCGGTCGCCCAGAGCTGCCTCTTCCTCATCTACAGAAGTTTTGGAATCCAGCTCCCGGCCTTCCCTTTCTGTGCGCGGGACGAAGGCTTTTCTCCAGATAAAGTTACTAATGTCACAGGGTCCTGAACGACGGTCACGCTCTTTAAGGAGCACAGTTGGGTTTTTGGTGAATCTGTTAAAAGCGACTTCATCTGTGTTTTTGTATGTACCGTTGCCCTAGCTGGTGTGGCTCAGTGGATAGAGCATCGGCCTATGGACTGAAGCATCCCGGCTCTGATTCCTGTCAAGGGCCCATCGTACCTCGGTGGCAGGTTCCCTGTCTCAGGCCCTGGTCGGGGTGCGTGCAGGAGGCAACCAATCTCCCTCTCTCTCTCTCTCTCTCTCTCTCTCTCTCTCTCTCGCTCTTCCTTCCACTCCCTTTAAAAATCAATGGAAAGCTATCCTTGGGTGAGGATTAACAAGAACAACAAAAAAAACCCTAAAAAACTAAAAACAAATAAAGGTACGTCCCATCATTAGCATTGCCTTAGGGCAGTCGTGGCGTCCTGGAGGGGACGCTGGGCAACCTGGAGTGGGCGGGTGACACTGTCATTTCCCGCTCGCTGACCACACCGAGCCCGAGAAGCCGATCGGCCGGGAAGTGTGCGCGCTGAGCTGCCGGCCAGCTGGCCACCCTCTGGGTCTGGGAAGATGTCCTAGGCGCTTGGCAGGGAGACCTTCTCAAGAGAACACCAGCTCTGCCAACTTCCAATTGGCCGAGACACACGGCAAGGACACGCGTACCCGCGAGGGCCTGGCACGTCCACTCCGATTGGAAACTGCAACAAGGATGCCCACGGGAGGACCCACACCCCCTCCCGGGTTTGGCTCCGGCTCCAGCTCTGGCCGAACCTCCTCTGCGGGTCTGAACACTTAGATGTCAGCTTCTTCCCTGAGCTGCCACACGTAAAACCCAAGCCCACAGCCTTCTTTCAGCACCAAGTATCCTCACTTTTAAATTTTGTTTATTATTATGTTTAAAAATATATTTGTATTGATTCCAGAGAGGAAGGGAGAGGGAGAGGGAGAGAGAAGCATCAATGATGAGAGAGAATCATGGATCGGCGCCTCCTGCACGCCCCACACGGGGGTGAAGCCTGCAATCCAGGCCTGTGCCCTGAATGGGAATTGAACTGCGACCTCCTGGTTCCTAGGTTGATGCTCAACCCCTGAGCCACGCTGGCTGGGCTATTATTATTTTTTAAGAAGAACATTTCAGCTATTTGAGCTCTTTCTGCATTTCCTCTGCTTCTGATTTGCTCTTCAAACTCTCAAGACCCAAGAGGGAACCTTTTCCATTAATTAATAACGAGTCAGCAGGTTCACCCAGCCCCGTCACCCGCAGGTTAACTTGGGAGGATGAACGAGGAAGTTTTGGGGCCTCCCCAAGAAGGCAAGTGGGGTGTATCTTAGAAGCAGCCTCAGTGACCTCTTCTCATAGATCCATTTCTCTATCAGCGGTTCTCAGCCTTCCTAACGCCGCGACCCTTTAATACAGTTCCTCATGTGGTGGTGACCTCCAACCATAACATTATTTTCGTTGCTACTTCATAACTGTAATGTTGCTACTGTTATGAATTGTCATGTAAATATCTGATATGCAGGATGTATTTTCAGGGGTCGCGACCCACAGGTTGAGAACCGCTGGACCGGGACCTGCCAGCCCCCTCCATCTCCCGGAGGCTGTTCGCAGGGGGTGTGTTTCTGAGGCCGAACCTCGCTGCAAAGGACAGAGAACCCGTGGCCCTGCTGCTCCCTGGTGGCTCAGGGACACAGCTGCCTCTCCTGGGGGGAGGGGGTGGTGTGGGTCCCAGCCTCGCCCTCCTCCCTTCGCTGGTCCCAGAAGCGCCACTGACTTCCCGCCAAGAGCAGAGGGAAAGGGCCCAGGTGAGCCCTGGCCCAGTTCCTCCCGGAGGGCGCCTGCCTAGGGTCCCCCCTCTCCCGGCCCCGAGGGTGCCCTGCGGCCGAGGGTGGACGCCAGGCGGCCCCTCCTGAAACCCTGCGGGGCGCGTCCCACAGAGGCCTCCCACTGAGTGGCTACAAGAAAGGGGGTAAAACCGCCCCCATGTCCACAAGGCTGTCTCGGCCAATTCAGTCGGTCAGCCCTGAACGGGGGGGCCGCTTCGCACACCCTCGGCCTCGCTGCTTCCCTGCACGGGGGCCGTGGAGACGGGCGAGCTGCCTCGCGGAGGGCGAGGTGGTGGGAGAGCGTCTTTAGGAAAAGCTGCCCTGAAACATCCTGGACACCGTGCCCCGAAGACGAGCAGGAACCTGAACGTTCCTGTGCTGAGCGCGGGGGGCTGTGGCTCCGAGCAGGGGCACCCCCAGTCCCGCCCACGCCCCCTGCACACCTGCACCCGCATTTCAACCAACCAGGCCCGAGGGAGCCCGGTCCCAGGCAGTGGCCCTCAGACGCCACACGCTCGAGCAGCCGGCGTGGCTCCCGGTTTCAGGCTGGGCCGGGAGAGCCGGTGACAGGGCCGGGAGGGGACAGGCAATGTCCTCACGCCCCTCCTCGCAGCACCCTTTGCTCCTTAGTAAACGCACCAGAGGAGACGGAGGCGCGGACGGCTTCTCAGCCCTCCCTTCCCAACACACGTTTCAATGGCCGCCCGGCCGGTGTGGCTCAGGGGGTAGATCGCCGGCCTGCGGACTGAAGGGTCTCAGGTTCGATTCCCGGTCAGGGCACAGGCCCGGGTTGCGGGCTCGATCCCCAGTGTGGGGCGTGCAGGAGGCAGCCCATCCATGATTCTCTCTCATCACTGATGTTTCCATCTCTCTCCCTCTCCCTTCCTCTCTGAGGTCAATAACAAATATTTTTAAAGAATGTTTCCGATGACTAATCTGGACATCCAGTTTCCTGCCTCTCGGGCTCATACCCGTAGAAGCGAACGCTTACTGCGTGGCTCTGCTCTCCCGGGCTCTGTGGGAACGGCTCTGCCCCTCCCTCTCGCCTTTTCCCACCTGGAACGCCGCACAGGCTCGGCCGCGCCGTGATGGATCTGTTTAATAACAGCGAGTCCCTTACTGAGCAGCGTGATCACCGTAAACAAATGCACCGGCCGTCCAGGGCTCTGGAGAGCGTGGTGACGGGGGCATCCGGGGGGCCTGTTAACGGTGCGTGAGAGGAAACGCATCCATTCCGGCCTCCCCAGCGGGCGCCGGCCCTTAACTCAATTCCGCCCGCGCTCCCTCTCCATCTGTAATGCTTCGTGGGCTTTCGCAGAACACGTCCAACGGTGTGCGGGGCAGCCACAGAGAAACACAGCGGCCATGTCTCCCCCTCGCTGCCTGCCAGGCCCCTAGCGAGGTGCAGGCGCCCCGACGCGGGCCACCCGCTTTCCCACGGGCGGGAGGAGGCTGAGAGGCCCGGCTCCCTCCTGTCCTGTTGTTTAAGACTCTGCGGAGTCTGATGTCCCAGCGTCAGGCGGCTTCGCAGGCATCTGCTCCGCGCGTCGCCATGGCGCCTGCTCTCCATGGCAACCGCCGTTTCCATGGCGCGGGCAGATGCTCGGCCGCCCACGTGTGCGTGCGTGCGTGTGTGTGTGTGTGTGTGTGTGTGTGTGTGCGCGCTCGCGCGCGCCCCCGCTCCCTCCCAGGCTCGGCTCCATCCTGCCGCCGCCTCTGCTGCCGGCGCTGAGTGGAGCGGCGCTAAGTTTAGCTCAGAATCTGCTGCTCCCGCTGGAGGCGCGGGGTCGGCGAGGCCCTTCTGGGGTGACGGGGACGATCGCAAACACCAGCGTGTCCTCGGCGACACGATTCACAGCATCAAACCCGGAGGCGGAGTGTGACAGGGGAGCAGGGCCCCGGGCCCCCTTCCTACGTGTTTCACTCCTGAGCCTCCAGCCCAGGCCCCTGCCGGTGGAGGGCAAGGCGTGAGCACTGCCTGATCAGCAATAACACGGCCCTGCCCACGACCACACCGAACGGCTCCCGGGGGCCACGCCGGCTTTTGTGTGTGAATCCTCGCCAGGGCGTATTTCCCCACTGATTTTTAGAGAGAGTGGAAGAGAGAGCAAGAGAGAGACAGAGAAACCTCCGTGTGAGAGAGACATCCACTGGTCGCCTCCTGTAGGAGGCCCCGCTCGGGGAGGAGCCTGCAACTGAAGTACGTGCCCTTGACCGACTCGAACCCGGGACCCTTTGGTCCGCAGGCCGACACTCTAGCCACTGAGCCACACCGGCCAGGGCTGGGATAACTCCGACTTTGTTAGGTTTGGGGGAAGACGATGTGGCTGTTATGCATTACATTTTCTTTCTGTAAGTTGTATTCTTAGGACTAGAGAAACGGAAACATTTTAGCAAAACGGGGGGGGGGGGGTTCAGGCAGCTGCAGTGGTGACATCAGAGCTACCCCATGAACTGCCCCAGAGACAAGTCACGCTCTTCTTTTGTTCCCGTTTCACACTTGGTGTCTCACCCTTTCTCGGACTCGGGGTGCTGCCATGTGAACGCCCCGCTGCTGTCCCCATGATGTGGGGTTCATCGGTGTCAGTGAGTCCCGCCGACTTGGCGCCCGTCCAGGGACGAGCGTCACACCCTCGTTCGCGCTGAGAAGCAGGCGGGCAGCAGGCGAGACACAGCTTTGGGGTAAAGAGCTTCCTTCCAGCGCTCGCACGCGTTAGCTCTGTGCCGTGGCCGAGCTCCCGGCCTCTCTGATCCGAGCCAGAGCGGCCGGCTGGACACGGGCGGCATGTCCGCGCCTCCTGGCGACCCGTGAGGATCGAATGAGACGCGGATACGCTCACCCCGTGGCGGCGTGTCTGTCCGGTAGCTGAGCCCGTGCCTTCCCGGGCACACGGTCCCGGCGCTGCCCCGATAGGGAGCCCAGCAGGGCTGGGAGCTTTCTCCGGTCCCGGCCCTCGGTCGGTGCTGCCCAGAGTAGCTGCTCCCGAATGCTTGCTGCCAGGTTACACGGACAGGAGGAAAGCAGGCAGGTGACCGGATCGGCGGGGGGAATGGGTGTGACCGGGGCACGGGGCACACCGCACGCCTACAGCCTGTGGCTCCGCCTGGGACAAGGGACTGTGGGTGTGAGGGCCACGGCTCACCTGTGATGGGTTCGGTCCTTTCCCCACGACAGCTCCATGGCTAAGCGCTTACCTTTCGTCTGTGTTTCTGACAAACGGATGTGCCCTAAGTACGGACCCTTACGTATCCCTGCACCATCCGACCCGGACTCCTAGCCAGAGCGACGCCCATCCTGCCCGGGTGGTCTCCGGAGGTGGCCGCGGAGGTACCCGCGCTCACTGGGAGGTCTCACGTGTGTGCACGCATGCCTCTGTCCATGACACCCGTTCCCTTTGCACCTGCTCATGAGAGACAGTAGCCGTGCGCAGAGGCTGGAACGAAGATCAACCACAGGCCCTGAGCCCACCCCCACGGAACGGACAGTTCCTGGGATCTTGGGGCTCAGGGGGAACTGAGGAGAGGAGGTGCGTGGGGTGTCTGGGCCGTGGGCGGCCCCCGGCCCATTGCGGCTGCTGGGGCCTGAGACGCGCAGACACGGGCAGCCACACGCCCAGCGTCGCGTCCAGTGATGGCTCAGCGCGGCCCCAGCTCGGAGCGGAAGCGGCCGCTGGCGAAGGGGAGACGCAGGCAGAGCCCAGTCAGCACGCTTTTAGGGAACATTCATTTTGTTCCAAACGCGCCCAACACTCTCCGTAAAGAGTCTTCATTTTGCAGCGAGAAAATGGAGGTGACTGTGCGGAACGGGAGGAAGGGCGCCAGGAACCGTGACTGGAGCGACTCTGAGAGAACGTTATGGAAGCGCCGGGTCTCAAGCCGTCCCTCAGAACAGCCCCAGGACGACCGTGGGGAGGAGGCCAGGAAGGGAGGAGGTGGGGCAGGACCCACGGGTGCAAAGGACGAGCAGAAGGAGTCTGGTCCCTCACGTTCAGGCAAAGAAGCCACGCACAGGAGACCACGTGCTCAATGATGCCACGCACGTGAAATGTCGGGAGAAGGCAAATCTATGGAGACAGAGAACGGGGCTGCGGGTGGGAGCGGGTTCACGGTCAGTGAGCCACACGACAGTGACAAGGAGCTAACACAGATGTTTGCAGCAGCCGGGGGAGTCTCAGAAGCACCATGCTGGCCCGGCCGGCGTGGCTCAGTGGTTGAGTGTTGACCTAGGAACCAGGAGGTCATGGTTCGATTCCTGGTCAGGGCACATGCCCGGGTTGTGTCTGGACCCCCAGTAGGGGGCATGCAGGAGGCAGCCGATCAGTGATTCTCTCTCATCGTTGATGTTTAACTCTCTCTCTCTCCCTCTCCCTTCCTCTCTGAAATCAACAGAAAGAAAGAAAGAAAGAAAGAAAGAAAGAAAGAAAGAAAGAAAGAAAGAAAACACCCCACATCACGCTAATTGGGGAACAGGATGCATGAGGCTATGCCGTGTATGATGAAGACCTAGAACAGTGGTCGGCAGACCGTGGCTTGCGAGCCACATGCGGCTCTTTGGCCCCTTGAGTGTGGCTCTTCCACAAAATACCACGTGTGGGCGCTCACGTACAGCGCGATTGAAGCTTCGTGGCTTGTGAGCAGAAGTCGGTTTTCGGCCTGGGCGAGTCTGTTTTGAAGGAGTGGCGTTAGAAGAAGTGGGGGGTGTCGGTCGGTAGGGCGATGGGAGATGCGGCGCAGGGTGACCGCGGGATATGCAGCACGGGGGAGGTACATTGTTTTGAGGTACGTTCGCTGAGGTCGACCCCTTCCAGCTCTCCCATCCACACTCGTCTATCTGAAACAAGTATACAAGACGAGGGTGGATGGGAGAGTTGGAAGGGGTCGACCTCAGCGAACGTACCTCAATCAGACTGAGGACGGTTTTAGCAAAGGCCAGCTTAGGAGGACCCTGATTAAGTTAATAACAATGTACCTACCTACATAGTTTAAGTTTAAAAAATTTGGCTCTTAAAAGAAATTTCAGTCGTTGTACTGTTGCTATTCGGCTCTGTTGGCTAATGAGTTTGCCGACCGCTGCCCTAGAAGATCTAGAACCATCTATAGCGAACAGGTCATGGCAGTTGCTTCTTCTGGGTGTGGAGGCGGCAGAGAAGGGGCGCTTGGGGCCTCCTCGGTGACGGACACAGTCTGCATTGGGAGGGGCCGCTGGGAGGTGCATGTGTGGCTCTAATGATGGGCGCACTCACTTGTCAAACCCATCACCCTTAAAGCCGGAGCACTGTACTGTGTTTACATTATTCCTGAGTAAAGGGAAGGGTTAAAAAAATGAGGGCGAGTACACAGAGGCCTTGACTGAGTGCGGGTCCAGGCTTTCTGGTGCTTGATTAGCGTCCGTGTTCTCGCCCTCAAAGCGACTTGTTGAGCCGATGATCAGACGGGGGTCCTGACCTGCGTGAATGGCTCACGGTTGCTACCCTGGAAGCCGGTTCTGGGGAAACACCGGAGTGAGACAAACCGATGTGCTCAGCGGTGTGTTGCCGTTGTTAACGTAAAAAAAACCATTGAAACCTGTAAAGAATTTTTGTGAGTTTATTTGAGCCAAACTGTCGACATATGCCGGGAAGCAGAACCTCAATGAATTGAGATAGTGCTCCGGAGAATGGCAGGGTTACATTCGTATTTATACATGAAATTCATTGGTGACAGATTTAAGGAGGTGGGATTAAGCGAAGCGGGGAAACCTCTGTGATAGGATAAAAAGTAAAATGATGGACACATACTTAGGTGGGTGCAGGATCAATCAACATGATAATGAAGGAATTTGTAGTATCTGCCCTGGCGCCCAGAACATTTGGTTATGCCCCAGGGGTTCCAGAAAAAGGGAAGTTACAAGTTACCCAGACACTTCAAAGGAATGTTATCTTAGAGGCAAAAAGGCAAATGGGCTCAGTAAGGATCAAAGTTGATCTTGTCAGTGAAGATACTGGCTTAGGACATAACTGCCCACCATAACTGCTTTTAGTCAAAGTTTAATTTCAGACCATCTTTTGTGGTTACTTTAGGTCTCTGAGTCTGCTAGGCTGCCACGCAGGCCTTCCCTGAGCTTGTCAGGTCAGCGTGTGGCCCCTTTCGTCCACACTTCCCCCTTTTGGTCATAAATCAATCCAAAGGATGCATTGATGACCAACCTTTTGGTTGGATAACGGAGTCCCACGGTGCTAGGAAGGCTCATTCCTAGGATGTCTCAGTGTCAGCATGTCTTGCTGAACAGGTGGACCACTGGGGATGGGGCAAGACCATAACCTTAGATGGCATTTAAGGTCCAATTATTATTATTTAAAAAAGGGCAGATAAATGGAAGGCAGTCAGGTCCTATACGTCCTGGTTAAAAAGTATTCTGGATCATTTCTAATTTTTGAGCCATCATGATCCGAGTCTTTTTGCTATTTGTCTTAAGTTTTGCTTTTCTGCATCTAGTATAACATTTACATATCATGAACACAAAAATCACAAAGGTCTTGGTTACATCCCAGGGTTTGGAATGAGGAACCTGGTTTGCAAAAGAACAGTTTACAGAAGCAGAATTATAGTTCTGGGTCTCGGGGTCACTGGATTGACAGAAACACCTTATCCAGAGCCCTCGGGTCTTGAGACCACTGAGTTGCCAGGAACTCATTAAATTTAGAGTAATTGTGCTGCCCTGGCCTTGGGACCACTGAGTCAACTGGAATGCATTATCTGTGGTCACTAAAACAACCTAGGATAATTGCGCTGTCCTGTTTCCCAGGTACAGAAGAATGTGCTTTCCAAAACCAGTAAGATCACAATCAATGGGATGGTCATTCAATTGAATGGGATGATGTATACAATTCAGAAAATCAAATAACTTTTCCACTGCTAAGCAAAGCAAATATGTACCACACTTCATTCCCTACTGGTTTTATGTACATGAGCCAAATCATGGACTCATCTTTACTAGTTAGGGGATTGTACTACCCTCTAACTACAAGTAGTTAGACCGAATTAATTTTTCTAAACTGCCAGTTTGGCACATTTAATTTTCATTTACTCACCCCACTTATTTTAGGGGCATTCTCTATTCTGTTCCTGCTCTTCTGTCCCCTTGTGCATCTAGCCCCACTTGTCCCTGGACTTTCTCACTGGCTAGAAAAAAAAAAATGGTCTTACAGTTACCAAGTGCCCTAGTGCCATGGTCCCCATTAGTACTGTCCTCACTGAAGTCCAGTTCCACTCTTGCGGACGTCGAGCCTCCTCCTGGCTCTCACGGGTGAGGCCGCTGGTTGCCGGGATCAAGGCCGTTTCCTGGTGCAGGAGCTGGGAGTGGTGTAGCCAGGTCTGGATGCCGTCAGCAGGGCGACAGTGTATAGTCCTTTTCAAGTTGGGGTGAGTCCTTAGGTAGTGAGCTTCTTTACCCACACCGAGTCCCCAGGCTGGAAAGGATGTACAGAGTCCGAGGTGGCACTCGCAGGGCGTCTCGAACAGGCTTATGGGTGGCTTGTAATTTCTGTAAGAGATCACATCCAAGAAAGGGGTACAGGCATTCTGGCAAACACAGGAATTTATGAACCACCTGGTGGCCGCCTAACTGACATCAGAGGGGGTGGCAGAACAGTCTGCAGCTGTGGTCCCGGTAGCTCCAATAATGGTGACTTCCTGTCCTGAGAGGGGAGCTACCTTCTGAGTAACTACCGAGTGCTCTGCCCCTGTATCAACCATAAAGTTCCCAGTCTGGCCCCCGATTTTCATTTCAACCATCGACTCATGGGGGCCCATTTGGAAAGAGCCCAGTCTGTCCCAGTCAGAGTCAGCTGTTGTCAGTCCGAGGAGGTCTGCCTCAGGCGGCTCTGGCCGATAGCGCTGGGTGGTTTGGATGGCCTTTCCAGCTTCTTCTGGCCTGCTCCTGCCCTGCCTGCCTCTTCACTCCTGCTGCTAAACCTTACTCTGTCCCTTCTTACACACGCAGAACCCGACCCAAGGCAGCAAGGTCTGAGCAATTTTAAAATTCCTTAACATACATTCTAAAAGAACTAATCAAAATAAGGCTTAATTTTTTTTAACTTCATTTGTCCTTGGGTGTGGACAGCAAATAACACTAATCAGATTGACATAAATGATTTAACCTTTGTTTAGGGAGGCAAATGCAAATTATTTACTCCCAAGTGTCCTTGGTTTAAGGAAGATAGGATTTCTGCTCAGTTTCCCTATTTTACTTGTTTCAGCTTACTGGCCTATCATGCATTCAACTTTCTTTTAACATTTCTCTTTTCCTTCTCATTACATACAAAACCTTCATACATTTCACACTTTCAAATTAGCCTTCAAACCCTCTTTCTCTGTCCTTCAAAAATGCATAGCCATGCCTCAGACCTTCCATTAAGTATTTCTCTTTACCTTCCTCCATCACACCTAAGCCATACTTTCCAGTTAGTTAGAACTCTTAGCCTTAATTTTTAGGTGACATGTAAATAATTAACATTCCTCAGATTAGTAATACATTCATTTTTTTTTTAAGAGACACAAACAGAAATTTTACTAGCTAAATAATTTTAAACAAAGACACATACTTAAACAATAAAGACAGATAACATTCCCCATTAAAAACTTTGAATCACCACAGCTAGCAATATCAGTTTGTGAGTATACAGGCCTTTTTGACGTCATCTTGGGATAGCTGTCTGCCTTCGTGGTCAGCAACTTCTCATCCTTGAAAGACCTCTGCTGTTTCTGGTCCTTGAAAAGTCTTTGATCTCCGCTCCAGATGGAGATGGGTGTCAGAGATGGAAGTAGATGTCCATTCACAGTCAGGTGCCTTTTTCAAATGAGAAATGTGAATCCAAAGCTAACTCCTTTAAGTTTGGCTGCACATGGGTTAGTTAGTAATACCTGGTAAGGTCGTCTCCAACGAGGTTGGAGAAAGTCTTTTATTTGGTATCTTTTCCAACACACCAAATCTCCTGGTTGTAAGCCATGATCTTTGAAATCTTCGTCGCCCGGAAGTGCACTGTGAAATGAATCTATTACCAATTTTGTAAGTTCCTATAATGCAGAATGTCTGCTCTTTACTTTTCCTTATATTTGGGAAACAAAAGATTTAAAAGTCAACAATATTTTAAACAGTCATAAGAATAATTATCCTTAATTCATTTAGTCCCATAGTTATTTTTGTTTATCCCGATTATTTGCCAGTAGGTTTTGAATTCAGTTATTCCTTGAAGTTCTATAAATCTTCATCCAGTTCAAAGATATGACCTGCTTAAAAACCTGCAATTTAGATTAAGTCAGAGTCCTTTTCATGGGTTTTTCTAAACATATAATATACCTTACAAATGCATCAGAATAAAGCTGTCCACAAATGACAAAATTTAAAGGTGGCATGGTTGTAGATTTGATAAAAACTTTGCTTTTCTATAATATAAATATGTAAGATTTTAAAATGAGGCACATGGCTTATTGCAAGCAGTGTTTTCAGCATTGAAAATAATTCATAAACTCCCAATCTGTGAAAAGCAAACACCAGAGCATCACTGGCAGATGCCCCCATGGGGATCCTGACTCTTGGCTGTCCATTCCCTGACGGGGCAGCTGCTACCCTACCCCATTGAGAGCCTCCTGTCTGCACCTGGCTCTGCGAGTTCTTTGCAATTAAATTTAAACTGTTTTTTTTTGTATTAAGAATTTCAGTTGAGATCACAGAGTTAATCCTCTTTCTTTCTTTCTTTCTTTTTCAGACCAATAAGCAGCATATTTTGAATTCCTAATTATTTCAGAGAAAGCAAAAATTATTTTCTCAAAAATTTCTACATTTTAGGCATCTAGCTACCACAGCTACACATTTCTCCCAATTCAACCCGAACCTTAACATCAGTAACATTTTTAAGAATAAACTTCAAAAATATAAGACACAATCAACCAACAGATTCAATTCTACCCTCTAGATTTCGTACGAGGCATACTCAGATCAACATTATGTATTATGTCACTTCAAAATACCTAGACATAAGTTTTTATCATTTGACTCAGTAAACTCTAAGGTCTCAAGTTCCCAGCAGCTCTGGAAAACCACACCTGAGGCTGGCAAAACAGGCCTGGCCCATCCCTTGACTTTAAAACGACCATTTTTCTCTGGGGAAAGTCAAGAAGCAAATTTGTAGCTACATAATTTCTTGAGATTCAAATCCAATTATTATTATTAAGTCATTTACTTCGGCAAATTTTTGTAACAGAGACAATTTTACTGAATTTTCTTTTGGAGGCTTGTTGCTAGAACAAGCCTGCATTTCTTCCCTGGGTAAAATTCGCCATTTTTTTTTTCTAAGAAATAATCAGTCTTGGGTTTTATTCTGTACATGTGTGAAGAGACTCCAGTTTAAAACTCTATCTAAATGTCCAAAAAGAGGACAATTGCGCGCATTAGTTTTAAACCAGCTTTTCTCTTTACATGTGAACAGAAGTACCAGACGCATTTTTAAATTTTGTAAAACTTTTCAATTACGAGAAGGAGATTTTAAATCAGAATACTTGGGGAGGAGGCGTCCATATTGGACCACCATGAGTTCCCTTCTCCCCTTCCCCACATCCTGCTTTGGGGAAGTTTCAGCAAATGACTCAAATGGCGTATTTTCCCAAAGTCATGATTAATAGAAAGACATTTTAAAATTTTTTCCTATTTCACTACAACAAAGACACAAAAACATCAAGGCGCACAGAACACACTAAAGTTTACAGCAAAGAATGTCCAGCATTAGAAACTACCAAAGCAGTGTCTTTTGTCCCTGGTTCAGGAACTTCCCTTCTCTAGAATTTCAGTATATTCCCAATGGACTATTCAAAAAACAAACAAACAATGGGCTAAAGGAAAAACAGGGTGTAGACATTAATTAACTTCAGAATAGTTCTGAGACAGTCTCTAAAATTTTATTAAATTCCATCTTATTAGAATAAATTTTTCCTGTGCTTTTCTCTAGAAGCTTCCAATTTTCAAATCAAGATATGCTTCCCATGTACTCATTCAGTTTAATTTCAGAGCCGGCATTTTCTAATTTCTGCATGCAAAATATTAACATAGGTACCCCAAACAAACTGCATTTTAGCCATTTCTCAGTTAATATTTTAAAGTACTTGCAAGTAAAGGCTTCCTATCAGGAGTATTAAATGAGGGCTGGTGTCTCGGGAGTTTCTGGCCTTGGAGGCACAATTTCCCATGTTAATTTTTTATTATTATTGAATATCTGTAGTCTGAGCAAACTTTCTAGACATGTTATGCAGTGGGTCAAATGTGGCCTCAGTTTCTCTCCCGGCTGTCTAAAACCACAGGAAAGGTTTAGGGCCCGGGCAGACCAAGCCTTAAGGTGGCCCCCTAGATAAGCCATTTATACAGTGAAGGTTTTCTTATTTGCTCAGACTCTCAGAAAGCAATTCTAGTCTGAAGAGCCGAAATCAAAACCAGCCACCCATTTTTTCCTCCAGTCCTGCCTTAGCCTAGGTTCCGCTGTGAACCCTTAACCTGGGGTCCTAATCAACCCCAATTCCACCTCGAGGATTTTAAAACAGCTCAAATAAAGTCCGACCTTCCACCAAAGGAAGGGAAGGTTCTGGATCCAAGAGAAAACTCACCCAAGTTCACTTGGTACGGCGGGGAGCCGGCGGGGCTCAATGGGCCCCTTGCTGGATCCTAGCACCGAGTCCGAGCCCGCAAGGTGGTACCGGGTGAGCTTCTTTGGAATCCTGCCACGACTACGCCAATTAATGTTAACGTAAAAAAAACCATTGAAACCTGTAAAGAATTTTTGTGAGTTTATTTGAGCCAAACTGTCGACATATGCCGGGAAGCAGAACCTCAATGAATTGAGATAGTGCTCCGGAGAATGGCAGGGTTACATTCGTATTTATACATGAAATTCATTGGTGACAGATTTAAGGAGGTGGGATTAAGCGAAGCGGGGAAACCTCTGTGATAGGATAAAAAGTAAAATGATGGACACATACTTAGGTGGGTGCAGGATCAATCAACATGATAATGAAGGAATTTGTAGTATCTGCCCTGGCGCCCAGAACATTTGGTTATGCCCCAGGGGTTCCAGAAAAAGGGAAGTTACAAGTTACCCAGACACTTCAAAGGAATGTTATCTTAGAGGCAAAAAGGCAAATGGGCTCAGTAAGGATCAAAGTTGATCTTGTCAGTGAAGATACTGGCTTAGGACATAACTGCCCACCATAACTGCTTTTAGTCAAAGTTTAATTTCAGACCATCTTTTGTGGTTACTTTAGGTCTCTGAGTCTGCTAGGCTGCCACGCAGGCCTTCCCTGAGCTTGTCAGGTCAGCGTGTGGCCCCTTTCGTCCACACCGTGTTCGACGTTACGTTTCAAGGTAACACATTAAACGAAGGCAAAATAGCTAAGAAACTGTGGCACCTTCACACGAACTATTTCGTAGCTAAAAATAATGAGGACATATTAACCAGTTTACATTAGTGAGCTGTACAGGGTATAACATGGAATAGGTAAGAGGACTTCTTCCATGCACATAATACGTGGATGGAAAATTCTGGACAGATACATGCCAGACTGCCGGTCATGTGTATCCTGAAATGGTGCGACTCTTATTTTACTCTTTTTAAAGTTACTGTCTGCCTTTGTCCTCACTCCTTTTGTAACCGGAAATAAATCAGGAGCATAAAGTTTTACAGTTACACAAGGTGGGAACCGAATAGAGCCCCGAGCTTGCTTTCCTGGCTCCTGTGTGGCCACTCAGCTGTGGGCAGGTCATTGCGGACGCTCACAGGAACCCCCGGACGTTCCCGACCCGAGCGCAGTTCCTTCAGGAAGAGGGCGCTGAGTTATGGTCACTCACTCATCTTCTGGTTAAGCCAGCTTCCTGCCTGGCTCAGCATGCGCCCCCAGGAGCCCCCACCTCTGCACCTGCCCAGGTCTGCGGCCTCTGAGCTCCCCCCACCTGCACCTGCCCAGGTCTGCGGCCTCTGAGCTCCCCCCACCTGCACCTGCCCAGGTCTGCGGCCTCTGAGCTCCCCCCACCTGCACCTGCCCGTTTGCAGCCTCTGACCCATGAAGAGAGCAATGCTCTAGTTCGGAGATCACCACCGTCCACGCGTCGTAGAAACACATTTCCTTTGGCTCCATTTCCCAGGCTGCGCGCCTGTTCTAATCAGAATTGGAATCAGGGCGATAGGAGGCACGGACCTCTCGGCCCCTGGCCCTGCGCGGGGAGGGTGCCCGCCCGGGGGCGACTGTGGAACTAATCCGACGATTAGACAGCAAATCGGCTCATTAAAAACGAGGCCGTGAGTAATGGCAGCGAGGGGAGGTGCGGGGGAGGGCGGGCGAAGGAGGGACCTCAGAAACCCCTGTGAGGGCGAGGGTTTGATTCAGGAAAGTGGCTACGGGGCCGCGCGCCTGGGACCTGCGGACGCACCGGCCGCGGACAGGGCCGCCTCGCGCTTCACTGGTCTTCGTGTTCAGAGTCGAAATCCACTCAATTCCACACGGCAATAGCGCTCTAATAACAGATGAAAATATGTCTCATGGTGTGTGTTGATAACTAAATGCTTATCCCGGACCTAGAAAGTCCCATAATTGGAATTTCTCATCGCCGGCGCCCAGCCGAGACCGCGGGGGGATGCCTTGATACGGGAGGTTGGAATCAATAGACGGGTTGGGTTGTTTGCAGGAGTTGCTGGCTGTGTGTTTAATATACTGTATTTGTATTATGGGCTCCGGTTCCTGCAAATCTCAGGTCTCCTTCTTGAATGAGTGAGGAGATAAGCAATTGAATTTGAAAGATACTTTATGCAACAGAAAAGCAATTTTGTTCCTGGTTATGGGAGGGCAAGGAGTGAACTCACAACTGAATGCTAAGTGTTTTTAACCCCCGGGGCCTTGCTTTCCCGGCTCCATCCATCTCCGCAACGTGTCCTAGATGGAGGGAGGCTTTGCTGAAAGTGTAGTCGCTTTGAAGTAGTTATCTTGTCCTGTTGGTGGCGTGGATGCTGCTGCCGATCTCAGCTCCTTTCATAAAGGAAGGGGAGGAGGACGGGTTCCCTTTCCCCAATGAGGGCCCTTGAAGCACAGGAGGCGGCTTGTCTCCGGGGCTGCCGGGCGATGGGGTAGGTTTAAACCTTTATCCACAATGTCTCTGCAGTCCCGGTGCCTCCCCTAAGTTTTGTGTTTTTGTTTTTTAATTTTTTATTGATTCCAGAGAGGAAGGGAGAAGGAGGGAGAGAAAGACAGGGACATCACTGATGAGAGAGCATCATGGACCGGCTGCCTCCTGCACGCCCCCCACTGGGGATCGAGCCCACAACCTGGGCCTGTGCCCTGACCAGAACGGAACCTGGGACCCTTCAGTCCGCAGGCCGAGGCTCTATCCACTGAGCCACTCCAGCTAGGGCTCCCCTAAGTTGCTAAAGAATTATATGGCTCAAAATTGACTTGTTTTGACTGTTTTACTCCCGAATCCCTGACAACGGTATTGGTTATTTGTGGATACATCTGAGGTTTTATTTTACTTGATGTTCATGCCCAGCGTGGTGGGGTTTTTGTTTCTGGCTCCTCAGGAGCCGCGGGGTCGCCAGTCACCCACCGCTGGGCGGGGGCTTTGTTGTTTCTCCCGAGGAGAAGCGTTCGAAGCCCGTTGAAAGCCTTCGAAAGGCTCTTTCTGAGCCCCTCGCCTGTGGCCGGCCTTCTCCCCCAGACTCCTCTCCGCGTCCTTCCTGCACCCGCGAACCTGCAGGAAACTTCTAGCCCCCGCCCCCCGCCCCGCCCCCAGCCCCGCTCCCGCAAAGGCTGCTCAGCTCTCCCTCCTCTGATGGCCGAGACCTCGCAGCGTCCACAGGCCCGGCCGGCGCTCGCGGTTGTTTACCGCTTGGCGGGGATGTGCTGACCGCCCGAGGACAAGGCTCGGGAAGATGAAAGGCCACCACGGAGCAGAGGCAGGAGCAGGCCGCGAGCACCGGGAACAGAGATCAGAGCGCGGCTCCGGCTCCGGCCGAGCGGCCTCCAGCAACGCGCCACGGGGGCGCCTGCTCCCGGCTCAGTCACTCTGTTGGGTGGTTGTCGGAGAGACAGCACCTGCCGAAGTCCCTGTGCCTCCGCTGGGGCGCCCGTGTTCTGAAAGCATCTCTGATCACTTGCTTGCTTTCTGTCTTTTTAAAAAAATATATTTTATTAATTTCAGAGAGGAAGGGAGCGGGAGAGAGAAACACCAATGATGAGAGAGAATCATGGATCAGATCGGCTGCCTCCTGCACGCCCCACACTGGGGATGGAGCCCGCAACCCGGCCCTGTGCCCTGACCGGGAATCAAACCCGACCCTTCAGTCCACAGGCTGGCGCACTATCCATGGAGCCACACTGGCGAGCGCACAGGTCGGGTTTTTAAGTCTCAGCGGGCGGAGGAGACAGGAGTCACACAGAGGGCTTATGCTACTGCCGCCCGCACGCACTCCCTGTGCGGACGTGTCCTTTTCCGACGGGACGTGGCCTGATCTGCTTTCGTGGTGAGTCCATTGCGGAGGCGGATCCGTATTTAAACAAGACGGAGGAGACGAAACCTTAAAGGTCATCATTTACAGGAGATGAGCGAGGCGACCCCAGACACACACGGTGAGTAAGGACCGGTCACGCACTGCCCCCCACCCCCCTCCTGGCTGAAAGGCTTTGCAGCCTGTGCTCCCAGGGAGGGAGGTGGGGGGCGGAGGGCGAGGCGCGGCCCCTCCTCTCCCTGGTGCTGGGAGACCTGCGCAAACAGCTCATTTTAAGATTAAATGCGCCGGAGGCCGGGCTCGAGGGCTAAGACCTTCAGCGGCTCCTGGTGGAAATGGCTGTTTCAGGGACTGTTTTGTTTTCCTCCTTTTCGCCAGGGGCCGTGAGACTTCCCTAGCAAGGCCCACAGAGAGAATGATTCTCTTTTCAGCCACTGACACCCCCGGCCCCACTCGTGTGGCCGCTCCAGGTCCCACCTGGCTGTGCGGATGGCTCGTGGGACCTGGGCACACAGAACCCTCAGGCCGAGAGCCAGGCGCTCCGGCTCGGTTCCCAAGGAGATGGGTGCGCCCGGGAACGCCTGTCACGCGGGCTGGGAGGTGGGGGGCGGGGGGCGCGGCGTCCGGGCCCCTCCCTACACAGGCGCATGTGACGCGCGAGCCCGCGTGCTAGTGATGGCGGGGAAGGCGCTGGAGGGGCCCATCAGCACACAGAAGCCACCTGCCTGCCGTCGCCTGTTCTCCGCGCACTGACAGCAGGGCCTCGGGGCTGAGTGTCCATCCGGGTCAGGTTCCCCAGGCCGACCTGTCTGCCGGAGCAGAGAGACCCAGACCCACACGAAAGCGCCGCTGGGAAGTGTCGGCGCTGCGGTTTGAAAGGGACACGTCCGTTCGCTGTTTAGGACACGATGCGGTGAGCATATCAGCGGCAAGACGAGCCCCCAGGGGCACCGGCACCGCTCCCGGCTTCCCACCTTCCTCCCCTCCCTGCTTCCCGCCAGGAGGACGCAGGGCAGAGTCTGCCTTCTCAGGAGGTGAGATGAGTTTTCCAACAACACAGCCTCTCCTGTCACTTTATACGTCCCCTCCCTCCCCCCCCCCCTCGCCAGCCAATAGCTCCCAGAACATTTAGAAAACATCCAGCTCACCATGTTATTATTTTTAGCACAAAGATAACTAAGCCACACGTACACATGATTGCGATCCGCCCACAGCGTTGTGTCCTACAAAGGGTTAATAAAGTCCCTCCCGCCTGCTGACTCGCTGAATTAGACATTGTGTGGTTTTTTAAGAAAAATATTTCCATTGATTCCAGAGAGGAAGGGAGAGGGAGAGAGAGAGACATCAATGATGAGAGAGAATCATGGACCGGCTGCCTCCTGCAAGCGCCACACTGGGCATCAAGCCCACAACCCGGGCCTGTGCCCTGAGGGGAATCGAACCCTGGCCTCCTGGTTCTTAGGTCGATGCTCAGCCCCCGAGCCACGCGGCCGGGGCCCACCCTGGCTCATTGGCCCGCTGTGTCCCATTTCCCAGCAGCCCGGCCTCAGGGACACGCACACCCCTCTTCCCGCCTCTCTTGCCCAGAGGAGCTGCAGCCGGGGCAGCGGCTGACGTCACTGCCGCCAGGGCTTCCCGCGAGCAGGTGGGGCTGGGCAGGCCCGGCTTTGCCCTGCATGACTCGGCCCGCGGAGGTCGCACCAGAAGCGATGGGCCTCTTTACGCGGCATCTTCCCGACGGCTGGCCGTCGCCTGTAAACATCCTCTCTCTGGAGGCTGCGCACCGTCCGGTCCGGGAATCTCCCAGTTCTCGAGCTTTTCCAGAAACGTCTCTGTTTGAATTTCCTTTGGAGTCCCTGGGCGGCTTCTAAGAAAATGTTTCCGTGTTTAACTTAGCACCTTGGGGAGGCGGGCAGACTCGCCGTTCGTCCTACCAGGCCGTCCCGCACGGGAGGGAGAGGCGAGCGCAGTCTGAGTGATGGGAAGGCAGTGCGGGGTGTCTCCCAACCAACACGGACTAACACGGACTAACACGGACTAACACGGACTAACACAGACTAACACGGACTAACATGGGCTAACACAGACTAACACGGACTAACACGGAAACTTCGTGTCTTGAGCACAGCTGGGCCAGGGTCAGGTCCCCGGCTCTCGAGGTCTCTGATTGGACCCTGGCGGACGCAGGTGAGGCTGGCGTGAAGTGTGCTGCAGAGGGCGGCCAGCTGTCCCCGTGGCCCCTGCTCTACCCCAGGCTGTGGCTGCTACTGGGACATTCCTTCGTATGCAGTAGAGTAGCTGATACTGTTACCCATGTGGAATCTGTGAGGCCCTGGCTGGTGTGCTCAGTGGATAGAGCATCAGCCCGCCGACTGACGGGTCCCGGGTTCGATTCTAGTCAAGGGCACGTCCCTCGGTGGCAGGCTCCATCACGGCCTTGGTCAGGGCTCCTGGAGGAGGCAACCACTGGGTGTCTCTCTCACATCGAAGTTTCTCTCTCTGTCTCTCCCCCTCCACTGCACTCCAACAGTCAGTGGGGAAATATCCTTGGGCGAGAATTAACAACAACAACACAAAACACAAACCTGTGAGGGAACGTGATTTAGTTCCAGGAGACGCCGTGGGAGCCGACCCTCAGGCAGCCGCCGCCATCGGTGCTGCTGAACGGCTGAGGGGTTCCTTGCACGAGTTAATATTTATCTCGCTGTAAAATTTACCTTCCCGCCGCCTCGCTCTCCCGGCTGCGCTGCACGGGGTGGGAAGATAAGCTCCCCTCGGAAGGTAAATGTCAGCTCTTAATGAAAACCGCCGAGGGCGCTGCGGTCTGCTCGGAACACGCGGGGATCTGGGGGTTCTGGACTCGCAGGCATGTGGGCTCCCGGGCCTCCCCAGCAGGTCCCTGTTCCAAGGCCCGGGCCCGAGGGCTGCCCGGTGGAGGGCGCGGCCGCGGGGAGAGCAGACGGAGTCCCCTCACCTCCAGACGCCCATGGGCTGCGAGTCGCGGCCTTTGCTTCATCTGCGACGGGAGTGGCTTATGGAGCTGGGTGACCTCCCAGGTCCTGTCCTGTCCCAAGATTCTGTGATTCGAGGTTAAGACATGACCAGGCCTGGTCCATGCGGCTCAGGGGGTGAGCGTCGACCTATGAACCAGGAAGTTACGGTTCGATTCCCGGTGAGGGCACAGGCCCGGCTTGCGGGCTCCATCCCCAGTGGGGGGCGTGCAGGAGGCAGCCGATCCATGATTCTCTCCCTCCCTCCCTCTCCCTTCCTCTCTAAAATAGATCAAAATATATTAAAAAATAAAAAAAGAACAGGGCACGCGCGCTGCACTGGGCAGCGCTGTGAGAGCTGCGAGTCCGGGAACGACAGCCTTCCCTTCCTGCCCAGTGTTCACACCGCATCCTCAGGCGGGAAACTCCGTCCCGCACACAGCGATGGAGTGACGCCCCGGTGGGAGGATCACCAGGTAGAAGGGCCTCCTTCCTCCTCGTCCCTGCGGCGCCTCCTGCAGCCGGGTGGGTCTGCAAATGGGAAACTGCCTCTGAGAAACCCCGGCCCCAGGAGCTATATGCACCTGCTCCCTGAGCGAGCGAGGAAGGACCGGAGGCTTCGGGAAGCCCGGAGCCCGCCCTCCTCCCAGACCCGAGACTACAACTACAGCACAAAGAGCAGGTGATAAGCCAGCGGTGACGGGGGAGTGCGGTGTACATTGTATTTACGAGGAGAGACTCAAATACAAACACATCATATGATTTTGTGCCAGGATTCCGCGCCCACCGTCACCGCCCCCCTCCCCCCCCCCAGTCCAGAGAAGAGCGCTTATTCTTATAGAAACAAATTGAAGAATAAAAATTGAAGACACAGGCAAATGAATAACATCCCATAACAACGCATGTGGAACTCAACTCTGCCAGCGGCGGCCATTCCTGCTGCACGTGGCAGGTGGCACAGCAGGGCCCGGAGCGCGTGCGGGGAGCTCGGACGTGGTGGTGTTAGCAGCCGCCTGCGATCAGGCGCGATCAGGTGCGATCAGGCGTGCCCAGCGGCCCACGGCCCAGAGCCCCCACCTTCTTCCCCCTCCCCTCCAGCAACCTTCACGCCAGGTCGCCTCATTTTTAGAAATAGACTCTTGTGGGATAGCCCCTCTGTGGCTGCACCTGGTGAATGAGTGTGGTCTGACATGAAATGGTCGTGACATCTTCATTTATGTCAATGAGGAGGACGAAAACGGAACAAGGAAGATACATTGGAACCTCACTCATCAATGACACGCGTGACTTCACTGATGGGGTAATAGATTTCAGGTCCCGGCACAGTATTTCCTCTGTGTCTGCGGCGCTCACCGCATGGCGGCCACAGGCACGGCACACATGTAATGTGAAGTTTGATGAGGGACATCTTCTCCATCATTCTCTGAAGCCTAGACAACCCACACAACAACCCATACAGCAACCCACACAGCAGCCCACACAACAACCCACACAACAGCCCACACAGCAGCCCACACAGCAGCCCATCAAGCCAGGACATGCAGTGTTGGCAACATCAGCGGCTGCTTTCACGCTGACAACGTGATGTCGCTGCAGGTGGGGGCGGCACGCACTGCTCGATGGCATCTCCCCTACGGATGCCACTCCGTGGGCAGAAACAAACTCAGGCACATGGAGGATAACAAAAGGTAATGAAATAATTAGAAGGGATACATCCTGACTATTTATAATCATTTTAATACTATTTATTCAATTATACCTCAGTTATCCATACCCCTTATATAACTTAGTTCTTCATATTGTCTGTGATTAACCACCAGCTTGCAAAGTTCCCAAACAGCCTCCCGCCGGCTCTTGGCGGCTGGTATGGAGCCCAGGGGACTATGGGAAACCACTGAGTTAAAGAAGAACCGCTAAAGGCACCTCCCTGTGAGAATCAGTTAAGATACTTTAAGTGAAAATATTTCGATGCATGTAAGGGTGCTAAATAAATGTAAGACCTTCTTACTGAGCATAATGGTCAAAAGGCCCAGCTCAAGGATGCTAAGAAGTCAATGTTTGCTTTTGGCTCTTCAGGCATAAGAAGTACGGGTCAAACGGGCACGAAAAGATCTGAATTCCACTTGCTCCGGGCGCACAGAGACAGTCCGACACCCGGCCGCTCTCTTACCGGCGGACGAACACAACGCTAGGCACCTCGGCTTCCCTGACAGTCACTGTGCGCCTGTTCGCTAAGTTTACCAAGAGTGGCCATTTCTTGCGGGCGGAACAGGAAGGGCGAGGGGATCAAGCCGCTGGGCTGGGTGGCATAGGGAGGAAGCCCCAGGGGTATCACATTTCTGCTTGTTGTTTAGTATTTCTGCTTTGATTACTGATCGGCTTGATTTTTAAAGGGTTGGTTTTCCTTTTTACGCGTTTCCCCGTTGTTGGTGCGTTGCCTCTCTCTACTTTGTTCCTCTGAGGGTCTGTCCAGACGCCTCCGCCTTTCCCCTCCCCCGAGGCCACAGAGAACGCAGCCGGGAGACGGGGTGCGATCGGGGCTGTTTTCCTTTTCCGCGGAGCCGCGCACAACACTTCGAACAAAACATACGGGGCCAGGTTTCAGCATATTTACGTAGCGCGGGCTCACATGAACTACACGTCCCCCTTTTTAAAGTAAATTAAACATTTCAAAGCTGCCAAGTGGCCCAGGCTGGCAACATGCAGACTCCTGATGTCACAGAGCCCCGCGCGGGCGCCTGGTCAGAGGAGGGGCCAGAGCCAGGAAGGTTGTCGCTGCGACGCGAGGAAAGACACCGAAGGAGCTTTGTCTGTCCGCTGCCCTCATAAAAGAAGACGATTATGAGACACGGGCTCCAGGTACAGGCCCAGCTCACCTTCTCCGAAAGCGGCCGGGCGCGCGAGCACGTCTATGCGTAACAGATACTCTAACCTTTACAACAGCCTCTGTCAGCCCATCTGATGGCTGGAAGCCTGAGTGCCCCAGGCGGTGAAGGAGGGCGGTGCTGAGACCCCAGGCCGAGTGGCTGGTGATGGATGGAACCGTCCGGGGCAGCGGGAGGAGTTTCGCTCCCTGGCCCTCCATGCACTCGTCACCTCAGTCTATTCAACGCTCCAGGAAGGGACAGGCCAGGAGGCTCCCCGTGAGCCAGGGGCCGTCTCCACATTCATTTCCCGAACCTGAGTGTCTGTTCCCGGAAACACAGATTCTCGAATGACATGATGAACTGCCACGTCCTGGGACGTCTCTCTCTCTTTCCTGAGGGCAGAGAGCGCTCCCCCGACGTGTGACCATCCCTGGCGTCCACACAGCCACTTCTGCTGGGAGGGTGGGGGTGCTCTGTCTGAGGAGGAGGTCGGCGAGGGGGCTGTCGAAGGCTAGGCCAGGGCCACCCCTCTGAGTGTGGCTTTTGCCCCGACCGTCTGGTTACCTGTCTTTCGCTTGACAGTTTGCTTCCCTGAGCTGCCCTATTATGGGGTCCCCGTCCCCCACCTCTGTGCAGGGACCCACATGTGCAGTGTGTCTGTCTGTCCCGGCAGATGGCAGGGTCCTGGGGTGCCCTGAGCCCCTGTCTCCTGCTCCTCGCTGGGCCCCGTCTGCGGCTCTGGACGCCCCCGAGACAAGGTGCTGTCCCCGCGGCCGTCCATGCAGCAGAGGCCACTCGGCAACGTCACACACGCCCCGTCACGCCTCCATCTCTGCACACAGGTTGGGGTGCAGCATGTGGGAAGCGTGACACCCACCTTCCGATTGGCCCACAGGTGGACGTGGAGACCTGACTGCGAATCGTTTTAATTTTGTGAAAAATTTTTTTGCTGTTAAGTAAATGTGCTTTTGGTATTTTTCCTTCCAGTTAAGTGGGTCAGGGTGACATTGGTGGACTGGATCACACAGGTTTCAGGGGTGGGTTTCTGTGTTACAAGTTCTGTGTATTGTACTGTGTGCCCACCACCCATTTAAAGCGATTGTATAAAAAGTTAAAATGATTCTAAAGTTAAGTTTTTAATTAAAACGCTGAGGCGATTTCTATGCAGCCCCGAAGGCGCTGTGTGGGTCTTCTCATCCACGTGAGGGGAGGCCACGGAGCGTCCCGGGCGCAGGTGACACGGGAGCCCCAGGGCTCCCCACAGCCTCCCGGCCACACAGGGTCTCACGGTAGGAAAGAGCCACGGCTGCCCGGCGAGTGGAAGGCGGCGTTGTAAGATGCGATCAAAACAGGACAAGGTGCTGTTCAGACTTTCACCGTAAGAACATTTGTGTTCTTATTACCATTCAGATATTTTGTAAAGTAAACATTCGCCTTTGGTGCCTTTGCTTTCTTATTCAAAAATGAAACAACCTTTTCATCGTTGCTTTGATTGTTTCGGGCCTGGAGCCACTGGAATTCATTTTATGCGCCGGGTTCTGTTTGGTGAAATATTTAGTGCGTCGATGACGGTGTAAATCATAGGCGCCGGTCACCCTCACCGGGCACAGAGCCCATCTTCCCACCGGAGCGCCCCGGTGCATAACGTTCTTATTAATGGGACAGTCCTCGAACGCTAAGGATATTACAAAAATTAATCACCGTTACAGCCCGTGTTTAGTCACAGGTCCTCAAGGAAACCACTTGTAATTTTAGTCCTGTCCCTCCAGCCCCTTGGAGCGCCCTCAGCAACCGGGACAGGCCCAGAGGTGCTGGGCACGGGTTCAGGGCCTCCAGGCCCCGGCTGCAGTGTCCTGGACTGTGAAGCATCCATCATGTTAAAAGGAGGAGCCCGCTGCTTCGGTAATTACTTAGGGTTGATCTATTTGTTTCAACCTATCGCCCCATGGCTGCTGGATGGCGGCTCACAGGCAGATGGATCTCAGTGGGGCTGAATTCACCACCCTCGCTTGTCCATGACCCCCACAAGATCAAAAGTTGAGGAATTCAAGGCACGTGGTATGTCTTCTTCTCCATGAGCACCTGACACATGGAAGGGGTTTAGTAAAATAGGTGATGCATGGATGGATGGGTGTGTGGATGGATGGATGGATGGATGGATGGATGGATGGATGGGTGGATGGATGGTTAGACGAGTGGATGGATGGATGGATAGATGGATGGAAGGGTGGATGGATAAGTAGATGGATGGATGAGTAGATGGATGGGTGGATGGATGGATGGATAGATGGATGGAAGGGTGGATGGATAAGTAGATGGATGGATGAGTAGATGGATGGTTGGATGGATGGATGGATAGATGGATGGAAGGGTGGATGGATGGGTAGATGGATGGGTGGGTGGATGAATGGCTGGATGGATGGGTGGGTGGATGGATGGGTGGATGGATGGGTGGGTGGATGGATGGGTGGGTGGTTGGATGGGTGGATGGATGGGTGGGTGGATGGATGGGTGGATGGATGGGTGGGTGGATGGATGGATGGATGGGTGGATGGGTGGATGGGCGGAGAATGAATGGGTGATGAATGAATATTATTTTGTGCCAGGATTACCCCCCCCCCACTCCCCCAGTGCCTTTGCTTTGAAGGAATGAATGAATTCCCAGAACCCAGACATTAATCTGGCCGTTTTTAGTGAGTATGCTCACTATGTGTTCAATGTCTCCTATTCTTGCTTGCTCCCTACCTCTTGTGCTCTGCACACCCAGCCCTTCACTGTCCTTTGTCCTGACATCTTTCGAGCCAGCCAGAGGGTGAGCAGAGTCAATCCCCAGGGTTAAGTTCCGGAGAAGAAAGGAAGTATGTGCATCCATCTTCCTTTACAAAGGGAATTAACAGATGAATAGTGACGAGCCTGGCAGTGATCTCATCGTCAAGGACACGCAGTCTAGAGGTGGAGAGGCACACCCATCAGCACATAGAATGTGCACCCGTGGGCAGTGCCGCCTGAGATGACAGCCATCGCCTGGAAGTGGAACACAGAAACTCAGGACCGGAAGGGATTGAAAATCCAGCTCATTCCTTCACCCCTCACCTCCCATCACGTGGCTTAAACACCACAGGAGAGTGGCAGCCAGCCATGTGGCCCTCGTCTGCCCTGCCTTTCCAAGCTTTTCCTACGGCGCGGTTCCGCCCCTCATTATCATATTGCTCCTAATGGACTTTTTCTATGTATCTGGGTACGTACCCAGTGCAGAAAGAAAGATTGCCGTTGCTAACTGACCCACATGGAGAGGAAAAGTGACAGACGTGCTCCCCCAAAGTTTGCCACTGGCGTAAGGATTCTTTGAAGCTGAAGACAATTGAGAAGAAGCAGATGTAAGGAAAGCTCTCTGCCCTCCCACTATTTGCCTAAGTGCGGGATATTAATTTGCAAAGGTGTCCCCTCTCCCCTCTCCAGCAGGAAAGACAAAAGTCTAGCATAGCAGCCAGAGACAACGCTAGACTCACACCAGTCTGGAGCCATGCCAGAGGGCTCTACGTACACACGTTGCTAATGGCCCTTACCTGCCATTAGTGCCCATTCATCTACCTTCACACCAGGTGCCCTCCTAGAAAACCAGTCATTCTTCTTCGCTTGTCACCGCTCTAAATTGTCATTGTTTTTTGGTAAGATGCTACCAAAAATGCAGCCCAAGTTCTGACCACCCCTTTGAGTTACTCATCTCTGTGTACTCCATGTGTCTGCGTGATACACATGTTAACAAACTTCTGCTTGTTTTTCTCTTGTTAATCTATTGTTTGTCGATCTAATTTTAGGTCCCAGCCAGAGAACCCAAGATGGGTGGAGAGAAAAGATTTCTTTCCTCTCCTACGGCTTGAGGGAACTTTCACCTCTGTTCACCTGGACATGCTAAATCCATTACTCAGTTACTGTGACTGTTTACCTTATCTCCCAGCATCCCCCTCCATCCCAGCCCTTTGCAGAAGCTGTCGGGATGCACCGCGGTTCCTAGTGTGTGTCCTGTTGATGCGGGGGGAGGGGCTGCCAGTCGAGGCAGGAATCGGGACATGTTTCCTGGAAGAGGTCACGTAACAGCAGGTGGTGAAATGACAGACCTTCTTGAGCAGACAGCTGCACATGCAACGGGAAGAGGGGCGTTTCAGACACGGAACAGCCCGTGCAGAGTCATACAGACACTGACAGCATGGCATGTTGAGAACAACAGTGAACGGTTCAGTGTCATTGAGGGTAACTGCCCGGGAGGGAGAAGGACCACAGGGACCTTTGCAGGGGGTTTACAGGGTAAGGACGTGCTGGGATCTGTTAAAAGAGCTTTTTTTTTTTTTAGAAGGTAAAATCTTGATTGTAGTACAGTATGAAAATGAGCATTTTTATAGAAGAGGAATATTGACATGAATATACAAATGGAGGTAAAACTGGTTTTCCCACAGCACGGGAAGAAAGACAGCAGAGCCTCTCCCAGACGGGACAGAATGTGCATGTCTCCAGACAACAGTTCTGCATTGCTCTCCGTTGCCCAAGTCGTACGGAGACGTAACAGTGCCTCCTGGTTTCAACGTCGGACAAGGGAAGAGGTGCTCTATAGACATCTTCCACTCTGGGAAACTCTACCATGCACAGTTTTCCGTGGGTGTAAAATTTTCCCCCTACTGTTTTGAATTCTAGAAAGTTTCCTCTCTGACCCCTGGCAAACAGAACTCGGGGTGGGGGGTAGGGGGGTGAGTATATTTTGGTTTTTAGAGGATCTTTTCAAATCGTCCTTTATTTACGTGTTTGTTGGGTAGAATGCACGATTGACAATGGGAAGGAGAATAATTTCTCCAATGGCTCTGTTCCTTCCGTGACCTTCTGCTGATTACGTGGCACGAACTTCCACGTAGCCTCGCAGGCTACGCTGTTCCCGCCCTCAACTCCAGTCGACAAGGTTGGCTTTTCCCAGGCAAGTGAATCTGGGAATTGTGTTACTATTTAGTGACAGTGGAGAATTTTATAATCAATCCAGCACAAGAGAGCCTGTTCCGCAATCGCTAAGTGTGGAAGGTTATGCAGAGAAAGAGGTGAGAAGGGGGCGGGGTAGAGAAGGAATGCAGCCATTTTATCTCAGATGCTTACAGATTTCACTTTGATTTTGATGAAGATGATCTCCTTGACCGAACTCTAATCGGGCTTCTGCGAGCTGGTTTTCAACCAGGACTTGAGTTTGGACTTCGTGCTCATCTCGGCATGGCCCGGCTTTAGCAGGACTCCGGTGAGTCTGTCGGGCCCTCCTTGGTCTCTGCCTGGGGTCTCCCTCCCGCCTCCCCAGCCACTGACCACCTGGCTGCCCTCAGCAAGAATCCCGTGAGGCTGCTGTGGTCACCCCTCCCTCTGGTGTTTCCTCTCAGTAATTCTCCACCTATGGACCCCCAACCCCCACCGCCCACCCCACCCGTTCGCTACAAACTCCCACATTTCCCTGCTGTCTTTAGACCTGAACCCCGTCTCTCCCACTTCAAGGTCCCAGTGACCATCGCAATAGTCCCCTGTTGAATGGCATCTCCCTGTCTGTCACCGTGTCCTGAGTGTTTTTTCCCTGAAAAGGCGGAACACTGTTATTCCTGGGTTAGTTTTCATCTGCCCTGGGGGCTGCCCCCTTTCCTCGGTTGCCAGCACGCACCACGTAAGGAACCTCGTTTAGGCGCAGCTTAAAGGCGCGGTTTAAAATCTAAGGGCTGAGCTTCACAGGATTTGCGTAGAAAGTTCCAGACGTGTTTGAAATACAAAAGCTCCCCTTTGAAGCCATGATTAACTACACGCTGTACCTCTGGCTGAGCGAGGGCTCTGATCAATATTTAATAATGATTTCATGGTAAATGGGCGGGTGCGCTCATTAGACCAGCGAGAAAAGGCCGCATTTAATGGAGAGTTAACACACGGAGCCGGAGGGCAGGGGTGTTTGCGTTAGAGATGTGCTGTCCTTTAAAGAAGGCGTGTTAAAGGTAGCACTCGGGCGTTTCTTTTAAATGACGAATGCGCCCCGGACCTGCCGTGTTGCCGTCATGATGATGGATACGACCCGAGATGAGGGCTGAGCAGCGTCTACACGGGACGCGGTGGGAACGTGGCTCAGAACAATTTGGTGGCATCGGCTTTTCATTCGCTCAGGCACAGAGGTAGCTCCTAGCTCTTAGATTCCGCAGCATAAGCCACACGTCGAGCATTTTAAGTGAAACTTTGCTAAGTCCTCTACATCCCCCCTTCTTTCCCTGGAATAAAGTAGCTCAAGTTCCCTTTCTCCGTGGCTACAGATTCAACCTGGAGAACAGCTTAGACCTAAAAAAGATCTTTCTTGATTTTAAAAAAAATGAGCAGCCACTCCCACAGGCTGTGGGACAGCCTTGAGCGGGCCTGGCCAGTCATGACTGTGCCACACGGCAGTGCACTCACGAGGCCACGGCCTGGAGATAGACGCGAGTCCAGGAGAGATTAGGAAGGGGGGGGGGCCGTGCCAGCTGCTCGGCAGGGAGACCTTCACCGACCCCCACTGACGGCACACGGGCCGAGGAACAACGGGAGACACTGCACCTTCCCCCCAAGGCAGAGGCCCCGGGCGGGGGCTGGAGGCCTGAGCGGCGCGCTCCTCTCGGGTACAAGGGTCTGGAGCACGGTCTTCCTCACGGAGCCTCCCAACCAAGGGCAAATGTCACTGCCTGTCCTTGGGATGCGGGTCACGGCACACACTCCTCTCGACCAGGCAACGACTGGTGTGGCTGCCCACCCCAGTGGGGGAGAGTCCTGGGAGGAGTCCTGGAGGCCGAGGGCCCGGCTGTGCGGTGCCTGGCGGCTGTGCGGTGCCTGGTGCCTGTGCCGTGCCTGGTGGCTGTGCCGTGCCTGGCGGCTGTGCGGTGCCTGGTGGCTGTGCCATGCCTGGAGGCCGAGGGCCCGGCTGTGCTGTGCCTGGTGGCTGTGCCGTGCCTGGAGGCCGAGGGCCCGGCTGTGCGGTGCCTGGCGGCTGTGCCGTGCCTGGCGGCTGTGCCGTGCCTGGCGGCTGTGCGGTGCCTGGCGGCTGTGCCGTGCCTGGCGGCTGTGCCGTGCCTGGCGGCTGTGCGGTGCCTGGCGGCTGTGCGGTGCCTGGCGGCCGTGCCGTGCCTGGTGGCCGTGCGGTGCCTGGCGGCCGTGCCGTGCCTGGCGGCCGTGCCGTGCCTGGCGGCTGTGCCGTGCCTGGAGGCCGAGGGCCCGGCTGTGCGGTGCCTGGCGGCTGTGCGGTGCCTGGTGGCCGTGCGGTGCCTGGTGGCCGTGCCGTGCCTGGCGGCCGTGCCGTGCCTGGCGGCTGTGCCGTGCCTGGCGGCCGTGCCGTGCCTGGCGGCTGTGCCGTGCCTGGCGGCTGTGCCATGCCTGGAGGCCGAGGGCCCGGCTGTGCGGTGCCTGGCGGCTGTGCCGTGCCTGGTGGCTGTGCCGTGCCTGGCGTCATGCTGTGCCCTGCGGGCTCAGCACAGGTGGCCCCGTCGGCACTGCCATCACAGTGAGACTTTCTTAGGAGCAAGTTGCTCACCCACAGCCCTGAGCAGCCTACTGCTTCCCAGCAGACGTGGCTGCGAACTCGAGGCTGCACTATGTTTGCTGCTAAATCCTTTTGCTCAGTCATAATCATGCTCCCGAAAGCGCTTTTATAAAAACTTATTTCAGAGAGGAAGGGAGAGAGAGAAACATCAATGATGAGAGAGCATCATGGATCGGCTGCCTCCTGCACGCCCCACACTGGTGGGGATCTAACCCGGGCCTGTGCCCTGATGGGGAATCGAACCCTGACCTCCTAGTTCCTAGGTTGCCGCTCAACCACAGAGCCACGCCGTCCAGGCCCTAAAAGAGCTTTCCTAGCAGTTCCATCAGTGATCCCATCTCTTAGCTCTGAGACGCAGCCTGTCCGTGGTGCAGCTCATTGCATTGTTAGAACCGACACAACCCAGCCCCACCCTCGCGCTTCCCTTTCCCTGTGGGTGTCCACACGGAGCCCACCCAGAAGCCCTTTGCGCTCAGCCCCCTTCCCGGAGGCGCCCCTGCACCACAGCCGGGACAGCGCTTCCTGGGGGAGAGTCCTGGGAGGAGCCCGCACGAGGGGGACCGCACAGGGACAGGAGCCACGGAGCCTGTGGAGGCCGCCCCTGGCTCGTGCCGTGCCCACCCACACCCTGTCCGAGCCGCCCGCTGTGATGCGTGCCATGCGGGAACTGTGCTCCGAGCGCCCGCAGGCCCAGCCTCAGCTCCCGAACCCCAGCTTCCTGTGCTCCCGAACCCCAGCCTCCCGCGCTCCCGAACCCCAGCTTCCTGTGCTCCTGAACCCCAGCTTCCTGTGCTCCTGAACGCCAGCCTCCTGCGCTCCCGAACCCCAGCTTCCTGTGCTCCTGAACCCCAGCTTCCTGTGCTCCCGAACCCCAGCCTCCCGCGCTCCCAAACCCCAGCTTCCTGTGCTCCTGAACCCCAGCTTCCTGTGCTCCTGAACGCCAGCCTCCTGCGCTCCCGAACCCCAGCTTCCTGTGCTCCTGAACCCCAGCTTCCTGTGCTCCCGAACCCCAGCCTCCCACGCCCCGGGCCTGTGGCTAAGCCACTCCAGGGCGTGAGTAGGAGGAAACACACTGGAGGCTGGAGGGAGGCTCTGAAATGGAAAGAGCAGCTCAGAGGTGCCTGGGGGACCCGGGACCCAGCCGCCTGGCAATGGATCCTGGGGATCTTGGGGGGCTGGGGCGCTCTCCCGGGGACAGAGGTGCGAGCCAGCACGCACACTCCCAGGTAGCAGTCTCCTAGGAAACTTAGCTTGCCTTTCACTGCGCGACTCCCTGTCAATTTGTCATAATTACGTTTTGTATCACACTTTTAATATGAATTTCCCATTTCTCTTCTAATATGTTCTTCATCATAATAACCACAACCTCTGTGCTTCCGTGGGATTCGCATTCCCCCGTGAGCACCAACTATTAAATCCTTAATAGTCTCTCTATGAGTTTTCCTCTTGACTTGCTGTGACACTCTCATAATTTCATCAGCGCCTGGGTATTGTGCAATGTTACAATTTATACTGCCGGCCTCCACACACAGCGCATCAATAAAACAAACTCTTGGGTGAAAGTAAAACATTAAGTCGCTGCCACATGAATTACTCTGCAGTGTTACTTATTTATGTTTTAATTTTCGTCGTCAATTTCCCCTTCGATTGGATTGTGCAGGAAGGGTGAAGGCGTCCCAGAGGTCTGGGGAAAGTTGCTCCTGACTCTTAGGTTTTGTACAGACGCCTTTTTGTTGCTCTAACCCAGCGGTTCTCAACCTGTGGGCCGCGACCCCTTTGGCGGTCAAGCGACCCTTTCACAGGGGTCGCCTAAGACCATCCTGCCTATCAGATATTTACATTATGATTCATAACAGTAGCAACATTGCAGTTATGAAGTAGCAATGAAAATAATGTTATGGTTGGGTCACAACATGAGGAACTGTATTTAAAGGGCCAGAAGGTGGAGAACCACTGGTCTAACCTGTACCCCCTTCAAGGTGAGGTCGTTGGAAATGAACCTGTAAACTGTGCCTCTCTCTTTCTCTCTCTCTCTCTCTCTCTCTCTCTCTCTCTCTCTCTCTCTCTCACACACACACACACACACACACACACACACACACGTGGGCGTAGGAAGTCCGTGGCTAATGTGACACTGGGTTCCAGGGGAGGGACATGGATCCAAGCTGCTCCCTGCTTGTTGCTCTCATACGGCCCCAAACGACGAGTCCTCCCAGCAGCTGCCGGCTGGAAAGGAGACCATGGGCTCTGGCTCTTTAAGGATGAGGGGAGTCACACTCCATCCACACTCACACCCACTTGTCACAACTTCACGCGATGGTCGCCCTTACACGGAAGAGGCTGGGACAGGTGTCCTTTACTCGGGACAGCCTCGCAGGAGCTAAGCCTTCCGTCGCTGGGAGGGGTCCCGGGATCCCCCGTCTCGCCTCGCTGCAGCACACGGCGTAGTGAGGCCAGTCACTCCAGTGGGAACACGTGAGGTCATGGACGAGCAGCAGGTCACACGGCCCTGATACTCAGTGGACGGTAGGAGAACGGGAAGAATAGATGGATACACCCTCACAGCGGGGACACACGCACCCTCAGAACGGGGGTGGTTTTATTCACGGCTTCATTAAGGATTAACTTACACATAACACACCGCACACGTTTAAGCTGCACCAAACCTCTTACATATGTGCTTTCACGAATCCGTTGCGTACACGTGCTGGGACTTACTTTCCTTCTACCTTTCCCATCTCACACGTGGTGCTGCCCCATGTAGCACCCATTCATCTATCTATCTATCCTTTATCTATCATCTATCTATCTTCTATCTATCTATCTATCATCTATCTATCCTCTATCTATCTATCTGTCTACCTATGCATCTATCATCTATCTATCCATCCATCAGCTATCAAATTATCTATTATCTATTATCTATGTATCTATCATCTACCTCTCTATCTATACATCCATCCATCATCTATTTATCAATTCACCCACCTTTCTATCATCTATCTATCCCTCCATCTATCTTCTTTCTTTCTTTCTTTCTTTCTTTCTTTCTTTCTTTCTTTCTTTTTCTTTCCATGCACCCATTATCTATCTGTCTATCTATCTTTCTATCCACCCACCTATCTTTTATCCATCCATCCATCCATTCACCCCCCACCCATCACCTATCCATCTCTCCGGTGCACTGCTGTGTGCAATGGGCCAGCCGGGTTAGACGGCTGGTTTTCTAGGCTGCCGGCCAGTGGGCAGAGAGGAGCCTCTCACGATGGTCCCGTTCTAACGGTGCTGCACTGTTGGGTCTTCAATTCCACCTTCACTCCTCCTGTCGCTCTCCTTCACTAGTTCACCTTTTGGTGAGCAGCTCTGACCCTTCATCGCTGCCAAGAGGAGTAGAAGTGGTGCCAGTGGAGGCTCTGCAAATCGCTGAGGAACTGGACCGTGGAGTTCTATACGCTCCGTGGCGCACTCAAGTGCAGAGTCAATGAAGCAGAGAACCACGAGCAGCCGACGGGGATGGGAAGAGGCCTGCGCCTTACCGAGCGCATCACATAGATCCCTCCAGCGCGCGAGGACTGGCCTGGATTGATGAGCAGCAGGAGGACATCCTAGCTAGAAACGGGTCACGCTTGAGGGATGGAAAGAGCCTCCCACAGCTGGCCTGCTGTATGAGGCTTGGTTGCCGTTGCGTGGGGACCATGCTACATAGGCGGGTCATGATGCTTAGCCATTCATTAGTTCCTTCTTTTTCAGCAACACACACCCTGCGCTACACAGAGGCACGCCCACATCCATCCATCCATCCTTCCATCCGTCTATCATCTACCTGCGACTATCTATCCATCCATTCATCCACCTGCCCACCCCTCCATCACCTACCCATCTTTCTAATGTGCCCACATCACCCTAACCGTTCTCCCAGGTCCAGGGAAACGTGCCCTTTCTTCTCTGTAACCTCCACTCCTGCCCAGCCTGGGCAAAGCCAACAATGGCATCGGTTCGGTTACCATAGCACCACGCACACCTCGACACAGCTCCTGCCGCAGTGGAGTGTGTGCGGGTCCCTCCCCACCTCTGCGCCGAGCCCCCCGGGGGCAGGGATCACGGCTGATTTATCTTCGTGTCTCTCACACCTCGCACCAAGCTTGACACGCGGCAGATGCTTGATAAATATTTGTGGAAACACAATGAAATATTTAATATTGTTCGTCATTGGTTCTCATAAAATTTGCACTCCCTTCCTCCCCAGGTGCTTAACCATGTCTGTGAAGGGGAGACTGGATTCAGAATAATAAACAGACAATATTGCACTCCGCAGGGCTGGCCCCGGAGTGACAGGCAGCTTCCCGGCTTCCCATCTCCCCCCCCCCCCAAGCGCCCGTCAGAATCACCCAGGCCCTAAACTGTCGGATAATGAAGGAGAGCTGCCAGCCCTGGTCGCGCCTCCGCCTGCCATCTCCGCACCGTGAGCCGCTTGCTCACACGCTGCCTTGGGCCGTCGCTCCTCTGACGATTTCCATAACGTTGCTGGGTTCTGGGCTGCTTGTCCCCCTCGCTCTGTGACCGCTCCTCCTTCGCTGAATTAAATGGATTAATTTCTGAGTTTCTACTGTATTCGAAGAAACAAAAGATGCTTCAAAGTCAGGGTCCACGCCCTTGGAGAATGAGCAAAAGAGCCTGTTTTGGAGTGACTAACGCTGAAAGGCTTGGAAAGGTGACGCGTTCCCCGAGCTCTAACCTCGCTGCGGGCAGCCGTGAGATGGGGGCGCGTGTAAGGCAGTGAGCGCGGCTCCCACTGCGACAGGCTCCCCTGCGGGCGGGCACAGCTGCGTCTCTCCAGGCCTCCTGCTGTGCTGCCCAGGTCCCCCAGGTCCTCGCCGTCCTCGTCACACACTTGTCACTGGGCCTCCCCCGTGTACTCGGTCCCTGACTCCTACGCACCCCACAACCTGCCTTCCTCCCGGGCCCCTTCCCAGGGCCGCCCGTGCCTCTTCCGTTTGCTGCTCACAGCTGCCGTGCTTGTCCCTGTCTGTCTGACTCAGTCTAAGGACCCCTGAGCCCTTTGGTTTTGGAAATGTTATTTTTTAAAAAATATATTTTTATTGACTTCAGAGAGGACGGGAGAGGGAGAGAGGGATAGAAACATCAATGATGACAGAGAATCGTTGATCGGCTGCCTCCTGCACCCCCCAGCCCTTCCCCAACCCCCATGCCCTCCTCCCTGACAGGGGATCAAGCCCACCACCTGGGCATGTGCCCTTGATCAGAATCAAACCCGGGACCCTTCAGTCCGTAGGCCGATGCTCTGTCCACTGAGCCACACCAGCTAGGCCAGGGGATTCCTTTTTAATACTAGACTTTTCAATAAATTGATTTTGGGGGCAGTACCACATAGTCTGAGAGGCTCCTCCTGCGTGAAATGTGACCCCTATTTGAGAGGCTTGAGAAGTAAGGCAACGTCTGCCCAGCAATGTCCAGACGACAGTGTATTTTTTAAAAAATATTTTTATTGATTTCAGAGAGGAAGAGAGAGAGAGAGAAACATTAATGATGAGAGAGAATCACGGATCGGCTGCCTCCTGCACGCCCCACACTGGGGATTTAGCCCACAACCTAGGCATGTGCCCTGACCGGGAATCGAACCCTGACCTCCTGGTTCCTAGGTCAACGTTCAACCACTGAGCCACGCTGGTCGGGCCAGACAACAATTTATTAAGAATAAATATTCCCAAGCCCACTCTGGCCTTTTGTCAGACCAGACGCCCTGCGATGGCGTTGAAAGGAGTCACCGAGCAGCAGCCTTGAGTGAAGGCAGCACCTCGTCTGAATGGGAGCCTCTCAGAAGCTCCACTCTCTCTCCTCCAGCTGAGGCTCCCCTTCCCGGCCTGTTCATGGATCTCCCCTCATCTGCTATCGGATGGACGATCTCTTTCTAAGTTACGGCCGGAGCAGAGTGTGGCGGCGCGTTTGCTGGAATCAGGAGCTAGAAGGCTGCCGCGGCCTCGCAGACGCACGTCGATCCCCGTAATGGGAGGCTTATCACAGCCAGGCGCCCAGACCCATCTCCTCACTCCTCCCACGCTGCAGGCTGGAGCACAGCAGACGGGAGCGTGTCCTGTGGGCCTCCTGCCTGCCCCTCCCCACACATCGAACCCCCTGGCCTCACAGCAAATACTTGATGACTAATGAATAACTGGGAGGAAGATAAAAGGTGAGAGGTGGACGTGTCAACCTATGACCCAGGAGGCCCAGGTTCGAGTGCCGGTCAGGGCACAGGCCCAGGTTGCAGGCTTGATCCCCAGTGGGGGGCGTGCAGGAGGCAGCCGATCTGTGATTCTCTCTCATCATGGATGTTCCTCTCTCTCTCTCCCTCCTTCTCCTTCCTCCCTGAAATCAATAAAAATATATTAAAAAATGTAATTAGTTGCACTGGGCTCAAGAAAAATGGCTCCTTCTTTGTTTAATTTAGTCAGTGACACAGAGTCCAGCAGTTTGGTTTCTTATCTCTTGTTCCGCATCTCTCCTAGCGACCCTAAGCGGAGACAGGCCTCCGGCCTCGCACGTGGCCCCTCCCCCGCCGGGTGTCAGCGAGGGGGCGCTGTCGCTGTAGCCGGGTCCACCAGCTGCGCTTCCAGGCTGGACGGCTGCAACCCTGGGTAAACGGCAGCTCTGAGCGTCTGCCCCTCTTCGCGCTGCCTCCAAGGATTCGATGAAGCCGTCTCCCGTCAACGGCGGAATCCAACTGCGGCTCACACACCGGTTTTCAGAAAAACCTAAACGTGTCTTTCATTTTATTAACAAGAGGCGTCAGGGAACCTGGCTTCGAGCTCTCTCCATATCACGAAGTAACTGCACTTTATACGCAACAGGCTGATCGCAAAGACCCAAAGCTCCAAGGACTCCTCCACCCTCCGTGCGACCGGAGACTGTGGATGACGCTCACCTCGGAGCTCACCGACAGCGCTCAGTCGGACCTGCCCGCGGCCTGCCCGGAAGGTGGGATCTCTCACACACGGGATGGCGTTCGCTCACTCACTCCAGTCACTTAAAGATGCCACTCCGTTCCTCCCAGATGGTGCGCTCTGCCCATAGGCGGTAAGTTAACGTGTGCAGCCATAGCGATCTAAAGATCTGTCCAAAAACGATCTTTGTTCTCAAGGTGTTTATTATGTAACAGCAGCTTGAACCAAGCACACAATTCTTTCTTTAAACATGGCCCCGGATCGTAGTTTCCAGCACAAACAAGTGCCTTTGAGCGGAAGATCGAAACTCGGGAAACTCGGGAAGCCATTGAAGCCAGGAAGGAGTCAGACTGACGGAGACGGGCACGGAGTGGAATGACTGCTCCACGGAAAGAAGCCACTTGTGTAGCTCTTCTCTATGTTTAAGTGTGAAAATGGAAGCTACTATATTTGCACTATACAGTCACTTCTGTGCCTTTCCTTAACGTGACACCTCAGAGTTTGTTAAGAATAAGCACATAGAACCCTAGCCCGCTTGGCTCCGTGGATAGAGCGTCAGCCTACGGACTGAAGGGTCCCAGGTTCAAATCCGGCCAAGGGCAAGTACCTCGGTTGCAGGCTGGATCCCCAGTAGGGGATGTGCAGGAGGCAGCTGATCAATGATTCTCTCTCATCAATGATTCACTCTCATCATTGATGTTTCTATCTCTCTCTCCTTCTCCTTTCCTCTCTGAAATCAATAAAGAAATATATATATATATATAAGAATAAGCACATAGAGATCCAGTTTATTAAAAAATTATGTACAATATGTATCATAATTTTATCTTATTAAAATTTACTTTTAATTAAAATAATTTTAACTGTTGTACTAAAATTTGTTCCACACTGTATTTAACCAATACACAATGAACAGTACTTAGATTATTTCTATTCTTTTGCTAGTTAAAAAGACTATTTAACTAATTCCTCATTTGGAAGATTTAGATGATTTCAAGTCATTCTTAGTATAAATACTGTGGCCATAAACATTTCCTCTCACAGACCCAAGCCTCTTACAGATACAGTTCTACAAGGAGGAGTGCTGGGCCATGAGTCTGTGCACTGGAATTTTATGGATGTGGCCAAAGGGACTGGCTTTTATGCCTACACTATCTCCAAATGAGGGTTACTAAGCTTTGACTTTTATCTATTTGATATGTAAAGAGTGGTATCCCATCATAGCTATAATGTGTACTTTTTTACTACAAGGGAAGTTAGGCATCTTCTCTTAACTTAAAAGTTGATGCCTATGTTGCCCTGGCTGGTCTGGCTCAGTGGATAGAGCGTTGGCCTGCGGACTGAAGGGTCTCAGGTTCGATTCTGGTCAAGGGCACATGCCTGGGCTGCAAGCTCGATCCCCAGCAGGGGGCATGCAAGAGGCAGCTGATCAATGATACTCTCTCATTGATGTTTCTCTCTCTCTCTCTCCCTCTCCCTTCCTCTCTGAAGTCAATAAAAATATATTTTTAAAAAAGTTGATGCCTGTGATCCCAGCAAATCAGAAATCATGTTGCCAGGCGTTAACTTGCCTCCGTTTGCAATGAATCCCACAGGCTGACGGAACTCGTTCCTAAAGCTGTAGACTCCCCAAACAGCATGAGCGATAAACCACCTAAATGAACTTTTGTAAAAGGCTTCACACAACAGCTGCAGAATACATGTCATGTTCAAGCGCACAGAACAATTTGCCAACACGGACTGTGTGCGGACCTGTGACTCCCCTGGTCTCTGTGCACGTGAGCACATCTTCTCAGGAGGACCCGGCGGGCATGCCACCCCGGCCGCACCTGGAATTAACCTCAGGGCACCGCCGGTGTGGCGCCCGTCTGTGGTGGTGTCACCATGACACGCTGGTCTGGTTCACCAGGTCACGGCGCTCATTGGGACAAGTGGCCGCTAATGTGTGCAGGCTGCGGTGTGCTCCGTGGAGGGCAGCGACCCTGTGAACAGCAAGCTTTCCTGAGGTGCCTGACGGACAGCCGAGGCAATTACTCTGGCACATTTTACCTGTTTTTATGGGGAAGTTATCTGACCTCCTCCCTGGCATGACATAATGTCTGAGAGCTTGGTTATTGCTTTATGAAAACATTTATTTAGAAAACGTCTTGACAGCCTTAAGCAACCTGTGTTTTACAGTATACAATATGAAGACTACTTTTATTGCTTTCGCTGTCATCAATTATGATTGTTATTGTTGCCACTGGAAACCGTGAAAGAAGACCCACAATCGTGGAGAGAGTCGGATCTTCAAAAGCATCACCCACCAGAGGGGCCGCGATACATTATTGCAGCCCTCCCCACAGCTCAGACTTCTCCAGGCGCTTACAGCAGATGTGGGAGTGAGAGCTGAGAGTCTCTTCAGCCACAGAAACAAAAGCCAATGAGATGAAAGCTGTGATCTGAGTTCAGCCTGAGAGCATTCGGGAGCTGGGTTAGCATCCGATAGCCCTATTGGTAAAGCACTGCGATGCTACTGTCCAAAGGATCGTAAGGCTTGACTAACTAGAAAACTACTAAACCGGAACCTCAATGAACTTCCCCAACCCCTTTACAGCAGAAGGGTAGAGTTTTGTTTTGTTTTTTAAAGTAATATCAGGGGGAAATGAGATAAATAAGCAAATGCAAGTTCTAGAGGTCCTGGGAAGAAAGCTACATGACGATGACGATGATGGTGGGGCGGTAGCGATGGTCAGTCAGTATATGTTCCCATTATATCAATGAAATATCAGGAATTGATATTGATGATGATGATGGTGATGATGAATACAGTGATGATGATAATGGTGGTGGTGATGATGATGACGGAGATGATTATGGTGCTGCTGATGGCGATGGTGGTGGTGATGGTGATGATGGTGATGATGGAGATGATTATGGTGCTGATGGCAATGGTGGTGATGATGGTGACTATAAACTTAAGTTACTTAATACATATGGGATTATGTACATTATCTGTATTTATTTTTAATCCTCACCCAAGGATATGTTCATTTTAAAAACGGACTTTAGAGGGAGAGGAAGGGAGAGAGGTAACATCAGTGAGTTACGTCTCTGACACACCCTGACGGGGGACTGAACCCGCAACCTGGGTCTGTGCCCTGACCTGGAATTGAATGCACAACCTTTGGGCGCGTGGATTTCACTGCCACTCAACAAACCACACAGGCCACGGCGCCAATTTCCTTCCGAGGGGTTTTGGCAATTTGTGTCATTCACGACATGGACGTGTTTCATCTGTCATGACATGTATGTTTCATTACATGTATGTCATTACAGAACCGGCTGCCGGGGCTTCTGGAAGTGTCCGTCACCCTCTGGTAGGTCCTGAGCGACCTTGGCCTTGACCCATGATTCTTTCACAAGGGCACGCGGGAGCCGCAGTCTCCCCGGCCGGCCATGGACCGCGGGAGCGCATCCTGCGCCAGGCGCTGGCTCTGAGAGGCTCGGTCGTCATTCGGCACAAGTGCTTTTGCTAAGAGGAATCCAAGTGGTTGAGAGAATGCAATGCCGAGGGTCAGTGTGGGGCCGAGGCTGGATTCTCTGCCCTCCCGGCCCAGGTGTATTGGCAAAGGCTGCCAGCACGACGAGAACACGTCGGGGAAAGACAGGTAGCCTGCGGCCAGGTGCGAGGGCGCGGCGGCTGCGTGACACCTCGGAGCCACGGTCTTGCCATGCAGTCTCTCCGCTGTGAAGGGCATTTTTCTTCCGGGTGCGCGGCACGAACGCCGCATTTCGAGGTGCGTTTAAGTCACACCAGCAGCTGCTGTTTATCCTGAAAATGGAACTGGAAGGGTCTCCAGCTTGTCTCCCGCCACCCTTAACCCGTAAGGGAGGGCGCCCCTCAGCGCCCAGGACGGGTTATGACGCCTCCGTGTGGAGGGCAGATGAGCGAGGGGGAGGTCTGAGCACCTCCTTGCGGGCGCCCATCGGCCTCGCCTGCACAGACGGAAGCCGAGTTTATGGGATTTTCCACCGGCTGCCTGGACCGGAGTCTGACCTGTAATAATGGATGGAATTTATTGCTACTTTAGCTTGTCTGGCCGAGGCTTGGCCATCAGAAGAGTCAGTAATTTACTTGCAGATGGTACCAAGGTCCCTTAAATACTTCACCAGCGGGGACGGGATTGCGTCATCTCTGAGCAAACTGCCCCTGGGTGAGGCGGGGCGCTCCGGAGGGTGCGGGCCCCGAGGGATCGGCCTGGGGGTGCGGGCCCTGAGGGAACAGCCTGGGGGTGCGGGCCCCGAGGGATCAGCCTGGGGGTGTGGGCCCCGAGGGAACAGCCTGGGGGTGCAGTTCCAGGTGCACGGATGGGGTGGGCCGTCAGCTGGGCGCTGTCAGGATCGTGAGGGGCACAGGCTCTCCTGACTTGGCTGGGAACTCGGTTAGACTTTGGCTGAATCAACCTCTCCCCCACCCCCCCACGCCCCCGACTGCTGAGGACAAGCCTGGGATGCGTGTGGTGGAGAAAGGCCTGGAAACCAAGGGAACGAAGGGAAATCCATAGCAACAGTGGCCATTCTCTCCTTTGTGCAGAAAACAAACTGGAGCCAGAATCTGGGTTCCTGTGAGCAGGTCTGAAGCAGGAACCCCTTGGAGACGAGGCGCTCGGGGTCCTAGACCCTCACTGTGGAAAGGGGGAGCAGCTGGGGGGGACAGTCTCAACAGCCCCCAGACCCACACACGCGGGAGGGTGGCTCTCTTTCTTGGGAGGGAGTGCCAGTTCCCGACGGATCCCCGCTCACGGGAGGGTCCTGTCCTGTCGCGTTCCCCACCGTGCCGTTCCCAGGGTTTTCTGATCAGCTGTCATTTCACCTGCCTTACGTTACAAATTAATAAACACGTCTTAGTCGAGAACATGAAGAATTCCCGAATCGTCCGCTGTAGATACCGTCTTTGCATGGAGAGGGCGTGCTCACCGAGGGGGGCGTGGGGGTCACATGGTCAAGTCACTTAACAAAACAGTGAACGACACACCATCTGCTTTAAGGAAACGTGGACGGAGACCATGAGGACGAGAGTGGCCGTCACCCAGGACGACGACAAGCGGACGCCCACTCCCTGGGAGCTGTCAAACCACAACCGGCCCCTTCACACCGCGTCCCCGGGGCCTCCGGCACCTCCTGGGGCAGGAGCTGTGCGGCCACCACACAAGTGGCCTTCACCTGTCCACCTAATTAGTGGGATCTCGTTAGCAGCGCCGGCGAGAAGGAAGGCTGCGCCCTCCTGGGTGGCGTGTGCACGTCCCCTCCTGCGAGGGTAATGAGTACCTGCCACACATCAGAATTATGAATTTTGTGCGTGAACAAAACCGCAGGGGAAATTATACCTCCGACGCCGCAGTAATTGCCGCTGAGCTGCTAGCGCCACCCGCGAGCTGCCTGGAGTGTGCTCAGGCCCACGTTCAAGGGAATCATTTTTACCAAAAGTTTCCCTGTCTCACCACATGTAATTATCGTTACAGAATTATTCAGCTGCAAGTTAGGGCACATTCACGTTCAAAGAAGCAAACCCGCCTGGCCGGCGGGCTCCGTGGCTGAGCGTGGACCTATGAGCCAGGAGGTCACCGGTTCGATTCCCGGTCAGGGCACAGGCCTGGGTTGCGGGCTCCATCCTCGGCCCTGGTCGGGGCACAAGCGGGAGGCAACCAATCCATGTGTCTCCCTCACATCCATGTTTCTCTCTGTCTCTCCCCCTCCCTTCCACTCTCTAAAAATCAATGCAAAATATCGTCGGGTGAGGATTAAAAAAGGGGGGGTGGGCAGGAGCAGTGGGCTATAAGGGAGAGTAAGTGCATTAACCACAGAGACACCCAATGTCAACTCTTGCCAAAAAGGAAGGAGCGAGCCTCCCTCCCGCTGCGGCCATGCGAGGGCCCCCCCCCCATTCTTTCTCACCCTCAGGCCTCACCCAGCCTGCACCTCCCAGTCCATCCTGTCTCCCAGAGCCAACGGGGGGCAGGAGAGGGGGATCGCAGGGGCATGTCCCAGGTTGTTTGGAGGACTGAGCAAGGTGACGTGCGCACAGCGCCCCCTGCAGGCAGCCCTCCATGAGTGACACCTGTCAGTACCAACCTCAAGCTCCCACAGGGACGCCCTGGAATGCAGGTTTTGCAGCCCTTTCCTGTGCTTCCGTTGTGCCCGGCCCAGACGCCGGGGACTGTGTTTCCGCAGAAACTGCGGGGGTCCAGGGCGAAAGGCCGCACGGGAAACGCTGCTTCACCCGCGTTCGCACGAGACCCGGGAAAGGAGGCAATCACTTCTTGAGAATATGATCAACAGACATTACATTGTATGTGAGCTTCATTTTGATCGGGATGGAAATTATTTGATTTAACCATTCCAGTTTCCATTTAGACCTAATTCCAATTGGGTAACGCATTTCTCTCACGGCGGCTTGGAGACCCATTGCTCATCTTCCCTGTATTTGTACACACGTACCTCGTGTGCTATTAAGCTTTGGAGAATATTACGAATTCGCAGTGAGGATTCTTTCTAAAGTACAATAAAAGCATTGTTTTCTACTCCCAAAAGCTACCGTCTATGAAATACGACCGCTCTAATGAGTGCGGCGCTCTCCCAGGGTGCTCTTGGGTGATGGCTTACCCCAGCGTTCTGTTTGCTGATGACGGGATCAGGAGCTACTGAAACCAGGCGGTGTCGAAGCAACGAACTTCACCAACGGGTTATGCAACGTCTGCCTAAATGCCTTTGATTCCTGCAGCGGCCTCGCCAGCTGTGGGTGGTCGAAGCGGGTGAAAGCACGCAGGCACCGGCGGTCATGTCGCTGGGTCGACCGCGTAGATCTCTGGCAGGTTAACCTTGCATCGTGTTTTTTAAAAATCTGTCTCACACCTCTACAATATGCTCCTTTTTAAAAATGTATTTTTTAAATTGATTTCAGAGAGGAAGGGAAAGGGAGAGAGAGAAACATCGATGATGAGAGAGAATCATGGATCTGCTACCTCCTCCCCTCTCTCCCCCGAGGGTGGAGCCTGCAACCCGGGCCTGTGCCCTGACCGGGAATCGAACCGTGACCTCCTGGTTCCTAGTCGACGCTCACCACTGAGCCACGCCGGCCGGGCCCATATGCTCCTTTTGCTTTCCTTGCCCTCTTTTCCAAGACTCCTTCTCGCCCATCCTGCCGGGAACAGGTCTGTGATGGGTCACAGCGTGTCTAACACAGGGACAGCCGCCGCTGGAGCTGGGCACCGCAGACCGTCCCCGTCATCACTTCAGTCTCTGCTCCATGGCGATGCGCAGCGTTTCCCATTTGCTTCATTTTTTAAAATTTACATTTGTGGATCCAGCCATCTCAGAAAGCCCGTGGGCGTGGCTCGCCTGGAGGGGAGCCTGTGGGACGGGAGCAGCCAGTGTCAGCCCAGCTGCCCGCTCGTCCTCCGTCCTCAGCTGGGTGCTGAGGGCCGGGTGCTGGGTGCTGGGGGCCGGGTGCTGAGGGCCGGGTACTGGGAGCCAGGTGCTGGGAGCCGGGTGCTGGGAGCCGGGTGCTGGGAGCCGGGTGCTGGGAGCCGGGTGCTGGGAGCCGGCCTGAGTAAGAGAGTGACCCAGAGGCTATTCTATGAGACCTGATGGGCCCACCGCTCACCACCCACAGAGCGGGCCCTCCCTCCCTGGGGCCGGTCCTCCTCAGGAGTCACCAAGGACCCCTGTGCGTCTCTATCTCCCTCTGTGACGGAGCCCTGAACACGAGGCCTCTGCCTCCTTGCCCGGCCCTGGGCCTGCACGTGGGTCCCTGGAGGACATGGGGTCCCTGGAGGACGAGGGGTCCCTGGAGGACGTGGGGTCCCTGGAGGACGAGGGGTCCCTGGAGGACGTGGGGTCCCTGGAGGACGAGGGGTCCCTGGAGGACGTGGGGTCCCTGGAGGACGAGGGGTCCCTGGAGGACGTGGGGTCCCTGGAGGACGTGGGGTCCCTGGAGGACGAGGGGTCCCTGGAGGACGTGGGGTCCCTGGAGGACGTGGGCTCAGTGTCGAGGGAGTGAGAGAGCAAATGATTGATGCGATGAGTGAATGAACGCCTTCCTTCCTCACCAGACAGGCGAGGACCTGTCTCCTCCCAAGCGCCCCCTCCCCCGCACCTGCCTCAGAACACACCTGGCTCCGGGTGGGGGTGGGGGTGAGGGTGGGGATGGGGGTAGGGGGTAGGGGTGGGGGTAAGGGTGGGGGTGGGGATAGGGGTAGGGGGTAGGGGTGGGGGTAAGGGTGGGGGTGGGGGTAAGGGTGGGGGTGCCGGTGGCAAGCGTCGGGTCCTCGCTGACAGGTCTCAGTTTTGGCTCCTTCTTCCTTCCTCCTCTGCTGGGAGCCTATATTCCCGGCTGTGAGATTTTTATGGAATTTCTGATGCGGGAATGAATCACCATGGAACATGCAAGCTCTTCCTTGACTAAAATCACGCACGCAGCCTCCTCCTGGGAAAAGGAGGCGAACGGCGCTCCTCGCTCCTCGCTCCTCGGTGGTGGCTATTTCTGGGGACCCCCCTCCCCACCGTAAACGCACTCCTCCTGGCGGCCGGAGTGTCCAGTCCCCGGCGGAAGGGCCGAGGGAGAGAAATGGGATCTTCCAGGCGGCTCCGTCGAGGTCGGATGTGAACACGTTCAGTCTCCTGATGACTCAGTGTCTTGCGCCGCCGTCTGACATGCCTCTGGCTGCTCTTCTCTTTCCTGGGGCCCCGGGGGGGGGGGCGAGGGGGGGGGAGGGCCGGCCTGCGGTGATGGAAAGCAATGGAGGCCGTTGCAGGTCCCGGGGCAGGACGACCGCCTTGCTCAGCCCGTGGCACAGACAGTGACCTCACCCATCACTCCGGGCCCTCTGGTGCTTCCGAGAAAACACGCGACCTCGGGGGCCCGGAGCGGCTGGGATTACCTAACGTCTCCATCCCGAGGCCGTAAATCCGGAGCCCTTTGCACTAGAGGCTGGAAGACCTTCCTAGGACGAGAGAGAAAGACAATGAGGCTTCTCTCGGGCGCTCGGCGGTGTGTCTCCTGGGCTGTGGTTCGGATAACGTGGGAAAGTCTGCGCGATTCGACTCTTGCCAGGGGGGCTCCTGGGAATTAAATGAGGCGCGGGGTGCACAGGGGGGCCCACCGCCCTCCACGGACCAGGCTTTACTCCGGGAAGGACCGGCTGTGGCCGCTGGACGGACCAGGCATGGCCAGTGGGGCTGCGGAGCCTCTCCATGTGCTGCCTCCCTCAGAGCTGCCTCCCTCGCGCTTACCCTCGAGCTTACAGCCAGCTCTTGACGGGCCTGTGGCCGCAGTGCAGCACAGGGAGAGGATAAAGCCAGATTAGGTGGCCCGGCCGGCTGGGCCCAGGCGTTGAGCATCGACCTATGAACCAGGAGGTCACGGTTCCATTCCCGGTCAGGGCACATGCCTGGTTTGCAGGCTCCATCCCCAGTGGGGGGCGTGCAGGAGGCAGCCGATCCATGATTCTCTCTCATCATTGATGTCTCTCTCTCCCTCTCCCTTCCTCTCTGAAATCAATAAAAATATTTAAAAAAATAAATAAGAAGAAAGATGAAATAGTTTGTGATTTAAATATGGGGACAATGAAATAGTAGTACGTCTATCAAACTAAAATCACTAAAAATCGCCAGCAACTCTTTTACGCAGGAGACGGTGTCTGTCTCTCTGAGTCGGAAAACAAGCACCAGACCGTGTTGTAGTAGCCGGTGGACGGAGACCGCCCTTGGGGCCAGTCCCACAGGCGCGTCCGCAGAGCCTGTCTCGTTCTCCGTGGAAACGTCCTCCGGAGGCTGAAGCTGACGCCAGCGGCCGAGGCCCCGACACCACAGCCCCCGACGTGGAGCGCAGTGAGGGCCTGTGCCGGCCTCGCGCTGGGCAGTGTCTGCAGCTGACGCGCTTGGGGATACACATCAGGTGCCCTCTGACCATCACCCCTCGGTGAGGAGAATTTCAATTGTGAATGAAGGCTAATCTGTCCAGATTTCTTAAGGACAGAAAAACACCAGTCTCTCACAACTATTTATTTAACCATTTTTTTAAAACCGCTGACATGAATGGAGCTGGTCTTGGGTTGAAGCAAGTGTCTTTACCGTGTGTGATTTAACATCCCAGCCTACACTGACCATGCGTCTGCTGACATAAATTTAGGGCGAGATGGCCCGTTATTTGAATTTACGAGTTGCGGGGACTCGCTGGATGCGTAAGCACAGCTGTTACTCAGGATTAGAAAGACATTTTCAAACATGATTCCTGTACGTGATTGCAGGCTGGTGTAGATGCAGAGGCTCACACTCAGTTCCAGGAGCTCTGTGCACCCTCCCTGTCCCATGACGGTTCCTAAAAAGCGGCATCGGAAGGCGTGAGATGCACATGGTCCCTAACTTCCCTCTTAGGAGCAATTTCGAAAGATTTGTCTTGGATTCCGTGTGACAACCAACATGCGTCCCGCACCCGCCCTGTTCCCGCGATGAGAGCTCACAGGTCACCGGGCCCTTGTCTGCAGGAGGAATACAGTTTTTTTAAGTGAATTCACAAAAATCACATACAATACTTACGACATTGAAGTCAACCTAGGACAACCCCCTTATTTTAAAAAATGGAACTAGTCTGCTCCATACTATGGAACGTCTAGAGTAAGTTTTTAAAAGAGGGCGGAGGCAGGACGGAGTCCTTTCTGCAATAACAGGAAACAAAGACGAGAGCGCCTTGCCCCAGGGTCTGTTCCCTCCCCCTGAGCTTCCGGTCTGCAGCCTCTACAGCAGCCGTGGGAGGGCAGGAGGGAGCCCCCTGGGCCCTGCAGGGCCGGCTGCTCACGGCGGCGGCCGGTTCCACGCCATGTGTTCTATCAGGAAGCCGCATCCGGCTCCGTGGCTTCATGTTTGGGACTTCCTGAGGAATGTCCATTCCAGGAATGAGTCCAGGCAGTGACTTCCCGCTGGCCAGGTGCCTCCTGTTTGTTTTCATTTAAAAGAGGAGAGAGGGTCCTTCCTGGGGCTCGGAAAGGACTCAGTGTGAAGTTTCCTGCAAGACCTCGACTCTCATTGCAGCTGCAGGGGACGCACTGTCCTTGTTTGCCATTGGGAACTGTATGCAGGGGGTCCCCCAAAATGTACGCCCACCTCGGCAGCTGCCAGCTCCATTCGAACACGACATGTACTGTTTGTTGTTAGTCCTCGCCTGAGGATAGTTTCCCATCGATTTTTAGACAGAGAGGAAGGGAGAGGGAGAGACAGAGAGAAGCATCGATGTGAGAGACACGTCGCTAGGTTACCCCCCCCCCAATCTCCCCCCGCACCCCCGGACCAGGGCTGGGGATGGAGCTGCAACCGAGGCACGTGCCCTTGGCCGAACCCATGACCCTTCAGTCTATCCACCGAGCCAAACCAGCCAGGGCAGAAAATGACCTGTATTTTCGTCAATACTTGTTTTATCAGTACTCACAATGTGTGTGCACATTTTGGGGGGACAGCCTATATAGCAGCGGTTCTCAACCTGTGGGTCGCGACCCCTTTGGCGGTCGAACGACCCTTTCACAGAGATTGCCTAAGACCATCCTGCCTATCAGATATTTACATGACGATTCACAACAGTGGCAACATGACAGTTATGAAGGAGCCACGAAAATAATGTTATGGTTGGGCCACAACATGAGGAGCTGTGTTTAAAGGACCAGAAGGTTGAGAACCACTGTTAGTGTTCCTGCTTGACCTCTACCTGTTGGCAGAAGCTGTAGGGAGACCAGTCTCATCTGACCTGGGGCTTTGCAAGGGCTGAGGAGAGAAGCCCCACTTTGCAAGACAATAAAGGGGGGGCCACGGAGGGTGAGGACTTGGGCAAAGCACAGACCCGCGGACGCTGGACTCCTGCGTCCACAGCCTTCACGCACCAGGGACAGAGCGGCCCGTCCGCTCAGATGCGGCATCGCCCACTCGACCTTCTTCTTCCAAAGGAGACGCAGCTGCTGCCTCCGCCACTGCCTCCCCTGCCCGTCTGTGCTGCACCTCCCAGGGGCTCTCCGCCAGTCACCCGGGGTGCAGGAGGAGGGCGGCGCACTCGCCTCGTCACCCTCGTCCTTCCGGCAGGTGCCCAGGCACGCGACACCCGGGAAGCGGTGCAGCGTGTGGCCGACCCCCTGGGGGGCTCCACACAGGGGACCAGGCGCCTCCCGCAGCAGCGACTTCAATGTGTTCTCCGCACTCAAGCAGCGCCCGGTCAGTCTCCACGGACACGCGCGGCTAACCCCAGGACCAGGCACCGGGAGAGGCTGTATCAGGCTCTGCCCCTGCTGCGCTCTCCAGGACAAGGGCCCGCGGTAGGGACTAAAGAGGGTGACGGTCACAGCCTAGCCTTTCAAGTCCTCCGGGGTCCCGGAAGGAGGGTATTCGGCCTGGCCGGTGTGGCTCAGTGGTTGAGCTTCGACCTACGAACCAGGAGGTCACGGTTCGATTCCCAGTCAGAGCACAGGCCCGGTTGGGGGCGCCATCCCCAGTGGGGGGCGTGCAGGCGGCAGCCGATCCATAATTCTCTCTCATCATTGATGTTTCTCTCTCTCCTTCTCCCTTCCTCTCTGGAATCAATGAAAGTATAAAAAGAATGAGGATGTTGGGAAGTTAATTCCCTGCTCACGTGTGAATGGGGGTTGCGGGCTGGGGGTGTCTGTGAGGAGGGGTTCGCCGCAAAGGGACCAGTGGGCGCCGTCAGGGACTGTGCACGCAGAGCCCACCCCGCAGCCCCGAGCCCTCACCCAGCGGTCCACGCGCGACCGTGGCTGGCCAGGAGGTCGCTTCCCCTGGGGCCGCCTCTGCCCCTGTCCCGGCTGCTCTGGTGGCAGGAGGGTGGAACGGGCACTCAGGGCTCCTTTTCCTTTCGTGGGCCCACAGCCCAGGGAGGTCGCCGTTTCTCGGAGATCGCGCCCAGAACACACGGGAGAGAGCCGCCATCCCGACAGCCTGAGGGGAGTCGCGCACCGAGGGCGGAGAGACCGGGTCCGGGGAGCCGGGCGGGGCGGCAGAGAAAGGCCTCACGGGCACTGAGCTGTGGTCAGGCCCAGGACATGCCCGGCCGACGGGCCATTTCACCGAGAGGCCCCCCAGGACATGCCCGGCCGACGGGCCGTTTCACCGAGAGGCCCCTCACGCAGAGTGAGTCGGCCACCGATATCTAAAAAAATCTCTAGACGTGAAGAGCAACTTTAATCCGGAAGTCTGTTATCTCCCTGAGTTTCCCAGCACCACGGCGGGGGCAGGTCCAGGACCCGTGAACTTCATCACCTCCCACGTCCCGGGTCCCGCAGCCCACGCCTGCACCCCGCTCTGCACCCGTGCGATCCCCATGCGGGCCTGGGCTTGCTTTTGCTGTCCCGTGTTCTACTATTTGCCTTCTTTTAAAAATATGTATATTTGTATGGATTTCCGAGAGGAAGGGAGATAGAGATAGAAACATCCATGAGGACAGAGAATCATGGATCGGCTGCCTCCTGCACGCCCCACACTGGGGATGGAGCCCACAACCCGGACATATGCCCTGACCTGGAATCCAACTGTGACCTCCTGGTTCCTAGGTTGTTGCTCGATCACTGAACCACACTGGCCAGGCTCTGGTGCCTTCTTAGTGGAAGAATTTGTACCTGGCAGTGCCCAGGACAAGGCCACTGTGGGTGCATAGTGACTCACTTTGGGACTTTAACCTGCTCTGTGGGGTTAACTTTTCCTCCACATGACCACCCCCCTGGGGAGTCCTCAGCACAGCTAACAACACGTGGGGCAATGATAAGTATTTTCCTGGATTTGTCGTCTCCGCGATCTAAAAGTTTCCCTTCCGGCGCGGGTCTGTGCGAAGCCAGCATGGCTGCCGTTGTGCGAACGCCCGTTTTAATAAGCCAGGGGCCTGCGCTGTAAGGGGCCTTCCGGCATCAGTGGCCGAGGCTGAGACACGCGGTAAACTCCGGCACAGGCGCTGCCCGGGCAGGAGGCTTAGGGCTTTAAGAAGATCTACTGCATGGATTTCATCAGCCGTGAACATGGGGCCTGGGAACACGGGAGGCGCCATCTATTTCTAAGTCACAGCCCCTCCCGGCTCCTTCCCCGGAGACCATCCTAATTCTTTAGAAAATCGAAGCTGTGGATGGGCCTGGCTTCACGCTGTGTCCGTGGGAATGAATGATGTTGTTTACCTGGTCCTGGATCGTGTACCTGCCTCCCCCTCCCCCAGGGAGTGCGTGAGCACCCACATCATGAAGAAGGAGAGTAATTCACTCCTGAACGTCCAGTTCTCAGGACGCGGTGTAACTTCTACCCGTAAACCGTGTTTGCTTGGTTCCCGTGCTCCTTCAAGGCTGCGCACGGGGGCAGGGGCAGGGGCAGGGGCGGCGGGCTTGGAGTGCCGGCTTTGTGGGGTGCCCGCCCCCATGCCCTGCAGCGTGCCCCCTGATCTGGGAGGCAGAGGCCTGCTCATCTCTGGAGCTCCTGATCCAACAAGGAGAGCAGCCCGCTGCCAAGGACTCAGCAGGAGCCCGGAGTCCAGCCGCAGCCTCCAGGGCCGAGAGGCCCAGCACCCTCCCCCCCACCCCCCCCACTGAGGGAGCTGCGCACAGCACATGTTTTCTCAGGGCAGCTCTGAGCAGCAGCACCAAACATAAATCCCTGCACTTCCAGACATAATTAATTAGGCGTCTGTCAGCTAAACCCAGACACCAGCCTAGCGCCAGGCCAGGCTGCCCGCAGTTTTGGAGGCCGTGCAACCCACGCGGTCAGAAGGGAAAGAAAGACCTGTGAGCCTGGCTGGTGTGGCTCAGTGGTTGAGCATTGACCTATGAAGCAGGAGGTCATGGTTCGATTCCTGGTCAGGCTCATGCCCGGGTTGCGGGCTCCATCCCCAGTCAGGGGCGTGCAGTAGGCGATCGATCCATGATACTCTCTCATCATCAATGTTTCTATCTTTCTCTCCCCCTCTCTCTGAAATCAATACAAATATTTAAAAAACAAAAGACATCAGAGAAGCCGGGTGGACTGGAGCCGCAGGCCAGCGTGCGGGCAGCGCAGGCCCTGGCTGGTAAGTGCCTACAAGCTGTGGACTGGGTCCGCGGGGTCACGGCTGAAGGGAGGGCAGCTCGGCCTCTGGCTCTGCCTCAGTGAAGGCCAGCATTTCAGACGCCTCTGGGCCCCGTGCAGGCCAGGCGGCGCCCACTGACCAGGGCAGGTTTGCCGCGAGCTCCTCACGAGGGGGGAAGCCGCGAGAACCAGCGGACCCAACCAAGCCAGAGGGCCCGCCACCCGCACAGCGGGGCTCGGTTTCCCCATCCCACACCATGCGGATGCCGCAGGAGTACCCCGACCTCAGGGCTCGGTGGAACACGGTCAAACAGGGCTGGCTACGTTCTGAAAGTTTGTGTGCCCCCTCTTCCCCAATAAACCACATTAAAGTTCATATGCTGAAATATTTTTTTAAATATATTTTTTTATTGATTTCAGAGAGGAAAGGAGAGAGAGATAGAAACATCATTGACCGCTGCCTCCTGCACACCCTCTACTGGGGATCAAGCCCACAACCCGGGCATGTGCCCTGACTGGGAATCCAACCGTGACCTGGTTCATAGGTTGACGCTCAACCACTGAGCCACGCCGGCCAGCGGGCCATCATGGTATTTCTTAAGGTTAAATGCCTTAAGCATATTTTACTAACTTACTTTATATACGTGTGTGTGTGTGTGTGTGTGTGTGTGTGTGATGGGAAATGGGAACCATTCTCACTTAAACATCCCTCCTTCACTGAATTCGGTTTCCACATTCTCCTCATCTTGTTCTCTACTTATGTAGCAAGCTTTCATGTAAACTGATTTTTATTCATTTAGTGAGACATAATGCTGTACATAAATAATAATTATGACAAAATAGCAACATTTTTATTCGAGTAAACATAGGAATTGATTTGGTAGATCTACTCATCTATTAATCTTTTAACTTTATTAAATAATCAAAATATAAAATTCTGGCATTGATTTGTTCTTTAAAATTTGTATTTATGGCTCCTGATTGAATTAATGTATTGATATTTCAATTTTTTAAAAAATGATAAATTTCCAGAATTGATTTTGTTTCCTGCCATGAAATTGAGCGCTGGCTTTCCCTGCCTCCTGCATTACCTTGCTTGTCGCTGTTCCGCATCCTTCACAAGCGGTTTTTGCTGCTCAAGATTCGAGTCGTCAACTTCAATTTCTATGGATATTTAGATCTGCGGGCCGGCCATTTATTAACATTATCTTAATAAATATTTTTCACATTAATTATCTTCCAATTGCATGGACCCATTAAAGATACACTTGAAACAGGAATTAAGTATCTCGCTAAGCATTTACACACCTATCGGTCGAACATCGTGCTGTGAACGGTATTAATGGCCCCAATTTTCTGAGAGGCTCGCGTGTGCTAGGACATTAAAGGGATTGTTAACCTTGACTCTCGCCATGACTCCACGGGGCAGGTTTCATCATCATAGTTTTTCGTGAGAAACTGAGGGACGGAGCAGTTAAATGACTTGCCCAAGGTCTCAAACGCAGTGAGTGGTGGCCGGCAAGCAGTGCTCTCCTCCCTCCCCTGAGGACCCCAGTGCTCTGAACATGGAGGTGGGCCACCCCGCTGTCCCCACGGTCATGTCTCAGGCCAGCTCTTCACCCTGATTACACCTCCAGGTCACGCATGTCTTCTGCTCCCGACGCTTCCGGCGGAGCCTGCCGGCTGACCTCCAAACGCACTTCCCTCTTCTGCTGGGAATGAGTCCACCTCAGACCGTTTCTTAGGAGACACAGCTCCTCGGGAAATGCTTGGACATCTATGGGCAGGCGGTGCAGATGGAGCGGGCAGAGGGCGTCCTCCGGAAGTCCCTACCCAGTGACTCCTCCTGAGTGACAGAGCCACGGGGGGCCCACTTAGGAACAGGCAGGAAGCTGGGGAGGCCACGGAGGCCGGAGAGGGGTCCCTGCAGCCCCAGCGGCTCTCCCAGGGCCTCCCTGGGTAACGCGGCTGAGACCTTCCTGGTGTTTGCCTGCCCATGTCTTTCCAGCTCATCAGTCACCGAATGAGCAGCCCAGCCCTGGGCTCCTGAACCGAGTGGCTACGTCACCCCGCAGGACATGGTGGCAGAGTCGGAGGAAGTCAGCAGGGGCGAGAGGGGGGGAGAGAGCTGACCGGACGGAGGGGGAGTGCTTTGGCTCGGGGTCCAGCCCCGGGTCCCTTCCCTGGGGAAAATCGAAGGGTTGGCCGGACAGCAGTTTCAAAGGGGGACCGAGTGGGTGGTGTCAGCTTGGACTCCTGCCCCCACGTGAGAGGTTCAGGGAGGAGACCACGCTGCTCGGCATCTGCGTGTGACTCACCCCATCAATCCAGGAAGCGAGTCGCCCCGGGCACCACGGGATGGAAATGTGACTGTAATTGCCAAGTGTGCTACTGGTAGCTCTCGCTAGGACCCAGTTCTGACCCTTCCCATCCATGACAGACACGCGGGTGACAGTGGGTTCCATCCCAGGCACCAGAGCCCCGGGCAGGACGCGCAGCAGAGAAAGGCCCGGGCCCGCTGAGTGGGGCCGAGCACGTGTGGACCGTCTGGGCTGTGAAGCGAAGGGCGCTGCTTTGCCCTTGAACTTCCCGTGGAACCTCTGCCACCACCGTAGGCGGGACAGGCCGCCGGGCTTTCTGCTGCCGCCCAGGGGGGTCTGTACATCCCGTTCTCTCTCTCCTTTTCCCTCGGCTCCCCGAGAGATTGCAGCGGAAGGTCTGTCACACGGAAATAGAAACAGCAAAGAGCTGAGAGAAACGTCTGCCCACGAAGCAGGGACCCAGCGTGGGCACTGCCCGTGTGAGACGGCCCTGCCAGGGCGTGGGCCGGGGACTGGCCTTTCTCCGCTCTGTCCCGCGCCTGCCGACAGCCCGCACGGTGGGTTCTGTGGGGTCCACTCCCCTCCTGGGTCTTTGTGCCACAGCACCACGGCCACGGCCAAGGACCGCGAGGTGACAGAGCCCACCCACAGCAAACCCAGTCCCGACGGAATCCGCAAGGGGAGACCGGTGGCAGCAGTTGGACACGGACACTGGGGTCCTCCTGCATGTGCCAAGCAGCCGGCAGGCGTCCGCTGCGTAACGCGTGCTGGTGTTCATCGTAGGTGGGTTTCTAGCTGCACGGACAGAACCAATTTGGGGCTGAGATCCAATTCCAGCTGCAGCCCTCATCAGACACGCAGACACGCAGGAACAGTGCGGGAGCCTGCGGCCGGGCGGCCTTTCCAGTTGAGTCTTAGCAGCTTCTTTCACGGCCCCGGCCAGGTGGCTCAGTTGGTTAGAGCGTTGTCCAGAGACGTCACAGTTGTGGGTTTAATTCCTGATCAGGGCACATACAAGAATCAACTGAGTGCATCAGTAAGTGGAACAACAGATCTCTCTCTCTCACCCTTCCTCTCTATCTCTAAACCAATCAATCAATCGATCAATCATTAAGTAATGAAGTTTCTTTTATGTCTGTTGTCTTATTTCCAGGTTACAGTCTAATTTCTCTGTGGACAACCTGGTAGGAAATTGCAGTTGTAAGTACAGGAGTTGCATGTCTCCGTTTAATGACCAAACAAACAAAAAGCCGTGTTCTCAAAAAGCTGAGTGGTATTCAGAGGCGTGTAGGGAATTTATCTCCCGTCTACATTTTCTTAGAATCCATCTTCATAAAGTCAGATAATTCAGACGCTGCGGGAGGGAAGAAAGAGGAAAGAAAAAGAATGTGAAGTGTGTAGGGGAGACGCTCAGCTCTTTAGCAGGAATCATCCAGAAAACAGTTACCATCTGGGCTGCCGCGATTGAAAAAAACTGGCTTCCACCACCAGGAGGGGCTGTGAGGAGGCTCGGGATGGCTGTCAGCATGAAACCTGCGCTTCCTGCTTCTCCTCCCCACCCCACCCCCACCCCCCGCTCCCCACTCCCCCCATGGCCTCCTCTCCTCTGTGAGCCTCTGGGAAGGTGCGTGTCCTGCGGCTCATTAACCTGGGAGGCTGTTCTCACTTGCAGCCCCAAGACATCACATCAGGATGAGCTGGCGAGGCGGCAGCCGCACACCTGGGCCTCTGGGCAGCCAGTGGGCACCGCTGCCAGGTGTGTGCCAGCGGGAGCCAGAGCCCAGGCCATTCAGAGAGACTTCCTGCCTGGAAACTAACCCGCAGGCATCTGCCTGACAGGTGCATGTTTGCTGCGGAGATCTGGACGCCCAGGTGCCCTGCAGGAGGCTGGGGAAGGGGTGGGGGCGGGGCAGGAAGTCAGCGCAGGGAAGATCCCAGCTGGGGTTGGGGTGGGTGGGCAGAGCTACTGGTCAGCCTCTCCTGCCTGCCCAGGAACTAAAACGATTCGTCTGCTTGCGGGGCCAGGGAATCTTCACGGGGAGGAAGGAGCAACTGCTCGCTGCTCAGGCGGACGGTGTGATGACGGAGGTTCCTGCGAGCTGTCTGAGTGTCTGGTGCGCAGAACACCCGCCTGCAGCAGCACGGCAGCTGGAGCCTCCGGAAGGTGCCTGCCTCCCTCCTCAGGAGCGAGGCCACCGACTGCGCCTGGCTCTTCCCACCTCTTTTTTCTTTTTTAGATTTTTATTGATTTCAGGGAGGAAGGGAGAGGGAGAGGAACATCAGTGATGAGAGAGAATCACGGATCGGCTGCCTCCTGCACGCCCCACACTGGGGATCGAGCCCACAACCCGGGCCTGTGCCCTGACTGGGAATCGAACTGTGACCTCCTGGTTGGTTCCTAGATGCTCAGCCACTGAGCCAGGCCTGTGGGCGCAGCTGAGGTTATAGAAACGCTGGCCTGGAGGGCTGCCCAGAAGGGCTTTCACGGCGAGTCTCTGGCCACAAACCTGCTCAGTCCCGCACAGACGTCTGTGCTAATGTTAGTGAGAAGGGTTTCGCCACCACAGAGGACCACACCTTCAGAACAAACAGGAATTTAGGGAGGAGACTGGGTCGGGTTGCGGCCCGTGTCTGAGGTTTTGAGCTGCTTATCTCACCTCCCGGGCCCTCCCTCTCCTTTGATGAAAGCAGAGAGAGTAATACCCAGCTCAGAGCTAAGCAGGGTCATCGTGAGCAAGCGCGGAGCACGCGTGGGCACTCCATAACCATCGCCTTGTGCCTCCCGCGGAAAGCCTTCAAAGCAAGACGATTTGAAATGCAAAAAGGAGCTATAAAGATTGTTTACCAACACAACCCTTCATCCCCTGCTAAGAACTACAGGCTTGAAAATACGGTTCCCAGAGACTGTTCCATAGTGTTTAAATGACAGGCGTTCGAATTTAACAGTAAAGAACAGGGAGGAGGAGGAGGAAGAGGAGGAGGAGGAGGAGGAGGAGGAGGAGGAGGAGGAGGAGGAGGAGGAAGAGGAGGAGGAAGAGGAGGAGGAAGAGGAAGGAGAGGAGGGGGAGGAGGGGGAGGAAGAAGAGGAGGGGGAGGAGAAGAAGGAGGGGGGGAGGAGGAAGACAAGGAGTCAGAGTCAGCAGAGAGTGTCTAAACCAGGGGTGGGCAAACTTTTTGACTCGAGGGCCACAGTGGGTTCTTAAACTGGACCGGAGGGCCGGAACAAAAGCATGGATGGAGTGTTTGTGTGAATGAATATAAATTCAAAGTAAACATCATTACATAAAAGGGTACGGTCTTTTTTATTTTTTTTAGTTTTATTCATTTCAAAAGGGCCGAATCCGGCCCGCGGGCCGTAGTTTGCCCACGGCTGGTAAATCAACACATCTGTGCGACTTCGGCGCAGGCGATGCCAGGCGGCACACGGCGTGTTCCTTTCATTGCCCGCAATGTCTGAGGTCCTGCGAGGAGGAGGCTCACCTCTCGCGGAGGCGGTTAGCTCTCCGAGGGGAGCGGTTAAGGGGCCGCATGTTCTCTTTTAGGAGCCTGTCCCTTCTCCAGAGAAATGGCTGCCGCCCAGGTCTGCGTCCCAGCGAGCCGCTCATAGTCCGCGCTCACGAGCGCAGTGGGGACGAGGTCACTGACTGTCCCCTCTCATCCCTCCACCTTCTCCACCGCGTCTCCCACCGCCCGCCCCCTGGCCGCCACCAGCCTGTCTCCACATTTATGAGTCGGCTTCTGTTTCGTTTGCTCTTTGTTCTGCTGTTTAGATTCCACATGGAAGTGAAATCCGACGGGACTTGTCTTTCTGTGTCCGACTTACTTCATTGGTGTCACACCTCTGGGTCCGCCCGTGTCACCAATGGTAGTTTCCTGCTTCTTGTCTCAGTAATACCCCGCTGTGTCCGGGTGCCACCCTTTGTCCATCTATACCGAGCCCCTGGCTGGCTGCTGTATCTGGGCTTTTAGAAGTGCCGCTGCTGTGCATATATCTCTTCTAGTTGGTGTCTTTCATTTCTTGGCTACACACCCGGGAGTGGCATTGCTGGGTGGTGTGTGTGGCAGCTCTGGCTGTAATGTCTGAGGAGCCTCCACACCGTTTCCATCGTGGCCGCGCCCACGGGCAGTGCCGTTGAGGGTGCTGGTTCCCTTCTCCCGGGTTCTTGCGACGCTGGTCATTGTGGACTTGGCGGTGACAGCCATTCTGACGGTGAGAGTGGCACCTCACTGTGGGTCTGACGTGCATTTCCTGGCAGTGGCGTGTGGAGCACGTGTCCTCCGCACAGAGGCAGGAATGGACGCCCGGGAGAGGGCAGCCTCGTGGATCAACGGCGCCAGGAAACCCAGAGATGCGCCAAAGAGTGCAACCAGGCCACTTCCTCCCACCATTGAGAAAAGCAAGCTCAGGATGGAGCAAAGATGTAAAGGGAAGGCCCGGAGCCATAACACTCCTGGGAGAAAGTGTCGGCGGTAAACGTTCCCACCTCGGCCTCCGCAGCATCTTTTGGGTCGGGTCTCCCTGGGCAACGGCCGCCAAAGCAAAGTAAACAAAGGGGCCCGACATCCAACTAAAGCGTGTTGGCGCGGGGGGACACCTTCTGCAGAACACAGGCCAACGCGCCGCCTGGGAGACCGCGTCTGCCAGGAGCTCAGGTGATGGGCTGCTGACCGCACATCTGAAGGACGCCCGCAGCGCAACATGCAGGAACCCCAACCCGACGGCGGAGCCCGCCTGTGAGAGCCGCTCGGACTCGCTGGTCAGGCGGTGGTGCTCGTGGTCAGGGTGTCTGGTGAGGAGAAAGCCTGGACGCGTGAAAGGACCCTGGAGCGTGAGTGTGGGCGGTGTGGCCACGGGCGGAGGGGCCAGCAGGAGGGCTGTGGGGGTCACACGGCTCAGCTCACCTCTAGCCCAGCCTGGCGCCCACGAGCTGTGGGCAAGGGCCCCCTTTTGCCTCCGCATCCCCGATCCGCTCTTTGCAAATGGCTGGGGTGATTTTGGCAGAAAAATGTACTTAACCATATTAGCAGCATCTTACACGATGCAATCTTATCTTGTCAGTGAAACAGCTGCAATTAAAACAAATTACCTCTTTCCATTCACAGCTTTATTCAGATCGCGTATCTGATAGATTCTTTTAAAACGTTTACTTGCATCGGTCTGATTTCCAAATGAATTCACGTTTTCCCAGGAGCACGAAGGAAATCCGAGTGCCGGCAGCCCGCCCTCCTGTGCTCCTCGCCCCCGTGTCCCCAGCGCCCAGGTGAGGACGCGGAGTGCTGGGCCCTGGGAACCAAGCCAGGAGACACCCATGACTTCACCACCAACTGATAACCACCTTCTCTGAGATCTCCTTTCCAGTCTCATACAAACAAGGGTGTGAGCCCCACCCGTGTGGCTCAGTGCTTGAGTGTCGACCTATGAACCAGGAGGTCAGGGTTCAATTCCCAGTCGGCACATGCCCGGGTTGCGGGCTCCATCCCCAGTGTAGGGCGTGCAGGAGGCAGCCGGTCCATGATTCTCTCTCTCATTGATGTTTCTATCTCTCTCTCCCTCTTCCTTCTGCTCTGAAATCAATACAAATATATTTTTTTAAAAAGAAGAAACAAAAAGTTGTGTGAAACAACGTGTTTCCACAGTTTGACAAAGCAGGGAGGCAGCTGGCTGTTAGGGGCCCATGTGGGGTGCCACGGGGTGATCAAGCATTAGGACCACGGCTCTTAGTTGTCCGATTCGTTTACCTCCCGCAGCTACTCTAAGATGGAATAATGACTCCTGCAAAACACTGACTCAAGTCTCCCCTTTTCTCTCGAGGTACCTGGCTTTCCTGCTCTTGCTTGTGTGTATCCATTAGCGAGAAGCATCCTTTATGCCATGAGTCAGATTAAAGGCAGAGGCTTTACGCTCGCCATGTGCTTGAAGTTTTCCACCTGGGAAAGGAGGAAAAGCTCAGAATGCCGCCTCCTCCGACCTCACTGTTCACCACGCCGTCTTTACGTGCTCCTGTGTGCTACAGAGGTCTCTCTGCCTTATTTTAAAAAATGAAAACATTTTTGTTTATGTCAGAGAGGAAGAGAGAGGGAGAGAGAGAGAAACATCAGTGATGAGAGAGAATCATGGATCGGCTGCTTCCTGCACGCCCCCCACTGGGGATCGAGCCTGCAACCCCTGCATGTGCCCTGACCGGGAATCGAACCGTGACCTCCTGGTTCATAGGTTGACGCTCAGCCACTGAGCCACGCCGGCCGGGCTGAATGTCATATTTCCAGAGAAAATCCCCCGGTGACCCCATGGTTATCCATCTCCCATTCATGCTTTGTCTCCGGGTCTCATTCAGTTCCATAACTGGTCATCACATATTGATTTCGTTATTTCGCTGCTATTTGTTTCTTGCTGTTTCTTCTCCTGACTCTGCAGAAGCCTCTGCATCACTGACCAAAGTACACCTGGTGATGTCAGAGCCCTGGGCACCCGGGAGCCCAAACAGTCACTGGTGGGAGAACGGGAAGATCTCCGCGGCCACACAAGTGTTTTCCGAGCCACTGAGCACAGATCGCCTGAGGGGACGCGCAGGAGCAGAGTCGGGAGGGAGGAGAGGGCACCCCTTTGGGCCAAACTTCCCTTCAAAGTCAGCAACTCTTCCAGCAGCAGTCCCGGGCCTTCCTGGGGCCGGGGCGCCACCACGCACGCCAGCTGCTGGGCACAGGAGCGTCTCCACCCACTGACCTTTCGCATGAGAATAAAATAGAAAGTGGCTCGGAGCCGTGACTACTTGAGGTTTGACATTTAAAAATCCATCCTGAGAGGAAATCATATCCTGATTATCTTTGTGTTAAAAGATTCTTTCTTAACATTGTATTTCATTCTGAATATGCTGTTAGGTTCTCCAGAGAAACAGGACTCACAGAAGATCTCTCTATATTTTATACATGTCTACATATATGGACAATAATGCATACACATATGTGTGTATATAAATATGTGCATCATATATATCTATATGACTATATATATGTACATGGTTATATATAGTATGTATGTATATGTGATATATAGTGTGCGTATATATGTGATATATATATATACACACACACATATATATATATATAGTGTGTGTGTGTGTGTGTGTATTTAGCCCAAGTCTGAGACTCTCACAGCACAGAGAACTGAGGTGTAATTTCCAGCCCAAAGATTGGCAGGTTTAAGACCCAAGAAGAGCCAATATTTCAGTTTGAGTCCAAAACCAGGAAAAGGCTGATGCCGCAGCCCAGTCAGGCCGGCAGTAGGGAAGACCATTCTTCTTGTTCTATTGGATGAGGCCCACCCATCATGGAGGGCAATCTGCTCTATCAGGCCGTGGATTCGAGTGTTGGCCTCTCCCAGGAACACCCTCACGGACACCCACAGGATAATTCTGATAAGTACCCGGGCGCCCTGTGGTCCATCAAGTTGACACGTAAAATTAAGCATCGCACAAACACAGCCCACTGACCATGGACTCATGAGGTTGGACATTAAGTCTACAGCGTGTGCTCACCAAGTGAGTTCCACGGTTTTCCCTGCAGACGTTGTCCACAGTGCTAAGTTTCCCTGGACATTTCCCTTCTCCTGCAATTAATGCAGTTTTCAGTTTTTTAATATTGTCTATCTGCTAGTTGTTTGTATATATAAAAACCATAAAAACAGAAGTAGACTAATTTAATCCATATTAAATAATAAGTTCTTTCTTTTTTTTTGTAGCCTTTGGTTATTCTCTTGCAGTTGTGGTAAACACTCATAGATCAATGATGATAGATTTACCTCTTTAGTTATAATTTTCACCTTCAATTTTGTTCTATTTTTTAATTTCATTAGTGAACACCTCTCATCGATTCGTAAATAACATGGTGTTGGAGGGGAGGGCAGAGGCACGCAATGCTCCTGACATGGATGGAGATGGCTCCCCCTCTCCCGGGAACTATGACGCTGGTGCGCCATCATCTTAGAGATGGTTTCACAAGAGCAGGGTGCGATGCTGCGGTAAAAACGTAAGAACAAGAAGCAAATCCCCAGTGCGGTGGCACACATCTCCTCCCTTGGTCCTTACATTGCCGCGTCCTCTGTCCTCACTTAGTGTTTCGTCTGTCTTGGATCAAAAGTAGTAAATAGAAGGTTCCTACAGCTGGTGTCTTTCTACTTCTCCAGGAATTCCTGCAAACTCTGCTTTATTATAATTCCTGCCATTTTTAACACATACACCCACATACATACATATTCATCCTATAAATAAAAGCTAATATGCTAAGTGTCTGCTCGTGCATTTGGCTGTTCAACCAATCCAAGCATAATATGCTAATGATATGCTAAGGTCACTCAACCGCTTGCTATGCTGTGCACTGACCACCAGGGGCAGACGCTCAGACCTTTAGGTTAGCTTGCTGCTGGGGTCTGGCCAATCAGGACTGAGGGAGATGGGCCGGACATGCCCTGGAGCCCTCCCGTGGTCCCTCCCTGGCTGGCCAACCTTCCGAGTCCCTCCCCTGCCCCGATAGGGCACTGGTGGGGTCCCTTGGCCTGGCCTGTGCCCTCTCGCAATCTGGGACCCCTCGGGGGATGTCAGAGAGCCGGTTTTGGCCTGATCCCACAGGCCAGGCCAAGGGACCCCACCGGTGCACCAGGCCACTAGTATGACCTAACATAATTATAATTTCATTCTCTCTGTTATACATTTCCCTTTTCCTTTTGTTATGCTAATTCGCCAGAAATCAATTCTGAAGCTCAGAGTGCAAGGCCAGCTTAAGGAGTGTGTCTCCTGTTGATCATCTGAGTCAGGCTGCTGACCACAGGCCGCTGCGGGGACTCACAGAGCACAAGCCTGGATGAGAATACTTGTGGTTTAACCACTCCTTAGGCCCTGCGGTAGCGGAGTGCTCACACAGAGCTCCTCCTCCCTCCTGCCCAGGATGCCTCCTTTCCTGACGCGGTGCCCTTAGGGTCTGCAGCTAATTTCACAATCAGACGACCTCCTCATCACCTCGCGACCAGGACGGGTCCCTCTTCCTCCTCAGACGAGCCCTGCACTCTGCCAAGGGCTGTGCGAAGCCTCTGGAAGTTCGTTTCGAGTGTGAGCGTCTGTGTCTGTGTGTCTGTGTGTCTGTGTGTCTGTGTGTGCTTCTCTTGGTTTTCTTTTCCTAAGAAGAGTGCTTTTAGGAAACGGACCTTTCATTTTTATGTTTTTACGGTTTAGCTGTTTATTAATATGGTTTTTAAAAAGCACATGACATAAAATTTAGGAAGACTACTTCGGGCGGAGGAGCTAAAGAAAGAAGAAAAGGAAAGATCACCTCTAAGTCCAGTCTCCGGGGTCACCGTTGGCACCACCCCATTCGGCGCACAAAGAAAAACGGAGGGTTTTCTCTTTCCCACACCCCGGCTGCATCTGATGGCAGCCTCTCCTCTCCGAGGACCACCCTGTTCAGGGCGATTATTCTGAAGGGCCCCCTCCTGAATACAGGACCTGGCACCCAGCGTGCACCGAATGCCAGGATGACATCACAGGAGCAGCTGCCCGGATCTCTCCCATCTCACACCGTCTTCGTGAAAGGCCTCGCTCTGTGTTTGAAGACGCGTGGCTCTTATCTTTCCCGCCATGTTTTGCCTGCATTTTATTTCTCCGTTCCGCACGATCCGGCTGGGGGGCCGCGCTGGCTGTGTACCCGCGGCTCCGGCGTCTTCCCTTTTGATCCTCAGAAATCCATCTCCCATTTTTGATCCGCGTGCAGTGCCGTCGACACCACGGCAGATGGTGCCTCCGGATGATGTGTTTCTACACGAAGCCACATTTTGTCCTGCGCGTTGCATTATCCAAAAATCAAACATGTAATTATGCAAATACACATGCCTTTATCATAATCAAGCTTTATTGTAAATGGGTGATGCACATCAATTTGATCCTGGAGCGCTGTTCTAAGTGCAGTTTAAGTGGCTTTTCAATGTGCCCAGAGGCAACACACACGCATCTCTGGAATATTAATACGAACCTGCTCTTGGGAACCCCAACTGGAGCCTCCCGGCTTGTACTGATTGAAACAAAATGCTAATCCTTCCCTTTTTTCTTAAGAAAAAAAAATCCCCTTTGTTATTTAAAACACTGATATTAGTATGATATGAAGGGCTATTTCATTTTAAATTGTATTTTAATGTCGTGGTTAAAATAATGCCTAATCATACTATATTCAGGCTTCAGAATGCAAATGTGATGAGACGCGAATCCAATCATTTTACAACAATGAGTGTGGCCGTGTATTCTAACCAGTCCGGCGTTCCCAATTCCATCCATGTCCATGGCCCGTGGCTGTTTACCGGCGTTAGGTTGGTTGCATTCGCTGTCCTTTGTGGGGTTGGAGACGGGGAATAGTCACGGCAAAAACAATTGACTTCTTTAGAGAGGAAAAAGGGGGGTTTAGTTGAATTCCTCTGAGCACTTGCAGCAGGACGGTAGCTGAGGCAGAGGACTGCCTCACCGAACAGAACGTGGGTTTTCTACATTCGCTGTGTCGTTGGTACAGAATAGTGCCCACCCGTCTCTCCCCAAATACAAACACTCTCCCACCTCCTGCTGTGGATAAACTCAGCAGATGGGCTGTGGGCACTGATCGTCAGGGGTGGGGAATGATTTGCGCTCGTCTCCTCAAGAGAAGACACAGAAAAGGATGAGGAGCAGAATCCTACGGGCAGAGCAAGAAGCTCGACAGGGAAGACCATGCCCGGCCGGGTGGCTCAGTGGTTGAGCATCGACCTATGAACCGGGAGGTCACGGTTCGATTCCCAGTCAGGGCCCGGGCCCGGGTTGTGGGCTCCATCCCCAGTGTGGGGCGTGCAGGAGGCAGCCGGTCCATGATTCTCTCTCCTCATGGATGTCTCCATCTCTCTCACCCTCTCCCTTCCTCTCTGAAATCAATAAAAACATATTTTAAAACAAACCAATAAATAAATAAAATCTGCTCCATCACTTACACCCCTTCGTCGCATCCCGTTCTCCACCCCGAGCACGAATGGCCTGGTGCTCGCGCAGGGCACCCAGTCAGAGCAGCTCTGCCTCCCCGGAGCCCGAGGTGGACGCAGAGCCGAAGCATAGACGGCCTCTCCGGGGGCAGCCCACGCGGCCGGCAGGGGACCGTCAAAGGCGTTGCTCTGGCTCCCGCTGGCGGCTGTGACTGCTAGGCCTGGAGAGGATAACAACTGGGCACCCTGTGGAGGGCTCTTGCTAAAAAACACACCACACGACTCCTTCGCTTGCTGGTGTGTGGATGAAGGGGGAGTGGTCCGCGCTCTGGTCGTGGGGAGCGGTGGGAAGGGACATGGTCTCCGTTGGGAGGGACGGTTCTCATCTGACGTGCGGCCTCTGAGCGCAAGTGAAACGATTATTTGGAAGACGGATCCTCCCTCTCTAGCAGCTCTTTCCGGAAGCCACGTGGGCGTCCGCTCAGCGGCCTGCTAAGTCAGTGGGAAGAGAAGATGTGTGCTGAGCCAATATGAATGCACGGGTGCTATTTGCTGTTTCAGTGTTAACACAGAGTTCTTCCTGCTTTTACTGGGCGTTCTTTATTTTCCGTTTGTCTTTTAAAAACGGTCCACCCAGCAGGGAGAAGGCAAGAACCGTACCCTGAGTTCCACTGTTTTTAAATCTTGATTTTCTAAAAGGGAATAAAAACAACCCGTGACTACCAGATCAATGCAGGTTTTTAAGTTTTTTCATTTCTCTTTAATTGCTTCTTAATTTCTTATTGATCTGCTAACGAAAGGATTATTGTTGGATTCACCGAGTGAGCTGGCAAGATTGCACGGGTGAAATGAAATCCGCTGGCCCGGCCTCTGGCTGGAAATTGGGCTTTGCGATTGCGGGAGCTCCACGCGCTCAACAGGGCGCAGCGAGCGCGCAGCCCGGCCAGGCAGCCACGCAGCCTGCCTCCGCGCTCCTTCCTCCCCGCCCTGCTGCCCCACGAGGCAGAGAGCTTGGCGGAGGGAACCCAGGGCTATGTCCAAAGCCCACGGGTGGCGCACCTGCCAAGAGCTCTTCTTCCCTTCAGTTCATTCTTAGGTGATGACATGGAAATAACTAAACAGAAAGGCCAGTCACTAAACCTCTCCAGATCCCCAACTTTAATGCATCCTGTTCTTTTTAAAAATATATTTTATTGATTTCAAAGTGGAAGGGAGAGGGAGGGAAGGAGGGAGGGAGGAAGAGAGAGAGAGAGAGAGAGAGAGAGAGAAACATCAATGATGAGAGAGAATCATGGATCGGCTGCCTCCTGCACGCCCCACACTGGGGACCAAGTCCACAACCCGGGCCTGTGCCCTGGCCGGGAATCGAACCCCGACCTCCTGGTTCCTAGGTCAACGCTCAACCCCTGAGCCACGTCAGCCGGGCCACCCTCCTAATTTGAGAACCTGAAGAAAACCCCGTTACTAACCCTTCCTCTCGGCACGTGGCTGGCAGGGAGGCCACTGGCTGAGGAGACAGGAGTCAGCCATGAACACAGTAGTGCATCATCCTGCTTCCGGGGCCGTGGGGAGACTTGGGACGCACTGAGACCCGCCACAGACCGGTTACGATTTGGGGAAGAAGGTAATTCTGTGACGGATCCGGTCGGTGGTTTTGTCCTGATTCCACAGGCGCGCTGCCCTCCCATCGGAATCCTGGCCGCACGCACTGCGGCTCAGGGCTCGGCGGGCCCTGAAACCCCCCTCCCCTCGCTTCCTTCCTGCTTTGATCTCGCTTCCTCTTGACTGGAACTCCCAGGGTCCTTTTAAGGGTGACGTGGCTTGACAGCCTAGGAATCCTGAGAGAAAGCAAAGACAAATGAGGACCCGGTCTAGGGGGGAAACGAGAGTCTATGGGAGGGTTTACGGTGTTAAGAGAGCGTGGCCAGAAACCGCTGGTTTCCCTCCGGCCACGCATGCGAAGGGGTGGGAATGAGAACGGCACACCCACGTCTACAGAACCGTGCTCCTCATGTCCCCACTCGCCCTCGCCCCTGCCCCCGGCTTCCGGAGCTGGCAGACCGGTGTGAGCGTGTATCAGAATAGGGGTTCCTTCCACAGTCACCCACAGGACCCCGCGGAGACCCGCCCACGAAGTGCATGACGGCTGTCGCCAGGAAGAGAAGGAGCTGAACGAGAAGAGGAGAGGCTCGTGGCCATGGGGTGGGGCGCGTGGGACCGTTAGAGGGAGCCGCCTGCTGTGCGCTGGTGAACGGAGCATCAGATGACGCTTCTCTCAGGTTAGAGGTAGGCAGCACCTCGTCGCCCCCAGAGACACACCTGGGCTCTGAAACTCAGGCGTCTGAAATGCAAACTCCCTTCCTGGTGTCTTTAAAACAAGGAGTTAAGGACACTCCCGGCCGAGCGTTGACCTATGAGCCAGGAGGTCACGCTCCCATTCCCTGTCAGGGCACATGCCCAGGTGCGGGCTCCATCCCCAGTGGGGGGCGTGCAGGAGGCCGCCGGTCCAGGATTTGCTCTCTTCATTGATGCTTCTCTCTCTTGCTCCCTCTCCCTTCCTCTCTGAAATCTATAAAAATATATTTAAAAAGGAAAAAAAACCCAGAAGTCCATCTCCTGGAGAGGATGCGCTCTCACGCCCCCTCAGTGTCCGTTGCTAACAGCAACCACAAGAAGCGTGTGGCAGAGCAGCGCTCTGCGTGTCCACAAGGAGAGGCAGGCGTGGTCCAGCCGCAGCAGCGGAGCAGGGCTGTCCTCAGAAGCCGGAAGGCGAGCGCGATGGTCCGTGGTCATGCATTTTTCATGCGCTCATGTTTGTGAGTGACGGGCAGTCGGTGGGAAGGGCCCTGTGAATAATAAATAAACCAGGTGGGCGCGCGTCTGGAGACCTTGCATGCGGAGGCGGACAGGCGGTACCTCCGGGAACAAGGGCGACTTTCCACATTATAGCCCCGAAAACAGCGGGAATTCTTGGCACTTTCTCTCTCCATCCTCTGAGCTTCTCCTAAAGTCCCGAGAGGCAGGGAGGTTCACCTGGGATGTCCCAGTGCGCAAACAGCTGTGGCCGCGTCCTCCCGCGCCCCGGCCCCGCGGAATCCATCACAGCTAACCACCGGTGTCCATCAGCGGGAGTGCACGGATCGCAGTGCGCGCTTCCTGACTCTGCAGTCTCACTGACTGGCAGTTTAATATCTATTTATTTTCACATCTGACACCAGGAGAGACAGGCTGGCATCACGGATGTGAGACATTATGCTGACAGCTGTATTTTTTTCACCGCTGGGGGGCCTGGTCGGGGGGTGAAGGTTGAACATTCCCCAAGAAAGTGTTCTTCGCAGCCCCAGGAAAGGCCGCCTTGCAGCTCGGACACACGGGCAGTCCCTGCGGGTATCGACCTGCGCGGTGTGCGTAGGAGCGGGCACAGTCGATTGGAGGTTTACCAGTGAACGAACGGCTACTCTTAGGCCCTGGGATGAAACAGGTGACCACACGACTGAAACAGCTCCCACCGCGCCTGACCGGGAATCGAAGCGTGACCTCCTGGTTCATAGGTCGCCGCTCAGCCCCTGGGCCACGCCCGCCAGGCTGGACACAACATTTTAAATGGACACACTCCGTCTCTCTTAGCGTTCATCAGACGGATTATCTGAGTCATGACACACGCGTTACTTCTCCCTGCCCGATGCGCTGAGCTATGTCCGTAAGGTACTGAATACCCACGTGGTACAAATGGGAACCACGCGGCTTCCATGGCAATAAGCATTGCCTCTCTGTGGGCGCCGACAGGAGACTTAGTGACATCGGTCGCATCCCAGCCACGGGCCGCCCGCCGCCCTCGCGGGGCTCTCTCCACCAGGACGCGTCGGCTCAGACATCCCCACGGATTAAACACCTGCCGTGTCCCTGCCTCGCGTCGCGGTGGGTGGCTGACTGGGCTTCGTGGGCGGATGAGCCTTCTTCTGGAGATGCCGACAGGCACCCGTGGCTGGCTGAGTCCTCGGTGTGGTTTTTACCAGTTCTGTTGTCCCCACCCTTGCCGGTGTGGCTCAGTGGATAGAGTGTTGGCCTGAGAACTTGGGGTCCCAGGCCTCTTCCTATTCCCGGTCTGGGCACAGGCCCAGACTGCAGGCTCCATCCCCAGGAGGGGGTGTGCAGGAGGCAACCAGTCAATGATTCTCTCTCATCATTGATGTTTCTATCTCTCTCCCTTCCCTTCCTCTCTGAGATCAATACAAAATATATTTTTAAAAAAGTTAAATTAAAAAGTTGTATCCTTGAATTTCACTAGTTTGAATAAATTCCATTTATTTAAAAAACATAAAACAGAGGTGACGATGAGGGGACGGGAGAGAACAACCCTGAGCAAATGCCTCTAGATCAGTGGTTCTCAACCTGTGGGTCGCGACCCCTTTGGGGGCCGAACGACCCTTTCCCAGGGGTCGCCTAAGACCATCGGAAAACACATATATAATTACATGTTGTTTTTGTGATTAATCACTATGCTTTTATTATGTTCAATTTGTAACAATGAAATTGGGGGTCACCACAACATGAGGAACTGTAGTAAAGGGTCGCAGCATTAGGAAGGTTGAGAACCACTGGTCTAGATGAATAGATTTGACTGAAGTCCCCCGCCCGACCCCCTCCATCTAGACCTAATCTCCCCTCAGGAAGCCTCGGAGGACGGCTGTACTGCAGGCAGCCTGGGGGCAGAGAGAAGCCCTTCAATTAGGGGAAAGCTTTCCCCAGATGTGCCTCTAAGCAAAAGCCATGATGCACGACTCCCCCTCCCTTAGGCCAGCAAAGCGCAGAGCTTCCCACTCAGCCCCAGCCCCAGCCCCAGCGCCAGCACCAGCCCCAGCCCCAGCCCCAGCCCCAGCCCCAGCCCCAGCGCAGCCCCAGCCCCAGCCCCAGCCCCTGCCCCAGCCCCAGCCCCAGCCCCAGCCCCAGCGCCAGCCCCAGCCCCAGCCCCAGCCCCAGCCTGCGCTCAGGGCCTGCCTCTCTGAGCCCTGAGCCTGTGGAACCTGTAGACGCCGGATCCACCCCACCAAGCTCCTCGGGCCTTTAGCATGAGGCTGCTTTCAGGGGGGGCCACCTGCTTCCCCGGCACAGGCACAGGCACAGGGGCACGGCGCACGGCGCACCGGGCTGTGAACGCCCGGAAAGTGCCCACGGGGCCTGGGCCGCGCTGGCTAGCCCCGATTTCACACCGAGCACCCAGCTAGTCCGACGACGGGTACCCCAAACCCATTCAGATCCTAGGGGCTGGAGAGCTGGTCTCTTCTCATATGCTTTTTAAAAACATACATTTTTGTTGACTTCAGAGAGGAAGGGAGAGGGAGAGAGATATGGAAACATCAATGATGAGAGAATCATGGATCAGCTGCCTCCTGCACGCCCCACACTGGGGATGGAGCCCGCAACCCAGGCCTGTGCCCGACGGAGAATGGAACCGTGACCTCCTGGTTCATAGGTCGATGCTCAGCCACTGAGCCACGCCGGCCGGGCTCTTTTCATAGACTTTTAATCCTAATCATTAAGACGACGCGGGCAGGCATCCCCCTTCTATCCGCGGCTGCTGGGCACACGACTCGGCCTCTGCTGCCCGCGCCTCTCACGGTGCTGGGGAATCGCGGGAGGACGCCCAGGGCAGCGTGCCCACAGCGTGGAAAGAGCAATCACCTGGCTTCCAGAAAACTCCAACATCGTGACCGGAGAACCCTAACCACCACCTGCTACCTGGCCATGATTTTAAATGGGTTTTAAACTCATTTTAAATCTCAAATTCCGAACGCCGGTTGTGGGGAAGCTGTTTGGAGATAGTCCTGCATGTCAGGGCAGCATATTTCCCTGGGCTGGTTTTCTAGAGAGAAAGCACAGCTGCTCTGACCAGGAGCGTGTCATTCGCTCCAACGAAAGGGGCGGTCGCACTCAAAGGTCAGTGACTGCAGTCAGCGGCGCTCAAGTCTCGCTACATTGTCTTTAAACGAGAGCATCCACTATTTTTATTTTATTTTGTTTTCAATTACAGCGTACATTCAACACCAATTTGTATTGGGGTCAGGTGGCCAGCACAGTGATCTACAATCATATACTTTACACAGTGACCCCGATGTTTCGGGTACCCGCCTGCCGCCAACAGTTACCGCCACGTCGCTGGCTGTGCGGGTGCCGGCTGAACAAGAGAGGAAGCGGCTGGAGGAACTAGTGGGCGGGCGGGAGGAGATCAACCAACGGCCTTGTGTGCATCTAGGCATCACCCATGGACACAGACAACGGGGCGGTGAGGGCCGGGGGGCCGGGGCGGGCTGGGGGTCAAGGGGGAGAAAGGGGGCATAGGTAAGACTTTCGACAATGAAGGTTAAAAGAAGAAAGAACTAGCGGACGGCCACCAATAGTCATGGGGATGCGAAGCAAAGCTCGGAGCGTCCACCATTTTGACCAAAACTCTGCCCAACAGGTCGGCTGGTGCGCGCTCCTTCGCCCCGTTTCCCCCCATTGCCTCCGCCTCCTGGTTGCTTTGCAGCTCACACCATGTAGTCTGCGGTGCCGCACAACCCAGCGACAACAATCTAATTGTCTCTATTTTTGGCTCAGTGGGCCTGACACCGCCCGCGTGTCCCCAGCAGCCCTTGCTGTGATCAGAAGGGTCGAGTTCTTTTCTCTTTCCAGAAAGATCAGAAGATCAGGATTCTCTCAGAGGCGGGTGCAGAGCCTCTAAAAGGGAAAGCTAAGGACACCCAGAGAATCTGACAAGTTAGACACATGCCTCCCGTGTCAGGACTCGAGACGTGGCCTGTGTGATGCTGTCACAACCGGTGAAACGGAGCCAACCCTCCTGCCAACAGAACGAGGTACCACGGTCGCAAGGGCCAATCTGCCTTTTCTCCGACGCCCCTTCACCCACGCACCCACGCTCACGCACACGCATGACTCCTTGTTACCTTGAATTGGCTGCAGAACAAGGCCACAGCGACACAGAACTGGTCTCTTTTTTGGAGGAAATTTTGTTCAATAATTCCAGTTTTTAAACGAAAAGGAAAAAGTTATTTTGCATCTGTTTCTACAACTCACACCATAAAACTACCGTCACTGGGAATCCCTTAGGCCCTCTCTCCCGGCATAAAACTCCTCCAGGAGACCAACGGCAGCAGCAGCTGTGGCAGGCGAGCCATCAGGTCACGTGAACGATTCGAGTGCCATGGTCATTCGCTCAGGAGTTGTGCTTGCCCTCATTTCTCTGTGTAAGTGGTTTGTGTTAGTGGTATGTCCGCTCGGCCTCGACTTCTGAACTCACAGGTGTGACCGTCACCAGAGGGAACCTGAAGGCTGGAGGTCACCGTTTGCTTTTCATTTTCAACTTGTGATACGGAGCAAGTCAAGTCTGAGGAGCCATCTAGTCAATTACACGAACGACCGGAGAGGGAGAGGGAGAGGGAGAGGGAGAGGGAGAGGGAGAGGGAGAGAGAAACATCAATGATGAGAGAGAATCATTGATCCACTGTCTCCTGCATGCCCCCTACTGGGCATCCAGCCTGCAACCCAGGCATGTGCCCTGTCTGGGAATTGAACCATGACCTCCTAGTTCATAGGTCAACGCTCAAGCACTGAGCCATGCTGGCTGGGCATGGTGATGGTCATCCTATAGAATAAAAGGCTAATGTGCAAATTGTCCCTTTGACGGAGTTCCACCAAGAGTTCAACCAGGAGTTTGATCAGGAGGCGGGGCCAGCCCGCCAACTTCCCTCGGCACCCCCCACCCAGGTCGGCCTGGCCCAATGGGCCCCTGTGCACGAATTCGTGCACTGGGCCTCTAGTTTATAATAAAAATGAGAGGCCAGCGGAACTGCTGCCTGCGCTCAGCGGCATCGTTTACCCAGCGGTTGCCAACCGGTGGTCCGTGAGGTCTGAAAGGTTGGCGACCGCTGGGATCCATTCCATCTGCAAGGGTTCCCTCCCCTCATCAGCTGCACTGAAGAGGCGAGTGTGACCGTGTTTGCACGCGCATCTCCCAGCGAGGTGTCTGTGTGCTTCCCAGGCTCTGTGAACCACAAATGACACACCTTGCCTTCCATCACTCTAATGTGATGCCAATGAAAGGAATCACATGGGGGGAGATGCCCTGACACCTCGGAATGTGCAGAAAACAGGAAAGGAAAAAAAAAGCAAAGAAAAATTGTGGACGTATTTGGTCCAACGTTTGTCTTCTTTGCTTCCTAAGGAGTTGCCTCCTGCCTGTCCCAGAGGCACCACCGTGCTCCCTGCGTGTCACTGCCATCCCCTGTGGCTGCCACCTTGTGCCCATCAGTTGGCACGGTGCCGAGTGAGACAGGACCCCTCACAGGAGTCCCAGGCATAACTAAGAAACACTTCTCACCCCATGCCCTCCATCACCTCTTTTTCTCACCCTGCCCTGAGCATTTCTTCTTCATGAAACGGTCAGAGACGTTCAGTCTTGGTGAGGAAACAACACTTCAGCTCACCCCAAAGGACAGGACACGCGTGCCCCCAGGCGTGGGCACGTGGCCGAGTGAAGGTCCCGCCAAGCCATCTCCAAGCGGCACGTGAGGAGGGAGCCCACGTGTTAAACAAGGGCCGGCCAGGAACTGCCAGCTGGCTTTGTAAAGGGACTGGGGGCTGCTCACTAACTGGGGGTGTCTATTCCCAGATGCTCCTTTCACCTCACTGGGGATTTTGTCCTCATGAGGGCAAGCGCGGGGGTCAAACATTTCTGGGGAGCATTTTTTGGGGGGTAACACCCACACCACAATCACGACTTGAAGTGAGAAGAAACCTCACTGAATGCCCACTGGGCTGCAAGGGATCCAGACCAGCAACCGGACTAACAGTGCAGGACAAATCCATTCTGTATGTGTGTGTACACACATGTGTGTGCGTGTGTGTGTGCATACATGTGTCTACATAAAAGATGCAGATACACTGTTGAGCACACTTGAAAATTTGCTTCCTGGATGTGGCTTCACATCGGAGAGAGATGGTGACACCCCAAGCGTCCCACCCCCGCCCCCCCGTTCTTCGGTTTGTGTTCTCATCTCAGTCCCTAAGGTGAGGCCTGCAGGACGAGACGAGCTCCGGGCATTCTGGCAGACGCTCACTTGTGTGTCTATTCGCGGGTGTGCGATCCCACAGGCTTTCCGGGCTGACAAGCAGCGAGGCTCTGAGATGAAGCCGGGCCTAGGAGAAAGCACTCTCAGCCACGGGCCATCGCCGGCAGAAATGGCCGGAAAACATGCTTCCGTTTGCGGTGGGGCCGCCGCGTGCGTCTCCGTCCCTGGGCTCCGCTGAGCTCGCCGGCTCCGTTTCTGCTCTTCGCGGCCGGGATGACGAGGGTGACTTGACAGACAGACTTGGGGGGAGGCAGCGGAAAGGTTTTATCATGCTGGACAGGAGGAGAAAATTCGTGTTTATCAAAAAAAAAAAAAATCAGGATGGCTTTAAAAAACAAAAAGAAAAAGGTGGGGGAGGGGCCAGGCTCGGGCCCTGGGGAGCCGCACGCCTGCTGGGTGGTGGCCTCATACGCTGCCGCTCACCATGGCAACCGGAGGAGTGGGCGCGCGGCCCGAGATGCCGGGCTTCCATCAGGAAACACGTGCAGGGGGAAGGACCAAACGCGGGCCTTTGGGACGCCCATCAGAGGGGACGCCCATCAGAGGGGACGCCCATCAGAGGAGACGCCCATCAGAGGAGACGCCCATCAGAGGGGACGCCCATCAGAGGGGACGCCCTTCAGAGGGGACGCCCATCAGAGGGGACGCCCATCAGAGGAGACGCCCATCAGAGGGGACGCCGTCTTTTGCAGAACATGTCCGTGTCCCGCTTTTCAACGCCCAGCCCCGGGTGGTCATGGGTGCCCGGCGCCGGGAGCCGGTGGCCTGGGAGGCGCCGGGCGTTGTTTCAGGGCCTGTTTCAGGAGCATGAAGGTGCCAGGCTGCAACCGGAGGGAGGCGCCCCGGGACCCAAGTCCCTGCGAGGGCGCCCAGGGGCGTGGCTCACCTATGTGAGCTCACTTCCTGCAGGTTCCACGCAGGAAGGCGGGGGCAGGTGTCATGCGTGGGGGCGCTGGGCCGCCGCGGTCTGCAGAGGAGGCTGCTCACTGCTCTCACAACAGCCCGAAGCTGTTACATACTCGGGCTGCAAGCTTATTTATTTATTTATTTATTTATTAAATATTTGTTTATTGATTTCAGAGAGGAAGGGAGAGGGAGAGAGAGAGAAACATCAATGATGAGAGAGATTCATGGATCGGCAGCCTCCTGCATGCCCCCCACTGGGGATCGAGCCCGCAGCCCGCGCCTGTGCCCTGACCGGGAATCACACCGTGACCTCCTGGTTCCTAGGTCGATGCTCAGCCACTGAGCCACGCCCGCGGGTGCGCTGCTAGTTTAGAGTTTGCGCCCATCGGCTGGGCATCCACGGGAAAGACTCCTGCATGATCTTGTTATGAGGCCACTCCGCGAGCTGCTCCAACTGTTTACAGTCCTGTTCACTCTGCAAGTGTGGATTCTTCACGCATCGTTGTACAGGCCGGTATCGTCCGCATGCCATAAAAGTTAAATTTCTACTGACAAGCACAGCCAAGGAACACTTTTTTTTTCCAATGGAAGTAATTTACAGCGAAGTAAGACCCTCTAAGCCCACCATCTGTACCAGTCAATTACTTGCAGGCTCATTAAATATGCATATCTGATCCTCGCTGCGGATGGATGCACCGAGTTTATTGCAGCAATATGCTTACAGATCCCCAGTGGGAGCGGAGAGCGCGGCATTGACACCCACGCAGGCGCAGATGCACGCGAGGAAGGCCTCGGCCACCTCCTCTTTCCTGGACACGCAGCTCACCAGCGTTTCCTCGCTCAGGAATGTTTTTTACCAAACAGCGCACCCGCGTTTCTCCTGTCTGAGGGGCGGTGTGCATGGAGAGCTTCGCCAGCTGTTTGCATGTCGCGTGCACGTCGGGGTTGGACGGCTGCCCATCCCCGAGTCTTTCCCGGTTCCCGGGGGCAGAGCAATGCGGGGAAACGGGAATCACCAGGCGCAGCCTCCGGTACAGCCGGGCTTGCCCGCCTCACGGCCCTCAGGCACCCAGGGCCCGGCCCCTCATTGCATCACGCAGGTGTAGAGACCGAGGCAAACACAGATCCAGAAAGGAATCGTGCCTCGCCGGAGGATTTACTAGGGAAGGAATCCCAAGGTTCTGGAAACACCTTCCTGTTCGAAGCTCCCACCGCTGCCTTTCGAAGCAGGAGGCAGCTCACCCACGGTTCTCTCTCATTATGGATGTTTCTATCTCTCCCCTCTCCTCTCTGAAATCAATGAAAGTATTTTTTAAAAAAAGATTTATCTCCCCAGCACAAATGATCAAAATTGGTTATTCTTGTTTTTATCCCTCTCCTCATTCACAAGCATCCTTTTCAGAAAAAAAGGGACCCGCTCTCCTTTCTGAACCCGGTGGATGGCCATGGGTCTAAAGACACTCCGGGCACCAGAGACGGTTCCAGAAGGCCCGGTGGCCGGCGAGGGAGAGGCCCTGGCGGCAGCGGGAAGCGTGGCTAAGCAACGCCAAGGGCAGCGCCTTCTTCCCCCGCGTGACCAGCCAGGCCCCTCGGTGGGTCCTCATCGCTTTATCTCTCCCTCCTTTTCATCTATCTTAGAAACAGAATTCAAAAGCGCATCGGTTGTCATGGAGATGAGTATAAAGCACTTTTATTTGAACTGAAAAATAAAATCACATATTTCTAACAGAAAATGTGCCTGAGGATGACTGTGGAGTGTGGCGATGAAGATGGGTTTGCCATTTCAGCTAAACGATAACATTTCCTAGAAATCAGATGAGCCATCTCGGCTGCGGGGGCTGCTGAAAACCTTTGAAGCACAAATACTATATAAAATATTCTGGACCGGGGATCTTCTACAATTCTTACCTTTGGATTAAAAAAACCCCACACAGATGTTGACTTCAACATGTGCAGTGGGGCACTGTTTTCAAACAAGCTGCGTGTCGGTGGGAAGGGGCCCGGTGAATGACCCTGGCGCATTCACACGCGTGAGGACACACAAGACCATTCGAAGGGAGGGTCAGGTGGACCGTACCTGCGAGCACATCAGAAATGTGCGCTCGCAGAAACAATGCCAGTGGGGACAGTCCCTGCATATCCCGACGATTCCTGCTTCTTGAGAAGCTATGGTGCGAACGTCGCTTTACGTTAGGGGCTGGGGATGTAGCATCGACAAAACAGAACCTCTGCCAGCAAATGCCAACCCACACCCAGCAACACAGCAGCAGAAAGACACCCGAGAACCGCCTGTGAGGACGGTGGGGGGGGGGGCGAGGGCGCCGTCCAACAGAGGGGGAGTTGGGGTGGGTGCAGGGGACTCACGGATGACCTCGCTGAGAAGCCGAGAAAGAGCTGGAAGAGCTGCCCCGGGAGCGTGAGGTCAGCGGGGGACAGGTTAAAAGGACAGGGAGTGGAAAGCCCCGATGGGAGGGTTCGAGGCCACCGGGCTTGTGCAGAGGGGGCGAGGAGGAGAGAGATGAAGGGTGTAGGAGTGAGAGCTTCTAGACTGTGAAGGAGTCGGGCAGGAATCGTTGGAGGGCTGGGACATTATCGCATTCCAGGTTTAAAAGCGTAGCAGAGCTTATAAGAATTAAAAAGGTGACGACGGGGCGCTGCGGCGGTCAAGAGATTTTCGCCATAATCTAGACGAAAATGTGCTTTTGGTTTGGGCCAACCTGGGGGGGCGGGGGGCGGGGGGTGGGGGCGGGGCAATGAGCTCAGATGGCGGCTGTGCTCTGTTCTAACATGTGGAGGGAAAGGCATCGCCTTAGTAGAAAAATGCATAGCCTGGCGCCATTTAAGGTTTGAAGTGATGGAAACCAACGCTCTAGATGGCTTTTTTAGACACAAACACACTTAACACAGGAAAACACACCTGTGCGAGGTGAAGGCCTTGACCCGCTCGCAGGAAGGAGGCAGCGGCGTGACCAGGAACAGCGGCGTTCACAGGCCGGGCCCAGGCTCGCTTCCTGGCCGTGAGCTGTTCTTTGTTGGTGCTTTATTTTAAGGTCAATATTCAACGACAAATACCTTTTATTCTAAAAAAATCCTCGATAAACTCCTGACCAGATGAGTCTGATAACAAACACGGAAAACACATGGCGGCCGAGGAAGGAAGCGACGACGCCGAGCACTGTCACGCACGTACGGGCCACCGGGGTAACTTCTTGGGGAAAACGTGGAAGCGAACCCTCTGCCCACGGTTTTTATAATCCCTTTTATTGATCTTTATTGTTGAGAGTGCCACGCGGTCCTGTCCTCCCTGAGTTGCTTACAGAAAATCCCTTTCCTGGTTTTGGGACCATTCCCCCTCCGGCAGCTGCCCGCCCCCCGCCCGGCACCCCGCGGGTCACGTGGCACCTGAGGAGCCTCCGGGGGAGGAAGGGGAGGGACCCCACACACACAGCCGTCCCCTCCGGGTCCCCCGTCCCTGGCACCCCCTTCGCCCCAGGCAGGTGTGGTGGCCGCTGCAGCGACGGCGGATGTCAGCCCCGACGGAACTGCGATTTGTTCCCTCTGATTTATGTTCTTGTAGCCAATAAACTTTCCGCAGGAAAGCCTCAGCCCGAGCCATCCATCACGATAAGCAGATCGCTGTCCTTTAGACTGGGCCGGAGGCGAGCGCCTCATCCGTCTTTTGCAGGCAGGCGCGTGGCCTTTCCACGGAGACACCCCGCTCGCCACAGGCTGGTCCCCACCCCGCACGGCTGGGCTGGGGTTCGCCCGTCCACACCCCCGGTTCGAGGGGCTGTTTGCGTGCTGTGACCTGGGCTCAGGCCTCCCGAAATGAACGCAGAGCGACAGCAGTTCTAAAATCCCCAGGTCTCGTCCGGCTGGCGTGGCTGCTGTGGACCGGGAGGTGATGGTTCAATCCCGGGTCCGGCACACGCCTGGGCTGCGGGCTCATCCCCAGTGCGGGGCGCAGTCCAGCTGCCTCCTGCATCTTCATTTCCTTCCAGTTGCCAATCGAACAGACGAAGATCCCTCCCCCAAAGCTGCTTCGTTCTCCCACCTGGACTGCCTCTGACTCGGGTGGAAGTTACGCGTCTCGAACACCCCGCGCGGAGAAGTCAGGCCGCGCAGGCCTCTGGGGTTCGAAAGAAAGTGCGAGCAGTCTGGCTGCCCTGCTCTCGACGCACTCCAAGCCTCTAGCGTGCCACGCCTCCTCTGCAGGCTTTGCGTTGGTTCTTTGGTGCCAGGCTGTCTCATTACCTTTGAGGAGAACCGACCAGGAAATAACGCACATGAAACACCGGGGTTTCGTGGCTGAGGACATGATAAGGGGACGCCACGCCTCTGTCTAGTGTATAAACTTGCCCGTGGGAGCCCCCCCCCCCGCCCTGTCTTCCTCCTCTCGCTTTGTACCCGGGTCTGCACTGGGTGTGGGGCGGTGACGTGACGCAGGGAGCCCCGCGGGGTCCTGTCGGGAGCGCAGAGGGCAGCACTCGCTCTCCCTGCCGAGACGCCCACAGCCTTGTCGGCCCGTGTCCACCTGCAGAGTAAGTGATAGGCAGGCACTGACTTCCGCTGAGATCAATACCAAGACCTGCTGACCCGCAGCAGTTAAAACTGACGGGCGAGCGGGAGGGAGCAGTAAGTCTTGTGACCGGCGAGACAGCAGAAGAGGTGTGTGAGTGTCACCCTTTCTTCTCTTAGGGGAGACAACCCGGTGGAGTCGCTTCTGAGGCCCTCGCTGTGGACATGGCGAGGGGGCGGCCGGGCTCGCGGCTGCCTGACCTGTGCTGCTCCCAGGACACCTGGCATCCCGGTCACTGTTCGTGGCGTCCGCCGTCCCTCTCCCTGGGCGCCGGGCCTCCTGGTGAACTTCCAGCTGACTGTGAGTGCCCCCATGTGTAGGGTGGGATTTTGTTTGAGAGGAAAACAAAACAAAACAGCAGAGAGACGCTTAGAATCTCTTTCTCTAGGGCGGGGTGGGCACCGTTTTCCTGCCCAGGGCCTCTGGGTATCTCTAACATCACCCGCGGCCACACAAAACGATCCACTTACAGACCAGCCTGCCAGCCCGGCCGGGTGGCTCAGTGGTTGAGTGTCGACCTATGAACCAGGAGGTCACAGTTCAATTCCCGGTTGGGGCACAGGCCCGGGTTGTGGGCTCAATCCCCAGTGGGGGGCGTGCAGGAGGCAGCCGATCCATGATACTCTCTCATTGTGGATGTTTCTATCCCTCTCTCCCTCTCGCTTCCTCTCTGAAATCAATATATACGGATATATTTAAAAGAAGTTCACCTGCTCTGTTTGGTCAAACACGTAATTAGCTCGCCCCCATGCCTTGGCAGGGCCAGGCCACATGATTTCTCGAGGCTTATACAGCCCGCGGGCTGCATGTTCCCCACCCCTGCCCTGGAGGGGGGTTCGGGTCCTTCCCGAATCTCTGAGCACTGCTCCGTGCACGTGTGTACGCACATGTTTTGTGTACACAGCACGCGTTCTTACATTTCCGACCATGAAAACCTCCCAGGCTGCCCATTGCCAAGATGACACCGCCCTTCAAACAAGATGCTGTGTTTACCGGACAATCTCAGCAGCCTGCCAAGACGGAGGCAGCTTTTAAAAGCATATTTACAATCATGTTCTTTTTAAAACACAAAACACATGCAGGCTGGGTCTGACGAGGTCATTTCCGAAGTTTTCCTATTCACCCCCACCCGCCCCCTGACACGTCAGCCCAGAGAGACTGCATGTCCCCGTCGCGGAGAGGAGCGGGAAGGACGACCATGTCCCATCGCTGCCCACAGCCCTCGCGTGGACGAGGCATCAAACTCTGTGCCTCGCCGCCGGCCGAGCCCGGGGCAGCGGAGTTGCTGTCTGCCCGGCCCCTGCCTGGACCGAGGCCTGTGTGTGGGACCCGAGGCCTGAGACCCGCAGGAGCTGCGGCCACCGGGGCGAGATGCTGAGGAGCAGCCCCAGTGCCCCCCCCCCCGCCCCCGTTGCCGGGAGCCCAGCTCTCCACCCGCAGCAGCGCTAAGAACGAGGGAGAACATGCCTTTCCTTCCTCATCCCTCCCCAGGGGTGGTCCTTCCTGAGGAACATTCACACCCTCCCCCTGGGGACTCTGCACGCAGCGGGGGTCGGGGGTGGGGGTGGGGGTGGGGGTGGGGGGACGAGAGGGGCCGCGAGGCCGCAGGGACAGGGTCGATGCCGCGCAGTGCAGCACCGAGCCTCTGACTGACCCCTCGCTTCCGGGGCCTTCGACTCTGATGGTTGAATCGCATGTACAGCCACTGGTGCGCCTGCCACCAGCACCCCCCCTGGCCCCCCACCCCGTTGTGCGCACGCAGACCCGGCTGGTCCTCAGCAGCGCCCCGCGGGGTGCAGGTGCTTCGCGGTGAGTGACAGCTCAAGACGCACCAGCACGTCGGCTGCCGGCGACTCCCCGAGCCCCGTGGGGACGTGGCAAATGCCGGCCGGCCAGGGACACTGTCCACGGAACTAAGTGTTAGAATTTGTGGTCATTCGTGGGAAGGAAAGAGTCCTACGATGAGAACACACCCAAACGGCACTGGAGGGCCATCTAATCACACGTGTTGATAATGTTATAGAAACGCACCCAGGATCCCGCACTCTCACCCCACACACGGGAGGGGCAGCACGAGGCTGGGTGTGTGCCGTTAGGGGCCTGTTGCTGGGCAACCTACAACCCCCCACAAACAACCTCTGTTCTCGGTCTAACCAACCCTGTTAGAGAAATGCTCCCTCCTCATCGCGGTTGTGGGCTGTCTACAGAAATGAAGGCATTCCGCTGGCATCCTGACCGCTTGTGATGTGGCCACAATAGACGACCTTGCCCGCTGCTCGTGCACACGCTGCACGTACAGAGGGGAAGACACACTATGCACCCTCGTCTCCTCTCAGGGACAGAGGTCGGGCACCACGGACACCTCCCTGCTCTCCTGCGCGGCTGGTCGGAGCCTGTGGGACGCTTGCTTCCACCCGGGGCCGGGGGGCGGGACAGTCTCAGACATGGGGTGCAGGGAGCAGAGGCCACAGCAACAACGTTTTACAAGTTGAAAAGCAGATAAATAAATGGTAAAGGAGTTTGCAGATCTGGACAAACAACAGCCTGAATCACGAACTGGCCACAGGGAACGCGAAAGTCCGATGCGTCTACACCGTAGACCCCCACGGCTCAGCCCTGCGAACCCGGGACAGAGGGAGGGAGACCGGGAAAGCGTCTTGTGACCCATGGAGTCCAGCCGGTGCCCACATGTCCTCGTACAGAATGAGGTAAGAACCTACCAGGACTCGAGGGGACGCTGAAGACCATTTACTGCCGAATTGTCTAGAACAGTGGTTCTCAACCTTCTGGCCCTTTAAATACAGTTCCTCATGTTGTGACCCAACCATAAAATTATTTTTGTTGCTACTTCATAACTGTAATGTTGCTGTTATGAATCGTAATGTAAATATCTGATATGCAGGATGGTCTTAGGCGATCCCTGTGAAAGGGTCATTCGACCACCAAAGGGGTCGCGACCCACAGGTTGAGAACCGCTGGTCTAGAATAACAGAGAAAAACGGGCGCCAACCTGCATCGCGAACCAAGGCTGACTCGTTAAGTAAATGATGATGCATCTAGGAATGGGCACGATGCTCAGCCATTAAGATTAATTATGCAAATTTAAATATGTCAGCAGGGGGATGCGTTCACAACATGCTGATGAATGCATTTTAAAACCAAGTTGCCAAGCAATACGTCCATATAAAACAGCTCATCTCTTGGTAAAAACAACAAAACAAAAGCGGGAGGGCATAGCCGCATGCTCCCTGTACACACCCGTATCGCTGCAGGGCGCACACGAAACAGAAGCGACCCAGGCAGTGGCGGCCGCCACACGCCAGGAAAGACCTCCCGCCCTTCCTTTGCTGTAACAGGGATTGCTACCATCAACCAGAAAAGTAACAAGACCACGTCCACGAAACCGCGGCTGCGGCCCTAACCGTGGCTCTCTAAGCAAACCAGCGTGCCCGCCTATGGGTGTGTAGCCTCCGGCCCCTTTAGGCTCGGCACACAGGGAACCCCAAGCCGCTCCCGGGGGCGCCCAGAAACGCTGCTGCGGAGCCGCTGTGGCCACGTCGCAAAGCGCGGACTCTTCCACCTTGTCCTCCACGGTCACTCACCTGGCGAAAGCCGCAGCCGCGTCCCGGGACACTCGGGCGCCGTGGGCAGGGGACACCAGCCAGCGGGAACGGAGGCGCCAGCCACAGCCTGTGCGTGAGCTGCTGGAGGCGGGCCCAGCCGTCCAACGCCGGCCCCGCAGCCCCGTGGGAAGCCCTGAGCTGGCGCAGCCCACCTGGGCGCCTCCCAGACCCCACCCGCCCGCCCGCCGCCAGGTGACACTGGCCGAGTGAACCGCCACGAAAACCGCGCACACGCACACGATCCAAACATGGCAGGGGGCCGACTGGACGATCTACGTGGGCACGCGTTTCTCTACAGGCACGTTTCCCCGCGACCGTACGGAAATGTAAGATTATAGCGCCATTCACGTAGCTTGACTCCATTTTTCCTTTAAAATATCTGCTCAGCCTTAGAAAAGAAGGAAATCTTACCTTTTCGACGGCAGCCTGGAGGGACCCGGAGGGCATTGTGCGGAGTGAAATAAGCCGGTCAGAGAAAGACAACACCATACAACATCACGTCTATGTGCAACCCAACGAACAAGATAAACTGACAAAGTGGAAACGAAATCAATGTCTGAAACAGCGATGTTTGTATGAATTTACCTGCTAACCGAACTGCTGTGGTATTGGCTGCGTCGGGGATGAGGGGAAGGGAGGTTATGAATCTTTTTCTCAACATCCCTGAGGGCTGTGTGTGCCGTGTAGACGGGATGTGGCCCTTTTACAATTTTAAAAAATAAAATAAAATAAAGGGAAGTGGCCCTGACCAGTTTGGCTCAGTGGATAGAGCATCAGCCTGTGGACTGAAGGGTCCCAGGTTCGATTCTGGTCAAGGGCATGTACCTTGGTTGCGGGCACATCCCCAGTAGGGGGCGTGCAGAAGGCGGCTGATCGATGTTTCTCTCTCATCGATGTTTCTAACTCTCTATCCCTCTCCCTTCCTCTCTGTAAAAAACTCAATAAAAATATATATTTAAAAAAAACAAAGGGAAGTATGTGGGGGGGAGACCAATAGCTGCATCTGGGTGCCAGGGTTTGCATTTTCTTAAAAAACCTTTTCTTTCTTTTAGTGTCTGATGTGTGCGATGGCCACCATCGCTGAGTGAGGGGGTCGGTGTTCCCACACGTTTCTAAATGGAGGGCAGACTGTAAAGGCTCTGGTTCTCCAGGGGCGACCCCCCAGCTCCCAGCGCTCCCTCCGCACAGAACGGTGCTCCTCTGTGACCCGGAGGCGGCGAGCGTCAAGCGCCATCGCCGGGCAACGTGGCCGCAGAGGATGGTGGACACTCACGGTTACTGATGACGGGCACGTGGGGGTGGGCGCCGCCCAGTCCTCTGCCGCCGGCGATGTCTTCTTCCTACGGACACAGAGGGAGGGACTGTCAGGACACTCGCCATGTGGCACGAACAGCAGCCTCCTGTCTGGGCCCTTGAGGAATGGTTGTCACTGAGGACGACGTGCAGGGACCCCGTGGCCACCTCACGGACCCAGTGGCCACCTCATGGACCCAGTGGCCACCTCACGGACCCAGTGGCCACCTCACAGACCCAGTGGCCACCTCATGGACCCAGTGGCCACCTCACGGACCCAGTGGCCACCTCATGGACCCAGTGGCCACCTCACGGACCCAGTGGCCACCTCATGGACCCAGTGGCCACCTCACAGACCCAGTGGCCACCTCACAGACCCAGTGGCCACCTCATGGACCCAAGGCCACCTCTGGAACAGCCGGCCGAGGGCCCAGGAGCCTGCTGGCACCACAGCCAAGGGCAGCGTCTCCCCAGCAACCACGCACCCGACCAGACTGAGCTGCCTCACGTTCCCAGCCGCTCCCTGCAAGTCAGCTGAGCGCAGCACACGGAGGTGAGAGACAGGAGCAGCGCTGCTCTTCTCACACGGAACACTGAAGGCGAAGGCGGTGGAGGAGGGACTCAGCCACCTCCCCCTCACCCCTCCCCCCCCATTTCCCCCACCTCACCACCCCTCACCCCTCCACCCGCAGCGACGGCTGGTCCACAGCGGCCCCTCGACAGGAGGAAGACGGGACCCGGCGTACGTGCCCATCTCGTCTCACTGCAATGTCCCAGAGCTTCGCCTCGCTGACCGATAAATACAACACGAATCAAATTTTGTGATTTTTTCCTAAAGAGATAAAAAGCCCTCTGCCTTATTTTTCCCTTCACGGCTCGGGACTGACTCCATCCCCCTGTTCCCAACGGGCCTCCACGTGACGCCTAGTTTACGTGAGGTGACAAATGGCGTCCGCACTTGGGACCCATTCCCGCCCACGGTCTCTCCCAGAGGCGGCGGCTCCTCAAAGACCTGACGACGCAGGAGTGGCTCTGCGGGGCCGGACAGGGTGCCCCCCCCTCCCAAGGGTTACCCACCGTCCCCCCTCCGCCCGCCCTCACGCCACCCCGTGTGCGGGCTTTGCCTGATTCAGGGAGTATCTGAGCCTTCCTCAATATTCCTTCTCTATTTTTGAATATATCTTCATTGATTTCAGACAGGAAGGGAGAGGGAGAGAGAGAAACATCCATGATGAGAGAGAATCATGGATCAGTTGCCTCCCGTACACCCCTTATTGGGGATGGAGCCTACAACCCGGGCCTGTGCCCTGACCGGAATCGAACCCTGACCCCTGGCTCCTAGGCTGACACTCACGCCCTGAGCCGCGGGCCGGCTCCCTGTGCTGCTCTGGGAGCTGGTCTCCTGCAGGGAAGCAGGGAGCACATCCCGTGTCATGTCCAAGCGTCCCAGCTGTGCTCTGTGAGGCTCTCCATGTGCACGCACTCCTTCCCGACCCGAAAATCAACACCTCCCACCCGGCCCCGCGGGCCTGATCTCCTTGACTCCAAGAAATGACTACGCGTGTTCCTCCTCGTCGCTCTGAAACATCGCAGGCCCAGTGGGGCACCCACACCGAGTAGCGCGGCTCTTGAAGTGTTATTACTTTCCGGGGCTTTTCATTATATGTTTAAGCCCTTAGCCCCTTGCTTTCCTCGAGATGATTGCGTTTTTGCCAAAGAGCCGCATGGAAGACGTATGCCTGTCTCGCCCTAGTGGTGTGGCTCAGTGGACAGAGCATCAGCCTGCGGGCTGAAGGGTCCCCGGTGGATTCCAGTCAAGGGCACATGCCTGATTGCGGCTGGATCCCCGTGAGGGGTGTGAGGAGGCAGCCAATCAATGACTCTGTCACCACTGATGTTTCTCTCTCTCCTTTCCTCTCTGAAATCAGTAAAAATATATTTATATTAAAAAGAAGTCCGCCTGTCTCCACACACGGCTGCCCATCTCACTCCTACGCAGGCTGCGGGTTATCGTTGCCGAGGTCACCGCCACGCGTTCCAGTCCTCGCTGAGAGTTGCTACCGTGACGGGGCGAGACCGCCGCGCACAGGAACCCATTTCTCCACAAACAACATGCGCAGGGGACAGGGGGGTGGGGGGGGGGGGCGTGCGCAGCGGGCTGAGGCCTCCAGCACCCGGGCTCCAGCGCTTTACCTCTGGCTCTGGCCACGGAGGTGGGAGGCGCGCACACCTGTGCCCCAGAACAGCTCTGAGCTGGCTCTCGGGCTCCGTCGTATAGGCGCCCTGGCCTCGGGGAAGAGCCGGACAGTCCACAGCGAGGCGGCCCTTCGAGTCTGCAACGGAGATGCCAAGAGGCTGAGCAACCGTCAGCGAAAGACGAGTCCCACGTGGCCTGGCTCACAGGTGGCATCTAGTGAACCAGGTAAACTGGTGACCAGACCCAGAGCCAGACAAGCAGGAGGCTGTGGAGCTCGGAGGGAAGGCAGGGTGGGCGGGCGGGCAGAGATCAACCAATGAACTGTGTGTATCTGTGCATCACCCAGGGACACCGACATGGGGTGGGGAGGGCCTGCGGGGGCAGGGCCGGCAGTGGCTGGAAGAGGTAAATGGGGGGGGAGGACCCATGTAATACTTTCAACAATAAAGATGAAAAAAATATTTACTGAATGAAAAAATAAGAGGCTGAAAATCAATGGGCGGCCACACGGTGGCGCCCTCACATCGATCTCCTCCTTTCTGTTGGGTCTTCCCCATGGAAACATCTTCCTGCCAACTATCCCAGGACCAAGGTGTCGTTTCCGCATCTGAATAAAGACCACCCCTCGCCTCCACGCACCCGCAGCCCAGTGCACCCCAACAGTGCGCCGACAGGAAGGCGGGGTCTGGAGAGAAAGCGGCAGGTGCGTTCCGGGCTCCCCGCACCTGGGGGCCATCGGGCTCAGGGTGGAGTTGCGGCACATGCTGTCCATCCTGGAACAGGTGAGGTAGAGACGAAGCACAGGATGCGTTTGGATGGCATTTGAGACCCAGCCCCCGACTCCCGTGTTCAGGTGCCATGGAAACACACCTTAGGCGTCATCGCGGGAGCAAGGGGCCGACCTGGACGTGTAGATACCTCACGCCCATCACGCTCATCTCCTTTCAGCTCGGACCGCAGCTCACTCATCGGGTGTCCCCTGCAGGACTCGGCCCGGAATCCACATTCAGATGGGAGTCATGGCTGTTCGCTGACCGGGATCGGGCTGAGGGCTGCGGATGCTACACTTACTACCAACAGCAACGAGGCTTCAGCACTTTCAACAACAGGAACCAGACACTTCCCCATGGCTACTTGTTTTATTCCTCCTCTTACACCTACTTGGTGGTACTGTCACCCCTACTTTACTTTTTATTTTATTTTAGTAAAATATATTTTATTGATTTCAGAGATCAAAGGAGAGGGAGAGGGAGAGAAACATCAATGATGAGAGAGAATCATGGATCGGCTGCCTCCTGCACGCCCCACCCTGGGGATGAAGTCCACAACTGGGGCCTGTGCCCTGACCGGGAATCGAACTGTGACCTCCTGGTTCATGGGTTGACGCTCAACCACTGAGCCGCACTGGCTGGGCTAATGCTGTTTTCTTTAACTGTGCTTTTTTCCAGTGTCCCAGCTCCCCTGCGAGTCAGGAACACGGCTGAGACCGTATCCAGAAGAGACAGGGCAGCATCACTGAGGTACCTCGCCCGGACATCCTCATCTTCTCTGACAGCAGCCAGAAGGGCTCCCACGCCACATGGTAACATCTGTTTGTCCCTCAGAGCCCTTCTGCCCCAGGGACTCTCTCCTTCTGGCCGAGGTGGACTGGGCCAGACATGGTGCAGGACGTCTGTCACCTGCAATAACGAGAATCCGACCCGAGACCCCAGTGGATCTCAGTGGTGACGTGCAGAACAAAGCCAAGAAAGTTGTCTGAGAGCCAGAGGGGTCTGGATGAACAGGACACATGGTGAGATACGGAAGGAGAGGCCGGCTGAGGCTCCACACGGGGTGCACGTGTCCTTTCGTGCTGCACCTTGCACCTGGGACAGGTTTCTCGAGCAAGCAGAGTCGGTAGAAAATGGTAGGAAATAACCCGATCAATAGCAGGTCATCTGTCGCCCACACAGCACCCTTCCCCCCCCCCCCCCAATGTATTTGCCGTCCCACAGGCTGCCATTCCAGGAACTCAGGTCCTTCCCCTCGTCACCTCTGTCAGCGTAGATTGACTGCTGTTTTGTGTGGAGACCTCTGTCAGCCCGAGTTCTGACCGCCCCTTTGAGTTACTCTTCTCTGAGTGCTCCCCCGGGTGGAGAAGCTGGAGCAGGTAAGTAAGGTATTCACTGTGGCAGCCAACACCTTTCCTCCACCCACCAATGGCTTTTAACAAGAGAAATTGCCCGAGGAAAATGCGCAGCCGAGAGTAACTGAGAACTTAAAGTGAACTGTCAAAAACAAATTGACCTAAAACAATTTTCTCCAAGTCAAATTGCTGGAAAGGATAAATTGAACTAAAAGATATTATCTGATCTCGATTTCTTCATCTGAGTAATTCTGCTGAAAGTTTGCTGAGCGTTCATGAATCATGAAGCCGGTCTGTCATTTTTTTGCAGAATTTGGAAGGGTAACAAAAGTTCCTTTTCTTCCTCATTTCTCATTAATATACAGTCCATTCTGCCTGCCATGTTCATTTGTCTGAAAGGGAACTGTTCTAAAATCAGTGTTCCCAACCACCAATTAACATTATGTTGTAACTTTTTAAACCTTGCTATAATTTTTACATTTATTCCTAACTTAAAAAAAAATAAATTTCCTTCTTTCTATGTAATTTTGCTTTTTAAAACATTTAGCTTCGTTTTCAGCCAGTGAAGTTAACTCCACTTACTTGCCCCTATTTTGTGCTTCATGTTGGTTGTACACTTCTTACGTATTTTACAGAGAAATGTTTTCACTGTGCAAAGTCACTGTCAGAACTGAAGCTCTGGTGAAAAACACACAGTCCCAATGTGACTCCCCTGGCAGCTGTAAGCTTAGGTTTAAACGTTCCGACATAACAACGTATGAGATGATGTATGAGCAAAACCCTGGTTAACAGATGACTGTGGCCACAGACACCTCCACAAGAGAAGGGCGAGGAGAGAAATCTACGCCGGCTTCCTGGCCCAGTTAACCCTGACATGATTCAGATGCTGAAAGGCCACATGGCTGAGATGAAAAGTGCAGAACGTTCCAGGCGAATGTAGCGAGTCAGACAAACCTCCGATGGCCACGCCTTCTTCATTCTTTGCAAGCCACCTCTTACCGCACTGCACTGTGTCTTTACTCCTGCAGGCCCCGCAGCGTCCGCAGTCATTACAAAACAACAAATGACTCGTTGAAACAGAGGCCAGACTAGCCTGCTTTTGGCAATTGGGTCCAACATCATAAAAGTGTTGCTCAGTAAGAAAAGCAGCCATGACTGGGTGAAAATGCTCCACAAATTAAAAACAAAAGTTTAAAGAACTGGAGGGAAAGTCCCCCAAATTCCAAAAAGTGGAAAATGAAGCATTAACATGCGCAGCACCGTCCCCAGTGTCCTGACATTAATAACACATGAGTAACTGACTACGAAGAATCGTCATGCTTAATTATTTTTTTACCAGTTTGGTTTGGGGCACATTGTTTTGAACCAATTTGGCTGCAAACAAACAGAAGCAGAGATCAGAGAGTGTAACTAGGGCTGGGTCATGGTGCTCTTTCAAATAAGGCCGAATTTTTAATTAAAAAATTTTTTTGTTAATCCTTACCCAAGGGTATTTTTCCCATTGATTTTTAAATAGAAGGGAAGAGATTGAGGGAGAGAGGGGGAGAGAGAGAGGGTGAGGGTGAGGGTGAGGGAGAGGGAGAGGGAGAGAGAGAAAGAGAGAGAAGCATCAATGATGAGATCCCCCACTGGGACTGGGAATTGCACCATGACCTCTGGCTCATAGGTCAATGCTCAACCACTGAGCCACGCCGGCCGGGCAAGGAAGTTCATTTCTATGTGCATTTGGCCCTGGCTTCTACCCATCTTCGCCACAGTAACCTCAGGGTTCAGACCCTGACTCCCCCCACAAAGGCTGTCTGTGGCCCGCCCTCCCCTCACTCCTGCTCACTTTCTCAGATGCCTGCTTCTTCCCCTCAGACTCTGGCCTTGGCGTTCCTGAAGCCCGTCTTTCTGTTCTTCTTTCCACACTGTCTGATGGTTCCCTCCTAAAGACTTGATTTCTAAGAGTCGGAGCTAAAGGAAGCGTCCGGGACACAGAGGGGAGAGAACTCCAGCGAGGTTTCTAAGAGCCCCCCGGCGCCCCTCCGCCTGGACGGGCAGCGGGACTACATGCTGCTCGGAGTGTTGCATTGGAAAAACATAAAGACCTGGAGCGAATCTCCCCAAAGGCCCCCGAGGGAGGAGCTGGGCAGTGGGAGAGCCGGTCCGTGCCTCAGGAGATAACTGAGCACTCAGGTCACTGACCGGCGTGGCGGACGGGACTCTTGCTCTTCAAGTCGGAACCCTTGTCCGAGTCCGAGTCTCGTCTTAAGTCAACGAGAGACGCTGCTGCAACGGGGGGCTTTAAAACTTCTCTTAAATGTCTTCTCCCCAAAGTACTTAGTGATGAATGATCACAGTTAAACCTACTGTCCACAGATCACTTTGCCTCAACGATAAGGTGGCCTTGTTGGCTCTGTTTGCATACGTGTTCATGCTCCCGGGAAGCCGGAGGAAGGGAAGCTGCTGTAGGTTTTAAAAACAGCTGCCTGAGCAGAAGCAAAGTAAACAAGCGGGACTCCGTCCATCTCAGAAGCTTCCGCGCAGCAAAGGGAGCCACCGGCTAAATGGAAAGGTGGCCTCCCGCTCCGGAGGAGATATTTGCAAACCACACGCCCAGCACAGGACTCGTTCCCAAAACCCACGCGGAACTCACGCCATTCAACAGCAACCGAATAACAACCTAATTTCAAACAACGGGCGAAGCACCGAATACACATTTCCCCGAAGAAGACACGCCCATGGCCAACACACACAGGGAAAAGAAGACCCCCCCCACACACACACACACACAGGGAAAAGAAGACAGACACACACACACACACACACACACACACACACACGTGGACATATGCTCAGCAGTTCAGTATGAACGAAGACTATGCTGCTGGCGTGTTGTTTCTTTTTAAGTAAAATACTGGCATCTGTGGGAAGAACTTCAGGCTGAGAATCACATGGCAAGCGTCCATCCGGAGGGAAATGGGAGATGTTTCCTGTGCACCTTGGTTCGCGACGGGGCGCACGCTGCCCTGAGCCTGCGGGTCCCCCCGACTGCGGGTCTGCAGGCGTGCGCGGGCTTTCAAGGCCATCAGGTACCGCGACCCGGCCCCAGGGTACCATCCCACTTGGCCATCGGAGGGAGGGCAGGTGACCACATTTCCAAGTAACCAGCCGGAGACACTTCTATCTGGAAGCACATGCAGAACCACTGCACGCAGAACGCCACGCGCTCCTGAAAGTTTATGAAACACTTTCGGAGAAGCGTCCTCAGGGCTGGTGGGGGAGCTGCGCCCCAATGGCAGGAGGAGCAGCCGCGCCTTCGAGGGTTTGGGGCAAGTCCACTCTGCTTAGAGGGGCTTCAGGCAGAAATGTTTCCAGGATCCTTGCCCTAGTACAGCGGTTCTCAACCTGTGGGTTGCAACCCCTTTGGCGGTCAAACGACCCTTTCACAGGGGTCGCCTAAGACCATCCTGCATATCAGATATTTACATGACGATTCATAACAGTAGCAACATGACAGTTATGAAGTAGCAACGAAAATAATTTTATGGTTGGGCCACAACATGAGGAACTGTATTTAAAGGGCCAGAAGGTTGAGAACCACTGCCCTAGTGGATCCTTTATTTCTCCGGGGCCTACGTCCCCTCTTCTACTGAATCCTAAGGGAAGGGTACAAAGCTGATAGTCTGTGAGGCTGTTCTCTGGGTTTGAAGGGCAGGTGGAGTAGCTCATTCCAGCTTTTCGCAAGAGCCTCGCGTCCCTTCTGCAGGGCCCCTGGGTCTGTGGCTGCTGACCAGACCTGCACCCCATCTCCATCCTGGGGCGTGTGTCTGGGGATCCACACACTGCTTGCTCCCTGGGGCTGTGGGCGAGGCCAGGCAATCAGCTCGTCTGCACTGTTAGCCTCCGGGTTGAGGAGCTCCCTGTGCAATCGAATGTTCCGGGATTAGCCCAGGGCGCGCCTGCCAGCACTCAGTGCGGCCACAGCGGTGGCAGGGGGAGGGTTCCATGCGCTGGAGCGAGCAATCAGGATGTTAGTCTTCCGCGATCCCCAGCTTTTCAGATCCTTTTGTTGTGTGTTTTTGTTTTTTGTTTCCCTTTAAATTGGGGGAAGTGATTGACCTGATAGAATTTGTTTCATGGAAATGAATGGAAGTCACTTCAATGTCCCCATCGCCAAACTGGAGACCAGACTGCGCTCCATGCTCTCCTTGAAACCTTCATGAGAAGGTGATGTGTATTGAAACGGCGTGGCTCAGTGGATGAGCATCAACCTATGAACCAGGAGTTCACGGTTCGAACCCCAGTCAGGGCACATGACTGGGTTGCGGGCTCGATTCCCAGTAGGGGGCGTGCAGGAGGCAGCCCACCCATGATTCTTTCTCATTGAGGTTTCTCTCTCTCTCTCTCTCTCTCTCTCTCTCTCTCTCTCTCTCTCTCTCTCTCCCTTCCTCTCTGAAATCAATAAATTTTTTTTTAAAAGAAGGAAGTGGGAGCTCCTGGCCTGGTGCGAGGAGCGCTGGCCCGCCCTCAGTGGGTGGAGACAGTCGGGAGCAGGAAGGCAGGGGGAGCCCAGGCTCTGCAGACACCATTCCCAAGGGCACAGACCTGAACACGTGGGCAGGAGCCCTGGGCTGAGGAGCTGCTACAGAAACCGGTACAAGGTTATCGATTCGCTGCCTAAGGAAAGTCAGTGCTTTGCCATCAAACAACACAGCGTTCGTTACAACGAGCAGACGAGCTTCACTCCGGGGCCCCACACACTGCTCCCTGGGCCGTGGGCGAGGCTTCTCTGATTCTCACAAACTGCTGTCCCCGTGACGGGCGGCCGAGGAGGACAGGGTCTGTCTGCTAAGGGCATCTGGAAATGCAGTTTGTCCAGAGCAGGCGGCCTGGAGGCATCTTTAGGTCTCGGGCCTCGGGGGTTAAGTGACACTCACACAGTCAGCTCAGGCGGCCACAGCTCCCCTCGCACTGACCCTCACGCTCACACACGTGCAGGGCACAGGATGGGCTCAGGGCGGAGGGCGGCCTGCCCTGGCCGCGGAGCGTTTAAAGCGGCTTCTCCCCCAAAGACACGATGGCTCTGACCAAGCTGAGAAAGCTGAGCCCACTCGGTTCCAGCACAGACTCAGCCTCCCCTCCCAGCACCGCCCCCCTCCCTCTATGAGCACGGCCCCCACACCCGTCCCTGTCTTCACTCCCTTCCGGAATGTTCCACTCCCTTCCTATAAGAGGAAGAGGCGTTTTCCTCTTGTCACTTGTCTAATCAAAGGGACGTGGCGGGAGCTCACTGTCTCCCCCCCCTCCCTGCCCCCCCCACAGGTCCGGTCTCCTGGCCACGATTATGTATCTGGGGGAGCCCCGAGGGGCCCGGTCGGCTGTGGAGTCAAGGAAAAGTCCTGCTAATGACTGTGACTGACCGAGTGTCGGCGGCTCTGGACCTCATCACCATGCAGCCCACCACGTGGCCGCCATCTGCAGGCAGGTCACATGCTTGCCGTCCGCCGTCGGCTGGCTTCTCATACCACACGCAGGTCCCGGTCCTTCCCTCTCTTGGTGGCACCCGCCCGCTCTGCACGGCATCGGGAACAATGCAGGGGAGCGATGGCCAGGAGGCCCAGTCCTGCTCCCAGCGCCCCCCAGCAACCAGAAGCATCCACGTCCCTGGAGTCGCTAACGGGTGAGGAAACCATCAGAGACTGACCCGCCCGTGACAGCCCCTTCCTCCAGCTGTGAGTCCGGGGCCCAGACCAAGTGGGTCCTGCAACGGACGCGACGGCCACAGCCGAGAGCGGGTGGAGATCCCCGTCCAAGCGCACGTCCGGGTGCGGATCTGTCCGGAGCCCAGCCAGCCGCCCCACGCGAGCAGACGCCACCGGCCCGACTGACCGCCCTTCCAGCAACGAGGACCGGACGCTGCTCGCCCTGTGGGTCCAGCAGGGCCCTGCTCGGGGCCGGCCCGGAGGTCGTGCCCACACGACTGCTTCGCACAGAGCCCGGGGCCTCCGATCCTGATGCCCACGGACGGTGGCGCTGGCTCCTCACATGGCATGCAGCGGGGACCGCACGCTGATCGGCCCTGCACAGGAAGCGCCAACGCTGCAGGTGCCCCAGTGAGACGGCGCGGCCCCGGGAGGAGCGCGGCCTGGGGAGCTCAGGGGTGTGCCCTCTCCTGCGGGGCGGGAGTCCCAGGACCATCAGGGTCACCTCTCCACAGGGAAACACAGGTGGCTGCAAACTGCACGGCCCACCAGGTAAGGAGGCCCCGGGGGAAGGAGGCCCAGGGGGGAGGAGGCCCCGGGGGAAGGAGGCCCAGGGGAAGGAGGCCCAGGGGGGAGGAGGCCCAGGGGAAGGAGGCCCAGGGGGGAGGAGGCCCAGGGGGGAGGAGGCCCAGGGGGAAGGAGGCCCAGGGGGAGGAGGCCCAGGGGGAAGGAGGCCCAGGGGGGAGGAGGCCCTGGGGGGAGGAGGCCCAGGGGGAAGGAGGCCCAGGGGGAGGAGGCCCAGGGGGTAGGAGGCCCAGGGGGAAGGAGGCCCAGGGGGGAGGAGGCCCCGGGGGAAGGAGGCCCAGGGGAAGGAGGCCCAGGGGGGAGGAGGCCCAGGGGGAAGGAGGCCCAGGGGGGAGGAGGCCCCGGGGGAAGGAGGCCCCGGGGGAAGGAGGCCCAGGGGGGAGGAGGCCCAGGGGGAAGGAGGCCCAGGGGGAAGGAGGCCCAGGGGGAAGGAGGCCCAGGGGGGAGGAGGCCCAGGGGGAAGGAGGCCCAGGGGGGAGGAGGCCCAGTGGGGAGGAGGCCCAGGGGGAAGGAGGCCCCGGGGGAAGGAGGAGGCTGAGCGCCTTTGCATCTGGGAAGGGACAGAAACCATACTGACGAGGCTCTTAGCCTCCCCGCTTTTCCTGTGTCCAAATCGCTTGCTCCTTCAGACCCACGGGCAGCATCAGCTCTGTGCCCGTATTAAAGCTGACCCAAGCCGTGCGGGGGTTGCTGAAATGTGGGAGAAAGATGCCTTTTCAGCCAAGGATGCCTCGTTCATTGAAAATCTACGTGGAGATAAGTAAAACCTGGCCCCTGGCTCAAACCAGACCACAAAACTGACTGCAGGTGAGTGGCTAACCCAGCCGTGGGCAAACTACGGCCCGCGGGCCGATTCGGCCCATTTGAAATGAATAAAACTAAAAAAAAAAAAAGACCGTACCCTTTTATGGAATGATGTTCACTTTGAATTTATATTAGTTCACACAAACACTCCATCTGTGCTTTTGTTCCGGCCCTCCGGTCCAGTTTAAGAACCCATTGTGGCCCTAGAGTCAAAAAGTTAGCCGCTAACCCCACCATCTGGAATATGACGTCCTCACGAACCAGAACGAGGGAGATGGATTTTCAACCAAGTCTCCAAGAAGCACTAACCAAAAAGAGAACATCTCAAATATGAACTGTATTCGTCTGAAGAATTTTGTTCATCAAAAGATACCCTAAGTAGAAGAAGAAAAGCAATCTCTGCAGTAGGAGAAAACCTTTTCAACACAGAGCCAGCCAAAACCCCTTCTCGGAATATATTAAAACCCCCACGACTCCAAGGAAAAGACAGATAACCCAAAAGGGGGGGGGGGGGAAAGGCAGGAGGCTCAACAGGCCCTTTCCCCAGAAGGTCATCCAAACAACAATATAAAAAGAGCTAAAAAATGCAAATTCAAACCATAATGTGATGCCTCAAACCCAAACATTTTTTTTATGACAACATAGGTTTGGCGACGAGACAATGAATGGACGCCTTCAGTGGCCGACGGGGACGGCGGCGGCTTAACCGCAGTGAAAACTCGTGGTCGCGTCAACCAGAGCCGAGTGGACACAGCCTCCGTCCGTGCCAGCGACACGCGCGCCCCAGCAGCCCAGCGGCGGTGTGACAGCGCCCCAGACACGGCCCGCCAGCTGCCTCCGAGGCCGGGACGCCGTTCCCTGGAGCAGCTACAGCCGGGCGGGCCAGCGGGCGGGCGGGCCTCACACACGGAGCGCGGGGGAGCCAGACGGAACCGTCCCGGGAAACTGGGGGGCCGGGTGGAGCCCAACTCGCGCCTGGAATGTGGAGGCGGACGTGGTTACCTTCCCAGGCGGCACCTACACGGCGGCATCGCTGCGCGTCGTACGGAGACAGAAGTACAAGCGGCGCCACAAACACCTGGTGCGGGCAAGTCACACGGTCACACGCGCAGAGCACGGGGCCCACGTCAGAGCCACGCAGCGCGGAAGCTCGCGCGGGAGGAAGGCCAGGCGGGAGGCCTGGGACAAAGGCGCTGGGCTTGGGGTTGGAAACCCCCACCGGGCAAGGCCCGAGCCCGACTGCACCGCGACCCCATGGAGCACTGACGAGGAGCACCAGCCCGCACGCTGCCCCGACAGGAGGGGAGGGCGCCTTCAGCTCCTGCTGTGCGCACAGCACCTGGACCGCGCCACACAGACGGCGGGGACACGGCCCGTCCACTCACCTCTGCCGGCGCCTTTCCCAGGAGGGGCAGGTGCTCCCAGCTCCCCCTGCGGGCGGAAGGCCTTCTCCTCCACGGGCGGAAGTGCTCACCGGGAGAAAGGTCCGAGTGGAGGAAGGTCCGAGTGGAGGAAGGTCCGAGTGGGAGGGAGGTCCGAGTGGGAGGGAGGTCTGAGTGTCATTCAATTCATTTCACTCCCGTGATGTGAGGGTTATCACGCTCCGCAGCAAATAAGGAAATGAGCCCTGGCCGGCCTGCTCAGTGGATAGAGCGTCAGCCTGCAGACTGAAGGGTTCCAGGTTCGGTTCCGGCCAAGGGCACAGGCGTGGGCTGCGGGCTCCATCCCCAGTAGGGGGCGTGCAGGAGGCAGCAATCCATGATTCTCTCCCATCATTGATGTTTCTCTCTCTCTCCCTCCCTCTCTGAAATCAATAAAATTACATTTTTAAAAAAGAATTGCATTTCCCATCATGGCGTCACTAGCCAGCTGCAGGGAACGGCTTCCTGCGAGAGGATTTCACTCAGGGCCATCGCTCTAGCTTTACTTCGCCTGCGACTCCCCCTTCTTCTCCGAGCCAATCGCAGCCGGCCCACCAGTGTCCTTGGCTGCCTGTAGTTCTTAGCGAAGAAACGGAACCGGAGAACCGATGTCGCCCTAAAACTCGCCTGCTTTCCTTAGGCAGCATTGCACTAGTCAGGGTTCTCCAGAAACAGAAACACACACACACACACGTAGGATGAGGGTTATGCCGAGGAGTTGGCAACTACGGAGGCTGAGAAGCCCCCACAATCTGACACCCGCAAGCGGGCGACCAAGGAAAGTCAGTGGCACGAACTCAAGGCCACGCGTGTCTGTGGCTCTGTTTCTCCCGCCCACGGGGCGAGCAGCACACTCTCCGAGCGGGATGGCGGCCTCCTGTCTCCACCTCCCGGCTCCCTGGTGCTGCAGGGGAGGCCGCTGTGGATCGCCGGCTGCAGCATCATCGCGGAATCCGGAATCCGCAGCTCGAGGCACAGCCGGCCCTGCACGGCCCCGGGCGTCCTGGGGAGTCGCTCGCAAACGAACCCGTTTGACTTCAGTGGGAAACAGGAGGTTTTAATTGCCCGGCCAGGAGCTCTGATTGTGCTTGATGTGCGCAGTCACGGCCAGCCCCGGGGGCGACGGGGAGAGATGGATACCTTCTCCCGGAGCCTTTTGCTCGTGTGTGTGTGTGTGTGTGTGTGTGTGTGTAAATTACAATGGCTGCTCAGGGAACTGGGCACTGGGACAAGCCATAAAGTAATAGAATGCGCACGCTGTCTGGTGGCCGCGAGGATGGTCTGAATGAGGGGCTGGGTTACCCGTTCCCAGGAGTGAGCACTCCATCCGGCTGCTTCCACAGCCCGGGGCGCTGGGGCAGTACATGCTCCTGGTAGCTGGGGGCTTCACAAAGTCATTCCTCGAACGTGAGGAAGGGGCCCCAGCGTTCTTACCAGGTTTCTCTAGGTCAGTGCTGTGCTTGTCCTGCCAAAATGATGGCCTGCGCCCTCGCCCGTTTGGCTCCGTGGGATAGGGTGTCAGATGGGACGCGCAGAAGGCAGCCCATCGATGATTCTCTCATCATTGATGTCTCTCTCTCTCTCTCTCTCTCTCTCTCTCTCTCTCTCCTTCTCCCGTCCTCTCTCTGAAATCAATAAAAGTAGTTAAAAAAATTAGACAACATCTATGAGTAACCCTAGACCAGTGGTTCTCAACTTGGCTGCACATTAGAATCACCTGGGAATCTTTGTAAAATCCTGATGTCTGGGCCTCATCCTCCGGAAATTCTGTTTCTTTGTTATGGGGCCACAACATTAGTAACACAGAAACAGAATTTCCGGAGGATGAGGCCCAGACATCAGGATTTTACAAAGATTCCCAGGTGATTCTAATGTGCAGCCAAGTTGAGAACCACTGGCCTAGAGTCTATGGTTACTCTAGGGTTGGTGCCCCCCGCATCCCAGGCGTGTAACCTTTACCTCTCCCTCTGCCCCCTACGCTCCAAGGGCCTCCCTTAGCTTCCGGGCTCATTTCCGGGCCCACATCTCCCGGCTCCCGCTCCCTCTGTGGCTTTCTCGATGAACGTGGCTGGCATTTGAGTCTTGGCTCTGACTTGTTCTCTCAGCCAGAACTCAAGGACCAGGCTGTGAACGGAGGTCCCATCACCGGGAACATTCTGGTGCCGTTCTCGCCGCCAACAAACACCCCCCCCCCCTCCCCCAGATGTCACAGCTGGAGTGGAAACGCTGGGGACGCCCGGGTCCCTCCCACTGTGAAATCGTTCCCACAGGACTCACATACAGTGGGCCTTGACTTACGAGTTCAATTCGTTCCGAGACCGAGCTCGTTAAGGAGCTCGTTAACTCAAATTACTCTGTCAACTTAATGCAAAAAATCAGCCGAGAGACAGCTGGTATCTCAAAAAACTCGTTAGTCGGGACACTGTAAGTCAAGGCCCCACTGTACGTCTATGTGCGTCTGCATGTGGAGACACGTCTACCCACAACCCCCCACACAAATATGCTCTGTATGTCTACACCGTTTCTGCACATGTGCATGTTGGTGTGTGCACTCATGTGTGTACGTGTGTGTTTGTTTAAACATTCGAAACCCTTGGGCCAGGGGCCGAGCATCCCGTTTCCCTTGGGAGAGACCTGCTTCCATCTGATAGACCCACGCCAGCTGGTTCGATGGTGCCGGTCAGCGCCCGACACGCGGTGGACGGAGAGTGCGGACAAGGGAGGAGCATGGAGGCGGCCTGGCGGAGGCGGCCCTGGAGGGAGGCCGGTCAGCGTTCCCTCCAGGGAGAGGACGGCAGCCATTGTCCCTGCAGCCGGCTCAGCCGCCACGGGGCGTTCCCACTGAGCAGCCTCATTAACACGCATGACGACAGGCCCCTTCTCACGCCCGCTCCCAGCGCAGGCGAGGGGGTAGGGGAGGGAGGCGCCGCGAAGACGCACAACCGCAGGACGGGGCGCAGCTCACTCAGTGCGTCAGTGTCGCCACCGCAGAGTCCCGCACAGGAAGTGAGAGGCGACATGGGGTGCTGGCCTCAGAGAGGAGGCGCGTGGAACCCTCACGGCGCCGGGTCCCGCGAGGCTACCGAGCTGCCACGCGGAGACGGGGACGCCCCGCTGTGACGCGGATACGGAATTCCTGTCGTGTCTCCAAAACCACTTTCAGCGCCGCCTGATCCATAATCCATGGGAGCAGCCCCAACGCAGCGACGGAGGGGACGCGCCCTGGGCGCCGCGAGTGTGTTTGTGGAGGAGGCGGCGCGAGCAGGCCGCTCCCTCGTGGGCGTGGGCAGAGCCGGTGATGAGCGGATGAGAGAGTCCGGGTCAGGTCCGCCTGCGAGCGCCCTTCAGCCCGTGCTCACCTGCAGCCACGTCAGCCACTGCACCCCAAGAATCTGCTGGAACCCCAGAGCGCGTCCCCGCGGGCAGCGGGCAGCGGGCAGCGCCGGCCTCCCCCTCGTTCTGCCGGCTCAACACAAACTTAGTCCAGAACCGCCTCTCACCCTGGCCGAGGCCTCTGAGAGCCGCGAAGGACGTCCCTGCAGACCATGGCGGCGACCGCAAGGCTCCCCGCGCCTGCGAAGAGGCTCCTTACCGCTTCCTTCTTGGCGAGCGTTTCCTCCAAGCAGACGGGGCGTCCGTGCTGCTCGGAGCTGAACACACATCAGGACGCTTCTCCCGTGAGGTGAGGCCATCGCAGGGTCGCCCGGACCCCACCACCGCGTCTCGGGGCTCCCCTCCCCATCGGCCCAGGCAGACCCGCGTTCATCTGGCCGGGGATTCTGCTTTGACCCGGGTGCGGGGGGAGGCGGTGGCCGAGAGGGGGTGTTAGTGCCCGAGACTGTTTACGCTGGAACCACAGTTTCAGCTAAACGTCTCCGTGAAAATGTCAAATTTTATTGGTGACGTAACCGAATACATTCAGCGGCTAATCACGCCTTCATTAATATCTTGTGTTGCCGTCATGTCGTTATCGGTCCTAATAATATCTAATTGCAATAATAAATACCTAATGGGGGGGGGCTGTTTAATTTCTAATTAGACATTTTTCACGTTTCGATTCTGTAATTATTCATGAATAATTATCGCTCGTCACAAAATAGAATTATCGTTAAGCCCGTGTAAGCGGCAGCCAGCTTCTTGTTGAGAAAGGGAATTAAGCTGGTCCCGCTTTCTGTTCTAATTAACTATTTTGTTTTCTCTATTCCGTGGGATTTCTCGAAACAATGTTGAGAGGAAATGGAAAGTAGAGGCTGATAACCCGAGACATTTTCCTAATTCTAAGTTCGCCGAAGGGAAGTTTAAAGAATCATATGCTTCGGGCTTTATTCCTGTGCCCCCCACAGGGACCCTCACCCCACCCCACCCCATCCTACCCCACCCCACCCCATCCCACCCCGACTGGAGATCGAGCCTGCAACCTGGGCATGTGCCCTGACCGGGAATCGAACCCTGACCTCCTGGTTCATAGATCGACGCTCAACCCCTGAGCCCCGCCGGTCAGGCCCCAGCATCACTTCCAAAACCAGCGCCCCCCAAGCATGCGCACATCTCCAACCCTGCCCTGGGGGACATTCACGTTAAGACTGAGCCCACAGGACAATGCTCAGGCCGAGATGGGAGCAGTCGTCATGAAAGGCTGCGGCCGCAGTGAGGAGGCGCGGGCAGATGAAGAAGCGTCTCACAGGGAGGTGGCCACGGCAGCGAGAGGGCTCCTTCTCCAAGTTGCCGGAAGATATAAACGCAGAGGCTCAGGGCGGGCCCGTGTCTCCCAGAAGCCGTGGCTGGTGGACAGAGAAGACCTGCCCGTTTCACCGGACGCACAGCGGCTGGGCCTGAGCGGGACCCTGCAGCACGGCCTCCCTGTCTGGTCAGTCTCGCTCTGGCCCAGTGTGCGGCCTGTCCCCTGTCGGTCACCCGTGTGATAACTCGTCTGCCCCCTCATGGGAAGGGCTGGGGGGGGGCACAGGGGAAGTTGAGGGTGGCAGTGCGGCAGGGAGGGGAGAGGGGGCTCCGGGGAGAGGCTGGGACCCCGGAGGACACGGCATGGCGGGACATCTGTGCCAGGAGGAGGTCCTGAACCGGCTCCAACCCTTTGCCCGGGAAGGCGGCTCCGTTGCCCGTTTGTGCCATCGTGGCCGGCGCTGCCGCCTTGGGGGAGGGCCTTCGCGGTTCTCGGTGTCTCTCACTTAAGAGCGGGGGTCAGGCTGCGCCACCTCCTGCCAGGGGTGCTCTGCTCCCCCCCCCCCCACTCCTCCCCGTCCAGGGCTGGAAACGGAGAGAACGGTAACGTCAGTCCCCACGTATGGCAGGGAGTCGCATCCACAGCTAAAATACAGACGGCGGAGGCAGCACGTGCGAACGAGAGGCGCAGTCCCTGCCCCCCTTCTCCTGACCCAGGGCCGTGTGTGTGACAGCCACCGGCCGCCCAGCAGGGCCTGCTCCGCGTCTGCCCGGCGATGCTCCGACGCCTCAGACAGCGTCGCCTTGTCAATTAACCTCTCCCCTCGGCTCATTAGGGCCCAGCAGACGCCGTGACTGCGCCGCGGGGGCTCCTGCTTCTGACACGGCGCCCGCTGCTCCCCTGGCGGCTCGGCCACACCTCGCGGGCACACTGCGCGACCCGTGTCCCGCGGCACCGGGAAACCATGTGAGCAGGGAGGCCCGGCTGGCTTCACGGAAGAGCACGGATGCCCGGTGTTTGCCTGCACGGTCCCTGCCCGCGGGGTGAGAGCGCGGAGGGCATGGGTCACCCCCCCACCTGTCACCCCCACCTCCTCGCCTGGGGCAGGTGCCACGCCGCACACAGGTCACGCGCCCCTGACAAGAGTGAACCAGGTCGCACCTCACACTGGGTCCCTGTCTTTCGGTGCCTCCCCAGCTTCCGGAACACACTCACCAGCGAGTCCCCTGCGCTGCCCGCTGGCCTCCTTGGTGACCCCAGTGATACAGGCAAGGGACACAGAAACGTACTCAGTGTTGAGGCTCATAAGGACGCACAGACACACTCACACACACTCACACACACACACTCACACTCACACACACACACTCACACATACACATACTCTCACACACACACTCACACACACACTCACACACACACTCACACACACACACACACTCACATACACACACACACTCACAATAACACACCCTCACACACACACACACACACTCTCACACACACACTCACACACACACTCACACACACTCACACACACACACTTACACATACTCTCACACACACACTCACACACACTCACACACACTCACACACACACACTCTCACACACACACTCACTCACACACACACTCACATACACACACACACACTCACAATAACACACCCTCACACACACACTCACATACTCACACACACTCACACACTCACAATAACACACACACACACACTCACACACACACACTTATGTTTGCCAAACAGACTCAGGCTGGAAGGGGTGGGGCGAGCCTTCAGGCCGGGAGAGGCATCACCAGGGAGAGGGGAATGGAAACAGGAAGAGGCCGTACCCCCGGCTTGGGCGTCCCTGCAGAAGGTTCCCATCACCAGGCCCCGTGATTGGCATTGTTATGGTTACAGTTATGGTTATGGTTATTGCTGACACGAACGTGTGCCGGCTGCCGACCAGGCGCCGGCTCCTCTCAGGGAGAATGAGATGTCCCCACGGCGCATCATAGTCCTGGCCAGTCGGTATCTTATAGAGAAAGAACCCTGTCTCCTCTCCTGGGCCCACCAGGCAGAGCTCCGCCTCCAGGAGCGGGGGCTCCGGGCCCATCGCACTAGTGAATCTCCCACTAAGAACCCGCGCTCTGCCCTGTCCCACCCCCAGACCCCCATGCGTGTCCCACCCCCACACCCCTGTGCGGACCCCACACCCAGCCCCCCCGTGCGTGCCCCACACCCAGCCCCTCTCCTCCCTGGAGGAGGCGTAGAGATGACAATTCCAGGCATTAGTCACAGCGTGGTCTTTCTGTGAACCAGCCCCAGCCAGGAGCCACCCGGACCGCCACCAGGAGTCACCTCCTTAGAACACACGTGGCTCCACGTGCTTTATCGCGCAGGAAACGACGAGGGTTTGGGGAGCCCTGTGCCGGGACTCGGGGCAATGACCAACCTGTCTGTTTTCTGTGACCCCACGGGTGGCAGGAAAGGAGATGTCAGTGGGTCCGCCAATGAGGAATGTGTCAAATGTGGAAATCTCAATTCTAGATCTTCCATGCGCTTCCTTCAAATTAAAGCAAGGGCCTGGTGAGGGACAGACGGATTGCATTGCTTTGTCTAAGTAAGGGCTCCGAACCGTCGTGTGATCCCGCGTGGTCTGAGGGCCTGAGTGCGATGCCGTGAGCTGCCTTATTGCATCACATTATTGTAATATTCCTTTCCATCTGGGACCTGGCCGTCCCTGTGGAAACGTCCTAGAAAAAAAATGAGTCAGAAGCGGTTAAAAATGAGATTGGGCAAGGCTTTGCGAAGCTAAATGGTTTGTGGAGGGAAATGCAATTAACAGGTTACAACGGCCTGTGTCTGCGAAAGGCCGGTGATGCGTGACGATGCTTTTGTCGGCGTAATTTTCCTAACCTGCGTGTTTACATTTGCATTAATTAAAAGCCCACCGCCTGTGCTCTTAAATAACTGCCGTCCCCGATACGGGCAGCAGCCCGACGGATGTAATTAAACAGGGCTGCCCCGAAAGCCGGGGCCCGCGGACCGTTCCACAAGGAGGCTGCGTCCCGAGGGGAACCGCAGGCGAAGGTGCTGCCCAGCTCAGCAGGCGCGGCCCAGGTCAAAGGCACCTGTGAGCAGGCGTCCTCCCGGGGTAGCTCACTAGCACCCCGGAGTGCACAGCACACCCCGTGCTCGGTAAGCCTTTTCCTTTTTTCTTTTTCTTTTTATTAATAGTTACTTTTAAAAAAATATACTTTATTGTTCTTTTTTACAGAGAGGGAGAGGGATAGAGAGTTAGAAACATGGATGAGAGAGAAACATCGATCAGCTGCCTCCTGCACACCCCCTACTGGGGATGTGCCCACAACCAAGGTACATGCCCTTGACCAGAGTCGAACCTGGGACCCTGCAGTCCGCAGGCCGACGCTCTATCCACTGAGCCAAGCCAGTCAGGGCAAGCCTTTTCTTTTTATATATATTATTGATTTCAGAGAGGAAGAGGGAGAGAGAGAAACATCAATGATGAGAGAGAATCATGGATCAGCTGCCTCCTGCACGCCCCCTACTGGGGATCCAGCCCACAACCCGGGCCTGTGTCCTGACCGGGAATCAAACCGTGATCTCCTGGTTCCTAGGTCGATGCTCAACCACTGGCCACGCTGGCCGGGCCATAAGCCTTTTGTTGCTAAATTATTGGATAGTTAACGGGTGGGTTTCCTCGGCAGCGTGGTGACACGACATGAGAGCCAAGATCGGGCGTCGGAAGGTGCCGTGAGGACCGAGTGTCCTGCCGTCTGCCTGCCGGAGAGGGCAGCCGACACGGGCACCGTCACCGTCGGGGCAGGACGTCGCTCTCCTAATCGCGGCAAGAACTTAGCAGGACTCGGTTCAGCCAGGCCTGGCGCGTGTGAGGCACTCAGGGGGCGTCGATGAGAAAGCCAGGGTCCTGCCCCGTGGGCAAGCGCCACAGGCCTGTGGGTGAGTCCCCTAACCTCCCCAGGCCTCTTTCTTTCCATCTGCAGGGACAGCCACACCTGCTTCCCAGGGTGATGGGTTGTTGACAACACGGGATGAAAGGCTGTCCAGCGCGCCCTCCCTGCGACCCCAGGACACGCCGAGCTTTCCACAGGCGGTGACCACGCATGGTAACGCCTGTCACTCAGGGGTGATCCTGGCAGGACAGAGGAGGAACTGACTGGTGTGCTCATCATCGTGGGCCGTCGGTGACAGCCTGTCTCTGACGCATCACTGTATTATGGGACGCGGAATAAAACCGTGTGTGGTTTTGTGGGAGCCAGACGCCCTGATCAGCTGGGTCCGGTGCAGGACAGCCTGGGGTCTGGATAAGTTCCCCGTCTTCCCCCAGCTCCCCACCTTTCCCGGTCCCTGAGCCCCGTTCCCCTCCCTGGATCCATGCTTGGAGGGTGAGGAGGAAGAAGAAGGCAAGAAACAGTCAGAGCTGACTCCCCCACAGCCTCCCAGCTTCAAGGTTAACCTTGCGTGTAAACACCCACCTTACTTACAGTCAGCCTAATGATATGCAGAGTACGTGCGGATATGCAAAAACATGTAAATCACACTGCTTTGCATGCAAATATATACACGGTCCTTGTGATTCTCTGTGCCCCTTGGACGTGACCCTCAGGACAACCTCCGAGGAACCGCCTGCCCTGGTGCCCTTTTTAAACGGAATCGCTGACCTGAGATGTTTCTTAAAAAGGAAGCAGGGATGAAAGAGCCGAGTTTCACAGTTCACATCGGCGTGGGGGAGGCCGCCTGCTATGGCGCTGGGGTGATGGGCCTTCTGCTTGGACTCTTCCTGAGTGTCCCTGTGAACGTTCCCTCTCCCACCGCCCCCAACCCCAGACTCCCAGATCCATCACCCACTTGAACCCTGGCAACCAGGCCAGTAAAAATGGAGGGGGAGCTGGGCCGGCGTGGCTTCGTGTGTTGAGTGTCAACCACTGAACCCGGAGGTCACAGTTCAATTCCTGGTCAGCGCACAGGCCTGGGTTGTGGGCTCGATCCTCAGTGTGGGGCGTGCAGGAGGCAGCCGATCCATGATTCTCTCTCTTCATGGGTGTTTCTATCTCCCTCTCCTTCTCCCTTCCTCTCTGAAATCAATAAAAACATATATTTTTAAAAAACTTGTAAAGTTGCCAATAATGTGTCTGGCTGTTCTCTTCGATGAACCTCGCTGGGCACAGGGCACGGTCTTTGAATCCGCTAACTTCCTTCGAAATCTCCAACAGGGACTCCCGCTGTGCAATCAAGAAGGCAGCTGGCCGGCTGGATTCTCTTTCTTTTGTTTCTCTGTTCTCTGAGGACATGGAACGCAGTGGGTTTCCTCGCCGCGTCCCAGCGCCCACGGCTCGCCCCTCCCGTGGGAGTCTCGCGGGCCCCCTGCAGGCGCGGGCCCAGCGGAGCGGGCCTTCTCCGGCGCTGAGTCTGCTCGCTGCCGGTGCGTGCATTGATCCTCCTCGTATTTCCTCGTGTGACGCATGAACATGAGACGGTTCCTATCTTCCTCTCGTCTCTCCCTTCATCGTCAGCGCTTCTCGAAGTCCATCTACCCTAGAATTTTATGAGGGGCACCACGCAGATGGTATAAACTTACTTCTGGTGCATTTTTTTAAATTGTGGGTTTTTTTTAAATGTTCCTCTACTTAACGTTCTCTGTTTTCCTCGTTCTTTCCCCTGGACATCCTCTCCCATGGCCCCTCCTTATTCTTTATCGTGGACTGAACGTGTGGCTCTCCGGCCTCCTATGTGCTTAGAACAGGGGTGGGCAAACTTTTTGACTCGAGGGCCACAATGGGTTCTTAAACTGGACCGGAGGCCGGAACAAAAGCATGGATGGAGTGTTTGTGTGAACTAATATAAATTCAAAGTAAACATCATTACATAAAAGGGTACGGTCTTTTTTTTTCAATAGTTTTATTCATTTCAAATGGGCCGGATCTGGCCCGCGGGCCGTAGTTTGCCCACGGCTGGCTTAGAAGCACGAGAGTGAATCTTACCACCACCTTCTTCCATCTTCCTGGCGACAGAGCGTTCCCAGGCCTGGGGGGGGGTGGGGGAGAGGGGGGGGCACGCAGGGGAGGGCGGCTAAAACCTCTGTCCATGGAACTCTGACCCCCTGAGGGCGGGAAGAAGAGCCCCAGCCCAGTGGATCAGGCCCGCAGGGTTCAAGCAGCGCCCCCCCCACCCCCCCCCCCCGCCCCACCCCGCGGCCCGCCCTGCTCCCTGCTTCCCGGGCTCTGAGCCTGTACCTGTGTGGCTGCCCCCCCACCCTGCGCCCTTGGGTGCTGTTCTCAGGTCAGGGGAGCCACCGCGCACCCCGTTTTACCGCTGCCTTGTCTGTGGGGTGCCGTTCGCAGAGACCGGCCCTAGTCTGTGCTCTCTCAAAAAACCAAGGTGTGGGCCCCGCAGCCGGGAGGGGGAGGGGAGGCCTGGACAGACGCCTGGCGAGACAGCAGGGAAGACGGAGAAGAAAGGCAGCACAGGCCTTAGGGGGCGCGGGGAGAGGGAGAAGCCACATGAGCGCACGCCAGCCCCGGGCTGTGGGGTGCGAGCTGCAGCCGGAGGGCCCGAGAAAGGACGCCCTGGCAGGAGGCTCACAGGCACCGCTCGGCGCCTCGCTCAGCTGAGGACCTCGCGCACCTGCCGTGACCAGGCCGCCCTCCAGGTCCACCCTGTTGCCACAGGGGCAGGGCCTCACCCCTTTCTATGGTGAGTAGTTTTCCACCGCAGATCTGAACCCAGGTGTGTATCCACTCGCCCCGCGATGCGCCCGCGGCTGCCTCCACGCCCGCGCCATGCACATAGGGCCGCAGTGAACGTGGGGTAAGAGATTTATCTCCTCAGATCAGCGTTTCCATGTTCTTCACACAAACAGCCCGAGGTGGGGTCCTGGGCCACATGGCAGGTCTAGTGTTCAGCGCTGGAGGTCCCTCCACCCTGCCCCCCACCAGCAGCCGTGGGGTCCCGTACTCCACACCCTCGCCCGCACTTGTCTGCGGGTTACTGACGGCAGCCGTCTGACAGGCGTGAGGTGGTGTTGCATGTGGTTTGATTGGAATCTCTCTGATGGTTAGAGACGCGAAGCATCCCTTCATGCGTCCGTTGGCCACCTGTGTGTCCTCTTCGGAGAAGCGTCTACCCGGGTCCTCGGCCCAGTTTCTTAATTGGGTTGTTGGATTCTCGATCGGGAGCTGTGAGCCCGGAGACATCCTGACCTCGGTATCTTCGGGGAAGGCTTTGCTGTCACACAAAGGAGGGCCGCCGCCGGAGGGACGTTCTGAGAGCAGCGTCTGCAATCCACAGCGCGCCACGTCCCGGTCTGGGCAGGGGTCCAGGTGTTCAGGGCTGGCCGGCTGCCGCGCTGCCCAGGCAAGTGCTTCTGTTTAAAGACACACAATGGTGTGTACCCGTGTGTAGTGCCACCTCCTCCGCTGTTAGTGGTTTCAGAATTAAATGCACTTTTAATGACTGCCATTTGTGTGTTTCTCAATGCGGGCATCTCTGCCAAATGCGTCATGCCCCGCGGGAGCGCGCCAGGCCTCGGAGCGTGCTGCAGCCGCGAGCAGTTTGCACAGCCTCCTTCCCTCTGCGCAGAGCCACGGCGGACACCCCCTGCCTCCGCGGCCCACGGCCGGCCAGGCCACACCCCCGCCTCTGCTCGGACTGAGCGGGAAGCAGCAAGAAGGAGTCGTTCCGTTAGAGCTGGGAGCATCCTTTTGGCTGGAAATGATGGACGATCCTTCTCCATGTGTGAAGCAGGCGGCCCTGGTGGGCTGGGCCGGGCGGCCCTGGTGGACTAGGTCTGGCTGCCCTGGTGGGCTGGGCCTGGCTGCCCTGGTGGGCTGGGCCTGGCTGCCCTGGTGGGCTGGGCCGGGCTGCCCTGGTGGACTAGGCCTGGCTGCCCTGGTGGGCTGGGCCTGGTGGCCCTGGTGGGCTGGGCCTGGCTGCCCTGGTGGGCTGGGCCGGGCTGCCCTGGTGGGCTGGGCCTGGCTGCCCTGGTGGGCTGGGCCTGGCTGCCCTGGTGGACTAGGCCTGGCTGCCCTGGTGGGCTGGGCCTGGCTGCCCTGGTGGGCTGGGCCTGGCTGCCCTGGTGGGCTGGGCCGGGCTGCCCTGGTGGGCTGGACACCGGGACTGTGAAAAGTTGGAAATGCCAGCAGCTATCCCAGCCTCTGCGCCCTCTCTCCCGCGTTTCTGGGCAACTGAGCCACGCTGCTGGGACGCTGCCTCAAAGCCGGCACCTCCAGCAGAAACTGTCGGGAGAAATGTTAAATGTGCATCAAAGGAATGAGGTGCGTGGTCCGGCTCCTCCCTGGCCGGCTCCGCGCTCTCCGGGATGGAAAGCACCGCGGTCACATTTCCAAGGGGGTCATCACCCCACCCCTCACAGGCACACCCCACTTCCTGGTCACTGTGGCGTCTCTGCAGCCACTGGCACATCCCCGAGGCGGCGGCGAGCCCTGGGCAGGAGGGGAGGCGGACACTGGGGAGAGGACTCCGGGGACGGGGGCGGGAGCTGGTGGGCCTATTAGACGGGCGCCAGCTCCAGCCACCCGGTTCCTGGAGAGCTGCCCGCGGGTGCGGACAGGAAGCAGGCCGGAGGGCGCTAAGCGAGAGCTGTGCCCTGACGGCCAGCTCAGGCCCTGCAGAGGCTCCTTCGATTCTGTGACGACTGAGCTCCCGATGGGGCTGCCCCGGGCTCTCCAGGACGGGTTTGTGGTGCAGGGACGCCTGACTCCATCCAGATTTTCATAAAAAATATGTCTTTACCGATTTCCGAGAGGAAGGGAGAGAGAGATAGAAACATCAGTGATGAGAGAGAATCACTGATCTGCTGCCTCCTGCACGCCCCTACTGCAACCCGGGCCTGTGCCCTGGCTGGGAATTGAACCCTGACCTCCTGGTTCATAGGTTGACGCTCAACAGCTGAGCCTCGCCGGCCCGGCCACACTGCTTGTTGTCTACTTTCCTCCACGGGCCAGTTTCCTGTCACGAGCAACAGGCCTGCACCCCCCACCCCCACACTGCTGGCTGCTCTGTCCCTGGCATCGGGGGGTGGGGGTGGGGGGGTTGGGCTGCTACCTGGCAGGTGCCGGCCATGTGGAAAGGGCTGGTTCCTTAGGGTGCGCTCTGAGGGTGTTTACACGTGACCTGGAGTGAACGCGGGGGAGCTGAGAACAAAGAGCAGGATCTGTTTGTGGAACAAGAAAACTCGTGGCCTAAAACCCACCAACAGCCAGGCTGGTGTGGCTCAGTGGTTGAACATCGACCCATGAGCCAGGAGGCACAGGCCGGGGTTGCAGGCTCAATCCCCAGTCAGGGGCGTGTAGGAGGCAGCGGCTCCATGTCTCTCCCCATTGATGTTTCTCTCCCTCTCCCTCTCCCTTCCTCTCCGAAGTCAATAAAAACATAGTTAAACACAAACAGAACCGAAACCCTCGGGCAGAGCGGCACGGAGTCCTGCTGTGCATCGGACTCCGGAGGGCAACTCGGCAGAGCACCGGCCGGGAGGGCCTGCGGACAGCGGGGCTCCCTGGCGGTCCCATCACGGGGCCCCGCCCTCGTAGCCAAGTTCCCCTCCTCCCTCTCGCTGTCGCCGAAACCTGCCCTGTAAATCGGGTTTAATTATCCATAAAATGTGACGTGCAAACGGATTTACTCATTAAAAACGTTCATCAACGTGCTACCCACGTTCCGGACTAAGAGAAGCGGAAAAGCAGCCGCCGCGGAGCAGCCGGTGGCCGGGAGGTGAGCTCGCTCCGAACCGCCCCGGCCTCGAGCCGAGAGTCCCGACTCCCTGTTCCCTTTTCACACGTCCGTCCCGTCGGGGGAGGAGTGCCTGTCGCCACCTCCCAGCCTGCCCTCCCTCTCCTGTGCGCGTCCTTCCTCCCGCGGCGATTAGAAAGGGGCTCCCCGAGTGGCCTCTGTGGCCTGTGCGCTAGGCAAGCTATTGTCCCCGTCCTGCGTGCGTGTTTGCAAAATGCCACAGACTCTACAGCCCACGGCGGGGCCCGCGGCCACGGAGGCGGAGCAGTTAACAGCCAGGGAGGCGGCCGGGGCTGGGGACACCGCGGCCCGTGTGAGCTCAGAGGGGGAATGTCTGACGCGAGTTCAAGATCAGTCCCTGCCCGGGCCTCACAGGGAGCTCTGGGGTGGACGATGCGGCTGCCAGCTTTCCAGGGTCCCGTGTGTGTGTGTGTGTGTGTGCGCGCGCGTGTGTGCGCATGTGTGCGCATGTGTGTGTGTGTGTGTGCATGTGTGTGTGTGTGTGTGTGTGTGTGACCTGGAGAGGATGTTCGACTCATTCTAACGTCAGCGAGGTGCCCATCCAAGATTGCACATCCATTTCCAAGAAACGCTTTGCTGATTATGCAAACCCGGCCCTGGGCATTCGCAGGCGGGCAGGCTGACTCCTGCTGACTCCGAAGTCCCCCTCATCCTAGAAACCTAGAAATACTCCCCCCCACCAGCCACGGAGTTCTCTAGGCCCCTCCAGGGAGGCCCCTCCACCAGCTGGCGGCCTCAGGTGCCTGGAGAGAAACACGCATGATCAGCTCATGCCCGTTCCCAGTTCGTTCGCTCATCCCACTGGTCCATCACCCTCCCTCCTCCCTCCTCCTCCTTCCTCCCTACCCAGCTCCACCTCCATCTCTGCTCCAGTCGCCACCAGTCCCAAACTGGGGAGCAGAGTGGGGTGGCGGTGACGGATCCTCATCTGTGTCTGGGGCCAGGAGGGGAGGGGGGTGTGCCTGGCTGTGGCCCTGGGGATCTGGACCAAAAACAAACCAGTGCTGAAAACACCTTGTCCCCCTCGACGAGTGTGGGAGCTGCCTGACCCGCGGGTGACAGCCCTTCTGCCCTCCCGACCCCGGCTCCCAGCTCTCGGGAGCATCTGCTCCAGGCGCAAAGCCCCGTCAAGACGCGTGAAGGTGGGGCCACGCGGCGCCTCTCTCGGCAGCCGCGACATGAGGAGACGCCTGAGCGTGGGTAACGGGGAGACATCTGCACACGCACTGGCTTTCCGCCTCGAGCCCGAGGGCTGGGAGCTGTCCATCATTCCCGCAGTCCCGCCGTGTTTGTTCAGAAATCATTTCCGATCCGAGGTTCGGGAAGTGTTGTTACCAACGGATGAGCAAGTGTGAATGCTGGGGGGGACGTGACGGGTGTTCTTTTCAGGGAGCCGGAGGCGCTCCACCCGCTGGAGGCAGCCACGCTCCGGGTGCGGAGAAGGTTCCAGGAGAGGGAGGGAGGAGTCGGGGGGGGGGGTGTCCGGGGAAGCAGGAGCCATGGCGACCACGTGAGGAGGCGGTGTCCCGGACACGGGACCTGTGGGCCACACGGGCCAGTGCCCAGTCCTGGCACCTCGACTCAACCTGGGGCACCAACCCCGCGAGGTCGGGCAGAGGCTGGAGAAGCCCAGACCCGCTCCTGGGTGACCAGACCCGGGCCAGGGCGAGCGGACCCGCAGCACAGACAGGACGGGGGCCGGCGGTTCACGGGGGAGAAGCCGGCCTGGCGCCTGGTTCTGGTCTGTCTGTCTGGGGGGGGAGTGGGTTTCCGCGATGGGAAGGTCATGGTGGGCTGTGGTTGCTTGTCTGTCTGGTTTCTGTTCGCGTTCCTTGGTCTCTCGTGATGCAAGTGCGTGTGGGGACGGTGGCTTGTTGGGGGCCACAGCGCCGTGACCCTGCAGTAAACACGGGGGAACACGGGGGAACACGGGGGAACATGGGGGAACACGGGGGAACACGGGGGAACACGGGGGAACACGGGGAAACATGGGGGAACACGGGGGAACATGGGGGAACACGGGGGAACACGGGGGAACACGGGGGAACACGGGGGAACATGGGGGAACACGGGGGAACACGGGGGAACACGGGGGAACATGGGGGAACACGGGGAAACACGGGGGAACACGGGGGAACACGGGGGAACACGGGGGAACACGGGGAAACACGGGGAAACACGGGGGAACACGGGGGAACACGGGGGAACACGGGGGAACACGGAGCCGCTCGTCAGAACCGCCGCACAGATCGCTCCTCGTCTCCTCCGAGCCGAGCCCCTGGACCCGCAGCCCTGTCACATGCGCCCTGCCTGGCAGCCGCGCCCTCACCGACGGAGAAACAGCCCGGCCCTGGCAGGAAGCCGGCATCGACGGCTGTGCACGGACGATAGAGTCGTGTCATCCCCACGGGGGTGAATGCAGCCAAACTGACCCGCCCTCCTCCCCGTCACGGGATTCTCCCCTGCGCTTTCCCAGGCTCCCAGCGGAGACGGGACGGCTCCTTCCCACAAGCAGCCAGAGAAGCAGCAACCACGGGGCTCAGCCCCCCTAACTCCCCCCCTTCCCCCCCAGTTGTGTCCCGGCTCACCCGACAGGGCACGGCCACTGCCCATACTCCCGCGTGAGCCTGGCAGAGCGAGCAGCTCTGGCCCGTGCAGAGGGGAGCCCGTCGAGGGCCGCGGTGGTTCCGGGCGCAGGACGCACCGGGGTCTGGGACATCGCGTGCTGCGGGCAGAGCCGGCACCTCTGCGCACTCGGGCACGGACGCCAATGTCCACTTAGCCCTCGGGAGCAGACGGCTCTCGGGGGCGGCACTGGGCGGGAAGCCGCGGGGCGCTGCCCCCTGCGTCGTGGCTTTCATCAACCACAACACGTCAGGGAGGAAGGCCACGGCCTCTCCCCGTCTGTGCTCCCTGGAGGGTGCCTGTCGCCGAGAAAAGTGCAAGAATCGGAACGGAGAGCGCATCAGAGCCACTCGAGCCTCGTCTCGTGGTCAATTTACCACCCGACAGAGGCGTTCATTTCGGGAAAATTACCTCAAACGTCAGCGAGATAACGGGGCCCGCTCTGTTCCTGTTCCTCCCGCGGGAGCGTGGTAGGGCCGGGGACAGTGTGTAAAGGACGCCGCACATGGCGGGCGGCTGAGTTCACCGGGCAGAGCCGTTCCAGCGGCTCCGTGCGTCACCAGCTGCGCCACGTCCCCACGGACAGCGCCTTCCAGGCCAAGCACTCGGCCCCCGGGCTCAGACGCAGGCTGCTTGCTGCTCCGCGGCTGCTGTGACTATGAACGCGACAGGCGCTGCTAACCAGGCGTCGTTTTCTGCTCTGCGTTACCCCGGGGACTGCGATCGCTCACCCCGCCCCCTCCGTGGCGGGAACAGCGTGTCTCAAGCACAGGGCGGAGAGACCGGCGCCCTCATGCTCTCCCCTGGTGTGATTCTTTTTGAAATATGTATGTGTATATGTATTGATTGCTTGGTTTCAGAGAGGAAGGGACAGAAACATCAATGATGGGAGAGAATCATGGATCGGCTGCCTCCTGCACGCCCCGCACTGGGGATCAAGCCTGCAACCTGGGCCGGGGCCCTGACCGGGAATTGAACTGGGACCTCCTGGTTCGTGGGTTGGTGTCAACCCCTGAGCCACAGCGGCCGGGCTGCTGGTGTGATTCTTGCTGCCGAGTTCATGGTCAGGTGGCGAGAGAACCACTCTGTGCAGTGAGATTGGTCGCCTCCCGCTCGGGCCCCGGTCTGCAGCAAGGTCATGTGCCCTTGACCGGAATCAAACCTGGAACCCCTCAGTCCGCAGGCTGACACCCCATTCACTGAGCCACACTGGCCAGGCCCCAGAGGGCTTGTTCTTGAAAACAAATAGGTCACTTCCGGGGGCAAGCTTCTTGCTCAGGTTCCTCGTCCCCGAAGCCCATTTCCAGGCGTGAAGGTCTTGTTCCCTGAGCTCCGCACCCCTGGGAGCAGCAGCTACGCTGCATGGCACGGGGGCTCTGATTTCTCCCATCGACGTGGACAAAGTTGTCACCAACAGCAACAGATTCAACACAGCGCCCCGAACGGCTCCCGTGAAAGGCAGACTCCGAGCTGCTCGTCTGTGAAGATGCATTTTGCCTCGAATCGCACGCCATGTGGCCGGGGAAGAGTTGTTTCCATGCCAACTGGCTGGCAACACGGGGGCGGGGGGTCAGAGCTGCTAACATCTGGACGCTGTCAGCGCCGATGTGGCCACAGGACGGCCGTGCCTGCCAGGCCCGTGTGGGGCCATGTTTACAATAGGATCGCCGGACAAGGCGACGCTGGCCCTCTCCCGGGCGCGCTCCAATCCAAACTCCACTCCAGAAAAAAGGAACTGTTACGGTCTGTACGCAGGTTCTCGTCCAAAGCCCCGCATTTCCTGACGTGAGTCTTTCTCCACGAGCGTCCCTTCCCGTCCCTTCCCGTCCCTTCCCGTCCCTTCCCGTCGGCGGGCCTGCCGAGGCCCCTTCAGACCAGGGCTCTGGGGGAGATGAGGAGACCGAGTGTTTCAAACAGTGAATTTCACCACCAGCAGGTCCATGTACTCGAGTCTCCTATGTGGCTCTGTTTTCCTTTATCTGTGTGTGTGTGGGGGGGGGGGCATGCATGTGTGGGGGGCACTCCCGTGCATGCACCCATGCGTACCCCTCTGCCTGTGTCTTTAAATAAAACGGAATCGTTGATCTGCTTCCTGAGGAATAGAGGTCACAGGCTGGCGTGGCTCCCGGGGAGCAGTACCGTTTTGTCAGAGAACCTGAGATCAGGGAACCGTGAGACGATGCCGACGGGATCAGGTCCCTTCACGGTGATGAGGACCCACGGGCCTTCATCGGGCGCCTCGTGCTCTGACTTAGACACGGATCCAGCCTGTCCCGCGGTCTGTAGAGCCCAGATCCGGTTTCCACGACGGCGCCCCTGGGCGGACGCCTGCCCAGGCCCCGGCAGAGAAAGGAGGCTCGCGTCCCTGTCGAGGGTGTGAAGGCAAAGCCGAGAGGCCAAGGGCTCGATGGGCCGAGGCGATGGCACAGGAAGAACGGGCTGACTCTGTGGGATCAGACGTGACGGCCACCTTGGCGCAGGCCGCTCGCTTCTCGGTGAGGAATCACGCTTTCCTGTGCTTTTGCGCGCTGCCCGGGAAGCTCTGGGCTGAAGATCGGACCTGTTGCTAATCCGCTGTAGAGACCCGACTGCCATCTGGGGGGAGTGTGGGTCCCTGTGTGAGCAGGCAGGTCCATGGCTGGCTGGTGGCCGCGTGCGGGGGTCCACGCTGTGTTACGGGGATCCACGCAGAGCCCAGTGGGTCCCCCAAGCCCCGCCACATCCAGCTCTGTCTCCTCAGGAGACGTGGCTGGATTTGGCTCTGGGCTCAGTTGCGGAGGGTCCAGTGTGAGCCTTCCTTTAGCTTGTGGCCCGAGCTCCCCAGGCCTGGCCCGTCTAGAGTCCCAGAGAGGTGTGAGGGTGCTGTCTAGGGTGCTGTCCCAGGACACCCCCTCTGGCAGGGCCGGAATTGCTCCGTTCCCTGGCACTGCCCTCCCCGGTGCCCTCCCCGGTGCCCTCCCCAGTGCCCACCCGCTAGTGTCTCTGTTCTGCTTACGCTCCAGGGAGCCGTGGCGGCTTCCGCTCTGATGCACAGCGCCCAGGCCTCGGCCACGGATTCGCAGGCACCACACGAAACCGGGACCCGCTGGGCATCGGTCCCTGTCCCCGAGGCCGCCGCCTGCAGAGGCAGCCCTTGCAGCATCTCCGTCTCCTGGGCTCAGTGAGGCACACGCTCTCTCAGGGGCAGCACAGTGCCGCCACCGGGAAGTTGTCCCCAGCAGAGAGCCGTGCAATGAGGAGGCTCATCGTCTCTCCTTTCCCTCGCCCCCAGATCGCAGCGTGGCACCAGCTGTCGCCCTGGGCCTGGGAACAGCTGTCTCATGCATTCGGTCCGGCTTCACAGTCGATGGTGGCAGAAGTCGTCTGGTCTCAGGTGTGACAGCCCAGCCAGGAGCAGAAGCTACTCTCTTGTTACCCTCATCTCCCTGTAGCTATACGTCTCTAGCTAATTGTAATCAATAACTAGGTATTTGCCCAGCCAGCGGGCTCCGTGGTTGAGCGTTGACCTATGAACCAGGAGGTCACGGTTCGATTCCCTGTCAGGGCACAGGCCCAGATTGCGGGCTTGATCCCCAGTGTGGGGCATGCATCAATGATTCTCTCTCTCTCCCTTCCCTTCCTCTCTGAAATCAATCAAAAGATATTTTTAAACAATAACTATGTATTTAACAAAGGATTCAAAGAATGATGCTTTATAATGGACTATACTATTCTAGCTAAGTCATATTTTTATTATCCTATGAGAGCACCAAAATAGATTTCATTCTGACATAAAATTAATTTACTAAAATTAATGGGGGTGAGGAAAGAATATTCTCGGCGAGTTTTCAGTTGCTCCCATTTACTTAGAACACAATTTTCTAGTCCTTCCATGGCAGACAGAGAAATACTCAGGCAGATTAAAGTACAAATCGAGGCTAACCAGGAAGGCCCTCAGAGAAGGGACTTTCTGTTCATGTGACTTTCCCACCCGGTGAGGGTTACAGAACATCCTCTGCTCTGTTATTTATTGAAAATGTCTATGGATAAAGGACTTCACTTTCCTTTGGAAGGTACAGCCTTCAAACACGTGGTAAATTTGAGACAGATCTTCCTATCATGTCTCTGCCTACCAACCCACCCCGTCCGGTCCAGGCAGCCCGGACTATTGAAACACGCTCATGGAGAAAGAGAACCCTCAGGCCACCCCCAGAAATCATGACCCCACGAAATGCTGACCACACGAGGCAGCCTCAGGGGAGTGAACCGACTCCAACCCCAGTCGGACTGTGGTTCCAGAGACAGTGGCTGTTCATACACACACCCCATAAGCAAGACGCAGCCTCCAACCTCAGCTGTGTAGAACCAGTCGAGGCAACACACTCCCCGTCCCTGCTTCCTGCCGAGATCCCAGGAGAAGCAGTGTCCCCGCCCGGAGCACAAGGGTGTTTTTCTTTTCTTTTCTTTTTTAATATATATTTTTATTGATGTCAGAGAGAAAGGGAGAGGAGAGAGAGATAGAAACATCAATGATGAGAGAATCATGGGTCGGCTGTCTCCTGCACGCCCCACACTGGGGATGGAGCCCTCAAACCCAGCATGTGTCCTGACCAGGAATTGAACCGTGACCTCCTGGTTCAGAGGTTGACGCTCAACCACTGAGCCAGGCCGGCCGGGCCCCAAGGCTGTTTTTCTCCCGTGAGAACCGGGTCAGGCTCTTGGGGTAACGCTCACCACAGTGAGGGTGCTCCCTGGTGGCCGGGTCCTCCTGGAGTTCTTAGCCCCAGAGGCGTCCTGAGCCTCAGCAATTCCTCAGTTAATGTCAGGTGCCCCTCCCTGGGTGGCCGCGGAGGTTGAGGCTCCTGAGTTTTCGCATCGGCACGTTGCGATTCTCCGTATTTGCTTGTTGGTGTCTCCAGTTTGCGGGGATAGCAGTTTGCCCTGTGACATCATTGCTCTTATGGACTTAATAAGACTTGTTGATTTTTTTAAAATTCTTTCAGCTTTTATGTGCTGTGAGGACAGAAGGATGACTTCCAAGCCTCCTACCAGCCACACCAAGAATCTTACGGGGCCGGGTGACACTGTGGATGGAGTCTAGACTCGTGTGGACCCGAATACCCTTCAAATTTCTTCTTAGTTTATAAATATCTTTGCAAAGGAGAAGCTTTCTGCCGGTTCATTTATTGAGGCTTTTGGCTGGATCCACAACACCTTTTCCCCAGAATTTTGTTCAACTTAAACCACCTCTGGGATCGAGGAGCCTTTCTCTTATCTGCACCGTCGACGTGCCTGCTGCATGGTCTCCATTGGAAAGATGAAAGGGTCGGCCGCCAGACGCGTTTTCTCCCGTGGTGACACCAGAGCCGCATTGCTGGCCCCTCTCTCCTTCATCTTCTCGATTGTTCTCTCCCGTGTCTCTGAGATGCTGTCTCCGCTCTTATCACTGAGGTCAGATGACCAGATGCTTTGTCCCTGCGACCTGGTCCTTTTGGGTTTCCTTTGTCAATGTCTCACTTTCCTTTCTGGTCTCGTAGCAAATGATGTCTCCTGTTCCCTGGGGGCTTGGGTTTTTCGTGTCACTTTGATTATCCACTGGTCCCCTCTGTTGTATGAAAAGAAGAAGAGGCATGTCGGTGGCTGCGCCAGCATGGCCAAGGGTGCACCCGAGGAGGGGCGGTGAAGGATCGAAGAAAAGACAGACAAGAGAATACAGCTGGGGCTCGGTGGATCGCCCGTGCCTGGATGAGGACACAAAAGACCCAGCCTGCAAGCTGGTGCTTTATTTTATAGTCTGATTAAAACAAGGGTAGATGAACATGTGTACAAATGTTCTTGCTTTGGCAACACTTGCTGCACCTCCCACAGCTCGTTAGCTACTTAGGATGGAATTAGGGAGGGCTACAAGGCCAGGCTTCATTGCGCTAGGAGAGCTCTGCCCACCAGGCTGGGACTTGTTCGTGGCCCTGGCACAGGTCAGCCTGAGGCTTGATTGACCCTAGAGCCGCTCCCTACAGTAGGGACCTGGGGAAGGTGTCCTAGTGGCCAGTCATTACCCGTCAGATTCAAGTCGTGGAGACCGAATTCCCTTCCCTTACAGACCCACAGCTCAGTGAACCCAGTCCCACCCTGATGTGGTGTCACTCATTCAGAAGTCACACCCTTGAAGCACGGCCGGCGTGGCTCAGTGGCTGAGCGTCAACCTATGAACCAGCAGGATGCAATCTGAATCCCAGTCAAGGCACATGCCCAGGTTGCAGGCTCCAACCCCAGTAGGGGGCGTGCAGGAGGGAGCCAATCAATGACTCTCTCCTCATTGATGTATCTCTCTCTCTCTCTCTCCCTCTCTGAAATCAATAAAAATATATATATTTTTTTAAATAATAAAAAAGAAGTTACACCCTTGAAAAACCTGGTGAAAATATAGTCATAAAATCGGAGGATGTGTCTTAGTTGCCATCTGGATTCTTCCCGCGAGATTCTTCTCTCGTCGCAGTAGATCCCTCTGCTGTCCACCGGCTAATCTGGAACTTCAGAGTGAAACGTCTACGACTCGGCAGCTGCGGTGGCTCCCAGGCTGTCTCCCTCCTCTCTGCTGACTTGAGTCCTCCTGGTGGGGTTCTTCAATATCGTGAGTTGGCCCCTTTTAGATACTTGGGTGCTCACTGACGTCTGGTGATCTTTGACATTTCAGTCGTCATGGCTAAGCTGACGGTGCCACATGGAAATGGCTCCCCAGTTCCAGAGGTAGATGAGTCATCGCATCCTTCCGTCTCAGATGCTGTGAAATGTCAGCTTCCTCTGTCCCTAAGCACATCTTACTCCAGACCTTTACATTTTAGTCATTTTCCTGAAGTCCGAGTTCAGATGTGAATCATCAACGTTGACCCAGATGGTAGAAAATGGCATGATGAATACCCAGTCCTTCACGCGGGTATAAATAGCAAATTCACACCAAAGGTTTTATCCCTTATCTATGATTTCATTCTGAAAATGATGTGTCCTGGCAGTTTCTAGTTGAGGTAGATGTGGTGCTTTGGTACCGTCTGAGTTATATTCATGGTCAGGATAACTCTTAGTGAGGGCTTCGTATGTGCCAGCACCCCGACATATATTTAATCCTTTCTAAAAAAACACCACGGCTTTCCAGGTAGGGAGGCCGAGCTCACAGAGATGAACTGATTTGCTCAACTCCAGCGACCACGTGGAAGATTCACGGCCTGGACGTGGATTTTCGCAGCGGCATCACCGCTGCAGGAGGCAGGGGAGCCCGTGCCTCGGGGGTCACATGCGTGATTAATACTCAACCCTCCGCCTCCTCTCTCCCCGGATGGATTATTAATGTGCAGCAGGACTAATGAATGAGGCGCCGTAAATTCATTTATTTAATCTCTAAGTGACGGACGCAATAGATCACTGGCTGGCCATTAATGCCACGGCGGCTAAATTACGTTGTAGAGACGGCTGAAAGGAGTGAGGGCCCCGCGACGGGGCCCAGGGCGCCGTGCTTCCCGGCTGCCAGGAGGACGGAGCCCGGAGCACATGGCCAAGGGGCCCGAGCTGGTCCGGAGACTCGGCTGGAGCACGTGCTGGATGTGTGGCATCACACGGCCCCGTCACCTCTGCGCCCCTTTCTCGCATCGGTTCCTGGAAGCCTGGTCCAGGTGAAATAGGTAAATTGGGTGAATGGGTGGGGAGGATGTTCCATGCTACAGTGCACTGGGTGATTCTAGGCTGTAATCATTTCATCAGCCCACTGTTCACCGGTGAATTCCTATGGTGCCCAGACGCCTTGGGGAAGGGAGGACAGGTGTCTCCTGCCCCTGGTCTGTTATTTAAACATTTCACACGGGGACTCCTCCATCGCTTCACAGCCCGGGTCCTGCTTCACTTCCTGTCGGCAGCCGAACATCCAGCAGACGATCCCTCGCTCGCCCTCCCCTCTGTGCCTTCTTCGCAGTCTAGGCTCCAGGGCAGGCCCTCTGTGCATCCCGTGTCCCGCGAAGACTTTGCGACATGTGTGGGGATCTTCTAACGCGCGTCTCTTCATTCTTCTCTCTGTGATATTCCTCAGCGGCGCAGCGTGCGAGGAAGGGAGCGTACGAATTGCCTGATGATAATTAATAAGCTCATGCCCGGGACATATGCTCAACTCAGTCACGTCCCAGAGGGCCCACACGCAGTGTGGGGTGAGCCCCTCACACACGTGTGATTTACGTGTGTCAGTGCCAGGTCATAATCAGTCTTCATTTGGAAGAGATCACGTATTTATCAAACACACGAAGCCAGCATTGATCATCATTTCTGTCACCGCCATGTTGTGGGAAGCCGGCCCCCTCGACGGCACCATGTCACGGTGTTTACCGCGGAAACCGCCCCACACGGGCCTCTCAGCGTCCCAGGGAATGAGACAGGCGTCGCTGTCCTTAAAGGGAAGTCTTTGCCTTCCTTCCCGTCCGGGACAGCACACAGTGAGCGTCCCGGAGAGGGCAACGTGATGGCCCCGACGAATTTCAGCCGTCCGCGCCCCACGGGCCCACGCTGGAATCTGCACCGGCCTCCGGCGTGTTTCCGGCAGCGCGCTGACGGCATTCATTTGCATAAATGACTCCGCTGTGACGTGAACACAAACAGGTGGCACACAGCACCGCTGAACAAAGGTCCGCGTGGACGTTGTTAATGTCACCGTGGCGAGCAGCTGGGGCTGAGCTGGCGGGGGGTGGGGGGAGGCAGTCACCGGGCCCAGGACTTGGGGCCACGAGGAGAGCAGGCCCCTCCGCAGGACGGACAGTAACAGTGAGGCGTGTGCAGAGCGGCTGATCGCTGCCCTGTGCGCCCAGCGAGCCCCACGAGTCCCACGCGGCAGCTCCACACACTCTCGTGTCCACACGCGCCTCCTTGCCGTCCACCGGGATCGGCAGCGCCGCGGGCTCCCGGGAGGGACTGCCCACTGCTTCCCACTCTCCCCGCAGGACGGACGCTCGGTCTCCCTCCTCACCCACCGCAGGTCGGCGTGCTGTGGGCACCCGGGGAGCCAGAGGGGAAGCCCGCCTCAGCCGAGTGACACCCCCACTTCCGTTCGTGCACAGGGGCTCCCCACGTGCGTGGGACGGGGTGGGCGGGAGGCGAGGCGCCAGGTGCCAGGCGGGAGGCCCGGAGCCCGCAGAGCACCGTGATGCTCCCCCCGTGTGTCCGGCACCGAGTCTGAGCCCGGCCACGGGCACGGCACACGCAGGGCAGCGCGTCCAGAAGAGGGACCACACATCCGAGAGCCAATTCCTCAGCTTCCTCTCAGCCTGTCCCGGGGTTCTGCTGGGACCCGGTACAGCAGCGGCACCAGGACCCACTAAGGGCAGCGGTGCGGGTGAGTCCACCCACAGCTGTTCTCCCGCCCCGCCCAGACACGGACACACACTCACACACACACTCACATACACACACTCACACACAGTCACACATACACTCACATACACACACTCACATACACACACACTCACATACACACACTCACACACATACATACACACACTCACATACACACACTCACATACACACACTCACACACATACTCACATACACACACTCACATACACACACTCACATACACACACACACTCACATACACACACTCACATACACACACACTCACACACATACTCACACACGTACTCACACACACACAGTCCCTCTCTCTCCCTCTCTCCCTCCCTCTCACTCTCCCAGACACACACACACACACACACGCACACACACACACACTCCAACACGCACACCCTCACTCGCTCCCGCTCGGATGAGAATCATGCTGACCGAGCGCCGAGGAGGAGAAGGGGTTACAGGGCTCCCTGATGTCTAACAGGCACTGAGAGGAAATGGCTCCCGCGGACGGCCAGCTCCCACAAGATAGCCGCGCTGGGGAGGGAACAGAGAGCCTTCATTTCATGCCCGTGGGTAAACGAGACGTGGAGCTTGGCTTGAATGCACACCGGCTGGAGCAGGCGGGCACGCCGGGGCCAGCCGCAGAGGGTCCGTCGGGACCTCGCCGAAGTGCCGGCCGCACAGACGGGTCCCTAGAGAGTCCCAGCCCCCGAGCGAGGCCGGGGCACCCCGCAGTCACCGTCCCCGCGCAGTCGCTCCCGTCCCTCTGGCTGCCCGGTGCCAGCGCGGGATGCCCGAGCCCGAGCGGCAGCTGTGGTCACAGTCTCCAGGGGACGCTCAGCGCTGCCCCCGCCTTAGACCGATCGCCTGCGGCTCGGCTCCACGCAGTGTCTCAGCTGGTGTCCCGGTGGCGGGGGAGCACCTTCTGAAACCTCGGAGGCTGACGGCAGACACGCTCCCGTTAGCAGCTGCAGAGCGCGGCGCGGGGTGAGGGCCACGTTGGTTTTTGTTGTTGTTTTTAAATATATCTTTACTGATTCCAGAGAGGAAGGGAGAGGGAGAGAGAGAAACAAACATCCACGATGAGAGAGAATCATGGATCAGCTGCCTCCTGCACGCCTCACACTGGCTGGGGATCGAGCCACAACCCGGGCCTGTGCCCTGACCAGGAATCGAACCGTGACCTCCGGTTCATAGGTCGATGCTCACCCACTGAGCCCACCGGCCGGGCAAAGTCACGTTTTGAGCGAGGAGCAGCTCTGTGTTAAGACGTGCATGGGCACAGCAACAAGGAAAGAGCAGAGGTGCCGAGGGGACCCACATGCCCCCAAACCTGCTCCCTGTCACCTGCTATCGCCTGGGGTTGGCCCCCGGGCCCGGGACACCCCGCAAGGCGCAGGCCCCCTGGCAGGGGTGGCGTAGCTCCCGCAGGGAGGCGTGACTGTTTGAGAACAACAATGCCATCTACGCCCATAAGTAACCATACGGAATCCTCCGCATTCCCTGGGGCCTGGCACAGGTGGCCCATGAATATTTATTAAGTCACATTGAATATTCATTGTATTGAATGAGCATTAGCATGTCAGTGCCCGCCAGTCCTCGGAAAGAAAGAGTGTTCTTTCATGGTATCTGGCACCACGGTCCGCATCCCAGGTGACGCCTCGTGTTCATCCGAGCGTCCTACAGGCCACGCCATGGATTGTATCGATGACCGATTACCGATAGACATGGAACAACCGGGAAGAGGAAGATGATAGGAAGTCATTCCACAAAAAGACATTGTTCACACACAGACTCACAATTTCCTTTTGGAAATGACAGTTGGGGATGCCGATCACACCCTGAAAGAGGTTGGGGGGGGGAGGGGCTTGGCTTTCTGAGAACGGCCTCGGGGATTTAAAACGGGGTCCCCCTCCTGGAAACACTTTGGGGGGGAAACCCCAGAAATAATGGGGGAGATGTGCATGGCCCCCTCCCGCAATGGACAAAGCGACCCTGAACCTGCTGGTTCTGGAGGCCGACCCCGGAATAGCGGCGAGGCTCAATACAGAAGGAAGACGGCCCGGCCGGCCCCAAGGAGCTGGACTGCAATGACAGTCTCCGATGGGCGTGGAGGAGGGGCTGGGCTGCTGCGGGTGAGCGTTCAGGCAGGACTCTGAGACGCCGCCACCCCTCGCAGGGGCTGGGGCCAGAGGCCACGCTACACACGCCCCTTATCGCAGAAACCACTCCTTTCGAGAGACAGCAACCCGAGTACAGGAAATGTCCGCTCGGACGCCGGAACGGGAATGACCGAGATGGCCCCACGTCACGGTTTGAAGAGAGAAGGGGCCGTGGGATCGTCGTAGACACCCCCGTGAGCCACGGAATGACCCTGCCACTCGGGGTCCACGCCCTGAGGTTGGGCCCGAGCCGCCTGGACGCCCAGCATGTTTGCTTCAGGAAATAACATGTTAAAAGTGAAGAGGCTGCCCGTCCAGGACGTCGGCGTTGAGTTCTCATTCCCTGGGAGGAGGGCTTCTCACCCCGGGCCCGGACGGGGGGCTTAGGCGCCAATTCGAAGGCAGGATGAGGCGTTTAGTTGGCGGTTTGCGCAGGGAAAGAGCCGGAATCGATAGAATCTGAGCACTCCTGGCCGCCGGGAGCAGGTCACGCGTGGCCCTGTGCGTGTCTGCGGCCTGTGGCGGGAAAGGCCCGCTAACGCACAGATGAGGGGGAGGGTGCGAGCGGGGGGAGGATGCTCTTTAAGGAAGCATCCTGGTGTCGGGACACTTCGCTCCAAATGGGAGATGCACCCCCCACCTTCCTTGGAAATCCCCCTCGCGCTGCTGCCCGAGCTCCACTCGCTGGATAGATGGCTGCTCTGCCTGCAGCCTCGAAGCAGAGCGCACAGGGCGACCGGAACACCGGTGTCCAAGGAGCCGCTTTCCTGATGTGCTTCCCCGTCTGCAAAGAGGCTCCGTGCCAGCCTCGCGCACAGCGGAGGTGCCACGTGTGTGGCCTGAGGGACCTGCAGCTCTGTCCCCACAGGCCTGCGGGGCTGCCGGCGGCGCCCAGATCTCGGGCCGGGGAACCTGGGCCGCTTTCGGAAAACGCAGGTCCACAGGCCCGGCCCCGGAGGCCTGGTCAGGTGGGACGTGGCTGTCCATTTCTGAGTGGCCCTCCCGCAGGCTGTGATGCTGAGAAACCCGCCTCCCGGGGTACTTAGTCCGAGTCACCGGGGTCAAAGCCCCCCGGGCTCCAGTCACCTGGTGTCCACATCCGCTCACCAGCACCTGCGTCTGACAGCTGGTCCCGCGGCCGCGGCAGGCCCCCCGGGAGCGGCGTGCGCGTCGCGCTGTTCTGTCTGTGTGCACCCGGGAGGCCTGCATGGGGCCGAGCGACAAGTGCTTGTCAGCCTCGTGCTCCTCAGAAGTGAGGGACCCAGGTCCCAGCCGCTGCGCGAGGGGGACAGCAGGCGTCCCTCCCCGGACACAGTCACACGCGGACGGAACTGCCCATTAGACATCCATGTGCTAAATGGTTAGTGAAGGCGTTTGCTGGAGCTTGGCCCACCGTGTTCTAAGTCATGACAATTCACACTTTAAACAATTTATTATTTTTTTTAAAAAAAAACCTTCAAACAAAGCGGCTCAGGATAGTCTCCGAGCGACCTTGGCCGACGGCCCCAGGCCCTCGGGTAACTCGCCCACCGCCCTGAGGCCTCATGGTGACCTCGTGAAGCGCTCGGACACCCGCTGTGGGAATCTGAACGGTCTGTGGGCCTGCGGCCTGGTGTTCAGGACGCCGATGCATCGGTGCTGATTTTTGGTATTTCACCAGAAACACACTGTCCTGAAGGAGTTTCTACTGCATCATGCTCCCCCCCACCCCGCCATGTTTAGCACTGTTCTCACTTGAACATACTGATTCCATGTTCATATCTGACTTAACATGAACGCCAACAGGGAGGTCATGCAACGGCCCCATGGACACCCGCAGACAAGAAGGCCCTTTGTCTGGAGGCCTTTTCCTTGGAGACAACAGAGAGAAAGCAGCTACAAGCCCATTCACCTCCACGGGGTCTGCCCCTCCCACTCGAAAGCGGCCACCAATAAAGCGCCGGCCGGAGGCTGCGTGCCCCTCCGTGGGCCCCGCCCGGACGGTCCCCACGGGGGGACCAGGAAGATAACGGAGCCCTGAGACCCCTGCTTTAGGGATCTGGGGGCCTCAGAGCAAGACAGGGCGGGACTGAGGTCCGGGAGGGGAGGGGAGGGAGGAAGGAGGCCTGGATCCCTACACCACTCCTCTCTCCCTTAAAAATCAATAAAAAACATATAAAAAGAATGGAGACAGAGGAAGGGGGAGCTAAGGAACCATCAGCGAGCCCCACGAGGCATCACGCACACGTCACACGTGTTGGAAGTAATTCGCGCTGCACACACAGCTCATCTGTGACAAAGCCGGTGGACAAATCACTGCATGTCTGAGTAGAAAAAAATGTGCAAGAAAGACTCAATGAATGAATGAAGGATGATTATGTGATAAGTTAGGATTCAGACTCAAAACTCACGCTTCCTCGCACGCTTCTCAAGTGCAGGTGGCAAACGAGAAACCATCAGGGCAGCCAGGAGGAGCATGAAAGCGGCCGCGAGCAGCTCCCCACGCCTGGAGCCTGGGGGTGGGGGGGTGGGTGACGGGCAGGGGGGCGGCATGTCATGGGGGCGAGGTAAACACCGCCAGGCACAGCTTCTGAGCAGGATCCACGGGCTCAATGTCCACTGATGTTTGTTGACACCAAGTCGCTTGGCTTAATCTTCACAGGGACATATTGTCTCCATCTCAATCGCCACATCAACTATTTTTCCAAAAGGATTCATTAAAACGCCATCACACGGCAGCGCTGTCCGTGTCCTCAATGTTAAACCTTCCTGCTGTCAAGTGGTGTGTGTTCTGTTATGAGACAGCCAGTCAGAGGCGACATGAGAGGTGACAGAGGCTGGGGAGGATGAAGTTGATGCCCTCACATCCTGAGGGGAGAAGCTCGCAGGGCCATGGAGGCGGGAGGGGGCAGGGTTTGGAACAGCCTTGATGGGGTTTCTGTGAGAGGGGCAGGCAGGCAGAGCGGTTTAACAAGGGCCAGCTTGAATAGTTTGGGTGGGCTCTAAACTATGGGGTGGCCTCTGTTAGGGTTCCTGGCCTTGGGGTGATGCAGGCATAGGGGTGTCGCCACCGAGGTGAGCAGTCCTGGCCCCGCATCGGTGAGTCTCACCTCAAAGGCAGGCTCCTGGCTGAGCCCGTTGCTGTCCCGCTGAGCTGGCCCAGGAGCCACAGTCTCACCCCAGGCAGAGAGGTTCATTGCAAAGATGTCAGAACATCACAATAGGCAGAAAATTAAAAGATAGATAGATGGATAGATAGATAGACAGACCAATCGATGTAGGGGGTGAGGAGGCCATGGAATGAGGTGGTGACACCCAACAGAGACACCTGCTGAAAACTACGGAAGAGACGTGACCAAATCTGAACTATTTCCAGCTCTCCTTATGCAGTGTGCATGCTGGTGTGAAGGAGCAGAGACATTCAAACTCCTTAGGAAACTTTCAGAAATGTTAAAAGGTTTTGCAACGGTTGATGTTTTCCGTTTGTTACTTTGGTTCCAGCCATACCGAGCTTAAAAAGCCGTATTTTTATTTGCAAATCATGTGTCCTCAGATATTGTATATGCGGCTGTTTGCAGAAAGCTGCATGAATTATAACATGGGTTTATAATATTCCATGGTTTATAATATAGGCCAAAAGAAGCTGTTTCCTTCGTGGTTAGCATGTTTTACATCTTTTACTTTTCTGTGCGGCGTACTGTCCTCACTCCCTCCCCTCGTTTAGCTCCTGGCAGGTGATCATTGAAGAAACTGCTGAGCCACGGACGGTGGTGCCCTCGCCCAGGAGCCTGTCGGCGGGCGGAGCAGGAGGGCCGGGCTCTGCGGGGCTTTCTGCGGGGAACACGCCGCCGGGCCCGCTGCTGCGCACGCGGGGGCAGCGTTTGTGCGGGACGGTCCCGCGCTCGCGGCCATCGGAGCCTTTCTTCCTTCCAGGCAACGTTCATTCCATCAAAGGGGCACACGCACACGGCTCGGGAAGCAAGTCGTGGGAGATCCATCACCAACAAACAAAAGCCACAGCCGGCTTTCTCGTCTCGCTCTCTTCTGGTCCCCAAGTTCCACGCCCAGAGACCAGCCCTTCGCCTCTTCTCCCCGGCTCTCCCGGGTTCTGCCTCCACCTTCTGGAGAACATGCCCCTGCCAGCCGCTCACCCGTCACCTCCAGACGCTACCGATCGGCGATCGGCGTCCTCCTTTGGGTACGGGAGGGTATGTTCCCACCACATGCGCATGCACACACACACACACACGCACACACATACATGCACACACACATGCACGAACCCATATACACACGCACACACACACACACACTTCTCTTTCATTTTTCCCCACAAAATTGTTTCACATTTATTAATTTTATCAATATTCAGTGCTACTCTTATTACGAAGATATGTTTTTATAACTGAGCCACAGTGTACTATATTTCCTTATAACTTTTATTTATCTTAGAGTTAATTAAAAAAATTATTTTTTGCCATGTACTTTCCCTATTTTTCCTACGCATTCCAACAGCTCTACACAACTCTGCTCAATGTATTTAGACATTGTTATCTTTCAGGTCCATGTTCTTTCTTGGAGATATTTCCTGGATCTCCCTGATCTCATATGGCATTGGGCGTGAAGTACACTGCACAGCTGCATAGCTGTATAGGTACATAGGTGCATAGCTGTATAGGTACATAGGGGCATAGCTATATAGGTACATAGGGGCATAGCTGTATAGGTACATAGGGGCATAGCTGTATACGTACATAAAGGCATAGCTGTACAGGTGATGGATGTAAAGCTGTGAAGGTAGATCGGTGTATAGCTATATAGTGCATAGGTGCATAGTCGCATACCTGTAGGGGTGAATAGCTGTAGGGGTGAATAGCTGCAGGTGAATAGCTGTAGGGGTGAATAGGTGAGAGCTGTGGGGGTGAATAGGTGAGAGCTGTGGGGGTGAATAGCTGCAGGTGAATAGCTGTAGGGGTGAGTAGATGAGGGTGAATCGGTGCAGAGCTGTAGGGGTGAATAGGTGAGAGCTGTGGGGGTGAATAGCTGTAGTTGAATAGCTGTGGGGGTGAATAGCTGCAGGTGAATAGCTGTAGGGGTGAGTAGATGAGGGTGAATCGGTGCAGAGCTGTGGGGGTGAATAGCTGCAGGTGAATAGCTGTAGGGGTGAGTAGATGAGGGTGAATCGGTGCAGAGCTGTAGGGGTGAATAGGTGAGAGCTGTGGGGGTGAATAGCTGCAGGTGAATAGCTGTAGGGGTGAATAGCTGTAGTTGAATAGCTGTAGGGGTGAATAGCTGTAGGGGTGAATAGCTGTAGTTGAATAGCTGTAGGGGTGAATAGCTGTAGTTGAATAGCTGTAGGGGTGAATAGCTGTAGTTGAATAGCTATAGGGGTGAATAGCTGTAGGGGTGAATAGCTGTAGTTGAATAGCTGTAGGGGTGAATAGCTGTAGTTGAATAGCTGTAGGGGTGAATAGCTGTAGGGGTGAATAGCTGTAGTTGAATAGCTGTAGGGGTGAATAGCTGTAGTTGAATAGCTGTAGGTGAATAGCTGTAGGGGTGAATAGCTGTAGTTGAATAGCTGTAGGGGTGAATAGCTGCAGGTGAATAGCTGTAGGGGTGAGTAGCTGTAGGGGTGAATAGCTGTAGTTGAATAGCTGTAGGGGTGAATAGCTGTAGTTGAATAGCTGTAGGGGTGAATAGGTGAGAGCTGCAGGGTGTACAGCTGTTGGTCTTCGTCTTCTTTCCCAGCCTCTCATTTACTTCTCTTCTCTCCTACCTCAGGGCTCCTGGATCCCACATCTTCCTCTTTGCTGATGTATGCCCTCATTTTGGAATTACATCCTCCAGAAGATTTTAAAGAAAAAACGAATGAGGAAACAAACTGTTTGACATTCAGTGTACCTAGAAGTGCCTTTATTCTATCTTCACAGTATTGATAGTTTGGAAAAGAATCATTTTTTCAGCTTTCAGGAAGCTTGGTGCTATGTCTGTCTGGGATTTAGGGGGAGGTGGGCATTGGCAGGTAAAAGGAGTAACAGTACAGTTTTACCTTGAACTGCTCTGATTTTAAGTGATGAACTTTTCTGTAATGTTTGTTCATATTCTATTCACATGCTTTACCCGTTTTTTTGATCTGGTTGTTGGCTTTTGACATTTTTTTGGTAGGAACTCTTTATGAATTAAAGAAATCAGCTCTTTTTAAAAGCATAGGAATGCAAATATCTCCCACAAGGACTCCGGGAACCCGAGGACAATCTGATAGCATGTTTCAAGATTAAAGAGGCAGACCCAGACATTTAATATGCAGTATTTATCCGCAGGTATATCGACACATGTGAAAATGAAACAGGATATTCATTGCAACATTGCTTGTAAATAGCAAGATTGGAGGCACGGAAATGCCCCCCAATGAGACCTAGTTAAGTGAGTCGTGGTTTACTTACTCGGTAGAACATTGTGCAGCCATATGAAGAGCGAGGCACTTCTTTTTTTTTTTTTTTTTAATATATTTTATTGATTTTTTACAGAGAGGAAGGGAGAGAGACAGAAAGTCAGAAACATCGATGAGAGAGAAACATCGATCAGCCGCCTCCTGCACATCTCCCACTGGGGATGTGCCCGCAACCCAGGTACATGCCCTTGACCGGAATCGAACCTGGGACCTTTCAGTACGCAGGCCGACGCTCTATCCACTGAGCCAAACCAGTTTCGGCAAGGCACTTCTGAATACACTGATAAGAACAGGCCTCTAAGATGTGTTTTGTAAGTTAAGAAGTAAGTTGCAGAGCGGAGTGTACTGAGATGGCCACTTTGGGATAAAAAGAAGAACTGTGCATGTAATCAGTTTCTGCCTAGAACATTCTAGAAGGGATACCCCATAAAACGAAAGGACTGTCGCGGGAGGAGAAGGCAAACATGTCTTCTTTTTGGAACAGCCTTACTGATATGTCATTTACACACCGTGAATCTCACCAGTGGGAAGTGTGTAATTCCGTGACTGTGGTAGGCTGTACAGCTGTCATCACCATCTAGCTTTACTGGTAGAACATTTCCATCATGCTAGAAACCTCGTGTCCATTTACAGTTATTCCCCATTCTCCCTGCCAACTCCCGGCGACCTCTACATCTACTTTTGCCTCTCCTTGCCCTTTGTATAAGCTTTCACACCTTTGGATTTGCTTGCCCTGCTTTAAATTTAAATTGCCTATTCAAAAACACATCTCAAAAAGTCACCTAATCAATCCTATTATTAAAATCACCTAATCAATCCTGCTCTCATAAGAAGAGACGGCGGCATGAAAAAGTTCAAGTCTTTTGTGCTCTAAGCAGCTGAGAGGCGGGGCCAGGAAGAAAGACGGGGCAGATGGACAAACCCTACTTCGTGTTTTCACTGCGCCGATATTAGACCTCATTTCCGCTTCACACACACGGAAATTTAGAATTAATCATCGTTCACATAAGTGTAAATCTCTGTAAAAGGTCAAAACATTTACCAGTCAGAAGGGAAAGAACAAATCATTATGCTCAAAAAAGATAGGTGTATGGCAATCAGACGGGCGCTTCACTTTTTATGGCCTTATTTTGTTAGGAATCCATAAACGCTAATGCAGTCTTGTCATACATGACAAAGGTTGGCCATCTGCAAATGTGTACATCCATAATCGAGCCCATGGTTAACTCATCAACATCATCCAAACTGAGCTTTGGAGGGGGATTTGGAAATTTATCTATGACATTTTCTCAGATTTATACCACCAGACACCAGCCAATCTAATTACTTTAGTGACATGTTCAACCTTTCTGAAAATCTCTGCCTAGATTTATTTATGTGAATATTGTTGGCTGTTAAGAATCCAAGCACCGACTCTGTGACCGCTGCCTTTTCAGGTGGGTAACGATAGTTAACGAAAGGAGTCAGGATGCTGGCCCAGCCCTTTCGCCACTGTCACCCACCCCTGGGCTCCAAACGTCTGGCGGGAAGGCCCAACTTCTCATCCATTTTCGCCTGCAGTAAAGACGACCTTTCCCTGGCGAGGTTAATGAGCGCATCTGAGGTCACAGGGCTGCTAAAGGATGCGGCTCAAACCTGGACCCAGCCTTCTGCGAACAGGCCTTCGTGCTGGCCGTTGCTGCCCGAGGCGCGTCCCTGCCTCCACGCCATATCTCCTCTCTTGTCTTATTCCTGATTTCACGTTATTGCATCTAGTGCTTTCTGTGTCTTGACTTGTAAAGAACCTTAAATCTTTTCTAGAAAGTGATGGGTTGAAATAAGCAAGCATATTGACTATTGTTTGCAGGGTTGTACTTTATTAGGAGAAAAGAACAAAACAAAGAAAAATGTGTTTTTGTGAATACTATATAATTCCTTTAGCCACTAAGGACAGGTTTCCCCTCATGGAACAGTGTGTCTTTGCCCAGATATACTGGTAGTGAGAGCCAATCAGTCAATATTGATCGCGTCTGTGTGGGGAACGCGGAGAATTATGCTCCAGTGCCTGCCCGTTGGGAGCTTCCATATTTAATTGTTGGGTGAAAATAACATGTTCAAAACCACAAATATGTGAAGCGTGGTTATTAATGGCCCAATATGGGTCCTTTATGTATCATAAGTCAATGCTTAGGGAAGGCATTGTAGGAAATGGATTTCTTTTTTTTTCTTAGGATTGCCAATCCCAAGGCAAATCAAGAATTTTGAGTTTTTAAGGGCTTTGAAGAGTGGACAAGAAGCTCTTTAAGGTCTATCCAACAAAAATAATATAACTCAATGGATGATACAGAAACTACCACTTATTACAGTGAAATTCCAACTGGTAGAGGGTTAGGAGGTGTGTGTGAAGGGGGTATATGGGGAGGCACTGGGGAGAGAGAGGGAACCTTTCTCACTTCTCAGGATGAGACGTGCATTTGGGCCAGCGGCCAGGCTGGGGGTGAAGGTGGGTGGGAGGAAAAGTCCTGGCCGAGCAGCCCCCGCTGAGCAAGTTCCCCAAAGTGGCCACCTTTTCAAACTTGTTTGCGTCGCTGATAAAAATACGTCCCAGGAAAATGTCCACTATGCTGTCCACATTACAGTGGAGATCCAGGCAGAGAGAGAGAGGAGGCGGTTGAGTGGGTGTGGCCCCGGCCTGGTCCTTCTGTGTAAGCGGTCAGGACTCAGGGAGCAGCCCGCCCCAGGCTGGGTCCTTCCCGCTCGGCACCCAAGGCCCACCTCTCTCTTTCCCACCCAGGCTGCCGGGACCATGTCCTCCAGGTGCCCCCTAACCCTCCACCCGCGGGGCGGGAACCAGGTGCCCCCGGGGCGTGGACAACAGGTGTCCCGAGGGAGCGGCCCGTGGGTGTGATGAGCTCCACTGGCTCCTCCTGGGCGGGGGTCCCAGGCGCCGGGTGCTGTGCAGGGGGCGGGAGGGTCTGCGAGTGCAGCTGGCGAGGGGCCCGGCTCCCAGGTCGGTTCCGCGGGCCGGCAGGAAGGGCGGCGCCTGGGGACCAGGCACCGAGGGGCGGAGAGTGGGGCGCACGGGTCAGAGCTCTGGTCCCAGAGTCACCGCCCCACCCGCAGGTGCCGCAGCCCCGCCCCCGCGCCCCAGAGGCCCGCCCCCGCGCGGCCAGGCCCCGCCCCCCGCACCCCAGAGGCCCCGCCCCCCGCGCAGGCTTCGGCTTTTTCCGCCGCTCGGCCCGCGCGCCCCGCCGCCTCGGCCATTTCCGTCGCGCGCCGGCCGCCATTTTGTCGCCGCTCGTGTGTGTCTGCTGGTGCGCGGCTCGGTCCCCGGGAGCGAGGCTTTGTCCGGTTCGGCAATGGACGGGTAGGTGACGGGCCGAACCGGGCCGGGGGCCGGGGGTGGTCGCCCGGCGGTCCGGCGGGTCCCGTCAGAGCCACCCGGCTGCCCCTCGCGGGCCGGCCGCCGTCCCCGCCGCCCCCTCGCACACACCCCCCGTCGCCGGGCCGCTTGGGGGACCGGGCGCGACGGGCGGGCACCGGGACTGGCGGCGGCGGCTCCGGGGTGGGGGGGACAGCGCCGGGCGCGGGCGAGGCGCCGCGGGGCCTGGGCGGCCCTGTCCCAGGAGCCGCCGCCGCCGGGACCCGGCCGGGGACCGCGCGGGGCCGGCGAGGCCGGGGTCCGGGGAGGCCCGAGTCCGTGTCCCCGCGGTCTGGCCGCCTGCTCCGCCCGCCCCGGTGCGGGGAACGGGGACCGGGGGGCGGGAGCTGCGGGGCGGGGGAGGGGCGGCCGTGTCACCGCCTTTGTTGTCGCCGGGCCGGTGGGAGCGGGCGGGCGGCCGTTAGCGGGCCCGGGACACGCGGGGCGGGCGCCGGCCCTGAGCGACCCCGGCCCCGTGCGGCGTGCGCGCCCGGCCCCGTCACGCGGGCCACGCGACCCCGACGCACCCCGCCGCGCGGGCGGCCCTCGGCCCCGGCGACCCGTTTGCGGGAGAACAAAACCGGCCCGAAAGCCCGAGCCGCCTCCCCTCCCCGCGCCCCTCCCCCGCCCCGGGGACCAACCGGCGGCCGCGTGGGGGCGGGGCGAGGACTCGGTCTCCCCGCCATGCCCGGCGCCCAGGCGGCCGCGGCCGGTGGCCCCGCGCGGGAGGAGCGCGCCTCCGGGAGGACCGGGCCCGGCCTGAAGTTCGAGGCGGCGCGGCCGGGGGTGGGGGCCCGGCCCGGGGCGTCTCGCCTGTGCAGTCACTTCCGGGCACAAGTGGACCAGGATCCGAGGGACCCCCTCCCGTGCTGCGGGGGGCGGGGGGCCTGGAAAGTTCCTGCCGGCCTGACGCTGTTCTCTCCTCTCTGCACAGGATCGTCACGGATGTCACGGTCGGCGTGAAGGTAGGGCTGCAGGGAGGACCGGGCGCGGGCGGGGGGCGTGAGCATGGCGGGGGTCACGCTCTCCGAGCTTTGGGGGACCCCGGGGGGACGGCAGGGGGGGGGCACGCTCTCCGAGCTTTGGGGGACCCCAGGGGGGACGGCGGGGGGACACGCTCTCCGAGCTTTGGAGGACCCCAGGGGGGACGGCGGGGGGGGGCACGCTCTCCGAGCTTTGGGGGACCTCGGGTGGGGGGGTCAGCGGGGGGGGGAGCACGCTCACCGAACTTTGGGGGACCTCGGGTGGGGGGGGTCGGCGGGTGGGTACGCTCACCGAGCTTTGGGGGACCCCGGGGCGGGGTCGGCGGGTGGGCACGCTCACCGAGCTTTGGGGGACCCGCTCGGGTTTGGGCGTGGGATCCTGTGGTTCCGCACCTACATAGACAACAACCAGATGTTTAAAAGGAGGGGCGCAGGGGGTTCGCGAAATTAAAGATGCTTCCAGGCACGGCGTCTGGGGAAGAGGAAATGATACCCCACCTTTCGGAGGGGAAATTAGGGCTTTAAATGGCCGGAGTAAGTGAGTTAACCGGAATCATCATTTTATTAATCTAAGATTTTTCTTTAACTCTCCTGCCTTATGCAGAGACGATAGTTTTGCCAATAATCGGCCACATTTGAAATCGGTTACCCTGATCCTTAAAAAGGAAAGAAACTTGTTGACAGGATTAGCTTCCAGCTGGAGTCAGAGGTCAGGGCCGGAGGCGACGGGATTCCTCAGTCAGGTTTCGTCCAGGAAAAGTGCTCCTTCCTTAAGCCCTGGTCCTGCTGGCGAGGCCTTTCATTTCCGTTAACTCCCGCACATTTTAACATCACGATTAGGGTCATTTTTGTTTGCCAGCCTGTCTGCCCCGTGAGGGCAGGGTCCTTGTCTGGTATGTTTTCCAAGCCGGGCCTAGCACCTTCCAGGCCTAGATCAGCGGGTCCTCACATACAGTTTGGGGCAGAATTGGTCTCGTTACGCGTTAACTGTAGCCAGAGACTTGCTGGGTGCAGGGACATTCCCCCTCAGGTGAGTGAGTGCCCAGTGCAGTGAGGCTGACTGCTCACAATATTTCTGAGAATTTTACAGTTTCGTCCATAACAGCGTGGTGGTCCTCAGAATACTTCTGGAGATACCTTACGTTTTCTTGCTTATTTTCTGTCTTCTGCCTTATAGTGAACTCTTCCATGTTTTAATGTTTAGGCTTTTTTGTAAAGTTCAGATGGTGTACATTGGGGGTGAAGTAATGAGCTTTTTTTTTTGCAGGGAAGGCGTATTATTTGGCAATGATATTTCCTAAGTTGGGATAGAGGAGGCTTTAAAATGGAGAACAGCTCAGGAGTGCAAGTTGTAGATCCTTTAGCTACCATCCAAACTGGAAGTGAATTTTGTAAGAGAATAAATGATACAAGTCTGAATTGTCCAGTACTCACGGACAGGAGAGAGGGAACTAGACAAGACCCAGCGTGAGAAGGCAGGGAGAAGTGAGGCTGGGAAGAGAAGAGGATGTCCAGATAAGGTTTATTGGTTACACCAGTTTTCTATTTTTGTAGTAGTTTGAGGGCAAAATGTTATAAAGTGATATAAAAATAATTGCTAATGTTTCCCCCCATTGTGAATATAAAAGTTTGAATAATGAAAGTTATACTTTATATGATTTTCTAGGATAGTGGTTAAGAACTTTTGCTTTAGCATCAGACCTCTATACAAGTAATTAAACTTCCATAAATTTTTTACAAAATAAAAGTAATGTGCATGGTTAAAAATGTTCAGTGTGCACAATATTTCTCACTGATTTCCAATCCTATTTCTTGGGTGTAAGTAATTATGTTAAAATATTTCTGGTACATTTTTTTCCTGCAATTATCTATATAAAAGCCAAGGGACAGGAATGCTGGAATGACCAGACCGATCAGAACAACTGGTTACTATGACGTGTGCTGCGGCTGGCCAACCAGCCCAATCCAGGGGTGGCCCTATCCCGGGCTGGCCTGCCCCCGATCTCCCCCTCCCCCTGATCAGGGGCAGGGCCTGCCAACCTCCTGCATCCCCTCCAACCGGTGGGATAGGCCCCCCCACCAGTGCAAGAATTCGTGCACCAGGCCTCTAGTTGGTTTATATATTACCGCACATGAGAACATCCTTGTTTACACAAATGGATTCATGTCATGTGTGCTGGCCAACATCTTGCCTTGCCTTTAAATAGCTTTATTGAGATATTTGATATAAGATACATATTTAAAGTACACGTGTTTTGACATATGTATGCACCAATGACACCATTACTATAATCAAGACAATGAACATACACCAGCCCCCCAAAGTATCATTTTGTAACCCCTCCCATCTGTCTTTCTCTCCCCAAGCAACCACTGATCTGCGTTCTCTCACTATGATTTGTGTGCATTTTTTAGAATTTTAAATAAGTGGGATTGTACAGTATGTACCCTTTGTTGGTCTGGCTTATTCCACTCAGCATAATTATTTTCAGACTCACTCATGTTATGTATCAATAGTTGATTCCTTCATATTGCTTAGCAATATTGCATTGTGTGGGTATACAGCAGTGTGTTTTATTCTTTCAACTCCTGTCAGTGTTTGGCATGCTTCCAGTTTGGGGCTGTTATAAAGCTGCTCTGAACATTCCTGTACAAGGCTTAGTGGGACATGTGCTTACATTTCTCTCGGGGAAATGCCTGTGGTGGGAACTGCCGGAACATAGGCAGAGGCATAGCTAAGTTTTTAAGAAACTGCAAACTATTTTCCAAAGTGGTCGTACCTTTTACATTGCTACCAGCCGTGTATGAGATGTCCAGGCATCCACATTCTCCCCACTGCCTGCTATTGTCTGTCTATTGATGACAGACATTCCAGTGGTTGGGAAGTGATCATCTCCATCTCTCTGTCAGTTTGTAATTGGATCTGGAGACTCAGATTCTCTTTTTGTATTTTGTAAGTGATGTGTTTTTCTGTTAGAAGACGTGATATCTGATTTTTGTTTTTCATCCACACGTGGGTGATATTATTCCCAGAAATATTTCCTGTAATAACTTTTTTTTCACCTTTTTCGTGGCCTGCATAGTCTGCTCAATAAACATCTGTTCGTCAATATTCTTAAAGGATATCTACAAAGACTTGGCTTAAAGTTTACTTAAGGCTCATATAGTAGAAATACAATATTAAAATTTAACAGAAATTGGAATTGTTGATGGTGGGTGGGGATGTTTTTCAATGGAGGTTTTGTCAAGCAGGCTATTTGAAATTGAACGGGCTAGGTTGTGGCCTCTATAACACTGAACAGATAACATCCGAGTTTTAGTTTTTACAGATTTTTAAATGGGCAAAGTAGGACCTACCCCAAAAGTTACTTTGAAGATTAGATAAAATAATCCATAAAAGATTCGGCATGGAATGGCACTTAAGTGCTCAAATGATGAGGATGTTTGTTGTTATAGTTCTTTAATCTGTAAGTCTGATTTGGAAGGAGCACTTTAATGCAAGTCAGATATGGCCAGTAGGAGAGAGAGCCTGGAGTCCAGGTTAAAAATAGTTGGTGAGGCCCTGGTCAGGTTGCTCAGTTGGAGTGTTGTCCATGCACCAAAAGGTGGCAGGTGAGATGACCGGTTGGGCACATACGGGAGGCATCCAGCTGATGTCTCTCTACCTCTACCTTCCTCTCTCTCTCAAATCAATTTTAAGCAAATGGTAAAAGCTCAGACCTTTAAAAGATATAGTGGGTCGGATAGTACTAAAGAGAATTCGTGAACTAAAAAATAGAAATTACTCAGAATTTGGTACAGAGCACTAAAGAGATGAAAATAGAAAGGTTAAAAGATAGGGAGGAAAGGCAGATAAATTCTAACAAATGTTTAGAGTTCCAGAAAGAGACATTAAAGATTGCGGAGAAGCAAAATTTGAAAAAGCCAAAGACTGATAATATTCCAAAATTGATGAGTTACATGAATTCTTAGATTTAGGAGGCACAAGGAAATCGACACATCACAATAAAAAAGCAAAACACCAAAGACACTGAGAAGATCTGTAACGCAGCCTGAGGAACATTAGATTCCCTAAGAAGAAATAAGACAAAATGCTTCTTCAGCAAGATGGGCATCCAAAAGATAGTGGAAATAATAGTGTCTTCAAAGTGTTGAGTGAAAATAACTATCCCCCTGTTATCACATAATCAGCTAAATTACCCTTAAGAGCAAAAATAATGACCTTTTCAAAAATACTCCCCTTTCTCCTCACCCCCCGCCCCCCCAAAAAAGAAAGACAATTGAGGACATTGATAACAGACCCACTGGAAGTTCCAGAGGTTGTACTTCAGAAAGAAGACCAATGACTCCAGATGGAGATCTGCGGTAGGAGTGAGGCTAACCAAGAAGTCAGTAAGCCTGAGGGTAAATTTAATTAATGTATTAGAAAATAATAGCAACAATTGATTGGGAGTTTAAAAAATAGAAGTAAAAATACTAAATTATGACACCACAGAAAGCATGGCAGGGTTGTTTTGAGCTGTGTTGTCTGCTGGGGTAGCCACTAATGTGGTTACTGAGCACTCCACATGCCTAGTCTAAATTGATCTCTAATTACAAAGTACACACGGACTTGGGAGACTTAGTATTAAAAATGTAACGGCTGATTATTACATTTTGAAAATGAAGTGTGTTTTAATAAACACTGCCTGTATAATGATTCAAAATGTGTATATATTTTGGGGGACACTCTAGTTCTATTTTACATGGTTAAACAATACATATATGCTGTCATGCTGTGTCGTTTGTAATTTGCTCTTCTTGTTCAATAATTGTTTATTAATCTAAGTTTATATGTAGCTCTAATTCATTTTCCTTGTCATAAGGTATTTGATTATATGATTACCTAGTTGACAAATACAAGATTGTTTCTTATTTTTTCCTGTTACAAATTGCTGTTGTGAGCATTCTTGTGCATATTTCAGTACAGTATATGTCAAGACTAGAGTTTTCTAAAAGTAGAATTGCCGGATTGATTATAGGTTGTGTTTATTTTCAAGTTGATTGGATATTGGCAGGTTGCTTTCCTAAGTGGTTGTGCTAATTTATACTGCATTAGCAGTGCATGAGAATTCATGTTTCTACACATCCTCTCTGATAAATTGGCATTATTGGACTTTTTAATGGTGTGTGCATGTTGTATGTGTGTATGGTACCTTGTTTTATTTTGAATTCCCTGAGTATCAATAATATATTTTCTTAATTAGCCATTCATGTTTCTTCTCTGTTAAATGCCTGTTCATATTGTCTATTCATTTTCTTTTTAATGTCATTTTTTTTCTTACTGATTCCTAGGAGTTTTTATATATTGTGGATATTAAAGTTTTGTTATACTTGCTATAATCTTTAGCAATAAGTTTTTTAACTTTTAGAGTTCAGTTTTTCTTTTTAAATTGACATATAATTGATAATGAATGAGATATAATTGATAACGATTTGACATAAGTATATACATAAATGATGAATAGAAAAGTTCATTGTAAACATCTGTCCCCACACATAGCTATTAACTGTAGTCACCATGCTGTACACTGCATCCCTAGAACTCATCTTAGTTTATTAAAATGTCTTTCTTGTGTTTATTTTGTTAAATAAATAAATCTATTTATCTCATAGCTGCAAGCTTGCGTCTTTTGACCACCTCACCCATTTTGCCCTTCCCTCCACACTCCGTCTTTGGCCACCACCAGTCTGTTCTCTGTTGCTGTGAGGTTTCTTTTTGTTTGTTTGTTTCTTTTTTTTTTTTAATGTTTACATATAAGTGAGATCATACAGTATATTTGTCTTCCTCTTACTTTGCTTAACATACTGTCCTCAAAGCCCATGTATATTGTTACAGCAGAATGACTTCTTTTTATGGCTGAGTAGTATTTCGTTGTGTGCGTCTGTACCTTACATTTTCTTCATCCACTCACCTGTCAAAGGACGTGTGTAGGTTGCTTCCATATGTGGCTATTAATGCTGCAGTGAACGTGAGGTGCAGGATCTTTTTTGAGATAGCATAGTCATTTCACTTCCTTCGGAGAGCTACCCAGACATGGGATTACTGGATCATATAATTGTACTTAAAAATTATTTTTGAGCAACTACCACATTGTTTTTCATAGTGACTACACCAAATTACATTCCCTTCTACAAGGGTTCTCTTTGCATCCTCACCAACACTTGTTATTTTTTTTCCCTTTTGATAGGTCATTCTAACAGGTGATAGCTCATTATGGTTTTGATTGGCATTTCTGTAATGATCAGAGATGTTGAGCACCTTTCATGTACCTGTTGGCCATCGTGTGCCTTCTTTGTAAATGTCTATTCAGTTCCTCTGTTTATTTCTGGGCTCTCTTCTGTTCCAATGATTTATGTGTCTGTTTTTATGCTAAAGGCTCAGATGATGGTTAGCAATTTTTAGCAGTATTCTTAAATTAAGGTATGTGCATTATATTTTTAGACAGTGCTAGTGCACACTTAGTAGACTGTAGTATGGTATAAATAACTTTTATTTGCACTAGGAACCAAAAAATCTGTGTGACTCATTTTATTGCCACACTCCTTTATTGCGATGGTCTGGAACAGAACAGAACCACAGTGTCTCTGAGGGATGCCTGTGTTATCACATTGAATCCCAAGCACTGTGATGTTGATGTCATCCTTATTATACCAATGAGAAAGCTAAGGCTGAGAATAGTTCAGTAGTTTACCAGTCACAGAGGAGGTGGAAGCTGGACTACAGAGCCCTTACTTTTTTTATCTACCTAATGCCATACTTGTCATAAAAAGAGCTATTAATCTATCACATCAACAGACTCTAAAAAAGAAAGACCTCATGGTTGGATCACTAGAAGAAGAAGCATTTGACAGAGCCGAACACCCATTTATGATAAAAACTCACAGTAAACGAGGAATAGAGGGGAATTTCCTCAACTTGATAAAGGACATCAAAAAAGCTATAGCTAAGCTCATACTTAGAAACTCAAGTTTTGTCACTAAGATCATATACATGACAAGGATGTGCCTTCTCACCACTGGTTTTCAACAGCCTGGAAGTCCTTGCCAATGCAATAAGGCAGTGGCCAGCAAACTGCGGCTCTTTGGCCCCTTGAGTGTGGCTCTTCCACAAAATACCACGTGCGGGCGCGCACATACAGTGCGATTGAAACTTCGTGGCCCATGCGCAGAAGTCGGTATTTTGTGGAAGAGCCACACTCAAGGGGCCAAAGAGCCACATGTGGCTTGTGAGCCGCAGTTTGCCGACCACTGCTGAATAAGGCAATAAAAAGAAGTAACTAGTATGCATATTGAGAAGAAAGGTATAAAACTGTCATTCACAGATGACTTGAGAAACTATAGAAAATTTGAAATCTCCTCAAACTAATAAACAATTATTGCAAGGTTGCAGGATATAAAATTCATATGCAAAGGCCAATCGCTGTCCTGCATATCAACAATGAACAAGTTCAATTTGAAATTAAAAACAAAATACCATTTACATTAGTCTCAAAATATTGAAATACTTTTAAGGTATAAATCTAGCAAGATATACATAGAAGAACTGCAGAACTGATGCATGAAACCAAAGAATCAAGTAAATGGATAAGTATTCCATGTTCATGGATAGGAAGACTCAGTATTGTTGAGATGTCAGTTCTTCCCAGCTTGATCTATACATTTCATAAAAATTCCAACCATTTATTTTGTGGATAACAAAGTGATTCTAAAGTTTATGTGTAGGCAAAAGGCCCAGCATAGCCAGCACAGTATTGAAGGAAAACACAGTTGGAGGACTGATGCTGCCCAGCTTACTCTGAAGCTACAGGAATGGAGACAGTGTGGTTTGGATTAAAGAGTGGACAATAGATCAAATGGGACAGAACGGAGAGCCCAGAATAGAGCCCCCATCAGTACCGTCCGCTTATCTCTGACAGTGGAGAGCAAAGACAGTCTCTTCAGCAAATGGTGGTGGAACAACGACATCACATGCAAAACAATGCAAATACACACACACACACATTACACCCGTCCTAAGAATTGACTCAAAATGTATCTTGGACCTAAATGTAAAACACAATATTAGAAAACTCTTAGAAGATAACATAGGAGAAAGTCTAGATGACCTTGGTGGTAATGATACCTTTTAGATACAACACCAAAGACACAATCCATGAAGAGATCATTGAGAAGTTGGATTTCATTAAAATAAAAAAGTTCTGTATGTGAAAGACAGTATCAAGAGAATTAGAAGATAAGCCAGACTCGGAGAGATCCAAAATATAAAAAAAACAACTCTTAAACTCAATAAGAAAACAACCTGTTTTTAAAATGGGCCAAAGACCTTAACAGACACCTCAGCAAAGAAGACATACAGACGGCAAATAAGCATATGTAAAGACATTCCTTATTATGTCATCGGGGAGTGCAAACTGTAAAGCAACATGTGATACGCTACACAGCCTGTCAGAACAGCCAAACTGGACCCCTGGCACCGTGAGTGCTGGTGAGATGGGAGCAACAGGAAAGCACGTACATCCCCCGTGGGAACGGAAGATGGTTCCGCCACTGCAAAACAGTCTGGCAGTTCTTACAAAACTAAACAAACTTTTACCATGTGTCCATCAATCACGCTCCTTGGTATTAACCCAAAGGAGTTGAAAACTTACACGTGAAATCTGCATATGGCTGCTTATAACGGCTTTGTTCATAATTGCCAAAAACTTGAAGGAATCAAGAGGCCCCTCAGTAAGTGAATGGACAAATAGGTGCATCCAGACAATGGAATATTTTTCAGCATTAAAATGAACAGCCAAGCCATCAAAAAGGTACGGGGAATCAGCGGTTCTCAACCTGTGGGTCGCGACCCCTTTGGTGGTCGAACGACCCTTTCACAGGGGTCGCCTAAGACCATCCTGCATATCAGATATTTACATTACGATTCATAACAGCAACATTACAGTTATGAAGTAGCAACGAAAATAATTTTATGGTTGGGTCAACAACATGAGGAACTGTATTTAAAGGGCCAGAAGGTTGAGAACCACTGCCTTAAGTGCCTATTACTAAGTGGAAGCAATCAATTTGAGAAGCTACATAGTATGTGATTCCAACCATATGACTTTCTGAGACAATAACAAGGTAAGTGATTGCCAGGGGTTGGAGGTGGGATATATAAGCAGAGCCCAGGTTTTTATGGGAGCCCATTTGCTATGGACTTTGAGTAATTGTGATGTTTCATGTAGGTTCATCTTCATAATAAACCACTCTAGTAGAGGGGGTATTGTAATAGAGGAAGCTGTGCATGTGTGGAGTTAGGGGTTTTATGGGAAACCTGTTCCTTTCCATTTTATTGTAAACCTAAAACTTCTAAAAAAAAAAAGAAAACTAGTGAACATTTAACATGGAGGTTGTTCAGTTTGAGCATGCATCAGAAGCACTCGGAGGGCTCGCTGGAACTCCGGGTCCCACCTCCGTTTTCCTTCAGTAGGTCCAGGGTGGACGTGAGAGCATGGATGGCGGACACGGTTCCAGGTCTAATTATTGTCTAGGGGCCACACTTGGAGTCTAGATGACCTTGGTTATGGTGATACTTGAGGTGTCTGCTGTGTTCATCGTTTCCATCATATAAAACGATGCTATGTTGACTCTTCCGTACCTTGATGAGAAATTATAATGATGTGTAAATGGTGTTAACCAGGCTCAAGATAATGCTTTCATTTTTGTTATGCTTTTATTTCTCTGAGCTTGTAAAGCAATTAGGGAGATGATTATTTCTTTACCATGTTGATATTTGTTATAATGCAGCTTTTTATGAGTTTGAACACAAATTAGCATAAAGTTTGGTTAATTTGTATTGTTTTGGATTTTCTGAAATGCTTTAATATGTCCTTCATACCTTTTTTTTCATTTTGATAGTTGCATTGAACTTCTTTGTACTCATGGTTTAAATCAGTTTCTGTTGATTTAGTGATTTGAAATAATAATACCCATGTATGTGAATATATACCTACTTAAAATGGGCAAAACAGTTGGTTTAGGTATTTTAATGCTAATCTATTCACATATTTTTTATAAATGCACATTTTTAAAATAGCTAAATCAACATGGTTTATTTGAACAAGTGCATTTCTGAGAACATGTGAATTTATAACCTTTTCTCTAAAGCAAGCATGTCAAACTCAAAGGCTAACACAGGCCAAATAAACAAGGTTTAAGTTGATGTGGGCCGCAAAAAAACAAAAGCTTCAATTTTCGTAGAAACGTAGGTTTATTTTGATAGAGACATGCTGGATGCAAATGGCTGAAATAAATGAGTAATCGTTAACATGAAATAATAGAACATTTTAATAAAAATTAATATTTTTTTCTTGAACATTAACTTAGCAGACACTGAATAACTGCACAAATTAATAAGCATCATGCAAATAATCCTATTTTTCTTTTTCTCCAAAAGTGAAATATTTCCTGTTGCGCACACCAAACAAGTCAGTCCAAGACTAATGACGTGCCATCGGCTGCTAAAATATTTGCTGCTAGTATTATTGGGGAGAAATGGTGTGCCTGCGAGTAAGGCGTGTAAGGGAAATGAATGCAACACAATTATAGTAATCAGTCATTAGTGAACGTTGTAGTTCATTATTAATTATGTATAACAGGATATTATAAAAATTAAGTTACAAAGTTTTTATTAAAACGTTTCTCATACTGTTACATTGGCTGGTCTGCAAAAATATTTGTTGTGGGTCACGAGTTTGACATGCTTGCTCTAAACGATTTGAAGACATGACTCAGTTTCTGCTTATATAGGCAGAAATAAATTTCTCATTCTGTGGATTTTGCTTTCGGTGTTTTAGCTACTGAAATATATGCATAATTAATTTTAATAATGATGAGCTGTCCAACTCTACAGGATGAAATTCTCATTTTCTAAAGATCTGAGTTGTTCTGGGTGAATAAAGTGCTGTGGGGTCAGAGGATTCATAGAGTATTTGTGGAAAAGTCCAGCTTGCTGTAGCAGCAGGTGGTTTAAAAGAAATTGGCGTAGTTCTCCAAAGCTTTTGATTAGGGAACCAGTCATTTTTCCTAATGTCTTTGGACGTGGATGAAAGGGAGAAAAAGAAACTCTGGCTTTGTGGGAAGGGGAGCAAGATCCTTACTTGAGTCAAGTTTTTATTTTAGGGACTAAAGGTTTTGACTGTTCCCCATAGTGTTACCACCTGACACTTTGTTAGTGGCTATTTGAAGAGTTAAAGATAGGTGAAGAAATTTCAGATTAATATTTGTAAATGTAAAGATGTCTTATGTTGCTTTTTGTTTTTATAGAGAGGATCTGACGAACTACTCTCAGGTAGTGTTCTCAGTAGTCCAAACTCTAATATGAGCAGCATGGTGGTTACAGGTAAGTCTTAACTCTCTTTAACAGTCATTTTTGCCATTTTATAGAGCAGGATATTAAAACTAAAATTTAGTCTGTTTTTATCAGAATAGACTTTTTAAATGCTTTCTGTTGACATTTTAGAGGACATTTTATTAGGGTATATATATATATATATGTGTCAAGTGAGGAAATCTGAAGATGGTGACTTCTGAGGGCAGGTAACTGATTGCTTTTTTAAATCACAAAAATCTTATATATTTTTTGTTCATGTTACAAGTTTCCTAATTCTCACCCTTTCTATACTTCTGTTTTTAGCTTTTGTGTCTTGTGTGTCATAAAGTATTTTTAATTCTCTAGTTCATAAAGCCCAAACTATAGATAAAACCCAAAATTTTAGCTACATAGTTGTATTTATTCTATGCTTTCAACTTTTTTTCTTTGCTGTAACAATATTTTAATTCTTTGAATTGATGTTTGTTATGTTATCTACTTGGAAATTTAAAATAATTTATTTACTTTTATAGTTAGGATTTAAAAAATTGTATATGTCTGAAACAACACTGTTGACTTTTGTCTGTAAACAAATGTAGACTAATTTTTAGACCTTAGTTTTATGGCTGAGACCAAAATTTTAATCTGATGATGGTGATTGATTTAGTTTGCCTTATAACCCTACATTTTAACATTTTTTACTGAAGACCAAAGTTCCTTTTTTCTAAAACTTTCCTGAATTGTTTGAGGAATTAAATGTGTTGGCAGTAAAATGATTGTGAAAGACTGGACACATATTGATTTCCTTCAGGTAGTGGTTGCTTGTAATATACAGGCAGGCCTGATTTTATTGCACTTCATAGATGTTACATTTTTTACAAATTGAAGGCAAGACCCTACACCAGCAAAAGAAATTGTGAGCTACCTATGCGATTCTTGCCTTACTGCGATTATCTCTGAGGTTGGCCTGTACCTCAGTGCACACAAACACATTCCTGACCATTTAGTTAAGTAAAAATTACAATTAAGTATTTACCCAATATAGTCCTAGTGTTGTGAAGCTGAATTTGTCCACACAAAAAACCTTTTCTGTTTATATGGTACTAGAGGCCCGGTGCACGAAATTTGTGTACTCGGGGATGGGGGGAGTCCTCTCAGTCTGGATTGAAAGAGGGCACAGGCAAGACCGAGGGACCCCACCAGTGCACGATCGGGCATGGGGAGCGATGCGGGAGGTTGGCTAGTGGGGAGGGACCGCAGGAGGGCTCCAGCCTGTCTTGCTCAGTCCCGATCGGCCAGACCACAGCAACAAGCTAACCTACTGGTCAGAACATGATAGGCCATAAATGTTGACATAAAGTAATTCTCAATAAGTTTCAAATATTTGAAAGCTCATATAGTACCTGATTATAGTGGAATTTAATAGAAATTAAAAACATTAAGAAATCTAGGAAGTTACCAAATATTTATAAATTTACACATTTCTAAGAACACATGAATCAAAGAAGTTATAAAGGCATATTTCTGACTGAATGAAAATGAAAACATAATGTACCAAAATTTGTTGGATGCAGCCAAAGAAGTGCACAGGGCGAAAAAATAGGTCTATACCTCTTAATAGATACCTGTCTACCTATATTTGAAAAGAACCATATTAGGGGGAAAAAAAGGTTTACAGTTTTTTTTTTTCAAGAAATGGAAGAAAGCATAAATTGCCAATATTGGGAATGAACGTGAAGATGTTACTACAGATCCCACACAGTGTAGAAGGAACAGATTTTAAACATTGGTAATGCCAATAAAGTTAGATGAGACAAATTCCTTTAAAGTCTAATTTACCAAAACTGACATAACCTGCCGTTTCATAATAAGTATAGATCAGTGGTCGTCAAACTGCGGCTTGGCAACCGCGGCTCGCGAGCCACATGCGGCTCTTTGGCCCCTTGAGTGTGGCTCTTCCACAAAATACTGATTTCTGCGCATGGGCCATGAAGTTTCAATTGCACTGTATGTGCGCGCCGGCACGTGGTATTTTGTGGAAGAGCCACACTCAAGGGGCCAAAGAGCCGCATGTGGCTGCGCGCTGCGGTTTGCTGACCACGGGTATAGGTTAATTCTGTATCATAACTGAATTTTTAATCTTTCCACGGAAGCATAGGTGGCCTCACTGTTGAACTTTATGAACTTCAAAGTAGAAATAATCATCTTAAATATACTTCTTTAGAAAATAGAGGAGGGGATACCCCCTAATTAACTTTATGAAGCTACTGTAACTGACAATACCTAACAGATGGGAATCAAGACTTTATACTAATGCAACAATGTGAGTGAATATTAGTAAACATTATAGGAAGCAAAAGGAGCCAGACAGAAAAGAGTACATATTGTATGATTCCTTTTCTGTAAAGGCAAAGAACATAATTAATTTTTAGTAAATAAACCTAAACAATAGTTGCCTATGGGTAGTGGGGATAACAGAAAGGAAGAACAGGGGATTTTCTGTGGTGATGGGCATATTCTATATCAATTAACAAAGTTGTAAAACAAATTCAAAATTTATTGGAAATAGACTACCTCTGGGAACTGTCAGCTACTCATAGTTTTGTCTTCTGGAATGTAATGTAGGCGAAGGGCTGACAGCGGGTCCTTGTAGGCAGTGGGCTAGATACAGGATCCGATTTGTCATAAAGTACTAAGGAGCTTGGACTTGACCCGATTTACATTTTAGAAAAGATTTTTGTTCCATTTGCTATTTTGTAGGTGGGGATAGAGGAGCTGACTGCTGTACTGTACATAGGGAAGATACTTAAAAACTACACTACTCTAGAGATGTGAGGGTCTCAGAATATGGAGGAAACTGTATAAAGAAATCAGAACATCTGAGTTATTGGGAAGTACACTGGTTTGGGAGAGATAACATATTAATGTTAGAATCACTGGGTCAGTGGGTGATAGAGCCCCATTAACAACGGGATGAGGTGGAAAAGGAGATTGGTTTTTGGTTGAAAAGAGAGAATAATCTGTACTCCTCTTTTAAATTATGCCAAGGAATGATACTTAATGCACTTTCTAAAGCAGCGGTCGCCGACCACTGGTGGTCCGTGAGGTCTGAGGGGTTGGCGACCGCGGCTATAAAGAATGAGCCCATCTCTCGTGATGGAGTGAATCCCTGAAAGCCTGTTCAACATGAGAAAATCACATGCACATTTTCCCTGGAGTTCAGGAAAACTAACTTCCTTTACCTCAATGCACAGAGAACATCAAACTTTAAGATCTTTTTTTTCTAACGTAGAAAGATGAGCGTCTGTATGTTCTAACAGGCCCAAATTTGAATACTGTTGCTTTTAAGAACTTAAACCTTTAAAAGCTAGTGATTATGCTCGCCTGGAAAAATACACCATTGTTCGGCTGTCTCAACAGCACTGCCACAGACAGGATTATAGGGAGCCAGCCTTCTATGGTTAGCAGATGCAGCGCAGGTTTTCATTCTTACATTTCAGCTTGAACAGGATGTTTCTCCTGACTCCCGTTACTATAGATTCTGTTTCCAACGTGTCTATCTCAACAGCCTTTCTCTGTCCGGAAGCTTTTCTACTGATTTCTTTACGTCGGAGAATAAAATAATTTCAGAAGTGAGAAAAGTTAATGTTAACTCATTTTGTAACAAATTAGTTTTTTCAGAAATAAAAGTGAGACATTTCAAAATATAGCTAGCTCCAGCTAGTCCTGGAATTGGATTTTATTGAGAGACATTTGTAACTATTTGGTTGTTGGGCAGAGGCTTGACAATTGTCAAATTGCCCTCTCTTGAGTCATTTCTTCAGGCTGTGGAAGTGGAATATTCCTTTCAGTTGGGGAGACATATTTCTGCCAGTGCTGCATGTTGTTATTTCATAATAGCAGGATTTGTTACCGTTAAAAGTGTGCCGTTTGGCCTTATTCTGAAACTGAAATCATCTCAAATTCTAGTACATGTTACTCAGAACGCTGAGATTTTTATTTTAATTTTTATATGCAGACAATTTTGATGTCATTTCTTTTTATAATGCTTAAAGTGTCCAGTACATGGTGTCACAGTTTGAATGTTTGTGGGGGGTTCTAGGCAACATGTCCTCTTCCATAGAGAGGCCACGGGAGCCTGCCTTCCTCTGACTTAGCCTTCTGGGTTTTCCGCCTCGTGCATCAGGCACTCAGACAGCTAGGCTATGCAACTACTTGGAAATGCAAGTGACAGCAGATTTTACAGTAAACCTAGTAAAATGTGTACTGGCTGTTGGAGTTAACGAAAGAGCTAGCAGGATAACGGAAGTACCGTCTGTCTGTTATATATCTTCGCTTCTGGTTAACTCTTTAGGATTTCTGTTTTCCCATACAGGAATGTAGAGTGTGAGCATTCATTTTTCTTAGCTCAGTGATAAGGTAGTCACGTCCATGAGTGATGTATAGTATATAGATGTTGACAGCGATAAGATATTGAGGGAGATGAGGTGGTAATAATAAGTTAGCAGAGGCTCATGGGAGGTAAGCACATGTGGACTGACTACATAATTATTTTTACAGCATTGCTTTCTTTGATCCCCCTGTGGAATATGATATTTCCAAAATTGAACAATTTATAATTTTCAGGTGAAATTACATTTTTCCTAATATCTGCCAACTCAAATTTTTACATTTTAAAAAATTTCTGTTAGTCTGTAATATAATTAAATTGTAAAATAATTATGTTCTTTAGCCATTGGACGATCTGTTTATGAGCTTACATTATCACTATTTTTTACATATACTGTTGAGAAACATTTACCTAGTAGCAATCTTAATTAATTGGTAGAAGGGGTCCCAGTTTTTGAATTTTTAGGAATTATTCCAGTATACTCCGCTGTGTTTTTAGGTTCTTTTATAAACATTGCTTTGTATTTTTTTAATGCAGATAAGGAAAATTAATATGAAGACTATTGTCTAATGTCTTTCAGCCAATGGTAATGACAGTAAAAAGTTTAAAGGAGAAGATAAAATGGATGGGGCGCCTTCTCGTGTTCTTCATATTCGAAAACTGCCTGGTGAGGTGACAGAAACTGAGGTCATTGCTCTAGGCTTACCTTTTGGGAAGGTGACCAACATCCTTATGCTGAAAGGGAAAAACCAGGTACGCCTTTCAGAACCTACAGCTGGTCGCCCAACTAGTCAGCAGGTGTGCGCCAGCCTTGCTCCTAAGCGAGGGAGGGCAGAGGGCGGAGCAGAAGCGTGGCTCTTCCTGGTGGTGGTGCTCAGGGAACTCATGCCCGGGGCGAAAGGAGCACCTGGCGTGCACTCTGAGGCAGATGGAGCACTCGCCTACAGTGAGATTGTGGAAACACAGGCGGAGCACTTTCTTGTATCTCTGCCCTTTGTAATGTCGGCAGTAAGGGGCACTAGTCGCATCTTGGCTTTAAGCTTATTCCCTGGAAATACCTACCTGGTAGCATTAGAAGAAAATAGTTATTAATCCTAGATAGTCTTCACTGAGTAGACGTGCCCGTTGCAGAAGGATCCAGGTATATTAAAAATCGTTTTGTTTTAAAATTCTAATACCATTTAGAAGCGCTTATGAAATTTAACGTTCCCTTAAATATTAATGCTACTACTAATAAGCTGACATTTAATTTTTAACTTTCTTTTGTCTCTTAAATCATATTGCTTTAAAAATGATTTTGAGATCTCTTTTATTCTCTAGGTTAGGAGTGGTAAAATTCTGATGCTAGAAAAAACTTAGCTTTATTTTTCTCTAGTTTTTATTTCATTTTATATTTTTTGTTTATCCTCACTCGAGGATATTTTTCCACTGATTTTTAGGGAGAGCGGAAGAGAGAGGGAGAGACAGACAGAACATCGATGTGAGAGACAGGTCTATTGGTTGCCTCCTGCACGCGCCCCGACCGGGGCCCGGGCTGGGTGGGGAGTCTGCAACCAAGATAACATGCACTTGACTGGAATTGAACCCGGAAGGAACCCTTTGGTCCGCAGGTCGACGCTCTATCCACTGAGCCAGACCGGTTAGGGCTTCTCTAACGTTTATTGGGGAAGTACATTTGTGAAGTTTGGGAAATCAGGTGGAAGGCGGAAGTACCACGTACACAGAGTTTTGTGTGCCTAACCTTCAGGAGAGGATTTCCACTTCTGCTTATGAGAGCAGCTAAAGTCACTGGAAAGGTTATATTCTAGATACTGACTTTTCCTATTAGCTGAATAGATTAGACAGATATTAAAGCTTATTTGAATTTAATTCATAGCATGAAATATTTTTGCATTTAAATGTTTAGGCATTTTTGGAACTAGCAACAGAGGAGGCTGCTGTTACTATGGTGAATTACTATTCTGCTGTGACCCCTCACCTTCGCAACCAGCCCATTTACATCCAGTACTCGAACCACAAGGAGCTGAAGACAGACAACACACTGAACCAAGTGAGTGTGTGTAGGCACATGAAGGAAATGGCAGACAGCATAGTAGGAATCGCTTATTAACAGAAAATACAGTTTCAACCATTCTGAAGCTGTTTCCATGGGCATCTTGTTATTTTTATGACATTTTCTTGCAGTATGTTCTTAAATATTACGTTTATTTACAAAAAAAGTATGTTGATCTCTTCATATTTTAAATTAGTACTGTGTAAATTAGTTAAATAGTGTTTTTTCAATGTTTTTAAGGACCTGGTCAGAATATTCTTTTTCTTGTTACAAGTTAAAATTTTATATAGAAACTGTTTATGCGGTAGGACTGCTAGCTATTTACACAACTCTACTGCTTGGATTTTATCAGTTAAATGCCTTTGGTTGTTTGACTTTTTATAATTTGTATTTCAGTTAGTCTCTTTAGCTAACACATTTATAGGTTCACTTAATCAGCATTTTAAAGCTATATATGATCCTTGGTTATGTAGTATTTCAGTGAAATGGACATTTCTCTCCCTCAGCTTTATTGAGATGTGTATCAAATCACGCTGTTATATGTCAATTACGTGTATGTTGTGCAGTGATTACCACCCTAATGTAGCTAACATCTCATGGAAAAAAAGGAACACTCTACGAATTTGTATTTCATCTTTGCAAAGCGGCCATGCTAATCACTCTATTCTGATTTTAGTTTATGTACCTCCAAAGCTGGCACTGACTCTTGTCTATTCTCTTAATGTTTTCTTTTGTGTTCTCCTTTTCCTCATCACTGTTCCCTTCTATATGCCTCCTCATCTGCCAGTACAGCTTTTTAAACGGGAAGCAATGTAGAGTATTTCATTGTTACATTTAACAATTATTTCCTTAATAATGATTTTTTGACCCCAGATAAGGTAGAAAGAAATTCTCTTATCAGTGAATCTGTCATAGTAATAATAGGAATAGCATAATGGTTGTAGTAAAGGTAGTCATTTTGGAGCATTTAACATATGATTTAGTTGACAGATTTCCAAAAAATACTGTACTTAAATTCTGTATATATATATATTTTTTCACATTTTAAAATCTCATAAATCAAGATGTTTGTTACAGTATTCAGTGTCATGGTTTATTGGCAATGTCTTATTAGTCAAACATAAAATAATAGTGTATTAAATACCATAACATTATATGGGAAATGTCTTTCATATTTTATCTTGAAGTATTCCTAAAAATCTAATGGTTTTAAACTAAAGTGCACAACAGTTTTCTAAAAACTTTGATGTCAGATGTTACACTAGTATGAAAAAAGACTTAAATTGTATTGTGAATATTCTTATTTAAGATTGTATTAGAAATAAGACTATGGAAAATCTTTTGGATAGTAGAGTAATCCTTTTTCAGTTCTGCCATTTGCCTTTTTATAGAGTGAATACTGTTAGATTGAAATGTCATTGTTCGCTAACACTTCCATCTTAATGTTCTTTGGGAGGAAACGACATTGCCGCTCTTGGCTTGTTCAGCATTGGTCCAATGCTAGATGATGATTTTGAAGTAAATGCTAGACTATTTGAATTAACACAGTGCCTGGCGCAAAAGGCTCATTTGAGTGTTAAATTTTATTTATATGTATTTTAGAAAAGAAATGAGCTAGTAGTGTAACATGTAGCAAAATGTTAGTGAAAATACTGTGTGTGCTTGCAAAGTCCTGGTCTTCGCCTTGCAGCGTGCCCAAGCTGTGCTCCAGGCCGTGACGGCCGTGCAGACAGCAAACACGCCTCTCAGCGGCACCGCCGTGAGCGAGAGCGCCGTGACCCCCGCCCAGAGCCCGGTGCTCAGAATCATCATTGACAACATGTACTACCCCGTGACCCTGGACGTGCTTCACCAGGTACGTGTGTCTGAATCTGCATGTCAGCCAATAGATGGGAGAAGTCATAAGATAGTAGGTAATGTTTTCCTTTTGATGTTTTACCAGATATTTACTAAGTTTGGTGCTGTATTGAAGATAATCACATTTACAAAAAATAACCAGTTTCAAGCTCTCCTCCAATATGGCGATCCAGTAAATGCTCAGCAAGCAAAACTAGTAAGTGTAGAGCTGTTTTGAGATGTGATCTTTTTCCTAGGCAGATACACACTTGCACGTATAGCCCTGCTAATGCTGAAGTAGCTCAGCTGCGCCGTGCATGCAGCCTTACGGTGGCGCAGACTGCCGTCTGTGGGGTGATGTTGGGTCCCACGTCTGCTGTGTTCTCTGCTGCATTCGTAGAAGTGGCACTGATGTGGGTTCTGGGACTTGCTCCTCCTGCCACAGCTCTCGTCCGCCTCAGCCATCCGTGTGCATCCCAGTGTATACAGAGGTGGCTCTAACCATGGGCATTAGTTGCTGTGCTTCCATGCTTGTTAAACACTAGAGGTCACATAAAGTTAGCAGGCAAGGAACCAGGGTTGGGAAGAGACTCCGATAATTTTTCAGGTGAGAAGGAGATGAAAGCCTCTCTCTTGAGCACGAATCCATGTAGCAGGCAGTGTACCTTCCGGTTTGGGGGGAGAGCGCAGTGTTCTGTGAGCCATCTTTGGGTTGGGAGCCCTGTACGCTGGGCTTGGTTGGTTGGGGTTTTTTGTAAACTGCGCACACTGCTGGTAAATGCACCATTTTGCTGTCTAAGAGAATAACGACTCAGAAAAAGAGATGACTGGTGGAGGGGGTGAGGCAGGTCGGGGCAGGGAACTGCGGCCGTCGCCCAAGTCTCCGCCGAGGCTGCTGTGCTGCAGGACAGTCTTGAATCAAACCCGTGCATTCCGTGGGGAGCCGCAGGAGCAGAGGCACGCTCTCCTCGGCCTGGTTTGCCTGTGCAGCACAGCACGCCCTGACACTGACAGGACGCTGGCCGACAGCTCCGGATGGGTGCCTGCCCTCTAAGATGTGGTTAGAATCCGTGTGTGTGCGCGCGCATGTGTGGGTAGCCCCTTTAAGTGGGTTTTCACCAGTATTGTATTGAAATGGGTGAACGTGTTGAATTAGTTTTTAGGTTAGTTTAAGCTTGGTAAATATATTCACATAAACTCAATCTTGTATATGAAGGGAAGAGGCATCCTTTTCAGAGTGGGAGTCGTTGAGTGAGTGACAAGCCTTGTGTACTTAAGTAGCCATCGAGCTGTCCATAACAGGACACTCCTGGCTCTTCCTACGTCTGCTTCACTCCTTTCCTTAGTCAACTACATGGCAATCAAAATAGTCAGACTGAGGGAATTAAAATTCTTTCCCCATCCAGCATGTGGGAAAGTGTGGGTTCACTATTAAAATACTATAGTTCTGGGTTTACACACCTGCTGGGTCTCAGTCCATGTAAACAAACACCAGCCCTGATCTGTCAGAAGAACTGTGGTTTCACTTTCAGTGAGTTAGAGGAGCTGAGCGCAGCCCTCAGTTCTGAACAGTTGTTTGTACAGGGAAGGTTTGCTCTCACGAAGAGTCACGGTCACTCCCTGTCCCAGGCTGGTGTCCAGCGGGGCTGGCCTGAGACTGACGAGGTGCAGGACGAGCACAGTCAGCGCAGCAGCCTGGTCCTGGGCCCCCTGTCCCCGAGCCCTCTCCTCCAGGGGGCCACCGCTGCATGTCTGTCAGAGCGGCCAGGTGACCGGCGCGAGGGAGGGCAGGCCTCCAGCTGTGCAGCCACACTCCTCCGCACGCCTTGGGCACGCCGCGGGATTTGCTGCGTCCACAGGCTGTTCTGATGCAGGTTGCGCACCTCAAGGAAGGGAACATGTTTTGCCCATTTATGGGACTTGCCAGATGCATCACAGTGACAGTTACTTCGATTGAGCCCTTCAGTGTGGCACCAGCAGAAGTGACCTCATAAAACCAAAGCACTGCCGCCCGCAGAAAGTGTGGGTGTCACACGGGCATCCTGGCTGCAGGCCGTTGGGGCACTGCTCTGGCAGGACTGTTTGTGACCCTTGTTAATTTTTGCAGATTTTTAAAATTAGAAGTATTTGTACATGTGCTTAACTGGTTGTAGTTTAGATTTAAGTGGCACCTTCTCTTTCAAGAAGATAGTACTTGTGAACCTAGTTCCTGTGCAGCAGGGATAGCAAGGACAGAGGAAGGTGCTTGATCCCCTCCTGGTCGCTGCCATGCAGGCCGTCAGTGTTTTGTCGTCAGTCTCCCCTTTTGCTCATTGTCACTCCTTAACATGGCTCATGTGCTGTCTTCACTCTTACAGGCCCTAGACGGTCAGAACATTTATAACGCTTGCTGTACTCTAAGGATTGATTTTTCCAAACTTGTGAATTTGAATGTAAAATACAACAATGACAAAAGTAGGGATTATACTCGACCTGACCTCCCGTCTGGGGATGGACAGCCTGCCCTGGACCCAGCTATTGCCGCAGCGTTTGCCAAGGAGACGTCCCTCTTAGGTATGATTTCATTGTCTGTACCATTGTCCCCCGTTTGCCAATGGCTTTGAAAGTGCCTGTTGAACTCCAGTAAGTACAGTGAGGCCCCCACCCCATGCCCCCCCCAGTTAAGAATTTAACAAATTGTGTTACATTTTACTTTTCTTGGGCGAGAAGCCATATGAATACTGTGGGGAAAACCTTCACAAGGTATATCAAAATTATATCAGGTGTCTTTCACACCCTCACCTGCTCTCCCCAAATAAAAGGAGAAAAGCTCTAATGGAGAAATACTGTTGAATTCTTCATAAAATTTTACACTTTAAAGTTGATGTCATGCTGTCTAGAATTAAGTCTAGGTCCAGGCCCCTTGTGCATATTTTGGGGGGCTAGTCTGATTGTTTTCATTTAGCACGGCATAGAAACAGTGAAATGTTAACAGACAAAATATGGAATGGGAGGAGGACGTATTATATACTCTCGCTTTTAAAAAAAATTTACACTGGAAAGAATTTTCTATAAAATTTGTTTGGTATTTATTTGACTTCACCTTGTTTGACAATGGATTTGACCCACCTAACAAAAACAATGCAAAAATTTGCAGCTGATAGAGTTGGAATCAAGATGAAGAAAAAATAAGGAAAATGTTATTTTGTAAGTAAAATGAATGAAGTCATCACTTAAGGTGAAATCTTAGTTTCCTTTTACTTGATGTGCCTGGGACATTCTTGATTTCTGACATTTGTAAGGTTGTCTTTAGAGTTTCTATCCATATGGAACCAAGACTTATCAGTCTCAAAGAAGCTCTTACAGTTAAGTTTATGTCCGTCAATTAAAAAAAGGAAAAGTATTATAATGAAATAATTCTTGAAAATAGATATTTACTGTGGATATGGAACATTGCACTAGCCATTTGTAAAAACGTAATGTAAGTAATGGTACATCTTGAATAGAGGCACCCTAATGCAAGAGAAGCAATTGACATTTGAAATTAATTCTGGAGACTTCAGACAAAAGTGACCCTTTGTTCTAATTTTCTGCTCCATCCAGCACAAGCCATCTGTTCATCCTGAGGATAATAGATGCTTTGTTTTGATAACATTCTTTCCTGACAAGCTCTGTTACTTTATGGATCTAGTTTAAGCCTTTAGTCCCTCAATTCAGCTTATAAATTAATACTATTTCAAGTGTACCACTTTTAAAGGTAAAGTTGAGAGAAACAATGAGTGATACATGACTTTTGTTTATAATTATTACTATAGAGTCTTAAATTCTTTACCGGTAGAAATTGTATTATTACATTTATTGAATATCTTGTAGGTCCTAGGCATTTTGTTAGGGACTTGGCAGATACATAATTTGATCCTTAAAATATCAAACAGGAGAAGATGACATCAAGAATTTACACGTAATTTCTGAGAAGCTTAAAAAATTCGCACGCAACTCATTAAAGAAACAGTGTAACAGCAAAATACCAAGAAACCTCAGCTAATATCAAGCATCCACTTCCTTGGACCCTAAGGTGCTCTGGGCCTTTGCCCAAGTGTTTGTATTTGCTTAGAAGTCACCGGTTCTTTTCTAGGGAATTCATCACTGTTTTCCCTGTCATTTCAAGTGTGTCCTACATTTTTGCATCGAAAGCAAATGAGTAAAGCTGCTCAGTTCTTAATAAATTGTGTAGTGTCTTCCAGCTCTGTGTTGAATACATTAATATATTATGTTTTTGTTTATTCTCTCCACCTGAAGAAAAGAAGGAAGGCGTTCTGTGGTGAAAACATGGGACTTCACCTTCCTTTACTACGTGACTTCATCATTTACCTGTTTTAATGGCTTTGTGTCTAGTTAAATATAACTGGGCTTTTTATTCTCAAAGTACCCTAAAATAGTTTTGGAAGTAGGTGAGTGACAAGTTTTAAAAATCAAATAACGGCAGCCTCTAGTAATTTGGATAATTTATAAGAGATAACCACTGTTACAGTTTTCCTGAAAATACAAACTTTTTGTACAAAGTTAAAAACATCTTATTTGCAGTTTTGTGTATAAGTGTCATTAAGAAAATTTTTAAATGCTAAGTTTAATAGCTGCATTGTGTGATAGTGGGCAACTTGGTTGAACATACTTCCATACTTTTTATTACTGTAAGTGGCATATGATAGACACCCTGTACATAACTTTGTTCTCTCTCAGACTATTTCTTTAGGCTGGATTCCTAGAATTAGAATTACCGGGTCAAGGAAAATGTTCAAGGCTTCAGATTCTTACTGCACATGTCTTTAGAAAGCGCTATTGATTGACACAACATAGCGGTCCCTGAGTCCGCCTGTTCCTCCCCCTGCCAGCATTGAGTGCTCTTTTTATACTTTGTAGGGTCTTCATTTGATAGCAATATGTCACGTGGTTTTTTATTATTTTATGGTCTAGTGTTGGATTCCCCAAGTATAAGAGAGGAAGAGAGTTAAAGACTTGAAACTTAAAGCAGTGCACATTTAAATCATAGGTAAAATAAAGCACCAAGAATCGAGGGATGAAATAAATAGGATTAAAATGGGAAGTGCCTCTTCAGTTCAGTAGTTACCATAAGGATAGTCTCAAGGCATGTGTATCAGATGATAATGGATAGAGGATGTACTAGGAGAAAGCACCTGCCCTGAGGCAGGGTGCTGAGGAAAGGGGGGTGGGGCTCAGGAGTACCGCAGGCCCAGGGCAATGAATGCAGTGAGGACATGCGCAGCCACTACCTCCAGCGGGGCCTCCACACCCAGACACCTGGGTCCAAGATCTGGCCCAGCCGCCACATTTGTGACGGATGTGGTGCCAGCGGTCCCTGGTGCTGTGGCCATGGTGAGGGTCAGTGTGCTAGTGCCTTTGATGACCTGGACAGAGCCTGGCGTGTAGTGAGTGAGTGCGCAGGCCTGTCAGCTGGTGCTGGTTTCAGGCTGGCGTCAGTTCTGGAATTCATTGTAGTGACTGGATCCAGAGGACAGTGAGAATGTTGGGGTCTGGAAAACGGAGATGCTTGTGATAACCCTTGTGGAACTGGCGGGATTTTATTGAGCTGCGGACACTCAGGGGCAGAGCTGGAGTCAGAAACGAAGCCATTGGCCTTACAATCCTGTTCTTTTCGCCATTCTGTCTCTGAAGAAAGGGAAAAGGGGGAGGGGCGGAAGAAGAGGACTTTGGAAATTGGTTGAAGAATTTAGGGGTTTCTGATCCTTGCTGAACATGAGATTGACAGTAGGAGATAGGACTTCAGTCTAGTGTACTTTTTATAGGGAACTCTTGGGAATAGACTAGGACCGTGGTCGGCAAACTGCGGCTCGCGAGCCACATGCGGCTCTTTGGCCCCTTGAGTGTGGCTCTTCCTAAGCCTTAGGGGTACCCTAATTAAGTTAATAACAATGTACCTACCTATATAGTTTAAGTTTAAAAAATTTGGCTCTCAAAAGAAATTTCAGTTGTACTGTTGACATTTGGCTCTGTTGACTGAGTTTGCCGACCGCTGGACTAGGAAATCCGCTAATGTTGGCTAACAGAATGTGGGATTGGTGTGCGCACGCGTATTGTTGCTCTTACTACTTTACAATCTCAGGTGAAAGCAGAGCCAGAATAGAGGCTTGGATCTAGCCTCGCCTGCACTGCAGAGTGTGAGGGCGATGAATGGAAGCTAGAGCCTCTGGGCCTCTGTCAAGCCCGGCGCGGGAGAGGCAGGTGAAGGTGGCTCTGGTTGTGCGGGCACTGCGTGGGGGTGGAGAAGCGGGCGGAGGGGTCTGGGGGTGGGTGTTAAGAGGACTGGGAAGTTGAAAGAGTGAATGGCTGAGGCAGGGAGAGGGGAAGAAGACAAGGGTGGAGCAAGAGAGCTGCTCACGGGGGCGGCGGGTGTGCAGGTGTGGCTGAGTGGGAGGAGTAGACGGAAGACAGTCCTGCTTCAAGGATGTACTGAACAGGCTAAGGATTGGGAGCTTTGTGAGACTTTTTTTTTGTTCATCTTCACCCAAGGATATTTTTCCATTGATTTTTTTTTTTTTTTTTTTTTTTAGAGTGGAGGGGTGGGGGGAGAGCGATACATCGATGTGAGAGCTACACATCGAGTGGTTACCTCCCACATGCACCCTGACCAGGGCCAGGGATCAAGCCTGCAACTGAAGTATGTGCCCTTGACTAGAACCGAACCCGGGACCCTTCAGTTCACTGGCTGATGCTCTATCCACTGAGCCAAGCCGGCGAGGGTGAGATTTTTTAATTTTAAAAAAAATTTTAATTGATTTTAGAAAGAGAAAAACATGGATAGGTTGCCTCCCTCACAGGCCCAGACTGGGGATCGAACCCTTCACCTTTTAGTGCACAGGACGACACGTCAACCAACCAAGCCACACCTGCCAGGGCAAGATTATTTTTAGTTTTGGTAACTAACTAGTTCTTCAGGTAAGTTTTTTTGGCTTAGTAAATTCTGAGAGTTATCACTTAGAATTGAAAATGAAACCAGGAATTAAACTGATTTTAATTTTTAAAAATATATATATTTTACTGACTTTTTACAGAGAGGAAGGGAGAGGGATAGGGAGTTAGAAACATCGATGAGAGAGAAACATCCATCAGCTGCCTCCTGCACACCCCCTACTGGGGATGTGCCCGCGACCACAGTACACGCCCTTGACCGGAATCGAACCTGGGACCCTTCAGTCTGCAGGCCGATGCTCTATCCACTGAGCCAAACTGGTCAGGGCCTGATTTTAATTTTTTATTATGGAAAAGAGCCAGTCAAGTGGCTTTGGTGGACTTAAAAAAAAAAAAAAAAGATTTATATTGTTAAAAGGGAATTTGAGAGTTGATAGTGCATCATTTCTTTCTCCTAAGTGTGTGTGTGTGTGTGTGTGTGTGTGAGAGAGAGAGAGAGAGAGAGCGAGCGAGAGAGCGAGAGAGAGAGAGAGAGAGAGAGAGAGCGAGAGAGAGAGAAAGAGAAAGAGAGAAAGAAGGCAACTGGATCCCATTAATACCAAGGAACTTAACACAAGTGTCAGGTGACTGTTTCTACTAACAGCCAGTGGAGGCAGGGAGACGAGGAGTGATGGGACAGTGTCGTTCCCACCGTGGTGTGTGCTGCTGCCAGCATTAGTGGGACCGCGTGCGTCAGCCACAGCCACGTGGAGATCCAGGAAATGGTGCTGCAGGCGGAGGAGGGTCCCTGCTCAGAGCGCCGTTGCTGTGAGGCGTTCAGAATGGATCCTTATAGACTGACACGGGCAGCAGGTGAAGAGGTATTTCCACTCAGTGGTACGTGGCAACAGCCTGTCTGTGACCTGAGGACTGTGGTGCTTTCCACGTGCGTGGTTAGTGATGCGGTGGCATCGCTGGTTAGGAAGAGCCCGCTGGCGGGTCCAGAGAGGAGACGCTGGGCACAAAGGCGCTCAGCCTCAGGTCCTTCTCCCTGGGACTCGCTTTTAAGTGAAACTGGGCGCATGGATGACACAAGGTTGGCCCTGAGTTAGTAAGTGTAGGTCAGTGTAATGGGTACATGAGTTCATTATTCTAGTCTCTCTACTTTGGTATACAGAGATTTTCCAAGACGAAAAGTAAAATCCAAAGAAAAGTGGAGAAATAAAAAAGGGGCAGATCCCAAACCAGGGGTCCTCAAACTACGGCCCGCGGGCCACATGCAAATACAAATATTGTATTTGTTCCCGTTTTGTTTTTTTACTTCAAAATAAGATATGTGCAGTGTGCATAGGAATTTGTTCATAGTTGTTTTTTTAAACTATAGTCCGGCCCTCCAGCGGTCTGAGGGACAGTGAACTGGCCCCCTGTTTAAAAAATTTGAGGATCCCTGCCCCAAACCATGGTGTGGGCAAGAGGTTGTAAGATAAACTCAGCCAGAGCCAAACTGGAGAGGGGGCAAGAAGCAGCTGCTGGAAGGGGACATTTTCAAGTCAAAAGTCAGAGGCTAAGAAATGGTGAATCTTACAGAACCCTTCAAACTGGCAGTGGGAGGTCATAGTAGTTTCCAAAGTAAAAAGATAAAAATTTGGCTAACAGAATAAGGTATGTGAAACCAAAGGTAACAGCACGTCCCTGTGACATACCCAAGAAGGCTGGAAAGAAAAGAAGAAATAAAACGGCAGCTGCGGGACCACAGTGCTAAGGGCCAAGTCCGCCCGGGTCTGTCTAAACTAACTCCCTTTAGGTTGGATTTCTTTTTGAATCATGGGAAGGAGGACAAGACCATATCTTCACATCTTTATGAACTAATGGTCGCTGAGAAGCTGGTGTGTAAGGAAGGATAAAGGATTCCTGTTCATTGGCCTCTGAAAAGTGGATAAAAGATGCTGAGGTAGAAGTAGATTCTCTAAGAAATAAGTATTTTGAGGAAGAAAGAGCAGCAAAGACTGGGAAGTAGAACCGAGAAGTCAGAAGGACGTAGAAGACGGTGGTGAAGGACAGGAAACGCTGACAGGCCGTTTGAAACCGAGGGGTTGCTTGTTCCTCCCCCTGGGGAGCATTGTAGTGGTGGGATTAAGGCAAATAGATTATGGTAAGACTTCCTTCAGGCCCTTTGTGTACATTAAATATTTTTCAGGGCGATTTGTTCATAGCGGTGATTTTCAACCCTTTTCATCTCATGGCATAAACTAAGGATTAACATTCTGTGGCCGCCAAAAAGGCTATTTTTTTGCCAATATGATGAAAACAATAGGTGTAATTTCCTGTCACACTTGGTGGCTGCTGTATTAGCTATTGGCAGTGGCTGCATTGGGCAGTCAGGGGGACATGGTCAGTGTTCCTGCCTAGTCAGGTGTTGCATGTTTTAGACACATTCCCAGCCTCCCATTGAAGTCGCTGATCCATGGAAGGGGGACCCGCTGGTTTCATGAGCTGTGCTGACTGGTTTGATTTCCGGTGTGAGTTCACGAAGACGGCGCTGTGTAAAGTGAGTCACTCGTGGTGAAAGGTGGTTTTAGATGTGGCTTCTCCCTGTGAACCTGGGCGCGCACATCTTGACTCGAATGTGTTCACTCTCTATGCTTCCTTTGCTTTTCCGTGGAAACGCGATGGTTTAACTTGTTAACATAATATAGCATGTACTTTAGTTATAATAGTTAATGATTTCCCCGAAATCAGCTGTTTTTCTGTAATGACTCCCGGTCAGCAAGCCCTTTTTCTCAGTGTTACACGAATTCCCTTTCAGGAACCATGTGGAGCGCAGCCCCAAGTCCTGCAGCCTTGGTGCTTAAGTTGGTGTTTGTAAACGACTTGTGTGTGTTTCGTAAAATCCGCTTTATTTTAAAATTAGGGCTTCCTGTTGCAGCTGTTCCAGGAGCTCTGAGTCCTCTGGCCATTCCAAACGCCGCGGCGGCTGCGGCCGCGGCTGCGGCGGGCCGCGTGGGGATGCCCGGAGTCTCCGCGGGCGGCAACACGGTCCTGCTGGTTAGCAATCTGAACGAGGAGGTTAGTGGCCGGCCTGTCCTGTTCACCCTTCACTCCATCCCATCTGTGCAAGTTTCCATGTGGATTTCATTTTGCACTTGCCTTTCTTTTATGTACATTCATTAGTCAAAGTATTTTTTGTATGTTTCTACTTCTGAATAAAACCTATGTACCTAAGTAATACTTTATTTCCTTAGATAGCCATATCTCTTTAAATATATATTTTTTTAACCTAACTACCTATTTTTCCTAAGAAAAATATGGTGAAGTACAGTAGTTTGGCTTTTTATCTTTTTGTTGTTCTCAAAGGCAAATGTAATCCAGTTTGCAGATTTAACTGTCAAAAATTTTGCTCTTTGCCTTTTCTAATTATTTGCTTGTTCATTTCATGCTTATGTGTCATTGTATTTTTTAAATCTTCTTTGATGTGAACGACTCTAATCCGTGTTTCTTTAAAGGTTCTTCCAAAGATCTTGCCGAGGCACTCTTCCCGCCTTTTAGTAATTTTTCTTTGCAGTTATTAGTCACTGTCTCCTACAAATATTTTCAACGTTATCGCCCCCTTGTTAAATAGCTTACCGTTGAGTTATTTTTTTAGTTGTACATTTATGTCTGGTATGTTTTATTTTGATTGCTATGAAAGCTGGTATGAAATGTGGGAGGCTCAGTGTATCAGTTTATGGTGTCTAATTGAACATTGGTTTCATTTTTAATTGGCCTCTGTCAGTATGAACATTGAGCTGATTTGATCATTGGTACTATTGTCGCTCACAGTTCTGCATGTGAAAAGGCTTGAATCAGTGCCTTTGTTTTTCTTTTAAAAATTCTGCCTGCATTTCATAACCAGCCGTGCTTATGCAGTTACAGTTCAGAGTTTACAGCCCTGTGCATGCTCCTGCCCCGTGTTGAGATGAAATGCTGTAATTGACTCTTGATGTAGATGTACTTTACCCATATTTGTCTTGGATGACTACATTTTACTCAGTTTTTCTTGTACAGTACATAAACCAACCATTTTCTGACCAAATTCCTGCATTTCCTATGTACTGACCTATATTTTATTTTTTTTTTGTTCCCCAATTCCTTATTTTTTTCTTCTGCATTGCTGTTTCCCTTCCCCATTTCATCCTTTCCCCTGTGTGTTCACCTTCCCTCTCCTTGTCTTTCCAAACACCCATTCCCTCCCCTGTCTGACCCTTTATTTTCCTTGTCCTGGTCTCCATCCCTGTCTCCATTCCCTGTTCATGCTTCTGTGCTTGAACAAACGTCCTCGGACCAACTTGCCCCAATTAACCGCCTTGAACCATGATCATGACCACTCACCATTCTGCGGGAACCACCCTCCGTATGGATGATCTGTTCATCTCCGCTCTTCCTCGACTCTCCTCTCTCCTTGTCTTACGCTGCTTGCTCTTCTCTCCTTCTAAAGATGGTTACGCCCCAAAGTCTGTTTACCCTCTTCGGTATGTTATTGTTAGCACTATACTTTTATTATTGATTTGATTTTGGTTTCACCTTAATTCTTATTTGTAGCTAGCACTTTGGCTTAAAGTTGAATAGTAAATCTTTTGCTATTTTTCTTTGCTATTTAAAACTCTCCATAGACACAAAATTTGTTTTAATGCATGCTGATTTATTTTGCATGGTCTTTAATATCATTCACATAGCTTTGAGGGTTTATCAAAATTTGTTCTTTTCAAAATTCACTGTTCAAAATCTTGATCTTTCTTTATTCATTTGTGAGAATGATGAGTTTGAATGAGTGATCATGTTGATGTCTGAATGTTTCATTAATATGTCAGAAAGATAATCGTTAGCTGACTTGCACATAAAATTAATTTCCTTTTTGGATTGCCTCTCTGTGGCTCCACTCAAGGTGTATATGGCGACGTGCAGCGCGTGAAGATTTTGTACAATAAGAAAGACAGCGCTCTGATCCAGATGGCGGACGGGCACCAGTCACAACTGGGTAAGGAAGCTGTGGGCTCTGCCCATCTTCACGTAGCTCATGTCCATCCGTAAGTAAAAGGAGGGAGCCACGGATTGTTTTAAGAGCCAGGACTCAGCATGTCGTGTTAATGTTCCTATTTTCATGTCAGTAGTGGTGTAGGTGAACATACTTGTGGTTTTCTGCTGTCCTCTTACTGTCCCATGTTCAGTCTCATGGAAAAGGGTTCGGGCTCCAGGAATGCAGTAACAATTGTCCATAAAGATTACGGCATTTATATTATAAAGCTTTTTTCCTGATTATTCCCTGCAATGGAAGTTAGCTGTTCATATAGTCTGGGATTCCAGTTAATGCCAGACTACTTGAATTCTCACATCATTTAGAAGTAATGTAGTCACGTGGAAAATGTATTTTAAGGATACCAGGTTCTTTCAGAATGAAAAACCTGTGCCAGATACACCATTAATTCCTTTTGGCATCTTAAAGTACACCTTAGTCAGGTTACACTTAGTTTGCTTATATAAGCAATCGGTGATTTTAATTAAATGGGTATCTCATTTCACTAAATCAGAATCAGATCCCAAGACTGACGGTATCCTCACGCTGATTGACTATGAAAAGCCTGCTCTTAAGCTGAGAATTCCGTTAGTTGAGATTCAGGCATGATGGTGCCTCAGGCTGATGGCATAGTCACAATTTTTATTTTGAAGTTTGCTGTTTTTGATGTGAGGACTAATGTAGTTTTACTGTTAATCTAACGAGACTCACCAACTAACCACGTAATATCCGGGCCTTTTGGCCTTTGGAGACAAGTAAGCTTGAATTGCAGTGTTTCTTACCAGCGATGGTGGTAGCTCAGACAATGCACAGAACTTGAGGCATCTGCTTTCTACCTCTTGAAGTACAGCTCTCTGCCTCTGAGGAGAGAGGGGGCTTAGGCAATGTCTCCTTTCCCCACTGTGTCCGCTCTGTTCGGGGCGGCTGGTCCTCGTAAGTAGCATTTTCTTCCTCATCGCGTGGGAGCTGGGGGTGGCAGAGCCTCGGTGCACAAGGTGCCCGCGGTCCTTGTGGCTGAGCAGTACCTGAGGGAGAATGAAAGCAAATCCTTCCGAGTGGTTCTGGTTCTGCTCTCTGTACGGACTGTTGTAATGAGTGTAGTGTGCCTAGATTGGGGGGTGGGGAGAAGATGAACTTGAGGTTGGGGTGTGGAGTGTGAGGGAGGAGAGGGCAGCAAGGCATGCTCACTTCCTTTTCTGGGGCCGCAGCTGATGGGTCGGCAGGGTTGTCAGGGAAGGGGGGGAGGGGTGCATAATCTGGGTTTCATTCTGTGGAGGAAGCTTTCTGCCAGGTGCCTCGTCTGGGGCAAGTGGATTAAACTTGACACCAGTGGTTACTAGACACTCAGGACTTCTAAGTCAGAGACTTCAGATTTTAAACGATTAAAATCGTCTTTGCTTTGTGCTTTGTTAAAACGTAGGCATTGTTTCTTTTCTTGTAGCCATGAACCATCTCAATGGACAGAAGATGTATGGAAAGATTATCCGTGTTACTCTGTCTAAGCACCAGACTGTCCAGCTGCCTCGGGAGGGGCTCGATGATCAGGGTCTCACTAAAGATTTTGGTAATTCCCCACTGCATCGTTTTAAGAAACCTGGATCCAAAAATTTTCAGAACATTTTTCCACCTTCTGCAACCCTTCACCTGTCCAACATCCCGTGAGTATCACCCATGAGCTGGAGCTGGGGGGTGGGCCCTTGAGGAATGAAGTATAAAGCTGACGAATAACGCTTCCTCTTCGTTTTGCTCCAACTCCCCCAGCCCTTCAGTCGCAGAGGAGGATCTGCGGACGCTGTTTGCCAACACGGGGGGCACTGTGAAAGCGTTTAAGTTTTTTCAGTAAGCACCCTTTCTGCTCTTTCCCTTGGTGGCTGGATGGAAGTAAACGTTCTCTTCAAGGGATTTTTATTCTTTTTGTTTATAGAGATTGTGGTTTCTGGAATGGGCAAAACTCAGGTGTGTAACGAAGCCTTCCTAGTTGTTACCAAGTGTCTAACTTATTCTTTTGCTTCAGAAGAGATCACAAGATGGCCCTCCTGCAGATGGCCACGGTGGAGGAGGCCATCCAGGCCCTGATCGACCTGCACAACTACAACCTGGGGGAGAACCACCACCTGCGCGTGTCCTTCTCCAAGTCCACGATCTGAGGGCGGAGGCGGAGGCGGAGGCGGGTCACAGTGTTGTGTCATCACCTAGTGACTGTTCAGAAAGTGGGGACCAGAGTTTGATTTTTTTTTTTCCTTTTTTTTCTCATGCTGTTATCATTCCTTGGTTCTAAAACGAAATGGCATATGTAAAGGCAGAGTATTAACTGCTGATTCCATCTGTTCGATAGGGAAGCCATTTTTATTGTCTGTTTAAAATTTGTTTAATTTTCCTTTTCTTTTTCAACTTAGTTGACATACGTGCCTTAAAGGAAAACTAGTGTTGCTATTGTGCAATTCACTAGGAATTTACAAGGGATTGCTTGTCTCGGGCACACTGTTATATGGGGATTACACTATGTATAGGCAGGGGTGTGTAAAAAGGTTAAGCTTTTGTTTCTCCTGCTTGGAACGTACTTTGAATTATTGGCTTGTCACATTTCTTTCTATTTAGTCAAATAAGATACAGGATATTGAAAGAACAAAGCAGCATTTTTTAGTTTCACTACCTTAGGCTTTATTGCTTTAAAAACACATTGGCCTTTTTGTATCTCACAATTCTGGTCTAGATTCTGTTAGGAATGTAGGCATTAGTTGAATTAACAAGATGCAGAGTATTAATTTCTGTCAGTTTGAGCCCTACGTGGAAAGCATTGTGGAACCTTAACCTTTTGTACACGCTCTTGTGGGACGCGTCCTCTAACTGCTGTCAGCACTAAGTAACGTCTTGTTTGTGGCTGAATACTTTCCGTAGATGTTTTTTGAAGTTGACATGACTTACGTGCATTTCAATACCTATTGCCATCCTTAGTTTGTGATGACGACTGGACATGGCTGTGGATTTCTGAGCATGGAGGCTGGTCTGGCTAGTGCAGGAACTGGTGCATGTCTTTCCAAGATGCAGAGAGTCACTGCAAACCTTTGCAGGAAGATGAATTTTGTGGCAGTTTTCTAAAACTGACAACCAGGTGGGACCAAAGTTTATGTGCCTTTAGTCTTAATTTACCTTGCATTGTAATATTCAGTTTTAATAAATCTTCAAAATATTTTGTATTTAGGAATAGATCTGACTTTAATAAAAACATGGCTCAGAATCTACAGGTCAAATTAATTTGAACAGTTCTTGTCGATCTGAATTGCTGATTCTGTTTAAATGACCAATACTTTTTGAAATTGATGTACTTCGTTTCAAGATTCATAGATTCTGTTATCTGTGTAGACAGAATGGTCATGTATATTTTCTATTAGTTGAGTTTTTACATCCTTAGAAATGTAAAATTCAGTCTAGTTTGGAAGCGGCACAATTAAAAATTACTTTTCTAACAAAGTCGGGAGGTTTGATGGTGGTCTACTTTCCTTGTGTGTACTCTGCTCCCTCTGTAGCATGCTCAATAAACACTGCAGCTCTGCTCACCTCTGTCTCTCTCTGCTGCCTCTCCTGTCCCTGTGCTGTGCGCCCTGGCCCCGCAGGTGGGAGGGCAGATACACCGACATGCTGTGAACTTGCACCAGGGTGGTGGTTTTTTTGTTTTTTAATTTGAAAGACGGTGACTGCTTCCCAGGAGGACCCAGAATTAACATGTCCCACCCGTTACAATCTGCTGCTTAAAGACAGATTGTAGCTCGGCCGTCGCTTTCCCGGTTCCCTGGGGGTGGGGGTGGGGGGTGAATGCAGTGCACTCTCTCCCACTGCCATGCTCTCTCGCGGTTTCACCTCTCCTCTCTGTCTGCTAAGGTCTCCTCGTCCTCAACAGCCCTGTGCTGTGACACAGAGCGCCATGTGGGGAGGGGGCTTCTCGCCAAGGGACACATTCAGGTATTGGAAGCTGAACTGTGAGTTCTCATTTCACAACTTCCGCTTTTCAAAGGATTCTGAATAAGGTGCTGTATCTATTACTCAAAATACTTTAGGTCACATTTTTCCAAATAGGTACATTGGTGTCAGACAGCTCCAGAGCCATACATGTTACTTAGGTTGGTTCTGTGATGAAATAACTTACAATGCACATGTGTGCGTGGAGAGCAGTGACCAGGAAGTGGCCTCTGAGTGTGTCGGGCAGGGAGCGTGTGGAGAGGGCACGCCCTCCTCAAGCCAGGACCTAACACAGGGAAGTGGGTACAGAATTGTCTGTGAGCACAGGTAGGATTTTCTATTTTATACTTAGTCATTACTCTCCTGTATATTTATTCCCTTGAAGTTAATGGGTTTTTTTTTTTAGTTTTAAGATTTTGCAAGTAATAGAATGAAAGTATGCAAATAGTATAAAAACAAACGTCCTGAGCACATGGGCACACTGTGCTCTCCACCCCTCACACACCTCATACTTCTCAAGAAGAGGATGTTTGGACATTGACACGCCCCTTATCAAATCTCATGGCGTTTAATTAATTTTGAGGTTTTAAAGTTAATCTCTTTTCAATAAACACTGAATATAGATGGTTTGAGTCTCAAGTTTCTCCCAGCGATGTAAAGAGTGAGCAGTTAGTACTTTACAGCTGAACCTGTGTGGGGTCCTTACACACCTGTCCCCACCTGCTGGCACCTTCCTCCCAGGCAGCGGGCACAGTGGATTTGGTCTTAGGGTGTTTAGGATTTCTGACTCAAGCCACTTCAACTTGTATGAAAGATTCCAAACATGCAGCAACTAGGACTGCCGCCAACTGCTATCCCGCTCCGGTGACCGACTTGCAACCTTTCCTCCTCCACTTCTCACCCCCTGTGTTACCGCGGCCCGAGCCAGGCCTCCTCATCTGCCCCCCCCCCCCCCCCCCGGCTGCGGTCACTCCGTGGTCACCGCTGGGCTGGGCCAGCCTGGCCCACCAGCAGGACAACTGCCTCAGGTCCCAGAACCTTCATTCAAAACGCAGCCCTGAGACCATCAGCGGCCCAGGAGCTGTTAGAAGCTCCAGTTCTACCTGATGAGGGTACAGTTCCCCAAGATCGGCAGGTGAGGCCCCCGTAACAGGAGGGCTAGAGAAGCCCCTGAGTATGCCTTTGTTTTAAGATTTTGTGATTTTCCCCCCACTCAATTTTGTGTTTTTAAAAAAAATGTAGTTGCCTGTGTTTGTAACACTACCAGAAACACGAAGATGTAAATACTGTATGAAACCAAACCCTAGAACGATGGGTTTCTACCAACGAGAAACATCTTAGATGTGAACTGCGTTTAGCAAGGCCAGGGGTGAACTTGAGGAGGGTGGTGAAGGGTCAAGGAAAACAGACAAGAGAATACAGGTGGGGCCAGGTGGATCACTGTGCCTGGATGAGGACTGACCCAGCCTGTGCGAAGCTTTATTTTATAGTCAGAGCACACGAGTTTCACATCTGCTGCTTCCCTGTTGTTGCCACTCTCTGAACGCCATCAAGCCTTGTTTAGGCAGCACTGGCTGCACCCCCGCAGCCCTAGGACTGCAGGTCAGACCATAAGGTCAAGCTTGCTTACAGCCATGGCCTTTTGGCTAGACTTGTGCTGGGAGGGCTTTGCCACAAGTCAGCCCGAGCGCCGCAGCCGCTCCACAATACCTTCCTCACCAACATCTACTTTTAATCTCTTAGGAATTCATTCTTTCATTCGAGACATAACTAGGAGCCCACCTAGATCCCGTGAAACGGCGGTGACGGGTCAGGAAACGGCAGGTGTGTGGTTTGATGTGTTTTTAGGAAGGAGTTGCCGGATATTGAGCCCCTACCGGCTAGGAAGGGCTCTTGGAGGTTGGTGGACAGGAGTTAGCTGGGGTGGAGGGGGGAACGGAGACAGGTGTGCGTGTGTCTGTGTCAGTCACCTGGGAGCACCTAATAGTTCACTGTGAGGTCGAGTGCAGCGGCTGAGGCAGCGGCTGAGGCAGGAAGGGGTGGGAAGAGGCAGCCACGGCAGATCCCAGCTCAGACTCATCACGCGGCCCTGTGGTCAGGAAGCCGGGGCTCAAGCCTTCCTAGAGGAGCTCCTGAGTCGGCACAAGAGCGCGGCCTCGGGTCCTCACACCCTCACCCAACACCAGTGCCAGGTACGGGTGCAGACCTGCGTGACCACTGAGTCTCGTGAGCGTCCCACCATTTGCCGCTTCACACTTTCAAACCGGGACCGGGGCCCAGTCACCGGACACGTCTACGGCTGTTTCCTCACCACGTGGTGCTTACTGGTCACGAACGGTCTGGCTTGTAACCGTTGGAGGCTTTGCAGTGGGCCCTCTCCACACAGAGTGCTTCCCGGGGCGTTAGATTTAAAATGTTAAAAAGGCACTGAGACAAGAGTTACAGATTTTCAGGTTTTCGTATAATCATGACCTGAGGCATTTTGAACTTGAGCTTTGTTTGGAATTCACAAACATGATTATAATTTCAGGAAGCACTGTCTCAAAGTTGTCTTATTGCTGTAATGAAGCTGCTAGAAACTTCATTTATTCTCCAGTTAAATCTCAGGAACCCGAGTTTATCAGGAAATCCGCATCAGTCTGAGACTCGGCTCGAGTCGGGCTCTGGTTTACTCCCGGGCCCCCAAGGAGGGCCTATCAGTCAGTCCCACGGTCATTGCCTGTTCTATTTATTTTTTAATATAAATTTCAATTTAGCGCACTCTGAGGGCATGCGCCATATATTACTACTTTCATCATGTGTGTCTTCATTGGACGCTCGGTACTCGGGAAGTTGGCAAATCCTACACCACAGCTTTGGTGCCGCACGCATTACCTCCAGCCCCTGGGCGCGCCGTGCTCGGCCTGCGTGCAGGGGCGGGGGGGGGGGGGGGGGGCGGTGAGCGGGTGCAGGGGCCTGGGGGGGGCCGTCCAGGCTGGCAGTAGCTTCATGGCTGCTTTGGCAGCTGTGACGATGGTTTATTCACACCCAACACAAGTCTAATATTTGACATGGCCATTGTTTCAAAAAATAGCCTTTCATGGTGACAAAAACTCTTATTTCTAGAAATGGCTCGAAAGGTAACGGCCTTTCTTAGAAAGGGCATAACCATGTCAGAGCTCCTGGGCCGGTGTCTCACTTTGAAGGGACGCGACTCTCGAATGGAGGGAACTCCCCTGGTTCAGAGATGGGAGGATCTATACCAAACTACTGCAGGCACCATCGATTTCTCCGTGTACTCATCTAAGTGCTGAGTTGGTTTTGCTCCTAGAGGCATGAAACCTTTCCTTCTGACCTGATGAAGTATCGGTAGGTTCCATTCCATTTACACTTGATCTGGCAAGAACTTGGAAACACGCTCAGCTGTCCCTTCCCACGGCGGGCCCCTCCCTCCGTACGCCTCTCAGGGCACGTGACCGTGGCCCCTCTTAGGGAAACAGTTTGGTTCCGCCCATTGGCACAGGCCCCTCTTTCAGGTACGGGTGCTCTGACTCATCCTAAAACCCCGCGGCTTTTGCCCGCGTGACCCACACACGGTGCCCCCTCAGATTCTCTGATCCCTTCACCCATGTCCTGGCCGGGAACCACCGTGCGAGGGCCACTAGACTGTCATTTATGCTTTTAGCGCCCCCCCCCCCCCCCCCCCGCAAAGACAGGGGTCTTTAACCCTCCAACTCAGACGCAGACCAGAGGAGGGAAATGGCACCTGAGCCAGCTGATGGGGGGTGGGGATGGGGGCAGCTCATGGGGAGGCAGGATGGAGGGATCGGATGCCCTGGGTTTTTTGTTGTGTTTTTTATTCCTCACCCGAGGATATTTTTTCATTGATTTTTAGAGAGAGTGGAAGAGCGAGGGAGAGACAGAAACATTGATGTGGGAGAGACACATTGATTGGTTGCCTCCTGCACGATCCCTGACCAGAGCCCGAGCCAGGAAGGAGCCCGCAACCGAGGTACATGCCCTTGACCAGAATCGAACCCAGGCCGACGCTCCATCCACTGAGCCAAACGGCTAAGGCCATGAAACACTATTTTAGATGCAGAATTGCACAGCTGAGAAACCGCCGCCCAAGCAGCCAGCCACACACACACCATGACACACGCCTGTTCCAGCTCAGACCTCAGACCCGGATCATTTCCCCAGTGACAGCTCGGGCGGCGAGCCAGCCAGGCCCCGTGTGCTCCGCGTCCTCCCAGGGCCCTCCGGCCACCCTGACAATGCCACCTTCCCCAAGAAACAGCCCATTACAGAGATGACAACCCAGGAGCCGGGAGCCAAACCTCCAGGAGAAAGTGGGCCGCAAGCCAGAGGAGGGCCACCTGGCTCCCGGGCACCGGCCATTTCTCATCCCGGCGATCGGAGCTGCTCCCCACCTGTGTCCACGCCTGGGAGCTGCTCCCCGCCTGTGCCCACCCATGGGAGCTGCTCCCTGCCCTGCCCACGCGGGGCAGACAATGACCTACTTGGGGGTAGCTGCCCCCCGGCGCTCCTCGCCTGCTCTGCAGACGGTAAGTCAGAATGCGCCCCCAGAACAGCTTCTCAGGCAGGAGAATGGGCTTCCTGTCCGCAGGGGCCCGGGTGGCAGAGAAGCAGCTGCACGCAGTGGGCATGGGGCGCGGGTGCTCACACGCCGCCACCTCCGGGGACAGACCCCGTGGGCCCGAGGACGCTGGTCACGAGGTTGGCCACACAACACAACGTGATATTGCAGCCCTCAAGGTTTTTAAAAATAAGCTTATTCCTAAAAATCGCGATGACGCTCAATCTAACCCCTGGGTAACGTGGAACATCGCACACATGGGGCCTTCACGCGGTCACGTGCTCCCCGGGTTCCACAGTGGGCACTGCAGGGCGTTTCCGCTCAAAGGCCGTCTTTTTTTTTTTTTTTTTTTTTTAATATATTTTATTGATTTTTTACAGAGAGGAAGGGAGAGAGATAGAGAGTTAGAAACATCGATGAGAGAGAAACATCGATCAGCCGCCTCCTGCACACCCCCCACTGGGGATGTGCCCGCAACCAAGGTACATGCCCTTGACCAGAATTGAACCTGGGACCCTTCAGTCCTCAGGCCGACGCTCTATCCACTGAGCCAAACCGGTCAGGGCTCAGAGGCCGTCTTTTTAGCCCGTTCACTGCCACGCCTCCAAAACAGAAGCCATCCCCACAGCCACAGTGTTTAAAATTTAATTTTAAAAAATCAATTTGTGATGCATATTATGGAAAGATTATGGACGGGACACGCCGTTGCGTCAGATTTCAAATCCTGAGAAGCACTTCCACGCGCCACAGACCGACGCGTGTCTTAAAACACGGGGGCCACCAGCACTCAGGGCGACGCAGCAGGTCCCTGCACAGCAGAGCGAGCCTGGTACCAGGACGGCCCACACCGCTCGGGGGCACGGCGGGGGGCGCGGGGGGCTCAGAAACATGAGCTGGGGTTATAATTGCGGGGCTTTCGCACCAGCAGTCCTGCACCCGCGGTGTCCTGCAATTCAGCTCCACCCTGACACCCCCTGGGGTCAGCCAGGTCCCCACCCCCACCTGCAGGCCCCAATCCGCAGTCCAGGGTGTTGCCTGGGCCTCCGGCCACAGACCCACTGGCTGCAGCTGGGAGGCCCCAGCCCCTCAGCTCAGGGACTGGCTGCGGGCTCAGCACTCAGGGCCACATCTGGTCTCGCGTCTCCTCTCACCAGCGTGGGCCTCTGAGTGGGAAAGGACTTCCGTCCAGATGGACCCGAGGACACGTGACGGACAGCTCATCGCGCAGTCAGGAGCATGGACATCAGAACTCAGACCGATTTCCCGGAAACGCCCGGTTTATACACGACGCACTGACCTTCTTCCCATGGCCGTCCGCCCGGCGTCTCTCCCGTCTCCCAGCCGCTGAGCACACCCGGGGCCTCCCACCCATGAACAGCCCGTCCTATACCCTCAGGGGACCCACCTGTAGCTGGGGAGCGTGTCTGCCGAGCTGCCATCCCCCATCACCCCTCCACCATTCGAGCTGGCCGGTCTACCGCCTCGTTCAGGGAGACGTGAGCGATCCCAGCATCACCCTGACGCGGCCGTGGTCACGGGCAGGGGTGCCCCGGGCAGGGGTGCTGGCCTGGGTGCGTGTCTGTGAGCAGTGGGACGTATGTGTGTGTGTGTGGGGGGGGAAGTGATGGAGCATGAGACTAGAAAGGAAAACAGAAGAGACTCGGCTCCCGGGGAAGGAGGGGCTCGTAGCGGACACCACGTCCAGGTGCGTGTGGAGCGGTGCTGGCGGGAGGGAGACGGGCCGGCAGTGCGGGCGGCTCCCACCTCCCGAGCTGCTCTGGGGGCCGGGGATGCGTTCATGTGGGTGAGGGCGGAGGAGCCCAGAAGCAGGACCATCAGTGCGGCCAGAGACCCGCGAGGGAGCCTGAGACGGGGCGTGGGAGCGGGCGGAGCTGGAGAGTCGTGCTGAGCCGGGACTGGGCCGCCACGGGGCCTGGACGGGTCTGCGCGCTGGTGTGTGCGAACGCCCGGGGCACTTTCCAGGGCTCGGGTTTAGGGCCAGGCGCCACCCTCTTATTTCTCTCCCCAGTTCGGAGAGCCCTGAGGGCAGGACGCGGGAGCTGGTCACGCGCACACGGACACCTCTGCCCAGGCGCCGCCCCGTTTCCCCGGATCCCACGCGTCCATCCACGGACGCACACGCGCGTCACCGGCGCTGACCGCCTGGCTCACGCAGATCCCATGAGCCTCTCGCCCGGCGGGCGGTTCGGAAAGAGAAGGAACCAGAAGGCACTGACCTGGGCCCAGAGCTCCTCCTGGTCTGGGAAGAGCGAGTGACGGGCGGGGACACGGAGGCGGCGGCCTGGCTCTTCTTTCCTCCCAGGAGGCGGGGTGGGTACTCCCGTCTGTGGAAATAAGAGGGATAAACGTCGGCTCTCGTCTCAAGCACTTACACTCACTTCACTGCGTTCACAACACCCTCAGGCGGGGCATTCATGTCTCCCTTTTACCTTTTAAAAATATATTTGTATTGATTTCAGAGAGGAAGGGAGGGGGGGGAGAGAGAGAGAGAGAAATCAATGATGAGAATCACTGATCAGCGGCCTCCTGCACGCCCCCCACTGGGGATCCAGCCCGCAACCCGGGCCTGTGCCCTGACAGCGGGAAGCAACGGGCTTCCTTCGTCGTCAGCTCGAACGCAGTGTCCCCAGCGTGGGCGCTTTGAGGAGTCACGTTTTTCATCGCCGGACGGACCTTATCTTGGGAACATCCACGCCCACATCCACGCCTCCCGCGAGCTCGCTGACAGTCCTGCCGCCTTGTGAGCCGGACACACGCCTGAACCGGAGGGGAACCTGTGAGTTCCCCCCACTCTCCCCAGACGCATCTCCCTTCCCTCCCGCCCGACAGCAGACACCGGCGTTTGGCTAACATTCGTTACCTCTTTTTAAAAATAAATATATTTTTATTGATTTTTAGAAAGAGAGGAAGGAGAGGGGGAGAGAGAGAGAAACATGGATGATGAGAGAGAAACACCCATCGGTGGCCCCCGCATGCCCCCCACGGGGGATGGAGCCGGCCACCCAGGCCTGTGCCCAACCCGGATCGAACCCTGACCGCTTGGTGCACAGGAGGACACGCAGCCGCTGACCGCCGGCCGGGCATTCACTGCCTCTCGCTCTGGGCACACCCTCCCTTCGCCGCGGACGCTCCCCTCGCCCTCGGACACAGCTGGTTTCTAGGCTAAAGCCTTGTCTCCCCCGGGAGGCGGCCGGGCCTCCTGAGCACCAAGGAGCCGCGTCCAGGATGTGGTCGGGCCCGTGGGCGGCGAGAGGCCGTGTCGCCCAGGAGCGTGGCGTTTGGCTTCATGAGGCTGCTGGTCTTCACCTGCCCACAGGCCGCGGCCACTCGCCCTCACAGCGCGGACCTCCCCTCCGCGCCCCTCGCAGGCCTTGCTGCCTAAGCCACCGGCCTGATGGCACCGCCTGTCCGAACGCAGCGGAGCCGGCTCTGGGCGCCGGGATGGGTGCGGTTTAGCGCCCACCCGCTCCCAGCGGGACGCGCCCCTCGCGGTCAACAAGCTGCCGGCCCAGCCGCACCCAGGGGACCTCGGCCTCCTCGCCTCCGACTCCCACCGGGCTGAGCGGCCCAGACAAGAACTGCAACAGGAACCCCTTCCCGGCCTGCACATGGCCGTGACCCCAAAGGAAACCCAGGCCCACTCCTGCATAGGCGCCCTCAGCGCTCTCGGCTGGTTGTGAGAATCCAGCTCACAGGGCCCTGATATTTCCAGAATTCCTCCAGCACCACATCGCCATGTGGAGAAGGGGAGCTGGCCACGCCCCCACGGGCACCTCCTGAATGCTGACCGTGCATGGAGCGGGCACACGTCCACGTCCACGCACTCGGCGTAGCCCTCAGCATCCGCCCCAGGAGACGGCACTGCGATCGCCCCGACTTGGCACGTGAGAAGCCAAGACGCAGGGGGTGATTTTGCTCCAAGTGGCCCCGGAGCGGCGTGGCCGCCGTGGCCGCCTCCTCTGCCTCCTCCGCTGTCTCTTCGTTACCGTCAGGAGCCAACCCCAACGCCCCTGCCCCCATCCCCCGCCTGCTGTGCCTGTCCCCCCCCCCCCCGCCGCCCCCGCCCGCTGTGCCTGTCCGCCCCCCCCCCCCCACCGGGCGCTGTGCCTGTTCTGCCCGCTGTGCCTCTCGGGGTTTTCATCCGAAGGCCCGTGGTCAGCGGCTCCGGAACCCCCGCCCTCTCCACGGAAGGGAAGGCTCTATTCTGACGTCTTCAAACCCAGCCAGCAACAGTAATGAATTCTGAGGGCAGGAGATCAATTCTGCTCTATTGATAGGTAGTTAAGTCCATGTGGCCGCCCTGGCCCCTCGTACCCGCTTTCCACGCGGGGAGGAAAGCGGCTCCGTGACCGCCCCTTCCACACCCGGCGACGCCTCCGTCAGCGAAGGGGCCTCGCAGGCTTGGTTCCGGCACAGGGACCGCCGCCTCCGGGTGGATCAGCCCCGCACTCCCTTTTGGTCCCAAATAAACCTCGGGTGTGAGGGTGGGAGTGGCGGGAGGAGATCTGACCGGGCGGCGGGCACACAGTGAGACAGCCCCCGTGTCACAGAGCCCGCGCCCAGGTCGGTGTGGCCCGTTCACCACCGTCAGCCAACATGCCTGCTTCAGAGCATGACACACGGGGAGCCACCGGGTGCGACTGCTTATTGCTCTGCTTGTCCCCCGTCAGCCTCTCTTTGGGGACCCCATGCCCCCTCATCTCCCAGTGCTCGGCCGCCTGCGTGGCGCACACAGTAGGTCTGCACAGAGGTGCTGTTTTGCTCGAATGACTGGACGAGTGGATGGATTTTAGAAGCTGTGAAGATGGAGGAATACAGATCGTACGAGGCACAGCGGGGAGACTGGCTGGTCCCACACGGAGCAAAGGGACGTGGCAGATGGAAGGGGCCCTGCCCAGAGGAACGGGAGGCTCAGTGCGACAGGAGCATGGAGTGACGACTGCAGCCGGGCGCTCAGGTCCTGGGGGCAGGAGATGGGGCCGGGAGGGACAGGGGGCTGGGGGTGGGGACAGGGGGCCGGGGGCCAGGGGGCTAGAAGGACAGGGGGCCGGAGGGACAGAAGGACAGGGGGCCGGGGGCTGGAGGCCATGGGGACAGGAGGACAGGGGGTGGAGCTGCAGGAAGAGACTCAGCCTCCCTTTGGGGCCTGGCCAGTGACTAACTTCCCTTCTCAGCAAAGGAGGGAGCCGCGCGGGCAGGGCCGCAGGCTTTGCTGTAGGGGCCACGGAGCCATCGGGTTCAGCTCTGCAGCCGGCAGCGCCTGCAGAGTCAGCTGCTGTGGAAGCGGCCACAGCCGTGCGCCACGGCCCAAGACCTTTACACACGACGCCGGGCATGGGCACGGCCTCTGCCTCCTGGCGAGGGACACGGGCGTCCGTGCCTCTGGCCATGCCGCCTGCTGTGTCTTCGTGGTTTCCCACCCCATCGGTGAAGCGTGAAATGGAGGGCCTTCTGCTAGGACAGCGGTTCTCAACCTTCCTAACGCCGCGACCCTTTAATGCAGTTCCTCATGTGGTGGTGACCCCCGACCATAAAATTATTTTCATTGCTACGTCATCACTGTAATGCTGCTACTGTTATGAATCGTCATGTAAATACCTGATCTGCAGGATGTATTTTCATTGTTACACATTGAACATAATTAAAGCAGAGTGATTAATCACAAAAACAATACGTAATTATATATGTGTTTTCCGATGGTCTTAGGCGACCCCTGTGAAAGGATCGTTCGACCCCCAAAAGGGTCGCGACCCACAGGTTGAGAACCGCTGTGCTAGGAGGACTCACCCCGCTTACCCGCTCCCCACCGCAAACTCCTCCTGGCAGCACAGTGTTCAACTCCCTTTCGGCCACAAACAGTGACCGCGGTCTGACAGTCACTCGTTAGCACGGCCGATCGAGGTGGAAACCTTCGGACACAGCGGTTAATTCACTGCCATCTCAGCCCCTGGCAGGCCCCAGGCCGGGCCCGCCCCACCCTCATCTCAGCGCCCGTCACCGTCACCGTCACCGTCACCGAGGGCCGCCCGACAGGGGCGCTGTGATGCCGGGCGTATCTGAAAATAACCGCTTTAAAAAGACGTGTTTTCCCATCTAACCAGCCACCTGGGTGGGAAGCCAATCAGCGTCCCTGCGTGAGCCACGTCCCAGCGATCGCCAAGGTGACGAAACCAACCCCACGCTTCGCTGGGCGCCCCGAGCGGAGGGCCACACCCCAGGGTCCTGTCATCCTTGGAGCTGAGCCCCGGGGATGCCTGGGTCGGACCGAAGTAGGGACACGGAGTCCCAGGCTCGGGCCTCGCGTGTCCATCTCCTGCGCGAGCTCACCCGGTGCACGCGGGCACTGGGCTCCCGGGACGAGTGGCGAGCGGGGCCAGGCTGCAACTCCAGCCGCGGGAGCCGCCCCGACGTGCACGCTGAGCCCGGCAGACGGCCTTCCGTTTCTCGGCCGCCGCCCGGCTCCCTCGTCTGACCCTCCGGGAGGTTTTGTCTGCACACCCTCCCGTCTTCCTGCTCTTCCAGGAGCTGACAGCGGGCGCCCGCCCTGTGTGCTGGTGAGGGAAGGAAGGGCTTTGCTGAGACAGGTATGGACGCGTCTTGCGTGACATGGCCTCGCTGACCTGTCCACATGGCGTGGCCGGGACGCAGGCACTGACTAGGGAGAAGCAGGCGCTTCTCCGGAGGCGACTTGCTTTGCAGCGTGTCCCGTGGGCATCGCGGCCTCGAGTGGCCACTGCGAGGGGGTTGGGAGGCGGCTCACTGCGGGGTCCCCAAGTCAAACCCCTGTCTTCATGGACGGCGAGCAGGTGCCGCTCCTGAAACGCCACACGGGCCCTGAGTGAGGAGCGCTGGGGCGACGAGCAGGATGAGGACCCCGCCCCCCCACGGGCCGGCAGACCGGCCGCCTGCAGGCCCACCGGCAACCGCGCGGCTCTCCCAAAGCCGGGCCCAGCGAGGAGACAGAATGAACGTCCTTCTCAGTCTCCCTTCAAGTGTAAGCATTTCAGACAAGATTCAATAAAAAATTTTTAATCTAATTTTTGTGCCAGCAAAACCCCTGTAAATCAGCCGGAGCCTGAGACGCGGAAGAGCCGCGCTTATTGAACCCATAAATCTGGAGCTGGGCGTGAGGAGCGCCTTCGCTGTCCCGCCCTCTCCTCCTCTTCAGTGATGAGCTGAGGACAGCTCGCCGGGCAGCGGAGCCCGAGGGCACGGGCTTTATTCAAACCCAGAGCATTTGGGGGGGAGACAGGCCACCCCACACAGATCCACGGAGATCCCCGACTCCCCCCCCACCCCCAGTGTGTGCGGGTTGGGTTCCCTTCCCACTTCTACAGTCCCAGCGTCCGTCAGGGCGTGACAGAGGGGCTCTGAACCCATTCATCCACCCGGCACCCTTAGAGGGTTTCAGTCGGGCAGAGAGGTCCTGGGCGGGGGGGTCGCCTGGCAGCATGCGGAGCCCCCTCCTTGCGAAGCAGTGATGGCGTGGAGGGTGCAGTGGGTGGAGGTCACGGTGGGTGGAAGGCACGGTGGGCAATGAGGGTGCAGTGGGTGTGGAGGGCATGGTGGGTGTGGAGGGTGTGGAGGGCATGGTGGGTGGAGGGTGCGGTGGGCATGGTGGGTGTGGAGGGTGTGGAGGGCATGGTGGGTGTGGTGGGTGTGGTGGGTGTGGAGGGTGTGGTGGGCATGGTGGGTGTGGTGGGTGTGGTGGGTGTGGAGGGTGTGGTGGGCATGGTGGGTGTGGTGGGTGTGGAGGGCATGGTGGGTGTGGAGGGTGTGGAGGGCATGGTGGGTGGAAGGTGTGGAGGGCATGGTGGGTGGAGGGCGCATGGTCTGTGGGGAGATGCAGGTTCTGAAGTCTCTCACTCCAGCTCCCGTCTCCCCTCAGACCCTGAGCCCTCAGCTGCCTCCTGGTTCACAGGCCGATGCTCAGCCACAGCCATGCCGGCCAGGCTGGAGTAATGTAACCGGAAGAAACTGTTTGCCATGAAAGTGACTGAGCAGACGCTTTGATACCTGTTCTTTGCGGCCCCCCTCCCACGGGGACACCCTGGTGTTTCTATTCCCTCCTCCAGAGTGAAGACTAGATTTGGGGGGATTGGTTTCTTGATAGGCCCATTGTCCATGGCATTTCGAGGTGCAGGTGGTACGTGGACTTTGAATAGCAAATGTGGCCCGTGTACCCATGCTGCTCGCCTGTCAGAGGTATCCCTACTGATAAAAGGGTAATATGCTAATTAGACCGGATAGAACAGACGTCTTCCAGATGTCCTTCCGGACGTCCTTCCAGACATCCTTCTGGACAAAGCCACAGTGGCTGCGAAGGCCGAGGAGGGCCGGCAGTGGCAACAGCAGTGGGGTGATGGGGTGGCGCCTTCCCCTAATTGGCTGGGACATCCCCTGAGGGCTCCTGCACTGTGAGAGGGGGCAGGCTGGGCTGAGGGCCCCCGCTCCCCGCGTGCTCAGGTTCTGTGCACCGGGCCTCTAGTTGGCTTATGAAGGGAAATGGGTCACGGTTGTTGGCTGGCATTGATGGCTCTAGGGAGGAGCAGCAGATGGGAGCCGGAACTGGACGGGTCAGGGGGTTTGGTGGACGATGTGGGAGCTGGGTCATCAGGTAACATCTTCTGGTGAAAACATCAGGGAAGGGAAGCTCAGATGCAGCTGACGTTCGGGGACAGGGAAGAGCAGCCTGGACCGCGAGCTACGGCAGCTGCTCTGGGCTCACCGTGTCCTCAGGTGCCCACAGGTGCCGCACCCCACGCCCGTGGTGCCAGACCAGGAAAGACCGGGGAGAAAGACCCATCCACTTAGTTTCTCAGTAAATATCACCACTTTCTACTCTGCCAACCGAACATGCTCCAGCTCATTTTGTGTGTTTTTATGAAAAAATTTATTATTTTTTTATTGATTTCAAAGCAGAAGAGAAAGGGAGATGGAAACATCAATGATGAGAGTATCATGGATCGGCTGCCTCCTGCCTGCCCCTCACTGAGGATGGAGCCCACAACCTGGGCCTGTGCCCTGACTGGGAATTGAATCTGAGACCCTTCCATCCCCAGGCCAATGTTCTGTCCACTGAGCACACCAGCCAGGGCCCCCCATGGGGCTCATTCTGCTTCCTGCCCAATTCCCTATAGCACCTCCGACTCCTCACCAGCGCCACACGCTCCCGGCCCCGGCTCCCTCGTCTGACCCTCCGGGAGGTTTCGTCTGCACACCCTCCCGTCTTCCTGCTCCTCGCCCGGTTCACCCCCGGGACCCGCGTGTCCCCGCGCAGTGCTGTGAGCGGGTGTGCCCTGGCTGCTGGGGGGACGGTGGGTGCGGGGCTGCCCCAGAGCCCTCACCTCCAGGAGCTGACAGCGGGCCCCGCCCTGTGTGCTGGTGAAGGAAGGAAGGGCTTTGCTGAGACAGGTATGGACGCGTCTTGCGTGACATGGCCTCGCTGACCTGTCCACACGGTGTGGCCGGGACGCAGGCACTGACTAGGGAGAAGCAGGCGCTTCTCCGGAGGCGACTTGCTTTGCAGCGTGTCCCGTGGGCATCGCGGCCTCGAGTGGCCACTGAGCAGAAAGGAACAGGTCATTCGCTATCTTCCTAACGCCTCTGACCACTGGGCGGGCGGGCTCGGGGTGGTGAACTCTCTAAAATTGCTACGATGAACACTTCCTTTGTCTTGTTCTGGCAGCAACTATTTTTTTGAGACTTTCTGGAAATTCTCAGTCTTTGGTTGGGTTGAAAAACAAGATTATAATCAAGGGATTTTCGAAGTTCCCCTCTGAGCGGTGCACACGGAGGAGAATGCGTTTGCACTCTAGTATCTCCATTGCTCGTCGCTGATGGTCCCCCGAGGTCAGAAGAAACCAGGGAAAAGGTGGGAATGGTTTTCACTAACTACAAGCTCAGGTCTTGTGTGCGCGGGAAACAGAGTTAAGAACAAAATCTCCTTCCCCCCTGAGAACCCCCACAAAGCTACCAGGAAGCAGACAGCTTCATTGTGCGCCGTAAACCCCAACGGGAGGTGCACACGGCCCCCCGATAGGAGACGGGAGAGAGAGAAGAGCCAAGTCTCACCCCCTTTCACAGCCGAGCCGACACGGCCTGGACACACGTACTCAGGAGCCACAGTAACCGCCCTCCGTGGGTGCATGTCCACAGCTGCTCTCCCCACTCGCCTGCTGGCGGCACCTGGGCGGCCGTGGCTGCTGCGGACGCGCTGTGAACGGGCGCATCTGTCCCTCCCGATTCGGTCTGGGCTCCCTCGGGTACGTTCCCAGAAGCGGGGCCCCGGGCCGAAAGGCCGTGGAATACTACTCCGCCGGAAAAGGGGGGAAACGGGACTTCCCGCCGCAGCAGGGAGGGGCCTGGAGAGTATTAGCGCCGTGAAACAAGCCAGTGGGAGCAGGACAAGGACCCTGTGACCCCACTCACTGTGGAGTCGCATGAACAAAGCAAACGGCCTCACAGATGAGAGAACAGACCGACAGCCGTGCGGGGAGGGAGGGGAGCTGGGCACAGCGGCGGAGGCATGAAGCCACGGGAAAACACGCACAGACACAGCGGACAGGACAGCGTGGCGACTCCAGAGGGAACGGGGTGGGGGAGGGCCAGCGCGGGGAGGGGGAGGGGGGACGAGTGGTGACTTGACTCGGTGGTGAGCACACAGGGCGGTCCACAGACGGCGTCTCACAGAATTGCACGCCTACGCACTTTCGTGGCCAGCGTCACCCAACGTAGGCAATAAAATAAAAAGGAAGTAAATGAATAAAAAGCAACCCAGTGGCCCTCTTCAGCTAAAGTGACGGTGGACACACCGTTCGCAGTGACATGGTTGGAGGGACCGAGTGTTAGCTGATGGGCGTTACCTGGAGGAAAACCCACCTCCGGCTTCCTCGCTGCGGGGGGTGGGGTGGGGGGGGGACGACGTGCAACCTGGCGCAGGTGTGTGCCCGCTGCAGCGGCTCCCATCTGCCCATGAGGTGGGGATGGGCCTGGCTCCCTGATGTTTGCATTTCAAAGAGAGACCTGCATCAGGGGCCGGGAAAGGCCTCCTGCCTTCAAACGGAGTGTAGACATTTCAGAGAGATGAGAACCACTCAGAGCCATACGCTTTTTAAAGTAAAGACTCTGAGAAAGGGGTGGGAACCCTCCATCGTCACCTGGGAGAGGTGAGCCTCTTATATTTTAAAAAATATGTTTTTATTGATTTCAGAGAGGAAGGGAGAGGGGGAAGAGGGGGAGAGGGAGAAAGAGGGAGAGGGAGAGAGAGAGAGAGAGAGAAACATCAATGATGAGAGAGAATCATTGATCGGACGGCACGCTCCACACCGGGGATCCAGCCGGAACCGGGGCCTGTGCCCTGACAGGGAATCGAACCCTGACCTCCTGGTTCCCAGGTGGACGCTCAGCCCCTGAGCCAGGAGGGCCGGGGCGGAGAGCACTTTTCAAGGAGCGTCAGCCCAGGGAAAGGAGCCTCGGGTCTGGTGATTTTAGAAAAGCTGCTCCGATTCCTCTTAGAAAAGCTGCTCCGATTCCTCTTCCGAACGCGACGAAGACGCACTTTGTCTCATCGGTAACAAGTCCTGTTCAGTCCCGTCGTCCTCACCGACTAACCCTCCTCCCAACCAAACCCCACCGGCCGGCTCCCGGGAGAGCCTGCTCCACCTGCCGCACCAGAGAAGCAGCACCAGCGGGAAGCGACGGGACCACCCGGCCCAGGTGAAGGCGTTAGAGGTTCGCCAGCCCGTGCTGGGCGGCGGGGAGCGGGGCTGGACTCCACTCCATCCTCCCGACTGCAAATCCCCCTTCACCTGCGCACGAGGGCCGCTCCGTCTACACCTCGGCCCCTGCAGACGGTTCACAGACACGACCCGAACCCCAGGCCGCGCACCGACTGCCGCGGGGGGTTCACGCTGCACAGAAACGGTTCTGCTCCATCAACGTTTTTCTTTGGAAGAAAACGCTGGCGTCCTCCCTGTTCTCACGGGGGTGGGGGCACCTGGCGGGTCTGGCCTGGGGCTGGGGGCGCTGAGCCCGGCTCGCGGCCACAAAGCCCTCCGCCCCCTTCCCTTCGGCTCCTCGAGCACATTTACCGCAAACTCGGCGGCAGGAAAGGACCAAGGTTTTTCTCACCGTCTGGGGTCGGAAGGCCCGAGGTCCGAAGGCCAACGCGAGCATCCTGGGGCAAAACCGAGATGCGGGCAGCGCTGTGTCTGCTGGAGGCTCTGGGAGGCCCCGCCCCCCGCCTCCCCCTTTTCTCGCCTCGGTCTGGCCAGCTCATTGGCTCCCACGGCCACGGCCTCCCCTCCGCCCGTGGAGAAGCCTCGATTACACGGGCACACCTGCTGCCCGCAGCCCACGGGGCCGCACGGGAATCCCATCCCCTCTGCTGCCTTCACTGCCCCCTCTTCCCGCAGCAGGGACGGCCCGCACCCCCACCCACTGCCCCCTGTTCCCCCAGGGGGACGGCCCGCGCCCCCACCCACTGCCCCCTCTTCCCCCAGGGGGACGGCCCGCGCCCCCACCCACTGCCCCCTGTTCCCCCAGGGGGACGGCCCGCGCCCCCACCCACTGCCCCCTGTTCCCCCAGGGGGACGGCCCGCGCCCCCACCCACTGCCCCCTGTTCCCCCAGGGGGACGGCCCGCGCCCCCACCCACTGCCCCCTGTTCCCCCAGGGGGACGGCCCGCGCCCCCACCCACTGCCCCCTGTTCCCCCAGGGGGACGGCCCGCACCCCCACCCACTGCCCCCTGTTCCCCCAGGGGGACGGCCCGCGCCCCCACCCACTGCCCCCTCTTCCCCCAGGGGGACGGCCACGCCCCCACCCACTGCCCCCTCTTCCCCCAGGGGGACGGCCACGCCGTGGTCCCGGATTTGCAGCCCCGAACCGGTAGGCAGTCCATGTCTGTCGGGAGCCACCAGCCGGGGGTCAGTCCCTGACATCCGCCTTGCAGTCCGAGACCATGTCCGTTTCCGGAGCTGCTACACCCGCCCTCCTGGTTCCCCTCTCCTCCCGCCTTTCCTCTTACAAAATCACCCCCTTTAAGCGACAGGACCACCCAGACACGGTGACCAGCCGATCTGAGCGGGAGGCCGTCTCTCTCTCCCACTCGCCAGGCGCCGTGTCTGCTCAGGGGGACGTTTCCTCCCTCGAGGCGCCTGGACCGAGGGGTGTAAGGGGGGGGACTCGGTCGGCGCGGGAGGCTTGGTGCGTGGCGGTGTTTTGCACCGATCGCAGGTGAACGGTTACATGTAATCCTTCCCCGAACTCCTCACCCTTTTGGTGTGAGACCCAAAGATGGAGGAAAGCATGTCAGGGCTCCTCGAAGTCACAGGAGCTTCCTCCTTGCCCACGTTCCCCACACAGAGGCCAGCGAGGCCTCGCTTCTCTGCTCTGCCCAAACGGACGGCATTTCAACCACAGCCCCGGCCGGGAGCCAGGGGTGCGGCTGCCGCTCTCAGACACCGTGAGTGCGGGGGCACCCTGGCGGGGCCGGGCCGGGCCGGGGCGGGCAAGCCCGGCTTCGGGAAAAGCAGGTCTCCGCAGCTGGTGGCCATGGAGATCCGGCTCAGGAGAAGGCGCACGTGACTGACAGGGAGGAAGGAAATGCATCTATTCTAACATCGCATCGCCTAGCAACCACTGAGGCACCGCTCCTCGCCCGGATCCGGGGGCCAGGCCGCGTCCTGTGAGCGCGGGCTTTTGTTTTCTTCATTCAGAGACAGGTCTGCGTAGAGCGGGATATTCATGGCCGTTACTTTTCAGACCTGATCACACGACAGTCTTACATAAGGGACAGAACATAAAGGGACCCGTAGGCTGCTCGGGGAACAGGAAAACACAGAAATTACTGGCGTGGGTTAGACCATTTTTATTTTTTCTTCAGGGGAGAGCCTTCTCTCTCTCCCCCTTTATAGTCTCCCCATTTTCTCTCACTTTCTCGTCTCTTAGGACCAATATGCAAATTGGCCCTAACGGTGGAACCACCGGTTGCTATGATGCACACTGACCACCAGGGGGCAGATGCTCAACACAGGAGCTTCCCCCGGTGGTCAGTCTCCCACAGGGGGCGCTCCGCTCGGCCGGACGCCGGGCTGACGGCTGCGAGGGCAGTGGCGGTGGCCGAGCCTCTCCTGCCCTCTCAGGAGAGGACCAGGGACAGGCAGCTTGGCATCGACCCTGGCGGAGGGGCAGTGACCAGAGGCCGGGCTGTCTCTGATGGCGTTGGGGCCCTGAAAACCACGTCAGATGCCTCTTGAGATGGACGTGCATCTCTCGTCGAAGGACAAGGGCCTCGTTCTGAAATGCCGGGAGCTGGGGGAGGCCAGGCTGCCCTGTAGACGGCAAGTCTCTCCCTGTCCCGTGGCTCCGTGTCCCTCCGTGTAACCAACCACCTCTCAGGTGAGGGTCAGTATGTTGATGTATCAACACCCTGAGGAAGGCCCTGGCCGGTGTGGCTCAGTGGATAGAGCGTCAGCCTGCGGACGGAAGGGTCCCGGGTTCAGCGATGTGATCACCGCCAGGACCTTACAAATCGGTCCCTTTCCTCCTCTGCAGGGACTGAGGCCCACGGCCGTGTCCTAGGCCAACCGCCCCGGGCGTGGGCCTGCCCGCGCCACAGCTCCGAGCGGGAAGGCGGGGGCGGAGGTGCTGGCGGTGCCTGGCCCTTTCCTCCTCCCTTTCCCCCCTCATCCGCGTGGGTCAGGCCCCGAGCCTCCCACGGCCGGAGGGAGCGTGACCAGCGGAGAGTGTGTGTGGGACGGAGCCCCGAGCACCGACCCGCAGATCAAAACGGCGCTCACGACCGCGAAATGGTTCTGTGTTTACCGGCGCAGCTCCTGGCTGGACGGGGACGGTGATTAAGACTTCGTGTTCCCAAATATTAAATATTGATTGGTCGACGTTTAGCGCCGGCGTGGCGCTCGCGAGGGAAGACAGCCATCTCTGCAAGGAGAGACTTTATTTCTCTGGGCAGGGCCTCGCGTTTGTCTCTTATTTAGAAGACGGGACGGGAGCTGGGGAGGCTGATGTCAGGAGGGGCTCGGAGCGGCGGAGGCTGTCGCGGGCGCGTGGCGAGGGCGCCGGAAGCCGTGGCTGGTTCGTGCGGCGTGTGGTTTATTGAAGTGTCAGGAGGCTGATGAGCTCTTCACTCCGGTTGTGATTGTTTTGTCCCATCCTGTCACGTCTCATCAGGACGAAAGGCAGGATCCGAGCCAGGCGGGCGCGGGGCTCCGGCTGCCCTGGGCTGTCCCCACGCGCCCCCCGACGTGTAAAGCAGCACATTTTCGGATTAAACAGCCTTTGTCTCAGCCCCAGCGAAGCCGCCCGAACGAGGGGGAGTGGGAGCGGGACCTGTAGCCGGGGCCACGGAGAGCCGCCACGGGAGCCACCACGGGGAGCCGCCACAGGGAGCCACCACGGGGAGCCGCCACGGGGAGCCGCCACGGGGAGCCGCCACGGGAGCTGCCACGGGGAGCCGCCACGGCGACTGCAGCTGCCACCAGCCTGTGCCTTTCCCGAGACCCGGGCCCGGACACCTGTCGCGGTCGGCAGTGGGATGCCACGGCCAGACTCACGGTCAGACCTCCGGGGCGCCTGTGCCTTCAAGGGGCCGTGACGGGCAGTTTCCCGGGGCCTCGACGGACGTGGTGTCTCCCGAGAGGTTCTCTACGCAGGAGCCCTGGGCCGAGGGGCTGTGCCAGGGGCAGCGAAGAGCACAGGCCTGGGGGGCGGAGACCGACAGAACCGCCCGAAGGTGCCGGACGCTCCCGAGCGTTTACTTTGCAGACCTCGCTCCGGGGGCGGCTGGTGGGAGCCTCGTGGCCGGAGACGCCGCCTCTGCAGGCCCGGCCGCCTGGGCTGCTTGGGCGGGTGCTGGCCGTCTGAACGCCGCAGGGCTGCCTGTCAGATCAGCGCGGGGCAGCGCTTTTCTCCTCTGTCTCCGCACCTGGAGGCGCGGAGGGCTTCTTGCACCCTCGCAGGTCGCTGGAGAGAAGACCATGTGCGCCGTGAAGCAGGCGAATAGAGACGATTGCCAGCCTTTCACCTCCTCCCAGGCAGAGCCGCTTCCTGAGGGCACGCCGCGGGGCCACTTGGACACACAGTGGCTGCCGGCCGGCGTGGCTCCGTGGTGAGCGTCGGCCTCGGAACCGGAGGTCAGGGTCCGTTCCGGGCGGGGCACAGGCCCGGGTGGCGGGCCCCATGCCCGGTGTGGCGCGTGCGGGACCCCCAGCGGGGGATGTTTCTCTCTCTAAAATCAACAAAAACATTTAAAAAATGATCGCAATGAAGGCGGCCTTGGTGACGGCCTGTCCCCAACCGCTCCTCTCTCAGGTGAAGCCCCGCGGCTGTCACTGTCCCACCAGAGCCAGCGCCGAGAGGCAGCCAGCGGGAGAGCCCGGCCGGCCCTGCTCCTGGGAGTCGGAGCCCGCGCCCACCCCGCCGCGCACGCACACACACACACGCACGTACACGTACACGCACGCACACACACATACACGCACGCACACACACGTACACGCACACACGTACACGCACAAACACACACGTACACGCACACACACATACGTGCGCGCGTACACACGCACGTACACACGTACACACACGTACACATGCACACACACGTACACACACGCACGTGCACGCGCACACACGTACACGCGCGCGCACACACACACACACACACGCACACGCTCCTCTCCTCTCCTCTCCTCGCCTCTCCTCTCCGCGCGCAGAAATCGCGCCTGTAGCGGAAGCAAACGTCGTGACTCCCGAGACGCTGGGGAGGGGCTCGCCCATGGATTTTGCCTGGAGAACAGCCTGTTTCTCTCCTGGTTTTATTACAGGAGACACTGGGGGCATCATCCCCCCGATACTTGGGCTCCTGCCTTCACACATGCACGTTCGGGTGCTGCTCTCCCCCCATCTGTGGGGGTGGGGGGTAGTGGGCAGGGGAAGGGCACAGGCGGCAGATTTGCTGCTTCCGAGCACGGGGTCGACGTGCACCCGGGACTGACAGCCGGGAGGCGCGTGCCCGGCCGGTCATCCATTCGGTGTCCACAGCTCGGACCGAAAGTCCCAGTCAGTCCGGCGTCTTCATTTCCGCTCTGACCCGCGCCTGGCTATGTGGGTGCAAGTTCCTCTTCCTGTCCTGGGAAAGGCGGCCAGGAACCCCGGTCTCCGCGGGGCCTCCTCCGGGGGACATTCCGGCCTGACTTCTGCAGTTAAAGCGGAGCTGGATGTGACAAAGGCCAGGAAGGACCGGAGACAGTGGGCTGAGGGCCGCCTGCGCGTCGCCCTGCAGGACGCACTCCGCTCCGCGTGGAGGAGCCGCCCAGGAAAGGTGCCAGGCGCCCGGGCAGGTCGTGCTTCCCGGGGGGCCGTGACCTCGAAGCCGCGCCCCCGGGAGGCGTGTAGATGGGCTGGGGCTGGAGGCTGCTTCTCCAACGCTGTGCAAGCGTCTCCAGGGCAACCTGAAGCGGCCCTGTCCTGCCGCGGGCGTTGGCACTGGTTCTGGATTGGACGGTGACACGGCGCCTCCATCCACGTCCTCCCTCGCTGACCTGCCCGCGTCCCGGGTCCCCTCGCTGCCAGCCACACCGCTGGTCTCCCTGGAGCAGCCAGGACCCTGCACAGGGAGGAGCCCCCATTGCCCTGATGAGGGGGACTCTGGAGGTGCAGGGGCCAGCGCCCCAACCTGCGGGCGGCCGTCAGCAGCAGCTCGGGAGGGAGATGCGGACTCTGGTGAGCGGAAAGCCTGCCTCCTGGTTCCTTCACACACGGAGCAGCTGGCTCGGGTCCCCGAAGTCTGAGAACCCCTCTTTGTACTTTGGGGTCAGGTTGGGAGCCCCAGGAGCCGGATCTGCTTCTCAGGGCATGTGCTCTGAGTCGGGGGAGAGCGTGGGAACGCCCGCGCGCAGTCCCACTGGGCGTCAGCGTGCGGCCTGCTCTCAGGAGCCGCACACCAGCCCGCGGGGAGGGGCCTTCATGTCCTCTCGCTTTGATTTCACTCCCCCACGGACAGCGTGCGATAGACCGGAGCTGGCGGCCAGGCAGTGCCACGGCTCCCGCCTGGATTGGAGATGACGGTGGGCCTGTGCCTTTTACAACCCGAACGTACACAAAGCCTATGATCTTTTTCTAAAAAATATATTTTTATTGACTTCAGAGAGGAAAGGAGAGGGAGAGATAGAAACATCCATGATGAGAGAGAATCATGGATCGGTTGCCTCCTGCACGCCCCCAATTAGGGATGGAGCCTGCAACCCAGGCATGTGCTCTTGACCAGGAATTGAATCGTGACCTCCTGGTTCATAGGTTGGCGCTCAACCACTGAGCCCCGCCAGCCAGGCGTCGTATGTGACCTTTAAAGTGCATGTTTGAGAGCGTGTGATCCGACAGGGCAATGAGAAGTGGGACGAGAGTGTTTCCATGGAATACACTTCAGTGCAGGAAACGGAGCGATGGAGTTTGTTTAAAAGAGCAGGAAGGCAGGGAGGAAATAAGGACCCTGCAGAGGTTCAGCGAATGGAAACTCACTCCTCAGAGCAGCACACAGTAGGCCTTTAGTGTCACACAGTAGGCCCACGTCCCTGCATCTGCCCTTGGTTTTGGAAAGATAGTAATCTCCTCAGGGGGGTGTGCACTGTGTACCCTAAACAACAGCGTCTGAAGTGGAAGATGTGTCCACCCTCCTTGCTGGGAGGAGGGGGAGCTGGCCCAGCCCCAGCCCTGGCGGACGGGAAATGCTTTCTCTGGCCAGCAGAGGCGCCAGCGGCCAGCGCACTCCAGGGACCGGGGATTTCCTGGAGGATGGCAACCACCTCCATCCCCTCCAGCCCCAGCCGCCAGGCCCCCGGTCCTGGTTTCGCTGCTGTTATGACACAGTCTCTTTCCCGTGTCCCAGCGACTGGCCCTACGCCCTCGGCTTCAGCGACAACATGGGTGTCCAGGTCAGAGCTCTCTGTCCGTGGGCAGATGGAGCCACTAAATGGGCCCCACGCACGGACGCGGCCACGCTTCCGAATGATGTGAACCCCCAGTGCTCACACTCGCGCTCACTTCTGTGCGTGGAAGCAGGACTGCTGAGCCGGGAGGCCCTGCAGGCGGAGACCTGGGGCAGGGGCCTCTGAGGAGGCTCATGGGTCCGCAAACCCCGGTTTCACGCACAGGCGGCAGAATTCCAGGGCGCCTCCTCCTCGACTAGCCAGACACCGTCACGTACGGGACCATCTGTGACACCTGATGCTGAGGGTCGCTCCCCGGAGACCGACAGATACTGCAAACTTACGAACACAGAACACGGCCCTTCTCCAACCTCAGGGGCCTGGGCCCTGGTCATGGCCGGGACCAGATGCAATGGGCTTGCCAGGCCTTCGCGGCGTCTCCACGATCGCGCCCAGGGAGACGGGCTGCGAGCACCGCACCGCCCCCCTTGACATCGAAGCACATGGCTGCCGCGGGCGGTCATGTGAGGAGACGTTCTAAGTGTGTTCTGATGGAGAGAGCTGCACAGGGCACGTCACACCCAATGAACGCCTGGTCCATGGCCCAGGTGCTTCTGTGCTCCCAGGCGCTTCACGTTGCCTGTCTCTGATTCTCATTTGCGGGGTAGGCGACCTAGGATTTGTGAGTATGTGTGATGACTAAAACCCCCACACCTGGATGTGCCCTGGCGTCACTGAAATGACAGTTTTATAGGAAATGATCCCGTTTACGGCTTTCGCTGAAAACACAGAATGGAGCCCTGGCCAGCCCATCAGGGTTTTGAATTGTGTTATTCGCATTGTTTTTAACACTCATCGATCCCTTTTGTGTTCCGGCTCAGGGATGCCCGGCGAGGCGAGTGAAGGTTACATTCTGGAAGGTGGTGATGTCTCATGGGAAGGCGTATGGCCCTGGAACCAGGTCGTTCCAGGCTGCCCGAGGCTCTAACGCCCTCTCTTGTCACCCAGAACTCCGGGACTCTGGGCTTCCACGGAGTTCTCACTTGGGAGCTGGTGAGTGTGGGTTCCTGCACCCACAGCTGCGGTCCCTTTCCTTGTCCATCAGCTTCCTAAACACGGTGGGTGGCTCGGGCTCCAGCTGAGGGGAGAGCGACGGCGCTTCCTCACCAGCCAGTGGGACCGAGGGCGCCCCCCCCCCCCCGCCCCCAGGCCTGTGGTCTCAGCTCCAAAGACAAGTGCTGATGGGTGACAGCCGGCAGAGCGGAGGCCGAGGGGTGTGGGCACACAGCCAGGAAGGAGGGCTGAAGATGGTCCATGAAATATTAACACTTCAATAGTGTTTCTGGCATATTTATCTCACCAATCCTAAGTCCATCCCGCTGAGAAATATATAATTTTTACCTCCCATTAAGAATATATATGTACATATATACACACATATACACACATATACATATATACACATGTACATATAGCATATACACATATATATACACACACATATGTATATATACATGCACACACTTACACACACATACAGGGTGTCCTCTCAGAAATGTACACCCACTTTAACAGCTGATCCTGTTACATGTTGAAATGGAGTGAGTTTAATCATCGCTGCCTTTACGCCTGTTCCCAGTGCACCCCCGTTTGGGGGACACCCGCACGTGCACAGAAGCGATTTGTAAGAAAGAGGGAGCAGCACGCTGGGAGGGGACTCGGTTATCTCTCGCCCCCTGGGCTGATGGGAAGGCAGGGAAGGGCCCTCCATGTGCCTCAAGCACAGAAGTGACCTCGCACAACCAGGCGCTGCAGGCTGACGACGCCCCAGGAACCCAGGCTCATGCCAGCCTATGGCTGCCCGGGGCTGAGTCACAGGTGGCGTCACAGGTGGCATGGCGAGCGACTCAGGGTCCAGCACAGCTTCTGAGTCAGCAAGTGTGAGCATCGCTGCCCTGCTTCTCTCCGAGCCCCGTGCAGGCGGGACCCGAGCTCCACATGGAAGCAACTGGCTCAGCTTCAAGCTCATCACCAAACCCAACCCAACCCAACCCAACCCAACCCAACCCAACCCAAACCCAACCCAAACCCAACCCAACCCAAACCCAACCCAAACCCAACCCAAACCAAACCCAACCCAAACCCAAACCCAACCCAAACCCAACCCAAACCCAATCCAACCCAAACCCAACCCAAACCCAACCCAAACCAAACCCAACCCAAACCCAACCCAAACCCAAACCCAACCCAAACCCAACCCAACCCAAACCCAACCCAACCCAAACCCAACCCAAACCTAAACCAAACCCAACCCAAACCCAAACCCAAACCCAAACCCAAACCCAACCCAACCCAAACCCAACCCAACCCAAACCCAACCCAAACCTAAACCAAACCCAACCCAAACCCAAACCCAAACCCAAACCCAAACCCAACCCAACCCAAACCCAACCCAAACCCAACCCAAACCCAAACCCAAACCTAAACCAAACCCAACCCAAACCCAAACCCAAACCCAACCCAAACCTGAGGCCGAGTTCCCACATCTGCCCCAGATCTCATTGGCACCCACCGCCTGTCCCAGGCCCAGAGCCCTCCTGTCAGGAGCCTGGCAGGGGGAGGGCAGCCCTCGGAGCGTCTGTCTGTCCACCCTCCTCCCTGCACAGTAGGTGCTCCTCAGCCTGAGCTGATTGGATTGTGGTTTAAAAATGAAATTAAACTGAGCTCCCTGGGGCCGGCTGGCTACGCGCTCTCTGGCCTTTCGCTGTGTCACCTTTAATTAGATTGAAAGCAGCCTCAGTGGTGAGACGACCCGGGCTCCATCTCTCCTGAGTTCACCTTGGGGGGTGGGGGGTGGGTGTCAGCATCGAGGGAGGGAAGCCGTGTGTGGGGGTGGAGGCTGCCTCAGCTCCTGCTCCCGCTCTCCGTTCCCCCCAGCCGCTCACCCTGAGCGCTCTGAGCGCCTCCCCCAAGGACGACCCCCCCCCCCCCCAACACACACTGTCTAGCTTACAAGGGTGAAGTACTTGGCACCAAGGAGCCAGCCGAGCTGAACTGGGAGAAACGTAGCAAGTCTATGCAAAAGGCTGGCTAACACTGGAAGGTGCTGAGGATGCCTCAAGTGACAGCTCTCGGGGAGGCTGGTCCCCAAACACTCTGTGCGTGGCTCTCTGCAGAGGGGGAGCCCTCCAGGGGCGGAGCGGCAGCTGATGGAGAAGCCCTGCTCACATTTTAGGGGCAGGATGGGAACTGAACGCAGCTCAGAGGCGCCCCTGGGGCATGCAAAACTGGGGCGACTGCTTAGGGCTGGGCCCGGGACCCAGAGATGAGGGCGAGTGGGTCTCACTCACCAATATGCCAGGTTCCAGGGATCCAGCTGAACAGAGAGCCAGCGTTCTCTGCTGCCAGACCTCACACAGATGTGCCCACGGCCACGTGCGGGGTGCTCACTGTGCCCTGGGCGGCCCCCATCCCACAGCCACATCCGCGGGCCCCCCAGAGGCAGAGGGCCCGGAGGCGGAGATCTGCCCGGCCGGCCGCACCGCAGGGCATGGGGGTGGGGGTCGCATGTGCACCTGCGGCTCTGACCCCGGCCGGTGGGGACGGGTCGCCTGTGGAGCCTGTGGGCCCGGCCGCACCACGTCCTCCCTGCCGGCGGAATACGACCGGGAGACGGGGCGGGAAACCTCCGGCCGCTCGGAAGACCCCCGGAACCGTCACCCAAAGCCAGGCCGCATCCTACAGCGAGTCCTCCCGGCCGTTTCTTTTTCCTTTTAAATATATTTTTATTGATTTCAGAGAGAAAGGGGGAGGGAGAGGGAGCTAGAAACATCCATGATGAGAGACAATCATGGATCGGCTGCCTCCTGCACGCCCCCCACTGGGGACCAAGCCTGCAACCCGGGCATGTGCCCCCCCCCCCGCCCTTGTTTAGGCTAAAATGTCACTTCTTCCTAATGCTTTCTAATCAAAAGCAGCTCATCACAAACATTAAAAACACCAAACAAAACCAGGCCGCTGTGAGCAGGCCTGACCAGCCAAGTGCACGCAATTAGGAAGACCTTTTGCAAGAAGCGCTCACAGGAAATGCTCCATTTGTTGACTTCCAATTAAAATGACGAGAGCCACAGATGGAGGCGCAGGGAACCCGTCGCCTCCCGGTGACCCGGGGGGGCGGGGGGAGCGCGTCCTCCTGGCAGGCGCAGGTGAGCCGTGCGTGGGGCCGCTGACACCGGCTAATTGGGGAAGACGCTTCCTTCTGACCCGGTCGCACAGGAAACAAACACACACACCCGCACGCGGCCGGGAGCGGGGCTGACACAGCGAGGCTAAGGGGGTGCGGGGCCAGCTTTCCTTCCCGTCACCAGGAGTAACTGAGCCCTAACTCGGCGCCCTTGCGCCTTCATTTTGATGGTGAGACCCAGACGGCTCCCTTCCAGGCGGGTAATGGGGTCAGTCTCCCCGTGGAGCTGGGTGCCACGCGTGGGTCCCGTGGCATCACCGTTTCTAAACAGCCCGAGAGCTGGTCACCACACCCGTGCTCCTAGCTCCCGTGCACGCTGGGCGCCGGGCGAATGTCCAACGTCCATGAACATTTGGAAATTAGTCCCATGATGCATCGGGTCTAGGGCCTGGGAGGCATGCCCGGGACACACTGGGGACCAATCCACTCACGCTATGGAGTCGGGCTGCCTCCGAAGTCCCCGTCAATGCGGCCAGCTTCGTTCCCAGAGAGCCGAGTCTCAGCTCACACAGCGCCGAGACGGGGCGGGCAGCCCAGGGTCCAAAGGGCACAGCCCAGCAGGGCGCTGCTTCACACAGTGAGGCCTTACCCAGAGGTGACAAGTCTGGAAACTCACCTTCCTGACGGGGCGTCGGGGGACAACCCGGTCACACGCCTGCCCCCTGGCTGCCAGCCCCATCCCTCGGCAGGTGCCTGTCCTCCTCGCTCCGGGGCGACGGCCGGGCCGCCCCTGCCGCTGGTTTGCTGAGTGAGCGAGTCCTGTCTTCAGCGCCGCACACGTGGGACCCTGCCTGGACTCCCGTCCGACTGCCCGCGGGAGGGATGCGCTGCGATGGCGATCGGGACAAGGCTGAGCGCGCGGACGTCACACATCAGTACTTTCTGGAAAGCGGTTCCCCTTCAAGCTTGCGCTGCCTCGGAAGGTGATCAAACCTGAGGTGACATGGGGGTCAGAGCCCCCCCAGACACCAGCCCCTCGGGCTGACGATTCGGGGGCACGCACTGGACCAGGCCGACCGTGGCTCGCACGGTCCCCAGCACGCTGTTCAATAAGGCCAGATTGCCCCGGAGCGGGACCCGGTGCCGCCAGCTTTTAGGTCTCGGGGTCATTTAAACATGTAATTTCCCCCTAACACTCAACAGAACACTTCGGCAGAAGCTTCCGGAAATTGCAGGAAAGCAGACATTTCCCAATGCGTGCAGACCGAGGCAGCAATTTACAAATGAGAGACAGGGGCGGCCTCCCCTGCCCCCCGCCCTGCTGGGGGACACTCTCCCCAGCTCTCAGGCGCCTTCAGAGACTTCACGCAGCTTTGGGGGGTTGTAACTGTCACGTTAAAGATGGCATATACGTGTGTCAGTCCAGAGAGGAAGGGAGCGGGAGAGAGAAACATCCATGAGGAGAGAGAATCATGGATCGGCTGCCTCCTGCACGCCCCCCACTGGGGATTGAGCCTGCAACCCGGGCATGTGCCCTGACCGGGAATTGAACCCTGACCTCCTGGTTCATAGGTCAACGCTCAACCACTGAGCCACACCAGCTGGGCCGGGACACTCTTATTTTGAGAGATTATATATTATCATGCTTTGGGTTGACATGCTCTTAACCTCAGGAAATAAAGGGCTCTAAGTGAATCAGGAGTTTGGGGTGAGCATCCTTTTGGTTGTTTGGGGAGGGTGACTCAGGACAGGCAGACACAGTAGATGAACATCATGAAGAATACGAGTGTCTACTGGGGAAAACATCTGATGGCCACGTTACAAAGCTGCCTGTATTGTCTGTTTCTCTGTCATGTTTTCAGGGGAGGGGTTAACCCAACGGATGGAGAGGAACTTGACTTATTGGGTGGGAAGAGTCTGATTTGGTTGAGAATACTTCAACTTAATAACTTGTGTCCTGCTTTGAAAATCAACTTCAAAACAGGCTGGGGGTAGGGGGAGGGAGGGGCATTCATCTTTTGTGTGAAAGGCTTGCAGGGTTATGAGCTCATCACATTAGGAAAAACAAACCCTTTCCAGTTGGAATGGTGAACAAGAAATGCATTTCCTTCAACTTAATGATTTGGCTTCCTGCTAGGACGCTGCCCTGCAGACTCAATCACCCTTCAGAGATATCCTGGAAGAAATGAACAATTAGCTTGATTTTCTGTTGAGTTTGGAGCTCGAGACTCAGTGTGTGATCTATTAAAAACAGGAGATAATTCCTCTTAAACCACGTCCTCGTCTACACGGGAGTCTCACCCGGCAGGTAAGAAATCAGCGGAGGAGTGCAGCCGCCCCATGGGGCCCGGCCGAGCCTCCAGAAACCAAACAATCAGGGCCTCGGACCATGAGGAGGGAACTCCCTCCCGGGGAGCGGCCGAGACCACAGGGTCCACTCCTCGTAGGGAGCGCAGGGAGGAAAACGCCATTCGATTTTTAAAAACTAAACAGAACTGCTCAAATCTGATTAAAGACGGGGTGGCGGCAAACACTGTCAATTGGGGCAATCAGGAGAGCGCACAGGCCTCCACGGAGATGAAGGCAGGAGAGCGGCTTTCAAAGCTGCCGTCTGTCCAGCAGGCTCTCACCTGCCGCTGCTCTACACACACACACAGGAGACAGAATGCAAGGTGGGGACTCACCTGAGCTAGAAAGGACCCTGCACAGAGCCCCCTCAGAGAAGCACCGATTCACCCACGCGAGGATCCAGAAAACAGCGATTTCCACTCGGAAATATCTGTTTCCTTCTGAGTTATTTTAACACAGGAGCTGTAAATACAACCTCCTCCCCCTTTTCCTCCTCCTCCTCCTCCTCCTCCTCCTCCTCCTCCTCCTCCTCCTTCCCCCCTCCCCCCGTCTCCTCTCTCTCTCTCTCTCTCTCTCTCTCTCTCTCTCTCTCTCCCCTTGGGGATGCTGGTTTGAGCTCGCTCTATTCCCTGCAAGTCGGGCTCTGTTTCAGGCTCGCTCATACCGGATGGCCCTCCCGCCCTCCCAGCCCCTCACGCCTCCGGTTCAGCTTCACGTTGAGCGTGGGATCGAAGTGCGTGAGCTTCTTCTCATTCTTCGACTCCGTGGCTGTGGGTGGTAACCCCCGAGCCCGGCCCCACTACTGTGACAGGTACTGGAGTTTCCGCAGTGTGAAGCGGCACACACGTGATGTAGCACGCACATGCCTGTACACGCTTACTCATATTCACTCACCCACGCCTGGGACTAACACTTGTTTTTGATCTTGGGGTGCGTACACTTGCTTGAAGGTGAGCACGGACCCTGCCTTCAGACCTGACCTCCAACCCAGCTGCTGCCTGACCCCAGCGACGCCGATCCCCGGCTTCCCTCCTAAACCCGCCAGGTTGTGAGAGGTAACGCTTATCTCATGACTGATGAGGGCGCATGGATAGTTCATTCCATGGAGGACTAGATAGCTTGATAGTACCATGTACATTTTTAGAAATGTATTTTTACTGATTTCAGAGAGGAAGGGAGAGGGAGAGAAAAACATCAATGATCAGAGAGAATCATGACCAGCTGTCTCCTGCACGCCCCATACTGGGGATCGAGCCCACAACCCGGGCATGTGCCCTTGACTGGAATTGAACCTGGGGCCCTTCAGTCCCCAGGCCGACACTCTACCCACTGAGACAAACTGGCCAGGCCCATGTGCATTTCTGTAGACGAGGCATCACCGACGGGCTCCCAGTCCGGGCCCCACGCGGTGCAGAATGGTGTCCACGAGCGAACACGCCAGGCCACCTGCTCACTGGCACGGCCGACGCCTGGCGCCCGGTTCCCGGGACGGCCCAGAGGGAGCGGAGCCTGCTCTGAGCTCAGGTGACACAGCTGTTCCTCTCGGGTAGGGACAGAGCCTCCTTCGTATTAATGAGACTCCCATTAGGTTGGCGAACCCTCACCGATCGGGGGGGCGTGTGGCCGGGTAACGGGACCAGCACTGGGCTGTTGGCTGCGAGGCGGCCGCCGCCTGAGGCCTCCCCGAGAAGATTTCCTCCTTCCTGTGGGCCGCCCAGCGTCACAGCGCGGGGGCTGTGGAGCCACCTGAGCGGGAACCGATCGTGTCCCTGACACGCTCGTGCTTTTGCGGGAGTGTCGATGCCCACATGGACGGCTGCTGCCCGTTGGATGAACTTCTTCCGGGAGTGGGGTGGGCACCGGGCTGCTCCCTCGCGCCTCTGCTGGCCTAGACGGGGGCGGGGGGGGGCCTTTCTCCGTGTGCGGGGACACGCTTCTGAGATCACCAGGGAGGTGGGGGGAGGACATGATTTTCTGATGCAAATACTGATGTTACAACTTTCCAGGGTCACTCAGGCCCCGCCCCAGCCAGGGCTCCCGTGCCGCTGCCTGTGCCCACAGTTATGCACAGGAGCAGATATGTTCCGTGCTCAATCTCTCCGTGCGCCCCGCCCCAAGCTCTGTTATTCTGCGTCCTGCTTCCGGACCTCAGGCCCTGTTTGTCCCTCCGTTTATTTTGTCCTTCAGGTTCGGCTCCTGAGAGCGATCATGTGACATGTGTCTTCCTCTGACTGGCTCACGTGGTGGCATCGTGCTCTCCAGGCCCCTCCACGCTGTCTCTGAGGGTGAGGACCCGACATCAAATGGTCTCTCAAGGTGGGTGACCCCAGGGGGCTCCCAGATGCCAGCCCCGGAGGCGAGCTGCCCTTCCGGTCCCGCGGTCGCTTCGAGTCTGCCCGTCGGGGAGGACTAGACGGGGCCCACGCCCGCTGCGTCACGGATGGCGGATCTCAGGGGTCGGGCCTCCAGGAGGCCCTGGCTCTGGGCGGATGGGGCCCGTGGGAAGCTGTGCCAAGCAAGCCCAGACCAAACGCAGGACCCGATGCGCCCCTTCGCTCACCCACAAAGCCCGGGACGGCACGTGACTGGGAGAGCGGCTTTGTTTGGCAGCGGGGGGTCCGCCAGGCGCCGTGTGGGGGGTAGCCTCTGCTGGTGTCCATGCCCCCGAAGTGCCCAGGACGCTCCCTCCTCACGCGGATCAGGGTCGGAGGTAACAGTGGGAGGTAACAGTTCCATCATTAAAGGGCCTGGGAAAGCCATGTTCACTCGGGGAAAAATGACAGCGAAGCCATTCTTTGTCTCATCCTGTAACTTTGGTGACAAGCCTTTTTGTTTATTTTCATGAAAACCAGTTTAGTCTTTACCAGCCCGGGCACACGCTTTCCCGAGAAGCCGGGCCGCGCGCCCCCCAAGCCCAGGGTGCCCACGGCAAGCGAGGAGCTGGCTCCGTGACCAAGCGCCTGTGTGACTGGATTCTGAGCGAGCTTTTCTGCGGGGACGCTGCGGGAACTGGCGCCATCGCGGGACAACCGTCAGCCCTGCTGACCTGCCTCACCTTCTGAGATGCTCTCTGCCTGGGGGAGAGGGTTGGCACCCCCTCCCCCAGGGCCCGCCAGCCCCGGCCTGAGGCAGGGACCACAGGCCGGTCCGGGATGCCCAGGGAGGGGGCTGGTTGCGTTGTCATACCTCCTCTTGGCCACGCGTGCCTCCCGCCAGATGTCCCTTTCCCTTAACACGCCGGCTGCCAAGCAGACCATCTGTAAACACGGGAAGTGGCAAAACGGGGGTTCGCACCACAGGGGTGGTTTTGAGGTTCTGCTCTCCCCAGTCCCGAACGTCCCCAGCCACAGCTAGGAGCCCCCGTTCCTCCCTGCCCCCCAGGTTTCCTGGGTGCGGGCGGATGTCGGTTCCATGACCAGCTTTTTAAAATGTTCTTTCTTTAAGAATGTGCACCCGGCTCCGTGGTTGAGCATCGACCCAGGAACCAGGAGGTCACGGTTCGATTCCCAGTCAGGGCACATGCCCGGGTTGCAGGTTCGATCCCCAGTGGGGGGCGTGCAGGAGGCAGCCGACCCATGATCCCCTCTCATCATGGATGTTTCTATCTCCCTCTCCCTTCCTCTCTGGAATCAATAAAAACATATGTATTTTTAAAAAGAATGTGCTCGGGGAGCGTGTGGCGAAGCCGGCACCGCCCCTCGCGAGCTGGGAGGTTAGAGGGGCCGACAGGACAGCGCGGCTCCGGCGGCTGGCGAGCTCCTGTTTGCTCTACATGTGTTTCCTTTTAATTAAAATGTCACTTTTAATTAAAAATGAAATGTCAAGAAGGAAAGCAATTGGCAGCGTCTGCACAATTGCCATGGATGCGAGCAGAACGCGTCGGCAGGGGGAGAAGACGTGGAGAGGGGGACAGGAGCTCGTCCCCATTTCGGTAAAAACTAAAGAAAACCCACGAAGGCGCCTGGAGAGCAGGGCTGCCCTTTGCCGCCTGGGCTCGCCCCACGACCGCTGTGCAGCGCGTTCCATCTTGAAAAGACAGGCCAGGCTATGCGTGAGCGAGGGGTGCGGCGGGTGCCCCGTTCTTCACGAGCACGGACCCACTGAGGGGGAGGAGCAGGTGTGGGGGGCACCCACAAACTGTGCCCCACACCCCCGCTGGCCCTGGATGAACTGACCACCCAGAAGGCAATGCCTTCTCGTTTGATACAGAACTTGCGTTTTGTCCTGAGACCTGCTCTGCTCGAGAAGGTCAATACCGCACCCCCCCCCGCCCCGCCTCGCCCCCGCGCCCGTTATAAGGGAACCTCCCAGGCTAGTCAGTTACTCACAAACCACTGCACGGGTTCGACAGCCCCTTCCCTGGAGAGACCAGCGTGTGGAGGCAGTGGGCGTGCAGCCACCTGCTCAGGGCGGGGAGGCCGAGGGGCTGGGCCTGCTCTCCTCTGAGGCCCCCCCTGCTCTTCCAGGGCCTGGCACACGCCCCCACCCCTCAGCACGCGGCTTCACCTTCCCCCTCTGGGCGTGCTGACTTGAGTTTCTGTGTACCTTCTTTTATATGTAAACTAGAGGCCCAGCGCAGGAAATCGTGTGCGAGTAGTTTGCCTCCGCCTGCCTCAGCTGGCCACCCCACCCATCGCCGTAGCTCCACCCATCGCCGTAGCTCACTGCCCTGCCCTCCATCACTCGTAGCTCTCAGCCTCTAGTAGCTGTACCCGCCCTGCCTGCTGCGAGAGCCGCTGATCGTTTGGTTGTGACGGCGTTACGGGGTGACGGCCACGGGCCTTTTATATAAGAGATATGTATATATATTTATTGGTTTCAGAGAGGAAGGGAGAGGGAGGGAGAAACATCCATGAGGAGAGAGGATCATGGATCAGCCGCCTCCTGCATGCCCCACACTGGGATGGAGCCTGCGACCTGGGCCTGTGTCCTGACCGGGAATCGAACCTCTGGGTTCATAGGTTGATGTTCTCCCAAAGCCACGCCGGCCCGGAGGGTGGCCGTCCTTAACGTCTCCAGCAGGAGATGTTGTCCAGAGGAAGGACAGTCGGGTGTGCGCCCCCGTTCTCGCTGGGTCTACAAGGAGGTGAGGTGCCTCTGTTCCCAAAGCTCAGCCTGAGGAGACAGATGCGGCCCCGTCCGCCCTGTTCGCCGACGCACTGGTGTGCCTGCAGTGCTTCCTGTGGCACAGTCGACAAAGGGGCAGAAAGGGGATGAGACGAATGTTCATTTCCCTGTCTAGCCCCCGACTCTGCGAATATCAGCGATAACCGTGATGCCGCCGCCTTCCCATCTCACGGGTATTTTTGGGCCGTTATCGCTGAGAAGTTATTAAAAAGCCCCCCCAAACCCCCCGCATTTCCTTATCACCATGACAGTCCAGACGTTCCGCTCGTGTCCAATCGGAACCGCGGCTGCTTTATTAACCGCCCTCCGCTGCTGGCGTCTCTGAGGCGGAGAGCAGCGCAGCGTCCTGCACACAAACCCTTTTTGTCCGTGGAGACAGTAATTTCCTGCGGAAAATTTAGTTGAAAAGTTTCATAAACTTGAAGAGAAGAAAGAAACAAACAAACCAGGGCTGTGGTTCGTCGATGCTCATGAAAACATTCTCCCAAAGCTCTGGGCACAACGTGGAGCCACTGGCCTTTCTGCGCGACCAATCCGCTTCCGCCCCCGTTGTCACGCATTGAAATCACGCATTAGCTGCCAGGCGTGGGTAACTGTCTTGAAGGTGGACGAGTTACAGCAACCCCTTTTGGCGTCTCTTCATATCTGGGTTCATCTCTTCCACTATGTTCTGCCATTTTAGTTTACCGTTGTCCCAATCGGAGTGATGACTCATTTCAAATTGATTTGGGGAAGTTGATGCTAAACCGTGGAAACCTGATTATGGTACCCGCGGGGCAGACATCCCGTGGGCACAGAGAGAGGTGCGGTCTCCCAGGGCCACGTGATTTGGTTTCGGGAGCAGGTTCTAAGCAAGGCCTGTGCCCGGCACACACGTCAGAGGCGTCGCTGCCTTCGGTCGTGTCAGGGCGGCAAGCACTTCAGTCGCCGTGACGGCGAACGTCGCTGAAACGGCGAACGTCGTGGGCGATTGGGACTGAAGCTGTTTCCGGGCCGGCGGCACGAGTGGGGCGGGTTGCCTCCTCTCTCTTCGTCCGTCTGTCACGCTGAGGGCGCCCCTGCCCTGGACGTCCTGAGTGGAGGGGTCTCTGGGCAGATGGGCAGAAAGGCGGGAACCCCGCCCGATGGGGGGGGAGTCTTCCATGGCCCCTCGGGGTCTCCCTTCCCCACAAGCGGCCGCCTGGCCTATGGGTGAGCGACATGCTTGAAGCCCTGGGCACGGCTGCCCGGCACACGGTGCCTCCTCCGATCGTCAGAAGAGACTCGTGACGACAGCCCCGACGGGGGCGCTCTGTGTCCCGAACTCAGGTTCCCGCCAGGAAATGGCTCCCGGGAGCCTCAGGCCTCCTGGACGCGGACGGGCAGGTCTGCTTAGGCCTTTGATGATCTGAACACTCAGAGAGGGCTCAGCAGAGGGCAACAGGCTCTTCTCCCCTTTAGGTTCGCTGGTGGGACGCGGGAAGGCGCCCTGGCTGTGGGGGCGGCCGCCCTGCCCCTCCAGGTGTCTCTTCCTCACCAGGCGGCTCCGCGTCCTGGCTGTCCTGCCTTCAGCCCAATCCAATCACTGCCCCCTCTCGGCACAGCTCCCCGGCGCCCCCGTTTGTATGTGGGCTTACGCGTCGGTGTTTATAGTCACACCCGTTCATGGAGCCCCAAGAAGCAAGCGACAAACCAGCGACGTTCCTCGTCACGGGCGACGGTTTTCTTCTGTGCTCACCTCCCTTCCCACGCTCTCCCCGCGCCGGGTCCGAGGCCCGTGTTCCACGCAGGGGGCGTGTGAAAGCAGCCAACGGAAGCTCAGTGTAAAGAACAGAAAGCGCGGCTCTCAGCAGGCGGGAGAGCCACCGAGCAAGACACTGGGGGTGGGGGGTGGGGGTGGGGTGGCGAGAAGCAAGCACACAAACCGGCCAGAGACCTGGAAACCGAACAGAGGCCGCGCTCCAAGTCAGACGTGCACCCATGCCCGCCTGTCCTCAGGGATGCTAGGGAAACGGTTAGTGCTGTTGTCATGGCGACAGAGAACAGCTGGGCTGAAGGCTAAAGGTCTCTCCATAGAGCCCCACGCAAGATCTCCCGTGCGAAAGCGGGTTTTCTAGCCACAATGGAGGCGACGTGTGCTCAGCAGCACCCTGAGCTTCCACACCAGGTCCTTCCAGTTACTCCGACAGACAGAGCGGTGGTGGGAGCGGGCATGGGTGCTCCCACCTCAGGCACCTTATGGACGGGCCCCTCCGCCCTCACGGGAGCACCTGCAAGGACACCCGCTCCTGAGAGACAACATCCGAGTGGGAGCTGTGAGCACGGACAGGTTCCGGCGGCAGCCCGAGCGCCACCCACCCCTCGCCCGGCCAGGCAGGGCCCAACGACTGCATTGGAGGCAGGAACCGGAACTTCCCCCACGAGTGGCCGGGCTGTTCCCAGGCCCGTCGCGGGGTTGGAGGGAAAGGGCGCCCACGTGCCGGCCTCTCCCGGCCCAGGCGGTAGGTGGGTTTCCGACTCCAGTAACGACACTGCTCCGTGGCCTCTTCATCCACAGGCCGCCCGTCCACCTGCTTCTGGCTCCCACGCGGGGCGCTAGGGCTCCCGCCCTCCTCCCGTCCGCCCTCGTCGGTTTCTGTCTGAGTCTCCCCCCCCCTCTCCTCCGTGGGTGTAGCCCAGACACGAGTGTCTCCCCAGCATCACCCCAGATCACTCCGTGGGTCCCCACCCACTGCCCCTCCAGACGTCGAAGTCACCTTTCTCAAACACAGGTCAAACTGCCACCTCTCTTAACATCTTTCAGAGCGTCTCTCCTCACTGTTGAAAATCCGAACTTCTTTTTAAAAAATCACCTGTTTTTCAGTTTTAGAATAAAAGTTATATTTAAGGTGTAGGGTTGGGAGCAGAGCTGAGGTCGTGCCTCGTCCAATCAGGTGAAGGCCTACCTAGAGCAAAAGGCTGCCCTCCCCCAGCAGGAGGCAATTCTGCTTCACCCCGAGTTCACCAACTTCAATGTCCATCTCACCCACAACCCCCCTCAGAGAAACATCTAGAACCAACTTGGTCAAGTAACGCGGGCACTGTGGCTCGGCCACGCTGACACGGAGCGCGCACTACCCCGATGTAGAACACGGAGCCCTGTACAGCCTCGCAGACAAGGGAAGCGCCACTAACCGGGCGCTGGGCTGGTCTACGTCCTCCTGCCGGCAGGAGCCATGCGCGTGTGAGCCGGGGCCCGGGGCGTGGCCTCTCGCGAGGACTTGGGTTCCTTCTCCCTCTAGTCTGTCTCTGCCAGCCACCCACACCAAGTTCAACTACGTGTCCTACAACAACACGGGTAAGAAAGCCTTCTTAGTGCAGAGCAGGCCGCAGGCACAGAGCACGGACGTGTGTGAGGACAAACTGGCGTGAACTCAGGGAGACGGGGCGAGCTCAGGCCCTGCAGCTCCCTCGGCCGTTCCCGAGGGGACGGAAGGCCGGCGCCCCCCTTTCTCAGGGGAGCGTGTGCGGTGGGAACCACGACGCGGGCACCTGTGCTTGTGCGTCTCCTTGTAAAAGCCCCAAAGGGCTGATGGGCCCCCGAGCCCAGCGGTCCCTCACGCCGAGGGAGGGGCGCACGGTGGACGGGCATCCACACGGCCCTGGCACAGTTCTTTGCTGGAGAACGAGAGCTCCTTGCTCATCTGGAGCCAAGTCCAAGAGGTGAGATGGCCCCGCCAGAGGCGTGTGGCCGAGACCGTCACTGCCCCGTTAGGTCTCAGCACACACCCTGGGGGCGGGGGTGGGGTGGGGGAGTCCCGGGGAATTACCCAGAGCGGCTCCAGCTCAGCAGCTCCACGGTTCGCGGCAAAGGAGGCAGCAGAGGACCAGGTGCATACAGAGGCTTGTGAAATTTTATTGGATAGTTTGCGATCACACAGACTCTGTGCCACATGCTCATTCCTAAAACGCGCAGCGTCAAACATTGTATTTTTCGAGACCTCGCGTTTGTCACAGAAACGCGCCACGTGTCCTTCCTAGAGACTTCCTACGTACGAATCCCGTGAAACAGGCTACGACTCAGATCCACGCGTCCTACGCTGCTGCTGGCTGATTATGAAAATAGATGCAAAAATAGAGAAATGCAAAAATAGAGAAATGCAAAAATACGGCTTGGCAATACCAGAAAAATAGATTTCTTTCTTTGATTCCATGACTTCTGAGATTCAATATGAACACTGATGAGCAGCTGCTCCCTAAACACAGATCGCCAACCCCGCTCCTCCCCCCTGACACTGAGCCCGGGGCCGCCGCCCTGCTCCCCCCTGACACTGAGCCCAGGGCCGCCGCCCTGCTCCCCCCTGGCACTGAGCCCGGGACCTCCGCCCTGCTCCCCCCTGGCACTGAGCCCGGGACCTCCGCCCTGCTCCCCCCTGGCACTGAGCCCAGGGCCGCCGCCCTGCTCCCCCCTGGCACTGAGCCCGGGACCTCCACCCTGCTCCCCCCTGACACTGAGCCCGGGACCTCTGCCCTGCTCCCCCCTGGCACTGAGCCCAGGGCCGCCGCCCTGTCAGCTGGGTGCAGGCATCCCTAAGTGCTCTGCGGAAGGTGATCATGACACGGGGCGGAGCGGGTGTCACCAGAGCGCCACCCCAACACTGTATTTTGCTGGGAACGTAGTTTAAGTATTTAAAGAAGAAAGTCCCGGGGATTCACTGACTGTCTCAGGCCTGAGCAGCGAATAGCCGACTGGCGTGAACCGTTAAAATCCCCCCTGCCTTCCGGCGCAGCCCCCAGGGGAGCGATTCCCGCAAGGGGGGGCCATTGCACAATTGTGCAAACCGCCTTTCGCGGTGTTTCCCTGCCACGGCAAAAAATCTATTTGACTTTCTTCATCTGTGCTTTCTGGAGCTAGTTATGTGTGCTGAGGCACAGTGTTAAAATTAAGTGCAATTTTTTAATTATAAAATGTTTCCTTGGAAACTACTCATGTGTTAAATCATACTTTGTCCTCAAATCCTTAATGTCACCCACAATTAGCCGTCACGGAGCACAGCCCAGGGCAGTTTGGAAACGGTGGCAACATTGCCACCAAACCCAAATATTTTGCACCATGAATGGCGGTGGGGTGACCACCCAACTGACCGCTACCCTGTGATTTAGCAACTGTCCTCAAAGGAGAATTACTCAGTTAGGATCGTTCATCAAATGGCGCCTGGTAGCAGGCTTTTTTTTTTTTTTTTTAAATATATATATATAATATATAATTTAGAAATTGATTCAGAGATGCAATGTTTATCTAGAAATTATGTATCTGTTTTCCTGTTGAAAGGGCTGGACCGAGCCACCGCACAGAGAGATCAGCATGCGGGGTGGCCTCGGAGGCCACAGATGGCCCCGCAATCACCTTAGCGCACGGGCTGCACGGCCAGGGGCAGGCCTCGCTTTGGCACGTAAGGGGTTGTCCTGGCAACCATGCGGATGCAGTCGACGATGGGGCAGACGCTGAGGCACAGGGTGCAGCCTGTGCAGGCGTCCCCCACGCTGGGCAGGTGGGTCTCGGGGTCAAACTGGATGGCCTGCGAACAGAAAGAGAGACCGTCGCTGACACTGCCCCCCTCCCCCCCCAGGTGAGGGATGCCCCTCCCTCCCGGCCCATAGGCTCTCCGCCCTGCAGCCAGCTAAGCCCAGGCTGGTGCAGCCATGGCAACAGTTGCGCTGCCCGCGAGGAGGGGAGAGGAGGGAGAAAGGCACAGAAAAGAAAGCCTTTCACGTTAGAGACGGACGTTCAACCTTCCTGAGAGGCTCTGCTTGTGTCGTGTGGCGACACGGCTGCTCTGTCCCGTGTGGGAGCAGGGCTCGGCCTTCCTGCCGTCTGACCCCGCGGACGGTCTCCGGCCCGGGGAGCGGAGGCACGGGTTGGATTCTGACTTTCGGGGGCAGTTTTTAGAAGAAAACAGGAGGGAAAGGGCGAGCTAAGGAGCCGGGTCGGAGGTCTGGGGATCCCCCGGCAGAGTGTAGGCTCTGCCCCACCCGCAGGGGAGGAAGCACGGAGGCCGGGGCCCGGGCCACTGGCTGCCAGGCACCCCTCCCCCTGTCACTGTCCAGCTGGGAACCGGTCAGGACTTGGGGGAATTTGATAACTTTTAAAAATTTTTATTGATTTCAGAGAGGAAGGGAGAAGAAGGGAGAAACATCCATGATGAGAGAGAATCATGGACCGGCTGCCTCCTGCACGCCCCACACTGGGGATGGAGCCCACGACCCGGGCCTGTGCCCTGACCGGGAATGAGCCGTGACCTCCTGGTTCACAGGTCGATGCTCAGCCCCCGAGCCCCGGGGCCGGGCGGGGCAGCCTCACCTGGTAGCCGGAGTCGTTGCAGGTCATGTAGCACTTGCCGCAGTTGATGCACATGTCCTCGTCGATCAGGGCCACCACCTGCTCCTCGATGCTCAGGTCCCCGAAGGTGCCCAGGTACTGCAGGGTCCTCCCGATGACATCCTGCAAGATGCACACGGAGTCACCACGGCGCCCGTGGAAATCGTCACCTGAGTCACGGACGCCAGTCCACACACCCTCTGAAACCCACGCTGTCTCCTGTCAGGGAGCGCAGGCGCCCTTGCCACCATGCGGCTGCCTGCCTGTCGGTGGCCCCAGGCGTCCAGGTCGGTATCTCCATCCCCAGCTGCCCTCCCCGTCCCAGGGGCACCCTCAGGGCCTTCCCACCAATGGGACCCTCGGTTTCATCAATCACTCAAGGTGGCGTCGATGCCAAGAAACAGGGGCTTCTGACCTCCCTGCACCGGGGAGCAGGGCGAGGCCGCTCCCAGCACCGAGCCCTGGACGTCGAGCACTAGGAGCGTTGCATCCGCTTCTCCCCCTTCTGTCTCCTGGGCTGCGGCTGCGCCATGTCTGAGTCCTGCACCTGCCACAACTGCGGAAGCCCTCCCAGGAGCAGGGCGATCGTCCCTCCCCCTCGGCCCCTCCTGTGAGGCGGCAGAGAGCGTGCGAGGGCCCAGGGTGGAGCCCGGCTTTGCAATGCGACCCGGGCCTGGCTGTGTGACCTTGGGCAAGTGACTGAACCTCTCTGTGCGTCCATTACTCATCAGTGAGCGAGGAACAGTATAGGCACCTGCTACCGATGGGGTTGCTGTGAGAATTACAGCTCACGCACAGGCTCGGGGACCGGGCCTGAAACCTCCTAAGGACTCAGTAACTACTCGCTCTTATCACTAACCTCTGCTTAATGAGCACCAGGTATTAAACCCGCATTAGATGCTGCATCTCCGTGGAGCTTCCACCTGAGCCGCGCAGAGCTGCTCGCCCCACCCCGGTCCCGGAGTGTTTCGTGCGCACGTGATCGGATGTGAGTGCCTCCTAACACCCCTCCTCCCTGTCCGACCGCAGGCCCAGCAGGAGATCCTTTCTTTGTAAAATTCACGCTGTGCTCCCAGCTCCTCGTGCCACACAGTGTGTGAGTAACACGTGTGAGCTGGTGCCCGTGTGGCTCAGTGGTTGAGTGTCGACCTCTGAACCAGGGGCTCACGGTTCGATTCCCGGTCAGGGCACAGGCCAGGTTGTGGGCTCGATCCCCAGTGTGGGGCGTGCAGGAGGCAGCTGGTCAGTGCCTCTCTCTCATCGATGTTTTCACTCTCTACCCCCTCCCTTCGTCTCTCTCTAAAAAAAATAAAAGGGATTATGGACTCTAAAAAATAAAAATAAATAAATAAATAAATAAAAGGGATTAAAAAAAAAAAAAGAAAGCGAGAGGCCTGGGGAGGGATTGGTGGGTGGGATGAGGAAGAGGATGGAATTGGGGCCGAGTTTCAGCTCCTGGCTCAGGAAGGAGGCGGGTGGGGGCTCCCCACGGAGACACCGGACTGGGGGGAGAAGGGGTTCGGGAGGAGTGACAAGCAGCTTCGTTTAGGTCCCATGACCCGTGGGCTCCGTGCGGCCCCGCAGGTGAGGTGACACATCGGAACAGCACGGAGACATGGGCGAACAGTGCACACGGACAGACAGGCCTGTGTGCTGTGGCTCTTTACCTTGATGGCGGGAACGGGCTTCGTGGGCGCAAAGCGCTGTCTCTGGAGGGGCTGACAAGCCTCGTCCTCTCCTTTCGGCTTCAGCTTGCTCTCCGCTATGATCTTCTTGCGTTGCTCCAGGTACGGCCCAAAGCTTGGCAGTTTCTATAAGGAAAACACACACACACGAGAAAGCGTGTGAGCCCGTGGAAGAGAGCGGTGCGAGGACGTGAACCCGGACGTCACCAACACGCCGCGGTGGGGCTGAGACCGTCTCGCGTGCACCGTGCAAGGCCCTCATGCCTGGACCATGAGCTTCTGGCCCCAGATTCTGCTCATTATTCAAAAGAACCCAAGGGCACCGTCCTCCTACCGAGCACGTGTATCTCAGACACGCGCACACACACACACACACACACACACGTTTGTTAACATACCTTCCTCCATGGAACAGAGTTCGCAATGGGGACGATCCACCCACGTAAAACCCTCGCTGCTAAGGAGACGTGCGTGTGGGGTGCCCAGGCAGAAGGTGGAACTGCCGACACCTTTTCCCTCTTCATCCCGCACCCCCTCCCCCCATTTTGATTATTCTTTATCCAAAGGGAGAGAAATAAAGTAGCTGAATGGAAACCAGGATGCCTTCAAGTGGTCCCAGGGATGGGATAATGATATTAACAACACGGTCTCTCTTGGTTCTGAACAGAACATCACCTCTGTGAGGACCCCTGGCTGACGCTGTCTGTAAGTTTCTGCAGCGGTCGGCCACATTGGCCGTGTCTGCGCTACACAGCCTCTCCATGGCTCAGAGTTACGTGCTTGTTTTTTAAAAATCTTTTTAAATTGATTTCAGAGAGTAAGGGAGAGGGAGACAGAGAGAGAGAGACATCAATGATGAGAATCATGGATCAGCTGCCTCCTGCATGCCCCACACTGGGGATGGAGTCCGCAACCCAGGCATATGCAAAAACATCCCTTCCTCTCTCTCCAAAAAGCAATAAGACTATTTTCAAAAAAGAATGTTTCAAACCTAATAACTGACTTGTTTGGGGACCGCCCCCCCACACACACACAACGTATTTGCATATGACTTAGTTACATTGTTTATCTTTTGCCATCCATTCAACAAACTAGAGGCCCAGTGCACAAAATCATGAATGGGTAGGGTCCCTCATGGCTGCCAGCTGCCGGCCAGGGCCTTCCTTTGTCCTGCATTGCCCCCTGGTGATCAGCACACGTCATAGTGAGTGATCGAACTCCCGAGGGGACACTTTGCATATTAGGCTTTTATATATATACTAGAGGCCCGGTGCATGAAATTCATGCTGGGGTGGGTGGGGGTGGGGGGGTGGGTGGGAGCAGTGTCCCTCAGCCCGGCCTGCGCCCTCTCCAATCCAGGACCCCTCAGGGGATGTCTGACTGCCGGTTTAGTCGGACATCCCTCTTGCAATCTTGGACTGCTGGCTCCTAACCACTCATCTGCCTGCCTGCCTGATGACCCCTAACCACTCTGCATGCCTGTCTGATTGCCTCTAACTGCTCCCCTGCCGGCCTGATTGCCCACAACTTCCCTCCCCTGCTGGCCATCTTTGACCACATGGGGGTGGCCATCTTGTGCGAGGGTGTGACGTTCAATTTGCATATCACCTCTTTATTATATAGGATATATACTAGAGGCCCAGCGCAAAATTGTGTGGCCCCACCCACCCGACTCATCTTACTGCGCCCAACCACCCACCACCCCACCTGCCAGCCTTGCTGCAACCGGAGCCTGTGGGCTGCGGGGGAGGGACTGAGAGATGCTCCATGCACTTCATGGTGACTGGTCGTTTGGTTGTTTTGGTTGTGATGCCTCTGGCCTTTTATTATTATGATATGCATACATAATATGTATTTATATTTCTATTAACTACAGAAATGTGATAAATTCTCTGTGTGTATAAGTGAATAAATATGTGTGTGTATATATATGCGTGTATTTAAATATATTTTTACTGATTTCAGAGAGGAAGGGAGAGGGAGAGATAGAAACATTAATGATGCGAGGCAATCATGGATCGGCTGCCTCCTGCACGCCCTCTACTGGGGATCGAGCCCACAACCCGGGCCTGTGCCCTGACTGAGAATCTAACCCTGACCTCCTGGTTCACAGGTTGACGCTCAACCACTGAGCCATGCCCGCTGGGCAATTATATTTTGGTCTAAGAAGAGTGTGGCTATTGTAGAGACCAGTGGATGGTCCTTTTGTGGCTTCTTTTTTGTGCCATTGACTAACTTTTTAGTCCTCAATTGTGCTGATTAGTAAAGTAAATAGAACGCTACCTATGTCCCCAATATTTTCCTTCAATTCTGGGCTATAGTTAGAGCAGACGACACTCTATGATCTTCAAAGTAAAGGTGGACATACCATGGGCCAGGGACTAGCGAGACATTGTCCTGACACATCATTTAAGTTTTAAAGGTAAAAACCTCAGCTCCCAGCTGATGAAATGCTGACTAATCTTTTTTTAATGCTAAGAATAACACTGCAGGTCCCCATCGGAGTTCTGAAAACTTGGTGTTTTTAGATATCAGCGACATATCTGCTTCCCAGACCAGTCAGTGGTGAGATATACACACACAGAGTTTACCATGCTTCTATAGTTAAAATTTATTTTTCTAATAAATTCTGCTTTAACATTAAGGCTGGGGTTTGCCGAGTTCATTGCCACTAGGCCCTTTATTATTTTCTGAAATTGGTACCATCAAGTGAATTTAAGGAAACCAGTAAAAAATTTAACTGAATAGGCTTTGAAATATCGTACCTTCCACAGCCCAGAGGACTTTCTTACGTCCTAAATCCGATAAACAAAGCAAATCTATGAAGAAAAATATATATGCTTCTTGACATCACATTTATATACTGGCTTATTTATGAAATTCTTCTTTATTGGCCCTTTCGAATGTAAGAAAATCAACTATCCAGAGGCCCTAAAATGGATCAGAGCATTTATTAACTGAGGAAATGTACATGAATGCATAGCAACAATTACTCTGGTGGTTTTTTATTCCTTCATTCATCTTCCCCTACTTTTCCTAGTTCAGTTCCCATCGAATCTGCAGGAGACTTTTAGAAAACAGCCTCATGGCCCCCTAAGCGTCCAATTTCCAAGGGGTCAGGAACCTGTTTCCCATCGGCTGGGAGCTTTCAAAGGCGCTTTCAGTGTCCAGCGACCACGTCCCAGCCTGGATGAAGGACGCGAGCGAGGTAGGGGATACAGGACCACACGTGGACGCAGTGTGCGTGGTCCCGCCGACCCTCTGGGGGACGTGGGCTGCACGCTGCGGTGGCCTGGCTGACCCTGTCCCTCAGTGAGTGTGGCAATGGAAACTGGGACAGATGGCCCGTCAGTAATAAGGAACTTGTTGTTTTTTAAATATGTTTTTATTGCTTTCAGAGAGGAAGGGAGAAGGAGAGAGAGATAGAAACATCAATGAGAGAGAAACATCATCAATTGGCTGCCTCCCGCATGCCCACACTAGGGATCGAGCCTGCAGCCTAGGCATGTGCCCTGACTGGGAATGGAACCAGTGGCCTCTTGGTTCAAGGGTCAATGTTCAACCACTGGCCACTCCGGTCGGGAAGACTGCATTCGCTTTGTTCACATTTTACTCCTCGGATGGGCTGGGTTTTAGGGTGACAAGGTGTTAAGCATTTTTGTTGACCATGTATTTGTACACAGGAGCTGCTCAGAGAGGTGTTACTGATGCTGGTGGAGACTGAGTTAGTTGGGGCCTCTCTGGGGGAGTCACTGGGGCGGCTGCTGGCCAAGGCGATGCGCTCTCCGGGGGGGTAGGGAAGAGCTGGTCGGCCTCGGGGGCGCCACCTGGTGATCATGCGGCAGCGACCCGCCCTCGCGCATTCGGCCAGGTGGCTGACGTGGTTAGGTGCACCCCCCACTCACAACAGAGGCTGCAGTCACCCAGTAAAGCCCACGTGACTCCACACTGACGCTTGTCAGGAAGAAATCGGCCGCCATGGCATATTTCTTCTTAAACTCTGTGGATTCACAACTATTATTCAAAGTGTAATTTCCCCAGAGGGCTCCACGTGGGAAGCCTGGAATGCCGGCGTCCCCGTCCTGGCGTGAGCCAGCCTGGGGCTCGGTGCCCCGCGGTTCCCGTGCCCTGCACCCTCCCCCTCTGTCCTCATCTCCCAATCACAGCTGGATCAAGCACATGGGGTTCTTAGGGAGCCACAGATTATGTTTTATTCTTCTGAAAAGCAGGTCATAAAAGTAAAGATATTCTCAAGGTAGTTTCACAAGGTGAACCTTTCAAAGAAAAACCCAAACACTATGAAAACCCTCCGAACGTAACTTCCAAGTAATGAAACAGTGCCCAACCCGACGACTTGGTTTTTACTCACGGATTCAAAAAAATCTCAGGCTTCCGGTATTTAAGATTCTCTCCCTCTGACTTAAATGGAACCAACTGAGACATCTTTGGTCTTAATGTTATTCCCTCCACAGCTGACACCCAAAGCTTCTGAAAACGGAAGTCACAACAACCCCTCCGTGTAAGGCTGCTTCCTCTCGGCCGCCGTGGACATTCCACTCCGCGGCACTTGGGCAAAGAGGACATCCTTAACCAGTGAGTGAAGGCTGCTTTCCCGTGCTGTCCACAGACTGTCCCAGTGAGTGCCGGCCTGTCCCTCTAATGCAGCGGTTCTCAACCTCTGGGTTGTGACCTCTTTGGGGGTCGAACGACCCTTTCACAGGGGTCGCCTAAGACCATCGGAAAACACATGTATAATTACATAGTTTTTGTGATTAATCACTATGCTTTATGTTCAATTTGTAACAATGAAAATACATCCTGCATATCAGATATTTACATGACGATCCATAACAGTAGCAGAATTACAGTGATGAAGTAGCCATGAAAATAATTTTATGGTTGGGTCACCACAACATGAGGAACTGTATTAAAGGGTCGTGGCATCAGGAAGGTTGAGAACCACTGCTCTAATGAGTGTCTTATCTCAGTCACAGGCTTTCCTTTCATGACAACCATCAATCCTGCTGTAATCCTCTGACTATCAAATCCCAACAGGTATTGTCACAAGATAAACGTCCAATAAAGAAGCATCTCAGGCATGGCCGGTGCGGCTCGGTGTTTGAGCATCGACCTAGGAACCAGGAGGTCAGGGTTCGATTCCCGGTCAGGGCACAGGCCCGGGTTGTACACTCCATCCCCAGTGTAGGGCCTGCAGGAGGCAGCCGATCCATGATTCTCTCTCATCATTGATGTTTCTGTCTCTCCCTCTCCCTCTCCCTTCCTTTCTGAAATGAATAAAAATACATATATATATATTTTTTTTTTAAATAAGCATCTCAGGATAAGTCCAGGGGTGGGTTCTGACTCCCTGATCCCAGAAAATACTCCAGGATGTTAAGACCTTTGCTAATCCAAGTGAGTGCTTGAGGCAAAAGGACAAGAAGAAGGTGCGTCCTTCCTGCAGACACACAGGCGGTGCCTGTCCCCCAGCCCCACGCGGAGACAGAGACCCTTTCACTTTCTGGGCAACCGAGTGGAACCCTATCAGCTGGAAGATGAGGCCACGGCACTGCCGCGCTCCAGCCATGAGGGGAGCCGCGGCCCGCACGGGAAGGAGGAGAGGTGCTGGTCACCCCGCACAAGAAGCCGTGTTGACGTTTCTGCGTGTTCAGGCTGTCCCTGGCTGGTGGCCCTGGGAGACGGAACGGCAGCACTCACAATCTCTCCTGTTGGCTTTTTAATTTTTTGGAAGACCGACCGCTGGATACGTAACAACCAGCAAGTTTGTTTTTGCAACTTGCAATGTTTTCATTTCTGCAACATATAGACTGAAATAAAGGGGGAAAATTTCCTGAGTGGCAAGATGGTTGGGATTTTCCTTGAGATTCTCATGATCACTTCTTCCCACACGGGCCATCTGAGGGGCAGCAAAGCATCAAGTATTCAGTCTCGGGCTGTGCTCTGGGCTGTGGGTAGACCAGAAGGACAGAGGGTGCGGTGTGGCCGTCAGGAGTGAGAAGTGAAGGGTTTGGATGAGTTACCACTTCCTTACAAATCACATTCTTATTCATCCCACGGACCTGCCCGAATGACACCAGTCCTGCCACTAAATTTAGCCAATGAAACAGCTCGCCCTTCCATGTGGCGGCTGAGATCGGTGACGTGGCCCTGGCAGGTTTGGCTCCATGGATAGAGTATTTGACTGAAGGGTCTCAGGTTAATTCTGGTCAAGGGCACGTACCTCGGTTACAAACTCAATCCCCAGCCCTGGTCAAGGTGCGTGCGGGAGGCAACCAATCCATGTGAATCTCTCACACATTGATGTTTCTCTCTCTCTCCCTTCACTCTCTCTAAAAAATCAATGGAGGCATATCCTCAGGTGAGAATTAACGCCGACAACAACAGGAGATGGGAGACGCCGAGGGGAGGAGGATGTGCAGAGAGAGGTGAGCGTGGCCCCGGGGGGCGTGGTGGTGGGGTAAGCGTGCGCCCTTCATAGGAGAAGATGTAAAAAAAACAACAACGAAGCATCAGAATTGCGCAATTTATCCTTGCTAGCGTGCTGCCGTGCGCGGTAATTAAATATGAAAACCCAAATTTGTCTGTGTTCGCCTGTCATTAATTTAACAGGGAGCGCACATGTTCTCGCCTCATGGCTGATGTCTCCCCCTCCGTGGGCAGCATGTTAAAATGTGTATTAGCCTCGAGGTGCAGAAACACAAAATAACAGACCAAAGGTTCCGGCCTGTGGAGGGGAGGGAACCGCCCCGCCTGGAGGTGTGGGGCGCCGCGATGCAGGGGGCGCACTCGGCCTCATCAGGCGGCTCTCCCGCTGTCCCTGGTGCCGCCTGAGGGCAGCCTTTGTTGTGTCACAATTCCTTCCGCATGCGTTCCTTCCAGCGACAGAACCGGTGAACTGTGGCCGTTTTAATGAGGGGCGGGCTGGGGAGCACAATCGGGGAGCCACGTGGGCCGGGCAGCCAGCACAGTGAGACACTGTCGCAGCCACAGAGGCGTCAGGCTGTCTGTGGAAGGCGTTCTCAGCAGCACTCAGCCATGCACCCTCCCTCCGCACCTGCCTGCGCCCTCCCTCCGCACCTGCCTGCAAGGCAGCTATAATGATGGCCCAGGGGAAGCTGTCCGCTTTCCTGAGGGAACAAACCAGAGCCCAGGACACAATGACGTAGTTTTGGGGTGGCGAGGGGAGCACCACTTGAGTTTTTAAAAAACTCTCTCGCACCAGGCGTGGTGCTCCCGGCCTGGTGAGCAGCGCGGTGCCAACCTGCACACCAGCTGGTACCAGGTGTGCCCACAGCTGAGGACCCCACCCTCCGACTCCAGGCTGACAGGGCGTCTCGTGCAGAACTCCCAGAGACAAGAAACCCAGACTACGAAAGCTCTCCATGACCCGCTCAGGCGCCACCCTTTCCTACTCCTCGCGTCCTCGGGGGGTGGGGGGGTGGGGTGGGTGGGGGTGGGTGTTTCCCAGGGCTGTGTGTGTTCTTGGTCTGTCTGTTGGCGGGTCTGCTTCTTAGGTGAACCCGGAACATCAGGGAGGCAGGTGGGGTGGGACACACCCTCTGCCCTACGAGCTGGTTTTAAGAAGATTAGTCGACAATACTGTTGAGGCTTCCACTGGACAGACATGGTCCTTAGGAAGCAGTGACCTCCTGAGCCAGGACTCTGCTGCGAGTGAAGGGAGAGGCAGGAATTATGGGCACAGAAACGTCCGTCACAGCAAACTAGCCTGCACCCGCCGGAGGTCCTTGGATTGGGGACGGGGGGAGGCGGCTGGCCATGCCCACAGCGCTAAGGATGGTGCATTCTGCTACGTGAGGCCGTCTGTATGGAAAGTGAGGGTTTGGTTTTGTTTTCTTGCCTCTCTCCAATGGACTCTCCACAAAGTTGCGCCACAAGTACACTGATTGTGGAGGACGATCTCAGGAGCCATCCACTCTCGTGGCCACTCATTCAAATGAGTCTCACTGAGCCCCGGGGAACAGAGATGCATGAGGGCACAGCACGCGAGGTGTGCGTCATCATGGCATGAGGGGAAGATGCCTAGAGACCAGGACCAGCTGACACCCACCCACGGGTGTGCACCCAGGGGACCTACTGTGGGTGTAGCTCAGATGCTCTCTGTCCAAAGGAGAGCAGTCACCTCGCTGGGGGACGGAGCACAGCCTCCTGAAGGAGGCAGCGCCTCTGGGAGAATCAGAACAAGCATGCAGGCAGGGGGACTAGTCGGGGAGCTGACTGCCACAGCAAGAGGTTGGGGCTGTGTAAGGAGAGGGTCACGCCGTCAGGGACCATGTGACTCAGAGAGAAACCCACACGCAGGAAACAACACAGGGACGATGGGGGAAGGGGTCCGGGAGGCCACCTAGGTGCCAGACACAGGAATTCCTCACATCCGCCACCCACGTGGCGTCCAAGGCTCTGAGCTCCCGCCATCCCCTCTGCCCCGTCTGGACGTGAATCGTCCCTCTGTCCCGCATCCACCCCATAGATGCTCCCCCCCAATCAGGCACTCAGTGGAGGTGTCACAGGGCCCCTATTCAGGTCCCCCTTTTACCTAATCATGGCCCCAAAGCACAAGAGGAGTGATGCTGCCACCAAGAAGCCAGTGAGTGCCTGGCTGGCATGACTCAGTGGTTGCACATCGACCTTTGAACCAACCAGGAGGTCACGGTTCGATTCCCGGTCAGGGCACAGGCCCGGGTTGTGGGCTTGACTCCCCAGCGTGGGGCGTGCAGGAGGCAGCTGATCCATGATTCTCTCTCATCACTGATGTTTCTCTCTCTCTCTCCCTTTCCCTTCCTCTCTGAAATAAAAAAAATTTCTATATAAAAGGCTATTATGCAAATCAACCAAATGGCAGAATGACGGGTTGCTATGTGGGCCTAAGCCGTCAGTCAGACATCCCCTGAGGATTTCCAGATGGCAAGAGGGTGCAGGCCGGACTGAGGGACCCCTTCACCCCAAGTGCATGAATTTTGTGCACCAGGCCTCTAGTATATATATTTAGAAAGAAGCCATTAAGTGCTTTAAGTGAAAGTTATGTGTTTTGAGGAAAAACACAGCCTAGGTAGGGACTGGTACCACCCGTGGTTTCAGACATCCCCTGGGGGTCTCAGAACAGATCCCCACAGAGACAGGGAGGATGATACAATCTGCTGTGGTTCCCTGTGACAGTTCTGTGACGTCGCTGGGGGAGATTTAGTTGTCTCCATTCTCCCATGAGGAAGCGGAGGCTCAGACAGATGTGCTGCGGCCGTGCCATCAGCTGGCTGCAGGCAGGGTCAGCATCCAGGTCCCCAGATCCCTGCTCCAGGCCACTGTTCTGTATTTAACAAGCACAGCAGGGATGCAGTGCGTTTTAGAGTAAAGACTTTCTAAGGAACGTCCTCGGTTACCCCATGAAAGGACTTCACAGCAAGAAGGGAATTCATGAAGCTGCACGTCAGCTTCTTACCTGAATCTGCCTGGTGTTACCTACAGAGACCTCCTCAGCCTTTCCCACCAAAAGGAAGAGGAGCCCGGCGGGCGTGGCTCCGTGGATGAGCGTCGACCCATGAACCAGGAGGTCAGGGTTCCATTCCTGGTAGGGCACAGGCCCGGGTTGCGGGCTCGATCCCCAGTAGTGGCGCGGGGTGGGTGTGTGAGAGTGTGTGTGAGAGAGAGTGTGTGTGTGTGTGTGTGTGTGTATGCAGGAGGCAGCCAATCCATGATTCTCATCATTATTGATGTTTCTATCTCTCTCTCCCTTCTTCTCTCTATTAAAATAAAAACATATTTTAAAGACAGAAGTGGAGTAAATCAGTTTTTGCCACTTGAGGAGTGACTTTCTCCAGCCTGATCTGATATTATGGGCACAGTATTAATTACAGTGCTCAATCACTGAGCCACGCCAGTCGGGCATATTTAGGTAATTTTTGTTGTTTTCCCGCCGATCAAGTAGGATTTTAAGTGTATCGCGTCTTGTTGCTACCCACCCCCGCTTGGAGGCCCTCCTAGCTCCTCTAATGCAAGGTCCCTTCCCCTGCCCCTCGGCCATGAACTTAAAACGACCCTAAAACACTGCAAAGCACCGGAGGAGTTCATTTCTTAAAAGGCGCCCCGCGGAGCAGCCTGGAGCCAGGTGGAGGGCTCTGTAAGCAGCCTGTGCTCATCTTGCTTTAATGCTGACTGTCCTCGCATAGGGGCAGCCGTAGGCCTGGTCCCCGAGTGGCTGGCAGCTCAGTGGGGGAGGGCTGGTAACACCCTGGTTTTTTATTTCTATATTTTGCATGACTACGGTAATAAAATGAGTCTGGAGCCTACAGCACAGAACTGCCCTGCAGAAGAACGGGGTCACAGCGATCCTGCATCCAACACCCCCAGAGCGTCCTTATCATGTTGGGGGACAATATGGAGCCGGGGGTGACACGCGGGGTTGGGGGCTGCCCGCTGCAAAACAGGGTGAGGGCAGCGCTGAGGGCCTGTCGGGCAGGAGCTGAATTAGACTGGGCTGTTCTCAGACCTGGTCACGAAGTGGGGTTCGCAGTGACAGGCGATGCCCAATGTGGGGGCACGCGTATGTGGTCGGGACAGCGGAGCCCGGACGCAGGCGGGGTGCTGCTGGCCGACCCGTGGGATGTGGAGTGATATCTGGGACATGTTTTCCCATTTGACTTGACCATCTTCTCCCAATTTCATGCTTCCTTTAACCCAAGGCTTTTCACGTTTCATATTTCCACGTGTTGTCGCGTGTGTGACCCATGGAACAGACTGTCAAACCTCAGAGGGACAGCAGAGAGGGTGGGCAGGAAGAGATCAACCAATAAACGTGTACGCGTATACGCACCACCTGTGGGCACAGACAATGGGGTGGGGAAGGCCTGGGGCGGGGGCGGGCAGCCTGGGAGAGGTGGGGTGGGGGGGAAAGGGGACAGTGTGATACTTACAACAATAAAGATTAAAAAAAATTCAATCACAGTTGACCTTCGCTCAACAACAGAAAAGAAAGCGTCAGGAAAGTATTGGTCTTGTTTGGATCAGGGTGGGCAGGACACGGGGTCAGGAGCCCAGCCCGCCTGGGACAGTCCACCGCCATCAGTGCGAGGGACCATCAGTGCGAGGGCTGATCTGGGAGCCGCGGCAAGGCCAGCTGCACTCCCAGAGGTGCGGGCCCAGCTGATCTACAAGCCCCTCCTTGGAAGCCAACGAAGGACCCATCACACTTCCCGCCCCGAGAAGCAGCTTTGCACTTGCAGGGGTGCCGGTCCCTCTCCGCCTCTCCCCTCAGGGCGCCAGATGTTGCCGTCTCTGCCTCACCTGCTCCAAAGCCCGGCCGCCCCCCCATGCAGAGCAGGGCCCCACGTTGGCAGAGGGAGCGCGTCTGTTTATGCCTCAAGCCGTCCATTTCCTTAAACCCGGTTTCCAGCCAAGAGTTTATCTGGGTAACCGGTGACTCACTCCTCACTCCCGGCGGCTGCACTCACAAGGCCCTCCGCCCCCCAGGCTGCCTTATTCAAAGTGACTGGGGCATCAGTAGGGTCTCAGCGTGTCTTGCAGGGCAGGCCTCACTCTGTCCCTAGACGCACTCCCAAATGCTCGTCCTCCGGTTCCTTCCCGAGTTAGATGTTTACTTAAAAAGTGAATGTAATGCGTTTATGTCTATTACACGCAGGGCAATGCACAGACTGGGAGGACACCGCTGGGAGAGCTTGGACAGATAGAGAGAGCCGTGAAGCTGTCCCCCTAATGAAGGTGCGGGTGCTTTCATCACTCCCGAAGTCCCCTCTCGCCTTCTTCCGTCAGTCTCGGCTGCTCACGGCTGTGATCTGGAATGCCATAGATTTGTTTTCCCGGTACTTAAACTCCACGTGCAGGGAGTGAGTTAGTGACTACTCTTGTGTGTCTGCCTCCTTTCCCTCAACACGTTTCTAAAATTCATCCACCTCTCACTTGACGGAGATGTGTTTTTATTTCCCTTGGATCAATACCTGGGAGTGGAAGTGTTGGGTCTTAGAAAAAAACGTGCAGAAGAATTTTTCAGAGGGTTCTTCCCGTCTCCATGAGGGAACTTAGCCAAAGGGATGCGGGCGGAGCTGGGGCCAGGGAGTGAGTGCGCGAGCGCCTGTCCTTTGGCACCACCCGTGTCCCTTAATCAACGGTCTCTCTCAACAAGGACGCTTCTCTAGACCTGGACTCCGACCTCACCAGCCAATGGCTTCCTCTCAGCCCAGGGACATTCTCCGTGACGCGCACTGGGACCAAGTGCGTCTCATTCATGGATTCCAAGTGGGAACACACACCACGGCCCAGCCCCGAGGGCGCAGGCTACGCGCCTGCCCTTCCGCACGCCTGCTGCCCGGCTGAGTGTCCCACGCACCGCGCTCAGAAGCAGGATCAGATTTGGGAGCATCTGCCGCGGCCTGGAGCCCGCCTTCCCCTGCACTGGGCTTCCAGCTCACTAGAGCTCCCGGCGCAATCCTGCCACACGTGGCGGTGTCACCGAACAGACACCCGCCGGGCCGTCGGGAGTAGCATCCATCTCAGTGGAAAACGTTTCGGCTTTCTTGGCATCGACACCAGAAGAATTTAATTAACCCCCCAAAACGTCAGAGATAAAGGCTCATGCCTGTGAGCAGGGAGACACGGGAGAGTGGGGGTGCGAGGGGAGGAGTGACTGTGGGTACCTGCCTAACCTCCCGCGCCTCCGCTGACACCTCCCCCACCTGCCGTGAAACCTCTGCTCGCTGGGTGGCCCCTAGGGAGACGAGGAGGTGGCGGTGGCCACGGCTGCTGTCACAGCCCCTGGCTCCCCTGTAAGGTGAGGTCAGCTTCCTGCCGGCCCTCAGCTCCTGCCCAGCTGCGCTCGCCGTTCCAGGAGGTGGGTCTGGGAGACCGGGGCCAGTGAGTGCCGTGGGCAGGGACACGGCGTTGGCCCCGTGCTGCTGTGATGTGAGGAAGCAGCTGTGAGCTGATGTGTGCGGGGCGCCTGTGAATTCACAGGCTTCTGCAGCTGCTGGGAGAATCACCACTGCAGAGCCCTGGGTTGCAGGAAGGACACGGAACCGGGCTGTCGGGGGGCAAAGTCCAGCAGAAAGCCGAACAGATGGGGGCCCGGGCTCCAGGCGCGTCTCTGGTGGGAGCACAGATTTGGAAGAGAGCAGCACAGAGAGCAGAAGGGGCTCCGGGGGTCACAGGAGCACCTACAGGGACAGGAGGGCCATGGACAGGGGACACTAGTGTTTAGGGGCCAAACAACGAGGAGGGGCCAGAAAGATGGGGTCCAGGAAGGGTCTCCGCACACAGAAAGGAGGTTTGCCCGCAGGCCTTTGCCTGGGGTGGTCTTCCTACCTGTTCCAGACCTTAAGTTTCGATTGTTCTGGAAAACATTCTCCCCCCCCCCCCCCCACCTCTGCTCTCCGGCACCTACGTGTAATCGTCGCACTGTGGCATAAGCCACTCTCTAACTGCTCCACGTCCACGCTCGTCTGGGACCCTTTGGAGGGAGGGCCGTGATGTATCACTCCCATTTGCATCCACACTGCTTGGCACACAGTGGGCGCTGAAAGGCGAGGGAGGAACTGGAAGCAAAGAGAGTTTTAAAAATCAAAGAAGAACTTTCACCTGATGACGGCGCCGTCAGTGGTTGACCAGAGCAACCATCCCTAGTGGGGACGCTATGGACTTGGGACCACTCGATCACTGGTAACTTTAGCGAGAGCCGCTTCGGTGACTGGGGGGTGGGGGCGGGAAGAAATCTGACTCTGATGGGCCGACAGGCGAGTTAGAAACAAGAGGCCACGAGTCGAGACGGTTTCCCAGCACCTGAGCTGTGAGAGGAAGAAGATGCCTCGTGCTTACGGCGCCACCAGAAGGACTCGGGAACCTTGACGTTCTGAAGGAGGACCTGCTGATGGCCCCGAAGTGATGGCGGACATTGGGGAGCTCAGCTGGGCTGGGCACATGCAGAGAACACTGCCTGCAGAGGATCTAGAAGGTTCTATAGTTTGAGACGAAATGGGGTAACGTCGATAGAGAGGGAAGACGAGCAAAGTGCTTTAAGGAGGTCTGGCCACGACGTGTGAAAAGGCACGGTCTGGACGGGTTAGCTGAGCACCATGCAGGTCAGAGCGGACAGGGGTGTGAGGATGGGGAGAAGGGGTGGTGAGGGCTGCGGACAGCGTCTCCAACAGGCCCAGGGCCGTGACCCAGGTTCTCTGTGCAGGCGGGGGGCAGTCACAGCTCCTCGGACACATGGCTGGGGCCCCTGGGACCATGGCACACACTAGCACAGGCGACGGCTCTGAGGGCACATGGCCGGGGCGCCTGGGACCATGGCACACACTAGCACAGGCGACGGCTCTGAGGGCTAACATACTTGCGTCCCAGCATCTCCACGGCATAGACGAGAGGGGAGAGTTGGAAACGAGGAGGATGGCCAGGTCGCTATGGGCAACCAGACAGCATCCGGTTTCTGAGGAGGAGGACAGGAGAGGGATCCCGTGTGGACAGCGAGCTGCGTGGGTACCTGCGGCGCTGCCCGCTAGCCCGCAGCTGAGGCCCTCTCGGCCCCGTCTTCCTAAGATGCCAGCATCTTGGTAAAACTGTTCAATAGCAGCCACGGTCCACGTAATGTGAGAGCCAGTAACAACAACACCTCATTACGGTCTGTTTGATTTTTCTGTCTTTTCTTTTGGTAAAACAGATCCCCTTTTTAAATTTCAAATAGTGGACATTTAATTTTTTCTCAGATCTTAGATGAGGACAAATTGGCATAGAGCTGAATAGGATTAGAGTTTGTGTTGACTCTTTACATGATCAAAATGACTCTTTTGACTCCTTGACTTACCAGAAAATTATTATCTTTTTACCTAATGCTCCTTTTAGTCAAGTGGGCAGATGGGCTCAGGCAGAAATATAACAAATACATATCTTTCCAGGGAGAATCTCAGGGCATAGCTCAGAATTACCAAGAGAGGTTTTGCCTTTCTCCATAAAATCGGGATTAGGAGCAAAGCTGGCTGGCTGGCAGTAAGCGTGGCTGATTTGACAGAGTTCTTCGGAGGGAGGGTAGCGGATGAGTTCGAGGACGGGATTGGAATTCACATTTTATCTGACACGCCACAGCAATGGTTTCCTTATAGATCCTCAATCCCCACCCAGAACAAGAAAAAAAATCCCATTTTTCTCTTTTTCCAGCTTAAAAGTAACAGCAGGATTAATGTGGGTGAGTTATGCGTAAGAAGAAAAGCACTCTGTACAAGTTCTAAGTACAGAATTAATATGAATAAGGTGCGTTTTGATTAAAGTAGTATATCCGATGAAGTGCAAGGAATTACGCCTCCCCACTTACCTTTGTGAAGATGACAACAGAAATAATGCCATTTGCACTCGTCAATTAGATTTCAATGTCATGAGCGAGGAGGAATGAGGAATCATCGTTTTGAAAAGCATGATGGGATGCTGGCAGAACAGGGCCAATGCCGCATGGTTTACAGCGTGTCAACGAGGCAGCTGCAGGTTCCAGCGTCAGCAGCTGCCCAGGTCCCCGAGCAGACGAACCCACTCGGGAAGTGGCAAGTCACATTGTGCAACCTGTGCTCCTGTGTCCAGGCCCGTGCAGGCATTGCTAATGGACCCCACACTCTGCCAGTTCAGGCCCCTGCAGGCATTGCTAAGGGACCCCACACTCTGCTAGTGCAGGCCCGTGCAGGCATTGCTAATGGACCCCACACTCTGCCAGTCCACACACACACACCCCTGCACCTGGGCCCAGGGGGGCCTGGATTCACTGTCAGGAACGTGCACCAAAGGGGCCTGTCACCCAGGGCCACAGGCCTGTCAGCCACACAGGGAAGCCAGGAGCACAGACCTATCACCGACCATCTACCTGTGCCTCCTCCAGAGCTGAGAAACGAACCACTAACCTAATCACACAGACGCCACCTTTAAACACGTTAAACATGTGATCATGCCAAAAATGACACTGAACTATTCCGATGGAGGCTCGGCTTACAAACAAAGTCTGCGTTGAGATCCCAGGGACAGAACATCCAGTTCCAACCCTGCCACCGACACGAGTGTCTCCATCACCTCCACCTTCTGCTGCACACGCGAACACGCGGGCTTGGACACGAGGGTGCCAGTCCTTCTGAGACCAATGGCACAGAGCACCCCCTGCCCCCACGCATCCACTGAACGCCAGACCACGCCTTCACAGACGGCCCTGACCCATCCACAGCACCACGGCGGAAACAGTGTACGTGAGAGACCCCCCGAGCGGGCGTGACGCTACTTAGGAGTGTTTCTTGGTGATGAACAGCCTCTGGGTGTGGACGGCCACGGATAAGGCAAGAACAGGCCCGTCCACGTCTGCGCCTCAGTGTGTGATCCTGCGATGAGTGACACCACCGGGCTGCGTGGGTGCAGTCTCGCCAATTACCATATTATAAAGATTCACGTCCCGCAGCCTCTGCGTGGCTGCCACGCACGGGGCCCCTCAGCCCCGTTCCCCGAGCCCGCACGGACAATGTGCCTTCTCTCTCCCTTGGGGTGCTCATCGCCCTCCTGGCGGCCGGCCGGTCCTTCTCTAAGAAGCCGCCCCCTGCCGCCTGCGAGGACAGCACGCGGCGCCCTTCCCGGGAGCCAGGGCGGGGAGGTCTCTCTCTCCTCGGCGTCCCCGGCCCTGCCTCCCGGGCGGACCTGCGGGCGGTTATTTCTCATTCTTTTTCATGGGACCTGTTTCAAGTTAAGGCCCATTTGAATTATTAAATGCTTCCTTAAAGAATCTTTTTATACTTGCTTCTCTTTTCCCCCCCGAAAGTTCATTATTGATGTGGTGACAAGCTGAAAAGACGAGGACTGATCATTTCTCCCTCCCCTCGCTGGGCTTTGAGGGTGGTTGTCTATTCAGGGGGACACAAAGGGAACAGGGAGGCGGAAGCCGCATGCGGTTTCAGACCAGACCTGCTAAAATCTCCACATTATGCAGGATGTAAACACGGGGTAGTTTCTCGGAAAATAGCAGTGAGGGAGGACCTGGGGCCACAGCCTTTGGAGCCGAGGTCTGACCACACGGCAGAGGCAGCTACAGAGACACTGATGTGATTTTAATTTTAAAAACTTCCTCACGGCCTCCCTGGCCCCAGTGATCTGATTATCTTGCAAACAGAGAGGGGAGGGGATTCTTGCCAGAGCTCACGAAGAATAAAGAGACCTCCAGGGGGAGACGGCAGCCATCGCCACAGTCAGCGCAGATTAGGAGGCATCACACACACACACACACACACACACACACACTCACTCACTCACACACACTCACACATGCACGCACACACACACACACTCACACGTGCACACACACACACTCACACGCACACACTCCTGGCTTTCTCTTTTATAGGACTTTGTTGTATTGGTTTTATAAAATATAAGCTGGGGCCTGGATGGTTGCTCAGTGGTTAGAGCGCCAGCGACCGGCTCATTTCCCGGTCAAAGGCACGTACCTGGGTTACAGGTTTCCCAATCCATGTGTCTGTCTCTCTCCCCCTCTTCCCTCCCTTCCACTCTCTTTCTAGAAATTAGTGAAAACAATACCCTTGGGTGAGGATTAACAACAAAAAAAGCACGTCTGGGAGCCGTGGCGTCGCTGAAACCAGGCCTCTTCGGCACGATTCTCCTGTGGAAACCACACCCCATGGGGCACTGGGTTTTCTGTGCCCAAGACGGTGCCAGGGGACCACGACCTGAGGGGGCAGTGAGCGGGCCCAGGCCTGGGGCCGCCGGGAGAGGCGGGCACCTACCTTTCCCACGAGTTCAGCGATGCGCGGGACCGGCTTCCCCTTCTGGTGGCGCGGGGTGGCGGGGCTCTGCCCGTCCCAGTCGCCCAGCTCCTCGATGGCCCGCAGGTAGAGCAGGGCGCGCAGGCCCGTGCAGTAATCCTCGATCACCGTGAAGTCCTGGTTCTGGACGGCGCTGCACACCTGGGGGGACCACGGGCGCGTCAGCCCCGAGCTCGCCCGCCCCGCTCTCACCTCCCGCACCAGGTTCCCCTGTGCGCCCGGCAGGCTCCAGGCTGGCGGCCGGGTCCCGCCCGCAGATGGGCATGGGAGGGGCAGCCACCGCACCAGAGCTTGCATGACCGAGGAAGATCAGCCAACGTGACACACCAGACTGCACGCCTGGGGTCTGTGCCGTGTGCTGGGCGCAGGGACACCAGGGGGGCTGCTCCAAATGAGACCCAACGGGCGGAATTTCCAAGGAGGCACATTGGCACAACAGGGGGAAGGACCTTGGCCCTGGCTGTATGCTTGGTGGTCAGAGTGTCCACCCAGCACCCAGGGGCCTGATGATGTTCAGGGAGAAGATACAAAAGCCACGGTTCTCTTCCTGCACAGGCAGGGCGCCCGGGGGTGGGATGCGGGAGCTCAGCCAAGCGGCGCTGACGTGACCGCTCGGGACGAGGCTTGGTGCCTCCCAACTGCGGATGAGCCCGGGGGTCCCAGGCGGGAAGAAGGGAGGTATCCACCCACTCCGTGCGCTCTTTTTAAACATATATCTATTTTCATTCATTTTAGCGAGGAAGGGAGAGGGAGAGAGAGAACATCAGTGATGGGAATCATCATCCATCAGCGGCCTCCTGCACGCCCCCCACTGGGGATCGAGGCCACAACCCGGGCCTGTGCCCTGACTGGGAATCGGACTGTGACCCCTTGGATCATAGGTTGATGCTCAACCACTGAGCCACGCCGGCCGGGCTCAATAGGCAATTTTAAAACATCATCTCTTCAAAAGAGTCTTTATTTCTCAAAAGCAACCCATGCGTCCATCTGTTCTCTCATCCGCAGACCCTCCTTTCTGAGCCAGGCCTCTGGGTCACCCCCTCCTTCCCTCAGACAAGCCGCCTGCACAGCCCGGGGACCTGTCTGTTTCCACAGCCGCCGGAGGGAGCCTCCTCGGAGAGCTGGTGGGGGCCGGGGGAGAGGGGCCAGGGAGGGCTGCCGGCCGCCCGCAGGTGGGCCCAGGGCTCGCTCACAGGCGAGAACTTGCCCAGCTCCTCACTGTGCGTCTCCATGTGGAACCGCGCGGAGCCGGATAAAACGCCGGCTCCTACGCTGTAAGCAATGAGCTCATCGCACCGGCCGCACAGGAGCCGGGAAGCCGGCCGAGAAGGGATCCTTTCCCTCGCTCGGCCTGCGAGGACTCACACCCGAGTATCCCGCCCCGTCCCCACCCGAGTGTCCCGCCCCGTCCCCACCAATCTACGGGCCACGGGCTTCGAATAGACGATGACTTAGCTTAGACTGTGAGTGTGAGTTAAAGAAAAGCTAAGTCCGGTCGATGCAGGTACGTGGATTTCCCGTGCTTTTCCTTTCCAGTCTTGTCTGTGAAATGTCCGCTGTAAATGAAGCGACGGCTTCTGTGCCGACCCTGGTCCGCGGGAAACGACCTCATCATGTCAGCTCTACCGTGCACTGCAGCGGCCATGCTTTCTAAACGCTCTCCCGACTGCTCGTGTTCACTGCCAGTGTTTCGGAGGCATCAGGCCTGTGAATGTGCACCGCCGTCCTCAGCTCCCCTCTGCAGGACCGGGCGGCGCGAGGCCCGGTGGGTCCGGCCACGCGAGCTCCCAGCGGGGAGTGTGCAGCGGCGTCACTGTGGGGTCACGGGACTTTGCTCTCCCCGCCTACACGCGACGGCGCCCGGCGCCCGGTGGCCTGAGGATGGAGTTAATGTCCCGGCTGCGCTGACTGACTGGGGGAGACGATAATGAGATACGGCTCCTGCCCTTAGAGCACGGCAGCCGAAACCCCACCGTGCTCCCCACCAGGAAGCGCACTAAGTATGCTAACAGCTGACGGTCTGCCGCTGTGGGTGGGGGCCCGCTACCGGGAGCAGGTCTGACACATTCTCATCTGAGATTACCTTCCTTTGTCTTACAAACACAGTGTAATTGATTTGGGGATAATGAAGGCTTCTGTTTGCACGCCCCAAATTTTAACTCCGTGACGAGTTTAGGTGCTCGGTCAGATCTGCCAGATTCAGCCAATGAGGCCAAGGGCAGCTGCTGTCTCTCTCTCCTGACTTTGTGGGCGGGGTCAGTGAACAGGGGGTGGGTGGGAGGTGCCTCACTGGGACCCCGCGTGCTTCAAGCTCCGGGAATGGGGTCTGAAAGCTTCGAAGGATCCAGGAGCCACAAAATCATTAAATGGATGGGAGACCCGGCCACTAAACGCAACAGAAAGGCACTATTTCCTGAATGTCTGAAGAAGACCAGTTAGGGAAACAAATGGATGAGCATGTTTTTAAAGGCTAATACATTCAGGATTGCTTTGCCTTAGGAGGGAAATGTTTAGGAGACTTTTACTTACCTTATTTAAACACATACAAACCCAGCTTGCAGACTCGGTCCCTGGTAGGGGGCATGCAGGAGGCAGCCCATCAGTGATTCTCTCTCATCACTGATCTCTCTCTCTCTCTCTCTCTCTCTCTCTCTCTCCCTCTCCCTCTCCCTCTCCCTCTCCCTCCCTCTCCCTTCCTCTCTGAAATCAATAAAAATATATTTTAAAAAAATAATGACCACAGAATTTCTTAGCGAAAGGCCAGTGTGTCAGTGGCCGGCCGTGGAGGAGCCAGTCATTCCATAATTGCGAACCAATGCTCCCCTGGCAACGCAGCACCTGCGCGCCACTGACCCGCCTGGCCTCGCCGGGCTGCTGAGAAGTGAGCTTGCTTTCCTATCTGGGGGGCTTTTGCTTTTTCCCAGAATGCATTTTTCTTTCAAATGGAATGCTTCTCTAATTGTCCCCATTTTTAATTTCCTACAGTGAGATGACTTTTAACTTGTAATTAGAATCTGTAACAACTCACGTCTTTGTCTCCAAACCTGAACTATAACTCTGATGCCACGAAACACACACGCGCGCGCACACACACACACACACACACACACGATGCAAAGAAACAGCACGACCAACGTGAGGACTGGGTTTCCTCAGAAGAAGGTCACCTTGGAGGGCCCAGGTTGCTGTGACTCAGTTGTGGGGTGACAACGGAGCATGAGGCCGTCACCCCACAACTAGGCTTGTGCCCACACAGGAGTGAGCACCGGTCACAAGGCTCTAAGCCAGTGATGGCGAACCCTTTGGGCTCGGCGTGTCAGCATTTTGAAAAACCCTAACTTAACTCTGGTGCCGTGTCACCTATAGAAATTTTTTGATATTTGCAACCATAGTAAAACAAAGACTTATATTTTTGACATTTGTTTTATATATTTAAATGCCATTTAATAAAGAAAAATCAACCAAAAAAAAATGAGTTCAGAGGTGACACATGTGTCATAGGTTCGCCTTCACTGCTCTAAGGGTTGGCTTGCCGTCATTGCAAAAAGAACCCACTGCTCCGAAGCAGAAAGACGCAGCGCATGTCGGAAGAACCGGTCTCAGGCAGCCTGGAGCGATCTGTAGGTCTCGCTGTATGCGTCAGAAGGAGGATCGAAGGACCGTAAGCGCAAGGTGGAGAGAGAGGCCCTCCGAAAACACGAGTGGCCACACCCCAGAACTCCATTATCACCATCAGCTAAGAACTCAGCATCGTTTCAAAACTGTAATTGGGAAGACGGACCAGGAACCGGGACAGCTCATCGCCAGCAGAACTGTGGGCACGAACCTGAGTGTCGCGATTGGAAACGCTCAGGGAGGTAGGCACGCAGGAGGAACCAACTGTGAACTACTTTTTTTGGGTCAGAATTTCTTTTTCTTGTAAGAGAAATACTCAGAATGGCACCAACAGCGATTCGGAGCTGAACCTTTGGGGGGAAACTTCAAATACACGAGGCCCATGGGAACACTGAAGGATGTGGGAAGGGGCGGTCGTAGGTGATACCTGCAGGACAGAGGCTCCGCTGTGGAGGAACTGAAGGCCGCTCTCGGCGGAGTCGATCCCACCCGTGGCCAAAATGGGAAATCCGGGCAGAGCGCGCGCGATGGAGGTCACGGCTCTCAGGGCGATGGGCCTGATGGCCGTGCCTGCAGGAGAGAGAGGTCAATGGTTAGCACGCTGACCACTGGCTATGCCGTCCTGTGCTGGACAGAGCCCGAGTTCCTGTCTCTATGTAAGAGCTGTACACACAAAACAGGAGCACATCGCTATGTTCCCGAGCATGTCCGTCTGTAAAGCAGGCGTGTTGATTTTAGGAACGTTGATACTACGATGGCGTGAAGACGTGGGACACAAGTGGGTATAGCAACCTCGCCCGAAATAGATGCACACTGCAACTGGCCTTACTACAGTGATGTGTAGAAGCATATGCATGGCACATTCAGGCACTGGTTTTTTTTAATTTTTATTGATTTCAGAGAGGAAGGGAGAGGGAGAGACAGAAACATCAACGATGACAGAGAATCATAGATTGGCTGCCTCCTGCACGCCCCACACCGGGGATGGAGCCTGCAACCCAGGCCTGTGCCCTGACCGGGAATCCAACTGTGACCTCCTGTTTCATAGGCTGATACTCAACCACTGAGCCACGCTGGCAGGCCAAACATCAATATCAATATATATATATATATATATTTAAATTTGAGAATCTGGTAGAGGTGGCTAAAGGGGGGTGGGACATCTGTAATAGTATCAATAATAAAATAAATAAAAGAATACATAAAAAAAGCTTTGAGAATCCCAAGGTCCATGCAGTAACGGGCAGACACGGTGTTCATGAGAACATGAGAGCCCCAGTTCGCGCGGGAAAGGGAAGCAGAGCTGCACTTGGCATGACTCGGCCTCGATGAGGACAGAAACAGTCAGTGGGCATGAGCGTAGCACACATGCTGATGTTGGGTAGCTGGAGGGTTCATCACTGCGTGTAATTCTGCTCCCCTCCCCGCGCCCTCCCCCCCCCCAAGTGATGTCTGGGACAGCCACTGCCACACAACTGTCGTCAACACAAATCCACAGTCAATGGCTCCAGGTGGCAGGAAAGCAGAAACTGGGTCAAACGCCCACGCGTGCTCGTTGTGTGAACACAGAAAATGCAGTTTAATTTGCTTACATTAATTAAGATATAATGAATGAAGTGGATAACAAATTGGTTAGAAACTGAACTTTGACAGTCTAATTGTTAAGAGTTGTAGCCTCATCATCCAGAAGAAATGTTAGCAAATCAAGAATTTCAAGGATTTGGGAGTTGCGAGTTTGATTTTGATACGATACAGATAAATCAAGTACTAACAATGGTATGCTTTACTAACTCGAGCTTAATGTGGTAATGAACCTACTAGAAAGATACGTACGTGAGACTCAGCTGTTTAAAAATACACCTTTACACAGGGACTAAAGTCCTCTAGAAAAATAGCATAATTCACCCCAAACCGGAGCTCTAAGGGGACCCAGGCTTCTACCCAGAGACATGAAAACGCAAGCGGAGGAAGAGCAGCTGTACGTTGCTGTCCTTGCAGGGTTACTGGAAAAGCTGCAACGTTCTGTGAAAATGTTTTCATGTTTGCCGACTATTTCAAGCCTTTTTCCTGCTGCTGTGAGTGGAAGGCCCGGAGCCTGGGCCATGGAGGGCCAGATGCCGGGATGGGGGCTGCCTGTGCCCGCGTCGGTCATTTCACCCGCAGGACGCTGTGCCGTGGAGGCTGTCACGCCCCAGGAACCTGGTATCAGACGCCCGGGGCCACGCTAAGAGCTCAGGATGCAGAGTCCCGCCCCTTCGGTGTGAGTCTCGGCTCTCTGTCACTCACACGAGTGTGACTGAGCCAGCTCCTTCGTTCCTGAGACACCCTTCTCCCTCCCTGTGGAAAGGGGACATCGCGACAATAACACAGAGCAGCTCGGACAATTAAAGGGCACAGTCTGTGGACAGCCCTTGGCACGGCGCCTGGTCACTCACTCCGCCGGCTGCGGCTGCTCTCAAAGCCGGAGAAAAGGATCGGAAGAGCACCCAGCCGTAGACACGTGTGGGAAGAAACACGTGTCACCCAGGGGCGTTAACCTCCTAGACTTTAAATTTGGGGAACTAGCCATTCCCATGTCATTTAATTCCTAAAAACACAGTTTGCCTGTGACTATAGGGCGGTCTGTGCGGGTAATGCGTGTTTGGGGTGCTACTGCGGGATCTACAGGTCCCGCCCTTTCTCCCAGAGACGCCGCTTTGAGAACTCTGTTCCGTCTGCACAGACACGGAGCGGCGTGTGCAAAGATCTCCGTGACGTGGTGTTTTTTTACGGCAAAACCGTGAGCGCCACCTGCACGATCCCCAACAGTTTTGCCATCAAATAAATCCTAGTTTGTCCGCGTATGACGTCCTCGGGAACCTTTAAACGGGCCTGCCCGTATCTCCGGGATAGATGGTAAAGAACAATCCACGTGATCGGGCCCCACTGTGGCCAGAAGTACGTGTACACTCTCTGTGGGCGCACAAGTGCAGAGAAGGTCGAGTGTTAAACTGTTATCATTGTCTCTGGGGACAGGATGAAGGTGAACTTTCTATCTGATAACTAGATTTCCTAGTGTTTGACTCTTTTAGGTAAAAAAGTGTTGATTCATTTCTGCAATGCCATGCTCTTAACCACAACGCCACACTTCTTCCCTATTTTAAATGCTTGTAAAATTAAGTTAGAGAGAGGAGTTAATCTTTATAACTAATAAATATATGTTGTCCATGTATGATAAAACCAAGAATATTCGTGTTCTAGTATTAATTAGTGGCAAGGAATTATATTAAAGTGATGGTAGCTAGTAATTGCTGTAACTATATGACCCAGAGAGAGAAGGTCCCAGTTCATTATACCTGTATTTATTCATAATTACACGATATAATTATAAATAGCATTCTCTTTCTCTCTAAAGGTGTCCCAGTTTGGTTGATAAATTATAATGACAATGACACCCAGAAGTTATAGGACAAAGGTAATCATGAATGCAGAGTGGAATTTGATTTAGAATAAAACCACAATCTTATGAAAAACGCAGAAATGAACTACAGTGTCCTGGACGCAGAGGCTGGCATGAAGGAATACATGTCTGTAAGCGTGTCACTGGATGGGGAAACACATGGGATTCATATGTGCTAGCTGGAGCTAATTAGTCCCTGTGTACTTTCTGCTTCCCACCTGCAGGTGGCCACCACACACTACACTGATTACTCCACTCATTAGCAGCATTTTCAATACTGTCATCTTCAGATAATCAGCAATTTATTTAAAGAACCAATTTCTGTAGAAATAATTGCCACAGAATGGCCTGGACCTGCGTTTTTATAAACTGTAATAAAAGTGTTAAGATAATCCCTGACATTTGCAAATGCCACGGGCTCACCTTTCCTTTGGACTGTGCCGTGGCGCTGTTTAAAACCATTACCGATGACAGCGCGGTTTAACGAAACAGTCCCGCAAGCGCACGCTGCGGGGTGGGCCGCGGGGACGTCGAGCTGGGGAGAAAGGCGTGTGACACGTGTACACGGAGGAGACGGCCCGACGGGCGAGGGTTACTGAAACACGGACACGGCTGCGACTCCCAATTCGGTTCTGTCGCAGCATCGGGCAAGGCGCTACAACATGGGCACCCTCTTTGCCAACCAAGAATGCAGGGTTCTGTGAACTGGTCCATGCCACTGGCTGATGTGTGTGAAGGTGAGATGAATCTATGCTCTATAAGGTGGACTGGTTGCGTTACTTGTTCAGTAACCTCCATGCAAGAGAAAGTGAGGAGGGGCGACTCCTGACCTCATTTAAAAATACTTAAGTATGTTTTTGTTTACAAAATGGTGCAAATGTTCAAAGCAGAGTGATCGAGGAAAACCTGAAAACCTCGTCGTCATTTGCATTTAACACGGACCAGGGCAGCGGTCGCCAACCTTTTGGACCTCACAGACCACTGGTTGGTGACCGCTGGGCCTGAGTTCGCCTGGCCAGTGTGGCTCAGTGGTTGAGGGTCAACCCATGAACCAAGAGGTCATTGGTTTGATTCCTGGTCAGGACACATGCTTGGGCTCGATGCTGTTTCTCTCTAACAGACATTTCTTTTTCTCTATCCCTCTCCCTTCCTCTCTTCCTCTCTCTCTCTCTCTCTCTCGCTCTCTCTCTCTCTCTCTCTCTCTCAAAAAAAGAAAAAAGTCAATAAAAAAAATAAAATACCATGGACCAGAGTCCTGACTTTTCAGCTCCCTGTCCCAGGAAGACAGGCAGGTGAATCGCCGGGGATAAAACTCTCTGCGACCTTCATCATGTTTAAGCCGAGAGCTGACGCTGTGCTAGGGTAAGACACGACCTTCACACATTTTATACACACAACATGCTCACCCTTTTCTATGTCCTCGCAATGAGCAACCAGTCACTCACATTTACAACCACGTTTCAACAGCACAAGAAAGCACCAAGTAGGACCGCACCCTGAAGGACATGCAGCATCGCCCCACTGGGAACTACGGAGGACTCCCGAGGAGAGAAACCTAAGGGGCTCAAGGCGAAGCAGAGCGACCACATTCCGGCGGGAAGAGTCGGGACTGTTCGGTGTTACACCCTCCTGCAGATTCGCCGGAACCCACGTCAGATCCCAGGAAACCGCCTTTGAAGAACCCGAGGAGCCTGATTTGAAAGGTCACATGGAAGACAAACGGCCCCGAACAACCCCAATGCCCCGAGGAAGGACGCGGGACTGGCTGTCCGTCTGAGCGCCAGGCCGCAGTGTGGGACACAGGACAGGGCGGCTCCCAGGCGCTCCTCACACGACAGGGCGGTGGGCTGGTGACCAAGTCACAGGTCAGGCGCGTGGGGAAGAGAAGTCACCGGAACAACAGTGCTGGTCAGAAGGGAAAACCACCACCTTGACTGCTGGGTCACCTCACGAAAAGATTTTAGACATTTAAGGTGGATGGGAGATCTCCACGCAAAACCCGAAACTATCAAGTGCCCAGAAAAACACAGACCGAAACAGGAGCACGTCCTTGTCCCCTTGGTTAGGCAAAGAGCTCTCCGCAAGGACAGTAAGAGAAATAAGTACATTAAAAACACTGATGAACTGAATTTAGTCAAAAAATAAAGAAGCTAAAGTACAGAAAAAACATTATATTTACACACATCTATTTGACAAAGAACTCTTATTCAAATGTATTAAGCACTCCTTTAAAGCAATGATTAAAGATGAATAACTCAATTAAAATGGGCAAACGTTGCACAGACATTTCAAGAAAGAAGAGACATACAAACGGGCAGTTGGTACACGAAGAATGTTCTACCACAGGACACAGCCCACCGCGTTAGACAACAGCTAAAAACCAAGAGGCCCCCGACACCGAAGCCTGAGGAGGCTGTGAAGTAGGAATCTCCTACGTTGCGGGCAGGAGCGTACGATGATGAAATCACTTAGGCTAACTGAATATTTCTCTAAAAATTAGACATACACCTATGCCACGACTCAGCAATTTCATTCCCAGACCTTCCTCCAGGAGAAACAAAAATAAGACTGCAGACGTGTTTGTGCAAGAATGTCCACAACGACCTTATTTATAATAACCCCAAGTCAGAAACTACCCACGTCCATGTCCGTCAACGAGAGACTGGATAAACAAATTGTGGTCAATTTATTTTTTTACTGAATATTTTGTTTGTTTTTTAAGTGTAGTTGGTATGCAATCTTATATTGCCTATACCACCAGTTTCAGGTGTACCGTACAGTGACTGACCTTTCATACCTTACAAAGTCATCATCCCACGACTTCTAGTCATAACCTGTCCCCATGTAAACTCATCACAATATTATTGACCATATTCCTCTCTCGCCTTTTTCGCCCTTCCTTCCCCCAAGCTCGCCTCTCCCTGCTGCTAACCACCCGTTCGGTCTCTGAGTGCTCTCTGAGGTTTGTTTGTTTTTTTAGATTCCACATATGAATAAAACCCTATCGTATTCGTCTTTCTCTGAAATAAAAGCACCCAATACGAAAGGAAGACGTGACTGTTACTGTGTTTAGGTGACCTGATACTATATATATAGACAATCCTAAAGAGCCCACCAGAAATTAATAGAAAAAATTCAGTGAAACAGCAGCACACAAAATTAACATGTAGAAATCTGTTCTGTTCCTATACACTAATAACAAACAATCGGAAGAAATGCGGTCAATTAATTAATGAAAACTGTCAGCAGTAAAAGAGACTTGTATACTGATGCCTGCAATGCAGATGGTCATTGAAAAAACTAAGCACCTTTTCCTTTTTCTTAAAAATAGTGGGGTGACGTCGGTTAACAAAACTATGCAGGTTTCTGGTGCAAAGCCCTCCAACACATCATCTGTACACTGTACCGTGTGCTCACCAAAAGGGTGCAGACCCCATTCCCCATGGGGCACAACCCTAGGTTGCAGGTTCGATCCCTGGTCAGGGCCCATACGGAAGGCAACAGATCTATGTTTCTTTCTCTCTCTCTCTCTCTCTCTCTCTCCTCTCTCTCTCTCTCTCAACAAAAACATATCCTCCTGTGAGGATTCAGAAAGAAAAGCAAGCCTCTCCCATCTGGATCCGCCTGCTAGATGCCTTCCGCTGTCAGACCATTGAAAGGCTTTGTTTGTAACATCGGAGAGCACCTTCCCATTTGTGGACAGAAACGAAACCAGCGAGACAGTGGATCTTCTATTTTCAAGGCAGAGGGGACGGAAGTCCGCCAGGAAGGAAACCTGGGGGAGCCGAGGACCCTCAGGGCAGGTCTTCGGTGTGTCCGTCTCTCCCAGGTTTGCAATCTTGAGAAAATTTCTTGGAGGCCATGCGTTTCCAGAGCCACATAGATCATGTACACACACACACACACACACACACACACACACACACACGAGGTGCCACAAACCCACCCCTGACGGATAAGACTTCGGGCACATGGAGTCCAAGAATGACGCAAATATAAAGACAGGGAGTAGGCCCGGCCGGCGTGGCTCAGTGGCTGCACATCGACCTATGAACCCCCTGGGTTCGATGCCCGGTCAGGACACAGGCCCGGGTTGCGGGCTCGATCCCCAGTGTGGGGCGTGCAGGAGGCAGCCGGTCCATGATTCTCTCTCATCACTGATGTTTGCATCTCTCTCCCTCTCTCCCTTCCTCTCCAAAATCTATAAAAATATTATAAAAAAGGACAGACAGGGACTAGGTCTGAGTCACAGCCCGCAGGCTCCGCCGAGCTGAGCGCCACGTGGGCAGACGGCCCTGGCGAGCGCGGCGGCATCGCACTCTGCTGCCTGCTGGACTCAGACCCAGAGCCAAACTTCAAAGCTGTCACCACCTGCTGACGAACGCTGTGAACAGAGCGTGAGGGTCTGTTGTGCACGCTGAGCCCAGTGCTATTTGAGTGTTTCTCTCTCCAGAACCCGAGCGCCGGCACTCCGGTGCTGCTCCCACGGAAGCCGCGTCAGCGTGAACGCATCTTCCCGCTGAACCCTTGAAGGACGCTCGGCTGATGGCGCCTGGCAGGTGCAGGGTGGGCCTGGGGGAAGCAGCCACTCTGGACTGGCCGCTCCCTGTCCCTGATGCCTCTGATGAGACTCCGGGCTCTGGTCAAGAGGGGGTCGTTCCTTTGGGGGTTGGCACGGAAGCTCCGGCTGAGCGGGCTGCGTGCCAGCCTGCACGACTCAACAGCTCCTTGCCCACCGGCCCTGGGCTGACATCTGTGGGCACGAAAGGAGGCGGCCGGTTCGCAGGACGGACTCGGTGGGAAAGGATGTGCAGTCCATGTCGAACGCGCACATCTAAGCCGAAATGTCACGCATATGTTGTTCCTCATGCGTAGCTGCTCATTCCGCTCACTTTGCTGCCGTAACCACTTCATCATCCCGTGCTGGCCCTGTGCATGCTGATTCCGAACAGCGCGGGGCACCGGGCGGCGCAGACGTGCCAAACCCACGCCAGCAGCCTGGCTGGAGCGCGGCGCCCGGGCCCCGCGGAGAGGCGGTTTGGGTAGCCTTTGTCCAAACGGATATACATTGTTTTCTCAACGGGGCTCAAGGGCTCCTTGTAGCTGTGCTGACAGAGGTCCCAGTAGACCACCAGTCTCCCCCATCTTTCCAGGTGTATCTGCCCCGAGTGTCGGTGGGGCCAGCAGTCTCGAGGTGCCCCTTTCCCTAACACTAACGTTTGTTTCACCCTCGGCGACAGAACGAAGGGCGAAACTGGCACGCTCACAGCAGTAAGCGGCTGGAAGCAGGTCTGCCTGCCTTCCCGAGGTCATTTATTTGTGAGCCCGAAATGCCATCACAGGACTCCCACAGGCCTTCTTCCTACCTGCTCAGTGGTTACGGGGCAGCTCCTGAAATCTGCAACTTAAAAGTGGCCAAGAATTAAAAAGTTTCGGGGGGAAATGATGTATGTCCCTGCCCAGCACAGAACGAGCCAGGGAAACATCTGTGACTGCTAGAGAGGGCACGCACGCCAGACACTGTGGGCAAACAGAACGCTGACAAGTTTAACGACTCACAGTGGCCCGTTTATGGGGAATAGAATGTCGCAATCAATAATCACTAGCCCATACAAACAGCCGTGTGGCAACTCCACAAGGCGTGGTGTGCACCAGTGAGATCATTCAGAATTAGAAATCAATAGCGTTTCTAGACATTGGGAAATGTCAAACGGGAAATGAGTGCTCATGTTTGTATTCTTTCTGGGGCATCCTTATGACTCAGATTTTAATGATTCCTTAAAAGATTCCCTAGCACCGGGAAACCAAAGCAAACGTTTACCCTTCCATCTCTTAATGAGCTATCTGAAGGGATCTAGATGGGCCAGGGAGCTGTTTTATATACAGGAAAGTAAGGCGTCTCCACCAGAACTGTGGTTTCCTTCCAAACCACGCCCCTCCTGGCCACGCCCCCTCTGACCACGCCCCTCCTTGGGGCTTCTCTCTCAATTCTCTCACCAGGATTTTTCCCATTCATTTCACAAGTACTTTGTTAGCCTCCAAAATACAGGCTTTGGCACAAAACATTTCGCTGGTAAGTTCTTCAATTAAAGTTCCCCTTATAATAAAAAATAAGAAGAGTAGGGTGAGGGGGTCTATGGAAAGTCTCTGTACTATCTTCTTAACTTTTCCAGAAATTCAAAGACATTCCAAAACAAGGTTATTAATCCTTTATACAACATTTGGATTCTCCCTGCTCCTATCATAAAACAGCAGTTTGTCCGTATTATTTAGCAAAAACAAAGAGACAAACTTGCGAATACTAGAAATAGATTTTTGTTTTAAAAAAAACAAAGCACTGATAGTTTCTATTAATTGCCGTTTCCTGCTATTAGCGGCGGTAATCATAGTGGTCTTTGACTGAACTGCCTAACACGGCCAGGGCCCTCTATGCGGCTTTCACATGCGATTTCACTCAAATCTCCTAAGATCCCGGGAGCCATTGCTTTTAATGCTCAGAAGGGTGGCTCGTCCTGCCCTTGGGCTAGTAAAAGGAAGACCTAGCTTCCACCTCCACCTGCGACTCCACAGCAGCCCTGCCCCCCACATCACCTCCGTGAGAAAGTCAGTATGTGTCTGTCGTACTTCTGTCCACACACACATGGCCGAGGCCTGCACTAGGTTCCATATGCATCAAGCCGCTCAAAATAACCCCGCAAGCCAGCTGCTATCAGTCCTACCAACAAAAGGACAAGTCGTTTTTTAGTAAAAGCCGTTCCAGTCTGTGCTGACACGTCAGGTGCCTGGAAAAAAGCTGTACACAACCATTTCTCCATTAATGGGGTGATGTCCCATCGCCGTCGCTATCACCAAGTCACCTATCACATAAGAAAGACAGAGCAGGGAATTTAATGTCGGGTTTCCTCAGAAACGATGGCGACCGGGCTGCGTGGCCGGCAGAGGGTGTAGAATCCAGATGAGGCAGATGGGCATGTTTACACAGTCCCTTCCACTTTAAGCAGAGTGGAGGACACAGCCCGGTGTAAAATCTATTATTTAAACACTTCAAGGGAAAAAGTGTTGAAATAAACGGCTCATGACTTAGGGAGTGTTAAGAGACACATTTATTTCAGCACTCCGCATGTCATAAGCCATTTATTTCAACACGTCCTCCCTCAGAAGATCCCCCCCAAGGGGAAAGCTTTCCTTTGCTGAGAGCGTGTCAGGAGGCCCAGACACCGAGGCTGAAATGAGAGTTCTGGTGCTGGAGCTCTTGGTCACAAAGCTGATGGGGGAGCCGATGTTTCCGTTCCGGCCCAAGCGCCGAGCCTGTGGCGAGCTCACCATCAGTGCCACCTCCCTGGGCTGCGTGGAGACATCGCCTTTGCCCTTAGTGACTGCGGGGCGTCGGGGCCGCCTGAGCGTCAGACGGCGAAGGAAATGGGCTGCGTGGGGGTATTTCCACAAAGAAAACACGTCTTTTTCACGTCTCCACTCACCAGAAGAGGCTGATGTAACCCAGACTCTTTGGGAAACTCGTATGTGATGAGGGTGGATGACATATTCTTTCTGTTTCGCCTGTTAGGGTTTTATTCTCCTACAGAAGTGTGGACGTCTACAGTTATAAGAAGAGTAACTGACAGTGACTGAGTGATTTCCTGCAGGTTGTCCCAGGACCTCCTAGTAACACTGCTGGTAACTGTTTCCATGTTTACGCAAACCCAGGAGTCACATGCTTCATATTGGGAAACGCTCTCTGGGGTCTGGCGTAAGGGCACTGATTCCAGGCACCAGGGCCCCATCCTCATGACCTGATCACCTCCCCAAGGCCCCAGCTCCTAATACCATCACCATGGGGGTTAGGCTTTCAACCTATGCCTCCAGGGAGTTCACAAGCATTCGGTCCACAGCACCAACCAACCAACCAATCCCTCTGACAATCTCCAGACCAAACATCTGTAGGGAGAAGTCAGGAGGCGGAGGGCATTGTGACACATGGAAAACAGACTGTGAACACAACACCCTGCAAGGGAAGATGCTGCGAGAGTGCACGATACGGACACGCAGTGCTTCCGAGGAGGAGTGTCCACGTCACTAACCATATACTTTCAAGTGCGTAGAGAATGATAAATCTGGATGTGGGTAACTGAGGTTATCTAGACGGAAAACCTGTGAGCTACTGAAGAATGTGGAATATAGCCCATTCTTCAGAGTTTTGTTTGCCGTGCACAGTGTGCTGTGTAATTGGGGTTCTGTGAAATGTCGCATTTATGTCTAGTAGCCGAGAGCTGAAAGGGGTGTGGCAGTGCTGACTAATGGAAAGCTTTGCTACAATGCTGTCCGACTGCAAAAAACCACAGAGGGACTTTGGGGTCCTAAAACCTTGGTATCAATGTCTGCTTTTGTCTCTTCATAGCACCTCGAGCTCAATCTTAATCATTCTAGAAATAAAGCTAACAATGCCTGTCTCATGCAGTTGTTGTACGAATAAAATGAAATTCTGAAAATGCTGTGAAACAGTAAAAGTGTTCCATAAATATCAGTGGCATCGTTTTTAAATGAGCTTTAGAAATTGATGGGTACATAGCAACATGGACTCTCATTTTGTGACGACGATGATGAAGGTGGAATGTATTGCCCTCAGTGTGTGTGAGGTAGAACGCTACGCACTTTTATAATTACTATCTCTTAATAATAATGACAGAATTTGGAGCCATGGGAAGACCAGTGAACCCAGGACCGAAGTATTCCATCAAGGTGGGGGAGGGGCTGGAGGCCAGCTGATGGGCTCAGGTGGCGCGACCGAGACAGGTCAGCGCAAGGAGTCCGGGTGGGATAACGAGGCAAGAACTTCAAAGGGTGGGGCTTGCGAGAAGCAGTGCAATCATGAAACCATTATATGAACACCTTTCCCTTCTGCTGACCTTAAAACTCAACACGGGCCTCAAGCCTTATTTTCTATTCTCCTTCTTCCTCCACGTCTTTTCACGGTAGGCGAGTCAGGCTAAAATAGGGAAATGATAGGGACAACGGCCTCGAGAGGTAGACAGGTACGCACACACCTCTCCACACAGAGGAAGCTGCTTCTCACCACTGTCATTCTTGGCAGACAAACACTGTCATCATTTTATAGCTGAATGGCACACGATGCCGCGAAAGGTCTTCACAGGGGAAAAAAAATATGTTTTCATCCTTTCACTTTCTTTAGCAGTGATTAGTTCCAGAAATATAAGGTATCATCACTTCTCAAAAAGCACTGCGGGTTGTGAGCTTGCTCCTCTGAAGCTGGCAACGTGTAATGAGTGTGCTTCATTCTGAGACATCAGTCAGCCTCAAGAATGGCAGGTGCTTGTGCAACGGCAACAATGGAACAAGTCGGCTAATGCGTACCAGAGGCGCTGAAACGCTGGGTGACAGATACGAAGCCTTCCTGTTCCGAAGAACGCTCGCCTGTATAATTACCAGTACGGTTTTATAACGAGGCACCTCAGTTTCTAAATATTTAGCTTTTTAAGATTTCGGTACCTTTTTGGTACCAAAACGGATATGGAAGTGTTCTTACGGACATAAGGTAAAGAAGTGCATTCAAGCACTTGTATGAAAGTATTCTGAATCCTAAAGACTAGAAGGGTGGTTTGAGAGCATTTTAATTTATTGCAAAAGTATGGACTTGAAGTAAGAATATCTGTGATTCATGTTACAACGACATTAGAGTTAAAATGTCCAGCAATTTATAACATAGTTATGTAGATATGTACACTCTGTTAAATGTGTGGTTTGGTAAAAAAAATGATGATGGCCTTAGCCGGTTTTGCTCAGTGGGTAGAGTGTCGGCCTGCGGACTGACGAAGTCCCGGGTTTGATTCAGGCCAAGGGCACGCAGTTTGGTTGCATGCTCAATACCAGGCCCTGGTTGGCAGGCAACCAACTGATGTGTCTCTCTCACATCAATGTTTCTCTCTCTCTGTCTCTCCCTTTCCCTTCCACTCTCTCTAGAAATCAATGGAAAAATGAGGATTAAAAACAAACAAAAAAACGGTGACGTTTATTTCCAAAAGCAAAGCTTCATTTTGTCAACCACAGAGAGAAGTCCGGTCCCTAACCTGAATAACTGAGTCGTATTTTGCTGGAGACAGGCTTTGCAGACGAACCGTAGCTGTGTGCTGTTACCTGTCTAAATGCCAAAGAAGGTCAATGGGCGGTTCAGACAGCGGTGAGCTCCAGGCTGCACTCGGAGAAGGTAAATATCAAAAGTACAAAATCAGGAAAGTAGGCCTCAGGCCTTCCACCCGTCAGACATGGGTCCAAAGCAGGCGTGGGGCCGAGGACAATGTGCGACGTCCGGGACAAGGAGACAACGTGCACCTGGAGCGGACGGCCCGGCAAGCGGTCCCTGGGATGAAGGCTGGGCTGCTGGATCGCGGAGACGGGTTAGGACAGTGATGGCGAACCTTTTGAGCTCGGCGTGTCAGCATTTTGAAAAACCCTAACTTAACTGGTGGCATGTCACATATAGAAATTTTTTGATCTTTGCAACCATAGTAAAACAAAGACATATTTTTGATATTTATTTTATATATTTAAATGCCATTTAACAAAGAAAAATCAACCCAAAAAATGAGTCATAGGTTCGCCATCACTGGGTTGGGATGACTAAGGAGGCTGACAAACAGGCCCGGGCAAGGGCACAGAGCTCCCTTCTGTGTGCTTTCCTGAGGCTTTGAAGGGGATTTTAATGTAAAGGTCAAGGAAGAGAAAGAAAAGGACGAGGCTCTGCATGCTGGGCAGCATGATGGACACCTTTGACATTAAATATGTTACTCTTATGAGAACCCGTGGTTATTAACATATATATTTGAAACCACATCAATTCAAGATTAGTTCAGAAACCCGACTGCACAAATACGGGGATATTAAGTGTCAGCGACACTTGCTCGTGGGAGTGAAGCTGACAGCTCTCTTGGAGAAAGAGATAAAGGAAGGACAGACATCAAGAAAGAGCCAATTTGCGTCTCTCTCCGGAAGTGCCACACGAGGGAGGGAAATTAGAAAGGACGTGGTTGGTGCCAAATGGCTATTTCATTTCAAGAAACCTGTTTGAGAAGGTAGTTCAGAATGACTTCTAAGGGCAGCACCGGGTATGGATTTGTAAGAAGATAGAAGAATCGGGAAGGAGGACGAGACCAGGCGTTTGGGGTGCACCCCCTCGCTTATCTGGTAGCAGCTCTGTGCCCTGGTTTGGGATCCTCTCCCGTCCACAGTGACAACACAGAAGTCATCGGTCGTCAGTGTGTTTCGGACTTAAACTCAATACGTTCTTTGCATCCTGCCTACGGCCTCTACCCAGGAACTCCTCAAACACTGTCCTGTTTACAGTTTCTTTTTTCAAATATATTTTTATTGATTTCAGAGAGAGAGGGAGAGGGAGAGGGAGAAACATCAATGATGAGAGAGAATCATGGGTTGGCTGCCTCTTGCACACCCCCTATTGTGGATCGAGCCCACAACCTGGGCCTGTGCCCTTGACCGGGAATCAAACCGTGACCTCCTGGTTCATAGGTCAACGCTCTACCACTGAGCCACGTGGCATGGCAAGTTAGCAATTTCTTAAGGATGTCAAGTTTATTCACGCCTGTCATGTCTCCTGGGATTCCCACAGCCTGAAATGCTTTTCACTTTCTCCTCTGCGTCCTCAGGGCCTCCTGGACCAGCCTCATCAGCACGTTCCTCTCTTTCACCCCCGGCCCTCGGGGAGCCCGCCTGGGATGGCAGCCATGCCCGATGCCTCTTCCTCCACGTGCCCTCGGAGGGCAGGAGGAGCAGCCAGAGACTATGTGCCTGGGAGTCTGCCCCCAGGAAAGACATCAAGGGAAGCACCAGGAAACGCTGGGCACGGCCATCACTCAAGATCCCAGAGCTGTGCTGAGCCTGTTTCCTCATTTGTCACAGGGGCCAGTGACAGCAGCCACCTCGCGGAGTTAAACAAGGATGCACGTGTCAAAAGCTCCCGGTTCTAAGCATCCGACCCATTCTCAGCCCTTCGTGAATATTCCTTCTTTCCTCCAGGACTAGTGTGCGTGGTAATGAATACAACTCAGACCTCACCCCTGAAGGCCTGGAAAGGGCTGCGTGCTCCCCTGCAGTGGGAGCTGATGAACGGTAAGTTCTGTAAATACTATTGTTATTAGAAGATTGCCAGCGAGGCTTCAGCATCGCGATGAAAAAGAAATGCGCGTTGTTGCTTTCGTATGATTGATAGTTTGTCTTAAATTTGGATCAAAGCTCCCAGAGAATGAGCAATTTGGAATGCATTTACTTTTTACTGGAAGGGGAATAAAGGATAATAGCATTCTGCTCATGTAGCTCATTCCCTTTAGGAGGTGTGAATTATAAGACATTTTCTGGTGGAAAAGATAATATCAGACTTCGGTCTCTGGTTGGTTTTACCCCGGGTCCATGCTGGGAGAGAAAACAATGAACGTTACACTTCATTTATAATTTCCACTGTGAGCGTGATAAGGACTAGTGTACTTTCAAATCAAATTACTCCGCCGTGGTGGCATTTACGATCCAGCGAAAACCCCCAATTCAAGTGTCCGGTGTCCTCCACGAAGGCCCCCCGAGTGGGGTAAGGCGAGAGGGCTCCATCGTGGGTGAGGGTGTCAGTGCGAGCCGAGAGCGGTGCTGACTCCGCCGGCTTGATCTGCGTTGCCGACGCACGCGTGTCAATATTCAGCTCCAGGGGGCACGCCCGGGGCCTGTGCAGAAACCAGCTTCCCCCAGAGTCCTAGAGCCGGATCTGCGCCCTCTTCCTCACACTCAGATTGAGCTGCTGATGGATCTCCCCTCTCAGCTTTCACCTGGAACGCGCTTCCCCCGCTCCTCCAGGAGCAAGGAGAGGAGAGACGCAGGGAGGAATGGAAGGGCTGCTCTCAGGGCTCCTAGAAACCCAGGTACAAGGTTCCCCCATGAAGTCACTGCAGGGATTTTATCTGGGGTCGCCATGCCGTTTCCCACCACGGTTACAATGGAGAACAGAGCGTGGAAAAAACACCACGCGATCGGATTTAGAAAGAAAAGCAATGCAGATGAGACACGGGGAATGGCTCCTCCAACCCTGAACACAGCAGTGTGCGTTTTCAGTGACTCTAACTTAGACGCTCCGGCTACAACGATGCTGTGAGCTTCCGAAGGGTCTGCAGCTCCTGCTCTTTGCACTTAAGGAAACGGAGTGGCATCAATCTCAGAATAAAGAACACCTGCATCCTCTATTGTGATTAAGAACAAACCATTAAAAAATAGCATGATTTTCTAAATGAATAAATTTCTCTTTGCCATCTGTCTTTTCTGGCTTACTTGCTATGGATTAGAAATCTACACTTTTTCCCCCTTTTTATTGAGCCTGACAAAGCATTCTATGAGGTTGGGTGTGATAAAGGGGATGACAGAAAGAAAATCCAATTTTAGATACATATTTCAGGTAATTGAAGAATTACCACCTTCATTTGGTGATCAAAGTTTTCACATATGCTAAGTCCTTATAAAATAACTAAAAATGGCCTTGATAGTATCTTGTTTTTTTTTTTTAAATCTAAAAATAGAGGCCTGGTGTACGGATTTGTGCACTGGTGGGGTCCCTTGGCCTGGCCTGCAGGATTGGGCCGATACCAGCTCTCCGACATCCCCCTAGGGGTTCTGGATTGTGAGAGGGCGCAGGCCAGGCCGAGGGACTCCATCAATGCACAATTGGGGCCAGGCAGGGACCCCTGGAGGGCTCCAGGGTGGGTCCGGCCTGTCTCGCCCAGTTCCGATCAGCCAGACCCCAGTAGCAAGCTAACCTACCAGTCGAAGTGTCTGCCCCCTGGTGGTCAGTGCACATCATAGTGACTGGTCAAATGAACGGTCGGACCCTTAGCATATTAGGCTTTTATTATATAGGATAATGGTGGAAGATGAAGTCAGGTCAATGATGCAGCAGTGTGAGTTGGGTGGAAACTGCCGGGAGAGTGAGGCCAGGATCCAGCTCTTTTGGGGATAGCTATAGCTAGCTCTGATGGGCAGAACTGATTTCAGATGCATTTATGACAAATTCCTCTTCCTGGTCTATCAATTTCTGAATAGAAAATTCCAATGATTCATTGAAACAATACCGGTTTAAAGAACATGACTGTCATCGAATCACTACATCTGATTCTATTCTGAAACTATTACAGAATAATATGGAATGTAAACTGAAATTAAAAAAAATAAAGACAGTCATGCAAAGAAGAAAAATGTGTAAGATAGAGTCTTAGATTCTACTTGAACTTTTATGTAATGACCACTTTGTCCATCATTGCCCCTAACTTCAACTCCTAAGTGTCAGCTGACCCTCAGGACTATTATCATACTTTCTAGTTGAGAAATGGGCTCAAGCGGATCGGCCGAACATGGCCCAACACCACAAAGCTGACAAGTATTTAGCACAGGACCTGACCTGGGTCTCCCTCCATCAATACATCAGACATGCCTTGGTCAGGGCGAAGTTCAAACAAAAGCCCGCTGAGACTTCTGGACCTGAGATTGCTTACATTTTCAGAGAAACATTACTCTCCAGCAGACGTGTCAAAATGTAGTTGGAAAAGGTAAAACTTGCCAGTTTTTAGCTATGTTTTTGCCTTGTCTTTTCTAAAACAAAACAAAAAGAAACACAACAACAAAAAATTTCAATTTCTTCCCAGTAGATACTAACAAAGTGAGTTTTTATTCACTATTCTGTTTATGCCTAGGCACTGGCATATTGGATGCTAGGAATCCTAATTATAATTTTTTAAAAAAATAGGCTTTTATGCCCTAACCGGTTTGGCTCAGTGGATAGAGCATTGGCCTGAGGACTGAAGAGTCCCAGGTTCGATTCTGGTCAAGGGCATGTACCTTGGTTGTGGGGCACATCCCCAGTAGGGGGCGTGCAGGAGGCAGCTGATTGATGTTTCTCTCTCATCGATGTTTCTAACTCTCTATCCCTCTCCCTTCCTCTCTGTAAAATATCAATAAAATATATTTTTTAAAAAATAAAAATAAAATAGGCTTTTATTGATTTTAGAGAGAGAGGAAGGGAGGAGAGAGCGAGAATCATCCATTGCTTGCCTCCTGCACACCCCCCAATGGGGGTCATGCCTGAAACCCAGGTATGTGCCCTGACTGGGAATCAAACCAGAGACCTTTTGGTGTATGGGATGCGCTCACCAACCAAGCCACACCAGCCTGGGCCCTAATAAATGATATCGTCCTCTTGTGTTAGCTCATCACGCTCCTTCCTCACTAGTCTTTGCTGTTTCTAAAACGCAGGGTGGTAGGTCCTCCGATGCCCTTCCCCTCTGCCTGGCGCACGGAGATTCCGTTTCATACACGTCTCAGCTCCAAGGTTATTTCTCAGCGAAACGCACCCTGAGCCCCAACCTGGAGCTCCACGCCCTTCCTCCTCTATTACAGTGACACCACCCCGAGTTGTTATGTTCTCAGCAGTTGGGCGGACCTGAGATTATCCTGACTTATGTTTTATTTGTCCTTGCCCTGCCTACCCTGTTCTAAGGTCTTGAGTTCGGAGTCTAGAACAGTCCCTCGCATACGGAAGGCTCTCTTAGAAATACATATTTAATGGGTACATCACTGAGCCAGTCTCTTTGCCATCCAGGTATCAGATGCCCTACAACATGGCTTTCCGAGTAACAGCTGCCTTTATCGGCCGCATGTCTGGTGACTGAACGCAGCAGAATGTGTGTCACTGGGATGTGCGTTTTCTATTTTCTCGTATGCTGCATATTTTTTACATCAATACTGATCAGGTGATAAACCTCATCTTTTCAGCTTCTCCCTACACTTTTTAGCACAGCTGTTCTTCTGTCACTGCCGGCCTCCTGCTGACTCGCTCTATTTCAAACACGTAGCCTATCTGCTCAGAAGTCAGAACATTTTGGTTTTCTCCACTTAGATAAGCAGTTTTCTAAGAAAACCCCGTTTCTTTATTGTAGTATAAGTTTGACTCCTCCACTCCAAATGTTATAAATTAAACATCCCATATCAGATGTATTCTATAGCGTTTTTATTGAGAAAAGTAATATAGTGTAGCTGGAGTAAAAGTAAAAATTCCTTTAAGTCATATGAGTGTAGATAAATAGTATTATTGAATAAAGTTATTGCCAATTTCAAGATTGTGTGAGATAAGAGACGGAGATATCTCGGAACAAAGAACTTCATCTAAGTTGCCTAAGAACTGGCTCAGAATCATTTTAATAGACTATGAGTTTCAGAGGAAGACTGTGCTGTAAATCTGTAGGGTGCGCCCCTCTGGGTCCCAAAGGGCACTCACGAATGTTCCCTGCCAGCTACACCTCCTGCCCTTACTCAGCATGTCCAGGGAGCTCACTAATGGAATGGGAAGCAGATCAGCTGAGGTCAGCATGCCCGCCTGTAAGAGGGTAACATTCAGCACCACGGACAGAGCTCACGGGGCTCCACCAGGCATGAGGTAGGTGCTCTGCCCAACACCCAGTGAAATCCTATCCCTGCGGCCTGCATTTAAGGGTCCCGGGTCTTGGCCTCACATGCAGTTCAGCTCAATACTCCATGTTCCCTGTCAAGGGGCCTCAGGTGGGGCTGCAATTTTCTTCTTTTTTTTTTGGAAAAATTTTTTCCTGCAATTTGAACTTAGGGCAACAGATTGTGTCAAAAGCAAACAAACACATTTTTTCTCTTAAAAACCAAGTAAACAAACAAAAAAACCAAACCCAAGCCTGGCCAGCGTGGCTTGGTAGTTGAGAGTCAACCTATGAACCTGGAGGTCAGGGATCAATTCCTGGTCAGGGCACATGCCCGAGTTGCAGGCTTGATCAATGACTCTCTCTCATCATTGATGTTTCTATCTCTCCCTCCCTCTCTCTTCCTCTCTGAAATCCATAAAAAGTATTGAAACAAAACAAAACAAACCCAAGTTTTGAATACCTAGGAAAGGTCTCCTTTGGATTTGACTCTCAGCTGAACCCCAGCAAAACCCAACCCATAATCATGTTTATTTTTTCTCTGCTGTTTCTCCAACTTCTACTACATGTTCAAATGCGATCGTGGCAGAGAACACACAGGCGGAGGAGAGCTTATGTTCTGAGAGGGCTCCACTGAGGCAGCCGCACACTCCGCTGCCCCTGATTGGAGTCTTTATTTACACAACAATTAACCAGCCCGGGGCATCTTTTATCTGATCAACAGCCCTTTCCGAATATGTCCAGACGTTCACTGCCATCGGAATTCTCCTGACAAATACTAAAATAGGTACCTTAATAAAGCACTAATGAGATCATTATAACTAGTTTTGTCTGTATTTAAAGCCCAGACTTAAGATCTTCATTAGTGATTAACTACTGGAAAACTTTGTTCAATCCCTTGAGTTCTTCTTAAATCTTCATCTACTATAATTACCAATATTCAATCATAAAACGCTCCATGGCTGTGAACACAACTGAACTTTGAATAAGAACAAGGATGTTACAAATCTTGGCTGTTTAAAAGGTTAATCTTTAAGTAGATTAATGACACGGTGATCTTTCCCCATTTCAAGACTTTTTTGGCTGAGGAAAAGAGACTTCGGACCAGCTCGAGCGAATACTTCCTCGGGAATGTTTAACCCCTGAATCTTGAACTTCCTGGTTATGTGAGTAGCACGTGGCCCATCTCTGGTCTTGGTTTTCAGTTGCATTAACATAAACAAAGTGGCACCCAGCCAGGTGGCTCAGTTGGTGGGAGTGTCATCCCATGCACTGAAAAGGCTGTGCGTTCGACTTCTGGTCAGGGCACATATGTAGGTGGCAGGTTAAATCCCTGCCTGGTCTGGGCACCGATGGGAGGCAACCAATGGATGTTTCTCTTTCTCTCTCCCTTCCACTCTCTCTCAAGTTAATAAAAACATATCCTTGGGTGACGACTTGAAAAGTGAAATAAAATAAAAATAAATGAACAAAGTGACCTTTTCCCCATCAGTTTTAGAGAAGAGTGGCAATTAACTGTGAAGTTTTATTTGAGCTGAAACTTTCAACCCAAAAGTTACTTAGAACAGGAAATGAGGGCATTTTACATGTATTACCCCCAAATCAAAGAGATAGAAAGGTGGAATATTTCCTTTTATTAAATACAAAATAGTTACTTCAAAAGGAATCTTGTAGGAGACGGTATTTTAAATTCATGATGCACATTTTTTTTTTTCAGAATTCAATTCCGTTTTAAGGCAAATTAGCTACCAGTCTCCAGCCAAGAGATGTATTTTAGAAATGTCATTTTCTCACCTGTCCAAGCCTTTCAAAATATGGTTTGTCATGGGCACAGCAAGGCCAAGGATGAAACTCAATATTTCTGACCCCTAAAATCTTTGCAACAAAGGAATACAGAGAATCAACACAGAAATTAATAAACGATGGCTAATGAGACAGCGCTGGCATTCACCTGCACTCGAACGCAAGACACCACTGATTAACACGGTCCAATTATCTCCGTGGCGACTGGGGAACGGCAGGTAAGCATTTAAAGTGCAAATCTTTGCTGATGTGTGTTCATCAGCCATGGCTGTCAGAGCCTTGGAGAGGCTTAGGGAGGTGATACGCCGTTTATAAACCGGAAGGTCTTCTGCATGATTCAGGAATATAGATACTGTCAACGTGTGATTCAATTACGGCTGCCGCTTCCTGGAGGATTTCTTGTTTAGTTTTGCAAGACGTTTCCTCAGCGCCCCCAAGCCGTTCTCTCTCCTGCGTGAGTTCACACACACACTCCGGTGCCGTGCCTGTCTGAGCTGTGCCGGCTGCATCATTCAACGCCCCGCAGCCCCTCCATGTCCCGGTGTCTGCACAATGCAGGGCCCGCATCCTTCAGCAATGATGTTCCAGGGGCAAGTGACACCAGGTCTGATGAAGCACAGGTACCACAAGTTCGCAAGTTTCCATTTGCCTGTTGAATTTTAGGGGCGAGGTCAGAGGAAAAACCCATGTTGAAGGAGGCACAAGGCTCTAAGCTGTTAACATCACAGCCCGTGAATTACGGTTCCATGTCCGTTTTGCTCAGATTTTATACACCATAATGTCAAGGCAACCTGTACTTGAGAAGCGTATGCTTTAAACAAAAATGAAATAAAAGAAACTTGACTTTAAAATAAGTAAAATAAGCATCAGCCCAGATTCGTATGTCGAAGTACGAGGAATGTGGATCAAAAGGAACCGGCGCACGGATACGCACTATTACAGTAACAGTAACAGAGAAAGACCCACGGAGCACTGCGGAGTCCGGCCACCCTGGGAGCTCCTGGGTGTGCCCAGTGCTGGGCCTAGTAGGTGAGACCAGGACCCGGCGGACCCCCGGCGAGTCCCTTCTCTCGTGAAGGTCACAGTCTAAGCGAGACAGACAGACGTCGAACACCACGAAGAGATGCACCTACGGGCGATGGACTCGGGAGGCCGCTGGGGGTGGGAGTGTGGGGCGCACACTGATGTGAGCTCTGGCCAGGGGAGGGGAGGCTGCAGGTGCGGCGGGGGAGAGCCGACGTGATGTGGCAGTGTGAGCAGCTCAGCCTGGCGCCCGGCGTCCAGGGAGCTGTGAGCAAGGCCAGGAGAGGGCGCTGGCGGGGACACGATCATCCCGGGCCCTGGATGCCATCAGAAGGCAGGTTTTTAAAAATATATTTTTTTATTGATTTCAGAGAGGAAGGGAAAGGGAGAGCTAGAAACATCAACAATGACAGTTCACTGGTCAGCTGCCTCCTGCACGCCCGACAGGGGATGGAGCCCGCAGCCCGGGCATGTGCCCTGACCAGGAATTGAAACGTGATCTCCTGGCTCCTAGGCTGATGCTCAGAAGGCAGTTTCTGTCCTGGAATTCTGTTCCTTCTTCGAGTCCTGGTTGGGATGCTACCTCCCCCACAAAGCCTTCCCGGATCCTGCCCATGGGGAGCAATCCTCGCCCCCCCCACCTCCTACACAACCCCCATGCTGCTTTCCGGATGTGTCATGTGTCACGTGGCAGATCTGTCCACCTGACTTTCCTTTACTACACACTGTGGCTAAGACGCTGGCAACACCTGCCGCACAGACTCGCTGTGAGTGTGGGGCTCTGGGAACTCGGAAGTGACTTGAGCTGAGTTTATATCACGCATTTCATATAAGAAGGCACATTCCTTCAAAGGCGGCACGATTCAGACTCTGCGAGGGGTGCATAGTATCACTTTGATGATTATTTGAAGACTGATCTGTCATTACTTCTCCCAGGAAACACACACACACACACACACACTATTCCTACAAGAAAGTTAAATAAACTTGCTATTAAAACAAAGACGTAGGGAGCTGGGAAGACTAAAGCAAAAAGACAGTTCAACTCCTCAGACTATTGTTAGCCCAATTCACTTCTATTATGTTGTTATTTGACCCAACTTAATAGCGAAATGTACAATTCCATTTTAATAGCAAACTCAGCTCAAGGAGAAGACCAAACGCTTGGAACTAGACAATAAAAATCCAGCCCAGAAATAATTTGCCCCAGGAAGGCCTCGGCACCTGCCTTGAGAAGAAGCCCATATGTTTCTCAGCGTCTGACCGTGAGGCACGCATGCAGCGCAGAGGCTAACGGGACAGTGAGAGGGTCACCAGGACGCTCGCAGTCTAACTGTGAGCTGCGTGGCTGGGACTTCTCTAAAGCAGTGACTACTCTTAGTGCTACACTCAGCGATTATTTCGGGTCTAAATTTGTTGTTGTTGTTGTTAAAGAAATACAAACGTGAGCCTTTCTCTGTGTCCATCCTGCAATATGTTAAGGACACTGCAAAGGCTTGATAAATGAACACAGTGTGTGCAGGGCTGGGGATGCCACTGTGTCCCCGTGTAAATGCACGATATGGATAGAGAGCGAGACGGCATGAGTCCCAGCATACCCGCCTACGAGCTGTGTGACGTTACAGAGGTTACTTGACCTCTCTGTGCCTGCTTCTCTTCCAGTAAGAAGGGTCTCTAACTGTGACCACTTGATCAGGTGATGATTAAGTGAGATAATACAAGAAAAGCTCTTTGCATCTGATAAGATGGCTTAAACTCTAATCGTTAGAATTTCTTACTCAGTTGCCAGAAGCTCACTAATAAATCAAGACAGACAGAAGAGGTGAGGAGGGCGTCTGATCTCCGAGACCTTCTCCACTGTGCACAGCGAATGTTAGGAATCCCACAGTGTTTCTTGCGTGTCTGTAACGTGCTTGTAACTTTCCTGGGCTCTGGAGGAGTGATGAAGAAACAGCAAAGGCCCCTGCTTTTCAGAAGCGTAACCCGAACAAGCCGGCCGTTAACCAGATGTGCTAACTGAGCTGGGAGCAATGTAGGGGCGTTCCTCAGGCTCGACTTCTCATCTACACACGTCTTTTCGAGTGAGTTCATACCGATGACAACTTCTCACACCGCCTCGCACGGGATGTGGCTCAGAGGTGACCCCTTCGTACTTCCTTACTACTATTCGATCTTGTTTTGTTTTAAACCGGGGAAGTGAGAAAAGGTGTCTTTTCCTTTTCCCTCTCGGAAAGGGCTTAGCATGGGTTGCGGGACCAATTTCTCCCCCACCTCGCCACATTCACAACGCCCTTCCCCCCCCCCCGCGCCCCCCCTCCCGCCCGCCAAGGCAAGAGTAGCGTTTGGAATGACTTAGCAGAGCTGCCTGCGGCTCAGGGAAATGGTAACGTCGGTGCCTGGCCCGGCCCGGCCCACATTGAAGGCGAGGCGGTGCAGGAACACAGGGCCACTCGTAGCCTGACAGCGGCTACAGGGAACTACGGACGACACCAGCGCTGGTGCTCTGCGTGTGCTCAGGGCCGTGGCTGGAGGAGCCCGTGGACGGCCCCGTGTCGGTGAGAAGCAGGCTATGATGGCTACGCGGACGGCCCCGTGTCGGTGAGAAGCAGGCTATGATGGCTACGCGGACGGCCCCGTGTCGGTGAGAAGCAGGCTATGATGGCTACGCGGACGGCAGCTTCGTGCGTGAGCGCGCAGGCCTCACGCTAAGGAAAACGCCGGCCGCCCCCTGTCATGTGCTGTGGTTGTTCTCCGGAATGAATGGAAGGGTTTCCCCTCATTCACCTCTTCGGCTCAGCGTCCAATATGGAGACGGAGCGATGTAGACAGTAAGGGACGTGGTTTTGACTCGTAGATTTTCAAGTCCAGATCGGACACGCTGCGGTAAGTGGCATCTGCCGCTGTTAGGGTTTCATGAGCACATTACACGGACAGTGATCCGGGCAGACACTGGATGGAGACTGAAAGCGCCCGGCCGCTCATCTTCGCAGACAGAGCTGAGTTTGAATCCAGACTGTGAGACGCTCTGGCTTTGTACACTCTGGCAACCATCTGGAGTTGGAGTTGCTCAGCCTGTGAAATGGGCCTGAAGCTTCCCACCTCAGAGGGTTAAATACAAATGCAGCCCTGGCCGGTGTAGCTCAGTGGATAGAGGATCGGCCTGCGGACTGAAGGGTCCCAGGTTCCATTCCCAGTCAGGGCACATGCCTGGGTTGTGGGCTTGATCCCTAGTGGGGGCTGTGCAGGAGGCAGCTGATCCATGATTCTCTCTCCTCATTTATGTTTCTCTTCCTTCCTCTCCGAAATCAGTAAGTGTGGGGCGCGGCTACAGTGCTTTGGCCAGATTCAAGCCTCGGACTAATGAAAGGACGGGGTCCTCTCACTGCCACGCGCAAGTCCCAGCTGGAAGGCAGGGCCCTCCCAGCACAATCATAGCCAACGGTTGTGGTTGTAAGCTGGAACCTATGGTCCGAACACGTGGCCCCACGTGCCTTGTGATGAGTTTAGGTGCATGTAGTTGAGTGAGGTTGAGACTCACGAGAATGCTGTGGACAACGTGATCGCGCCCCTGCTTTGCCTGGTGGCATCTGCTATAAAATAAAGACACGGCTTGTGGGCGCCGGCGCTGTCTCCTCATCAGGGAGCAGCGTCCCACCGAGACCCAGCTTTCATTCTCTTGTCTGTTTCTCCTTAATCCTTTCACTCCCGCGCCCCCCCCCCCCCACTCAGGTTCACCTATGGCCGTAACAAATAAGAATATATTTTAAAAAAAGAAGGAATTCTGACCTAGTCCCTACACCTCATTTCAGATTTCTTTATGGAATCCCACGACTCTCCAGTTGGACGACCGATGAAAGCCTTGGGTGTTATGTCGGAAATAAGATACTGAAACCACAATGCTCAGTGGCACCAACTTTTTCTTCTCCGTCTCTGCCCCATGCTGCTCCCAGGCCCTGCAGACTCAGGTGCCCATCACTGGGGGCAGGTGTCCAGCCGTCTGTATTCGAACCCGCCCTCACTCCGGGGGTGGGGTGGGGAGGCTGAGCTCCTGACATATCACCTCCCCCACAGGACTTGCCTATGTGTGACGTGGCTTCAGTTTAGAAGGTAAGAATACGGCCCTTCCCAACATACACGGATGCTCACAGTTAAAGACCTGGACACATAAATCCGAAGTCCAAAGGTCCAGGGTCGCTCTCATTGCCATGTGCACCACGAGTTTGCTTCTGGCGGGTTTCACGCTCTCCCCGCCCCCCACACGCCCCCAATCCCCCGGAGAGTCCAGGGCATCCTGTTCCTTCCCTGGGATGGGGAGTAGGTGAGTTCGCTTCAGGCCGATGCCCAGGGATTAAGCCAGAGGATGGATTGGGAGGGTGAGGACTCTCATTGCAGGCACGCACACCCCCCCTCCCTCCTGCCCCCGCTCACTGTCTGCTCCTCTCCCCTGCTCCCCAGAGAGAGGGGGCCACGTGATGGGCAGCCTGATGCAGGGCTGCCGCTGAGCCACCTGGATGCAGACCCCTTCTCGTCATTAGCAGGTGGCCCTGGCTAAATCCACAGCTCGCTGCTCGGCACGGCCCCTGAGATTTCAGCGTCAGGCCCTTGGAAAATGCTTAACATTAACCTGGAATCCTGACACCCTGGGAACTCGGCTCTCTGCCAGGCTTCCTTAATTAATCCCACGTCCTGTCCCCTGTCCCGGCGAGGCGGTGACGCGGGAACTGCCTCTGAGGCTGGCGGAGATGAGCAGCTCCCAATGAAACGGTCGCCCCGCGTCCTGCGATTCTTCTAGCACAGGAGAGGCACGACTCCGTGAATATTTAAGTGCCTGCTCCCACGGTGACACGCTGCGCTCCAGTTTTACTTTCGCCAGAGAACATTTTTTGATTAGTTTCAAGCCTGAAATCATTCTTTAGGAAAAGGAAAAAAAAAAAAACATACACACACACACACACACACACAGAGGAAAGAAATTTAATAATTCATGGCCATGGCTGCCGAGGTAAGTTTTCTTAATATGCCTGTCAGGTCCTGGGGTTTACAGAGTCTATCACATATTTTCTTAGAGGCTGGGACAGACGCACATTGATTTTCCTCATTTTGAACAAAAGAAAATATACCCCATCCCCACAGGCCCAGGAAGGGCGGGCACGCAAACACGCCGTGGTGTTACCGTTCACCTGCAGGGCCACGGTTATTTTAAAAAACGCACGGGGAGGACGCAGACTGTCTACGCTGGAAGCCTCTGCCCTCCCATCAGTCCTCCCACGGGCGGTGAGGGCCTGTGGACGAGGCCGCCAGGCCCCGTGAAAAATGATGGAATGATGCCTCTGTACGGAGCTCTCCTGCTGAAATGTCAGGCCTGGCGCGGCTGTGCCTCAGGCTCCGCGCCTGGCATTTCCCTCCTGTCTGCCTGGTTGCCAGGAAGCAAACACGAACAGTGAGGATTTGTGTCGGGCAGGTAGCAGGCGAGCTCGCTGTCAAAAATCTATTATTAGGGCTCTGATCTCCCGCGCAGACCCGAGGCGGCCAGCAGCAGGGACCAGGCGGAGGGGAAGGCAGCACAATGCCCAGGGGGACGCCTTGTCAATCAGCACAGGAGCACATGCAAATGAGCGCATGCAAATGAGGATGGGTCCAATCTGAGCCTCTCTCAAACCCAAGGCTCCTTTACGCTGGGAATTGCCACGCCGCGTCTCTATTTGATCTGCCTCCTTTGGGCTGTTCTGTAAACACAGCGCAGACCGGGGCCTTTAATAATTTGATCAGTTAAACGTGTGATCGTCGGAGAATGTTTTCACATACGAGTATGTGAATCATAGGCTAGGTGTGTTTTGGCATCACTTTGGTGCACACATATGCACACACACACACACACAAGAGAGATGAGTGGGTAGCAAGCAGAAGGCTCTCCTTTGAATTATTCTTTTGGCATGATTTATCATTTTCTGTTATTCATTTAAATATTACCTTTATCAGGTTATGATAGTAATTTCAATATCAAAATGTAAGCTTTTATTGGTAATGATGGTTATAATCAATAGCTGAAATTTGTGAGACACTAGGCGTCCTTTTCTAAAAGAACTTTGTGTGTCAGTAACCCTGTGATTGGCACATAAAAAATCCAGCCCATGAAGAACGGCTTCCTATAAAACACACACGCACGCACGCATACAACCCCGCGGGACTCATTCATACCCATGTCTGAAAGGACACTGCCCCCAGGGAGGACCTCATGGGACATGTCACACCACGGCTGGATGGCTCCGCTTACACAGGTGATGGCTGTCCCTGGGTTCGGGGCTGTCTTAAGATGTCACTATTTGAAACTAAGTAACTTGAGACTAAAACAAGAAAAAAAAAACCTCAACAAAAACTAGGAAAAATAGTGAGTCATCCACTTGACGATGGCATTTCTAAATAACGTCACTGGTGAGGTGAGTGTTTCTCCCAATCAAATTAACCTGAGGGATCCTACCCTCCCCCCAAAAAACCCCCAATAATATATTCAACTGTGTGGTGCTCCGTGAGCTGCTGTTGGATGTTAACAAGTTTCCTGCATGGATCCTAGAAAAAGGAAAGGTAGGGAGTAACCACTTACAGTAGAAAGTCTCTACTGTCCAAAGGAAGGTTCAGACCATCGCATTTGTGTGTTTTTTTAAATATTGAATTTACTGTGGTGACACTGGTTAGTAAAATTAGATAGGTTTCAAGTGTACGGTTCTATAATACATCGTAAATACACTGGATCGTGTGTTCGCCACCCAAAGTCAATGATTCTTCCATCACGACGTATCCTGCTTTTCCCCTCATCCACCTCTCCCACCCCCTCATCACCACTCATCATCACCTAGTCATCACCACTGTTGTCTCCGTTTGAGTTGTTTTTATTTTTGCTTAATTCCGTCACCTTTTTCACCCCGCCCCCCAACTCCCCTCCCCTCTGACCGCTGTCAATCCGTTTTGTGTATCCATGAGTCAGCTTATTTGTTTGTTAGTTTATTTTGTTCATTAGATTCCACACATAAGGGGAATCATATGGCATTTGTCTTCCTCTGCCTGGCTGGTTTCACCGATAATGATCTCCAGGTCCACCCGTGCTGTTGAAAAAGGTAAGAGGTCCTTCTCTTTTATGGCGGAGCAGTATTCCACTGTGTAAATGTCCCACAGCCTTTTTATCCACTCGTCTACTGATGGGCGCTTGTGCTGCTTCTGAATCTCGGCTATTGTAAATAGCACTGCAATGAACACAGGGTTGCATGTATTCTTTTAAATGAATGGTTTGTGTTTCTTCGGATATATTCCCAGAAGTGGGATCGCTGGGTCATAAGCCAATGGCATTTTTAACTTTTTGAGGAAACTCCATACTGCTCTCCACAGTGGTTTCACCAACATCCCTTTCCTCCACACCCTCGCCCGCACCTGTCTGTGGATTATAGACGGGAGCCGTTCTGACAGGCGTGAGGTGTACCTCCTTGTGGTTCTCATTTGTGTCTCTCTGGTGATCAGTGACGCTGAGCATCTTTTCACATGTCCGTTGGCCACCTGTGTGTCCTCTTTGGAGAAGTGTCTATCCAGGTCTTCTGCCCATTTTTTAACTGGATTGTTTGTTCAGTTTGTGTAAAAGTTCTTTATAAATTTTGAATATTAAGCCTTATCAGATGTATCATTTGGCCAATATGTTCTCCTAATGTTTTCAATCTTATGAAAGTATCTGGTGGCAAATTTGGTGAACTGCCCCGGACTGAAGCTGCATTTGGGGTCTCGAACCCACAGCTGATGAACCCAGGAATGGAACGTGGCCACCTCGTTCCCGCCGCCCCGACAACGGGAAACGCTCCCCCTCGCACACAGACCGCGAGGCTCGCTGTGGAAGGCACTGCACGGAGCTGCTCTGCCCGAAACAGGTTCCCTGCCTCCTCCAGCCACTTCTCAGATTCTATTACCTCGAGGTGAAAGCAAACAGCTCTCACGGCGGAAAACGATTCCTTGTGTCAACACGGAGAGAGGCTCTTTTCAAAACAGACGGTCTAACGGGAAGGGACTCAGTGGAGAGCCTGCTGGAAACGAGGCCCCGGCTCTTGAAGATGTGGGGGGCGTTGTTTGCAGGGAACGTTCCACCGAGGCCTCGCCCAGCTTAGGGCCCGAGCGCGTGTTTGTCCAGGAGCTCATAAATCTCAGACACGCCTGTGTGCAGGGCCGCGGCCGTGACCGCTGCGCGCACAAAGGCTCGTGCTGTGGCTGCGACTTCGTCGGCTGCTGGACTGAGTGACGGCGCAGACTATTAGGGAGCAGCAGCTTCCGCGAGCTCCGTGAAGGGCGCCACGGACCAGACGTAGACCACCACCGCGATCCTTCTCTCATCGATTTGACTGCTCAGCCCCTCGGGGCGCCTCGATGCCCCTGCTGCAGTGTAGCCGACCAGACAGTGCCCGCCACAGTCTGCTCGGGGGTCTCCTGCCTCCATCCATGGGCACCGTGGAGCAGCCCATGAGATTCCATATCGTGATGGCATTCCAGGCCCCTCTGGTAGCTCCTGCACCTCCTCCCCTTCCTCCTCCTCCTCCTCCTCCTGACATCATGGGAAGTTGTGGGGAGTGGCATTCAGTCAGAAGCAGAATATAACCTTTCTTTTCTTTTTTTAAAAAATGTATTTTTTATCAATTTCAGAGAGGAAGGGAGAAGGAGAGAGAGATAGAAACATCAATGATGAGAGAGAATCACGGATCAGCTGCCTCCTGCACGCCCCCCACTGGGGATCGAGCTCGCAACCTGCGCCTGTGCCCTGACCAGGAATCGAACCGTGAGCTCCTGGGGCAGCCGGGACCCACTGAGCTACGCCGGGTGGCCCCGCTCTGCTTTAAAGGCGGGTGTTCGGTGCCGCGAGAGAGTGCGGGACGCGAGGTCTGCCGCTGCCTCTGGGCTGAAGCTGCACATGCTACAAACGGTCCCATTTGTCTGGGGAGGCCGGGAAAGCCCGATGGTTTGACGAAGGTTGATTTCAAAGTCCTAGCACATGTGCCAACGAATGGAGAGTGTGAGGGGGACACGAACATCAGGGCGCCTGTGTTCCCCTGCCGGCCCTGGCGGGAGCCTTCACTCGTCAGTGACAAGACAGTCGCGACGATGAGAAATGTGGACCCAGGGGACAGAATCCCTTACAGCCCTCATGCAGCGTCCCCGCATCTCGAGCCACCAGAGGCAGCCGCCAGCTCCCAGGTAGCCGTCTGCCCTTCCCACTGGGAACTGTCACCAGCAACACCACAAGGTGGGGTCATCAAAGACCCGAGACTCTGGCTTGGGACACGCCCTCCGATCTTTCAGCAGCGTCCCCGTCCCCCAGAGCAAGAGGCCAGGGAGAGCACCACCTACCCGACACTCCTCCGTACGTGGTCCGCTTCCCGGCGCCCACTGCTGGCCAGGGCGTGCCGTCGGCGCGGAGTCCCATCAGGCCCGAGACCGTGTTGGTGGCGGTCACACCGTCGGCGCCACCTGCGGAAAACACGTCACCACTGACCTGCAGTTTTGAAGGGATGCGGGGAAACCCGTGCAGGCTCGACAGCCCGGGAAAACGTGCCCGGCACCTCCTCACGCCCGTGTTTCCCCGTGCGGTGTCTGCCCTGAGCCCGCTCCTCCAACTGCACTTAGAACGCTGGGCGTACACATGGCTAATCACCGCCTCTCCACGTTCCCAATTCCTGTACAGACGTGTGGATGCCAAACGTTCTGTACTCAACGCTACTTTCCAGGTAATTTACAATATATATGTGCAAATCAGGATGCAATTTCCAGTGGGTAGAAGGCAGCGTAGATGATTTGTAAAATCATGCACTAACCCTATAATTTATGGATTCAATAGATGTTTGCTGCTCATATGTTTAAGGCAGTGTACTAGGCCCACCCAATAAAATATAATGGCAGCTCGTCAGCAATTTAATACCATGGAAGATGTTGCTGTTGGACTGTTACGTTATCATGTCATTTGTTTCCGGGTGATCTGTTGTGACTGTGGCTTTGTTTCATAATTCTCCCTGCGTGAGACACGAGTTTCTGAGGAAACAGGACTGTTGCTTGGCTCCCAAGTCTGGCGTCTCTTTATGAGCCTGAGTCCAGGGGCATCTATCGGTCTGGGAGCTCAGGCTCACTCCGATGCTTTCCTTAACCTCTAACCCAGCGGTTCTCAACCTTCTGGCCCTTTAAATACAGTTCCTCATGTGGTGACCCAACCATAAAATTATTTTCGTTGCTACTTCATAACTGTAGTGTTGCTACTGTGATGCATCGTCATGTAAATATCTGATGCAGGATGGTCTTAGGAGACCCCTGTGAAAGGGTCATTCGACCGCCAAAGGGGTCACGACCCACAGGTTGAGAACCGCTGCTCTAAACCAAGACACACACGTACATTCGTGGCCAGAGATAGACTGTGTGTGACTCCATCCCTCGGGTGCGAGTGCACACCCGGGCCATCGGTGCGGGTCTGGAAGCCTTACCTTCCTTGGCAGCTCTCGCGATGCTGACGATGTCCGTGACGTTGGGGGTCAATTTGGCAAAAAATGGAATGCGAATCGCTTGGCGGACCCAGCGGCAGATGTTCCGCACCAGCTCCGGATCCTGTCAGACAGGTGAGCGAAATACAGACTGTGATTAAAGGGCCGCGCTGCCACCGCAGTGTCCCAGCCACCACCCCCTCCCCCCCCCCCCCCCCCCCCCCCGGCGCTGAGCTCCACGGCGTTTCTCAGGATGACACCTGGATGCGCGGGGGTGGGGTGCCCCCGCTTGACGTGAACGGAGAGTTCAAAGCACAGAGGTCACACTCCTTAACAGGGCCTTCGGGACCCAAAACCACGCAGCACCCGGCGGAAGGACGTGCTACCCACGATGTAGCAGGAATCAAACTAAACTTCCAGGGAGAGTTTGCGACACCCGCAGAATTCCCAGTGAACTCCCTGGCTGAAGTCCAGCAGGGAGTATCCAAACTGGGGCCTCCCGGGTGAACGCTATGGGACCTGAAACCTGCTGCTTTCGTTGTTATTATGATTACTATGCAATCCTCACCAGAGGATGTTTTTCCATTTTTTTTTTGAGAGAGAGTGGGAGAGAGAGGAAAGACAGAGAGAGACATCGATGTGAGAGAGACACATTGATTGGTTGACTCCTGCACGTGCCCTGACCAGGGCCTGGGCTGAGGAAGAGCTTCAACCAAGGTACGTGCCCTTGACTGGAATTGAACCCGGGACCGATGCGCTACCCACGGCGCCACCCGGCCAGGGCTCACTCTGTTCTCAGGAGGCTCAGTTAGGAGAAGACCTGTGACCCCCAGTCGATCTCTGAGCATGCGAGCAGGTGCTGAGACAGGCTGCACACGAGGTCATCAGGAACCTTGGCCCCTGCAAACGTTCCCACGATCCGAGCAGCACCTCGCAGCACGCACCCCGGAAAGAACTGACCACAGCGGCGCCAGCGGAATACGCGCGCGCCCGTGCTCCGCGCCCGTCCCCGGGGGTCCCGCGGCGCCTGCGTTCTCAGGCGAGTGTCCCTTAGAGGGTGATCGCCTGTCACTTAGAGGGTGATCCGGGAAAACAGCTTCGATGTAGTCACGCCCTCTGATTCCCACCCAGACAACAGTCCTCCCCCGCCCATCACTTTTACTGCAAAATGTATTCTGACAGGTACAGAGCGCACTCTGACAGGTCACCTTAAGATATGCAAAAGCAATTCATTATCGAACGTGGGAATATTATCTTAGCAAGTGGAAATGTGGTGTGTTTTTTTGAATAAAAGAAAAAGCCAGAAAGAAACATAGTCATATATTTCAACAATGAAACAGTAGGCAAGCACATCCTTTGCAATTAATCTTTGTATATGTAAGAAAGCTGCTCTTTGCGTTTTAACCTTTCCGAGTCTTTTAAGATGAGATTTCGAATGGTCTAACCTTTAGAAAGGACCTTTTCACGTGGGCCTAATAATGCGCCTCGGCCCGTCATCTCGCATTCTTCCAGACCTTATGCGTTTGTGGGCCAAGATGCCGCGATGAGGCGATTTCTGGTGATTGTTATTGTCTCCGTGCAGCAGAACTAATCATTTTAACAGAGAAACAGTTCTTCTGGCTTTGCTTGTTCTCTTTTCCAGGACAGTCATTTCCTCCGGCGTGGGGCACGCTCTGCGGGGCACACTGCGCCGTGAATAGTAAAACCTGGAGACTGAGCTGAACAAATTCTCACTCATGAAAATGGAGGTGGGCCCTGCCCACGCGATGCTCATGAACTATTTATCAGCGCGCCATTGGCCTGATGGAGGGAGTTGCATCTTTGGGACTTTGATGTGTAAGTGATAAATTTCCGTGGGACGTAGCCTAGAAATGACAGCAGCTCTAGGTGGTGGGGATAGCATGTCCTTCGAGAAACACTCGCTTCAAGGTAGAATCGGACAATAGGTGAACGGTCACTTGCCTTGCATAATACGAGGCATGCAGCCTGCTCAGAATTACCAAAACAGACTTAAAAGCTTATTGGGGCCTGGCCGGTGTGGCTCAGTGGATTGAGCGTTGTCCCAGGCCCCACGAGGTCACTGGTTTCTATGCTGGGCCATAAGATAATCATTTCTAATTCTAATAACTAGTATACAGTTATAGTATACTAGAGGCCCGATGCACGGAATTCATGCAAGAGTAGGCCTCCCTTCCCTGGGCTGCCCTCGCAGCCCCGGCTTCGTCCGGAATGTCGTCTGGAAGGACATCTGGTCTAATCAGCATATTACACTTTTATTATTATAGGCAGTGTGTAGCATATAGTATATAGCTACATGTCCTAGTGCTAGCATGTGGGGGTGATCGGTGGGGGTACCCTGCTGCTTTGAGGCCCCTGCGACGCCCTCTCTCTGGAGGACTGGCGTTCCCCCAATTACCGAGGGCGCCAAATCTCCCTGGTTTCACGCTGCGAATAAAGGGAAAAGCACCAGAGAATGGGACTGAGAAATTCTTGATGAGCTAAATTACAAGTGAAGTTTGTGACTTTAAGAAACATTTCTCTTCAATTTACCTGGCAATTTTCATGCTGTACAAGTCTTTTCAAAATGCCTTTCTTAGAAGCTGGCGTTTCAGCGAATCCATTTAGCAGCTCTAAGATGTTTTCCACTGAGGAACTTCTGAGCCCTCATTCGCAGGCCCCGCAGTAAGGAGCCAGCATTTTACTGCGTCCTTTTTCTGACAGAGAGAATGCGGGCCCCGAAGGTCAAACTGAGTGCCTCTTTCAACTTCTTAATTTTCTCCCCCATTTTCCAGGCCTGAACCATCATCTCCTTTAGCGAAATTGCTCCCTGAAGTGAAATTCTGCCAGCTCTTGCAAGCGAGAACTAGGAAGGCTCCCACTTCATTCCTACCTGTAAGACCAGACGCAGCGTCAGCGTCATAAATTATTTTTAAAAGGCGACAAATGAAAGTAAGCATTTGAAGCTATAACCACCTGGTAGTCAGTAGCCGTGGGCCTGACATGGATGTGATGACGGGGATGACTGCTGGGAGACGAGATGGGGCCTTCAGCCGATGCCCAATAGACCGAGCCTGTTCTCAACCGAATAGCGAGCTGGCGTCTCTCTCCCTGCGCCCACGGCGCCCCTCAGAGCCCGTATGCCGTGGCCCCTCGCAGTGCTGGAGTTGAGCCAATGCTCTCCATACGCCGCAGAGATCCCACTGAGGGATCAATGATGCTGTGATTACGCGTGGCCACCAGCTGGTTCTAAATAGTTAAGAAACAGACCACACGTACACTCTGCACATGAACCACGACGGGCAGCCCACATCGGTCCCTGTCTAACGAAGGGAGTCAGGTCAGCCTACTGACCTATGTGTCCCTCCCAGACCAGCCGTCACTACCTCTGTTTCCTCCGCCCACGGTCCCCTCCCCACTCACGTCTACACACTGGCTCCAGCCCCCGAAAGAATTAATGTCCTCATTTATCTTCCTTTAAGGTTTTGTATATTCTTCCATTCTTACGGCTTCATAGAACTTTAGTAAAGAGACGACTACCTGAGTATTATTTGCTACGTAACTGGGTGGATCATTTGATAAAAATATTTGAAAAGTATCAGTAGGTTTGTGCATTTCCAAAGACACGTTACAAAAGATGATACAAATGGTTGGACATAGAACATAGGAGTGCTCCTGCAGAGCGCTCTTACACCCTCGGCTGCTAATTGTCCAAGAACAACACACCTACTGTGTGCAACTGGCTCTCCTCACAGCTCGCTGCAGTGTCGCTGTGACTGTTGCAGTCAATTAGTATAGAAAAGCTATCACTTGCAAATGTTTAAGTTAATCTTATTGCATCAGTTCTTTGTGCCAAGGGGCCTTTGGGCTTATTTCTTCCTGTTATTGAACATCTCATCAAAGCTAACAATTTGTTTCAGGAGAGATAAGCTAGAGAAAATGAATTCCACGGTGAGTGAGAGGTAATCGGGGCCAGTCTGATAGGAGGAACTTGACACCTACAACAGCTATTAAAGAGAAAGGGAAAAGGAGAAACGTCGTAAATCTAAATTTTGTTAAAATTGCATGAATAGGAATGAGCATTAACAAAAAATGTATATTAGGATACGGAAGTTGAATCCTGCAGAAGGTCATTTTTGTGGTTAAGCCATTAATGTTGAATGCCCCATATTAGAGGGAGAAGAGCCGCTTTTAGTATAAGCACACTCAAAATCAAGTATCTCTCCCTTTGGGATAGAATCGGAGTTGCAAACGGACAGTCCTGGCCTTCTCTATTTCCAGTGTTTGATCCTTGACAAGCACTCCGCAGGCAACGACAGGGGAGCTGAGAAACATCTGCGTCAGCAGGTGTGAAGGGCACCTCAGGTAAGCATCTTGCTCTACAATTAAAACACAAATACAGCCCGGCCCGCGTGGCTCAGTGGTTGAGCGTCGACTTATGAAACAGGAGGTTACAGTTTGAATCCCAGTCAGGGCACAGGCCTGGGCTGCAGGCTCGATGCCCAGCAGGGAGCGTGCAGGAGGCAGCCGATCAATGATGCTCTCATTGATGTTTCTATCTCTCTCCCTCTCCCTTCCTGTCTCAAGTCAATAAAAATATATTAAAAAAATAACACACAAATACACACAAAGCGAGTCACTATCAGATTATTCCACATCTGTGAGTTTTGATCAATACAGTATTCACATAAACAGGAATAGACAGACGTTGATATTTCTGTGATACTTCCCCTAACTCCGACAACACCAAACAGATACCATGTGTTTCAAGAAGCCCTTACTCAGGGCCCTCGCTTCTTAGGGAACAGACAGCTGTTTGAACATTGTGTACCCTGTAGTTCATCCTGATATAGTGACATCAAATGGAACCACAGAAATAAAGCCAGATCTGCCCAGCTGTAAAAGAAGTCAGAGGGAGGGAGGCCCAGGTCGATGCGTTAGCAACAGCCCTAAGGAGTGTGAAGACCTGTCTGTTTCCTTTCACACCATGTTCTTGCTGTTCATCATCCGTTAGTGCTTGCAGGGGGAAGGGGAGCGAGTCCGTGTGTGAGAGCCAGTCGGCACCGTGGTAGACAGTAAGGCATCACCAGCTGTACTTATCCTGCTTGCACAGAGGAGACCACCTGTGGCCCAACAAGTCCCTTTATGGGGTGATACTGACTCACTCACTCATTCATTCAACAAATGTATGTTCAGCTACTGCCTTCGCTGCTGAGGTTATAACAGTAGATAAGACAGCTACTGGACTCATGGAGTTGTCATTCAAGTGGAAAATACAGCAAGTGGAAAATGCATAAGTGTGTAATACAGCGTAAAGTAGGTATTAAAATATATACAGCCGGGGAGGGCAGGAGGAGGGGGGAAGGGGAGACTGGGATGCGGAGTGCACTGGGGGCGGCTGCCTGGGCTCACCCTGAGGAACCCACACTGAACTCGGTGTGTTCCACCCAGGGTCAACACAAACTACCACTTGCTGTTACCGTGACTTAACTTATTCTAATTTCATGGAGTTAACTTTTTTTCTGTGCTCCTAGATTTTGCGTGGTCTGAAGTCAGGACCTGCATATATTTTTCATCATGCCGTATCATCTATAGGGAGCAGAGCACTGGTTTACAACAGATAAAACTGTCGACTATTCATCGCCTTCGATAAGACTTTACGAGAATGAGAGGTGACTTCAAAGCCAATGCCAGGCGCACTATATACATAAAAGGCTAAGGGTCTGTCCGACAGATAGCTATGATGCTCAGTGACCACCAGGGGGCAGACACTCACCGCAGGAGCTGCCATGATGCGCACTGGCCATTTAAAAATAAATGGCACCATGGACCTGGTGCTGACAAACCTTCCCCCAAGTGGGACGCAGGCCCTGCTATCACCCCAGGGTGACACCCCACCAAATCGCAGTCAGTGCTCCCAAGACCTGATGGCACAAAATGTGGCCCACAGCCCAGCCCAGCCCGGAAACGGTCACTGTGGGCACTGGGTAATGACGTTGAGTAGCAACGCCCGTCTTCCTCTCCCTAGCGACTAGCCTCCTTGGAGTTTCTTCAGCCCAGGAACATAACTTGCTTTATAGCCAGGTACAAACATTTTACGGTTTAACCAAATGTCTGTGAAGCGTTTTCCCGTGCCTCATCTCATTTTATCCTGACAGAAGTCCTGGAGTAGGCAGATAGGAGACTCGGTGGAATCCTATTTTCTTCTCATTAGCCGGAAAACAGAGATTTAGAAAGCTTAGAAACTTAACCCAATGAAAAAGAAGTAAGAAATGTTGGAACTTGAAAATGACTTCAGGTTTTCTCACTGCACAGAATATAGTCAGACACGGCTGCAGTTAAATATTTTACCCTTTGTTGTCCCTGCGTGATCTACAATAATAATCTGCTTTGTGTTGATATTTACTGCTGTGCTGCTGACAATGACCTGAAAGAGAGGTTGGGGTGCTTTGCTGAGCTGGAAAAAGTTTAGCTAAATCAGAAAGCAGGCCTAATGAAGCAAGTTTATTCTATATCTAGAAAAGGCTAAGTTGACTCACGCATGCGCGATACCTACAAAGCTCTTGCTGGCACCAATCGCACGCGTGTTTCTATCTGTCACTGTCGATTGTGAATTTGGTTGACACTTCTATTATCGAGAAAGGGCGAGTAGCAATATTAAAATATTTCTTCTAATTAATTTCCTTTCAGTGTGCACGAATCCGTGCACCCAGCCACTAGTGTTTTATAAGATCACTACTTGTTTCTATTACCCGGTTTTCTAGGTAACAGAATAGCAGGAAACCGAGAGGCAGGTGTTAGCGGGTAGAGGGCTTGTGAAAGTCAGGCTAATGCTTCGCCAAGCCATTCGCTTAACCAGCCTCATTGTACCAGTCACGGTTTTTGAAAAACCATATAATGCTCTACTTTATATGAGACCATTCACCAGAAGTTAAAACTGCAAATGTTTGCACTTGTGTTCAAATGGGTTATCGCTGGGGAGTGCGATTTTCTTCACAAAGAAGGAATGAAGAAAAAGGGAAGGAGGAGAGGGAGGGATAGAGGAAGGAAGGGAGAAAGGAAGGAAGGGAGGGAGAGATGGAGGAAGGGAGAGAGGGAGGAGGGAAGGGAGGGAGAGAAGGAGGAAGGACAAAAAGAGGGAAGGAAGGGAGGAAGAAAGAGAGAGAGAGAGGAAGGAAGAGAGAGGGGGAGGAGGGATCGATAAAGGGAGGGAGGGAGGCAGGCTGGCTGGAGGAGACTAGACCTAAGAAACGGAATTAACTCCTCCAAATCACGGCATTTGTATTTTGTCACAAATTCAACAATAGTGCCATCTGTTCAGAGAGGCTTAAGAGTAATGGGTAGCATTTCACTTTCAGACACAGGCCTAGAATGACATAAGATTAATTGAATGTCTGTGCTTTTATTAAGAAAATACGTTGGGTTACATTTCTTCTTAAAGCTACACACGCTTCTGCGCGAGCAGGAAGGCAGAGACATGCGGCCACAGTCCTCCTGAACATGTGGCTACTGTGCCGTGTTTAGGAACGTTCTGGAGTTCCTCCGCCAGGTCCCTCGTATTCCCCGAGACGCTCCCGAGACCCAGGCTGCCGGCTCCGAACTGTGCCAGGAGCACCGGGGACCCAGCACCGAGGAGGCAGCCAGTGCTCCTGGGCCCGGATCTGCCGTGGGGGCCCGAGGCGGCCGGCCTCCTGCCCAGCCTGCGTGTGGAGCTCTGGGTCCGAGCTGCCTCCTTCACGTGAGGTCTTTCAGCCCCTGCTCCTGCTTCTGTTTTATGTCGTTTACTGTCAAGGGCCAGATGGCTTCCACAGGATTTAAAACAGGGCGTGAGCCCGGCCAAGGTGGCTCAGTGGTTGAGTGTCAACCCATGAACCAGGAGGTCACAGATCGATTCCCGGTCAGGGCACGGAAAAGCCAGGTTACCGGCTCCATCCCCAGTGTGGGGCATGCAGGAGGAGCCGATCCATGATTCTCTCTCATCACTGATGCTTCTATCTCTCTCCCTCTACCTTCCTCTCTGAAATTTATAAAAATATATTAAAGAAATAAAACAGCTGAGTGAAATATACATGTATACAATGAAATTGCTTACAATGTATCATACATGCACTCGGTTTCCATTGAAGACATAGACCCACGTATGTATGTGTGTGCAAGCGCACATGCACGCACCATGTATGTGTGGGCCTGTGTACACACACACACTATGGACAGATGAGCAGTGGCAGTGCCGTCAGGGCAGGGCGAGGAGCTGCGCCACCATCGGCGGACGTGTGACTGCGGACTCTGTCCCTTTTGTTTGGTTCTGTCCCCAAAGCACGTGCATCTGCTCGGAGCGCGTCCCTGTCCTCTGAGCACGGAAATGGTGTGGGCTGGTCATGCCCAGTGGAGGCCGTGCCTCCTCCTGGCGGGGGAGGGGAGAGCAGGACTGAACAGGGACCGTGGGCTGGGTCCCCACATGCTGGGTCCCTGGCCCAGGACAAGCAGTGCTACATGCCCCAGGCTCTGGGAGAGAAAGCGGTAAATGCGCAGCCGACAAGTAAGTAAATGCTGTATCAGTGCGATGGATACACGGAAAACACAAAAGCAAGAACTGAAGAACAGCGCTCCATAACGCAGTACACCCACTGACTACACTCGTGCCGTGTCCAGTGTCCGTGGGGGATCCTGTAAGACCTGCTCACATCTCCTGTGTAAGGAGTTTGGACCACGCGGCAGGGATGGTGTGAGCGAGCCACGCGGCTGCAGATGAGCTGGCTGTGGAGGCCTCTGGCAGCCGACGCCACACCGCTGTGCAGTGCGGACAGGTTTTTTCCAACTGAGAAGCACAGAACAATTTTTTAAATTTTTTACTTATTTAATATATATTTTTTTATTGATTTCAGAGAGGAAGGGAGAGGGAGAGAGAGAGAGAAACATCAATGATGAGAATCATTGATTGGCTTCTTTCTGCACACCCTCAACAGGAATCGAAGCCGGGACCCTCCAGTCTGCAGGTGGACACGCTATCCATTGAGCAAAACTGGCCAGGGCACAAAATAATTTTTCAAAGTGATCTGTCTAAAGCGGCCCCTGCAGAAAGCCAGCTGCTGATTCTCACGGACATGAAGAAAACACTAAACCATTTAGAACCGGCTGCGTCTCAGGAAGCAGAAGTTCTGGGTACAGTGGCAGTGCCGCGCGCGTCTATGCTCTATGTGGGACACACGGCACAGGGATGTTCGAAAATGTCCCAGCCGGGGCTCAAGCAGAAGCCATGCGAACAGCTCATCGATGATTCCGGTTCTGCTTCTACAGACGCGTTAGGGGTCCACGGGGACCGTTTCCACACTTCAGTTTGACTTTAGACTCTTTCCGAGGAAGGTTTTACAGGAGAGCGATGCTCGGGGATTTGAGGTCTTGGGACATATGCTCATTCATATTGACGTCTCAGGGCTCGGAGAGCACCTCTCTCCGATAATTTCTTGCTAATTCTTCGGTAGTTGCTAAAGCTTGGCTTATTCAGCTTAATGTAGCACTTATTTGGGAGATGCAGATTTTTTAAAAAATAAATGTTTTCATTAATTTCAGAGAGAGGAAGGGAGGGATAGAAACATCATTAAGAGGAAAACCAGCAAAATGTTTAAAATATTGATTTCTTAATTTTGGGTTGGAAAAGTGGGGGGCATCTTATACACAGAAAAGTAATGACAAAAATTAGCCCGGCCAGTGTGGCCCAGTGGCTGAGTGTCAACCTATGAACCAGGAGGTCACGCTTCAATTCCCGTTAAGAGCACATGCCCAGGTTGCAGGCTCCATCCCCAATGGAAGGGGTGGGGTGGGGAAGGGGCATGCAGGAGGCAGCGGATCAGTGATTCTCTCTCGTCATTGATGTCTCTCTCTCTCCCTCTCCCTTCTTCTCTGAAATCAATAAACAATTTTAAAAAATAATAATTACAGTCGTTATTTAAAGAACCTGGGAGAACGGAACCGCCGTGAATTCAACCTGAGGGTGCTGCCCTCCTGTCGGCACTCAGCATGCGTGGGAAGCATGGACGTGCCGGGCAGCTATACGTGATGCCAGGGAGAGAGGGTTCCACCAGGAGCCAGGAAGCCCGAGTTCTAGTCCTGGCTTGGGGAAAAGATGAAAAGGATCAGAATGGGGAGGCAACACGTGCTCAGAGAGATGGAAAAGGAACCACACGTCCAATGTCAAGAAGCTGGAAGCCGAGGCTGTGAGTGAGATGAGGCTGTGCCGGCTGGGGGAGGGTCAGAGCCTGGGGCCAGCGGGCTGACTACGCTCCTGACAGCTCTGAGGAGAGAGGGACGGAAGTCAGGCAGGAGGAGTGGGGGTGTGGATGGGGAGGGAGCAAAGACGGTTTCCTAGGTGACCGGAGATGAAGCAGGAAAACGGACAGGCGTATGGAGAGGCTGGTAAGATGGGAGGAAGGTTTATCTCAGGACTTCTATCACGTCCGGGGCCGGGAAGATGGAGAAATGAAACACAGAAAAGAGAGGAAGCGAGTCAGACAGTAAAACGGAGAAGGCTGGGCGTAGGCACCAAGCAGGGAGGCCGGTCTGGGCAGGAGGAGGGACCTGCTGGCTAGAAAGAAAACAGCCAGGAGAGCCAATCAGTGAGGAAGCCGGACACCCAGGACTCACCCATCCCCGCTGTCCTCCCTGCCCGCAGAAAAGCACTCACTGCCCCCGTGCTGCCCACCGTCCGCCCACAGGGTGGTGACACATCCACTCAGGCCGGCCCCAGGGCGACCCTCCCGCCTCCGCTGTCCTCCAGCAGGAGATTTCCAAAGGCCATCGTAACTGATGCAGAACTCCCAGGCCTTTTGCTACGAAACTACCGAGGCCGGTCTAAACGGGGGAATCACAGCGCGACAGGGCTTCTGGAATTGGTTTCCAGCGAGCAGCACCCGAATGAAGTGCACGGGAGGCTGAGTGGGATGTGAAAGGCGCGCGTGGCCAGGGGAGTCCGGGACAAGAGCGTGGGAGTGCCGACAGCTAAGCGACCGCTCGGCCATGGCCACAGGCGGGGCTGTGTCACACTGGCGGGGGCTGTGCCCGGCTGCAGGGCCTGACTGGCTGGTGGCAGCCGGCTGGCGGCATGAGGAGCTTGGTTTCTTCCTGGGAAGGGAGCTGCCTCTGAACCAAGCCGAACGCGGTCCCTGCTTAGTCCCATTGGCCACCGGATCGCCACTCCTGCCGCCTTTCTGAGTGGGCGGGCCTTTCACTTTCAGGCATTTGAGTAGGTCTGTGACCGTGCAGTCCCTGTGTCACAGAATTCTGTCGACCAAGTGGCAGGACATTATAATCCCATTATTACTTTTTAAAATTTTAACTTGATTTCTATTTTAGGAGAGAGAGGAAGGGAGAGAGAGAGAAACATCAATGTGAGAGTGAAACATGGATCAGCTGCTTCCTGCCCACCCCCTACTGGGATCAAACCCGAAACCCGGGCACATGCCGGGACCAGGGATTGAACCGGTCACCTTCCGGTGCACGGGACAAGGACCAGCCGAGCCGCACCGGCCAGGGCAGAACCCCGTCATGCTGACCTACCATTTTTAACCCCAGACGTGTGGACGGAGACACCGGGAAGTTAGCTTTGGTAGAAATAGCCCAAACAACACAAAGGCGAGAGTGAGCAAATGTGAAAGAGCAAAACGTCACGTGCGCCTGACGGCGAGAGTTCAAGCTGCGGTGAGGGCTCTGGAAAGGCGGGAAGTTGCCGGAGGAAGTCACCGCAGTGAGCCGGTCAGCACCTCTGAGCTCTGAGTCCTGGGGAAGGTGCCAGAGCGGGGCTGCCTCCACGCTGCGAGCGGGGTGGGGGTGGGGGTGGGGGTGGGGGTGGGGGCGAGCAGAAGTCCCAGCGGGTGTGAAGGTGACACCACAGGTGCCGGCACTGCACTGCCTCAGGCGCTGCGGTTCGCAAAGGCCCCTGGGTGGCCCTGCTCTGCCCCGCAGACACCTGGGAGGGGACCTGTTCCAAGCCCTGCCGTCTGGGGGCCCTGGCTCTCTCCCACTGGCACCTACACCGTCCACCTGCTCAGTGAGGGGCCACCAGCTCACTACACAGAACCAAAGCATCACCCGTAGCCTTCTGGTTTTCGTATGTATGTATACGTATGTATGAATGTATGTATGTATGTATGTGTGTTTATTTCAGAGAGGAAGAGAGAGGGAGAGAGAGAGAGAAACATCAATGATGAGAGAGAATCATCAATCAGCTGCCTCCTGCATGCCCTCTACTGGGGATCGAGCCCACAACCCGGGCCTGTGCCCTGACCAGGAATCCAACCATGACCTCCTGGTTCCTAGGTCGATGCTCAGCCTCTGAGCCACGGCAGCTGGGCCTTCCGGTTTTCTATGGCTCAGGAGGGCCTCCCATGCTGGCGTGTGCCCGTGGGGTGAAACCTCCGTGATAGGGAAGCCGAGAAAAATTCCCACCTGTTTCATGGGCTCAGGGATGCGTGGAAGGAAGGCAAGCTGCCCAGGTAGCTCCCACGAAGGAAGGACGAATGAATGAGGTCGAGGAGAATGCTAACTTAAGTGTAATGAGTATTCGCAAGGAGGTGCCATTAGAAAATAAAAATAATAATTAATGGAATGGGCAATGACGATTTTCTGAGTACTAAAACCACGTAGAGGGATGGCAAAGCAGAGTAGCCATGCTGAGAACGGAATTAGAGGTCCGGATAATACCATGAAAGGGGAGGGGAGAGGAAGGAAAATGAGCAATAAAGTAAGAGGTTTAGAGAAAAGCAGTTCCAGATGGGGGGCAACATGAGCAGGGAATTAAAGAGAGAATCGAGGAAATAACAGAATAAAAGTTCCCTGAGTGGGAGAAAGACTTTTGACAAAATGGGCTCAGTCGGATGCAGACAGGATTAATTTTCCAGGAAGCCACACACCTAGACATAATCAGGGCAAGCGTCTGACCTCCAATGCTAATGAAGACATTCTCGCTTCTGCCAAGAACAAAGCGCCGTCTTCCTACAAAAGGGAGATTATCTGGCTGTTACAGCGAAGGGCCATGATGCCAGAATCCTTCCATCAGCGAACGAAGCCCTCCCATGGGAAGGAAGCACAACAGTGCTCAGCACCCACGGGCTCAGGCCGAAGCCACCCAGGTCCTGGCATCTTAGCTGAGAGCACACTCGAGGCGCACACCCTCCGCACAGCACTTCAGCCGGAAGCAAGTCGCTTCCTCCCACGCAGAGGAAGCAGAATTTAACAGCACGACAGACAGTGCGGCTGCGGCTGGTAACTCTCGCTAAGCAAGACTTGGAATAGAAGTTACAAGATAGGGCTCTTAGAGTTAAACGTGTGTATAATTACATATTTGAATAAGTAAATAGATATATTTGATACAAATCTGCAACTATAATTTTTCAGCTACGCAGAAAAACCCAGGACTTGTGGAGAGAAGAGAAGAGGAAGGAGCAGATAGGAAGGAGTCTAAACGCCCCCATGAGTAGGGGGAGAGGGGGTTCAGGCATAAACGTGGGGTGTCCTAGAAGGGCCATCATCAGTAATGACCTTGATGTACTGACTGAGAAACACTGCTTAACAGATCACTGTGACAGAACGGGAGTTCCCTACCGAGTGAGAAAGACCAAGCACACAGACAGGAAACACCACGATAGTAAATAATCCATCACATGGACCAGTCACACTCCATGCTGAACAGGCTGAGTTTCTTATAAAAAATGTCCACATTGGGCTACAAGTTAAGTCAAGTAGCTAAAGTGAAAAGATATGAGTGCAGGGATGGCACCGTGACGTGAAGAGTGAAATTCCAGACCCCAATCATGAAAGGTGGTGAGGAGTGACATTCCATCATGACAACAGGCCTGGCCCCCAGAACCGCAGGCACCGACTGCTCAGCACAGCACCTCGCGGAGGGCGTAAGGCGCAGCACGATGTGGAGGGCTGTGGAACCAATGGGGACATATATGAAAACACAGTGCCAGTAGAGAGATGAATACACCCCGTCTAGATTTGGACCCGTCCGCCGGGGACAATCAGCAAGGATGGCGGCCCTGTGGGTGACGTAAGGAACCAGGGGGTCTACAGATACTGTGGAAGTCGGGGGCCCCCATAGCGCATCTTTCCTCCTAGACCCTGGAGAATACACTGGACGTACCACTGGCCACAAGAACATCTCAGCGGTTTTCCCACTAATAGTGGTTCTGCTCACCAGTTCCTGGAGCAGACTCCAAGCCTCCACCCTCCTCCACCCGCTGCTGGTGCTGGCCGGAGAGTGGCGACAGGGTGAGCGGCGGAGAGAAACCGGGTCCGTGGGTGCAGGGTGCGAGGCCTCAGCCCGTGTCCCCTCTCCCCCGAATCAGCGGGGCCACTGCTGGGGTTGGGCCTCCTCTGTCTTTAGCTCATCTGTCTTCCTTGCATGTTTTCTCTATAAGAATCTCACAGTCACCAAACCCAAGGTCCTCCTCCCCCCTCTCCTCCCCCCGCACCTATATGTGTGGGCATGTACACCGGATTTATACAAACACTTCCTTCACTTATGTTGAATTTCAAAGACCCTAAAGCGACGCGGATGTCCTCAGAATTACATCCGTACGCACGCGCCCTGACACTAGACTGTCCTCACGAGCCCTTCTTTTCCAACCCGAGAGGGTAACGTAAGGAGATCAGGGTCTCAGGTTTACGCGGGAACCACGGACGCGTCACACGCCTGAATGCTTCCACGGACTCGGACCACATGGGGAGCGATGGCCACGTTGGCTCCGGCTTAGCCTGGACCACACTCGGGACTGCAGGCTGGAGCATGAACCTGACGGCCGGGCCGCGAACCGGGTGCCGTTCTTGGTGTTTGTTTCTCGTGGCGCTCACGCCCCGCGCTCTGCTGGTTCCCATGGGGCCCGTTTGGAAGCTCACATGCTCGTCGGAGGGAGGACAGAAAGTTAAAAAAAGAAAAGAAAAACAGGCCCAGTAGAAACAGACTATGTTCCTCTTCAGTGAGGTTACTTCTGACAAGGATAATTTTTTTAAAAGTCAGAGTCCTTAAACTAACACGTCTGGAAAATGCTATGTCTGAAAAATTGTCTTATAAAATTTTAAGCTGAGAAAAAAAAAATAGTCCCTTTGCTTAAGGCGACGTAAGCAGCTGATCTCATCTATGTCCCTCTTTTTAATCTCCTGTGTTCTTGTAGTATTGAATTTTTCTAGTTTCTATTCCAAGAACAACTAATTTAATTTTTCAAAGGGCGGCAGGAATGGCCTTTTAGCGAATAAGAATTTTTCATGTTATGCCTTCATAGGGCTCGGAGACCTGTTATTATTTTATGGGGGAAATTACCCGAGTCCCCTCCTCAGGAGAAAGCACGGAGACTTCCTCACGACTCCACACGACTCCCCGAGGCGGAGCAGAAGGGGCTCGGGTTCCCTGTGGAATTAATCAACGTCCAGATGATTGCGGCCGGCTGTGGGCTCTGAGGTGGCCAATATGCTTATCAGAGTCGCGCACGAGGACAGAAGACTCACGTCCCTTCATCTGCATCCACGCAATGTCCATAAACATAGGGACGTGGAAGACGAGGTCAGACGCAGCCCTGGGAGCGGACGCTGATGAATGAGTCTGAGGACGCTTTGCGTGGGGACAGATAAGCGGGCTGTCGGGCGGCCGGGCCGGGCTCCGTGGGCTTGGAGTTGTTTTTATTTAGTGCTGTTTGCAGCCTCTGTCCCGGCAGCTCACAGAGGGGCTGATCATTCACGCCCCCCTCCCCCAACCCCTTGCCGTCACCGCCGCAAAGAAGGACGGTCCATTTATTTTCATGGCAGAGCCCCATGTTTGAGGTCTGTGGGAGTCTGCTCCCTGGCTGTGGCTCACCTACAGTTTCAGATATTTTTTTTTTTACTCTTTCCACTTTTTATTTTGCTAAATTTTTATTTCTTTACTAGAGGCCCGGTGCATGAAATTCGTGCACTTGAGGGGGGGTCCTTCAGCCCAGCCTGCACCCTCTCACAGTCGGACAGTTGTTTTTATTTAGTGCTGCTGCGGAGGTGGGAAAGGCTCCCGCCACCGCTACTGCGCTCGCCAGCCATGAGCCTGGCTTCTGGCTGAGCGGTGACCCCTGTGGGAGCGCACTGACTACCCAGGGGGCAGCTCCTGCACTGAGCGTCTGCCCCCTGGTGGTCAATGCATGTCATAGCGACTGGTTGTTCCACCGTTCAGTCGATTTGCATATTACCCTTTTATTATATAGGAGGATTTGTTTTTATTGACTTTATTTTATTATTTTTAAATGTTTTCATGAAATCTATGGGAGTTGCTAGAGTAAAGGAGTGTGAGGGGCGGGGGGGGGGCAAAGAGGGCCTAATATATGGTGACGGAAGAGGATTTGACTTTGGTGGGCACAGATCTTGGATCATAGAAATCCACACCTGAAATTTATAGGATCCTATTAGCCAATGTCACTCCAATCCTTTTAGGTATTTTTAAAAAACACACGATTAAAACAAACAAAACAAAATCAATAAAACTTTCTAAAAACCTGAGGACCGGTGTGTTTCCTGACGGGTGTGTTGTCAAGGTCTTCTGAGCTTCACGTGTGTGTGCATGTGTGTGCGTGTGCGCGCGCGTGTGTGTGTGTGCATGTGTGTGTGTGCGTGCATGTGTGCGTGCGTGTGTGTGCATGTGCGCGCGTGTGTGTGCGCGTGCGTGTGTGTGCATGTGTGTGCGTGTGTGTGCGTGTGTGTGTGCGTGTGTGTGTGCATGTGTGTGTGTGCGTGTGCGTGTAATTGTCTCCGCTGTCATCTATGAACCCAGACAGGCCCTCTTTGTCTGAATGTGACAGATCAGTTAGGACTGTGGCAACTACCATTTACAGCTATTGATTTCAACGTGACATTAAAGGCCCCAAATTCAACCATTATTCTCTTCAATTGTCACAAACAAAGGTTAATAACAGCTGAGCTGGGACTGAAGGGATCAAGTAAGGAGTGCCAACTGAAATGAGCACTTTGCCTTCTGTGAGCCACAGATCAGTGTGGGGGTCCGCGTCCCCCGCCCCCTATCCCCAGTGAACTTGTCATCGTTTTCAAAAGGCGCCTCTCTCCCCAAAAGTAATATTTGAAATACAGAAAAGGGAAATGGAGTTTCCTAAGAAATCACGCCATTTAGCATAATCAATCATTGAAGCTGCATGTCTCCGTGCAGGGAGTAAAGCGTTTTGCTCGGCTGTCTCCACTGCAGAGGGTAATGCTTCTCCTAACTGTGCATGGGGGTCGGGAGCAGGGCTGACCGGCTTTTCAGCCCTCAGTTCACGCCCCGACTACAGCTGGAGGGAGGCATGAGCTTTCCGGCGCCCATGAGAAAGCGGAAAGCAGCGGTTCTCAACCTGTGGGTCGTGACCCCTTTGGGGGTCGAACGACCCTTTCACAGGGGTCGCCTAAATACATCCTGCGTATCAGATATTTACATTACGATTCATAACAGTAGCAACATTACAGTTATGAAGTAGCAACGAAAATAACTTTATGGTTGGGGGTCACCACAACATGAGGAACTGTATTAAAGGGTCGCGGCGTTAGGAAGGCTGAGAACCGCTGGCATAAAGGCAAGCGCAGAACGGCGTGAACATAGGCCTGCAGAGGGGGCAAGTGGCGTTCTCTTGGGGGCAGGGGTGGGAGAAAACCCCTTTTCTGTACTAAATAGGCAGGAAGTTGCTGGCAAGACAGTCCACACCTTCACAAAGCAGTGGCAAATTTAAAGAGCCTCGAGTCTTTACAATCCCCACCTGCTTGTATTTACATCGTGATTTTCCACCTACTCACCCTTCTGGTAAATGGTAAATAAAATCTTATGGGCTGTGTCCTCTATGAAATTTTTAACAAGAATCTTATTTTTTAAATGACTCCAATAATGTGAATTATTACTGATGAACCCTGCATCGTTAAAGATTTACAGAGAGCTATCAAACTATGCTTCTTATTAGATAAAAACTAGCCATTTTTGGACCACTTCATAGAAAGGAACCCTAGACCGAGCAACTGAGTTTAGGATAATTTATTATTGATCATTATTTCCTAGAAAAATTAATGAGGCTCTGCCCCAGAGTCAACCTGTACATGTTAGTAACCACACTCGAAGGGGTGTTAGGAATGGAGCAGCATTTCCAACTCAACCTGGTTTATGCTTTAAATCCACAGACCAACCTCTGGGCCTGAGTTAAGGCCCTGGAGTAGTTTTCTGCAGTCTAATAAGATGACAGTGGTGAAATTATTTTATTTTATTTTTTTGTGGGTAAAGTGCAGGATTTTTACTTTAAAATTTTTTGTTATTGTTTGAAGTATTACATATAGTAGTAGATGTCTCCTTTGCCCCGCACTGACCTCTCCCCAGCCATCCCCACCCCCAGCACATGCCCTCACCCTCCTGGTGTCCGTGTCCATTGGTTATGCTTATATGCATGCACACAAGTCCTGTGGTTGACCCCTTGCACTCAAACAGAAAAATATACTTTAAAACCTGACTTCCTGAGATAGTTATATTTAAAAACTCACAAGGATTAACTATTGTTCCTAGATAGACAACTGTATAAAATAAGAAATAAAATTTCCAGAGTGTCTAACCACAAGGGGCGATGGTTAGCATTCTGTCCACTGCCCACCCCATGTTTATACAGGCCTATCTATCTATATACCCACATGTGATTATTTAACAATGCCAAGCTTGCTTTGTGCTCACTCTGTCTCTCTCTGCATATATATTTGTTTGCCTATTTTATATTCATACGTCATATAGACATGTTAAGCATTATGCCCCTGCTCACTGCAGGAAAATGTTGATATCCAGTCTGTATCCTGTCTGTTTACTCTAGTCATGGTATCTTTTGAGATCACTCTTTTCTTTTAAAACTTGTGCCTTTTCTGCCTGTTTAAGGAAGAGTTCCATATCACGAGATCAATTACACGGACGCCAAAATTGTTTTTTAAATGTCTGTAGGAAAGCCTATGACATGTAGGTTTTGAATGACTTGCAGTTGATTTTTGGGCAAGGATCATTCAGTTAATAGTTCCACGGTTTTGCACTGTTTGGCAAGGACAGCTCATGTAAATCAATCAAGTTTCCATATGTGCCTGGGTCTTTTTATGAGTTCTCTACTCTGTAACTTTGCACAATATATCTAAACCTGTGCCAAAACCATTATCTTATGAGCTATATAGCCTTAGAAGAATTTTTTTTTAAGCCTTGTCGAAACAACGCCCCCCAAAATTAAGTTGCCTCCCCCCAAAAAAGGGAGAGAGAGAGGATGCCTTATAAGAATTTTTGATAGTGATTAAGGCCAACTCCCCATTGCTTTGCGCAATGGCTAGCACAGAAAAAAATGCTATATATGTATTTTCTGTTATTATTATTATTGAATGCCTTGGATATTTTTGACCCTTTTATTATCCATATAATTCTTCTGGAATTTTTATGAGTTTTGCAATGAACCTAGTGATTAATCTGGAAAAAACAAAAATCTTTATGCTACAATTTCTAATTCCTGAATGTGATATTTTCCATATTTTATCCTTTTTAAATGTCTTCTGATAAAAATGCTTTAATTTTCTACATAAAAATTGTACAAATCTTTAGTAAGATTACTTCTTATTTATATTTTTAATGCAAACAGTAGTTATTTAAAAATGCTTGTTCATAGAAATGACATTGGTGTTTGCATGTTGATATTTTTCTCAGCAATTTTCCTAAGCTCTTTATTAATTCTAATAATTTATCAGTGGATAATTTTATATGTCACTTGTAGATAATATTTTTCCAATTCTTTTATATTTTTTATTTTTATACTTTCATTTTATTTCAAATGTATTTTTCCATTCTTGCTGAGTTGCCATAGTATATCTAGCACAATGAAGACTAGATATGCAAATCGCTGGCATCCATCCTGTTTCATCTCTGATCTTTAGCAATAATGCTCACCACATTTCAACATTAAGTTTTGCTATTTGCTGCAGTTAGTTTGCAAGCATGTTTCATCACTTTAAGAAAATTCCTTCCTATTCATAGTTTTCTAAGATTTAAAAATTATGAATAGATATTGAATTTTATCACCCATTCTTTTCTATACCTATTAAGATGAACATATGACTTCCCCCCTTCCCCTTTAACTGTTTAAGTGATGATTCATATTAATTGAATTTTGGGGAGGGGGATTAAGCCAACCTTGCCTTACTGTGGTGCGTCCCACATGCTCACGCCATGTGCATTCAGATACCCTGCTGGATGCCGCATGTTAATAGTTGGGTATTTTGTATCGATGCTCATGTGAACCAGCCACAGTTCCTTTCTCACACTGACCCTTCAATGTCAAGGTTATGCCTGCCCCGTTACATGAGCAGGGGCCGTTTTTCAATGCCAGTCTGGAAGGCCAGCTTTTTCCTCTGTGCTAAAGACCAGCCACACTGTGGGCTGGCCGTTCTAGAGTTAAAGTGGAAATTAGGAATCATTTTTGACTAATTAGGATTCAAATAGCTCTCGCTGGCTTGTGCAATATATTCACGGATGTTAAGAAGGCATTGTCACAATTAAGGTTTTTGAAAAAAGAAAATCCTTTCCAAGAGGATGTTTTCCATCGACAAACAGGCAAAATTAAATGCCCGATTAACACACATAATGTCCTCTTTAATAATTCTCAGCACCCTGCTAATTCTGCTAATACTAGGGCGCCGTCTACAATGCTTTCCTTTTGTTTCATGTGTTGAATAATTCAATTAAAAGTCTGACAAAGCAATAACAAGGGATTAAATGTGGTCGAATTGTAATTCGAAATAAAAACATAAGCTCTTGGGGAGTATTTATTGACTATCCTACAAAACCCTTTCAAGGATGTGAGGTCGTTGGCGTCTCCAAAATAAACAGTAACTGCTTAGCCTCCCTCACTTGTACCCAGTTCCAGCGAACGAGAAAACGAAAACGTGTAAAACTAAAGGGAGTTCTTGCCAAGCAGACCACCCGGGAAGGGCTGCGAGACGCCTCTGTCTGGCCTGCGTGGGGGGCAGCGAGGCCCTCCGTCCGCTGTGCAGCGACAAGAACACCTGTCGGCACCTGAGCGCGAACAGCAGAGGCGCGGAGGCCTGGAGGCCTGGACCACCCCGGCCGGCAACACCGGCCTTTCTCCGGCAACTAGGGCTGTCCAGGCGGTGAGAAGGGCAGGGGACAGATGGCCTTCCTCTGGGACAGACGGTGACAAAGGCCTTGCCCTGGACAGTGCTGACTCGAGCATCAGAAGCAGGACAGGAGGGACCCTCACGGGAAAAACGAACCTCAGGTGTCGGCGGGCAGAAGGGAGACGAGAACGGACGGCGCGGTGGCTCTGGATCAGATGTTAACGCGCCCCCCCCCTCCCCCCACGCAGATATAAGTCTTTGCTCAGCAGAATTAGGGCAGGAAGATGCAGTGAGGACATCGCCTCTCCTTCCATCCAGATCAAAAGCAGACTGACGAGACCAGGCGTCATCTTGGGCCGTTTTACGGGGGCGCTGAGGAGCCGCGGGCAGGCGAGCAGCCTGTGTCAGACACTGACCCCCACGCCTGGCCCGGCCATTTCCTGGTTGCAGGATTTCGGACAAACTGCTTAGCCTTTTAATCCTCTGAGTGCCAACCAATATCCTAGGAGCTATGCTAAAATTGCCAAGGCATTTTTGCTGATTTCACAGCAGTATAGGAAAAAAATTATGAATCGCAAGTAAATGAAGTTACATATTCAATATCTTCCACAAAAATCATCATCTTCACAGCAAGAACTGACAGATGCAGCAACATCATCATCACCGATAAAAGCAGACTTAGAACTGGACACGGCAGGAGGAGCGATCGCGCTCCCCGCACTCAAGGGGTTAACGCTCCTGCTTCTTCATCTCCCCAAATGGCAGTCATGGATAATGGTAGTAGCCGCCCCAAGGGCTGTTTGAGAATTAAATCACATGACCCACCCCAATAACAACACGTTTCCTGGTGTATAATAAACTCTCCGAGAACGAGGGCTGTTTGTTGTCAGCAATGTGAGCCAACCCTGCAAGTTGTCACCCCACACGCCGGGAGGATGCGAAGAGAAATCAGAAATCATGGGGCACAGAGTCAAACAAGAAAAGTGCTAAGCAAGCAGAAAAGAGGAGAAAATTATGATCTAATCTAATAAAAGACAAACATGCAAATTGACCGCACCTCTGCTATGCCCAGGCCATGCCCACCAGCCAATCAGAGTGACTATATGCAAATTAACCCAACCAAGATGGCGGCCACAGCCACGGAGCTGGAGCAAGCAGGAGGCTTGGTTGCCCCTGCGATGGAGGAAGCCAAGCTTCCCGCTTGCCCTGGCCAGCTGTGGCCTCCTCTCAAGGCAACAAAGTTTCAATTATAGAAGATAAATAAATCTCATACCTGCTTCCAGCCAGCCTCCACTGGGAGCTTGGGTGGCTGGGGGCCGTGGCCAGCCTGCAAACAGCCATCAGCCCCTCATCCAGGATGGCCACACCCTCATGGGGTGAGGGTCCCTGCTAGGGGGCTTGGCCAGCCTGCAAACAGCCAGCAGCCCCTCACCTAGGCTGGCCAGGCACCCCAGTGGGGACCCGCACCATGAAGGGGCTGTGGCCAGCCTGCAAACAGAACACTGCACCGCAAGCAGCTGATTCAGCTCGGCACTTTGTTAAACTGTTTGGTGTGAGATTCCCTCCTGTCAGGCCCACAGTGGGAGCCTGTCCTCAGTAACCTCACCCTTGCTCAAGCCCAGCTGCCTTCCCTCCCCACATTCTCAGCACCACTGATCAGCGCAGCCCTGGCCGTCTCTGCCTGTCTGACCCGCCTGCAGCAGCCTTAGCCCCTGAACCGGGGCCCGCTCCCCCCAGACAGACAGGTGACAGCTGCAAGGTCCTTACCTGCCCGCAGGCCAGGCCCATGCCCCTCTCGCCCATGCCGTGTGGACAGGACAGGTTCAGCTCCAGGGCATCCGCTCCGGAAGCCTGCGGGACACGCGGGAGAGGGAGGAAAGGGACAGCGTTACTCGTGAGCCGCAGGCTTCCCCCCAGTCACACAGCATGGGGCATGTGGCCAGACGGCAGCCCCGCTGCTCCCTCCGGGATGGGACGGGACGGCGGCCTCTGGCCTCGCAGGGTAATGGCTCCGATGAGAGCATCTAGAACGGCAATCACAGACACTCACGGGAGCTCCCCGAGGGCCCTCGCCGCTCCCTGGCTCTGTGGCTCAGATGTGCACAATCCTCGGTTGGCTGGGTGCATTTTACACAGGAAAAGCGCTGCCCAGGCCTGGCTACATGGAGACCAGCAGGGGGGTCAGCTCAGCTCTGCCTGGCCCGTTCCCGCGGCCCAGCACGGCTCTGTTCACAGGAACACACCTTATTCCCCCGGGAGAGGGACCGTGAGCCGCCGTGCAAAGGAAGACGGAGGAGGCTATCGGGAAGGAGCACCAGGGAATGTGTTTTTAACTGAAAGTCAATTTTATTACATTTTTAAAAAATGTCCGTGCGCAGAACCAGAGAGTACAGGTGACACTGTCTTAGCTTAATAATTAAACAGGAGTCCTTCTCGTTTACTCATTAATTCACTCGCGGACAGAGGGCTCCTGCCACAGGAAGACAGGAGGTCGGTCCCTAAGCATGTGCAGGGGGTCGTGGAACTCTTGGGGAGTCTCCTGTGAAAACCTCTAAGAATAAGCAAAATACTTATCTAATCGCTTAATAGAGTAATGTGAGGAATGGGAGATGAAGTAAGTGGTTCAAGTTTTCCATTCTTTCACCTCACTTCTAGAATTTTCCAGGTGTTACAACTTAAAAAAAAAATTACATATATAGATTTCAGAGAGGAAGAAAGATAGAAACACCAATGATGAGAGAGACTCCTCCTGCACGCCCCACACAGGGGATCGAACCCGCAACCCGGGCACGTGCCTGACCAGGAATTGAACCACGACCTCCTGGTTCATAGGTTAATACTCAGCCACTGAGGCACGCCAACCGGGCTACAATTTTGTTTTAAATAAGGTCACCTAGAAACTTCATACAATTACAACAAGTCTATTAAGCCAGACGCCAGCTGAGAAAAGCTCACTGCTTTCCAAGTGCAGGGCCCTGCTCCCTAATTGCTCAGGTTTTAGCTGTTGTGCTTCCCCGCCTGCTTTCTGAATGTTAAGTAGGACCTCACCAAACCGGAATCCTGGTTAGCCACCTCGCACCCATCTTGACTCATCGGCGAGCCTGCTTTTGCCCCGGCACACTTGGGAGAGTTCCTTTGCTCACTCAGCCTGTTTTCTAACAGGATTTCATCATGGCTTTTGCTTCCCTAATTCAGTTTTAAACACGTCCTATTATTTGGAAATTACGTTATTTAAGTCATGCCATTTTCCCCCTGCTGGTTCGGTAGTAATCATGGGCCGCACACAACTGGCTACACTGAGTTCAGTCCCAGGTCGGCCAAGGACTGTGTTGGGCAAGTCAGCCAACCTTCTGTGTCGGCTGTAGGAATAGGCCCTGTCCCCAAACACGTCCCGTGGAATCACCAGCTTCCTTAAAAGATGGCGCAGTACAATTATATACACGGCTGCTCTTTCCTTATTATTTCTTAGTTATTTCAAATATTTCCCGTAGACTTCTGTATGGAGCTGAAACGCAGCAATTTAAAAAAGCAAATCAATTCAACAGCATTTTGGAATACCTAAGCTTTAGGGGGCACTGGCTTACATATTCACCTGATGCACATTTCCTAAAGTACAAGCGCCCGCTGACAATCAGCAGCACAGTAATGACGGCGATGAGCAACAGGCCAGACGCTGTGCGAGGCTCTCTCGGTAGGATATGTCGTTCTTCCCATTTCACAGAAGATGAAACTGAGGCACAAGGAGTCTGAGTGCCCTGCTCCCTGTCCACAGCCTGCAGCCGAGTGGGGGTGAGAACCCAGCCATGTGAGAGCACTGTGAGCCCACAGCCTCTCCCTCCTGTGGCTTAACAGAGATCACTTAGTCTGTGGCTGATGTTGGGACAGTATGTTAAGGAAACTTGACACCCTTAAGCCTTCTAAACTTTAAATTAAAATCTTGTAGCCTGCCTGGCATGGCTCAGTGGTTGAGCATCAACCTATGAACCAGGAAGTCACGGTTCAATTCCCGGTCAGGGCACAGGCCCGGTTGCAGGTTCCATCCCCAGTGTGGGGCGTGCAGGAGGCAGCCCATCCGTGATTCTCTCTCATCATGGATGTGTCTATCTCTCTCCCTCTCTCAAATCAGTAAAAATATATTTAAAAATAATTTTAAAAATAAAATACTGTAAAACCACCAACCCAATTTAAAGTTTTCTTCAGTGACTGATGAGAAAGTTCCCCAGTGTTCTAGAAATACACGAACACCCGCCCAGCGGACACGGCGGAGAGGCCTCTGACACGAGCATGTGTCTCAGGAGCAGGTGCCCTGCCCCAGGTGCCCCGGGAACGGGCAGTGCCCACTGGGCCTCTGCTCAGATGCTGCTCCCACAGACGCCGGCGCCTGAGCGGGCAGTGCGCTCCTCTCTGCGCAGCGACATGCACGCCGGGGGCCTGAACTGCTGAATTAGCAGGAGATGGCGAATTAACCGGGACGGGGCATGCCGTGCACCCCGACCCCGGTCAGTCAGGAGCCTGTGGGTGCAGTCGCTGCGCCCGGCTGATTCTGCATCGCCCGAATGCCTGCACAGGGCGGCGCTCAGCGAGGGCAGGGCAGGCAACGTGCTCTCCCCGAGGGCGCGCCTCCTCCGCGTCCCCTCCGCTTCTCCGTGTGGAGAAGGATGTGTACGTGAGTCGTGTGGACGCTGGAGCCAGACGTTGTGGGTTTGAATCCACGTTCCCCACGTCCTCGCTGTGTGCCCTGGGGCACAGTCCTTCCCTCCCCTTTGCCCCGGTTCCTCATCTCTAACCAGTGAAACGCCATGGAGGTGACTCACGGGGCTGCTCTGGAAAAGTGTAAATACATTTAACAACAGTGAAGGCTCAGGCCCGGCCAGCGAGGCTCCGTGGTGGAGCAGCGGGCTATGAACCAGGAGGTCACGGGTCTATTCCCGGTCAGGGCACACGCCCGTGGGCTCGGTCCCCAGTGGGGGGTGTGCAAGAGGCAGCCGGTCAATGATTCTCTCTCATCGGTGATGCTTTTATCTCCTTCTCCCTTCCTCTCTGCAATCAGTAAAAAAAATATTTAGGAGAAAAAAGAAATAGATATGAAATGTGAGCAATGTGTAGCAAACATCGTTAAGCCGGTTAGTGTGTTACTAATACAAAGGCTTTTGACTTCTTCCAAGTAAAACTCGCTCATTTAAAGGCTCCCAACCAAAGGACCTCTTTTTTACGGCCTCCGTTGTACGGACGGGCGGGACGCAGGCAGCGTGTAAAGCGATTCATCATGGTCAGCTTAACACTGGCCGAGCTCACGCCAGGCACGGGCTCCATGGAGGATTTCACGCTCAATTAGGTAAATACATGTAGAAAATGGACCCAGCGCCCAAGTTCAGGGAGCCGATTACGGATCACGTCTAATTTCAGCCCCTGAGTCCCAGAAGTAATTTCCCCTCACAGTTTTGAGATGTCCAAATAAACTGCACAATCCACATTTCTGAATATGATGTAGAGTCATTAGTTCATAAGTGGGGTCAGATTTACTCTCCTATCTGAGCGGTTTCCAGAAACCCCAGCTAAATCTGTCTCGAGTATCTTTCAAGATAGCGAATAATGTTAACTATGCATTTTTTTTTTTTTTCTGTTTAAAACACAAATCTGAGCCCGGCCGGCGTAGCTTAGTGGTTGAGCGTTGACCTATGAACCAGGAGGTCATGGTTCGATTTCTGGTCAGGGCACATGCCCTGGTTGCAGCCTCCATCCCCAGTAGGGGGCGTGCAGGAGGCAGGTGATCCACGATTCTCTCTCATTGTTGATGTTTCTATCTCCCTCTCCCTTTCTCTCTGAAATCAATAAAAACATATTTAAAGAAATAAAATTAAAACAAATCTGAGCCTGTGGGGAGCTGTTCGCGTTTGGGCAGGCGTCCCCGACAGTACAGAAACCCCGCTCACGGGTGCCAGCTCAGGAGCGCAGGTCCCACCATCCCAGGCCTGTCCTATTCACACGCGAATGGTACTGAACGGGACCTTTTACATTTTAAATATTCGAGGGTTTTGTATTCACAGTTTCTTCCTGTACTGTCACACCAGCTTGCCTGAAGGCGAGGTAAGAGCCAGTGTGCCTCTCCAGGGTGGGGTTATGTTTTATCATGACTTCCATCCTTGAATAGGTTTTGCTTTCTACGCAAATCAAGAGGAAATGGATTCAAAGGAGAAAGGGTTTCTAGGCAGCCTGTGAAATGCCAGGGACCACTTTTATGGGATAGAGTCCCTTTAAATTTCCATTTCCATCCTGTTAATGAACATGATAATAGAAACTTTTGGAGTTACCATTTTCCATTCAACTTTGCTGTCATGGGGTTCTTTTCCAGGGCGGCGCTTTATTTACAGCGGATAAAAATAGCAGAGGAGAAACAGAAGGGAGAGGGCTGCGTTACCTCGGCCATGCTGGCGAGCTCCATCCAGTCGTTCCTGTTGTAGCTGCACATGATGCTCGCGATGAGGACCTTCAGAAAGAGGAGAGAACACGGTTCAGGTACGGCTGCACACACCAGGGCACATGGCCTTCCCATGTGCGTGTGCTCAGTGGTAAAGTACAGGGTGAGGCTACTTGTGCATCCGTTGAAAGACAAACCATTCAATAACACACATTCTAAGTGCAGCAAAGGATGAGATTTGGCACTTCCGCCTTGTACTAGAGACTTCCTCATTTATCTGGTTTTAATCCTCACCTTCGGGGATGTTTTAGAGAAAGGCAAAGGGGGAGAGGGGCAGGGGGGAGATGCGGGGGAAGAGAGAGAGAGAAATGTATGAGAGAAGCATCGACTGGCTGCCTCCTGCACATGGCCGCCCCCTCCCGCCCCCCTGCCCCGGGGATCGATCCCCCAACCTGAGCATGTGCCCTGACCGGGTATCAAACCAGCAATCTTCCCGTGCACAGGACGATGCTCCACCAACTGAGCCACATGGGCCGGGACTTCACTTTTCTGACCCTCGGCATTCTCATTTTTAAGAGGGAAACAATACTGACTTTGCCAACCCCTGAAGGCGGTCGAGGGGATTACATATATTTGTGTGAGGGGAAGGGCTGTCTAAATTATGCAACGACATGCAAGTGTTTATCAATAGCATCGCTGACACCGCGGAAGGCTTCCAGGTCTGGGAAAGACACTACTTGGCGCCCCTTGGCCGAGTTTACTCTGCGTCACCCCGAAACACGCCCCGTGGAGGCCTGCCGCCGCCGAGGGTGTAAGGCAAGAGAAGTGTCACGGATTTGGTGACACAGGACCCCCTCTACAGGAAGGATGTCAGGGACGCGGGGCCAGGAGTCGGCCGGGACCCGACGGCCTGCACAGGACAGGAAGAGGTGAGAGGAGCGACCCCCAAATCTCTCCAAGGGTCCGGGGGTCTGTTCACCGAGAAATGAGGCAGCAGACGGTGGGTGGTGGGGTCATCCTTCCAAACGTTTAAAGAATGACAATTCTCGGTCCAATTAGTTTTTATAATCACATTAGGGGCCCGGTGCTGCACCGGTGGGGGCCTCGGTCGGGCCTGCGGGGATCAGGCTGAAACCGGCTCTCCAACATCTCCAAGGGGTCCCAGATTGCAAGAGGGTAGTTCTCAGGTGATGCACCCTGGAATCGGGCTCCCTCCTCTCTGGTTCCGGGGTGCGTCACCCGAGAACCGCAGCTGCCAAGTCACTACAGCTCGGCAGCTACTGCACTGAGTGTCTGCCCCCTTGTGGGCAGTGCGCGTCATAGCTACCGGTCGGATGGTTGAATGGTCGCTCAGGCCTTTATATATATAGGTTTCTTTCTGGAGTAAATACAATGATTTTTTTAAAAAAAATTTGAATTACAAGAAAGCTTGCAGATCAGAAATTAAGGTGAAGAACATAGAATTTCCAATGGGTCACAGGCAGGCGACCTCATCAACCTCCCATTTTCTCCGAGCCTGGGCCTCGTACAGGCAGTGGCAGTTCGGGAACTGGCTGGAAGCTGCCCTGGAAACCCGTCCAACAGCTCCACCTTGAGACAACCTACATTTTTAAGTAAGAAAAGCTGCCAGGTGACAAAGGTGAATACCTGTCAGTTACCTGTGGAGGGGTTAGATTTTGGCAAACAACCAAATCATTGCTAACACCACTGGGATTATATCAAGAAGGAAAAAACCCCATATGAGCCAAGTGACTTTCAAAGACATTTAAACTCAGAAAATCTGTTTATTAAATATTCATTAATTGTGCAACATGCACATTTTACAGGGTCTTTGCACCTGAATGCGAATAGATTGAAAGTGGGATTGGCACAGTTTCCCTGAAACGTAGACACGGAGACTCGGGCATTAAATGTCAAGCCCAGCCCAGCTGGCGGGGCTCAGTGGTTGAGCATCAACCTATGAACTAGGAGGTTACGGTTCGAGTCCCGGTCAGGGCACATGCCCAGGTTGCAGGCTTGATCCCCAGTGGGGGGCGTGCAGGAGGCAGCCGATCCATGATTCTCATCATTGATGTTTCTCTCTCTCTCTCCCCTTTCCTCTCTCTAAAATCAACATATATATATATATACAGTCAAGCTCTCTGTCCACCAGGCAGTGATTCAGCCATCGCCCCCTCCCCAGAGCCACCTACTTTGGCGCCCCCTGGAGACAGGTCCCCACGGGGAAGGTGCTGAGTGAGAGGCAGGTGGGTGAAGAAACGAAAGCCTCACCTCCTCTGCTCTCCGCCTCCTCTCCGTCAGCCCCCCACCCCCCGCCTTTCCCTCGCCATGGTCAGCCCTTGGGCACCTGGGCGCCTGGGCCACCTCGTCCTCCATTGAGCTGCCGCGTCTGCCCACGTGGGCGACCTTGGTCAAGGGCACAGAGACACGCCGCTCAGGGCTCTGCTTTCCAGGACAAGGACGAATGCACCTCCACTAGCAAAGCACTCGCCGCCGCCTGGACGCTGGTAAGTGGCTCCCTTCCCTGGATGCGCTGCTGACACTCGGGAGTCAACCTCAAGGCTCCCCGCATTCCGTAAACATCTTAGGGTTCGCTCCGTATCCCCAATGTCAGCTCCAAAGCTCCCTTCTCGGAAGCTTGGCAGAGTGATTTACGGGGGAAATGGTGACAGGACCTTTTCCGAAGCGACTGGAACCTTTCCGGTCTACACTTCACGCGGCGGCCTGATGGATGCGCTGGCATTTGGTCCTGATTGGCATACCATAACAATAAAACCGTGCTCAGCACAGCCCTGTTAAACTCACATTACCTGGCAAATGAAGAGACTCACAAGGCAATGTACCCTAATTAAACTCAAGGAATGGTATTCAAGCCATACTTACAGGCTTCTAATGTATCACAAATGCACTAATATTTACAATGCATGCAAAGGTGCACACCTCGTTAAACATACAGGGGGAAAACCAACAGATTTCTTTGCTTCATTAGTCATTTCATGAAAGCTTCCCAATATGCATATTAGCTATTTCAACTGCGACAGACAACGTATTGGTCTATAATCAATGCATTGGCGATTCTAATTCAAAGCAAACACTGAAGGTCCTTCTCAGAGTTTAAAATCTGATGTGTTGGTTTTTTTTTCACAATAACAGACTGAAATTTTGCAAACAGGAAAGTATGTTTTTCCTCTTCAATGTTCCTTTTCTCTCACTGTTCACACTTTCTGGCTTCTCATGAATGCACAGATGTTAATATCGATGCTGTTTTGAAGGAATAACAATGAGGTGTTTGCTGGGTAACCTTCTCTCTCTCATCTCCCACATATAATTACATGATCACCGAAACTTTCCCAATAGGAGAAAAGTAGTTTTTCAAAAAGAAGTAATTGCATGGCTGGGGTTTGCAGTCCTCTAAATTAAGGGGAGATATACATTTTTCTTACGAGGTAACATTTTCCAATTTGAAAGTTTGGTTTGAAAACAAATCTATAAGCATACGCTCGTCTTGGGGAGTACTGAAGACAGGTATGCACCCTTACGAGTGGGAGAAGGGTCTAAGACTGCAATTCTGGGTCATCAAATGCTTCTGTTTTGATAACTCCTCCAAAAAGCACTGTAAAAACCACAGTCCTGATTGTTTTAATTACTTAAAATAAGGCAAAGTAAGCCTCCAGAATCATTTGATTTAAAAGACAAATTTTAGTTCAGACCCTTCTGAATTATTTACAAACACCTCCAATTATTTGATCATTTTTTAAAAATATGTTTTTATTGATTTCAGAGAAGAAGGGAGAGAGAAACATCAATGAGGAGAGAGAATCATAGATTGGCTGCCTCCTGCACGCCCCCTACTGGGATTGAGCTCGCAACCCCCGCAGGTGCCCTTGACCGGAACTGAACTGTGACCTCCTACCTGGTTCATAGGTTGACCCTCAACCACAGAGCCCCGCCGGCCGGGCCGACTGTTCTATCATTTAACGCAGGTGAGGCGGGGTGCCTTCCCTCCCGCACCACACGCATCGTCAGAGGAGATACCGTTAAAGCCCGGGATGGGAATCTGAGCCTCAGGTGCTGCCCGGGCCCCCACCTGTCTCATCAATCCTCCTCTCGCATTTCCCGTGGTGATGGTGAGCGCTATTCAGCGAATAGGTTTCCCATATGCTACCGTTTTCCACAACCAAGAACAAAAGCCCAATGGTCCCAGGCCTTGTGTTTGGAACAGAAAGCATAAAAGCAAAACAAAAGCCTCTTCCATTTTTACTGAATGAAAGAGCGAAGGCAGATTGCAAAGACCGAGTGGACGCCTCTTCGCCAAGCTGCTCTTCCTGGAGACGGAGTTCCAGGAGGGACAGACCGCTGGGGAGGAAGGAGGAAGAAGTGGCCTAGACCCGGCCTCCACCCGGTCCCTCTCCTGCCCGGAAACAGCCACAGTCCAGCCTCCAGGGCTTCCTCCAGCGGCCTCTGGGCATCAGGGCTTCCTGCTGCTTCTTTAGGAAACAGTCACACATGGCACGTGATTTTCTTTCCCTTCTTCACGAGCCTCGCAGGCAGGCCTTCTGAAATGGCTGAGCAACCCTCTCCTTTTTCCCGTCTATCCTAACCTGTTGCAGTGTTGTCTCTCAGTAGAAACTACTTAGCCAAACTAGAAAGATTTACTATACTTGCGAAATGTACAAAATTATCTCCTAAATTATTTATGTAAATAACAAAAACATACAAGTAAAGCATACACAGATACTATATATACATGTACTAGTACACTTTCAACCAACTATGCCAATACTCTCTAATGACACAGCCACACATGAACCCAAAACACTCAGCCAAACCCAAACACACACACGAAATTCTATCAACTGGAAGAAAAGCACCCTCGTATGCAAATTGAGCCTTAAATTTCTGTCCCACCAAGGCGAAGTCCTTCTCTTCAAACTGCAATATAGCACAATCGGTCTTTCTCTCCGTTGGTGACCAGCCTTGGTTGCACACACACCACAACGTCCGTTAGAGGACTCACTGCATTAAAATACCACAGTCGGTCAGCTGGAAGGGCTGTGGCGCAGGATACACGGGACGTTATTCCCACCGATGCTTATGGTCGCTGAGAAATGCCAGGAAAAAGTCACCCGGGCAAAGGAGCGGCACGTTTCACCTGTCACAGAGCAAGGCCAGGACTGACGCCCACTTCCTGGTGTGCTGTCCGCGATGTGCATCCGAGGGAGGCGAGGGAAGACGGACTTGGCTTTTCCGACCAGCGGCTCCAGGCACCATCCTCTAAACCAGCGGTCGCCAACCTTTCGGACCTCACGGGCCACCAGTGGTCCGCGGGCCACAGCTTGGCGACCACCGCCCTAACACTCCGCCCCCTCCACTCCTCACTCCCACGTGTCTGTCTGTGGAAGAGTGTTCAGTCTCCACTGACGTGCTGTAGCTGTGACATTCCTAAGAGCCGAGATTCTCCAGGAGCGAAGAACTGTGATCCCCAACCTCCATCTCACCAGACAGCAGAATCGTGTCGGCCCATGGTTTCTTTTAAACAAAGCCAAACAGAGTAAGCAAAGCAGTCTTTAAATACCCGATTTTCATTCCATTTTGTTATGCTGTATTCATTTCAATTTTTTTCAATATTGAAATAAAATATGCTGCTTATTAAAAGCCACCTGGAACATCCAATCCCATGCGACAGGGGTGTTAGCCATCACAACCCCCGCCCTGTCTCCGGGAAGCAGGGGGATGGTCTTGCCATCCATGCACTAGGGGGCCCAGGAGTAAACGATGCCGCCCGCTGACACCGGGGCCGCCATCTCTCCGGGGAAATCCCCGGGTGAGAACTGTCCATCTGTACGCACACGGACATATCACACATACTCCCTGCAGTCCCGTGTCTTCTCCTTCTAGGACTCCTTAATAAGAAGATTCCCTCTCTGATAAGGACGAGGTATGCAGAATATCTTGACATTACCAATCTCCAATCCCTTTACTTTAAAGCAGTGGTTCTCAACCTTCTGGCCCTTTAAATAGAGTTCCTCATGTTGTGACCCAACCATAACATTATTTTCGTTGCTACTTCACAACTGTCATGTTGGTACTGTGATGAATCGTCATGTAAATATCTGATCTGCAGGATGGTCTTAGGCGACCCCTGTGAAAGGGTCGTTCGACCACCAAAGGGGTCACGACCCACAGGTTGAGAATCGCTGCTTTAAAGGAATATTTCATGGAAGGTGGGGGTCAATCATTGAGCCATTTCCCTTCTCCTCTGTTTTTCCTTGAGCATACACTGCATGGAAATATGTGTCTGAGGTTTTAGATGAGTGAAGTGTTAATAATTACGCAGGGACCAGGAAAATAGATCCAAAATATTGACTTAGCTGTTTGCTGGGGCTCGCTTTCTGCAAAATACAATTTCCCTTTGTTGTTTTGCATTAAAATTGCCTTTGGTTCTCCTTCTCATGGATATAAAGTGATTCCTTCTATGAAAAGTGTCATACATTTTCCCAGGAGAAAACAGGACAAGGAAAGTAGAAATGATCAAATATGTCCATCAAACGTGCAGTAGCAGAAAAGTCTTCTCAGTGCACAAGTGCGCCGCCAGGACCGCGGGAAGCCAGGGGTCAGGCGGGTGCTGTAAACTCCCGGCTGCTCCGCGCCCCGGCTGCTGGTGAAAATTAAGCTGCACTAACAGACACAGGTGTCAGTCGGAGCCAAGGAGCACGACAGCCTCAACGCGTGAGGACTGAAAAGGAAGGACGGATACCGATGAGAGGGAAGCAATTCCAGAGGGAAGTAGGGGCTGTCGGAAAGGCTATGGAAACTTCTGATGCATCTTGCCCTCCGCCCCCCCCCACGATGGTATTTCAGAGTGAAGCTAAGGCCACCTTGCCCTGGGCGGTCCCACCTGCTGCCCAAATGGCTTCCCGCACCCCAGCCAGACACCCCACGGCACCAGAAACGCTGTGCCCCAAACCCGACGCATCATCTCCTCCCCAAACCCGTGTCCTGCTGCGCTGTCTCCTGCCCATGGAGCCATGCAGAGGAGAACTGGGGACTGGCCTTAACAGCACTCCCCTGTGCCCGGGCCCGCCCTTGCTCCCTGCAGTCGCCATCTCTGGCCACGCCAGCCCCTGCCCGATGGTGGCGCTCTCGCCCCTTCCACGCCCACCACGCGAGTCCAGCTCCTTCTGGCGGGTCATCCGCCCTGGGCCTGTCTGTAGACCCGGTACCTGACAGCGGCATCAGGTACGTGACGACTTTAATTCTCACAACAATTTGAGGAGCTGGGCGCCACGCTCTCCCAGTTAAAGATGTTTCTAAACTTGGATGGCAGGTTCGCTAACGGAAACAATTTAGAAAAACTGCAGCCTCGGAACCCCTTTCCCAAATGCGACGCCAGGCGGGCTGCTCATCGGTTAAAAACAGACGTTTCCCACCGAAGACCCCGCCAGGCGCTCTGGCCCCAGCCTGGGCTGTCATCCCAACGTTGCCTCGGACCCTATTACACCGGCCCCCATACGTGACCCGTTTTTCTCTTTTTTCTTCAAACCATTAAGCAAAACCGCCATGCGCCTTTCTCTACACACACGCTGGAGATCGCGCCCACTGCGTGCTGCTTAAGTAAGAGATTTCTGGGTCGAAGAAGACACGCCTTCAGCATTTCTCTCGTTATGGCCCAGTGGTCAGCGGAGAGGGCAGGGCGCTCAGCAATAAAGCCGCTAACAGAGCGCGACATGCCCATTTCCCCGCGTTCCCTGTGCTAATCGGAGCCCTGGCAGGAGGCAGATGGCGCGCTCAGACAGGTGATGGGAGTGGAGATGAATAAAGGGCTATTTACAAAGGTGTGGGCTCGCGCAGGAAAAGCAGGAGGGACCCTGGAGGATACCAGGGAGCCACTACCTGGAAGGACTGAAAGCTGGGGGGAGGGAGCCCCTCTCTCTCCTCCATCTCCCCAGTCCCCTGGGAGCCCGGGGGAAGCCAGAGGACAACCTTCAGGTGCAGCCACTGGGCGGCGGGGCAGTGGGTCCCAGCCGCGCGGACTGTGCCCACAGAAGGGGCAGCTCTCCACGGCGGAGTCTGTGCTCAGGGCCCAGCCGCGGCCACCTCATCCCGTGACCGCGCAGACACCCCGCTCCCTGGTTTTGCGGTCACCCTCCCACTCTCCTTTCCAGAAAGCTGCTGCAGAGCCACTCGGGAATCTCTCCAAACGCATGTGGGGAACGTGGTGTTTTTCCCCGCATGAAATCTCGCAGGCACTCTCCACCTCCCGGGTCAAGCTGACACTCCCGGCAGGACTCCCTGGCCCGCCATCACCAGTCCCCGTGGTCGGGGGCACCTCTCCAGCCGTCACTCCCGCGACCCCAAGTTTGCATCCAGCACTCACGGGGCACTGAGCCCGGGCAGCGCCAGGTGGGAGACACTGCCCGCACGCACGCGGGGCTCCTCCTCTGGTGGCTTCTCCCAACCATGGCCCGCGTGGCAGTGGGGCACTCGCTCCTCTCACCCTCTCTCGCGGCATCGTGTGTTTCTTCCCTGGACACAGGTGTTCCGACCTGTCTATCGCCCCCTCCAGCTGGTGAGCAGCCCGAGAGCAGGGGTGGTTGTCTGCCCACTTTATTCCTCTCCCCTCGGTGTCCAGCTCCAACTCTCACATCTGAGGCCCAGGGTCAGTCCTGGAGCCATCGCTGCCCGGCTGTGTGCACTTGGCAGCCTTTTCATGCCACGCGCCTTGGCTGGACCATGGATGCCAGCATGCGCCTCCGCTTCCGGCTACTGTGAGGGGTAAGGGTTTGCATCTGCCAAGCCCTTAGCAGCACTCGATGAATGTCAGCCGTGGACGCTGTTGGCTCCGGGACGTGCACGCACCCTATCAAGCCACCGAGGGCCCTATTTCAAAGAGGCTCGTGTGTGACTATCTCCAAGACCGCCCGCCCCCATTTCTCTGGAGACACGGGAGAGGGTTTGGGGTCCAACACGAACACTCTGGAGGATGCAAATCCAGGTGAAGGTTTCTGAGCAAAGAGAAGAAACAAGTGGCTGCGCGAAGAGGCTCAGCCAGGAAGCGGGTGGCAGCCGTGGTCAGGGTGGGTCCTGGCAGGGGGACCCACAGGGATGGTCTGACCAGGGATGAGCGAGGACACCGCTAGCTGTATCTCGCTGCCCGTGGCCCATTTTCCTGTGACTCGGGGAAGGAGTGGCACAGCCCGGGATGGTTTTTTTAAATCCTCACCTGAGGATATTTTCCCAATGATTTTTAGAGAGTGGAAGGGAGGGGGAGAGACACAGCGAAACTTCCATGTAAGAGAGACACATCAATTGGATGCCTCCCGCACTGCCCTGACCCGGGCTGGGGATCAAGCCTGCAACCAAGGTACGTGCCCTCGACTGGAATGGAAGCCAGGACCCTTCAGTCCTTGGGCCAACGCTCTAGCCACTGAGCAAAACCGGCCAGGGCCAGCCTGGAATCCTGGATTGTATTCAGTCCGTAGGTAACCATGTGGTGCTCCCACCAGCTCTCATCTGTCTGGTTCGCAGTCTGGCCCAGAGGCAGGAGGGACGATGGCGGGTGGCGCAAGAGCAGGGACTGCCTCTGTTCCCTGCCTCTCAGACCTGGCGTCATCCCGAAGGAGAGCGGACAGAATGACCTGCGTCCCTCCCGCCGGAGAGCGTGTGGAATTGGTCATGTCAGCTGTGAGCATGGCGCCGACAGTGCCCCCGGGACCCAGAGGCATGCGGCTTGGTCCCGGAGTCTCCCTGACAGCGGGAAGAATCGGGGGTCTGGGGGGCAGACTGAATAGGCCCATTTTCACCCACTGTGATTTCGGTGACAGGCCCGGCTTGCTCTCCTCTAAACCGACTCCCCAATCAGGCATCGCACACTGAAGTCACTGACCCCGTGGCCTACGGCAGCCGCCCGCCCGCCCGCCACCCAGGACGGCGCCTTCGTCTCTTTGCTGGCAGTTTGCACAGAAAGTCTTCCTTGATGCTGATTTCAAATAATATTAATTTGGTGCTTCTCATTCAATTAGCCTCTGAATGCAACACCTCGCCGGTCAGCCCACAGAAAAGCCAGACACACAACCCGAAACACAGCTCGCTCTTGACTCCACGGCGCGCCTACAGGCACCTATAGACACTGGGCTGTCGGCTTGTCATCTGTGTAGCGCTTTCTTAGTATATAGCAATTTCATTGTATATAACAATTATGCCATTTATTTATTTTTCCTGCTGATGATGAGAAGAGACAATTCCAGTAAAATAGACAGCGAAGACAAAGATATAAAACACTTCCAGGCCTATCCATAGAGCATAAAAATGATGTCTGGGAAACGCTCAATGCTTTCAATCAACAAACATGTGGAGAAGTCATCCCTAGAAGAATGGGCCCTTGGGCTCCTCCAGCCTGGCTCAGTGGTTGAGCGTCGACCTATGAACTAGGAGGTCATGGTTGGATTCCCGGTCAGGGCACAGGCCTGGGTTGTGGACTTGATCCGCGGTGAGGGGCGTGCAGGAGGTTGGATTCCCGGTCAGGGCACAGGCCTGGGTTGTGGACTTGATCCCCGGTGAGGGGCGTGCAGGAGGCAGCCGGTCCATGATTCTCTCTCATCAGGGTGGAAAGGATGCACGGTGTCTTCGTCCCGTGAGTGGAAAAGATAAGAGAGACAACCGGGGAGTAGAAAGGAGGCCGTCCCTGCTGTGAGAGGGACCCTCTGGCCCGCGGACTGTTTCACCGGAACCACGGTAAGGACACTGGTGATTTGTCTGCAGATGTTTACAGTGAAATCCTCTATAACACGCAGTAACTCTCACAAGAATCCTTCTGTCTCTTTCCTAAGATCAATTCTAAGGACCCACCCCTTTCCAGACACTGATGCTACTCAATGAGCTAGTGGGCCCTGGAGTATCAGATTCCAGACCCTGGTGCCCAGGGTGGACGCAGCCCTTTTCCAAATGCTGCTGTGCTGAAGGCTCAGTGTTTCTCAGCATTTCTTACCATACAGAAACCCAAGCCGTTAAGAGTTTCTAGACTGGCCATTGCTAGCTTCCCGCATTATCTTCTTCTTATTTATTATTGCTTTTTAGAGAAGGGAAGGGAGAGAGAGAGAGACAGAAAAACGTGAGAGAAAAACATTGACTGGCTGCTGCCTCCTACAAGCCCCCTACTGGGGATTGGGCCTGGCATGTGCTCTGACTGGGAACCAAACTGGCAGCCTTTTGGTGCATGGGACAAAGCCCAACCAGCTGAGTCACACCAGCCATGGAGCCACATTATCTTTATTATAATACTAGAGGCCTGATGCACGAAACTCGTGCAAGGGGCTTGGCCCTCGCAGCCCCAGCTTCATCTGGAAGGACGTCCGAAAGGTTGTTCTGCTGTCTGGTCTAATTAGCGCATTACGCTTTTATTATTATAGATGTTCCAAATCAAATCAACTTAATTTAAAATCTCCTTAGTAGTAAAAACATATAAAGGGTTAACAATAGACTCACATTTATTAAATACAATTGACGTAGAGAATAAGTCTGCCTTAGAAGTTTGAGGACATGTGATGACTATGCTTAGAGTAGTGCATCATAAACAATTATTAAACTTTGGGGGTGCGTTCATGAATTTGAGATTCCCAGACAATAAGTATGTGCACATTTGACATCCGTAATTAATTTTTTATTAAGTATAGATTAAAGTCAGCAGGATAATTGGATGTTACCACAATATTTCAACTCAAGGAAACAAATGCAAAATATCTGGGGTCCTCCTTACAATAATGTCAGACAACAGAACATTAAGCTGATTTCTTTAATAAATGGATGATCTCCCTGCTTGGAACCTCTCGTTAGAACACATTGGGGAAATCAAGCTATTGCATTGTAGCACGAGAATCCTATAAAAGCAACAATTATCAAAGTAGATGGTAAAGTTATTGTGTTGTCTGATTAATTAAATATTAGCCAGGAACAGTCTATGGCTAACCCTCTAAAGATATCAAAAAGGAAGGGGAAAACCAGGCATTTGTAGCCTCCTCAAATACAACTTTTTGAGAAGCTACTCTCCGGTAAAGGTGCAGTTCTCTGACTCCCGAGGAAAATGGAGAAGAGACACCCAAGGGAGTCTCTTTAGAAACAAATGTCTGTGACTAGTCAGGTTTCATACATGGCTGTGCTCCCACTTTACAGATAAACATCAGTAAAATATATTTGACTTTTTACAAAACAGACATCGCCCAGGTATGTTAGCTATGGGTGTTGCGCACAAAAATATTCACTGCATTCTTGTGGATAGTTTTCATCATCTTTTCAAAATTAAAACAAAAGCTTTCACTGAGGCGAGTGATTATTGAGTGTAAGCTGGTAAGGGAGGGCTGCAGAGTCAGGAGTGGGCTACGAGATGGAGAGAAGACGGGGGGATGAAGGGGAACTGGGCCCAGTGGTGGGGACGGAGAAGGTGTGGGCTCCGCTAACAGGACATCAGCTCCCAGAGGCAGCACAGTTCTCTGGGAAACCCAGTCAGACATGATGGCCAAGTAGCCAGAGGGTAAAATGTGAAGACAAGGTAACAAGACCATCACCGTTGACGTTAAAGTTGCCTAAGATGATGGCAGATAGGAATGGAAAGTTGGACATATGCTCAGGCGCTCATGAAGGCTTGGGGGGAGCAGGGGATGGGAGCAAGGACCAGGGGGCTGCAGGACAGGGAGAGCATGGCTGCATTTCATGGACCGCGGCTCCGTGACGAGGCATGGTGGACGGAACACGGACAGGGGCCCCGGGAGCCACTGGACGCACCCACCGACCTCGGGACAGAGGTTCGGATGTGCGTGGGGCGGGTGGAGCGCCAGCAGGAGAATGGGGGAAAGTGGCCTCTTTGGAGAGAGTCTTGAAGATACCACCCTCAGAGACACTTTCCGGAAGGCCAAGAGGGAGACGCAGAGCCCAGGAACACACTGGGGTGTCGGGAGGTGTCCAGAGGTTTCAGGGGGAGAGCAAACAGAAGGCAGGTGCTCTCAACAATGAGAGCACATCACTGACCGGCTGCCTCCTGCCCGCCCCACACGGGATCGAGCCTGCAGCCCGGGCATGTGGCCTCACCGGGAATCGAAACCCGGACCCTTCAGTCCACAGGCCGGCGCTCTATCCATTGAGCCACACCGGCTAGGGCCCTGGTGACAACTTATTAGAGGGAATTAACCTCCAGCAACAACGGAGGGCTCTGCGTAATGGAGAGGAGCTAACAGCAGGTGTCACTGTGTCGGCCACTGGGACTATTCTGAATTTTTCTTGTATGTATGGTGTTCCTGTGAATTGCCACGGCCTGAGAGAGTCCAGACCCGAAGTGACGGAAGGGTGTCCTCTCCTCCGCAGCATTTACTACTGGAATCACTTGTGCTGATCCTGCGCTATTTCATGTTTCATCCTCAAATACGTTTTTTAGGGAAAATTCCCATCGACAACCACTGACATGGGCGCGATGGCGCATAAGGAAAGGCAGAGCTGAGGACGTGTCCTTTCTGTGTTTTTGACGTTTGTTACCTATTTGTTGGTATATCCACACAAAAGCTCAGCTTCCCGAATGGGACAGCTTGAGAATTCAACAAAAATGTCCTTGTTAGTCCCCCCTCGTCCCCCGATTATTCTCTCAAGGCCGTCACAGACCTGCTCCTCTCTCGGCTCGGCCACGGGACCGACCCTTCGTAATGCCCGGGGCTGCAGAGGTCATCGCATACCAGCCGCGAGGCCACACTCCCGTGGGCTGTTCTCGGAAAGTGCTGAGAAGGCATCACCCCGGCCCCAATCACCCACAGCCCAGGTAAAGCTCTCACCGCCTTTCCGCGCCAGTGCAGCGGGACCCGCCGGCTGGGAAAACGGCCGCGTGGCCTGTCCCCGCGGTGACTTTCACAGAACAAGGCAAAGCTTTCTCGTCCAATGAGGCAGAGAGAAAACAGCCCTCTCCGAAAATGTACCTCTGTCTCAAAAGGATGTTCCCCAGAAACAGATACTAATCTTGCCCCTTTGCCCGCTCAGCCAACGGTCAAAGGCCCCCAGAATACAGAAAGCCTCAGGCATTTCCTACGCGGCGCCCATCAAGCCATTTCATCGCCCGGGACTCCGATGGCGCAGGGAATAGCAGACCGAATGCGTGCACCTCTGCGATGGTCTCATACGTTTTCTGAGGATGAGCTGCCACAGGCTTCTCGTGTGTGCGATTCCAAACGGCCCAGAAGGAGGGCGGAGCATTTACGGCCAGTTAACAGGAAACTCGTCCTCTGCTGCCCCTCCGCACCCACGGCAACAAATGCTACCTGCTCTGCGGGAGGCGTCGGCTACAAAAGTGGGACACCATGACTCAAACCACTGTCAGAAGTGGGGCACCCGCAGGGCCGGGGTAACACCACCCACCTCCTTCTCTACAGACCAGACTGTGACCTGCCCAAGGTCATATTGTCGGCGACAAACTGGGAGACTGTAGTTCTCCTGGCCCCTGGCTCAGTATTTATTCATGAATTCCCTCAAGTCCATGATTTCCCCCCTATTCCCATCCGCCCCTTCCTCCAACCAAACTGCAGCCTTCCTGTTCAGTCAGTCACTTGACGTTATTTTAAAAAGGTCCTTCTTCAGATTCTAAATACACACACACACACACACACACACACACACGAGAAAAAATTCAAAAAGTGAATAGTCAACAAATACGCCAGATGCTGTGGTATAAAACAAACAAGCCGGACGCAGTGGAGGTTGGGGGCCCCTTAGTGACAAGCGAGGAGCGAGCCCAGACCGAAGCCCCACCCACCAGCCAGGAAATGGCCCTAAAAGCAGGATGAGAACAGCAGCTACTGACACCCCAACAGCCACGAGGGCTCTCAGCAACACGCTCACATCTCTTACACAAATCAACGATTCATCCCACTTGAAAATGAACATGTTGTTCAAAGTTCACCAAGTCCTCAAACGTATTCTCTTTGAGTACGTAGGTGTCTTTGAGTTTGTTCTTGGGAACAGCAGCAAAGAAGGTTTCTCTGCAAGAGGTGCATGTGGTTATGATTAAACTGCCTTATTAATGGGGATTGAAAAGATGACTTATTTTGCTAACAGGTGCTGGGTAAATAGGGTATTAAGAGTTGTAAAGCAATGAGAAAATTTTACAGGGGTGCAAATGACATCGACATATTGCTCAGCAAGAATTTTAAGAGCTTAAGCAGTAAAATCTTTAGAAGTAAACATTAGATATAAATTTGGAAATTATGTAGGTTGATGCTGGCTCACAAGACAATAATTTTGGTAAAATTAATACAAATAAATGATCCTGTAGCCTTCATAACTGTACAGAGAAATGTTAAATGTTTAGCTCAAATTATGAACTGCTATAACATAATATACATCTTGGTGAATCTGAGTTAATAAGGAAAATACAATTGTACTATGTATATGATTGGGAAAATTTGTATGCTTTATAAGGTTTCTTTCACATGATTTGATTTTATATTATACCTAAGAATGTGTATGCTTCTTAAATTTTAGTAAAACAACAATATATTGGTAGAAATTTTCTTATATAAGAAGTAAATGTAGCATCTATTTGTCTGCCTTAATCCTAAATATAAAGCAATATCTATTGTCGTGGTCTGTGATTTATTTTTTCCTTTTTCTTAATATCTGTGGGGTTTTTTTATTGATTTCAGAGAGGAAGAAAGAGGGAGAGAGAGAAACATCAATGATGAGAGAATCATGGACCGGCTGCCTCCTACACGCCCCACACTGGGGACCGAGCCTGCACCCTGGGCCTGGGCCCTGACCGGGAATGGAATCCTGACCTCCTGTCATAGGTCAAGGCTCAACCACTGAGCCACCTGGCCAGGCTCTTTTTCCTTTCTCTTCTGGTTGCTTTGCGTGTCGTTGAGGTCGGAGCACGCGGAGGTAGAGGCTGTTACAGTAACTGTGCCGAGTTCTGGGGTTCGGTCTCCGGCTGGGACACCTGCCAGCACCTGATCTTGGTATCTTGGTCGGCTGCCTCTTCGTTTCTGGGTGCGTCTGTCAAGCGAGGACAGTAAGCCTCCCGTTTGACACTGTGATGGGCGCTCGCGGCACAGGCGTCTGCTGCTCAGCCCGGCAGCTGGCCCAGGCCGGGCGGCGGGGCCCGGGGAGCTGAGTCATCGGGGATGATGCCGCTCTGACTCACGCTGCTGGCCACGCCGGTGCTCAGGCTGTGTCTGGGCGGCCACCCGGGGCTCCTTGGAGGGCCTCGCTTGGGGGTGGGAGGTCTGCAATAACCGCTAGCGTCTGTGTTGGCAGGAAGGCTGAGTAACTGTGGGCATCCGGGTTGCCCGTCTGCACAACACCGGGACCCGCGTCCCTGCCCTCCACGCGTCTGGTAGCAAACAAGCAGCCCGGGCCGCGTGAGGCTGGGTGGCTGACATGCGACTCCTCTCTGGCATCCGAGGGTGCGGCCCAGTCAGGGCCGTGGGACGCTACCAGGGGGCGGCTGTTCTCTTCCTCTCCCCGATTTCCTCGAAGGGACGGTGGGGAGCAAACCTCGGTGCGATCGGAGCTCACAGAGGCGGAGGAGTCCGCAGCTCAAGCTGTGAGCAGATCAGCCGGGGAGAGTCCGGGGGTGGCCCAACTGCTCCGTGGAGTCAGCCCTCGCCGACTGGACGGACCCGGCCTCTGTCTCTGAGACTCAGCCGACACGGCCAAGGGAACGCGGGTTCTTAAATCAGAATAACAGTGTGAACACGGGATTCGGATAGCTGCCTTAGAGAGACCTTCTGTGGCAGCGGTTGCCAGCCTTACGGACCTACCTCACTGACCACCAGGGGTCTGTGCACCACTGACGGGCGACCGCTGCTCCAACGGTTTCCTATGGCACGTGTCCTTATGTCCACGAAGGGCTGATTTTCACAGCTTATTGAAAACTTTAACAGATGTCCACGCCCATGACATGTAACATGATGCCATGATGTGTATGAAGGAGGAGCGGTAGGAGCGGCCGGGCCTGGGCGTGGCCCTGTGAGCACCACCAGACCACGGACTGCAGGGAGCACAGACCTCTGTGCAGACGACACCAGGCCGGAGGGAAACAGGCCTCGACGGAGAAGTCCTCCCCAGACGTCCGGTTCCTCTCACCAAGATTCTCCTTTACACCGACACTCCGTTCTGTGTCTTCACACACGGCCTAGCGTGTGTGACTCAAAACCATGGAGAACATAGGAAAAGTGAAGCTGATGGCGTTAGAGAGGAACAAAGAAAGAGAAATAATACATAGCGGAACAGGCTTAGGAGTTTTTGCCAGATTCTTGGGAGAGATCTGATAAAACAGGGCCTCAGAAATGACCCCTAGCCCAGCCAGCCAGGCTCAGTGGCTGAGGGTCAACCTATGAACCAGAACGTCACGGTTCGATTCCCGGTCAAGGGCACAGGCCCGGGTTGCGGGCTCAACCCCCAGTGGGGGGCGTGCAGGAGGCAGCCGATCCATGATTTTCTCTCATCATTGATGTTTCTAGCTCTCTCTCCTTCTCCTTTCCTCTCTGAAATCAATAATAAAATATTAAAAAAATAAAAATATAATCTGCAGTTTATCTGACTGGTGCTGGTGGTTCGGGTGGGAATGGTAATCTCTCTGACTTTCTCCACCCGATTCAGAACCTGGAGTTTAAGGTCACACTCTAACCATACGGCGTCTATCCTGGCGTGAGTTCGCATCAGGGAGGTCTTGAAAGGGGTTAAGCAGAGATGAGGCAAAACTCTGAGTCATAACACATGACACAAACCCCCGAGCTGAATAGCAGGTATGCGAGTGTATGCAAATTATCAAGGGGTAATGACAGTCTGGGTAACGACAACTATTATTGCTATGGAGTGTGCCATGCCCTTATTGGGCTGGTTTCTACACTGTTTGCAATAATCCATTAAAAAACGCATTGGACACACAGGGTTTTTTTTTTTTGAGTTTGTAAACGTTCATTTCCCACCCTGACCTATAACCCTAGAGCCATAACTAAATTTACAGTTTAAGCTAAATCTAGCACAAAACGGTTCCTGATCATCTCTAATCCTGGAGGTTTTAAAGGATACTTGATAAAAAAAAAATTAAAATGCAAAAACAGCACAAAGGTAATTACATTATTTATCACGGAAAGACCAGTCAACCTGGTCGCGTTCCCAACTCCAGCGTGAATGAAATATTACACAGGCTTTTCTCTGGGGTGATCGAGTATATAGACCAGAAACCCCCCAAAGAAGCTGTATTCCTAAAGTTAACTCAGTCCTTATTAACGCTCTAGGCATCTTACCAACCAGAAAGGTGAAATATTCACCTGAAAAATGACTGCAGTGCTAAGTTCTTTCTTTGCTTCATGTGCACAATGGATAATTAATTCAAGAGAAAAACATCTCAGAGGGTGAAGGAAAAAATAGCCAACAGTGACGTTCGAGGGAGCTAGACACATGCTATTGAGGCCAAGCTCAGGGAAGCGCCGTCCTTCCTGCCCCAGTTCCAGCCCCGCCCCGATGAGCTGGATGGAGCTCATTTTCCAGTCAGTGAGTTATCTGGGTCTCGGGCTCTTCTCTCCCCTCTGGCTGACTACCTCTCGCTTCTCTGCTCAGCAGCACTCCCACCAGAAGCGCGAGGACATCAGGCGAAAGGAAAAAGGGAGCCATCCACGGGCATTTCGAAGTACTCTGAAGCTTGAATTAATTTTTTTCTTTTCCTTTTTAAAAATATATATTTTTACTGATTTCAGAGAGAGGAAAGGAAGGGGGAGGGAGACACAGAAACATCAGTGATGGGAGAGAATCACTGCCTCCTGCACACCCCCTACTGGGGATCACGCCTGAAACCTAGACATGTGCCCTGACTGGGAATCAAACCTGGGACCCACCAGTCCACAGGCCGATGCTCTATCCACTGAGCCAAACCGGCCAGGGCTATTTGTGACGTTTTAAGAAAGTCTGTTTGCCTAGTGATTCAGTTCGTCACCCGTGCCTGAGACCAATCTCTCAGATGGTTTGTAGGTAATGAGGTCATATTTGTGGGTCACAAATACAGCCTTAAATGCTGCTTAAACTGAATCAATTACACAACCATAAATGATGCTTGAGAAAGGAAAGTGGTTATTACAGTACACAAACAGAAACCTTTAAAACAGTACTATTAAGTATTTATTAAAAAAAACCCCAACAATCTTAAAGAACAAAGAGAATGATTTCAAGTAAATGTCTTAGAAGACCTAAGGGGAAAATGTGAAATTAGTTTCTTGTGAAAAATAAATCCCAGGCACAGCGCCTGCACGGCACAATGTGAAAGAATAAAACGCCTACTGGCTAAAGAAGCAGGGGTGGGGTGGGGGGTGGGGAAGGTGGTTGCTATCAACAAGCCAAAACACCGCCCCCCCCAAACGCCAAACCCAACAAAAAGTAAAACAGTATAGGTAGTTTGGAAAAAAGTTAATACAATACATGCAATTGTGGGATATTATGTTAAATAGCCATCTTTATATGACCTTCTACTTCTGAGCCTCATAAAATAGCGGTGCTTACTTCTAAGATTGTTTTCAAATGACCAAGTTAAAGGGGCCTTTCAGGATGAAAAGGATTCATCTGAGGACGGAAGGGGGCAGAGGCGGAGGAGGAGGCTGTACCCCAGCCTCTCTCTCTCCTGGTTCCCCTCATCCTTTCAGGCGAGAATGCACCCGAGTTGGGTTCTCCACCAACAGATCCTCACGGGAGGGACATGCCACCAGACTGAGAGAAAAGGAGCCACTGAGCCCTTTCCACGCCTGAGTGTGAACTTCGTTTTCACTGGTGACAGGGTCAGGCCATGGAGCAAACATACGATCCACGAGCAGCTCCCGCTGCTGCGCTCCTGAGCCAGTTTATTAAAAAAGGAGGCGAAACGCTACCGCCCTCGCGGACTCTCACTCTCAAACCCGGGGGACGAGGCTGGGACCCCGAGGCAGCCGGCAGTCCCAGCGCCAGGGGTTGGGGGAAGCGTGCGGCAGGCAGTTCATGCGGGGACCGGGCCTATCGGAAACGCTCAGGAGGGTCTGCGTCAGGCCTTTCCTTTGCCGAGCGACACGGGACGAAGCCTTTTCCTCTCTCAGGAAGCAGCAGCTGACACATCCCCGCATTCCTGTGGTTTCTCAGCACCGCACCGGGTCATGTGTCACCTCCGGTGGCTTTCCGTGGCCCCGTCGCCACGTGAGTGACGTCAGCCCGGCTGACGCGTCTCGTGGCTGAGCATCGACCGATGAACCAGGAGGTCACAACCGGGCACGTGCCCTGACCTGGAACTGAACCGTGACCTCCTGGCTGAGATGACGCCCAACCAACTGAGCCACCCCAGCCAGGGCTCTCCTCTGCTTTCTTTAAGGAATGTTATACTTTCAGGTTTTTCATTTCGGTATGTGCCTGTTATTTTGTAGTAATTTTTACACACTGGCTAAGATGTGCATCAACATTTAATTCTGGGGCACGTGGACACCCAATTTTACTAGCGTTATTAGTTGAAAAGACCATACCTATTTTGTTCACTGTATTTCCTTTGTCAAAAATGAAGTTATTCATGCAACCGACTGCCTTTGCGGTTGTTTTCTGGACTCACTCGGCTTCATCAATCCGGTCTCCTGTCTGTCTGTCTGTCTGCCGACACCAACCACATCGCCGTGGTTACAAATAAGTCGCGAAATCAGAAACACTGAAGGCTTTCTACTCGGTTCCTTTTGAAGTGAGTCCTGTGAGTCCTTTGCATTCAGAATCGACTTGTTCAACAAATTCTACCCAACAACCGTGCCGATGTTTCGGTTGGGATACACATCATCTTTAGATCAGTCTGAGGGATACCTGCCCCCCAACAACAGAACCCCCATTTCTTTAGTCTCGAATTCCTGTCAGCAGTAGATTGTGGATCCCAGGGCCCCTGTCTTTCAGTTCTTTGTCGGACGGGTCCGTTTGATGCTTTTGCTGCTCTTGGTACCTTGACAGAATACGATGCATTTATTTCCCTTTCCAGCTGTCTACTGGCTGTGTATTAGAAAAGCACAAACGACCTTCCTAAGCTGATCCTGCGTCTTGCAACCTTGCTCCGCTCATTTATTATTTAAAATGATCCGCCGCAGGCCAAGGCCAGGAGGAGGCGAGCTGGGCACTGGCCTGGCGTGCAGGATGGCGGGGAGGACAGGAAAAGTGAGCCGTGGAGACAAGCAGCACTCTAATGACATCTTTTAAAAAGCCAAACTGGAGAGCAACAAGCCCATAGGCTGGAGGCCTCTTGTAAAGAAAGTGGTTTTTCCTGGTACAAGCAGGTTTCTACCTAAACCATCTGTGGACAGACACCTCCACGTCTTCCTAGCAGCTGCATAGCTCTTCTTTCTTTCCCGTCTCTGACTGAACAGGGTAGCAACTCGAACCCGGTGGGGAACGGAAGTGGCAAAGCCACCTGTTTCTCTCAGGAGGCAGCCCGCCAGTCTCTGCCCCTTCCCTGCGGTGGCTGCTGTGGGCTGATGCTGGTCCTCAGGTTCAGGAGCTGCCTTTGTATTTTCAGCTCTCTGAGATCGCTTCGACATTAGGAAGAGATCTTCGGATTTCTTTCAATGTCCTTTTTGTTTGGTTTATGGAGATGAGGATATAGTTTATGTTGTTGGTGTTATTAATACGTAGTTTGTAATTTACAGTTACATTGTATCTATTTTTTATTATCTTCTTATTTTTACGCATCAAAACATTTTTCAGACAAAGGCTTCACCAGGTGCCTAGGGCGTCTGGTGAGGACTCTGTTCAGAAGCTACTGGTGGGAACAGCGCCTCCTGGCGTCCTGACGAAGAACGACGTCTCATGCGCAGCGCGGACCTCCCAGCGATGAGCAGAGAGGGGACCCACAGAGGAGGGGCGCTGTCCCAGCAGCACATCTACATGCCCGCTGTCCCCCTTTGTTAATTCCTCTAACAAAGCCCACCCCGCTCCCTGTCTGCACCAGGTGAGGCCAGCTGAGCCCCCATCTCGTGCTGAACTCTGGCCTTAGCCCCCACACAGGATGGAGATGTCAGTCTTTGCTCGCTAACTCCGCGCATTCGGACAAAATGCAGAATGCATTTTATTGTCTTTGGGGTGGGGGGAGGGTAACATTTTCTTTCCAAGCCTAAAGTAGATGATTTCTAAGGCTTCTGCAGGGAGAATAAAGGATGCACTTAACGTTGATTCTTGGAAGCCCTAATTATACAGTGCGTCTCCTCATAAGCTTTGCCAAATTGCAGCTTGGGAACAAAAAAGAATGCTCTTCGTTAGTAATAAATTGTCACCACAAGGATCACTGTGCCAAGTCGAATTCACAGGGAAGAAAAGGCAACCTTGAGAGCCGAGCAGCAGGCTGGCCGGTGCAGGCTGCGGGGCGGCCCTCCCAGCGCCCTCAGGGTCTCGACGCCTCTCCCCGCCTTCCAGCTGAGCCCTGGGTCCCGGGCCTCCTCTCGGCAGCAGAGGTCCCGGCCCAGGGCGCCAGCAGACCTCCGCGCCCCCAGCACCCTCTTCTTCCAAAAGGCCAGCCTTGCTCAGCCCTGGCCACAGGGGGTGGCTTTCCCCAGTCCGTCATTAAAGGTGCTGCGCGCGGTGGAGAATGAGGTGGGAAAACCGCAGTGCGAGTGATAATTAAACGTGGAAAAGGAGGGCTCCCCGCTCTCGGGCAGCTCCTGGCCTTTGTCATCAGAGGATTCGGGGGCGGTGGGGCCTCCGCCCTCAGCCCCGGCTGCGCCCAGTGCACACAGGCCACTCGCCCGGGTCCGAATGGGAATGCCATCGTTAAATGTTAAAATGCTGCCAAAACCGGTTTAGCTCGGTGGATAGAGCGTCGGCCTGCGGACTGAAGGGTCCCAGGTTCGATTCCGGTCAAGGGCATGTACCTTGGTTGCGGGCACATCCCCAGTAGGAGGTGTGCAGGAGGCAGCTGGTCGATGTTTCTCTCTCATCGATGTTTCTAACTCTCTATCCCCCTCCCTTCCTCTCTGTAAAAAATCAATAAAATATATTTTAAAAAAAATGTTAAAATGCTGTCTTTTATATGGGGAGTGAGAATGTTACAAATTAGCCCTGAGAACACATCGAGAGAATACGGTGCACCATGGAAATGGTCAGAGAACTGGAAACGAGAAAGGCACGCGCTGTTTTCTCAGGAGAGAAGGCATGGGGAGAAGAAAATGGTTTCCAGGGAGATGGGAGGAACATGTGAACGGTCTCTCCTTCCCATGTGGCCTTGGAACCACCCGCCAGGGCCTCCTCGTCCTGGCTTCCTCATCTACTTCCTGTCGTTTCACAACAGCGGCCCACTGTCCTGACTTCAGACTCCTGCCCGGGGAGGGGCGCTCAAGACAGGCCCTTGCTCAGGGCGGTTTTCCCGGAGGCACACGGTTCATCTAAATCAGCGATGGCGAACCTTCTGAGCTCGGCGTGTCAGCATTTTGAAAAACCCTAACTTAACTCTGGTGCCGTGTCACATATAGAAATCTTTTGATTTTTGCAACCATAGTAAAACAAAGACTTATATTTTTGATATTTATTTTATATATTTAAATGCCATTTAACACAGAAAAATCAACCAAAAAAATGAGTTCGCGTGTCACCTCTGACACGCGTGTCATAGGTTCGTCATCACTGGCCTAAATGCTACCGAAGCAATCCCTGGGCAAGTGTAGTTCCTGTTGTTCTGATGTTGCATTCAAAGTGAGCCTGGACTTCTGAGGGCCTGACGTACTATGGAGAGGACACTGTTAGGAGACAGGAGCAGGGATGTGACAAGTAAATTGCCAGTTCAAGTTCTGGCTTCCGCGTCGAACTGCTGTGTAACCTTGGGCGTGTTACCTGACCTCCGTGTGCCTCGGTTTCCTCATCTGTGAAGCGGGGGAAATAATTGTCCCTGTCTGATAAGGTTCCCAACAGGCTAAATGAGTGTTCAAGTGTATAAGCATTTGGACCTTGCCGAGCACAGAGTGAATACTGTATAAATGTTCAGTTATTACTGTTATTACCAGTGCCAGGTGCACGGATTCGTGCACATTGAAAGGAAATCTGGTGCAGGTGAACCAGATTCAGGGCCGACAGGGCCCCAGCAGCAAGCTAACCTACCTGCCAGACTGTCTGCCCCTGGTGGTCATTGTGCGTCATTGCTACCGGTCAGACGGTCGAATGGTTGCTTAGGCTTTTATATATATAGATTATTACCATTATTATTTTATTGCATGTTTAGTACCTAGCACAGTACTTAATACTCTGGGCCAGGGCTGGCGAACCTTTTTTCTGCTAAGGGTCACTTGGATATTTATAGCATCATTCTCTGGCCATACAAAATGATCAACTTAGAAACTAGCCTCTTTGTTTAGTCAAACATTTAATAAACTCACCCCAAATGCCTTGGCAGGGTCAGACATTCCCCACCCCTGCTCTAGGCCAAGGCTAACAATATACTGAACACTTTTATGGCTGACTGCCTTTTGTCCGTGTCGTTCTGAGAAAAGCTTCCCCAAAGATGTGTGTCCATTAAAACTCAAATAACTCAACATGGTGGTCATTAGACATGACAGCATAATGAAAAAACACAAGTCATTGCGAGATCAAGCCCAGAAAATGAAAAACTCCAAATAAGCGGGAGCTACAGATTTCAGGGGGGTCTGGGTCCCTGCACGTCCGAAAGGCAGACTCGAGGGAGATGAATTATGTTCTGTGTTATCACATTTTGTTTCAAGGTAAGCGCTTTCTATAAGGAAATAGGACTGGATGGCGCAGGCAGCAGCGGGACATCCGAAGTCCCTTGTAAGTTTTCCTTCTATCAGTTTTTTGGGGGGAACATCCACAGTTTCATTAGATTTTAAAATATATATCATTAGAATACTTGACGTATTCTTATTTATCTTCCATGAACTGATGAAAAAAAGTCTTTTCTACAACACACATGCGTGCGTGCACGCACACAAACACACACACTCCCCTAAACTTTAATTTACCACCAGCTCATTCAGATAGAAAGGGAAGGAGGGAGGAAGGGAGGGAGGGAGAGGAAGAGAGAGAGAGGAGAGAGGAGAGAGGAGAGAGGAGAGAGAAGATAGAGAGAAAGAGAGAGAGAGATGTATGTGTTCATTTGTGTATGTGGAGGGGGAGAGATGGGAGGAGGGAAAGAGAGAGCATGAATGAATAACGTTAAGAACAACTCCAACCAGTTACTGAAGAGAAAACACGCTCTACGGGGTAAAACACCGCAGGCGACACACAGAAGCCCACAAAGAATGCGTGCACCCGATTTTACCGGAATATTTGTGCTCGGGGCTTTAGAAGTAAAAAGATCATTGACTCATTTAGTGTGAAGGGTGTTAAAATTATCTGGCAGATTATTTCCCACTGAAAACACAGAAATAAACTTTACAAGCAGATCCTCGGCTCCTGCCTCGGGTTCGCATTTACAGTGACGGATGGGCTGCGATTCCTCGGGAAGGCCGCCGCCGTCGTGAACACCAGCCACGGAGAGTGAACAGCGGCCCCACAGCGCGGCTGGTTCTGGTTCTGGCCGATCTGCCTCGCTGCTCCCCCCACGAATGCAGACGCCTCCCCCCTCCCCCCCCCTCCGCACGGCCTCATTTATAACACGGCCCCGCGCGGCACCGGGTTTTATGAGTTCTCGGGCTTTTCTTTCTTTTTTATCTTTCTGTGCATCAGCAAAGCCACTGGCAGATGCTTTAATAAAATATACTATGTGCATTAATATTTATAAGCCTATGAATTGATGTTTAAATAAACATTCACCAACTTAATGCCAATTCTTTAGTTTTAGACGTTAAATCACACTTACGCGGTCCGGGAAGTCGGCCTTGAGCTCCGTGACACTCTGACACCAGTAGGCGGCCGTCTTCTCGCTGATGAGCTCGATGTTGAGGAAGGAGCTCTGCCCGGGGCCGTAGGAAGGCCCGGAGGTGGTCCCCCGGATGATTCTGGGCGAGACGTTCGTCACGATGTCCTACGGGAAGAGTCATGACACTGAGCCACTGTCCGGCAAAGGGAACCCGTGATCTTCATTCTACGCTCATTTCCTCGGGACAGTATTTTACCAAGTCCCTGCTCACATTTTTAGAGGATAACTTTAAAATATATTTTATCAACACTTAAAAAAAAATCTTTACTGTTGAAAGTATTACCTGTGTCCCCTTTCCCCCACTAAAACATATTTTAAATAATAGTGGAGACTTAACTCGTTCCAAATGCAAGAGTAAAATCAGTTATTCGTTAGCTTTATTTAAATGACATCCTGTGATGATAAGATTAGCAGAGTGAGAAGAAATTTTAAAAAAAGTAAATTCATTTTTACTGGTGTTGGGCCTACACATGTGAATTTATTTGCAATTGAATAAGAAAAACATGACAAGTAACATGTAAGAGGATCATTTCAGCCCATCTAATCCAAGTATTTCCAATGAGATTTTAATTCCAATGAATAAGAGTTAATGCTTATAAAGGGAAAAAATGTTTTCCTAAAAGGTAGTTCTCGGGTACCTGAGCCAACAAGTACATATTGGTACTGCTGGCTCCTCCAGCGTTCACACACATCCTGACATCCGAACGGGGTCACCCAACCCCAGGGCTCCATCTAGGAACCCCCACTCCATGAGAACCCACTCTGCGGACACCAAACCTTCCCGAGCTCTGTAAACAGTAAACCGCCCAATTAACCTGCTTGTTAAGGCTAATTAACGACCCACCACCGCGTCTATAGCTTAACAAAACAGAATAACATGCGCACATTAGCAAAAACTGAAAGAAAAAGGAAAAAAGAAGAAAACGGTTTCTTCTGCCAACTTCCAATTAAAATTAGTTTTGAGTAAAGGTCATTTAGTGGAGGATTTTTATCAGAATTAGTCATTTAAGTACCCCTCCTCACCATCTTGTCACTTCTAGGGAGATAACATGAACCCCCATTAGTAGATAGCAATTAAGGTCAATTTACATATTTTAATTAAGAACCACCCCATATAAAACAATTAGCGTAATAGGCATCCTAACTGGATTTCATAACATTTGGACGTTTTTCCAACTAGATAGACAGGAAACCTTAATTAGCATTAATTAGTACTGATCTGCATATGTTTGATAAGGCATACCCTTGCCACAAAAGATTATTTATTCCCGAATCTGCCAAATGCTACAGTTGCTGAGGATAAAAGGACTTTTCTTCCCGCTGCATGATAATTCCCGGTAATTTACATTCACTTTTACATTCGAATTAGTATATTATAACATAGCTGGGATAAATGTTACAATCAGCCTCCTTAAATATGTACATTTTTACTTATAGGAACCCTGCCAGTTAATGTTTTACTAATTAAGCCTTTTCACGGCTATTGTCATTGTGGGCAACATCCCCAGCTTCACTTTGATTTGCTATTAGGGAGCCTTGTTACAGGATCTTAATGGAGTCACTCTGGGAAGCTGAAGCCCTGTGGGTCAGGATTTTGTCGCTGCAAATGCTTAATTCCACACTCTGCGTCCCTGTACCCCTGCGCCCTTGCACCCGAGTTTGCACCCCCGCGCCCCTGCACCCGCGTTCTGCGCCCCTGCACCGAGTTCTGCGCCCCTGCACCCGAGTTTGCACCCCCGCGCCCCTGCACCCGAGTTTGCACCCCCGTGCCCCTGCACCCGAGTTCTGCGCCCCTGCACCCGCGTTCTGCGCCCCTGCACCCCTGCACCCGAGTTTGCACCCCCGCGCCCCTGCACCCCCTGCACCCGAGTTCTGCACCCCTGCACCCGCGTTCTGCGCCCCTGCACCCGAGTTTGCACCCCCGCGCCCCTGCACCCCCTGCACCTGAGTTCTGCGCCCCTGCACCTCTGTGCCCCTGCGCCTTTGCACCCCTGATTCCTGCACCCCTGCACCTGGGCTCCCCTGCACCCCGGTGTATGGAGGCTGCGCAGCCCCCCAGACAGGACCTCTCATGCTGTGCAGCTGTGGTCCTAGGACACCTGTCCACAAGTGGTGAGCTTGACCTCGCTCCCCCTGGAGCTTCTAGGACCTTCCAGCTGGCTGGCCTTGAAGGCTGGGTCACTCTGATCTCTAGGATCCCAACAGAAAGTCTCTGTTCAGATAAAAACCAACTTCTAGTCTTTCCTAGCGCAGGTGGGTGGGAATCCCTGGCCGGGTCCCTGGCCCCCTAGGGGGCTTCTTGGATGCCCCCCTCTCAGGATCATAACTAACTACAGCTGCCTCTGTGTCTGTGCCCTGGGCCGAGCGCACATCTGCAGTGTGTGTGTAAGAAAAATTTAACATCATAAAATAGAAAAGACTCAGGATGGAAGAACGGCACCCAGGCTAAGGATGGTCCCCGCATTCTGAGCCGTGCGCTACCTTGCAGTCACCCCATAACATCAAGGCCACCTTAGCCGGAAGGGTCAATAAGCCAGCACTTGCCCTGGAGGGCAGTCAAGCAAATGCTTCTTTTTAAAAATGCTCTCTCCTTCCCGCTACCCCCACCCTGACACCTTAAAACAGCACGACGGCCCTGATTGGTTTGGCTCAGTGGATAGAGCGTCGGCCTGTGGACTGAAGGGTCCCAGGTTCAATTCCGGTCAAGGGCATGTACCTTGGTTGTGGGCACATCCCCAGTAGGGGGTGTGCAGAAGGCAGCTGAATTGATGTTTCTCTCTTATCGATGTTTCTAACTCTCTCTCTTCCTCTCCCTTCCTCTCTGTAAAAAATCAATAAAGTGTATTTTAAAAACAAAACAACAACCAAAAAAAAAAACGGCACGACGACCACGAGAGCTTCCTCCTCTGTGTATGTGAGTGAAGTTCACGGCCAATGCTGGGCTTGCTTCACTTTACTGGAATCTGGGGTTGACTGTAAATATACCAGCATCTCCTTAACCAGGACGGAACGGGGACAGGAAATCCAAGGCAGAGGGGTCCTCTGCTCCTCTCTGCAGATTTCTGATAGTGTTTCCCTAGACAGGTCAGTTTCTTGTTCTTTATCTCAAGCAAAATAAAAACAAACAAACAAAAAAATATGTGTGTGTATATACACTGAGTGGCCAGATTATTATGAACACCCCATCAGTACTTCGTTGGGCCACCTTTTGCCTTCAATACTGCGGTGATTCTTCTTGGCACTGACTCCACGAGATGTTGAAAGGTGATGCGCGGAATCTGACACCGTGCCCGATGAATAGCACTGTCCAGTTCTGTGAGATTTGATGGTTGTGGAACCAGCTGCCTGAGGGCTCTTTTAACTTCGTCCCACAAATGCTCAATTGGATTGAGATCTGGTGACTGTGGGGGCCACCTGAGCAAGGTAAAGTCTCCCTCATGTTCTTGGAACCACTCCTGCACAATATGAGCACCGTGGCATGGCGCCTTGTCTTGTTGGAAGAAGCCCTCTCCATTGGGATACGCCATCAACATGATAGGATGAACCCAATCAGCAACATACTTAGGTATGTTGTGCTATTCAGATGTTGTTCCACAGGAATTAAAGGGCCCAAATCATGCCAGGAAAACATGCCCCAAACCATAACACTGCCCCCAGCAGCTTGAAGGGCTGTACTCATGCATGGGGGGTGCATGCTTTCATGCTGTTTCCGCCAAATTCTCACTCTGCCATCTGCATGATGCAACTGGAAATGTGATTCATGGGACCACATGACTTTTTTCCAATGCTCGACTGTCCAATCCTTGTGTTCCTGTGTGAATTGGAGACATTTTCTTGGTAACTGCAGACAGCAAAGGTGTTCAAACAGGCCTTCGGCTGTTTTGCTGGTACTTGCTCCATGGCTCTGAGCGCCAACAATCATCCCACATTCAAAGGCTGTTAAATCATGTTGTTTACCCATATCTTCAGAAAAAAAAATCACTTCTACTGTCGTAGTAAACAACCTGCTTCCCTATTTATAATGGTCTGGCCCTCTAGCAACTTCAGTGCGAAATTATAGCTAATTTGCCTACAAACGTCAGGTGGTCATAATAATCTGGCCACTCAGTGTGTGTGTTCGTTAGGAACCCAGCGCGCGAAGTCACGCAGTGCTGCCCACCCACCTGCGCCCTGCCGTGACACCCGGACCTGTCCACACAGAGCTCCAGGGCGCCTGGCCCAGCCCCCAAGCCCTCTGGCCTTCTCTGGCCGCTTCAAGCCCCGCCCTCAGTCCCTCCAGTCACCTCGGGCTGGTCCCACCTTCTCCAGGCGTCTCCCCTATTCCGCCCCATCTCTGGAGCAACGCCCCAGCTAATATGCTAATGGTCTGGTCGTTACCCATTATGGAGTCCCGACCATTAGCATATTAGCTCTTTATTAGTGTGTGTATATGTGTGTGTATGTGTGTGTAATAGTGTGTGTGTATAAGTGTGTGTATGTGTGTGTATTAGTGTGTGTGTGTGTGTGTATATATATATCTTTTCCTCTCCCTCTTCTGTCCTCTCTCTGAAATTAATAAAAATGTATTAAAAAAAAAAAGAACAGTCCAAATTACAGATGCCTACTGTGTAGAACCTATCAACTACCCATCATAGCAATTTTAAAATACGGCCTATTCCAAATTCAACCAAAGTGTCAAGATTCATGCTCACCCAGCCATAAACCAGCCACAGAAAGTTTATTCTCAGCGTACTTTCCCAATGCAGTTATGTTTGCTACAGCGTTGCCGAAAACCTTCCCCACTGGCTGGAGGCTTCTTGGAATTTTTAAATTAAGTGCAAGATGAATGAAGACTTGGATTCGACCAATTATCCCTGGTTATTTGATTAGAGTTTAGAGTTAGAGCTTCAATAATTGGGCAATAATTTACTGATGCTTTTGACCTGGGAATACTAGAATTCGGGTTTAATCCTGTAAGATAATAATTTGCTTTAATATTTAGTAGCTCAGTCATATTAGCATTGCTTCAGGGAGTTAATGTAACAAATAAACACATTCCAGAGCCGTTAGAACAGATAAGAGCTCATTCTCTATAGCAGAGAAGATGAATTACCTAGTTCCAACCCCGATGCAGGAACCATATTCAGATTTTTGAAAATGGATGGCTATAGGTAAGAAAGCAGAGGCGCTATGCTGCTCCGTGTGACATTGTCACTAATTATAAAATGGAGTGCGGGTGACCTCCGACCTTGAAGTGACGACGGCGATATTTCAGCATTAGCAAAGAGCTCTGAATGGTAAACAGACTGATTATATTTGTTTAAGTTCATTTACTTGACCTCTCTTAGCCTAAAAAGACTACAGCTGTTTCCATGGTTACCCATGGACTGAGACAGTCACCACGGTCTCGCTACACAGAAAAAGGACACTTCGCCGTGATGACTGGCTAAGAGACTAGGAAAGAAATGGGGGTCCAGAAGAGTTGGACGAAAATAAAAAATAAAATGCACCGAGGGAACCACAGCTACTCTATCAGAGCAGATGCATTTTAGAGAGAGATGTTACTGAATGAAAAGAGCAAAGTGGGAAAAAATACATGGGATATGATACCTAAAACCAGCAAAGCACTACAATATATTGTGCAGTGAAACATACTTTTGGGGCAAAGCATAAGCAAGAGAATAATTAAAAATAACGCAGGAGCGTGCCTGCTGGAAGAGGTAGGTCTGGGAGAGAAGGCGGGGGAGGGTGGGTCCCTGTGAGTGACAGACAATCTTAAAGATGCGTTACCCCTGAAAGGCAGAAACCCCGCGGGAGTGAGGGATCTGCACGGAGATGTGGGCAGCACAGTGAGGACTATAAGCTACCGAGAACGTGCAACGGGCACACCTGCAACCCCGCAGCTTAAATCTCGGGGATGTTGGTTTCTTTTACAACATCCAAGATTCTCCTGTGAACTGGTTGGTCTTGACAAACAAATCTTTTAATGACTTGGTTTTCTGAGCTAGAGTGTCAGAAATGAAATGGACTGCAGAATAAACTGTTGGCGGGAAGACAACACTCTCTACAGAGGTGGGACTTAACTCTACATTGTTCCCTAAAACAGGAGACTCGCGCGGCCAATGAAGGGAACAGCAGACGCCCTGTTTAGTGGCATGCTCCCCTGACTACCAGCCCGCGTACTGCTACCCTGGGAATAGCGAGAAGTAAAATAAACCTTCACAGTGGCCCAGTTTCCGGTAACTCCACTGTTAAGATCGCTAACATTTTATTTTCTCAGGAACTAAAGATATTAATATTTGATTACTCCCAAAAATAAACTTGATAATGGTCAGAATCATCTCCCGTTGGCTGTTTTGGAGGGTAAAATGGAGAGGATGACAAGGTCTTCTTCATACATCAAGTTTTCCCGCCTGGTGTCTTAAAGAAAGACAGGGCTGGCGGGTGGCCTATGAACTAGGAGGTCATGGTTCGATTCCTGGTCAGGGCACATGCCCGGGGTTGTGGTCTCGATCCCCAGTAGGGGGCGTGTGGGAGGAAGCTGGTCTATGATTCTCTCTCACCATTGGTGTTTCTATCTCTCTCTCCTTTTCCCTTCCTCTCTAAAATCAATTTAAAGACAACACCCAAAAACCTGAATGAGTGACCAAATCTATCCATCTGTCCTCAGGAACTTTCAACCTACCTATCCACGAGGAAAACAGTAAAACAGACGGGTCCTCACACTCTGTCTCCTGCTGCTCCCACTAAACCAGGCCTTCGAGACACTAACGGGACCTGTCCACTGGTGCCCAGCCCACAGCCAACACTGGAGACGGGGCCAGAATCCAGGGGTGGTCATGTGATCTGGAGAATAATAATAATAGTAATAACGGCGATCCCTTAACGCCTGATGAACGTGATAACAATCGGGACTCACTTTGGTTGCGAGAAAAGTCAACCTGAACACGGAGCCACGCCGGCCGGGCTCCCATTCGAGTTATTTATACTCAGAGCTCACAGCAGCTGTGTGTTCGCCCAGATACATTTTATAAGAAACAGACGAAGAGCTTTTCCGGGGCCAGTATCAGATGGATTAGAATGGGATTAATTAAGGACAGACTGATTAAATTATTGGGTTCACTGTTCAGATAAGAGGTTTCAGATACACTCTGCCCAACGGTAATTGACTTAGCAAGTCCTGCTGGCCTGCCCGGAAGACGCGCCTGGGATGGGCGTGCGGACGTGGTGCAGGCCCCGGACGGCAGCTGGGAGGGTGTGCGCACGAGCCAGTTCCAATCATTCTTAATCACCCTCAAGTATCAGTGCAGAATGTCCGCGGAAAAGAGTAAGTGATTTTTAAAATTTGGTATAAAACTTGTGCAAATGCTGCGCTGTAACTCTAGATGGCGCTGCAAATGAAATGGGTGCCAGTGAAGGATGGGAGCAGAGCGTCTAAAGCAGCGGTTCTCAACCTGTGGGCCGCGACCCCTTTGGGGGTCGAACGACCCTTTCACAGGGGTCGCCTCTGACCGTCGGAAAACACATACATAATTACATATTGTTTTTGTGATGAATCACTATGCTTTCATTATGTTCAATGTGTAACGATGACATTGGGGGTCACCACAACATGAGGAGCCGTTTTAAAGGGTCGCGGCGTTAGGAAGGTTGAGAACCGCTGGAAAAGAATCAGACAAGAGTCTTCCATCCCTGCACAAAAACACAACACCCCCCAAATCTTATAATGCAGCACATTGAAAAACGCCGGACAGGACAGGAACAAAGCAGGGGAGGCACAGCTGGGCCAGGGTCAAATAAGGAAATCTCCGGGAGATCAGAAATGACAAGGACACGGAGGTCCCCGAGGACAAGCCGGCCGCAGGGCACGGTGCTTGCCCTCGAGGTTTCTCCAGCCCCTGGTGGCCCAGCCCCTGAGTCCTTGTGGCTTAAAAACGCCCCAGAGAGGGGGGTCAGGGCCCAAGCATGGAGGGAGGGAGATCAGCAACCTCCTTGGAGAAGCCGGGCCAACAAAAAGGGACGCTCTCTCTCAATTTGGGAGCTAGAAAATAATTACAGCGCGTTGGGTATGTGTCCTTTCCAGCCTCCGTATTAGCTTTAAAACAAAAACAGAAACGTCTAAGAATTCAACCTGTGTGAGCCCCAAAACCAGACACCGAAAATTTGGTTGGAAAGCAGTTCCTGGAAACTGGCCTGCACGTTGTAAACAGTATCAGGCTGGAAAGATTGCTCTCTGAGATGCTTCGGGGGCCCGTGGCAGACACGTACGATCTGGGAGTCCAGGGGCGCAGGACTTACCACCCGGAATGCGACTCTGTGGCGTCAGGGTTCTCGTGAGAGGGTGGTTCTCAAGAAACAACAAGCTGGGAAGAGCTTCCTACCTCCCCGGTGACTGCCTCACCGGTCTGGACAGAGGGCCTGGTCCGGGAAGAGCGGTGCCCCCGGGGATACCGTGAGAACAGGGGCCGGGGTGCGGCGGAGCGGGGCAGGGCTCGGAGACCACCATCCTGCTGGTCTCGGGGTTGCAGATGGCCCCGCCAGCATCTGTGTACCCAACATTTGCTTCCCCGTCTCCCTGTGACCTGCTTTCCTCCCCGGGGAAGCCTCAGACTCCTGCCCCTCGCCCTTCCTTCAGAAAGGCCTGTAGGCCCGTGGCCCTCCTATTCTAATGGGGCCCCCGTCCCTACAAAATTAAAATGGATTTTCTCCTGTTAATCCGTCCCAGGTCAACTTAATTCTTTTTTAAAAAAAATATTTTTATGGATTTTTAGAGCGAGAGGAAGGGAGAGGGATAGAGAGACACAAACATTGACGAAAGAGGAGGTCATGGATGGGCCGCCTCCTGCACGCCCCCACCAGGGGACCGAGCCACAACCCAGGCATGTGCCCTGACGGGGAATGGAACCGTGACCTCCAGGTTCATAGGACGACGTTCAACCACTGAGCCACACCAGCCGGGCTCAATTTAATTCTTAAACCAGCCAGAAGAACCTAGAACAGTGGCTTTTTTTCTTTTTCTTTTTGAATCTCAGACTCATTTTAAAATCACTTCAGGCAACACACACACACAGTTTTGGCTACTGAAGGAAATCCACCAAGACCCTCCTGACTGCAACGGGAAGAGCCAGTGGGAGGGAGGGAGGGAAGAGGGAGTTTACTTCTGCCAAGAATCGGGGAAGCCATTCGGCTGAGGAAAAAGCACTCGTTGGAGCAAATAGACAAATAGACTCCCCTCACTGCAAGGTAAGCAGCCCGGAGACTGAATAATGGAAATAATAAGGTTGAAAGTCTGTGTCCTCAGAGTTCTGATCTCCCGACTCCATGGCATTCTCTCCTGTGTTAGGCCCTAAAGATGCTCGTATTATGTGATTTTACAAAACACCACTCAGAGAGCGCGCTGTGTACTGGGGCGCTTCAGCCTTGACAAACAATGACTTGATATCGCATTCAGCGCAACACAAAAAGCAATCTTCATCACAGGTTAAAATTAGCCTCGGACAATAAGCGCTTTCCTCCCGCACATCTCCTTTGAGGAAAGGCAGGCGGGTGAACTGAAGGCCACGGGAAAAACTTCCTGCCTCTGTCCTCCAAAGTTTTCCCAAGTTTTCTTTTTTTCTCTTTTATACTTTCATAAGGGATACTGTTTTGCTTGATTGGTGATACCACGTGGCTTCGTAGGTTTTATAAATCGGAATCAAAATCAAATAAAAACCACCAGGCAAACGAAGGGGCTGAGAATTCCAGACCCCGGGACGCGTTCCCCGTAATGGGACTCGATGCCAATCGTCAGGACCACAATTTTCGGAACTCGTGTAGGAGGAGGACATGGCTGTGGCCCAACAAGACTTCACTTATAAAACTGGCAGAGGGCCAGATCTGGGCGTGCGGGCCTGGGTTTGCCGACCTCTGTTCTAGGTCGGAGACGCCCAAAGACGTGCCCTCGGGCCAGATCCTCCTGGTAACCGTCACTCAGGACACACAGCGTCCTCCTGAGGCCTCGACTGGACTTTCCTGGAGTGTGGTCACGAGGGATCTGAGGTTGAGGTGCTGCTCCCTCAGAGGGTGGCGGTGTCGGCGCTGACGGAGCCATGGACTAGCAGGTAAAAAGTCTCAGGGGAGCCCAGAGCTGATGGTGTCTGGGGGAGTCCTCTCCTGGTCGGCATCCTCTCGGTAACCATGCACGTCCACAGCGTAGCGTGGCCCGGCGATGCCCGGAGGCGTGACAGAGACCATGTCCCTCCCACCCTGTCACTCTGCACGGACCCAACCCAGGTCCTTTTCCCAGCTAAGTGAGCTCGATTCTGAGTCTCTCGTCCCAACCTGTCTTTTTAGTCCCTATTTCATTTATTTCTGCTTTAATTTTTGTTATTCCCTTCCTTCTATTCCCTCTGAGCTTCATTTGTGTTTCTTTTTCTAGTTTCTTCGGGCGTAAAATTATGTCATTGTTTTGGGACGTTTCTTGTGTCCTGTATCTTGAAGCAGGCATTTATTGCTATGAACTTCCCTCTTAGAACGGTGTTTGCTGCATCCCATACGTTTTAGTGTTACATTACGAATTCCATTGGTCTCATGTTATTATTTCTCTTCTGGCTTTCTTTAGTCCATTGGTTGTTCAGTAACATGTTGATTAATCTCCACATATTTGTGAATTTTCCAGTTTTTTTCAGGTGCTTAATTTCTAGTTTTACACGACTGTGGTCAGAAGAGATGCGGGATACCAATTCAGTCCACTTAAATTTACTAAGATTTGCTTGTGGCCTTAACATGTGATCTACCTTGGAAAATGTTCCCCGTGCACTGGAGAACATCAGAGACTTGAAGCGATTTTAAATCGAATCCCTGTGGCCACATTCGCTGTCTGCGTCACACGGTGGGAGGGGCTGTGTGAAAAGCATCCCTAAGGGACCACACCGTGCTGGCCGGATCCCAGTGGGTTAGCGCTCCGCTAGACTTCTGACCTTGGACGCCTGCAAATCACAGTATGCTTTCCTTCGTTTTAAAATCTGCTTTTGATGCTGTGGCTGACTGTTCTGTCTACGCGGCTGTAAAAAGGAAGGAACTCTTACCATGTGCAACAGCATGGAGGGGCCTGGAGAGTGTTATGCTGAGCGAAATCAGCCAGTCAGAGAAAGACAAGTGTCACATGATCTCACTCAGATGTGGCATCTAATGAACAAAATACACAGATGAACAAAATAGATCCAGAGACACAGAAGCATGGAACAGATTGTGAATCTCAGAGGGAAGGGTGGGGGTGGAGGGAGATGGGGAGAGATTACCAAGGGAACCTACAGGCTCTACGTATAACCCACGGGCACAGACAATAGCCTGCTGACGGCCTGGGAGGGGTGGCTGCAGGGTGGAGGGGGTCAATGAGGAAACACACACACAAAAAGCCAAAGGGAACAGCTCTAACACTTTCAACAATAAAGATAAACTTTTAAAAAATAAAACAAAACTAGCTTTCGTGCCCAAATGAAGATTGATTTTGCCAGCACCTCACTGTCTGAACATGCACCATAAATCACCAAGGACACAGACTGCAGATCTATGCTTCATGTCCCGGCAGCAATGATCTGCTACTTATCATCCTGAAGACAATACAGTTTCACCCCATCACCCCGAGCCTAAGGAAATTCCAGGAACGGAAAGGCTTTCAAATGTGAACAGGCTTTTGGATACCAAATTACCTTTGAAACCCCCAACCCAGAAGTATCGCTCACAAAATCCATGTGAAATACCGCTCCAATATTCTAAAAAATCAATAATTTAAACCACAGGTTGCACGTTTTTACTGCCTCCACGGCAGACTGTCATTTTTCGAAATGAAAATGCTAATGGCGCCGGGGGGACAGCGCTGAGCAGGGGAACGCGGGAGCGAACCCTCCGATTGGCCAGACTCGCCGGTTTGATCTCCCCCTGGCTCATCCGTGACAGGATGTCTTTTAGAATCAACAACTTCCATCTCGGCGTCTCTACACCATGCACGTCTCCGCTGTACTTTACACCCTTCTCTACGGGACGTTACAGAACGGGCTGCAGCGAGACAGTCTGTCAACATGCACGCAGCAGGCAGCAGCCACCGGCCGCGCCCTCTCAGCTTCATCCCTGACTCGGACGCACTGAAATGCTGCACGGAGCCCGGGGGCAGGGTCCTCCCGGCGGCCAACGCTGTCCCAGGGATCCTGCCGCCCGGAAACGCAGCGGGAAGGCAGCCATGGAGATCGGGACTTTCATTCAGAGCAAAACCCTTTCACTGCTCCTGGGATTATGTCTAATGTTTAAAAACGTAAGGCGTGGACTCTAGGGCCGCAGGCCTTCCTGGATGGGCCCTCTACTTGGATCTGCTCTACCCAACACGGAGCCTCGACTTAAAACCTAGCAAACCTGGTGAACACTGGCCTAGAGTCATTTTTTTTTTAAATCCAAGAATTGGGACTGGGGACCCATGAAACAGAAAAATCTTACTGGAACCGGGGCCAGGGGGAGAAAAGCCAACCACCAGTGGTTGCCAACAAGCGTCAGACAGGACCCCTGGAGCTGCGGGGCTCCAGAGGGGAAATCTTGTCCATAAATCAGACATCTGGGACCTGGCGAGCATTCTGCTCGGCGCAATAAGCCAGTAAGAAGGGGTTGTGCAACCTTCTGAGTCCAAGGAGGCCTGCACAGTGGAAGCCAGCGTGGGCCCGGCCGATACCCGGGTACCGTCTGGATTCTGAGCAGACTCTGGGAAGGGCCAAGCTCCACCTGAGGAAGGAGGAGAGGGACAGGGAGGCACGGAGGGGCAGGGGAGCAGGAGACAGGTGTCCTCATCTTAATAAAGCGTAAAAATGTGTCGCCTGCCTGTCTCCCTGTCCCCTCCCCGCCTCGCTGCCAGGTAAACGTCTGGATGTGGGTACGGACTTCCTGGGCACAGAGCTGGTCCTCTTCGTACTTTCTTCCCACCGTTAGAGAACGTCCTATTTGGAGCTGCACCAGCAGGGCGTGCTCCACTGTCGCCTCATTAGCACTGACTAGAGGCTGGTGCATGAATTCATGCACAGGTGGGGTCCAGCCAGCTGCCCCGATTGGGCCGGGCTGGCCAGGGGGAGGGGACACACGAGGTTGGCCAGCCGGCCCCGCCCCCTGGTCAAACTCCAGTTGAGGGGGCAATTTGCATATTAGCCTTCTATTGTATAGGAGGACTAGACTCCATCGCCTTTGCACTCCCATCTATGGTGTGTGGGACGGTTCGTGCACCATTTATCACACCTCAGCCGGGGAGGAGGACACATCGTCCTCGTGACTGAGATGTCCTTCACGGCCAGACCCCGAGGAGTGCGTGAGATCCGCATGGGATGCTCACGGAGTTTATGTCCGTTTTAATTCATCATACGATGTCACATCCTGCTCTGCTACGGAACTTGCCCCCCTCCGAAGCTGGTTTTAGATTACAAAAGAAATGTTCTTATTGATTTTTGAGAGAGGAAGGGAGAGGGAGAGAAAGAGAGAAACATTGATGAAAGAGAATCACTGATCCACTGCCTCCTGCATGCCTGCAACTGGGGATCGAGCCCACAACCCGGGCATGTGCTCTGACTGGGAATTGAACCGTGATCTCCTGGTTCCTAGGTCGATGCTCAACCACGGAGCCCTGCTGGCCGGGGGGTCAGATTTCATTTTAGACTGAGTACACGGCACTCACACTGCAAAACTCTGCAGTGGTACCTCATCTGGAGAAATACCAGCATTTTCAGCTCCGGCTGAACCACGCGGCTCTTCTCCAAGGAGGACCCTTTCCTTCCCGATGCCTGAGGTCCTTATAGGTGGGGAGCACAGGTGGCCACGGACAGTCTCCTTCCTCCCTCCCGTTCCCGTGGCTGGCGCAGGACACAGGAACCCGATTCTTCCTCTTATGTGCCTTTGTCAGTGGGATGGCCATAAAAAGAATATATTGACACTTATATTTTAAAAAACTTCGGGCTTCTGTTGTTAAACTTTCTTTTGTGAAAAGGTAGGGAGGGAATCAGGGCTTAAAATAAAAGAGTTGTGCTGAGACGACAGAGGGCCGTGTATGACATGCTCTTATTGGACCTTATTTTTAAGATACTAGTTGTCAATCACACCAGGAGTCAAAACCCGAGTGAGACACCACCTCACACTCATTTGAAGGCTGTAATGAAAAAGACCACAATGGTGGTGAGTAGGGCAAGGAACCCCAGACCTCGTCCATGGCTGGCGGGCATGGAACCTGGGCGCAGCTACGTTGGAGAACAGTTTAATGGCTCGTTGAAATGTTAAACATAGAGTTACCATCTCATTCAGTAATTCCACACCTACTATGTTCATAAGGGAACTGAATACATACATCCACTCAAAAACATATCCCCGAAAATTCAACAAAACAGTACTTATGGATAAAAAGTAGGAAAAAAAACACAACCAAATATCCACAAGCCAATGTACGGATAATCAAAATGTCATATGGCCACAAAAAGGGAGGACGTCTGATACATGCTACAACATGGATGAGCTCTGAAAACACTACGTTGAGTAAAAGCAAGCAGACACACAAGTCACCTACTACATACAGAACAGGCAAGTCCTCGAGGTGAGTGCACATTATGGTCTCCGGGGACTGCTGGATGCGGGAGTGGGGGCGGCTGCTGACAGGTATGGTGTCCTGTTTGGAGTGATGAAAAGCTGCTGAAATTAAATACATGAGGAGAGCTACACAACTCTGTGAACATACCAAAGAAACCATGGAAATGTATATTTTTAAAAGAGTGAGCTTTACAATATGTAAATTATAAAGCAAAACAAAGTAATTCTGGAATGAGGCTGATGGCTAAGGTTGCTAAATAATGTATTTCTTTACTCTTCAATTTTTAAATTGCAGGGATAAAACTTCAAGGAATTAAAAGGGAAACTGATCCCTGGCCAGGGAGCTCAGTTGGTTAGAGCATCATCCCAATGAGTCAAGGTTGTGGGTTCGATCCTACAGGACACAACCAGTGAATGCATACATAGGTAAAAACAGGTCTCTCTCTCTCTCAAAATCAATCAATAAATATCTTTTAATTACTAAAAAAGAAAATGATTACATATCTCATACTCATTTTCATACATAGGAAATATATATATCTAAAGGCCAAAATATAAAGTATCACAGTTGACTACATGTCTCATGAGATAGGAATTTATTCTTGTGATAACTATATATAAATGGAAACTACCTGAATTTTGACATAAAAGAAAGAAAAAAGTGAAATTTATATGTAAACCTAAAAAAAAATGAATTTTTCCTAAAGGTTGTGTTCTAAAAAAATTTCTTCTTTACAACTTTAACTACAGTGATAGCAGATCTGCCTGTCTTTCTTTTTATGCAAACTTTTATCACAATAAGTAAAATTTTTATGTTCTCTCTCTCTGAGGAATAAAATGAAAACACACACACACACATACACACACACTGAGTACATCCAAATGTAGAATATTTGGATTGCAACCCTGACCTCTATCTGATTTTTCTCCCTCAGGAGACACGTCTTTAAAGAAGCAATTTCAATGCTTAACCTTGTATTCCTTTGGTAAATTCACTTTTCTTCTATTTTGCATAATTCCCTTATAAATCTTCCAAGACTTTATAACCTAAGTCTCCAAATGAAATGAATATGATTTTGCTTTGTGTTCAAAATAATGGTTATTTTTTTTATTTCACATCATTTTTATATCGGCGGCTTTATATTTTAAAGTATTGCTTTCAAGCCGGTTGAAAAACACTTTGTGTTAAAACAGTAAATGTTTTCACGTACCATCCTTATACCTCCAAGGTTAATGCCAACTCAAAGGCATTTTAGAGAGTGCACGACGTGTATTTCTCTCTTGCTGTTTAAAAACATATAGTATTTACATAAATTCAAATTCTCCATGGAAGACAGTGTGAATAAAAAATACATACGTCCGTCCAACCACATACAGACACACGTTTTACTTGCTTGGAGAGCAGAACAAAAAAAAAGATACCGTACTTTAATTAAGGCCTTCTTTAACGTTTCATAGAAATCTAGCTTTCAAATGCTTAAAATTTCCCTTTGCTTTATTAACAGAAAAGTGTAAATCCAAGGTTCATTGTGTACCTGTGGCCTGTTGCTTCAACTGCAGCCAAATGTTTTATCCAAGATCTTATCTCAAAATCCGCAGAGAGCGCTGGGATGTGGTGCAAATGGTACAGAAGCCGTCACTGTATGCAGGCGCCTCGCGAAGCGTGCTGGGCGTGTGCCCCTCACTACCGGGGACCTGTGATCTTCGCTGGGCCCGCGTGGCCCATGTACAGGGTGAATTTTCATGTGTGCGTTTCAGCCACAGACAACCTTTACAGCAGAGCTACAGTTCCTCAGCTGCCAAGGACAGACCCCACATCTTTCGTAGCTAAAGGCCTCAGACCTTGCAGGTAAAGTCATCAAACATACTTGCATCCATTCAGAAATGATTCAGTTAGCTATTGGAATATTTTGTATTTACAATGTGCACCATGAAAAGCAAACGCTAGCTGCATGGTAAATTGCATATATGATAAAATGAAATTCTCTTGTTGCAAAGAAACTTTTTTTTTATGTCTTGAAAGTGTTATCCAAACTCACACTGTATTATGTGTAATATTTTATAGTGAACGGTGAGGCATAAATTCAACATTAAATAATGAACTCAAAGTTCTTATGTGTTCTAATCGGTCATGATGATATTCCTAGGCTTTTATAAAAGAGGTATTTCTTTTCCTTAGAAGCATGGGATTATCTTTTTAAAATACATTTTTATTTATTTCAGAGGGGAGAGGGAGAGAGAGAGAGAAACATCAATGAGGAGAGAGAATCACTGATCTGCTGCCTCCTGCGTGCCCTCTACTGGGGACCCAGTGTGCAACCTGGGCATGTGCCCTGACTGGGAAGAGCCACGCCGGCCGGGTGGGATTATATGTTTTTTTCTTTCTGCACATGTTAAAAGAAGGACTTGGAAGAATAAAATGTGTCTACAGATCCAACCTGACACTGAGCCTCAGAGCTGACGAGTTTACACGCTGGGGCACATTTCCCAGCTTCCTTTCCTCATACAACTCAGGCTTCCGATGCATCTCCCGTCACCCACCTCAGAACGGCTGCAAAACGGAAACAAAACCCTCGGAAGAAAAGTGACAACCCTTTTGTTTCCAGGAGAGCCTTCCTCTGTCGTCTGCGGCGGTGAGCGCCCCAGTCCCGCGCCTGCCAATGCTACCCGTCTGCCAATTACACAAGCTGCTTCCCAGACATCAGACACAAATTCCACAAGACTGCTGTGCAAGCTCCCCTAATTAACCATCAGCTTAATTAGACAATTTACTGTGTAATTAGCAGGCAATTAGTCAACACCTCTCAGATCTTACTGACTGCTGTGACAGCCCTTCCGTCTCTCCGCATTCCACCGCACCAGCGCCCGCTCCTCGGCCTCCACCTGGCGCCACGCGGGTCTGGGCAGGGGCGTGGGGAATCGGACATGACGGAGGGGGCTGTCCAGGTGGAACCTGTCCAATCACCGAGCTGCTTGGGAACTTGTCTTTTATGAAGGTGGGCGGTCCTACCTTGAAGATACTCTAGGTACCTGCTCCAGGAATGCCAAGAGGACCAACTTCTTACCATGTCTCAGTTCACATTTTAAGGTAAAGCGCTCTGCACTGAACGTACTGTTATGCTCTGCGACGGGCTCTGTACGGTCATTTGAGTACAATTTTTGATCTGTGTAGACCTGTTACTGGTGGAGATGGGCTTCTTGGGGTGCTGCTGGAATAAGACTTTACTGAGCCCCCCACAGGTGGATGAGCTATTGTGGGAAGCTTTATTTCTGTGGAGTTTCCGAGATCCCGTCCCCCTCCATCCCACCATGAAAAAGTCCCGTTTTGTCATCAGCAGAGAGAGCTGGCTAACGCCACGCCCGGAGCCTGCGCTCCATGTTGAAGCGCAGTCCTGCCCAGGAGCTGCCTCCCAGCTGCAGTCCCCTGCGTGTGGGGGCCGAGGGCCGCACGGGTGTGGAGGGAGACAGGTGAGGGCCAGGAAGCGGGGAGGCAAGGGGAACAGAGAGCGCACTCCTTTATCATGTATCCCCACACTCTGCCCCTCCAGCCAATGATCTTTGTTTCCAGGTTAGACTGACAGACAAGCACCTCCCCTGCGTCACCCTGACTTCACTGCGCATGTGCCCGCCTCCCCCTTTGCTGGACCCCTCCCCCAGTGATGTGTGGGGAGTAGACCGGTGGCTCCCTGGGGAGTGTGACGTTGCAGCTTCCTGGTGAAGCTGCCCAGATGGCCATGCGGATCATGTCTGGCCTCCCCTTTGCCCTCTGCCTATTATGAATATTAATAACTAGCGAATGACAATGGTAACAAACCTACTAGACTAAATCCCATTAACAAAGGGAGGCCAAATGTAGACTATTGACTCTACCAATGCCTGAGGTGCTTATAGGTGGGGAGCAAATATGTGAATAACTAATATGATTTACTATAAAAACCACAACTTAAAATGTAGGGTAAAACATCACCTCCTATAGGGGAGGCTCCCAGGGAGGGAGGAAGTGCTGAAGAACCCAAGGATGCACTCCCGGAAAAGAGCCTGAAACCTGTCGGTCTCCTAAAGAAGGACATGAAAGCTGCAAACATGGTATTTATCCAAGAAAGTGCAGTTGTTCATCACCAAGCAGTGACGTTTACCAAGTCAATATTCACGACATTGCTCAACGATGTATTACATTTCAGCCCGGCTGGTGTGGCTCAGTGGTTGAGCATTGACCTATGAACCAGGAGGTCACGGTTCAATTCCTGGTCCAGGCACATGCCCAGGCTGAGGGCTCCATCCCCAGGGTGGGGCATGCAGGAGGCAGCCCATCAATGGTTCTCATCTTTGATGTTTATATCTCTCCCTCACCCTCTCCCTTTCTCTCTGAAATCCATAAATTAAAAAAAAAAAAAAAGATGTGTTACATTTCAAAACACAGTAGTCTGGCTGATTCCATAGGGAACTAGTCAATAGGCACTTTCTGACTCCGTCACGGGAAGGTCACAGGGCCCGCCCCCAGAGGCTTACAGGAGGGAGAGGAACTAAGGGACAAACACAAAGGGAACCCACTCTGCCGTCAGTGGAGTGAGATTGTGCAACAGCCAGAGAATAAGGAGAAGACAGCCGTGGGCCGACAAAGCCACGCGGCCTCGGGTCACCACTGGCCCTTTCCTATCTGAACAGGAGAAGTTTAAAAACGTGGAACGGTGAAATGAAGGCATAGGCGATGCAAACACAAGCCCGGTGGTTGGACTGGCCGAACCAGAAGAGAGCCTGCGTGAGGGGAAACGCGGAAGGTATCACTGAGATGAGGAGTGGGAGTGACACTATGATCAGCAGCGACTTCCACACTGAATTATGTGATTGCTCAGCTGACACCTCTTGAGGCGCCTGTTGTCTATACAATCCCGTTTAAGCTACGTGCCTACTAGTAAGTACACAGCCTTTCCCACAGTCTCTACAGCTACCAACGTAACACTCAGGGGCTGAACCCTAGATAGGCTGGGCCCATCGGGCCAGGGACGACATGTGTTCGCCCTTCTACCTCCAACAAAGACGCATCTCCACCCGCGGCCATCGCCCTGCTTACAACATTGAGGGGCAAGTATCTCATCACCTCACTCACATATGGAATCTAAGGAACAAAACAGCTCCAGAGACATGGAAGCATGGAACAGACTGACCAATCTCAGAGGGAAGGTGGGGGTGGGTGGGAGGAGATCCACCAAAGCCTTGCATGCATGGATGCATAAGCCATGGACACAGACAACAGGGTGGGGAAGGCCTGGGGCAGGGGCGGGTGGGCTGGAAGGGGTCAATGGGGGGGGGGCATATGTGATACTTTCAACACTGAAAATTTAAATGGAAAACACAATTGAGGGGGAAGCTCTGCTTAGTAAGGAACAGTTTTAGTCCAAGAATCCCGCTGCCTGATGTTAACCTTCAGCCGTCCTGTGTCTACTCTGCACGTGAATTAGAGTTACGTTTTCTGGAGCAAAGGTCATTTCTGCATCTATATGTACAGGACATTAGGAAGTGCTCTCAGCATACAGCGCTGGTCAGCGACAGGCAGGCTGGCATTTTTAGATAAATTTAAACTTTAATTGAGGGAGGATCTGGCAGAAGAGTCATGATGAGTCATTCCAAACATGTGGGATTTTGTGGAAAACTTCCAAAGGATTAAGCAGAACCGGAGGGAAAGGGCAGTGGACTTAGCTCAAGTGTAGGCACAGATGGGGGGAGGCCGGGCCAGGGAAGGTAGCTGGTGCAGGAAAGGCCGTTCGGCTGAAGATTTCTCCACAAAACCAGCCACTGCCCAGAGCATGGGATCACGCCCACCTTCAGGAGCAGCGGGGCTGGACTGCGGTCCATTGTAAGTCAAAAGGAAAAGGAGCCGAGGGAGAATTGCAATTTTAAAATGGCAAGTCTCCCCACGTGTAAGTACATATGTCTTCTGAGAAATATTTTTATTGATTTGAGAGAGAAGGGAACGGAGAGGGATAGAGAAAGAGGAACATGGATGAGAGAGAAACATACTTCAGCGGCCTCCTGCACGCTCCCTACTGGGGATCAAGCCCACAACCTGGGCATGTGCCCCGAACGGGAACTGAACCAAAGACCTCTTGGTCCACAGGCAGATGCTCAACCATTGGGCCACACTGGCCGGACAGTACATATGTCTTTAATAAAATTTGACAGTGAGATAATCACGGGGTTTTGATTTAAAGTTTTCAAGGGAGGGTAAGAGTATGCCTACAGAGTAAAGACTACAAACCTTGTTAAAAAGCAGTAAACAAACAAAAAAAGCAGTAAACTACACAGGCAAAGGGGGCATACTAACTGCATTTAATTTAATAATTTAATTTAATAATCCAAACTGCATTAATTTCAACCGAAGACTGTACCATCCAAACATACCCAGAATGTGGGTATTTTTTATTCATTAAGCGTAAAACCTGGGAAAGAATGATGTGAGACAGGATGAGGACAGAATGAGTTTTTTAAGCAGCAGGGTTATACTTTAAGGAAATTTCCTTGAGCTATTAAGTATGAGAATTTTCCATGAACCCAGACACCAACTGCTTACAAGACAAACAAACCAAAAAAGAACTGAATAAGAGGTATTTTCCATTTCAGGTGAGGTTCTTCCACCAGCTAACCCAGATCATATTGTACATGTCGATTTACACCATTAAAAAGTCTATTTGAGTCTCCCCTTGTCCACTCGACCAAAATGATTAACTAATTAACAAGTGTGAAATCACTGCCTGAAACAGAAAAAAAGTGAAGACATAATTATATTGGAAAATTGATTGGCCTGCTTCGTAGTCAACTAGCCCAAAATGTGAAATAAAGGTTAAAAAAACCAAAACCCTGAGAGCAATTTAAGTAGCTTTAACAATGTACCTGGTTAAAAATATAGTTGGCTACAATGAAAGGATTTACACTTAATGCTAGAAGTACATGCATTTCTCTGTGTGTGGAAACATAATCTATATTTTTCTATTGAACAAAGTCTGGGATCCATGGCGCGGTTCCAAATGGTAATTCGTTTAGAACTTTGGGGAGCGCTGGGATGTAGCTTTTATTACACATTCTAATTTGCAAGATTTAGCTTCAATATTGCAAGTGTGTGCACAAAAGGGCGTGAAAACACACACACACTGTTTTGCCGCTGAAGCAACCAGGATTGCTTCGTAGCCGAATTGGCTCAGTCGTCTTGAACATGTGGATGAAATCTCCCAGAGGAGGACCACATGTAAATGACAGCCTTCAAATAAACCCATCCTTCACCACTGGACCATGAGTCCATTCTGGATTTCAAGAAAATAAATCTATAAGTCACAAACGAAAGCAACTAGCTGGGTGAAAATCAAACTATTCCTACACGGATATTATTTGTAGTTTTAGGATTTCAGCATCTCCTAGATGAGACATTTATGTAGAATATGATTACATATTTATAATTCCTTATTTTTATGCATAGGTATACATCAGGAGATAATACCACTCTCTACGTAGAAATTAGCGATGGGCCAAATTTGAAACTAGAACGACAGCAGGGGAAATAATGCATTGGCTGCTGTTCATTTGTGGTTTCATAGACTTCCACGCTAAGGTCATGGAGAAACTCAATGGTAAAATAAATGTTTCATTTAATCTTTAAGAAAGTACAGATCTTTATTGCTAAAATGCACTGCAAAAGTAATTGTGATTTTTCCGTATTGTAATCCGAACAGACGTACCCAGCCTGTAGACCACGGCTATGTAACATGTTTGTGAAGTGTTTCCTAACAAGGCTAAGGGTTATTTTCAGCATGTACAGTCCTGACGTGACTCCTGCGTTCCTGCCTGCTTGACGGGTGCTCGCGATCTGTGCCAACGTGGGCAGCTACGATCCTATGGACCGAACCAAGCGTCTTGAGATCCACATGGAAGAACGGACCACCTATACGGTAAAAAGTCTGCAGATCTTGTTCTGGGAAGGACAGCCGAACTCTTCAGGAAGAAAACAAAAGGAAAGGCTTGCCGATAGGATAAGGGAGCGGCCTCGCAACGTCCCCTCCTGCCTGTGAAAAACACGGCCGCCCCGCCAGCAAGCCCAGTGCCGTGTCCTTGAGGGCGAGATCACGAGGCGTGGGAGCCAGCCCCAGCCCTGCCCGCGAGGCTCCAGGCGGCCTGCCACCTGCAGAACCCACAGCAGGTCACTGGCTGTTGCCGGCCGCTCCCTGTGGGTGGGCTGACGTGCGTGATGGAGAGAGCAGCCCTGTGGTTCCGTGGCAGAGCCAGGGGCAGGAAGGAATATTGCTAGTGATCAATAGAGGCCGGCTTTCCTCAAGGGCCCGTGCCCAGCTGCACAGGCTGCACCGCCCTCAGGACTCCGCATGTGCCGTGTCCCCGGAAGCATTCAAGAACAGCGTGTCTCTTCTGTCAGGGCTACGGACACAGGGCCTGGGACAGTGTGGCCAGACAATGTCCATGTCCCTTCCTAACCCTGCGCCACGCTGATCTGTTCCCCCACATTCTCTGCCTTCTTAACCTTTTTAAGGCTAACTCAACAACCTGCGTCTGCCTGTACGACCCACGCGCTTAGAAATCCCACGGGCACGTGCCCTGCCAACCCGGGCCTGTGCCCTGACCATGTTCACATGGACACACACTCTAGAAAGAAACACAGGATGTGAACATTTTAAATTGGCCTTTCCGCCTCTGATGGGGAGCAATACTCAGAGCAGTCAATGTTTTAGGTGTCAACTGTCTGTTCACACGGCCTTGAAAAAAACCTTCAATATGCCGCTGCGAGAAGCCTATTTATTCATTTATTCACTGGCTTAGGCAACAAATATTTATGACGCATTTATCACACTCTTCCTGGACACTGAGTGTGGATGTGCCACAAGGTTGGATTTGATGGAAACAGCTACAATCAATACTTTGAGTCCAAAGAAATAATGAAGAGCCTTTGATATTTCTCAGTGTTTACTTTTCAGTATTTTATGTTGAAACTCATCATGTGTTCACCTCCTTATCCAATCATTTGACGTTATTACAATGACATACATGCATCTAAGACATTTTGTTACTAAAAGTCAATCCCAAGTTCACTAATACCTAAGGACAACTTATAAATAGAATGAAATTTCACTTAGGCTTGAACTTGGGTTAGGAGAGTGATAAACACTTCTCGATTTATCTGTGTTGTGGTGAAGGTATATGCAACCTGTAGTTAGATGTTATAGATGTTATATGTTTGCAGTATGTAATGTGTAGCTAACTGAGATGAAGAGAAGTTACGATGTAATTAACAATTTTTTTTTTAATGTTTTTATTGATTTCAGAAAGAAGAAGGGAGAGGGAGAGAGCAAGAGAGAAACATCAAGGATGAGAAAGAACCATTGGCCGGCTGCCTCCTGCTCGCCCCCTACTGGGGATCGGGCCCGCAACCTGGGGATGTGCCCTGACCAGGAACTGAACCGTGACCTCCTGGTTCATAGGTCGATGCTCAGCCACTAGCCAGGCAAAAACAAAATGTTTTGATTTCCCATCAGCATAATGTGAACACAGGCCAGGAGTTTACTTTATGTAACCTGCCCAGTCACACTAGCATCTCCCTGGTATGCCCGATAGTCTAGCTGAAACCGAGGGAGGCAGACTGATTTCTCTCCCACCTTTGCAAAGTGTCAACCTGAACTCAATGTGTACTGACATAAAGCAATCTGTGATGTAGTTAAGCATTTTGATGGCGGCACTGTGAGCATCCTCCTCCTAGAGCAGCCGTGGGCAAACTACGGCCCGTTTGAAATGAATAAAACTATTGAAAAAAAAAGACCGTACCCTTTAATGTAATGATGTTTACTTTGAATTTATATGTGTTCACACAAACACTCCATCCATGCTTTTGTTCCGGCCCTCCGGTCCAGTTTAAGAACCCATTGTGGCCCTCGAGTCAAAAAGTTTGCCCACCCCTGTAGAGCACGAGCAGGACCGAGGGAAGGGAGAGCCGGGACGCGGGGACACGGGAGGAATGACTGACCGGGGAGGAGGCTGTCTTCCACGTCATTTCACACAGAAGCAGACACAGATCTTTCTGCAGCTGACATGGAACGTCTGATCGCCCGCCTCCCTACAGCGAGCCCATGCAGCCGTTACACAGGCCGCGCAGGGAGCGACAGGGTTTCTCTGCGCCGAGAGAGCAACGGCGTCTCCCTGGAAGGCCCTGGTCTCCACGGCACAGCCCCTGAGGCCTCAATTCGGCCCCGAGAAACACCGAGAGCAGAGAGAGATCTACCGGATAGAAATCAAACGCATGTTCCAAACTGCCCCCTGATAGGAGGAAAGGTAAAGAAAGTCCCCTGAACACATCTGCTGTAGGAATCAGTGCCATATTCAGCTGCCAATCTGGGGAGCCCCCTTAGCCCCCCCACCCCCCAAGCAGGACAGGAGGACACAGCTTCCAGCACTGCCCCGCCACGGCTCTCATCTCTGCGACCTCCGGCCTCCCAGCAGGCTTGTAATTTCTCTGTCCCACGTAGGCTCGGCAAACGGCGCTGCATCAAAACTGCATCGTGAAATATTAATATTTCCTGTGATAACAAAACGCCACGGAATAACCTCTGTCATGTGAAGAGCACCCACACTGCAAATGCCAAGATTCTGCGTGTTAGCGCCCGTTGAGCAGAGTCTTGCGTTGGCACAATAAGTGGCCGGCTGGCCGGGGGCGCATCTAAGCTGCTGTGCTCTGACGTCACACAGAGGTAGGGCGCTACACCCCGGGAACGGACGGCTTTCATAGAGCCTGTGTGTGTGCCACTGGGGAGCATACGCAGCATTTCAAACGTGCGAAGGCACCGAAGCTCAACAGGCAATTCTCTATTCACAACAGGCATCATTAGTAACTAGGGACAATGTAAGAAACACACAAACAAACATAATAATAAATCTCTAGGAGGCAAGTAGGCTAGTGGGCAAAAGCCTGCATGGAAAATCACTGCTTTTGAAACGGGCGTTATATAACCCAGGGTGACATCATTGCTTCGGTCGGTTCGAGCTTCACAGGTGCATTTAAGACAGCCTTGCACAGATGCTCTGTGTCCCCCACCATCTCCGGGGGTGACAGAGCGCGTCCTGACCCCACCCTTCTGTTTTATGTGCCAAATTTAATTTGCATTTGCTCATCACTGTCCTTCGGAAATGGCCCCACAGACTCCGGAACGGAGAGATTAGATTCAAATTGGAGGGTTAGGAGGGAGGGAGTGGCCACAGTGGCTTCTGCTGCTGGTCTTAATAAAGGGGGCTGCCCTGAGCTGCAGAAGGAGACGGCGCCCCGAATCGATGCCTGTCACTGGTGGAGGGAAGGCAGGTTTCTCTGATGAACCAGAATTCAATTTTGCGAGTAAAGAAAACAGCAGCTCCAGAGCAAACACTGGCTGCTGTGGCTTGTTTGCTTGTGTTTTATTCTGGCTACACTTCCTCAGGAGTCCCCGGTGAGCAGCCTGTTTGGGCTTACATGTACACACGCTCACGTGCTGTAACCGCCGCCCTTCAGGGCTATTAGAGGCTCCGCGTTCCCCCAGGGGGTTCAACCTCTGATGACGGCTTCCGAGCCCTTCGCAAAGGATGGATTGAAACAAAGACAAATATGGGATCAATATTCCACAAGGTTGTGAACGATCGATTAAGGATATTCTACAGCTTAATTCACTGCGTTCTATATGTTTTCACCCGTTGCTTCAGCAGAATATTTCTAAACATTGAGCCAATATTTTTTGGAAAAAGGACCTCCCTTTAGCTACTTAAACATAACATATTTACGGAGTCTTTCCTCACGCCGTGGTTCTCCTAACTTCCGAGGCTCCCCTGGATTTTCTTGACTCGGCTTGCTCACCGCCCCTTGTCAAGCTGCCGGGGGAGACAGCCGCGTTCTCGCCGTGACGGTGCCCGCGACAGCCGTCCGGGAAGCAGCAGAGCGCGCTTAATGGGCAGGTTTGTTCTCTATTATTTTCTTTGCCTGAGGACCAGGCTGATTTAAATAACGATGCTCTTTTCCTAGCCACTGCATTCCCGCCTTCTTACACATTAGTTATCACTAACTACCAGTCAGCACTAAACACATCGATAGGTTGCGCATTTAAAGTTTCATCGATAAAGGTTTCAGAAATGTTCAGTTCTGCTGCTCATTCCTGAATCGCAGCCACGGGAGGAGGCAGCCCTCCGCCGTGGACGCACCCACTCGGGTCGCACACGTCCGTGCGCCTCGTGTCCTTCCAAAAGCGGCTCTCGACCAGAACCTGTGGTTTACTTTCTCCTCGGCCTGCGTGCGGGTGGCGTGAGCACAGAGTCCACCGCGACGCCAAATGAAACTCAAGCCGATGTGTTTGGGGCAAAGTGTCTGCATTTAAAAATTCGAGAAAAATCTTACGTGTGACCAGCACCAACGACTCACCCCGAGACTCCTTCCGGCATGAACTAGATCCTGGGATGACGTGCAGACCCCCCCCCCACTGTCTCCCTGTGAGTGGGGGGCCCACATCCTCACTCACACACCCAGAAATCACAAAACAATGAATAAGAACTCGTGTGATGGTGATTCTTAAAGGAGACAGCTGCTTATGTAATGCTTATACTTTTGATGCTTTCTAGACAAAACAAGATGAGAAACAGATGCTCCCCCCACCCGCACCCCACTTTCGATGGGACGGAAGGAATAGAAGGAGAGTACAGACGGATGTGACCTCAGGTCTCGTCCGGTAGTTTCATAACGATCAGTGCTTGGTCAGAAAAGTCTTCCCACCACAGGGCTCCTGCCCTCATGGGAACACACGCTAGACATGTAAACACGGCTCAGAAGCACTTTCTTACCTTGTCCAGAGAGAACGTCTTGGTCAGCGCGAAGCCCCAGCCGGCCTCAAAGGCCCTGCGGATCATCGTGGTGCTGGTGGCGGGCGTGGCGCTGGCGAGGCCGAACGGGTTGATGAACCGCAGCCCCGCCATCTCCACGCGGATGTCCACCAGGTCGATGGGCGTGTGGAAGAGCGGCAGCGCGGGCCTGGCGGGAACGGTGGCTGCGAACTGCGACTGCGGGGAGGAGAGCAGCCAGGTTGGTCTGTGTCACCGCGGACCCCCCAGCATCTTCACAAAACCCAGCATGTCAATTCGTGCGGTTTATTCTTTTATGTTTTTATTGGTTTCAGAGAGGGAGGGAGAGGGAGACAGAGATAGATCAACGTCAACGATGAGAGAGGATCATGGACCGGCTGCCTCCTGCACGCCCCCCACTGGGGATGGAGCCCACAATCTGGGCCTGTGTCCTGACCGGGAATCAAACCCGGGACCCTTTGGCCCTCAGGCCGATGGAAAGAAAACAAATAGAATCTGGAACTACCATGGCCCACGGTGATATTATTCCATCATCACTCTCCCGCCCTGTCCTGCTACACCTGGCCGGGCCATGGAATGACAGAGAAACGTGCATGTGTAATGATATGTTGTTGGGGAAAAGCAAATCACATCATAATTAGGCATTCAACTGCATTTCCCCCTAATTTGTTTGACTGGAATTTTTTTTGGAAAACAAAAAAAGCCCCGTGAAAAGCAAGGCCATGGGTGGTGCTCGATTCAAATGGAGAAGAGACAATCGCCATCACCACGTTCCATCGGATGTGAGCCCATGGGGGGGGGGGCTTTCCCTCCCTCGTTCTCCCGGGTTTCACTGCGATGTGGCTGCGAGGGGCCCTCTCTGGGGGCCGTGCTCCGGAAGCAGCCACGCCAAGACCATTCTAAGGCGGAGGATCACCAGCCCCGTGGAGCTCCCTGCGGCTGGAGGGATCGTGGGCCGGATGAACGCGTTTACTAACTGGAGCTCGGTTTCCTCGCCTTTTGAAGAAATATCCATGGAGGGAAGGAAAGAAAGCCACCTGCAACGGCGAAACCAATTTGGAGGCCCTGCTCCGAGGAAAAGGCCCGGGAACAGGGAGTGTAATTATAACGTAAAACCAGATGCCGGCCCTCCGTTCCGCGGCGACTGTTCGTAACGAAAACTTTAGAAAGACATGAGGTGATAGAAATGTCTCTTTAAAAATAACGACCCCATTTTATCCTCCTTTTAAAGGATGTGGTCTCGTTGCTCATAATAAGATATTGGAACCTGAGCAGCGAAGAAGGGCACAAACTCAAATTATCTTCATGCAAATCACTGGCATCCTTTCCCCGCTGAAACTACCTCTGCCCCGACGACCGGCCCTGACGCAGCTGTGGGCAGCTCTATTTATGAAGCCTGCTGTACACTAGGCCATGTGACAGGGGCTGGGAACACAGCAGTGACCAAAGCACATTTTCTGGTCTCGTGGATCTTTATAGTTACGGTGTGATGGTGGGCAAGGAAGGAGACAAACAACCACCTGACCGGGTGGTCAGTGGTTGGGGGTCGACCTATGAACCAGGAGGTCATGGTTGTATTCCTGGTCAGGGCACAGGCCCAGGTTGCGGGCTCGATCCCCGGTAGGGGGTGTGCAGGAGGCAGCCGAGCCATGATTCTTTCGCACTATTGATGTTTCTATCTTTCTCTCTCTCTCTCCCTTCTCTGAAATCCATAAAAATATTAAAAAAACACAAAACAATACATCAGTGTGTGTGTGTGTTGTGTGTGTGTGTGTGTGTGTGTGTGTGTGTGTGTGTGATATTGTCGTTTATAACAAAAACATTGCTTTGGAACTTACTAACTTACTCCCAGTTCTGTGAGCTGCTCTAGCAAATTAATAGAACCCAAGGAAGGGGCGGGGCAAGCTCTGATGGACAGCCCGCCCTCAGTCAGAAGTGCAGGCAACAACCTGGACATGGGATTGGCATCCTATGCTGGGGGAGTCACTGGAACCTCCGATCTGTAGTTGGTCGGAAGCACAGATGAGAGCGGGGCTTGTGACAGGCATCGTGTAGGACTGACCCCTCCCCTGTGGGATCCGACACCGCCTCCAGGAAGATACTGTCGGCCCTAGTTAAACTGTAGGACACCCAACGTCCTGAGCACTGCCTGCTGGTGTGGGGAACCTGCTGCCGACACTAACACATTGGAATTGGACCCGGAACCCCAGACAGTGTGTCTTTACATGGGTTCTGCTCAGAAACAGAATGCAGAGTATGTGGGCGGGGCCTGCTGTGGGCGGGGCCAGGGCAGGTCTCCCTGAGGTCCCCATGGAGGGCCCTGCCTGGAAACAGCATCTGAGCAGGTCCCAGGAGGAGGAGCCGGGGTCACTGATGCATCTTTGACTTTGAAATGAATGGTCCAATGTACCCACTGAGCTTCAGCAATAACATTGGTTTCTTTCACCTCCCACTGATGGTAGCACCGCCCAATGAGGAAGCAGCGCAGGGCCCATAGCACAGAGCCCCTGCATCATGCACCCACGGGTGTTTGAAAAATTTTTAAATGTATTTTTATTGCCTTCAGAGAGGAAGGGAGAGGGAGAGAGATAGAAACATCAATGATGACAATCATTGATCAGCTGCCTCCTGCACGCCCCCTTACTGGGGATGGAGTCTACAACCCGGGCATGTGTCCTGACTGGGCATCGAATCTGGACCTCCCGGTTCAGGTTCATAGGTCGACACTCAACCACTGAGCCATGCCGGCTGGGCCCAAGGGTGTTTTAGAAGGAAAGAATCGCGAACTGGCTTTAAGAAATGACTTGTCAGTTAGCCAAGGATCCCCCCAAATAATATATAACATGTTTACAAAATTTCCAAAGTGTCAATCAAGAAGGTAACAATGACTGTGTTTACAGACCCAGGGGAAAAGGTGGTGACCCGTGGAGACAAGATGTCAATGTCAATGGCCAACGAGAGAACCGCCTGGTGCCGGGCACAGGGTGGTGCCGACAGCAAGTCCACGGAGCACAAAGGGGCCGAGAGGTTGAGGTGCGAGTGCTGGAGGGAAATAAAGGAGGCTGACATTTCAGAACAGTGACAGCAGCGGCCTGAAATCTGAAGACCTGGAATCAAACGCTCAACACGGTAAGTCAACAACCTACCGGCGGCACCGGCGTTTGTGCTGACCTCCTGAGCCCTGTGCTTCTGGGAGAAGGTTTGGAAACAGGTGAGGGTGGGGACAGGATGCAGGGAGGAACCAGGTAGTGGCACATTGCGACCCTAACCCTATCAGTTAGGCCTCTTTATTTATTTTATTATTAAAAAAAAATATATATTTTTTTATTGATTCCAGGGAGGAAGAGAGAGGGAGAGGAACATCAATGATGAGAGAGAATCATGGATCGACTGCCTCCTGTACACCCCACACTGGGGATGGAGCCCGCAACCTGGGCATGTGCCCTGACCGGGAATCAAATCGTGCCCTCCTGGTTCATAGACAGATGCTCAGCCACTGGGCCACACCAGCCGGGCCAGTTAGGCCTCTTTAAACCTCACTGGCCTCATCTTTAAAACACCTATTGTGGGCCCCGGCCGGGTAGCTCAGTTGGTTAGAGCATCATCTGGATTCACCAAGGTTGTGCTTTGATGCCTGGTCAGGTACATATGAGAAGCAACAGATGAGTGCCTCAGGAAGTGGAATAACAGACTGACATTTTTTCCTCTCTTCCTTGCTCTCTTTCAAATCAACAGTAATTAAAAACCCCACCGCTGAGAAGGGTGGCTGCGAGGCTCAGGAGAAGGTCCCTGACATCTGGCAAGCGTTTCAGTCCTGGCGTGGGGACCCTGTGCTGTCTCAGCATGACCTTCCCGAAGGCCCGGAGCAGGTGAGGGAGGGACCCGCCGGACTTCCGCTTCCCATGCACTTCCTGCGTCTGCGTCCTTCCCAGCGGATCCCTGATATCCCGTATCTGACTCAACTTGACCAACCCCTGCAGACAGACACAACTCCGGTTAAAACTGCCAACTGAACCATTTTCCTTTGAATGCGCGCTGGTGCTTTGCTCCCCGGTGACCCTGTCATTAGCGCCAAGAAGCCCCGGCATCAAGGTGCCCGGATTCAGCAGGGAATTCTCAGCACCCAGAGCCCAGGTGGCCGCCTGCGAGTCGCCCGTGTCTCTCCTTCTCTCTCAGCTCTCACTGAGTCAGGCTCTGTCCGGCGTGGGCTGGATTTTTCAGTTATTTCCCCCCGGCCCATCCTGATCCTGAATGATCTGCCTGAAGCAGCAATCTACCGCTATGTCGGGAAGGAACTACCCTGCCTCTATGGAGACCATTTCATTTCCAGCTACTTTTCAGGTCAGACGCTGCCACTTAATAAGGGTTTGGAACCCTACGCGGAGTCACTGAAAGGCATAAAAATTACTTATTAGTCATGGTGCTTTCTCCTCCCATCACCAGCTCGGTGGCTCTGTTTTGATGGCTCCATTAGATACAGGCTCATTCTTCTTTTTCCTCGATGACCTTACAACATGCAGGTGTTATATAAAAAGACCAATCCCCCTTCACACCCACGAAGCTGCATTACCGATGGGATGTTTAATAGGAAAATGGTGTCATGGCTCTGCTACTTCATACTGATTTTAAAACATTACCGAGGGCGGACGCCAAAAACCAACCCGGATGTGCCATCCGAGAGGCCAGGTCTGCCGAGGGCATGACGGGCCCCCCGGAATGTTTCTTTACAAGCGCCCGGAATGGACGTCAGGCCCCAATGACTGTGAGCACATCTGACTTGACTACTTCCCCTGGAGAGGGATAGAAATGAGATCCATGCCCTTCTAACTCCAGTTCCATCTCATGACAGACCGGCTGGAGTCGCCTCGATTCTGAGACCCGGACCACGCGGGAGAACTCAGTGTGGAAGCTGCATTTAGCCATGACCAACTCTGATGGTCTTTTCCGGGAGCTATCTCTATTTCCAATGTAATCCATTAGGATTTATAACTGGGATTTGATTGAAATTCATTGTTTTCAACCTGACAGTGTGGCCAGTGACTTAATATCGCCTTCTTTTCACACAGGGCTTTAAGAGTGGCGCTGTACCTTAAATACGGAAGGACACTTTGTCACTAGGTCTTGAGATTCCAGCGCAGTTGTCATTCGAACAGCGCATACCCCCTGCTCAGTGGAAGAGGAGGGTTTAGAGAACTAGGAGCCAGCTCTGTGGGTATCACTGTTCTGATCCGAAGCCGAGGGGTTTTCAAAAATTAATACGACACGTTGACGATACTCCCCCACCCCCTCCGCCCCTGAAGGCACGTTAAGTGCAAGAACAGGGCAGCCGGCTGTCCATCTCGGAAGCTCCAAATGAAGTCCTCCGCCAGCCCAGCCGATCGGCAGCCCCCGATACTGTAAACTAACCACCAAATTACAGCCTTCCGCCTGCCTCCCCGGTTTCACAGGGCTGCACACCCAAATGCATGCCTGGTGGCTACCCATTCGTCTAGCAGCTGGAAAGATGACACCTGACATTTGGAATCTCTCCCACGAAGACCGCTGCCGGCTTTCCCATTAGCTCCCCGGTGAGACTGTAAGGTCGAATAAGCTGCCGCAGAACCTGCAAAGGGTGAGGGGAGCGCCGACGGCAGCCGGGCCATTTACATTTCTAATTCTCGAACCCTGGCTCTCAGACAGCGTGGAAACCACCGGTGTGTTTCGGGCAGAAGGATGCCTTTGAAGACGCGGCATTAAAGTGGAATTTTAAGCAGCGATAACAAGTGTCTTCTATGTGAAGTGGGCGGGGAAGGTCTCCGAAGCCACAGAGACGTGGACGCAGATAAGTTCCTCCAAGTTTGTTTCCTAAAAGCCCCGATGGTGGTACTTTTTTTTTTTTTTTGCAACTGCTCATCTTTGTCCACAGCAGAAATCTTTAACACGAGGCATGCTTAGGATCATTCTTGAGGTATTTTCACATCGCAAAAATTCTTAGAGGTGGCTTTAAAAATTCTTCCGATCCGACAACGTGGGGCTCCTTTTGAAAATCACTGAGCCCAACAGAAAATAAGATTGTAACTATTCCAGCGGTAAGAAAACGCTGTATTCACGCCCACTAATCTCTCGGGCATAAACATGGGCCTGCTCCCCTTTAGAAAGGTGCTTCCTTTGAGAGACTCCCCGTCAGAAAGTGCTGCTAGCCTGCCTGGGCAGGTAAGGATATCAGAAGACAAAGCCCTTCCCGTCATCTCAAACTGTAAAAAAACAGCAGAAGATGAAAGATTTCATCTATCGATATGAACACACATAATCCAATGGACTCCACAGCCATGACCTGCACGCTGTGCTCCGTTTCAGCTGCCCCGTCCTCAGGGTCTGCCCCCACTTTCTACTCCTGTTGGGTAACGCTGCCAACAGCACACATGGGCCTCTCTAAGGGTCCAGGCTATGTCCAAACGTAGGTAAAACTAATAATACAATTAAAAAGGAAAATTAAAGATAAAAAAAAAAAAACATATGCAGAAGGAACAGGAGACGTGAACGATATAAGACTCAGTCTTGAATTCATCACCACACGGGACTGAGATCACGTTTGTAACGTCAATTTAGCGGCGCTGAGCTGTTCATCACTTCCACCGGGGACAGACAGGGATCCCAACGGCGGAGGCTCGGGCCCCAATCTCAGAGCAGCACAAGCACAAGCCTCGCGTTCCCATGCCATTCCAGCCACAGGTTCTCCAGGAGGAGGCTGAGCTCACGGGAAACCATGGACATATTTAGCAACGATCGAGCTCCTCCTTTCTCTTCCAACGAAAACCACAGGTGACTCACCTTAGGGTCGGCCGTGGCATGAAACTCTCCACGAGGCGAGGAAATCACCGATTCCTTTCACAGAGCTATCGACCTGCCACTGGATGGTAATGACTTTCTGTCAACCTTGACCTGGGGCAGATCTGAACTCAGGACCAGGCACTGTAGCTCATCTCTGAGATACCTAGCTCCCCCAGCAACTAGGGATGCGGATGTGCCTCGATCGAACCGGAAGAAAGGACACAAAACCTCAAGCAGTAGACACGTAGGTCATCAATGCGAGGAATCTGTGATAGTTTTGAAGAAATTTACAGACGCCTATTTCAAAATAGAGCTGGGCCCTGGGCTTGAGGGGCAGGGAGTGGAGGCAATTTCAAGAGGCCACAGAGGCCAGGCCTAAGGTAACAGCAGTCAGCGAGGGGAACATCCATGTTGTCTGTCTGTTCCTATTTAGTTTTAGCACCCTGCACCCAGCACCCTGGCTGGCGGGGGGAGGTGCCCAGGCTACACTCAGAGATGTTACACCTGCCTTCCCCTTCTACTCCAACCTGAAAAGGCAATTAAACAAACACTATGTTGGACGAGTCTGAATCCTTCAGCCAGCCCCTACCTCGTACCGGTCACAGATTTTCCATTTTATATTCCAAACACTATGATTCTTAGCAATATGCATTTTTTAAAGCATATCTGCTTTCTTTCTTTTTTAAAATCACCCCTAAAAGTCTGTTTCTTCCCTTTCATGGGTAAGTAGGAGCAAAGGAAAATAAGTGCTCCTGTTCCTTAGGGCACGTTGATCAGATTCAGGGAAATCAAAAGAAAACAGTGACGTCAACAGAAAAACACCCCTAAGATTCCTTTCAGGTGACAATTGGGACAAAACCACAATCATCGTCAACTGGAGTGAATATTCTCTATGTATTGCAATTTAAAACTTTAGGGGGAAAAAAAACACCTCCCACTCTCTATGAATGCGCGTTCAATTTCACCTTTTCCAGTCTCCCTGGCCTGTCTGCCTTCCCACCCTATTCGCTCCTGCAAACTGAATCTCCACCTTCACTAGCTTCCCTCTGGCCTCGCCCCAGAGCCGTATCTGATTACCTTCATTCCTTCAAGGAGATAACAGTCCGGTTAATGAGATGTCTGGTCGACCAAATTTGGACGGCACACAAAAAATCAGAACACTTTCTCCAAGTAAATATGTATGAGGCCAACTTCCTATAGAGCAGTGGTTCTCAACCTTGGCTGCACATTAGAATCACCTGGGAATCTTTTTTAAAATCCTGATTTCTGGGCCTCATCCTCCAAAAATTCTGTTTCTTTGTGACTAATGTTGTGGCTCCACCCCATAACAAAGAAACAGAATTTCCGGAGGATGTGAGGCTCAGAAATCAGGATTTTAAAAAGATTCCCAGGTGATTCTAATGTGCAGCCAAGGTGGAGAACCACTGCTATAGAGTCATAATATATATTATAGACATGTTCATATGAACAAGCAGTAAAAATAAAGTACTTATCCACTGGGCGAAATGAACACGGACCGACTGCACATGCCTACCTGTATGTATCTGTGAATGAACCAGGAGGCTTGCTTTCCATCATTCACCGATTCCACGGTCGTGTTAGCCATTCCCACGATATCACCCCCTGCAAACACCCACGGTTCACTGGTCTGCATCGTCTCGGGGTCGACTTCTGGGAGACCCCATCTGTTAAATTTGATAGGGCTCAAGGCTTCTTTTACTGAAAAAAAAAAGGTGAAAGACAACAGAAAATGACTCATCTGTGCATCTTGTAATAATAATCTGAAAATTAGGAAAAATTATGATTTAATGATTGTTCTAGGCAGTCAAACAACTGTTTTTAATGAAGCATAAACATGGAAAGTTAATGACCTGGGTTAGGAATGCATTCGAAGTATTAACTCAACCAACCCTCAAGACATCTATTGTCCTCACAGAAGTTCAAGACCACAGAGGTGGGCGATGTTTCAGGTCTGGTATTTATGTCTAAGTAGTCTGAGTCAAGGAAGAAGATTCTGTCCATAATGACCGTTTTCAGATTTGTTACTCATATCTCCCAAACCTGTTCCTGTGTGTCACAGGTGTAAGTTATGCTGTGAATTTGGGTCAATGGCCAATTCCTTTCTCACACAATAATCATATATAATAAAAGGCTAATATGCAAATTGTACCCTCCACTGGGAGTTCAACCAAGGGGTGGGGCCGGCCAGCCAACTGCCTGCAGTCCCTCCCCCAGGCTGGCCTGGCCTGATCAGCCTGATGGGGGTGGGCCGGCTGGGCCCCACCTGTGCACAAATTCGTGCACTGGACCTCGAGTAAGTTGTATAAACAAAACAGCACAAAGTCTTCTACACTGACACCCTTTCACACTTAATGTGGAGCAATTTAATGCACCGGGGAAGAGCGTTCCCTTTAGTCATCAATTTGTTTCGTTTATTTTGTAAACCTCAACAAAGGCGAACATGACCATGAGCCCCTTAAAGCAGCTTCCAATAGGCTGAAATACTGAGAGGTACTCTGTGTCCCAGTGCATTCAAGGAAGAGGGCGAGCTCCTTTAAGAAAAGTATCTGGAGGAAGTTTTGACTGGACCCATGGTCCTGGAGTTGGAAGAGACCATGAAGGAAGGTAGATGCACCATAGGTGATGAAGCAAACCGCCACGGTTAGGAGAGAACGTTCTCTCCCGGTATTTGGGTCATGAATTTGAATGTGGCCTCTCAGGACAGACTAAAGGAGCTAGTCTGCACTCCAGTTCAAAAGAGAATACAGCCCGGCCAGTGTGGCTCAATGAGCATTGACCTAGGAATCAGAAGGTCCTGTTTGATTCTTGGTCAGGGCACATGCCTGGGTTGTGGGCTCCATCTCCAGTAGGGGGCGTGCAGGAGGCAGCCGATCAATGATTCTTTCTCATCACTGATGTTTCTAACTCCCTCTCCCTTCCTCTCTGAAATCGATAAAAATATATTAAAAAAAAGAAATAGTGAATAAGAGGTCAAACAGCTGGTTATGAGGGTATTTAAAGTATTGTAGCAAAGCTTATGTCAACTGAAATAGAAACCAACGGTTCCCCTTTAATATCTAATGTGTTGACTTATCAGGATCTTCAAAGGATCTGGAAAAAGTAGGACTTCAACAACGTATAGGAACGTAAGCAATGCGACCAACAGGGCGAAACGCTCTCTCCGTGCGCCAGGCAGCCAGTGCCGGGATGACCCTTCATGGCAACTTGATCTTCAAATGGTGCAGGTCGGTGGGCATCACTTCCATGCAGGCACAGCGGCCTCTGTGGAAGTGTACACGCAGAGACAGGTGGGTCAGCAGGGAGGGAGGGAGAATATGAGTTTATGAATTTGCTTATGAACACTCTGTTGGAACTGATGTTATACATCCAAATAGCATCTTTCGCGATTCCAATGGACTCTTTTGCAAGAGAACCATCATTTCGTGATTTAACCACATTCTTTAAAGCTCCAGAGGATTTAGCATCGAAATCAAATCAGGGTCCAGTTTAAAGAAAAACAAAACCCACGTGCACTCTCTTCGCAGTCTGCCGGAAGGGAGCCCTCGGCGCAGGCGCTGCTCACGAAGAAGGCTTCCACCTTCCCGTCCAGGTACCTCTCCTGGGCGCTCACCCCCGGGGCTCACAGCGCTGGGACCCCCTTCCCGGGGCACAACGCCCCCGCCCCCCGCCAGTGCAGGTCTCCTGCTCCGCCTTCATCCAGCGTGGAGCCAGTGACAGCCGAAGAGGATGGGAAGGTTTACTTAGCGTGCCGTTTCCTGGGTAGTGGCGGCTGGATAGTGACAGAAGGGCTGTGTTCTTCTGTCTTGTTCATCCCCTAACGGGGTGGGAGGCCTTCCAGTTGGGACCAGCACTGCCCCACAGATCTCCGCGAGACCGCATCCCGAAGGGCCTGCAGCACAGGCCCGGGAAGCTCGACGGCAGGACAGAAGGAGCGTGAGAAAGAACCCAGGACCCGCTCATGTACACTCTCTACTCCTCCGCACACGGGAGAGACACGTGTGACCTGTCAGGGTGCCTGGAATCCCATGCAGTCTTTCAAAAGAAGGAAAACATCCCTAATTTTAACCAAACATTGGAGATGTATGCTAAGTTCCGGCTTTAATTACTACTATGTGCTAATGAGTTGGTTTTTCTTTTTTAAAGACACTCTGAGGTAGCTTGCAAACAAGAAGTGGTTTGGAAATAGGGACTTTTAGTCAATTTAATGTTATGCATGAAATGATTCTCTCTGGCCCCCCCTCCCCCCCCCCATAGACTTAATTGTATTGTGACACGCAAGTTCTTCAATAAGCCACACTTAAACCGCAGCAGCTGGCCCTCAGGGACCCGTCACCAGGAGACGCAGATTGCCAAGGTCAATTAGACGGATGGAGCTGCGCTGTCGTATCGGCAGACAAGCAACCCACAAGCATATGACAAGTCTATTTCTCAGTATTCATAAAAGGATGTCAAGGATGTGATATTTCGGTGCATAAATGTAAATTAATCCTCCATAAACAACACAACAGGAATCACAATGAAGAAGGCTGGCTCCTCTTCTATGCTGAGTTTGAGATGTTACAGCACGAGGGGAGAGGCAGAGAGAAACTCAGCATGTACAACACACAGGCATCTTGAACACGTAGCTGGAGCCATCTCTGTGCTTGTGGTTTCATTTTGCAGAACCCATTCGCCACGAGGACCAGAGCACAGAGACAACAGTCCCTGGTAAATCAACGCCGAGAGCAAGATCTCGGCAAGAGCAAAGCATCTCTCATGACAGGGCCGGGGGCGCGAGGGCCCCTGCAGGAACCCGGGGTGAGGAAGGGCCAGGGCCAGGGGGTGCCTTCAGCAACTCAGAGCCATCACATGCGAGGGCTTGGGTTCTGCCTTCGCATCGCCGCCTGCATCGGAGTCTCTGAAGCAACCTGCTAGCCACTCCCAGCCACCCCGGGCCCTCAGAGGCGTCCTCATGGCCTCTCACAGCCCCTCCCAAGTCAGAAAAGCCAACCTTGATTCTGCGCCTGCCGCTCCTCCGGGCCTTACATACCATCTCGGACTCTCCTTAGAACACTGCGTTTGCCTCGTCTCCTCTCCTTTGGAAAAATGGTTTTCTTTTCTCACGGCCTACTACCATCTTTACCTAATTTTTTAGAATACCTTACACTGACTGTTGACTGTTTTCACCACCCAATGATCCCTTCCAGTCCGCGCCTCGAGGGAAGATACGGTCTCCATAGCCAGCGCGTTCTGGGGCGTTGGGCCTCCTCCCTCTGCCTTTTCTGTAGCGTCCAAGGGTGGAACCCCGTTAATTTGATCTCCTTTTTTGAATGGCAGGATGTCCCTCTCTCCGGGCTCTCCCTAGCTCTAACCCAGAGGTTCTCAACCTGTGGGTCGTGACCCTTTTGGCGGTCGAATGACCCTTTCACAGGGGTCGCCTAAGACCACCCTGCATATCAGATATTTACATGACGATTCATAACAGTAGCAACATTACAGTTAGGAAGTAGCCACGAAAATGATTTTATGGTTGGGCCACAACATGAGAACTGTATTGAAAGGGCCAGAAGGTTGAGAACCACTGCCTATCTTTCTTGGGCTCCAATTCATCCAAAGGAAACTCTCTCTGGGTGACTTCTTCCGTCTCAGTGGCATCACCGTTGCCTAGTGAAGCATGTGAAGGAACGTGAGCGCACCATGGACCCCTTGTACCGAGGCAGAAGGCGGGCATGAGCTCCCTGAGACCACAGAACAGCTCTCTCATGGAGCTGTTATCACCCTGGGAATAGCCAAAGGGTGGCAGTGTTGGTATCCGAATCCACTTATTTCTGACTCCAAAGTCCTCCTTGCCACTGACCCTTGGTACGGGGGCCACAGAAAGCGAGGCATGTGCCCTGAACCGTTTCTTGAAGCCTCACTACTGGGGCTCTAGGAGGAAGCAACGGGCATTAGAGGGGCAGCAAAGGATCTGGTCTTGGCCAGGCTTCTGGATACAGCCTTTAGGCTATCTCATCCCCTGGGACCTTTTCGCGTCCTTTTATGTTAAATTAACACAACCATCTCCATTAAGCAAGCAGCCGTGTAACTTCTCCTCGAGTCCCGGGACATCTGAGTCAGTGCCTTTCCCGGCGCCCAGCCCTGTAACTGGGACACAGGAGGGGCTCCGTGCGTAGTTTTTGGTTGAAAAAAGCAATATGGAAAATGTAATGGCTGTTGTCCCGTTAGCTAGCATTCATATTTAATTTTGCATAACCTACGATCAACTTACGAATTTTCCTGTAAGTCTTATTTCCACAATTAGAGAGCCATTGTGGAGAATAAAAGCAAATATTGTCCTTTAAAGTTTCTAAAATAACACGTCTCCAGTGGCAAATGCACTGCCTACGGAAGAGCCCTCGGTTAATCTCTCTTGCGTGGCTAACTACTGGATGCCCCCGCGACTATGGGTAAATAACGTGCAGCTTGAACAAGCTGGTAGGATCCGGGCAGCGAGAAAATACAGATTTCATTTTCCTGCCCTGGATGCTCAGACTGGCAGGCGCCTGAGTCAAGCACAAAAGATGGACAATAGCCCACAGCAACTCCTTCCGTCTCCCTTGCGTTCCCCGGGGAGCCTCCTTCTCATTTCCTCAACTGACCAAGGAATCAATTCAGAATTAAAATGGCCCAAGCACTTCACCTTGCTTTGTTTATTTCTCTGCAGTAATCCCATCTATTTAAACCTGGAAACTCCTTGAAGATCCGATTTCATTTTATCCGGGAGCCGTCTCCTCCAGGAGGGCGCTGTCCTTGAAGGAAATGCGTGGGGATTGTTTTCAGATTCTCGGTTGGGTCCCCAAACGCCGCACTTTGATTTGCTTATTTATATTCAATGATACCATCTACTTAAGACCACACTCTCCTGGAAGGAACAGATCATCCCTTAATCTGATTTGGACCCTGATCATCATAATTCTATGCACATTTGGGTGCTTAATACTTCTTGGTAATTGGGAGGCAGGGAAAAAGAAAGCAGAAAGGCTCCCGGGGTGTGTCATACATGCTCCTCAGTGAGAGAACTTTCCAGAATGCCGAATGAGATCGTGAAGCGATACAAATAATGACAGAAAGGGGTTAAGAGAAATGTTTACTCTAAGATTCCCCATTGGCTGCATTTGAAGCCCAAGTAAAAACAGTAGTAAATTATACAGCGTGCACAAACAATATTATTAAAATATAAGTGAATACTGAAAAATATTTTAATTAACAAAATAAATCAAATGGAAAAGATTCCCTAAATAGAGCTTTAAAAGCGAGTCCGCGTGAGTCTGACTGCCATGACTAATTATGTATCTGTGGAATGTGTGTTCAATTTGGGCTTATTTAAATAGCAGAATGCTCATTAGCTGCAGTATATCTGTGAAGCTTCAGTAAACAGTTTAATGGTTTTTATGTTTAACCAATTTCATAAGTTCCTGTAATTTTAGCTTTAGCAGCTCATTAATGTTATTTTCTGATATCCATCTTACGGCTTTTTTCCTTTCCCTTGTCGATCGGCTGGAGGCATCCTTCCATGCAGGCTTCAGACATGCAGCCGCGTTTCTTTTCAACAGGTTTTGTGCATAAGTAAGTGCACACATCAAGACCACGGCTTCTGCTCGGCCGGCGTGGCTCCGTGGCTGAGCATCAACCGATGAACCAGGAGGTCACGGTTCAATTCCCGGTCAGGGCACAGGCCCGGGGTGCAGGCTCGATTCCCATTAGGGGGCGTGCAGGAGGCAGCCGATCCATGATCCTCTCTCATCGTGGATGTTCCTATCTCTCTCCCTCTCCCTTCCTCTCTGACATCAATAAAAACATACCATTGAAAAGAAAAAAAACACAATTTGAAGAGTTCCTTCATGGTGGGGGGAAGAGATCAACCAAAGAACATGTCTGCGGGGATGCGTAACCCGTGGGCACAGACAACAGGGTGCTGAAAGCCAGGGGGCGGGGCTAGGAGGGGTCAGTGGGGAATTAAGGGGCATCTGTAATACTTTCCACAATAAAGACGCATTTTAAACAGCAGCAGACGTATGGCGAGCACAGGAAGAAGGCTGGCCCCGGAGAGCACGAGACCCCATGAAGCTTGGGGGCCTCCCTGGGTGTCCGCGAGCAGGGGTGCCCAGCACATTGCCTGGGCACATGCCTGACTCTGGTGTTGGGTAGCTTCCACATGTCGGGGATAGATGTGACATAGGATTCAATGTAATTTCTCAACTTACACAGTTATAACAGCCATCTACGGAGGTCAATGTCGAATGCAACCCAAGACCACCCTAAGCAGGCACAGGGTTCATTTATCTTGTGCTTGGAGCCAGGAACACAAACGCAAACAATTAACAAAAAGGATGTGCCACACACATAAAAACCCTCATTCCCGGACGTCAGCCTACAATCCACGCCGTGCCTGTAGCGTCCTTGCTTGGACATCGCAGGATCAACAGGTTCCGGCTGTACCGTCCGCTACCTCACGTCTGAGAGAGACAGGTGATGGGCCGTGGGCAGCAGAGCCCAGGACACCCACGCCGCCCCCTCCAGGCTGAGCAACCTCGGCTCTGCCTTCTGACTTCTCTGAGACAAGGATGCGACCTGTTTCCACTCCCTACCCTTTCCCCTGCCACTCCTAGAACACGCCGCTGCTCTGCTGCTGGTATGTAATCTTTGATTTGATGGGAAAAGGACGGTTCCACCCGCCGTCTCCCCGCAAGAATGCACATGCTACCAACCGCCGGTGAGATCTGAAAAGCAAAGATAAGGGAAGGCTCGGAGCAGAGCCATCCACTGGGGGAAACACACCTGTGCCCACGCAGCCAACAGAGGGAGGAAAAGTAATTACAGAAACAGCACGCTGTGCTCGGGGGACGTCCGGGGACTTGTAAGTGATGTGCTGTTGATGCCAACTCACTTTCTTTCTTTCTTTTTTTTTTAATATTTGTATTGATTTCAGAGAGGAGAGGAGAGGAGAGGGAGAGCTAGAAACATCAATGATGAGAGAGAATCACTGAGGGGCTGCTTCCTGCGCACCTCCTACTGGGGATCGAGCCCGCAACCCGGGCATGTGCTCTTGACGGGAATCGAACCCCGGGCCCTTCGGTTCCCAGGCCAACGCTCTATCCACTGAGCCACACCGGCAAGGACCCAACTCACTTTCAACACTGTTACCAGCAGGACCTCCCTCCTCATCGTCTCCCCGCTTTCCAAGTAACTTCAAAGAGCAGCTCTGCGAAGAGACCCTTCCTGTGGGTGGTGATTCTGCAGAGGTGCCGGGACGTGGGCTGGACTCCACCACCTCACCTCACGCTGCGCAGGGAATTCTGTGACAGGAAGGCGACACGTCTTCCAGCCAGAAACAAGGATCCGATCCTTAGGACAGTCTTGGAGAACATATGGACAGTCTTCCTACTGGCTTCCTGGAACGGTTCTTGCCCCGCACGTAGTGAGAAGCGAGGCAGCGTACAGAAAGGGCTGGAAAGGGTTCATTCTCAACGTGGAGCGGCCGATACACGGGGTTCACGCACGTTTTACTCCTCGGGCGTCATAACATGGGACGGGAGCCCGCGGGGGCGCAGAGCCGCCGGCCACCCCGTCCATGCGGGATGCGTGTTCTCCGCAAGGCACCGCCCATCGAGGGGCGGCAGGAGCCAGGGTGACCTCCCGGCACGCCGTGGGGGCGGGCTCCTGGGCGTCCAGAAGAAAGGCCCCATTTCTCATACTTGTAGGAAGTTGTTTAAAAACTCAGGGGATAACGGCTTTCACTCATCGCCTGAATGGACAGCCACAGCTGGAGGCGCTAGGCTGCGGCAGCGGAAAGACAGAAGCGGCAGGGAACGCTTCCCTGTGTCTGCTTCCGATCCTCCGGTGTCTCCTGAGTTCTGGCCCCGGTTCTGCTGTTGAATGGACCGGCCAATCCCCGTGCAGCGCCTCGCCCCCTCCCTCCCCCCGGCTCCCTGCTGCCTCGGTGAGTTCCACCTGCACAGGGACGTCTACCCAGACCCCGCCCCAGACGCTCCGTCCGCCTCTGACCACACCAAGGACCCAGTCCCGGGTCTCCTACGTCCAGAGGGTGTCTTCACTCCGAATGTTCTTCCGTAGTTTTCCCTCCTCTGCCTGAATCTCAACCTTCACCAGGAGCCCTTCAACCCTTTGTAGACCCTATAAGCGTCTATAGACGCAATTAAATTCAAAATATTGTGGCTGTGGGATGGTTTCCGTTTTGGACGTGTGGCAGTGAACAACTAACAAAACCAGTCTTTTCACGGGTTTCATGGATGCGATTTCTGTCTTATCCCAGGCATCTTTTCCAGCACACGCAGAGCAACATGCTGGGCCCACGCCCGGGTCTCCCTCCAGGGGGCAGCACTGGTGTCTCACTCACACTGGCTCTCTGCATCCTACTCACCTTCCCTCAAAGGGCAGAGATGAGTGCCCGGCCGGCAGTGCTCAGTGGTTGAGCATCAACCTGTGAACCAGGGGGTTTGATTCCCGGTCAGGGCACAGGCCTGGATTGCAGGCTCCATTCCCAGTAGGGGACGTGCAGGAGGCAGCTGACCCATGATTCTCTCTCATCATCGATGTTTCTCTCTCTCCCTCTCCCTTCCTCTCTGAATCAATAAAAAACGAAAAGAAAAAAGAAAAAAAAAGAAAAGAGCAGAATTGAGCAAGGCCAGTGTGTGACGCTGGAAGGAGAGACCAGGTGTACACAACACACCCTTCTCCTGCCCGTGGCCTGGAGCTGCCCACCTGAGCACAGGCTGGTCACACCTGGGAGTGGCGGAGTGGTCCCACCTGGGTCAGCACTGCAAGCCGCACTTGACCTCTGAGGTGAACCACCTCGAAGGTGCTGCCTGGTTTCTGATCTCCGACGATTGGAAGACCCTTTCGAAAGGCTCAACACCCAAGCAGAGAAGGAAAACCCACCGCCTACCACAATGTTCTCATGAACACGAAAACCTCTCCCATAGTCCAACCTCCCCACTGGTCCCCGGGACACCTAGTGGGCGAAACTCAAACCCCCAGCTTAGCACGCACGTCCCTGGAGCCCACACACAGGTGCGGCCGCATCTCCTGCCCCCGCACCCCTCCACACATTCCGCCCGGTCTGACTTCCCAGCATCTGATCCAGCCGCACAGAACTCCTCACCTCGGCTCGCACAGGGCCGGGTGTCAGCTCAGACTTTTGGGTGTGACATTCCTGCTAGGAGAGAAACTCCTACTCCATCTGTGAAACCCAGTCCAGAAGTGCCCTGTGATTAGCGCACCATGTGGCAACGTGTGTATTTCCACACCTGCTTCTCCCATGAGCCTCTGAGGCCCTGATAGGCACAGACTCTCATGCTCCCTCGTCTCGTCTCCCCGGGCCTGTGCCCATCACCTCGCCGGACACTACGAAACGCCCACTGCACGATGCAGAGTGAGACAATGAATAGCAGAAATCCCCACTGAAAAGGTCCATTTCAGCAACGAGATGGAAAGCGCAGCTCTTCATTTACAAAGAGGAGAGCACGCATGAATTAAGGAGGCTGTTGACAACTTTCTAAAGACAGGCTTTTTTTTTTCCTAATAGAGTTTTTAAAGTGACTGCAAAATGCCTGCTGAATCTAACAGTGTGCTGAGCAAGTTGCATAATTTCCCTGCTGCTCCTGCCTCCACCCCCTCTCCACCTGGCTACCCCGCCTCCTCCGAGCTCAGTGCCAACCTGCTTCCTCCGAGGCCTCCCTGGATGCCCCGACTGTGCTGGGCGCTTCCCCAGCATGTAACTGCCCCCGGCACCATCCACTGAAACGGGCGTCTCCCGTCCATCCATTCCTGGAGGCCAGGCTCGCATCTGCCTCTTGGCGGCCTCATCCCCAGAACCCAGCTCTGTGCCTGGGGCAGCAGGACCTGGGAGGTTAGTGAGCGCACAGCCCTGTGCAGGGAGGGGCCTCGCCTCCACCAGCAGTGGGCTTGGGGAAGGAACCGGTAAGGGAGGAGGCAAGACAACAGGGGGTGGGGGGGAGCTGTGACTGACAGGCGAGCCGGCCAGAGACTTGCCGGCTGAACCCGACTCAGCTTTCGCTCTGGGGTGGGTGCCGTGCAGAGCAGGAAGCAGCGGCTGAGTTTCTGGAGAACAGAATGTGATGCACTCGTTGCTCTTGCTCTTCTCCCCGAAGCCAGTTAATGAATAAACAAACCACGCCGTGACGGTGCCTACGTGTCACACAGACAGCCAGACGAGAAGTGACAGCCCAGGCCATCGTCCAGCTACTTGAAGACATCCATCTTGATGGCATTGAGCATCTGGAAGTTTCCAGATACCGAGATGCGTGACGTCTTGCAGATCCGCTACCCCGAGGCCTGTTCGCGCGTCTCCCTTATCTGTTTCACACATTTGCACGCAAGTGTCTCTTCCGCCTCAGACACTAGTGTCTTCAGCTCAGCGAGAGCGGGAAGTCACAGACAGAGCTAGGGTGTTTTTGGTTGTCGTTATTTTTTTAAATAACTCTTATTCAGATTTTTGATATCTCTTTAGTGATTTCAGAGAGGAAGGGAAAGGGAGAGAAAGAGAAACATGCATGATGAGAGAGAACCAGTGATTGGCTGCCTTTTGCACACCGCGAGTGGGGGGATCGAGCCTGCATCCAGGCAGGTGCCCGTGACTGGAATCGAACCTGGGACCATTCCGCAGGCCAATGCTCTACCCACTGAGCCAAACTGGCGAGGGCGGTTATTGTTCTTAATGAATCTCTGATGGAGAGAAACGCTTTTCTTTTATGATCCTTTCCGTAAATAAGAGAGTTAACCGTCATTTCCACAGTGTGTGTCAGAAGGTGAAGGATCCGCAAAGGGCGGGAGCTTCCATGGTCCGTGGCCGCAGACACGCTGTGTGTGGGAAACATGGCACGGAAGGTCTCTCCCAGCCGCTCCCCTTCGGCTGGAATGCTACAACCGCACTGCCTCCCTCGTCCCCACGTGATAGCCTTTCTCCTCCCTCCGCGGTCGGTGTGTCCATCCAGAGGAAAGAGCGAGTTCAAACTTCCTAACTGGAAGCTTCTAGTGGTGGCTGGACAGGGGGACGGTGCTCCCCATAGACTCTGTTTCTGCCCACTTATCAGACCCCCTGTGATCGGAATCACTGAAGACTGGCTCTTACAACAGCTCTGTCGCACTGTCTTACTCCAGGTCTAACTGAAGAGAAAGCCATTCCTTATTTTCTTTTATTACTTAAAAATGTTTCGTTTTTTATTATTGATTTTAGAGAGAGGAAGGGAGAGGGAGAGGGAGAAGCATCCATGATGAGAGGGAATCATGGATCAGCTGCCTCCTGCACACCCCACACTGGGGATGGAGCCCACAACCCGGGCCTGTGCCCTGACCGGGAACCGAACTGTGACCTCCTGGTTCAGGGGTAGACGTTCAACCACTGAATCACGCCAGCTGGGTGAGAAAGCCATTCTTACAGAACAAATAAAGCAAACATTTGAACAAAATAAAACACGTATTTTGATTATCGGCTTAAATGGAAGATGAATGTTCTTTTCCAATCCCCCCTCTAAAAATAATCCTGTATAATAAGCATTAAATGCTATTTCTAAGCCTCTTAAATCAAGATTTCTTGCATTCCCTACCAGGAGAAGGAAATAAATGTTCGAGTAAAAAAATAAACAAACAACCACAACCCCCGGAAGGAAGCTGGGAGCCAGGGCGGCGCCATAAGAACAGCCCGCGGCCAGCCCGCGTCCGCGCCGCCTCTGTACCTTGAGGGTCGCTCAGGACCGACCCGAAGGCGCTGATGACCACGTCGGCTCTCAGCTGCACCCGCTGCTCCTCGTCCTCCCGCCAGGCCCCGGCCTCGTCCTGCTCCGTCCGCACGAACTGCATGCCCACAATCTTCCCGCCTTTGACCAGGACCTTCCGCGGGGACAGGAAGGGCAGGAATTCACACTTCTCCTCCTTCGCCAGCTCCATCTAGAGGAAGCAGGACAGGGGGAAAGCGCTGTGAGCATGCTTCCTCTCCACGGCACACCGGACTTGTCACTCACATGGTGCCGCCTAGCGTGGGTGCCCTTCAGGTCAACACGATCCCTGACCCGTTCGGCTCAGCGGACAGAGCATCGGCCTGTGGACTGAAGGGTCGATTCTGGTCAAGGGCACGTACCTTGGTTGCAAGCTGGATCCCTGGCCCTGGTCGGGGCACATGCAGGAGGCGACCAATCGATGCGTCTCTCTCACATTGATGTTTCTCTGTCTCTCCCTCTCCCTCCACTCTCTCTAAGAATCAGTGAAAAATAACCGCCACTGATTAACAACGGTGAGGATTAACAACAAGGAGGGAAGGAAGAAGGAAGGGAGTTTTTTCCTATCGCCAAAGCTGAGACTCAGTTATCTGCTATTTCCGTTTTCCAGCTCCCTGCCTGGGAGGGCCCTGACGGGGGCTGCCCTGTGGGGCTTAGCGCTCATGGCACTACCAGGTGTTTCTCGGGCTGGAGGCGCCGTGTGCCTGCCCTACAGGGCGTGTGCGTGTGAGGTTCCCGACCAGAGCAGCCTGGTCTCCGCTGGTTGCATCCTCTCTTCACTCCTGCTGACGATCGCCCGGTCATACATACAAGCCGGAGAAAAAGTCAAGCCCGCTGTGCCGAGGTGGGCCCTCTGTGCCGAGGACACAGCACCAGAAGGGTGGGCGGGAGAACGAAGCCAAAAGGAACTCCGTGGCCTGAGGAGAGAGTGTCTCACTGCGGTAGAGATGCCAGTGACAGTGGAATCACAAGACAAAGGCACACCCTCTTGAAGTCCGGCTTCCCCTCTTCCCTCACTCCTGCCTGGGGCGGGACACCCTCCTTTCTGTTGATTATCACGCCCATCACTAGTTTATGGGACAGAATGCAAATGAGAGCTTGTCTACACATTTTCCTATTTACTGTTTTTTTGGGGGGGAATTCGGGCCTTTGTCAGTGTGGTCGTAACTAGTAGGCGGAGAAGTCTTCATCAAACAGGTGGAAACACCGTCCGGAGGAGGGTAAGGGGGGCTGGGTCAGCTCTCGCCCTCCCCTGCGGCCGGCCGACAGGTGGAGTCTCAGTAGGACCCTGACAAGGGAGGCAAAGAGGCTGTGCGTGAGGTTCCAAACTAGGAAGGACCTGAGCCACACGGGGATGGATAACCAGGGTCAGAGCTTTTGAAAACCTCTGTCGTGGCCACGAGCGCTCAGCGTCTTCGCGACTTTTATGTACGAACGCATGTCCCTGGCATGCATATTTTTTAAATATATATTTTTATTGACTTCAGAGAGGAAGGGAGAGACAGAAACATCAGTGGTGAGAGAGAATCATGGATCGGCTGCCTCCTGCACGCCCCACACTGGGGATCGAGCCCACAACCCGGGCCTGTGACCTGATGGGGAATTGAACCGTGACCTCCTGGTTCCTAGGCCACGCTCACCACTGAGAACACGGCCGGGCTCCATGGTACACGTATTTACATTTGTGTGATGGCACCTGTCCTCCGGACAGACAGCGGGTGCATTAACCAATGAACACACCGCTCGTCCTTGGCTCCACCAGTAACAGCTTGGAGGAACACAGGAGGAAACAGCCAGGAGGTTCCATTTCTGAGGTTCAATGAATCCACCTGCTGCTTAATTTTCGTACCGTGAGAGGAAGTGGAGAAAAATTCTTCTGATCTTGGGTATGTACCTCCACGTTCACAGAGGCGTTGTGGCCGATGCCGAGTGGCCTAAAAATAGAGTGCTCCAGCACGCCGCCATTTTAATGATTAGCTTTATGCAACGTGATGATTTGGTCTGATTAATATTACAGGCATCACACTGTGGAAACGATGACACAACTCAATTTATCATAATTACCAGCATGAGACAGTTCTCTGTTAGGTCGCATATAGGCCAGGGAAGCACAGGTTCTAACCTCTAGCGAGCAGAACGCAAAGCCAGGCCAGCGTACATTAAATTCTAACATGCTGGCCCGGCGGCGTGGCTCAGTGGTTGAGCGTCCAGCTCTGACCCAGGGCTGGATCCCCAGTGGGGCAGGAGGCAGCGGATCAATGATTCTCTCTCATCATTGATGTTTCTCTCTCTCCCTCCCCCTTGCTCTCTGAAATCAATAAAAACATACTTTTAAAAATTCTAACATTCATGTCATCATCAAGCACTGAAGGCGGGCGTACTTCCTGTCTTAGTCCCAGGGAGTCCCCGAGGACCGTTCATTAACGCTGGGCCCTTGGGGCGATGCGTGTGCGTGTGCGTGTGCGTGTGTGTGTGTGTGTGTGCAGGCACCTTTGAATCCATCCTGCTGACAGGCCTCCCATCACGCTCCCTGCAGATTCCCGCTCCACGGCAGGTGCCGCATGTGCAAGCAGCCATGAGGAGCAGTGCCCTTACCAAGAAAAATGAAATTTGCCAGCTCAGACAGGTTATTGGCTAAAAATAGTGCCAGCGTCATAGTCCTCATCATTAAGTGAAGACAGAAAGGCACCGTGGCTGGTGGGGAAATGCGTGTGTAGCCAGCACGATGCACATGAGGAGAACCTCAGCGCAGCTCGGCCAGGCCTGCTCGATGTGGATGATGTCCAAGGGGCACCTGGTGTGCCCAGAGGTTGCAGGGGAAAGGCACAGGCTTTCACCGAAAGATGTGCTCACAGCCCGGCCGGTGTGGCTCAGTGGTTGAGCATGGACCTGTGAACCAGGAGGACACGGTTCGATTCCCGGTCAGGGCACAGGCCCGGGTTGTGGGCTGGATCCCCAGTGTGGGGCGTGCAGGAGGCATGTTTCTCTCTCATCACTGATGTTTCTATCGCTCCCTTCCTCTCCCATCCTCTCTGAAGTCAATAAAAATATATTTTAAAAAAGATGTGCTAATTATTTTAGAGTTGCCTTAACTGATGAAGATATTCCTGAGTAACAGACCAGGCAATCTGGTACTGTGGTTTTTATTACTGAAACGAGTAAAGGAACATTCGTGATCAGAACAGCTGAGCTTCTGAATGCTAACCTATATGGACGCAGACATACCCACCTTAAACCATTACCATTTCCGCAAACGGAAAGGGCGCAGCCCAGGGCACCGGGAGAGGTCTGGCAGCCCCGGTGAATTAGGGCAGATTAAAGACCTGTCCCTTTGGCTGCTCCGGGGCAGTCGGATACTGAACAGTAGATTCTTACCCTGCCCTGCGTGTGTGGGGCTGAGCTCTTACAGCGGTTTTGTTCCATGCTCCTCTCGGTGACTAATGGGAACTGCAAAGCCCTTCCCCGCCTCCCTCTCCCACCCTCACTCCGCGGGGCTGCGTCCTGCCCTCCTCCTCCTCCTCCTCCTGGGGACCCCCAGGCCTGGGGCGTTCCGGAAGTTCTGTCTGATCTGGCTACAGCTCTTAATACCCGTGTTTGGGGGGATTCTGTTATCCTGTGAAATGTAATCTCCCGCGTTCGGCGTGCGGGAAGCCCTGGGGGGATTATTAGCAGATTTCCCCTCGTCTGCGAAGACGGCGCTCAGGACGGGCCGGGGTCCCTCAGGACCAGGCGGAGGAGGGTCTGTCCACAGCATCCTACTTAGCATGTGTGCAGCCGCAAGGGGCCGGAGACGGCTGGGACAGGGTTCCATCCTCCTCGAGGATGCTCCGTCCTCCTGGGATCAAACCTCCATCTGGCAGGAATGCTGCTGTGGGTGGCAGGCAGAGCAGCAGCGGCCATGACCACCCACCGGGTCACTCGCTCACAATGCACATTCTCGGGCCCACGCAGACCCACTGAGTCAGAACCAGGGCCCGGCACGCTCTGCTGCAAATGCTTCCAGGTGGTTCTGATGCAAAGGGGAGCCTGGGGACCCCCGTGTTAGAGAAAGGGGGCGCGGCCATCCCTGCAGCACCAGCTGCGCGGTGCCTCCCAGCTCCATGCCCTAAAGCCACGGGGACCCCGCGGTGGTGTGTGAGTGATAGCCTCCTGATGTGCGTGGTCCCAGCGACTCCGCCTTCGCTGCCGCTGGCCTTCCTAGCAACTCACAGCTGCGAAAGGGGGACTGGATGGAGCCCTGCGCAGAGCAGACGGCGACGGTGAGGCTCAGCCAGGAGCCAGCGGTGCCTCTGAGGTTCTCGTAAGATTAATCGCCACCGCGGTCACTCCCCACCAGACAGATCGCCTGTGGACTACGGTTATAATTCTTGCCTCATAGAGAGACTCCAAACATGCTGGGCATTCCCCCGCAAATCGAGTTCGTCGCAGGATTTGGGTGCAGTGCGCGATCATCTTTCTCTAAGGACCTGGGGTTCTCATTTGCAGAACTAGCACCTCCGCGAGGCATCGCCTGCCCTCACAGCAGGGAAACCCGAGAGGCCATGGTGCATGCGCTCAGCGGCGCCTCGCCCGCGTTAGTCACCAGTCACCCTAAGAAGGAGGCGCTTCTAAGTCGGAAGTAGCCGTGAATTCCGGAAGACGCCTGCATGGAGCTCTGTGAAAAATCCACGGCCACGCCTGTGCTCCAGTCTTCCCGGCAGGACGAGCGGGCAGGACGACCAGCCCCTCTGCGCGCGGCGAGCACAGGTGGCTCTGGGAAATTCTGAACGTCCCTAACGACAGCGCTCGCCCGGCAGCCACGCATTTTGTGGGGGCACCTCTGGGGGACACGAAGGGCTTAGCAGGGGTCCGTGTGACTAGTGAAGTAGGTGTCAAAGCTGTGAACGCTGAGGATAAGGGTACCGATGAGGATACAGACAGCGTCCTTACAGAGTCATCTCTGCATGACCCTGTGAGTGAGAAACACACCAGGCGTCGCCCAGGAGCGCTCACGCTTGCATTCCCCCATCTCAGGCGCATGGAAGGTCTCCTCCCCCCAAACCTGCTGCCTGACAACCCCCTCCCCCCGCTTCCCCACGGCTCGGTTCATTCCATTTACCTCCTCGGGGACGGCTCTGATGTTGACGAAGCCTTTCCGGAAGACCACGAACACGCGGCGGGCCCCGCAGCGCAGGGCGGAGGTGGCGCAGTCGAAGGCCGTGTCCCCCGCCCCGAGCACGATCACGACGCCCCGGATGGACGGCAGGGGCGCGCGGCAGGCGCACATTCCTGGGCGACAGAAGGAAAAACCTTTAGGGGGAGAAACTGCTGTCGCAAGACAGCTCGGAGGATGCTGGTCCTCGAGGCCGTGGGAAACGGCAGCGCGCAGCGTGCGGGACGGATGCCCCCATCAAGGTCTCTGCTTCCCTGCAGAGCTGTTTTCTCACAGCCCGGCCGGCGGCTCAGGGGCTGAGCGTCGACCTATGAACCGGGAGGTCAGGGTGTGACTCCAGGTCAGGGCACAGGCCCGGGTTGTGGGCTTGATCCCCAGAGTGGGGCGTGCAGGAGGCAGCCAATCCATGATTCTCTCTCATCACTGATGTTTCTCTCTCCCTCTCCCTTCCTCTCTGAAATCAATAAAAATAAATGTGTGTGTGTGTGTGTGTATATAACATATATATATGTAGAATTTAAAAAGTTTAAAAAGGCTCATATACTCATATATGTAATTTCATAGTCAGTTCCTTGAGCCTCCCCTTACCTTCTCGAACAGTGGTTCTCAACCTTCCTAACGCCGCGACCCTTTAATACAGTTCCTCGTGTTGTGGTGACCCCCAGCCATAAAATTATTTTCGTGGCTACTTCATCACTGTAATTTTGCTACTGTTATGGATCATCATGTAAATATCTTTTTTGCAGGATGTATTTTCATTATTACAAATTGAACATAATTAAAGCATCGTGATTAATCACAAAAACAATATGTAATTACATATGTGTTTTCTGATGGTCTTAGGCGACCCCTGTGAAAGGGTCGTTTGACCCCCAAAGGGGTCGCGACCCACAGGTTGAGAACCTCTGTTCTAGAAGGCTAGCTTGCAACACATTTTGAGGGGCACAGGTCCTAACAAGCCGGAATCGAGGAGCGCTCTCTTGGCAAGGGGTGGCCTGTGTTTTTCACGTGGCTTCGTTCACTTTCCTTAGAAGAAAAGGCAGTGCCGCTCACGGCCTGGGCCCGTCACCCACAGCGTGTCCTGCGTGTATGTCGCTCAGCCATGATGTTGTAAGACTTCTAGCAAACAGCCCCGCTGTACATTACCATTCAGGAAACTTGGAACATTAAAAATTAACATACTGCGAATAAGCGTTCTTTCTGTAACTGAAGAGTTTCTGAAACTATTTAAATAGTTAAAATAAAACTTTCTCCTGTTGACCATTTTTCTGTTTGTTTTTTTTTAAATAAAAGTGAACATTAAAGGGAAATGAATTTTTTGTGTGCATTTCTCAAGAGCACCTATATGAACGAGGATCTGATGTCCGTATGAAAATTTGTGTAAAATGGTAAAATGCAGGTGCTCTCTCTGTCTTGAGTGGTATGTATTATCGGATTAAATACAACTGCTGATAAGATAAATTACTATAATTTTTGAAATGACATCTTGGATAGCATGGGCCTATAATTGTCATAAACATAATAATCAATTTGCTTGGGAGAGTCTGTATCTGGGATTACATAACCGGCTCCTGCAATTCTCAAATGAGGTCACGTGTGCTATGACCTTCCTTAGAAGGCATCTCAGTCACATGTATATCCTGCTGGCGTGGAAGGAGGCGGAGGGGGTGGTACACATCTTTAGCGGTAAACTTCTATAAAATAACCTATAGAAAAAGACATGGCTTTAAAAAATTGTTTGGAGAAAATGTAAGCTCTTATCTTTTCTACATGCAATTCAATGTCAGAATAGACTTTTAAAAGTATATATGCTGGCCCAGCCGGCGTGGCTCAGTGGTTGAGCATCGACCTATGAACCAGGAGGTCACGGTTCGATTCCCAGTCAGGGCACATGCCTGGGTTGCGGGCTTGACCTCCAGTAGAAGGTGTGAAGTAGGCAGCCGATTCATGATTCTCTCTCATCATTGATGTTTCTCTCTCTCTCCCTCTCCCTTCCTCTCTGAAACCAATAACAATATATTTCAGAAGAAAGTGTGCATGTTTAAAGGGTAGCTCGGACTTGTTTTTGGAGAATATATTTCAGCCTCTTTATCATTAGGACACGACTCCAGCTCAGATACAGCAAAGCTTCAGGCTGCTGCTGAGCTCAGGCCGTGCGACCACACGGACACCACGCCCCAGGGTGTCTGTCCGGAGTCTCCCTGTCACTTCACCCGCTCACTGCTTCAGGCGAGACCATCTTCTCGCCTGTTTGGGTATAACCGTTTGTCCAATTTCAAAATGAAAAGATTAAACGCGCTTGGATCCAAACTGAAGTCCCTGCCACTCCTTCTAATAACATCTTCCACGGTTCGTTTCCGACTCTCTCACTCGGAAGCAATGTCTAGGGAGGCAGCTCAGACGCCTGCAAGAGCAAGCCTCCTCCAGCGACGCCTGCCTGAGGGCGCGCAGGTCGCCGCTGGCTAACGGGGGCATCGGCCCCCCGCCCCTGCGTCAGGTGAGTGTCATGAAGGATCCGGCGGCACAACATCCTCGGAGCCTGGACTTAATACCAATGTGTAACCCACCCGACCACGTCAGGAACGGAAGACGCTGTGTTTTACCTGCTTTACTGCCTTTGGCGACAAGAGGCAGAAAGTCCTTGGACGTATAAAAGCCCTGGTCCTGGGTCAGGCCCTGGAAGATGTGGTCCTTGTTGGGTTCTGGCAAACCTGAGGATAAACATGTATAAAATGTCATTAGCAGGAGGAGAAACGTGTCCTATCAGGTAGTTAAGCACATGGAAGGCTGCCATCACTAAAATCAGGTGGTTCTTAGAGGGGAAGAAATCTGTAAGCAAATCCACATGGAAGAATGCTCTTAATATGATGTACCAGACCTCAGAGGAGAGCTTTAATATAAAGCTGGCACACATCAGACATCACACCTCACGCACACACAGTCATAACAGAAGCATGGATGCACACGTGCATATAGTGTCCAGGGGAACCACCAGGTTATATTCTTTCTAAAAAATATTTTTTTGTTGATTTCAGAGAGGAAGGGAGAGGGAGAGAAGGATAGAAACATCAATGACGAGAGAGCATCATTGATCAGCTGCCTCCTGCACACCCCACCCTGAGGATGGAGCCCGAAACCTGGGCCTGTGCCCTGACCAGGAATCAAACCATGAACTCCTGGTTCACAGGTTGATGCTCAACCACCAAGCCACAATGGCTGGGATCGGGTTATAGTCTTTCCTCATGGCATAAATAAAAATAAATTGCTGATGTATTTAAGTGCCAAATATAAAAAACTAATCATAAAAACTAAAAAAAGTTATTGGTACATATTTGACTAGTTCCTGAATATGGGAAATATTTTTTTTAAAAAGACTAAAACAATCAAAGAAAAAATATATTTGAGCATAAAAATTCAGCTACTTCTACATTTAAAAATATTGTAAGCAAATTAAAAGGCAAATAATTCACCAGGAGAATATTTTAACAAATAAAATGTCTTTATAAAGAAATTTCTCAATTTTAAGAAAGAACATTAAATTTTCAACAGTCATAAACAAAGAACAACAAAAATTGGGATAAGTGCCCTGACCGGTTTGGCTCAGTGGATAGAGCGTCGGCCTGTGGACTCAAGGGTCCCAGGTTCGATTCCGATCAAGGGCATGTACCTTGGTTGCAGGCACATCCCCAGTAGGGGGCGTGCAGGAGGCAGCTGATCGATGTTTCTAACTCTCTACCCCTCTCCCTTCCTCTCTGTAAAAAATTCAATAAAATATATTTAAAAAAAATTGGGATAAGAAAAAATATAAACACCTTAAAAGCACCAAAAATCTTAACTAAGCAACTTAAAAACTATGAACTAAGACAGTGTGGTCTGGTTTCCTCTCTTCTAATACACAAAGGATTTAAGAGAATTCGGTTCGTGGCAAGGGTAGAGATGGATTGTTGTACTCGTCTGATAGACACACAGATTAGCGCTCAATTTCTAGAAAACAGTTTTGAGTTTATCCTCAGGAAGCACTAAGACATGCAAATAAAGTTTTAGTGTGCAAAATGGTTAATGCAAAAAAAAAAATAGAGACAGAAGTAGCTGAATTTTTATCATTTTTTTTTCAAATTTCACATCTTATGTCAAGGAAAGAAAAAAGCTTAAATCAGAGTAAAGTACTAAACTTTGGCAAATTAAACAAAGGAATACAAAGAAAGAAAAATGAAGCTTCTGAGAGTGAACGATGAAAGATAATGAAACTTGCAAATACCCATCGATCAAAGGCAGCTCTCCCGCGAGGAGGAGGCGTATTAATAAATAAGGCCTGTGTCTACACCACGATGATTTCAAAAAGACACTGAAATGACTTCTTAATTCACTTTCCAGTGGGAAGAAGGAGGTTTATGAATGAAGAGGAGCTGACACAGACTTGACAAACGCAGCCGATCGGCGTGGAGACTGTTTTTTCTTGTCTTTTATGCAATCCAGGTCGTTTCTTTGTTCCCCTGGCACAGACACGGGGACCCTGGTGTCTCGGGATGCACTTACACAAAGGAACACCTCCGTGAGGTCGACCGAAAAGGATCGCTTTCACGTTCTCCAAGAAGAACAGACATGAACATCATGTCGCTCAGGTGACAGAAATCTAATGGAACGTTTACTGATCATGCACTGTAGGTGCTGTTCCCAAATGCATGGCCTGGCCGTGATTGTTAAAACACACAAATTTATTTAATTCTCATAAAACCCTTCACACAACTGACAGCGTGATCCACATTCCAGGTGCGAGGGAGCTGAGGCTCAGCGAGGGGAAGGGGCTGCTGAGGACACGGGACAGGTGAGCAGCAAAGCCCGCGTCCAGCCTGGGCAGCCGCTGCCCTTTCCACGTGGAAGGCGGGAAGTAAGCCCCGAGATAATGGGATGCTACGTGACGAGTGGTATTGAAACCAACCATCCGGCCGGCCGGCGTGGCTCAGTGGTGGAGCGTCCACCTGTGAACCAGGAGGTCACGGTTCCATTCCCAGTCAGGGCACAGGCCCAGGTTGGGGGCTGGATCCCCAGTAGGGGGTGTGCAGGAGGCAGTCGATCCATGATTCTCTCTCATCACTGATGTTTCTATTTCTCTCTCCCTTCCTCTCTGAAATCAATAAAAATATAATTAAAAATAAATAAACAAACTAAGCATTCCACACCCAGTATTCAGTGCTGCCCTACGCCTATGGAAACGCATCCAGCCCAGAATGTGCGTGGCCAGCTTCCCGCCTGGGGGCAGAGGAAGGCTGGCTGCTGCCTGGGGCTGTAGCTCTGTTTTGTGATTCTTCTCCCTGGTACAACCCTTTCTGGAATGTTCTCCTCTGTGCGGGCATCCCCTTGGTGACTGGCTGGTTACTTTCTTTTCTATTTTTTTATCCAGTAGCACTGACTTTTATTCATTCATGCGAAGTCACCTGAAATGATATTTGTTGCATTTAAAATATATTTTTACTGATTTCAGAGAGGAAGAGAGAAGGAGAGAGAGAAACATCAGTGATGAGAGAGAATCATGGATCGGCTGCCTCCTGCACGCCCCCCACTGTGGATCAAGCCCGCAACCCTGGGCCTGTGCACTGACCAGAATAGAACCTGGGACCCTTTGGTCCGCAGGCCGACACTCTATCCACTGAGCCAAACCAGCTGCTATCTGTTGCATTTAAATGCTCATTAATGTAAATGGCTGAACAAACCCATTTCAATGGCTACTCAATATCCCACACTGCTTGATGCTCTTTGAAATACGCATCTCTGCTTTCTTTCCCAAACACCTCCCCCTCTGCAACAACCACAGAAGGAAGACCAGTGGCGTGGCCCGGCTGGCGTGGCTCAGTGGCTGAGCATCGACCTATGAACCAGGAGGTCAGGGTTCGATTCCTGGTCAGGGCACATGCCTAGGTTGCGGGCTCGATCCCCAGTGTGGGGCGTGCAGGAGGCAGCTAGTCAACGATTCTCATCATTGATGTTTTTCTCTCTCTCCCCTCTCTTTTCCTCTCTGAAATCAATAAAAATATATATTAAAAAAGAAAAGGATGGCGAGGCGCACAGGACATTCTTTGTGCTCGTGTTAAGTTGCTAAGCTGCGCACTCAGTGAGCAAGACCAGGGCAGCACAGATGCTGTGCACGCCCCGTCTAGGGAGGGACAGGGGAGTGAGCGTTCCAGGCTGCGTCCCCGTGGCCCTGCGAGGAGGCGGCGGGCCCCTCTCAGATTCGGGAACGCCTGCGTGTTACTTTACCGGGTCACTTCCTCGGTGGTAACTGGACTGAGCGAGTGCTGGTGAGCTGCCTCTCGTTCTTGGAGGCATCCGCGTGAGTGGCAGCTGAGCCCGTGGGAGAGACAGCGAGGCACAGACCTGCCCCCAGGGAGGGCCTCAGGGAGCGCGGGGGGTGGAGAGGACAGCACCCAGGAGAGCCGGGCTCGGCGCCCCCGCAGGCCGGGGGCTGGCAGCAGGGGCACGGAGCCCTCCCTGGGGCGCACGTCCTCGAGGCTCACCCCGTGCTGTCCCACAAGATGTGGGGTGACAGATCCACTGGGCAGGGGCTCCCCTCGCGGTCAGTCTGAGCACAGCCAAACGCAGTCAGTGGCGAGTGCCCTGCGTTTCTCACTTTTCCAAGAACTTTCCTGTCTGGGATTTCACCTTCTTCTCGAAGAAGAAGGCCTTTCGTGTGGCCTCAGCCCTCGGGGTCCCCGCCTGGACTGGGGACCGGCCGTGGTGCAGGCCGAAGACCTTAAAATCGCAGATGAAAGAGGCTCGGGAACCCAACTCACGGGACACGAGGCTTGTCCCCTGGCTACGCCCCTGCGCCTCTGCTAATGCGACGTCTCTGTGACCGTTCTTCTTCTTTATTTCTGTTCACTTAATCTTTTAAAGATACCTTCCTGCCGACTGCCGTGTTTCTATAACTATTTGTAACCCAGCGTATATGGAATCAGAAGGAGGCCTCGGAGGTCAGACTTCCTGCATTAAAATTCTACTTCTACGGCGACCTTGGGCAAGTCAATAATCCGCCGGAGCAGCCGCCGCCTTGGCCAAGTGTTGCTGGGAGGATGAAATGAGAACAATGTCTGTGAAGTGAATGTTTCCTTTTATTTGCACCCTCTCCCTACAAGCCTTGGTTCAATGTAATGAAATGACACGTGTGGACAGCCGTACCTTCAACGTGCATCCCATCCATTATACACACCGTGGATGTTGTCACTCCTCGAAGTGGTCGGTGCTGGGCAGGTGGGTAGCGGAGCCCATGAAACTTGGCATCTTCGGCTTCACTAAGTGCTGGGGTCCAACCCCAGCAGGTCCAGGGGTCCCCAAAGGTGTGGACGGAGTCAGCAAAAAAGGAATAACACGGAGACAGCATTCAGTTGATCAGCAGCCTAGCCAGGATCTCTAGCCAAGTTCTGGTCAGGATCTCCAGCGAAGTTCTGGTTAGGATCTCCAGCCAGGTTCTGTGTCCATGTTCTCTTGCTAGGTTCTCCAGCCAGGTTCTCCAGGTTCTCTAGCCAGGTTCTGTAGCCATGTTCCCTTGCTAGGTTCTCCAGCCAGGTTCTGTCCAGGATCTTCAGCCAGGTTCAGTCACCAGGTTCTAGTCAGGTTCGCTTGCCATGTTCTATCGAGGTTCTATAGCCAGGTTCCGTCTCTAGGTTCTGTCTCTAGGTTCTGTGGCCAGTTTCTGTCCAGGATCTTTTGCCATGTTCTCTCCAGCGAAGTTCTTCTGTCTCTAGGTTCTGTGTAGGTTCTGTGTCTAGGTTCTGTGTAGGTTCTGTGTCCTGTTGTCTTGTTACATCTGTATTTATACCAGTTGATTCCAATCCTATCAATCGCTATTCCAAAGGTTAGGGCGTTTCTTATTTCCATTCCAGGGAGTAAAGATTATGTAGCTTAAGCATGATTGTTCGTAGTTAAAGTGATTAATTACCCGCCTGGCACTTAGTTAAGGGGTTTTATTCCCTCCCTAACTTCAGGGGAAAATCCCTACCTGGGGAAACAACCTTTCTCAGAGAGGTGACCTTGGTTAAAACACATAGTGCCAAGAAGGTGAGCAAACATATTAAGAACAGTATGCCATATATGCCAGGTCCCTTGAAACAGCAAGGATGGACTGGCTCCTGGCAACTAAGAGGCTGTGGCCAGACAAGGCTACTCTACCCGCATCTGGTCAAAGACAGGAGCCTCAGGACCAGGCGAGCAGCAGGATGAAGACCCTCTCACGTTTCCTGGGTTGTTCAAGTTCTTGCCTCAGAGACCGACCTGGGAGTCTGTCTCAGGACCTCCCCTCTCCCGCTGTGCTTGGCAAAGTCATGCACCACCTCACGCTCCAACTCCTTGATTCTGGAGGGAAGGTAGCCCTGCCTGGTGTAGGGGGTTGTTCTGAAACGTAGGAAGAGATGTGCACACAAAAGCACTCCGTCCAGTAAGTCTCAAGCAGCCTTCAAATGTCAGTCATTACTACTGTCTTGGGCAAAATGTAAGTGATGGAAAATAAAGACTCACATGATAAGAAGTCATAGGAAACACTGCCAAAGGCAAAAGTCATAGGATGGACCACAGGCAGCCCTTTAAATGGGTGTTTACAAGATGCGTAAATGTAGGTATAAAATGATAGATGTATGTATCTACTAAAATATGAATCTAATTAATATCTAGAAAAGATTGACTGTTCCTATACCCAGCCCAGGCACCTGGGGTCCCAGCAGAGAGTAACTCGCTCCCCTGAGGGTCTAACATGCACAGTGCACAGCGGGTCACAAAGCTCGTCACCGGTCACGTACAGATCACGCCTGTGACCCAGAGGACGTCTGTCTTATTTCCAAGGGACAACAGTGCCAGATGGGCTATACTCCTAGGATCTATATATTGATTAGGAAGAGATCGATGGAGCCCTATTGTGCTTCTTTTGTCAATAACACTCCCCATCTTGTCCCCGCTGCCCCCCTGCAGGCCAGCACGCTTAGTCCTGAGGGTTCGGACTGAATTCGGAAAGAATGCAGTGATTCCCTGCAACACACGTGAAATCAGGTCACCGTGTGCCAACAGCGTTCATCCCATCGACCTGTCCAGTCCTCGTTATACATCTGTTCCGTGTAAGTGCCGCCGACTTCCTCTCCCGGCCTGACCACATGCACTCACGGCGTGTAGCACGCAGTTGGTTAGCGCATAACCAGACGGAGATGTTACGAATGGGAGTCACCATCTCAAACCGTGATTTCCCCCATGACACACGGTATTTTTCTGTAGGAAGCATATAATAAGTGAAGTCCAGAACCAAGAGAAACACCGAGCACTCGGCCGTTTCGAAGATCTGACAGGTGCTGAAGGAAGGCCCTCTTTTTGTATAGAATTTGTAAGATGTATGATACCTCCTTCAAAAGCCTCGAGGAAAGGAATAAAATAACTAAAGATGATAATTCCCACAGAGTTAAGGCAAAAATGTATTTCAGGTCCCTTTCGTAACTTCCTGTAGAAAATCTGCGCAAGTCCTACCACACCCATGAGACAGGTTCACGAAACTTCGTATGAGAACTCAATTCAGGGCCCGATGTGGGGCGCGTCCAGGTGACGACTATGTACACATGCTAAGAAAAGAGCGTTAACCAGTGTCACACGGATGGAACACACTGAGTGTCGTCATTACAATTCCGGAGGCTCGTTTGCCTCTCAGAAAACATCCCGCAATTCCACGCGGCAAAGTGAGGATGTGACTCGCTCTTCCTTTCTGGTCTCACCATGTTCACTGCCTTTACATATTTGGGGGGAAATACAGAGACTTCATTTTAATTAATAAAATGATGCCCAAGGACTCCAAGATGGGCAAAATGCCCTTGAGTGTATTTTACTTTCCTGACAAACCATTTCTATACTCAGGAACCTTCTGATCTATTGTTCCTTCTATATAAAGGGGCATAGAAAACAACCAACATGACTCAACCTTGGGCTAAAAAAAAACAAAACAAGATAAGGCATTTCTCTTTACACTTTTGTAATATTCTAATATTGTCATAATGAGCAGAAAGTATTTTAAGAATTAAATTTTAATTTTAATATAAACGTAAGATCTTGTAAATCCCTCTTTTAGTAAAGCTGTATGAACGTACTTTCCTATAACTGTCAGAAACTTCTACCTATTTACTTGGCATTATTTAGTACAGTATGATTTCCCCCTTGGACCGCTTCTCTTTTCTTCATTCCCCTCCCCTCTCTTTTCTCTGTTTCTCATTTTCATCTGGCTTTTACTACGAAGCAATTTCCTTACATTTTAATCCTCACATTGTGAAGCCAAAAAATAAAATAAATAAAATAAAAATCAAACAATACGCCTGGGGCAAAGGTTTTTTCCTTAACGACTGGAATTCTTAGATGGCGCTAGGAGATGAGTATTTAGGACTCCGTACGTATACTATATGCCAAAGCAAAGAAATCATTAATAATAAAAGACTAAAAAGGAACAGTCCTATTACAAAATAAATCTCCCAGGCTTGCAAAGAAAACAAATTTGCCACCGCCACCTGCTGTGGCAATGAGGCCATAATCTCAACAGCAGGACATAAAAGGGAAGAGGAGACACAAATACAAAAGCACAGACACTAAAAAAGTAATTAAAACACTTATCTCCATCCCCATCCATAACGGAACACCCTCCACCCGCCACTGAAACGCAGGGCCTGTGCACAGCCCAGCGGGAAGGGCATTACGGCTGCCACCACGAACGCACACCCGGGCAGGGGGAGGCCCTGGGCGGATGGGATCTTGGAGGTATTACTAATGGGCTCATCGCCCGCAAATGCGCCACACGCTCATCGGCCGGATCCCTTGCTTCCTCAGAGGTATTTTTAAAAATTATACATCTCCATTGTTTACTCAAATATATTCTTGACTGCAGGCCCTCGCCCGCCCCCTCCGTGTCATTGTCCTCCTGGCTTTCACAACTCTGCTGTGAGGCTCCAGTATTCTGCACATCAACCATCTGAGGCCATCGCTGTTAACGTAACGTGCACTTAAATATATTTTTATGGATTTCAGAGAGGAAGGGAGAGGGAGAGACAGACAGACACATCCATGATGAGAGAGAATCATCGATCGGCCGCCTCCTGCACACCCCCGACTGGGGATCCAGCCCGAAACCTGGGCCTGTGCCCTGACTGGGAATCGAACCGTGACTTCCTGGTTCACAGGTTGATGCTCAGCCCCAGAGCCACGCCGGCTGGGCTGGGCAATCATGTTTAACAACACGTGTATTTAGGTCAGGCACTTAAACGGGTTCCTAGAAAGCCATGTTCATAGCTACAGTCCTGGAGTGTGAAGAGGTGGCACGCAAGGCAAGGGTGTGGGCCGTGGGTCTGATTACTCCCGTGGCCTCTGGCCTCAGGCTCTGCAAAGTGAGACGATGCGAGTCCGAGGAAGCAAGGGGCAGCTTTCACACCAGACCGGGCACCCCTGTGCTGGGAGACCCCCTGCCTGCTAGGTTTTGCTCTCTCATCCCTGGATTCTCACCAGGCACCTCTGGGGGGCAATGCACAGCCCCTGGGGTCATGGTCAGACAACCTCAAATGGACTCCGACGATGGTGTTTATCAGCTTTTCTCTACAAGTTCATGCTCAAGTTACTAAACGTTAAACCTCCGTCTCCTCATCTTTAAAAATAGAAGAGTTAGTCCCACCGGACGGCTCAGTGGTTGAACGTCGACCTATGAGCCAGGAAGTCAGGGTTTGATTCCCGGTCAGGGCACAGGCCGGGGTTGCAGGCTCGATCATCAGTAAGGGGAGTGCAGGAGGCAGCCGATTCATGATTCTCTCTCACCACTGATGTTTCTATCGCTCTCTCCCTCTCCCTTTCTCTCTGAAATCAATAAAAATATATATTTTAAAAAATAAAATAAAAATAGAAGAGTTACAAAAATGTCTTTCTTTACAGAACTAGTATTGGGACAAGTAAACATACCATAGCTCTATATTGTTGTAATTGCTTAATTTCACAGGTAGAAAAAGCAATTCACGATCAGATATTGGTTATGCTACCATATAGGTCTTTCATCTTGAAATGATATTCACAAGTAAATGTCATTTCATTTTAATTATGCACTTTCCTCTTAGAGTCAAGTGATGCATTTCTATGCCCATTCACCTTACTCTAAATCACTAGTATAATTCTATAAATTTTAGCAGAAAAATGTATCTTAATAGATTTCTGCAAAAACATCTATAATAATAAAAGCATAATATGCTAATTAGACCAGATGTCCTTCTGGACGACCTTCTGGATGAAGCTGGGGCTGCAAGGGGAGCCCGGGTCCTGGGTACCAGAGGGAAGCCAGCACCGGCAGCCGGGGGAAGAAAGGCTAGTGGTGCATGAATTTTGTGCATCGGGCCTCTAGTGAGTGAAATAAACAAATGATCCCCATGCTTCAATATTCTTGGAATGTATTTAGTATTATTGACTTGTTGCTGAGTTAAGAGTCTTGAAATGAGAATACTTTTCTCGGAATTCAGAAAATTCCACCAAGTAGTCCCCTTCCCAAAGACATTCTCGATGGGCAGCTGTGGTCAACAATTTCAGAACCACGTGGTCAACCTTCTCGAACCCGTGTGCTCATCACCAAAGAGGTAGGTTGTCTAGAAGCAGCGCTGGAACCTGGCCTGGGTTTTTCAAGGAACCCACACCTCTAAGAAACAGGTGTCTCTGTGCCTGCATGCGTGTGTGTGTGCACAGAGGGGCAGACCTGCAGTACATTCCGGAAGAGCCGTGCCTCACGAGTGGGTTAAAGAATCACACTCGCCAGGATGAAATGCACCACACTGTCCTCTTATCCAGACGCCATTCCAAGTTCAGAGAGAGTGGCCGCCAGTGCCACACTGCGAGGTAATTATCCACACCTGCCAGTCACTCACCGGGAACGGGCGCTGTCTGTGGGAGAACGTGTCGGATGCTAGCCCGGGGGAAGGGAAGGCACGGGTTCGACATCAGACGCACCTGTGTCCCCATCACCACTCCACCGCGCCTCAGCTGCATAACCTTGCATAATCAGTTATTTAAATTTTAAGTTTCCATTTCCTTATCTATAAAACCTGCCTCACAGGGAGATTCATGAGATAATATATCTCAATAGTATGATAATTGCTTAGCCCAGTGGCGGGCGTATGACAAATGTTAATAAATGAGTTGGCTTTTATGTATTTTAAACTTTTAAAAATCCTATTACTTTTACACTTGTACCTTCCTTGATGTTTAACACGATTTCAGTATAAAACACCACAACAACAACCATAACGATGACAAAGCTACAGATAATTTAAACTTAGTGCCAGTTAAAATTTATTTAAATATGAGCACATAAAACCTGGCAGAGTCGATGTATAATTGTAACATATCTAGTTCTGAAATTTCATTACCAAAAAATGACAAATAAAAATATAGCTTATCATGTTCCACTTTTAGATTTGGTCCAGCTGTGATTTTTTTTTTTAATACTTACCCAAGGATTAAATATGTTTATTGATTTTAGTGAAAGGAGAAGGAAGAGAGAGGGAGAGGGTAAACAGTTTACCCTCCTGGGGCAGCACTGCCACCCAAGGAGAACTCATTTCAATTATGATGTTTACATGAAGACAGTGATGAAGACATTGATGAATACAATTGATGAAGACAGTGATGAGGACATGGATGAGGAAGAGAGAAAGAGAGAAAGAGAGAGAGAGAAACATCAATGTGAGAAAGAAACATCCACAGGTTGCTTCCCGTATGCGCCCCAACCAGGGATCAAACAAGCAATGTAGGTATGTGCCCTGGCTGGGAATCGAACCCGCAACTTTTTGGTATATGGGTCGACACTCCAACCCACTGAGCCACACCAACCAGAGCCCAGCTGTGAATTTTAAATTATAATTACAATCAGTTGGGAATAGGAACTTCGATGCTTACTTTATTTCACTGATTCTTCATTCATATTTATTGAGTGCCTACTATGTGCTAGCCAACACACTAGGTGCTGGGGAAATGCAGATGCACAGCTCCCAGGATGTGTCATCAGAAAGTCAGAAACAGCAGGTTCATTCTCTGACAGAGGGACGCACAGTCCAGCTGCCAAACTCCGGGCACACGGCCTGCGGACAGCCACACCCACGCTGAGTCCCTGGAGGTGAGTGCTCCCAGCGGTGGAAGAAGGGGAAGGAAGGGCAAAGGCAGGGCAGGGTCAGAGTTCAAGGCCCTGGACCTGGGGTGTGGTCAGGGGAGCAGGCAGGAGGGCACGGGTGGGCAGGTCGCATGGGCCCTGCAGGTCACACTGAGGATTGTGGATGTCACACTGAGGAGACCCTGCAGGGAGGTGATAGGATCAGCTCTGAAGGTCAACAAGGGCGAGTCAGTGGGTGTGCGTGGCGTGGACTGGCAAGCAGCGGGAAGGTGGGCCGGGGGCCATGGCCGGGCTGCTGCAAGGATGCGGCTGAGACAGGAGCGCTCACCTGCGCTCCCCACCTGGGGCACTGGGAACCTCCCCTCGCACACATGACCGGACGTGCCCACGACCTCCGTGTAAACACAGTTTCCTCCCGGGGCAACACTGTCACCCAGAGAGAAGTCATTTCAGTGACGATGTTTACGTGAGGACAGTGGTGAAGACATTGAGGAATAAGATGCAAACTTTGAATAAGTTGCTAGTGCGTCAGAGGAACGCTGTGCAGAGCACTTGAAACCGTGTGTCTAGACTTCCTGGAGATACGTGTTCACCTTCTTCCCGTTACAGGAACTGCAGGGGGACAAGGGGACTCACTAAGATGCCGACTGCGGGACACACGGGAAGAAAGCCGCTTCCTTCCGATACCTGCTGGATTAAACTCAACCTTTAGAAGGGCTTCTTCCACAGGCTGAGATTTTTGTCAAAACTGCAGCCCTGAACGAGGGAGAGAGAAACACCATCGGGTGCCTTCCACACACGCCCTGACTGGGGCTCAAACCCACGACCCAGGCATGTGCCCAGGCGTTCCTTCCTCGGTGCCATGAAATGCACACTTAGGAGCGCATATGCATCTTCATTACCGGGGAGGAGGAAGGAGGAGCTTAGCCTCGCCTTTTGAAATTCAGCACAGAGTGATCGGCGGTACTTTAAATGTTCTGAATGTTAACACAGTCGTTTTTTATTCACAAGAAAGAAAAAAAAACCACCAACGTGCTTTAAAGAGCAGTAGGTAATTATTCACACATCATCCCACCTACGCTCCGCTTTCCGACGCCTGTAAGTAAACGACGCCTGCTTTCATCTGCCTGATGCCTCCTGAAAGGTCTTCCTTTACGCCCAGATCCATTGGCAGCCCTACCATCAGTTCCCTGTGATGAAAAGGTAATAATTAAAGTGTTCTTCTTCCTTCTTCCACGGCAAGTCATTGGACCTACAGTAAATCAGCCATCAAATTTTCATTCATTATTTCCACGTGAAGGGTTTTGCCAGCTCCAAAAAAAAAAAAAAAAAAAAAGTATACATCTTCATTTGTCAAATTTAAACATACACCCGTTCCCGTGGCTATCCGGGCTCATGGCATTATCCTTTAAAAAAACCAGCAAACTACGGCCAGGTCACACAGCTGCCCACAGTCCAGGTGACCCGGCATCGACCCTCCTTGGAACTTGTAAGTGCACAGTTAGGGTAACAGGAGGCGAGCCCCGTCCCAGTTAACGGCATCGAGCTGTGGTCCCGCGGCCGGCTCCCTGGTGTGGCCAGTGATCAATTTTAATCTGATCACGAATAAAGAAAGTCCGACTCCTGCTTCTGGGTTCATCTTGAAGGAGATGATAGGTTGGTCCGTGGACGGAGAGGTTTAATCTACCTGGCATTCCAGGAGAGAAGGCACCTGCCCCTTCACTCCTCCCCGGTACCCTCCCTGCTCCTGGGTCCCCTGCGGACAGAGGCAACACAATGGTCTCACACGGAAGCAGGGTGCGGGCTGCTTACCGGACGGGGCCTGAAGCGCCCCTTTGACTTTAAAATATTGACTGTGGCCCAGAACAACTCGATGGATCTGAAAAATGTCTGAGGAGAAAACATAGAAAGTGGGAATCACTCTGGCATTTTTAGTTTAGGAGCAACGACTTTGCCTCGGACAACAGAGATTACTCAGTAATGGAACCCGTTTCTCCATGCAAATTTTAATGAGGGAAAATTCTCTTCTCTCTCTCTCTCTCTCTCTCTCTCTCTCTCTCTCTCTCTTCTAGAGAGGGAGGAGGGGAAAGGGAGAGAGGGATAGGAACATTAATGAGAGAGGAAAATCATGGATCGGCCGCCTCCTGCACGCCCCCTACTGGGGACCGAGCCTGTAACCCGGGCCTGTGCCCTGCCTAGAAATCGAACTGTGACCTCCTGGTTCATAGGTTGATGCTCAACCACAGAGCCACGCATGCCATCCAGGCCTTTCTGTCTCTTAAAATGAATATCAATCAGACAGTTAAAACATATATCGATTTTAAAAGACAGTAACATTTTAACCTGTCCAGTGGGCCAGTCCCTTGTTCCACATACACTCATGTTCTTCGGTTTTAATGAGCTGTTCTATGAAGGTAATAAAACTATTCATTTTTTTCCGGGGGTAAGACCATGCTAAATTTAGCGGCACAATGAGAAAGAAACCAGGACTGTGCTGCATTCTTAAATGGTAAAAAAAAAATAAAAAATAAAAAATGGTGAGTGTCCGACTAGTCTAAATGCCGTTGTCCAAGCAGAAGCTGCCCAGAGCCAGGCAGACCAGCAGGAGGCCGAGCCCAGGCTGCCCACATGGACAGCAGGCAGGATGCAGGGACGGAGGCTGGGAGCCAGAGCCGGGGGATAGTTCGAGAACACTCGCCCTTCAGGGGAGCTTTAGAGAACTGAAAACATTTCCGTTAGATATCTGAAAAACACTAGACTCTGATTTTTTTTTTAATTGCTACAACTATGCTACTGTAAATGCCAATGTATATACAGAACTTTGGGCGGTCCAACTGGTGTTAACTGAGGGCAGACTGTGAGTGTGTGCGGTGAGATGTATCACATGTGCACACACATTCACGACTACAGTCCACGAGGAGGATCCACTCTGCCTACTTACCTATCTGTGTGATACGTGTGCATTTTATTTATTTTTTAAAATGTTTTTATTGATTTCAGAGAGAGGAAGGGAGAGGGAGAGAAACATCAATGATGAAAATCACTGATCAACTGCCTCCTGCACACCCCCGACTGGGGATCGAACCCAAACCCAGGCCTGTGCCCTTGACCAGGAATCGAACCGGTGACCTCCTGGTTCCTGGGTTGATGCTCAACCTCTGAGCCAGACCAGCTGGGCATATGTGTGGATTTTAGAAGGATTTGTTAATAATATAGGGTGTCCCAAAATTCACGCAAGATTTGAATTTTTCGTGAGCATTAACAACAACAAAAAAATAAAAGCCTAATTTTACTTGGTTTATTGAATCAGATTCTAATATCTGTTGCCCTTTGATTTCAATCCCTTCAATTTGATAAGCATTACCAAGTACCATTTATGGCCCAGGAGCAGGGACAATGAAGACCAATGAAGACCACGGCTTTGTGTATGCGCCAGCAAAGCCGTGGAGGCCATTGACCCGATGTGCTATTCCATACATAACCCTATACTGGATACTTTATGAATCAATAAAAAATTTACAATTTTTAATTATAAACCTGTGTTTCCTATCAAAATTACTTCTTGCGTGAATTCTGGGACACCCTATAGATGTAGTGTAGTTTTATCAACAAGGAAGACGAGTCCCTGGCCCCTCTCACAGGCAGAACCGCTCCTGGGACCAGCAGGCAGAGCTGCCCCAGGTGGAACGGCCTCTCGTCGTCCCTACTTTTCACATCTCCCACCTTCTTGTGAGACAGAAGAACTAAGGATCCACTGACTGCCACCCTCTGGGTGGTTCAAGGCCGGGCAAATGAGGGATGAGCCAACACGCCAGGCGAAGTGTCAGCCAATCAGCGCTCACCACCCAGCCCCTCATGGCTGACCCCCCTCAGATGGGTCTGTGCCCGGGTTCTGCTGGTCACTCAGGGCAGGAATGTCGCTCCCCGGATCTGGCCACAGTAAAGGGAAGGTGAGGATGAGGCCTGGAGCTACTTCCTATGCTCCCGCGGACACAAGATGGGGTGCAGTGGGGAGGGGAGGGCTGGGAGCATCTGAGAAATGAGGGGACATGAACCTATTACCTCTTTCCTCTTTCAAAATGCATAACAAAACCTGAGTGCGTCTGTTTTGCTTTTTAATGTATTTTTTACTGTTGAGAGTATTACAGATCTCTCCCATTTCCCCCCCTCCCCGCACCTCCCCGTCTTCCCCACCCCATTGCCCGTGTCCATGGGCTTTGCCTATAAGCGTACAGGTTCTTTGGTTTATCTCTTCTCGTCCCCCCAGCCCCACATGGAGGTGTGTCAGTCTGTTCCAGGCCTCCCTGCTGCGGTCGCACTTCGTTTTTCACTGGCTCCTTAATGCGAGTTTCTAACAAACAGAAGCAAACATTCCCAGAGCTTTATTGTCAACATGACTGCGGAGCATTCGTGTCTGATTAGGAAGAGCACGAGGGCTCACTCTCATTTGGGACATAAGGCCCAATATTTAGGGCATTCCCTATGCCCACAGATCTCCCTTAAACCTGCCTGGACGGGGAGTGTGTTAGGAGGAGAGATGGTACTAGGGGACCAACGTCGCCCTGCGCTGCATTCTGGGCCCAGGCTGTGCATGCACCGTGATCCCGTCTCGGGGGAGTTTCCCTTCACGTGATAAAAGGAACAGGAAGCATCTGATCAATAAACAGAAATCAGGCGACACGTCCCCGCTAGGTTGCTGTAACGAGGATTAATCTCCGAAAGGCCGGCGCTTGCCCGATGCCCTGCTTTTCATCCCCTCGCCGTGGGTCTGAGACACCGGCTACCAGCACCAGTGCAGAAACGACCGGTACTTTTCACACACTCTCCACCCCGCTCCAGCGAAGGGTTAATGGTAAAATAAGCCTTCACGGATGGGAGGGATTCTCCCCGTGTGGCTGGGAAACAGCTCAAGTGTTTCTCATTTAAAATTATGAAGATTTAGGAACATTATCTCGGCAGTTAATAGGTGCCTCCCTGCAAGTCTCCGGGTCTGCGAAAATTAAGGAAGGTGGCGTCCTTAATGGGGTTATAAAGCATACATCGTTTACTCGGCAGCAAATGGTATCTTTAATGTCGGCTTTAATCCTGCTTTTATTCTCGCTTTCATGATTACATGACAAATGGCCTCCACAACCCCAGGACCAGTCATGTGAGGGCAAGTTTGCTTCCTCTGCCCCCACCGTCCGGCCAGACCCCGAGCCAGACAAGCCTGTGCTGTATCTCCAGCTTCCTCCCCCACCTGTGAACTGCAAACACCCAGACAATCAGGGCGAGACAAAGCTACGCACTGCTTTTCCATCAAGAGTCTTGTATCTAACTGTGACATTTCCTTATTTTTTTAAAAATGTATTTTTATTGATTTCAGAGAGGAAGGGAGAGGGAGAGAGAGAAACATCAATGGTGAGAGAGAATCATGGGTCAGCTGCCTCCTGCACGCCTCCTACTGGGGATCGTGCACAACCCGGGCATGTGCCTTGACTGGGAATGAACTGCGACCTCCTGGTTCCTAGGTCGATGCTCAACCCCTGAGCAACACTGGCCAGACTCCATTCTTAATTTGTTGTCTGTGAAATTTTAAAGGACAAGCAAGCCCCTGCTTTAGTCTTCCTTCTCTGTCTTCTCTTCTGCCTGGCACACAGTAGGTGTTCAATCAATGGCAGTCCAACGCAGGAGTGGTCCATGCAGCTTTCACTGGTTCATTTTTTCAGTTTTTCTCGGCATCATAAAAGCAAGGCTCCCAGCATATGTGACCTGAACAAGTCATCCTTTCTTTACTATCCAAGGATCTCCATGTAATGTTAAAATAATGAGACTGAAAATTATTCTAAGAAGAAAATTCCTATTCAAAATATTCTCTCTTTGAGATAAGATAGGATGGATTATCCTTCAGAGACCAGGGGGGCAGTACGGGGGCCTTGGATACTTACCTACTGTTCAGTCAATTATTCGTACTAACAATATGGATGGGCTCAAACCAAGATGTGCAAGCACAGCCATGTCATAAATCTAAGAATCACAAATATTAATAACTCTCTCCCCACATATCAGCTCCAATTACCAAGCGCTTAGATAACTGCAGGGACACAGTAAGTGGAGAGCTGGTTCATACAAAAGAGAAAAAACTGCATACCCTGGGTGAGTGGTGTGTACAATACTAGACATAATCACCATCATTTTCCATGTCAGTGTTTAACGCTATGGACAAAAAGAGAGCCTAAAGAATGAGTATTCTGCTGCTGCATTAAAATTCCTCAGTTTGCTAGAGCATAGATTTGTTCTAAAATTAAGGCTATAACCCAGCCAGAATGGCTCAGTGGTTGAGCGCTGACTTATGAACCAGGAGGTCACGGTTCGATTCCCAGTCAAGGCACAGGCCTGGGATTGTGGGCTCGATCCCCAGGGTGTGGCGTGCAGGAGGCAGCCGATCCACGATCCTCTCTCATCACTGATGTTTCTCTCTCTCTCCCCCTCTCCCTTCCTCTCTGAAATCAATACAAATGTATTTTAAAAATAAATAAAATTAAGGGTATAAAAAATTATTCTTTCTGTCTCTCTTGCATTCCTTGCATATGTGACCCAAAGACCCATTCCCACCTATGTAGACGGGGCTTAGGTATGAAGGCCAAGTACACGGTGCTCAGCTAACGGCCCCTCCACCTGCTTCGCCAGAACCACAAGGTGAAGACTCCACAGAAGTCGGTTTTGCAAACTACCCCGCGCGACACTGGCCCCATCCATACGGAGAAAGAATTAATTGCCAATAGCGTACGGACTTCAGGGGAATATATATATTTACCGAAGTTCCAGACAACGAAGGTAGGGGACTGCACCAACCAGCCACCCTGTCATATCTGTAACGACCAGCCGGGGTCTCACGCCGAGTCCAGGGGGACTGGGCTGCCTCACTGTCGCAGGGACACACCGGACAGCGGACATAAGCTCCACTCCGCTCGGCACTGGTGTTGGCAGACCCAGGTTGAAAGGATTTCGATTCCTCACGGGTCCCTAATAGTCAGTGACAGGAAAGCCTGCCTCTTGGCTGTGGCCGACGCCCCGCCCGGGGGCAGAGCGAGGTCCGAGATGCTGAAGCAGAGCAGGGAACACCTAAATATTTGTGGAAGGAATGACGTCACATTCCCCACAGCGCCCAGTCTCTTGCACTTACCAGCACCTCCTCCGTGTTTGCTGAAACAAACCAACGGGAAAAAATGTTTGAAGCGCGAGTCAAAGTTGTAATTATTCTAAAATGTCAATGATACCAACATAACTTGAATGAGGAGACGATGATGAGGCACGGGGAAATGCATGCAAATACCCAGCTACTTCAAGTACTTCAAGACGATTTTCATCTCAATTTAATTTGGGAGTGAACACTCCCAGTGCCTCCTCTCCCACGCGCCGTACACATGTGGTTACTCCAAATGACGGGGAAAACAAGCGGCGACTCCCAGGCAACGCCAAGGCTCTCCCCTATTTCCACGTCAGCCCACAGTCCCTCGACGTGACGGGTCCCTTTCCCAACACCAGCAGCTGACACAAGGCTAACCCGCTGTCAGCCGCAGCTGCTGGACTCGTGCACGCGAGAAGGTCCCAGTCCTAGCATGTCTTCTGTACTAGTTCGGTGGTTGTCAAAAGGAGAGAGGAAGGGAAGGACTCGGAGAGCTCAGGTCTGCTAGGGGTTCTGGGAGCCGCTGTGGACACGCGCCTCAGGGCCACCGGAAGGCCACAGTCGGGTCACCGGGGCACGTGACAGGCAGCTGTCATTGTCGGAAGGCCGTGCGAGGAGGCTGTACATCCCGCCTCCCCACTGTCATCTCATCCTGCCGGTCCCTTACTGAAGTGTGACACAGTCATATTTTTTTAAAAAAATGTTTTTATTGATTTCAGAGAGAGGAAGGGAGAGGGAGATAGGGATAGAAACATCAATGATGAAAGAGAATCACCTATCGGCTGCCTCCTGCACACCCCCGACTGGGGATTGAGCCCACAAGCCGGGTATGTGCGCCCTGAATGGGAATCGAACCTTGACCTCCTGGCTCATGGGTCAATGCTCAACCACTGAGCCACGCCGGCCGGGCGGCACAGCTGTATTTTATCAGCGACTTTCAAGTCAGCAACACTGACACCCTCGCAGAATCCAATCACTCCAGTGACTCTCCTCAGAGAGACCATTTCTGATCATCACATTTAAAGTAGTGTCCCGACCACACATCTCAAAAGGCAAAATGTCTGTACGTTAGCAATCTTTGTCCTCAGTCGATGTATCCAGCCAAGACTAGGAATGGGTGTTAGAAAGGAGGATCTAAACAACACTCTCAAGGATGCAGGTCTTTAAAATCTTCTCATTCACCTGAAAAATGGGGACAATTACACTCTATCCCCCATGGCGCTGAGAATTGAATAAACGAATAGAAACAGGCTACAAAACATTATGTAAAACAAATGTAACTTTCTCACACTTAGTATTTTAGGGTACTTTATCCAACAGTTTCCTCTCCGTTCTCTCTTTCCCATCCCCCCTCTTGCTCTTGCTTGTTTTGTGGGTTGTTTCCTGAGTTCCTTCGAGGATCTGCCTGCCTCCCCCTCGATCCCCCCACTTCGCAGCCTTCCATTCCTGCTCCCTGGCCTCCTCCTGTGGGGCCCGCCTCCCCCTGAGCTCCGCTAACAAGGCCCTGCTCCGCTGCTGCTTTGGGTCCTCTGAGCTCGGCGTTCCGTCAGCTTCAAGCTGTTCCCAGGCAAGTGCTGGCTGAAGCGTTGACTTAGCAAGTCTTTCTTCTCAACGTGTAAATAATTCATCCCAGGTCACGTTTTCGCTGGCAGAAACTCTTCCCGGGAAAGCACAGCCTCTTTCCCTCCGCTGAGAAAGTGCTGTTTGGTGGTAAGAGCGGTGAGCAACTTATGAAAAAAAGATGCGCTCGCTCTCCAGGAGGAAGGATCGGCTCCCAGGCTGGGGCCGCACGGCCGCTGCTGCTCTGTGATGGGAGCGGAGAGTTACAGCGGCTGCGCCTGGTACAGAGCCGGTCCACAGCGGGGACTGTCAATGCCTTCAAGCGATGAGCCCGACCTCCTGAGGACACCCAGACGCCTGTCTCCATGTGTTTTGTGCTCGGTTCTCTAAAAACTTAAAAATAACTGAAGAATTAGAAGGCCTTCGGAAAAGAAAAACACAAAACTGAGTATGCCCAGGCCTCTGAGAGCAGCTCGTTTGTTCCCATTTGGCTGAAGCCACCCCTGATGTGGGTTATGGGGACCCAGAAGGAGGTCCCCATCATCTCGCCTGTCACTGAGCTGCCCCAGTGATGGGACTGGGACCGGGAGTTTGGGGCATGTCCTTGGTCACTCCAAGCCCAAGGAAGTAGCAGATGCCGGCGCCAGAGGGCACGGACTGTCTTCTGACGGGCAAGCCTGCCGCCCAGCACGCCTCGCTCAAGCCGGCTCGGAGCTGTGTATTCCCCTCGTCACCCCCAGCACGGCCTGCCTGCTGCGGGCTCTTCCACAAGCAAGATTCAGAGGGTGAGATGTGATCTTGGGCCTTGCTCCACGTACCCCAGGTCGGGAGGCAACTGGAGTGGTGGTTCCGCAAGCGGCATGTTGCAATCATAAGCGCTTATGTGAAACCAATCTGAGACATGATCTATGTTGACCATGGGCCAGAGAGCAAATGTGTAAAACAATAAATGGACCAAAAACAAACAAACAAATAGAAAAACAAAGGTGCTTCTATGAAATGTTCTACTCAAAACTAAGTCAAAGGAGTTGCATGTATAAAAATATATATGAAATAATCATTTTTCTATATTTTATTCAGAAAAAAGGACATACCACTAAAATGTAAGAAGAATGGAAAACAGAATTTTCTTCAAGCATAGTTTGCAATATTGGATGAATATCTGCTATATGAAGATTAATAAACAGGAATCTCGAGTTGGGAGGGCCCATAGGGGGAGCTCTCGCGCCCTCACATTCACTGTCAGTTACCCCAATGGAAAGAGACTACTCTCCATCTCCAACAGGAAGTTGTTTTTCGACTCCACTACTCCAGCTGGAAGGAGCAGGATCTTCTCTTTGCCTGGCAACCAGTCAGCCAATGAAAAGTCACTACACTTCAAACATCCAGTTTCCTCCAATGGACTCTTTGTTTACAACAGCCACCCCTCTTTGCTCCCCTTTCCTCTATAAAAGACCATTCCTCTCCTTTGTTCTCTGACTTCCACGTGGTTCACCATTAGACCACATGTCCCAAAATGCAATTCCGCGTTGTTCCCAAGTAAACTCCTCGCGCTGGAGAAATATCTGGCTGCCTATTTGTTTGAAAGGTCAACAGCCCTTTAACGTTATGAGAGTGGGGAGGGAAATTTGTGGAGAGATCTTTGTAACACAGTAGAGGAATAAAAAATTCAGAGAAACCGTAACATGGAAAAGATACACAGTAAGAATATTGGAGCATTTTATGGCTAACACAGTTCCAGTTCTTTTAAAAATGATTTTTAAAGACCCCATTGAAATTGAGATTTGAATTATACATAAATATAGCCACAGGGTTGGACTTCTAAAATTCCACACCGCTGCTCAACAGTAACCTAAAAGTAACGCCAAGAGTGCCTAGCATCAGCCCGTGAAGCTCCCTCCGCTGTGAAAATAAGTCATATAACGGGGAGCGGGACGCAAAGAGCCCGCAATGCCTCCCCCCCCAGCGTCGGACGCAGGTTTTCATAAGGAAGCCGCGGTCATCAATCACTACCTCATTACCAGGCCGTCAGCTGGGCTGAGGCTGACTGTGCTCTGGCTGGCTGCCATACGGCACGTTCAATGCAGCATCCTTCAGGCTCGCTCCGAGTTCGGCTGACGTCGCCCATGCCAGACATCAAAGAGGAGCACTGGCGCATCACAGCTTAATAATGAGCGCCACGGGGTCCTGTGTTCCAGAGCCGCCTCCCACCCCAGCAGGATTCTGCTCAAGCAGACCACCGTGCTGGCTCCTGTGAGTTTATTCACAGATAAATGCAGGCACAATAGCCAGTCGTACTTTTACAGACACACAGGCATATAGATATGTCCACTTGCTCCAAAGCTGGGCATAAATGAGATTAACAGAATTTTTTTTTAATTTTTTTGGTTTCAGAGGAAGAGAGAGATTTCAGTGATGAGAGAGAATCATGAATCGGCTGCCTCCTGCACGCCCCACACTGGGGATGGAGCCTGCAACCTGGGCATGTGCCCTGATCGGGAATTGAACTGTGACCTCCTGGTTCATAGGTCAAGGCTCAACCACTGAGCCACACCGACTGGGCTGCACTAAATCTCAACGAGGTTCCCAGGGAAGGGCTGTGGACTCTCTTCCTTGCTCTCAGGCTTGAAACAATGGTTTGCGTCTGGAAGGCAGAGCGTTAGACAGAAATCGCCTGGGTAGGATGTCCTGCTCCAGGGCCCACAGCAGGCCAGGCCCGGGGAAGGGAGGGGCACAGATGTGGGAATGTCGCCCTCTGCCTTAGGTTCGCTCCGCTGTCTCAGCTCAGAACCCTGTCCTGGCTCAGAAGCCTGTCCTGGGAGCCGTGCCTGGCACAGTGAGGCGGGCGAGCTCTGGCAGCGTGGGGACCTGCCCGGACTGCTCATCACCAGGGAGGAGATGCTTCCTCATAGAAGGCCAGGCCTTTGCGCATCAGATCTTTCTTATTGATGAAGGAGCGAAGCAGCTCAGACGGCTCAAGAATTAAGGATGAAGCCCCTCATCCCGTGTAAGGGACAACCCTCCCACCGCGAGATGATGTCCTATGACTCCATACACACGTCAGGAGCTGCGGGCACATAGTCTTCTCCAGAGAACAGCCGCTGGATTATGTGATTCGATGGCTGGTGTATTAAGGCAATGTCTGCCTGCAGTCTACAGAGGAGGCAGAAAGAACAGGCACGCTGGGTGCTGGGAGGTCTCCCCACGGGCGGGTTTTGGGGTGTCGATAAGTTTCACATCATTTAAATTGGTCTCCCCATTTATAACATGAGACTAAGCCTGTCCATCCTCAGGATAGCTGCAGTGATTGAAAACTGATTGGTGTGCATAAACATTCAACAAGTGCTCCCGCCGTCCCCCTTATTGGTAACGCCATTATTGGAAAATAAATGCGTGTATGAAGTTAATAATATTCTATCACCTGCTGTTCTCTACTGCCGTGGCTCAGAACTGAACCAATTCCCGCGTGGCACCCAATGCTAACTGCTGTTTCCGTGCGTGCACGTTTGGTTGTTTCCTCCCTGCTCTTACCTCGTTCTTACCTCTGGTATCAATTCTGGGGAAAGAAGAAATGGCAAGCACTGCACATTTTAAAAAATATGAATCAGAAACGGTCTCATTTCCTGAAGGTTTAGGAAAACAGTCTCCCTTTCTAGTGATCAATAAAGGGATGTGCTCTATCCAATAATTGATGGCCTCAGTGAGGCCCGGCGGCGTCTCAGACGCTCCACGAAGCTGGGCCCTGGGGTGCCCGGGGTGCACGCACGTAATTCCGCGCAATCGGTGGGTAAACGGAGATACGGTTTTCACCTGCAGCACTGGTTCCAACGACCTCGTCATTCATGTGAGAAGCCCACGGGCGGCGTAAGGTGCATCAAACAATATTAGATCCCAAACACATGAGTGCGTCCTAGGCCACGCTTCGCACTCCACCCGCCCGTGAGTTTCTGAGCGACACGGAGGAGGCCCACGGACACGTGAAAGCTGGTTCTCACTCCCCGCATCCCACTGAAACATCGGGGCCCTGAGACTGAAGACCAAGCCACCCAGGTCCCCGGTCATCAGAGAACACAGCTACCCCGTCTGCTCATCAACCTGGCAGCTCGTCAGCGGACTGACCTAGATGAACGAGATCAGGTTAGGGAGTGACTGGCAGGGTGTGAAGACTATACTTTCTGTCATTGTTTATATATATGTATATATTTTAGAGAGGAAGGGAGGGGGAGGGAGGGGTAGAAACACCAGTGATGAGAGAGAATCATAGATGGGCTGCCTCCTGCACTGCACGACCCCCAGGCACGTGCTCTGAACAGGAACTGAACTGGGACCTCCTGGTTCATAGGTCAACACTCAACCACTGAGCCACACCGGCCGGGCCTCTCCTTGGTTTTTAAGAAGAAATTCCCAAGCGGAACAAGGACGCTGCGCCCAGGGGCGTTTCTGCTCACGCGCGTTCCTGTCGGGAGACGGGCTGCGTGTCTAATGCAGGTCCGGGCGCGGCCCCGGGGAGACCTGAGGGAAGTCGGGACAGAGCGGCGTTGGCCACCGCTGCCTTCGCCGTCGGCTCCTGGCCCCTCCTGTGAGGCTCCCCACAGGGACATTTTCCCTGCAGAACAAACGGTCACGTTCACAGACAAGCCACGGAGGCCAATGCAGGCGCATCAGCACGTGCGGCTCACGCCGGGCTGTGCCGCCAGCTCCAGGTCTGAGCTGCTCCCCGAAACGCTCACCACGGAGCTGGGCATCACCCTCCCTCTCCAGCGCCAAGAGGGAGCCTGGGCGGCATCCTGCTGACACTGGGGGCGTGGCTGCGGGCTGGCTCGGGGATGGGACACAAGACACGTGGGGCAGCCTCGTCTGTCCCCAGCCGCCCACTGGGACAACCCAAATGCTCCTTCATCCGGACACACCTAACTGGGCGGGATGTGTGCCCAACACAGGTCCTGACCTCTGCCCTATCCACCCAGGTGCGCCAGCCCATCCGTGGAGGGAATCTGGTCAGGGTGGGTGACACAGAGGGTTAGACTCCTGGGGCATGTCCAATCCGCACATCTGAAGGTGTCGAGGAAAGCAGGGGATGGAGATGAAGCAGAGATACAAACGAGTATCTGGCCACCAGGGGATGAAGAAGGCTACTTCTTGCCCTGACCAGTGTGGCTCAGTGGATAGAGCGTCGACCTGGGAACCGAAGGGTCCCGGGTTCGATTCCGGTCAAGGGCACGTACCTCGGTTGCAGGATCCTTCCTAGCCCGGGCCCTGGTCAGGGCTCGTGCAGGAGGCAACCCATTGATGTGTTTCTCCCTCTCTCATCCACTCTCTCTAACAATCATGGAAAAATATCCTTGGGTGAGGATTAACCAAAAAAAGGCCACTTCTCTGCATGGCGCCTCCTGGTGTTCCTGGAGCTGGAAAGGTCTCATTTCCTGCATTTGCTGTGAACCCCGCTTGGCCTGGCCTGAGTGGGCGCGGGGCTCTGTGGAGACGCCGCTGAGAGCAGCAGCGCAAACACTGACAGTGTTGACAGATCCTCAGTGTCTACAAAAGGGGGAGGATTTGAACGGGAGAATCCCAGGCTCCTCCATCTCTAAGTGCAAGAGGGAATGTGCGGTTTTAGAGAACGACCCCAAGGTCACATTCAACACTCTCCCGGTGGCTTTCCGCCCTCTTCCTCCCCTCGGCGGCCGCGCTCCAGAGCTGCCCAGCTCCGCCGGGTGCACATCAGAGGGGACGCACGACACAGGGCGACGCCCCCCCTGTGGGCCACCTGTCTCCCCAGGAAAACACTGTCAGGTTCCGGGTTGGGATGTGCAGGGCGTGCTCAGGGCCCAGAGAGACGCTGTGCAAAGCTCCGGTGGGAAGTCTCCCTCCCGCTCTCTCCCGCTGGAAGGCTCCTGGACCGCTCTGCGCCATGGATTGTTCAGAGAGACACGTGGACATTCACGTCGCCCCCGTTTCTGCACAAATGACAACAGGTACTGTTTACACCAGCTCCATCCACGTGACCAACCGTCTCAGCGATTTCCCCATCAGCAGGTGAAGACCTCCCTTGCATCCTCATGTCCCAGGGTGCAAGTAGAACGTATTATTCTGTGTTTATTGGCCTGCCTCTCTTGATGGACATGTGGGTTGTTCCCGTTACTTGGCCACAGTGAGCAACCCTGCTGTTCACAGGCCAGCAGACACACGCCTGCACGCGTGTAACAGTTTCCCACAAGCGGGACAATGCTCTCACACACGCACGGCACCGGCGCCCGTTCCCGCAGGCCCCATCGACCGTCGGCCCGTCTGATGGACAAAACGGTACCGCGGGCGAGCGTTAACTTGCCTCTCTTCTAGGAGGAACAGGGTTAGCATGTTTCAGCGGCTTCAGGGTCGTGTTTACTTCCTTTTCTGTGGCATGTGCTCCTCTCCCTCGGGGCAGGATGTGGACCGTGGATCCAAGTGTAGGGCCCAGGTCTCCCAGTTGCATCAATACCAACGAAGGGAACCACACCCAGGTACGTGCCCTGGACAGGGAGCCAAACACGAGACCCTTCGGAGGGCGGGCTGATGCCCTAACCACGAGCAGCACCAGCCAGGGCTGGGCCATCGCTTTTCATCCTCAGAGCGAGGACCCTGCACTGGGGACCGGGGAGGGTGTGACTTGCCCAGGGTGGCCGACTCGTCTTCAGGACAGAGAGAGACCCGAAACCGGCACCCTCTCCTTCCTCTGAATTCTTACTAGGTTCCTCCTAAGGGTGCCTGGATCTCCGTTTTGCTTTACACATGTTACACCTACATAATTAGGAAGGAGAACATATCTCGGCACGCCCTTTGATGTTAGGATGTTAGGCTATATTAATATTTGACAACTTAGCCAGGAGCTCTGGGAAAACTCCTCAGTCTAGGAGGCTTGCGTTTTCCGGTGTTTGCCGACATGGCCCGTTTAAGGGGGGAGCGGTGTTTAGTCTTTAACTAATTGGCACTGTAATTACTCAGCCCGGGGACGTCCATGTGGGGACGGTGCTCAGGCAGAGGGGCCCTCAGGACGAGCAGGCCACTTCCCCTCCAAAGCGGGCTTATCGGAGAGCAAGGGAAAGGCGAGGGAGTCGGTCCTCACCGGAAGGTCAGCCAGCGCCGGCCAAACGGAAGAGGCCAGAGATCCTTCCTGTAAACGCGGCTGAATCGCCCTCAGGCGTCTTGCTCTGGTGATGATGTCGGCACAAGGACACGTGACTTAACCCTGTTTCTTTGTCTACTCTGAATGTTTCTGTGGCTGAAAACAGCAATGTGTCTCAATCCCATCGCAGTGCGGTTAACTGCGCGTTTCTCTTTGGTAATAAAAGGGTGGGCTTCGGATCTTTGGACATTTCGGTGGAGTCAAAACTTTGAAAATATAAGACCATCGCATTGGAGCGGTCTCCGTGCCAGACAAGTACCCCCGGCTTTCATTTAAACGGTAGTGAAGACTCAGTAGATCATTCCAGTGATGAGGAAAGAATGAGGAAAAGCCCCTATGTCTAGGCCATGGCCACGCCCAGAGGAGAGAAAGCGAGGGACAGGGTGGAGGGTGGGGGACTGTGACAGGCAGAGACCCGTGATCCCGAGAGGAGGAGAATGAGCATCATCCTCGGTGTTATTATTACTAACGCGTCCTGCACGACCCCCCCCCCACCCCGCCCCCTAGCATCTCTCCCAGCTCAGCCAGCGGGACCCTCCCTGCCCCCCACTCAGGACAGACCCCCTGGAGTGCACCTCACAGCCCCTTTATCACGCACATCGCCTCTCACAATGCTTCGCTGTGGGGTCTGTGATGTCGTCACTATCTGACCCGCCCCCCCCCCCCCGCCCCCCGGAGGTCCAGAGCAGGCTGGGTCGCAAACCGAAGGTTGAGGAGAAGATGAGCACGATCACCACGAGGACCATTTCCTCATGAGCTTGTCATCTCCTCAGTCTCTGAGCAACACGCTCCGTAAGGATGTAGCTTCTGCTCAGTCCTCAGGCTGCCGTCGTCCCAAGGGACACCGATGCAGCTTCTCGCCCACTGAGAATTACGGATGCAGTGACAGAGCTCCATAACAGCTTTTAAAAGCACATTTCTTTCATCGAGTGTCGCTAGCTTGTGGTGGATGGTTATTATTTTTTAAATCCAGGTGATCTGAAGCGTAGGCTCCAGCGTTTCCACACCCAACTTCGCAAAGATGCCTTTCGGGATGAGCCACATGGACGCTGCGTCTCGCACAACACGGGGAGGCTCAGCGCGTGCCGCTCCCACTGTGCCCTTCATGTTCACATTGTTCTCCGTTAGGCTCAACCCGCTCTGACTCAGTATCTGGTTACTAATAACTTGAAAGAACTGTAAGTCTTACATCATTTTTTAATTGATTTCAGAGAGGAAGGAAGAGGAAGAGAGAGGTAGAAACATCAGTGATGAGAAAGAATCTGGGATCGGCTGCCTCCTGCACCCCCTACACTGGGGATGGAGCCCGCAACCCGGGCCTGTGCCCTGATCGGGAGTTGAACCCTGACCTCCTGGTTCATGGGTCAACACTCAACCAGTGTAGCTGAGCTACACTGCCAGGCTTTTAAGTCTTTCTTCCTGAAAATAATCACTTAGCATGTGTGAAACATAAGGCAGCTACATTTATAGGACAAGCATGATTTTTCCCTGTGCAAGAATGAATGATTCAAGGTGCATGCACACAAGAGCTCCATGCAGAACTCAGACCGTTTCCATCCTTGCATTCTACTATTCATCCTATAACTAAACATTGTTCAATCATAAAATGATAGATCATGCAAATGTCTGGCCATAACAGGGCGGTGAAAACCCTCCACTCTGAGTATCTGATGAGCGTCTGAGGAAGACCTCAGGACGTCAAGCCTGGTCTGTTTGGGGACTGTTGTCTTAAGCGCCCACAATGTATTCATCTTCAGCCGTAAAACATATGCGCAACTTGAACAGTCGTGGATGATGCGAAATGTGAACATGGAGGGGCTGTCACACCCCATTAAGTGTCACCCTCATTGACGCCGAGGGTGATGGATGCCAGGACCCCAACCGAGGCGACTGCACGAAGCGGTGAAGTGATTTGTATTCCGAGGGGCAGGAAGCCCCGTGACAAAGTGTACTTGAGCGAAAATGCCGGCGCGTGACACCTCCTTTGCAAGTAATGTGTTTTCATTCCTCACATGTTGATCTCATTTATTTTATTCGGGCGCACACACTTACATCCGCAAGATACCAGGAGCCTCCAGTACCTGGGAACCCATAAATCACTCCTCGCAGATGCGCTCCCTGCCGCGGGCCGCCGCTCGTTAATCAACCGCTATCAGGCCCCATCAAGGCCTCACCGTAAACGGGGAGGCGCCTCCCTCTGAGATCAGACGTTCATTCACTGCTGAGTCCCCGGCCCCACACAACTCGCTTCTCGGGTTTTCAAACGTGACACCTCCTACGGCGGCGTGGACTTGACAGCAAAACCTTTCAATGGACGCGGTATATTTTTTGAATTCCACATTGCTCTAGCCTGAGCTAAATCAAGCTGGATACCTAAGCATGGCTAATGCATGCAGTCATGACATCCATGTGACATGAGATCCATGACAATAATACATGTGCGGGGTAAGCTGTGTTCCTACCAACATATTTAACTCACCACATTTCTAGAACACAGAAGCAGAAACATACTTTTCATAATTTTAGCTGAAGCCATTTCCTTTCTTTCAGAAGACAATGCAGGGCAATTTGTCTGTCTACCGTGATTTTTTAAGCCCACAGAAAGAAATGGGGACACATTTAGAGACAAATGTGAAATCATTACCCTTTTTTTCCTCTTCTCTAAGGAAATGGATGAGAGAAAATGGACCAACTTGTAAAACAAGATAGATGATCGTATGGATCCTGAGCCACCAGAGACGCCCCATAACATTCTTAGGACCGAAAGCAAATCCATCGGATGTAAACGGCATCTTTTACCGCCTTAGAATCGCCCGGCGATACCGGTAAACACCTGCAGCGGCCAACACCGAATCCCAGCACCCACTGACCAGTCTCTCGTCAAAAACACTAGTGTGACGCCATCGTTTCAGAATCTCATCTCACAAGGAATTCCTGCACCGGAGAGCACCATGCCATTAAGCAGAAGGAAAATGCTTATGCAGGTTCATCATTAGTGAGTCTGTAGGGGTGAGTCATAGACCCTCTTCCACGAAGGCGTGGCTCGAAAAGCTGTCCCTCCTTACCCGGCCCCTCCCCCAGCACATTTATAGCAAAAACGATGTGAGTTTGGGCAGCACCACTTGCCCGTGGACACCTGAGGATCCCCGGTGACTGAGGAAAGCCGTGGGAAAAGTATGTCACCGATTTCACTGGTGGCATCACGTGTCTCAGCGAACCCGACCGAGGAGCACCGTGACCCTCCTGAGGGAGCACCAGGGACTGGGGCCGCACCCTGATGACATCAGCCCGAAATTCCATGCCTCTCGGCATCTGGGATAAACCCGAACTCCAGGACCCTTCACCTCCCGTGTGACCTGCCGCCCCTTATCACTCCCGACCCTCAACCATCGGCAAGCATCTCAGGGCCACCCCACACCGTGTCAGCCCCGGATCTCAACTTCATCCTGGTTCCTACACGTGTCCGTGTCATGGGACCCACCTTCCCGCCCATCACGGCCTCGGTTCGCCTCCTCTAACGGAGCCCGCCCGCGAGGGGAAGGCCCGGCCCTCCAGCCGGTCACTGTACCTTCTCCGTCCGCCCCCTGCGCTTGAGCAGCGACGGTCCACTCCCTCACAGCTGACCACAGCTGACGCGCTGCTCCGGCCAGAGAGCGCCTAATGAGCATTAACCTGCAGTGACCAGCACAGCGCCTGGACCAACAATCGTTGCTAAAAATACTACAAGTAATTGAATAAAATGATGGAAATGGGTAAAAGTGACTTTAGCAGTCAGCCTTCCAATTTCTTAGATGGACCCAGGTATTTCCCTGTCCTTACATTTCATGAGGTCATTCCCCCCACCCCCCTCCCCCCCACACACACTTTTCTCTATCAGTCCTATCTCTTCTCCTTCACCCCCACAGTGACCCACAGCATGGCGCTAAAAGCTGTGCGGGGTGACGTGGACCTTTTTCCCAGTCAGTCTGTTGATAACATCAATGACATATCCCATTAGAAAGACGTCTGTCAGGTAGCTAACGGGGACTATTGGAGGCTCACTGGAGTGCGGAGCCTGGACCCTCTAGGTAGACCGGGCAGCGCACATCACGGTCACGGGACTCCTTGGTCCGGGCGGGGGTTCAGGGGGTGAGGGTCTGCGCGGGCCAAGCTCGACAGCCGCCTGCTTCGGCAAAGGGCCACCGCTGTCTCCTCGCCCAGCCTCTGTGGTCTCCGGAGTGTCTGACATTTGAAAACACCCGTTGCTTTTATTTCAGGGGCAATTCAGGACAGGACTGAAGGATCGGCTTGCATCCGCCTGACATTTTCAGACGGAAGTCTCACTGGACTCATTATAAGAATACGAATTTCCATGTCTTGATTTGTGTGACTACTCGGGTACTTTTCTAGTTTCCTTTCCGAAGGCTGACTAGAACGAGGACACGTATTTGTAGGTGTGACTTTTCCTTCTTGGGCCTACTTTCTGGGCATGAACTTGAGCTTGGTATCGAATTCGGTGGTAACTGGTTAAGCCTGTTGCATCACTGTATCCCTGAGCACCTTCCCTGCTGCATTAGCACAGCTGTGAGCAAGACACAGGGCAGACAACACGGGGCACCGCTGTCTGTCGGTCCCCGCTGACCGGACGTTCTGGAGAGGATTAAAATTTCTATTTTCACATGAAATTTCCAAACGCGGACACAGGCAGTCCTGCCCACGAGTTGCCTCCCGCTGTGACTTTGGAAGTTGTCCATATTCTATCGCGGCAAATGCCCGTTGAGCCCAAATCATTTCTTTGCCAGTGTTGGGGCTCCTGCCAAAGCAGTGACATCACCACCTGTGGCCACCTACTGAGGAAACAGCCGGCTTCAGTGTTCACCCGCTGCATGGCAGTGGCCAGCACCCATCCTGCTGTGGCCACAGGCACACCCGATCCAAGATGGCTTCCTAACGAAGCCACAAGGGTGTCAGAAAAGTCCGTCCACACGGCATTTTTCTCTTCCTAGTGGGACCGGGAAGCTGGTGCGATAACCTCAATGATACATCCCAATTAGAAACCTATGTATCGTGTGGCCAATGGGGACTGCTGACGGCTCGCTGCGTCCTAAATTCTTCTCAGATTGTCCGTGTACATCACCATTCTCCAGGTTGTCTAACTACAAAAACTGGCTCAGTACAATGATCCCCGAATAACTGTTACAACACACACAGTGATGCTTTCGAGTTTCACACGAAAACTTAGAAACGTTTAAGGCGGGCTAATTATTGAAATATACCTATAGGACCACACCTAAGAAATTACTTAGCTGCTTGCTCCTGCTCCTAAGATTCTATTCATTTTATCCTACAGAGAGAGCCTGTAGTTTGCATCAAATAAACCACAAGGATAAGACTCAGAAAACATCTTGGCTGGTTATCCCAGAATCCAATTCCTGTTAATGCTCTATTAAGCATTTCAATTAGTTATGTTTACTTTTAGTTTTATAAATTAATCTCCTCTACATATCTAAATATATATTTCCTAATGAGCTTTAATATTCAAGGAGATAAATGTGAGAAAAATGTTTTCAAACCAATTATAGGAATAATCTTATGTAACTTGCAAATGCTGAAAGAAATATATCCTTCAATAATGCTGATGCTGGGGTAATATAGCTGAACGTGGCTGAAAATAATCATTAGGGCTGTTTTGATAATGTTAGGTTTTATCCTATGTACATAGAGGGTAATACACCATTAACGACCCGAAGCGATAGGAATTTAGAAGTAAAAGACCGTGTAATGGTAATAGCTATTTATTAAGTGGTCACTTATTTCCTGATGTTCTCATTAAGATGTGTGATTTTAAACCAGAAGGAAAAAGACCGAAGCATTTAGACTAAATATAGATTATTTTACTCGGCCTTTGCCCAAGTTCGAGCTCTAATCATTTCTTCCCTGCTTATTCTCCACAAGTCCGGTGTCATTACTGAGATTCATCTTCCATCCAGAGAGACTATGGTGCCTAAAACCTTCCCTTCGGTTCTCAGATGCACTCCATTGACAGCCTGCGTTCCCTGGCACGGTAAGCAGGCCCTCTGCGATCGGCTTGTTGCCTAACTCTCCATCCAGCCCCAAGACCGGCAATCCAGATATCCATCACCCCAGGAACCCTACACTTAGGCTGTGCCATGCTGGTTCCCCGGAATCCTGCTCCCTGGCGTCCTCCACCAGGAATCACCCCTCCCCTGCAACTCCCCCTTTCCACTGACTCCTCATTATCCTTTCGACTCAAACTCCCTCTGGTGAGTTGCCAGAACTCCCTTTCCCCACCCCAGTAAACACCCTGACCGCGAATTCACCAGGTCATGGGTAACCTTGGGCATCCCCGACGTGCCCCGCGGAACTCGGGACCCCTCAGTGGCCACACGCACGGCCCCGCTGTGTGGTCCTCACGCAGCCTGCGCCCAGTGAGGTCCCTCGTGTGGCTGCCTGTCAGCAGCGTGTTCCCTCGGTTGCCGGGGGCAGTCGTCCATGGAGCGACGCCGCCGGAATTTGTCACCCATGCACCTGCTGATGGCCGTGTGTGGTTTTCTGTTGGTTTGTTTCCAGTTTGGGGCCGAATGCACTTTCCGGTGGGGTTCTTTGTGGACAGGTTTTGGTTTCTCTCGGATAACTGTCAGGGGATGGCCTCCGTGCCTCAGGGCAGGAGGAAGTCAGTGCATGAAACCTGGCTGCCTGTTTTCCAAAGCAGGGCGCGCACTCCGACCAGCGAGTACTGCACGCCGGGCGCCTCCCCCCCTTGCCAACCCCGGGCATCCGTGGTCTGTTTAACGCTAGTCATTCCAACAGGCGGACAGGGTTTCCCTTCGTGGTTCTCATTTGCATTTCTCTAATGACTGATGATGCCGACCGTCCTGCCATGCGCTCACTGGCTATTCCTGTGTACTCATTTATTGGTTCAAACTTTTCAAACCGGGCTGTTTATCTTCGATACTGTAAAGAATTCCTTGCATATTCTGAAAACAGACACATACCTTTGTCAGGTATACACACACAGAGTGGGGGCAGAAGTCAGTCTACAGCTGTGAGTACAGGAACCGCAGGATTCGTTCGGGCAGGGTTAACTACTGTATTATTTTCCCGAAGAACAACCGTAAACCTGCTTTCGCCCCCTGTAGATTGTGACTACTGTCTCCCAATCCTGCCATTTCATTTGAGGAGTTTTCATTTTGACCGAGGACAGCTTACCTGTCAAACCTTAACTTTATTTCATTTCTTTCTTTTCCTATGTAAAATGATTTTTTATTAACCTAATCATCACAGATATTTCTTGTAAAAAAAATCCTTAATCTGATGAGATTATACTAACAACCACTGTGCCTGGGCACAGGGCACTGCACCGAATGAACTTAGTCACCAGAGTGACCCCCTGAAAGGCAAATTATCGTCTCCTTAACAGACAAGAAAACCCAACAGCGCGTGGGTAAATCGCATCCAGGCACACAGCTAGTCAGACACACTGTGGGATTACACCCAGGTCTGTCCAACCCAGAGCTTCCAGCTCCTAACTTCACCGTTTCCATGATTTTACATGCAAGGGATGGTTAGGCTGGGAATTTTTAAGATCACTGGGAATTAGAAAGATCTGGAAAGTTTTTAAAACATATATATTTTTAGTGATTTCAGAGAGGAAGGAAGAGGGGGAAAGAGAGAGAAACATCAATGATGAGAGAGACTCACGGACCGACTGCCTCCTGCACGCCCCCTACTGGAGACCAAGCCCACAATCCGGGCATGTGCCCCGAATGGGAATCAAACTGTGACCTCCTGGTTCATAGGTCAAGGCTCAGCCACCGAGCCATGCCAACTGGGCAAGATCTAGAAGGTTTATTTCCTGTACAGAACACTTGCAGAATGACTATATAGTTCCGATATAATTAGGAGATTTGGAGAAAGATTCCAGTGATCATTTGACACTTCAGAACACAGTGTGTGCTTTGGCGGGCGGGTGGGTGGGATCAGCTGCACATAGCCAGCGATGGCCATTCTCTGGTTATCTGTTTCTCTGGATAATTATAGTTTAGAAAGATCAATCCATAATGAGAAGTATTTTCCACACCATGTCGATGGAACTGTTGTTCCTCAACATATGGCTAATTAAGTCGCTGGCAGAAGTCAGAACTTTTCTCCTAAACTATCGCCTACAGCCTTAGCTCAAAATGAATCCCCTCATCCCTCAAATGAGCAAATACGGCTTCTCTCCACTTGCCGTTTTTCCCATCATGCCATGCTTCGGAGCCGACCTAGACTGTGTGAAGTGGACCACAGGCACATGGGGGAAGACCTGGGGCTGCGAACGAACGCCAAGCCAGGCTGCCCTTCACGGAATTCCTCACGCGCGGATTTTGTTCATGAGTCTCTTTTGTCTTATTCGCCTCCATTTCTCCTATTCCCGGCGCATCATCCATAATGTTGTATGTTCATCTGGTGATCCGATTTTCACAGGAGCCCAGACTACAAAGCTACAGCAACATAACATGATATGCTCAGAGATGAATTCACCTTCAATTTTCAATGTATAAAATGCCTGCCTTTCCCCTCACAGTAACAGCCTCAAACAGCAGGAGGCTGCTTCTATCACTGTGCTTCGGCGGAATGCAGGCTGTTGCTAAGGACTCCAAATTGCTAAAATGCTACTGTTCCGAGATTTCTGCAAATGATATGTTTGTCATAATAATTTACTAACGGGGTTATTCAATGACCTGATAGAATTAACTCCTTTTCAAAGCAATTAATTACAACCTGAGTATAACTCATAGCTGGAGGAACTGGCTCAAACCAGCTTTGTGTTGGTTTGACTTTTATATGCTTAAAGGGGTAATAATTTTGCAGGGCTCCTAGGATATCCATTTAACAAATAGTCACTGGCATCCCTGTGAGAAGTTCAAGAGATATTACTGTTGTTTTAATTACAAATAAGCAGTAAAGCCAACACTCAGGAAAGGAATCATACTTCTTCTTCCCTCTGCTCCACAAAATGCATTATTTCATTCATTTTTCTTCCACCATTGATGTTTCTCTCTCTCTTCCTCTGTCTCTAAAATCAATTTAAAAACCACCTCCTGGGATGAAGAGTTTTTTAAAAAATAAGAAAAAAATCACAGACTCTAATCACTATCTACAATGTTTTTCTTATTCAGTATTTAGCTGCATACATCTCTCATTCATGTCTCCCTAATCCTTTGTCAATGGTCTTTAATTTTACTACATAACAAACATCTTGTCTTTTATATTGAAATGATACACACACACACACACACCCACACACACACACACTAGAGGCCTAGTGCACAAAAATTTGTGCACTGGCGGGTGGGGGGGGGGGTGTCCCTCAGCCTGACCTGTGCCCTCTCACAGTCTGGGACCCCTCGGGAGATAACCACCTGCTGACTTAGGCCCGCTCCCCAGGTCACAGATGGCAGGCCCGGATCCCGCCCCGGGGCGCAGGATTGCGCTGCCCCACCCCGCCTGCAGTATGCAAATTTAATGGCCATCTTTGTTGGGTTAATTTGCATACTCTTCTGATTGGCTGATGGGTGTAGTGAAGGTATGGTCAATTAGCATCTTTGTTATATATATATATATATATATATATATATATATATATACATAATGATTTAAGGATATGGTTCAGAACAATGCTGTTTACTTCCCTGAGCACAGGCAGAAAGATGAACTATGGTGTGAAGGGCTCTCTCCTAGCTCCTGGCTGAATTAATACGTCCCAACTGTTACAATTCATGCGGAAGACTTGGGAGAGGAAGAGGGAGAACAATAAATTAGAAGCAAAAGTTACAAAGATTTTACGGATCAAGTCCTAGCCTAGAAGCAGAAAAGGTTTTTGTTGTGTGTCCATGTTGTTGTTTTTTAACTGATCAGAAATTGATGAGAACATATAAAACTAAGCATTAATCACAATTTCTAAGACACACCTTAGAACTGCCAATCACTATATAGAAAACCAATTTCAGTGCTTGATTCATTCCTTCTGTGTTTTTAATTCATAGGTGTGTTTTTGTTTTTCTTTAATTGTGATATCAAGTATGTGCTTAGTGACTGAGGATTAAAAAGATAAAACATTACACCTGAGAAAATCAACAAAAATCACAGGTCTGCCTATGTTAGCTATGTCTTCAAATATTCACATAGGCATGGCATCATGAAGGAACACAGTTTTGGATACACCTTTCAGAGAAGTACCGAATTACTGAGAGAAAGCAGAGTGATTCTGGGCAACAGAGACAACCCTCAGAGGGACCAGGGTTACTGACTGACCTGGTTAGCACTGCCTCCGACTCTAATCAAACTATTTAGGAAGCAGTATCAGCTCAGTGAACCTGAAATCCAACATGGGGATTTAGAGGTCTTCACGGTGGATTTACCTGTACATCTTCATGATATGGGCTCAAAGAATCAGGTCCATTAATTTAGGTGCTTTCAAAGAGACACAACACAGCCAAGCCTGGCCGATGTGGCTCAGTGGTTGAGCATCAACCTACAAACCAGGAGGTCACTGTTTGATTCCTGGTCTGAGCACATGCCCTGGCTTGTGGGCTCGATCCCCAGTAGGGGGTGTGCAGGAGGCAGCTGATCAGTGATTCTCTCTCATCACTGATGTTTTTCTCTCTCTCTCCCCCTCTCCCTTCCTCTCTGAAATCAATAAAAATATATTAATAAGTAAATAAATAAATAGAGACAGCCGATATTTCCTTAGATTCTCTCTTTCTTCCCCCTTCCTGTGCCTCTAAAGGTGACCAGTCCCCCTCACCTGACTCTACTGATGAAGATGTAGGCTCTAGAGATATGCTGATAAGATCAAAAAGAATTGCCCTCCATCAAGCCTGTCTGCTTGGGGGCCGTGCTGGGGCTCATTAGTGATGATTTAATGAACTCTCAGCTGGAATTCTATTTCTCTCCGTTCTGATGTCTTGGAAGCCATCTCACAATTACACCCAAGTACTTCCAAGTGACACTAGATTAGACAATATTACACATTTTTTAAAAGTAGATTGGCAAAATATTCGTACCCTCCTGTTTCCCCCCTTGGTTAACGTTAAGTCAGGTTTATTATTTTAAAATGATATTCGGAATTGTGCACAATCCCTAAACAGCCTTAGTTTCTCTCTGTAGATAGAGGTAAAAAGGATAGCCTAAAGTCCTTATTCCGCCTTCTTCTTAGCAAGTACACTGCATAGCTGGTTGTGTACGATTTAGAAACTCCTGATGAAGAAGCTAATTAAGAACAACATTCACAGGGAAGAATGATGGCTCCAAGAAGACACCAGAGATTTAAAGAAAGGCCACACTGTGGCACATTTAATACCATAATCTCTCAATGGGCTTTCCTAATTGTAATTATCTCTTCTTCAGCTGTTATACTATTTGGGAATCATCTTAGTTTAAAAATATTCTTTTCTGATGGTAACCAAAGAAAGCCAATTGGTGTCCACAATGAGAAAAGTGAGACTACTGGTTAGTGACGGCTCATTCTTGCGCATTCAGGATCCTTAAGCGGGACGCCTCGATTAGCCAGCCGTCACCAGAGAACTCGCTGGCTTTGAGTCAGTGTCTCCAACAGTTTTTATGTGGAAGTATGGATAGTTGCATTTGTCATGTTTCCTACCTTCTCCACAAAATTCACTTTGCATGTTTTCATTGCTGTTTACTAGTTTTCTTCATCTTAGTCTTTTTACCCATAAAATAGAGTTAATAATAGCCACCTCAAGGGTCATCTTAGGAGTTAATCATAGAACTTAAATTAAAATGGAGCAGAAAATGGGCCATGAGAAAAGATAAAGAAAATGAGCTCCGCTAAAGCAGAGATGAAGGGGTCAACCCTTCATTCTTGAAATTAAAATCCAGCTAAAAGCTGAACTCATCTCTGTTTCTCTGTTTAATTTTAGCAGAGTCTGGAACCGTGCAGCCATTCCGTGTTTACTTAATTCATTCCGCAGCCATTGACAGGCGTATGGGGAAAAGGCTTTAGTATCTCAGGGTCTTTACAACACACAGTGGTGGCTTTCACACGCTGACTATTAAGATACATTCAAAAATACGTTTTTCATATTATGCAGCATGCGTGTGTGAGCGCACACACCCCAAACCAACACACACACACGACTGAAAAACACTCTTCACAAAGCAGCTCCTACCCCAGCCTGTGTCACACACTTTGACTTTTTTTTATCCTTTTGTGTTCATTTTTGTAAAATAAAATAAAATAAAAAATGGTGGCTGCAGTTCATTATCCTGACTGCAATACCAACCCAAGAGAACCATCCAGGCCTGTGAAAAGCCGTTTTCCGCCGGATGTTCTCACTCTATTTCTGAGCACGGACACGATCGGACTCTGCTGGGGCTGTCATTGCAATAAAAGTACCAAATTTCAGAGTCTTTAAAAAAAATCCCAATTGTCTCCAAACAACAGAATCTATTTTGAATAAGACACAGAGTTTCCGCTCACTTATCTTTTTTCCTCTTGGAAAAAATGAAATCTCGCCGGGGCACAGAGAGAAAACCCTTTAAGTCCCATCATGATTTATACACTATGAGATCATTTCTTTCGCCTCAGTTACAAAACAAAAAGAAGAAGAAGAAGAAGAAGAAGAAGAAGAAGAAGAACAACAACAACAACAACAACAACAACCACCTAAAAGTGATCAACTTTTCAGCAGCAGTGACACACAATATTGAAGTCAGAATACTGAGAGCACACGCCTGTTGAGGTAGCGGATTTGTTAAGCTAAACTAATAATCCTATGTAATAGCAGAGTCCTCGTTCTCTTACACTAACACAGAATGACAGTGATTATAAACATGAGAGGTCTACAATGTGGTCTTTCCAACTACTGAGAGACACAACAGTCCATTTTCATTACGTGATCTGCCTCCCCAACACACAAGCGCTAAGCTCAAGTAGCTCCTTTGCTGTTATTGAGCGCGTCACCGATCTCTCAGTAAGAAACTCGTGTGTCGATAGCAAGGCTGACGCAGAGCTATGGCGGAGACCTTCCCTTCTGCTCTACTTGTCTACCAGCCCCTCTTCCTACAGCAATAGGAGTTTAATGGGGGCTGTGTCCACTCCGCTAGAGGCTGCATTTCCCAACACCCTTGGCTGTGAGGCATGTTTAAAGGACCAGGTTGTAGACAGTGAGATAAAAACGGAAGTGACCTATGCAATGTCTGGGTAAGGAACTTAAAAAGAAAGGGGCTCCCTCCCCTATGTCCCATTCTGTTAGCAGAATGTGGCCAAAGTGACCGCCTACGGGCCAAAATTAAAAATCAGGCACTGCCCAGCTGGCGTGGCTCAGTGGTTGAGCATCGATCTATGAACCAGTTGGTCACAGTTCAATTCCCGGTCAAGAGCACATGCCCGGGTTGGGGGCTTGATCCCCAATAGCAGGTGTGCAAGAGGCAGCCCCTCCATGATTCTCTCTCATCAATGTTTCTGTCTCTCTCTCCCTCTCTCTCTCTCTGAAAGCAATAAAAAAAATATATTTTTTTTAAAAAATCAGGCACTGAGGATGGTTCACAGGATTAGATGACAGAGAACTAAATGTGTATTTTGTTCAAGCCACTTCCTTAACGTGGCCACACCTGTGTCCTAAATAATACACAATGCCCTTTGCAAAGCGGACGTCCCGAAAGGCGTGGGGGAAGGGAGAGGAAGCCGTGCATGAGGTTCATCACAGCAGAAGCAAGATTGACGCGCAAGGGCAGGAAGGACGTGAGGCTGTCCAGGGGCGGGCAGTGGCGTGGTCCCAGAAAGGTCATGTGCTCCCACCTCTGCCGTGACGCGTGTCACAGAAACAATTCCTGGCGGAGGCGGCGCCCTGTCTTCCACACACAGACGCTTTCTCTTCTTTTTTTTGACGAGATGGGACTTTCTTGTATATATCCATATCAAATACTGAACTAGAACATGCGTGCATTCCACTCATCACCACACCAAATGTCAAAAGAGTCAGCTCCCAGCAGGAAAACGAGCAGCGGCATCCGTGGGAAAGGGCTCCGCAGGTTCGGCGCTGCGTTCGCCCCGCGGGGCCGTCAAATGGAGCATCGTCCGCGGATGTCCCACGGTCCAATCACAGACGTAAGCGGGCGTCATGCGATGAAATGAAAGGGGGGAAACGGAACCACTATTGATTCTTCCGAGTAGAAGATAACGCTACGGCCGAAACCCTCGGAGCCACGGACCGTCCCAGGATCCCGAATGTGCGCTGGAGTCTGCTTCTTGTGCCGCTGAGGTGGAGCTACTTCCACGCGCTGGGTGTTTGCTGGGCCCCTGTCTCTTCGGTACAGAGATGCTCTGAAGATAACATCCATGGAGAAACCAAAACTGCCCTGCCCCGCACAGCTCCACGAATGGAAAACATATCTCCAACACAGGGCCGCGGGAGGAAGCCACAACGGTGAGTTTCCAATAACTGCCTGAAAACATCACCCGTATTGCAGACCTACTGCCTGGCGAACGTCTCCATTAGTTACTAACCGAGCATTTCTGAACGGGTGCTTGTGGGAGTAACAGCAATTACTGGCCTCATGCTGCAGATATCAGCAGAACACACCTGATGGAGACTTGTCTTATTTATGTGAAATCCTCCACTCAACCGTCAGGTTGAAAAGTAAAACCACAGTCCCTCTAAAGCAGTGGTTCTCCACCTTCTGGCCCTTTAAATACAGTTCCTCATGTGGTGGCCCAACCATAAAATTATTTTCGTTGCTACTTCATAACTGTCATGTAGCTACTGTTATGAATCATCATGTAAAGATCTGATAGGCAGTATGGTCATAGGCGACCCCTGTGAGAGGGTCGTTCCACCGCCAAAGGGGTCGCGACCCACAGGTTGAGAACCGCTGCACTAAAGCCTCTAAACAGGGTACGCGGGGAAAGTGAAGACCTGGCCTCCCTCCAGCTCCTGATCTCTGGGGTGGCTACTGCATTCACATGCAGGCTAACACAGAGACACCATGAGGACAAGGGCACGCGAGCTTCTGGAAGGAGGCTCCTTGCAGACACTCAGAGGCTAGAAATTAGGGCAAACTTATTTTTCTCTAATTTTTCATCGAAACTAAGAGAGGGACAGAAACGGCCCTAGACTTGGGAGCAATGATCTAGAAACAGAGGGCCTGGCACCCCGATAAGGAAATCGAGTAGGCAGGCTGGGGAGCACCGCTGATGACCTCATTCTGGAAAGGCTAGGGCAGTGGCTCTCACCTTGGCTGCACATGAGAATCACCTGGGAATCTTTTTAAAATCCCGATTTCTGGGCCTCATCCTCCGGAAATTCTGTTTCTTTGTTATGGGTTGGAGCCACAACATGAGTAACAAAACCAGAATTTCCGGAGGATGAGGCCCAGAAAAGAGGATTTTAAAAAGATTTCCAGGTGATTCTAATGTGCAGCCAAGGTGGAGAACCACTGGGCTAGGCCAATGGACAGGCCCCGACCCCACAACGGGCCCAGCGTGTGATCAGCTCAGAGAAGGAACAGCTGTCGCCTCCGTGTGGCTCTGCCAGGTAGACGCTGATATTCACGTGCGCGAACGGAGGAAGAGACAGACAAACCAAAGGACACCAGGATGGGCCCGTCCGTGTGTGGGCCACCAACTACCCACCGTCCAGTCCACGAGAGGATGACGACAAAGTCCACGACACGAAGGCTAAATTGAACCAACTGTTCTCTCTGGCCCCTCAGTAAACAATCAGCGGACAGAGATCAATGTTAGAAAACTCGACCTCCCTGGGATGTGTCGGCAAAAGGTGGGACCGTCAGACCCGTGAACGACCTTAGCGGCACTATGGTTACACATCTGTAAAAGTCAGCCAGATACGGACAATCTTTAGGAAATCTTAAAAATAAATAAATAAATAAATAAGTAAGTAAAGAAGGAAGAGGGCAGGAAGACAAGCCAATTCCGCCCTTTGTTACCACTTCCTCCCATCTGTCTGATCACAGAGCGCGAGCTAGAGCATGTCAACTGCTCTCAGCCAAATGCTGAGTTTCCATGGCCGGCCCGGGACACATTTTAGTTCCTGGAGATGCCGGCTGGTGACGATGGCCAGGGGAGGGAACAGGAAGGCAAACATGGCCTCGCCAACGTCCATCCCCAACAAAGCGGAGACAGCACCTCTGTTATAAAACAATCTCCACTCATTTCTGTCTGCTCTTCTCTGAAGAGACGCAACTTTGACCACGGACATGTCTGAAGGCAGTTGTTCTGGATGCTGTCAGGAAAAATTTAAAAATATGATAAAGAACACTATTTAAAAGTAAGCTACTCACCGATGCCAATGAAAGCGGCCTTGTACCCGTCTGCTTTCAGAGTCTGGAGAGTCATGTCATTCACGGACAGGCTTCTGCCACAAACTATCTGTAAGAAACAAGATGTGAATAATGACACTTGGAATTTTGATTAATGAAATACTTTAAAAATTTATTTTCATTGACTTCAGAGAGGAAGGGAGAGGGAGAGAGAGAGAAACATCAACGGTGAGAGAGAATCATGGATCACCTGCCTCTTGCACGCCCCACACTGGGGATCCAGCCCGCAACCCGGGCCTGTGCCCTGACCGGGAATCAAACCGGTGACCTCCTGGTTCATAGGTTGACTCTCAACCACTGGGCCCCGCCGGGCGGGCTGATTAATAAAATCTTGATCTTCAACATCAAAAAGAACAAGAACTGGATATATATATAAAGTTCCAAATGTATGGACATATGTTTGTCTGTTAGAAGTGGAACACTAACACGTTTTACTTAAGGGCTAAATGCATTTCTTTTGCCTTTTAATAAAAGTAGCAAAGATAAAAGCTAGTGTATTTAAAGACAAGTGGGTAAACTTTCAGAGCTTAATATGTTCAAAGCACCACGTGGGGGCACTTTCAATGATAAAATGACAAAGGAGACAGCTTCTGCCTCGGTGTGTAGTTACGATCGGTGCAGAAGATGTACATAAACCAATACAACATAAAACAGTGGGACCAGCCCAGGTCTACGGGCGCTGGGAGGATGGAGAGATTCCATCAGAGAGACGAGAATCAAGAGATGGTAGGACTTCAATGGGGCCTTTTTAGAGCGGGGCTGGAAGCTCCATGGGGAGCGTTGCGTAGGGAGGATGAGGAAAGGCAGGAGGCAGAGGGGCATCACCCCTATTAAAAGCCACAACAGTTTGCTCGGTTCCCGGACAGGAGCCAATTTTCAGAACGGGAGCCTGCCGACAGCAGAGGTGGCCGGGCCCAAGGGAAAGGACCCTGCACGTAACCACCGCAGTGACTGCCCCCGCCCTTCTCCACGGGGAGCTGGGGCCGCTCTCCAAGGTGACTGTTTCAAGGACCTCAGACACAGACTTGTCATTGACACCTGAAGACAGACGGGGACCTACAGGGACCAGGCAAGAAATGGAGCCTGGCTAACGTCTAGTTCCATGAGATCACAGATCCAGTGTGAGCCTCTTCCCCAGGCCTCAACTGTAACACCCAAACGTTGTACTTGTCCGGGGAAGTCGCCCCCACATGAAGGCAGGAGGGCGGCGGGAAGAGATGCACCAAAGGACTTATATTCATATACGCACAACCCATGGGCACATGCGGCAGTGCGTTGGAATGGAACTCTAAATGGCAGACACTGCCCTGGCCGGTCTTGCTCAGTGGATAGAACGTCAGCCCGCAGACCAAAAGGTCACGGGTTCAATTCCGGTCAAGGGCACATACCTCAGTTGCAGGCTCCTCCCCAGCCTGGGCCATGGTTGGGGCATGTGCAGGAGGCAACCAATCAATGTGTTTCTTTCACATCGATGTTTCTATCTCTCCATCTCTCTTCCACTCTTCCTAAAAATTAATGGAAAAATATCCTCGGGTGAGGATTAACCAAAAAAATAAAGTAAAATGGCAGACATAAAAATCATTGCTGGGCTGCTACTCTGAAATCCTAGCATTAGTGGTTAAACAGATACAACAGCAGGAAAATCCCCTGGTGGGCACACTGATCACGGTTTTGTTCTGTGAGTCCCAGCACTCTTCTATTTGTAATGTTCTGCCATCGTGATATTCATAGATGTGGATTATAGACTATAGTATAGCTTCCTCAGAGGGCTTTAGGGACACATGACTGGGCAAACACCTTAGCCAAATTCAGAATAAAATTCCTTCCACTTCATTGTCGGCATAAGAGTTACTGCTAATCCAATATACGGGCTGCATAGGGTAAGGCCTGAGGCAAAGCTCCATCTACTCTCCACTTTGGACTTGAGGACAACTTCCTTTATCCGTCCACAAAAGGCATTCACATCGAGAATAATATTATAGGGGGTGGGAGAGATGAGCCTGGGAGCTCAGATGCGTATGTGCATAGCCCCTGGACACAGACAGTAGTGGGGTGAAGACTGGGAGAGGTGGGTGGGGGGTGGCGGGGGTCAATGGGGAAAAGGGGGGACATCTGTAATACTTTCAAGAATGAAGATACATTTTTTTGAAAAGAGTAATATTTATCACGTAGGAGGAAGGTTTACAACTGCTTTTGGAGGGGAACTGTGTGTAAATGGCACATGTTCTCCACACGCCTCTGATAGGAGGTCTGGCTAAAGAGATAAAATATTTCCAGAATCTGTGAGACAGGAGATCAGCCGGAAGAGTTTTTAAAATATTTAGCCGTCTTTAGAAACACCAATTATTTTGTCAACGACTGCTGCACGTTTCTCTCCTTCCTGTGCAGATATTGATAAGACGTTATGAGTTCCCAATAGCATCCTATTATAATGGAAATGCTTGCTTCCGGCAACGGTAATGGAAAACAAGACAAGGAAGAGAGCTCCTCCAGAAAGAGACCTGGTAGGTGTTTCTACTCAAATCATGCAGCAGAGGCAGCGCCTCGCAATTACAAATTAAGTTAAATCAAAACAGAATGCTCTCACCCTATTCTGAGGAATGGCCACTGTACGTGTTTTAAACATATTTCGAAAAATGCAAGAGCTTTCTGCAGATTTACATTTTTAGCTTTAAAATTTAAAGCCATTAGAAATATTATAAACACTAGGAGACAAAAAAATGTTCCCATCCCACCCATTCTGAATTGCAAGACCAACAAAAGAGCATTTAGTCTAAAAGATGAGTAACATTGTCTGGCACAAATATCATAAGAGACTTCATTAAGTCCACCTGAAATTAAAAATGATTTGCTGTGCCTTACATTAAATTTGTTATGATAAAAGTCAAGAGATGTTATAAAAATATAACAGCTAAGAGGCTAATTCTTCTCAAGAAAAAAAGTAGTTTTATTTTATTAGAAATGGTCTTTTGATGAGAAATCACTTGAGAGTGTACTTGATAAATTAGAAATTGCATATCTTGCTGATCATGTAAAGTAAAAAAAATAAAAATTTGAATGTTATCGTAAGAACGCAGAAGCAAGGAAAAATATTATCCTAAACAACTCTGTGTTAAAGGGAAAAGCAAAACCACAATCGCTCAAGGAAAAGAATCATAACAGTAAGAGGAACATGGATGCCCACGAGGGTCTCCGCGGAGAGGAATGAATAATTTGAAATGGTTTTGTTATTCAACCGAGAAAAATTAAAAAGTACGTAACTCAAGGCTAACAAAGGAAGAGGAGTTCCTAAAGCTCTATTTTAAGCCTATAATGTGTTAACTTTCTGACCATCCCTAAAGGAACACCACAATCTTTATTCCACAAAACAATGAGATAGACAAAGCTGTTCCCCACGGATCTTCTGCTCCTGTGGGGAGAGCATGATCACATGGGCACGCCTGGCACGATGCAGAGAATAAATAAGATGAGCCTCGGTAAGAAATGATGCTCCGTATTGTGAAATACGAATGTTTGAGAGCACGGAAGTTGCATGAAAAACAGAAAGCAGATACACAAAACAAGAGCGTGATGAAAGAAGCCAGACCCTTCCATCCTCCACACTGAACCCCTGAAGCGATGTAGGGATCTGAGTCTCACAGACAATTAATCACGGGCGGCGTGCCAGATGAGCGCTATCGATCGCCCTTTTCCGGGCGGGTGGCCTTCAGACAGGCAGACAGACAAATGCCCTGAGCAAGGGGATCCTGCCGCTGCCGCCGGAGCCGCTTTAATTGTTCTTCCCACCGCGTGTGGCATTTCGCGGCTCAGCGCAGCCGCGAGCCCACGCCTCCTCTCTGAACAACAGCCAGGTGTTGGCTTTCATTTACCTTCACACCAAGGTCCTTCATCAGCTCAACCTCGAAGTTCACGACGTCATAGGGCAGCCGGAACTGAGGGATCTCAGAAGAGCTGGGCGAGAAAGAGAAAAAGAAGAAGCACCTGTTGAGAAACCATCCATCGTAAAAATGCAACCTGTCTTTCTGACCAATATTAAGGGACTGACTGTCTCTTCGAAGGGTGTTTACATTTCACAGGACATGAGACCAGTGGGGGCATCCACGTTTTTATATACAGAATAAAGTATTATAGGGACTACAGTCTACATTTTTATAGACAGGGTAAAATATTAAAATATTATAGGGACTTTAATAGAAAGTAGAAAGTGATGTGAAAAATAAATAAAGGTAAACTATGGAAAACAAATAATAAATAGACAGTGGTAAAAAGCATTTCTAAAACTATTAAGTTTATGGTCTACTGATCTATAGATATAAAAGCCTAATATGCAAATTATCCCCATAGGCGTTCAACGGGGAGACACATCACTTGCTATGACGTGCGCTGGCCACCACAGGGCGGTGCAGAACAAAGGAAGGCCCCGGCTGGCAGCCAGAAGGAAGGCCCCAGCCGGCAGCCAGAAGGCCCCAATTGGCCGATTGCTGGCCAGGCCTAGGGACCCTACCCGTGCCCGAATTTTATGTACCAGGCCTCTAGTAATTACATAAGAAATCCCTAAGAAAATACAATGTTAAATACCAATAATTAGTTGAAGTATAGGTCATGTTTAATATACATACATATATGTATATTCATATATATTCTATAAAGATTCCTCTAGCTCAGCTGTTTTCAACACATGTGCTGCAAGCATGTTTAAAACATGCGATGCCTGACTATTTAGTTGGGGCACTGGCCTCTTCTCCCTTAAATTGCCAAATAAAAAAATGAGCAACAGCCAATACAACAACAGCTGTCTGGTATGAATGAATCAAAATTTTACATTTTTTGGGGAGTCAGGTTGGCCAAAAATGTGGTTTTTGTTGTGCCACAGAATTGTAGAAATTAGTTTATGTGTGCCCTGAGCTGAAAGAGGTTGCAAATTGCTGCTTGAGCTTGTTCATGTTCAAATCTGTGACTCTGTACTACTGTGCCGTTTAGGACATGGCAGGATTAGTTCCATGTGACCTAGAGAACATTTTTGTAGTAAACCCATCTTCTTCTCTGAAAGCAATAAGCATCCCCAAAGGACACAGTCATAAATAAGGAATGTCAGTACCGGCTTACTGTCCACCCTTAAACCCCCCCCAAAAAACAACCACAACAACAAAAACCATTTATACAATATAATCATTCTATACTGTAATAATTTAGGGAATGAGAAGCTAAGCAAAATGAACTTTTCAGTGTTTTACAATGATGAACAGGCGATATGTGTCCACGAATATTTTATTTACTTATTCAATTATGTTGTCATTTAACAAGCACGTACAGAGCACCAGGCGCAGTGTTAGTGACTGGGATTTGATCGTGAATTTTACCAAATTCCCACTTTAAATAAGCTCTCGTGCTGGTGGGGAAAGTTCCAGAAACAACTACAAAAGGATGTAGTCATTGTCACGAGAGAGCTACATCCAGGCCTGACAGAGATTCAAGTGTGAGGGGAATAAGCAATTGCTGAAGATGAAGCCCCTGGGCTGCCCAAAGCCGTCTTCTGAGGCGCACACATAGCCTTTTTCTTAGGCTTATGAACTTGATTATTCAATCAATTTCTCTACGTCAAACAATCAGCAAGGCAAGGCACCGTGCTCTGAGCGACAGAAAATCCACGGAATTAACAGTGTGAAATCAAGGCCTTCACTAACCGTGCTGTCTGACCAGTTAGGATGCAAGACTCCAGTGAGAAGGGCTTTGGGTCTCAGTCAGGGATAAGAATCTCAAGCTGACCTGTGAACTCGGGCCACCTGGCCCTTGCATGCTCTCACAGTGCTCTGGGTATCTATCAGAACACTCCACCCCCAGATCCCTGGTTGAAATAGGGCTATCTTCAGGTGAAGGCAGGTGAGAAGAAGCAGACACGTTCTGAAAAGCTCCTGCCCCCTCTTCTCTGCCTAGAAGCAGGACATACATTCGTACAGGTGCGTCTCCCTTTCAGAGCCAGGAAGGGCAGAAGTCTGAATCACCGAGAGACAAGTCTGGGCATGGATCTGCACAGGGGCACCTAGAGCAGTGATGAGGAACCCATGACACGCGAACTCATTTTTTTTGGTTGATTTTTCTTTGTTAAATGGCATTTAAATATATAAAATATATTTAATTATCAAAAATATAAATCTTTGTTTTACTATGGTTGCAAATATCAAAAAATTTCTATATGTGACACGGCATCAGAGTTAAGCTAGGGTTTTTCAAAATGCTGACATGCTGAGCTCAAAAGGTTCGCCGTCACTGGCCTAGAGAGATCTACACCACAAACCTCAATGACCCTGGTCTCCCAGGAGCTCCCCTCTTTCAGCCACTTTCCCATAGGATGCCGCCCCCAAAACACCTTTCCATCTGGTCTGGTCACTTCTTCACTGACTCACTGTTTTTTGTAAACAAGCTACACAAGCCTCAAGTTCTGACACCCCTCCTTCCTATGGGGGACTCACCACTGAGTTCTACCACCTGCATGCCCGATACAGGTGTCGATAAACTCAGTTTAGTTCACAGGCCCAGCCACGGAACCTAAGAGGCTAGAGGGTACTTGTTCCTCCCTGTGTCTTCAAGGGCTAAGCAAAAGGGTTCTCAAACACTGCGGGTTGCATGTGGACACCAACAGGTAGCCTGTCTTATTTTGTTGTTGTTGTTAATCCTCACCCAATGATATTTTTCCAATGATTTTTAGAGAGAATGGAAGGGAGGAGGAGAGACACAGAGAGAGAAACATCGATGTGAGAGACACACACTGATTGGTTGCCTCCCGCAGGTGCCCTGTCCCAGGGCCAGGGGTCAAGCCTGCAACCGAGACATGTGCCCTTGACTGGAATTGAACCTGGGCCCCCTCAGCCTGATAAATGATTTTCCATCACAATATTTTAGTTTGTTTTAAAACTATATATTTGTGTCTAGAGCTTTAAAATATAAAAATATATTTTGGAGATTTGAGGCAATAATGTTGAAAATGGTCCAATTGCATGATGGTTAGGATTATTTGCTATTGGGTATTTTTCTACTCTTATGGGCACCCTGCGGTTTAGGATGATGGGCTGTCATCGATTTGAGTCTAAACAACTTAAAAACGTGCACTTTTCTAAGTATGTTTTGTGACAGTAGTCGTACAAAGTAATGACACTATCATTTGCGGGTCCCGAGATGATGCTCTGTCCACGGGGCCAAACCAGCGAGGGCCAGGTACCCTGTCTTGAGAGGCATGGAGCGATATGGAAATGAATGGAAATTGCAGTCTGAGGAAGATCCTCCGATTCGGGACAGCTAAGCAAAAACAAGGGGCTGTGAATAAAGAATTCCAGCCAAATAAAGCAGCCACGGCCGGCAAGGTGAGGCTCCACACACAGGCAGGTACACTGTGAGGCTGACACAGCCTCACCAGGGATTTGTATGGGATCTCGGTAGAAGTATCTATCTACCTACTAGTATATAAAAGCCTAATATGCTAATTGTCCCTGCAAGAGTTCAACTGGGAGACCAACTGCTTGCTATGACATGCGCTGACCACCAGAGGGCGGCGTGGAACAAAGGAAGGCCCCAATCGGCCCTGATCATCAGGCAGTCTTAGGGACCCTACCTGTGCATGAATTCATGCACCGGGTCTCTAGAATGGTATAAAAGGAAAAAAACGGTTCTGCATGAAGAAAGCAGACAACAAGGAAGGAGGACACACCGCTGAGTGGGAGGAAACCTGAGCAAGCAGAAAGTATAATTCTTTCCTTAAAAAATATTTTAATTGATTTCAGAGAGGAAGACAGAGGGACAGAGATAAACATCAATGGTGAGACAGAAACACTGATTGGCTGCCTCCTGCACGCCCCGCACTGGGAATCAAGCCCGCAACCCGGGCATGTGCCCCAAACGGAAATCGAACTGTGATCTCCTGGTTCATAGGTCGATGCTCAACCACTGAGCCCCGCCGGCCGGGCACAGAGTATAATTCTGAGAACTGAAGGAGGCATGCAAGCAAGTTAGATGCCGGCCCCTCCCATGGCCCACAGCTCGGCAGCCAGCACTGAGCACAGGGCTCACACGTGCGTGAAACGAACCAGTGTGCGAGGATCGCCCTGCAAGTGTCTCCTGGGTCAGTAAGTGGAAGGGGAGGTACCACAAGCAGGTGGTTGGATCTGGCACTGACCACACAGGCATTCACTTCTATGAGTAAAAGACAGCGCCAGGGAGTGCACACAGGCATGGACCCCGAGAGCCTGCTGAGGCCACCTTTATCTTTGTCATGACAACATCCAGTCCTCGGCCCTTTCAAACTCACATCCTGGGGAAAAAGGGAAGAGAAGCCGCAGTGGAGGAAAGCAGCTCCTGGACAGGGTGCGCATTGGCTGCGGCATCACAGACAAGCAGCTGGTGGTGCTCAATCCAGCGGGGGTGGGGCCCTGGGTCTCCTTCCCCAGCTCGAGCGATTTCCTACAGGTACTTGGGATCTCAATTTACCGGGGAGAAAAGCATCTACTTGGATGAAAAGGAAAAGGAAAGATAAAACCTGACATCCCCTCTTTAAGCAATTGATTTCAAATACGAAGCTAATCGAATCTTTTTTAGCCACTTTGAAGGGGCGCGAGGATGAAAGACATCTGTAAGTGAGAACATAAATGAGAGGGGAAGTGTGGGCTGTCACCGGGCTGACTTCCAGCATCGGCGGCGATAATCCTGTAAGAGTGACCACCCTCGGAGGGTCCAAAGGAGAGCCACTCAGCACTTCACTGGCCCCGCTCCCGGGAGGGTTCACAGGGAGAGGGAAGAACATAAATCAAGAAAGAATTTTTAAAAAATAACATGTTTGGCCATGAAGCCAGGAAAACCTGTCCCACTCGGCAATGTTCCGCAAATCCATGAAAACACAAGTTTAGTGTCGACTTCTATGATGTTCTAGACCTGTCTCTCCTGCCTTTGAACAGAGAGAGAGAGAGAGAGAGAGAGAGAGAGAGAGAGAGAGAGAGATGCTAACACCCATGATAATCTATCAAAATTGTCAACACAGAATAATTCACAAACTGGGCTTGTTCCATTTTAGGCTTGTGCAAATGCAATTAAGGGCAAAAAGATTTTCCTAGTGTACTAGGGTATACAACACTTACGTTCGTATTTTTTAAATTAGCTCATGTATTCATTGATGTGTATAATTGAAAAAAAGTACAATGCTTACATATCTGGCTAATACACTATGTTTCTCCTAATTAATAAAGCCGCAGTAAAATGCCATTATAAGAGATAGTCTAATGCATTCCGGCAAAATAATATATTGGGTATTTTACTTTCCAGGATATAAAGAAGTTTGTAAAATATGTGTAATCCCTTAAAACTCATAGTGGCGAAACGTCTCTATACGAAAATAATTATTTCTTGGCAATCCGGTTATTTTTTCTTCAGCTCATGCTTCTTACCTACTTTTGCTGGTCTTCCTATTATGTAATAGTTTTGCCTGATGATTCAGTCAAATAGTTTTACATTAATGCAAGTTTATCTTTGTTTTGGCATATTATTATTTGAGCAATATTGAGATTTATACATTTTCTGACACATATTTTTTTTTGCTGTTATAAAACATAAAAAAACATAAGCACACACTGTAGCCATAGCTTGATTAAATTAATTCCTTGTAATTATTAAATATGAAAAATATATTGTTTAAAAAAATAGTTCAGTAGCCATCAAAACTTAAGTGCTAAGTATAGCAACAGATATGTAAAATGGCTTTACAGTACAATCCATGATTTCCTGAAGCAAGATGAGATATTTAGGGTAAATAACATTAAATTTAGTCATAATATTAACTTACCGCCCAAATACTTTCTCACTTTTACACCAAATATTTTAAGCAATATTCACTTCCTACTTATAATCAAGTTTTCTTCTTTATGATCATAAATGCAATCTCCCTCCACTCCAGAGCTCCGTGTATTTTAAATAACGGAAACTCCATCCAATTTCCAGGCTCGGCTCGAATATCTGAAAGCCACTGATACAAATGAACATTTTCCATTCCCATGTATTCCTCTTCATGGAAATAAAAGACCACGTGACTGAATCTTGATAACACAATAATCATACTGGTTACTATCAAACACTATTTTTTATATTTATGGCATTTATGAGATCAACTGCGTGGATGTACATGAAAATGAGACATTTTTAGTAGACGCTAGCCTAATCAAATGCAAAAGGTAGGAGACTGAACTGAAAATACGTGAGCAGGACAATGTGTCCGCTACTCAACAAAACGAACCGCCCAGTGGTCTATGGAGCTGGGCTTTCCCACCTCCAGTGTCTGCGAGTTCCAGACACACCTCCACCCGAGGACAGACTCACCGGGATGACGTAAGTTTTCATATGATTGGTTCCTCTACCCGTAACATATTTTACTGAGATTTCTCTTAAATTCACAGAATGAGACAGAGGAATGTTAAAGTAAATATTGCTTAAAGCCAACTGCAAATTCAAACTGAATAACAAAATCAAAATGTGAGCATTTGGAAAAAGCACATTTAAAATACCATCTGTGTGCCTGGAGTTTGATGATCATTATGAACCAACAATATTCATAACTGGTTTACCCCAGGATAGCTGATACTACAAATGCAGGCCTTACCTTAAACCGCCAACGTATTCTTGTTTTTCAAATATAGTGATGTCAGAGTAGCCCAGTCGCGCCAAGAAGGAAGCACAGCTTATACTTGCAGGGCCGGCACCAAGAAGAGCGATCTTTGCGGAATAGGCTTCAGGCATCTCCTCCGGGGGGGGCAGAGACGGGTCCCTGATTTGGGGGATGTTCATTGCTTTGAACACCTAGGGAGAAACCAGTTGCCATCATTACCGTTTTTAAACAAACAATCACATCCTCAAGCACTGTTTTAATGTTCCAAATGTACATGTATTTTTATTTCTTTCATACTAGAGGCCTGGTGCAGGAATTCATGCAAGGCTGAGGTCCCTAGGCCTGGCCAGCCATCAGGGCCTTCTGGTCAGTGGGGAGGGGCACACGGGGGGAGGGACCACAGGAGGTTGGCTGGCTGGGGGGAGGGATGGGGCATGGGAGGTTGGCCGCCAGCTCCCAAGGAGGGAGCTGGCCCTCAGCCCCCCTGGGAAAAGAGAGGTCTGCCACCACTCCCCCCCCCCCCAGGTCCCTGTCCCAGCCGGGGGTCCAAAGGCCCTGGTGGGGTCGGGAGAGGAGGCGACGATCACCGGGCCGGGCGCAGAAGGAATGGATGCCGGACGCTGGAGCCGTGTCAGTGCCCCCACCACCGCACGGTTCCCAAGCTCCCCTGCTCCTCCTTCCCTCTCGTAACGACTGATCGACCTGTCATTCCAACCGTTCCCGTCGTTTGGTCGTAACAGTTGCTTGGGCATATATATATGTATATATGTTTTTATTGATTTCAGAGAGGAAGGGAGAGGGAGAGATAGAAACATCCATGATGAGAGAGAATCATGGATCGGCTGCCTCCTGCACGCCCCACACTGGGGATGGAGCCTGCCACCCGGCATGTGCCCCGACCCGGAATCGAACCCTGACCTCCTGGTCCACAGGTCGACACTGAACCTGAGCCACGTGGGCCGGGTGCATTTGTGTTTTTAATAGAAATAGGCAGTGCATTTTCTTAGAAGTTGTATTGGCCCAACGAGGTGACAAGTTGGGTCAGACGCCCCCCGGCCCCCGGCTGTGATACTGAGCCCAGCAGAGAGAGGCCTGAGTCCTCTCCTCACCGCTGAATGCGTCCATCCCGTTTCTGGCCGCAAATGGTTTCTATCTCCCTTTTGACTTCAGCTATTAATTTTTATTGTGGACTTATTATATTTCTCTTATCATTACACTTGGGAGCCAAACAAGTGGTTTAAATCTTCACTCAGAGCACCATGCCTCTTACATGGGATTCATACCGATACAGTGTCATCACTTTATACGACTACTATTCATAAAACAGACTTAGGAAAGTGCACATATTTTTAAGTTGCTCAGACTCAAATCGATGAGAGTCCATCATTCTAAGCTGCAAGGTGCCCACAAGAGTAAAAAAAATGCCCAATAGCAAATAATCCTAACCATCAAGCAATCTGGGTCGATTTCAACATTATTGCCTCAGACCTCCAAAACATATCCTTATACTTTAGAGCTCTAGGTACACGTATGTAGTTTTAAAACAACCTAAAATATTGCGATGAAAATCAGCTAGCACTTCATTCAGTCCCACAGTTTGATTATCAGCCATTGTGCCAGCACTGAGTATTTTTAATAGATTTCTAAAGATTTTTTGGAGAAAAATGCCAGATATTTAGTGAAATCTATCAAGAGATCACTCCTTTCTACTAATCATCGCACTAAGACCGAAAGGAGAGACACAGATCACACCTTAACAGAGATGACTTCACTGATACCCCCGGGAATGGCGTGTCACCAGGGCACTAACGTATACCTTTCATGATCTTTTTTGCTCCCAGAAACCCTCTTGTTTTTGTGTGTGTAAAAGCTCTCCATGCTACTGTTTTAAATAGTAGCATGGAGAGATTTTATTCAGAGACAATGCAGATTTGGGGCAATTGGCAAGTGTGAGGTGACATTAATGGAACAACGATCCTATTTCTAAACGACCCGTGAAAGGCATTAGTGATAAATGCTGGTTATCATTCATTATCATGGCGACGCGTCTTCGTTTCTGCTACATGAGCTGATAGGTCTGATCGGTCAGTGGGTCAAACTGCTTCATAAACGTGCTGGACTCTTTCCTGAAGGTGCCTGCGGCCCAGCCACCCCCAAGCCAGGCGCTGGCTGCCCGCCGTGAAGCAAAACCTCCGCTGCCAGCCTCAGCAGCACTCCTGGCGCGGGCCCCTTCCAAGGCCCTCGATTTCGATTTTGCAGGAGTGAGTGCTGCTCTGTAATGTTTCATAAATGAAGCACGAAGTTCACCGTCTGGGGCCCCACAAAACCTGGCACCTGGCCGTACGCACAACTAGCCTCCGACGGCCAGAAAGAAGAAGGAAAAAGAGGACAAGCTTATTGGGAACATGCATCCACCGAGAAAGCGACTAAGGCCTCCATGCTCATCAGACACAGCCTGTGCCACTGCAGGCGCTTCCTCGCTGGGAGGCCGTGCGCGGGGCCAGGGCGCCTGGGGCTGCGTCTCCAGGCGGAACAGCGGCCCTGCAGCCAGGAGACCCGGCTCGCCCTGAGCTGGCGCAGGGGACTGTGACGTTACCTGGGGCCAGTGAGTCTGGGGCATCGCACAGATGGAGCACTGGCTGTGTGCTCCAGACCTGCCCGTAGGAGATGCCAGCTTGTGGGAGCTAAGGAACTTCATGGGCTCCGGCTCCTTACACAGAAGATGGAGATGAGCGCTCACCGCAGGTGATTCTGACGGAGGATCATCAAGTTCTACGTGCCTGTCCCTCCAGGACAACAGGACTGTGTTAACTGTGATTGTTTTTTTATCTTTAGTTTCTTTGTGTCCAAATGGAAAAAAACAAAACACCCATCACCTCCTTGACGTGCCTCGAAGGGTGCCCTCCACACAGAGTGAGACCTCACACACACGCGTGGCGCCCCACGCCGCTGTCACCTACTGCAGCTGCGCGTCGCTGCCCGGTCCTCTTCTTCGCACGGACGTCTCATCACCTCCGACACCAAGTGACACAAATGGACGAAGGCGGGACCCTCAGTCCAAGGGCGCGGATGTGAGCGCACGTCGCACCACCGTGGCGGCACCGCAGTTGCTGGCTTGTGTTATTTGCGAGGAGCTCCAACGTGCCGCAGGCCCGGAGTTCAGCAGCCCTGGGCCCCAGCGAGGCCCCACCAAAGCTGGCTTCACTCATCGAACCCTACCCAGCGGGAGCTTAGGGCGCTGGTGTGCGCGCCAGCCCGTCTGCCGGATGGTCTGCTTTGCTCCCACCGCCCTGGGTTCACGATTAGCGACGTCCTCTCCGAAGTGTCTGTGTGTTTGGTCATTTTCTTTACAAAGCGGCCCAGAGGACAAACATCCAGGAGGAGCCTATCCAAGCTCACATTGCGGTGTCCGCGCAGTGTTTGTTCTTTGATAACTGGGTTTCCTTTGAGGACGGCGCACGTGTGTTGCTTTCTGTGTCTCCACTTTTCTATGATGGGCGGATGTATCACAAAAATACATTATTGGAGAGAGGACATGCAATACTCTGCTATGTATGAGTATCGATTTTTCTATAATCTTCTCGCATATGCTTGTGCAAGGCAAACGGGGAAGGCTTTTCGTGACCTCCCTGTTCCAAAACGGTAAGGTAGAGGTTTGGGGTTTTTTCCTAGTAAAATGGTCACAAAGGGACGGGTAAGCATGTTCCTTCTTCAGTCACAATTTGTCAACCTAATTACTGTAGCACCGAAGCAAACTATCAATACTGGTGTCGTTTAAGTAACTGTCGAAGGTTCTTCCATGTAGTCGCATGAGGCCTGGCTGTTTGAACGATAATACTGTATTTTTATTGTATTGTGAGGACTGATTAAATTAATGTGAACCGAGTTCACTTAATAAAATATAGAACTAAATGCACATGGTCTGCGATGGTGTGTAAGTAGTGTACAATGCTGGGACAAGGGGCGGGCCACGTCAAGTGAGAAGTGGTATTACAAACGCGCTCAGACATACAATTCATGCGACACCTAAGAAGGACCTCTCTTCTCAGTGAGCTCCCTGAGGGGGTCTGGAATTTCATGTGTCAGTCCCATGCTCAACTAAAAGTATAAAAACTAAACTAAAAGTACAGTGTCAAGAAGTAATACCATACAAAGAGCATATTTAATGGGTATTAAAATAATCTCATAGCCCGGCCGGTGTGCCTCAGTGGTTGAGCATTGACCTATGAGCCGGGAGGTCAATGGTTGGATTCCCGGTCAGGGCACACGCCTGGGTTGCGGGCTAGATCCCCAGTGTGGGGAGTGCAGGAGGCAGCCAATCAGTGATTCTCTCTCATCATTGATGTTTCTCTCTCTCTCTCTCTCTCTCTCTCTCTCTCTCTCTCCCTTCCTCTCTGAAATAAATAAAAATATATTTTAAAAATCTCATAGCATGTTTATTGCAAAACACAAATACCACTTTTAGATATCAAAATCTAATGTATTCCTAAAAGTGCCTAATTGATGCAGCAATTTTAATACCAATCCTCTGACCTTCATTAACTTTAACATTTCAAGTCAAATGTTAGAGCCCTGGAATTTTAATTTTAATTTTCCTACATGGCCTAACTCAATAACAACAGCAGGAGAAAATGGATTCGGCATGCAGCTAATAATCTAGTTAGAGTTATCTTTTCAAACTTCAGGAAAACAAGCAGAAGATCTATTCTCGTTTCATTCTCGTTTTGCAACAATTCATTAGTTCCATGTGAGAGGCAATGAGAGTGGCGCTGGCCTGTTAAGTGTCATAAATGCAGGATTTCTCACAAACTGAATGAAGTACCCCAGCACATGCTAACACGGAAACCTCAAGGGTTACACCTGAGAAGAGACATTTCAAACCCCCACGTGATGGATGAGAAAAGCCAAACCACACTGTTAGTATGAGTGTTGTCAGTGCCAAGTGGTCCTACGGAAGCCACACTGACGGACCTCCCTGAACGGGGCAACTGCCTCCCCCAGAGGCGGGACCAGCCGTGGCCTGTGTGTCCCAAAGGCACACACGTGTGTCCGGAGCAAGGTCACGGCAGATGTGCAGCCAGCAAAGGACTGAGTAAAGTGACCACACACGCGCACACATGCACACACACACGCATGCACACACACACACACGCATACACCCCACAAAAGGCAGGGCCTCCAGGCTCCGCTGCAGGCCGTCCTCTATGCCACTCATATTTCCCACCACAGTCCCTCCATGTCGCATGCCCAGGTTCCAATGGGAAAGTGTAAGGTATGGGTTTCACCAAAAATGGCAGGCTGTATACAGAGTCGATATTTTAAAAATCACTTATTAAAAGTTACAGGAAAAACAATTTTGGAAATATCACACGATTTTAGCCTGCTCTCCTAACCTTTACTTAATTTGGCTGAAAAAGCGGATTCAGATTCTGGAAAGGTCGCACATCAGTCTGTTTTCCCAGACAAGCAAGCAGGAGCGTGTCTGCGTCCTGCTCCGCTGCAGCCCAGGTGCTCACATCAACAGTCTGAAGGAATGGCAGCGTTTTGCACAACCTCCTCTTCCTGCTCACGGGCAGGACGTTAGCACCTCGTGTGTGTGTTCTGCTGATCGTCACAACACTGTTGACAGGTGGTATGTTTAAGCGAACCACCCTTTGACTTGGAGAAGACAGAACTTTCTAGAATAACTTGCCCTAAGTGGTGAGCTTTCAAGAATGGATGAAAGCTCTCCCCCACAGTTTCCCTGGGAGATTTTTTTTTTTTAATGGTTTCATAGACTGATTTGAAGCCATAAGTACACAAAGTATATTGAGATGAGATTGGAAAATACGTGCGTATTCTAAATGCCACGGTTCACTTAACAGGCACGGAATGCCGTCCTGATAGGTGCTGTGTCGTAAATAAATAGCCTCTGCTTCGGAAAGGGCTGGTGGGACTCCGTTAAAACCAAGTGAGCGATCTCAGAGGAATGCCTCTCTCTCTTTCTCTCTCTCTCTCTCTCTCTCTCTCTCTCTCTCTCTCTCTCTCCCCCCCCCCCCCCCCGGGTCACAGGAAACCTTACGATATTATTTTCACTCCTTTTGCTTTGGAATGTAATGCTAGCTCATATACAGATCGTGTGCCTTTTGCTTACTCCATCCTTGCAAGCTCGCCCTGGATTAATGAAGAGACAGTGGGTCCCCAGAGAAACCTGTGGGCGAATTCAAGGGAATCTTCTCCACTCGCGAAGGGTGCTCCGGGGTTGTGAGGAGCCCGCCTCGCACTGGTCAGGTACGCCTAGTGCGATGGTGCACTCGGCAAGAAAGGAAATTAAATCCCAGAATTTATTGCAACGACTCACAACCTCCAATTGTTTCTATTTTCTCATCCCCAGGAGCCCTTCCCGGGAATTGACCTGTCAGAAGGCAGGGGGGGAATAACCCTGATTTATCACCAAAGTCAAGTGAGACTTAAGCTGGAGGGATATGGGGGGGGGGGGGTCCTACAAGGAAGGAGGACGTTAGGTTGGAGTTGACAGAGCCGGAGAGGGAAGTCATTAATGGAAAATCCAGGGCTGACAGGCATTTACTTTGGCCTTTTAGCAAACTGGACCCCAAGGCTTACAAAATCTTCGTGGAGCCTCCGTAGAAGCTGATCCTTTAAATGATACATGGGAGCGGACCGGGCGGCTGACTCCCAAGAAACCCCAGAGAGCAGAGGGGACACCAGGGAATCCGCGTCATTTACACAGGGTTCCTGACAGAGGAAGCCACGGCCCCACCTTCCACAGTCAACAGTGAAAAATGCTTTCGCTGTCTCCTCCCTCAAACCTGTACGTTCACAAAACCTCACGCTGACGAAGAGTCTTCAGGGCGTTTGTGGAAATTCTCTAACCCCTGGCCGTGTTATCTCAAACTGTGAAGATTAACGGGGGCCCACGATTGAACACTCCCGTGTACAGTTAATGAATACATTCCACTTCCAGGTCCTCTCATGTATGCGACTTGTAGTCAAAGCATTTTATTAACCTTCTGGGGCTGCAACGCATCTGACATATGGTTTTGTGAAATTTCATGTTTTTTCTAGTCAAGTTGTGGGATAAAAATACTGTCGGGGGCACAGCACACAGCTGAGCTGTGTGCTCACACTAACCGCTTCGGAGACCAGCACGGCACCGACGAGTGTGAAGCCACTTTCCCATGTCCGCGCTGTAAGAGGGAGAAAGCAGTGGGCACCCTCACCTCCGCGGCGAACTGCTGCAGGCCGCCGATGTTGATGGGCCCCTCCTCGGTGGCACAGAGATTGCAGCCGCCCACACACAGGTCGGAGGTGGGGCACACCATCCCACAGGTCAGGCCGAGGGGGTTGTCCGAGAAAATCATCTTGGCGGCTCCATAATAGTTCTGCCAAAATAAAATAAAATAAAATGTCATGACGTACCAGCCTACCTGCAACACTCAAATGAAGGCCTAGGCGTTCTGTGAGGTAACTGGGTGGGAGATCAAGACATAAAAGATGCAAGGCTTTCAATAATGCTGCTTCCCATCAGGACCCATCAGGTAGTAACCCGCAGAGGATGCAGCATCTAGGAGTGTTCAGTACAGGGCATATGGGTAAGCCAGCAGTTCTCAGCCTTCCTGGTGCCGCGGCCCTTTAAAACAGTTCCTCGTGTTGTGGTGACCCCCAATTTCATTGTTACAAATTGGATATAATGAAAGCATAGTGATTCATCACAAAAACAATATGTAATTATATATGTTTTTTCTGATGGTCTCAGGCGACCCCTGTGAAAGGGTCGTTCGGCCCCCAAAGGGGTCGCGACCCACAGGTTGAGAACCGCTGGGATAAATGAACAAGTCATCCAATTTTGGAAAACTAAACTTTAAAATGTAAGTGTTCTGTAATCATTTTCTTTACAAGGTATCTAGCTATAGCCTGCCCTAAATTGTTTTCCTTTTTAACAGTGGTAAATGAGGTAGATACTGCTTGTACAAGCTTTAAAACCTAAATCTTTTTTTAAAAATATAGTTTTATTGATTTCAGAGAGGAAGGAAGAGGGAGAGAGAGAGAAACATCAATGATGATAGAGAAACACTGATCGGCTGCCTCCTGCACGCCCCACACTGGGGATCGAGCTGGCAACCCAGGCCTGTGCCCTGACCGGGAATCGAACCCTGATCTCCTGGTTCATATGGTCAACGCTCAACCACCGAGCCACGCGGGCCGGGCAAAACCTAAATCTTAAAATTTAAAAAAACAAAACAAAAACAGTGGCACTGCATCAGCAGCAGCTGGGGCTCTTTCTCGCCACCCCCCGACGTCTGCAGGGAAACTGTGTGAACAACTCCGTGCCCGGAGGCCTGGTTGCCAAGTTTGTAAGGAGGGAAATTCCGATAGACAGGGCGGACTCCTTTTCTCAGAACTTTCCTACAAACGTTCCCACCAAGTCCCCTATGTCCCCCCACGTGGCTCAAATCAACTTTTGTAAAAATTCGGGGGGGAAAAAACACGAAAAAAAGCACTCCGAGCTGATTATCACCCTCTCTCCCACACTGTTAACCAAAGGTGCAGGCGACGCTCAGGACACATCCTCCTGGGCCACCTGGCGAGCTCCCCTCCCCCACGCCCTCCCACACCCCTGGCCACGACCCAACAGCTCCGGATCCCACGCCGGTATCCCACACACGGTATCCAGAGGCTGCTGAACCCAACTTGTCCAAAAATGGTACAACTGTGTCTTTCTCTACTAAATAAAGAACAAAAATAACAAGTTTCATATTTCGGGGCCATTTTTTCCCCTAATCAAAGAGAGATTTAGACCTGACCAGTAATCCTCAAAACTGCCAAGGACATAAAAAAATAAGGAAAATTGGAAAACAACTGTATCGGTCAAGCGGACATAAGGAGACATGAGAACTACATGTACTATGTTATTCTGGACAAAACCCTAGATCAGAAAGGAGGACTAGGTAGAAATGAGAACATCTGAAGCGACTATAGGCTCAGTTAATGATAATGTTTCATTAATTGGAACAAATGTGCTAAAATACGAATGCTAACAGGGGAAACTGCGTGCAGATGCATATGGGAATTCTCTGCACAATCTTCACAATTTTTCTGTAAATAAAAAACTGCACTAATAATACAGTTTTAAAAAGAGATTGTGGAAGGTACTTAATGCTATGAAACTCATGCATCTATTTTGCCTTTGGCTTTGTTTGAAATCCTTTCAAAGGTCTTTGAAACCATACACTTGGCTCCCGTGAGCGACCTCAAGCAGAAATGCAGTTATTAGAGACTACAGACCACTGATGACGATAAACAACAATCACCTTCAGTATTTATTGACACTCTGGTACATTCCCAGCTCTCTGCCCGCCCTTCTATTTATTCTTTAACCACACTCATCTTATGTAAGACGGACGGCACTCGATAAAAAAAAAAAACAAAAAAACTTTTAGGCACAAGAGGAGACAATTAAATGCCTCATGATCTGAGAAAATAAGAGGTAAATGAGGCAGAGCCCTGGTGACCCAGACATTGAAGTTAGCAGAAAAAGACTTTAAAATAATCTTGATGATAATTCAGCCAAAGAAAAGGCAAACCAGAGAGATGAAACCATGCAAAACATAACCAGAATACTGAAATCTGTTTTAAGAGAATCAAACTGCCATTCTGCAAAGGAATAACACATTTAAAAATAGACTTTAATGCATACTTTTAACGGTATTCGCAATGATTTAACTGCATTTGTCATATTCAATGTGTCTCCTTAGCAACCAAGACACGTCTGACACGTGAGAATGGCTCTTCCGTGCACATTTTCTGAATCCGTCCGAGGAGTGCGTTGTGAAGTGCAGCGGATAAGCAAGGTGACCTGGGCGGAAAGGTTAAATAATTGCCGAAGGGTGACACAGCCTTAACGGCAGAGCTGGGATTCGCAGCCGCCTGCCTGACCCGTGAAGGCCCAGGAAGGTGACGATACTCAAGCGCCTGTCCCACTCCTGGGACAGCAGATCGCCGACAATGAAACCGTTTAGTGGCTCTTCAACACTCCGGCGACTCCACGTCTCACCTTACACCAAAATAAAATTGTCAGAGGCCTCAAAAACTTTAAAAATTAGTAAGAATGACTGAGGGCTTCACAAATAAGCAGCACCATAGCAATTTCTGGGAACGTCCAACGCCTGCTCCCCGACATCGAGACGCCGGGATCAGAGGGAAGAAGTCATGTCGGACTGCGTTGTAGCGTCCGCTCGGCATGGGCGGCCGTGGAAACGATTCTGGGGTGACAGGGCTCCGGTGCGAGGGAAAGGCGTGCGGGGCACACTCCAGAGTGTCCAGAAACATCTGGTGCGACCACGTGGCAATCTGGCGACGTCAGTTCATTCTCTCACCGAGGAAGTGACGATTCCAAGACAGAGTTGGGAAAAGTGTTGGCACCGAATTACGAGAATCCTGACTCCCGACCAGAGGGGCGGGTTTGGGCACTTTTTAACAGGAAGGTGTCAGCATTAAGGGACCAGCCGGGAAGACAGTTGTACAGACGCCCTGGCTGGTCTGGCTCAGTGGATAGGGCGTCAGCCTGCAGACTGAAGGGTCCCAGGTTCGATTCCGGTCAAGGGCACATGCCTGGGTTGTGGGTTGAATCCCCAGTAGGAAGCGTGCAGGAGGCAGCCGATCAATGATTCTCCCCCATCATCGATGTTTCTATCTCTCTCTCTCCCTGTCCCTTCTCTGAATAAAAATGTATATATTTGAAAAAGATGATTGCACAGATAATGTGGAAATTCTCCGAAATGGAGGAAATGACAGGAATGTAAAGACAGGATGGTATCAGAAAGGAAAGCCTCGCCGCGCCACAGAGCAAGACGCGCGTGGCCATGGCTGAGCCTTCACCATCGTCCTCACAAACAAGCGTGGAGACGTGGCAGGGACCCCCCCCCCCCCTGCCGCCCGGGGATCTGTGTGCTCCGAGCCAGAGCCCCAGAAACCCATGTGAAAGGGAGCACCCATCAGCTCTGCCCACGGACCCGTCACAATCCATAGGAATTCTTTCCTCTCCCGGGAAGTGGGCGGTTCCCCGCGCCCTCCTCCCCAGCCAGAGGCCTCGCCCTGCTGTGCGCCCCAAGCCAAGCCATTCTCAGAGGAAAGGCCCGCACAGCGACATGTGGAGGGCCCTTCAGAGCCCCCGGCCGCCGCCTCCAGCCTCAGACGCACTTCACCCGGCGCCTTCGTTATTCCATCCGTCGCCGGCGTCTGGCCTTCCCCTGGGGGAAGGGGCACGGAAGGGCCTGTTCCGCCTGTTCGGAGGGATCTGGGCGAGGAGGTATCTTATGTCTAAGCCTGAGGAATTGTACCCCTTCGCTAAACAAACACTGAAAAGGCAAAAAAAGAAAAATGTTGGTTATGTTTGCTGTGTGTATATCAACACAAAAGAACAGGCACTGAACGTTCTCCTGTCCACTAACTTGCCCATCAGCTTCTCTGTCACTCACTGGGGCTTTCAAACCCTCGCTAAGGTACAAAACACGGGCCAGGTATGCAGGTTGTTTTCAGATAACTTTTACTTTTGCCGGGACAGTGTGGCTCAGCGGTGGAGCATAGACCCATGAACCAGGAGGTCTCAGCTTGATCCCTAGCAGAGGGCGTGCAGGAGGCAGCTGATGGATGATTCTCTCTCATCGTTAATGTTTCTCTCTCTTCCCCACTGCTGCCTCTCTGAAATCAATAAGAATATATTTTAAAAATTCAACTAAGTTGTCTATCTTTCTAAAAAGTAACCAGAATTATGGCTTAAACATTATTCTTTTTTTACCTGAACAGACAAAAATGAACACAGACTAATGGGGCATTTGGTGGCTAGGATCTGAAGTAGAAATTTAGCGTCTGGATGTATTTTTAAACTTCATCTCTCTCTTCTGAAAGATGCGGTACTGAAAAGAAAGCCACGCCACACGTGACTCAGGAAAGAATGGAGAATGACTGCCTCTCTGATTTAATTTAAAATACACTGGAAAAAACATGTGCTGACTACCAAGATTCAGCCGCACAGAGAAAAATGGTGGAGGTTTTTGTTGTTTCTTTGTTTTTAAAAAATCATTTGTTAATTTAAACAGCAAAAATATTCAAGTCAAATTGTTAGTTGAGTTTTAAAAATAAGTTTATATTCCCAGTAACAAATACATGTAATAGCAAAGTTATAAATCGGAGGAGAGAAAGAGCTCAAGACAATCGCACCCCAAATAACCTGACCCCAAACAAGACTTGAAGCAAGCCCAGTGTCTCCTGCAAAACGCGAAACGCATAAGATAATTACTTAATAAGCTCAAAGTTTCCTTCTTTATGCTATTGGAGCTAGACTATAATTGAACACTCCTATTTTCTTCTATTCAAAAAAATAAAGTCAGACTATTTTCTGACGAGAATGAGAGCTGCCCTAACTGTCAGGGTGCTGTGGTGTGTAGCACACTGTGATGACATTAGGGCTGATGACAGCGTACGACACTGTACAGTGGCTACAAATAAATGTATCAGAGCAGTCTCCCTGCCATGGACACTAATTTAAACCCATTATTCCTTTCAAAATTAGAATCAGTTTTGATGATATGAAGTTAACACTCTTCGATTTATCTAAATCATTTTCAAAACACAAAGCTGCAGTTTCTTTATGATGAAGTTATACCCTTTATCCACCATTCAAGATGTGAATAGGCCAAGCTAGCATGGCTCAGTGCTTGAGTGTCAACCTATGAACCGGGAGGTCACGGTTCGATTCCTAGTCAGGGCACATGCCCAGGTTGCAGGCTCGAACCCCCGTGTGGGGCGTGCAGGATGAGTGATTCTCTCTCATCATTGATGTTTCTATCTCTCTCTCTCCTTCTCCCTTCCTCTCTGAAATCAATAAAAATGTATTTAAAATAAATAAGTAAATAAAAATTGAAAAGGGTGTTAATAGCACTTAGAAAGCGCCCACAAATAGCACATGGGTTACTTATTTAGGGCATCATATCTGAATAGTAACTCAGAGTATAGATGGCGTACTCATGCAGATAGTGCAGTGGGAAGCAGGCAGAAGCACACCGGACAAGGTTCCGGAACATTCAGTTACGTTACTAAGTAGTTGCATGACCCCAACAAGTCAGTTAGCCTTGCTGGGTTCCAAATTTTTATTTCATACAATGAGATGGCTCGTTAGATTACAACTTCACTTGTCTGGCTTCTGTTCCCTTGACTTTTACTTATTAACATTAAAAATATTCTAATGAGGATGTTATGTGTTTGTACCAACTATTCTTCGTCTTGATGACACTAAAGAAAAAGTTTAATTATGTAAATTAATGCAAATATGGGCCATATATCGTTGTTGTATTTTAAACATATATGCCATTTTCAAAAATATTTACAAAGGCATCTATTTAAATGTGTCCATACACAGACACACAACCACAAACCATGTGTTATTACTGGTTCCAAATGAAACTGGCTTACGATACACAATGAACGTCTTTCTCCTTTAGTTCTACTTGCGTTACTTTTAGTTTTTATACTGCTTGAGTTTTATAATGGCTTGACTAACAATTTGTGAGCTATAGCAAGTTTTTCAAAAGTAAATATTCTTCTTTGGAAGCAAATATGAAGAAAAGCAGTTACCATTCCACATTATATTGGCTGGGATTAAAAGTAAAAATGTAATCTTTTAAAGGCCCAAAGGCATGTTTTACAAAACAGAAATGAGATAGATTTTGCTAAGCATTAATGATTCAACAGTGCACATTCATCTGTCTTCCTCCCCACGGCGCATTAAAGAAAATGGGGCATTTTGAAAATAAGATGTAAGCCCTTTGTTTTGAAATCCTACCATTTGCCAGACTCAACCTTAGGAAGTTACAGATTAAAGCTAAAGGTTGAATTCTGAAAAATTTAGTTAATGTTGTATCAGCTGACAAATGAGGCAGAAATGAGCTTACACTTGCATTGATAATTGTAAATTAATATTTTATTATGGTCTGAACACAGCGATCCATAATTATTTTGTAGAACATTTTGTAAAACTAGTTGTACACTTAGAGAAAAGTTAGGGTATTTGGAAAATAAGTACAATATCTGGGAAACATCCTTACCTACTGATAATGTACATGACACAGCATAGGAGTAAGAACCCCGCAGACCATCAGAGACAGATCGACAGGGTAAACAGATGGTTTGGAAACAGGCCTACACGAATCCAGAGTTAAATATGTGGCAAAGGGGGCATTTCAGAATAGTGGGGAAATATACTATATACAAACAGATTTGGAACAATTAGTCATTTAGGGGGGAAAAAACCCAAATCTTTCCCTCACTCGATACCAACATAAAAAATTAGCGTAGGGCCTGTCGCATGTTACTCTGTAACCTTTGGGCTCTATTTTAATTCACTATTAAATTTGCCGTATTATTTTTACTAGAAATAGTCATGCTCATTGTAGAAGTATAATAATATGGAGCTTTAGAAGAAACATGCTAATAACTTCTCTCCTCCCCTCCCTCAACCTCAATCAATGAAGGAGATTAAGTTTAAATTAAATCCTTCGAGTCCAGGTTCAGCTTATATATAAGTTGGGTTTTTTTCTAAAGAGAGTGCCATGCTATTCATATTAAGATGCCGCCTACTCTTCTTATCTTACTAAGGATATACTTCTAGATCAATAAATATAACAGCAATACATTTCTAAAACATAGTCATAACAGTCTATAAAATATAGTGTAACAGAGTTGGCAATTTTTTTAAATGATGGGCACTCTAGTTGTCTTGAGTTTTCTGCTATTTCAAAACAATCCTACAATTGCTACAATCACTACTCCGGTGCGTAGGCTATTACATGGTGGTACTTTTATTTCTCTCGGAAGGACAAATAGTAAAGCATTTCTGGCACAAGAGTATAGAAATGTTCGCAAGAGCCAAGCATTTCCCACGGTACGAGACTTCCCGTTTTCTTCCTCCTGAATGGCACAGCAGGTTACTGAACCTTTTGACTTCAACAATCGGATGGGGAGGAACTGGTGTCCCGTCCTTTGACTGGCCTACTAATATTTCTGAGCAATAGGAGGACCCTTCTAATGTCATTATTAATCACTTGTATCACCTCGTCTATAACGTGTATAGCTTTTGCCCTTGCGTCGCCTGGGTTGGCTTATTAATCTCACTCACATTTTCAGAAACTCATCTGATTAACAGAGAAGTTACCGGTTAGCCTCACACGTGCATGGCAAAAAAACTTCCACTTGGTTTCACGTTTGGTGAGTTATTATGTTAAAAATACATTTTAAGCCGAAACCGGTTTGGCTCAGTGGATAGAGCGTCGGCCTGCGGACTGAGAGGTCCCGGGTTCGATTCTGGTCAAGGGCATGTACCTGGGTTGCGGGCACATCCCAGTGGGGGATGTGCAGGAGGCAGCTGATCGATGTTTCTCTCTCATCGATGTTTCTAACTCTCTCTATCTCTCTCCCTTCCTCTCTGTGAAAAATCAATAAAATATATATATAAAAAAAATACATTTTAAAATGTGCACCGCAAAATCTGCTCTTAGTCCGGGGCTTCAAAATTATCCTTAACTATGTTTCTTTTTATTTGTAAAAGCAAGTCCAGGTAACATTCATCTGATGGCCTGACCGCGGATCCTAAACGTAAAGTCAAAATTATTCCACAGCCATGTTTCAAAGAACCCATCACCTTCCAAAAAAGCTCTCATATTCACTGGGCTCTTTTTACAAACTTTCATCTGCTCCAGAAACGTGTGTCCTTCCACCAGCACCTCGTGGTTTTGAGGTTTCCCTGTAGCCTTACAGGGAATTTCAGTATCTGATACGGCAGATCTCTGTCCTATTCTTCAGAAGCTTCTTACAAGTATTACTGATACAACAATAAGCTCTGCGGGTACTTTCACCAGGGATCTGTGCTAAAGCGTCTCCCATCTCACATGGAGTCAGGTAGTCAAGCTTTTCTCTAACGTGTGCATTACATTTATTTATCTAGACATAAAAGGCACACAAAAGCACAGAGATTCTATAAAATATGCAAATCAGTGGGAAAATCAACACTTTCCAGTTTCATCTAACATTAAAAACAATAACAAAAAGATCTCCATTGTCTGAAATCTCCATTGCAAACAAGGAAACCTTTTTAAAGCAGCGACTCCCCCTCCCATTTACAGACTGACCTCAGGCATTCTTCTATAAAGTACTGTTTGCTCAAAGGAAAACAAGCAAGAAACAGAGCCCAGCCCCCCCAGGCTGGTGACTGGGAGGCGAGGTCCAGTGCAGAGAGGATCGCCAACAGCCCACACAGAGGGCACAGGGCAAGACTAGGGAGGCGGCGGGCGGGACAGAACGGGGGGGGGGGGGGGGGGGGGCGGGCGGGGAGGGAGATAAAGGGTGGAAGTACCGGCCTAAACACTCCACTGAGTCACAGACACCCGCATGATGCCACCCGAGTGTCATCCTTTTCCAGAGACCAAGGCTCACGGAGTCTGGGGACCCAATTCCCTCTCCACCTGGGAAGGCCCCGCCTGGGCCTGGGCCTGGGCCGGCAGAGCGAGCTGGAAGGGCAGACACTGCACAGGCTGATGAATCTCTCTCTTCACAAAAAGCAAGAGCCTCTGGCCTTCTAATTGCCACAGTGATTCGGCAACAATGCGCGGCTTACAAGAGGCTCCTTAAGGCCCGCGAAGACTCCTTTCCAATCAGTATCTCCGCACCCCTCCCTCCGCGGAACCCGTGGAACTCGGTCCTGAGTGCGGCGCTCCTTGGGGGGTAACGAATGGGGGCAATGAACCAAATGGGACGCTTCTTCCTTCAGAGAGGATTCTGATCTTGCTGAGACATTTTATAAACTTGGCGAAGGAGACCACCATTCCTGTCTCTTTTTTTTTTTTTTAATTTTGAATGAAGGGGGCATACACTATTAGAATCTCAGAGCCACTATTGAATGTTAGACTTTCTAGGGAGAAATTGCTAGCCGGGGTCATAATTCTAATCTCTGTCACACTTGAAGGCAGGAGTACTGCCTTGGGTATAATTGTAGCCAACACATACTGGGCTTCAAAGTTTGGACATTTTATTTCACTCCTTTTCTCATCCTATATAATAAAACCCTAATATGTAAATCAACTGAACGGTGGAATGACTAGTCACTATGATGCACACTGACCACCAGGGGGCAGATGCTCAATGCAGGAGCTGCCCCCTGGTGGTCAGTGCGCTCCCACAGGGAGAGACCCGCTCAGCCAGAAGCCAAGCTCATGGCTGGAGAGCACAGTGGCAGGGGCGGGAGCCTCCTCCACCTCCACAGCAGCGCTAAGGGCCCCGCCACCACCGGACATCCCCTGAGGGGTCCCGGACTGCGAGAGGGCACAGGCCAGGCTGAGGGACCCCCTCCCTCCAGTGCACGAATGTCGTGCACCGGGCTTCTAGTGAGGTTATAATTAAAGATTTCCTATGTATGTTTCTCATATGCCCTTTATTTTCACATATGACAAAATTCCTATGAGGATCCCTTCCCAGAATCCACCTTATTAGTTACAAAACAAATATATAGCACTGAACATTTCATATCACCTACAGGATTAAATCTCAAATACTGAGCACAGAATTCAAATTCTTTCACAACCTAATCCCAATCCAAGGGCCATGTTTCTGTCCGAGTCACAGTGAATTTATTACATTTTCCTTAAACCTGATACGTACATGCCCACATTTCCTGCTTTTTCAAATGCTAAATACTCTTCCTCTGTTGCAACATTAACCACACTGAATTATGATTATTCTTTGAACATACATGTTCTTGCTCATAGATTATGAACTACAAAAAGGCAGGTGTGTATGGTACACGGTAGATGTTCAATAAATGACAACTACAAAAGTAGTAACTTCTTATATGGTATTTACCATATTGAGTGAATAGGGAAATTAATAATTCCACATCAACAAAATATTTCCTGAGTAACTACTATATTAGAGATTTTCACCTACAAGTGTAATTCAGTGTATATCGTGACCTTGTAAGACAAATATTATCTTTCATAAATAAAACTAAAGAGATAAGTCCGACCTGCATGGCTCAGTGGTTGTGCATCGACCTATGAACCAGGAGGTCATGTTTTGATTCCTGGTCAGGGCTCATGCCCTAGTTGCAGGCTCGATCCCTAGTGGGGGCGTGCAGGAGGCAGCCAGCCAATCAATGATTTTCTCTCATCACTGATGTTTCCATCTCTCTCTCCACCTCTCTTCCTCTCTGAAATCAATAAAAAATATATTTTTTAAAAAGTAAAGAGATAAGTAGTTTTTCCTGCATTCACTCTAAGAGGTCAAACTGAAAATTCCACCTAGATATCAAATCCCAATAAATCTGATGATGTAGGTTAATGCCATGACCTTTACCCCAGGAGCAGCCTCAGGAATGATTCTTTTGAAATCCTACAGCTATATAAATGTATTATTTCCCTCCTGATCAATCTTTTAAAAGCTAATTGACATGTTGAGAAATGATCTTTATCTATGGAAGCCACCTGGCTGTGGGCCACAAAGGGGGTTTGGTAGCATTTTAGAACGTGGGTATGAGGCCTGTGGACAGGATTCTCCCGTCCTCAGAGGAGACTTCCTCCAGGCTCTGCCCGTTTGTTAAAGGATAAGACACAACAAAAGGTGCTATTAGTTAATCATTCCATCAACCCACCATGCGCTTCCTGGGCGAAACCTGGGCTTAGCCTTACATTGATTTAAAAAACGAAACAGCACACTTAGGAGATCAAAGCTCCTTTGTCCTGCTCAGGCCCGCTTCCTACGCTCTGCTTGTTTGTGATGGAGGGTGGTTTCTGTCTGCAGCTGTACCAGCCTCTCTGACTTACTCCCGTCTTAAACAAATGAACTGAACGTTAGCAGAACGGAGCGGTCCACTCCACTCCTCCGCGGCCTCGCCGTGTGCCAGACGCGAAAACAGAGATTTTTCACAATCAGAAGCGCGCTGCGATGGTCGGGGACAGTGCCCGCCTACAAGCAGTGAGCACGCGGGCGCTCGAGTCCATCGAGCCGATGAATACCTACGTCGAACCATCACTCATTTCAACAGGCGCTAATCTTTGAGACGATGAGCAACAGTATGCAGCTTCACACGCATCATATCACGGCGTGGAGGGGGCTGCTTAATGAAATGCGCCACATTTTCGCAACCTGTAGAAACCACATTTCCAATTCTTTCACCCAATCTACTCAGACACGCTTTATGCTCTCCTCGGAGGTCCCATCAGGGATCTGGATCAACGGGTGCTGTGAGGTTGCGGTTGCAGACATACGTCTGAATTTACCTTGTTTGCGATGCTGGTGATGAAGGATTTGATGTCGAGATTGGTGGGGCAGCTCTTCTGACATGGGGCGTCGGCACACTTCAGGCATCTGGGAAGTCAAACAGCTGGTTAGAGAAGTCACCAAGTAGCTGAGATGATGTTCTTCTATGTATCCTCTACCCTACACCCCGCCACAGTGAGTGAACAGCAAGGACAGATAAAACTGCACCACTTTCAGGTACAAAATCTTGTTATGCAGGAAAGTAAACATATTCTTTCCCTTCGTTCGCACCTGCAGAGATGTACAGAGTGGCAGGTGACAACCACCCCTGCTCGCCTTGTGCCTCTTTAGAGTTTTGGGGGTTCAGACTTATTTAAGATCCGTCATTCAGCCCTAGCCCGTCTGGCTCAGTGATTAGAGCGTCGGCCCTTCAACTGAAGGGTCAAGGGTTTGATTCTAGTCAAGGGCACAAACCTGATCCCCAGCCTGGTCGGGACACATGTGGGAGGCAACCAATAAATGTGTCTCTCACATGGATGTTTCTCTCTCTCTCTCTCTCTCCCCCCTCCCTTCCACTCTTTCTAAAAATCAATGGGAACAATATCCTCAGGTGAGGATTAACAACAACATAAAGAGCCATCATCCACTCATTGACCAAATCAGGTTTGTTTTGCTCCCTTACGACGCGAGTAACGCTGGAGAGTGCAATCTTTACGGTACAAGTTCTGTCTGCCTGCACACCACAATCACCACACCCAGCCACATTTTACCCATTGGAGCATCCTCTCTTCCTCCCTTAACCCCCGCCCCCCTTCTTTGGCTTTGGCCATCCCTCCCTGCCCAATTTCCTCACGGCTTTCACCCACACGCTACTCGCATGGCAACTGGGCTTTGTGGCAGCTGTGTGGGTGCACGGCCCACACCCCCTCCTGTCACTGACGCTTTTATCCCTCGAGGGCTGTGCCCTTGGCTGAAGAGAACAGGCTGGGCCAAGATCAAGGCCCCTGTCCGTGGCAGGACGTGTGCAGCTACAGGCCACGAGGGGCTCGGGGACCAGGTCCGCAGGGACCCACTGCAGGCTGGGTGGGGGCTCTGCCCCTCCAATCCCCACTCCTTCTCTCTTGTCCAGAGGCTGGCTGTCCGCCACGCCTCCCGCACACCCATCTCATCTCAGAACCGGTGCCTCCGAGCCACCTGGGAAGCCTGAACTATGCCACAGGGCCCACAGAGGAGCCCTCGCCAGGCTGAGGGTGGGCCTGGGAACCTGGATTTTGGAGGGAAAAACCTTTTGAGATGATTCTAATGTCGATGGCTGGACCCACTTAGTGAGAATCACAATTCTATAATGACTCCTTCCGGACTGAACCTGGGAAGAATGGTCTTTAATTCGCACAACTAATGTCAGCTTGTTCATTTCCTCATTCTTTTCTTTAATAGTTAATGAGCCCGACCAGCGTAGCTCAGTGGTTAAGCTTTGACCTATGAACAAGGGGGTCACGGTTCGATTCCTGGTGAGGACACATGCCCGGGTTGCGGGCTCGATCCCCAGTGTGGGGCGTGCAGGAGGCTGCTGATCCATGATTCTCTCTCATCATGGATGTTTCTATTTCTTTCCCCCTCTCCCTTCCACTCTGAAATCAATAAAAATATATTTTAAAAAAAAGAATCATTAGGGACATTAGGGAAGTGAAGGAGGGTGGATTTGGAGTTCAGGGTCACTCGAGATAAGAACCTGAGACTAGAACATGATGGGTACGTGAACCAGTGGAATTTGGTCTGGCAGAGTGAGAGGGGGAGTAGGAAAACAGTAGACCAGAGATCCAAAACGTAAGCTACCACCCTGTCGCATCTGTCAGGAGACCAGAATTCTCTGAGCATTTCTCTGAGAATGAACCCTCCACGGCTCCATTGACAAAGGTGTCCACCAGCTCATTTTCCACCCTCTTCCCTGTGCGAAGACCTGGTTCCTTTCCCAGGAGAGGACAGTGCCATCTCCTTGTCCTTCTGTTGTGTGTGGAAGAGTCTTCATTAGCCGAGCCGGTTTCTCAGTCCCTAATTAATATCTTGTTTCTACATCTGATCTCCTTTCTCTCGCCCGTGCCCTCAGCCTTCTCCCTAAATTAAATTCTACACAATGAGTACCGAAGGCTTTTCATAATCAATTGTCCTCTCAGAGCGGCAGTCATTAAGCCTCTCTGCCGTCCTGTCTCTAAACGCATTGTTAAGATTCACATCTATCATGCGGCAGCATTCCTATCTTCTCACACTTGTGATTTTCACCCTAAAACAATGTCGCCGAGTTCAAGAAGAATTGCTTGAAAGTGTGACCAGCAGCGTACGGCGTACAACAATGCAAAAAGGGCCCAATCCAGGGCCTATTCGTCCGCGACGCCAAAATGAGGTGATACTTGTATGTGTTACCTTCGCGTGAATTCATGCGCTGAGCACTAATGGTGATTTGAAAGGATGTCCTAGGATGCAATAAAATAAAAGAGCTGAAAATGTAGCCAATCGTATGCCATCTTAAATACCTCCTAATTTATTTTTTTTTAAGTCACTTCAACAGCTTTTTAAATACCTGTGGTGGAGTAGAAATACAGCAACAGATAGATGGAGTGGAGTTCTCCCTAATGAAGTCACACGTTTTCTGCCTTCCCTCCACCACCCCTACCACCCAACTTGAATAATAAGGCAATTACAAAATAAAGTTATAATGTCAGCAGGTATGAATGAGTCACATTAGTGTCCAGTGTGGGTTTTTCTAGGCTTCCAGAAAAATCTTACATTCGACCCAAACGGATTCACCCCAGCAGCCCCGACACAAGGTATGCATTTTTAGTTGTGGTTATTAAGTCTCTTTACCAGATAATTCTCCTTTTATTATGGAGCTAGTTCACAAATAACAGCTGTTGGAAATGTCAGATGTTAATGAGGCAGGGCGAAGCAGGCCTGGATTGCAGCATCCTTTTTTTTTTTTTCCTCCGGTGCCATGAATATGCCGGGAATCGGCTGACTCTGATAATAACACCGTCTTGCAATTCTCTAAGCGTGCGGCAGCCCTAAAGTGCATGGGGCTGCCATTAATCCCACTTATCACTCTGACGGCTCAGTAATTACACCTCCGCCGGAGCCAGGTAGTCCTAATAGAACAGCAGCCGCGGCACGGGCACGCACGCCGGCGAGATGTTTTATTAAACGTGGTGGGGGTTGATCATCCAGTGACATTCCTGTTGACCTATTTTTCTATTTGACAATAAATTATCCTTTGACCACGCCATAATAGGTATTACGGAGTGCATTTGCGGTACCCGATCGGAATGGTACCGCATCACAACGATGGAGGTAAATGGTGTAAATAAAATAGCAGAAATGCATGTCAGACTGTTATTACCCAAATTGCTCTAAATGACTGATACGGTGAAAAATCGCAGGCACCGTACTTAGGGGAATATGTCAACAATTATTGCAAACCACAGTTCCACGTACATTTTTCCCTTCGAAGTAACGTTTAAATGACTCGTCTTTATCTTCCGTCGTTTAATTCGACTTCTATGTCTCAACATTACTCTGCTATAAGGTAGTTTATTTTTAAATGTGTCGCAAAGGGGGAGAGTTAATTCAGATAAACCATGATGTAATATTTTAATCCCCAAATAATTACATTTGTACGAAGAGGAGCATATTAGGTGATGTTTGAGAGCGATGATTAGATTTTTTACTCGTGATAAACTTTTCTCATTTCCATTGTTAGTAGAGAGCATCGCAATGGATTTCATCAAAAGCAAAATATAGAGTCCTTAATAGTGTTAACTCTTCATGATTCAATCTGCCCATTAAAAAATTTGTATAAAACATTAGTACTGCTACTTACGGGACAACAATCATTGGTGATATATTGATCAAGGCTCTTTCTCTAGGGAAAGAGGGCCAAGATCCCTGTTCCCAAATGCTAGCGGGGCTGTGCAGTTTTATTCCACAGCATGACACCCAAAACATGAGCGCGAGGAAGAACGGCCAGCACTCCATCCCTCACACATCAAGGAGCCGGTGTCTGGGTCTGCTATTGTAATGTATCTGCAATAGCTGGAATTGCAACCTACGCTTGCTAAGGAGTTCTCTAACCCATGTGTTTAAATAAGAATTTTTCAGTTAAAAAAAAATCACAAAATCTATTTGAAAACTTTAAAACTTCACACTGTATTTTCTTTGTTTTTGTTTTGCTAGACTTTGGTTCAATCAAGTCAGCCCTGCTCATCATGCTAGGTATCTGTATATATAAAAGCCTAATATGCAAATTGTCCCTGCGGGAGTACAACCAGGAGACTAATTGCTCGCTATAACATGCGCTGACCACCAGGGGGCGGCATGAAATGAAGGAAGGCCCCGGCCAGCAGCCAAAAGGCCCCAGTCAGCCCTGATCGCCGGCCAGGCCTAGGGACTCTACCTGTGCATGAATTTCGTGCACCGGGCCTCTAGTAATCTATATTAGTCTGTATGTAATCAAACTGGGCAAGTTAGTGCCCACATTAAAAAATTAAAATGTTTTCCTCATATTGATGCATTTCTTCAGGTCATTGTTCAGCTCCTTCATTTGGAATGTGTGAGTAAGCAAGAGGTGGCATTTGGGTGTAGGGTCTAACTTCCCCACCCTAAAACCACCACGTACGTAACTATGTAGTCCAATGTCTTCCCCCAACTCGGCAACATTTCTCTGGAACCCGAACAGATGTGAGCATCTACAGGTTGAGGGGAAGGAGAGTGACTACAGGCAGGGAGGTTACATCACCCACATGTCTGAGTTCCCCAGCTTGGTCCCCTGCAGCCAGATCCTGTCATAAAAAAGGGGCCCAAGAATGATGGTTGGTCTCTTTAAGACACGACGGAGCTAATGCAGTGTTCCAATACATTCAACAGTCAAAATCCATTCTCAGTTTGGAAACAGCCCAAGTGCCCATCAGTAGACGAGCGGATAAAAAAGCTGTGGGACATTCACACCGTGGAATACTATGCAGATGTGAAAAAGGGTCTCTTACCCTTTGGGACAGCATGGATGGACAAGGAAACTATTATGCTCAGTGCAATAAGCCAAGCTGAGAAAGACAGATATCACATGATCTCACTTTCTGTGGAATCTAATGGACAAAATGAATTGACCAAGAAGATAAAACCCAAAGCATGGAGGCATGAAACAGACTGACATAGCTTGATGTGGGGTTGGGAGGACGAGAAGAGATAAAACAAAGAACTTACAGGTATAGCCCACGGACTCGGGCAACAGGAGAGTGAAGACCTGAGGGAGGGAGTTGGTAAGAGCCAGGAGGAGGGGGAATAAGGAGAAGAAATGGGAGAAATCTGTGATACTATATACTATATACTATATTCTATCTATATATCTATATCTATATCTATATCTATATCTATATCTATATCTATATCTATATATATATATATATATATATATCTCCCACGTTCAAAGGCTGTTAAATTGCATTGTTTACCCACATATTCAGAAAAAAATCACTTCTACTGTGGTGGTAAACAACCTGCTTCCCTGTTTATCATGGTCTGGCCCTCTAGCAACTTCAGTGCAAAATTATCGCTAATTTGCCTACAAATGTCAGGTGGTCATAATAATCTGGCCACTCAGTGTATATATAAAAGCCTAAGTGACCATTCAACCGTTCGACAGGTAGCTATGACGCGCACTGACCACCAGGGGGCAGACGCTTGACGCACAGGCATGGAAACATGGAACAGACTGAGAATCTCAGAGGGAAGGGGGGAGGTGGGAGGGCGGGAAGAGATTAACCAAAGATCTTATATGCATACTAGAGGCCCAGTGCACAGATTTGTGCACCAGTGGAGTCCCTCGGCCTGGCCTGTGGGGGTCAGGCCGAAACTGGCAGTCTGACATCCCTCGAGGGGTCCCAGATTGCAAGAGGGCACAGGCCAGGCCGAGGGACCCCACCAGTGCATGAATCCGTGCACCAGGCCCCTAATGATCAATAAAAAAAATAAGAGAGAGAGAGCCATTCTCAGCTTCCATAACTCTCCCCGCTCCTCTGTGACACGGGTTCTTTCTGGCTCGGGGGTATTTGGAACTGACTTTGAGTATTTCTGATGTGTGTCTTGGCCCGGCTTCCACATCTGCTGAGCTCCAAAGCTGTGGCAACATCGTTTACAGTCACTGCATTTTTTATGTTGTGCACCGTTCTGCCTTTCAAACACGCCAATGACGTTCATGTTTAGGGCCCTTAATATGTACCTGGAGGTACAGGTTAGCACCAAAACACAATTTTCCAATAGAGCTACTTACTAGAAATGTCCCTTCACCTGTGGGCGCTTTGAGACACCGCAAAAGTAACAGCATTTAAAACAGCGCACACTTCACACAAGCCACGGTCATGCTATTCTGCTGGGTGATCTTGCCCGCAAGTCTAGGAATAATGTGTAAAGGGCATTTCCAGCCCTGACCAGCGGCCATCAGTTGGCTGAGCTTTGTCCCCGGCACCCAAAGGTCGCCGGTTCCATTCCCTGGTCAGGGCACATGCCTGGGCCGCAGGCTTGATCCACAGCAGGGGGCGTGCAAGAGGCAGCCAATAGATGTTTCTCATGTCTGTTTCTCCCTCTCCCTTCCTCTCTCTCTAAAATCAATAAAGATGTATCCAACAAGCAAACGACGTTCCCACAACCTTTCTGTAGTCTGTGTCAGAGAATTATTAAGGGTGTGTCCCCGAGGAAGAGCCCACAGGATGCAACTAGTAAATTAAACCAGGCTTCCCTTCATCCCTGCTCTGCCCAGTACCTCCTGCACTTCCGTACCCTGAAGGCCCATGTCAGGCACGCGCTCCCTTCCCCTCTCACCGTCTGTCACCTGGTGAGATGGTAACGAGGCATTTCTTACCCTGCAGTGTAGGTCACACTTTCCCCTGACCAACATGCTCCCTACGTGCACATATGGTCTTTCCAATAACTGATCAAGGACCTGTATTTCATAAGCCACTATAACTGGAATGTTTCTATACACATCACACACAGACCCGTTACAGAGATCAGCAGTCTAGTTAGCATGGAGCCATTCTCAAAACCTCAAGTTTCTCCGTGCATTTCGCACCCCAACCTCCCGTTTCTGGTTGAACTACAAGCAGCCACGTGTGATTTTCCCGAGCCGGCATGAGGCTGCCGGGAACCACAAGGCGCCCCTCCCGTTCTGACCAGCTGCTCCATGAGGCTCAATCTACTTCTGATCCTTTACAGCCCTTGGAGGGATGCGGGGACGGGCTGACCGTTCCTATGACAGCTTTCCTGCTCCTCAGCAATCCCATCTCACCCGCACCATTCCCCGGCGGTGTCATAACATCCCTGATTTATATCGAGAATCCTCCCGGCGTCTTAGAGAAAAGACGCGGTTCCTTTGAGCAGCTCCCTATGCTGTGCGGATCGCCTTCTGGAATGTGGGAACACCTGTTGTATGTTCATCTTCATGTCAGCGGCGCCCGCTGGGAAGGGATGCAGATGAGGCATCGGGGCGCTAAGAGTCAACTTTCCAGCAAATTTCAAAACCCAAAAGCTGTATAGTTGATGACTTCTTTGTGGGCAGTTTCAGAAATAATATCAGAGTAAACTTGATGTAGAGACTTTTATCTCGTTTCTAATAAAGATGTAACAGAGAAACAGGATCCAATAGGTAAGCCATACATGGGCTATTTATCACAATACAATTCCTAGATTTACGGCATATGCTGATTATGAAAAACAATGTTTGTGTAAATCTGGAAACCTACTTAAGGGCATGTAGACTAAGATTTTGGATAGATTTGACTTTATAGAATGCTATGTTATTTACATTTCTTTGCAATGAGCAAGTGTGACATGTAATTGAAAAAGAAAAGACAAGACGTGGATGTGTTTGGCAACTAAAATCACGTTATCCTGTGGATTTGTATTGTTTGCCTTTGGTCATTAGCATTGACCTGGCGAAAGAAAACCCACGAAGCCCCCACCTTCTTTTCCTCTCCCCCCCAAAACTCCTACGGTCTTACAAAGGATCGTCCACAGTTTCAGTAGGATGAGCACATGGAACAGACTCCTGAGTCGCTGGTAGCCACAGAGCAGAGGATCAGGGCTGGCCAAAGAAACAGAGTCAGTGCCGGCACGGAGCACAGGGACTCACCGTCATTTATTCATTTATTCATTTATGTTTGCTAATCCTCACCCAAGGGTATTTTTTTTCCATTGCTTCTCAGAAAGAGAGTGGAAGGGAGGGAAGAGGAGGAAGAGAGACGGAGAGAGAAACATCAGTGTGAGAGAGACACATCGATTGGTTGCCTCCCGCACGCACCCCAACTCAGGGCTTGGCGTGAACCACAACCCAGGTAGGTGCCCTTGACCGGGAATCGAACCTGCGACCCTTCAGTGTGCAGGTCCGCACTCTAACCCCTGAGCCGTGCCAGCCAGAGCACGGGGACTCACTGATCATAGTAAAGTGACCGTGTAGGAAACTACTTGGCCTTAACATGATGAGAGGACATACACCAATAACAGGCTTTAGAAAGAAAGGAATGTACCCGCATCTCAGCGCTGTAAATGTTATGGCGGAGTAGAAACAAGTCCATGTAAAGTGACTTATTGAAATGCTACCGGGTGTTGAGTTCTGTGCTGGTGGCGGGGAGGAGTCACGGACACGCACAGAGGACACCAGGCTCACTGCATGGGAGAGAGGCCTTTGTCCGGCTGTGTTTTTCTCTCTGCATGTGCAGCAGGGGTTGCAATATTTTGGGTGCTGACAGCGCAGATTCGCAGAGCGACCGCCAGACTGGGTTTTCTGCCCGTTGGAACGGCCCCATCTGTGGAGCCCAAACAGAGCTGTCCAAGGTGTTCCTCCAGGAAAAGGAGGCCACTCGCCCATTTTTTGAAGTAAAAAGTACCCTGCACACCCACATTTAAACTAAATTAAATTTCAAGTTACATGTGCCTTCCTTTTACTTATCTAAATCTATCTTGATCACCCCAAGATAAAGAGAAGTGTCTCCAGCACGGACATTTTTTAAGTTTCATACAGTCCTGGCCGCCCTTTTAGAATAACCGGCCTCTGACCCTGACATTCTCCTGCTTAGGAGGAGGGGTTATGCCCAGCCGGTGTGGCTCGCTGGCGGAGCATCTCTTGCTCTTCTGGACCCAGCATTTTCGTGGAGGTAAATGACCTACAGGAATCATGAAGCTAACATTTCCAGGAGAAACGCCAGGCAGACGAAATACAAACAAAGAGAAACAACCTGTAGAAACATCACAGACATGAGTCATGATAGAGGCAATAAAAATATACGCAACGTCTATACTCCTGACCCAGCCGCAAACAAGTGTCACGATGCAACACTTGGAACATTCTGTTTTGTGGCCAAAAAAGTCAGTAAGCCCCGAACTGCAGCTGCTGTGCCGGCCACTCCGGCCTCCCACCAGGTTCTGGCAGAAAGACGCGGCCACTATTGCAGTCCTGGGGCATTGGCTGCCCGAGCCGACGCCGGGCGGCACAGGAAGAAGATGCAGAAATTCCAGGAAATTAATGACTATGAAAGAAAACAGATAAGAGTATAAATGTTTAATCTTCTCCATTTAAGCCGCATCTTAAGATGGACCGGGTTTCAGGCAATAACGCTGCTTGGGAACATGAACGAATGGGGCGGTGCTCTGATCACTATCAGGAGGCTTTTGGAAAAAATAAAATTAGCTCAGAAGCCAAAGAACACAATGTTCAGAAATGATATCTTGAGCACAGTCATCCGCTTCATATGACAGACACTCTAAAAACAGAAAAATAAAGCAGTGCAGGGCAAGGAACATATATACTTTTAAAAATGGGACATCCTATCGACAAGGCTTCTAATGAAACGGTTACGACACAGACAATGCTGCCATCGTTACACAGGTTAGTGTAAGACAGGCAGGGCAGGTGTGGGACTAGAGCTCACGGGTGTTGTGGCCTGTGAAATGAGAACGCAATATTTCCTTTGTCCCTGCTTCCCTCCCCCCTTTTTCCATCGGCCGATATCCAGAGAGCATTTCCTGGCTGGGGATCTGGCCAGGTGCTAGAAAGACCAAGATGAGCGGGACAGGAGACAGGCTCTGCCCTTAAGAAGCTCACAGTGAAGCTGGCTGGCATGGCTCAGTGGTTGGGCATTGACCCATGAACCAGGAGGTCACGGTTCGATTCCCCATCAGGGCACATGCCCGGGGTTGCAGGCTTGATCCCCAGTAGGGGGCGTGCAGGAGGCAGCCAATCGGTGAATCACTTTCATCACTGATGTTCCTATCTCTTTTCTCTCCTTTCCTCTCTGAAATCAATAAAACTATTTAAAAAAAAAAAAAAAAAGAAGTTCACAGTGAAGAAGCCATAGAAATGCACACACATCCTCAGGTACGGAACAGGTGAGAGATGGACAGGTGCGCCCCGAGTCTACAGGTGCCCCCATCTCTTCGTCCTTCTACCTTCACGGCCCATGAGAATGATAAAGATACAAAGCGTGTGTGTGTTTCTTCAGGGTGTGTGGGGGGATCCTGTGGGCAGGCCAAGTCATATGGGGCTTCACCGAGATGCTGAACCTAAGTGACTAAGAGCATTGGTTACCACCCACTGGAAGTGGCACAGAGCTCTCTGCCCAACAGCATTCAGCGTCACCTCCCCTGCAAATAGGCCATCCATCTCTCTGATTCCACCCACACCCCACGCAGCAGGTTCCCATCACCACCAGTACCGGCAGCGACAACAGAGTGTGATGGATTCTGGATTTAAATCCAGCGCCAGCACCTCCTCGCTTTGTGATCTCGGACGGTTCTTTCCACACTCAGTGCCCCAGCTTCCTTGTTTCACTGGCCAGTTATAGGCTAGACACCATATCATTACAGAGAGGATTAACTAAATTAATACGCGGGGAGCGCGTGCCGCCTGCCAGAGCGTGTGCTCAATAACGGAAATCACGGTTGCGAGTTGTGCGTGTTATTTATTATCCGGTCCGTGGCAAACACGGTGGCGTAAATGAGCGCTGTTTTCCAATAGCTGCTGGGAAGGACACGCTGTAAAATAATGACGGCCACACCGGTGACGGGGAACATTGAAGGGCGTAATTAAGACGAGCCCCGACAGCCATGCCAGGCCCGTAGCAGCTGCTCAATAAATGAGACCCAGGAAACCGTGTGAAAAATGTCTCCGTCTTCCAAGCTAGAGCAGGGGAGCGTGGGGAGCACGGGAGGGAGGCCGTAGCATCGCCGACAACAATAAAATATGTAAGCATGAGAGATCCTAGGAGACCCAGCAGGTAACATGTGGGCGCCGTGTGCATCCACAGTTTGTAACAGCAGCAGCAGCTGACCCTAAACTGGGCTCCAAGCAGGCCCGCCGGGCGCCTCGGGGAGCAGGGACTGGGCCACTATGGCCTCATTTCTCCCAACGACCTCGTCCTCAGGTGGTTAATAGATTTGATGGGACGGCGCCAGCCCCCTAGCCTGTGCTGGGCAGTGAGTGTGGGTGAAGGCATATGGGGGCCCAACAAGAGGTTCTGGAGCCCCGCGTGTGGGGTGGCAGTGGGGGTGGCGGTGGGGGTGGCGCTGGGGGATGACACTTCTCTCGCAGCAGCTCTCGGACACAGGCTGGCTGCCTCCTTTACTTGCAAATGTAAAATGGGTGTGTTTCCAACAGGCGGATGCGCTTCAGATGATGAGACACCCAGATCTGCTACTTTAAACAGAAAGAGAAACTTACTTTTGAAAATAATTCGAGAGAATAAATTTTCCTTATGCACTGCCATTTCATTGAAGCTGGAAAACGTCACATCTTCTTGAGATATACATATGTGTGTGTGTGTGTGTGTGTGTGTGTGTGATATGTTATATTCACACACACACACACACATATGTATATCTTAAGTGTGAGTGGGGACTCACGCAAATCAATAAAGTCCCCACTCACACTCGTGAGTCCCCTGTATACTGTCTTGTCAGTTCACCACCCCAAGTCAAGTCTCCCCCATCACCATTTATCCCCTTCCCTCGGGTCGCACCACGCTGCTGCCTGTGCCTGTGCACAGACACACATATCTGAAATGAACTCCTCCGGACAGTCCCACTGAGAGGAAGGGGCGGTGAAGCCAGGGGGACATGCATCTGCCCCGCGGCCGGCAGCAAGCGTGCACACAGCCTCTCCCCCCGAAGAGGTGCCGCTGCACTTCCACGCAGAACACGGCGCAGGATCCATTCGGGGAATGCCATGCACACGCAGTATTTTTGGTTCAACAAACTATATATCGTTTCCCTTCTCCTGCCTGTGCTCTTGCACTTTCCGCAGTACAAATGCCTGAGTCCCCACTCACACTCGCCACCAGAAGAACCCCGGGGCCCTCTCCTGAGAGGCCGTGCTCCACCCCCTCCTCCCCCGCTGAAAGGTTACTTACATCTTTGAATCCCCACATTCTCACGCTACCCTGGAACCCTTTCAACTAAAGGTATCCTCAAGTGGCTGATGGGCCCCAGGGGACATTCACTCATTCAACAAACACAGGTTGGAGTTCCATTTCAGGAGGGAGGCCCCGGGAACATGCCGGCCAGTGAAGCAGACACAGTCCCTTCTGTAGCTCGGGGTTAACAAACAAGGTATAAAAGAAGTTATTTCCTTTGTTGTTAATTTCTCCCTCATGCCATGAATATACGTTTTAAAGTGTTCTACGCAGATTTGCACTGCTTTTTTTCTCTTACAGCTTCCGGTTAATATATCCAAAACTTAAAAATGGTGGGTTTAGTCACTCATAGACGTGTCACTGGAGGATCTAATTTTGCAATTCCTGTATGTAGCCCTACCGAAGTGTGTGACGCTTAAAGCTTTTTACTTTTTTCTTAAAGGAGCTCAATACACCGTCGGCCTCACTGTCACCCAGCGGGAGGAGATGGGAGGCTGAGCCTGCTGTTGCTTTTTCCATCATCTGAAGAGGTGCGGGTTAGGGTACGTTAATAAAGTGAGCAAGGCAGCCTCTGTGAAATATGGAGAGAAGGCGTATAAATCACAGAATAGAATCACGAGGTTTGGGGACTGTAACAGGCACTGTATTTACAGGCAATTCTCATTCTGAACGTTGCCAGGAAGGCTGAACTGGAAGTCTCATGCCTGCGGGAAATTTCCGGCGTTTTTAATGGGCATGATGGACTTCATTTTTCTTGACTATTCAAGCCTGCCAATTGCTATAAAACAATAAAAACAACAACAAATGAGCATCTCATGGAGAGGAAGATAAATTGTGATAGCATAGAGCAGGGACCAGGGGAGTCCTCCAGCCAGGGCAAACTTCGAGGAGGAGGAGGAGAGGAGGAGAGGAAAGGAGGGGAGGGGAGGAGGGGAGGGATGGGGAGGAGCAGGCAGAGGAAACAGGTGTGCAGATGCCAGGAGGGGCAGGAGGCTCAGCGGGTGAGGTTCTGAAGGTGAACCACGGAGCCTGGAGCAGGAGGGGGTGGGGGAGGCTGACAGGGGAGAGACGGCTGATCCAGTCTGTACTTCCTGCAGGTGCTCAACAAATGTGTGTTGAATAAACAAATGCGCAATAATAATAATAAAGAGAGGGCTGTGCACTTGCCGAATTTTGAGGTTTATATTATTCCTATCTTGGGAAAATTAGAATTTTTACAAGGTAATTTACTTCCCATTACTACAAATAGGAATATTTTTGCCTTGTTAAGACGTTCCCCTTTCCATATATTTAAAAGCAATTTGGAGAGCTATAACTCAGTATTAAACACAGCATATATAAAGTATTTATGATGCAGCTAACAAAAAAAAAAAAAGAAAAACAGGCATCTCACATACATCTGCTTCCCTTGGAAACATTTATAATATTTACAAAGTTTCACTGCAGATTCCACAGGGATGTAGATTGTATAACCTCTTCGGGGGGGGGGGGGGGGGGGGGAAATGATCATTGTCCAAATAGCCTTCCCAAATGAACGCCAAAGAGGCCGCTCCGGCACTAACCACTTCCTTTGTTTGTACAACTGCCTTCCCATGATGCACCTGCCCTGGAAAAAGGAACACCTGACCGTCTCCTTTATAGACTTCGCCCAACACAAAGCGATCCAGCCAGGAGGCAGAAACACCCAGAGAAACTCTGGGGATAAAATCCGGAACTGCCCCTGTGCATGGAAAGAGACCCGGACACAGGGGGCTTTCTGATTTCCGAGAGGAAAGGAGAGGGAGAGAGATGAAAACATCAATGATGGAGAGAATCACGGATGGGCTGCCTCCTGCACGCCCCACACTGGGGATCAAGCCTGTAACCCGGGCCTGTGCCCTTGACCGGGAATCGAACCGTGACCTCCCGGTTCCTAGGGCGATGCTCAGCCACTGAGCCCCGCGGGCCGGGCTCCTGTTCTGTTCCTGACAGATTATAAAACCCGGATGAAATCCATTCAGCAGAGTAGGCCTCGGCCCTTGTCTCCAAAGAGTCTTCTAACATAAAAGGACCATCACCCGGCATCCTCTTCACACGTTTCTCAAATGTTAGGAGATCGCATGAGCAAAAACACCTTACAGTGTAATAACTCTGAGCATTTCCTTGAAAAGGAGAGAAATAAGCCTTTCAATACATGGCACATAGTTTGAACCCAATAAGTTTCTCAAATGTTAGGAGATCATGAGAGCAAAAAAATAAAAAAAAACACCTTAAAATGTAAACCACTGAACATTTCCTTGAAAAGGGAGGAAATAAATCTTTCAATACAGGGAACACAGTTTGAACCTAATAGTGAGACAGACCTCTCTCGAAATGTCAGGAGCCGTGTGGAAACCCTCGCTTGAAACGCAATGTGAAGACTGTGAAGGAACTCATCCCACAGCAATAAAAATGGTAAAGCGCCTGACAGCCCTGGCCTCGTCCAAAAATGTTCAGCTACGTTACGTGACGAGGGTACAGAACGTGTCCAACTTCTCCACTCGGTATTTCCTGACTTAATTTTGGATGAAGTCCCGAGAAAATCCACTTCCTTCCGTTTGTAGGGGTGAGGCAGTGGCTCCCTCCACCTACACCAGGGAGGAACTCCCCTTTCTTTCTCTCCGCATCGCGCCAGTCTACATCCTGCAGAGGAAACGTCAAACTCCGTCCAAGAAATTGTACCAAAAAGTAATCGCGGGAACACCGGTGGGGGGATCTTGGGTTAAAATATGGGTTAACATCTCGTCACTGCTGCCTGGAGACTCGGGCCTGTGTGAGCTGCCTAACCTTTCTACGTCGAACGTTTTCCTCTGGGAAATGAGACCACACCCGAGAATCATGAGAATTCAATAATGTACACACAGTGCTGGGCACACTTTTTTAAAAAAATATCATTTTTGTTGGTTTCACAGAGAGGAAGCGAGAGGGAGAGAGAGACAGAAACATCAAGGATGAGAGAGAATCATTGATTGGCTGCTTCCTGCACGTCCCCCATTGGGCATCAAGCCCGAAACCCAGACGTGTGCCTGAACCGGGAATGAAACCGTGGCCTCCAGGTTCATAGGTCTTCCTCAACCACTGAGCCATGCCCGTCGGGCTGGGCACACTTTTCACGTCTACGTTCTGCTGGCTGGTGCTCACCCCCACCCCACCCACACCTCACCTGCGGCTGCCTGGCGTTTTCCTTACCTGCTGCCCTGGCTAGACACCAGCATCACTAAATCCCACAGACGTGAACCTGGGCTGGGCGGATATTCATGTCGCTAACTTCCCTAAGGCCCTAAAACGCCAAAGCATCTGTGGCCAACTCATTCCGTCCCATTACTTCTTCCTCTTGTCCTGTCTTTCTCCCTGTTCTTAGTCTACGCTTCTTAAAATTGCTACGATCCTGGATTTTTTGTGTGTCTTTACTGCCCATGTGGCTTTTAATAGTTTGCTCATCTACTCTAACAAATTTCTCCACATGGCTCTAACCTCCGACTCTGATATTTTCTTTCCCTCCTGGCCATCAAGTTCTATAGCAGTGAAAAGGAGCTTTCGTCCAAAATAACACTGGTGTACTTCTCCGAGAAGGCAAGCCAGGAACTATATTTTCCATTAATATTGTGTGGAAACCACTACACACTCATTTTTTTTTGTACGTTTTGTTTTACATGAATATTTGTGAGACACAGAAATTTTGTATTGTATTGCCATCGCCTACAATCATATATATCTATATCTGTATTAAGCTAACGTTCCTACAGTGGGATGTTATTAAGACATGATTCTAATCTAATTCATCTGTCTTAGCAATAAACACACATTTATTTATCAGGCCTTTTCTCAGTATCTACCACGTGACAACATACTAAGCACCAGGGTTCCAAATGCAATCCGTGACTTCGCACAGTAACCAGATCGTGGGGCGCCCCATCGTCAGACTCCCAGCCCGTGACTGTGAGACGCGATCAATGAAAAGGATGCACCACACGCTCAGCAAGCGTCGAGAAAGGAGGACGTCATGGCAGGAACTGCCCCATGGAGAGCGGCTGGTGACGTGGGTCTTAAAGAATATTGATGCTGACGGAAAGGGGGTGGGAAGGGGTGTCTGGGGGCAGAAGCAGATGAGCAGGAGTTTGGAACAAAGCAGCACATGAGGTAGAATCTAGGTCTCTGACGGAGGGCACCTGGGAGGAAAGGAAAAAGGACCAGGAATCTAGTGTAGATTAGAACTTAGTTTTACTAATCCTCTAAGAATTCTGACTAAAATGGCATTATACAACCTTAATTTGAATCTCGTCTTCATGTCAAGCATATGGTCTTATTTCACACACACACACACACACACACACACACACACACACACACAAATCCTATATAATAAAAGCCTCATATGCAAATCGACCAAACAGCGGAATGACTGGTGAAACGACCGGTTGCTATGATGTGCACTGACCACCAGGGGGCAGACGCTCAATGCAAGAGCTGCCCCCACCCTGAGGCCCCAGGCCAGCCAAGGCGGGTGTCAGTGCCCCCCCAGCCCCGCCCCGATCGTTCCACTGGTGAGGTGATTGGAGGGCGGGGCCGGACGGCGAGTGTGCAGCACTGACCCCCGATCACACCGCCAGTCACCTCCAAGGCAACTGCCAGCAGAGGGAGGCAACCAGTGGCGACGGTGGGGGACAGGGCTGGTGAGCAGGCGGTGCCAGGCTGGCCAACGCGGGTGCCAGTGGGGACCCTGGATCTTCCCGCCAGTCACCCCAGTCACCCCACAGATTGGCCCTGATCGCCGGCCAGGCCTAGGGACCCTACCTGTGCACTGGGCCTCTAGAGTCTAGTATTTAATATTAACAGTAAAGAGGCAACATGAAGAACAACCGAAATACCTCAACGGACCACAGAAGATACAAAGAGGAGCAAGCAGGGCTGAAGCACACTATGGACGTCTTCAACTGTCTTGCATTTCTGGTTCTCTTTTGCTCGTCTATTAATCCCTCGAGCTGTCTTCTCCGTGCCAAAAGCCCAACTAATACGCATCTTCCACTGGTTTGCTTCGTTACCTCCCTCAAAACCGACCTGTCCCTCCTCTGGACTCCAGTATCAAGACAGGAAAGAGAAAGGACCTTCTCTCTCACGTCCAGAAATAATTCTGCTCCCTGGCCCAGGTGCTCACACATGGCAGGAGCCCAACTTTGCTGAACTGACTTGAATGATCCCGTTTGTTCAGTAAAAGGGTCCGCACAGCAGCAGGATGCGCCGTATAAAAAGGCAATGCATGTTTTAACTTATTATGATTTATTAATTTGATTACTTGGATGTATTCCAGGGAGCTTGAAATGAGGATTGAAAAATCCAAATAGGATATTAAAATTCTCAATATTCATCTCAACATCGATTAGGAATCGTAGTTCTCTCGGAAAATAAAGCTTCACACCAGCCTCATTAGTATGCCTTTATTGTGTGTGAAGACAGCCTCAGGATTTTGTTTTTTCCCGTCAGTTCGTAATTGTTTGCACTAATAGCTACTACATAGTTTATTAATTTACAATGAACATAAAGTAAAAATATTATATTTAAAAAATAATAGGAGAAAATTGTTGGCAATCTTCTGAGCAAGAGGGAAAGGATGAGGAAAAGGCAGGAAAGGGAGGCTCGGGAACGAGAAAAAAGGTGATAATGTTGAGAACGAAGGAAAAAGGCACGAGAAGAACAGAATATAGAAGACAGGACCCGATGAAGGGGTAAATATACGTTAAAAAGGAACTGAGACAAGAGGAAAGAGGACAGGAAGAAGGAGAGGAAAAGCAGGCGAGGAGACACTGAGGGATCGAGGGCAGGGATCTTAAACGCATGAGGCATTTACTCTGCACCCAGATGGGCACGAGTCCAGCATCCCATAATTAAGAGAGTGTTGGGTGCCACAACTCACCCCCATGAAAGGAGGTTTTTACTTAGTGCCTGGCCCATCTCAAGCCCAAGATCACAAAGCCAGCTCACGGCAGAACTTAGGCTAGAACCCAGGTCCCCCAATTTCTTATCCAGTCTTATTTTCGAGCCAACTGGGAAGGGATTTAAGGAGAGCCATGATGTCCTCCATGGCCCAGCGACCTCCTTCACAGGCGTAGTCTTGGCAGGGAGTGAAAACTGCTGCAGTGTGGAGAGAGGATGGATACTGAGCAAGACGTGCTTTTGTCTCCCTGTTGATGCTCCAGCCCGGCTGCCATGGTTACGGAGCAATTATGTGTCATAGAATCATGTGACCAAACACCCTCAGATTCTCCTCTTAAAGGATGGCCACGTCAGCAGATACTTAGAAACAGGTCCAATATTTTCTTTGGCTGTAACAACGATTAACAAAATATCTCGGAGTTTAGTCAGCACCCCAAGAACATCATCTGACTGAGTCTTTCAACGGCCCGATGCAGTCAGCATTATGATTATCTGCACATGATTAACACAAAGAAAAATCTCCGAGGCAAAGGAACGGGCTCAACATGTCAAAGGTAAGGAGTGGGAAGGCAGGAAATTAAACTTGGTCCATTTCATTAAAAAGCTGAAATTCTTTCTATCACTTCTCCACAGACGAAGGCTGTTAATTAAACCATGTCCAAAACCTCCTGTGTTCAATACCACTGAAATGAAAATTATAATGATTACACTTAACATTTAAAAGGACCATCACCTAGAATATATTTCTTGAAACATGGAAGTGAGCTCATCACTGCTCCCATTGCCTCTTGCTGCTCGGGCACTGCCCACAGGCACAGAGAAAGGTCCCGTCCACGGAGCAGTGGGGACCTCGATCGACTTCCCAACCATCTTTGGAGTTAGCACTAGTACAACTCAGAGTAGCATCTCTGATCATTCCCTACACATTCCCTAAGAAATAGTTGTCCAATTTCCCTCCAGAAAACCTTAGATTCAATGGTCTTTTTTTTTTTTTTAACGTTTTTATGGATTTGAGAGAGGAAAAGAGAGGAAAAGAAACATCTATTGGCTGCCTCCTCCACGCCCGCTACTGGGGATTGAGCCCACAACCTGAGCGTGTGCCCTGAATGTGAAGCCAACCGGCGACCTCTCAGTGCAAGGGTGATGCTCAACCACAGAGCCACGCTGGCCAGGGGGGTACAGTGGATTTTTCCACGCAGCTCCACACTGGCTGAGTAAGGAACCTCCCTCTCCATACACTGACCGTTAACACTGAAACACACTGCCACATTATGACAATTCTCCTAATACCTTAATTTTCAGAAAACTCTGTTTTAAAAATAAATTCTTGCCAGGAATATGTGACCATAAAGTACGGAAATCACCTGACTTAAAAAATAAATAAGTAAAATGATGAGTTCCATTGAAAGCCGCCTGAGGGCAGGGCCCTATCGGAGGGACTATTTTTAGGTTTTGAAGAACGTAATGAGGTTGATGACATGAGGTAAGCCTTCTTAAATCTGAGAGGCTGGGACACAACGCGCTGGCACTGGACCGAAAACGTTTAGTCTATCTGCCAATTATAGTTTTAGAAGGTGCACCCCGAGTCTCTGCCCCTCCTTGGATCTGTAACATGGCATACACACCCCCCAACATGTCAATGGCTCCGACTGGAAGGAACGATAGGGGAAAGAGAAAAGACTGTGTACCCGAATACATTCACGACTATGTGGAATTTTAAAAAAGCCCCCCGAAATACTGCTACCCAATATTATGACTGCTACCGAATGAAGCGCCTCTGTCCATAGAACCCCCTCTATGAATGTGCAGAGTAGAGATTTCTATTGTTCAGAGAACATGGAGCTTTGGCCCAACAGCTCGTTTAGATTTCTCCATGGGCCCCGTGATTCACGCGTGTGACGGGCTCTCTTCCCCGCTCTGCGTTAGCCACTGAGGTCCGCACGGAGGGAGGCGCGGCTCGCACTGGCCGGGCTGCAGCAGCGGCTGTGTGCACTCCGGCTGCTCAGCCTTATTTCCACTCTGGCCTGGCAGCACCGTTTCCTCTCACTTTCATGTCCGTACTTGGTGCTGTGGGAAGAGCACAGGCTTGGGAAGCTGCAGCGCCAGGCCCGGCTCTCGCTTTTAGCAGCTGCAGGGCCTGATTTACTGCCTCATCTGCAGGATAAACGAGAGGTTTGCCATTTACACATTGGGGCTGAAATTGTCTTCCTCGCACAATTATCATAACGATTAGAGACAATGACTAGAGATATCTAACGTTTATCGGGGGCCTGATATCTAATGGCTACTGATATCCCTCAATTCCCATGTTTTATTTCAACACAGCCTCTGAAATGGAGTCATAGTTGACGATTACGTGTAACGCAGTAGTATTCCTCCCAGCAGCAGTTTTCCCATCAGGGATGTCTGAGAACTGAGGGAAAACAGGACTAACTCATTGCGCTGCACATTCACGCTCGCCCTGAACTGTGCAGAATTAGTACAAAAGTATTTCCATGAACTACTCGGTGGAGGTTTGCTCGTGAATGGAGACAAACGAGGAGCCGGCGGGTAAAGAACGTAATGAGGACGTGGGCTCTGGCCTGCGAGGACATCAGTGGACAATCCACGTGAGTTTTCCATTCTTGTTTAAAGTTTATGGGCAAAGGAACAAAAATTAAAAAGAAAAAATAGAGCGTGTGCGATGACATATTGCTCAGTGTAATTACTGATCTGCTGCTCGCCCCGAGTTTTAAGCCAGGAGCCCTCGCACGCAGATCACAATGGAGACATCTGGAAAGGGAGCGCCGCGCTCGGCTCCTCCGGGCCGGCACCTGCTGCCGCCGCGGGAGGGACCGCGGGCCCGTCGCGAACACACTGTGGCAGCTGGCAGCGCGTAGGAGGCGCACTCCACGTTCTCCCAAGCAGGGCGCACGCCACAAAACAAACACCAAACACACACAGCCACCTCCTTCTCACGGGAAGGAACGGGCCACTTGTCACAACGCCAGGGAAGAACTGCCCTCAAGCCTTCGGCTTCGAAGACGTGGTCGCTCAATTGGCAAAATAATTCCACTGCCATGTGAGGTGGGTGGAGGCTGGGTGGTGCTACTCCAGGGAAACACAGGCCACAGCCTTGAAAGAATACAACAGCCCTGGCCAGTGCTGCTCCGTGGTTAGCGTGTGGGTCCCCCACACCAAAGGGTCACAGGTTTGATGCCGGTCAAGGACACATACCTGGGGTGCAGGTTTGATCCCCAACCCTGATTGGGGCTCGATGTGTCTCTCTCACCTCTCTCTCTCTCTCTCTCTCTCTCTCTCTCTCTCTCTCTCTCTTTCTCTGTCTCTCGTCTAGAATCAAGGCTGTTGAACATAAAACACAATAAAACATAAAACTCTGATTTTGACAAAATGTTGAATAGTCTTGACAGGAGTGGTGTCCTTTTCAACAGGACAAAGCACCCAGGGCCCGGTTTTGCATGGATGTGAACTGATTGTCATTTTTAAAAGTAAGATTTCTGTAAAGCTGACTCAGAGCCCAGGACACGTCAGATGTGCCCTCTTCACTGGGGGGAGGGAACGGGGAGCGGTGTTACCCCAGATACGATGTTTATCGACCAGAAAAAGATCTGCACTGTTTCACCTTCAGGCAAGAATATGAAGGCACAGCTTACAGCGCCAGAGCTGGGGAAGAAGGAACGGAGCAGCCCTGGCCCGTGTGGCTCAGTGGATAGAATGTCGGCCCTCGGACTGATGGGCCCCGGGTTCGATTCCAAGCAAGGGCACCTCCCTGGGTTGGAGGCCAGATCCCCGGCCCTGGTCAGGGTGTGAGGGAGGCAACCAATCAATGTGTGTGTGTCTCTCTCTCTCTCACATCGATGTTTCTCTCTTTGTGTCTCTCCCGCTCCTTTCTACTCTCTAAAAATCAATGGGGAAATATCCTCAGGTGAGCATTCACACACACAACAGAGAGAGAGAGAGAGAGAGAGAGAGAGAGAGAGAGAGAGAGAGAGAGAGAGAGAGAGAGAGAGAGAGGAGAAACGGAGCGGATGCCAAAGCGTCCGGGGAGGGCCACAGCTGCCTGAAGATGGGTCTTCATCCTGAATCCCGCACCTGACCCCATCGCCTTGTGACAGGAAGCAGCAGGTTTCCCACACAACTCCTCCTACTTGTAAGAAAACTGTTTCCATGGCAACAGGGAAGCTCAGGAGAGGCAGGTTCAGAGCCGAAGCCTTAGAGAGCGCAGGGCTGACATGGTGACATTATTATCCGCGTTCGTTTCTGTTCGGTTGCCCCTGAGCGTCTGTCCCCGGGAGACGGGCACGTCCCGCGGCAGAGGGACCACAGACAGAAGCACTCAGGGCGCTGGTCCCCGGGCCGGGACCCCTTCAAGGAGGGAGGCTGCCGGAGGGAGGGCCACGCTTGGCTTCCTTCCTTTTTAATTACTCCTCCCGGCAAATCCAACCCGCTTCCCGCTTTTCCTCGGAATGGCTGCAAGTGCCAAGGCCGCCCGGCGGAAAGCTCCCGGGAGCAGATGCAGCAGCTCTCTGCACAGGAAAGGCTCACAGCACAGCAGCAAAACAAACAGTCCCAGAGTTTGGAGAAAAATGTAAATATAGACAATTCTATCCGACGAAGCCACTGTCTTCAAGACACGGAGTTCAGCCTGGCGGGCTCAGTGGTTGAGCGCCGACCTGTGAACCAGGAGGTCAGGGTTTGATCCGGTCGGGGCACAGGCCCGGGCTGCGGGCTGATCCCCAGTAGGGGGCGTGCAGGAGGCAGCCCGTCCCTGATTCTCTCTCATCATGGATGTTTCTCTCCCTTCCTCTCCCTTCCTCTCTGACATCAATAACAATGTATGTATTTTAAAAAAGACCTGGCGCTCACTGCATTCTGGGTGGTGCTCACGGAACACAGCAGCCGGTTGGTTCACTCAGAAAGGAGCGGAGGATGCCCGGGGGCGGGGCCCCTCACCGAGGTGGGTGAGTATGTCCCCCAAAATACGCAACTGAAGACAATCACAAAAGACGCACTTAAATTTTATCTAAAAAGAACAAAGGCGTTTTTTCAGAAATCACTGCCTTCTCTTTTTCATGTTTATTATAACCTTTACTTTACCAAACTTCTCAAACTTGGTGGTTGGTGCCTTAAAACAATTAAGGATATTTGTAAGGAAACCCATCCCTTCTCTGAACATCCAGGGGAGAAAAGACAGGGTGACGTGTGAAAATGTGCACGTGTGTGTGGCTGCAGCCGCTTTCACCCCAGGAGACATCGCCTTGTAAACGAGGGGTGTGTGTGGGTTTTTTAAAGAAAGCAAAACGATAAAATGTGCCCAGTCCACTTTGGATGCTTGTAGTGTTCTCATTTAAAACCACCATCTGTCAGAGATGATTGTACTTTATAACAAGGAACAACCGTTACATAGTCACCCTCCCCTCTGATACCTGTTCCAGGAGACGGACCTCCCCACCCGAGGGCATCCACCTCCCCCCCCCTCCCCCGCTGCCAGCCTCTCCAGAGCCCCTCTGGGTGCACCTGGAGCGGACCCCCGGGGTCACACCCCCCCCCGAAGGGTCACCCCTGAGCAGCCGCACGCTCTCCGGCTGCGGAGTGCGATTTCTGAGGCCGCTCTCCCTTCACACATGGCGAGGCCAGGAGTTCATTCATGCTCTCATGGCAACAAGCAGTTATGGCTTCATCTGTTTGATTTAAAAATAACAAAAATTTGCAAAGGCAAAGAATGTTAAAATATAGCATAGACCTGCAAGAATTTGGGTGGAATTAAATGCTACGGCTGGCTGGCATACTGCTGTGTGTGTGTGTGTGTGTGTGGTGGGGGGGGGGGGGGCGCGTAAATCTTTCTTTTCTGCGTGAACGTTCCTAACATCTAGACTACTTCATCCCAGCTTCATATTTCATGCTTTCTTGCCCTGGCTTTGGGGGGAGGGGGGATACACCGGAAGCTGTATACTAAGAGCAGTCCTTAAACCATGTACGCTGCCTTCTAGTCTCCCTACAAAAGTAATGAGAAAAACTGAACATTCTGTTCAACTCCAGAAAAGACCACAAAAATTGTCCAGTTGTATACGCACACGAATAATCCCTAAACTCAGGAAGGAAATGCCCCCCCCCCCCGCCCCCCATGTCGCAGGCTCCCAGGAGGACGCAGGCGGGAATATACTGGAACACGTCACTTAAATCAGCTCAGCGGCCTGGAGGTCTACAGTGAGATGGAATGACGAGACTTTCACCCCAAACAGTGGAAGGGGCCGTAACAGCCGCGCGCTGGGAGAAGGGAGGGTTCGGGGTTCGGGATGCCGGCTGGTGGCCACTGGCCTGGGCTGGCCACCTGTGCTCCTACTTCCGCCGGAACAATGGGGTCTCCATGGCCAGGGTCCAGGCCAGCCGCGAAGGGGGCTGTTTGCAAGATCCAACTGAGCCCACGGCAGGGAAGTAGCAGCCCCTTTAAAGAAGGAGTCCTGGCAAAGACAAGTCTCAGATGCAAAAATAACCAGCCAGCTGCGGTTTTATGATGTCCTCCCCTTAAGAAAACAATGGCGGTCGAGCCTCAGAGGCAGGCGGGAGGGGCGTGGGTAGGAAGAGACCAAGCCATGACCTCGCATGCATCTGTGCACCACGCGTGGACACAGACAACAGGCCGTGGCGTCCTGGGGTGTGTGTGGCGGGGGGGGGGGGGGGAGCGGCCAGAAGGGGTCAGTGGGGGGAAAAGGGACATTTGTAATATTGTACTTTCAAACAATAAATATTTTAAAAAAATAAAAAGCGGAAGTCTCAGGGGAAATCCTGAACTAACAAGTTCAGTGGAGTAAAGCGACGGGAATGAGGATACTTTTCGAAATAGAGTTAAGCCCTGGCCGGTGCCTCAGTGGGTTGGACCATCGTCCTGTAACACTAAAAGGTTGTGGGTTCGATTCCCGGTCAGGGCACATAGCGAGGTTGCTGGTTCGATCCCTGGTCTGGGTGCATCCGGGAGGTAACTGATAGCTGTTTCTCTCTCACGTCGATGTCTCTCTCTTCTCTCTCTCTTCCAACCTCTCTCTCTCAAATAAAAAAAGGACTATCCTGGGGTGAGAATGAAAAAAATAGAGTTAATATCCTCCAAGCGTCCTCTTCGGAAAACAGAAGACATTTCTCCACGTGCTGAAAGGCAAGCCGTATCACAGCATCACCAGCCCCGGCACCTGCAGACGCCCAGGCCACGGCGGCCGTGGCCCACCTCCCGCACACGGAGCCAGGCGGACGCCCAGGCCTCCCCTAGGACAGCCGTGCCAGAGGGGGGACGGCAGGAACAGGCCGAGATAGGGACCGCCCGGCCAGGCGCCCGCGACTTTATTCGTGAGACAGGCTGGCTTCCTTCAGAGGGCACAGCAGTGCTCCCACGGAGGGAGACGCCGGACCTGTCTCCTCCCCCTGGGATCTCGGCTACTTGGACGACTTCCAGGGACCAACAAAGTGCTGCACAGCCACGCTGTGGACCCACAGACACAGACAACAGCATGGTGACCGCCAGAGAACGGGGGTGGGGGGTGGGGGAGGCGGAGGAGGGTCCGGGGGATAAATGGTGACGGAGGGAGACTTGACTTGGTAAACGTACAACACATTAGGCAGGTGACCTTTACAGGCTTGCACACCTGAAACCCATGTGACTTTATTAACCAACGCCACCAATAAATTCAATTTAAAAGAAAAAGAAAAAAGAAGAGTCGCTGGTGGAGGGGGAACTCTAGTTGCATAAGAAGAGCGGCGCGTTAGCATTTTCTCTTGGCAAGTTCTTTCTTAAAGACCCTGAAAGGGCTGGTACGACGCCCACAGGGATTCTGCATGAGGGGCCGGGAGAGATGGGATTTTCTACAGAATCCACGCATTTCCACGGAAACAGCGTTTGCACGCAGGGCACCGACTCCGCGGCAAGGATGGCCTTTGTCTGGTGCCCTTTTGTCTTGGACGTGGGCGTCACAGAAATGGCCCGAGTGCACGCCCTCCCCTCACTCTAGGTTCTCCCCACACGCGCACTCAGGTGAGGTCACTGCTCTGGAAAAGTGGGTCCCTACCGAGGACGCTGTGTCGCGTTCAGAGCATTCAATTAGGGGGTAAAAAATCAATAGGCAAATCCATCACATGTACAGGCACGATGAAAGGCGATCTCCAATCATCACGTGGTAATATGTCCTCCTTGGCTTTAGAATAAGCGGCCATTGAAAAATAAATCCCTGCGATATGTTTTATAAATAGATGTTACTCGATTGAGCTTACAGCTTCTTTATTAATGTTTACACATCAGTTAGAGAAGAGGCAGTTGGTGCATCCTGAGTCCATCTGAGTAAGAGTTTAGTGCACACGGTACACAAAATGCTGAATATAACAGCTCGGTCGTGTTCAGTTTCTCAAGAGGCACTGAAGGTTCCCAGGTCTGATTCTGGCCAAGGGCACATGCCCGGGTTGCCGGCTCGATCCCCAGTAGGGGGTGTGTAGGAGGCAGCCGATCAATGATTCCCTCTCATCACTGATGTTTCTCTCTCTCTCTCCCTCCCTCTCCCTTCTCCTCTGAAATCAATCAAAATATATTTTTAAAAATAAAAAAAATACTCAGCAACACCAATACTTTGTTAGATTTTTCTTTTTGTTAAGATGTGAGGAAAGACAAGGACATGGGGAATGGGCTAGGAGTTGGTAATGGAAAAGGGGGGGATTAGGAAGCACAGCGTTCGTCCTATTCTGGGTTTAAGATGATTTCAAAACCTTATTTAAAAAGTTATAAATATACAAAAAAAGGGGAATAGATCCATGCTTTTTTTTAACTTAGATTTTGCTTTTATTATATGCAATCTGGTCATCTTTCCTTTTAACTGGAACATTTAGAACACGTACATTTAAAGCAATTATCAATATGGATAAATCTAAATGTAACGTTTTGATATTTCTTCCTTTGTCCATCAGCTTCTGCTTTCTTTGGATTGGCAGTATATTATAACTTTATTTATTATCGCTATTTCTTTATTGGCTATAGTCCTGTGGTGTGTGCTTAATAGCTCTAAGCCAGAGAGGGCCTCGCTCTGCTAACCTCTGCGATACACAGTCACAGGGTTGGACGGAGTGAAGACGTCGCAATTAACAAGGGGTTGCTGCACGCCCATTAGCCACAGAAAGGGCCGGGCGGTAAGACGACCTTAATCACAGACACTGCCCTGCCACCAATTCAGTCGCATCACCTCATCCATCTCCCGGAGGGACCAGCAGCACCAGCGCCGGGGCCTGCACCAGCCCCCTGTCCTCACAGCCTCTCCGCTTTAGCGACGACGAAGCGAAGCCCCAGCTGTCACCCTCCCGCCCCCCCCACCCCCCCACCCCCGCCCCCCCGCCCAGTGTCATTAAAACAGTAACAGAGAACAGAGCTGAGGAAGGGCATGAGCAGAAAGCTCCATGAATGTCGGGCTTCTCCGCTACGTTACCAGGGTTGGGTAACTTCAAAATGGGTAGCACAGCCCAGCCAGCATGGCTCAGTGGTTGAGTGTCAACCTATGAGTCAGGAGGTCACGGTTCAATTTCTGGGCAGGGCACAGGCTGGGGTTGCAGGCTCGATCCCCAGTGTGGGGCGTGCAGGAGGCAGCCAATCCATGATTCTCTCTCATCATTGATGTTTCTCTCTCTCTCTCCCTCTCCCTTCCTCTCTGAAATCAATATATATATATATTGATTTCAGCCTGCGGGGATCAGGCCAAAACCGGCAGTCCGACATCCCCCGAGGGGTCCTGGATTACGAGAGGCGCAGGCCAGGCCAAGGGACCCCGCTGGTGCACAAATCTGTGCACCAGGCCTCTAGTAAAAAATAAAGACCACAGCCTATATTACAGCAAAGAATCAGAGCAAATATTCCTACATAAATTTGACTTTTATTTTTATGCTTTTACCTTTATCTTAACTATTTAAGTTTTTGACATCCATCCATCACTGTAGTGTCTTTTTTAAATTAATGAGCATATTGTACATACCTTTATGTTTCAGTGCTTAACTTTAATATACCATATATACATGTTCAATAAAGAGAGTATAAAATATGAAATTCATCCTCTGAGGAAATTCATTATTAAGAATTACTGTTATATTACAGTGATTACATGTCTCATTTTGTTGCACCCCAAATATAAGAAAATGCTATTTCTTATTCTCATAAAACGATTCTTCCTATGATACTATTATTATTTTCAAGTGCTTCCAGAAGTTTTCGCCTACTAACCAGAATAGTCTTTTATTAAGAGATGCCCTCATTAAAGACTCTAACAGCTCACAACTCTCAGGTGCTGTGCCATTTGAAATTCCCTTTCACAAGCATCCCTCGTCATCTACAGATCAGTTCTGTTGGGCAGATAGTATCACCATCCCCACTCTGCAGATGGAAGTACTGAGGCTTAAGGAACTTGTTTTGCTTGTGTCAAATCACACAGCCAACTAGGCATCATTCACTTTTCTTCAGGGTTTTCAATCACATGAAATGGGTCCCTCTACGCAACATATAGATTTAATGTTGATGAGAATAAGATTGCAATTGCTCATTCCATACGAATTGTGAATTGCATATATTCTCTCAATTGCACCAGCAATATCTATGTTTTCAGTCCTTATGTATTTTTGATATAAGTAATCCTAGTTATGGTCATGACTTACATACGTTTTCCCCCCAACTCATTGTAACTCTTAATGCCAATACAAAAATGACCCTAGGTTGTTCCCTGAGAAAAGGTGCCAGGGGGATTCTGAGTGGATGGAGGAGGGAGACATTACAGGGGCAGGGGGGGGGAGAGAAACAGAGGGGCAGAGAGAACAGAAGTGGTGACGTGCTTCACGTGCGTCGTTACCACAGAAGTGCTAATTACACTCTCACTCCAGGGGAACCACGGTAATCCCGCAGTAGCTCACGTCACTGCTATCCCCTCTACCCTAATAACTCTGAAGTTAATCTGAGGCAATACTGTACAGGTTGGCCATATGCTGTTTCCTTGGTAACAGCATGATGCTACCATAGAGAAGGGATGTTTGGCAGTAACGTGGTCAGCAGTAAGCTGATTATACAGGTGCAAGCTTCTATCTACATGCACAGGGCAGCCTGGCCGGCGTGGCTCAGTGGCTGGGCATCGACCTATGAACCAGGAGATCACAGTTCGATTCCCAGTCAGGGCACATGCCCGGGTTACGGGCTCCAACCCCAGTGGGGGGGTGTGCAGGGAGATGATTCTCTCTCATCATTGATGTTCCTGTCTCTCTCTCCCTTCCTCTCTGAAATCAATAAAAATATGTATTTTTTAAAAAATACAGAGAGCACACACTGGCCCAGGGAAGAGCCACAGGGCTGACCTGAAGGGTTCTCTGCATCCCATGTCCATGATCTGTTGACTGTAGAAGCTCCGGTAAATGCAAGAAATGACCAAATGGCTAGTTCATGTTTAGCAACAGAGCCTTCTTAGCTTTAAAAAAGTGCAAGGGGGAAAGATAAAAATGTAATGCATTCCTCTTGCTCTTTCTTTTTCCTGCCCTGAAATTTTTACTATGCTATCAGGAGCCATACAAGTGTATGTATGTATGTGTGTGTGCAAACCTGCTTCGATGAAAATTTGGCCATGCGGCTGATACCAAGGCAACCCTTAGGTCTAAACCAAGATACCAGAAATAGTGTTAAAACAATTTTGCTTAAGGAAGTTCACTGGAGAAGGCAGATCTGTGACATGTGCAGCCAACTACCTTCAAAGGGACAGGAGGAGACGTTGAACATGTGGCCAGAAGGCTAACAGCTTACATTTCGGCTTTCTCGGCAGGAAATATCGAAAAGAGCATGCACAGCAAGGGAAGGGCTAACTGAACGGGATCATAAGAAGTCCTGACCTGGCAGGTGTGGCCCCGATGACTGGGCACCGTTCTGTGCACCAAAAGGTGGCTGTTCAATTCCTGGTCAGGGCTCATGTCCAGGTTGTGGGCTGGATCCCCAGTAGGGGGCGTCCTGGAGGCAGCCAATCAACGATTCTCTCTCATTGACGTTTCTCTCTCTCTCTCCCTCTCTTCCTCTCCCTCTAAAATCAACAAAAACATTTTATAAAAAGAAGTCCTGAATTAGAGGTGTGCATTTAAAAATGATATCATAAGAAGTCCTGCCCTAAGTCCTGCCCTAGCCGGTTTGGCTCAGTGGAAAGAGAGTCGGCCTGCAGACTGAAGGGTCCAGGGTTCAACTCCCGGTCTGGCACATACCCAGGCTGTGGGCTCCAGCCTCAGTAGGGGGCGTGCAGGAGGCAACTGTTCCGTGATTCTCTCATCGATGTTTCTATCTCTCTCTCCCTCTCCCTTCCTCTCTGAAATCAATAAAAATATATTAAAATAAATAAAAAACGCCACACCCCCCAAGCTTCAGAGGGCTCAACGCCCAGAGGCCGAGACCCGCTTGCCAGGTTCCCCTTCCTACCCAGCTCTCCTGATTCCAGCCAGATGACCATCACCCCAGGATGAGAGGGGACTGACTGGCCTTTCGATTGGCTTAACACCTGTGTTTGTGCTAAACCAAGCATCGGCACACTCGCACTGCCGGGTCATTTTTCAGATAGAAAATATGAATCCTTCAGAATTCAGTCTTTTTAAAAAAATCTACCTTTACTTTTGAGTGATCACACCAGCCCTGGAGCTCTCCCCGCATCTCTGGATTCCCAATGTGCGCTGTGGAGGCAGTTTCCTTAGACACAGGACTCGAACGCCTTTTACGCAGGTATCTTAAGAGCCCCATCCACCAAGCAAATGACTACAGGCGCTATTAGATTCTGAAAAGCTGGGGAAAAACGTCAAGTCACAGACAGGAACTTATTGATCTTCGCTGGCTCCCACCCACCAACCCCTCCCTTCTTTCCTCCCAAGCGCCTGGCACGTAGATTTTCAGTTTTTGTTAAATAAGTGAAGAAATATTCTCCAAATTATAATTTGGCTGAACGCCCAGTGAGGACATCATGCGGCCCTACTTGTCGAGCGCTCTGCGCAACACCCACCCCAGATCGCTCCAATGTAGATTTCCGGGTATTCCCTTTGCAGTTGTCTTGGGAAAGGTCGCGGGTTATTATTTTATTTTAGTATTTTTTAAAATATATTTCTATTGATTTCAGAGAGGAAGGGAGAGGAGAGAGAGGCAGAAACATCAATGCTGAGAGAGAAGCATGGATCGGCTGCCTCCTGCACGCCCCCCTACTAGGGATCGAGCCCGCAACCCAGGCCTGTGCCCTGACCGGGAACTGGACTTGGGATGTCTCAGTCCGCAGGCGGATGTTCTATCCAGTGAGCCACACCAGCTAGGGCGTGGGTTCGTTTGAATCCTAACCGCACAGAGGCTAACCACAAACCGGGCTAAGAAACCATGGTTTCCGCATTCTCTGTGGCCATCGCCGAAACAGGGACCAGGTTTTGTTGCTTTGAGTTTTCCACTTGCTCGGTCTATGACCATAAGCAAGTTCTTAACCCACTGGACTCTCACATGGGGCTGTTACGATGAAGAAACCAGGTAACCCAGGCAAATCTGCAGCACAGTATTAACACATGGAAAGAACATGACGAACTTTTAGGTCCTTGTTATAATTTATTCAACAAACACATCCAAAGTCCTCAGTATGTGCGCACCTCGTCTGCCACATCCTATCGCCCATATGTGTGCAAGGCCCTCTGCTGAGCTACCTGCGACGGGCCAGGAGCACACGGCGGCACTGAGGGGGGGATGGAGGGGGATGAGCACTTAGGAGAGCTCCCACCTGCAAATTCTGGAACCTTTTGAGTCCTCATTTTCTGTCTATAAAAAAGGAGCCAGAGTAGCCATCTCCTCTTAAAACTGTGAAAATAAAATTCATACTCCTGTTCATGGCCAACAGGTCCTAGGTCGCCTTAGAACCCCAATAAGCGCAATAAAAAAGCAGGATATAAATAGTAAATAACAAAATAAATCAGTTAAGCCCAGCCAGCGGGTTGAGCATCGACATACGGTTCGATGCCCGGGTTGCGGGCTCGATCCCCAGTGTGGGGCGTGCAGGAGGCAGCCAATCCATGATTCTCTCTCATCACTGATGTTTCTCTCTCTCCCTCTCCCTTCCTCTCTGAAATAAATTTAAAAATATATTAAAAAATAAGTAAACCGACTAAAATGCATGGGTATGTCCACTGAGCCTGCACTTTGTAGAGGGTGTGGCGCCAATCTGCTGCGGGGCAGAGGGACCCGGGGAGGCAGGCGGGCGTGCAGCCAGGAGTGTGGACGGCACGTCCCAGCACTGGGCAGTGGGACGCCTCCCAGATGAATCTGGTGCTGGATACAGCAGTTCTGACAGCTGGTTCTGAGTGAATTCTTTGAGGCTGTGAAAACTTTTTAAGGATGAACATGTGAACAGAAGCCTTAATTAAGACCGATCTTTCTCCTGCCTGAATAAGAACTGCCAAGATGTCAGAGGGCGGGACGGAGAGTTGCTATCGGACTCCTGTTGCAGATGGCACGGTGCACCTGCCACGAAGGACCACGGAGCAAGTCTGCACCAGGGCGTGGCCACCCCTACCCCAGGAAGAACCCCTGTGAGAAAGTGCAAGGAACCCCGCGCCTCTGCAAGTTCTACACCCCACGTGCCATAGTCCTGTGGGCGGATTCCTCAGGGGTTGGTGTTACCGAGGCCCCCGCTCTATCTTCCATGACCTCCTGTCGGGGACCCTGACGTGGGGCTCCTGCTCTCTCTAGTGGAGATGTCTACACTTTGCTACTTACCCTTCCTGTTTCGGCTGAAACCTAGACCTATTGCCATTTTAAGCCATATATATATATTTTTTAAATTTAAAAAATGTATATATTGATTTCAGAGAGAGGAAGGGAGAGGGGGAGAGAGAAATATCAATGGTGAGAGAAAAATCATTGGTGGGCAGCCTCCCGCACACCCCCCCACTGGGGATCGAGTTCGCAACCCGGGCATGTGCCCTGACCAGGAATGGAACCCTGACCTCCTGGGGGTATTTTAAATATTCTTTAAAAAATATTTTTATTGATTTCAGAGAGGAAGGCTGATGCTCAACCACTGAGCCATAACGGCCAAGCGAGACCTCTTGCCGTTTATATAAATATGTTTTAAATTTCTACAAATCCATATAATGAACACATTTTTCCTCTCATGCTACAGTCCAAGGTGTGGCTCTGAAATGATTTCAGGTTATTTTTTCAAAAGTTCTCTTGAAACCAACAACATTTTTTGGTCATGATGGTGATTGTTAAATTTATACAACCAGTCACATTTTTTCAAAAAACTAAACAGAATTGCCTCATCAAGAAATAGTCAAGAAATAAATAGACCTCTGCAAGAACGTGATTCAGGCAAAAGAAGAAAAAAAAAAGAAACAGCATTTAAATGATTGGGAGCTGGCTCTCAGTATCCAACGAGTCTTCAATATCCAAGTTCATTAATCTTTTCAAACAAACACATTATTTTCTCAAACCAAAGGTATGAAATGATCACAATAAAAGCAAATTAAATGTATTAAATGCTGTATAATTATCTCATTTCTGGGGCTCAGGTTATTAGCTCAGATATGATGCCTTCCACACAACTTCCATTTGCAATTACGCCCCGAACTGCAGGTCTGAGGCGCCAGCCATAGGAACACAGCCCCCCTGCTGTGCTAAACTTACTGAAACAGATAGAAAAAACGCGCTTCATTGTGTTGTGTTCCCGTTTTACTATTTAGTAATTGGACTACCCTCCAGGAAGTACTCTGCTTCATCATCTATCACGGAGTTACTATCACATCTCACTGTTTTCCTGGTCTCCCTGTATAGACAACATAAGGGTTTCTGAATTATTATTTCATACTCAGGATTAAAACAGGATGGCAAAAACACGTGCAAGGCTCCCATCAGAAAGGTGGTTCAGAAGTGCTGTGATGGCCATCGTGCCTAACGACAGGACTGAATCTGATATCTTTTTTTTTTTAATATATTTCTTTATTGATTTCAGAGAGGAAGGGAGAAGGAGAGAGAGACAGAAACATCAATGATGAGAATCATTGATCGGCTGCCTCCTGCTCCCCCCTGCTGGGGATGGAGCCCACAACCCAGGCATGTACCGTTGGCCGGAATCCAACCTGGGACCCTTCAGTCCACAGGCTGACGCTCTATCCACTGAGCCAAGCCGGCTAGGGCTGAATCTGATTCCTGACCATGGAAATGCGAGCACTCATTGACTTCCAACCGCTGGTGACATGGTGCTACTCAGGAGTGGAGAGCTGAGAAGCGTCCTGACAAATGGTTCTTTCTCTGAATTAAGAAAAAAAAATCAACAGTCTATGTCTTCTATTCAAAGATGGCAAAGGTATTGGATTTTCCCGCTACTGATGACTAAATCAAATAGACCTAAAAAGCAAAGTCTCCTGGAATGCAATGTGGATGCTGAAGACACGCTGGATGCTGAGAGCCAAAGTCTCCTGGAATGCAATGGGGCCTGTCATGAAGGGTGATGCTCCATGATGCTTATATATTGTCACGTGGCCTATGGTTAGTTTTGTCCAAATGAAGAACTTTTACGAAGGTGTTAATACCTTCATCGAAGGATTAAAAGTGATCATCAGGAAACGCTTCACTCGCCTCTCTCTCTCCCCCCTCCCTCTCCCTCTCTTTCTCTTCTACATGCTACGACCCATCTTTAAAGTAAAAATAACTTTTAATGAATTTATCTTGTCACTGAAGTAATAAGAATTCATTTAAACCGTTTTTAAGCAGGAGTCGCTTTATGAACAATTGTGCTTAATAGCAATGCAATTTCATTTCTAGTGAGCAATGAAAAGCCTGATCACATTCAATTTAGGAAAAAGCAAAGTTGTTAGTCTGTGAAAAGTTATTTTTCCGAACCCTAGTAGTCATTGAATGCAGACAATTTTGAAGAAAAAAGAGAACATATATAATGAGATATAACGTCTAATTTGGAGTTTTATGTCAATTACACCTTGTCTTTAAGTATTATCAGCATGTACTAAAGATCAGATTATAAAGATGCCAAAAGATTTTATTCCACACAAAGCTCATACACAATTCCTTCAGGAATAGACGCACTGGTGAATGTAACAGTAACAAGAAATAGAAAGGAACTCCACATAACCTTGTAAATTACATCCTGGGGTCCAATGTCCTAAAACTCTGTCCTAAACACTCAGTATTGGTAAGGGTGCCCTGATTCTAACGTGTTACACAGATTAAGAACAAGAAATGCACTTATTTCATAAAACTTTAATTGGACACATCCTACAATGTCTCTGACATTATCTACCCGACAGCATCTCATTGATATTTATCTCCGACACCGAAGTCGGAATCATTTGATTCTGTTCAGCCAAGTGTAGCACACTCAACGCCACAGAGCTCTCTCCCGAGAAAAGAGGAGGGAATTAAAGAAATGAGAAGATAACAGGCTGCATATTCTACTTGTAGAAACAGACACTTTAGAAAGGTAAGTGCTTAAGTGGTCATATAGAAAGCCCAATTAAAACTAATTTAGCTTTGTCTCTTAGGATTGGTAAACCTACACTTTGAAGCATTGAACTGAGTGGTTAGGACCAAGCTACCCTTAATTGTCCCTGTTCAACTTGACCAACTAATAACTAATTCTTATAAAAGTAATGAATTACTTCATTTAATTGTGTGGTAACCAGACCTATACTAGCTTGGCTTTGGGAAAAAAAAAAAAAAAAGCAATGCTTTTTTGACGATGGATAAAAGATTTTGCTAAAACAAGCAATGACCTAGCTCTATTTCTCTTCATTTAAGTGAAATATAAATTGGAAAAAATATGTTTTTAAAAATAAGGTTCATAGCGGTTAATTAAGGAGCTTACAAAAAATTAGAGTCAGTCCTAGTGATGGGGCCAAAACGAGACGCCGCAAAAGGTACAAGAAACAAATGGTGGTTTTGAGCAGTTGAGTCTGAGGTTCTTAAAGAACAGTCACAGCCCAGTGAGCATTCAGAACTCAGGTCCGGTGTTCCAGAGGGTGGCGTGGCAGCCCAGCCAGGGGCTCAGTGGGTGGGCGTCGTCCTGTGCACCGAAAGGTCGCTGATTCCATCCCTGGTCAGGGTAAGGCTCAAGATCTACACACCACTACCAACCGCCTGTAATTGGCACGTACAGGGCACTACACCCAACAATTGCAGAATAAATATTCTGATCAAGTCCACATGAAACAGCCCAAGGATAAACCACATGCTGAGAAAAAAAAAATCACCGTTCAAAAGATAAAAATCTTACCGATTTTACTTTAGGGCCATAAGGGAAAAGACTTTAAAGTCGATAACAGTGAGATCTAGAAAAGCTCCATCGACAACATCAGCCTTGTAGTTGTACCACGTCCACACCCAAATCTGGCCTTTGTCAGTCAGCTTAATATTAATCATTCAAGTGCATACAAACTGGGATCTGTTGTGATATCTTTTATGCAATATTTTCACCATTTAAAAAAAGTGTTAAACTTCACTTTTTTAGAGTTTCAGAGTCACAACAAAACTGAGTGGACAGTACAGAGTTCTCATATGCATCATCACAGCACCACCACCACCACCACCACCAACACCTCCACCTCCACCACCAACACCAACTCCATTACTACCAATACCACCTGACTACCACCAATACCACCTCCACCACCACCAACACTACCAACAATACCTCCACTACCACCAACACCAATCCCACCACCACAAACAACACCAACTCCACCACCATAAACAACACCTCCACCACCACCACCAACTCCACTATCACCAACACCACTTCTACCACCACCACTGCAACCAAGAACCCTACCACCAACACCACCACTACCAACACCATCTCCACCACCACCACAACTCCACTATCACCAATATCAGTTCCACCACCATCACCAACAACAACAACAACTTCACCATCAGCACCACGGCCACCACCAACACCTTCACCATCACAAACAACACCTCTACTACCATCCTGATGACAGAGTATGCTGTATAGCAGGGGTCCTCAAACTACGGCTCGCGGCCACATGCGGCCCGCCGAAAACATTTACCCGGCCCGCCGGGTGTTTTTGCCGCCGCTGCCTGTCCTGCTTAGCAGCCGACTCGTCCCGGGCCCGCAGTGCGCATGTGTGGAATGTCTGAGGGACAGTGAACTGGCCCCTGCTTAAAAAGTTTGAGAACCTCTGCTGTATAGAATGCGGGTAAAGTCAGTTCTCTGCGTTTTTCTCTTTCAATATCATACGGGAGATTCTGGGTCTTTCCCTCTCCATATGCACTTTAGAATCAATTTGTCGATATCCACAAAATAATCTGTTGAGCTATCGATGGGGATTGTGTTGAATCTGGATGAATCTTTAAAGGGAGTCAATATTTTCAAACGTGCTCTGATCTCAAAGGAGTTGAGAATAGCCCACATTTTGGCCAGGGCTAACTTCTCTTGAACTACAGGTAAATGAGTGGGAGCATGGAGGTCGGGGTGGCTGAGGTTCCTTTCATGCATCCTATGTTCAAAAGTCTGTGCACCCCAATGGCCTGTCACTGGTGTGTCGCCCTCCTCTCCACCTCCAGCCTCCAGCCTCCAGCCTCCCAGCCTCCCTTCAGATCTCAGCTCAAGGACCTCCGCCTTGTCGGAGCATCCCATCACTTAGCAACACTCCCTCTCCCCTGGAGAATCACCTTCGTTATAAGTAACTGTATAGACATGTGTGTGCTTCTTTGATAAATGCCCACCCCCTCTCCCATTAGACCAAGCGGGTAAAACTCATGAAAATGTGCTCTTAATTGTATCTCCAGTGCCTACTTCTAACTCTGCATATTTAAGAACTTAATAAATATTTGAAGGAATGAACCATGTCTAGGAATAGCTTTCTCCATGCATGTTCGATGCCTCTGTGTTTCAATGATCTCATACTGCATCACTTATCCTAGCACTACCCTTTCAGATATAAATTCCATGGGTTCACAAATACAAGCATTACCCTAAATAATAGTTTAATTGTAGCAACAAAGGCCTCTTTCTTAATCAAACCCTCTACGATGTCACAGATGAGATTTGAGACTTGCATATAAAATATGACTTCATTACTACAATTCAGTAAGTTGTATCCTAGATCAGTATTTTAGTTTTATTTTGTTAATCCTCACCTGAGGATATTTTTCCATTGATTCCTAGGGAGAGTGCAAGAGGGAGGGAAAGAGAGAATAGTATAAATGTGAGAGAAACACATCTTTGGTTGCCTCCTGCGGGCGCTCCGACCAGGGTCCAGGCCAGGTCTTGATATAGTCAAGATCTCTCTCTACAATGGCTAAGCCATCTACAGAAATGTGTGTAGCAAAATCATTTCTCATGATCCTTAAAAACGGGCAGATATTTCGATGGGACTACTGGGGGGGAAAAAAAAAGATTCTCCAAAAATTTCAGATGAGTGGAATAATCCTGAATAAAAATAAACTGCAAGACAAGTCTTGTATTAATACCTAATAACACACTTTCCTTTTAGTGGAATGACCCAACTCAAGGATGATGCGCAGCCGTCAACGAATGAGTGTGACTGCCTCACGCCGGATACACCCGCAGCCGCCGGCTGGTGGCCTGTGAGGTCCGAAAGGTTGGTGACCGCTGGGTTCCACAGTGCTTCTTAAATTATGTAATGCAGTTTATTCACGTGTGATAATTAAAGTATAATTATGTGTCAAAACTAATAATTTTTCTCTACAGCGAAAAAAAAATCTTCTCCTTGTTTCACTATTAAAAAGAAAAAAATCTGATTCCCCAAACAGCTTTTTCATCCAAACTGTTTAAATTTCAACCCAATTCTTACCTCTGGGTGAGAAATGTCTCGAGCGGTATGCCCTCACAGAATGTGAAATTAGATACAACATCCAAAGGAGGGAAGGAAGAAATGAAATATGAAGGAAAAATATGACGATGACAAATATGATACCAGTAAGTAATTTAACCTTATTGTAAATCATTTTTCTTCCCCATCTTCAAAAAAAAAAAATTACTCTAAACTCTCCTGAAAGATAGCGGAAGATCCTGGCAAGATAATTGGTTTGTAAACACAGCCCAGATATCCACTACAAAATGACCTCTGTGGTCCGGTGACGAACACCCATTTTCACTAAAGCCTGATGGGAGTTGATGTTATGGAAGATCTCCAAATAAAATGACGACTATTACATCCTCTTATCTACCAGCCAAAGTAATGGCTCTTAAAATGGGAGCACTCTGTCGGGCTAAAAGTTAGGAAATGTGCCAAATTAGACTAAATGTCGTAGGTTTCTTGGGAGACATTAGGAAGACTGAGCTACGAGCACTTTTAGAAAGAGCACAGACCATCCCATATGGTATCTCAGTTAATCCTAAAAAACTTCTTTGTGGACTAGAGAAAAAATATGTATTCATTATTCAAAGATTCATAAAATAAATACTGAATTTCAAATTTTTTTTTAAATGAAAGCAATTCTTATATAGTTCCATGGGTACAAAACTTTACAGTGGAGTTAAAATAATGGCCCACAGAACACATCACAATCAATATTTTCCAATCAATGTCAGGTATCTTGTAGGGACTTTAATGGATATCATGACTCTTCATCCAATATAATAAAAGCCTAATATGCTAAGTGTCTGGTCATCCAGTCAGCTATTCAACCAATCAAAGTGTAATATGCTAATGATATGCTAAGGTAGCTCAACTGCTCACTATGATGTGCACTGACCACCAGGGGGCAGGCACGCCAACTGGTAGGTTAGCTTGCTGCTGGGGTCCGGCCAACTGGGACTGAGCAAGACGGGCTGGACATGCCCTGGAGCTCTCCCGCGGTCCCTCCCAGGCTGGCCAACCTCCCACGTCCTTCCCTGGGCCTGATCATGCACCAATGGGGTCCCCTGGCCTAGCCTGTGCCCTCTCACAATCCAGGACCCTCAGGAGATGTCAGAGAGCCAGTTTCAGTCCAATCCTATAGGCCTGGCCGAAGGACCCCACTGGTGCACGAATTCATGCACCAGGCCTCTTACATCAGTTCATTTATGAAAATAACTGATAGCCCTGGCCAGTTTGGCTCAGTGGATAGAGCCTCGGCCCACAGACTGAAAGGTTTCAGGGTTCAATTCTGGTCAAGGACATGTACCTGGGTTGCAGGTTTGATCCCCGGCCCTGGTCACAGCATATGCGGGAGGCAAGCAATTGATGTGTCTTTCTCACATCAATGTATCTCTCCCCACCTCCCTCGTACTCTCTCTAAAAATCAATGAAAAAATATCCTCGAGTGGGGATTAACAAAAATAAAATAGTTTCCTCAAAAAGATGCTCATCTCTTCTGTTGGCAGCATACTGGTGATTTCGCAATTAGCTGGTAATTTCATGGCCCATCCCTGTGTAGCGGAGTGAGTGACCTAGGAAATGAAACTTATTCAAAGTCATGGAGCAGCTCAGAAGTTAGGAGACAAGACGTCTAAATGTTTACTAATAAAGTTGGAAGAGCTCTATAGTATTTTTAAGTGTTGATCTATTGGAGACAATCACACACTCATACTATATGTACCAAAAACTCTTGAAACATATTTTGATTTAGGACAAATATGTCCTTTTTTAAAAATATATTTTATTGTTTTTTACAGAGAGGAAGAGAGAGGGATAGAGGGTTAGAAACTTCGATCGGCTGCTTCCTGCACACCTCCTACTGGAGATGTGCCCGCAACCGAGGTACATGCCCTTGATCGGAATCAAACCTGGGACCCTTCAGTCCGCAGGCCGACGCTCTATCCACTGAGCTAAACCAGTTAGGGAAGGACAAATATGTCTTAACCCACCAGGCCATCTGTTTATCTAAGTAAAACTTTATTAGGACATAGCCTCACTAACACTGCTCCGCGATTAGCTCACGTATTGTCTGGAGGGTGCATTATTACGTCAGCACAACCGAGCAACTGCAGCAGAGGCCTTCCGACCCAGGGAGCTGAAACAGCTCCTGTCTGGACATTTCGCTCAAGTGCTGGCTGGCTTCTGCTCTAGGCCGTCACATCACTGCACTTTGTCAACCGAAGCACCCAGTTCAGGGGAAATAAACCTAACTTCCTAGCTACCTTTACCAGCCGTATGGGCACATTTTCCCAAAAATAAAATCAACACTCCCAATGGATGAAATGTATTTGCATGCTAATCACCTATATGAATACTGGGCTAGACAGTGTATCAACTCGCTGTTACATGTAATACGCTAATCTATGGGAAATAAGGGATATCTAAACCACGTATGTATATCACCCAGAAGAGAAGACTCTTACAGAAGAAAGTACAATCACCTGTTATCACACAGAATATGGGAAATAAGCCCAAATCACAACGAGCAACACAAAAAAATGCCAAAGTCCTTATACACAATAGTGCATTATCTATAAACCTCATCTATTATTCTTCTTAACTTGTAGAAAATGCCAACTATAATTACAAAATACGTATTCAAAACATGTAAACCACTAATTTTCCACTTGTAAAAGCCTGATTCCAAAAGCAATTTACTTTATGATTTACTTAAGCTTCGCAACTACATTAAAATATGATAGTATATACACAACAGCTTGTTAACAAGATTATCATAACATTAAAATCATAATGTGGCACTTCAATTATGGATACTTAAAATTAAAGCTAATCCTCACAGTACCAATTTTTATCTCCTAAATAATTTTAGCTATTAGCTGTGCATTCACAGCCTGCATCTACAGTGACAAGCATTCTGGAGCAGGCCCGGGCGCTGCATTTTGCTTTGGGAGTAAGACAAGAGCTGCGTCCCCGACTTCCTAGTCTTTGATGCACATCTTTTGCTATTAAAGGAAAAGTACATTTGTTTACCTTGGCTCAATGCCATTTCTGTCGCTGCCAACGTTGCTGTTTTAAGTAGAAGCACCCTCGATGCCAACAGCACACGTCTTCTTTCCTGGTTTTGTCATTCTCAATGTATTAAGTGGTCAGAAAGCGGCAGTTACTCATTTGATTTTTTTCTTCTGTTTTTAAATAAACATTTTTTCTGGTGCATAGTAGGCACCCGGTTGAAAAAGCCAATGCTTAGCATACTGAATGTAATTATGCATTTTACAAATATATAACGAAATTTGACTATGCCTGACTTCACCTGTGTTGTTGCACAAAACTTATCATTGCTAAGTATGTAAGCAATACCTCTCATAGTCAAGTTCGAAGTCAAAGTTCAAAGTAGAGAAAAAGATTGTAAATTAACAGAGTTCCAAAGTCACATATGCCAGCTGCTACCCAAATCCATCAATAACCCAGAAGTCCTAGTGCTGAGCATATATTTGATTTTGTCGGACATTAGGTAGGAATTAATCTGAGACTTACCCCCATCCCCCTATAAATGGTGAAAACGTTACTTTCCCTTGGGCCATCTGAAACTCAATGTCAAATCTTGCTCTCACTCTCCCCTGAGGAAAAGGAAAGGAACATCCCTAACGTACATGGCAAACAGGTGACCCAGATCACTGTGTCAGTGTGTACGTGTGTGTGCACACGTGTGTAAAATGTCTCTGCACATATATGCTCACATTACACAAATTACATAAAGTTAACACCATAACAGATCTATTCAAGTAAAATAAATGGCGCCGATGGTGATGCGAGGAATCCTTTTCCCAATGACCAAGCTGTGTTTTCTAGGCTGCCTCCTCGGGGTGTTGATGAGAGTAGCTGCAACACCGTTCTCTAGAAGAAGCGGCCTGCTTTGGCCTTTAGACGCACAGGCGCTTAGGGTGTTCCGCTGGCTGCCCTGCGCGTGTGGCGGGAGGCAGGGACCGAACCCAGGGCCTGAGTGCTGCTCCAGGACAGAGCGGAGAGGAACGAGGGGCTCTCTGAGCGGAGGAGAAGAGGAACCTGCTGGTGGGGGCGGTGCAGCCAGGAGACTCCTGCTGACCCTCAGAGGGAAGAAAACTTGGGGAACTATCATTATGATTGCTCATGGCATCGACTGGAATAGGAAGCGAACACATGGCTTCTAAACCCAATCTCACAGGGCGAGCTGCTCGTGCCGTTAAAAAACACATACAGACACACACGGGCACTTGCAACGGTAAAGGTAACTTATGTTTATGTTTGAAAACAAACACATGTTGCAAATATTAAATCACCTATAACCATCGTTATGATTACATAACATATTCTGAATTTTAAAAATATGTATTTACTTTCCATACCATGAGACAACCTGCTGATTTCATGAGAAGCACTTTGTGAATACTTTCTGGGTTCATTGATTTTTCATATACCTTCCTTCAATGTCACTTCAAATGTTCTCATGGCCTTATTTAGACTACGTATTTAATTCAGGAGTCAGAAATACTTAGGTTGCCTTCACCTTTCCTACACCTACTTTTCCACTATTGTGAAACAATGTCATTGAACCTTCTTGTACATAAATCTTTATAATCCTAATGGATATTCTGAAAAGCAACGGGATCTCCAAATTCCGATATTGTCATCTGCAAGATTTCCTTGACTAGAAGGGGGGTATTGAGCTAGAGCTAGAGAGAGAGAGAGAGAGAGAGAGAGAGAGAGAGATGACAGGGATAGAGAAACACCTGTACATATACAAACACACAAATGATATATGCGCACACACAAAGTTGTCCACAGGAATAAGATTGAATGGGATAATAATAATGGTCTTATCTTCAAGTCTTAACCAGATGGACACAATTACTCATAGAGATTTAGTCCAGGTTGTGTGAAGTTCCAGTTTAAGAAATATCAGCGTCCATAGTTTAACCACAATGCTTAGCAAAAGGTGCAAGCCTGATCGAACTAACACAATGAACAGCGAAAGCAATGCCGGGTCACCAGCAGTCACACAGCCCTTAGGTCAGATGCTACACAGTCCAAGTATCATTGCATGTTAACAGAGGAGAGAAATTAAAGATGTCACTTTTTAAACTAATGCATCTAGAAGGGAAAACTAAAACAATTTAAATGTCTTTGAATCACTGTCAAGGCCTCAGTCTTTCAATAAAATGTTAGATAACTATACTCCTTCCGCCTCTCAAATCGACGAGTCTGAAGTGCAGAAACTCATATATTAAAGCGATTGCAAACTTTTGAGTTCCTATTTTAGAATGTGTTGCATCTCTTAAAACGATGTCCAAGTTTAAATAGATATACTTTAAATTTTAACTCTGTATTAATGGCGCAGGTAGAATGACTATTACATACACCAGGAAAAAATAGCCAGGAAAAGAAACTGCAACCCAATATCGCCATCTAGTGGCTGAATCCCTAACACGTGACAAAGCCAAGCCCAGGACAGAGGAGACATTATGTCCTGGTAGTTGGATGCTGTACTTACTCATCGTCTAAATCTACGGCTCTTACGGAACAGGCTTGGCTCTGCACATAACACAGGAACCCTAACGGCAGTGTTTGCCCTCCAAAAAGGTCATTTATATCCTCCCCAGAGAGGTATGTCCGTAAATCTAACCAACCTATATTTTTGGATATTATTATTGTCAAAAAGCTTTGCCTAGCATGTTTATATTTCTCCTTAATGAGCTATATTCTCTAAGTGCCTTTGTTTTTCAGAATTTGAAACTCCCTTTCTCTCAAGCTATTTAGTTCAAATACCTGCCCACTTCGTCACTCTATGATGCATGGCCCACTACTTGCCCCTAGAACTGAAAAGGGGAGAGACGCGATGTTAAAAAACGGTCCCCTTTCCCCCTCGATGTGCAGAATGTATTCCTAGAGCTCAGACAGGTGCAAAATGTCATAATGCGGAAATCAGATCACTTTGGCACAGTCGCAGGGCTGAGTTGGCGGAGATAAGGAGAAAGGGTGATGAAAAGAAGTCGAGAATGTTACCTCTAAATCCACCGTATTATACTGTAGTCGGAGACTGAAGCTAGAGATGATGCATTCTTTTTCTGCCCTGAGAAATCTTTTTTCCTATCTCATCGTTTTCATAAATCCTGACAATATTTCCACACGGCCGTGGAACTACCATGAGCTCAGACAAGAAACATTCCTGTGCCACTCTGCATTGTCAGACTACACTGGGGATTCCCAGTCCAACCCATGCCGTGGGACACATGTACACTCTTTACCATCGCACGCCAGCCCCCGGCGGGCCTCAGCTGGTTGGGCACCATCTCAAGCACCAAAAGGTCGCCGGGTGGGTCAGGGCACAGGCCTGGGATGCAGGCTGGACCCCCAGTAGGGGGCGTGCAGGAGGCAGCTGATCTGTTTCTCTCACATCGATGCTCTTTCCCCCTCTCCTTTCCTCGCTCTCTAAAAGCCAATAAAAACCCATTTAAAAAAAATAAAATAAGCACTATACACGATTAAATAAGAAAAATGTATACAAAAATTTTAAAACTTCGTATCTTCACTTATTAATATCTCATCAATCACAACACATTCCCTCCTAAGTTATCCCTATTCTCCATATAGGTCCTTTTACGCCTATATTACCAAGAAAAGTAAGCCTATATTACAAAAAAAAGTAAGATTAAAAACAGATTGAGCTAAAGTCACAGTTGGAGTCTCATCCTGGTTTTTACCACTTACCTACCACTCATGTCATTTCTTCCCATTGTTTCCACCTCTTACTTCATTGATTTTCTAATCATTCATAAAATGCTCCCGGGATAGAAAACCCATGAGAAAGCACCTGTAAGCCCATCACCCAGATGTCATGCCTATTGTGTTCTGGTTTATTCCTACCTTTCCTCTACTTTTCTTATATTCAGTGGACATCATAGTCCAATGTAAATTTTTTTCGTGGTATTTTCCACTGAACATTGTAACACGAGGATTCTTATGTCACTTCAAGATCATGTTAGAGATCATTTAAATATCCAGATAGAGTGAATAATGCTACAACTTTCCATTACGCGCACGCGCGCGCGCGCACACACACACACAAACACACACACACATATATACACACATCTATAACAATAAAAGTGTAATATGCTACTTAGACCGGACATCCTTCCGGATGTCCTTCCAGACAAAGCCGCAGCAGGCAGGGGCCGAGGCAGAGGTGGCAGAGGCTCCCAGCCGCAGCGGTGGTGGGCGGGGGCCGGGGCCAAGGCCCTTGCATGAATTTTGAGCATCGGGCCTCTAGATTACATATATATACTATGGAATATTACATATATAAAATATTCATGTCCTTATTTTTTTTTCTTAAACAGCAGACCACTACTCAATTTGTTCACCATCATATGCTGACGTCTGAGGAACAGGCCTGCTGCATCATATATTTCAGGAGGTGCAATTACTGCTGAAAGCGCGTGTTTTCAGGCTCTGAGTGCACATTGGTACCATCTCTGCTTCAACGCAGCAGCGACTTCCAGGCCTCCTGGCCTTCTGGAACGTGGGAAGGGCCCTCAATCTTACCTCCCCTCCCGCAGACCTGCAGTAACAGCCACGACCAAAACCCAGGGCTGCTGTTTCACCTCCTTCACATAACTTTTGCTGTTAGAGCTGAATGCTTTCCAGGCTTGCTTCAACATACTCTGCCAATTACCCAACGAGCTAATCTTTCTGAACAAGTTATACGCACGCAACACAAGGCACTGATGCTGTTAGTTTTGTGATACATAAACTTTTTCAATACAGCCAAAGCTCAGTGATTCCTTCAACAACTTTTTAGCTTATCATCTCTTTCCTCATCAAACCTCAGAAAGACAGTCCCTCCCACAACCTATTGGACTTGGGCTCTTCACAGACATGAATTTCCTTTAGTCTTCTCGAGGCGAGACTATGAAGTCATTTCTTCCAAACAGCAAAACTACTGCCTCTTACACCATTTACCGAGTAATTCCACGTGTCCTGGAAGGTGTGGGCACTTTATGATATAATTATAGCTTCAGGGGGTCTTCGTAGGACCCATGACAACAAACGCCCACTGGTTGCGGGTAAGACACAGACAACCTCGTGATTCTCCGACTGTGTCTAGATTTCTAGAACGTGGCCGCCTGGCTGAGTCCTCTGATGAATTCCTAGGACCTCTGTTGTTAGCTCTCCTGAGCTTCGAGACAGAAATCGTCCCCTGAGAACAGCAGGCCCTTCGCCGCCTCCCTGTGCCGCCGTCACTGTGAATCCGGCGTCCACGTCATGACGGTGCAATAAACCCACCGTTGACGCCTCGCTTTCTGAGAGTGGGGGTGCTTGCAAGGCATACAGAGGCGGGCAGAAGTAGGGTTACAGTGCCCTGCAACGTTCTTTGGGAGTTAGTGACGCTCCTGTAACCATCACACCCTCACGCCTGTTTCCATACGAACTGGAGCCCTCCTGGTGCCCACCGCCCTGTGCGCCTTTGTCAGTAACTCAGCACCTGCTACGCGCTGATGCTACAGGAAGGCCAAGGGCACCGTATGCCCTTCGCGGGTCTACTTCAGAGCCCGGGACGTGCATGCAGTGAGCGGACGCGGCACCGGCCCTGCGCTGGCTCTCCTCCCCCCGGCCTCTACGGAGCTGCCCGTGACCTTCCTCGTTTCTTGCAGAGTCCGTCCCCCACACCCAGGACTCCCGGAAACAACTTACCTTCGCCCTCGGCACACAGCAGACGCTAGGTCGCCGGCCTCCGGGACACGGTAAACACCTGTCCGGCCGCCTCCTGGGCCCACTGAGGCTTCGGGGAATTCCTCACGCCTGTGCCCCTGCCCCCCGCAATCGGAGACCCCGAGCGGCTCCCATTAGCCCTGCCAACCTCCTCCTGCTCCGCCTCCACCCAGGGATCCTCCCCAAACAGGGACAGACGTCACTGACGGGGAAACAGCCTGTGAGTGCTGAGGGGAAATGATGAGAAAAAGCCTGACAGGTTTTGCTTCACCTCAGGCCAGGTACGTCCTAGGCCAGGGAGGACGAACCCTTTGAGCTCGGCGTGTCAGCATTTTGGAAAACCCTAACTTAACTCTGGTGCTGCGCCACATATAGACATTTTTTGATCTTTGCAACCATAGTAAAACAAAGATTTATATTTTTAATATTTATTTTATATATTTAAATGCCAATTAACAAAGAAAAATCAACCAAAAAAATGAGTTCGCATGTCACCTCTGACACCATCACTGTCCTAGACTCTACATGCACCTGCACTCCCCCCACCCCCCGCGGCCACTGCCCTGCCCTCCCCCTGCACCTGCCCCCGCCTCTGCCCTGCCCTCCCCCTGCACCTGCCCCCGCCTCTGCCCTGCCCTCCCCCTGCACCTGCCCCCGCCTCTGCCCTGCCCTCCCCCTGCACCTGCCCCCGCCTCTGCCCTGCCCTCCCCCTGCACCTGCCCCCGCCTCTGCCCTGCCCTCCCCCTGCACCTGCCCCCGCCTCTGCCCTGCCCTCCCCCTGCACCTGCCCGCCTCTGCCCTGCCCTCCCCCTGCACCTGCCCCCGCCTCTGCCCTGCCCTCCCCCTGCACCTGCCCCCGCCTCTGCCCTGCCCTCCCCCTGCCCCCACCCCCGCCTCTGCCATCCCCTCCCCGAAGCGCTCATCTCTCCACAGCCTGGTGGGGCCCAGACATCACCCTCCGTGTGAGGCGACCACCCTTCCCAGGTAAGAATGGATTCCTGCCTCTCACACTCTCCTCCGAGCCTGTCAGCCCGCGGCCTCGCACCGCTGCCGACAGGCCCCTCACACGGCCGGAAGGAGGCCCTGCTGCCTGTGCTGCGGCAAGCCCGGCGCCAAAGGCAGGGCCAGGCCCCGCACGCCACGCTGCTCACCGCTTTTATTTTTTATTTATTTTCGTATGTTTTTATTGGTTTCAGAGAGGAAGGGAGAGGGAGAGAGAGAGAAACATCCATGAGGAGAGAGAATCGTGGACCGGCTGCCTCCTGCACGCCCCCCACCGGACATGGAGCCCGCAAGCCATGCCTGTGCCCAGACCAGGGAATCGAACCCTGACCTCCTGGTTCCTAGGTCGACGCTCAACCCCTGAGCTGTATCAGCCGGGCCACTGTTCACTGCCTTTAGTCATTCAATTATTTAACTGTGCTTTGCGAATCTCAACATTACCGATAACGTGTGTGTGTGCGTGCGTGTGTGTGCAGTGTGTGTGTGTGTGTGCAGTGTGTGTGTGTGTGCAGTGTGTGTGTGTGCAGTGTGTGTGTGTAGTGTGTGTGTGCAGTGTGTGTGTGTAGTGTGTGTGTGTGTGTAGTGTGTGTGTGCAGTGTGTGTGCAGTGTGTGTGTGCAGTGTGTGTGTGTGCAGTGTGTGTGTGCAGTGTGTGTGCAGTGTGTGTGTGTGCAGTGTGTGCGTGTGCAGTGTGTGCGTGTGTGTGCAGTGTGTGTGTGTGCAGTGTGTGCGTGTGCAGTGTGTGCGTGTGTGTGCAGTGTGTGTGTGCGTGTGCAGTGTGTGTGTGCAGTGTGTGTGTGCAGTGTGTGTGCAGTGTGTGTGCGCAGTGTGTGTGTGTGCAGTGTGTGTGTGTGCAGTGTGTGTGTGCAGTGTGTGTGTGTGCAGTGTGTGTGTGCGTGCGCAGTGTGTGCAGCCTGTGTAAACGGAGTCCGGCCCAGCGTGTGACTAAGCGGCACTGAGACCCCCGACGGCCCCATCTCAGAGCATCGCGGCCCTCGGAGCGGGCACCACTGCTTTCCCTCCTCAGCTCCGCGCTCCTTTCTCCCGAGCAGAGCGTCCGGGCGTTTCCTGTAACGCAGCCACGCCCGTTGGGCAGAACGGAACCATCCCCTCAGACACGGTTCTCCCCGAAGTCAACCGGCTGCTGCCCTCGAGGAGACGTCCTTCCCGTGCTAACCGGGGCTTTCCTCGCCCCCCGCGCCCCCCGCCCTCGCTCCCCCTGCGGTTCCTCCTGCGCGTGGCCTGAGCTCTCTCCCCTTTTGTCTTCCCGCCCCGTCTACTCAGTAGCAGCCACGCGCAGAGACGAGCTGCCGCGCCCTGCATGGCTGTCGGTGTGCCCGCGCCGTCTGCGCACACGGCTGTGCCCGGCCCGCAGACACCCGCGTGCTGCTCCAGGGCGAGGGTGCGGGCCGCAGTGAGACACGGCAGCCCATGCTAAGATCTGCCTCGAGACTGAACACAATATTCTTACCCCTGACGGTTAGTTTACTACGATGTTCAACAACTTGAACTTTCTGAGGCGGATCGCATCCTATGTAGACACACCCCCTCCACTGTGTCCTCCGTTTTATTTTTCCGCTCTGGTTTTTTGTGTTGTTGTTTCTTGGGTTTTTTTTTTTTTTTTTTTTTAGCAACAAGACGTTAAACAATAAAACAGGCTCCTTTGCTCCAGCTGGTAATTTCTCCGAACTAGCAATAGATTATTCCTCTTTTTGTGACATCATAATCATCTATGCAGAAGTACCATGTATCTTTGTGTAGAAGCTACTGTTTCCATTAAATTTAATTACCTCCCCCTGTGGTTTTAAATAGAAGTGGCTTCAAAATGAGGGCAGCTTCTATTAAATTTAATTACTTTCCCCTGCTGCTTGCCTGGTAACCGTGCCTGGCAATCAGCCTGTAAACTGGAGTATATGGTAGCCGTGCACTTGCAATAACAGAACAGCACCCACACTGCCTCCTGGGTTTCTCCTTCCTCCGCTTTTAAATGCTGTTTAGCTTTGATTTAAGATCCTAAAAAGAAAATGAGCATTGATAGAAGGAGATACATTTTAAAAACCCATGTTTGTTTCACAGGCTAAACACAGGGAAACAGGCCATTTCTGTGCAATGCCCTTGGCGGTGATAGCACGCGGAGGTTCAACTCACAACTTGTACGTTAGTATCATGTGATGGACGATGAGTTTTATATACCTCACCCTTTTTTTAATGTCGAGTAAAAAGCCTTCCTTGACCCTGACCAGATGGATCTAAATACTATTTGCTAAAAAAAAAAATAAAAGGCATCAAGTGAGGGAAGAAATGCAAAGAAATATTCACAAATCGTAATGTGCAAATGTGGAAAAACCACCAGCGGGCTCATTAAAGACCACTGTCTCCGGGAAAAAAAAAAAAAGTTAACCCATGTGCTCTATGATAGTGTGAAAATGTCAATCTGTTTTAAAATACCATGATATCATCTAATGCAATATAAAATTTTAAGTACCTCCTTTTTAATTAAATATTAATTAGGAGGAAATCCTGCTCAGTTCACCCACCATTGTACTGTTTACTTTGTTACAAACAGGCAGAATTTAGATGAACAAAATTTCCATTCAATCACACAGTTTAGTATAAATATAAAACAAGACACCCCTTAAGCATTTTAAGTAACAAATTAAACATTTACATTTTTTACTGTGCACTGAGGCTTAACATTTATGCAGCTTCAAAACCAAAGTACAGCCCCCAGGGAAGTCTCTCACTGACAAATTAATACCTTAGAGAACGGAGCTGAATGGTGGCAATGAACTCATTTGTTCCCCCAATAATGAAGAATGACTTTTTCTTTACCACATCTGTGACTGTTGCCATGGTGACCCAGCCTTACCTCATTGCCTCTCGGAGAGCGCCTCGCTCGCCCAGCGTCGTGTGCTTGATGTCATCGAAATTATTCTCCAGCTTCTCGCAATCCTGCAACATATTAAAAAATGCATCAATCCTCCGGCATCCGGAGGTAAAAATTACATCTGTGCAATCAGGAAAAACGGAATTGATTATATTGATGATGGACTCCTGAAGGCGACGCATACCCCTGGAACGGGGCAGGATTCATTAAAATTGACAGTGTGAATTCCACAGTAACCAAATAAAAACGTCTCAGGATACAGCTGTGACAGAAGTCTTTTGACCAATTTTCCAAAATTGGGAACGTAGAAGAAGTGAGTAAAAACCAGTTCTCTGAATTCATCTCAGGCATGTAAAAGCCATTTAAATTCAAAAGAGAATGTCAATAAAGTTATGATAAATATTTAGTTCTAAATGAGTTAGAACTTACTACGATGAAAAGATACAGCCCAGATCTAATATAATAAAGGCTCCAACATTTTGGAACTGAAATTGTATAAATCTTTAATAGCAATTGCATATATAAAATGTTTACAATTGTATACATACACACATGTACATTTCTTATCATTAAGTGACATTATATCAGGTTCGTAGCATTCCTGGGTTAAATTTTCTAAAATTTTAAAATTTTGCTACAATTTTAACTATTTTTTTCATTTAAAACTTAATCTTACATGACCCTAGTAAGTTTTAAAAACATTATGGGATTCCATTTTAGACTGACAAAAATGTATCCATATGAGTTTTGGCATTTTAGACTCTATGTAGAATGTAGTTGGACTTAATCATAGAATTTAGTGTTTTAGTAAATTTAACAGCAAAACTAAATAATCAAATTTTAAACATTAATGTGTTCTTTGTATTCTCAAATTGTACACAAGATGCTGGATTTTAGAAAATTACAGACTTTATATTAATAATTCCCAATATCTAAGAATCAACTTCTTTAAAATCTATGGGTATATATGTACTTCTATTTTTACCTTGATTTTTAAACTCAGCCAAATTAAGGCAAATATTCTTTCTAACACATACTTATATATACTTTTATAATAAAAATCTTGAAAATTACCATAATGTAGCCAAAATAATTTAAATTCTGAATAACAGTTCCTTTTTACATAAATTAGAACTAGCCTCTTGTGGCCTTTGTTTTACCTTTTCACTTTTTTCGCAGTGTCTTTTCACGAAGGGAATTTCTTGGGTTTAATGAGGCCCTATTTTTTACTGCCTCACTGTATGCTCAGTGCGCTCTGTGGCCTCTGTGTGAAAGCTTTGACTTCCTCAAAGTTATGAATATGTTTTCTTATACTTTTTCACCAATCTTTATTATTTTACATTTCACATTTGGATGTGCAATCCATCTGGAAATGGCTTCTCTGTATATGGTGTGAGTTAGGAAATCACACCTATTGGTAATCAATTCAATCATTACTATTTATTGAAAAAAAAAACCCAACATTTCCCCCACTGTAATTCAGAATCATCTTTTTCCATAAAGTAAGTCACGGCACATATGGGTCTGTTTCCAGGGTCCCTACTGGCCGACTGCTCGATTTCCTACACTTGTGCCAATATCACACTATTTAAATTACCTATACCCATAATAAGTTAAAAGTCCTATAAATAAATATGAAAAAGGCAATAATTCAATGGGACGTGAGCAAAAGACTCTATGAGTACTATGTAGAGGGAATATCCACATATTCCACTAAAAAGCCAAGCAAACATGCTCAACAACATCAGTCATGAGGAAGATGCCAATTTAAACAAGGAGATGCCGCTACGCACTTTGGGAAGGATGAAAACGAAAACGACAGGTTGCACAAAGTGGGCTCTTATCTGTATATATAAAAGGCTAATGTGCAGAGTGTCCCTGCTGGAGTGTGACTGGGAGACCTGGAGTTCTATCACTCTCTATGACGTGCGCTGACCACCAGGGGGTGGCATGGAATGAAGGGAGGCCCCTGCCGGCAGCTGGAAGGCCCCGCTCGGCCCTGGTCAATGGCCAGGCCTAGGGACCCTACCCGTGCATGAATTTCATGCACCGGGGCCTCTAGTTTTAGTATAAAAAGCAACTAACACACTGCTCTGGAACTGTCAGTTGTTACGACCACTTTGTAAAAGCTAATTAGCAGCCCTTTCGAAAGCAAAACGCTCCCACCCAGGAAAACCCTCAGAACGAGTGTGCAACGTGTCCACCTGGAACAAGAATGGTGATGGGGCCACTAGTCAAAGTAGCCCCAAACTGGACACACGTCGCATGCACCTCCAGGTGGAAGGTATAAAGAATGACGCGTTAATGCAGTGGAAAACTTCATGGCAGTGAGAACAGGCAAGCTGTGGCTACGTGCAGTTACATGGATGCACCTCACAGCCATGGTGTTGAGCACAGAAAGCGGTGCAGAGCAAACTTATTCCATTTATATGAAGCTCAAAAGTAGGCAGCTACAGTGAACCATGCAAAAGTGAAAATAAGAAAGCAATTCCATTTATGAGCATAAGAAAAGAGTAAAATACTTCCAAATACATTTAGCAAAAGAAGCCTACGATTTGTGCACTCAAAAGAATACAACATCACATAAAATTTTTAAAAGACGAAAATAAGTGGGAAGATATCCCATGTTCATGGATTAGAAGACATGATATTGTAAAAATCTTACCACTTCCTAAATCAATCTGAAGATATAAAAGCAATTCCTGTCAAAATCCCGGGATTTCGATGTTTTATTTTGATAAATTTTGACAAGATGGATCTTAACACTCACATGAAATTACAAGGGACCCAGAATAGTCGAAATATTCTTAAAAAACAAAAGTGCAAATTTGAAGAACTCATATTTCCTGTTTTAGAGCAACATATACCTGCATAAACATTTGTGCACCAATGTTCATAACAGGATTATTCATAAAAGTAAAAACGCAGAAAAAATCCAAAAGTCAATCAAATAATAAATGAATATACAGAAGTGATATAACGATACAATGAAATATTATTCAGCCATAAAAAGGGAAGCTCTGATCCATGCTACATGGATGAGACTTGAAAACGCTATGTCAAGTGAAAAGCCAGCGACAAAAGGCCACACCGTATGACTGCATTTCTGTGAAATGTACAGTATAGGCAAGTCCTCGGAGATCAAAAGGAGATGAGTGGTGGCCACAGGTTCACGTGGTTACGTTTTAGAGAGATGAGAGTGTTCTGGAATTAGCGATGATCCATGCACAAGTCTGTGAACATACTGAAAAAAACTGAATTAGACGCTTTTAAAAGAGTGAACTTTATGAAATATGAATTATACCTCAATAAAGCTGTTATTAAAAAATAGGCAAAACTAATCAAGATGATGGAAATTGGTAGATGATGGCTACAGGAGGCATGAGAGGGTCTTCAGGATACCCTTTAATTCACTGAGTAAAAATGCAGGGAACTAGATGCTTAAGATCTGTTTGCTTTGTCCTGTCGTTATGCGGCAGTAAAATGTTTTCAGATGACCGTTTGTGTTCTGGTTAAGAAATCATAATGCAATCACATGTCATTGTAGTTAAAATGAAAGAATGCATATAAGAAGTTCAAAGTATCAAAGACTTAATAAATGTTAGCTCCCAGCCAATACTAATGAAATAACACTTTATTATTTATTAAAATTCTGTACCAAAGATCCAGTTCTGTAATGAAGTCTAACCCTGATTAAGCTTTGACACTTTATTAATTAAAATTATGAACTTTCTTTATATATAGTGACTCGTTTTAAAGAATGACATTTAGGCAACTCTAAATGCAAAGATGATTAACTAAATTATTTGGGCTAAAAATGAATCAACGGCTTAAAAAAGTCATATAAAAATATTCATTGACTGGGATTATTCATTCCAACTAATTTTCCATTGAATTCAAATTGTTTTCATTAAATGTATTCAAAGGATATGATACTATCTATGGTAGAGACAGTACTCAAATTCAGAGTTTCTGATTCTAAATCTCATTCTTTTCATTCCCCAAATTTAGCCATTAATGGAAAACAATGTGTAATTTCTCTGAGATCAGATTACACTTCCTGTCTCTGCCATAAGCCCAGAGGAGGTTTGCCATAAGCCCAACCCCAGCAATTCACACGCATCTCTTCTGTCTCTCATTTAAATCTCTTCTTTTAAATTTTGTTTTATTGTTTGAAGTATTACAAATAGTAGTACATATGTCTCCTTTTTTTCCCCATTGACCTCCCCTGGGCTCCCCTATCCCCCCCCTCCTGGCACATGCCCTCACCACCCACCCCTCCCAGTGTCTTGCATCCATTGGTTAGGCTTATATGCATGCATACAAGTCCTTCCATTGATCTCTTACCCCCGCCCCCCACCAACCCTCCCCTGCCTTCCCACTGTAGTTTGACAGTCTGTTCAATGCTTCTTTGCCTCTGTATCTATTTTTGTTCATCAGTTCATAATGTTCTTTATATTCCACAAATGAGTATGATCAGCCATTTGGCCCAGTAATATCACATTTAAATCTTAAAGTGGAAGGCTGCATAGCCTTTATGGCTTTCCACTTGGAAAACAACACCTATCTTTAATTTGATGCTTCCTCACAGATGGTTTATAAATCAGATGAGGGAATAGATAGTTCTATTTAATTGCTATGGGCATATTTTTAATAAAGCTCCAATTCTGGATACATACACAGTGTGTGTGTGTGTGTGTGTGTGTGTGTGTGTGTGTGTGTAAAATCTTAGCTGGATGGATTCATTTAATAGAAATAAATCTGCCCCTTGACAAGATATTCTTGTTTTGTATGGTTGGCTTTTAAGAAAACCTTAGAAATGCTACATTTATCAGGGATTAACAAAACCACATAACACTATATATCTGAATCTCTTTATTTAAAAACAATTGTTTTGAGTTAGAACACTGTCTTTAAGACCCACAATGCTATTATAAATGTGAGATATAAACGTTAACACCAGTGGAATGGCCTGATAATTACACTATTGTAATTAAGAGAGAATTTTAAGATCTCAATTTAGCCATTTAAAGTTACTCCCTAGACTAGAGCAATCATGCCCGTAGCAAAAGAAAGTCACAGATAACAAATACTTAAGGCATCGGACACAGCAGCCCAGAATCAGAAGCAAACACTGATGGAGTCCACAAAGCCTCTTGTCATTCCAAGGTCACGTCTGAAGTCCCTTGGGAAAAACTATATAATAAAATGTAATAAAACATTCAAAAAACAATATTTCTTAAAGTTATAAATCTTTCCAAAAAATGAATGCTCGTCTGATCAGCTGTTTGGGGTAAAGGTCCTATTACCATAAAATCCATGTGTAGACAACTTTGAAAAACAATTTTTGAAGACATTTTACGCCCTCGGGTTTATACTTTTTAAATGCTTTCAGGATCTCAAAGGTTCCAGATGTTACCACACACACATACACACACACTTTTTTTGTGTGCATCTGCCTCCTTTTCTATGCAGTGGATTGAGAGCGTAAAGAATGAACCACACAATTTTTGGTTTATCTGTTTTTCTTTTGGCCCTGAAATCCCTCATCACCTTCCTCCTCTAGCCACCTGCACTGTAATTTAAACTTTTTCTTGGCGTCTACAGCTGCAGAGGGACGAGTTCATAAAAGACATAAAAGAAGAATCTGTCAACAAAAGCTCACTGCCACCAATCCAGTGCCAACATGAGACCCCAGTATGGGGTGCAGAAAAAAGAGAAACTTTTTTCAGATGAACAGTTAGCCAACCAACTGAAATTGCACTCCTCTGAGAAAAAAGGGTGGCCCGCTTATATAAAGTTCCTGCCCTGGTCCCTGATTGGTCCATTTCTATGCAAATGAGGAATCCAAATTTGCAGTCTGATTGGTCCCAAAAGCACTGTCCTGATTGGTGGATATTGTGCATTCTGATCGGTTGCTATGGAGCTGCTCCTCTTGGTTAGTAAAGATGCAAATGAGGCTATAGCTCTGCAGCTCTCATTGGATGGGGCAGATCCCAGCCCATTGGTTGAAATAGGATTCCAGGAACTCCCTTAAAAGGCGGCCTCAGCTGGCAGGAGCACAGAGCAGGGGGCTGGCAGCTCTGTCTGGCTTTTCCCTGCAATGCATCCTGCATCCAAGGATGCAAAGAGTGACTGCCAGATTCTGGTTATGAATTTGGGCCCCACGAACCACAAGGGGTCCTTCTGGGCAGGTATGTTTCATCTCAGAGTCAATAAAACAAATAACATTGTTGAGTTCAAGTTCTTGAAAGCCCATCCCTAGCATAAAACAGTGGGCTGGAAGACTACTTGACTATCTGGTTCTTCCAGTGTTGTAGTAAAATACAGAAATATTTAAAAATGCTTAAAGAATGTTAGAGAAGTTTTAAAATGTTTGAGTTAACGTTCCTTAAAACTTAAAGTGTAATATTAAAGACACATTCCCCACAGCCTTGAAGCATGTGTACCCCAGAGATAAGGATTTAAACTAACAGTGACTTGTCAAGATAAACGCTTGCTTGAGTGACTACTCTCCTTAGCCCCTCGCCTTGTTTGAGATTAACGTAAGCACATTGACGTAAATCACTGAGAGCCACCTGAGCTGCTACAGGTATGAACAAGCTTTAAATATGGACCCTGGCCAGCTAACGATGCTCGTCTGTGGAGAGAGCCGCAAAGGCACGTCCTTTTGCCAGTCCGGCAAGCGATGCCGCTCCACACTCCTCTCTGCCAAATGACAGAAAAACGGTAACACCGGATTGAGATGCGACTGAGCTCTCGGGTGAGGAACGCCGGCCCCCTGCAGCCGGGACCAGCCCAGCCCAGCTGCCGGACCCCAGAGGACAGCACCACAAGGATCCCTAACTAAGCTTGTACCCACAGCTCAGGAATTTGTGTGAGTAATAAAAAAGCTGTGTGATTTGCAACTGCATATGTGTCATGTGGTGTAATTCCTCTGGCAGTTCATTGAATTATTTTGCGTACGCTTAAAATTTAAATTAAAGCTTCTGGTCCCTCTGGTCCCAGGCCTGCCACTTGGTCCTGCCTGCGTAGAGCAGCCTCTCCGCTAGCAACTACTTGAATGTCCCACACCTGCACGGTTAGAGTTTATCTCAAGGGACGCCTTGGATAACCCCCAGATCCTTTCCCGGGATCTACGTGGGACATCCAGCCACAGAGATAGGAGATAAGCACATTCTCTTGAGGCAAAAGGGAGAGAAAAGTTGGACAAAGAAGCCTGAGGAAGCCCACGGAGCTCACCCCGGCTCCAGGATCTGAGGCCAAAGTCCTCAGACTCGGCTGGCAGGGTTCCAGAGTGCCTGGGGGTATGTCTTCGTTTTCATGATCAGAAGCCTCAACGTTAGTAGTGACTTTATCTGGAAGTGGTTAAAGGCACTCATCTTGCCATGAAGTGCAATGGCAACCTGGTGAGTGTTAGGTTGTCTGATAGGAAGGGACAGAGCGCTCCCCGTGTGACACGCGGGCATCTGCAGAGTCTCCTGTTCCCAACAAAACAGTGAAGGAAGGAGGGAAGCGCTGTAAGCATTTGAAAGGTCCAACTGTCACCATGACCAGAACTACTTCTGTGTCCTGACATGGAAATCAAATCCAAGATTTTTAAAAAAATACATTTTTCTAGAACAATACCAGCATATGACGGTATCAAGGCAGAGGTACAGGGGTTGAAATAAATCAACTAACATAAGCGCATTGAGAAAAATTGAGAAAAATGTTAGTCTTTTACCATATGAGGTAAACATCCCAAACAACTAACATCTTCATCTGCTCATCCGTTAGTAACATTAGGTATCCGAGCCACTGGGTGAGAGGCAAACGGACTCGCTGTCCCGTCCACTACCAATAGCACGTCCATAACATTTGGGATAACTACACGTCCTCCTATCAGTCTGTTCTCAATCGGTTCCTCAGAGAGTATGCATCTGAGAGAAATGACAAGCTCATTTCTAAGTAACAAATACTGAAAGATACTATTCATTGTAGGGGATTCTCTATGTTAGCGTAGGACGATCCCAGAAGATAATTTCAGGCATAAGTAGGACACAGGAGATTTATTTTCCAGAATATAAAAAACTACCGAACACGTCTAAAAACATTACCTGTCCACGGTGATGACGCGCACTTTCTACTTTTCAAGCAGCTCATAATGTCCTTTGATTAGGATAATTGCAGAGGCAAGTCGGTGCGTGCATTTCATAGAAAAGAAGGGAAAGGCAGAGGCTGAAGAAGGGGAAGGAGGGACAGAGAGAATGAACGAACGACTCACATCAGCAAGCGCGAGAAAAGATCGTGATTAGTAATCAACCCTGGGGCGAGAAGCAGGCCTCTGAGCCTGGACATCGCGGAGCAAGCCAGCCGGGGCACACGGAAAAACAGAAGAGCATGGAAGATACTACATTTCATGTGGACCAGATATTCCATTCGCTGCAACAACGGGAGCCATCCCTCCTCAACTAGGAGGAACTGGAGATCCGCATTAGCGACAGTGGCCCATGTCCCCGGGTGTGGGCACAGGATGAACTGCAGGGAACCAGCCCCCGAGGGCTTACCCTGTAGGAGACATGCTCCTAGGAGCCTCCCGCACTGAATGTGCATGAAGCACAGATATCCTTACCTCTAAATGAGGACACGGGCACAGGGGGATGGCGAGGACTTGCCCGAGCTCATCTGGAAGGAAGGGACCGAGCAGGGATCTGAAGCCAGTCTCCGATCGCCCTGAGGCCGCTTCGAAGAGGAAGGTGAATAAAGTGAACATGATCACGCTCTGAACAGGTCCTCTTCTAGGTGTGGCTCATTAAGCTTATTTATGCATTTATTTTTTAAAAAATATATTTTTTTATTGAGTTCAGAGAGGAAGGGAGAGGGAGAGGGAGATAGAAACATCAATGATGAGAGAGAATCATGGATCCCCTGCCTCCTGCACGCCCCACACTGGGGATCGAGCCCGCAACCCGGGCATGTGTCCTGACCGGGAATCGAACCGTGACCTCCTGGTTCATAGGTCGACACCTAACCACTGACACACACCGGCTGGGCTGATCATTAAATGTAAACACCAGGCTGGAGAGAGAACCACTTCCTAGTAACGTGGGGCGTGAGTCCTTGCAGAATTCTGTCTCCGTTCTCTCCAGATGTGCTGGACAGAAACAAGGAATCCAATATGCACATGTTTAAGCCAAATTAATGCCCATAAATATTTTGCATGCAACAGTCTTTCTTTGGGCCTGTGACACCACCGTGACAAATATAATGAGCAATTAAATCCCTAAGGGCTCCGATTTTGGCAGCAATTAAAGCAGAAACGAGAAAGTACGCATCAAAAAGGACGGGTTTGGGTGGCCTGCTGCCAAATGAAGGCCCGGGGGTTGAGGGAAGGTCTAGAGTTTCAGCTGTGATAGATTTGATAGTGTTTTATCTCTCGTCTGTGTTAAGGACTGTATGAAAGAATAATAAAACAAATGAGGGGAGTACCAACAGCAACCTGAAACTAAGTAACCCATTAGGAGACCTCTGGACGCTGGGAAATGTAAATAAGATCAGACACCACAGAATAACGGATTCAACCACACGGCGACAGACTCACGGGCTGCACGGAGCGGGAAAGCAGCGGAAATGTGAGCCGCTTACATTATTAAACGAGAGAAATCATGACTCCCCTACGACTTCATTTTCATAGGACTGCATTTCTCTATGAAATCATCACAGTAACTAGAACTACACAGATTGGATCTAAGCTTTATACACTAATTAGAATTTTAGAATCAGAAAACCCATTTTAATAAATGATAAAAATCAGTTCCATCATCCAAGTCACAGAGAGTTAATGGCACAGCCACTAGAACCGAAGTCGCTAAATTATTTAATAGTAAAACCTCAGGTCAATCGATTAAATCTCAATTCAGAAAAAAAAAAAAATCTTAAAAGTCTACTCTGTGCTTGGCATCATACTAAGCACATAACCAGGGACATCAAGGTGAGGAAGACAAGACCCCACGCTGACTGCAATCAGGTGAGAAGAGAGGGGTTAATTCTGGAGCAGAGGTGTCTGGGAGTTCGTTACGTCTGAACATGTCTTCAAGATGAGTCAACATGTTTCAGATGAAGGAAAACAAACGGCTAAGGTAGTGGAATTGGCTCTGGCCTCAGAGCTCGGTGTGATGCCGACCGGCCAGGGGTCCTTACGCAGGTTACTTAACGGGGCTTACTCTACGTGAAACCTTGGGTTGTCAGCAGAATTACATGAAATAACGAGTGGGAATCACTCGGCAGACGGAACAAATAGGTCTGCAGAAAGTGGTGGAAGGAGAGGAAGCCTGTCCATGAACTTCCCCCTCGTCCTGACGGGTACGATTTTATGGAGCGAGGTAGAAAATGTGCAATTTTCATGTTTTCCTGGTGATTCTTAGGAATAATAAAGTAAGATAAATACAGTATTTATAGAAAAAGAAGATTTTTTAATGTTTTGACCACAAGATCCCTACAAGAATACAAGGAAAATCATGATCCCTTTCTCTTAAAAAATTAATATTTTAAAAATACACATGCATATATATACAGCATCCCCCCAAAATGTACACACACTTTGAATAATGATAAAGGCAGTATTTATTAAACTACATTCCATTTTCACAATGTAACAGGAATCAGCTCTTAAAGTGTGCATACATTTTTTCGAGACGCCCTGTATCTGCAATACGCCGTATCTCATTTCCGGGGCCACCGGATCCCCGGAGACGCACCATGGCCGTGTCTCTCCGGAAGGATGACTGCACTGGACCTAGATCACATGGCAACGCAGGTTACAAACAGAACCAGCTGCCCCGGCCTCGAGAAGCAAGGGGCCCAACAGTCCACTATGTCCTGGTGTTTGATAACGATGTGTCAGTTCAAATTACTAATAAAAGTATGATGTGAAAGTCAACCCTGTGCCAAGCTAGAAATGAAAGCCATTCATTCATTCACTCATCCATTCATTCAAGAGGTATTGAGAATCCATCTAATACAGTGGTTCTCAACCTTCTGGCCCTTTAAATACAGTTCCTCATGTTGTGACCCGACCATAAAATTATTTTTGTTGCTACTTCCTAGCTGTAATGTTGCTACTGTTATGAATTGTAATGTAAATATCTGATATGCAGGATGGTCTTAGGCGACCCCTGTGAAAGGGTTGCTTGACCGCCAAAGGGGTCGTGACCCACAGGTTGAGAACCGCTGATCTAATAGGTACCAGATACTACTGGGGATACCAAGGCTTAAAAACCAAAACCAAAAAACTCTTCTTTTTTAAAAAAAAATACATTTTCAATACAACAAGGTAATTGATATTAGGCAAGCACACCCCCGTCCAGTGGGAGAATCAGAGCCACATATTAATCATGCATTAATGATCATTTCAAATTTGCAGCACATTATATTCTGAAGGACCCACAGGGAATTATCACCATGGAGGCAATTATAAATTCACATTTTTAAAATGGGAGACATTTAAATAAAATAGCACACTCCAAGTTATACTAATACAAGTCTAAGATGACTGAATATTGATTAGTTTAATGGTTTTATTTAGGCAGTGAGAAAAATCGAAAAAAAGATAATGTTAGTGCCTTTACTTCTCATGTAGTTAGAAATTCCTAAGGTTGAAGTTCCTCTAAAGATTGAATGAGTCTGCCCAGCCAGCGTGGCTCATTGGTTGAGTGTTGACCTATGAACCAAGGAAGTCAGGGTTCAACTCCCTGTCAGGACACAGGCCCGAGTTGCAGGATCAGCCCCCAGTGTGGGGCGTGCAGGAGGCAGCCGATCAATGACTCTCATCATTGATGTTTCTATCTCTCTCTCCCCCCCTCCACTCCCCTCTGAAATCAATAATATATTTTTAAAAAAGAATGAATGAGTCCATTCAGTGAAATGTTGTATTTTCATTCTGGCCCCTGAAAAATGCCTCAAAACTAGCCCCACTGAAGTTCTTTCCAAGTCAAGGAAGAAATAATGACAAGATTCAGGTTTTTGAAATTCCAGATGATCATTCTAATACCAATAGACGATTTCCAGTTCTAAACAAGAGATTCATATTTCAATAGATAATTGCTTTTCCCTTTAGTATGTCTTAACCAGCCTAATCCTTTCAGGGAACATTAAGACGTAATCATATTTAGCTAATGTCATTTCGCTAATGGCGGCCAGCTTACAATCTGGCCTGTCTAGGAGAATCATGGGAGTCGGAGTGAAAGGGGATATAATGTAGTAGAAGAAACAGGAGATGCGGAGACAGGAACTCGGGCTGAAGCCCCAGTTCCACAGCTGAACTGCTGCTCTCACCCTCTCCATCCGCAGCTATTCCCTCCCAAAAGGAAGACATTGACGAAGATGGTAAAGGAATGGTCCCCCCCCTTCAACGTGCTGTCGGGAGGGAAAACTAAAGGAGATTACGTATGTGAAAATATATTCAAAACTAAGAAGCACTTTTCCGATATTCCTATACATTTTAAGTGGACAGAATATATCTCGCAGGTTCAAAGTCTAAATCAAAACGTATTTTAGTTCTAGTTATTTGGAAATATTTTAAGATTTCAACCCTCATTCATGGTAAGAATTACATAATACTTTAATACTTCCCCAAGGGAAGCAAAAGATAAAATAAAAATATTCTGCAGCTTCCTACCTGTTGGTCATTAATCCCTATATCCAGGGAAGATCAACAAATTCAAGATTTTTTCCTTTTAAAAAAAATGTTTTTATTGATTTCAGAGAAAGGAAAGAGAGAGCTAGAAAATGAATGATGAGAGAGAATCATTGACTGGCTTCCTCCTGCACGCCTCCTACTGGGGATGGAGCCCACAACCTGGGCATGTGCCCTTGACCAGGAATCAAACTGCGACCTCCTGGTTTGTGGGTTGATGCTCAACCACTGAGCCACACCAACCAGGCAAGATGGTTTACTTTTTAATCTGAGTATCTTCTTCAAAACGACCATCCGGTTCTTTACATCACGTTCAGGGGTGTTTTGGTTGAGTCTCGCCTGGTGTACACAGGATCAGTGTTGGAACAAACACTGGGCACACTGTGTACGGAGGTGCTGGCAATCTCGCGTCACTGCACAAACCTCATTATTTGGTTTTTGGAAGTCATCACTGTTTACTGATTCAAGTCCTCATGACCAGGGGAAGGCTTTCAAAGGTCAATTTAAATGATGAAGATCGACTTCAACCATGGAAGTTGGCTCACCTGCAAGCTCGCTGTGATCTGACCAGTCTCGTTGCCCACCAGGCGTCCTGGGCTCAGCCGGCCCTGCCAAGGTCCCTCCCTGGCATCTCTCCTCCACAAACCTCCACTCTGTCCTCAGGGCCTTCGCTCTTGCTGTTCCCTCTGCCTGAAATGTTCTTCCCCCCAATATTCGTGGGGCTTGCTCCCTCATCTCCTTCAGGTCTCTGCTTGACTGTCACTATTTTAGAAACATCTGCCCTGCCCGGTCAGTGTGACTCAGTGGTTGAGCATGAACCCATAAACCAAGGTGTCACTGGCTGAATTCCCAGTCGGGGCACATCCCCAGGTTGTGGGCTCCATCCCCAGTGTGGGGCGTGCAGGATGCAGCCGGTCCATGAGTCTCTCTCATCAATGGTGTTTCTATCTCTCTCTCCCTCTCCCTTCCTCTCTGAACTCAATAAAAATATATTTAAAAACAATAATTGAAAACTCGCTATACATTTACTGTTATCTCAATTCTCTTGTTTGGAATAAACTCCCTTGCACTCACAGCAAAGCGAATCCCTTCAAACAGGAAGGGGGAATTTAGTGCATGGGATACTGAAACCTAACAATCCCTAGCGCATCACCGATTCTAACCGTTCATGACAGACAAAAACATGCAACGCGGGCTTCCCCAAAGCACCTAAATTCATGAACTGACTTTTGTTTCTAAAGAAAAACAACATGCCTACAGTTCCCCAACAGGCAGTTGCGGAATGCTTGGTACCAGCTAGATATGCAAAAAGAGAAAAAAACTAAACTGGAATTTTCCATTGTTTATCTTTAAAAGCACATGTGTGTTTTAAATGTGCGAGCAAACATTAATAGAACCATGTAAGTTCTTGGGCTACGTTAAAATTCGGGGAAGTAATCATTTTTTGTCACAAAAGATAAAGGCTCCTAATATCCTTTTGGTTTTGAAGAAATAAAGGCTTTTCCGTGACAGTAACTTCCATAAATGTGTATCGAGAAAGAGGAGCTGGCAGAGACGTCTGCATTGCTAACCATTGTCTATCAGTCTGTTTTTAATAATTTTTCTTTGGCATGTAATCCTCTTTAATTAGATTCCACTCTGTTGTTTCAAGACCCCGTAAGCGGGCGTCTCCTGCACCAGCTGCTGGAGCAGGAGTTCCTGTCTAAGTGATATTCACAATGAGCACGCGGAAGGTTTACAATTAGACCCTTGCTAATAAGTTGCGCTATTTTCCCCAACAATTCTAAGTGCTAATCTTCAGAAGGCATTTTAAAATTAGCTAAAAATTCTGTCAAGAGATTTACAAAAATTGTGAGCATGAAGATAATTATGTCACAGTCTTTGGACTCCATCTCTGATTGTGCGCATAAATCAGGAAGTGTCAGCTGCGGTTTTTCCCTTAATAATGATCCTTACAGCAATATATTACAGCCTAAGCCCCTAGTATCATGTTTGTTTCTGGTTTCTAGAACACTCGACAGTTATTTCAAAAGTTTGGAACTGATGAAATCAGTACACTATTCCCCAGAATAATTAGTGATCATCAGTTCTAAAATTTTAAGTCTCGGTAATAAGCAGACTAACAGGGAAGGTATAAATTCGGTGTTCATGAACCCTCCGTCTTGAGGCACTAAACACTTAAATGTGATCGTGAATTTTTACAAAATAGTGTTGACATAAAAATCTAACACAGCAGATAGTAGACACAGAGACATACAGATGTGAACAGACTTCTAAGATGTATAGATACATTTTATGTCAACACCAGAGGTACATGGAACACAAAATCTGCGTCTGAAATGTGTACTGAATGTGTTATCATCTGTCAGTCCATGATTCTCGTCCTTCCTTATAAAAACATGACCTTCATTTCAGAAGGCCTGGGCCAAAAAATAAATTCTCTCCCTTTCTTCCAATCATCATAAATTACAAGTGTGTTTTGACTTTCTCTGATTAAACAGAGCAGAACAAAAGATGAAATTTCGAGCTAAGCTCAACATCCTCATAAAAGCCAAAGTCTGAGACAGCGACCTTGTTTTTTTTAATTAAGTTTATTGGGGGTGACAGTGGTTACCCAGATGACATGGGTTTCAGGTGCACAATTCTAGGACCCGTCGCCGGTGTGTCACTGTGGGGCCACCACCCACAGAGAAGACGGGGATCCGCAGGTGCTGCACCAGGAAGCTGGCTGCCTGTTGTGCCTGTCACTCTATCAAGCATGTTAGAAACAGCGGGTGAAAATTCTAGTTCTCCGGGGGCTTCGATGCGGTAACCTGTAGAAATGTCTGGAAGGAATGAAGGGAGGTGGCCCAGACACATGAAAGAGAAGGGTGCGTTTTCCTGGACGATGAGCTTTATGACAGATATTCTGGGGACAAAGGTTCAATATTTTGTCCGTCGACTATAATCAACAGTCACAGTGGCCATCTTTATGGAATCCTGTGATCTTCCCGTGAAATCTCCGAGTGGAGAGACTGTGCGCAGGAAGGAATTAGTAAACAGGGGGCCTGGTTATTATCACTGAATGGTGTATTGTCAACTCTGCTGCACAGAACGCGAATGGGGACGCTGCTGGCCCAGGAAGCAGCGGAGGAGCCAGACTCAGAGATTTCAGCAGGTCTGTGTGAATGACCGATTTTCTGAAAAATTAGTTTGTAGCCTTAGAAACCAGGCTTCTTTCCTCATTGGTTAAACCAACCAACAGACGAGTCTCTCTTCTGCAAAATACACAAGATCTTTCACAACGTCCTTAAAAATGTTTTAGCAGCAAACACATCAGTATGTTTCCCTTTCACAGTCTATTCCCCAATTTAAAAAAAAAAAAAAAAACAGAACATTGAAAATTCTGCAGATAAGGGAAACTGCATTTTCAAGTTTAATTTTTCTTTAATTTCAAACTTTATTTAATAACTATTGTTCAGTTACACAACTAACATATAACCTTGTTAAACTGGGAAATATGCCAAGTTACATAACAAGGGATAGTTCCCTACCCCCAACCTAACATCTTCTGTATGCCAGCCGCTTACACACAATGACTACCCATTAAGTTTTTCATGCTCACACAAACATATGCTTTATTGTAGTTTTACTGTGTGTGTGTGGTCTTTTTAATGAGATTCACCTTTTTTAAAATGTTTCATTTTCACCTGTATTACATTTCCTTTTATTTTTTAATTTTTTTATTGATTTCAGAGAGGAAGGGAGAGGGAGAGAGTGATAGAAACATCAATGACGAGAATCACTGATCAGCTGCCTCCTGTGCGCTCTAGCCGCCTCAAGCCCGCTGGACTTGAACTGGTCGTGGGGTTCTCTGCCTTCCTGTTTTGTTCCCTTTAACTTCTCCCATTTGGACATGAGCTATAAACTCTGCTTCGCTGGGCTCCTTGACGCAAGGGCATTTTTCTTTGTCATCTAATGTACATTAAGGGTTGCAATGGATTAGGAGAGCAAGAATGACCCACAGTTGCCCTGACCAGTTTGGCTCAGTGGATAGAGCATCGGCCTGTGGACTGAAGGGTCCCAGGTTCGATTCCGGTCAAGGGCATGTACCTTGGTTGCAGGCACATCTCCAATAGGGGACATGCAGGAGGCAGCTGATCGATGTTTCTCTCTCATCGATGTTTCTAATTATCCCTCTCCCTTCCTCTCTGTAAAAAATCAATAAAATATATTTTTCAATAAAATAAAATAAAAAGAATGGCCCACGGTCAAGGCAACAGTTCACACTGGAGGATTAACACAAACGCCATTACAAGGGCGTGCTCCACACTGGCCTCCTATTCGCCAGCCCTGTCCCCTTTGCCTCCTCAGTCCTAGACCATTTGGCATGAATCTTGCCACAACGCTACTTTTTGTTTTTAATTATCAAACAGAATGTGTATGAGTTAGAATAAGATGAAGCCACGTTCACAAATGATGCCAAACCCCCGGAGGAAGGAGTCCGCGGCTCCCCTGCACCCGCCTCCCCCGTCCTGACCCTCCGGAGCCACAGCCTCTCCCTGCTCTGGGGCTGGGAGCCAGGCGCTGCCGCCTTTTTTTTTTTTTTTATGGGTTTCAGTGACAAAACAGTCAAAATTTCATTTTTTGAAAAGTTTGAAGTACCAATAACTGTACTTTTAAAGCTTCTTAATGAAATAGACAGGAATGGGCATGGTTTTCTTTGCCACACTCCACTGCAGGACAGCGGTGGTCAGAGTTTCCCTTCCTCAGGGGAAAACGCTGCCGTGTTGGAGGTTAAAAGCCGACAGGAGATGAAACTGCCTAGAAGGCGTGGCTCCCCCCAACAGAGTGATGTGAAAGTCTGGCCTGCTTAAATCTTACAAGATGGGGCATGGCCGAAACCGGTTTGGCTCGGTGGATGGAGCGTCGGCCTGCGGACTGAGAGGTCCCGGGTTCGATTCCGGTCAAGGGCATGTGCGGGCACATCCCCAGTGGGAGATGTGCGGGAGACAGCTGATCGATGATTCTCTCTCATCGATGTTTCTAGCTCTCTGTCTCTCTCCCTTCCTCTCTGTAAAAAATCAATAAAATATATTTAAAAAAAAAAAAAAGATTGGGCATGATTCTTTAAAAAATAAAATAAAATAAATATAAGGAAAACAGTATATTTACAATCCATGCCCAAAATGCTGCGACGAAAATGAAATTTGAAAATTGAATGAAGAGAGTTGATTATGTAGATTGCGAGGCTCAGATAATTTCCATGTGATGAAAATTACAGTATCAGTTCTTAAATTAATGGCAAGATCAGTCATCCTGATTCCCAGCGCCAGTCCTTTTATGAGATTATCACAGAGACAAGAGAAGATTGACCAAAAGATTAGCGACCCTTTCATCCCATCATAAAACACAAGTGGCTTAACTTGTCATCAGAAAATACACTTATCAAAATTTCCATCAACACAGCCCGGGAATACGGCGGGGCCCCGCGCTCCGAGGTGACTGGGCGTCTCTTTAGCGATGATCTGGATGTACTTAGGAACCAAAGGCGAAGAGCTGCTGGCCTCTGGCCCCTCAGGCTGTGCAATCTCCAGTGCAAAGGCTAAAAGGGACAATCACCATGTTGCTGAGCTCGGCCGGTGTGGCTCAGTGATTGAGCACTGACCCATTAACCAGGAGGTCAAAGTTTGATTCCCGGTCAGGGCACCTGCCCAGGTTGCAGGCTCGATCCCCAGTGGAGGGCGTGCATTCTCTCTCATCATTGATGTTTCTATCTCTCGCTCCCTCTCCCTTCCTCTCTGAAATCAAAAATATATATTTTTAAAACGTTGCTGAAATGAACATGTGACATAAATACTTCATTTAAACCAGTTTCCTGCCACCGATGGGCTCATGGCAACAGATCCTACCAGCCACCCAAAAGCAGCAGCCAGGGGAAAAGTGTCTGGTTCCCGGCTCAAGCAACTCGAGTATTTTAATATGAAAATGAACACATCTGCAGCTCAGCTGACATACTATGTATGTTACTTGTTGGTCATGCTTGTTGTTCATTTTATCAAACCAGAACCCACTCGCTACGAGAGAAGGGCAGTAAACGGTGCCTAGCCCATACGAGGGAGCCAATGAGCGACTAAAACCGTATTGCATGGAGATTGCAAAATGTGCATAAATATTAAAATTAAGCAAAGACATAACCAGTGGACATAGGACACTGGGGGATAGAGGAGGCTAGGGGACTGTCTAGGGCGGGGGAAAAAATGGACACATATGTAATACCCTTTGTAATACTTTAAGCAATAAAAAAAAAAAATTAAGCAAAGAGAAGACTTCATAGATATTAGTAGACATCTTCCCTGTGGGCTAAAGGCCCAGACCTCATCTGGTATGCAGGAGCTTCACTGGCGCAATTCTTACACACTGACTGGCTTCACAGGGGCCATGAGTAGTGCATAAGCCATGCATTTCTTAAGTAATTAGAAAGGAATATTTCTATTCAATACATTAAAGAGTCGGACTTGATAAGCTGGTAGCTACCTTGCCATCGCGTTAGATCATAAATAGAAGAGCAGGTCTAAAATCAAACTGTCAATGGCCACATTAAATCTGCAGAGAGAAACATTCTTTCAGAGCTTAATTTTCAAGTGACCATTTTTAAAAAATTTTCTATTGGGGTAAAATATGTACAACCTAAAATGTAACATCAGCCATTTTTGATGGACATTTTCAAGGAAAATTATACTACCCTGCAATTCAAGGTCATTTCTTTTCTTGCTGATACATTACTTATTTTTATCAGAAGACATCTATAGGATATATTCAAACAGTCCAAATACCTTAATACTTGAAGCATTCCATACATATAACGTATGTGTATGTTACACACACACATATACACATATCCGGCAATTCATACAGGGACTTACTTTGTGTCGTGATTCTCTACTAAACATGACTTAATACTGTTAGCTTTCCTTCTCGCTAACTTCTCTATGCTTTTATCACAATTATCATGGCCGTGGGCATTGGCATCTGAAGTAGCTTAAATGTGACCACTGCTGCCGAGGTCTGCTCGGCGCGCTGCTCCTCACTGTCCGATTGCTGGGGCCATTGAACTGGAGGGGCCTTGAGAATGCAGTAAGTGTGGAGTTGGACTAACACTGCTGTCGATTGATAGGGCGGTGAAGTGAAAATCTATATTGTTTAAAAGACTTCAAAGAAAACACGCAACACGAAATTCACATCCTCTCGGGGAATTACCGTCGCTCCCAGGCTCTTCTGCAGTTCTGAGCCCTCTGCTCAGCGGAGACGCTCCGTCACATGGGCGGCCTCCCGTGCTCCAGCCCCGGCCGCCCCGGAGATGGCCAGCCCCGGCCGCCCCGGAGATGGCCAGCAGCTGGCCGCCCCGGAGATGGCCAGCCCCGGAGATGGCCAGCAGCCGGCCGCCCCGGAGATGGCCAGCCCCGGCCGCCCTGGAGATGGCCAGCCCCGGCCGCCCTGGAGATGGTCAGCAGCCGGCCACCCCGGAGATGGCCAGCCCCGGCCGCCCTGGAGATGGCCAGCCCCGGCCGCCCTGGAGATGGCCAGCCCCGGCCGCCCCGGAGATGGCCAGCCCCGGCCGCCCCGGAGATGGCCAGCAGCTGGCCGCCCCGGAGATGGCCAGCCCCGGCCGCCCCGGAGATGGCCAGCCCCAGCCGCCCCGGAGATGGCCAGCCCCAGCCGCCCTGGAGATGGCCAGCAGCCGGCCGCCCTGGAGATGGCCAGCAGCCGGCCGCCCCGGAGATGGCCAGCAGCCGGCCGCCCCTCTGCGCCGAGAACCCTTCATCCTCCAGAACCGTGAGCAGCTCCCCACACTGCCGGGCTCGGGGCCCACAGCCCAGTCCTCTCGCCCGGCTCCATCACCCCGTTTGTCTCTAACTCTCCATGCGCCCACGTGCTCATCTCCGGCACCCGCTTCAGGCTCCCCACGGCCCCTTGTGCACAGAGCTCGCGCATGGACAACCTGCTCTCTGCATGTAACCAATTCTGAACGCAATCCACAAAACACTGCTTTCTGGGTGCTTACAATAGAGTAGCTCCCCGCTCCCCAACGCAGGTGTCCTTAGGAAGTCAGGTGACGTCCTCACTCGCAAGAACATCAGGTTGAGTGGCGGCAATGACTTTCCCTCCTGGTAAAGAACATGCCTGCCTTCAGTACAGTGAGCAGAGGTGGGTCATCGTTTCCCTCCACATAAGCAGACTCCACGCAAACAGAGGCAATTTTAAGACAAAACAAAACAGAGCAAAAGCACCCAGGCGCCCTTCTTTGGTGATTTTGAAGAATCCCCTTGTCTGGCCCAAATCCATGACTGATGGGACCTTCTGACATCCCTAAAGAACAACAGGATGTTGGCTGCATGAGAACTGGCGTTCCGCCAGCCAGCCTGGAAAAGTAAACTTGAGTCCTAGGCACTTGTCACAGCATGCAATCTGGCTGCCGGGCCCACGTCCTGAGTAGATTAAAGGGCAGCCACTTTCTTTCCTTAAAAAGTCAAATGTCTAGTGTGTGTCTTAAATAGACACCCATCATGTCTGCCTGCGTAAGTCATTTGCATGAACTCGATGTGTATGGATCTACTAGAAAAAAATTAACAATACTTCTAGAGTTTATTCTAAATATTCTAGCTCTGTCCTCATAAAGCTTAAATTTTAACCGGGGGGGGGGGGGGGGGGGGGCGGGGAAGGGAGAAGATAGAAACATATGCTTAAGATATCTGTGTACAAGATGGTGCACATTCTCGGGTCCAATGACAACATGCAACACCGATGGCTACAGATAGCGTCCCCTGCTCTGGGGCAAGGAAAGGCCGGAGTGCGATGGTACCAGCAGAGGGGCCCAGGAAGGTCTGCCTAAGGTCACGAGAGAAGGAAAAGGGATCCTGCGGTGGCTGTGAACTTGACTAATGTCAAGGAAAGTAAAAAAATACTAATAAGTAAGACAGAGGGCCTCAAGCAGGAGAAATAAAGTTATAATGATAGAAAGTGACACAGGACAGGTGGACAAGGCCTGGACCACGCGGCTCTTCTAAACCATGAGAAGGATGTGAGGTGATGAGCATCCTTGTCTCAAAAGCATAGGAACCAACCGCCACACCCTACATCCTGCTTTCTTGTGAAATCGCTAATCCTGGTTTTTTTACTAATATTGTAATTGAAACATTAGTTCATCATGTGTTTCTATATTCATCAGAAAGTGTACATTTCTTTAAGAAATGGCACAATAGTTACCTTTTAGTTAATAGGACTAAATAAGAGGAGGAAGAAGTGGGGGGACGGCCACCCCAGCTATCATGTGCAGTTTTCACCCTCAAATCTGACTACAGGGCTCAGCTCTCACTTAAGAATCAGCCCTGTGTTTCCAGCTGACTGCAGGCGTGTAGGCCTGGGCCATGCCACAGGCCACGTTTGACACTGAACTCTGTATTTTTCCTCAAAATAAATTATTCTCTCCCAGGAACCACAAATTACGTGGGGGATAGAGTGACAGCTGAAAACTAAAAACCCGATCACTCCAAATCAAGCCAGGATTCAAACAAAAACTAATTCCATTTGTTTATTCCTTAAGAACAGAGGAGGTGTAGCATTAAAAATGAAGATATATAAAGAATGAAACTGTAAAAAATTTTAGGCAATTGGTAATATAACTGTCCTTAATATACCTATGCAGCTTATTGAAATATTCAAAATTACTCTTAAAAGAGGTCTTTCTTGCTATCTGAAAAGATTTTAAGCACCAGCTTGTCCTAACAAAACGACAGAAGGGATTTTCAGACAGGAAGTGAAAGCATGCTACATTGATCGGCTTACGTGAACAAACCCAACTCCATAGTTTGACTCTGGCATTTATGGACTGTGTTGAGAAGTCAGTCAAAAAGAAAATGTAATATTACAAACATACAGAATCAAAATATAGTGCATGACTGATTAGTCCAGAAATAATAAAAATCTCAGCAACTAAAAAGAAAGCATAGGCGTGATGAGGGTAGGGTGGGGCCTAAGATAGCACCTAAATACAAGTCCAAGTATCCCAATTAAATGTAAATATAAAATAGTTCAAGTTCCCTATTAAAAGACAGAGATTCTCCAAATTGAAAAACGACAAAATGATAAGACATACCTCTATATCACATGACAATTTAAAAATAAAAGAATGGGCCAGGCAGATGCAAAGCACAAGAGTGTTTTATATTGATAAATGGTAAAATCTCCCCCAAAAGATAGAATCATAGGAAACTGGGATTGTAGAAAACATAGCATTTAAAATAGTTTTAAATAGCCAATATCGAATGGGGAAGTCTCATACATCTTGTTCATTTCTGTTTAGGAACATATTAAAGATGGTGACTATTCTCTTAAAATGTCATATTGAGTAAAAACAATAAAATAAATCAAAAGAGTCTGTCCTTTAAGAGAATATGAAAGTGCCACTGTAGAGGAGATAAGAGGTTGGACTGGGAAGTGCAATTGCATTTCATGTTATTAGGGCAGCAAATATACTAAAAGGAGTTTCCTTTTATGTGCAGGTAGCATGTAAATATCAACATCGATATTAAATGAACATATAAATATGCCTGTGTATTGTACACATTTAAATTGCCTATTTAAAAAATATTAACATAAATCTATATTATATGAAATGACTAATTTATACAATTATCCTTAATTGGACATGAATCAATGTTACTCCTGTCATCGTTATAAAAAGAGAAACTGTCGTGTAACTAACAGCAAGAAGTATGTCAGCCTCGGTATGTCACCATTAGTCAGCGTCTTAGATGTTTGTGTGGGAGAAGCTCAAATATAAACCAGAGTTTTCAGAGGAAAACAATAAGGAGAGATTAAAGGCTTTTCTCTGCACTCTGAGATTATGACTCATGTTTCCAGATATTTGAAATGAAACAATTCCTTGACTTTGAGTTATAACTAATAACTAAGGGTTAGATAGAAGGCAGAGATTACTTATACACGTTCAGAAAATGACCTTAAATGTGTAACTACGTGAAAGGCCTTCACAATATCCACTGTGCAGGTCCGGGGCATTAGACATGTAAATTACCACAGGACCGTGATACGAAAGGCATTTAAATAACATGTAGTATGATATGTGACTACATGGAACATGCCCATGTTATTTTATGTGAACAAAACAAGGTCAGGCACTAAGATATATGCTATAATCCCATTTTTTAAAAATATATTTTATTGATTTTTTACAGAGAGGAAGGGAGAGGGATAGAGAGTTAGAAACATCGATGAGAGAGAAACATCGATCAGCTGCCTCCTGCACACCCCCTACTGGGGATGTGCCCGCAACCAAGGTACATGCCCTTGACTGGAATCGAACCTGGGACCTTTCAGTCCGCAGGCTGATGCTCTATCCACCGAGCCAAACCGGTCAGCGCTATAATCCCATTTTTAGTAAAAATACGGAAGCACAGGCTAAGACTGAAACAACACACTTGGAAGTGCGGGTGACTGACTCAGTGTCGGGATTTCAAGTGATTCTGTTTTTTCTCCGTCTATTAATTTCCTAAAAATCTATGGATTCCATAAACCCTGCAACAGCTCAGTCTGACTGAATTCCTGCTCGGTGCTGGCATGACAGCCCTTTTTCTCAGATGGGGAAACTGAGGACCAGGCGTCCCAATGACTGGCCTGTGGTTTCCTGGGTAGAAACGGCCAGAGCCCGGGTTTGCACCTTCCTGGCTGGTACACGGACGCGGAGCACGCCGGAAGCACTCCACAGTAAGACCTGAGTGACGGCCCCCCGCCTTCCCAGCGCTGCACTAGCCCCATTAACAACGAGAGGCGCCGGGATGAGTCTAAGGATCGCCAGGCTCCGTGTTTATCGCAGCGTTCGGCTCCGGCCCCTGTGCCGCACCGGGACAGGAAAACCCATGGGCAGGTGCTCATTCCAGGGCCAGCTTAGAACACAGCTTTTCCCCAGGACACGAGTCTCTCCCAAACTTTGAATTGTGTGACTTTCCTGTAACAAAATCAAAAGATCACGTGGTGGTGGTGTCCGCAGGAGCACTGGGAAATTTCCTGCCTGAGAAGCAAATGACTGAGGGGGGAAAATTACAGACCATTACGGCATGCTAATAAACCAAATTAGATAAACACACACAAGGCAGGGAAGGGAGAGAGAGCAAACGCGTGCGGCAGAGGATGGTGATCAAGAGTAATGGACGGGCGCTCTCCACGGCTGAGACTGCACAGGCCGAGCCGTCTGGGGGAAATGAGTCATCTGGTTTGCAAGCTCTAAGGGATTCTTACAGCGCGTGTTCCGTTTGAACAGCGAACGCTGCGGGCAACTGCAGCGGGTTTCCAAATATCTGATTAAGGTCACACGCAATTACAGCGGGGAGAGAAGGTTTCCGCGCCGCTCCCGCAAATGGCAAGGCGCAGGTGAAAGTCCCGGCTTCCTCTGTTCCTCAACCCAAAATGCAGGTATTAATTACGGGAGTAAATGAAGATATGCTGAGCTACATTCTTAGTTATGAAAATGAAGCCAGGCCTCTTTATTAGGACATTATTCACGTCGACAATGCTTCTTAATGAACTATTCTGTGCTTTCATTCAACAGTCCTTTTATTTCATATAAATTATTTAACATAAATGGATTTTCACAGCAGAATCTGATTTTAAGACTCTAAAAAAAAAAAAAAAAAAAAAAAAAAAAAAAAAAAAAAAAACCAGCCGAAACCGGTTTGGCTCAGTGGATAGAGCGTCGGCCTGCGGACTGAAAGGTCCCAGGTTCGATTCCGGTCAAGGGCATGTACCTGGGTTGCGGGCACATCCCCAGTGGGAGATGTGCGGGAGGCAGCTGATCGATGTTTCTCTCTCATCGATGTTTCTAACTCTCTATCTCTCTCCCTTTCTCTCTGTAAAAAATCAATAAAATATATTTAAAAAAAAAAAAAAAAAAAAAAAAAAAAAAAAAAAACCAACGCCAGATACCAGAGTAACTGAATAGGAGGAAAAATGAGATGAGGAACAATATGAGGGGTCTACGCAACAGGAGAGATTAGAAATACATGGGATCATGGTGGGGGGGAGGGGGGAGTAAGTACCAGGAATGTCATCCGTAGAATTAAGTCTCCTATTTTTTTTCCCCAACTTAATTTCATCATGCAAATTGCCTACTAAAAGCCATCAGGCTGGTGATTTTTGTATTTCATTGTTTATAACTGTAACTCCACCATCTGCTCTTCTATAAATGATATATTAAAAATCAAATCAATGATGATTTCTTAAATACATGTCTTTTTTTAGACTATATCTCCCATGATTCCTTACCAATTTGCTAGTAAAAGGGAAAAGTGCATTGTCCTCTTGTTTTTTAATTGTCTGTGTAATAAGACAAACAACTCACTTTGTGGAAAACAGCACAGAATAGAGAGAGCCCTGACACCTTTCCTGAGTGAAGTCTATCACCGTTTTACCATTTGAAAAGCAGCGATGCTCCCCCAGCAGGAGTGGCTCAGGGGTGGGTGCTGACCTAGGAACCAGGAGGTCACGGTTCGATTCCCAGTCAGGGCACAAGCCCCAGTAGGGGGCGTGCAGGAGGCAGCTGATCAATGAGCCAACACTGACATTTCCATTTCTTTCTCCTTCTACCTTCCTCTCTGAAATCGATAAAAACATTTTTAAAAAGCAATGATGCTCCACAGACAATATGTGATAAAGGCAGTAGCCACAACTATAGTGATACATGTTCATGCAGCATTATTCACGGTGGCCGAGACATGGAAACAGCCGAAGCGTCCTTAAACAGAGGACTCCTGGATACGGAGATGTGGTCCGTATACACAATGGAATGCTACTCCGCCATAAGAAAGGTCAAGTACAGCCATTTGAGACAACATGGATAGGTCTTGAGAATATCATGCTAAGTGAAATGTCAGACGGGAAAAAGTCAAGAACCGTACGATTTCACTCATAGGTGGGATACAAAATGTAAACAACAAAGGAACAAACGAATACTCATAGACACAGACAACAGTATGCTGGTTACCAGAAGGAAGGGGGGCGTAAAGGGGGTCCAACATATGGTGACAGGAGGCGATGTGAGGGTAGCGGTAAGCGCACGCTGCTATGCACAGGCGCCCACACTCCCTGACGCCCGCTCACCCCACTCTGGTCCACCTACTCGGGCGTCGGGCATCCCACGTGGGTTCCACCCGTTAGTGCCCGAACAGGTGGGCGATCGGGAAGACAGCCGGACGCCCGTTTGGAAAGCAGCAGAGCCCAGGCATTGATCTGCTCTGGGCACCAAAATCATGTTTGCAAATGTCACCTAAACCAGTGGTCGGCAAACTGCAGCTCGCGAGCCACATGCAGCTCTTTGGCCCCTTGAGTGTGGCTCTTCCACAAAATACCATGTGCGGGCGCACACGTACAGTGCAATTAAAACTTCGTGGCCCATGCGCAGAAGTCGGTATTTTGTGGAAGAGCCACGCTCAAGGGGCCAAAGAGCCGCAGTTTGGCGACCACTGACCTAGACCACTGGGCTCTGAAGACAACGGAGCTGATTTCTTTGGTTCAGAGTGTTCTGTTTTCTCAGAGGCAAAGATACTTCTTGCTTGCAAATGCTTCATTAACATCTTCTAGAACATACATGCTCTGTGTCTACAGAAGTGGTCTTCACACGCGTCTGCTTTATTGCACCCACCTGCTGCCCTGCAATGCAGCCTGCAGCTCCAGTTTCACGTCAGTGACTGCGCACAGAACTCCTGCAGGAACAGTCGCATCTGTCCGGTTCCCTGTCTTTGGGCCCCTTCTCAATACCCCTGCGCTAGCACAGACTCTCTATGAAGCACTGGTCAAATGCAGAGAGGAAACGAGAGAGGTTAGCTCTCAGTCCCTGCAGGGCTTACAGGGTGCACACTGAAGCTTTTTGGAGAAAGGAGAGAATGTGGCAAAAAGATGAATAAAAATCACGGGAATATCATTCATTCCAATTTGATGCATATAGTAGCAAATGCTCAAAAAAATCTAGTATCTGCCAGGCTGGTGTGGCTCAGTGGTTGAGCGTCCACCTATGAACCAAGTTCGATTCCTGGTCAGGGCACATACCCAGGTTGTGGGCTCGATCACCAGTGGGGGGAGTGCAAGAGGCAGCCACTCGATGGTGTTTCTCTCTCATCGATGTTTCTATCTCTCTATCCCTCTTCCGTCCTATCTCTCTAAAAATTAATAAAAACATATATATATATTTTAATCTAGTATCTCGCCCTGGCCAGTTTGGCTCAGTTGATAGAGTGTCGACCTGCGGACCAAAGGGTCCTGGGTTCAATTCTGGCCAAGGGCACATGCCTAGGTCATGGGCTCAATCCCCACTAGGGGGCGTGCAGGAGGCAGCCGATCCATGATTCTCTCTCATCATGGATGTTTCTATCTCTCTCTCCCTCTTCCTTCCTCTCTGAAATCAATAATAAAAAAAAAAGTATGTGTCTATCATTAAAAAAAAAAGAATCTAGTATCTGTTTCTTTCCATCTTTCTCCCCTCCCTCTCCCTCCCTCTCTCTTTCCTTCTCTAAATTCCAGCATATTCTCTCTCTCTCTCTCTCTCTCTCTCTCTCTCTCACACACACACACACACACACACACACACACACACACACTGCGCTGCCAGGAAATTTCTGAGCAATGACAGAAATGCTGTTTCCCTTTCCCGTCCTCACCATCTCCCCGCTCATTACCGCTCCATGTCCTTCCCCCAGTCAGTGTCCCCGCTGGCTCTGGACCCACTGCCACGATGGGCCTGCACATGTGGCAACAGAAGCAGCCGGAGCAGCAGCCATCACGGCTGTCATGGTCGGTATAACACTGCCGGGAATGACACGGGGATCCGGCACTGTTTTAAGGAGAGCAGGCAAATTGACTCAATTACTCCTAAGAACAACTGTATCAGGTAGATGCTATGATTACCCTCATTTTACAGAAGAGGAAATGGAGGCAGAAAGAGATTAAGGCATTCGCTCCAGGTCACACAGCCAGTAAATGGCAGAACCAATCATTGAGCCCAATTAGGTGACCTCTGGGGCTCGCTCAGCCAGCCTTTCCTCGGGGAGAGGTTACCCCCCCTCCCAACCTTGCTCTCGCTGTCTCCTTCCTAAAATCCCGCCCTCAAAGCCACGCAGCCAGCCTCAAGGGGAACCTTTTCTTCCTTCGGCTAAGAAAGCGAAAACGAAACACGCCTTGCTTCGGGGAAAGTGGCTTGCAGTCCACTTTAAACCCTGACTAGGCAACTACACTCATTCTATGAACAATAAAGTTGGTTTAAAAAGAAAAGAAACAGAGCCAACACTGAACTGTTATGAAAATTTCAAACTAAAAAGAGCAAAATAAGGGTGGACGGCTGCCAGTTACAAAGGAGCATGACTGGTGTGTCCGTGGGCCTGGAGAGCGCTGGGGTGAGTGAAATAAATAAGGCAACTTAACCCTTTTCCTTCTTGCTCGTCGATGAGCATTTTATTACATATTTCTGCCCAGAGAATAAACCTCCGACGAAGCCATTTACTCTAAGTGCGGGAAGAAGCACCAAGAAAACACATCCTCTCAGAGAGATAACCTGACACTGTTTTTTAACAACTCTACCTTTCAGCAGGTGCTTTCCTCATGAGCTGGCACGCACTTCCCTGGCCGAAATAAGCAGAATCCAGAGCTTTCCAATACAGCTCACGGCGGGCCGCCTCACTGCTATCCCCGTGACTGTCACGGGTGCGACCGTCCGACCGTCCGCTGATCTCTTCGCACTTCCCTCGCCCGCTCCGCCTCGCCATTCAGGCTGAAACTGGTTCCTGCCTTAAGTTCAGTCGGCTCCCTCCTCTGCACTCTCTCCCATTTCTGTTGTCCGCTCGGTGGGACAGACCCCTCTTCTCTTTCTGTCCCTCCGTCACTTGTATTTTCACCTTTAACTGTTTTCTCAGGGAGGCCAACCGCGAATCCTGGGGCCGGGATACACGCTCCGGGTCTGGCTCCCGCGGCTGGCTCTTCTGACAGTGGCTGAGAGTGAATGAATGGAATGGCTGTGTGAATGATGGCAAATGGTCAGGGCAAGATGAGTGTGTGTCCTTCCCCCAGCACTTGCCACAATGGCCGGCACACAGTAGGTCTTCCATCAATGTTTGGTCATCAGTGAAACTGTACAAGTCAGATTTCAAGCAAATATTTCTCCTCTGTGAGTCTCCCGGCGTGGCAGACTGACTTCTCTCTAGCTGCGGGAGGCTCATCGAGAAAGCGCGATGCAACACACGCCGCTTTCAGAGCGCTCGCCGCCGCGGAGGGAGCTTGCTTCCGGCCACTGAGCTGATGCCCAGAGTGTTCAGGGGACGTGCTTCCGAGTCCACGCCTCAGATGCAGACCGTGGAAGCCAGCCGGGGATTTCAGATGCTCATGACTGACTCAGGTGTGCGCTGTATTCCTACAGAACCTGAGCTCGCTCGTTAATTCTCCTTTGGATTCCATAACCAGGCTTTAAGGTTCGACCAAAAATGCCTTCCCATGGGCATGTTACTATGTGAGGTAAATATTAAGGGTCAGCACTCATCTGACGGAAGATCCCACCCCAATTTCAAAAGGACAAAGTCTGCACCTGTCTAAACGAGGGGAGATTTTAGGCTCAGAATCCCCATTCTATTTAAAGTTCTATACTGTTATTTATTTACTAGAGGCTCAATGCACAAAATCCGTGCAAAGGGCTCGGCCCTTGCAGCCCTGGCTGCCTCAGCTGGCCCTCATAGCCCCGGCTTCGTCCAGAAGGTCGCCCAGAAGGTCGCCCAGGTGGTCGTTCCACTGTTCGGTCTAATTAGCATATTAGCTCTTTATTATATAGAATTTTTTTTACTGTGAACTCCTACTAAGTGCCAAGTGTTTAAAACAAATTAGCTAAGATTCTTGAAAAATCTGTCTAATAATAGGCTGCCTTGACTTGCCTTCCTTTTTATTTTCACCCAGATGTTTTCTGATTTATAACATATCTTTGGTCTTAAAAATTAGTCATGGAAATCTGAGTGCAAAAATATTTATTAATTGGGACAGTGCAACATTTTCAGAAATGGCAAAAAATAAACAGCAGTTATGGAACACCTGCCTAAGAGATCCTGGAAGTAACTGCTTTGTGCTTCATTAACCAGTATAAACACATTTGCCAGTTTAAATCCCCTGCTGAATTCAGAGTCTCCAATTAGGACGAGGATGGATTTGAACTGCCAAGGGAAGAAATTCCAGAGCGAGAGTTTCAGACCTGCCTTTCTGAAGGGCGCCTGTGGGGGTCAGATGCCTGTGTTCTACGAAGACGCCTCTGTTCTCACTTATGAACACTAAATTCACATCTATTAGGTCATTTTAGACTACTTTTTTTGCGGATTTTTACTCATCTTTGAGGCGGATTCACCGCAGCGCCTGGAATATGGCGGTTTCCAGGAGCAGGTGGGAAGGAGAAAGAAAGGCCGACGGGGACACGGGGAGACGTGAGACAAGGGCTCGGGGAGAACGCCCCTGGGCCTCCAGGAACCCAGCCCCAAGCGCAGTGGCTCCTGAGCCAAACCGAAACAGACCACTGTTAAGCCCAAGCAAAGGAGAAGCTCTGGAAAAGCAAAGAAAATCCAAGGAGACAAGTAAAACCTTTACACCCGCTGGGCAGAGGCCTGGCAGGAAAGGGACCTCTCCGGCGGCCTTCGGAGACGCTGTGAGATCACCGGTCACGAAGGCGGCAACCGTCCCAGGCCACGGTCCCCTTCACTTGCGTGGGTCTAGGGTAACATGGTCCTACTCGTCTTTTCTCAGGAGGACATGGGATATACCGGAATGACACACGAGGGTCACATGACCAGCATCCGAGAAGCCACACTGAGCAGTTTGTAATGCGCTAAGTAATCACTGAACATTTTCCGCCAAATCGTTCCCAGCAGGGAAACGAGGAAACACATCTGGGTTGTCCATTTCACCACAGCGAGACCCGAGTGCGAGATGACGGGCGCTCTGGACCCCGCTCACCACAGGACCAGCAAGGACAGGGCCCTCAGCGGGCGCCACCTCTTCTAGAAGGTGTGGGCACAGTTAATGAAACCATCCCCGCCCCGGCCCCGGACTTCATCTTCTGGTGGAAAAAGACGCCCATAACCGAATGGGTGGGTGCCACGCAGTATGGCACCGCTGCGCGCTGTGGGGAGCGTCAGCAGGGAAGGCTCTGGGCGCGAGGGCGGGCTGGGCACAGTTTTCAACAGGCGGCTGGAGACGGAGAGGAGAAGGCCTCGCTGGAGACGGAGAAGGCCTCGCCGAGCTGGGAAGGGAACTGTGTGAACTCTGAGAAAGCGGGGAACTCCCTGAAAGATGCTGGGCGGGGAATTTGGAAAGCATTCTGCAGCTGTTTTATTAAGAAGAGACTCTATGGCCAGACCCCATATTAAAGATTTTCTATCTAAAAAGAAGGAAAGACAGGGTTAGGGTTAGGACTAGGGCTAGAAGAAAAAAAGAAAAAATATATCTATAGAAAGAAGAAAGGAAAGAAGGAAAGGAAGAAAGAAGGAAAGGAAGGAAGGAAGGAAGGAAGGAAGGAAGGAAGGAAGGAAGGAAGGGAGGGAAGGAGGGAGGGAGGAAGGGAGGGAGGGGAAAGGGCAGAAGCGTGGAAACCGGTTCCAGGCTATTGCAATGATCCAGGTGAGCGAGCGAGAATGTGGTGACTTAGAAAGGCTGGTATGATTAAGTGATGACAGGTAGTGATTCCGGATATACCTGAAGGCAAAGCCAAAAGGACCTTCTAATTAGGTAGGAAAGGTGAGAGAAATAACAATTTTTGCTGTCAGTGAAGGAGTAGGTAATGATGACCTCAAGAAGAACAGGTTTTAGAGATAAGATCATAATTTGGATTTTCAACATGTTAAGTTTGAGATGCCTCTCAGACATATAAATGCACACAGTCATTATTAAATACAGTGACATCTCATGCTTTTTTATGAATAAAGATGGTATGTTTCCAGATTGTTAATGGTTTCATAAAGAATTTTTAACTGCTGCATACTTTACCACTGAATGGATTTTCCCTACCTTATGAAATGTACGAGTACAAAGGAAACAAGTACATCAAAATAAATTGAAATCATTGTATGGGACAGTATACAAAAAAAATACCGAGAGAACAAATGTTAAATAAGCTTATACTATTAATTGTCTCACTAATTTGAGACAATTAATGTGGGGGGGGATTAATTTTGGGAAATCAGGTTGAAAGAAAACTGGTTTACAAATTTATGGATGTATACCCCCTAAGAGGGCATGTGCAGTGTTTCCTTTGAGCTTGTCCTTGACCACGGTCGATGGTTTCACAGTCCCAGCCCTGAAGTCTCCTCAGAGGCCCAGCTAAACAATGCTCTAACCATACGTCAGCCCAGAGATCTCACCTGGACATACTATTGCAGGCTCATATTAAACACCTCATGCTCACATGTTGCCCCAAAGCACACTTTATGAGTTTCTATGTTTGTTTACCCTTCTTCAGTTGAATTACATCAGTAATAGAAACTCTTCTGTACCGTTGTGTCATTATCCAAATTATTTTAAGAGAAATTTTAGATTTTTAAGAAAAATTATTTGGGCACCAAACTAAATTTATAGGAATTAACTGTTTCCACAGATTTTTTTTTTTAAGCAGTAAAATTAAACACACTTTGAGATGATTCTAATATAAAATATTTTAATTAAAAAAAAAACACCACAGCTGTACTTCACTCATACTTAAGTGTATTTCTAAGTAAATGTAAAATCTTGCCTTACAGTGTGTAAAGCGAGATCATTTCTCAGCGTGAAATCATAAGCAGTGGTACTTACAAAGCAGTTCTTATCCGGATTTCTTTTCCAATGTTTCTTGTCTAATTTCTTGGCCGAAGTCGAACGCAGAGTTGCATGAGTCTGTATTCGAGGATTTAAAGCCAGGATACTCTAAAGACAGTATGAACAAGACATAAACATATGTAAATATGTTGGTATTAAAAATAAATAAATAAAAATTTATCTTGACATTACCCCCACACACCCAAAGGCAGACATACACTATAAATGTTGCTTTCCCCTTCCGCTACTGTGATTCCACAATAAACTTACTGCGTGTAATCATTTATTCGGTAACATCCTGGCTGAGCGAAAAACCCCAAGGATTGAATGAAAAATTTGCTAAAGGGCCTCAGTAGTAGGTCTGAACTGGCAGGAGAAAGCAGCAGCAAACTTAGAGAGAGATCATACCATCCGATGAACAGAGAAAAAAGTATGATGAAAATTAAGACAGCCTGGAAGGTAGGTGATGCACTGCAAAGGATTACCAGGAGAGGAAAGAAAGGAGGTGAAAAATATAAAAAGTAATAATGGCTGAAAACTTCCCAAATTTGATTCTAAAAACAGAGAAAACATTAAACTGTACATTCAGAAGCTCAACAAATGTGAAATAGGATAAATGCAGAGAGATTCACACATAGACACAGTAGCAAAAATGCTAAACGTCAACACCAAAAGGAAAATCTTGGAAGGAGTAAGAGAAAAACAAAAATGACTCCTCGTGTCCAGGAGAACTCCAGTAAGTTTAACAGCTGACTTCCCATCCGGAATCGTAGCTGTCAGGAAGTAGTGAGGTGAGATTTTCGAAGTATTAAAAGGAAAAAACTGTCAACCAAGAATCCCAGACTCAAGAAGAAGAACAAAGAAGAAATAGACTTGAGCCCTGACCAGGCAGCTCAGTTGGTTTGAGTGATGTCTGGATAAGCCAAGGCTGCGAGTTCTATCCCCAGACAGGGCACACACAAGAATCAACCAATGAATGCATAAATAGTGAAACATCAAATTGACCTCTCTCTCTCTCTCTTTCTCTCTCTCTCTCCCTCTCCCTCTCCCTCTCCCCCCTCCCCTCCCTCTCCCTCACCCTCACCCTCTCCCTTCCTCTGTCTCTGTAAAAAATGAATTTTAAAATTTTTAAAAAGGACTATATTTGAACAACACTGCACTATCTGAACCTAATAGAACATATAGGACACTCCATCTCAACAGTCGCAGAATACACATTCTTCTCAAGTGTGCACGGAACAGTCTCTAAGATAGACCATACAGGAGGCCGCAAAGCAAGCCTCAATGAAATAAAAGAATAAAGTCATACAAAGCAGTTCTCCAAATACAATGCAATGGAGTTAGATATCAATAAAGGAGGAAATCTGGGGAATGTACAAACAGCATAGGTGAAAATGGTAAACACGCTATCTGAGAAAAGCCGGTCACTAAAATACCACATATTGGATGATTCCATTGATTAAAAAAAAAAAAATGTCTAGAAAAGGCAAGTCTGTGGAGGGAGAAAGTAGAGTGTGGTTGCCAGGGGCTGGGGAATTAGGGGGAATGGGGAGTGCCTGCTAAGTGTACGTGGTTTAGCCCTGGCCAGTGTGGCTCAGTGGTTGACCATCGTCCCATGCACCAGGAGGTCACCAGTTCAGTTCCTGGTCAGGGCACAGGCCCGGGTTGTGGGCTTGTTCCCCAGTGTGGGGTGGGCAGGAGGCAGTCAATCAATGTTTCTCTCTCATTTATGTTTCTCTGTCCCTCTCCCTTCCTCTCTAAAATAAATAAAACCTTTTTTTTTTTTCCAAAAAAAGGGTAAGTGGTTTCTTCTAGGTGATAAAAGTTAATTGTGGTGATGGTAGCAAAACTCTATGAGTACATTAAAAGCTTCTGAATTCTACACTTCATGTGAGTAAATTGTGTAGTATGTAAATTATTTCTCAATAAAGCTGTTACCAACAGCAACAATCACTAAGTTCTATTTTTAGTGGATTTCGTTGTATACTGTATTCACTCTAATAAACATCACTGGAACTTACTTGATTAGCCCACTATAAGTGACAATTATTTTTAGTAATTCCTATGGATGATAGGCACGATATTTCTTCAAACTATCTCTTTACATGTCCATGTTTTCTGGATAACAAACATACAATAGAGCTAAGAGTTTTACATGGTTTACTCCTTATGATAAAATAATGCCAATGCAACCTATTAATTGATAAGAGCCAACATTAAAAATGTAATCATATTTTTATACAAAAAATGAAAACATTTTCCTAATATAAAATAAATGCAGTTTTTGTTTGTCTAGTTATTTAACCTTGACCCATTACTAATCTCATATTAATTCACACATAAGAAGATGACATTTTTCAAAGGTGGTTATTGTACCCAACATTTATGGGGGGGAAAAGGAAGAAAAGAAAGGAAGAAAAAAAAATGTCTGGGTAACATGCAAGAAAGACAGCTGCATTTATTTTAGTTTTTATTTCCACAATTCCTATTGTGATAAATGATTATGTTTATCTATGTGGGCAGAGTAATGTAACTTTTGAGAAGGAACATTCTGAATACAATTTATTGGCTGCTTATCACAGTGACTTTTCTTTTGCGTAGCATAAGTAGAAAGCATAACATAAAATATTGGGTTAACCTTTTGCGAAAAGGCAGTGACTTGAATTCAATGGATCTTGGGTAAAAAGAAATTGAATTGCGGAGAACGGTTACCAAGGATTTGACTTAATAATATCCCCAATGAAAAGTGATATAAAATAAAAACACGGGACGTGAGTGGTTGAGAGCTGTTAAAAACAATTTTCCAAAGCGAGACTTTTGCAAACTAAAAGTCAATATCACCCATAACTAAGCAGCTGGCGGGACGAGGCAGGAGACTTCCAAATTACATTCCTCCGAAGAAAAGGCCAACGCAGGGTCCCCACAGGGTCTCGGGGTCCCCTCGCTGGATAAATCGAGCATTTTCAGAGGCCCGTTAACCCTTTCGGATAAAAAGCAAATTCCTTACAGAGGGTGACTGTCTCCCAGGCAAAGAATTTGGCTTTGCCAAATCACTTTCAAATAATACAATTAAAAAATGTACTGGGGGGCGGGGGGAGATGGTGATTCTAGAAACAGAAGAACAGAATTTGAGAACATTTCACTAATTTCATTTAGTGGAGGAAATGACAGAATAGGACCCAGAGATGTTTATGCAAGAGATCAAGGTTGCGTGCTGCTGCCCGGATCTGTCCGCAGCATTCCGGGAAGTGGGGGGATGTCGCAATACCGGGCAGAATTCTGCGTCTGTGGCGTGCCCTCCCTCCCCCCCCCACCCCCCCGCCCCAACACAGGGCAGGAGGGGGAGGTGTGCTGCCTGCAGCCACAGGCCCGGCTCACAAATGAAAGCAGGCGTCTTAGGTCTTAGCCTGAGAGCACTGGGGCCTCGGGATTCGAGAGCTTGGATTCCAGCTGCACGAGGTCACTGGGCTGGCCTGTCCCCTTCGGAAAAAGGGCTTTGTTTCTCATCACCATCCCGATGATTCCCACGTAAGGCCCCACGGAGCTTCCTTCTCCCTCAAAAGTACAAACAAACGTTCCCTGTTCAATACTGGTCGCCCCTTACTGTGATTCTGAGCCATGAAAATGGTACCCACAGGCTGACGTCTTAGGTCTACAAGCTGAACGTGACGAACTACATTTCGTCTTGTTTAAATGATCCCTCATGTTCGCCTTGGCCAGCGAATGTGGACTCCTCTGTAAGTCATCCACTCTCCACAGCATCAGGTAAAGAGAAATAAAAAATAAAACCATGCTTTTCTCATGTTCTGGTAATTGGGCACCAGTCCCTCCATTTCAATAAAACATGGTCTCCTTATGCCTATTTTTCCCTCAGTAAACATCCCCAGCTCCCAGGGAAGCAGCGAGGCCTATTGTGTGATGCGTCTGACCCGTCCTCGTGGCTTCATTCAGACAACAATCCAACAAGCGGGATCGATGGAGAGCCCAACTCCTTCATAACCGTCTCTTGCTTCCCGGCCCCGATCTCGGCAATGACTCCACCCTGTGCCACAGGTGACTCGTTAGCCAGAGCTCGGGGTGAACTGAAGGAATCAGACATTCACCGAGGCACCCTGCTTCCCGGACAAGCTCATCACTGATACGGCCAGTCTCCCGCTGGGCTGGCAGCAGAAAAGGAAAGAATTGGGCACTGCGCCTGCGCCGACGTCATAAACAACCTCCAAGTCTAAAACCTTGAAAACCCAGGCTAAGCAGTCCTGGTAAGAGACCCGCATTTTCCTAATTTTTTTTTGCAGTGCACATCCATTCCTGGCCCAGGCTCAGGCTTCTATACCCTTGGGTTGAATTACCTTCCCAAGTAGTTCAGCATCCTCTTATTTTCCTGGTACAAGCTCTGTACAAAGGCCAGTTTTCCCTTTATCCACGAAGACTACCTCATTGCAGTTAATCAATAATCGATGAAGGAGGAAGTCTCTGATGGTCCTAAGTCCTGCAACTCTCTTATTAAATATTCACCACGTACTCTGTGTAGTGTTAGAGGGTAAATGTGAGCTCAGATCTTAGCTCTACCGCTTTTTTTCTTTTTGGTTTATATGAACTCTCAATCCCTCTCCTTCAACTATAACAGGGCGATTAGTAATAGCACTACCTCATAGGGTTGTTCTGAGGATTAAATGAGATGGTACAGAAAACTGTCTGGAATGGGGCATATAGGATGTGCTGACTACATGTCATCACCTAGTATGTGATGGGAATATAGTTTGGACTCCATTCATGCCCCTACATTGCCAATTCTGAATATCTACATACAGGAATATTAAAAAAAAAAAAAAAAGTGAAGGCAACAGGTGAAAAGGTAGCTATAAATAAGACAGAGTGAAAAAGAGAGATGTCACCCAGGTGAAACCAAATCACTGGCCCCTGAACTTCTCTTTGTCTGAAAATGCAGTATCCTCCTCACAAATGATTGTGGCCGTCCAAAGGGACCAGGAATTCCAAATACAGCTTCTAAAATCCATCACATACTACAGCGAGGTACACATCATTTTACACTCACACAACCGTATGGAACTCATGGAATTCTGGCCCCAACACATTCAGGTGAATTCACATTCCATTCCCTTCCCAGGAAAGCCAGGCCAGCGCCCAAGTGATGGATGCATAAAACATCGAAAGCTCAACGAATGGAAATGAACGGAGCCCTGAGACCGCCTGGGAAGTCAGGTCCATTGCTAGTGAACGCACCATTAGCACGAGGGAAATCGTGCGTGCCCCTTAAATATCCCACTCGCCACCCCTTCTCCTCTTCAGCACGAAGGTCCGCCTCAGGGAGCTGTGGTCCGGCTTCGCGGACCCAGGACTCCCCTCACCCGGGAACAGGCACCACACACCAGGCACCCAAGTGCTGCCCCGGCTCCCCGTGCACTGAGTCGATGCACAATCCCACGTGCACACCCTGCTCACGGCACTCCCCGTGTCTAGGATGCAGCCACTTGATGTCCGCTGACTTGCTAACTTTCCTGTAAATTCTCACTCAGGGCCACTTCCTGTAAACATTAAGCAGAAATGCCCATGTCCCTCCCTGGACTTGGATTGTCCCCGCGAACTTCTGGAGCACCTCGGGCCACTGTCATTCACTGACACAGCAGACAGGACATCACGTAATGATTGATATCTACGCTCTCCTCTGAAACTGGTCAGGGAACCCCTCAAAAACAAAGCTATTATTCATAGAGTCTCCTGTCCGCAAAGCATTCTACTTCCTTAGGAAAAATAATCCAAAAAAGTCATTGTGACTAAGGAACATTCCTGACCAAGCAAGTTCCACCGGAGAGGCCTGGCCTGCTGGCCACACAGGCCCACTTCTGCTTCTTCTTCACGTTCCTTCTCAGCAGAGGGCACGCGGCCCTGTCACCAGGGACAAACATTTTAAGCCACGTGATCATTTGCTAAACCCACATTTTTAAGCCACGTGATCATTTGCTAAACCCACATTTTTAAGCCGTGTGATCATTAACTGCCCCCGCAGGGGAGGCGGCGGCCGCGCTCCCTCACTTCCCTCTGCCGCACGCCATGTGACCTCGGCAGCAAGCTCGGACACGAGAACAAGCGAATCCCTGGTTGTTGTTTCCACTCCTAAAATGTCCTCGGGTCAAAAGTTTGGGTTTCATTACACAGCACAGACACCTCCAACATACCAAAGGCAGGGGCCCCCCACAAAAGGGGGAGGAAGTGGACAGGGATGAATAAAAATAAGGCCGTGTAAGTGTGTTCATGGAGGAATGCGGGGGTCAGCCAGAGGTGAATCTGGGAAGGGCTCGATTTGAAGGATATGTTTTTGTGTTTGGTTTGGTTTTTTTAATTGCTTCTGTTGAAATCTTTAAAATAACAGGGAAATCCTTCAAGAAATATTTTTAAGGGAACATAATTTGTCACTTATAACAATAAAAAGCTGGAAAGTCCACGGCAGGAAGACAAAAGCTCAGTTATGGTTTGTCTGCAGTGGAGTAATAGACGTACCTATGCAAATCACACTTAAAAGGGGTATTGACTGATGTGGGGAAATGCTCCTGGTATCAGGGGACGCTTCTAAAAGAAGGAGAAATCAAATCTATATCTAAAATAAGATTCGTTCTATTAGAAAGCTATGATTCTGTGTATATTTTTAAAAATGTAAAACTCATGTATTAACTACTATTTAAGCCACTTTTCTTCTCTTCATGGTGAAATCTTCTATTCTTTTTTTAGGGGATTCTATTTTTTATATTTTTTTCCTTTTTATTGAATTTATTGGGTTGACACTAGTTAACAAAATTACACAGGTTTCAGGCACAGGATTGTAAAGGGCGTCCCAAAGTTCACGTAACAAGTCATTTTGATAGAAAACACAGGTTTATAATTAAAAATTGTAAATTTTTTATTGATTCATAAAGTATACAGTCTAGGGTTATGTATGGAATAGCACATCGGGTAAATGGCCTCCACGGCTTTGCTGGCACATATGCAAAGCCGTGGTCTTCATTGGTCTTCATTGTCCCTGCTCCTGGGCCATCATTGGTCCTTGGTAATGCTGATCAAATTGAAGGGATTGAAATCAAAGGGCCACAGATATTAGAATCTGATTCAATAAACCAAGTAAAATGAGGCTTTTATTTTGTTGTTGTTGTTAAGGCTCACGCATAATTCAAATCTTGCGTGAATTTTGGGACACCCTTTACCACCCATCCTGTGCTCACTGGGTTGTGTGTTCGCCACACCAAGACCTTGTATTCACAATGAACGCGCTGTGAGCACCTGCCGCCATCATGGCCCTTTACAAGTGCTATTACCGCGTGGAAAACATGCAGCATGAAGTCAGATCGAGGTACCTCCCTTGTCTACCAAACATGGCCCAGCAATTCCAACTTCGGGGCACAAGTACCTCACTTCAAACAATTTCCGCTGAAACCTCAAGTGAGATGTAGAGAAACAATGCCCTTTACTACGGTCGTAATGAAACGCTGCTGGGCCCAAATGGTTTCCTACCAGTTTACCCTCTCGCGGCCGTAACTACCTTTGGTTGCCCGACAGCCCCTGCTTCGCAGATTTTGTTTCTGTGGTTGCTGCAGGTGGAAGCGGGTGCAGGACACAGGCTGAGGCAGCCGGCACGAGCTGCTTGCGTCCCGCAGGCCCTCCCAGGCCTGTGGCCAGAAGGGCCCAGGACCTGCTCCAGGACGCTGAGCTGGGGGTGCCTACCTGCCCGAGGGTTTGTGTGCCGAGGCCCGGGCTCTGCCGGACCGGCTGCAGCAGGCAGTTGGAGCGCACAGTGGGACTGCAGATGAGCATCTGCTCACTCTCTGCTGGCCTGGAGCCTGAGGCCGAGTCGAGGCTGCAGCACCCTATGCCTACACGGCCGAGGCCCAGTGAAAGCCCTGGGCACTGGGGCCTGGCTCAGCCTGCCCAGCTGGCGACGCGTCACGCAGCGTCACCGGGGGAATCAAGCATGCCCCCCATCAGTCCATGGAGAGAGGACACTGGACTGTGTGCCTGGTTCCCGCTGATCTGTGACCCAGATGCCTTCGCTCTTTGTTGGGTCTAAGCTAGTTTCCACCGCGATCATCTGTAACCGGAGGCACGGTCCTGAGCTCTGTGACTACTTCCGGCGAATCAATGGGCCCAAGAGGGGGCGCATTCCCCGTCACTGCACCTGCGGCTGCACGGGAGCAGGGACAAGAGAGCCAGTTTAATGGTGACTCCCTCCCTCCCGCAGCTTAACTTTGTAAGGCACCTAGACAAGAAGCAAAGACATTCTCCAAAATGTCAGCAGTGACCTCTCCACTCACGTTTATCTTCATTAAGCTCCAGCCAGTGAGCTGTATTTAGGGGAGGGGTTGGGGGAGTCGCATTAAAGCGAGGGGTGCACGCCTCTGTTCCTTCCTTTCCTCCTTTAGGGGCTCTAACTTCCCAGGTGAACTGAGACAGATTTGAGGGGACCCGAGTGGCAAGACAGAAGCCTGTGGGTAAGAAAAGGGCCGCATGCCCCGTACCAGGTGTCTCTGGACTCCTTTACACCAGAAGAAATCAATTACTGTCTTGTTTCAGCCACTTCCATTCATTTTTTTAAATAATATGCCTCGTAATCTGGTGCACGCGGTGCCCAAGATGATTCCGGTGGCCAACCAGGTGTGGGAAGCACTGACAGGCCACGCCACCAGGGAACATGCTCCGAGCCAGGGTGCACCTAAGTGTCAAAATGAGAGCATTTGGCTCCTGTACTTGAAAGACAAATGGGAAATCACATCAGCATAAGTTAGTATTTTTCTTGAAATCCATCAAGATGTCAAAAAATCCTAACCCAAAAATTACTCATTTCAAAAAATGATCAATGGAAATGTTGTCGGGCCAGCACAGGAAAAAAAAAAAAAAAAGATTCATTTTCATCTGCATTGATCGGCTGCTGATGGGGTGCTCCCTCTGAACAGACGTGAGTCTTTTACAATATGGCACAAGGATGCGAACAAAAATGCGCCCACCGGTCGTTGGTAAACTGTTTGCCGGAAACTTCGCACAGCCATCCCCCGCGTGTAACCCTCCCCTTCAAGCTGCACTGTGTGAAAGCCCTCCCGCCAGGCCGCGTTAGGTGGCACCCCAACTTCTCAGGTGCGCCACTGCCATCAGCATCCTATTCCTTTCAAGGTTGGCTCTCAGCCTGCTGTGTATTCCAGACAGACAACAGTTCAACTCTCCCTCAAAATTTCCTAGTGCCCCTGATTTGAAAATAACACATTGACATGGTTTTTTGTTTTTGTTTTTTTTTCTAAAACAGCGGTTCTCAACCTGTGGGTCGCGACCCCTTTGGCGGTCGAACGACCCTTTCACAGGGGTCGCCTAAGACCATCCTGCCTATCAGATATTGACATGACGATTCATAACAGTAGCAACATGACAGTTATGAAGTAGCCACGAAAATAATTTTATGGTTGGGGGTGACCACAACATGAGGAACTGTATTTAAGGGGCCAGAAGGTTGAGAACCACTGCCCTAAAAGTTCCTCCACTGAATGACTGTTTATGATGGGGGCTACCAGTACGCCGGGCACCTTTCTGAAGGGTTTTCCTCATCACAAGCCCAGGAGGCCCTTAGTATTATCACCAGATTCCAGAGAAGGAAACAAAATTACCAGGAGGCTGAGTCACCTGTCAAGAACATGCCAGAGATTCCAACCAGCTCTCCGGCCTCAGACTCTACACTATAAATCACGACCCTTTCTCCACGGGCAGCGGTAACATTAGCTTCATATTTATTTTAATGCATGCAACTCAGGGGCTGCTGACTAGTCCATGTAAATAATGAAACGAGTTTTGCTTTGGGGCTGACAACTACGTAGACAAGACCTGAAGTCAGACTTTAAAGGTCTGTCACCTCTCTCTCCGCCACAGGGTCCGACAACCGCCTGGCACACCTTGGTTATCAGCTGTTGGTTTAAAGGAAGAGAAAGAGGCGGCACTTGGAATCACCGATAAGGAAGCTCGAGCAGGAGTTGAGGACAATGACTGTTCCTGGTGAAGTACCTCTCGTGTCAACAATGTGTGATTACTGGGGAGTGGTAACCACCGAAAATAAAAGTTGGAATGTAGAACGAGCTTAGGGAAAAAGAGTGTTCCGTTCTTCCTGGCACTGCACTTGAACGTCGGTGGCATCTTACAAATGACATATAGGCTAAAAAAATTTTTGACAGCGAAATAGAGCTGTTTCAAGTGCCTTTCAATTGTTGGATTTGAATTAAATCCAGACATCTTATCTGAAAAGCTAAGATTTTTTCCCTTAATTGTGAAGAAACCACAGATGCTCTGGTACCAAAAATAGAGTTCACAACTCAGAAATGTCAAGTAACACTACTTCCATTAGAACAGAAATTACATACTTAACACTTTCGATTCATAAAAAAATTTCACATGCATGATTAGATCATGGATTTGAGTGAAACCCGCGCTTGCCTAATATGTTCTGCTTATGTGCCTGTCTGTTCCACTAGACTGGGAGCTTATTGAGTATAATGATTGCCTAGGACAAACCTCAGGATCTTCAGTACCTCGTACAGAACAGAATATAAAGGAAGTTTGCACTGGTTTGAACTGCACCTTCTCAGTGTCAGAGCCAGAAGCGAGGTCCATTGACCGACAGACCTCATAAGGTGAAAGGACAACCCAAGCGAAAGGCCATCAAGGTGAGGACCATGTCTCCTGACTCCACTGCATCACCAAATTCATTCAAAAATACTACTCCAGCCCAGCTGATGTGGGCCAGTGGTCGAGCGCCGACCTATGAACCAGGAGTTCATGCACAGTTCGATTCCCGGTCCCGGCACATGCCCAGGTTGCAGGTTTGAGCCCCCGTAGGGGTTGTGCAGGAGGCAGCCCATCCATGATTCTCTCTCATCATTGATGTTCCTATCTCTCTCTCTCCCTTCCTCTCTGAAATCAATAAAAATATTTTTTATAAAAAAATACTACTATAAAATAAGTCCCAAATATCTTCAAATATTTTGAGTTATTCATTATTTCATATTGCCTCTGACCCTAATTCTGACTGGAAGCCACATATAAAAGCAGAAACGGAGCAGAAATGGGGAACTGGATGAGTAATGAGAGAGAGGCAATGACAGGTCAGAAGTTCAGGGTTTCGGAGAGGTGTTGGATACAGCTAGATTTCTTTTATTTCCCCCAGAAAGGCTGCATGATCCCTACATTTGAAAGAATCCTTGAAGCATTATGCGTTTTCCATTGCCATGGAGATACTCTTCATCTCGAGATGAGTAAATTGTCGCCGTCACCTTCCACACAAAGCTCCTCACACTTCAGCTGTCACTGTGCAGATTCATACGGAAAATACATTTTAAGCAGTGGCATCGCTGTGTAATGAGTAATAATTTCCCCAAATTAGCAGCATTCAGTGTCTAGGGAGGTTTCTTTTATTATTTTATTCGTAGACTATTTTGTAAAAGGCGCCTGCTAACCAGAGCCCTTTCCCTCTGACGACTTGTCTGAAGCAGGGCACGCCGCTAGGAAACAATCGCTATTATGCTCCGTTTGGGGAGAAACAACTGTAATAACTTCCAGGTGTTTGATAAAAGGCGCTTCCTGGCGCTGGACGGGTCCACAGACCGTCTGTCAGCCGTCCTGGCACCTGAATGTGTTCGAAGGTACGAGCATCTTTCTCGAGAATGACAGATATTAGTTATAATTAAGGTTATTGTGCTGGCATGGAAGAGAGTCTGCCTTAATGGAAGACTGATGGGAATTAACAAGGTTGCTGCGTAATTACCCAACAGGCTTAACTGTGGGCTCCATTCCTGCTCGTCACACACTCGCTCTGATTGACAGAGGCAAAGGCTGGGTGATGGACACATCTCCTGTATTTACGATGAAGTACAGTGAGAACCTAACGGGCTAGAAACAATGTGTTTAACAATAGAGCTCAGATTTCTTTTCCATTTTAATCCTCAATGGAGGATTTTTTTTATTGATTTTAGAAAGAGGAAGGAGAGTTGGGGGGAGAGAGAGAAAGAGAGAGAGAGAGAGAGAGATACATACATACATTGGTTGCCTCTCCTACTCGCCCTGACCCGGGATCGAACCCGCAACCTTTTTGGTGTACAGGATGACTCTCAACCAACTGAGCCACCTGGCCGGGCTCAGATTTCTTTTGCCTTGAAATTTGTTATATCAAGCATAATATATTTTATTGGAAAAAGTTAAAAAGGCATTAATTAAAATGAAGTTCAATCCTCCTATAAAAGCAGGATAATAAATAGCTCAAGTATTTGAGTCATCCACTCTTACACACTGGATGAAGCACATGGTAAGTTGTAAATGCATATGTACATGTCTCTCACAATGCATGTGTCAGTTCCAAAGTAGAGCTTCAGCTAAAACCAGAATTGTGAAACAGGCAAAACACAGCAGTCTTGGACAGCAACACCGAACATGGGCGAGGCCGCGGAAATGCTCTGCGCCTATTACATTAATCCTGTCCTAAACACAGCAACATGTTTAGGAATAACGGTATCTTCTTTAAATTAGTCCTTAAAAACATGTGTAGGCATTATCTTAAAATTCACTGTCTTTTATTTTCTAAAATAAAATTCATTGTCTTTTATTTTCAAAGTACACTAGAGGAACCCAGAGATCCAAATAGCCTTTAAAAACAAAACAAAACTGTACTTTCCCAAAACCGCAAGGCAAATGGCCACAGACAAAAAGAAAAATGACCAAAAAATATGATGCTAAATAAATAAAATTTGGAGTCCTGCTAGTACAAATTGGAAAAAGATGGAGACGTGTGGAGACTAGACAATGGTGTTCGAGACCCAGCTCCAATGGCAGGAGAGAGGCGGTCGTGAGGTCCTCTTCCCACCTCCACCTTTCTAGGGCTTAACCTCTGCATGGAGGACATGCTCACCTAACCACCCAACAGCAACCAGCAACCACGGAGCATCGGGGACTCCCTGTCCCTCTCCCCCCAACTCCCAAGGAGGCATTCCGCAGCACCTCCCTGGGAAGAGCAGTGATGAGCACCACTGCTTTTCCTGAAAAGCCCTCCATAATTAATTCATTGTTACTTTGAGCATCCATTATACTAATAAAAAGTCAACAACATTTAAAGATGCCATTATTAAACCATGGGACGACTCCGAGATTATCTCGCAGGATTCACGGGGCGGCAAGGTGATCCTGCATTTCAGTGTGGATCCCTTCACAAGGATGGAAGGAACTCCAAGTTCCACGTCAATCAACTGGTTTCCATGGTGCACAAAGGCACTGGCGAGCTTGAGTTAATCGCGTGAAAACTTGCGTAACCAGTCAGTGAAACTCAGTCTTCCCAGAAAAGATGACCCAAAAGGTGAGTCAACAGCCCAAAGGTTCTACCATCTAAGCCAGGGGTAGGGAGCGTCCAGCCCTCGGGCCAAATAAGGCCCAAGGAACCACTTGTTCTGGCCTGCCACAGCCTTAGGGGGGCTCCCTACATGTCAGACCAAATAGAGCGGGCTAATTTTTAAGTTGGTAATTCTGTATGGCCCACACGCACAAATGACGTTATAACTATCCAAATGGCCCTTGGCAGAAAAAAGGCTCCCCAGCCCTGATGAGCCATAGGTTTTCATGGAGGTATAGATTTTTAAGTTACAAAACCAAATATGCACATAGGTTCCTGATGCATTTTATTTCCAGATTTACTGAGAACTGGGCCAATGGGTATCTTTGGAGTATTGTAGTACAAATTATAATTATGGAATACATACCTCTACGTCTTTGCCATTTTAGCATAATTCACGCCAAATGGTCTAGGACTGAAGAGGCAAAGGGGGCAAGGGTTAGGCGAATAGAAGTCCCGTGTAGCTCACACCCTTGTAATGGCATTTTTCTTAATCGTCAAATGTGAACTGTTGCCTTGACCGTGGGCCATTCTTGCTCTCCCAGCCCATCACAGCCCCTTATGTACATTGGATGCCAAAGAAAAATGCCCTTGCGTCAAGGAGCCCAGCTAAGCAGCGTTTAGAGCTCACGTCCAAATGGAAGAAGTTAAAGGGAACAAAACAGGAAGGCAGAGAACCCCATGACCAGTTCAAGTCTCACAGTCCACTCTGCCTTTTCTTCTTCCTGCTTTCTCCAGAGAGGACAGAATCTGTCCTTAGAGTCAAAGGAGCCTGGCAAAGGGCAGGGCTGCTCAGTGGCACCATGACAGAAAATGACGGACGGTCTGTCACCACCTCTGTCCACTGCCACCATCTGGCCGGGGCACCAGAAGCCTCTCGGGCCTCGCTCCACTCCCACCCGTGCAGGACTCCCGGGAGATGTGAACGGGAAACGCCAGACGGAGAAAACTGTGAAGGCACACGGTGGGAGCCGAGGTCACGGCCAAAGGCCCGCCCACTCCTATCCTTCCTGGACTCCCATCTTCATGTCATGTATTTTGATGTCTGAATCCACAGCCCCGTAAGCGGGGCTCATTCGCGTAGGTGTTAATCTCCAGGTCACTGCTGACTTCAATCACACTGCTCCAACCCTTCTATGCCCTTGGCCTGATCGTTTCTGAGAGATAGCTCTGTAGGGCTGGACCGTGTTCTTATGTATGTGTTTATGTTTAAACACGTCTTTCTTGATTTCAGAGAGAGAGAGGAAGGGAGAGAGAGAAATATCAATGAGAGAGAACCATTGATCAGCTGCCTCCTGCTTCCCCCCCTACTGGGGACTGAGCCCACATGTGCCCAGACCTGGAACTGAACCAGTGACCGCTGGGTGCATGGGATGCTGCTCAAGCAACTGAGCCGCATCTGGAACCATGTTTTTAAGTAAGGCAGCGGGGGCAAACACGCTGCCAATGTGCAGAGCCACATCCCCACCGTAACTCTCATCTGCCAGCCCTGGTCTGACACCTGACTTACACTCCACCCATCTCAGCCAGGACAGCCCTCCACGTGTCCCTGGAAAAAGACACCTACACCCTTTCGCGGCACCTCAATTACTGGAGATTAGAGTGAAGGAGCAGTTGGCATGCGCTTGTCTGCACAGGGTGATCCCCATCTAATATCCTGGGGCACAGGGTTCACCCAGCGCCGACCCCGACCCTGCTGCTCTGCCGCAGTGGATTGATTCTTCTGGTGGTTTTCTCACTGGTCCTGGGGCCAGATCAGAACCAGCGCTTTAGTGAAAATTATTTCTTGGCATTCTCAGTGATATTTAGAAGGGATGTGGAGCTGTCCTTTCCTGAAAAGAAATACCTACACGATTATTAAAAACAATAAAACACCAACTCACTATGTTTTGGTACAGAATGGACTAAGCTTTGGTCTCTCTAAGCGAGCATATTAGCTTCAAAGAAAGTTTTTCTAGACTTCTAAGCGCGCCTGCACACTCTGTATTTGCTCACAAATAATTTTTTTCATCTGGGAAGGGGAGGGAGTTGGACATCAACGCATTTTGCACCAAGAAAGCAACAAACACCAAGCTCGTTCGGAACTCTCATTTAGATAACAAATTTTTGGCACCGGCTTCTAATAATGTTATTTCTTTGAGAATTTCAGCTTTGGTTGTGTAATAGCATTCGCACTGTCTGTCCTCTGCCTCGATCATAATAATTAAAGTGACAGCCTGTGTCCCTACCTCCCAGGTGCTTGGAAATTGATATTCTGAGTGCTTATGAGTGTCCCCTGGAGGCACTGCTCACTGGGCCACTTTGAAGAAAAATCTCTTCATCAATAATGAAGCCCTGAGGGCCACTTCTCAGGGGACCCACGCAAAATTACATGTCAACCCCAGGCCTGATTTATACAGACGGCGCCCCGCCTCGCCGTGTTTTATCACCCACCACTCCCTGCGGAGCCCCCCGCCGGCCCCCTCACCTCCAGGTCTCTCCCAAATCGTCACCCTCTGGTGTTCAGCTACTGCAGCAAACAGTTAAAACCACACCCCAAGGAGAGAGGGAGAAGCGACAGCCAGGTAAGCGCTGGCCACACTCACACAAACGAAAAACAGCCAGTCCTGGCCCAAGCGGCTCCGTTGGTTGAGTGTCGTCCTTGCACTGAAAAGTTGCCCGTTCGACTGGTTCTGTTCCTGGTCAGGGCACATGCCCAGGTTAGGGTTCGATCAGGGAATGTCTGGAAGGCAACTGGTGGCTGTTTCTCTTTCACATCTCTCTCTCTCTCTCTCTCTCTCTCTCTCTCTCTCTCTCTCTCATCTCTCATCTCTCTGTCTTCCTCTCTCTCTCATCTCTCTGTCTTCCTCTCTCTAAGCATGTCCTTGAGGATTTAAAAAATAAATAAAATAATTGAGTCAGGATTTGAACCCAGGCCTGTTTTAATGCAATGCTTTTTGTAATCCATGGACTAGAACTTGATGCTGTGCAATACAAAATAAATAACTTTCTACAAAAGTCCCGAGTTGCTACCATCCATAGGTGTCTGTCTGTTCGGTCTAAGAGGAAAGCTATACGTTGAAGTGAGTGCCGATGTTTCGAACCTGCCGGTATGACATTTTAATTACGGAAGCTGTAAGTATTCTGAACCACAGGGAAGGCATAATCCTATTAAGCGTGATCTCCCTCGTGTACCTGGCCCCAGGGTGTCTGTGAACACCCACACTCCTGATGTTCGAGGCCAAGAACACCTCCTGCTTTGACTCGGAGGATTAAGAGCAAATGAAGCTCAGAAGGTAAACAAGTCACCTCTGAAAATTAACATCCCGATTATAGATAAACGCATAATCTCAGAATGCCGCGTTCAATGTTTCTGAATTAAAGCAGAGCAGAGATGACGAAGAACTGTCCTTACAGCTTTAAGGACTAAAGGTTTGGGGCCCGTATTGGTCGCTGTGTCCATGTGGCTGAGGCAGAAAAATAAAATATTACTTTTCAATCTGCTCTTCAGCCCACGAATGCCTGCTCCACATCTACTCTCTGATTCTCTTTTTAATTATTATTTTATTACTTACATTTGTTCAGTCTCATGGTCTTTAATTTTAGGGCTTCTAATTTTTAATGTAAGATTGTGCTAATTGTGAGGGTTCTCCCACGGAGACCAGCCATGTTTACCTTACTGGAACGTCTATTTTTCAGTTCTTGGGTCGTTTGCCAGCTTATGTCCAGATTTGGTAAAAATGCTGTATTCAAATAGTTAAGGAAAGACAGGATTGCCTAAAGGTCTTGCCGTTACCTCAGCATTCTGAATCTAGATCTTGGAATTTTTAGGAATTCCTTAATGTAAATGTTCAGCTCTCCAAAACTGGCCTTTTCTTCCAAAAGGCAAGAAAGGAGGCTACTGAATCCCAGCACATTTTTACAATTACTACCTGCTCTGATGAAGATGAAGCTGATTCAAGCTAAAAACCTCCCTAGTGATAGATTCATCTCTAGTCATTAATCTCATGGCTTTTAATTAAACTACTAAACCCAGCCATCTGAACTCATATATAGCAGGTAGAATGTTTTAACTGGATTGAAATCTATATCTGACCATGCTTGACTATAGAAATGTGAAGTCCCTTACAGCCACAACAATATCCCTGGAATGAGGTAACTCTCCAGATCACACCATCAGATACCTTTCTCCTGCCCAGCTGAATTCCTTAGAAAGGAAATGTACCTTCAGCGTGATCCCTGGGGCAGCTTAACGTAGGGAGGGCAACCGAAACTCACCAAACAGGTTTGAAGTTTTAAAATTAAAAATAAAGAAGTAAAAGCCTTCGCAAGTCAAGATAGCATTTCCATAGCTCCCCGGTGCCTCGCCGATAAAAGAAGACAAGGCTGTTACTTGTACAGGAATAAACACTTTACAAGGGCAGGTAAACCAAGAACCACGGCTCTTGCAAAGTTCAATCCTATTGGCCCCTTTGGATCCAGGACCCGCTAGCCTCCCTGGGGCAAAGGCAGTTCTGACAAAGGCTATTCTGAAACAATCTCCCGCCATCTTTACCCATTTGTAACTCACGGTCTTTCCTTTTGTCAAATGCTCCTTAAAACTGACGTTCCGCAAGTTGTTCCCATTACAGTCCCATTTTCCAAATCTATCATTTTATCTCATTTTCTTAATAAACACAGAAAATTCTCGATTATCTTCCCCAATGATTAGAATCCATAAGATAGGCCATTCGGAACTGCTTTTATTTGACTGGAAATGCACTGTGATTTTGTGGACAATGGGCTGAAATCCCTCCCTCTTCATTCAGGGTCAATTTGAAATGAGTTTACAACCCCTCACTAACTCACTAATAAAATTCAAGGGCTGGACCCTGACCTGTGATTGTGGGAGCAGTGGAGGAGGAGGTAGCAATTCAGTTGGGTTGTAAATGTTACCAAAATGTAAAAGCAAACACTTTCATTTATTTTTTTACATTTTTATTGATTTTAGAGAGAAAGAAAGAAACATCTATTTGTTGTTATGTGCCCTGACTGGAGATCAAAGCTGAAAACCTTGACTTAAGGCAGTGGTTCTCAACCTTGGCTGCACATTAGAACCACCTGGGAATCTTTTTAAAATCCTGATTTCTGGGCCTCATCCTCCAGAAATTCTTTGTTATGGGGTGAGGCCACAACATTAATAACAAAGAAACAGAATTTCCGGAGGATGAGGCCCAGAAATCAGGATTTTAAAAAGATTCCCAGGTGATTCCAATGTGCAGCCAAGGTTGAGAACCACTGACTTAAGGGGACGATACTCCAATCAACCGAGCTACCCGGCCAGGGCTCACTACACTTCTGTAGCCTATCCTCGATTACCCATGTCAGCGGGAGGGAAACAAGACAACGAACAAAGGCAAACGCTTCCAAAATCGTTCTGACTTGCTTTTCAAGGTGCTGATACCACACTCACCACCAACCCAAATGGCATCAAGTACCGTGAAGGCCCTGCTGACGTCCGGGGAAGTGATGGAGGCAGGCGGGTGGGAAGCCTGCAGGCCTCTGAACCTTCCAGGAGACTCTGTGCTCAAAGTCACCCTGGACCCCGCTCAGCTGCATTCAAAGAGCGAGTGCACAGAGCCAGCGAACTTTCAGAAGACAAGAACAGCTACTGTTGGTGAACTTCAGAATATTAATTATCTGATTGGCACTGACTTTCCTGATAGGTTTCTGTACTTTTACTTTCTAACAGGTCTGTCCTTTTTCCTGACAAGGTGTGGACTGTTGTTGGCTAATTACCTCCTTTCTTTCTTACTCAGCATATTATGCAATTGAGAAACTTGCCTAAAGTCACAGGAAAAAGGAGGGTGCAATACCTCAACCCCAATAAACCTGCCTGCTCATGCCTCCTCGCCCATGACCGCAATGGCAACCACCGCCGAGTGTACGAGCGCGATCCCGGTGCCTGGTCTCTGTGGCCTTCTCATGCACCCTCGCTGGGCCCATCTTCCTGCTCAGGGACATTCCAGTCTTGGGTCTGGCGTCCTTCTGGTTGCTTTTCATGCTCCCAACCTTTCCACCCTGATGGGATGTTGGATGGAGGCTGGAAATCACGGAGGGACCACCCGGAGCAACGTGTTTCACCTCAGTGACCTTTCCCTCCGAAACAAGGATGCGTCTTGACTGCGTTGATGAGACCTGAGGGTCTGTAGGTAGCTTGGGGGGGAGGGGGGGGGGGGTGGATTAAATCACTGTTATAGCAGGTTGTCACCAACACCTTCTGTTCTGTTCACATTTATCAAGGGAACTTGTTTACCGTTTGGGGAAAAAAAAATGAAAAAAAAATGTTTTTCAAGATGACTCGCTTCTCCATATATTGGAGACTACGGCGGTGGTCACAGTCAGATGGAACTCTAGGCCGCGGGTTTATAAACCCAATGTGTGCACTGGAACTGGATCGAACACCGAGTCTTCCTAATTCATTCGAGTTCTTCAAACAAAAGTGAACTCTTGTGGTAAGTCAATAGGACAACTGAGACATCTAAGCTGGACCATGCATGTTCCTCTAGGTCAGCGGTCGGCACACTGCGGCTCTCGAGCCGCATGCGGCTCTTTGGCCCCTTGACTGTGGTCAAGAAGTTCCAATCGCACTGCACGTGGTATTCTGTGGAAGAGCCACACGCAAGGGGCCGCAGTTTGCCGACCCCTGCTCGAGGCTTACGGTATTTTTCTTCACTGCACTGTATGTGAAGGAGGGATTTCAGTCCTTCATGGTCCTCTAGCTCCCGCATCACAGCTTTACTTTGAGGGAAAAGGCAGGTGTATGAGCAGAGAGGTTACTGATTCAAGTGTGTTGCATATCCGAACAACATAAATGCTGAAAAACCACTATTCTAGGTTATAAGGAATGTCGGGCAGGCCGGCTGCATAGACTTAAAGTCAGGTGGAGGCCAGTGTGAGGGCTCTGACTTCTAACAGGGTCTCAGCTGAAACAATATACGACGTTAAGCCAGTCACATCAGTGTCACTGGCATCTTTTCCTTAGTGTGAAGTGGCTAAGAACTGATTTCAAAGACAAATATAAGAGAGACTGAGAAAGAACTCAGTTAGGCAGATAACATACCATTCTGAAATTCAAAGGCCAAAGCCAGCTGCCCTCTAGCACCCCTATTTCTGAAATCAGCACTGGAAACTGAGGGACTTTGCTACTGTTGCGCAGGGGGTGGGGGGCGGGGGGGGGGCGGTTAGGTCAAAGTAACAAGGACAAAAAGAGCCAGAATGTCAACCCCGCCTCTTTTACCCTTTGCGCACATACACAGGCATTGGGTTACATATATCCTATTGACCCATACGAACAAGTAAATTATCTGCGAGAGAAATTACTAGTAAATCAACTGAAGAAGCCCACAAGATGTACTTGGGCGCTTGTTACTAAAGTGGAATTTTCAAACCAGTGTATGGAGTCTGGAGAACACACTACGGCCACTCTCCACACAGAATAACAAGTTCCTTCCATCAACAGCAGAGACAAAGCGTGGCAAAAGCAGCTACTCTGCAAACAGGTGGTTTTAAACTTTTACTTAAGCCGCTGAAAGCGGACGAAAGGACATTGTTGTCATTTCTAAAGAACACACACACACACACACACACACACGTGAGCAAACAGGTCTTATCAGACTCACATAAAGAAAAGCCTCAAACAAAACCCACCATAAACTAAACAGCAGTGCCTGGCGGCTCAGGAATGCTGCCGTGGGTGAGTGTGTGCCCTCAGGTCCTACTTACAATTAAGTCTTTCTCACAGCACGCATAGGGGCCCGGGGAGAACTCACGGGAAATGGCCACGTCAGGTGGGACTTAATATTCAGAAAGAAAGATGACATTTTTACAGAAAACAGAGGAAAGCAAGAGGAGAGCATAACCTGCTCACCGGGGAGAAAGCCGGCTCCCTGGCATTTCTCAGGCTCTCGGTGATGCTACGCTGTCCCCGAGCTGCGCTCCGGCCAGCGGGACGGCCACAGCCGCGCACACAGCCGTCCTGCAGGCACCGCGCCTGGGCGATTCCTCAGCTGCAGACCCCGCAGGTGGGGGCAGCAGGCAGGTGTCCCGAGTGCAGGTGGGGGGCGAGCAGGCGGAGCGGGGACCTGCGGGAACCGGGCGCCGCGGGCCTGCAGAGCCCCCTGTCTGCCTGCAACTCTTGCGCCCCTTCAGCCGCGCCACTCAGGTCAGGACGGGCTTCCTGACCTTCCCCCACCCTGTCCCGCTCCAAGGGCGCCCGCTCCACGCCCGGGACTCCTCGGCCGCCACGCACACCGCCCGCGGAGGCCAGGTCCCCGCGGCTCCCGCTCCTCCCGGGGCGCAGGGGTGGCCGAGGGCCTGCCCGGCTCCCACCCGCGGGGACCCCCCGGGACCCTCTCCCGGCCCCGGGAGCCAGCGCGCAGTCCGTACCTCGATGTCGGGCGCGTCCTTGCTGAGCACGGGGGCCATGGCTGCGCGTGCCGGTGGGGACTCTGGAGACAGACCCTCCGCTCGCGTCCTCGGGCTCGGAGTGCAGCCGAGTGCGGCGACCGGGAAAGAGGAAGCCCGGGGCCAGCGGCGCGGGGGCGGGGCCGGCCGTGACGCCCGCGGGCGGGGGCGGGGCGGGCAGGCGGACACGCCCGGGGGCGGGGAATAACACGAGAGGACACGCCCCAGATTGGCCGCGGGATGGCAGCCTAGGGCGGGGCTAACAGGGGACACGCCCCTGGGCGGGGCTTCGCGCTGCCGGGAGACTCGCGGGCGGGGTTCGGTGCGGGGAGCTGGGGTCACCCTGCGCGCGCCGGGACCCGTCGTCCGCCTCCCGCCTCCCCGCCCCCAGCCCGGCCGCTGGTTTCCCTTCCGCGGCGAAAGGAAGGGCGGGAGAGAGCGCGGGTTCAGGGGCTGCCCTTTGCAGTTAAGGGCTGAGCTCGGTGGGCGGGGCCCAGAGGTGACCGACCCACAGTATTCGGGGTAAAAGCAGCGGGCGCTCTGAGTGGCAGCCTGGCTCCTTGTCTCTCCTCCCGCAGGCCCCCGCCCCAGGCCCCGCGAGGTGCACAAGTTGCATTTTAGGAGCTCATCTGGGACGAGGTAGTAAAGGTTCCTTCTCCAGGGCCCTGGACCCTGCAGAAGGCCGGGTCGGGGTCTTCGGGGAGATGGGGACGCCTGGGGACACTCCCTGGGCAAAGGCGGGCCCCGGAGCCCTGGGAGCAGCAATTCCGTGGCCAGAAGGGCAGGTAGTGGTAAGGGCTGCAGGTGCTACAAAGTCTAGGCTGTATTTTTGCAGAACAATCCATTCCGGTGACTCTTCAACAAGAATTCTTCTACAACATTAAGCTCTTTAGAAGAGGTGCACCTTAAGTTTGGTTCCAGAGCTTGCTTGGGGTAGGGAAGCGGTTTCATTTGGAGATGGCCTCAATCCAGAAAAGATTCACCTGTATATGAGGACACCTGTTCTCCAGACCTCTCTTTTCCTGCCCCACTTAGACCAATGCCAGGTGAGCTGCGAATAACCTGGCCCCCCACCCTCCCGGCCTCACCAAGGGCCTGGCCACTGCTGCCCTGACTGGTTATGTTCCAAATGCAAGGTAATCTGTCTTCCCATCCTCCAGGCATTTGTCTCGCTGGGCACCTGTCCTCCCCCTGGAGGACTCGCCACATCCACTCACCCTCGAGTTCTCAGAGAAGCCTTCCCTGACCCATCCCACCACCCACAAAATGAGCCTCGCCTGTCTCTGTCCATTTGAAATTCACAGCCCTGTCGGATGGTATTGTCATGTTTATCTGAGGGAGGCTTGTTTACATCTGGCTCCCGTTTAGGATGCGGGCTCCAGGAAGCGAGGGCCCATGTCTGGCCTGGCTGTCTGCTGGATGTTAAGTTCCTCACCCAGAACTGAACCGTGCGAGACCAAGAATACCTGGTGGTTGAATGAACACAGTAGACCCTCAAGCCCTCTAGGCACCACGCAGTTCATTTTAGAAACTTCAGTTGCTCTTTAGCAGGTAAACCAAGTAAATCACAAACACTACCCATGACTTCCTAGGTAACCATACCTTGCCTCCAAAGTCACCTATATCCTCTTGGAGATTTATCTACCTGTCTATGAAGAATAAAAGAATATACACTATATGTATATGCACATATATAATGCATAGCTTTAACATAATATATAATTGTAACATATGTATGATTCCTTCTCCAATTTAACCAGAAAGCTTCAATGTCAATTTCCTAACCTCCAGAGATATCCACTCATGCCCTTTTGCTAATAAAAACCTTCTGTTAGGAATCCATACTTCAGTCGTTCTATGGGTACAGGTGTCCAAGGTCTCAAGAGTCAGATATTGCCTATCCATCTATGGCTTCTGTGATTCTTCTTCTTCTAAACTCATAGAGGATAAGCCCAACATATGCAGCCTTTACCAAAGTAAGAGCTTCTTCAGTGACACTCAATAATCCAATGTTAAAGTCAAATGCTATCCTACCACCCCCCCCCCCACCTCACCAAACAGATGTCTCCTGTTCTGAGATACTTAATGAAGGCATCTACTCGCATTGCTCACATGCCACACCCATCCTCTGATCAGTGACTGAATCTAATAATAGGTGGCATCCAATGAAATTCCACATTAAACACAGTTGCACCTGTAAACGGTCCAAGCTGTTGAAAGCTCACTGCAAATGCATTCCCCCCACACTTCCTAAAAGTTGTAAATTATGCTGGCATTTTTCAAGCTGTCCCTCCATCTGGAAGCGCAGTCACATATCAGGTGTTCCGCATTCATTGTTTTGTAGGCCCTGGAGAGACAGCTCATCTAATAGATGCATCTAATACAAATTACCTACGTGCATCTCTGCCGAATAGTCTACATTACACAAGTGATTATTATGCACTATGATTCTCGCCACAGACAGAAGGCAGGCTTGGGATTCACCCTTCATTTCTAAAGAATTATTCAGAACCACAAATTTAGAAACAATAAAAATTCAGATTTCCATGTTTTTTATTTCCCCCCCCCCCCCCCGCCCCATAGTCTAGCATTAAGCAATTTTCCCCCCAGACATTCTTTGGAAGGTGATTTTACCCCAAAATGTCATCAGTGTGGATTGATCATGTGACCTATGTTTTCAAATGATTCCCTAAGGTCAGCTTTACTCCTATCCAAACAGGCCAAGATAATAAAAACTCAAAATCAGTTGGCTCCAAATATTTCTAGCATTCCTACTCAAAAAAAGTCATCATGTATGTCTGGATGAACTTGCTATAATTTATTCAACTACATAAACTGTGTGTCCTATATAAGCACATCCCCACAGGCACCTATGTGGGCGCTGCATATATGTCTATAAATTATGTAATGCCATAAAAAGTACAAATAACAGAGGAACTACAGATCCCTACCAGAAATTTATTCAATAATTATGTATTGAGTGCTGTTGTTTCGGGCACTGTGCTAGGTAGGCCTCAGAGATGCCTCCCTGTATAATAAAAACATCGCCCTTGTCATCACAAACCCTAAGCCACTCCCTCAAAACGCCGATAGTCACAGCAGGATTTTGAGCAAATGGTTTCCCTAACGGGCTTATTGTGAGAATTCAATGGCAAAAGGCATGGGATAGTGTTGTATGGGTTGCACAATGCCCTGTATTATTAGTTAAATATTTAAAATTTGAAGGTATGCTCTCCAGTGCTCCGTTCTGGAAAACCCACTGCTGCCTTGCCTGACCCACGCGCTGATGAGCATGATTGACATGCATGGTTTGGGGTGAAATGCCGTGTGAGTAGGAGGTTTACAGACTTATCTGGGCTAGGGAGATGAACACTCCTTAAGTTACCACACAGAAATGTCATATTTCCTGTGAATGACAACATCAAGGGACAACACAGAACTGTTATAGCGAGGGGCCTGGGATATTAGAGAGGGGTTCCCTGAAGAAATGACCGACAGGCTGCTGAGATCCAAAGGACAATAGGAGATAAGAAAGGGTTGGGGGGGGGGGAGAGAGACTTAAGAAGGTGAATGACTGTTTGTTTATTAAGGGATTAAGAAAAAAATCATTGACACAGACAACAGTATGGTGACGACCAGAGGGAAAGCGGGGAGGTGGGAGAGGGTAGAGGGGAGATAAATGGTGATGGGAGGAGACTTGACTTGGGGTGGTGAACACACAATACAATTTACAGATGATGTGTTATTGAATTGTACCCCTGAGGCCTACATCATTTTATTAACCAATGTCATCCCAATAAATTCAATAAAAAAAGAAGAAGACAATTAAAAGCATTCCAGGCAAGGAAGTCGCCTGTGCAAAGGCCCTGAGGCCGCAGGTGCCCTGAGAGAGGGGAAGGACCCAGGGCGGGGCTATAGGGATACACATGCATACACTGTCTGAGTCTTAGCTTAGGAATTGGAATTTTACCCTCTAGGAAACGGGAGGCTGTGGAGGTTTTTTTGGAAGCAGAGGAGCAGCACGATCCAGTATGAAGTGGGAAGTATCACTCTGACTGCAAGGTATGTCTGATTGCCCATCCGCGAAGCCACTTCGGTGAATGTGTGAAAATCGACCAAGCCGCGTCAGCTACGGGTTTGGCCTCGGTCATTCCCTCCACAGCCTGGCCTGGGTGGTTATCATCCTAGTCACGTGGAATCCAAAATAAAGAATTTCCTACCTTCTACCAATGCCCCGGTCATTTAGCACATTTTCCACTCACGAAGCAGAGCTCAGTGTTTTTAATGAGAGTCTGGGAAGAAAATCTACATCCCAGGCGGATTTCTGTCGCTCCGTCGGTGGCTATCTTTCTGTTTTCCGACATAAAATATAAGGGTTCGTTTTTCAACCGTCTGAATAATGAGTGGCACGCTGTTGTTCTATAGTTTGTTCTCATGATCCAGGTGTCCCTGGACTGTGAGGTCGTTGGTGGTTTTGAGTGGGTCTCACCCTTTTATCCTCCTGCCTAACACAGTACCTAGTACTAGTAGCTGCCTAACCATTCACGAAAAAGCATTCATTCTATACCCTATAGTATACCCATGACAGGGTATAGAAAGCCCGAGGGGAAGGGATTTGTAGTAACATGCAGGCACAGGGCGTTAGCGGGCAATTCAGGCACACATGAATACACGCGGTCGCTCACCAAGTGAAATGGTGGCAACCAAGTTTATAATCAAAGAAATGCCAATTGAATGGTTCTGAGATAGGATTGCTCACCTCTCGGACTGGCAAGAAAATGTTGAAGGAGCGATTAGGGAAAAGGAGAATTAACAAATTCATGAGATTTTATCACGAGTAAAAACTCGGCAGGAGTCCAGAGGGCGAGCGGCTCAGCGGTGCGGGCGCAGCTTTCTCCGCGCGTGGCCCTGGCCCAGCGCCTGCGTCTGGGATCCTTTTATCTTCAGAAGACAATGAGGCCCGCCTGCAAAATCTACCTAGAACAGGGTTCGTCCCAAAGCTGTCTGTGCAATAATCAAAAGGCAGCAACACCGCGGCCTGCAGCAGGTGACGGGTCGCCGCATGCATGGAGCTGCTGCACCGCGATGCCACGCGGACTGGAGAAGCGAGGCTGCAGAATACGAACAGGAAACATGGACGCCACGCAGTCGAAAAAGCGCTCCCCCTCACTCGTCGTCCTGCTTTTTGAGGTTTCAGGTACCTCCGTGCAACCAGTGCCTAAAAATACTAAATGGACAATTGCAGAAATAAACAGGCCCCGAGTTCCGAGCAGCACGGGCCCCTCTCGGAGCCGCGCGGGACGAACTCTCGCGAGAGCTGCTCCGGGCGCGACTTGGAGGCTCCCGCGCTCGTCCCCCGTCGCCATCTTGTGTCAGAGCGGCTGTGGCGTGTCGGGGTGCAGGTCCCGGTCGCCTCAAAGTGCGGGAGCAGCCCCGCTGGCACCGCAGACGCCCAGGGCCCGTTATCCTGCCGGCTGGAGAGGTGGGTGCCGCGGGGGTGTGGACAGACGGACAGACGGACGGACAGATGGAGACGGAGCGCGCTCGCAGGACTCGTCGCAGAACGTGATTATAATTGCTCTGTTGTGTCACATTGTCGTCACTCTCTCCCTGCGCCTGACGTACAAGTTAAACTGCATCACAGGGACGCGGTGCGGAGCGCACCTGTGGACCGTCCTTGGGGTACCCCCCCCCCGGGCCTGGTGACGGGGAGCCCACGGAACCCAGGACACCCGAGGCGACGGCAGCCAAGGACACGGAGTCACATGCGGCCGCGTTAGTTACGGAACAGTGACGGGCACTTAAAACGCCACCGCACCAGGGACACTCACAGGAGCACGAGTCATTCTCTGCACACCCGCGTGGGTCCTGCCTAGCGCCCGGCCCGTGGGAGGCGCTCTGCGAGTTTCCTGGGCAGTGTTTTCTATGGAATCTGAACACCCGGACCGCCTGGAACGTGTGCAGCTTGTCCTGTGAGCATAGTTAGGAGCAGCCTGGGGTCCTGGATGAGAACCTGTTGGGTGCTGGGGACTCAGCGAGAGCGCCTTCGGCTCCATCCCGCCGCAGGCACAGCCTGCTGGAACCCCGTCCTCTGGCACGGTAACTGGAATAACGTCCTGTGACCCAGCGATCGGATGTGTTGGTGGATGTGAGCTACAAAGCAGTAGGCTTGCTGGTCTTTTGCGGAAACAGGAAAATGCCCTTGCAGTGCCCTACAGGCAGGTCCGGCCCCCCACCCCCACCCCATTCCTGCTCCTCGTGTTCTCTCTGCCCATCCACGCGGGCGTCGCCCCCGCTGCCGCCTCTGCCTGCAAGGTACCCCCGCAGCCAGCCCCTCATGAGCTTCGGGCGGTCTCAGGAAGGCCACCTTTGTGGTAAGGGCTCCTCTGACCACCACGTGTAAAATTTCAGCTCCCCTCCTCACACTCACCACCCGCTTCCCTGCTCTGTTTTCTGCAGAGCATCCACTACAAACGGACGTTCTGCGCGTTTTAATTACATGTCTGGCCACCACCTGCCTTCCTGTGGCAGAATGTAAGTTCCTCGAGGCTGTTCCGGTCACTGTTGCACCCCCAGTGTCTGAGGAGTGGCTAGCACACTGTACAGGCTCAACACATTTAAAAAAAATACTAGAGGCCCAGTGCACGGATTCGTGTGCCCCTGGGGTCCTTCGGCTTGGCCTGCGGGGATCAGGCCAGAACCGGCTCTCCGACATCCTCCGAGGGGTGCCGGATTGTGAGAGGGTGGTTCTCGGGTGGTGCACCCCAGAATCGGGATCCCTCCTCTCTCGTTCCACGTGCATCACCCGAGAACCACAGCTGCCAAGTCACCACAGCTCAGCAGCTTCTGCATTGAGCGTCTGCCCCCTGGTGGTCAGTGCGCATCATAGCTACCGGTCAGATGGTCAGAAAGTCACTTAGGCTTTTATATATACAAGATATTCTTAGTGATTTCGGAGAGGGGGAGAGAGAGAGAAACATCAATGATGAGAGAATCATGGGTTAGCTGCCTCCTGCACGCCCCACATGGGGGATGGGGCCCACAACCCAGGCATGTCCCCTGACCAGGAATCAAACCGTGACCTCCTGGTTCACAGGTGGACGCTCAACCACTGAGCCACACCCGCCGGGTGGCTCAACACATTTTTGATGGTTGCATAAAACAGCTAGTAGGTTATAGTCCCTGATCAGTTTCTGTACTTCTGTATCCGCATTTGATACTGAATATTGTACACGGACGTGCCTGCCTCACCCCCCAGAGGGAATTGTTCAAGGCAAGGTCCAGGTCTTCCTAATCTTTGAATCCTCAGCTGAGAGTGCCGGAAGTAAGCAGGTGGCCTCGAACATGTGCTGATGGGACGAGCCACGGGATCCAGAGTCGGCACGTCTGTGTACCTTCGCAGTCGCACTTGCCCCAGCACGTCCTCAGATGTTTGACTTGAACTTCCTCAGCTCAAGGAAGTGCCTGCTCTGAACCAGGCTCCCTGCCTCCGCGGCTCGCGCGGCAGTATTTGATGAGCAGAATCACTCCTGTGAAGTGCCAGAGTGTTTTCAGTGAATCCAAAACTATTTTCCACCCCCTGATTTCATGTCTTAAACACTCTGAGTTTCATCAGTTTTGTTTTGTCTTTCAAATGTTCTGAGCAGTCGCTTCTAAATCTATTGACAATGTTATCAAATTATGTGTTTGTTGTTGTTTTTTGTTTATTTAATGTTTGCATTCGATGTTTAGAGTGCTGGCGAGTAATTATTTGGTAGTTTGTATCTCAGGCAGAGGAGCCATTCCTGAAGTATTTTCACATTTTTTTAGAAGAATTAATATATTACATATGTGTGCCATTGTACGTGTGTGTGTGGGGGGGGTGTGTATGTGTATTTGCCATCACAGAACTCATACACTAAACTCTTTTTTTAGCTTCAATTGAAAGAATTTATTTTTGTTTTTCCTTCTTTTTTTTTTTTCAGGTGGGAGGTACAGGATGGGGATGGGGTGCTGATTAGCATAACTGTTCCAAGCAGCACAAACATGTTTCACAATGGGATCTCTGATGAATGTCCAAATGGATTTTAAAACTAAGTAAATTGAACTGCTTTTTACCGAGTCCCATAATTTATTTCAACCATCTGTGTCGCACACACACACAAGTTTTTTCTTAAGTGCTTTATGATTTTTTTGTTCCCCTCAGCACTCTCCTCATTGGCCCCCCTAATGGATCGATATGTCTTTCAGTCAAGAAAGTTTTTTTTTTTTAACATCACTCAAAATATGGAAGCAAGAGCATCCTTCTGGCACCATCCTTTCCTTGTAAAGGCCACCGAATGTTTCTTGCTGGGAGAGTATATGGAGCAGTTAGGATCCTGGCACCCACTCTTGTTCTAGGGAGAGCGTTTCCTGGCCCACACTTGTTGTTTCAGGATAGTGAATGCTGGCATTTTGGGGAGCCACCTCCCCATCTGTACTGGCCTGTCCACCATTGGTGGCTGAGCCGTGGCCTCTGCTAAACTATGCATGCTTACTCACTTATTTTACTTAGGGCTAAAAACAAACAAACCACTTTTATGGATCACCTACTGTATGCCGAAGACATGACACATAATTCCTGACTTAATCACCACAGTAACCTGAATTTAAAGGCTGACGTGTCTGTGTTTTATTGGAATTTTCTTTTATTTATTTATCTTTATTGTTGAAAGTATTATAGATGTCCTGTTTTTCCCCTTTTGATCCCCCTCTACCCACTCCCATCCAGGAGTTATTAAAACAATGCTAGACATTGGTGGACTTTGTTTCAAATGCATTGTAATTTATAAAGTGCGGTTTTAGTTTTCTTCATGGAGAATGATACTAACTTTTCAAGTTCCTACTTTGCTAAGCAATGCATTAGACAGTATATTATCACAGTTTAAGGAAAACAGGCTTAGTAAGGTAGATTACATATTTTCACAAGACAGAGAGCTGGCATAGCCTGAATTCTTGCCTAAGCCTCCTTTTCTATCACTGTTCTACCTTGAGATAGAATCAATCAATCTATTGATTTAGCTGTCATTTATCATCTATTCTATACTAATCTGTCTATGACCTACAATAATACTGAATTTTGGGAATGATATTACCTATATCACTGCTTTTCTGTGCTATAATAAGAAAACATTATACATAGAATTATTATGAAAATTACATATGTGGCTATATGTATCAACCACAACCTGGGTAAATGTGTATATTTGTGGTGGATGCATATAGTAAATCATGCCTAGGTGATGAGCTCAATCACAGATTTCACACAAATGAAATAAAGACTATGTCCTGCCCGGCTGGTGTGGCTCAGTAGTTGAGCATCGACCTATGAACCAGAAGGTCAGGGCACATGCCTAGGTTGGGGGCTTGATCCCCAGTGTGGGGTGTACAGGAGGCAGCTGGTCCATGATTCTCTCTCATCATTAATGTTTCTGTTTCTCTCTCCCTCTCCCTTCCTCTCTGAAATCAGTAAAACATATATTTTTTAAAGACCATGTCCTTTTTCTCCCCTTGTTTGAACTAAGCTAAACTCCTAAACATCACACAAATTTCTAAATAATTCATGTGATGCATTGATACAAGAAGCTATTCATACTTTAAATAGATTAGGCTAAGACTATTAAAATTTGGTTAAAGTAAAAAAAAAATGATTAAGTAATTTGAGACCATTCAACCTAGGGAAGACAAAGCTCACTAAGGTTGCACAAAGTATGCTGTTTTAAGAGTTTTAAAGTAAGAATAGGGGGCAGTTGTTTTCTATTTTGACATCAGATCAGGAAGTGGGTTTAACAAATTTTGAGAGCGTTGAATTGGATGTAAACAAAGCCACCTCTCTGTCCAAATGGTCAAATATTAGCATGGACGCCTGGGGAGATGTGGGGTCTTCCTGTTGGGAAGTCTGCGCGAAAACCGTGAACTGCCACGGACCCCCACGTGGAAGGGGTGAGCTACGAAGGCGTCTCGAGCCGTCTTCCCAGTGTTTCCTTCCATGGACGTCCCGGACTGTCTGTGCGCTTCCCTGCCATTCATAACCGTACCGTAGGCAGGCACAATTGTTGGCTTTAATTTTTAAACAGATCTCATGGCCACATGATTCATTGCAGGTTCTCTTTTCCATCCCATTGTGTAGGACTGCAAGCAGTGATGTGTCAGCCGGGTTCAGGGGAAAACTCGCAGATTCCAAGGCAGATCCCGTCTCGAACGCATCCCTGGGTAGCAGCCAGGGTGATGGCTGGGAACCACATTTCCGTCATGACGTGGCCTTGTTCAGAACTCATCAACGGCGTCTCCTGAGACTCAGGTAAAACACACATTCCTTGCCACGGTCCCCGCGGCCTGCCCTGACCCGAAGGTCCCTATACCTCTGGTCTCCTCCCCCCTCTTTCCTCTCCAGCTCACAGCCGTGCAGCCTCTCCCACTATCTGTCCAACAGACCTGTTCCTTCTTTTACTCCTTTATCCTTGGATCAGCATCAGCATGATACAGATCAGGCGACCGGTCCTCACCGTGGGACCGACATGCTTCACACACACACGCACACACACACACACACGCACGCACACACACACACGGAACAGCAAGGGTGAAGCTCTGAACTACCCCCATCCATCAGTCCCTGCACATGCATGGGCACACAGATACCTCAACATCCACTCGTCTTTCCTGAATATTTGTCTTCGCCGCACACACACACGGGTGTTATCACTATATGTATTTACATGCCTAGTGTATGGGCAGCTGCTCCTTGTAGAGCGTGAATGCCGATATCTCCACGGTATCTCCTGCACCTAGAATGGCATCTGGCACATGATTGACAGGTAATAGAGCCACCTGTCACTTCCCTTTCAACTTCCAAGTAGACATTCTCCCTCCAATGCCAAAATCTGGTGGAAAAAGAATATTGCTTTGAATTGTGACTGTAGCCAAAGTCCGTGTGTTTGTGACTGAACAATGGACTTTCCATCCAGATGGTCCGTCAGTCATCGGGGAGCGAGAGCTGGAGTCCAGAGGGGAAAAGGAAGTATGATTTGCAGAAAACATATCATGTATTCTTTCTTTTTTTAAAAAAAAATATTTTAATTGATTTCAGAGAGGAAGGGAGAGAGAGATAGAAACATCAATGATGAGAGAGAATCATGGATCGGCTGCCTCCTGCACACCCCACACTGGGGATCGAGCCCAAAACCCGGGCCTGTGCCCTGACCAGGGAATCGAACCGTGACTGCCTGGCTCATATGTCGACGCTCAACCCCTGAGCCATGCCGGCCGGACTCATTTATTCTTTCTAAAACGAATCAAGCTGATTGTCGTTGGGTAAAGATGTATTAATTATACTTTTTAAAAAACACAACTGAAAGCAGACTTCCTTTCTCCGTGCACAAAAGCATTTACTATTCAAAAATATGTGGCTCTCTGTCTGATGTGAGAAGAATGTGTCCTGTTCCCTCTGAGAATTTCACTGCCATTTGCATGCTGCCTGGCATACAAGTTGTACTTAGTAATCAATCCCCGTTTAATTGCCGCTCACGGAAGCCCTGGTAATCAGACTTGCTGTAAAAACATTAAGGTGCACAAGAAAGCATAAGGTGGCATTCCCCTCCTCCTTCCTATGCCTGCGTCGCTTCCATTAATACTAATGGGAGGCACAGCTGGTTGTCAAGGGGAGATTACAGGTTGCTGTTTAAATCATTTTTATTTTTGTACCTTGGCAAGACTTGTGGATTGAAATTAGGTGGCCAGATTTTGCTGTTGTTGAGAAAGCCTTGCCTCTGAAAGAATGAGGCTGGGGGAGTGGGGGGAGACATTGAGTCTCCTGTTTTATTTTATTTTTATTTGAAGAATCTAAAGACTCAGATCCACACAGCAGCTTGTCCGTAGACGGCAAGTCTGTCTTATTCTCTAGCACCAGCTGGAGTCCCGTTTCTAATTTGCTGTGAAGAATTAAGCGAGTGGAGGCCCATACCCTGGAGTATTTGACCTCCGTGGCAGCCAGTGAGCTTGCAACTCCCTGGGCTGCAAAGTGTCTGCGGGATGGATTGGCACTCACATCAGTTAAAACCCTCTGTGGTCGAGTAGCAAACATCACTGCAGATCTGAGGACGGCTCTCAAGCCCTGAGAATAAACGCACTGTAGAGTATTAAGGAAATGGGTTTAGGACACAGGGGAAGCCTTGCTGATCAGAAAGGTCGTGATAGGCCTGGCCGGCGTGGCTCAGCAATTGAGCATTGATCTAGGAACCAGGAGGTCACGGTTCCATTCCCCGTCAGGGCACATGCCCAGGTTGCAGGCTCGATCCCCAGTGTGTGGGTGTGCAGAAGGCAGTCAATCGATGATTCCCTCTCATCATTGATGTTTCTATCTCACTCTCCATTTCCCTTCTTCTCTGAAGTCCATTTTAAAAAAAAAGAAGATTGTGATAGTAGAGCCTTTCACCTTAAGGTCCTCAACCTGAGCCTGGCATTGTTGGGTGGCTTTCCGGATGACAACGGTCATTTGTGGCACCATGTGCCCTGTGTCCGCACTCGTGGTCTCATTTCTCTGGGGTCAGGTTTGTTGGTCATGGAACAGCTGGTCTCATTATTCTCAACACCCCCGTGTTGGCTGTCTTAGAGCACAGCAGGACAGTCATGGCGGTGTCCTCACGACCCCAATTTCAAACTCTCCTTTTATCCCAGTCTTCATTTTCTCCTGTCGGTGCCTCCTCCAGGTGGCCTTCCCTTGTTTTCCTTATGCCTGATCAGCCACTCATCTAACCCTAAGGAGTTACTCTCCAACCCTCCTGCCCACCCAGCACACACACACAGGAGATGACCATGTCACTCTGGTGGGAGGTTGTTGAACAGAGAAGCACTCTGTGAGTTACGAACCCATACTAATTCTTCTCGATGTCTGAATAATAGTCCATCATGTGGACACAGCACCCATTGCTTACCCTTTATTCTGGTGATGGCCCTGGGGTTGTTTCTACTTTGGGGCTACTGTAAACACTACCATTTTAAGATGAATGAATGTTTTCGTTGCTCCTGGGTACACATCAACGAGTGGAAATGGCTGGGTCCTATGGGAACTCTGTTTTGACTCTTTGAGGGACAGCTGAACTCTTCCCCAAAGCAGGTTCCCCATGTTATATGTCCACCAGCAATGTATGTCCACATCCTCACCTGTACTTGTTATTGTACATATTTCTATCGTAGCCATCTAATGGGTATAAAGTGTATCTTATTGAGCTTGGATTTCCATTCTCGAATGACTAATGGCACCGAGCATCTTTTCATGTGCAGATTTTCATATGAGCATCATTTTCAAATCAATTTGGTGAAGGGTAATGGTGTACCAGTATGTGTTAAGACTGTGGTCTCTTTATTTTTATTCAGTCAGATGAACATGGTACAGATTGCAGCTGATATTTGCAGCAGTCCCACCTGTTGTACACTGTGACACGTAGCCATTGGCCAGCTGGAGCGAGGCAGGAGGCTGACGTTGCCTATTGCACTGTGTAGTCCTTCCTGGAGGGTGGGAAGGACAGAAGCCACCCGTTCGGTGAAGTTGGCAATGTGTTGAGGTACTTTCGTTTGTCACAGTGGCCAGTGTCTGCCACAGGCACCGAGTGTTTGAGGCCCCATCTGTGTTGTGTAGTGGGCGAGCCTTGCCTGATTAAGAAGTGCCCTATCTCAACTGTCACAGGTTAAAATAAAAGCCAGATATATGAGTCAGCAGAAACCCAAAGATAGCAGAGTTCAGAATCTATAAGTGATAAAAAAAAAAAAAAGGAACTAGTGGTTGGTGAACGGCCAACTTTCTGGACTGAGAGGTGATCAGAGCTCCTTCCCAGACTTGTCCTGAGTCCTCAGCAGTCTCTGGGGCCTGTGTGTGTTATGGTCTCTGTATGGGACAAGTTCTAGGTCCACTGAGGGGCTTGTTTTCCTCATTTCTATTGGTATCTTCATCCTGACTACCTAACGTCATTTCAGACACCTGAGTGTCAAAATGATGCTAACACGCTTTCTCCCCCGCAAAAGATATGGACTGGGTGGAATTTCAAGAGCAGCGTTTAAGTTCTCAGGCTACTCTGGAGTGACTCATTATAAGCTGTTAGGACTGATATTTGCCTTGTGGTTGACATTGTAAGTAATTGTGATGCCTTTAAATATTTACCTGGCAAGCTCATTATTTGGGATCCTTTGATTGATTATTTTTTTCCTCTGTGATGCTAATAAACTGCTTTCTGAGGACACTCCAAATTATGAAATGGAAGCCAACTTCAAATTAAATATTTGGGTAAGAGGAGGAAAAGGCAATACTTTGCAAGTTTATTTAGACTGTATGATATAATATTTTAGAGGGCTTAGTGTTTCAAAAGCATTATTCTTGTTTAATTCTGTGGCTTTTATTTTAAATGAAAGCGTTTACAAACTAGATGTATGATAAAAAATAAAAATTAAAAAGTGAAAAGAAAAAGCATTGCTCTAAATGGGTCTAATTTTGATTTCAAGTATTGTTTGTGATAAAATATTAAAGGTAGTTTTTGATTTAAATTATTTAAATTAGAAATGCCTGTAGATTAATTTCAAAAATTAAAACTCATAATCAGATGTTAATTCTAATTTTTTTTTACTGTCATATAAATGTTAACTTGTGTTTTTATCTCTGAGGTAACATAATGAACCATGAATCCAAGATTTGAAAAACTGTATACTAATGAACTTATAATTCCCTTGCGCATATTTTGAGAGTGCTTTTTTTCAAAGAATATTGAAAGTCTAGAGGATCTCTTTAGTGTTTGATTAGCAGCAAAATTAGTGAGCTAGAAACATTATTCATAATACAATAGAGATGTTAGGAGAATTGGAAACATTCCAGTTGGGTATCTGAGAACAGGGACAACTTAATTGTTCTGAGGTTGAGAGAAAAATTATTGATTGCATTTCCCCACTAAAGTATTCTCTTTAAAATTAAACAGAAATTGTTTGTGTCTTTTGCTAAGAAAGCACTCATCCTCTACTACAGAATGCTCAGCAAACGGTAGGTGCTCAATAAGTATATGTATTTTAATCCTTACCGGAGGATATGTTTATTGATTTTAGAGAAAGAGGAAAGGAGACAGAGAAAGAGAGAAACATGGATTGGTTGCCTCCTATATGTGCCCTGACTCAGTGGTTGAGCCTCGACCTAGGAACCAGAAGGTCACAGTTTGATTCCTGTTCAGGGCACATGCTGGGTCGCTGGCTCGATCCCCAGTGTGGGGCGTGCAGAAGGCAGCCAATCAATGATTTGCTCTCATCATTTATGTTTTTCTCTCTCTCCCTCTCCCTTCCTCTCTGAAATCAATAAACATATGCTTTTTAAAAAGTAGAAGGTAACTAATACTAATTTTAGTCTGTGATGTTTCAATGAAGCATAAAAAGACATGTGGAGAAATATGAGAATAAGATCCCCTCTGTGTAGCTTTCCCCCGGGAATGTGTACACATTCATGTTAACTCCCCTGGGCTTGCAGACCTCCCAGCATTGCATTCAGTTCCCCCATGTTCAGGTGAAGAATTCCCAGGAATGCAGTGGAACTGAATCATCCCACCATTTCCAAAGCCCATATTCCACAGAACACAGTTTTTGCCAGCTGGCCAGTGGCCAGGCCGTGACTACAGTACACCACACTCAAGCAAATTTGGGAAATGCTGGGATGAGCAATGTTAAGCAGATTCCATTACTTCATTCATTCTCAGAATCTTTTATATGCAATGTATATAAAATGCCGAGCTGCTTAAAGAATGCTTACTCTCCACCACCAGGCACTGTTCTAAGTTAGTGTTCAAGGAGGTAAACTCTAGATTTTCCCCGTTTACTCACATGGAAACTAAGGAAATGGAGATAAATTAGGCTGCCCAAGTTCACACGCCTGGGAATTAGGGAGCTAGGATTACGACAACTCAGTCCGACAATTCAGTCCGGAGTCTCTTATTGACCATTCCAATAAAGACAGGAAGCAGAACACATAGGGACCATTAAAGTTTTTATTTTGAGATGAACCTATTAATATACCATAGAAGTCGTGTTTGATGGAAAGTGGTAATGTGATTAATTAGGCAGATTGTATAATATATATATATATATTATATAGACACACATAGTTTTATGACTTTGAAAACAATACAGGAAATATTTACAAAACTCGATTATTGGGCAACTGAAATTCTGTCAACATAAGTCTTGGCAGAAATTGAACATTCTATATTGTTTAAAAACAATGCAATGAAATTAAAAATGATTGACTATCATAGTTATAATTACAGCGGCTGATGCAGGGCCTCAGAATGGCAGTTGTTAAGTGAAATGGGAATTTGTTTCTCTCTCACAAGCAATCCTATCATAGACCATCAGGGCAGGTAGGGCAGCGCCTTGGTGTCAGACCCAAGCACCTTCTTGCTTATTTCACACACGTCTCCCTGTCCCTTCACACTGGGGCCAGGTGAGCCACCCCACCCAGCCCCTCTCTCCCCCTCATGCCTCCATTGCAGGCTCCCAAAAGAAGAAGAAGTTTCCTTTGCAGAGTGAGGGCCCACCTCCCGCCCTCCCTCCATCACTTTCTCTCAGTCTCTTTGTGGGACTCAGGTACCTGGGAACACCTGGCGGCCAGAGGGAGTAGGAAGCAGTTGTCGTCCGCTCGGTGACCGCGAGCTCTGCTGATGCATCCGTCACCATCATGGAAGGGAGAACAGAGGTGGGAGGGCAGGCGGGATGGCCAAAGCTTGGACCACTCTTAGAGGGAAAAGCCTCTTGACTTGGACGAAAGATGGGACCAGCACTGTAATGACAGACATTTGACACCGGTGGATGCAGCCAAACCGTCCTCCGAAGACCATGAAATGCTTCCACGACTTTACATTAAACAAGGCAGCATGGAAATAAGCCAATGAATCACTCACGTGAGGAAGCTGGAAATAATTATGTAAGGGACATACGAAGAGCCTGAAAGCATAAATCAAGAGAACATTGTAGATGAATGATTTGTAAATGAGGAAAAACAGTTGGATGGCAAATCAGTGTAAACGCTGTGCCTTCAAAGAGGTCGTGAAAAGACAAACAGCAGAAAGCACTAGTCAATAAAAAAAGAGAAGCCTTTGCGTGGTGTGTGAGAGAGAGAATGTGACCACAGACATGAAGGGAGATTATAACCCTAAGCATATGCCGTCGCCTGGCGCAGTGGCTAGCAGAGCACCTGACAGTATCGGGACCTTAATTTTCATGAGCCAGTCAGAGAAAGACAGGTATCACATGATCTCACTTATATGTGGAATCTAATGAACAACAAACTGATGAACAAAACAGACCCAGAGGCTTGGAAGCATCGAACTGACTAGAACCTCAGAGGGAAGGCAGGGAGGGCGGGTGGATGGAAAGAATGAACTTGTATGCATAGATGCACAACTCGTGGACACAGACATTAGGGTGCTGAAGGCCTGGGGTTGGGGATGGAGGCGGGCTGGGAGAGGTCAGTGGGGGAAAAAGGTGGACATATGTAACAGTCTTCAACAATAAAGACTTTAAAAAAATGGCAACAAAGCTGCAAAGATAAAAATATAGACCCTGGCCCACAGAAAACTCTTGTCTATAAAGTAATTAATATATAAACCTGTTTTGACAACATCAATTTAAGATGTCAGAAACATGAGTCAGCAGAAGCAGAGAAGGAAGGAAGTCAGCATTTTTTGTAGCACATTCTGTGTACCAGGTGCTTAACATACTTCTCATTTTCCTCAGCTTCAGAATCGCACCAGGAAGGATGGCTACACTGCAAGGTGGAGGACACTGAGATTCAGGAGGTTAGTCGTTTACTCGTTGTCTGTGAGCTCTTTGTATCACAGCTACCCTTTCTCCCATTTGCTGAAAACAGTGATCAGTCTTTTATTTAAATACAGGAGCATATCATGTAGGGCTTGGAGGACTCGCATGGAAACGTGAAGTGAAGGTTCCTTGTTCATAACTCGGAGCACTTGTCGGTAGATGTTGCACCAGCGTTCCCTTTTTATTGGCACGCTGATGCGGGCCTGGCAAGAAGTACGCCCCAGGAGGCCCATCCCCTGTCTGTCCAGTGGGCATGTATGTGCAGTGGACCAACAGTCCTGGTGAAAGCCACAAAGAGAAGGAGATTTTTAAAATGCCTGTGAGCTCTATGGTTAGACCTCCTCATCTCTCTCGGCTGTACGTCCTCCCACCCGGGAAGAACTCTCCCCGACTCCCAAGGCCCGGGGGTCTGGGAAGCCGGCAGCCCCCAGCCCACAGACAGAGAAGAACCACTCCAACCCCACGGCCACGTGCCGTGTCCCACATGTCCCCACCGATCCACATTAGTGCTGGACGTTCCAGCTCTCACTGCCTCTGGCACCCTCGCGGCGAACCTTTACTTCCAGTATAACTACCATGTCCTCAGAGGCTCCACTGCTTTTCGATTTTAAAAACAAACAAACAAAACCATAAAAGGGCTATATAGTCTGTCCAGGGAAATTTGGTGTGTTTTATCTATTTGTGTTCAGTGGTAAGCCTCTAACTTTGAAACTGCTGGTGAACATGTAAAATTTTCTTAATGTAAAGTAGGGGTGGGGAATGTCTGGCCCTTGGGCCGTACAAGTCCAACGAAATTATTTTGTCTGGCTCCGCCAAGGCATTAGGGGTGAGTTAATTAAATGTCTGACCAAATAGAGCTAATTTTTAAGTTGATAATGTTGTATGGCCCAAGAATGATGTTATAAATATCCCAACGGCTCTTGGCAGAAAAAAGGTTCCCCACCCCAGAGCAGAGGAATATGGGCATTGCTAGATTTCATTTAAATGTTCTTCCTTGGATGACATCTGCTCTCTCTCTAGTGCTATGTACCCCGACACCCAGGCCTGTAAGCCGTAGGGCAGCCGTGCACCGAGCTATGGTATAGTGAGCAATAAGCTTAGCGAACGCCCGGAGGGGTGCGGTCTGCTAGGTGCACCTGCATGGGGAGACAGCATGATGATAACCAGCTGATCCCAATGAGACCTTGAGCTTATTCACTTATTACCCCTCGGCCACATTTTCTGCATTTTAAACATCAGGGTAGCCCAACCAGTGTGGCCCAGTGGTTGAGCATTGACCTATGAACCAGGAAGTCATGGTTCTATTCTCGGCCAGGGTACATGCCCGGGTTGTTCCATGGGGGGGGCGGGGGGGGCGGTTGGGCAGTGCTTGCGGGAGGCAGCCGATCAATAATTCTCTCTCATCATTGATGTTTCTATTTCTCCCTCTCCCTTCCTCTCTGAAATCAATAAAAATATATTTAAAAATGTAAGGATAATGCTCATCAGGAATTGTTTCCCAGAGGCAGGGCGGGGTAGAATCCCTCTTCTCTGCCTTCTCAGGTGTCTGTTATCTCCCCGGCTCTACAAGGTGAGGGCAGCAGCTCTGGGGCATCTCTCGAGGCTGTTCAGAGGCAGGATGGGAAAGCTTCTCTCGTCAGAAGATATCGTCTTGCGTCTGGCCCCACCTGCATCACAGCCCCTGGAAGCAGCGGGGTGGAAGGCTGGTCAGGTAGGCAAGTGACAGTATGTGTCACATTGAGGATGGGACGGGGGTGTCGGCAGCAGCCTTGACGAGGTTCATCAATCAATCAATATTGACTGTACAACACCCAGTACAGAAAACCATGCTGTGAATATTCGGGGGGAAAGACAAAAAAAAAAAGATGGCAGTGTCACTAAGAAGAAAAACAAATGATAACTTTGCATGTGAAAAGCCAACATGCTAGTGGGGGCATAGACTTGAAAGAAATAAGATAAACATACAGAACGATAAAATAGTGGTCCATGATTTATGGACAAACAGATGTCCTTGTCTGTACACATCTCCCTCTTTCCCCCTCAAGGGAAATTCACTCATGTTATTTTTAATATTAGCATACCACATGGTTGGGGAAGTTGCTTTTTGTGGTTGGAACCTAGACCCTAATATTTTCCAAATAGACGGGGGAACCCTTAAAAAAATTACACAATTCGCCATTCACGGGGGAAATGATAAAAGCAACGTAAGCTCTTGGCCTGTACAGATATTATTGTTCTCAGGACGTTAGGCTCGCCAACAAATGATAAGCATCAAAACACTCGTGGAAGTACAGTCAGACCTGGTTTCTTGCACTTCTCTCATCGCCAACAGTTCGGCTCTTGACCAAGTTGTTCACAGAAATGGGTGACCTGACACATTTTCACACTGAGACCTTGGCTTCAGCGTGAGAAGGAGCATTTCTCAGGCAACAAAGGAGAGCGCGCTTTTGTTGCTGGCGAAGCCCAATAGTGGCACAGTTTTAAAACGTGAACAATAAAGAGACCATTAAGAGTGCTAATGGCTCACAAAACAACCACTTCAAGCAATTGAATAGGTAGGAAAGCTGTTGTTGATTGGATACATGCAAAGCAGTTAGCAGGTGATAGCGTTTTGGAGGCAGTGATAGATGAGGAATTTGTAGGGGGTGGTTCCATAATTTAAGGAAAGGAGTGTTTCTACATTAAACAAGACCTTAGACATGTACTGTAAATAAGAAAGGTTAAAACGGAATCATTAGGGGGCCTGGAATGCATTCATTCCGTTTACATTATGTATTTCTAATGGGAAAAAATGATTCGGTTTTTGAACCCATTGCTTCTGGAACAGCCTTCCGGAACGAATTAAGTGCGAGAAATGAGGTTCCACTGTATATCCCCCGTCACCTCAAACCCTTCCCAGAAGCTATAAACACCTTCGTGCGCGTCTAAGTTGTGAAAGTATCGGTGCTTTGTGTAGACTGTGGATTGGATTGAGATGGTCTTCAAGAGGGAAACTAGTAAATATTTAATGGGTTTGTGACCATTAGGCCTATTATCTTTTAACTTGTTTCCATTATAGATAAAAGGAATATTGATTTAAAAAAGAAAAAATAGGTTCTCAGTGGTGTTTTCTGCTGAAGACGCCATGTGTTCTAAAGGCTCTGAGCTCATCAGCATTTGAGAGCTAATAGCAGCCTTGCCAGTCGCTCGGCCCCGCCCCCTAACGTGACTAAGGAGGCCCAGGTGGCGCCCAGGTGGAGTGCCCTTGGCCCTGCCCTCTGTCCGGCTCACCAGCTCTTCCCGTCGCTCCTCTAAGGCACACGCGTCCTTCATGTTTTCCCTTCGCGCCTGGAACACAGAGTCCTGAAGTGTAAAGCAGGCAAATAGCATATTTTATTCCAGTTAGAACAATTCTGGCAGAATGTAGGTGGACTATGGAGAGGCGGACTATGTTTTAAGTTCGTTGAGCATTTCCCCCGGCCTTATTGAGGGATAATTGGCGAGTGGAAATTGGATCTGTGTACGGCGTACAATGTGATGGTTTGATATACAGTTGTCCCTTCGTGTCTGGGGGATAGGTTCCAGGACCCACTCCCCATGGGTACCAGCATCAAGGATGCTCAAGTGCCCTTAATAAAATGGCATTGTATAGGCATCCAACCTGTATTTGTATAGACTCACAGTGGTTCTCAACCTTCTGGCCCTTTAAATATACAGTTCCTCATGTTGTGACCCAACCATAAAATTATTTTCGTTGCTACTTCATAACTGTCATGTTTCTACTGTTATGAATCGTCATGTCAATATCTGATATGCAGGGTGGTCTTAGGCGACCCCTGTGAAAGGGTCGTTCGACTGCCAAAGGGGTCGCGACCCACAGGTTGAGAACCGCTGGTATAGAGGCTACAGTGGTGCGCCCGCACATTCCTTTATTTGCGAGGATTCAACGTGGGGCGAGTGCATGGCAAATGTGAGTTTTGTCTTTTGGAACTTTCTGGGATTTTTTTTTCAAATATTTTTTATCTGTGCTTGATTAAATCTGTGGATGCAAAACCCTCGGATATGGAGGACAGATTGTACTTACAGGGTACATTGTGAAATGATCTCCACAATCAAGATAATTAGCACGTCCATCACCTCACATAATCACTGTTATGGGTTTTGGTGGTGGTGGTGGTGGTGGTTTCTGTTTGTGTTTTTGTAGTGAGAACATTGAAGATCTGCCCTCTCCGCAAATTTCATGTACTCAGTACAGTATTATTACCCATACTCACCATTCAACTAGTACTTACTCAACTTATATCGTAAGGTTTGCACCCCTGACCAACGTCCCCCCATTTTCCTCACCACCCAGGGTCTGATGACCACCATGCTACTCTCTGTTTCTAGGAGTTTGCTGTTCTTAGATTCCACGTTTCAGTTGTGCTTTTATTTGCTCAAATTCCGAGATGGTTACTTATCTGCTAGCTGGGAAATCTAAACACCAGCTTCACCATCCTCTGTGGTATCCAAAAGAATAGTTAATAACATAGAAGAATGACCAGGGTCATTATAAAGAATACAGAGCAGAAAATCAGAGTGGTTCCAACTGCCTTCCCCAAGTTATGGATCGTCCTTGCAGGGCACTTGTTCTGAACAAGGGGTTTTTATCTCTAATCCTCTAGGGCCATGACCCAACGTTATCTTCTGAATACACCTCCCTCTGTTGGGTCTCTATTGCTTGAGTCGTGATCTGTTTGACATAAGCACACCCTTTAGGCAATTTCCGCCCATTCTCATTACTGTTCATGTCCATTTTCTATGTAAGATCAACGAGCTATTTTTCCATTCAGAGATTCATTCTATAAATCCTGGTTAAGCACTTGGCGTATTCCTGGCCTCCTAATAAGCTCGGGGATGCTTTGGTGAGCAAGAAAGAGACGGTTTCTTTCCTTTCAGAGCATTTAGTCGTCAGGGAAGACATGCCTTTAGATGACCTAAATCATGTTGATCCGGGAACTGTGGAGGATCGTGAAGGCACGTGGCCGGGACCCTTGATATAACTTCCAAACAGGTTACTTTTCAACTGGACACCGAACGCCCAGTAGGAAGTTTACAGGCAAAAATGGGCCAGTGCCATGTTTGCTGTCGTATTTGGTAATTCTTCCTTAGGTTTTCACAGGATTGTTCACAGAAGGGCATTTTAAAATCCAGAAGATTTCCTTCTGGAAACCTTGATTTAACGCTCTTTCTCCAGATTTCTGTACTTCCTGGGAGTGAGTCTTAATCTCTGAATTTAATTTCCTCTATGGATGTGGTTTCTCAAAGAATCCGACTCCCTCTCAGGACCACGCAGGGTCTGTGCTTACATGTGGAGCTGACTGCTGTGCACACTAGTCCTGCTAAAACACAGCCCCTGGGAGGGTATGTGTGTGTGGCGGGGGCAAGGCGGGGGGGGGGGGGCAAGAACTCACATTTGCACGTCTAGTGAGTTTCCTTCACACACCGCAGTTTGAGACCTATTGGATGCTGTCGTTCAGTGTATATTCAGTTTTCTTCCCGTTGCCTCACAAACGGGTATACGAGTCTTTCCAAGGAGAAACTGTCCCACGCAGCCCACATGCCAAAAACTCACCTTGCTTTCTCCCCATTAGATTACCTAAGGCACTGTGTTGGTAGGTAAGCATTTCTTGGGACTAAGGTGACACATGCCTAGGGCAATCCCAGTTATTAGGGCACTGTTTGCTCAGTAGAGGGAGGCATTAGGAAGGTCACTTTTCAAAATCCCTGCTTAGCCTACCTGAAGTTGCATATTTTTATCGAGGGAAACAAAATCAGTTACTGTAGTGCCTCGCCTCTGGCCAATTCAGAAGATCGGGGCAAAGTTTTATCCAAGTTCCCTAGAGTTCCTGACCCAAGATCCGATGTTCTACCCGCTGAGTCATTTTAGGGGCAACGCAGATTGCATACAAGGATCGTGTTTGGGATGAGAGCAGCCTGCTGCACAAGAGACATCCAATGACCATTCCGTGGCTTAAGGAAGATCCGAGCTTGGGTGGTGTCTGGTAGTGCCCATGGGCCAAGCCAGAGCACCAAACGCTTTTGAAAATAAAGTTTTCAAAATAAAGTTTTCATGGTGCATTCGAATAAAACTTTATTTTCAAAAGCGTGTGGTGCTCCGGCTTTGGCCCATGGGCTGCAGATCAGCCGACCGTTGGCTAAAACAACTATTTGTGCTTATGATTTTGTGGGAGGTTAAGTTGGTTATCCCGTTAGCAAACAGTTCAGCAGAGGCTGAGTCATCTGGAATGCCTCTCTCGAGTGCCTGGTGTTTGGAAGACTGGTTGGTCCGGGGGACTGGCCGGTATGGCTCATCTCCACCCCACGTGGTCTCCAGGGGACCAGCTCAAACTTCCTCCCGTGCCAGTCTCAGGGCAGCAAAGGCAGCCAGCCTCGTGTGCAAGTGCCTGTTAAACCTCTGCCTTTGTCATGTTGGCTGGTGTCCTGTTGGCCAAAGCAAGCCCCCTGGCCAAGCCCGAGTGAAGGGGGAGGACAGCAAGGCCCCGCTGCCGAGGTGTGTGCGTGGGGCCGGGAGGAGTGATTCTAGTCATCGTAAACTAGCCCCCACCACGTCTTTGAAGTAATAAAGGACATTCCAATTCCAATTCAACAGCTTCTTTTCTTCCTGCAAAGTCATGGACAAGCTGCCTAACAGTGACACGGTCCTTTACTGTGGCAGCAGCAGTGGCACGTGTGTATAGACCGCACGTCACTAGTAAAGTAGCATAAAGGATTCTATTCCCAGGGCAGAGACATGAAACCAGGATCTTAAGAATAAACAACCCGCGTTGAAGACGACTGAGAGGAGAGAGTTGTTCGCCAGACAACTGAGCCGAGGTATCTCTAGACTGTGCAGTCTTTCCCTGAATCCCCATTTCCTGCAGTGCCTACCCTTGAAGTTTCAGGGAATACAGACTCCAGCCATCTTGATAGACAGCGTGGCCTCTGGCAGCCAGTTTTCTGTCCAAGCTTTCCATGGGATGTGTCGCTAGTGTCCGTCCTTGCGTTGACTTATCCAGAAGTGTTGACGATCTGAAGCCCTGGATTTAACCTAATTTAAGGGGTGGTGGGTTAAGACCCCTTGAGCGTCTGTATATGAGTCACTGGAGGAAATGGGTTTTGTAAGCTAATCATGTAAAAGAAATTCACCAGATAAGTATTAGTAATCATTTATCTTCTTTACAAAAAAAAATGGTAACATGCAGGAGACACCATTTCATCTGTAATGCCAGTCACATTGTTTTGGCAAACCCTCCTCTCCTGGGAATGTTGATGGACTAGTTGAGATGCTTCCTAGCACATTAGGAAAGCAAACTGGTTCCATGTTCTGTGGAATAAACTGGATTAAACTCCTAGAGTGCAGCCATCATTGAGGATTACTGGGCGCTGGCTACAGGTGAAATCCATCATCCATTGAAAAGGTCTTCAGAATCCTACGAGGACCTGTCCCCTCTCTCTCTCTCTCTCTCTCTCTCTCTCTCTCTCTCTCTCTCTCTCTCTCTCCCAGATGAAAAAACAACAACTAAAGCTCAGAAAGGTTAGGGAGCTTGCCCAAGGTCTAGGGGTGGGCTGGTAAGCTGACTGACAAAGGGGAACTTAAACCCGAAGTTAGAGTGTTTACCAGTGTGTGTGTGTGTGTGTGTGTGTAAATAATCACAACTTGGCTGATGTCACACACCCAGTGTGATGTCAGGGAAGGGGGTGTTGGGAAGAGATGCACTTTATCAGCTACCGTGAGCCAGTGGGTGGTGTCTGAGGCTCACCACTGCCAAGATCACATACATAACAGGAAGTCAGAGAGCCAGGAGTTGAGCTTCCGACTCTCTACGCAGTCCATCTGCTAAGTTAATAATGCCTTTTGCCATCATAAACTAGTCACCTGACAGATCAGCATAATCACCATCAGTGATATCTTTAATCCCAGAAACCATAGATGCTTCTTTTTTTAAAATATATTTTTATTTATTTCCAAGAGGAAGGGAGAGGGAGCTAGAGATAGAAACATCAATGATGAGAGAGAATCATTGATGGGACGCCCCCCACTGGGAATCGAGCCCGCAACCCAGGCATATGGAACCCAGGACCCTTAGGTCCACAGGCTGATGCTCTATCCATTGAGCAAAACTGGTTAGGGCCATAGATGCTTCTTTATTTTGCTTTGAAAACTAATGCAAAAGATACTCTCTTGGAATTCTGCAACCACCTCCTGTTAGAGGCCAAGAACACCTTTATTCTTCCCTTTACTAGAGTCTTCCCTCTCCGTGTTTACCTGGATCTTCTGCAATTTTTTGCTCATGCCACTTCCTATCTGTATTCCATTGCCGCCTGTCACCTTCAATCTGTATAGTGGCCCCCAACACATTTATTGCTGTTGCCTATTGTTTGCTGCTTTTTTTCCCCTTTTCATCCAGTTTTTTTTCCTTACCTTATAGCATCCCTTTTCACACTTCTGCTCTTTAGTTCTTCCACACGCTGGCATTCCTTGTTTGAGCAAGTAGATAGATGGGTAGAAGTCTAATTACTAAAACAAGATGGGTGCACATTTTAAGAATTATATAACTACTCCGCACCAGGGGATTCTCATCTGCAAACGGGGATAATGATGGTACTTACCTTGTATTGTATGCGTGGCTGATCAATTACACAAGACAGAGGAATTATGGGAGAAATAAATACCGAGGGTCTGAGATGGGAGTAAGGGTGATGCCTGGAGAACACGTGAAATCCAACATTATTTTATGCTGATGAGACTATCACTTGATGTCTGATTGGGAAAATAGAACTTTTTGTAAGTGACAGCATTTTCCACAACATGAGAGAAAATTGTACTTGGGTACTTTCTGCACCTAACAGATTTCATACTAAGTATTTTCACCCTTTGCTAAAATAAATAAGACGCTTAAAATACCGTTACCATAGGTGGGAAGAATGACAAATGAGAAAAATCTGTTTTCCTAAAGAATCTTATGTCCTGAGCTTTAAAAAAATAAAGCCATTTTGCACATTGGTATGAATTTATTTCTGATCAGTAAGAGGTAAATTTTGGAAGCGTACCTGTGAGGAGGGCCCGGTGCATGTCAGTACAAGCCAGAGCAAAGGAGTTTTCAAACTCATTAGAATTCCCATAATTTTATTAAACGGCTGAATTGAAGGGAGTGGATGCCCAGCAACATTTTTCACGCATATGTACTTCTATAGAAAAGTAACAAAACAAAAACACTTTAAGTTAATTCTTCTCTTTTACAAAATGAGCCCCATTGTATATTTTCTTTCCGTATAAAGATAGACTGTAGACTGCAAAGGAGTTAACTTAAAATGACAGTTATCACCATTGATAAGTAAAACAAAAATCTTACCTCCTGTTTGATGGGTTATTCCTGTGGCTCCATGGCAACACTCGGCGCCGTCTTGATTTTTTGTTGAAATTATTATTTTTATTATGCAGCACATCCTAGAGTTTTGAAGAGTTGCACAGAATGGGAACTTGAGGGGGGGTGCTAATGCATTTTCAAGTGTATCAAAGCAAATGAAAACGAATAGATAGTAAACACAGCTGCTCTAGCCTGTTTGGCTCAGTGGCTAGGGCATCAGCCTGTAGACCCAAGGGACTGGGGTTTGATTCCGGTCAAGGGCACATACCTCGGTTGCAGGCTCCTCCCTGGCCTGGGCCCTGGTCGGGGCATGTGCAGGAGGCAACCAATCCATGTGTTTCTCTCACGAAACACATCGATGTTTCTCTCTCTCTTTCACGCTGTCTGAAAAGCAATGGAAAAATATCCTCTGGTGAGGATTAACAAAAAAAGAAAAAGAAAGCAGAGCTAATTGAGAAGACTGAGGTTCCAATGGAATACAGCCGCCAGTGAGAACAGCAACGAACTCTGAGTCAGGAATAGAGCCATGAGTGAATGCGATTTTACATGGTTAATTATAAGTAACCGCAAACATAATTTGTAAATCGAGTACCAGACAGGGAGATGGAACGCTGCTGTCACGTATAGAAAGCCATGTTTCTAGTGACCAAGAGGAGATGCTCTGGGGCTGTAATAACGTCAGCGACTAGAAGGAAATTCTGGGGAGAAAAATCATTGATTTTCACCCATAGTCTCCTAACAACTGGAACGTACTGACGATGGCATGAATACAGCTTCTGTGTAAAGAAAATAAATCTATGCAACATAGTACCTTGCTCTTTCCGAGGTCAAAGGGTTCCCTTCGCTCTTCCAATGGCGGTCCTTGTGCAGTTTCACCCGGAGCCGACAGAGGGAGCAGCCAGGCCATGACACTCAGACCCGAGTTCCTGGGCAGGGAAAGAACTCGCCTTCTTCCTCTCCAGGGACTTGCATGTCCTTTCTCTTCAGACGCTGGTGCTACCATAAGGTGTGAGCTTCACGTATGCAACACGGTCACTGAGAGCATTCACTTTATTGAGAGCAAATATGGGCGAGGGGTTCGTCCTTTCGCATAAAACTTCGGACGGTCCTAAATCTCATACCGTTCATCATTCTGGGCTAGATTATAGTCGACCAGTAAAACGACTTTTAAACGTTTACGATCATTTACTTGCTCTGTGAAAACAAGGATCATGGATGAAGCGTAAACCCAAACATACCCTGGTTTCAACAGATTGTAGAGCAGAAGTGGTGAGAAGGCGAAGTACGTACGTAATAAAGAAATGTACAGAGGAGTGGGGATTCGTCACCGAGTGCGAACTAAAGCTCTAATAACGACGGGGCTGCGAACACAACATCCAGGGAAAAGGCAAGGCACGCGCTCTGGCATTTCTTCCTCCGCGTTCTCATCATCTTTCTGGGCCTCATTTTATGTTTAGGTTATGAAATCCATCCTAATGAATAAACACACGGAGTGCTCCCCACGTGAACTAGCAACGTAAACATCGATTTTACAGGCCCTTCCTATCATCACTCTTTTGTCAAGATGTTGTATTTAATAGTTTTGGCTTTTTCAAAAAATAGTAGACTACTATCACTCCTCAAAGCCTTATGTATGTAAGCAGCCGTTTCATTATTGAACCTTGCTTTATATTTTTATAGGAACTCTCATTTCTAGAGAACCATGGAGAAGGTTTACATTGACCGTTTTGGGGGAATATGTGGTTTGTCACAAGCAATGTAAATAAGTACATTAATTGCCTTATTATACTTGTGTCAGACAGATGGGTCCCCAGGCACAGAGCCTAACCCCCACATTTTGCCAGGCCTGACCTGTCGTCTCTGTCGGAGCATCGCTGTGCTGGTCACCGTGGTTGCCCTAATCTCCAGCTTTAGAAAGCAGGCTATTGGGACCCTCCTGAGAACTGGGGCTACCCGTCACCCAATACAACAACAGAAACCACTGCACAGATCCATCCAACAGCCCTTCCCTCCTGTGACTCAAAGGCACATCTCTTAGTTCTGTGTCCTCTGGGCTCAGTAAGAGTCCCTGGGGCTCACTGTGATCTAAGCCCCCGTGTCGTCAGCCTCTGACATGGCCACGGAATGCAGCTCCCAATGTAAGCGCGCACAGAACCTTGGGCGATGGTAGAAAACCCTTTCTTCACTGAGGAGACCTAATTCCAGAGACTGTTATCTTAACATTTAGAATGTACTGGGGAATCATCACGGAATGTTTACACTGAAAGATACATCTTTCCTGCAAAGCAAGGCTGCTGTTTTAGTCTAGCTGACGGTTAAACAGTCTTGAACACTTGATTTATAAAACAGCCCACAAGCGCCAGGGCAATAAACGTGTTTTGAGGATCACTGTGCCGTTCATCTCACACCGCCACCTTGGATTTCTGGCTGGTTCCGGAAGCCACTCGCACATGCTGCGGGTCTGCTTTAGTACAAACAGCAAGCACAGGTGTGGTCCATCAGACCGTGGAGCTCTGAAACGGGTAGTCAGACTGAGGGCAGGGGAGGTATGCAGGCTTTGCTAGGTGAGGCAATTTGGTATCACTTCAAGGGATTCCCTCCTTAAGCAGAATCAGACTAGACTTAACTGGAAAATGTAATCAACCATTTTCAAAGAAGTAGAAGAGTAGATAGTAGGTCGTAGGAGAGAGGTGTTTGGTAGCAAGCAGTCCCACCAGACCCACCTAATTCGACTTCCCATCTCATCACAGACCGAGAGCCCAACTGGCATTGAGGGTGCTAATGTCTTTCAACTATGGCATCAATTGTTTCTGACACAAGCTTATTTGGTATAATGGGGAAAGCCTTCAGCTCTATCTCAGATAAGCTAAGTTTCTTGAATAATTCAGAGACCCATTTATGCCAGCTAGAGTATATTTACACACTGCAAGAAATAATGGGATCTATATCTTAGGACATTCAAAGAGAAGGCAGTTTCAAGCCTGGGGCTAAGGGATATGGGACTCGGAAGGTAATTCTAGAGTTATGCAGTTTTTTATGTCGCAGCCCAAGCAGCGGTTGGACCTTTAATGATCCATCTTCCACTTTTGTCCCTGCCCAGCCAACGTTTACAGCTCACCCAGAGTTGCAGCTCGCTCAGAATGGAAGCATGAACAGAACCTCGGGAGGTCTTTGAAAACCCTTTCTTCACTTTGTAGATCTAATTCCAGGGACCAAAACCAAACACACACACACACAAAGACCCTGATGGGCCCAGCTCATCACTTCAAGTCTGGCCATAGATGGGCCAGCCTACCCTTAGGTTTCAGCGCCATCAGGTGTAAATGGTGGCAGGAGAACACCTGAGGGTAGACACGGCCACTTAGGCGGCAGATGTCTGCATGAGCAGGAGGATCTCAGAAGGGATACGTCATGCTTGACGCAGCCCATCCTCAGCGTGGGGTCCAGGGACTGGAGCTGGTCCTTTTGATGCTTGTTACCCTTCAAACCGGCAAGCCCATGGAGGAGAACCATTTCAGAAACTCTTGAGCCGTTTGTGCAAGTCCTTCCATGGCGGCCCCATCTAATAATTAACATTTGGATTTGTTTCTTGCATATATTTTTGTTCATTTTTCTGGCAGTTCATTTATCTTATATTATTTAAAGATAATGGCTGGTGACAGATGGGGAGTGGGCAGGAAACTGGTCTTTCGCTACAGATATTTTGAGAGGTCCTGGTTTGGAAGACTCCAAGATTCTAATTGTGGGATTCCCCCCCTCCCCCCACCTCAGCTAATGAAGGAATAATTACTAAGTCTTCAAGTCAAATTATAATCCTCTGAATACCAGTTTCCTCCTAAACAAATGGACTATAATGCTGTCACTCACCTTCCCAAGCTATAGTCAGGCAGGAGATAATATGGGAGAATGAAGTTTAAAAAGATGTAACAAGCTCATCAGAATTGTTATTATATTTTCCTGTTAAAGTACATATAGATATATAGATAGATATAGATACACACAATAACACATACATGTCATGTGGGAGAATAAGGAGTTTACACTCAGCATTTCCCTCGTAAGCATGTCGTGGCTCTCCGGTGTAACATGTACGGTATGGCAGTGGAGATTTGTGCAGTTTTTTTGCTCAATTATGTTTTATTTGCTAGCTTTTGCAAAAGACAAGTAGATGGCGACTGACAAAGATTTACTCAGGATGCACTGTGTTCTCAGTAATTCATGGGCAGTAACCACGAGGAAAATCAGAAGTATTTATGCAGCGTGACGTTCTGAGAACGGCGAGGAAGACGTACATACATGGGGAGCTGATGAAGCAGTATGGAAGACTGCAGGTGTTGGAGGGAAGGAGAGGATTTCATGCTGGTGAGCGGAGAGATGCAGAGAACGGGTTGGATTGTACAGCATCTTGAACAGATGAGAGATGGAAAGGTGGGAAGGGAAAACGAGGTTACCGAGGTAGGGCAAACTCAGGCGGCCGTGGGGAGCCAGACGTGTATATATGTTAGATGAGCGTGTGGGTGTCCCAGTAGATAGACAAATAGATAGATGTCAGAAAATCAATGAAATTAGGAAATAATAAACTAAATTTAAAACCCTGAATATGAAGTTACAGTAGGCAGTCTTAACTTTTTGGTAGTTTTCCCCACCTAAAGCATGATATGTAATTATTAAAACTGGGACTCCTGAAATAGAATTGCTTCTACATATATATCGTTTACTGTCACATATCTTAAAATGCAAATGTTAACAAATGCAAAATGATTTAACAAATAATTCTGTCCAAGTAAAACGTCCTATTTTATATTAAATGATAATTTTTTAAAAGTCTCCTAAACAATTCAAAGGATAAACACGCAATTATGAAAATATTGGCATGCTTTCCTGTGGCCATCTGGTACCTCAGTCTCATGTAAAGAATAAGAAACTCAGGCAAAAGAATTGCTCCCTCTAAGCGGCACCTTGAGCACCTAAGCAACTTTATTTCTTATAATAAGGTCATCATAATCGAATCACCAACCACTGCAGAGCCTTCTGTAAACATGCACTTCTGTACGTGCCTCACTTAGACAAGCCCACCTGATGGGAATGCCGTTATTTTAAGACATAAGCACAGCGATATTCTTAGTCGTGCAATTTAGTCATTTCCTTGCAGGTTTTTGGTATTTCAGCATTCAACTATGACAGCAATTTGAAGTCTCAAGGTACTAGTAACTTTGTATAGTATTGTCTTATTTTTTTATTCTGACATTCTTTACATCATACAATTTAAATTAATGATTTCATTGTTCACTTTACACCAAAAAAAAAAAAAGAAAGAGAGAGAGAGATAGAGAGAGAGAAAGGCAAACCGAAAAATGGTCTATAGCTCTAAAGAGGTCCCTGCCTTGCCCAGGTGAGCAGTGCTGTGAGTGTGGATTGCCGGAACCCCCTGGCTCGGGCATCGTGTACATAGACCGCGTGGGAAGCGAGGGCAGCCATCCGGGAGGCATCTCCAAGCGCGCAGCTTAGACTTAAAGGTGGCAAAGACACCCTGGAAATGTTTAAACCGAGGAGAGAGAGAAACGACAGCTCTCATCCAATTTTAAAACTGCAGTCCTTGAAAAAAACTAATTAAAAAGATCTTAAAATTATCATACAAGAAGTAAAATTATTTAAAAATGAAGAAACTGGAGGAAAATGTGTAGAATTCGTTTTCATCTCCTCGGCAGTGTTTCCCCACCGTGCAGACGTGGAAAAAGCCTATTGAGCAGTTAGAAAAATCCCTATTGGGTCAAATATGTTTGTCTAGCCTTTTTAAAATTTTATCTTATTGATTGGAGTAACATTGGTTAATAACATTATATAAGTTATGAGTGTCCAATTATATTTTTTTATTCTGTATCTTTGAAGATACATTCCCCATCTTTTCTTCCCTCCTGTCTCTAAGTTCCTTGAGAAATAGGGCTTTGTGTTAATTATCTTTGTGTCCCCCTAGACTAAGGGTGAGGGATGTCCGGCCTGCGGGCCCTGTGAGGCCTGGGAAATCATTTGGTCTGGCCCTGCTAAGGTGTTACGGTGAGGTAATGAAATATTTGGCCAAATAGAGCAGGCTAATTTTTAAGCTGACCATTTTGTATGGCCCCACAAATGATGTTAGAAATATCCTAATGGCCATTGGCAAGAACCCCCCCCCGCCCTAGACCAGTGGTCAGCAAACTGCGGCACCTTGGTGTGGCTCTTCCACAAAATACCACGTGCGGGTGCACACCTACAGTGCGATTGAAACTTTGTGGCCACACTCAAGGGGCCAAAGAGCCGCATGTGGCTCGCGATCCGTAGTTGCCGACCACTGCCCTATCAGCACTTGTTTCTAGGATCTCAATGTACATGTTCTCATTGTGAATCACAAATGAACAGCGTAGCTTCCTCCCTCCCCCTGTCCCATCTCTTCCTCCTGAAATTCTGACACCCCAGGTTCGCGATGGAATCCTCTTCAGATCCAAGCTGATAAGCAGACCAGAGTGTCCTTCTGCCCGGATGCACACTAGAATCTCCGAGAAGATTGTGAGGAACACGAATGTTCCAGCTCCGGGGATTCTGAGTTAATTGCCCCGGGTGGGATTCAGTACGCGGTATTTTTAAACGTTTCCCAGGCAATTTGAAGTATGACCAATGTTAAAAAAAACTTTTGAGCGACAGAGTGTGGGCTGGGGAAATCTGAATTTTGAATTTAGTTTAAGATTCATTTTCATGTAGTATATTTACCCCAACAATCAAATTTACCCAAAATGCATCCTCTCACTGTCTCTAGCATCAGACGTCGATCGTTCATAGACCTCCAGCTAATAGAAAATATACATAGAGAAAAGAACTCTTTGTAACAGAAAATTAGACTTACATCTACATGACATTATCTGAGATTAGCCTCCTCAAAAAGAATATGTTGCAAGACCGGAAAGAAAGCATCATAATTTATGCCCCAGCCTTTTATTCTCTTGACACAGTTGTCTGTTCATTTGACAAGCATTCATATTCGATTATGTGTTGGTAGTTTATAATAGCAATTTTAATTCACACAGAAGGGATTCCATATCAGGCTAAGTAAAATTCTAGAGTTTATAGACCTTATGTGATCACTAACAGTATTGATTATCCTTGGAGTTGCTGGGACCTGGGGAAGACCTTCAAGCTCATTACAGGTTTGATATGTATATTTAATATATATTTTTTGTTGATGTTTCCCATTTCCCGCCCTGTACTCTCTCCCTCCCATCCCCTACCTGCCCCTCCCCCCAGGTCTTCACCACCCTATTGCCCGTGCCCATGGGCTCTGCTTATAAGTATATAAGTTCTTTGGCTTATCTTTTCTCATCCCTCCAACCCCACATCGACGTATGTCAATCTCCCAGCCTCCCTGCTTCGGGTCTTACTTTGTTGGTCAATTCATTTTGTTCATTAGATCCCACAGATAAGGGAAATCATGTTTTGAATCCTTTGCTGAGCTTTAAAGAGAAAAGGGGGATAAATGACATAATCACTTCTGAGTCTGTAATAGTCCCATTATTCTTGTTCTCTTTTTAAATGCAGATCTGACATGTATTTGGGAATACTTCTTAGCAGGGACTCTAGTCACGAACTCATGGCATCGCCGTGTGATTTGGGAAAGGCGCCATTTTTCAAGACACGTTGTGTCCATCTGTAGGCAATTTGTCACAATAAACTAATTTTATTGGAATGGGGCCCTATACTGCCATCCGCCAAAAAATATTATAACAAACACTAGGTGTGTAGAGTCTGCAACGCGAATGGCTCCCTAGGTTCTGCAGGGAGCAACCTGCGGGTCGGGGTACAGCTCAGTTCTTCCTTGTTGCCCTCGACAGAGGATGTTACATGTGACAAGAAAAACACGTGCTTCGGAAGCACCAAATCAGAAGCAGAAAGTTGTAGAGGTGAGCAGTACACCACACAGTTAGTACAGTGCATTTCAGGTGGACAAAAGGCTCTGAGATGAAAACATTGGGCTGTAAACGTGACCTTCTGGTCTGGATTCCCCAAATTCTTTAACGGTTTAAATAAAATTTATTGTTTGCTTAATCCAAAATCTCAATTCATTCTCTCAATATGATTACAAACCAACAATAAATGGTCAGTGTCCATGGGACAAAGTAGCTATAGAAGAACATCTCTGACGAAATTTTTTCCATCTCAGTTTATAATCTCAGATACATTCCCAGATAAAATCTAACCTGTTATTTAACAAAACCAGCTGCGAGCCTGTCAGATATAGAATTAATGGGTTGACATTGACCTAAATAAGTCCCACATTTTCAAATCGCTCTTTCCAGAAGGGACCACATCCTTAAGCCACCTACAATACACAGATATCTGTCTTTTTAGTAAAGATTAAGGGTGCACGTTATAATAAAAGCTGCGTCATTTAAATCCCTGGTGTTTATAACTTAGCTTCTTGTCTTTTGTTCTCCTGAGGTGAGAATGAATAGAACAAATATCAAGGACGTAGACTGTGCAAGCACTATGTAGGAGGTACAGTTTTTAAATACGTGCAGAGTCCTTTTTTATTTTTTAATAGATTTTTATTAAAATATATTTCAGAGAGGAAGGGAGAGGGAGAGAGAGATAGAAACATCAGTGATGAGAGAGAATCATTGATCGGCTGCCTCCTGCACCCCAACTGGGGATTGAGCCTGCAACCCGGCATGTGCCCTTGACCGGAATCGAACCCGGGACCCTTCAGTCCGCAGGCCGATGCTCTATCCACTGAGCCAAACCAGCCAGGGCAGAGTCCTTTTTATTAATGCGTTTAAACTATTTTGAGCCAAGTTACACTGTTAACTTCCTGTTGAACAGGTGGATGAAGCATCAAGTAGTTAATGACAGTATCTTTCACAATGTGGATATGGCGGAGGATGAGCTCAGGTTCCCATTAGAAGGCAGGCTGCCGAAGCAAAGATTTGACAAGTTGTTAGTAACATGTAACCAACACTATTTCAAATGTGAAGACAAGGGCTTTTAAAGATCTAGACCAATCATTAGTTGTTAAATGCCTGGAATGCCCAGGTTTCATGAATCGAGACAACCAGTCAATCAGTAAAACTGAGCCCTGCCTTTTATCACCACGGGGTTTACCTGTTTCGTTTTCTTAACTATTTCTTCATGTCCTCTTCCTCCTAACATCTCTCAATAATTCTTTTTCCACTCAGCTTCTTACTTTCACCCCAAACTATATTAACACATTAAAATTTCCCACAATTCTTTTTCTTTCTGTCCTTATATTCTTTCCTTCTTTATATTTTTTCCTTTATCATGGATTACCTTAGATCTATTAGAACACTTAACGTGTTCAATTTACTAAGAAGGATTCCTTGTGGTGCCAATATCTATATTGACCTGTTTTCTCCTGTTTTAAGTGGCCCTATTAAGAGGAGATATATTTTTGTTTGTTTCCGTTTTTGAACATTTTAGGTGTCGAATGTTTGTACTTATTCTTAGTAGTTTCTCTTTTAGTGTATTTCTAGCCCTGTAATTTGTACAGTAAAAAATAACCCTCAAATGCTGAGACGCGGGAGGTAAAAGAGACACCTCTGTCTTCCTGTTTCGAAGTCATGGGGCACATCCGGCGTTGCTTATTGGGCACAAAAGTTCGGGGAGTCTGAGAGAAGAATGCACCCATTAACTGTGGGGTAAGGGCATTATTTCCCTAATTGCATAGAAAAGGAGGGAGGGGAAAAATGTAGAAAATAAGACTAAAAGTTGTGTTTCTGTAACAATTAGCAGAAAAGAGAAAACTTCCATTAGCCAGCAATTTATTTTCACACAAAATTATGCACAGAGCATTATTCACACCAAAATGACTCAATTGTTTTTTCAGTAAATTGAGTAACTGTTTTTTTCCCAGTTGAGTGAACAGACCAAATGTTTGATAACTTCAAGGGGACGTTGACAATATATTGACTTCAGTAAAGCCAAGAATTTTTTGATTAAATACTAAACTGGAATCATACTTTGAATTTCTCATTAAATGTGACAGTTCATATTTATTTCCTTGGAAATCCTCTTACAAACAGGGCCAAATATCTCTTAGAAAAACTAATTATCTCTTTGACTTCAACAAGAACTTTTACTCAAAATTTGTTGTTGTTTTAACTCGGGGGAAATTCTGCACTACCAAGCACTGAAAATGTTGAAATAATGTATGATTTTTTAGAAGTATAGCTGCAATATAAACGAGAGTTGTTGATCTACAGCATACCAATCCAGCTCCATAAGAAATCTCCTAAATTATGTAATACACAAGGCACTGTTTCTGTCAGATGGCCACACTTCTCCCAGTCAGTACCTCCATGAGAGGAGCTAATGTCTATTACTTGGAAACCCAGATGCCCTCTGGTGAGTGAACTCGCTTGGAAGACAAGGGCCTTCATTCTTTGTGAGGAGCTAATCACTCAGCAGTGACGTGTTTGACATGTTTACATCTTCAAACCGTCTAACAAAACTGTTGCATAAAACAAAACAATCGTTTGGGGAAACTAGTAAACATAAAATCTGTTTTCAGATCAATAGAGTTTAAAGTGCTATCAACTTGATGCCGTGAAGGTAAACACACACATTTCGAGGACACGTTTAATGTTCATTCAAGTGCCTCTTGCTACCTCCTCAATGTAATTTAAGCTATAAAATTGCCTGTTGACAATCTGCTTTTATAAACCTCTTGTCAAGAAAGATGTGCGTTACTCATAACTTGGTTCTAGTTTTTATTTAAACGGTAAAAAAAAAATAGCGTTGGGATACTATTACCATTTCTACCCAAAACTGAGTTCGATTTAACAACACACTTTACTGACTTGGTAACACACTGTTTCTTCCTGAAGGAAATAAAAAGCTTATGACTAAGGTATGTCCTTCAGTGTTTCTATCAGGTGAAAGTAGGAAATGCTGGGCCCCTGTATGTCTTTGAGCTTTTTCATGACACCCTGTCTCTTAAATGCTGCTTTCTTAGCGGTGTGAAGTGATAGCTCCTCTCACTGTGCCTCTTCCAAGGCTGCGAGGGTCGGTGTGGTCTCACCGTCCCTTTGTAAATAAGCTGCTCATTTCTCCTTCATCGGGACTTGACTCACAGATTTTCTCTTCACCCCTGATGCTCTGCAATGCAGTCCCACTGCAAACTCCACAGGTCAAGACATTTTTACAGCTATTGTTCCAGATCTTTTGTCTTCCCGTCGAACACTAGGATTTCTCACTGGGATTCTTTTTTTTTTTTTAAATATATTTTATTGATTTTTTACAGAGAGGAAGGGAGAGAGATAGAGAGTTAGAAACATCGATGAGAGAGAAACATCGATCAGCTGCCTCCTGCACATCTCCTACTGGGGATATGCCCGCAACCCAGGTACATGCCCTTGACCGGAATCGAACCTGGGACCTTTCAGTCCGCAGGCCGACGCTCTATCCACTGAGCCAAACTGGTTTCGGCATGGGATTCTTATTAGACAGACATTGGAGCGGCTTGGCTCTTCTCCCTGCCTCTTAAATGCTCTTAACTGTTTTCCTCTCTCTCTCTCCTTCTGTGCTGCATTTTGCATGCTTCCGTCTTCCTACTCACCTATTTTCTCTTCTCCTATGTCTAGTCTCTTTATAGACTTTCTAGCATTGTTTTATTTCAATGACCACATTATTTTATTTTATTGAAACCCCATTTTTGGTTTGTACTCATGGGAGCAGGGAACTCAGGATTCTATGTGAAATCTTGACAAAATAATGCCATCATATCAAAATAGTAATTCCAGAGAGGAGAATCCTAGGGTTAGTCTATGAGATGCAAGAGAGGGGAAGCCTCATTATCTTGGTAAGCCTACTATCTAGTAAACAGCCTGGCCAATTGTATATTCTCAATACAGTTTTCAATAATGAGTTAACTAGAAATAACTCAGTGTTAAAGGCAGCCATAGTAGACCTGAGCATTAGCAGGCTGTCTTTACCGATTGTCAGTAGTTCAAGCCAGAGGTGTTCGGGAACCTCTGCAGAACACGAACATGCAGACCCACCGGACTTACCACGGAGCTGATGGCTCGGTAGGTCTGGGAGGGGGCCTGGGGATCGGCATGCTCAGCATGTGTGAAACACTCCTTGAGTGCAGTCCGGTTTAGAAATGGAGCGACAGGTAGGTAAACCAGATTCGGCTCCGTGAGTTAGTCGGCAAAGGGGGCCGTGGAGATGGTGGGAAAGACAAGTTTGGGCAGGAATGAGCAAAAGCTGAATAACAGGAGAAACATTCCAGAAAATCTGATTCTGGCCTCATGAAGTATCATATCAAAGCTAGATCATTAAAAAAACATGTAGACAATACATGTTGGTCACTGGCTCTAGTGAAAAGCAGCGTTTACAGGACACCATTTTTTTTTTCTTCCCACAGGTTTATTATTTGAAATGGGTAGAAAAAGTTAATATTGGGCCTGTTTTCTTGTGGGTTTATTTTAAAACACACACACACACACACACACACACACACACACACACACACAAAAACCCTTTGCATTGAATTTTATAGCATGATTGAATGATAATGTAATATAATTTACTTAATATCTATTTCGTGTTAGATGACAGTTTTATTAAGCAGAACCAATAATCATCGTTACTTAGAGTCATAACGACCCATTATAAATGGTCTCATTTCCCCTAATTTTAATTTTACCTCTTAGAGTGTGCCTGCCTAGAATGGCTGAAGTGGTTACACTTGGTTTCTTTTATAAATATAATTTTTACAGTCACTCTGGCAACATAAATCATCTGGTGGTTAGTATTGCTATTCTATATATTTGATAGAAAACGATTTCAGTGTCTTGGTTTCCTCTTAATTAAACTTTCAGATTAGCAAATCTCAGGAAATTAAATTGCCATCCTTCATGGGTTGGCGGCTTATGACAGAGATGAATCACCTCTGCTCTCAGGGTGGCCACCTCGCTGGCCCGTGTGTCTCCGGGTCGGGGTGAGGGGTCAGACGAGACCCAAAGAGGATGTGTCCCCAGCAGCCTTCTGTGTAACTGGATTCCCAACCCCCGTTTTAAAAACACCAGCCAACTAAGGTGGCGGTATGTTTATCAGGCATTTTAGCTTAAAGTCGATAGACTTGGGCAACCGTTGTGTCTGGGTGGGTCCCAACAGTGGTGACCAGAGGCGGGAGTTCAGATGAGGGAGAGAGGTTCTTTATTTAGGTCACGGGGACTTCCGGGCATGGAGGACGTTAGCAGTCCCCAGTTTTAAGGCTCTTTTTTACTTTTTTGAGGTTATTTATTTACTTATTTATTGTTTACAGTAGGATACATTTTATTTTTTTAAATCTGTGAACTAGTTAGTGGACAGTATTTTAATCTGGGATATTAAATTTTGAAGTTTCACATTGAGCACAAATTTTTAAAAATTTCTCTTCATTGTTGAAAATATTACAGAGGTCTTCTTTTTATCTCCCACTGACCTCCTCCCCACTCGGATCCCCGCCCCAGGCCTTCACCCCACTATTGTCTGTGTCCAGGAGTTATGCAGATAAGTTCTTTGGTTGATCTCTCCCAGCCCCCACCTCCTTCCCTCCGAGAATCCTCAGTCTGTTGCATGCTTCCATGTCTCTGGATCTGTTTTGTGTGTCAGATTATTTTGTTCATTAGATTCCATATATAAGTGAGGTCCTGTGATACTTGTCTTTCTCTGACGAGCTTATTCGCTCTGCATGATACTCTCCAGGTCCCTCCATGCTCCTTTAAGTAACATCAATACCTGTTTAACGATTCCTAGTTTAGAGAGCATTCTCATGAGTGTCCTTTCCGATAGGCCCCAGCATTTCTCTCAGAGAAACATCTGTTTTTCTGAATGTATAGGGAGGGGACTAAGGGTTATAGAAATGAACTCACACCCGCCTCAGACAAGTGGAGGCAAAGCGCACGCTCTTCCCACATCCGTCCTCTCAGTCGGAGCCCATCCCAAAGGCTCTGGGTGCCTGAGAACAGAGGCAAAAGGTCCAGGAAGTTCAAACACCAGAGGGCGAAGGTCATCTCAGATACAAACTCCACCGGCTTTATCGCATTGTCCCGGGACCAGCATGCTACAATCGCTTAGAATTCAAGGACAGGCAACTCCTTTCAGCTTCCGCCCTGGGCTCTGTGGGTGGCTCCTGGCGCTTTGAGTCATCCCAGTTCATCTACACACGATTAAATGTAACTTTCTTCTGTGACATGTGCGCCTGGATGAACTAGAGATGTATTTCCAAGCTTTCAAGGGTACGTGGGAAGAAGTCAGATCCATTCCCGAGTGCAAACATGGATTGTAACCTGTGGTGCCATTATGCACGTTGGCATTTCATTTTCTGTTAATTATTTATCTGTTCAATAAGGAATCGGCAAATGTCAGACGAGGTTAGGCACTGAGGCCGCAAAGGAAAGGATACAGTCTCTGACCTTAGGAAGCTCATGCTCTGGTGGGGAAGAAAAGCGTTGACAATACAACAGGGAAGTTAATACAATAGAATTCATAGGAGATCACAGGCATGCAGAGAGAGAACCTTCCTTGTATATATATTTTTTATTGATTTCAGAGAGGAAGGGAGAGGGTGAGAGAGAAATAGGAACATCATTGATGAGAGAGAATCATTGATTGGCTGCCTCCTGCATGCCCCCTACTGAGGATTGAGCCTACAACCCGGGCATGTGCCCTTTACCAGAATCAAGCCATGACCTCCTGGTTCATAGGTCGACATTCAACTACTGAGCCATGCTGGCTGAGTGAGAGAGAGCCTTTCAATCAAACGTCAGGTCCTTTTCTGAAATTATTATTTCATTGTGATCCATTTACATACATGCATATCAATGATCACCAGTTTGTTTGTATGTCTATATGTGTGTAGTATGTAGCTTGATTCTGAGTTGCCACCTAATTTGTAAACAGAGTAATGACCTCAAGTGTGTCCCATAGGAAGCCCTCCTAGAGAATGGTCAGTTAGGACTGCTGCGCTGGGCTTGGCGCAAGTAGCTTAGTTCACTGGTGTTGGGATGTCTCTATTTATAGGTTCTTGATAAGCCCTGCTGAGAGTGGCATTTCTTAAAGCCTTGGACAAATTTATGAAAGAAATGCTTTTATTTTTAGCCAAACAGATGTGTTTATAACCATCTCTTAAAACATTGCAGTCACTAGGATGCTGTCACTACCCAGGGATTCTGCTAGTCTAGCAAAGTCTTTAAGATAAGGCTGAAATGACTGAAAAAAATAGGGTATAAAACTCTTGGTCACAAATTATATTCATCTGAAAATTCATGTTGTTCCACTTGAGATTTTAGGCCAAGTAGTTCCATCCATTTGGATAGTATATAAATAATACAAATTATAGGAATTCTATCAAGTTCTTGGGTAATATTTATATCATCTTTATTTTAAACTAGTGGCCAAATGCATGGATTCGTGCACATTGAAAGGAAATTAATTAGAAGGTGGCCAGTGGGGCGGGACTGGGTAAGATGGGCCAGACACACCCTGGAGCCAACCTCCCACAGTCCCTCCCCGGCTGGCCGCAACTGGGGTAGAGCTGAAGCTCAAAGGGTGTCTGCAGTCACCACAGCTTGGCAGTAAACCAGATTCAGGGCCGACAGTGCCCCAGCAACAACATAACCCACAGCCGAATCGCACGCCCTACACCCCCCCCCCCCCCCCCCCCCCCGCCAAGGAATTGGGCTCCCTCCTCTCTGGTTCCAGGGTGCGTCACCCGAGAACCGCTGCTGCCAAGTCACTGCAGCTCAGCAGCTCCTGCATTGAGCGTCTGCCCCCTGGTGGTCAGTGCACATCATACCTACCAGCCGGTCAGATGGTCGCTTAGCCTTTTTTTTTTTTCTTTTTAAAATATATTTTATTGATTTTTTACAGAGAGGAAGGGAGAGGGATAGAGAGTTAGAAACATTAATCAGCTGCCTCCTGCACACCCCCTACTGGGGATGTGCCCGCAACCGAGGTACGTGCCCTTGACCGGAATCGAACCCGGGACCTTTCAGTCCGAAGGCCGACGCTCTATCCACTGAGCCAAACCGGTGTGGCAAGAGAATGCTAAGTATTTACCTAGTTAACCTTTAGAGAACAGTGTAAGACAATGCGGCTGAACAAATGGATGATCCTGGACAGGGGTTACTGAATAAGCATATTATTTCTGGACGTCTTAGTGACTGTTTTCTTCTTACCCTCTCAGATTTTTACTCTAGGGTACTTCTTTCCCCCGTGGCATTTTTTTCAAGCTTATAGCTGGTTAATTTCCTTTCTTCCCATTTGAAAAAATATTCTAGGAGGGTGCCAGTGCTCAGATAAATATCTATTGAAAAACTCATGAATTTAAGGACCTGTGAATATATGTATATATTTATTTTGTTAGAATGAAGAAATATCTAGTACAGTATTTATTTTTATATCATGGCTTTCAGTTCATATATAAGTATAAGAATTTCAAGTCAAATCTTACACTAATTCAAAAACTGAATAACTGTCTGGCCTGCATGGCTCAGTGGTTTAGCATTGACCTGTGAACTAGGAGGTCACCGTTCGATTCCAGGTCAGGGCATATGTCTGGGTTATGGGCTCAATTCCCAGTAGGGGGTATGCAGGAGGAAGCCGATCGATGATTCTCTCTCATCATTGTTGTCTCTATCTCTCTCTCCTTCTCCTTCTCTGCAATCAATAAATATATATATTTTTTAAAAAAACTAAAAACAAACAAAACCTGAATAACTGATGTAAAAAAAAAAAGCATAGCGCCAACACAAACAGTAAGACAGAGAAGAATCTCATGCATTCTTTCAGGCATCCATCAGTCAGCCATCCTGCAGTTATTGAACTTTGCAATAGGGGTTTCCGTAGATACAAAGGTGAAGAAGACAGTATGTCATCTTCAAAACACACCCTCTAGCAATGAAGGAAGATGATGAGGATGTGGAAACCAATGAACACAATCTACTCGGATCCATCATAGTTATATGCAGAGCTATTGAGAGACCAGTTAGCCCAAAGGGTCATCCAATCAGGTAGGCCATGTACGCTATTTCCATTTCAGTTTGGAACGCATTCTGATTGTTGCCATGCAAATTTATTTTACTAACTTTTGTGTTGGATGGGCTCATCTGTGAATTGGTTTAATTCCTTCTATACAGCTTTTTTAAAATATATTTTTATGGATTTTAGAGAGGAAGGCAGAAGAAGAGAGGGAGAGAGAAACATTAATGATGAGAGAATCATAGATCGGCGGCCTCCTGCACGCCCCCTACTGGGGATCCATCCCCCAACCCGGGCCTGTGCCCTGACTGGGAATCGAACCAGGACACTTGACCACTGAGCCATGCTGGCCAGGAGCTATACATCTTGTCTAGAAGTAGGATGCATGATCAAAGTATGATGAATGATAGACTAAGTAGAATTAAATGATTGTAAAAAAAGAAAAGATGATTTGAAAAGTGGGATTCCACCCTAAAATGGAGCAGCGCCTGCAAAATCAGGACCACGCTCCTGGAGACTCAGTAGCGTCGGCCCGGTGTTGACAGCCTGCTTCACGGCTGCTACTCTGCGCGCACGTTCCTTCAGGGGAAATTTGACGATGTTGTTCACAAATGTGTTGCCACTTTCAAAGCTTCTTGCGAGCATTTCCGTCAAGTGGAGAGGCCGCGCTGGCATTCTGGGTAAATGCTCACCACATCTTCCCGGCCAGACATCTCATTAAGTAGAAAGCCTCGATGGAGTCGTATGGCAAAGCCATTTTCAATAGGAGTTTGATTCACAACCCGGTGATTTTTGTAAATAATATTCTAGAAAGTCATCTGTGTTTTTTATGGATTTAATTTTAAGGCTGGAGTTGCGTGCCTCTCCCTGTCGTTGGTGCCTGGGAATGTCCCCCTGACACCGCCCGTCTCTCCTTTTTTCAAAGAGAATGGACTGTCCTAGTAAATCCATGCATGAAGCCATTCCACAGCTCACAGAAGACTGTGCAAGAAACAGCTACTTCTGAAAGGACTAGGTGCTCATTATGTCCCCCATACATATTCTGATCCAGTAAATGCCCCTTCTTCCCTAACGTGGCCGCGCTTTCAATAGGAACATCATAGCCCTTCTTTTGAATCGTGCATTCCGATAATGGTCTCTGCATGTGCAGCTGGGATTCTTTTGCTGAAAGCGGACCCCTGAGAGCAGGGTTTGTGTGGTCTTTATTGTATACACTCTGTATCCAACCGGCTGCAAGCACGTAAGTCCTTGATTGATATTTTGGAAGGTGACTTATCAATATTTGAGACTTGCTGCCCTAGCTTGTTTGGCTCAATGGATAGAGCATCAGCCCACAGACTAAAGGGTTCCAGGTTCGATTCTAGTCAGGGGCACATACCCGGGTGTAGGCTAAATCCCCAGTAGGGGGGCGTGCAGGAGGCAGCCAATCAAGGATTGTCTCTCATCATTGATATTTCAATCTCTCTCCCTCTTCCTTCCACTCTGAAGTAAATAAAAAAAATTTTTTTTAAAGAAAGAAACAGAGTCTTACTTAGACCCACAGAAAGCACATGAATTTGGGTTCTAAAATCCCAACTTATAGTTGCAAAAATAAAGCATGGAGGAAATGCTCTTTATCAGCAGCAGCCCAGATGTCCACGGAGTGATGCCATGGACCTACCGACGAGAGGGAAAAGCAGGGGTGTCCAAACAAACATCCTTCCTGCGCTTTTTGTCAGAGTGTGTGATTTTCCCCCGATCGCTGCGCTGCACGCGTAAGAGGGGCCAGCACTGAACGGTTTCCTTGACGGCTCACGGTCCCGGGAGCTTTTGGAAAGGGCTCCATCCAACACAAGCATATTTTTAAAACCTAGTCGATCAAAAGGAGGAGTTGCTTCTCCTCCTTCCAGGGGTTTTCTGAGCACCCTTCTGCTGTGCTTGTCATTGTGATCAGGATAAACCCCACCCTACCACCCGCACCACACGTGCCCGGTACGTGGATGCATGGGAGCCGGAGAGCAGACCTGACTGTGCTGGCTGGGCCTCGGCCTTTGCACACCAGGTGCGTCTGCGTACCTCTTGGGGAGCTCTGTGTCTTACCTGAAAAAATAGCAACGTTATAAGGGGTGTGTGTGTGTGTGTGTGTGTGTGTGTGTGTGTGTGTATGAGCATGTGTGTGTTTCAGCCTAACTTTGAGCAGGAGTATTTCTGTATGTTGTAGCTCAGCATTCACTTAGATTGTTCCCTAAGTCTCCTGTGATCGGTGATGAAAAGGAGAGATAAGCATCTGAGTTTCATGTCTCAGGTGCCTGCACTTAGCAAATGTGGATCTGTGCAGAGGGACTTGGTCTTTTCCTTTTTCCTGGCATTTTCAAAAAAATGCCAGAAAAAAAAACAAACATATTTTTAAATTGAGGTTCAAAATAGCAAATTGAATTTCTGAGTGATTTTTTTCTTGAGGCGTTTCTCGGACTTCTCAATGGGAGCTCTTGTACTTGGAATGGCTTTGAGAAAGCTGTTTGGCCCTAAATCTTTTCTGAGGGACTGAGTTTCCCGCACTCTTACAGTCCAGGAAGGTCTGGGGAAGGGCGGCGTTAACAGACGTGTTTCTGGATTGTGCTCTTTGCTTTGTGATTCAAATGGATCGACAATTGGATTTTTCTCATCGAAAAGGAACCTGATGGATCCATGTCCTCACCGTTCTGAAATGCAGAGGATGGAAAACTGTGAACTATTTCTAACACACTTATAACGTGATGGATGACCTCAGTCACATATGAGATTTACCCAGTCTGTTCACTATTTATTAGAGTTTCATTGCAAACATTGAATCTATATCAACAGCAACAATGTCTAGAAATTGTTAAACAGAGGATAGAGGGCAGACAGCTCTGGCCCAGGTGTTGGGGGATGGAGGGAATAAGCGAAAAAATAAAATAAAAAGAGAGAAAACTCGAGGTCATGGGCAACAGTGTGGTGATTGTGAGGGTGGAGGAGGAAGAAGGCATAGAGGGGATAAATGGGGATGGAAGAATAAAATTAACAGGAAAGATACACTGTCATCATTATTCCATAGCACGTAGAGAAGCATATTATTTAGAAACCATTCTTCCTTTCAGATTTTTCCAAATTAATAATTCAGTAAACCCTGAGTACTGGTAGATTTGGAGGCAAGGTCTTTCATTTCACAATTGAGATGATATAAATTAAGCCATTTCTGAGTTATCCTTCCTCTTGTAACAGTGTCTGATCACATTTTAATTAGACCTGTTTTCTAACTCTAATAGACTTTGCCTTTTTTTTTTTTTAAGATTCTTGATTTGAACTATCAGTTAATTTACTACCTTTTCTAGGAACTGGGCAGGTCCTAGGTTTTCTTTATAATTTAATAATCAATTTGAATGAATTTATTTTGGCATCATACAAAATTAGTCGAAACAATCTTTTGTTATGGTGAGTTCAGTTTAACAAAATTTAATTTCAGAAATATGACTCCATTCACCAATTTAATTAACTGATACCAATAGCCCAAAGTATGGGCTTAAAAGTGAGCTATTATTCATTTGAAAGTAGAAAAGTTACCAGGACCTCCTGATCTGATTATTAGTAACTAGAGGCCTGGTGCACAAATTCGTGCACTTGGGGGGAGGGGGGTCCCTCAGCCCGGCCTGTGCCCTCTTGCAGTCCGGGAGTTCTCGGGAGATGTCCTCCCCATGGGCCTAAGCTGTCAGTTGGACATCCTTAGTGCTGCTGTGGTGGCGGGAGAGGCTCCCGCCACCACTGCTGCACTCACCAGCTCCAAGCCCGGCTTCTGGCTGAGCAGAGCTCCCCCTGTGGGAGTGCACTGACCACTAGCGGGCAGCTCCTGCATTAAGCATCTGCCCCCTGGTGGTCATTGTGCATCATAGCAGCCGGTTGTTCCGCCATTCGGTCAATTTGTATATTAGCCTTTTATTATATAGGATACTATTATATATTCTTACCAGTTTTTATACAGAAAGCTATAGAAGACAAAGATGGGACCTTTTTTAATGTGTATTTTTTTTTATTGATTTCAGAGAGGAAGGAAGAGGGAGAGAGAGAAAGAGAAATATTTGTGATGAAAGAGAATCATTGATTGGCTGCCTCCTACATCCCCTCAACTAGGAATCTAGCCCAAATCCCTGACTGGGAGCCAAACCATGACCTCCTAGTTGGGTCATGGGTTGAAGTTCTACCACTGAGCTACACTGGCCAGGCAGGATGGCGCTTTCTTTTTTTAAATAATCACATGCTTTTCCTTCCACATCATTTGGCAGCTACTCAGAAAACTGCTGTTAATTGCATATCATTTTTCAATGATAATTATTACATCTAAAAATTATGGCATGAACAGGTAGATGATGTCTCTGGTTGCCTACGGAAGAATGCGTGTCTATAAATTTGTGAGTATATTTTAATAGGAAGTCCATATTTTAAAGACAAGGGAGGTGCTAACCATTATGTTTTGTTATATATTGCCACTGAGCTGGTAACTCCAGAAATGGAGGGGGGCTTGTCTTAGGACAAGAATCACCGGTCAATTTCACCCCAATAAGAGGCCTGTGGGGGAACCATGGTGCTATGAAGTGATTTCTGTTCACGGCTCATGCCTGGTTCAGCACTTTTTCATTGAATAGATGTAGGTGTGGAAAATGGTTATGAATGAACTGCGCTGAGTTAATGTGTACGCAGTGTTCTCCGCGCCAGGCCCAGCGCAGCTCAATGTTCCGTACATAATAGGGACAAGTGGAAAAGAATGTTGAATGAATGAATAAATAATGTGCATTTCATGAACCCTAATCCCCCAACCCCCACTCGGCCCTGTTTCTTCCTTAACTGATAGCTCAGTCAGAGTCCGGTCTGCTGCGTGGCCTGGGAAATGTCACGTTACAAAACAGTTCAAAACAGACAAGCCAAAGTGTACTTATCGGCGTACAAACCCGACGACACTAAATTTATTTTGATGAAGAAGATGTTTACATTTACAGAGCAAAGTAAATTCAAATAGCAGGCAACGTGCTGTGGTCTTAGTCATATTCAAGTCTCAGGAAAGTGGACATTTGTGTATGGGCCTCGATAGTAGCCCTGTAACAGATTTTCATGATCACAATACAATTACTGGGCGGCCCCCACAGTGGTGCCGCTGAGAGCTGCAGTCATGATGAATGTGCGTGACGAATGCAAATTCCATTCTTACTAGTGACGTGCCTTTCATCATATGTGGCTGTTCCATTTTTAATGGACGCTTAGCAACGGAATCTATAGCTTTTGTATGGTAATGTCTCCTTTAGGAAAAGAATCATATGCATCAAGAGTTAGGGGGGGAGTCAGTGTTTTTATATTGACTGATGCTCATTAATTGTTTATCAAGATATTTACACATTCCCTAAGCCTGCCTTCTGAATATATTATTTGCAAAACCATGAAGAAATAAGGCATAATTGATGGGACTAGCATTTAAGGAATACTTTGTGATTCGAATGGTATGTGTACTTTATATACATGGCTTTATGGGTAGCAGGAACTGAATAATGCATTTATGTTTGGGTAAGATTTTGACCAGGAAGCTAAGTAAGAAACTAGCACATTGACAGCTTCACTTGGGCTCATTTGAAGAGGACATTGTATTTGTTTGAACATAACTGTAAAGTATTGAACCTCCCCATCATACTAAGTATGAGTTTTATTGAAAACTGCAAACACAAAGCCACTGAAATACTGAATCATTAAAATAAAAAAGGATAAGGGAGGAGGAAGGAAATGAGAAATCGTTTTATTTCTCAGTCAATATGCTGTTACCGGTGACAGAAAACTATGAGATTTCATTGTAAGCTACACAAGGAGATGACAGCCGGGTGTCCTCCTGGTAGCAAGCTAGCTACAGCAACCACAGAAAGGGAGCTGCATTAAGAATACACAACGTTGAAACAGTGATTTTTCAATGCGATGTAAATACTATGGACATTTTAAATTCAAAGACGAGCAGCATCAGCAGTTAGCGACCGTTTTAAATGTGGGAGAAATCAATAGAAGGGCAGTCCAATGCAATTTCTGAAGCCAGGGTGCAACTTCCAGTGAGCTGAGCCATTCTTGATTCAGCGGAGAGATTTTTTTAATAGGACTTAAGGAAGTGGGTTTAACATTATTTCATTTTATTAGTGGCTGCGCGAGATCCATGGGAAATGCTTTGAAGTGATCTACATTATATTTTTATTAGCTTGAGAGCGTCTATATACATATTTTATGTCCTTTTCAGAAGCGTAAATAGTATTACCTTCTAATTATTATTTGTTTTTCTCCTAATGACCAGTCAGAAATCAGCACTCGGTGGGTTCCATGAAAAGGAATCATCTCACGTCGAGGGCAGTTACTCAGTATGCATCCTGGCCTTGCTCTCTCCGAGGGAGAGATTTAAATAATGTATGGCGGGTTCCTCGGTAAATGAAGCGCTCTTTTTTTATGTTCTGTTGTGATTTTTGTCACCTTAGAGGAAATGTCGTTAGTTAAAGGGTCACAAATCATACAAGGATTTCATCAGTGCCAGGTAATGGATCTATCTATCTCTTAACGGGGGGGTGACAGTCACTCACGGCTCTCGGGGCATTTAATTCAAATGTGGAATTTAAGAGCCAGCAGCACACGGAGGAGTCGGGGAAAAGGCACAGACGTGTGTGTGAGACAAGACCTGGGCGAACATCTTTCTCCCCCTCTCCCCCTTCTTCTATCCTTTCTCATTAAAGATTGATCTCAAGGTTTTTTGAGGGAGACGTCTTTGATAGTGTAGTCATTGTTGGGTTCCCAGCATGGTGATAAAAAGTAAGCGCTCAGTAAGATACAGGTTCCCTTTTCTCTTGTGTCTGGTCCTCCCATCCCACTTCAAATGCAGCTGTTCGTTTAAAGGTTCTTTCTGTCCAAAGTGAAGACCATGGTAAAAAATAAATAAATAAATAAAAATAAGCAAGAGGACAGTTTCTGAGGAACCAAGACAGGCTTTTAGGTATTGGATTGAAGTCTTGTTTCTCCGCCTGGCCTCTAAAATGAGCTCTCTGGAAATCATAAAAATTCAAAATAAATTCAAATTGTATTTTAACAAAAACCGGGCTTCCTCGAGGCACCCTTCATGACGCTGTCCCCTCTCTGCTTAATTGTTTCCTGCGTGGGGGATCGCCTGTGTCCCCCAGCACATGCGCCTTGCTCGGGGATTGGCAGTCATTGTGTGCTTTTTGCTGTTACGCCAGGTCAGGCCCTTTGTCGGCGGCGGTGTGCGTAGCCCTGTATTTGGAAATCCGTGTCCGGAGGCATCACGAGCTGCGCAGAGGGCACCATCAGCTGCCTCATCTGCCGAGAAAAGGACTCGTTTCACCGGCGGCCCGTACTGTTCTCTTAACTCCCAACACTGGCCGCCAATTCCGCCTGTTTCCCGAAGAGCGCGGCCTGGCTACCGACATGCTGCTGGCTCTGGGTCCCGGGATGCATGAATTATTAGTGTTCCTTGACATTTTCAAGTCCCGAGTCTGCAGCCCAGAGCTGGACTTCCCGCTAGCGGGTGCGGGCTCCGGGGCGTCCAGTTCTCGCTCAGTGATTGCTCAGTAACTCAGACGTGTCAGCTTCTCTGCTGGGCTTTGAACAACAAGGATCTTGGTTGTTATTACTGGACTTTATAAGACAATATCTTAAAAAAATTGTAACGCGCCGGTGTGTATCCCATGCCTCGAGCACACCTGTCCTGATTTTTGTGAAGAAACTACGTGCTTTTCAGTCACTTTTCAGTAATGAAACAATACTCCTCCAATGTGGGTATTGTTAGATCTGAGTGCCTTTCTCTCCATGCATCCCCCTGAAATCTTATAATAGCACTACATCATACATAATTGAATATGTCTGAATATTTATTATGCGAAAAGTCCACCTGATTAAAAAGAATAATGAAAATATTTGAGTTCCAGAAAGGTAGAGCATATATAATACATGAGACTTCCATTTCTCAGGACCAACAAAATGATTCTTATCAGATTGAGTTTCTAACTGGCTATCTGCTTGTCATGGAAAGAGATAAGCACTGGAAGCAATAAAAGATAAAAACATAAATATCAAAGACATCTACTTTGTGTGTTTTTTCCCCCAAAGACTTGTGGTCCTTTTATTTCTATTTGTATTCGCAGTATTTTTTTTAATGTGAGAAGATGTTCACCGGCCCCCAAGTTTGGAATCTTTAGGCAGATCAGTGCATTCTCAGATAATATGTCTGTGTGGAAGGTTTTACATTGTTAAAGAAGCCCAGTGGAGATAGATTTCATTTCATTTTTCTCCTTTGATATGCACTTAGCCTGCCTTAGCAGTAGGACGCACTGTAAATTAGGACACCTGTAATGAAACTCGGCGCAATTAATTGCCTGTTAGTCTCTTACACTAGACCTAGACTGCCAGGTGTGTTGCGAAATTGTGGGTTGCACTTGCCTCATACGGATTGACTCCCAACTCATCAAAGGCTGCATTCCCAAATCCCAGGGATTCGTTCCAGAGATCCTTGCAGGAGACACATTATCTGGTGCTCTGTTGTCAAGCCCAGTGGCCCATTTAAAGTCCTGGTCGCAGCTTCTCGCTGGGAAACATTGGAATCTCTGGGACGGTTCTCTACATCTTGAAGTGCTGTTCTCACCCCGCTGCCCAACCAGTCTCCCTGTTCTTCCTGGCCCCTTCCCTCTTCCCATTGTGTAGACTTTACTCTTCGGTGTTCTGTGCATTTGTTTACCCAGAGACCATTCACGAGGTATTTATGTGTACTGTAGCGTGAACATGTCTGAGGGATTCAAAAGTGCCTACAACCAAGGCACTGTTCTGAAGACTTTGACCTTCAGTGGTGAAGAAAGCATATAAGCCTCTCATTCCAGCTGCATAGCATCACCGTCTCTGCTCCTGTCCACGTTCTGCCCGAGCAGGTCACGGGTCCTCCAGGCGGCAGCCACAGGATGTCCTTGACCACCCCCAACAACCTACAGCTGTTCCCAGCTTCTCACTGGATGGGCCTCTCTGGGTGCTCTCCACATACTTACACCCCATGTGTCAAACTTGGCATCTTCTCGGTACCAGCATGCTTTTAACGCCCCTCCCCAAATCATTGTTGACCTACTGGGTTCTCAGGGCTAAATGTTGCCATTTGTGTGAGCACCTTCCCCATCATAACCTCCGAGTCCTGGATGGGTGCTCTCTGGCTCCTCTTTTATATTGAATCTGTGTTGTTGTTGTTTTTTAAAAAAGTCTGCTTATGCTCCTCAGAAGTGGCTTTGGAAATCAGTCCTCGTCACCACTTTGTTATGTCAGTCCTGCCTCATCTCTCTTCTGGATGAACCACAATGGTTTCCCATCCTACTTCCCTACCACGGGGAGCAGTGGGCACGTACAGGACATTGGAAATGTCTTTCAGAATCATGCACAGCACAGCTCGCCGCTGACCAGTGTGTGATCTTGGAGAGCTAACGACTGTAAGCCTCAGTAGTCTCATGTGTAACATGAATTATTGGAACATTTCAAATGCATTGAGAAAATTCATGCATAATACAATTCCTGGCATAAGCACATGCGAATGTTGGTTACCGTCTCCCTTCAATTTATCCTGGACAAGCCTGCAAGAATCAGCTTCCTCTAAAAATGTGATCATGCTCCTATTGAAATCTTCAGTGACTTCACACATCTTACAAATCAAACACCCATGGGTATGTCACCTCTAATTTCCTTGTCCGACCTCGTTTCTTGCCTCCACACTCCTGGCCCCTGCAGAGCCCTCCATCCCTGTGAACGCGCTGAGTCTTCCCCACACTGGCCCTGCCTCCTCTGTGGAGAGGCCTCCTCCTACCTCGTGTACTGGTAAAACACCTCCCCACCTTCCAGCCCCGGAGCACACGGACACCCAGAGAGTCTCCCCTGACCCAGCCAAGAGGGCAGTTAGCCATTCTCCACTTTCTGCATCTCTTTGTCACTCGTTGCTGGGGCTGCTTCCTAGAGGGGCTTCCATTTCCTGAACAGCGACAAGGACAACAGTGATGAAGAGCTTTACGGAGCGCCCCCGTGTGGGAGGCACTGGGCCTCACCACAACACAACGAGATGGACGGACCCTGCCTCACACCTGTTCTGCAGATGAGCAAACGGAGGCTGAAAACATTTCCAGTTCGTCCCAGATGAACCACTTAGGGTCCATGAAGCAGATGGACCTAACTCCAGAGTCCGTGGTTTTAAACATATCTTAAGTAGAGCAATTCATCCTACATGCCATGTGGGTTTACAGCCTCCTTTGAGAGGATGATAAAAGCATAGAAAAATGCCAATGCAGACCCTTCCATATGGCAGGTGACTCCTGGGTCCTCTGCCATCCTGTGGACACTGAGGCATCCATCCATCTGAAGATAAGGCCCTTTCCCTACAGCTCAAACCTTTCAGTCTATGATGTGATGAACAGATATTCTCAGCCTTTTTGTTTTTTAAAACAAGATCCCACATGTCACACGACAGCCTTCAGTTAGCTCCATGATGTGACTTCCAAGGAATTGCAGGCCCTTTAGGTGCCAAGGGACGAAGTTTGAAAGCCACTGGGTAAGGCGGTCACATGTTCAGTTCCTCAGAAAATATTTATTTCTCCTCATGTTGGAGAGCAAGCTGGTTACAGACTGTGCCTAACTTATCACTACATCCCATTGTCTGTTTTTTTTATTAAATTTCTTGGGGTGACACTGGTCAACATGAGCATATCGGTTTCAGGTGTGGGTTTTTATGTGACAAGATCTGTATATTGCCCTGTGAGCCCATCACCCAAAGTCACATCTTCCCCTGTCACCATATATTAGGACCCCCTTCCTTCCACCCTCTCCCAGCAACCGCCACACTGCTGTTTGTGTTCACGAGTTTCAGTTTTATTTCCCACATGTGAGTGAAATCATAGGGTTTTTGCTTTTCCTGACTGACTGATTCCACTCAGCATCATGTTCTCCAGGTCCACCCATGTTGTTGCAAATGGCAGTGTTTCATCCTTTCTCAGGGCTGAGCAGTATTCCATCATGTATACGTTCCACGTCTTCTTCATCCAGCCCTGCATCGCGTTGGTGATAGAGGACACGTAGGTTGTTTCCATGTCTTGGCCACTGTGAGTAATGCTGCAGTGCCCGTAGGGCAGCATGGGTCTTTGGGAATACATGATTTCGAGGTTGGCTGGGTTGCATGGTAGCTGTAGTCATCAAGTTTTTAAAGTGGTATTCACACAAAGATTTTACCTGAATGTTTTCATGAGGCTGTTTCATCACAGAATGTGTGTGCGTTTTCCTTATGGGCAGAACAGGTTGGGATCTAAAAGAAAAATAAATTGTGTCCACACGAAGGAGTAGGCAGGGTAAAGTCCCTTTTATCCTGACAACGGAGTAGCACTGGCAGACAGCTCACAGACACGCAAATGTGCCCGTCCAGATGACGGAGACCCCCCCGGACGCATTTGGATCAATGCTCCAACGTGCTCATTATAAATTCATCATGAGATGAAACGAGCAAAGTTGTGATTCTCTATGGGTAGCAGAGATTGCATATTGGCTGCCAGTGGCCTGAATTTGGTCACTAAATGTGTTGTTTGTCCCATGTGGTTATTTTTTATTTATTTATTTAAGCCAGGATTTAAAAACCAGGGTATTTTGGTTGGTTGGTTGGTTGGTTGGTTGGGGTTTTTGTTTTTGTTTTTATACTTTTCTGGGTTTCCAGCTTCTCTTGAAAATTTGGAAGCTCCGACGCCACATTCTCTCATGGTGAGGACTGGCTCCCACTCAGCGGCAGCTGCTTCCTCGACACGGGCCTGGTACTTCCCAGTTCCCCACAGCTCCCAGCAGACCCATTTCACACATTTATGTACCTGCCTGTCCCCGGTCGGCACTCACAACCCTAGATGACTGGCCTGGAAATTGGAATAGTTTATAGGAAACTCATTTTTAATAATGCATCATGTGCTGCAATCCAGGCAAGATGAAATCGCCTTTTCTAAAGGGTAGGTTAGAGATATATCACTTCCGCGTTGTCACCGAGGCTGCTAGGACTCCCAAGAAGTGGTGTAAATCTCACATTTAATTATTTGGCTTCACACCAGTTTGACTGTGGAGACACAAAGGACTTGAAATCCAGCATCGGGTCAAAGGCACATGGGTTCTCCAGGTGGGAAGGGAGCCTGGGACCCAGGTCCTCTGTGCTGAGTATGAAATCGGGGCCAGGAGCCGAGTATTACTGCAGTTACTCAGGCGTCCACAGTCAGATATGATTTTTAATACCCATCATCTAAAGCAATGGTTCTCAACCTTCTGGCCCTTTAAATATAGTTCCTCATGTTGTGACCCAACCATAAAATTATTTTCGTTGCTCCTTCATAACTGTAATGTTGCTACTGTTATGAATCATCATGTAAATATCTGATGTGCAGGATGGTCTTAGGCGACCCCTGTGAAAGGGTCGTTTGACCCCCAAAGGGGTCGCGACCCACAGGTTGAGAACCGCTAATCTAGAGTGAGTGGGGAATGTCCGGCCCAGGCCTGCGAGATCATTTGGTCTGGCCCCACCACCGCATTAGGAATGAGTTCACTTATATGCGTGAGCACACAGCAGGCTGGTTCTGAAGTGGATCATGCCTGTGGCCCACGAGGGATGTGCTCAATACCCAGGCCCCTTGGCAGGAAGAAGGCTCCCACCGATGATAAGGAAGGCGGAGGAGGATTGGGCTGCGTGGCGATCTGTTTTATTTTTATTCTCAAGCCAATGGCATTTACATTTGTATATCACCTTGTGATTAGAACAATAAACAAACAGAGCGTAAGTGAGCAATGTTAGTTTATCACATTGTGTGGTTTTTGTGTTCTTGTCTTTTCTATCTGATGATGATCATATATTTTTAAGTGGTCTGATAGGTTATAGTAAATATATTATCGCTATCCTAAATCCTTCCAGTTCAGTAGAGCCTTGAAGGGAGGTTTCTTTTAAGAAAAGAAAAAATTAACTATATATATCATGGTTTGGTTATGCTGGCTAATGAATATCACACTCCATTTCCATCCCCAGTGCTCCGCTGAATCTTAGACCAGGTGTGTTAGAGGGCTGATTTGATTTAGGGGGACTTCGCATCCCTTAACTTGTCAGGGAAAGCCCAGCTCATGTCTTTGGCTGGCCACTCATCTCTCAGAAGCTCTGCTGGCACAGGAACACACTGTGTTCCCCAAGCACTTCCACGCACGCCCTCGCCTCCAGGTTCTGCAGGTGGGCACATCGCGGGGCCTTTAGCTCCTGGGAGTACGGGCAAGGGCAGCTCAGAAAGGAGGCCGCTGACCCGGGACTTTTCTTCCTGGCTCACCTTCCTTCAGGCCGCGAGGGTTCCTGGTTCTGTAATAGACTCCAGGAGAAGCAATGCCTGGGGAGACTCCCGAAATGTGAGAGCTGTGGTTTGTGTCGGATCCTGACCGTGTAAGGACCACCTAAAACCAGACTATTCACAAACTTCCCCCAAAGTGGATGACATTGAAACACTGCGGTCCTTTTCTGAAGCTCACAACAGGAATTCTTGTCAACGCTGGCGATGTGGAGAGCATCGCGTAGCTAGTATGTGAGTCTGCTTCCTCGCTGGGCGTCAGTGTCGTCTGTTATCCCCTAACCATCTCTGCATATAAAACCTCTGTTTTAGAATAAAAATAAAAAATAAAAAATAAACAGCCCTGACTGGTTTGGCTCAGTGGATAGAGCGTCGGCCTGCAGACTCAAGGGTCCCAGGTTCGATTCCGGTCAAGGGCAAGTACCTTGGTTGCGGGCACATACCCAGTGGGGAATGTGCAGGAGGCAGCTGATCGATGTTTCTCTCTCATCGATGTTTCTAACTCTCTATCCCTCTCCCTTCCTTTCTGTAAAAAAATCAATAAAATATATAAAATAAATAAATAATAAAAAAAAACAAAAGAAAACAAACACACACAACTACTTCTGTGGAAAGAAAATGGTCTTCAAAGGAGAGAGGCACTGAGAGGTTAGCTTCCGGGGAGAGGACTTCTCCTGAAACGGGCTCAGATCACTGATGTTTACCTTCCAGGCACTTTGATACGCACTGGGGGCACCTAGTAAAACAGCACATTCCCGGGAAAGGGTGATTTCTAAGATTGGGACTCTTCTAGGATGACAGCTTCTCCACAAAGCAGGCCTGCTCACTTGTTTTTGCCTAAGGACACGATTGAAATCAAGGTTTTCCAGTTATAATCTGAGGAAAAGGAAATAAAGAATTATTTCAGGGCCAAATATTATTATCTTTCTTTATTGAGTGCTCTGACATACAAAAGACCCTACTAGGCCCTGGGACAACCCAAGTTCATTATTAGAGAAAAATCCCTGCCTTTAAGGCACTCATGGTCAAGTAAAGAAGCAGACGCAAGAATAGAAAAAAAGACATCTTTGGAAAATAATTAGCTAGAGGTTTGTACAAGCAGAGAGGGCCAGGCATTGAGCCAGTTTGCGGGCTTGATGCACATGGAGATGGTGTGAGTCTTGAGGATGGATAACAGGAGGTGAAGATGGAGGGAAGGGAACTCCAGGCAGGGTAGCCAGCAAGTAGCAGGCGGGGTTGAAGATGAAAGCACCCGATGAATGAGATCCTTGCACACACCAAGCATGTCTCTATCTCAAGGCCTTTGCACATGCACTCCCCGCCCCCGCCCCTGGAATGCTGGTCCCCCAGAAAGTCCGATGTCTTACCCTCCCCTTTCAGTCAGTTCTCTGATCCAATGTCAAGTTGCTCTCCCTAATCTGTGGTTTCTATCAACTTACTCTGCTTCATTTTTTTTCAAAGAAGTTATTACTAGATGCTTATTATTTATTGTCCATAGGCACACAAGAGAGCATGAGCTTTGCATGTAGCTGGATGCAAAGTTCCTAGTACAGGGAGTAATCCTCAACAGTGTCTTGCTGGATCAATGAAAGAATGCACCGGAACGTGTGCATAGCAAGCGAGCATACCTGTGATTCACCTTTGCCTCTGAGACCATTTCAACACATAAATGATGTCGGGCAGGAAACACTGAAACCATCCTGAACTTGAGGAAAACGCATGGGGCGTGGAGATGAAGGAAGTTCTCCACCCTCCGTTCCTGGGCCTCAAACAGCCCAGTCACGTGCTTCACGCTTTTCTGAGGAACCTCAGCTGTTTGTAGGATGAAGAGTTCATCTTACACCTTGAAAGCGAACGTTCGGCACAAATCTGAGTGGCGTTGCAGGATCTAGACCACAATATTTTTAAGGCGCTTACGTCATACATCTCCTGCAATATAGTCATGATAGTCATGACTACAATCTCCTTAGCGAGATTTTCTGAACTGTACACTCCACCCCCATAAAACTTCACATTTCTGCCAAGGCATCTGAATTCCGTAAGAAACCCGAATACACACCTCATTGTCACAAACACCACGTGCCTGTTTGTGTCTAATTTGATGCCATTCCACTTGAACATCTCAAGAAATGTGACTCTGATGTGTGAAGTAGGTGGTCCAGCTCTTTAATAGGAGTTACTCACAAAGACCTAGGATTATCAACATTTTTCCTACAAAGAAAGACTGCATGTGAAGGGTAAAACACCTCAGGAGTATACTGATCCATTTACAAGTAAAAATTACACACAGAATTGTAATGTTAATTTTCACTGAATTGGAAAAATGGTTTACATAGATCAAGAATTCTGGGCATATTAATTTTTACCAAATCCTTGGGAAAATATCACATGTATTAAATTTCTTCTACTAGTAGAAGCAGAATCTTATGTTAGTTATCCAATAGAGATATAATTTCTTTTAAATGTTATGCATTTTCTTCATTTTTTAAAATAATGAGCATAAGATGTTTTGGTAGATTATCATTTGATAGCATGGTGATAAATTTCAAATTTATCAGATTGCTTTCTATTTTTTTAAGTCCTGTTCAGACACTGCTGGTTTCTCTTGGGCAAATTGCTCAACCTCTTTGTGTCCATTTTTTTATTCCTAAAAGAAAAACAAATATAATGGCCTACATCATAGGATGGTTGTGAGAATTTACATGTAAACTAAGCACTATGCCTGGCACATAGAAAATGTCCCCTTCATTTTCCATAGAATAACTTCATTAAAATTGATATAGTCTCATTTCAAAGATGAATTACTAACTTTTATGACTCTGGGGCTTGAAACTTGTACTTACAGTTCATGTGGGGGTGTTGGTTCTAGGAGACGTTGACAATACGTTTGTAGAACATACCCCCGCAGATTTACTAGTAAACATGGAACATCAATCGTCTGCAGAACATTTGAACGACCATTGATGCACGTTTCTAAGATACTGTCTCTACAGTCGCCTCAAGGAGCTTCCTGTCTGGTTCCTGGAGCCTGCATTCTGCACCTCCGTGGATGCAATCAGGACAGCCCCGCGTGCTGAAATACCCCGCAGGCGACAGCATGGGCCCCGAGTTTCACTGGCTCCGTCATCTTGGGCTTCTCTCTCTTTATGGATCATTCCCAGTCAGTACCCCCAGCAGCTTTGTGACAAAATTCTTAGTAGGAAAAAGGCAACTAAGGTAGATAGGGGAAAAGCAAAGCCTGCTCCTAGATGGCCTCTTTGTGCGCAGTGTGTTTGTGTGTCATTGTTCTCTTGCTTCGGCTGAGTTTCCCAATATTTGTACAGGCAGTGAAGTTGGTGCTGCCGTGTGTTCCCCAGGTTGAAATCATGCACGACTTGAGTTCCGTGCTTGGTCTGAGATTGCCCAAGAGTTATAATAAGCAGCAAATAAGTCATCTGCCACATTTTATGCAGACCAACACACGAGTCCCGGCAGGCTCCTAGTAGATGAGAAGTTTTTTGAATCAAAGGAGTTCAGTGTGTATAACCTAATGTTATAATCCAAATAAATTACAAATACAAGCTCTTTAAATACATTTTTTGTTTCAAACTTTCTTCTGTTGACATTTTAAAAAATGACTCGAGTCGTATAAAGTTGTGGGATTTGCACCCTAAAGAAATAATTTTTGAAAATACCTAAAGTTTAGGAATGTTTGCATTTTTATTAACACTGATCTGAAAAAAAATCAGTTGAAATGAACTCTGTGCATTTTAAGATGGGCTGTATACCATTTCTATTCTATTGAAGTTCTACGACATTTGTCATGATGGTACTGTCCTCGGAGAAATTACTTTAGGTAACAGAGAATCTAGCAGAGTCTAAGTAGCAACTTCCTGGCAGCATAGTCGTTTTCAGCACCCCATTTATCCTCTCTTATTTTCTCTTAAGAAATGAGTGCCCCTCCAGTGTCTGTGTCTCTGTGCCCAGATGGCCGTGAACAAGTGGTGACAGCATTCCCAACGTGCTGTGTACCCACACCGCACAGTTCAGCTGGAACACCATCTGGTGCATAAGGCACTCCTTCCTCTTCCCTCGCTTAGATGCTTCTCAGCCTGCAGAATGGTAGCTGGACCATCCAGTGGGTCTCCCCAGGGCCGCTGGAGCGGTCTATGGAGTAGTCGCCACCAACAGGATCTGACGGGCCATTGCACGTTCACCCAGGGTATTCACAAGCTCACTATTTGGTCATAAAATATCAGACCTGTTATTTGGAGGAATATCACAGTCTTTGATTTTTGCAGTGACATCTTCCGGATGAGCTGCAGGGAAGAGGGAAGGAAACACCTCCCTCCGTTTCTGAGAAGCAGGCGGCTACTCTGAGGGTGTGAGCTTCCCAACCCTGTTTCTGTTTTTACCCTCCTATCCTGGCTAAGATGACGCTGGAGTGGAAACGCGGCGTGCTGACAGAGGGACCGTCTTTGTTCCTTGAAGGACACCTATTAGAATGAGAAAGCGCATGGCATTGAATGTCTACAGCAGCGTGAGGCAGGCGCACAGCGTTGTAAGCATCGATGTGAGGGAATGGAATCAGATCCGGGCGAAAGTAGGGAGATGTGATCTGGAGACAGGAGGAGAGTGTGAGGTACATGCTCCTGTGACTACCCACGTGCCTGGAGGACATCCTGCTTCATCACCCTCCTGTCCTGCCTCCCCACCAGAACATGCCCAATCTTTCACGCGTTTTGGAGCACCCAGAATGCATTGTTTCTCATCATCCAGCAGGCTCCATTCTCCACGGTATTGTAAACAGGAGGGGGTAAAAGAAGGTTATCCCCCCACCCCCAACCAACTGCTGTTGTATCTTGGTTACATTCCCCAGTCTCTCTTCCCATTCATCCCTTTATTCTTTCCTTTCCCAGTTGCTGAGCTACCAGAGATTAGGGGGAGAGAACAGAAAATTTGGGGGTGGGAAACACTGTGTATTCCGGGAGCCCTCAGTGAGGGGGAAGAATGTATGTGGACCAATATTTACAATAAAATGGGGTGGGTAGCGAAAGGTATTCATAAGGAAATACAAAGCCACAGCAAGCCCCCTAACTCGGCTAGGTGGATCCAGATGAACACCTCCCCATGTTTTCCTGGACCACTATCGGCACATACGGTACAGAACTCCCTGCTTTATTTCATCTTTCACACAAGGGTTACTGAAACATGGCCAGGGACCTCAGCTGTATGAGTGGGACACTTCTAGCCAGCTTGCAGCCTTGACCAGCGACATGGTCCAGCTGATCCTGGAATAGAACTTCAGTTGGCCTCATCTGTGTAATGCGTGTGCAAAACATTCCTGCACCCATCGTTCCCTCTTGATGAATCTTACCTGGCGTCTATTGATGTTTTGGATAAAGCTTTCCTTTATACCCTTGAGAATGGGACACGAATTTAGCTTTGACTTTCAAGCTTTTGGCTTCCAAGTTAGATCACTGCATGCCTTTTTTGTTTGTTTGTTTGTTTGTTTGTTTGGCTGGTTTGTTTTTTAATGTGCTTTCTGAGACACTCGTGGTCTCCTCAGGTTTTGCAAAATGCTCGCTCTAGAATTTCCTGTCTTCAGGGTGAATTTGGACTCTGTTACTTTTGAGCTCAGAAGAGGTGTGTGTGTTCGCACCCTAAGAAGCTCTACATTAATTTCAAAATTGATTTAAAATGGCATTTACCTGATAGCTGTGTTTTAGGGTTGTACTGGAAGGAGAAGTGGAACTGTTGGAAATCATCTGAAGGCTGCGTGGGGCCTATCCCAGTTCAGGGCCAAAGCTTCGTAAAACACCTCAGCTTGTTTTACGGACGTCACACCCGGTAGCATGGTCAGCTGGGAGAGAAACAGTCAGCGGGCCAGTCCAGCTCTTACTTCATTCTTGTCACTTTGTACCAGTCCATTAAGAGCATTTGGACCCAAACATTTTTCAGAATAGTCATAAAAAAGGCAAGTCCTTCCATTATTAAAAAGGCAAGTCCTAACCAATTTAATTGATTTCCCCCCTTTTCATTAACTTGTGGTGGCATTATGTAGATAGGTCATGCCATTATTATCATACATTTTTATGGAAAATTGATCATCTGTTTTCATGAAACTTCTCTAATAGTTTTTAAAATATTTATTTTTGGTGGTGCCATGTAAATATTTCAAAATGAAACACCCTCTAACTAGCACTCATGTAGAACGTAATAACAGGATACTTTAGTAAATCAATCTTTGAGAACATCCATTTAGTTACTTCTGAAATGATAGCTCACATGAAAATATTTTCAGATGTTTTTGACAATTTCTAGTGTTTTCGGTCTTCCCCAAATATTGTGTCTATTTTGGAAATCAAATGCATTTGTGGTGAATAAGAAGAAATACTAGTAAGTAAGAAGCAGTTACTACTCTAATGGCCAGAGAGGAAATTATCAGAGAAAAGTTTTATATTCTATAAAATCACATTCGTCTTTCTCATAGACTCACTATAAACAGAAAATCCAAGTCGAGATCAATGCTCTGAGATGTCAGTTTCTTAAACATAATATCCAGTAAAAAATATTTCAAGTATTAAGTACTTCATCGATCCCTACTCTTAAAGCTGTGCCTTAGGAGTCATTTATTTTTCCAAATTACTACAGTTCTTCACAAATGCCTGTCTCTTCAACAAACCTGTGTGCAGAGTTGGGTTTTTCCCCTGAGAACCGTGCTTATTAGTGAAAAGGAAGGACCAAGCAGAGGGAAGATCTCTGACGTCGTCTGCTGTGTCCCTGCACCTGGGTCCTGCCTGGGCGTCGCACACTCTCCACCAGAGGTTGGGTCATTCTCGTCTTCCCGGATCTTGTTGTCCCTCCTCATCCACAGCGGGCTTTTGCCAGTGACCAGCCACCTCTCCAAAGTGGAAGTTCCCACAACTTGTCATTTCTCCTCCCTCCGGTTTAATTGTGTATTGATCTCTCTTAACATGCTGGAAATTTCATGGAGGAGTCGACTCTGCGTTTTTTTTAGCAGCACAGGTCCAGTGCTGTGCACAGCGCCCGGCACAGAGTAGGGGCTCAGTAAATACACGTTACGTGCGGAAATGAGTGGAGTGGAACGTAACCAGACTTTGGTTGTTTTTAACCCAAATTCCTACCAGTTCAAAATCGCCGAAAGTGACCCATTTGTGTGTGTGGTTGTGTGTGTGCGCGCGTGAAAAATCATACATTCTAAGAAGGTGTTCTAGGTGCCGACGAGTTCTGTGGAACAATTACTTGAGGTTTGCTGCTCATACAAAAATTGTGAAGCGTGGCTGTCTGGAAGCAATAGCACTTTGAGGACACAGCCGTGAAAGCTGGAAGAAATGGTGATTCCCTTCACTTTGCCATCATTTACATCTTTGTCGATTTTTGAAAGGGAGAGAATGGTGAGAAAAATCTGTGAAGAGTTTACACACAAAGGACTATTTCAACAAAGGAAAATATGTCAGCTTACTATACCATATTTTGCAAAATTGACATAGGACATAACGGTGTTTGACGTACTAAGAAAAATACATCACGTTTAGGGAACTGTGTGCGTGGTATGGGTGCATCTCGCTGAAGCTACAGAAGGGCCAGCTCGCTGCAGATGCACAGGCTTTCAGAATACATGTATCTGCGTCTCACATGCTGCTGTGCTGTAATTAATTTTTATTCTGTGTCCAAGGGTCGCTCGCTTATCGTTTTCCGACCGTTTTCACACACAGCTTATCACGAATCCCGAGAGAGGCTAGGCTGAAGTCAGTAATATTTACATAAATAGTATGCAAATGCATTTAAGCGGAGAGTTCTTGACGGAGCCTAAGGTGTTTCCGATGAAGATAGCCAACATGTTGCTTTTGGAGGGAGGTACATGTGTTTTTATGCTTCGTCACACATCCCTGCCAGTGCCCTTCCTGGGTGCACTCTCTGCCCACCTTGCTTCCCATCACGCGCAGCAGGATAAATTCGTGATGGGAAATGTGAACTCTGTAGGAGCCTGGCCCCCAGTGAGTCAGTTTCACATCTTTCTCTGGGTTCCACGGGTCTGGTCAGGATAGGACTTCCTTGTTGTATCAGCAAGGATGTTGTTCTGCGACTGAAGCCACAGAATCAAATGAAAGCCCGAGAAATATCAGAACAATATTGCTCGGTGGTATTATTGCTGTGAATGATCTTTTTCCAGTTTTCTTTCTCAAAAAACAAATAGACCTTTTTGAGGTGACTGCAAGGCTGGAGCTGGTCCTCGCACCTCACTGTGCGACTGAAGGCGAGGCCATCGCACTGCAGCTAGTGGCCAAGTCAGGGACAGAGCCCACGCCTGCTCGTTCCAAACCTGCATTCTTCTCAGACGTCCCTCGTTCACGGGTTGTTTGAAGAAGATGTGGACAGCAAGTGCTGGTGAGGATGTGGGGCAAAGGGAGCCCTCGGGCACTGCTGGTGGGAATGCAAACTGGTGCAGCTACTGCGGAAAACGATGGAGTTTCCTCAAAAAATTAAAAATGGAACTGCCTTTTGACGCAGCGAACACACTTCTGAGAATATACCCCAAGAATTCTGAAACACCAATCAAAAAAGAATATATGTTCCCACCCCTATGTTCATAGCAGCATTATTTACAATATAGCCAAGATCTGGAAACAACCCAGGTGCCCATCAGCAGGTGAGTGTGGTACATTCACATCATGGAATACTATGCAGCTGCAAAAAAGAAGGACCTCTTAGCCTCTGCGATGGGATGGAGGGACCTGGAGAGTATCATGCTAAGCGAAATAAGCCAGTCAGAGAAAGACAAGTATCACATGATCTCACTCATAGTATGTGGAAGCTAATGAACAACATACACTGATGAACAAAGTAGATCCAGAGGCATGGAAACAGGAGACAGACTGACAGCTGTCAGAAGCAAGGTGGGAAGGGGGAACTGCATGGAAGACAGTGAAGGGATCAGCCACAGATCATATATGCATAACCCATGGGCAGACCAGTGTGGTGATGGCCGGAGGGGGCTGTGTGGAGGTGGGCAAAGGGCATCTCTGTAACAGTGTCAGCCACAATGCAGAACACATGGAAAGGCCGTGCAGGGGGAAGAAACGGACACGGCTTACTATCAAGTAGCTTTTGGACTTCTAGGCTGTGTGGCTTGTGCTGTGTGACCCTCCCTGTGAAACTCCGTCTTCTCACTGACAAAATGTCAATAACAGTACCCGGCCACGGGATCCTTTCCAGAAACTAGTGAAAGGAGAGAACAGGGACGGTGCACATGCCCCTCAGGACAGCATACACCTAGGCTCGATGTCAGCAGGAACCCCCCAATTCAGGGCCAGCCGCAGGGCGGGAGCTCGGTGCTCCCCCATTTCCCGGGAGGCTGCAATGTCAGCGAAATCACAAAATCAGCTCCTGTGTGTAATGCGCACGCATCTGGACCCTGAGCGCCTCCTGCACCCCCAGGTGTCCTCCACCGGGCATGGTCCGGAGCCGCTGGAGGTCTGCCGTGGTCCGTGAGCCTCGGGATTCTCATTTCGCCGAGTTTTAGAGAGAAAGCCCTCGCATTCCCTCTGTGCGGCCTGTGCTAGAAGCCTAAATGCCTCTAAGTGTCAGTGACACAGGATAATGGAACTCTGAGTCTTCTTTGCAGTGAATATTCTATTTCCATTTTGCAGCGCGGAGCTCAGAATGCCTCGCTTTATGCTGACGGTGGGCACTTTTAGGGTTTTTCATCCTCCCCCAGTTGAAATATATGACAACGTGGCCACTTGCAAAAAGAAATGAAGGGGATAAGTGAGCAAGAAACGCACAGGAACTGAGTCCATATTGCACACTAAGTAGGAGCCCTTCCATCTTCCTGAATTTGTAGATAAAATTTGAAATGTGCTGTACCTGTAAATTCCCGTGGGCAGCCGATTCTCCGGGTGAAAATTCGATGCCTTGGGGAGACTCTTGTCATAAAGACGGACTATAAATTGAATATATAGATTGTGTGTGTAGCATTTCGTGGTCCATGAGTCGTTCCAAACACACATGACTAAAGTGACTCAAATATTATTAAAGATTAATGTATTTTTCCAAAATAATTAATTTTGTAGCCCTATGGGACCGGCCACAGAAAGTAAATGACGTCTGTAACCGAATAAAATAAAGCAAATAGCCTTCCCTGGTTTATTAGCATCTTACAGAAATCTCTGCACTGAAATGTCAGCCCCACAGTTTCCGGAGTCATTGCATGAGCATCAGGGAGTGTCGCTGATGATGTGCAGCCATCCATTTGGCCCCAAGGAAGCGGGCCTTGCTGCACTCTGCCGCTTCTGGTTCCCACCTAATGTGATGGGAGGTGAGAGCTAAGATTATGGTCTCGCCTGATATTCACGGCCATCGCATTAAAGGCGGCAAATGTAAGAACGAAAGAACAGGAAGGAAAGGTGAGAGGAAGACTTTGATTCGATAAACAGCTGGCCCTGGCGCTCCCAGCTTTGGCTTGCTCACTGCAGTCCCGAGCTAATGCCTGGCCCAGGGCTTTGTATCTTGTGAGCATCGTTAGTTCCTTAGTATCTCCCTCCCGATGATCTTGTCCTCTGTGGCCAAACATGTCAAGTTTTCTTTGTGAAAGAAAATGTTTGCTTTATAAATGTTATTAGAGAATTTGGGGAGAGAAAAACAATTCATAATTGAAGAAGGTTATGAACTCCTACGCCAGAGACCAGTATCTAAAAATTAAAAGCATTTCTGTTAAGTAATTATTTTATGGATGTATAGTGGCTGTATACTTGTAATCGTTTACTCTTTAAATAAAAATCTTAACTCCTACCATAATCTGTCATTCATTTTTGAATGGTAATTTATAACGAAGTAAATATTTAGGTTTTTTTAATGTTAAATATAATTTAGTACAAACTTTAAATCTACATTATTTTAAAATTACAGTTCAAAACCATAAATAATGCATTGTTAGGTGAATAACTTTAAAATTTTCTTCATAGGTCTGCTTTGACAGGCTATCGAAAAACTTCTAAGGAGCATAAAGTAGCAGTCTGCAAATACAACGGTCAGGAGTTGTGACTAAATCTACTTCGCAAAACACTTCAAGCATCCTAGAAGGATGATCTTAAACCATTAATATTTCATTGCTGGTGATTAATAAGCTCACATCTGATAACTTTCCCAGCTATTAACATACTAATTTATATTAAGTCTCAACCCATGACAGTGAGATTGTCAGCAATAGAGGCTTGCAATGAACCAAATGAGGTGTGGCTAAACATTACACCTATGTACAGTCCTTCCCCCTTACCCACAGGACAGTTTCCAAGACCCCCAGTGGACGCCTGAAACCCCAGGTAGTCCGGAGCCCGCTCCGTTCTGTGTGTTTTCCTGTACACCCTTCTCTCTGTGGAGTGTGATTTATAAACAGGCCCGGTAAGAGATGAGCAGCAAGAAGTCATAATAAAATAGAGCAATCATTACAATGGACTGTAATAAAAGTTATGGGAATGGACTCTCTCTCAAACTGCCTTATTGCACTGTACTCACAATAGGTTTTAAAAAACCTTTATTGTTGAAAGTATCACCTTGTACTCACTGTTTCACTTATTGGAAGCACTTTACAGCTTCTGTCTGGCCTGCCCCAATTCCCTGCATCACCCCTCCTGGGCTCAGGGACCATTCTTTTATTTACTTGTTTGTTCTTTTAATGTTTTTATGGATTTTTAGAGAGAGGAAGGGAGAGGGATAGAGAGACAGAAACTCTGGTGTGGGAGAGGACCTTCGTCAGTTGGCTGCCTCCTGCTGCACGCCTCCTCCCTCCCCCTCACTGGGGATCAAGCCCGCAACCCGGGCACGTGCCCTGACCAGGAATTGAACCCACATTTTGGTTCCTGAGTCAACGCTCAGCTGCTGAGGCCCCCAGCCGGGCTTGGGGCCATGATAAGTGAAAGAAGGGGGACCTGAACACAGGTTCTGTGAGGCCGCGACAGTAGCTCTGATCAGCGAGGTATTTAGTGACTTAGGGGCGGGAGAGCCTGCAGCCTGGAGCTGGGGACAAAGGGACGAGTCATGTGTGGGGGACGGGGTGGGGGGGCAGAGCAGGAGGGCGGGAGATTGCACCCCGCACTCAGAACGGAGTGTAATTTAAAACGTATCAATTGTTCATTTCTGGAGTTCCCCAGTTAATGTTTGCAGGACGCGGCTGACTGGGGGCAACACTGAAGCCGTGGCTCAGAGGGACCTGCTGTTCTTGTTTGAGGAAGGTTTCGGCAGCTCATGTCATATTAACGACTTTTCTCAGCCTGATGTTTCCTTTATAAAATATGGACAGTAACATTGGTCACTTTAAAAGCATGTGAAACCAGCACTCTAATAACTGAATGCCTGTGAACCCGCCACACAGCTTAAAAACGGGGACCAATAATAGACGGAAACAGTTCCTAAAAATTCGAGAGAAGGAGTTGTTTTCGACATTTGGAGTGCTCAGTGTCTTCTCTGCCTGAATGTTCGCTAGTGGGCCCTGGTTTTACACCCTTCACACAGCCGAATCCTCGGTTTGAGACTTAAAGTCCTAGCCTTTAAATTAGTGTCTATTTAATCTGTTTGAGACTTGAAGTCCTAGCCTTTAAATTAGTGTCTATTTAATTGAACTAAGTCCATCAAACTAAACTGGTGAACAAAACATCCAGAGACATAGAACCATGGAACAGACTGATGAATTTCAGAGGGAAGGTGGGGTGGGAGGGTTAGGGGAGAGGAACTGATTACCCGGGGAATTTATGTGCATATATGCATAGCCCATGGACACAGATAACAGTGTGGCTAAGGCTGGGGAGGAGCCGGTGCAGGGAGGAGGGGGTCGATGGGAACAACCACCGCCAAACAGCAAAGAGGAGTCTGTAATACTTCCAACAACAAAGACACATTTAAAAAAACAATAAACCCCTCCAACGGGAGGCCGCCTAAAGTGATGTCATTTTCCTTTCTGATTAAGCTGAAGGGCTTAATCTTAAAATGTGAACTGTCAAAATAATGGACTTTCTTTTTTCCTTCATAAGAATAACTTGGATTTCTTACAAATCTCTTGTCAATCATTCTAAAGAAACTGCATGTGCATAAATTATCTTGCCACCCACACTCCCTCTTTCATATATATATATTGATTTTAGAGAGGAAGGGAGAAGGAGAGAAGGAGAAACATCAATGATGAGAGAGAATCATACATCAGCTGCCTCCTGCACGCCCCACACTGGGGATCGGGTCTACAACCTGGGCCTGTGTCCTGACCAGGAATCGAGCCCTGACCTCCTGCTCACAGGTGGACACTCAACCACTGAGCCACGCTGGCTGGGCCTGACATTCTGAGTGTAAGTCTGGACGGTGTTGATCTGCTCTAACATGAAAAAGAAACATGGTCACATCCTAAACGGATGGGCAGGCCTCTGCGTGCTGTTGGAATGGTTTTTTAGGGAGCGAACATTCTGTTATTCTGTCAAGTAAAGGAGCAGCAATAACAAGGCAGTGTTCGAGAAAGCAGAGCACCTTAGTGCATTAAAGCTATAAAGTAAAATGCTACATAATGTGTTACGTAATGTTACACACATTGTCTGTGAAGCAATTTTTTGATAGGCCATCACCTTCTTGCTCTACACCAGCGGTTCTCAACCTTCTAACGCCGCGACCCTTTCATACAGTTCCTCATGTTGTGGTGACCCCCAACCATAAAATTATTTTCGTTGCTACTTCATAACTGTAATTTTGCTACTGTTATGAATCGTCATGTAAATATCTGATATGCAGGATGTATTTTCAGGGTTCGTGACCCACAGGTTGAGAACCGCTGATCTACATGTTAGTAGAAGTTGTATTTACTAAAAAGCCGTAGCTTTAATTCTTCATTATATTTTATGCAACCCTATAATGTGTGTGATTACGTTCATATTCTGGCCGACGCGAGTATAGTGTCTTGTTAATAGAAGACATTAGACTGAAGAACAACCCAAGTTCTGCCATGTGGTTGCTGTCACACCGCACCACAGGTGGCCCGGTACTGTTTTCTGTGGGAAATACAAACGCCAGCTTTTATGGGTCACAGGCCTGTTCTAGGCCTTACATGCCAATGTGATATGGTGTAACTGTTGTCCTTTTAAATTTTAATTTAAAGCATAAACCAGAAGGAACTCTCTGCACTTAGAGCTCCATAGTAAACATTTCAGCCTTTGAATTGCTAGCGTGTCCGTGAAAGTGTGAATAAAAGGCTGGGGTCTGACAAACTCTGTGAAACAGTCTCCAAAGGACATGATGAGAATGGATAGAATCAAATTATGTAGCCAAAACATTCATTTTTTAACCATTATCTATAATAATCTGTGTTCTAAGTAAGTTTTTATCAAAAATAGTTCTAATAAACATATTTAGGAAGTTTATTTTATACTATAATACTGGACTATTTTGTAAATGCTCAAAGAAATTGGTCAGGGGAATTACTTTACATGAACAGCTGAAAATGGTTTTGTGTAACTGATGAATGAGAACATTTTAAGGATGAGCCATAAGATAGTTACACACACACACACACACACACACACACACACACACGATCTACAGTTCTTTTGTGCGGGTGTGTGTGTGTGTGTGGGGGGGGGTCTCCCTCAGCCAGGCCTGCACCCTCTTGCAGTCCAGGAGCCCTCTGGGGATGGCCAACCGATGGCTTAGGCTTCCCGCAGGGAGCAGGCCTAAGTCGCAATCTGGCCTCCCTCTGTGAGAGCAACCAGTGGGCTGATCAGGGGATAGCACCACTTGCCAGCCCCGTCCCCCCATCACCGCTCTACTGCTGCCAGCGACCTCCCTCTGTGGGAGGCAACCAGGGGACAGTGCCGGCCAGCAAGCGGCCAGCCCCGCCCCCATCACCCTGTTGCTGCCAGTCACTGCCATGCCTCCCTCCGCCGATTGCTGTCCCCTCCCTCTGCCCGCTGGCACCTGGCTTGGCTGGCCTGGCGCCGGCCACTCGCCAACCCTGCTCCCTGCTGACCAGTTGTTCTGTCAATTTGCATATTAGGCTTTTATTATATATATTATGTATATATATATCTCCCCTATATAATAATGATGAGAGAGAATCATTGATAGGTTGCTTCCTGCATGCCCTCTGCTGGGGATCCAGCCTGCAACAGGGTGGCAAGGGGGAAGAGGGCATGTGCCCTGACCTGGAATTGAACCCTGACCTTCGGGTTCATAGGTCAATGCTCAACCATGGAGTCACACCGGCCGGCTGACTCAAAGCTTTATAACATGAAGCTGATTCCCCTTGAGTCTAAATTGGGACATAATGAATACTAGAGTAAAATGTGGGCAGCTATTTAATTACCACCATCATAATAACTTAAAAGAAGAGTTTAAGACCTGGAGAATTTCCATTCAATGTACATTATCGGAACTACAAAGCTATTAGCAATAACAGTACTGTTAAGTGTATCATATAATACTAATAAGAGAACTGTATGAGTTCTACATAAATAGAATTCCAAATAAAGTGGAATATTTGGGAGCCTAAAATATTCCCCAAATGTTAGAGAATTTGCCAGTCAGGTAAAGCCCTGGTTTTTAATTTAAAATATATTTTGAAATAAAAAATATTTTGTAGGTCCTGGCCAGGGAGCTCAGTTGGTTAGAGCATCATTGTGATATGTCAAGATTGCAGGTTCGATCCCTAATTAGGGCACGTATCAATTAACCAGTGAATGCATAAATAAGTGGAACAACAAATCGATGTTTGCCTCTCCTCTCTCTCTCTCTCTCTTTAAAATCAATAATAAAATAAAATATCGTCTGTAATAATTAATAATTGCTTGCTACTATACATCTACAGCACAGCCTATATTGTTTGAGGCAGTGTTGCCTAGAACCTGACTTAAAGTGTGATTTTTATTTTTTTGGTAATCAGTAGACATCTGTGGTTCTCAAACTCTGGCGTGCTTGTTCTGAGACAGACGAGGAGGCCCCACAGTTCACACTGCGTGGGCTGAGCAGCCACCCGAGAACCTGCCTTTCTAACAAGCTCCCAGGTGAGGGCCACTGGCCTGCAGCACATCCCGTAGCATCTTCCTCCACGAAGCCCATCGACATGCTCTCAACACAGTGAGTGGCTGTGGGACCTGCTCTTGTGAATGGCTTCAGGAGGTTCCTGGACTCACGACCATGTCACAGCTACTCCAGTACAATTTTTGATGACCATGGCACACTAACCACCTTTCTGAGGATGACGTAAACGTGGATATTTACAAATGGTGCTATAGCAGCTGAGCGATCAGAGCGGAGTAACAATCCTCTACAGGTGAAAAAATGGGCGCTTTATTCTCTTCCTATCACGTGCTTCCTTGGTCTGTATTCTAAAGGGGAAAAGGAAAGGACACCCCTTTCTAGAAAGGACTTCTTTCCGTGGCGGTGGTATGTCTGTGTGAGGCCTGAGTACCTTCTGCTGACCACAGGCCACAGTGAGGCTTGAAGCGCTGTCCGCTGTTACACAGTTCAGCATGTGACACACTACCCAGCACCAGTGAGCTCTCTTTACAGCCTTTGGAATCCCCCCCAGACTCCCTGGATTGGGAGATGAATGCTAGCAGGGCAACGTGACCCAAACATTCAGAAGAAGGCCCGGCACATAGTAGGAGCTTAGTACATGCGGAAAGACCCAAATACATGTCTTCTGAGGAGCACGCGCATCGTAGGCCCTTGCTGACTTTTTCTGAAAGCCATCCTGGCTGTTGTGAATGTACAGGCTGCTTGGCCTAGGTATGTTCCTCATTTTTACATGGAAGGTCTAAAACCCTGGCGTTGGGGCAGAAAACTTGCTACGTGTCCACCGGGCCCGGATGGCCGGTGTCACCCAGGTCTGGGCTACAGGCGTTACAACAATCACTTATTTCTACTTTGAGGAATATTTTCTTGGTTTTAATAATGTAGATATGACTTTGTATGCACATACAGTAGGTATTTCACGCACACACACGGTCACTGTGGCTTGCAGTGTGAGCCGGAGGGCGAGAGCCAGATTCCGTCTTGTTTATGGCTGCGAGAAGGAGCTGTATACACTAGAACTAGGACTTCCGAGGCTTAAGGAGGCCTGCACGGTCCCCTACAATGTTAATCTCAGTTCTGCTCCGAGAGTATATTAACTCAGATGGTATCTGAGTTCCCATCAGTTCTGAGAACTGTGCCCAAAAATATCCAGGAGGAATTAGCTGTGTACACTGAGTAACAAGTACATCCTTACAAACAGAGGGAGGGCGTGAAGCCCAGTGACCACAGCTCATGAAGGGCCCCCTCCTCCTCTCACTGAGCGGGGACCTGCCAGCCAGGAGGACAGTCACAGCAGAGAGGAGGTGTGGTCGGGAGAAGTGGCAACAACCCGGCAAACCCAAATGTCTGCATGCGGCTGAACTAGTTTTCTTCTTACATAATGAATGGGAAACACGCTAACGGCAAAGCACTTCAATAACAGGAGCCCCTTCAAGAATTTTTTTTTAACAAAGGGAAGAAAGAAAGAGAATAATGAAAGGAGCCAGGCCGGCATGGCTCAGTGGTTGAGCGTTGATCTATGAACCAGGAGGTCAGGGTTCTATTCCCCGCCAGGGCACAGGCCAGGGTTGTGGGCTCCATCCCCAGTAGCGGGCATGCAGGAGGCAGCCGATCCATGATTCTCTCTCATCATTGATGTGTCTCTCTGTCTCTCTCCCTCCCTCCCTCCCTCCGTCCCTCTCTCTTTTCCTCTCTCCCTCCCTTCCTCTCTCAAATCAATAAAAACATTAAAAAAGAAAAAGAAAAATGGGAGCGTGTTACTGCTTGCTGGGCCCCTGGCACCAGGTAACCAAGTCCCTGAGACACAGGCAGAGGCCCGTGGGCTGAGCCTTCTCCCCCGTCTGAGGGTCTAAGGAGGTGCAGCCCCCCTCATAGGCCGACAGTCCTGCTCCCACAGTCTCCTTTGCTTGTGCCACAGCGAGCAGGAGAGAAGCATCCCGGTGCCCACCCCCTGAGGCTGCCTCTGCCACTGAAGGGACCGTTGCTCTAAGACAGCAGCACACTGCTGAGTTCATGCGACTTGAACGTTCACAGCAGGTGGCACGCCTGGAGGTGCATTGTGGGGCCGCCTGTAGGCATCTCGCCCATGAAAAACAAGGCACGAGCGTGGAGAATGCCTCCACACCAAGAGGAGAGTGAGTGAGAGCCTGAGCACCGCCTGGCTGCTTCCCTCCAACCTGCACTGTGCCCGGGAGGAGGGTTAGAGAGCGGTGCCCGCTCCAGCACAGATGGGCAATGCTGCTCCCCAGGAGGGTGGGTGCTGCAGCGCCCGCCCCCTGGGGCCAGGGCGACACAGCCACTGCTTGGCACCTGTGAGAACCCACCTGCTGGAATAGCCACGTGGCCACCGAGGGGTCCAGTTGGGGACGTTATTTATCTATTTATTTACAGCAAGTCAAGCGATTGTGTCCGTCTCTGCATCGTCGTTTCTCTCTCATCATGTTTTGGCAAAAGTGGAAAGTGGCCATAAGAGCAGCCCCGCGATGATTGCGGGCATTTGTTAGGGAGAAATTAGTATGTGTCTTTCAGCAATGCTGGGCAACCTTGACCTTTGTCGGCTGGAAAGGAAAATTAATTTACTGTAGAGACGCTTTAAAGGAAAAGTGTGTTGTTCTGCTTTTTGCCGCGACGTAGATGGAGGTCGTGCTGCTTCTGTAAATACTCAGAGTCTACATGCTACTTGTTTCAGGTCGTGTCTGCTCACAGCGGAGCTGTGAAATTTCAGCCCCGCACACGCGTGCACACCCATGCATGTGAATCTGCATCCGGTGGGTCCAGGAGACAGCCTGATTGTTGTTCGGATGGGTTCTCAGTGGCTTATAACGTGTATCAGGGTGGTCTCTATTCCGTGAAGCGCTGCAAATACTGTTTGGATGTAAAATCTGTGACAGCTTCACCTGGCTCAGACCTAAGACGACGGCATTGAACTGAGCCTTTAGGTCTGACGGTCGGATGCTTGCTGGGTGGGACTGAGGTGGGCACTTCCGTCCGTTTGTACCACAGGAAGGGCTCGTCAGGTTTGCATCACCTCCTTCTTCGACGACGGCTTTTGGGCGGCGGATTTCAGAGTGGCTGCCGGACAGATTGGAAGCCTTTGCATCACACCGTTCAGACCTACGTTGTGCAGAAGGCGACGTGGGGCCGTGTGACCTGATCCCCAGCCAAGGCGAGGTTCGTGCAGACGCTTGCCATGTTGGTTGCTATGGTGAGCCTCGTATTTTGTGGAAACCTCGGCTCAGTGTCTTAAAATAGGCCTTTGCCAAGGTAAACACTGGGCCGGTGGCATATGCTGGCGGCGCGTTGCAAGGCTGCTCGGGCTCCCGCCCTGTTCTCCCCTCTCCCCCACCCCTGGGCCCCCGGGCTCCACACGCAGCCCAGGCCTGGCAGGCGGAGAAGCCAGAAACTGGCTGCTAATTGCCACGTCGACAACCCCCAGCCTGGGTGCTGGCGCCAGCCACCCACCCGCCGCGTCCTCTGGGTGAGCCCCGACGCCTTCCCGGCATGAGCTTCCCCAGGTTCCAGCCACATTCATGACTGTCAACTTAACGCTGTACCTTGTACCAAGGAAGCTTCGTTCATTAGCTGGGTTGAGAATTAAGATCTATCCTCCACACGTGTTTACAGCCGAATTCTGTGAACCTGCCCAGCATCTCTCCTTGGACAAAACGTTGATGATTTTACTCATTTCTGCCACTGTGTTACCTTCAGTTAAGCACCAAAATCGATCAGACTAGTCTCCCTCTCTCCCTCCTCTCTCTCCCATCTGTCACCTCTCTCATCTGTCCTTCCTCGATTTTATATTTGCCTTGTTTTTAAAATTTGAGGAAAATAATGGGCATCGTTGTTACCGTTAATGAAGAAAGGAACACCTTACGGTGGGGACAAAATGGTCCAAAGGTATCTTCCAGTCCTGAGGGATTTGTAAATCCTGATCGTTCCCCCTTCGTGAGGGGACTCCCTGCTGCCATGGGGACTCCCTGATAGGCAGCGCGTCTGTGACTGATCAGCTGGTGGCCCCCCGGGGAGACAGCACCCTCCCTCCCTCCGTGGTGAGCGTGGCAGGTGACTCAGCGGCGCGGTGACTGGCCACCCTGCAGTCTCACGAACACAGCCGCCGCGGTAAAGGGCTTAGTAACACCGAGAACTTTATTTTGACTCTGCTGTAACCCGAGAGCGAGTCTGTCTTTGTTTATTCAACAAGATCGCTTTGGATATTTAAAAACTGAAATTGTTTTTTAAAAAGGAAGTAAAAGCAGTTCTAACTTGTGCAGGGTGACGCAAAAGGAGGTTGGCGGTTGTCCGCATGGCGATAGGTAACAAGTGGGTAATAATCACACGAGAACCAGCTCGGTGTTTCGGTACTCGCCGCTGCTACCTCCCGCTGCCCCGCCCGGATGTGACATGTGCCCGGCCTCTGTTTGGCGTGAGAACACCGCCGGGCCGGTCTTGTTTCTAGTTTCCCGTTGGACCTGCCACACGACAGAGAGGTGCCAGGTCAGACTTTCGGCCAGTATTTTCATCTGGAAGCTATGCCATGGAGTTGATTTCATTGAGATTATAATGCTCCTGTTTGACTGAAAGATGTGCGCCTCAGGGGAAAGGGTTAGCTACTCCTTGAACTATGTTTTAGAATTGTTTCTGCATTAATATTAAGCTGGCTTCACATTTTTCCTAGACTTTGAAAAAAAGTAAGTATAAGCACACTGTAGACCCTTGGCATCTGCTGGCATGTTCACATCTGTATACTGCATATAATACTGGAAAAGGTTCAACTGGATGAATTACCGAGGGGTGAAAGGAATCTGTAAGTTCGTATCCGCCGCCAGCAGGAGTAGAGTAATAAGCAAGACTCCAACACTGCCGTCTTCGTGTGCACTGGAAAGAGCACATCCCAGGGAGCCGTGGAAACAGCCCACCTGCTTCCGGGGTGTCCGTGGGCAAGTCCGTAAGGTCCTCTGTGCGTGAGCATTTCATGTACAACACATGGAAGCAGGGCCACAACCCAGTAACTGCATCCGAGACAGAGAGTGATCATCACACCTACATACCCTCGAGTTCACCGCGGGCTCACCGGACGCTCGTGGGATGTTGTGTTCTATGTGGTAATAAATTGGAAAATGATCCCATTCAAAGTAAACAAAAGGTCAAATGGAAATGCTGTGCCTTTGGATGCAAAGGCCAAGCCAGAGGAGAACAGGCATGTCTGCCTTCTTCAGCTGGGCCATTGGCTAGTGAGCAAATCGCCCTTCTCCCTTACCTGCATCGATTGCAGTGACTAGGAAAAGCTAGACTCTCAGCCACGTGTCTGTTTCACATAGGGGAACATGGCTAACCCGGTCTTACACAAAGTCCTCCACGTGACTTTACAACTAAAGCAAAGATGCAAATATACCTGATCTTTTCCAGCAGAAAAAATGATTAAAAAAAAAAAGACTGTCTCCTTCGGCTTAATTTTACATGAGTCTGTCTTTGCAGCTGGGTGGTCTTTCCTTTGACTTGCGAAACATCCAGGTTTCACGCCCCTCTCCGTTGTCTCCCTATAAGCCAGGCCGTGTGACTCAGACATTATTTCTATCTGAATTGATTCACAGCTTGAGAGTAGAGCATGCCTTTCTCCCTCCATGAGAGAACTTCCGAGTCTCATAGGAGAATTCCTGCTCTACAGACACTGCATGCACGCGGTACCGTCAGCGCCCCATCACACCTTGAACGGACAGGATGCAAAGAGCAAGATCTCCCTTCCAGTTTCCCCAAATTGCTCCTCCCGCCCTGCCCCGCCCCCCCCCCCCCCCCCAATGTGTATTGGTGCTGAGCTATTAGGTCTGCCAATAAAATAGCTACCGGGAATTTTATTATTGTCTTTAACACATCACCGAAGACAGCACAATCCCCTCTACAGTCCACGTTCTTAACATTGTTACTCGCTATCACTGTCCCTTGTCTCCTGTCAGATTCAATTGTTATCTGCACAAATCCTCGGCGCGCCATGTGAAACTGTCTCAAAAATTTAACATCAACCCTGCCTTTTAATGGAGCAGCCACAGCGAACAAAACCCTGTTTGTCTGGGGTATAGAACCCTCATGGGGTGACTCTGTCCTCATGTAGAGTATTAAAGGATCTCAAAGCTGCGGCCACATCTGGCAACAGAAACAATTAGGAGACATTTTCATAAAGTAAATGGCTCCTTACCCTCGTGCTTCTACCACCGGAAATCCATTTGAAATCAATTGCTCTGAAAGCTTTATAGAACTTTTATTAAACCTATTCTCTAAAAGTTCTAAATGCATGTAATGTGTCATGTCCACTGATAAACTGTGTAGATGAAGCATTATTGAAATTATCTGAAAAAGCAATTGCTGACAAACCATATTATTTCAGTTTTTAGCTATTGAGTGTATTGTTTGGGGTTAAAAGGTCAAATTTTATGTACTATACTTGGAATATTCTGGAGAGAATAATATTCCTTTCAGATAATGTTATAGTTTAATTTTGCTTATAATTTAAACTTGCTTTGCAAGTAAATAATGACAAAAATACTGCACAGATCCTTATCTTGCAAATATATATCTTTCACAGGAGTATTGCATTGGATAAGTAAAGTTACACTGCTCATTTATTTAAAAAATGTATGAATTTTTACATTTATAGATTTAATAGTAAATAAAATACATTAGGTAACTTTTTCTACATCAAAATTCCCATGGAATGAAATGATTCCAGATTAAATAGTTACTTGCAGTTCCAAAAACAATACCAGCTTAAAAGAAATGTTTTCATAGATTTTTCAGTTATTTAGGAGTTATAGCTGAGAATCAGAGGAAATAGATTCTCTATCTTAACAAATAATAAGGACACTATTAGTAAACAAATTTGAGAATTAGAGTTCATATTAACATTAAATTACACTTAAATAGATGCAATTCAACAGCCAATTTATATAATAGCTACTTTTAACAGGACATTAACTATGAAAACATGTAAAATTGGGTATTGACATGTATTAAAATGATATAATTACTAAATATTTTTGAGCCCCTATCATATGCCAGGCACTGGATGGGGTATTTTAAAAGGCTGTACTCTTGCTATGCCATTTTAACAGTAAATATCCTGGGCAAATATTAGTCCTTTTCTTTTTAACAGAATGAAAAAATAGTAATTTCCCCACCTTCTAAGACTTCTAATTAAACTTAGTAGCATGAACATTTATACACAGAATAAACATTTTAAAAGGCCTGATGCTTATTCTTTATCCACTATAATCACATATATTGACATTGAAAAGAGTTTTAAAATGATTTAGTCTTACTAGGCTGTTTTTGAGGTAAAACCATGGTTTGGGGGAGGGGTGCCCATATATAATACATATAGAAACACACATGATTCCCACAGTAACCCACTAGGATAAATCTCTATGTCATTCTTTTGGGATTCTCCTTTCCTACTTAAACTTAGAATAAAATCAAAGGGAGAAGAAGTGACAAAAATGTGTCTATGTGGTGTTTTGTGTTTTGAAAATTTAAGTAAAAATCTTGAAGACCAATTTCCTGGTTGCTATAAAGACAAAATAGGTTGGTGTGTACCTGTGGAAGATTTTAAAGCTGCTTTGTTAATTGTGGTATTGATTTGCACAACATCTGTATATAAAAGAAAGTGTGTATTGCCTGGCCAGCGTGGCTCAGTGGTTGAGCATTGACCAATGAACCAGGAGGTCATGGTTCCATCAGGGCACATGCCCAGGTGTCAGGCTCGATTCCCAGTGTGGGGTGTGCAGGAGGCAGTCAAACCAGTGGTTCTCTCTCATCATGGGTGTTTCTAGCTCTCTATCCCTCTCCCTTCCTCTCTGAAATCAATATAAATATATTTTAAATAAAAAAGAAAGTGTAATATTCAGGCCAAAAAAAAAAAAAGTGTGGTGGGGTGGCTTTCTTGGAAATGGAGTCCATAGAAGCAGAAGGGCCTGGAGAAGCCAGGAGTCCAGCCCTCCTGGGCCTGGCTGGGACCCTGAGAGTCAGGCTGGCTCTGTGGCTAGTGCATGTCACCCTTCACAACAGAACCTGTGCTCAGAAGCAGAATTCTAGATTTCACCCCAGAGTTCCTCCTCCCATAGGAAGTACTCTCCTCCCTTAAGGATCATACATTCTCGGGGAAAATGAGATTTGAGGTTCTGTGTAACTACCTCAGCTCTCTAATGTCCTGGAAACACTGTCAGTCTGTTTAAAATAATAGTCGTGAAAACAAATTGTGCATAAAACTAGACCTATAAAGTAACCGTTAAGTTGCATTCCCCAACAGTTATGCATAATGCAATCCCGAATATTTGTAAGCCTTATCCTAATCTATTTCTATATAAAGGAAAAGATCTTTTGATATTTATGCTTCTGATAGAATATAAGCCATGGCATTGATTCTTCTTTGTCAAGATTGAAAATGAAAGAAATACTTAGGAGAAATACAGAAACTATCTCAACTAAGTAACTTTAGTTTATCTTATGACTTGTTGGAACCAGTTCTTAAAATTTGCCACATTTGCTTCTGGAGATAAAAATGGACCACAAACAATTTCCATTCCTGTATTGGGTAAAATAAAGTAAAAAAAAAACTATTGCAAAAAATTATCAGTTTTCCAATTAAATTATATCATTATTTATAAAAAGAATGTCTTTAGAAACTGTGTCTCTTAGCACACATTTTATTTAAGTTTAAAAATAGATACTACTTTCAAATTATGCAATTTGGCCACTACAGTGATATAATCTATCAACTTTTTTCAAAAAGTGCATTATGACATTAATACACTTAGTATTTATAAATAGATTATAGCAATATAAGTGTTCTTTAGTTTGAAATTTCATTGAGATTCAGTATTGATTTCATATCTATATGTAGTAATAAATTAAATGTAATAAGCTTTATTTCAATGTTTTAAAGTTCCTAATTTATTCTTAGTATTTTTTAAAACTTTGGTTCTAGGTGGCATGTGTATACATTTTCAGATACTGTGGATTATTAGTGAGTCTCAAAGGGCATTTCCACTAACACAGCAAATGCAAAGTGTTGTCTATACACGTGTATAGATAGTATAATAATTTTCGTCGATTTTGAAGATCAGATTGTCTTACTTAGCTCTCATTATTAACCACATATAACAGAACTCAGACTTCGAAAAATTTAGGTAGTCGCTTATTTGTTGTGTAAATAATACAAATATTAGCAATACACTGGCTCTGTTGTCAGACTGCACTCAACAAAACCCAAGTAAGAATATTTGGAAAAATTTGAAATTTCATAATGGCCCTTTTTTAGTTTATAGTGTTTTTGGATGAATTAAAATATTTTCTCCATGTAAAAAGCTTGTAATAAATACTCGTGCAAAATGTTTTGTAGGTTGAAATTTAAGAGTTATAAGTCATGATTTAAAGTGCAGTAGGTAGGAGTAAAATCTCAAAAGATTTTTAAAAATTGAACTACCAAACTCTTTGTTTCAAACCTATTTAACATTTATGGTTATAGGTGTTTGTAGCAACCAATAACTGAAGGAAATAGCTAAATACAATAAAAATAAAGCCCTTAAGTATTGCCACTTTTATGTTTTCTCTTTTAATTAAAATACTGACCAGAAAAATAAATTTTCTTTCAAATAGTGAGTGCAGTCAGTGTGCGGCTGACACCGCTCTGGCGTTGTGAGAGCAAGGGCGTCATTTGTCTTCTCTGAGATGCAACAGCAGCTGAAACCACATTATTGAAAAGCTGGTGAATAATCACCGTGGCCTGCAACTCTTCTGTGTTCTCACTCCTGTCTGTCCTCTGTAAACACACAGAACATTCCCCAATGTGCCCATGCTTCCGCCTACACAGAAAAACATGTCTATGTTTATACTTGAAAATTTACCATTACTGAGGTGGAACATAAGAAAGAAATGATATTATGGGTCTTGGAATTTTCCATCCATCAAAATACTACTTCATCATTGCTCCCTTTTGCCTGGACAGTCACTGACAGTCTGTTCTGGTTCTAGATTGACATGTGGTGACACCAAGAACCACACCCTTCCAGGGCAGTGACACCAAGGACCACACCCTTCCAGGGCATTGACACCAAGGACCACATCCTTCCAGGGCAGTGATGCAAGGACCACACCCTTCCAGGGCAGTGACACCATGAACCACACCCTTCTAGGGCTCACAGTGCACCTGGGGAGAGACATCCTGGCCCAGGACATGATTACTCATTTGGAAATGTCTGTATTCACAGTAGAGGTTGTCAGGATGCTCCATGGATCCTTAACCCGAATACCACCACTCCCTGCAGTTCTCTTCCAAGCAAAACTATCAGACACGACTCAGACCCACACACAACAGAGCCAGCCAGTTCTTTCAAGACACCGTTTCCATCAAGCTCCTTACCTGAGACTCAGCCGTCAACTGTCAACCAAGATGGTTTCTTACACCTACTAGTGGATGTCTCAGGATAAATCCGCACGCTCACAGACATTATATGAACTTCTGTGGGAAATCTAAAACCTTCCACTTAGGCCGGAAAGTGTGCTCATAACAATGCAAGGACTTCGGCAGACTTCACGGAGGTAAACGTGGCAAACAAAAGCAATTTTGAGACATGGTCTCCAGTCCCCGCCATCATGCGTTAAGACTGTCAAATGAATGGTCTGTGCTGAATCCATATGCTTTTCTCAAGTAAGAAATTCCATCAACTTTATGGCGCAAACCAAATTTTAGAAAAGGGATGCGTACTGTGCTGGTATTTGTACATCGACTGGAAGCCAGTCCCTTGGTGATGAGTACTTAAAGTCACAGGATCTCCCGGGAAGAGCGCACAGTCATTCCTTCTTCAGTGGTGTCTGTGAGCGTGGACAGGCAAAATGGGTCACAGTGATGGGGATGTAATTTAAAAATCCTATTTTCCGAGGGGGGAAGACTGCCTGACAACAATCAACCACAGTTGTTTCTATCTAATAAACTTTAAGGGTGGTTGTTTATGGCTTTTTTTTTAACCCCCTTATCTAGACAGGCCCAGTGTGGTAAAAACTATTTTTTTTTCCTTTTCAAATTTAAATAGGAACCAACTCAGTCAGACTGACACTTAATGAAAACTTTCATAAGAAAATAATTCTGCAAAGGAAAGAGCAGTGCATTCAGTCTTTGAACCACTTGAACCACGGAATCCACATTTTGGCGACCATGAGATTTCATCCCTGGCCTCCCCAAGTCAGCCTCTGAATATTAACAGTATTCATTGAGGAAGCAATTGCAGTCAGAAGCAGAGAACAGCGCGAAACAGCCTTTGCCTTTTTAGAACAGTTCTTCCTTATTCTCTCAACAAAGGCTGGAACGTGACACCCTTCATTTCTCATAAGCTCCACCCCAAGCCCCCAGCTCAGCTCGCTCTCTGCCATCTGCATCTTACCCACTTACTTAGCCAACCAACCAACTTGAGACTGACTGTCAAGTCGTCACCTCGTTACCAGATCATGTAGCTTCTCTGTACTTTTTACATTTCCCAATAAAACAATGCCACCAGTTGATACACTGAATGTTGTCAAATAGGAACAAGTGCGATATTTAAAAGCCCTCCGTCACCGGCCAGTGGGTCCCGAGAGAAAGAGAAAGCCATTCGTGGAAGGAACAGTGAGGGCAAGAACAACAGTCATAGTCTCGCTAGAGGCAGAACGCCCAGTGCGAAGATCACACGTGTTCTTTCCCCTACGTGAACTGATTCTGAAATGGACACGCCCTAGGCGTGTCCAGAAGGGGCCCCGCGCCTTCCCGAGCACACGGAGCGCACAAGCTGTCCGCGTAGATACCCTGAGTCTGTGGGATCCCACGCGGTGCGGTGGATGGACATAGGGCCAGGGAGGGTTGGACTCCTCACTGGGAATCCAAGCTACTGAAGACAAGACTCTATCTAACCGGGAAGGCTGGGCCAGGTGCCTGCTTCCTTGGGCTCACAGGCTCACGGTATATCCAGGGCGAGAGCTGCCCTTAGGGACCAGAACCCAGTGGGGTCCAGGCACCCCGCCGAGAAAGGCCCGTTCTCCAAAGGGAAACCATGTTAGGGGCTTAGCTCAGCTCAGCTGGTCCGGGAGCGCCTCAAAGGAGGCACCGGGCTTCTTCTTTTCCCCGTGCAGCTTGGACTAATGAGGAATTGCCTGCCCAGCCCTTGCGCAACCAGCAGCCATGAGGCAGGGAAGGAAGGCAGGCGATGTGGTGTCCCAGGAGGTGCTGGCCGAGCCTCCTGGAACCTGGGGGCGCCTTCTCGTCCCCAGCCCTTTCTCCTCCCTCCTTTCTCCTCAGCCACCTCCACTGGGAAGAGGAAAGGCGAGTAGCCAGACTGGGGGTTCGTTGCCCTCCAAGCCTGAGAGCTGGAGCCTCCTGGGCGTGCGCACGCGGTGCCTGCCAGGGCGGGTCCCTTCTCCAGCTCCATCCCGAGCGGCTCCCCTCCGGCCACGCCCGCTAGTCCCCGGCACCCGGCTGGGTGCGCTGGAGGGGCTGCGTGGATGGTTCCTTGCTCTCAGCTAAGAAGGGACAAATCCATTTGGTTTGGGCGTCCGTCGGCATTGGAAACAAACAAACCACAGCTGAAAGTGGAAGGAGAGACGGCTCCCTCTTCCTCTCGCCCCTGTGCTGATGTTGGAGGCTCATCCCCGGGGCGCAGGCAGGGAACACTGCAGCGCGGGGACCTGTCCCACAGAAACTGGAAGACGGAGCAGCCCCCGCCGGGCCCCAGCCCCTGTCAGGAAGGTTCCAGTCCCGGGCCACACCGCAACTGATCTGGTGCCCAGCCTGCTTCTCCACCCCTTCGCGAAGGATCCGCAAAGAAAGTCTGGGTTCCTGGGAGAACCACCACCGCACTTCCAATCTGGAGCCTCGGTGGGGACCCCGGCCCCCGCCCCGCCCCCGCCCCCGCCCCCGCCAGCAGCCAAGTCTGGCTGTGAGCGCCACCGGCTCGCTGTGATTCCAGAAGTCACGCGCTCCTCCGCAGCAGGGGCCCCTTTACCCACGGACACGCCCTTTCTGCGGAGGCGGGGCCCCCCTCTCCCAACCCCCCCCCTCCCTCCAGAGACCCTCCATGGAGCTCCAGCTCCGGACTTGCAACGCCGCCCAAGCGCTCACAGCCTTGCCAACATCCCCAATTCCAGGCGCTCGCCCGCCGGTGAGCGTGCCTCTCCCGGCACCGCTAAACGCCCCAGAGAGGACCCTGGCAGGCAGGGGGCTCCGACACCCCCACCCCCACCCCTGCGGGCTCCCCGACCGGCCCGCCACGGGACCCCCGCCCCCGCGCGCACCCGTTGCATAGCCCGCGCCACCGAAGCGCGGCGCGCAGAGCCTTTCTGGTGAGACGCGACTTGTAATCGCCTAACGCGCGCGCGCGACCCAGAGTGAAAACACCCAGCAAAAGGCAAAGATCCAAAAGTGCTACCTTGGCAACCACCGGCGTTCAGAGGCCCGCTGGTGGGCCGGGAGGGGCGGCCGCTGCCGCCTGCCGCTGGTACTCTCCTCGACTACGCGTATTCTTAAGCAATAACAACGTAATCCGTATTATCCACCCAAGAATACCCGTCACCGAAGAGAGCCGGGCCGCTGCTGCTGCCGCTGCCTCCGCCTCCGCTGCTGCCACAACTCTGGCTGCCGCTGAGCCCGCCCCTGGCTGGGCTGGGCTGGGCTGGGCTGGGCTGAGCTTGACCCGGACCATAATCCATAACTCGATTTCCCTCCAGAAGGATCCAAAGCTGCGCTCTGTGCGGCTGCTTCCTGCCCACAGCCGAATGGCTGCTCTCCTTCCAATTCTGAAAGACAAATCACAAGCCAAGCACTTAACGCGGGAGGAGCGGAGCGTGCGTGCGGGGTCTGCCCAGCCAGGCGAGGGGGTGTGGGGAGTGGGATGGCTCTGGGGCGCAGGATGGGTGTGACGAGTAACCTTTCGCTTACCTTCTGCCCCCCCAGAGCCTTCCTCTGCCCTCGCTCTGCTGGGCACCCCTCCGACTCGGCCAGCCCACTCAGGTGCTTAGATGGGGAGTCCTGGCAGCGAGGAGCCCTGTAGGAGACAGGCATAGTTAAGCACACACACACATCACAGATGTATTTGCCTAGACGGCTTGAAGGAGGAGTGCAGCTCCGATAAAGACAGGGTCACGCATGGGTGACATTCCAGCCGGGTGTTTTGGGGAAATGCATGATCACAGAAAATAAACGCTGGCTCCATTTACTACTTGAATCAAATACTGATAGATCCACCCAAACAGTCATCTCTCCTTGGAAGGCCTTGGAGCTACGCAACACCATGATTTTTAGAGGGAAAAACAGCTTTGAGCACACAATAAAACTCATTTTCCATAGTAGCACAACTCCCTGAGTTTGACAAGCTGGTGGAGTCTTTATGATTTAGGCGCCGTTTCTGTAGTCCCATGATGTAAGTGTACTTCCCTAGCCCACCTTCTACATAGACAGGACGGATGCATCTCTGTGAACACCTGGACAGAAACACCCTGGGCTCTGTCTTCATAAAGATCGTGGTAAGAAAGATAAACAGTGACCACTCATTTGCACGGTGACTGTAACGCTGGCTTTCTGAGAGAGGAGCTCTGTGATTCTTTGAGGGTCAATATGGTTCTTAGTGGGAAAGCTTTGTCTTGGACCCGGCATGAGTATTCTGATAACAGGGGTTTATTGTTCATTACACAAAATGGGCAGGTGCAACGTCACTACCCAAGACAGGGCTCAGCTCCATTCGAAAGTTCTCAATTAGCTTTCCCCCATACTCTCCAGTACATGGACGTGCATCCATGTGAGCGGAACAGGGAGGGGACATGGCAGCATGGCCATAGACATTATGATTCCTCAAATTATGTAAGTGCAAACAGCTCTTCATCAAGGAGTAATTATATAACAGCATTCTCCCCCCACCACAACTCATCGCTAACTGACCTGGTTGCAATTTAGGGCACTTAGGCTGGGCTGGCTCTTATCATTATGTTTTAATATATCATTTCTCCAGACACACCAGCTCCGCATGTCCCCGACCTGTTACTTGCAGACAGTAAAGTCAACATGAATCCTAGGTTTTTACGACCAGTTGCTTCACATTCAAGGTCTGCTGCCCAAGAGAACTCAAAAGAAAAGCAGTGCTGCCCCATTAGGAGCCTATTTTGCAATATTTTCAGGTGACTCTTAAGTACACCTTTCACGAGAAGACCGATGCCAATTACACAAATTAATGAGTCCTGTTACCTAACATAGCTATAAAGGGGAGCGTCTCCCTAGGCATGCCACACACACACACACACACACACACACACACACACACGGAAAGCTGACAGGTTCTCTCCAGCTTGAACTCCTAGAAACAAAAGCCCTGAGGGAAAGTAAGGCAATAGTCTGTGAGCAAAGTGTCCATTTGCTCCGAACTCCTCCATTTAAATCTCAACTCACATTAAAAGGAAAACAAGAAAGAACATTATCCAGGCAGCTGTTGGTTTAGCAAATGGAATATTCCTTTTGTACGAAAAAAGGATGGTATCAAGCCATAGACACACACGCATGCATACACAATACATGGCATCCCCGAATCACAGCACAAATACCCACACCGCTTTTCAAGGCTTTCTGAGGAAAATCTCCTTTAGTTTGGCTTCCTCGCCATTGAAATAAAACACACACACACACACACACACACACACACACACACACACACGCTGACCCACAGACTCACGCGGTCAGAAACTGGAACAACAGCGCAGGAGGCATGCTGGCTTTCCCCCCAAGTGGCCGGGGCCAGCCCTCGCCCACCTACCCCGTGTGCCCCCCGCTTCAGCACCGGCGCCGGTGGACAGCTCAGCCCGGGCTGCGGCTGCGGCTGCACTCCGCTCTCAGCCCCGCGCTCCGCGGCCGCTCTCGGCTCGGCTCCGGCGGGGCAGCCCGACTTCCGAGCAGAGAGCACCATTTCCTCCCAGACATCGCCGCTGGGTGCAGATCCCAAGCAAACCTCCTTAAGCCCCCGGGCGCCCCCTCCTCGCCCACCTACCCCCCCACCCTGCCCTCTCTCCACCCTCCACACAAAAACCGAACGGGGAGGCAGCCCTCGCAGCCAGCAGCAGGGCGTTTGCTGATGAACTTACACTTGGCTGGTGCACCCTGAGCTGGAGCCTGCGGCGGCGGAGCGGTATCCACGGAGGGAGGCTAGGTCCGCACCAAGTACCTTTGTGCATCGACTCCTGCGAGCTCTGTTTTTGAGAACCCACGTTTCTCTGGCGCCCCATCCCTCGAGGGGTGTTTTTCGGGCAGAGGGGGTAGGTGGGGGGAGGGGGCTCCCAGCATCTTTTGATCTCTGGAGGCCACCGCGAGGGACTGCCAAGCAGTGCCCCTCCTGTCCCACCCTCCCTGTCCCCCGCACTCCGAAACCCCATCCCAGTCTCACGCTTGGTCATTTGCGACCACATTATAACATAAAGAAACGCGACCAAAGCCATCGTGTGCGAGGAACTAAGCCAATTAAGCGAATGCAGAAATGCTGCTCTCTCCCCCCGCCTCCCCCTCCCTCCCTCCCTCCCTCCCTCTCCCCCCGTCCTCCCTCTCCAGTAGAAAGGGGGGAAACGCAGGGGAGAGGGGGGAAGGGGGGGTCGGGTGGCAGTCGCCTCGTACAATCAATGGAAAAACACTATACACATCGCCCCTGACTAAAGCTCTCTCGCAGACAAAAAGAAACACGTTTATCCATGTAAACACAGCCCGCCGCTCCGACCCATCCCACACCCCGCACCTTCGCTGAGCCTGGGCTTGCGGTCTAGCCAAGTAACGGTCCCCAGTCGCCTCGAATGGAAGCGCTTACCCTCTACATCCAGGTTTCCAGCGGGACCGGGATGGTGTGCCGGAGCCGGAGGGTCCGCGGTGAGCTGGGTGGCGAGGCAGGCGGGGCGCTGGGAGCCGCTTGCCTCCGGAGCGCGCCGGTCCGGGTTCACAAGCCCTGGGAGGGGACCTGGTCCTCGTGCGGCTGGGTCCACGGTGGAGTCCCCGGCGATCGCCTTCCGCGGATGGAGCTTCCAGAACGGCGTGGGGAAGGGGAGGGGGTCATCTAATGCAATCACATCGATCTGATCTCCACCATCTGTCGCCTGCCACTCTCCCCAAACGTTAAAATAGGAAAACGGAAAACACGGACAGCCCGGGAGGGAGGCTTGGTCTCTGCAAAAGAGTTTTTTTTTTTTTTTTTTTTTTGAGCAGAGCCTAATTGGGGAGGGTCGGCGGCGGTTGCCAGAGCTGCTGCTCACCCTCCCGGAGTGGGTCTCCCCAACATGCTAATGGTGGATTAATTGAGGAAGATCTGACGTGCAGGCTTCCTGGTCTCTTATTCATGACTTCCCGAGGGGAGAGGGCCAGTGCCTTGTGGGACGCTGGGAGCACACAGTCAGAAAGCTGCTAAGAAAATGGCTGTGTGTTCACAGCACATCGCTCTGATAACAAACATATGTCGCCTAAAACGGTTTAGGAGAACGGGAGGGGAGGGTGGGAGAATAAAATTCTCTTTCCCGGTTTCAGCCATCCCCACCTCTCTCCTTAAAGAAAAGCAGAAGCAGGGGCTGTGTCTTTACCATCATGTAGGAAAAAGGGGTGTTTTAAAATGTTGGGTTTTTTAAAATCAAGATTAAACTCTGCCATGCAAAAGAAACGGAACGCACCTGGGCAGAAATTCTTTTTTTAAAAAAACCTATTATTATTTTTTTTTTCTTACTGTGATCAAAGTAGACCCATAGCATGTGCGTACAGAAACTCAGCCCGTGAATCCCACCAGGATGGACGGGGGTTGTGAAGGCCTGGTACCCTTTTGACTTCTTGAAATCTGGTTGCCTCTTGGGCAAGACATTCTGCATCATGGAAAACGGAGATAATGAACGTTAAATGTGGTTGAGGTGAGGAGATGGAAGGAGTTTGCTTTTTGAATTCGGCAATTACTCCCCCAGCCCAAACCCCTTTTGGTCTGTGTCCAGTCTTCCCTGATCAGGTGATTGGGTGTATGGGGTGGGGGGTTGGGGGGCGGAATGTAGGGATTGAGAAGGGAGTGGTCATATGGGGGGGTGACCAGTTGGGGTGGGGATGGTAGATTATCAATAGCCAATACATTCTATTCTACCTGTAATTTAAAAAAAAAATTGCGGAAATAAAAAGATCACTTCCTATTTGTCAATCATAATATTAAATATAAACCAGTTTTAAAATTAATGCTTTAGATGTGGGAAGCATATGTTTTACAAACCATAGGGTGACTGCCCCCCCATCCATTTTTATTTTTAAAATTTTTAAAAAAGGAATATAAAGTGTATTATCTAGATAGGTGACATCCTTTTATTATTGCTATCTAATCTATATTTCCTCTGATTTTGTCATCCCTTTGAACATTGCAAACAGTTCAGTTTTATTCTGCCTTTTTGAGAACATAAATTACCCTATATTCATACTAAACAGTGTTTAGGATAATTCTTGAGATAGCTGAGTATGTCTCCTGAAACTTTGATACTCTCTTTAAGGAGGGGGGGAAAAAACACACCCTCACAGCGATGAATTAGATTAGCCTAAAAATATAGCTTGAAGACAAATCAAACAATTTACCTGATCTTTTGTTTCAATGTACATTAATTAAGCCCTCTTCCCAACCTGCCACCACTCCAGGGTCACAGTCAGAAACCCAAGCCTGTCAGCAGCAGCCTTTGTTGTCATTCGCGTCAAGCTATTGCCCCCTGCAGGTCAGGCTGGAAATACAGGCAGAATTTGGCCAAATCTTCAGGAAATCGATGGTAGTCATGTTTTTCTCGCTCCCAATATTTAAGTAGAGTTGACTTTTACACTTTAAGTTAGTTTACATGACAGTTTAAACTATTTATTTAATAATGGCTAGTTCATTTTTTAGAATGGGTTTTAAAGATAGATGATTTCAGATTTCCTTTGAGAATTTTGCTGGGTGGGGCAGACCATCCCATCCACTTTGTGGTCACCAGGAAGTACCTTGACGCGTTTAATATAGCTTTTTCATCCCTTTCCACACAGTCCAGCAAAGCTCCCAAGCAAATGTCACAGGATTGGAATGGTGACAAAGAAATAATCCCGGGCAATTCACTCCGGCATGTCAGTGTGCTCTTGGTAGATGCCACGAAGTGCATTCAAATGAAACCCTTTCAGATTTTTCCTACAGCTGATACGGTGGGGGGACAATTATACTGTTTTTCCTGATTATGAAATGAAACATCATTTCACCTCCACGCTCCCGCTGTTCCCTCCTCCTTCACGACAATTAACTTTCCCAAACAGGGCTCCTTGCCAAGATCAAATAAATTTACTGTTGACGGAATATAAATTAAATTGCATCAACTTTCCTCCAGTATTAGGGAGTGGAGCAGGCTGATGGGAATGACTTCGTAAGGCTTATGGGAAGACTCCTGCGTATTTTGGAAGGTCTGCTATGGTGACTTACATGGGCTTGTAAAGAACCCTACAGGAGGCAGCGGTGCCTCCCTCCCTCAGCACGGCTAGCCTCCTTCTGCCCTCCGCTGTCTGTGAGCCAGGCCGTCTCAGCTGCTTTCTTTCTAATGCCTGTCGACAAAGTTGCTTTTCATTAGCGCCCAGGACAGCGATTGTGCCGTGTGACCTGGGCGTTGTCCCGCTGTCCCCACACACAACGCGGGAGATTGCCCCCAAGGGCCCTGAGAAGCACCCTGCTCTTCCTCGTGCTGTTGAGACACTGTTGTTTCTCAAGGGTCTGCACGGGGTTCTAGTGACTTTAGCGTGTTCTGTTATGCGTGGAATCCAGGATTAGCAGACATTCTTGTTCTCAGAAGCTAAAAACCAGGCTCTCTCATTCACAGGCAGCCTGTGACTAAGGATCCACTCTGCAGGCTGGTGGGTGTGCAGGTTTATCCAGAAGCACGTGTTTCCGGAGGTTTTCAGATGCTAATAGAGTGGAGGGAGGGGGTAGAGGGGGCAGAGCATGTGTGTGTGCGCACGTGTGTGCACTGTGTGTGTGTGTGTGTGTGTGTTTTGGGGGGGCACTGTCCTAAGCAGCAACTTTATACAGATTCAAGGCCATCAGTACTGTAACCGCAGGTGCAACCCCCTCAGGGGGAGAGCCCCTTGGGGAGCCCCCGTCTCCCCTGCCCCCGCTCCCCTAGGCCAAGGCCAGGCGGTGCGCAGAGGGTCCCCACACCTCAGGCAGTGCTCGCTGGCGGACCTCGGGCAAACTCTCATGGGGGCGAGTTACCAGTCCGCGCTGCTGTCCCGCTGGACATCAGGTGCAGCGAGGGGCGCACAGCCAGCTGCCCCTGTGCCCCGTTGGCCTGGCATGGCTCCCCCGGAGCGCACGGGGCGCCAGGGATGCTGCCAGGTCCTGAGGCTGGAGCTGGACGGAGGCTCCCGCAGCAGGTGTCCGGGCAGGCTCAGGCTTGGCCAGCTTCAGGGACCCTGCCAAGTGGCTCACCCCGTCTGCAGACTGCCCGCCCTCCCTGTCCTGGGCCCGTGAGCCCGCCCCAGAGGAACCGCGCCTGGACAGGCAGAGTGTGCGCGCGCCCCCTACCGGCAGCACGCGGTGGCGCAGCGACCTGCTGGGGTCCCCTCTGTCCCGAGGGCGTGGCCTGCCCAGGCCCTGCCCTACCTCCCGGGCTCCTGGTGGCTCCGGGGCCAGTGGACAGAAAGCGCAAACCAAACCCTCCCCAACCGCTCTCACCACGTCCACGGCTCCAAGGTAAGTGCCAGTCCAGTCTCCCCCTGGCCCCTCTCTGACCCTCCTTGGCGCTGAGGTCGGGGGAGACAAAAGGGCCACCACCACCCCCACCAAAAAAAGAAAAAGAAATCATGACTGCTTTTTGCAAGCACGTTTTGCAAGCATCAATTTCAAATACACACGCCACGCGTTTGCGCACACACACTCATGCACATGCACACGCACACGCACCCTCCCCACTCCACCAAACCCACACTCACCAGCCCCGTAGAGGCCGCAGATGGGCGTGTGGGGGCGCATTTCATTAGCTGCTGGAGGGAATGTTGGCTAACGTTCCAGGGGGTCCGCCGCACCTTCATTCTGTGAATGGGAAGGGAGGCGAGAGAGGAAGAAAAAGTGCCTTTCCTGGGGCCCTCCCCCCATCCCTGGGCAGGAGACTCCAGTCCCTGCAGGGTCACAGGAGGTCGCAGCCCCCTCCAGAGAGGCCATCTCTGGCGGATTCCAGGAACCTGGGGGAGGGATTGTTTTGTTTTCCTGGATCATTCCCGCCTCGGTTCCCTATGGCGTTTTGAAATGAGTGCAGCCTTGAAGTTGGCTATGTGCTCCCAGTGGCAGGGTTTTCTGTGCTGGGTGAAGGTTATTAGCAATCGCAGCCTTTCTTTCTGGTCAGGCCGCCTCGAGTTAGAGATGGGCAGAATGCGTGTGTTGTTGTGGCTTCCCGTCCTGTCTGCTGCCTCGCAATGTTTACTGTCTTTGGAGAAGGAGCATCGTGTTACATATTTTTTATATAATCAGGCAAATAATAAGTCCAGATTCAGGAAAGGATCAATCATATTTGCGTCTGTGTTCTTCACACAGTCTTCAGGGGAGGGGAGCGAATGGATGTTGCTTGTCCCCGAGAGGACAGGAAGGGAAGGCTCAGGAAGGTGTATGTAGTTGCCCAAGGTGGCAACAGGTGGCCATCGGAGAGCCCAGCTGACAGCAGCCCGAGGAAACGTCTTGAAAAATCGCGCTCTATGGTGTTGAATTCAGGCTGGCACATACACTGATATTTTAAGTCTGAGTGTTAGCCTTTCATAGAAGAGAGGGAAAGATCTTTTTCTCAAAAGGACACCCCTGATACAGTGGAAGTATTGGTTCTGAAAATGGCTTGTTACCAATTCCCCAGCCCCATTGCACAGGTGAGAAAACCGCGGGAATGCATCCACGGAGCTCCCACAGCGAGGTGCAGAGCCGGCCTCCCAACCAGGTTTTCCGATTCCAGCTCCTCTCTCCATTCTGCTCACCTACCCTTCCCGCACACAGAAAGCACCTCGATTTCCTCCGAATGCTGAAGAGGAGATCATTAGCAGCCCAGAGCCTGTATTTCTCAGGGCAGAAGCTTTCTTTCACCTTAATCGTGAATACCTTTCATACCGAAAAAGAAAATGCAAATGTAGAAAGAGTGCTATTCTCAGTGGTGAATTAAATGACATAAAAATGGCAAAAGACTAAAATAACGACATCAGCTTTACTTGAAAAGCAGTTAAAAAGCGATCTGGAAGGCCTGTCTCGGTACAATTTTAGTCTCTCTGCCACTTCCACCCACCCTCCCCTACCCTGAGAGAGTCCTTCCACGTGGCATGTCTGCTCGCTTTTGTTCATAAAAGATGAAAACTCACAGGTTTGGGGGCTTTTTATCTCCATTCACATATTGCTGCTTTGCTCTGTGAATGGTTACGGTCAAAACATCCCAACGCGTCGCTGGAATGACCCAAACTACGATTAATTGGCAAGAGAATTTTGACTGGCATCCACTTTTTTTAAAAAGCATATTTTTTATTGATTTCAGAGAGGAAGGGGGGGAGAGAGAGAGAGAGGGAGAGAGAGAGAGAGAGAGAGGAGAGAAACATCAGTGATGAGAGAGAATCATTGATCGGGGCGGCTGCTGCCTCATTTGCGTGCAGCTTATTTGGCCTCGTGGCCTCCTGTCTTGCTGGGATCTGTCACTTGTCCAAAGGTTGAATTTACTTGAATATGATTGTTCGTGTCCACCTCTAATGGGAGCACTAGTATCAATGCCAGTTTGGAACTAGGATGCTATAGGATGAAGCCTGCTTGTCTGTGTGACTTTGTACCATAAACACATTCACTCATTTTTAGACTTGTAGGCTTCAGGTTTTTAAAAATTAAATCATCCATCCATTTCTTTACTGAGGGCTAAATCGATGTCCCCAGGTCGTCAGTTCTCAGGGACACCCACTTAGAATGGGGGAGAAGGAGGATGGGGACCCAGACGTTCTGTATTCAAGCTCTTAGGCAGAGCTTTGGGACAGCATCGTGTCCCTGCCTACGGGATGTTCAGAGATTCCATCACACATCCAACACCCAGTGATGGTCATGAACTGGGCAACTGTCCAAGGCATTCGGAATTCAACAACAGGAAAAATGAAACGATTCAGGAGAAAGGCCTTCACAGGTTGAAACGTGTATTCTGCTGGTGGACAAAATTAACAATGATTATGAAGACACTTCATGAGGACATTTTTCTTAAACAAAAATGTCTTGAGTGTGTTATGCTGTGCAAGACAGATAAAAACGTGCTCATGTTCTCCCACATTTCCTGGGGAAGAAATCTGGGGAAGCCTTCATGCTGAGGGATGAAATCTGGGCGTGGACATAGTGAGCCCCCCCAGGTGTTTAGGGCCCCTCTCAGGTGAGCTGCTCACGGGTCCAGGAGGATTCCTTCCCGGAACCTTTCTGGGATGGGAGATGGAATGCCTGTGAGGGAACGCAGGTGTGTGCAAGAGCTGGGGGAAGAGGTAATGAAGAGATCAGAGGAAGACACGTTTCTGAAAAGGACACATTTTCACGTGTGTATTGGATTGTTCTCGGGAGGAACCCAAGGGCTTGGGTGGGGGCGGGGCCTGAACTTGGAAGGTGAACCCAGAAGCCTCAGGGTCTGTCATAATTGGCTTTGGTGATTAATGCTACATTCCATCTATAATAATAAAAGCGTAATATGCTAATTAGACCAGACAGCTGAATGACCTTCCGGACGCCATTCCAGACATCCTTCTGGACGAAGCCACTGTGGTGGGGGCCGAGGCCGAGGTGGTTAGGGGTCATCAGGCAGGCAAGCAAGCAAGCAAGCAGTTAGGAATGATCAGGCAGGCAGGCAAGCAGTTAGGGGTGATCAGACAGGCCGGCAGGCAGGTGAGCGGTTAGGAGCCAGCAGGCCCAGATTGCGAGAGGGTGCAGGCCGGGCTAAGGGACACTCCCCATCCTGTGCATGAATTTTGTGCACCAGGCCTCTAGTAAAGGAATAACAGGACATAACCACATGAGGTAGTATTTGCTCACAATACAATAACATAATAGTCTGTCCATTTCACATTTCTGTTTTTATGTGTTAGTCATGTGGCAGGCAGGAATGGCTGAAATGAACCACTGGGTGACTGGCCCATACGGGGCCATCCAGGCCCTGTGCCCTGGATGGCGGATGGTGAGGAACTCTTGCACAATCTCCCCTTCCCGTTGCCTGGATGGCATGTGTTGGTGAGAAACGATTGATTAGGTTGGATTCTCAGGGGAGTCGCTGGCCCATTTCCTGCTTCCCGGTGTAACCAGGACCAGACTACAACTATGCGAAGCGTTGGATGGCAGAAAAGTGGTCACAGGGTTATTTGTGCTACCTGTGTTCCTGAGATCAGAAGTTAAGAGTACAGACATCTGAATCGCCGCTGCCGTGTTCTTGCCCGCAGGCCCTACACCGAGGCAGCGGTGGCGCAGTGCCCTCCGTGACCCCTGACAAATGGAGGAAATCCTGAGGAAGGGAACAGGAGACCCACGATGTTTTTGTTCTGCTTTATGATCTGGGGGAGCTCACAGAACGATTTTGTTGGAGCTCCAAGTGGCTTGAAAGGTGCAGAGGGCTTTGTGAACACCCGGCTTTTGGAGTCAACCTTCTGGACAAAGAAGGAAGGAAGAGAAGGAGGGACAGGGGGTGGGAGGGAGGAGGAGGGAAAAATATCCCACCTGAGTTTGGGGTAAAGGAGAAATGGTTAGCCTTCAGGTTGGTTTTTCTTCGCTAGGTACATAATAATAGAGTTTGTGCCTTTGCACCCTACTTAACTGGCGCTGACCTCTAGGAATACCCTGCCTGAAAACACATGGGAAAAACATTATCATTTTCCCCCAAATGCGTGCCCCTCTTCATTGATCTGCTACATCGGGAAGTCCTGCTGGCCCCCAGTATGCTGGAGCGGTGGCTGCGGCTCCAAATTTGTCTGCAAGAGGCATTGTGCATGGTGTTTACCTTTTAATTAAACAAGGTGTCTTGCAAATTAAACACATGTTCCTGCACATCACAATTTAGTGAACATCCTTTCCATTGTTCCTTCTGCTGACGCTCGCCCAGCACCAGGCGTCCACACGCAACACAGCCTCTCGCCAGCCCCCTGCCCCGCACCGCACTGCAGCACCCTCCTGGACTGACTTCTCTGCTCTCCCACTCAACACACTGGGTGCTGTGGGAAATAGGGCACTGGCCCTGGCCCATGTGGCTCAGTCGGTTGAGCATGGTCCTATGCATGGAAAGGTCTCTGGTTTGACTCCTGGTCAGGGCACATAACATGCCCAGGTTGCAGGTTCAGTCCCCAGTCTGGGTGCACACAGGAGGTAACTGATCTCTCTTTCTCGCGCATGCACGCGCGTGCGATTTTTCAATACAGATTCGTGCAATAGGCCTTCCCTTCCACTGGCTGCAGGCACCGGTTTTCCTCTGGCACCCGGGCCCCAGGCCTTCGCTCCTCCGGCCAGAGCCTTCAGTCTTCACTCTGCCACTTCGCACATACATATGCAAATTAACCGCCATCTTTGTTGGGTTAATTTGCATACTCTCCTTATTGGCTGGTGAGCATAGCGGAGGGATGGTCAATTTACATGTTTGTCTATTATTAGGCTATATATATATATATATATATATATATATATATATATCCTATCTAATAAAAGAGAAACATGGTAATTGGCGTACGACCGCTACCCTTCCCATTGGCTAATCAGGGCGATATGCAAATTAACTGCCAGCCAAGATGGCGGCCGGCAGCCAGGCAGCTTGAAACTAACATGAGGCTTGCTTGCTTCAGTGATGGAGGAAACCAACGTTCCCGCCTGCCTTGCCGGCCTCTGAGCCTGCAGTTTAAGAAACATTGTAACAAATATAGAAGCTAAACAAAACCCCAGAAACCAGCTTTCAGCTGGCTAGGATCTCAGAGCTGGAGTTGATACAGAGTTTTGATTATAGAACCTAAACAAACCAGATACCTACTTTCAGCAGCTGAGGCCTCAGAGCTGGAGCCAGAGCTAAAGCTGGCCCAGAATAAAAAGAAAAAAAGAAAAAAAGGAGCAGTTGGGAGCTTCAGTCCCAGCCTGAAAACAGCCCTCAGCCCCTCAACCAGACTGGCCAGGCACCCCAGTGGGGACCCCCACCCTGATCCAGGACACCCTTCAGGGCAAACCAGCCAGCCCCTACCCATGCACCAGGCCTCTATTCTATATAGTAAAAGGGTAATATGCCTCCTGGCACTGGGATCAGCGTGACAGGGGGCAGCGCGCAAACCCCCTGATTGCCCTGCGGCTCTGTGTGTGACAGGGGGTGGGGCCACAACCTCCCTATCGGCCCTGCTCTGTTTGTGACAGGGGAAGGCGCCCCAACCCCCTGATTGGCCCTGCTCTGTGCCTGATAGGGGGAGCTCCCCAACCCCCTGATCACCCTGCGGCTCTGTGTGTGACAGGGTGCGGCGCCCCAACCCCCACCCCCCACCCCATGGGCCCTGCTCTGTGACGGGGTAGAGCCATAACCTCCCCATCGGCCCTGCCCTGAGTGTGACAGTGGCGGCGCCCCAAACCCCTGATCCGCCCTGCTCTGTGTGTGACATGGGACAGTCCCCCAACTCCCCTATCGGTCCTACTCTGTGAGTGACACGGGGGAGCTCCTCAACCCCCTGATGGGCCCTGCTCTGTGCGTGACAGGGGGGAGCTCCCCAACCCCCTGATCGGCCCTGCTCTGTGCGTGACAGGGGGTGGCGCCGCAACCTCCCCATCAACCCTGCCTTGAGTGTGACAGGGAGCGGTGCCCCAACCTCCCAATCGGCCCTACCCTGAGTGTGACTGAGGGTGGCATCACAACCTCCCAATCCACCCTGCTCTGTGCATGACAGGGGGCGGCGCCCCAACTCCCCAATCGGCCCTGCTCTGAGCCCGACCAGGGGCTGCACCTAGGGATTGGGCCTGCCCTCTGCCACCCTGGAGCAGGCCTAAGCCAGCAGGTCGTTATCTCCCGAGGGGTCCCAGACTGTGAGAGGGCACAGGCCGGGCTGAGGGACCCCCCCTCCCCCCCGAGTGCACAAATTTTTGTGCACCGGGCCTCTAGTATATATATAATAGGGGACTGCATCAGTGTGTCCAGGCCTGAAAGGGTTGGACCCTGATCTGATGTACGCCTGGGACTCTTCACTGGGGATTTGACAGTGAGTGACACCCGAGGGGCAGATGCAGCTGGTCCAGGCAGAGACGCGGGAATGCAGAAGCTGGTTTCTATTAGCTGCACCTTTTTTCTTCACACGCACACCAGTCGTTTGACATTTTCACTTCACCGTGGCGCTTCATCGCTGTCATCGTCTTACTGTCAGGTCCTCCCCATCGTGACATGAGTGTCCCTTCTAATGATTGCACGGATCTGAACTCCGACATCCCGTCTCCCCCACCCCATCCCTCAGAATTGACTCCTGCATTTGGCTGATGTCTGATCTGCAAGGCCATTTAGGAACGTGGTCTGCTCGTGGGTGTTCCCACACACTGCACGGGGGAACCCCTTTCTTGATTGTACTCGGCCTTCCTTGGGAAAGGATGATGTAAAACTCATCCATCAGTTCTGTCTCCAAGACAATAATGGCAGAGTGAAACTGAGATAATGAGGATGGAGTTTTAAATGGAACAAAAGTCAGAGAGAGGTTTTTCAATAAAGAAAACTGTCATTAACGACTGTCACGCAGGGGCACCGGTGCTCATTAATCTCTTTTATTTCTGTTTATTTATGGTTTACATAATTGAAATAAAGTCGTTTGCTTCGAATATTGCCACTGGAGAAATGCTTTCTGCATTGAAAAGAGGAACCTCCGAATAAAGTTAAATAAAATCCGGGGTGAGATGAGGTCATCCCTTAATGCTATGGCATGGCCGAGGCTTTCTCCTTTAAGTGGAGGGATTGTTTTTTGCCGTCAGAGTTTAGTTTTAAGGTTCAGGTAAATAGCATGTTGAAGAGATGCTACTCATGTAGGAAATTGTGTTGAGGCTCAGAAATGTTTGGTGTTGACATGGGTAGAGGAGAAACAAGCAGCCCTCAAGTGTCATTAGGAAGAGCTTTAGCTCCAAGGAATAAACTACCATCTTGCTTTGTCCTAACCACACTTTAAAACACAGAAGGAGCCCTGGCTGGTGTTGTTCAATGGTTAGATCGTTGGCCTGCACACAGGAGGGTTTTGGGTTCAATTCCCTGTCAAGGGCATGTACCTCGGTTACAGGTTCCCCTGTCCCTGTAGGGGCGGGTGCGGGAGGCAACCAGTTGATGTGTCTCTCTCACATTGATGTTTCTCTCTCTCCCCCTCTTCTCTCCCTTCTATTTTCTCTCTGAAAAGCAATGGAAAAAATATCCTCAGGTGAGGATTTTTAAAAAAGAAAAAAACAGAAATAATAATAGAACTACCATGTCCAAATACAGAATTTTATGTTTTAAGTAGGCATTTATAAAAATACTAGAGGCTCGGTGCACAAAAATTCATGCACTTGTGGGTCGGGGGGAGGGTCCTTCAGCTCGGCCTGTGCCCTCTCGCAGTCCGGGACCCCTCAGGGGATGTCCACCTGCCAGCTTAGGCCTGCTCCCTAGGGGATCAGGCCTAAGCTGGCAGTCAGACATCCCTCTGGCAGCCTGGGAGCCCTCAGGGGATGTCCCACTGATGGGGGAGCGGGCCTAAGCAGTTAGTTGGACATCCTTAACACTGCTGCGGAGGCGGGAGAGGCTCCAGCCACCGCCACTGTGCTGGCCAGCTGTGAGCTGGCTTCTGGCTGAGTGGTGCTCCCCCTGTGGAAGTGCACTGACCACCAGAGGGCAGCTCCTGCGCTGAACGTCTGCCCCCTGGTGGTCAGTGCATGTCATCGTGACTGGTCGTTCCCAGGTCGTTCTGCCATTAGGGTCAATTTGCATATTACCCTTTTATTATATAGGATTGGTGGTATGATGCTTGCTTACTAGTATTGATTGAAATAAGCCTTCACCCATAAAAATAACATGTCCTTTCTTGATTTAAAGGAAAGGAATGGATTGTGAACTCAAAATTTACTCAAAGAAGACAGACAATAACCAAATGTGTTTCCTAGATTCAGAGAAGCCCAAAGATTGGGGACTTTGGCAAGTGACACCGTTTTAAAATATTATTACACCAGCGTGACTTCAGTTCCTTTGTTTAAACATTTCACAATGTCACTGGATACAATTTCCCAACTCTAAAGAAAACCTATGCCCGCCGACAAGTTTCAGAAATATTGATTGGAGCGCTCAGTGACATGTAAAATGTGCCTGAACTATAGATGTAGATTTTTTCTGTCTGAAAAAAAATTTTTTTTAAGTTTCCTATTGATCCTTTTGCCATTTGGTTTTCCCTGGGCTCATGTAAGATAAAGCATTGATTTAACTCTTCATAGAAGCAGCCAATGTGTGCTAATGTTTACAAGTGATATATATTCCATAGAGTCTTTTAGGTTCATTTTGATAATCGTAGTCAATAATGTGCTCCCATTTCATGTATCCATTTCCAGAAATTAAGTGGGGATATTTCAGAAAGATGAGCAGTGCCTTCATGAATGCTGGGAAAGGGCCACTGCTCTTTCAGTCCCGTAAGTGCCAAGGTGTCGTGCTGGACACGGGACCTTCCCAGTGCTCTGAGGACACTGAAGGCCTTGTTCAAGGTCACCATTCTAGGAAAGCGTAGAACCTGGTTTCTAACCCAGTTCTGACTCAGAGACAAAGCACTTAGCTACATTGCTCTGTGGCTACTCACAAAGCACTTAGCTATGATGCTCTGTGGCTACCATATGCTGGGCACTGTACTTAATAATGTACAGGCAACATCTTCGTTAGCGCCAAATCTAAATCATATAGCTAAGACAAGAATTTTATAAAAGGTGTTTTTATTGATTTTCAGAGGAAGGGAGAGGGATATAGAGAGAGAAACATTCATGAGAGAGAATCATCACGCGACTGCCTCCAGCATGCCTCCTACTAGGGATTGGGTCGGCAACCCCAGGCATGTGCCCTGACTGGGAATCGAACCAGTGACCTCTTAGTGCGTGGGTCGACGCTCAACCACTGAGCCACACCAGCCGGGCTAAGACGAGAATTTTGATGAAAAAGGGAGTTCTGGGTTTAGGCTGAGTTAGGTGGAAGGGTGCCCCGGTGAGTCCCACCTGAAGGAAAGCTGCAGCGTGGCCAGGCCTGTCGTCACTGTCGTCCTTGCCACTTTGACGCTGCCCCCGAGTCTGCACCCCGTTCCTGTGGACAGACTTTCAGGAGCAGGTGTTCCTGCAAGAAAACTGCATCTGACTAAGGGCTTTAGGAAGCTGAATGGTGTCGAGCTCTAAAGAAGGAGATTCATTCGTGCACTCATTCATCCAGTGATTCGGTTTAACGTATGAAAGGGAGCCCTGGCCGATGGCTCCGTTGGTTGGAGCATTATCCCATACACCAAAAGGTGGCAGGTTCGAGTCCCTGTCAGGCACATACCTAGGCTGCAGGTTTGATCCTGGTTGGGGTGCATACAGGAGACAACTGATCAATGTTCCTCTCTCTCTCTCTCTCTATCTCTATCTCTCTCTTTCACTCTCCTCCCTCCCCCCTTCACTTTCTTCCCTTCCCTCTCCCTTCCTCTCTCTCTCAAATTAAAAAAAAAAATGAATAAACATTCTCGGGGGAGGATTAAAAAAAATTAAAAGTATGAAAGGGATGTGAAGACCAGGGAATGCACTAGAAGTCATATAGCTCAAGGGTAGGAAGCTGGGAGCTCCTCCTGGGGCCCACGGTGTGGGTTTCCCGATGTGTGTTCCTGTGAGAAATGGAATTTGAGTGCCCGTAGGGGAGGCATAGCTGTCCAGTGCACCGTGGCCTCTCACCATCACAACCATACTCTCCTCCTTGTTACACACATTCCCTGCTTGGTTCCTCAAACCCTTTTCAGTTCATGACTGCAGAGGGTCGCACACAGACATTGTTGAGGAGGCTGAGTCCAGGTAACTTACATTTTCTCCCCCAGGTCAATATCGTCGTGTTTTTTCTCCCAAAACCCAGGACAGTGCTGGGCACCTGGGAAGCTCAATAAATACTTATTGAATGGATGAGTGAGCGAATGAATGAATGACTAATGTACCAAACTCAGACTATGACCCCAGTGTCTCCGGTCCCTCTCCAGCATTCGTGGCACCTGACCGCTCAGTCCTCGTGAGAAGTAGGGCAGCGTCCCTACTGTTGTGCGCAGGAAATTGGACTCTGGTTTTCAGGACATGATTTTTCTTTTTCCCCCTAAATCAAATGGAGCCTAAACGAAAAGCAATTCAGCCGAAGGAGACTCATTCGAAGGTTGGTTTCAAATGGAAATCATGTAAACACAGCAACTAAATGCACAATCCTTTCCGGAAGATGCAGAAAATCACATTTACTTCCAATAAAGTCGCAGTTATTGATGTAGGACACCCTCTCCATCCCTGTGAGGAGAAGGGACCGTGAGGTCTGAGACAGGGAATGTCGTTGCCAGGCTTACCCAGAATGCCCTAGGAGCCTGGGAAACCCTGGGACCAAGCTGATGTTCTATCCAGACGTTCAGAAGGAAAGAAAATGAATAATAGCCATTTATCTCTCTCTCTCTGATTAATCTATGCTGCACCGACATCTGGCTGTGGAGAAACCATTGGATTCCCTGAGTCAGCATTCATCTATATATTTAGTGTGATTTAAGCTTTTGCGCTGATGTTTCTATTATTGTGTAGCGCATCAGACTTGTGACTGCCTGGAGAACTTTGGGGTGTCCATTGGGGATAAAGTAAGAGAAAGTTTATGACTTTGCATCAGAAATGCAAATTCATTAAGAGTGACCATGTTGCCACAGGAGTGAGAGATGCATGAATTAGGCATAGCGAGTGTAGAGTGCGAAGGGAGGCCAGGTCCTTATCTGCCATGTGACCATCCGTCTGCCTGGCCATCCCATGACCACTGCATGCTGCTGCAGAGCTCTCAGCAATCCTTATTCTCTAAGGACAGATTTCAGAGTCCTGAGCCTGCCCATCAAGGCTCACCCCGTTAGCGCAGTGAGCATCTTCCCATGAGCTGATGGATCTTTGCAGCCGTCCATGGTGGCCTGCATTCACTCAAGAATTCTCAAAAGACCTGTCTCATTTTTCTTTTTGATTCTTCTGACTTAAGACCTTTTCCCATCATACTCTGGGGAGCTCTTCTCTCACTTCAGGCTGCCCCGCCCTCACCTCATCTGTGAAACTACTGTCTGTGTGAAGGGCTTGAAGCAATCTCGCTTTCCTCTCTATTCCGTGGCTCTGCCCTTTCTCTGCTACTGGGGTAGCCTATATCATACAGGACCTATTTTATGGCTATTACATACATGCCTGTGTTACTGTATCATAGATGTTAGGTATGTGCCTCTGTCACCTATGTAATAGGCAGTAGGTACATCCTTGTCTCAAAAAAAAAAAAAAAAGCTGTGTAAATAAGGGATCATACATGTTTTACTCATTGCTTTCCATGGTAGATTTTAAGTAAATGTTGGGACCCTCAATCAGTAAACCAGCCACACTGAGCTGCTTACACAGCAAACAGAGGGAGCCGAGAGAGCGAGGTGACGTCTTTTGAGACATAGCCATAGTGCTGCCACGTTTTGTTCTGTTTCTGAGTGCAAAGTAGCATGTTTGCTTTTTTCATTTTTTGTTTATTTTCTTACTTAAAAAGTTTTAAACCAACTATGAGATTTGCACAATAAACAAAATTTCATCTTTTAAGATGATTATCGTTTGTCCATGTTGACATCCTTTTTTTAAGACCACCTCCCGTGGAATTGTGTTAGGTCAGTCTCTAGCCTTTACTTTTTGGTTTCATTTGGTTTTCAAAAAAAAAAATTTAATCTATATTTAAAACTTGAAGTTTTGCAAATTGAAAAAAGATTCTAAATTCCAAATGAGCGTTATTGTTTTTGTTTTTTTAAGTAACAGTTTTTCAAAGAATATTTACAGCCATTAAAACAATGACATTATGTAGGAAATTATTTACTTAAAAATTGTTCATTATCATTTTTTGGTGTTTTTTTATTTTACTAGTGATGACTTTTCTCTTTTTATTTTACAAAAATAAGTCTACAGAGAATTTGAAAGAACTATTCGGTGCAGGGAAGTTCAGGGAGCTCCATGGACCAGGCCAGCAAGCGGTGTAAGGACGTCTGCTCTTTCAGGGGGGAAATGGCCTGAAGCCACATCTAAGGGCCGGGGAGCCTGGGGGTGGGGGCGCGTGGCCTGGCTGCGCACCAGCCTGGGCATTTTGGAGAACAGACTTCACCACAGCAGGAGTTCAAGCCTCTCTCTCCCCGTCCACAGGCTCCTTGCACTTGGGTTACGCCTTCACCCCATGATTGTGAGCCTGCCCATTGTTTGCCGTTACTGTTTTCTAATTCAGCATTAACAGCATATTTTCTCCAGAAGGGATGAGTGCGCATTAGGTGGAGACAGGATGCGTTTGGAATATTTTCATGGGAGCAGGTGACGGTTCGGCCCAGCTAAACAGCCATCCTGACACAGGTTTCTAGCCGAGGCACAGCCCTGTGGAGACACCTGGAGTAAGGCGGGTTCTGGGAGCACCTGCATCTCCCCCTTCTCCTTGGTATAGAAAACTAGGGTGGACATTTCTGTCTGCATCCCCTGTAAGGAGCCCACTGCAGCCCAGCCCGTGGTGTCTGCCCGCTCCTTCCCCATCCTCCACGCTGGCCTGATCGCCATCTGCTGGGCGCGCCTGCCACGGCCCGCATCTCCGTTCTGCACAAGCCCCGGGCAGTGCTCCTTCCTGGTCTGTTTGTTGTGAATCCTCACCTGAGGGTATTTTTCCCCTGATGTCTGGGGAGAGACAGAGAAACATCGATGTGAGGGAAGCACATCAATTGGTTGCCTCCTGCATGAGCCCTGACCAGGGCCCAGGCCAGGGAGGAGCCTGCAACCTTAGTACATGCCCTTGACCGGGTTCAAACCCGGGACCCTTCGGTCCGCTGGCCGACGCTCTATCCGCTGAGCCACACAGCAAGGGTGCTCCTTCCCTGTTCTCGCAGCCCCGCTCTCCTGCCATGAGGACCATAAGTCCCGTGGCACATCCCTGACTGGAGTCCTGCTCAGCAGGTTCCCCGGTCCCCAGGCCGCTGAGATACACCCAGAAAGACGACAGCGTGGGCCAGCTCGGCAAGGCCTGACCGGAGGGCACGTGTGTCTGCTGCACCGGCTGAGCTGACTGCCGCTCGCCCACCCTGCGCCTCCCCAGTACGTCCCTGCCGCAGTGTCTGCGTGACAACAGTCGCTGCCACGTGTCCCTCCCCAGAGGAAGCCGCGCCGCCGGGAAGGTTGCACAGCGGAAGGGACAGACTCTCTGGTTATTTATTTTTATGAATAAAGATCGCGTCTGAAAGGGACAAACGTGTGCACGGAACCCACAAGCGCAGGTAAATATTAGACTCCTCATGGCGAGTTCTCAGGTTCGGATAACTGGGCACCATTGTTTGACTTAACAGCTACATCAGCTGGCCCAGTCGATGGATGAATTTGTGGCCAGGCCGCCAGAGATGCTAGTCTTCGGGAGGATTAGGGTTGCATTTATGAGTACTTCTTTTTTTTTCTTTTTTTAGTGATTGGTCTAACCCAAATCAGCATCTTTTTCCTAAAGAGGATAAGGCAGGTCATCATTATTCCTAGTATCAGTAGCTTCAGAAAGACCCTCATTTGAGACAGTCTGAGAGACAGTGAATAAAATAAAACAGATAGAAGGGACAGATGACCTTTGTTGTGAGCTAACAGTGCCCAGGCGTCGTGCCAAGGCCTTCCGCGGGCACCAAGTGTTTTCTGAGTGTCCGGCAGGCGCTGAGGACGGAGCCGTGAAGAGAGACCCGTGTCTCCAGAGTTCACGTGCTAGTGGGTGGGGACAGACACGCGTGTGATAAATAAGGAGTTTGGATCGTGTGTCCTACTGTGATAAGTCCCAGGAAGAAAACAGGCGGGTGAGGGGGAACAGGCGTGCCAGGAAGGGGGGCACATTTCTGTTTTACATCTTTATTGTTGAAAGTGTCACATGGGTCCCCTTTCCCCCCGTTGACCTCTCCCACCCCACCCCCAACTCACACCTTCACCACCCTATTGTCCGTGTCCGTGGGTGATGCGTATACGCATATGAGTTCATTGGTTTTGAGCCCTTTCCCCGCTCCTCCCTCCCCCGCCTTCCCTCTGAGGTTTGACAGTCTGTTCGATGCTTCTGTGTCTCTGGGTCTATTTTTGTTCATCAGTTTATGTTGTTCATTAGATTCCATGTCGGAATAAGATCATGTGATACTTGTCTTTCTCTGACTGGTTTCTCTCGCTTAGCACAATGCTCTCCAGGTCCCTCCATGCTGTGGCACATTTTTTAATTTTATTTTTCAATTACAGTTTGACATTCACTAGGATTGTGTATTAGGAAGTACAGCAGAGTGGTTAGACATTAGATAATTTACAGGGTGATATGCCGATAATTAATCCTTTTAATTGAACGGTCAGGGTGGTGTTGGGCATGTTGGTGGATGAGGACACACAGATGGATTACAGATTACTGTCTCTCCTGGGTTCTCCCCTTCCTGGCCAGCCTGGGCCCCTGTCACTGGCCCCTCCCCCTGGCCAGCCTGGGCCCCTGTCACTGGCCATCTTATCGTAGGGGTTTGCTCTCACTGTCTTCCTCTGGTTGGACGCTGAGCCCATGCCCGTGTGTCAGGCTGAGCCAGGCCTTCCCATCTGGGCTGCAGGTTGCCTTTTCCACACGGATCGTTGCTGCTCTTCTCAGAGCCGTCCCAGTCCTCGCTCCACGTCTGTCCAGAGAAATGCCCTTCCATCTTCATCTCCTTTCGGAGCAAAGAGCTAAAAAGGCCAAACTTATTGGCCCTCTTCGTTTCTCTTTAACGATCCCTTTACTTCCCCACGTCTCTACAGTTTTAAAATGAAGATCAATTTTTTTTTATTGACAAATATTATGTCACAGAGTGTGACGGCCACTTTGTTTTATATCTATACATGTGAAAATCCAAGGATATAGATCAGGGGTCCTCAAACTTTTTAAACAGGGGGCCAGTTCACTGTCCCTCAGACCGTTGGAGGGCCGGACTATATTTAAAAAACAAACAAACTGTGATCAAATTCCTATGCACACTGCACATATCTTATTTTGAAGTAAAAAAGCAAAAGGGAACAAATACAATATTTGTATTTGCATGTGGCCCGCGGGCCGTAGTTTGAGGACCCCTGATATAGATATTATTCTTCCCATATATAGCTCAGGGAGAGGTTGGCTTGGAGCTCAAACCCAAGCCAGGTTTTAAAAAATTTTTATTGATTTTTTAGAGAGAGAGGAAGGGAGAGGAAGAGAGAGATAGAAACATCAATGATGAGAGAGAATCATAGATCAGCTGCCTCCTGCACGCCCCCTGCTGGGGCTCGAGCCCACAACCTGGGCGTACGCCCTGACCGGGAATCTAACCGTGACCTCCTGGGTCATAGGTGGATGCTCAACCACGGAGCCACGCCAGCTCGGCAGCCAGATTTAAAAAAGAGAGAGAAAGAAAGAAAGGTTGTCACCGGTTTCACAGGGAAGCAAGGAAGGTTCTGGAAGCTCACATCGAAGGCCCAGGCTCGCACGTCTAGCAGTGATGACAGTTATTCAGGGGAGGAAAACAAGTAATAGTTCAGCTATTTTTTTTTTTTTGAGAAAAACATTAATCAAAACACCTCCTCAAATTAACTATGGAAAAAAATGTTACTACTTAGATTTTGGCTAAAACACAGTAATTAAGATTGAAGAAGAGCCCTAGCTGGTTTGGCTCAGTGGATAGAGCATCGGCCTGTGGACTGAAGGGTCCCGGATTCTATTCCAATCAAGGGCACATGCCTGGGTTTTGGGCTCAATCCCCAGTAGGGCGTGTGCAGGAGGCAGCCGATCAACGATTTTCTCTCATTGATGTTTCTATCTCTTTCTCTCCCTCTCCCTTCCTCTATGAAATCAATAAAAATAAAATTTTTTTTAAAAAATTGAAGAAGAAATTAGAATAAAATGGGAAATCTATATATGACTTTCTTTTTTTAAACAGAATTGGAACTTTAATACATTTTCTGCCATTTCAATTGAAATAGAACATAAAAAGCTAAACATCTTATAACCACATGTGTGGTTATATTCCATGTTTTTTCTCCTCTATACTTAAATATTATTTTTGGCAAACATACACAGACATACACATACACAACATACCACATAACAAAAAAGAAACAGCTTTCAATGTAAAATAAACTCGAAATATAAAATGTGTCCTTATATCATGAACATTGAAGTCATGTTTTCATAACTCTTTAATATTTTAAAAATGTAGAGTCTGAGCAGGAGGGTTGCTTTAAGAAAAGTCTTCATAGTACAAAAATAGAACTTGTGCCCGCGATGCTGCAGTTGCCATGGTTACTACAAATTTGTTACTTAATAGCAGAGCAAATAGATTCATAAACACACTAATTATATCTGATACATTTTTAAAAACTGTGTTATATGAATATGCATATAGTTTACATAAAAATGAGCGTCCCCAGCCAATAATTTGGCAAGTTTGGGAAGGTTTTGCTGCGTTCTCTCTGTTGTGTAGGGTATGGCAATCTCAACACAGGGAAAGAAAGAAAGAAAGAAAGAAAGAAAGAAAGAAAGAAAGAAGGAAGGAAGGAAGGAAGGAAGGAAGGAAGGAAGGAAGGAAGGAAGATTTTCAGGCAAATGGCTTTATGATTCACAGGGCAGACAGCTGTTGTTTTTAATGTAAATAATGTAACCATTTCCAGCTGCCAAATACTGAGGATCCAGTTCGCCCTTACAAAGGGGCAGCGTGGGATTGTAATAAAGCTCTTGGTCCGCCTGTCTTTCATTGGAGGACGTGTGAAGAAAGGAGGCGGTGTGACAAAGAAGTGGCTGGTGGGCCCGAGTTTCTGTCGCGAATGACGCTGTGACACCCGAGGGTGCTTTCCTTCCAAGGGCTCCCATGTCGGATGCCGGGGAGGGCACCCTGGACATGGCAGGAACTCACGGGCCCCGATCTCTCGTTCTCTACACCCCAAAGCCGCCAGCATAGCGGGACGACAGGAAACGAGCTCCTGGCGGTGACCAGACCACGAGGCGGGGGAACTTGGGCCAGAGCGCTGCTGAGCGAGAGCCGGTGGGTACCTCGCAGCTCCACGTGGGCGCAGGAGCCAGGCGTGGCCCCTCCGGAGGGGAGGGTGAGCGTGGGAGAGCTGTGAGGAAGGCGAGGGAACGTGGGTGTCAGGTATGCACTCGCCTCACACCTCCGATGAGCTGCTACAGTTCCCTGTGTCAGAGCAAGATGATCTCCAAAACCCCGCGCCACGGCCGTGACCCCCAACCAGCGGCCTCGGCAGGAAGACAGAAACAGCGGGACACCAGGCTGCCTCTGGCTCTCCGTCCGCCTCCTCGCGGGCGCACATCACTGGAGGCAGAGGAGTGAACAGGACTATGTATCAGTCCAGGGCCCGTTCCTCTCTCACCAGCCCAGCGCTCACGGGAGGTGTTGGGGGGAACCTCTAATTCAGACAAAACACCTGTCACTGGTCTCGGAAAGGCCTCCCGCGCAGGGACAGTGCCCCTGGCCTGAGCGAGACGCCCGCAGCTGGGGCTCCAGGCAGAGGGACGCCGGGAGGAGATGCTGTCGCTGCCACCCCCTGACGCCTCCGTTATGGACCGACGTTTCCTTTGAGGAGGTTCTAGGTACAGATCCTAGCAAGGCGCTCAGCAGCCCAGCGGCAGGTAGCCGCACGTATGATAGTAGCAGCCAGCCGCTTTTTAATATATTTTATTGATTTCAGAGAGGAAGGGAGAGGGGGAGAGAGAAACATCCATGATGAGAGAGAATCATAGATCAGCTGTCTCCTGCACGCCCCCTACTGGGGATCGAGCCCGTAACCCGGGCACGTGCCCTGACCGGGAATCAAACTGTGACCTCCTGGTTCCTAGGCTGTTGTGCAACCACTGAGCCACACCGGCTGGCCGGGCAGCCACTTGTTGAAGCTACCTTGTTCATGTTTGCAACCGAAGCCCGTGGAAGTGGGTGCTGTATTTCAGATCCCAGGGCATGTCGGGGAGATTGACGGGAGACTCCGCGGTGTAGCTCTCTGTCGCCGTGATGGATGTCACCTGCAGCGAGGTGACATGTTGCGGCATCAGAATCCCGTGTGACGCGGAGCCATCTCTGATCTTTCACTCCCAGTAGATCAGACCTCCTTGGTGTGATAGATAACACCCCTTCACGGGCGCCTGAGAAAGATCCCGTTACACTGATCATGGTTTCGGGTAGCTAGCATTTTAGCTCTGTTTTTTTAAAAGACAAAACACCTCATAAACAGAAAGAGTGGGCTCCTCCCGTGTAGTGTTGTTCAGTTATTGCCATTTCTGCCTGTTAATCATGGGCCATGAGCGAGTCTCTTCTGCACTGAGCTGGAAAGCACATTCTAAAGGCTGCTGAGCGCGTGGCCTGGGGCAGAGCGTTGCCGGAGGTCATCCTGGAACCAAGGCTCTAATTAGAGGCATTCATTTGCCAAAAGATTATGTAAATTAAAAAAATCAGGAGTTGAACATTTGGTATGTGAAGTGCTCTAAATAGCATTTTAAAAAAACAAAACTGTGTCCTTTTCTTTAAAATATAGTGCACAGCCTGGCTGGTGTGGCTCAGTGGTTGCACGTCAACCTATGAACTAGGAGGCCATGGTTTGGGTTGGGGGCTCGATCCCCAGTGTGGGGCGTGCAGGAGGCAGCCAATCCCTGATTCTCTCTCATCATTGGCATTTCTCTCTCTCCCTTTCCCTTCCTCTCTGAAATCAAGAAAAATATGTTCTTTAAAAATCAGTTAAAATATAGAGCACCAGCCACTTCCTTCGCACATCACGAATGCCTGAGAGTTGTTGGCGCTCCTGGTCATTGTTTTTGGCATTAATTGCAGCTCTTAGCATGTCCTGTGATCCTACCGTTTACCTCGAATGTCCCTCTTCTGCCTGGAAAATAAATTCTCCTCGTCCTCCCAGATGCAGCTCGAACGCCTCTTCCGGGAGAGGCCCCTCTTTCTCTCTAGCTCTGCCCCTTGGGGAGGAGTGTCTGGGCCAGTTTTCCACCATCATTTTATTCCTATGCCTCGTCGCCTGGGAATGCCTTGCTGTTTGTATGACATCCCGTGTGAGCGCGGGCTCCTCGGACCAGGCGCCAGGGTGCCTCTGCCCTCCGTGTCCGCTGAATGCTCAGTCAATGCTGGCCCGTGGAGTTACAGAATACACGCGTGAAAAGGCCACAGGCTACAAAAAGTAAAAGGCTAAGCCCTAGCCAGTTTGGCTCAGTGGATAGAGGTTTGGCCTGTAGACTGAAGGGTCCTGTGTTTGATTCCACCCGAGGGCACGTACCTCGGTTGCAAGCTCGATCCCCGGCCCTGGTCGGAGTATGTGCAGGAGGCAACCAATTGATGTGTTACTCTCACATCGATGTTTCTCTATCTCTCCCCCTCCCTGCCACTCTCTCTACTAGTAAAAATCAATGGAAAAATATCCTCGGGTGAGGATTAATGACAACAAAAGAACATAAAGGCTAGAAAAATGATGATGGGGGGAAAAACCACACCAGTGGTGGTTGTATCCGTCAGCAAAAGAAAACGGTTGTAAAAAAGAACGCTCAGAGTCTACTTCTAACGTGAACCTCCCAGCTTTATAGACGTGCCATGGGCTGGGCTTGTGCTGGATTCGTGCTTCTCCGTGTCTGGGTATTGGCAATAACGCATCTGTAACAGCCTTCCCATCGCACCCTCTGACACAACCCTCGTGACCTCCTTGTGAAATAGTCAGGTCAGGCACCGTCCTCACACTTTCACAGAGCAGGACCCAGCAGCTCAGGGAGGCTCATGGTGTGTCGGGGTCACACAGCGAAGAGACAGACTGGAGACTCAGCTGTGGGTGTCTGGCCCCAGGTAAAGGGCACCGTTCCTGATGCCGGAAGCCTTTCCGAAGACTGATGACAGGTGTTCTGTCTTAATTAAGAGATGTTCATATTCAACACCTTCGATTAGTGCTTTACTGGCTATAAAATAAGTGGACTCAGTGATGTCTGCAGTTGAATTGAAGTTTGGGTAATACACAATATATCCCTTTCGTTTCTTTCTACCTAAAGCAATATACGAACATCAGAAAATGGGAACTTGGAAAGCTCGGGGCGGCAATTTTATCCAACTGTTGCAGTATCTCTGAAGATTCCTCCAGGTAGGGTTGATTGCTGTGGCTAAGGTTTTTTGGAAATAATTTTGCTCTGACACAGGAAGCAGTAATAGTTCATCTTTAGTGTGAGGCGTGTACATACAAGCCAGAGCTATTCGCCTTGTCATGTTGAATTTATTCAGCTGGTAAATGAAAACTGTCTCCCTTCGACTTTCTGTAGGATCATTGCTCTCAGAGAGCTAACAGATAAAGGCATCTTCCGGACAGGTGAGGACTGGCCGTGCTAGGCGGTGACAAGCAGAATTCTGAAACCCAGCTGTCAGTGAATTTAGATTTGTAGTCGCTGTCAGCTGTAGGCACTTGGGAGCATGAACATTATAGCCTGGGCAACTTAAAAAGATTGTCCGATGAAATCTGTTCGCACAGGAGGAAACTGTGGTCTGAGAGGTTAAGAGGTTCGTCCAGTCTCCCAGGGCTACTCTGTGGTGTAGCCAGGACTCGAACGCAGCTGATCACCTTCCTTCCTGTCAATATTCTTCCCTCTGCAGTGTGCTGACTCATTCCTGGGGGATGTATCAGTTAGCTATCGCTGTGTAACAAAGCACGCCATATGATGGTGTCTTGGGGAAGCTGTGACCACTGCTATGTGGCGGTGCTGGTGATTCTGTTGCAATGATACATTTGCAGGCCACCAAGACACAAGCTTTCATGTCGCAAGACCACCTTTCCAACCATCTGCCAGGTCACTACATCAACCAAGTGATATGTGCGTAGGGCAATGATATCTGTAAAATGTATGGCTGTTTAGTTCCAATTTCTATTTCACCAAGGAAATGATGCAACATCATTTAGGTGGAATTGCACATGAAATATTTTTATTCAAACACTAGAGGCCCGGTGCATGACATTCGTGCACTGTGGGGGTGTTCCTCAGCCCGGCCTGCGCCCTCTTGCAGTCCGGGACTCCTTGGGGGATGTCTGCCTGCTGGCTTACGCCCCCTCCCCACTAGTGGTCCTAAGCCGGCAGGCGGACATCCCCCAAGGGGTCCTTAGCACTGCCACAGAGGTGGGAGAGGCTCCCACCACTGCCACTATGCTCACCAGCCATGAGCCTGGGTTCTGGCTGAGCAGCATTCCCCCGAGGGAGTGCACTGACCACCAGGGGGTAGCTCCTGCATTGAGTGTCTGGCTCCTGGTGGTCAGTGCACGTCATAGTGACTGGTCATTCTGCCATTTGGTCAATTTGCATATTAGGGTTTTACTATATAGGATAAAATACTCTGGATCTGACCAGTTTGAAGTTCATTAGCAGAAAAACAATCTTAGAGACAAGGCCTGTGGATTTTCCCGCACCAGGAAACCTGGACTGTTTTACTCCCTCCTGGCAAAGCAAGCATCATCTAGGATTAGAGGAGGCAAAAGTATCTTCTTTAGCTCAGATTTCACTTGCCATTCTCTTGCATCTGTATTATTTTACACAAAATGATACTTTCAGGTGCAGAGACTCTAATTCCTGTTTTACTGCAGGCAACTTCTGTTAGAGACAACCCTTTCAAAATAACGGTGACAGTGATATTTTAAAGGTTTTTTTTTCTGATGGGATAGCTTGACAGTTTTACAAATATATGTGCATATAATATATATTATATATGTGTGTGTATTATTTCATTCAGGAAGAGGGTGCGGGCAACCTGGCTCTCCAGTGGTGCCTGTGTTTGGTCTATGCTAAATGATGATCTGTAATTGATTTGTGTGCCAACTCGAGCTGCCTCAGACGTTTTCCTGCTATTCCGTGCTCAATTCAATATGTAACATTACGCACAAAGCGCATTACCCGCCCTTCCCCAGATAATCAATCATAAACTAAAGAGAAAAGGGCTGTCTTAATGGGATATTGAGAAAAGAGGAAGTGATTAAATACCGTGGGGCGGGGCGGGGAGGATGGAGAGAGGCCTCTTAGAAACTGGAGCGCTGCGGGTCATAGTCCAGCTCGCGAGGCTTCCCGTGTATTTAACTCACACGGTTCGGGGGTAGGGATGCCGGGGCCGGAAGCACGGTGGGCGCCGTTCAGGGCCCAGCGTTCAACCCTGACGTGTGTGGGTACTTAACAGACAAACCCGTTCTCTCCTCCCTGTCCCACTTCTATTAAAGACGGATATTGTACCCACTGTGCAAATTAGAGGATCGCAGTTAGTAATTCTTCCAAACACAGACAGACAGAAAATGACAGGTCGGATAAGAACATAGAAGAGCTTGACTTCAGATCTTCCTTTTTTTTCTTCTGTTATACATCGTCTTTGGATTTGGGAATTGTCCCATCACTAGCCCTAATTTTTCTTCAGTGTCCTGAGGAAGGGGCATAAAGAACAGGCACACTGGGCTGTCGCTGTTAAGTAAGCACAGGGGATGGGACATATTGTGACGGGTAATTGTTGTCCTAGAAACATTTTTCAAGAAGTACCGTCAACAGGAGCCGTGAAATATCTTGGCCTCCTTTCGGGGCGCGCACCATGCGGCAGATTTATCTCATTGTTCTAAGAGTAACTTCTAGGAGGAGGGTGGGCTGCTCATTAATGGATTGTAATTTTGTGATAGTAAATCTTTAACTCGATCTTCACACTGTTAATTTAGGAGGCCCGGGTTCCATGGAGAAGGAAGAAATTAACACAGTAAGAATCAAGTCCAGATGTATACTTTTTTCACATCTCTAAAATATTTTGTCCTATTTTAACTGTTTTGTGGTCCTTGATTCCAAATAATAAAGAGGACCACAAACTCAAGCAGGCGGCATCCCCTGCCCCTCTCTTTTACAGATGAAGTAACCGAAGGGCCAAATGTAAGTTGCTTTTTCAGCTCCACCTGGGTAGAAAGGGGTGGAGCCAGATGTGAACGGAGGAAGTCTGAGGGCAGAAGCCAGCGGCTTTGGGGTGCAGCCTGTGGCGCCCGGAGCACGCGTTATGACTGGTGTGTCATTCAAGAGAATTTCCCACCCCCTAGTTTTTATTGTCACCCTTGTCTTCCCAGCGAACCCACTGGGTGCCATCGGCCCTCTCCTTTCTCATTCACTAGTCCTTCCCCTGACTGTCGCTGGTCCAGAGCTTCAGCCAGGCTCTGATTGGGTCCTATACTCCCCTCCCTGTTCTATAGGGTGTCCTCAAAACATGTATGCACACACTTTGAATAACTGTAAAGGCAGTGTTTATGAGAAGGCATTTCGCTTTCAGAATCGAGCCATCAGCTGTTAAAGTGCGTGTAGGACATCTGGGGACACCCCGTAGTTCCTCTTTCTCCGGCCGGCAAGCCCCACACCGGACGAACCACACCTGGGCTTTCTCAAGCAGCGAGACAAACGCACACAGCTGGGCACGTCCCCTCCTTTCCACGCGCAGAGGTAGCGTGATATCTGTGTACACACTCAGTATGCTTGTGTATCTGTACATGTTTGTATGGATCTATATAATTTTTTTGGAGAGAGAAGGTGCTCTTGGGAGATTCATGTGTGTGTATGTAAGTGTGCACATGTGTTGCGTGTTGCACATGGAGTTTTTCTACTGAAAATCTGCCTCAGGGGTCTCCCCACATTTGCATACAGAGACCGCCATCCTTTCCGGTTTGTAGTTGGCTTTCTTAGTCGTGGCGTGGGGTCGTCCCCCACGCGCACCCGGTGTATGCGGCGTGGCCCTCTAGGTCTGCAGCTCACGTTTTGCTCCCGTACGCAGTGCTGCAGGGGCCTCCCGGAGCACCGGCCACTGCGCTCCTGGCAAAGGCGCTGCGACCAGCGGGGCTCAGGGCTGAAGCGTCCGTCCGTCCGTCCGTCCGTCTGTCCGTCCGTCCCTGTGATCATGGGGATGGGACGCCTGCTCACCGTCCCGCGGAGCTCCCTCCGCGATTCCTCCTCCGGGTGCGAGGCCCGTTGCCCCACGGCCGTGGCCGCACAGCGCGTTCACCCACGGCAGCGTCGGCGCCGGTGTGCGGGGACGAAGCGAGACGCGAGACGCTGTCACCCGCTGGAGAACGTGCGTACCCCGCCGCCAGGGTCTGCGGGTCACGGCCCGGGCCGCGTCTCCTTGCTGTCCTGTCTCCACATCCCCGGGCTGTCTGTTCAGCGCGGGTGGGGCAGCCCTTCGTTTCTGACATCCGCTGACATTTTTGTCCCTCCATCTCTTTGGTTTTTGCGTGTATTTCTGGTGCTTTTTTAAAAATGTGGTAGAACGTTACAGTTTTTTTTCTTGGTTTCTGTATTTTTGAGTCAGAATTAGCGAGAACTTATTCTCCAGGTTTAGAAAGAAATGTGTCCATATTTTCTTCTAACAGTTTAATGGGTTTACTTTTATTTTTATATCTATGATCCGTTTAGAGCTGATCTGGTAAGGGTCAAAATTTGTCTTCTGAGGCTTATCCATTCATTATAGTCCCATTTATTTAAAACTTCATCCCCACCTCACTGATTTGCAATGCCCCCTTATGATAAGCTGACATTTCTATTTGGATCTATTTTTGTACTATTCTGTTGCATTCATCTGTCTGGTGATTCATGTGCCAATACTCTGCTGTTTTAGTTTGCTTAGAGCTACTGAGCACTTGAAATGGGGCCGATGTGAAGTGAGAAGTGGTGTAATTGAAAAATATACCCTGGTTTTTAAAAAAATTACTTTGAACAAAGAATTTAAAATATCTCTTTAATCATTTTTATATTAATTACTTTTCTCTAGTTTTAAAAAAATGTTGTTGCATGTATGTGTCCTTCAGGAACTCAGTCCTGGGAAAGTAGTGGTAGACTCAGTTTTATCAGATTTATTTTGAAACATATAAGCATACTGATTTCAAACTTGTTTAAATATTTGGATTTTTAAAATTCTGTACTGAGATTAATAACTCTAAAAAAATGTGATGATTGTATTAGAAATCTCTGTGGTTTATCCCTCGATTTCATAGAGCACAGAGTGAAATAGCACATTTGTCTGACAAATATGTATTTATGTCAGATAATGTCAGTTTTGCTATCACCATCTGCACTCTGCTATATTCAACAACAATATGAATAGAGATATACATATACATTTGTGGGTTTACAACAGATATCATCATTAATTTCCACATAACTGGGTGCTTTTTGTTAGTTTAGAAAACATTAGAATATTGAGTTAAGTAGCATGGAAGCTCTATTTTATGTTCTTGGAAATATATTTAATAGAGGATTCTACCAAAGGATATAAAGAATATGATGCCACATTAAACATTGTTTAAATGATAACAAAAATAGCAAAAAAATCTGGTTTTCAGATGAAAGGAAATTATTACATAATATTGTGTTTATTCTTTACAGGTTTTTATAGGATGTGACCTACAATTTATCGTAAGTTCGTTGATGTCAAGGAAGCCCAAGCCAGCCTTTCCTGCACATTTTCTGTAGCAACGTGTGCAGTGACATGGTGTGGTTATGTTTACAGTGTGATTCCAACATGTATTACCTCCTTTAAAATTAAAGGCTATCATAACCTTATGATTTATTACTCAGAAGAGTATGCTATCCTAATATTTATAAACATATTTATACCAGGCTTAAAGATTTTGCTATTTTATTAATGTAGGTCTGGAAGTTACATGAACACACTGATAGTCACTGAAATCAAATAAAAAGATGTTCACTCATCATTCTTCCAGCCCAAAGAATGTAACTATTTTAATTTCTTAATCATTTGTAATCATCATCTAGATGCAAATTTTAACAGTGTGTCAGGAGACACAGTCCTTACTGTGCTCATGCTCATGAATCCATAATATTCAGTTACATTATTGTTGTTATTTATTTATATAAACACTCCCAAATATCGGAAACATTGGATTAACAATTGCCTCCCCTCCCACTCCTCCCCCGCCACCCACCCCACCAGCGATATTGTTGGGACACACAGCTTTGTAACGACCTTTTTCTTCTTTAGCTTTGGAGTCACCAGGCCTAGGTTTCAGCTCAGTCGTTCCCACTCATTAGCAGTGATTTGGGGCAAATCATTTAACTTTCCTAAGGGCTAGTGTCTTCTTCTTAAACTCAATCACACTTTTAAAAAAACGTGAAATAAAACTCAAATACCGTTACGTTTTTCTTTGGCGACCTCTTAAGCGTTTCATAAAAGAAGTATAAATATTATCTTTAACCTTTGAAGCCATGGCTTTTTTGGCCCCCTAGAGGAAACAGTGTGGGAATAAATGGTAAATAGGCAGCCCCAGGATAGCATATAACCTTGACTGTCACCCCAGGATAGCATATAACCTTGACTGTCACCCCAGGATAACATATAACCTTGACTGTCACCCCAGGATAGCATATAACCTTGACTGTCACCCCAGGATAGCATATAACCTTGACTGTCACCCCAGGATAGCGTATAACCTTGACTGTCACCCCAGGATAGCGTATAACCTTGACTGTCACCCCAGGATAGCGTATAACCTTGACTGTCACCCCAGGATAGCGTATAACCTTGACTGTCACCCCAGGATAGCGTATAACCTTGACATTACAGATAAGAATCGACATACACAAAATAGCAAAGCACCAGTCACGGCCATACCAGGACGGGGGAGAGACACAGGCTGAAGGAGAGGACCGAACGGCAAGCACAGACATAACGAACCCCCTGCATTTAAAGGGGGACCGTCCCCGCCCACAGAAAGTTTCCATTTCTGATTCCGTGCTTTGTCTGGGTGCCACACGAGCTTAAAGAATAACACGGCGCCTCCCTTTCAAGAATGTGTCCTGCTGAGGAGAGGGGCCCCCAACCTCCTTTTCCCCTTTTACATTTTAGTCCGACGCGGGGAGGGTGTTCTCTGAGTTAGACCTGATGGCGGTGCTGCTGTGCGCCCACGAAAATGCCCAGACATGTTACTGTCAATGCCCAGACATGTTACTGTCAATGCCCAGACATGTTACTGTCGATGCCGATCGGTTAGTTCAAGAACAAGGGGAAAGCCTGGGTGGTGGCCATGTATGGAGTTGTCCCAACGCCCTTCCTTCACTTCCGCCCCCCGACCCCCACCCCCAGTATCTGGTAGCTTAGAAGTTCTCAGGGGTTCCCTTTCATGTGGGGATAGAGGATCCTCCCAGGGGGCTGTGCAGCCTGGGGCATCTCATCTGACCCCATTCCTTCCCAGAAAAACCCATGCCTTTTCCACTCTTCCCCACTCATGCAATACCCAGATTTCTTTCCTTAAATATATTTTTATTGATTTCAGAGACAAAGGGAGAGGGAGAGAGAGATAGAAACATCAATGATGAGAAAGATTATTTGATCAGCTGCCTCCTACACACGCTGCACTGGGGATCAAACTTGCAACCCGGGCCTGTGCCCTGACCGGGAATCGAACCATGACCTCCTGGTTCCTAGGTTGATGCTCAACCATTGAGCCACACTGGCTGGGCCACCCAGCTTTTCTTCCTGCCTGACCACTGCTTACTTACTTGCCAAGTCTCAGATCCAATTGTCACCCCTGCGGGGGTGGGTCCCCTGACCCCTCCAGGTGCAGTGAGTCAGCTGACTTCATTCTGCTCCGCCTCCTTATCACTTTGGTCCCGGTTGGTGATGTGCCTGTTGGAATGTCCAGCTGCTTTCCTGATTGGTTGTCCTGGGCGGGCAGGTTCCAGTCATTTAGTGTCACTGCCCAGAGCCTGTTCAATGCCTGTTGTTTAAGCACTTTGTGTGTAGCCCTGGCCTGTGTGGCTCAGTGGATAGAGCGCCGGTCCGCAGACTGAAGGGTCCCAGGTTCTATTCAGGTCAAGGGCACATACCTTGGTTGCAGGCTGGGTCCCAGGCCTGGTTGGGGCGTGTGTTTCTCTCACATCAATGTTTCTCTCTTCCTCTGTCTCTTCCCCTCCTCCCTTCCACTCTCTCTAAAAATCAATGTGGAAGATATCCTCGGGTGAGGAGTAACCCCAAACATATGTGTTTAATAAAGTCCTTTGGGGGGTGCAGATCAGAGGATAAAAAGCAGGGCCCTGGCTCTGGACCCGTCTCGTGGGGTCTGTGGCTGCTGGGCTTGGGGTAGAAGCGGCGGGCTGGGCGGGTGAGCTGGGGCTAGAAAGGGCAAACAGCGGTGGACGGATTCAGAGAGGCCCGCCGTTCGCCTATTTCCTGCGAACCTTCCAAAGGCACGGCTCCGAGTGGGCTCGCGGGAGTGCGGTTTAATAAAGTCCAGAGCCATTGGCTTGTCCTCGAAATGTGCTTGAACTCCACGGCGATCTCTAAATTAAAGCCAATGACCACACAGGGTCCTTCCCTCTGTTAGCGTCTGGCGGGAAAGGGCCATTAGCAAGTGTATGAGTTAGCGTCTGTTTATTAAGTTATGCACAGTCATCCTGGAGTCCCTTAAGCCAGTCCCTCTGTTTTTAAAAGTGTAACGGATCTGTTTACTGAGCAAGACTCGGGGCGTCGTCCAGGCAACTTGCTTTTGACTCCCATCCTTCTAATAAAACGCGTTCCTCGGGTGACGTTCGCCCGGGACCCCGGGTCACGTTCTCGCCGCGGAGGGTTCCTGTTCCCTTCAGGTAAGAACGAGCCCCTGGGCCCTGGGAAGTCTCAGACGCAGCCTCCAGCCTCCGGTGTCCTCAGCTACGCGGGGGCTGCCATGGCCACAGCTGCGGCTCCGTCACCGGGAGCGGCCTGCCTGGCCGGCCGGCTGCAGCCCCATGCGGACTTTGGCCCAAGGCTCGGGGCCCAGTGAGCAGCAGCCGCACGACCCATCACCCACGGGTGCGCCGTGACGTGGCGGCGGCCCCCGCGCCTCAGCGGCCTGGTTGGTGTGGACACCGGCCCCTGAGCGCGGTGAATGCACCAAGGCCGGGCTGCGGGACCCGCCGGCCGATTCGCGGGGGGTGCTCATCGGATTCGGAGCCCGACACCAAGGTGTTCTTCGTATTGCGTTTTCTTTTAAGAATAAAAAAAATCTACAGAATTTTATTAAAAGTGCGGGAATTGGAACTCTCAAATAAACATGAGGAGGATATGGAATGGCCCGCCTACTGATATTAGGTGTGGAATTGACGGCAGGAAAAAGATTGTGTGTCCAGTTTTCTTTCTTTTAAAAATATATTTATATTTGTATTGATTTCAGAGAGGGAGAGGGAGAGACAGAAAGAGAGAGAGAGAGAGAGACATCGATGATGAGAGAGCATCATGGACCGGCTGCCTCCTGCACGCCTGGCACTGGGGATGGAGCCCGCAATCCAGGCATGTGCCCTGCCTCTTTACTGAGGAGAAAATGGAGGTTCGGGCAAGTTAACCGACTTTCTCGTCGTCTCACAGAAAGCGGGGATGGAGTTAGAAACGTGATCCCAAGTTCTTAATGCTGGACGCTCATGCTCTTACCTGCTATGCTTTCCCACCAGAACAGCAGCAACAAATCTAAATGTTACGGACATGAGACCGAAGCCTCTGTCCCCCGCCTGCCCGCCTGCCCCAGGTGGAAAGGGGCTGCGGCGATTCAGGAGTGGTGGCCGGGAGGCGTCCCTGCGGCCGTGTCGATGTCTGAGCCGCCTTCGGGGTTTCCAGCGCCCACAGCCGAGAGTTCCCAACGCATGCGTTTCCTTGACAAATAAAATAAACCAAGCGTGTGGTTCTACCTGGAACTCTCTCTGAATTATCTCTTTAGCCTCTCAGCCACAATTTACAAGTGACAGGCGACATATTTCATTACCTTTATGTGGGAAATAACTTTCAAAGGGGCGTTCGACATGCCTGTAATCAAGTCTGTCAGAAATATTATTGGATTGACTGGGTTTGGCGAACACAGTCGTTCCTCACTGGTACTCTGGGTTTTCCCCGACGTTTTACGGGGGGCAGCGTGAATAATGCGGCCTGCTTCGGGGAGACGTCTGTTGAAGAAATAACGAGGAGGTGCCCCTCTGAGCACCGGCACCGTGAAAGCTGTGATGGCCGGGTTTCTACCCAAAAAAGCCAATTCCCAGGTGTCCCCTGGCCGACACCAGCTCCGCCCTTCGGGACCAGAAGGGAGACACGGCCTCGCCTGGATGGAGGCCAAACTCAGGGGGCGGGGGGGGGGGGGGGGGGAGGCAGGTGGGGGTGGAGGGGGTTCAGGAGGAAGGTGCGGGCCAGTGAGGAACTAAAGACTCAACCTACACAGCTGGGAGGAGGCCGCGCCTGCCTCGGGCAGGAGCCAGTCTGCCTGGCACTGCCGCAGGCACCTCCCCGACGGCGAGCTTGGTTGGGCGGAAGCCTTGTCCGGAGGCGGCGTTTCTGCCCGGGGAGCGCTCATGTGTCGGGTCTTTGTCTCGAGCGTGGAGGTGGCAGAAGGCAGGGGGCAGGCCTCCCGTGGCGGGCAGACCCAGGCGGGCCACGTCCAGCCATCGCTTGGAACACGATGAGAACCATGCGGCCCGTGTCTCCTTGCAGGGCGCCGAAGGGAAGCTGCTTTTCTTGTTGTTGGTTACTCTCACCCAAGGATGTTTTAGAGAGAATGGTACGTTGTGTCCTTGACCGGGAATCGAACCAGGACCCTTGGGTGCCTGGCCACACCGGCCAGGGCTGGGAAACTGCCCTTTGCCGTGGGTGCCGTTTAAGACGGGAGCAGGACTGTGCACTTTAAGTGAAGCCTCAGGTAGAACCATCGCTGTGTGTCTTGGGGGCCCTCAGGCTGCAGGCAGGTCTTCCTTAGCTTCCTAGGCGATGGGGGTGTTGGTCTCAGGTATAGACCCCGGGAGCGCATGTGGCAGAGGCCTTTGCCTGCACTGGAAAAGCCATTACCCCTCGCTTTCCATAGGAGGCACGCAGGCAGCCCGGAACCCAATCAATCATTTACCGGCTCTTAGGACTTCGTGGCCGAGCAAAGAGTACTTAGAATCTGGGTGTTTTTCCAGCCAAAATCTCTCCTCGGGAAAGAGTTGCGCTTACTCTGTCTAGAGGAGAGGGGAGAACCTTGATTTCTGCTGCTCTCCCCAGCCCTGAGCTATTTCTAGGCCCCCGGTTCGTGACCGTGTGCCCATGGGGGTCTGACTGATGAGCTGTAGTGTCCCAGGTCTTTGGGGCAGACCTTCAGTGAAACTCTCCTTCCACACGCGGAGTAAAGGTTTCACGCTGCCCCTCGGTAGGTTGAGTGTTATTAAAACCCTGCTCTACATTGTTGGCCCGTGTTGCTGGGGCTCTGGGGGTAAGGCCGCGGGGAATAGGGCGGCGTCTCTCCCATTTCTGCATTGCAAGGGCCTAACTGAGCTGCAGTGGACAATCCCATGGGTGTGTACAAGTCGGAATCACAGAATTCTCCCGAAGAAAAGCAGCCGGGTTCCTTTCCAACGTAGCTCGAGACCCAAATGTAGCTGCTGTTACTCAGCTTACCGGGCGAGTGTCCGAAGGGGTCTGCGTGGACGAGTAGCTAAGCGGACCTCGGCGTCAGCCTCTCCGGCGTCAGGATGGACACGAGTCCTTGCAGACACTCTGAGGGGGTTGTTCTCAGACTTGTACCCTCAAACCAGCCTCCAGGTCACGAAGCACAGAGCTCACACAGCGTCCTGTCCGGGGGGTGGGGGTGTGTGGTCGGGTCCCGCCCTGGAAGGCTGGGTAGGCTGACTGGCAAAGGTACGATGGAAGTTCTTGGGGGGGGGGGCGGGGTGAGGGGACAGGGGAAGAAGGGGATCCTAATATGAGGTGCCAGGAGGAGAGTTGACTTTGGGTGTTGGACACATGGTGCAATATGTGGATTTTGTAACTTGGAAATCCACACATGAAACCTATATGTTCATGGTGACCAATGTCACCCCAATAAATTTAATATTTTTAAAAAGTATGCCTTTTATAGAATAAACTTGTAATGAATACAGGGTGGGTGACAGGAGGTTTACAGTTGTCATACATGAAACACAGAGCTTATTCTCTGTGCTAGTATTTACTTTGTATTATTTTCCATACAAACAGCTGATTTGCCCCAGCCGGTATAACATTATTATTTCGACGTGGATTAATACATATACTTCTAAAAAATACCTAGAACCGCCTGGAGAGCGTGCGAGTAACGAGGCATCGTATTCAGTGCCGGACAAGACTTTGGTCCCTGAAGGTTTAGCACCAGGTGACCTAGGCTGTAGGAGAGGATGATGGGAAGGTGGGGAGGGAAGGCTGCCTGGAGGAGGTGGAAGGCGGGCTAAACCCTTATGAAGATTTGGGTTATGCCCGGCCAGCGAGGCTCGGGGTTGAGTGTCCACCTATGAACCAGGAGGTCAGGGTTTGATTCCCGGTCAAGGGCACAGGCCCAGGTTGTGGTCTTGATCCCCAGTGTGGGGCGTGCAGGAGGCAGCCGATCCATGATCCTCTCTCATCATTGATGTTCCTATCTCTCCCTCTCCCTTCCTCTCTGAAATCAATAAAAATATATTTTATAAAGAGATTTGGGTTAGCAAAGACAGGGAGGGCCTGCACTCCGCAGAGACGTGGACGGGCTCGGACCCTCCGGGCGATGCAGCCTTGCTTGGGCTGCCTGACCTTCCACGGATTTGCATCCAGATTGAGGGAGTTGTGATGCGTGTGCCTGTGGCCTGTGGTCAATCTCCATGTCTGTGTTCGTCTGTCTCTGGCGCTTCCTTGGAAACCAGGGGAGTGACCTGCTGCTGGGCAGGGGCAGGGACTCCGGTCCTCCTGCAGCCGGGCCGCCCCACCCCGGGGTCTGCTGGCCAGGGGCGCAGGGCCCTCTCCCTGGGATGCATCAGGACGGGGCACGCGCCCGCAGACTTTTGCCTCCATGTTGTATTTGGGATGGTTCCCTCTGAGCTGCTACATTTGGCAGCGATCCTCGTTAGCATTTGATAAACAATTATTGCCAAATGTTAGCGAGGAAACCTGCCAAATGTTACAGCTCAGATTTCACCACCGACAGAAAAACAGTGCAGCCTGCAAAGCCTGGGGCGGCCGAGCCCCGGCCGGGCGTGCCAGCTCCGACGCGGCAGGGGACGCGGTTGGGACAAGTCGTGCGTCTGAAGGTGGAGGGCCGTGTGCCAGCAGCGCCGGGCGCCGCTCTGAAGCCACGCACCCGTCGCACCTGTTGGTTCTCAGAGCAGGAAGCCTGAGGCCCGTGGTTTCTGGCGAGCCCTCGGTCCCGGGCTTCCCGCCACACTCCCCCTTTCACGCCCTTCATGCCAGGAAGTAAGCGGAAGGTCACGGGGTCATGGGGTCTCTTCTTGCTTGTCTGCTGGGCGACTGCCCAATTTCTTTCAAGGTTCAAGGCCTTTCCTAGCTACCTGCGGTCATCACCTTTTCCATCTCCTCCAGGAAACACCTAGGCACACGTGGGCACCCTTGGACTTGGCGAAGACGGCCCTCCCGTCACGCGGAGAATTCTGTGCCCCTGCGGGTCTCTCTGGGATCCAATGAGCCCGTTTTCCTCGTTTGGTCCCCTAACCTACAGTTTCTAGGCCTTTTGAGATCCGGATGGTGAAGGGTCAGGGGTGGATTCCAGACTGGCCGCTCTTGGTCACACCCCGCCCCCTCCTCCTCCGGGGGTAGCCCTGCCGCCCTGACCCCCATGTAGGCCCCCGTCATCCCCGTGCTGCCTGGATGCTGCTCTTTCCACCTCCTCTCGGTGACGCGCACCCATCACTCAGCCCCCAGCTCAAACGCTCACCGCGCTCAGTCCTCCAGGCAGCGTTGGCGACGCCTCCTTGTGCGATAAGCACGTCTTTTAACCGTGAGATCACAGCCTCACCTGCATCCTTCCCGGAGGAAGCTTCTGAAGCTCACTGATCTCATTCGTGTCTTTATCCCCGCTGCCTGGTGCGAATCTTCCTGTGGATCCAATAAATATATTTTAAATGTGTGCTTTTTCTTTTTTTTTTTTTAAGTGTGATGCCCCAAAGTGGACACGTTTACCAAGCTGTGGGTTGGGGGGCAGGGGGTTCCTCCGGTGCCTTGGTCGGCATGTCTGCGGGCGCTTCCTTGTTTGTTTTCTTGTTTGCCCTGCTGCGCCCCGACACGGCTGCATCCCCTCTTCCTCACAGACTTCACGCACCCCTCACTCTCCACACCCACTCCCCCCAACACCTCACACCCACACCGCAATGTAAATAAAATCAGAGTTTATCCCACGCTGGGTTTCTGGAGCTCACACATGAGCAGTTCAGGCTTTGCTCGCCTGGATGGAGTGGCAGCGCCTCCGCCTGCAGTCGGGGGCACGTGACTCCTTTTACGTGACGTAATACCCTCTAATAGAAGGACTGTCCCTAATAAAGTGACACAATAAGCCTGGAATCACCGCTCGAGGACCTGCTTATTCAACCAGTGGTCCACTTTTTGGTCCTTTGTCGTTTCTCTCCTTTGAGTTCCTGGCTTTCTGCCCTCACGCTGCGATATGAACACACTGACCAAGCACACCGTTATGTCATAAAGCCGCGGCGCCAGGTATCAGAGGGAACAAGCAAACATTATTGTATCCGTCACGGGGCTGTTCCCGCGATGCTTTCAGAGACGCCTCTCGAGTGAGGACCTGTGTTGACTAACCCAGAGCAGCATTTCTCCTTCCGGTTTGGGGGAGGCCCCTGTTCTTCCCTCTGAAACATTTTTTCTGTGATTCTGTGTTTCAGAAACGGAGCTAAATAAATAAAATGGAGCCGTGATAAATCCGGGCGAGCCACGTTCAGACACCAAAGAACGCCACGGATTTCTCTGGGGGGACAGAACACGGTGGTCAGCGTTTAACAAAAAAAAATCTTTGATTCTCTTCTCTTTTGTTCCACGTGACACTCCCAGGTGCTGAGTCCAAGGTAATCCTTGCAAAGACGGCGCCTGGCTTTTCCCGGGGCCGCACTGTCATCCCCGAAGCAGCAAGGATCTCGATATTTGATGCTGGCGCTGCCACAGCTGGTTTTCCTGCCGGTCCTGGGAGGCTGCGTGCAGATTCCCACGAAGCACAGTGACGCACTCAGAAGACGCGGGGAAGCTTAGAAACTGGTTTCTCAGTCTCGATGGCAGGGAGCCGGTGTGCTCAGACGAGGGAGTTGCTGAAAGGGTTCGAGGTCCCTTGATAACCCAGCAGGAGAGAGAACCCCGGAAGGGAGGGTGTAAGAAGTGCCAGCTTTAAGAAGAGGCTTTCCGCAGAAGGACCGGAAAGGAGGCATAAACCTGCGAAGGCGGAGAAGGGCTGTCACCCGTGTCCGGGACTGTGTTTTTCCGGACCTTGCTGGTCGAGACATCGTGTGTGAAAACGTGTCCTCAGTCTTTTTGTTATTTCAGGCATTTTTTTTCCAAGCCACGTACAGAGTAGCCTGCGGGAGATGGGTGAGGAGGTGTGGCTCAGCGCAAAGCGGAGAATGAGAGCAGGGGCGGGCGCGAAGCAGTAAATGAATGACCGCGACTTAACCGAGACCCTCAGATTCACATCAGGTGTGGGGTTAGTGACGGCTTCCTCTCCCCAAACTCCCGGCATTCACCGCGCACCGTCAGAGAGATTTCTGTCTCTAAGGTGGTCTGATGTCACTGTGGGTTTTCAAAAAACGAGTAAAACGTGATAGTGCAAACAAGCTACAAAAACCGTGACTCCTTGCACCTTCCGTCAGTTCATTTCGTTCCCTCCTGGTAGCTTCTGCCTGTGAGTGAGATCAGGGGATGCTTGTCTTTCTGGGACTGGCTTATATATGCTGCTGTTCCGCTCCGTCTGGAAATGCGGCCAGAGTCTCTTTCTTTGAGCTCTCCCAGAAAACATCACGAAGGCGGAGATAAAATAGAATACAGATGTCCCCGTGATGGCTCTGCAGCGTCTCTTTTAAAGTTCACATACATTTGACAGCTGGCCTTGTCCCTCCGGGGACCACTCAGGTGCCATCTACCGCAGTCTAATGGGCTGCAGGCTGCTAGCATTTGTTCTGCCAGGAGAAGCGCCCTGGCGGGGTGGGGGTGGGTTAGGGAGGGAGGAGCCGCAGCCCCAGCAGCGGCGGCCCAGGCAGAGGCAGCAGCCGCCGGGCAGCTGTCCAGCGTGCTGAACCATCTGCCTGCTTGAAGGCGATGTTTTCTTCTCCTTGAACTTGAAACCCTGGTGACACCTGTTCCGCTTCTCTCGGGCTCCGTGTGAGGTTTAAATCGGTGGAATCCATTTTGAAAATGTACCCAGAGTCAGACAGAGCTGGAATGTATATTTCCCAATCGATGAGCGCATTTCCTTTTCTTTACAACATTAGGCTGCGCTGGCAGCATCTGCCTAGCCTTTCTCTCCCCCGAGTAGGCATGTGGGGAAGGTCACACCCTCCTCTGACACGATACTTAGGACAATAAAGTTTCTGGTGGGCCGGCGTGGCTCAGTGGTTGAGCATCGACCTATAAACCAGGGGGTCAGGGTTCAATTCCCGGTCAGGGCACAGGCCTGGGTTGCGGGCTCGATCCCCGGTGTGGGGCGTGCAGGAGGCAGCCGATCCCTGATTCTCTCTCATCACTGGTGTTTCTAACTCTCTGCCTCTCCCTTCCTCTCTTAAATCAATAAAAATGTATTTTAAAAAGTAGATAAATTTTCTGAAATAGAAAGAAAGTGCCAATGCTGATCCAAGTGCCCAACCTGGGCAATGTTTATGAATAGACACCCCCCAATAATTCCCTTCACACACAACCTCTTTGAGATGTGCTGATAATATCCCAACCGACTATCCTTCTAGCAGTTTCCGTAAATACAGAGTGAGCTGAGAAGAGCTCGGTGGCCATTACTTAGTGGTAGTGCCACTATAGTGCTTTGGGGGTTTCCTGCTCCAGGGACCACAATTTCGGAAGATATATTTACCCAGTCCGAAGAATGACTCCAATAATGCTGAGACTCCAAAAAGGTAGTCTCTCTTTGGCTGAGCCGTCCATAAGAGATGACTCAAGGGCAGGCCATTAATCCTCTGTCCAAGGAATCTCTCTACAGTCTGTGGTGAAATATGATCACCTTAGTTGTGTCCTATGGGCCTTTATGGGCTCCTGCTTTTCCGTCTTTAAATGAGAAGTTTGGATTTGATGATATTAATGGAACCTTCAAATGCCAAGGTCCCACACTTTGTAGTGGAGGTAAGTTGCCATAGCCCCATTCAATGTGTCAACCATGACACCACCCTCTTTGTACCAGACTCGCGTTCCCATGAGTATTACGTCAAGGGAAGTGATAACTGCTTTTTGCTCTCCAGTATGGTGAGCCTTACAAGAAAGCAGGACCTCATTTGTTCATAAGACGTGTCCAACTCTCCATAAACCTCTGTGTGTGTGTGTGTGTGTGTGTGTGTGTGTGTGTGTGTGTGTGTGAGAGAGAGAGAGAGAGAGAGAGAGAGAGAGAGAGAGAGAGAGAGAGAGGTTGTTCAGTGACATGAGGGGGTGAGAAAGAATTAATTGGTTTAGTGGGAAATAAACAGGAAAGATGCAAGAAGGCAGCAGCTGACGATGAGGAGCTGTTTCTATGGGGTTGCATAATGTACTGCATTCTGGCCCCTTCCTTCCCAAGCCACAGACTCCTCATTAGATCTTCTAAGCCAGCGGTTCTCAACCTGTGGGTGGCGACCCCTTTGGCGGTCGAACGACCCTTTCACAGGGGTCACCTAAGACCATCCTGCATATCAGATATTTACATGACGATTCATAACTGTAGCAACATTACAGTTATGAAGTAGCAACGAAAATAACTTTATGGTTGGGTGACAACATGAGGAACTGTATTTAAAGGGCCAGAAGGTTGAGAACCACTGCCAGTGAGTCTTGAGAGCTTCATTTTGTCTAAATCCCCGTGACATTTCACAGCTGCAATGATAGACTCCTCGTTGCACTGTTTGCCTTCATGCTTGAGCACCCAGCATTGCTGTTCTATCGGTTTCAGTGGTTCCAGGTATTTATAATCCTCTCACAGTCCTAGAACTTCTTATGCAACATGAAAGGAAGGATTTTTTGGGTTAGGAAATAGGTTCGTTTAGAAACGAAGTCCATTTTCGCTTGTTAAGTCTGTTGTTATGGCAATAGAAGTGTACTTGTAACAGAAGGGCAGATCCAGAAAATTAAAGAATGGAAGAAGTGGTGACACTCTGGGAAGGGAAGTTAGATGTCATGAAAAGAGGAAGCCAGCAGCGTCTAAAGAGTATTGTCAGTGCCTGGCCGCAGAGACAGGCATGGCGGGCGGGCTCCCCAGGGTCACAATGGGCATGTGCAGGTATGACCTCTGCCTGTCCTGGACACCTTGGCCCCGTGGAAGGAGGGAGAGATGACCGACCGTGCTCATCCTTGCCGCAGCATCAGCTCCTTCCAGATCATGCATGTCTGCGATCCACAGTGCATCGTGAATCAGGCACCTCTCAGAGAGAGGCCGCCTGCGGTGTTTGCGCTTCTCTTCTTTCCAACACTCTTCCTCCTCTCTTCCAGTCCGAGGCTGCCAGCACTCCCCGCGTCTCCCGGTCGGCCGTTCCTGGGAGGACATCGCCTTTGGAGTCCCTGTCCCTGACAGAGAGGTACAGTTTCCCCCGTACCCCTCCCTACCCAGCTTTCCGCGCTGGAAATCAGTCCTCTGCGGGCTGTGATCGCATTTGCAATTTTATTTTCAGGAGAGCGTTTGCTAGTACAAATCACATGTCGGGGTGGATATTTTCTCCTCTCTTGGACCATGTAATCCACTACGGAGAGCACTTCCAAACTGCAAAACTAAACTAAGCCCCAAAGCAACAGCACGCGGTGCAGGAGGCTGCGTGTGCGCTCCCAGCCTCAGCGGCGCCCCGTGGACTGGGAGACTCTAAACCCAGCCTTCCATATGCTCATGGAAAACACGCGAATGCTGTGCTCATTCGCTTCCTAGGTGGAAACTAGATGTTAATGATCTTTTTAAAAATGTTGCATCTTCCATTTATGCTGCCCAGTCCCAATAAATTCCACACACAACCTAATTCTGGTCCCTGTCCTGGGGTCCACGGAGCGAGTCCTCCTAGGACTTTAATAGCTGTGATCCTTCGTGAGGATCTTCTGTTAAACCGTTCTGTCTTGATTTTAGCAGGATTCCTTGCATATGTGGGTGGACGTATGTTGCCTCTTTGATGTTTTTTTATTTGTTTTGGAATGATCAGAGAGCCATAGGTAGAGGTGGGAATTTGGCCATATTCGTCTTTTCCTTTTTCTTTTTTTTTTTTTTTTTTTGTCTTTTCCTTTTTCTGAGTTGTTATCATATCTTGTCTTATTGCCTTGTGCACAGCTGGTATGATTTTAAAAGGAGTTTCTTCTCCCTGGAAAAGTTTCATTCAGTAAAATACTCTTGAAGACACCTTCAAAATCAGAAAAATGAATTTATAATGGGATATTTCACACAGCAGCATGACTGACTGATGGCAAGGGCGGAGAGGAAGTTGAAAATTAATAATGTGGAAAACTATAGGGAATGAAATACTCAGATTAAAGAGAAACCAGCTGAAGAAGGAGAGGGTAGGAAGGATGCCGTGGTTGTTGGTGAAGAGAATGGGTGATACCAGGAAAAAGGGGAGGAAGAAGGGAGGGTCTCAAGTACGGGGACAAAACTCAGTTATTGAGGAGGCCAGTGGTTAATACAACTACCTAGAGATTCTTCAGATTGAAAGGTGTATATGAAAAACATTGTTGAATAGCCTGGCAGGTTGGCTCAGTGGTTGAGCATCCACCCATGAACCAGGGGGTGGCAGTTCGATTCCCCTCCGGGAACCTACCTGAATTGCAGACTTGATCCTCAATAGAGGGAGTGCAAGAGACAGCCAATTGATGATTCTCTCTCATCATTGATGTTTTCTCTCTCCTTCTTCCTTCCTCTCTGAAATCAATAAAAATATATTAAAAAACAACAACCACATTATTGAATAGAAGGCCAGTTTTGCATCCTCCGGTCATATCTTTAAACTATACCTATATGCATATGTATGTATTTGTATGAATGCTGTATATTGTTTACATAAAGGAACTAAATGGTCAATCTGTAAAACTTTTAAGTATCTGCCACCAGGATTGATGTTGTATGATACTACATAGGTAATATTAGAGCATTCCCACTTTTGTCCCCCGATGTAAAACTCATTTTTTAGTGTACAGTTCAATCAGGAACAGATCAAACAAGAGACTCACACAGTCCATGTGGCTAAGCACAGTGGCCAGTAGCCAGAGTGCTTCAGGGCCAGGAAGGTACCGTGAGAAGTCATTCAAAGGTTAGTGCATAGAAAGTAATTACGGACTGTGTGGTGGGGTCAGACTCTCAAGTAAGTGTGGTTGAAGACAGAGGAATGTTTATCCCAGTAAAGATAAGCATCCGGCCCTGGCCAGTTGCTCAGTGGTTAGAGCGTCGGCCAGCAAACTAAAGGGTTGCAGGTTTGATCCCCGGTCCTGGCGTGTACAGAGGCAACCGATGGATGTTTCACTCTCACATCAGTGTTTCTCTCTTACTTCCTCTCCCTTCCTATCTCTCTCTGAAGAGGATTAAAATAATAATAATAATATAAAATCCTTCGAAGGATACCCTGGTACATAAGAAGCACTCAATAAGCGTCCCCTTATTATGACTGCTATGCACAAAGGACCATGCTAAGGGGAAATGGTAGAAGCAAAGTATCAAAGAGGAATACCACACAGAGTCCTCAAAGGTGCCTGTGATTTTGTGAGGAAGACAAACACGGGCACCCGCATGTAGAGCATTAACCTGCGTAGTTGTCCTGTGTTGGAAGGTGACTCTCAGGGTAGCTGTCAAGTGTGTGCTCAGCAGGGGACCGCCCAGTGGGAACGTGGGTGGCCAGAGGAGGGGAGCGCTGCATCCCGGGCGTCGCCGTGTCGCAGGGAGCGTGGGCAGGGAGAGCGGGCCAGACGGAAAGAACCTCTGAGATCTCCTCCCACCACAGGATCCATGGGGGAACCTGCGCGCAGGGCATTTCGTTTTCGTCTGCGCTGTAGGCCCTCGTTTGTGAGCACACGCTCCTCCCTGGAAAAACCCGGTTCGATCACATCAATAGTCCCTTCCCACGCGTTTTCATTATGGAAGAGGCAAATGAGAAGTTTCACAAGACACTGGCCCGAAGGCCGGGAGAGGATCGATATGTTCAGCAATTAATACCCAGCGTGCAGCCAAACACGCATAATTTCACCATTGGAAAAATGTGAGCTATAAATAGGAGGCGGTTGCCAGGAAAAAAAATGCTGCTTGGCATGTAAAATAATCAAGTGAAATTCTTGAAAGATGACTTACTTTCTCGATTTGCATAACTTGGATTCAATACATTTACACAATATTTGCATTGGAAACTTATCCTAAAGCCAGCCGATGGAAAGAACATAAGACGTTCCCAACATGCTTATACATTAATAACATTCCGTGCCAATCTGATGTTTCAAGACCCAGGGTGAATTACTTATTAAAAACCCATCTACCGCTATCTGTCTCCATCTTTCTTTCTGTATGAGCCGTAATGGCTCTGATAGGTTTCAAAATTATATTTGGACAGGATATGACTGCTCCAGGAGCCCTCTCCGGCCGATGTAATTTCCCTCCCTCATAACAGACATTATCCTGCGGCGCGCATCGAGCCAGGTCATTAACGCAGGGAGCACAGCCTGACCCGGATGCCCCTGACCTGGCCAGGCATTACCCCGTGGTTCGCTAACATCGTGGAAACTGTTTGGAAGGTGACGCTCACGTGATGATGAATATGTATGGTAGACCCACGTATTCCTTGAAAACTCATCCCCCTGTCTGCACCATTTCATTATTCTTAACTGTTTTTCTAAGAGGCTTAACTTTGAGATAGAAACACAGAACCTGAATCTTACGTTATTTTCGAAGTCAAGTAACCGAGTTCCTGGAGCACGTCCCGTCTCCGCAGCTACTCAAACAGGCAAGAGCGCCTTCAAGCCTGTGGAATGTGCCGACGAGGAAGTACATGAGCACAGCCCTCACCCTTTTCAGCTTTTAAAAACTATTTGGAAGGCACCCACTGACCTGCTGTGACTCTCTTAGAGGCATGCTGAGTTTCCGTTTAGCGGCTCAACCCAATACTTACTAGCAAACCGCTTTATCTGGAGCAGCGGTCCCAGGCGGTGGTCCGTGGACCGCTGGTGGTCCGCGAGGTCCGAAAGGTTGGCGGCCGCTGCTCTAGAGCGTCCGCTTGCACTTTATGGATAAAGTCAGTCTACACATCTGACTTTATCAATGACTGGAATGTTTGCATAGACACATAATGAAGAAATTTGTATAGGATTAAAAAGAATACATGACCCTGTATTATAGACTAGCTATCAATATTTCTATATAATTTTTTTTTACCATTTTCCCAAAACATTTCTTACAAAAAGGAGCATCATGTGAATTCTGCCACACAGGTCTCCATAAATGAGTGTAACCTGGTTTTCCAGGCAGCGTATCTGGTTTGCAAGAAGGAAATGGGAATGGATTGAGTTTAAAGGTGCGAACAGGTGTGGCAGGGTGGGCACACGGCCTCTGGTGGGGGGTGGGGAGGTACCCAGTGGCCAGCAGCGGCTCTGAGGAGGCTGCAGATGTGCTGGGCTGGCTCACACTGTCTTGTTTGTAAAGCACCCCCAAGAGGGTCGCCGTGGACAGGCCCATCTCGGGTTCATTCCAGTACCTGCCTCTCCCCTGTGTTTGCACTCACTGATGCTACCTGCTGGGCTGCCACCCTTGATTGAAATAGTGATCCGAGAACACAGGAATCTGCTCTGAAGGACACTGGGCTCAGAGCAGCCCAGGTCGGGTGATGGTGGGTCCTCTGTTCCGAAAACGAGGGTGTGATTCGATGGAGAGCCCACCACCCGGCTCCCCTCGGGCATATTGCAGAGCAACGTCCGCAGCCCTTTCTGGGAAGTTCACCATTTCAGAGAGACCTAATGCAGCCCTGAGCGCCTTCAGCCCCCGTGTGTGCCCTTCTGCCCCTGATCACGCCATCGTCTGCAGACGTCGCCCTTGGTCACCGAGGTTGCCCGGAGGCACACGGCTGCGTGCTGAGCCACACAGCCAGCGGCAGGCCCTCACCACGTTTCCAAAGTGGATTCCGCTTTGCAGGGCCCACTCCCAAAGCGCTCACGCATCTGTCATCCAAAATGACGGGATGGAGACTCCACGGAAGGTGATCGCTTCTGGGCAGGTAACACAGGGGCGCAGCACCTCCTGTGCAGGACGGGTCCCTGCAAGTCTGCGGCCTGGATTCAGGGGAGCGGGGGTCAGCCTGCTCCCAGCAGGGATTCGGCCCTAAGAGCTGTGGGTGTGGTGGCTCCAGCTGGGACCCTTCCCTTCAGATCAGACACGTGCATCCCGATCCCATCACTGGTTTCGGAAGGAAGCTGCTCCCTCCCACCTGGGGACAAGGAAGGGCAGGCTGACTGGCTTCCTTTTCGTCATCGTCTCCACAGCTCCTTTCTGAAACCACGCTCTCCACTCAGCTCCACAGGGTGTCCTGACAGCACGCACAATGAGTTGCATCTATAGGGTCCTCTGGGCTGGTCCCGCCCACCCAGGGGCATGGAGAGGCTTGGGGTCCAGGAATGGCGAGAGGTTGGTTTTGTGCCGGAGCCGGGTTCTGGAGCCGAGCCCTTAGCTGTCAGTTACATGGGAGGCACCCGTCAGCACCGCCGCAGTGAGGAATAAAGACAGCTTAGTGTGTTTAGTCCCATTGGAATATCGCCGGCTTTCTTTTTTCTTTTTTAAATATATCTTTATTGATTTCAGAGAGGAAGGGAGAGGGAGGGAGAGGTAGAAACATCAATGATGAGAGAATCATCATTGATCGGCTGCCTCCTGCACACCCCCAACTGGGGTTTGAGCCTGCAACCAGGGCATGTGCCCTTGACCAGAATCGAACCCAGGACCCTTCAGTCCACAGGCCGATGCTCCAGTCACTGAGCCAAACCAGCCAGGGTTTGCAGCTTTTCTGTTTTAGGGATGGGAAGCACTGGGTAAAAATATTGCAGAAACTCCACTTCTCACAGATAATAGCAGAGGCTCCATCATTGGCAAGGCGACTCCTCAGGGCAAGAGCGCCATGGATAAGGGACAGCAAGAGGGTCAGCGCCATTGGCATTCACGCCCTGTCCCGGCCCCACGGAAACGGCCGGGGTGGTGGTGAAATTGCGCACCAGCCCCCGTGGCACTGTGCACATGACCTCCTGGATCCCGGGGTGGGTGACGCCCCAGGGCACTGGCGTCGTGCATGCGGCAAATAGCAACGCAAAGTTCCATTAGTCACTCGGTTTGGGCTGTGACACGAAATCGCAGGACCCTGCAGAATGATCCAGTGAAATGCAAAAAGTGCCTTCTGATCCCCAGTCCGCCTGGAGTTGCGGAAACGTTGAGTGGGGAGCTGAAAACCTGCCAATGCCCATCTATGGTTCAGAGAAGATAAGCCATTAGCCTTGGTGAGGCGCCTCGCTGCCTACATTATCGTGCATGCAAAATGCGAACTCCCCAGACCTGCAGGCTGTTCATCGTCCGGAAGAGATAGGCCTTTAAGAAAGAGTCTGGGGAAGGTCACTGTCTCAGCAGCAGATACGGGCTGGGGAGGCTGCCTCTCACAGGAGAAACGGTGGGTGCGAGGCCTGGACGCTTATTGGATTTATACATTGAAAGCCCACAGCGTCCTCCCCGACATCAACCAGCAAAGAACCTGCAAACTCACCTACCACAGGCGTTTGCAAATGACTGTCATTCTGAACGCGGGGAATGGAGAATCGCCATAGCTAGGATTGTTTCCGTAGAAACTTAATTGGGTCGTATCGCTCCAAGATGCCCACTGACATGGACAGTGACACAGAAAACCAGCTCCTCTACAAAATTGGAAAATGGGATAACAGTATTGATTAGTTCAGGGAGAATAGAGAAAGCAACGCTGCAAATCAAATCAAAGGAAAGCCTGTCTTATGTTCGGATTAAGCCAGAAACTGAAAACTCCGATACAAATTAAACCAATTTTCTGAGAGCCCGTCGGAGAAGAGACCCGATTCAGCTAAACCACTTCCTTCTTTTATTTGTAAAGGATTATTAAAATAATAAATTTGGATGTCACCTACATTGACTCCCAACATCCGAGCCACGTTCCGTGGAGAGCACTGCAGATCAGGTGCAGAACTATTGCTGTGTGCAGCTTATGGGTTTGCAGCAGGCCGGGGAGTGTCCCTGAGGACTGTGATTCCCACAACAAGGTTAATGTAGGGGAGATCATAGTGATGTGTCATCAAGCTCTCTCCCCACGGTACCAAGAGAGGCCACTGTCTAAGGAATATACCAGTTGCCATGGTGATAAGAGAATTTACTGATCACACTTCATCAGGGCTCATTGACCAGTGCAGCTCACTGATTGCCTGGTCCACAGGGACGCAAGGAAGCAGCTCTGCCTATTAATCCACAAGCAATGGGAACAGGGTTGTCTGCAGAAAAGGACTCAAGAGGTAGCCAATGCATCCAACCTAGATATTCTTTAAAAAACACACACAAAAACCCCACAATAAAACCAAAACAAAAAAACAAGGCATTCGAGGGACATGCTGAATTGATTTCAGATAACCAGGGAGACTTCTGAGATTCCATAACCGTAGCTATTTCAGCAAGAGGGGCTCCTTGTCCTTAAATCTCAGATCAGAAAATCCATTCAGTCATTGGAGGTAGCTTAAGAAAGACAACCAGGTCGCAGGTGTTCGCTAGGAATATTTCAGGAAGTTAGGAACACCGTAGCTGAAAATAGATGATCAGGGAAAGGCAAAGCGGTGACCAATAATTGTGTCTGTTTGGGCACCCGTTAAGGGTTGCAACTTTGGACACATAAACTTCAAAGGGAGACACTAGCGAGAAGGTGTGAGTCCTGTAAGGACTTGGAAATTAGAAGTGCTTGGAAAACTTTTTTTTAAATTTTTCGGGGAGATGAGACTGTTTTAGTTGTCCATCATCAAAAGAAGATACATTCAAATGTCCGGCCAGTGTGCTCAGTGGTTGCACATTGACCTACGAACCAGGAAGTCACAGTTAGATTCTCAGTCAGGGCACATGCCCGGGTTGTGGGCTCGATCCCCAGTGAGGGGCGTGCAGGAAGCAGCCAATCAATGATTCTCTCTCATCATGGATGTTTCTATCTCTCTCTCTCCCTCTCCCTTCCTCTCTGAAATCAATAAAAAAAATATATGAAAAAAGAAAATACACTCAGATGATTGAAGTTTTCAAAGAGTGGGAACTTCAGTTAGGTTCAGTTTTAAGGTATCAGGTTATAAAAAACTAGCCAAGTTTGCCTTGTGATTGCAGAAAGCTAGGGCTTGGTTTGAGATGTCTTCCCAGTAGGTGTAAGGCTTCTGCCTCTTCGGGGGGAGAGATGCATGGAGCACAGGCGACCAGTGAGCAGCCTCCGCAGGTGGTGAAGGGTCTGCACCTGGCTGCCCCAGAGGAGCAGGTCAAGGCCAAGGGCTTTACGTAGGGAAGGCAGCAGCCAGAGAAAGATCAGGTTTCTTCTAGGAGGGCAGCAGTTCCCTGACTCTTGTTTTCCGGGTATGCTTATCACCTAGCACAATGTTTGGCAAACAAATAGGCATCGATAAATGTTCAGTAGATTCCATAAATGTCCAGTTTCAAAGAGAGAGTGATTTTGGTCTGATGGGAGGAAATGCTGAGGAAGTTGTACCTACGTTCCGCCCCTGCACTGCACTTCTTGTCTTACATGTTACCTTTTGTAAATCATTTCAGAGAAATGACACCTTCCCCCAAGGTTGGCTGCGCTGCCAGTAAGGGGTGGTGTTTCCATTTTAAAGCATAACGTTGGACCGCAGGGCGCATGCTGTTGCCACTACAGCACGTGATTAGGAGAGCTCAGAGATTCCCAGTTGGTCAGATTCCCTCGCTGAGCAGCGAGCTCCCTGTCTGTAGGAATGACAGCGTCTGCAGTGTTGGAAGGGACCATGAGGTGGGGTCCTCCACCTCCTTCGTGCGGTGGCCAAGGAAGTGAGGCCGTGAGAAGCAGGAGGCCGCCCCCATGGACACCGGAAGTGGGCCAGCCTGAAGCCTCACCTCCTCTTGCATGAGCCCTGGCACCTGGGCGATTGTTTATCCAACATCCATCTCTCACCGCAAATAATAACGTCTGTCCATGAGTCGGGGCCTTGACTATCTTATTTATTTCATATCACAGGCCTAGCACCCATAACAAGATTTCAATAAATATTGAATAAGTGAAGGAAGGAAGGAAGGAAGGAGCAAATGGAACCTGTATGAATGAATGAATGGGTGAATAAATGAGTGAATGGAGCTTGAAGGAAGTAAGGAAGGAAGGGAGGGAAGAAGGAAGAAGGAAGGGAATATGAATGAATGAATGAACAAACAAATGAATAGATAAATGGAACCTGACCCTGAACCTCGGCTTTCTAAGCTGAAGTGTGTAAATGGGAGTTTGTGATACCTCATCGGTGGTGTTCCATGTTGGAAGCGAGTTGCCCCAGATGGTCACTGTGGTCCTTCCCTTCCCAGTACTGGCATCTCTAAACCTGAGTTAGCTCGAGTCCCCATCTCTGTCCCTGCTGCATCACACCGAGTTTCCTATGTTAGCATCTGCCTCGTCACACTGACAGAACTGCTCCCATCCCTGCATTTCCCACCAGATTAAGATTACGTGCGAGTTTTGGCTGCTGGGTCCTGAGAATAGTCCCCAGCTCGTAACACAGGGCCTCGTACCTCGCAGGTCCTCATCAAACCTGCACCGACCTGCGTGGCAATACACTCAGCTCAGATTCCCGGCCACATGCAGGGCCCACACACCACACGACTCCCGGGTTTGGTACTGCTGGTTGAGGATTTCTCGGTGGGAAGACATTGATTGAATTGATTGGCTTTCCAGCTCATTTTGTTTGTTTGTTTTAAATATATTTTTATTGATTTCGGAGAGGAAGGGAGAGGGAGAGAGAGATTGAGACATCAATGATGAGAGAGAATCATGGACCGGCTACCTCCTGCATGCCCCCCACTGGGGATGGAGCCCGCAACCGGGCATGTGCCCTTGACCAGGAATAGAACCATGACCTCCTGGTTCATAGTTCGACACTCAATCACTGAGCCACGCCGGCCAGGCTGGTTTTTATTTGAACAGAGTTCGATGGCAAGTGAGATGGGCATTCCAAGCATCCTGTAATCCCCGGCCTGCCTGACCCCGGGCTCGTCACACCCCCGGTCTCCCTGTGAGCTTGTGGCCATTCTGCACTTGCAGGGACCAGCACCTGGGAGGAGCCTCGTTAGGCAGCCGGGGCTTAACAAAGGCTCGGCCCGCAGACGCGTGCGCATGGACGAATTCTCCTTTAAATGAAATCGGAGTCGGGTTCCGAAAGGAATTCTGCCGCGCTGTCAGGCTGTTGGAGGCTGGAGCTGGCAGTTGTCCTTTCAAACTTGTTTGAGAGCACGTGTCCCAGAAGGGACAGCGGAGGATGCTTGTCGTGTCTGAACTCTTTCCAGAGCCTTCCAGCAGGTGCTGGCAGGCCACGTGCGTGGTAATTATTCCCGCCCCGATAGCCTGGCCGCACGGAACATGGGAAGAAGCATCGTGCTTCTCTCCCGTGACCGCCTCCAGCAGGAGGCAGGAGGAACGCGGTACTAAGTCAGCTAGAGACACAACTTAATGAGCAGGTGTTTCTGTGATTGAACATTCGTTATGGATGAGGTGGTTTGTACTCACATGATGGTGTGTGTTACCCACAATTCAGGGGGTAACACACAGAGGGTTGATCGATCCAACGCTGATCCATCTTAAGGGCCACCAGCCCCCAGGACCCCTGAACATGAATGGGCTCCTCCATAGAGAGGGTGGACTTGCCATAGTACCCTTCAAGAAGTTCCTTCATTTTTACAACATTGTTGGGATTGAGAAATTTGAGTTGAGACATAGGAAGCTAAAAATCGAATGGGGCGAGCAAAGATATCATGGCTGCAACAATAGCAATGGTGGTGAGGGTCCCTGCGAATGGGAAAGGGGCGAGGGTTTGTTTGCTTTTTTGAATATATTTTTATTGAGTTCAGAGAGGAAGGGAGAGGGGGAGAGAGAGCGTCATTGATCAGCTGCCTCCTGCAGGCTCCATACTGGGATTGAACCCACGACCCAGGCCTGTGCCCTGAGCAGGAATCAAACCATGACCTCCTGGTTCATAGGTTGACTTTAACCCCTGAGCCACGCCAGCCGGGCAGGAGCAAGAGTTTTGATGGAGACCCTGGCACCGTAGCAGGCTCCACTCCCCCCACCGCTGTGGGGAAGGCCTGCCCATGCTTGGGGCTCTGGACGGCTGCTCTGCAGAACGGAAGACAGTGCGTCCACTCCCAGCCATGGAAGACAGGGACGCATTTCAGAACTACTTCACAGCTGCAGTAATTTCCAGAAAATGATTCTCTGAAACTCTCCTCCGTGCTTTGCTCATGGAAGCCACCCCGAGGGACAACTCCAGAGATGGCCATGACGTGAGCTCATGACCCAGTGGAAATCAGTTCCAAAAGGGACTGTAGCAAGCGGTCCACCAACATTGGAGTGTGTGCCTCACTCATACATTTTTGAAGAACATAAATAGATGGATGGATGGATGGATAGATAGATATAGATAGATAGATAGATAGATGTGGATAGTTTGAGGAGGATGGAACGATAAATATAGATGGATGTGCTAAATACAATTAGATAAATATATAAATAAATAACCTTTATTTTTGACAATTTTCAAAAATACACTACCTTGGGATAGCTAGTGTGCACCAATATGCTAGGAACGACTCTTACATACATGGCCCATCTTACTGCAGGTCCTTGTGGACATGCTGTGTCGGAGACAAGGCGAACCACATCCCTTTCAAACGTGCTGCACCGCCGCGTGCTGACAGTTAACACACGTGGGCTACGTGGCGTCTCGTAGGTGACGGGAGGCTGATGACACTGCCCTAGGTGAGGGTCGGCATCCGGAAGTGTAATAAGAAGACTTAAAATGGTCTTTCTTATCTTTTACACGGAACGTGTGGGGGGAACCCTGTGAGGCAGCACTGCTCTCCCTGCCAGCGGGTCCTCTAGCCTCTCCCCTGGGCGAGGGGGCTCCTTGGTGGCGATGGTCGTTGTGTTCCTCCGGCGTGTGGCCTTCTCAGTTTATTACATTTCCTCCATCTCTGGGTGCCGTGACTCCTGAAGGCAGACACGAGGAAGCTCTGGTGTGCGCCGGTTAAGACGTCCTGTCTGCTCGGCCAGCTAGCACCAGTCCCGGAGACATTGATCCTCCTTCCAAAATAGCCCCTTCCTCATGGAGGCCATGCCTGGGAGGCTGAAGAGGGCGGTCCTTGCTCAGCACCTCCGCAGCCCAGGTGTGGTGTCAGGGGGCGTATTCTCTGGCCCTCCTGCAATGAGACACAAGCATTTCTGGTATTCTCGTTCCTGTGGAAGGTTGGAGGTCATTCTAGGACCCTGGGTAACGTAGGGATCTTTCTGGAGAGTCATCCTGGGAGGGTGGAAACCAGTTAGCAGGAGGAGACGGAAGGTAGCTGGCGAGTGAGGTTCCTTCTCAGCTCCTCTGTGGCTCTTAGCCAGAGGTGGGCCCTGTGGGAAGGGCTGGGCAACGGCCTGTCCAACTTCGGAAGGGGTTCTTGGACTCCAAGGTCGGTATTGAATTCCACATTGACACACCGCCCTGTAGAGAGGTGGGAATGCAGCTAGCAAGTGTCTTACTGACACGCCACACATGCTTCAGAATCACGCATAGATGACTTGGAATCGCCGTAGAATCATTCTCCTGGGCGAAGGGACCCGTTACGGAGTGAGGTTAGACAAATGCGCCTTAGAGGAGAAGCTTGGTCATTCATTTACTCTGAAATGTATCTTTGGAACCTACTTACCTACTGTAGACTCACTGCTTTGCCCTGGCTGTAAAAAGAGGCAATGCCAGCCCCGGCCAGCGTGGCTCAGCTGGTTAGAGCATCATTGTCCCAATACACAAAGGTTGTGGGTTCGATCCCTGGTCAGGGCACATCCAAGAATCAACCAACGAATGTGTAACTAAGTGGAACAACAAATCAATCTCTCTCTCTCTCCCTCTCTCTCTCTCTCTCTCTCTCTCTCTCTCTCATCAATTTAAAAAACAAGAGTCAGTGCCAAAGAAACACATCCAAGAACTTCTCAATTCACAAATTAAATATTGAGCATCGACTGTGTATTTAGAATTGTGCTCAGGTGTCAGGTGGAAACAAGAGACATAAATCAAGGTCCCAGAACCTGTTCCATGTAGTTGAGTCGGTCCTGACGGGAGACAGTCACGTCCCTGGGAATCTTGCTTTCGGACATCCATGTGAAAAGTCGGACTAATAGCTTCATTACGAGTGTTCAGAGTTAGTGCATTTATGCTAATCAGGTCTCCAAGTCGGAGGCCTCTCCGGGTAAGGGGATCATTTAAGCGTCACAAGGAGAGACTATAATTGCATTCAAGTTCATACGTTGAATGAATTCTGCCTGGTAAACATTGACTGAGCCTCATTAAGACAAAGTAATAAGGTTCTGTGCTAACAAATACCATTTTCTCAAGTATACATTTGCTCCTGCAAGATCAAAATCATGCTTCTGAGAAGAGTTCCAGTGACATGTTTAAAAGACCCATTTTCACAGGGAAAGGAAGTTACAAAGCCAAGCAAGTTTAATTGCATGTCACCTCTTGATTTTGACAAAATATAATGGCACAAGTTGCTAGTAAACTTAATTATGTAGATTTATTTTAGCTTAACAAAATATAGGCTATATAAAGTGAGGAGTTAGCTGTGAGCCAAGTTTTAACTTGATATTCTTTTTTTTTTTAAACACTGAAAATGCTCATGAAAGAATGATTTAAATTAATGAACTTTTCCAGTGTAATTGTTGTCAAAAGCAGTTTTGTACCGGAAAAATACTTCTCCTGGGGTTCAAGGAAAAATATTAGGACCGCTTTTCAGTGTGTCAGGAGACACTTGCTGAAGCGAGCACATTTCCTTGCTTGGCCTTGCACCTCGCAATTTTCATAATCACCTCCTCCTCCTTCACGTCCAGTTTTCCCAAGCCACGTCTTAGGATGAGACACCGTGTAGGGCTAGAGACTGTGAGCTAAGTGAAGATCCGTGAGCTTTTGGGGACACCCTACCTGCACCCCACCTCCCCACACTCACGTTCCCCATCCCATTTCGCTTACTCTAGTTTTCTGCACCCAAGAAACAGACAGACAGACAAACACACGAAAACCACTTGGCGGCCTATTGTCTCTCTTCTCTTTAGCGCCTCCCCGTCCACCAAACCCGGCAGCTCCTTCCTAAGTCTGTTCTGGTGCGAGGGCTTCCTGCTCGGCTCTCGTCCATCCCCCTCGTCCCAGGCTTTCTGTCCAGACAAAGGCAGCTGCCTGTTCACCGACCTCCTGCTCTTCCTCCTCTTCCGCCAGAGGAGTCTGTGGCCCTAGTGTTGGGCTAGCGATGTGCTCCCTGCCTGCTCCCAGTTCTGTGGAGCCCGGGAGAGAGGCCAAGCCCTCGCACGACCTTCACCTTCTTCTCCTTTGCGCCCTTCTTCTGCCAACCCCCTTCATTTTCTCTCGCCAACTCCCCTATCCTGACCGCGGCAATGGCACCCTCAGCGTTGGTGTCTCACTTTTCTTCACTGTGTTCCCACTTCCCGTTATTCCTTCTCGCTGTTCACATCTCCCAGCGTCCAGCACTTGGCTGACATCTCAACTTCTTCACACAGCTTCTTCTTTTGTTGTTGGTAATCCTCCCTCGAAGACATTTTTTCCATTGATTTTTAGAGAAAATGGAAAGGAGGGAGTAAGAGAGAGAGAGAGGGAGAGAGAGAGAAACATCAGTGTGAGAAAGACACATCGATTGGTTGCCTCCCAAACACACCCTGACCAGGGCCAGGGATCGAACCTGCAACCCAGTTATGTGCCCTTTGGTACACGGGCCAACACTCTAGCCACTGAGCCACACTGGCCAGGGCCACACAGCTTCTCCACGTCACATCTCCCAGCTCCCATTGAGCAATTGGTCAGGCTGGAAGGACTCTCCGTAACGAGGTACGTGCAGCTCTGATTGTACTAGTACAGGAGAAGAGAGGGAGTCCCAGAAATGTGACCTCGCTAGAGACAAGCTGTCCTGTGACCCCTTCACGGAGCTTCCTGTTAAATCTGCGGCCTCTCTGGCCTCTTGGGGAAACGGCAGGATTTGAGCTGTGTGCCCCTCTGTTTGGTGCCGGACTGTTCCATCGGCAGGCTGGCTCTTGCTCTCTATCCTCCAGCTCCAGGAATAAGGGATTGTGCATCACGGGCCTCTCCGTGCTAAGCATGCGGAAGCAATTAGAAAGACTTGCTGGTTGAAAGCTTTGAATGTCCCCTTTACATTTTGGTCTAAGATTCTAGTGAGGCGCTCGTCATTTTGCTAATGTGTTCAAGTTGAACATTCAATCATTTTTTTTTTATTCTTCAATAATGACAAACGGTTTAAGTGTTCAGTATTTAGCCAAGTAAGGTAGGGAAGGGAGTGGAGGTTGAAGTAGGGTTAAAAGCTAGAACTCAGATACTTAGATGAAGAAATAGCAGCGTGCTAATTAAAAGATAATTTCTGAAATGAAATTAGGGTGAAATGTTTTGCCAAATTACTGCATTTCCTCCAAAATCACTTTCATATATTTGTTTAATAGCATTAGGTTAAGAGAGATGCTGGGGTGCGCATAGCTGTGTTGTTATCCCCTAGGTCAGTGGTCGGTAAGCTGCGGCTTGCGAGCCACATGCGGCTCTTTGGCCCCTTGAGTGTGGCTCTTCCACAAAATACCAACTTCTGCGCATGGGCCACGAAGTTTCAATGGCACTGTCCATGCGTGCCCGCACGTGGGATTTTGTGGAAGAGCCACATGTGGCTCGCGAGCCGCAGTTTGCCGACCACTGTCCTAGGTCAATAGGAGACACTTGGCCTTTTCCTTTCTTTCGGTGAGTCTAGTTTGTGGTCCGCCACACTTGGTGAATTACCAATATTTCACTGTGGGATGAGCTTTGAGATAGACATGAAATCCAGTTTCTCCTGAAAGAAAAGAAATTCTCCTTGACCTGTTAGATACCCCCTCCTCCTCTTGCCTCCTCCTTAGGGGCAAGCCAAAGAGGATCTATAACGCTCCCCAAGATTTAAACAATAGCATCACCAAGATGTGGAATTTAGGGCAGAAAGAATGCATTCTCTCTAACTGCACACCACCTTGCTGTGATCTGTAGGAGTTCATGCAAAGTCAGGGGAACAAAAGTTACTTTTTTAAAATGTCACTCCCGCCGGGAGAAGTCTGTGCCTGGGAGACGCGATCTTCCCTGGCGTCGTCAGCAGTGGGACCACCTGCCCGGGGCCTGCGCCGCTACGCGCTGGGAGAGCTGCCACACACTGATCGGAAGCTCACAGGGAGCCTGAGCAGCCCTGCCTGCATCACGGTCATGTCTCATCGCCTTGGAATTCCTGACCCCTCCCCCCCCCACACACACACACGGTCATGGGGCAAGCATTTAGAAGTGCCACCACTGCAGAGTCAGGGTGGTCTCCTTTCCATCCGGTTGCATTAACGTGGATGACTGAAAGCCACGTGGGCGCACACTGTAGTGCCGCACAGGTACTAGGATATGATGGTGCGGGACAGTATGGAAGCTCCCAACTTCTCCAGGAATCCTTCAAGGAATGTTCCTCCAAAGGAAAAACATGCAATGCATACGTTTGCTCACAGCATCACAAGAAAAAATTCTGCACAGTCTCCAGATTTATGCAATTTGTGAGATCAGCGCTGTCCGGACGGCTGTCCCTGTCTCGCTGTTTGAAAAATGGCGCTGTGAGAGGACGTGTGGCGTCTGCATGAAGATTAATGGAAACTATGGGAGGAAACGCGTGGAGTGCATCTCGGCATCTGAGCACAAAAGCAGCAGCAGCAGGGCCGGCGGCCGCCGGGGTCTGGGATGTGAGCAGGATGAGTAAACTGCCCTCTGCCCGGGTCTCCCCTCTGCAGCCCACAGAGGTGATCCCATTGGTCTCGCAAAATTGTAAACCAGAAGGACAACCCAAAGCCGCATTTGTGCGTGATTTGTAGACTGGAGTTACTAGTAAATGTTAAGTACCAAGCACACACAGTGGCACACTGGATACGGAAAACTGTAACATACGGCAGATAGTAATACAGGCAGTGCCCCTGGCCTCCCTGTCCGCTCTGTAGCTTCCGCCCAGGCCTGGCCTCGCAGACCCCTTTCCTTGGGCACGTTTGGAAGGCCCACGTGTGTGGAGACGGCCCACAAACAAGGAATGGCTCCCCTGCTCTTCGCACAGGACGCATGCAGAGCCGCGTGTTTGCTATGACGTGTTCTAGCCCATCACACTGCGCCCCAGACCAGCGGCCGCCTCCTGCCTGCCGTTCGTTGGCGCTGCACGGAAACAGCAGCCAATCAAGGATACGAGGCCTCCACGGGTTGGAACGGTGGGAGATGCTGCAGGTCAGGCTCCTGAGTCCTCCACACTGTGCCTGTGCAACTGGGAATGTGTGACCCGAAGTAAAATGTGCTCAGGTCCCATCCTCCCCAACTATGCAACCAAAGCAAGCGAAAATCCCCACGTGATCACAGCGAATGGGCGTGGCGTGCCTACTCCATGCAGGATATCTAAGTTTCAAACAAGTCACTCCTCAAGCTTGTCCAGAAAAGCACGGCCGTTTAACCGTGGCCACAGATAAATGCCAGGACTGCTTTTAAACGTTACTAGCATTGGATCGGTAGACGACGATTTGTGTTCTTGAACATGCCCCTGGAAGCCAACCAACCAGCGACAGCTTCCTGCGGCCCGAGCTCGCCCGTCAGCAGTGGACTCACTCCCATGGAGCCGACACCACCAGCAACTCACTCCGCAGCACAGACGCCCTCCAAGGCCCCTGGGACTGAGCAGCCTCCAGCAGCAGCTCTCAGGTGCCTACAGCAGGCCAGCAGTTTGCGTTCCCTCCGTGAGTCAGTGTCTGACCAGCACGGACCATCCCCAGCCCAAGACGGGGTATATTACTAAGTTTTTCCATTTATTTAAGATTTTTTATTTTTATTGATTTTTAGGGGATGCGGGGGGAAGGAGAGAGAGAAACATTGATGTGACAAAGAACTACTGATCACTGTCTCCTTCACGCCCCCTACTGGGAAAGGAGCCTGCAACCAGGGCATGGGATCGAACCTTGCCCTCCTGGTTCATAGGTCAGCCACGCCAGCCGGGCTAAGCTTTTCCATTTCTAATATTAATGGGAATTATTCCTATGACAGTGTTAACTGATTTAATTCCCACATCAGCTCTGTGGCGTACATACCATTATTATCTCTGTTTTAGAGCAGAGAGCGGAGATGCAGGGAAGCTACGGCCTTTTCTCAAAGCTACAGCCACTCCAGTTGTCAGATGGCTGGGAAGGGCCCAAGCCATCAGCCTGGCGCCCTGCCTCTCACACCTGCGGAGGAGGCCTCAGGAGCTCCCAGCTCCTCGCAGACCAGGAAAAAAACGCCTGCGGGTCCCCCCTGCCCTGCTAGCCGTGTGAAACAAGAGTGATTTACGAGGATGTAGATAAAACGTGAAGCATTCTGAAGTAGTATTTGGGGGCTTGTAAAACACGCAATCATCAAAATATAGATTATGTGTGGCTGAAGAGCTACTCGGTGGATAACTTCCCACTCCATTCGGGAACCTTTTTCTTTCTTGAAATTTTTTCTTCTTCAAAGAAAAGAAAACAATCTCCTGTGATTGCTACTGCCAGGCACAAGCCATAAACCCACTGCTTTTCTCTCAGGGCTGTTGGGCTGCTCGAGTGCCAATCCAGCCAAAATTATGTCGACTAAACAGGCCTTCCTCGGTGGGGAAGTGAACAATTATTCAGAGATGCCGGGGAGTGTGTTTGGTGGTTCGTGGTTGGGTGGAGAGCAATGGCCTTAGCAGCAGCATGTACACAAGTATTACTAGAATGTTCTTGGTGGTCGGTGCACCTTATCAAGCATTGATGCAGCAAAAAACAGCATTTACCTAGCGGATGAGTGGCTATGATTACTGTGACTGCCCCTAATAGGCACCAACAGATTATCATAATTAATAAACACCAATTATTACAAAGAACGTTTAAAACTCCATAATAAAAAAGCAAACGACTGAATTTAAAAATGAGTAAAGATTTAAACTAACGCTTCACTGAAGAAGGCGTGCAGATGATCCCAAAATTCGTATGAGAAGATGCTCATCATAGTTTGTCATTCGGGAATTGCAAAAACGGCTCAGGGTCCTGCCTTCAAGAAAAATCGGAATGGTGTAATTGCTTCCTGTGTTTCTAAATGGCATCTTCCTGTAACCCAACTCCCAACTGGATTTTATGCCCTTTTTTTTTTTGAGACATAAATGCATTACAGAGTACTCCACACGTGACAAATATTGCTTTATAGCTTGTGTAGAAAACTTACAGTTGCATTTTGTCCAGTCTGAAAAATCTCTGACAGTTGAATTGTTTAGTTCAGTTCTATTTATTGTAATTATTAATGTGATTGGGTTGAAATCTAACATCTTCGCTCTTCTTTCTCCTCTATTTCTTTCTTTCCCTGCTGATTTTGGCATGAATTAAATACTTTGGTATTTCTTTTTACTTTTTAGCCAATGCTTTCTAAGCATTACAATAGTAGTATACATTCTTAACTTACTACAGCATGCTTAAAATAAGTAGGATAGCAGTCATTGTAAAATATAAATAATAATAATATACTTTATTTAACTTCATCCATTGTGTTACAGTAGTCATATATAATTCTACATACCTTGTAAACACCACAAGAAAATGTTACTGTTTTTGCTTTAAACAGTGACTTGCAGTTTTTTAAAAAATAAGTTTTTAAATATCCACCTACATATTTATCATCTCATGTATTATTCCTTCTTATAAATACAGAATTCCACATTGTATCATTTCCTTTTCTTTTTCCAGTGTTTTTGGTGGTGTAAATCTCCTGGGAGCAAATACTCTAAGCTTTTGTCTATCTGAAAATGACTTTATTTCTTCCACATATTTGCAGGATATTTTCACTGGATATAAAAATCTGGTTTTCTTACAATAATTGTAAGATGTCCCTTTATTATATTTTGGGCTTCATTACTTCTGATAAGAAATCATCATTATTCTTTGCACTGTGTCTTTCTTCTCTAGCTGCTTTTGGGATTTTTTTTCTCATCTTCAGTTTTCATCAGTTGACAGTGAAACATACATCTCAGTATGTTTTTCTTTGAATTTATGCAGCTTGATTATTATTGTCCCACAAGTTACTGAAACTCTGTATGTTTTGTTTCTCATCTTTCTCTACCACAATGTTCAGATGAGTAATTTCTTTTAGTCTATCTTAAAAATTAGTAATCATTTCTGCAATGTACAATATGCTATTAAGCCTACCTAGTGATTTTATTTTTCATTTCTGAAATGGAACTTTCAATTCTAGAATTTCTACTCATATTTTTCCTCTTAGTTTCCATTCTCTGCCTATAGTACTGAGGTGTTTGCTCACATGTCTCTCTTCTTGTAAGGCCTTGGATATATGTATAAATATGCATTCTTAACTTACCACAGCATGCTTAAAATAAATGTGAAAGCAGTCACTTTTATAAAAGTCATTTTAAAGTCCTTGTTTATGAATTTCAACATCTGGGTCATCCTCTGGGTCTGTTTGTATTGACTGTGTTTCCCTTGATTTGGGGGACTTTTCACTCTTCTTCGCATGTCTAGCAGGTTTCAGGTGTGTCCTGGCCATTGTTAATGATGCCCTGGCAGGAGGCTGAATCATGGTATTCGTCTTTAAATGCTGTTTGATTTTGTCCTGGCAGGCGGCTGAATGACGCCTGGGCACGATTGATCTCCTCAGCCTTCGTTTCATGCTTTGTTAGGAAGGGTCTACTTTTTCCCTTAGTCCTAGGGCTTGGCCCTCAATTTACGGTGTAGCTTTCGATCCTAAAGCATCGTCTGTGGTGTCTCGGCTGAATGCCAGAGGTGCCCAGTGAGATGTCATCACTTGGGATGATCCTAACCAGTGGGTTTTCCATCTCTGCATCATTTCCATAGCTCCATTAGCCTTTTGTTTCCTAGCAGCCGCTCTGTGGCACTGTACAGTCTTGTGTGAGATCTCAGCTAAGAACCCACTCAGTCCTCAGTCGGTGACATGTGGGAGCCCCACCAATCGGGCTTGTGAGGCTCCCCATCACATAGCTTCTGCCTGTCTGATACCCCATCAGGCAAATTCCCACCGTGAGTCACCCTGAAACGCACCCTCTGCCTGTGAGCTCAGCAAGACCGCCCTCTTCGCACGGCATCGCCTTCTTCCCTGTGGTCTGCACAGTGCTCCCGGCAAAGTCCGACCACTAATTTACAGTGCATTTTAAATGAGAAGCTCTCTTAATGAGAAAGGCCAAGGAAATGCAAACCTCTGATAAAACGCCACCTCTAACCGTGTTTAATGATGTCTCCATTGCGAAATGAGCGAAGTCTTATGCTTGATAAAGTGCTTTTTAAATTAAATTTATTGGGGTGACTTTGATTACTAAAATTATATAGGTTTTGAGTGTACAGTGCTACAATAAATCATCAGTATATTGCATTGTGTGGTTACCACCCAAAGTAAAACCCGTTCCGTCATTATATAGTTGATGATAAATTACTTTTGCTCTCTCTTCGTGTTGGCCTGGGATAAGTCACGGGGAGAGAAAATTCAAACAGGTGATAAAGTCCAGTGCCTTTGGTTAGGTAAACTTAATAGAGAAATGTTTAAAAAGGTCTAATTGGATCCAGCATATAGAGACCCAAGGAAATATAAAACAAGGCAGAGACATTAGAAATAATCATTCTTGCCCATAATTTCCTATCAGACTGTCCACAGCAGCTCCTAGTGAACTGAGCTCTTCCCAGCACCCATGATGTGAAAGTTAATTGACAACTAAAACATGCTCATACTTAATCTTTAAAAATGCCTTTATCATCGTCGAGTGATCAGATCAGAAACTCCGTGGGGGTTTCTCACATTGAGAGGAGGGGCACTGCCTCCATAGAATGAGTTTGAGATGGAAATATCGGGGGGCAGACATTTATTGGTAACTGCACCCCAAGGGATCTGCTTGCTCAAGGTAAAAGTTCTAGAAGAGCTCAGCTGATGGTCGCTAGATGGTGGTTGTGCTGGAGATGGAGCAGGAGTGATGGGAGCAGGATCCCACGGACCTGGCTGACATTCCGAGAGCGGAGAAGGCACTTGAGATTCTAAAAGCAATAAAACTCGATTTTTTTCAAATCAAGTGTTTTTCTTGGTGTTCTTTTTCATAATGCCTCTGTGACAGCCTCACAAATTCTAATGTGTTGTAAAATAGTACAGCTTTCCCCTTGATATTACCATACGTGTTTGGAGCTGACGTAGAATGGGCTACTTCAGCTCACCGTTTTGGGGGACTGATCAGGCGCCCATTTTCTGAGTCCCCACCCTACTGCCTTTCATCCTCAACAACTGTATGCAAAGTGGTCGTTTCTCCTTCCCCTCAAGCCCATAATGAAATCTGTCACTGATCGCAGCACTTTTCCTAATGAACACCGGTGGTCATACCTGGTTAACTCAAAGCTCAACATGGAACCCTTTTCCATGTAACTGTCCACCGGTCATTGTACGTGTGTTAGAGAGTTTGCTAGTGAACAAGGAAATAAATATTGTCAAAGTCCTTTGCTTTTTTAAATTTTTATTTACTTTCAATATTCTTTTACTGATTTTAGAGAGAGAGGAAGGGGAAGGAAGAGAGAGAGGGAACCATCAATGAGAGAGAGAATCATTGATCGGCTGCCTCCTGCAAGCCCCTTCCTGGGGATTGAGCCAGCAATCCCAGGCATCTGCTGTGACCCGGAATTAAATTGGTGACCTCTAGGTGCAGGGGTCAACGCTCAATCCCTGAGCCACACCGGCCAGGGCTGTCCTTTGCTCTCAGACAATTATAAATTCACGGACTGGGAAAGTTCTATTCAGTAGAATCAAAGCCTGCCAATTTAATAATATTTTCCACCAGCAAGCTATGGCCAAAAATGGTACAAAGAAACTAGACATAAAATGTTCATGTTAAATGCCCGTAATCCAGAAATTTCAAATGTGCTATATTGCCACAAATAGTTAAAAAGCACAGAAGAAGGCATTTTACTCTTTTTTTCTTTGAAATGATGGAAAACATCACCCCTACAGGATGTGCTTTCGTTAGGGTTTAAGAACACAGGAAACCAGCGCAAGTGCCTCCTCACGTCGCCTTCCGTCCTGCTCTCCTTTTCCATTGCGAGGCTCTGCCGTGCACATCAGACGAAGACACCCGAGAAGGAACAGGCAAGTGCTCGCTCGGCATCTGGAGGAGTCGATACAAAGGAGCAGGCTTTCAATGAACACGAGTGAGGAACGGTTCCTTTTGTTGTCTTTATGCCTCTGTAAGGAGCTCCCATCACCGAAACACATTTTAAATGCTGTTTATCTTTACGGATCAGCCCCAAACTAACGATGTAAGAAAGCGTCCAATCCGACTGACAGGTAGAATCAGTACTAACAGGCTTTCTTTGATGTTAACTTCATAGTAAAAGATGCATCTTTCTTTGTGCCATCTGGTAGGTGGTACTCAAGGTGAAGCCGGGACCAGGCGAGCATTTTCCGCGGCTGCGGCGGTGTGCGCGCTTTCGTGATGCTGGCTCTGGTTTCGGCGTTCGTCACGAAGTGTTTGCTAGCGCTCCCAGGCACAGTGTTCAGGCTTCTGTCTGTTCCATTCCTTATATTTTGCTCGGTTTTTGTTGTTGTTCTTTCAGAAGCAAACAACCATCCCTTTGGCTTTTGCCTGGGAAGGCTCAGAGGAAAGCGGTTGGTGTCCAGTCCCTAATCTACTCCTCGGTCTTATTCACGCTGTGTCTTTGAGTCTCGATTCTCCTGTCTACACAGTGGCGTCTAATAATTACTGTCTCGGGGGATGGTGTCCCGATGCCCTGGATGGTGGATACTGATAGAGAACATTGGGCACCGCGTGCAGCACACGGGCTGCTAAGAGATGGCAGCTACTGTCTCATAAGCTCTCAGGGCGTGTGGATTCTTCACTGTTCGGCGCGTCCTGTGTCCATAGTGCACCTGAGCAGCAGGTCGTTTTTCTGTGCATGAAAAGCCTCTTAAATGTCTCCCTCCGATCATCTTCACCAGCCGTTGGTCACGTACGGATGTGGTCACCCTCCCTCCTCCCTCCCTCCCTTCCTCCCTCCCTCCCCTCTATCCATTCCACTCTCTCTAAAAATCAATGGAAAAAAATCCTCAGGTGAGAATTAACAAAAAAATAAATAATTTTAAAAAGGGGCCATGGACCTGTTACTGCTCCCCTGCCCAGCAGGTAGCCCCTGGATTCATGTGATCAGCTTTATAAACCCATAAAGCATTTCTCTGCTTTGGTCTATATTTCTTTTCTCCTGGCCAATTTTATGAACCATCAATGTTATTTCAAAATAAGTGATCTGGTAGAAAATGGGACAAGAATGCATACTCGTATCAAATCAAGTGCATGGATGTAACCTTTCTCAGGTGCACAACATTTTGACTTTTTTGCTGCCTTTGCTTTCTTTTCTGGCATATAAGATGCATATGTTAGATAAAATAAATTCATTTTTTCCTCCAGAAAGAGCTCCTATTTAAAACTAAGCTTAAACAAAGCATAATGTCCTAGCCATGAAACTCTATCTTCCTTTGCCAGTGAAACGTCTCTCCCAATGATCACGTCCCGAACAGCCGTGATAACATCATGCGATTCAGCAAAAGGGACCAAGAGGAACTTTAGTTTAAAAAAAGAATGTTGTTTGTCGTCTCATGGATGTGACATTTGAAAAAAATGCATGTCTGCTTGATGGTGAAGACATGATTCTCTCCACTCGAAGACCAAGAACTCTTGTAGTCACATTCTCTCTCTGTGCAGACGGCTCTTTGCTTGTTCGATTAAGGGCGCTGCTTCCATAGATTCCACAGCCCTACCCACAGCTTCCAGAGCACCTGGTGGTGCATTTGAGTACTCCATATTTCTCTCAAAAAACCCTCTTACTTGGTTTGACTCCTCAGAACTTGCTCTATTGACCAGAGGTCTGTCTTTTGTAACAAAAGATATATATACTTTTAAGTATATAATCATCACAAAATTGTAACTTCATTTGTACCTTATTCAAGACAAGAGAATACTCAATTTTTTGAAATATGGCTGCCAAAATGATCCATTTTATGTATACGGGAATAGGAAAAAGCAGTCAAGAATAACTGCTTTTAGTTCAGACCTTAGTAAGTCACAGGGCAAAGCAGTATTAAAGTGAGGGCTTTGTTTTATGATACATATATGTATATCATATTAATATCATCTATAATAATAAAAGTGTAATATGCTAATTAGACCAGACGTCCTTCCGGACGAAGCCGGGGCTGTGAGGGAAGCCCGGGTCCCAGGTACCAGAGGGAAGCCAGTGCCGGCAGGGGGAAAGGAAGGCCTGCTCTTGCATGAATTTTGTGCATCGGGCCTCTAGTATTCATATATATATACACACACACATACACACACACATATTCCTCCCCAGACTCAATTTTGAACATGTGATTATTCTCATATCTGGAATCAGATATCAGAATCAAGTCAGTGACATTAACCAATATTATTTTTCCAAAACCAACAACGCAATTTATAAAAATCTGAGCTGCATTTGGTTCAACATCCCCCTCCGAATCGTTGCCTTAGGTAAGAACAGCCATAGGTCGTAGGAGGGTCGTAGGAGGTCAGGAATGTGGGGATCCTGGATCCTGGCTCTTTCTCCTCCTAACGCATCGGGACCAGCATTCTGAAAGGAAGCCTCTAACATCCTGCGTTGTTCACCACGATCTCCCCAGCATTTAGCAAAGTCCTGTCCAGTGCGGCCTCCACACACGCTTTTAACCCCTGTCCAGTGACGACTCCGTGATGCCTGCTGGGACACGGCCTATTCTCAGAATCCCCTTATGGTGCGAACCAGAGGCTCAAAGCAGAGATCCAGGCCTGATCGGGGGCCCTGAGGCGAATATTCAAAACTGCAGGACGGCATCACCCACACAGCAGCTGAGGCCTGTGAGCATCGGGTCAGCAAACCGTCTGAGTTGAGGCAGGCTGATTCGAGGATGGGAGGAAGGCCCTGTCTGTCCCCAGGTCTTGACTCTCAATCCCAATAACTGTAACTCTGAGTTTGGATCCAAAGGTGCATCCTCCAAGTTTTACAAGGAACCGAGTGCACAATGGAACCCAGCATAGCGACCCTCTTACTGCAGGAACTGGACATTTCTGTAAATGCTCCCACGTGTGGCCGTCCCTGGGAACAGGGGAACAGCAGAGCTCATGCTCACACCTGTGGGACGCACACCTGGGGGACACCCACCTGGGGACACACACCTGTGAGATGCCCTGGGGAGTCCTGTAAGGCAGTGGGCGCCAACCTTGCGGACCTCACAGACACAGTGGTCTGTGGACCACCGGTTGGAGACCGCTGCTGTGAGGTCTCCAGTATGGCCAGCTGAGGGCCATGTGCCCCCCAGCTCTGCCTCTTGTGGCTGTGACTGCGTCCCCCCCTGCCCGGTGCGTGGGGCCAGTGCCTCCCAGCACTGCTGTGAGGGACAGAGCCAGGTGCCCCCGTGGCCAGTAGGGCAGAGGAGACAAGGGTCACGCCAATTCGAGCCGCTGACCACGGGCACAGTGGAAAAGAACATACACCGAGTAGGAGTCCCACTCCATGTTTTTGCCTCAATGGATAAAAAAAGAAATAAAATACCTCCTCTTTGTCTGGAAATTACCTTAAAAGCCATATCCTTTTCTTGGCTGTCAGTAGGCATGGAAATGAGGTGGCCTAATGTGACATCCTGTCACTGACATCGCGCGCAGGCGGGAGGCTGCTCTCCTGCCGAGACGGAGGGAAATTGAGCTGCTCCCTTCTCGCCTCTGATGCCTGGTCGTGAGGGCATCGTTCCGAGCGGCGGTTGCCCTTGGGAACCTGCCTCAGCTTCATCTGGGTCTTGTTACAACGGAGACTCGGGGCCCAGCCCCGGACTCACTGAATCAGAACGTAGGTCAGGTCAGCTCATGCTCTGCCCCTGAGCTGCATGCTCGGCACGCCTCCAGGGGTGCCTGCGGCCCCTAAAGCTAAAGAGCCGTAGCTAGGACAGCAGACCCCAAGGCTGTGAGCAGCCACCCAACCGATAGGCTTATGACATGCCCCCACCTCGGGCACATAACCCAGTCACCATCCGTTATGGGCGTTGTCACACATGCATACAATTTGAAAAAGATAAATATGGTCCAGCTGTGTGGCTCAGTGGTTAAGCATTGACCCATGCACCAATGCTTAACCAGGCAGGGCACATGCCCTGGTTGCGGGCTTGATTCCCAGTGTGGGGTGTGCAGAAGGCAGCTGATCAATGATTCTCTCTCATCATTGATGTTTCTATCTCCCTCTTCCTCTCCCTTCCTCTCTCTCTAAAAGAAATCAATAAAAACACTAATATATATATACATATATAAATATAAATATGATTTGGAAATTAAATATTTTTTTCTCTTTCATATTGATATCATCTGAACTGCCTGGGATTCGAGAGTTAGACTTGTCCCTCTGGTCCAAAGGTTAGACTGACGTCAAATGAAGAGGAAAGTGGGCGTTAGATATGGGGCATTCAAATCCAACTCCACGCTTTTTTTTTTTTTTTTTTACAAATATTGATTGTGAAATAGAACGCAGCCCCTGGGTCTCATCTAACTTGAACAAATTTCAGCGTTTTGCCAAGTTTACTTCAGAGTCTGATTTCTTTTGCTTGGCACAATGTGTTTGCGATTCAAGCATGCTGTCACGTTCTCGATGATTCGTTCTGAGTATTGCCGAGCAGCCTTCCATTGTGTGGCCTGACCTCACTCCGTTTACCGATTAACCCCACGAAAGACATTTAGGCTGTATCCAGTTTGGGATGATTATCAAGATGCTGCTATAAACATTCTTAAACAGGTTTTGTGTGAACATATGTTTCATTTTTCTAGGGCAAATTCCTAGTCAAGGCACGTGCAGGAGGCAACCAATCGATGTCTCTCCCACATGGAAGCTTCTCTCTTTCTCTTGTTCTCTCCCCCCGTTTCCACTCTCTCCAAGATTCAATGGCAAAAATATCCTCGGGGGAGGATTAACAACAACAACCAACAACTAGAAGCACATCTGACCATCTAACTGTATCTGCCTCGCTCCTTTCCTCCTCTCTCCCCGCTTGTGACTGTTGCAGGCAGGAGTCAGACACTAGCTGGTGGTCTCTCACTGACACACACCAGTCTTCTCCCCATGGTCCAAAATGTGTTCAGTTTTATATCCCAGGGTATCAGCAACCCCACCTGCTGCCACCCCTTTGGCGGTCTAGCACGTCCCATGGGTCATCCCCTGCCCCCCCCCCCCATTCCATAAAGCACAGCAGCGTGGTTGAGTCTAATTGGGGATCTTGACAGCTTTGGATCAAGTGTGAGTTCACCTTACTGGCTGTGTGGCTTCCAGTGAATTTCATAGGTGGTTTGCACTCAATGATAACACTTAGTTTGAAAAATGATAATAATTGTAGCTCATAGAATTGCGTGAGGTTTAAAAGAATGAATATTTGTATAGATTGGTGTCCAGCTCATCGGAAGCACTCAATAGCCATTGCCTATTATTCCCTGAGGTTAGTTCCTAGGTCACTGTCTCCCTTTTTCCAACACGGCCACGCTCTTAGTTCTTGAGCTTAGAGAATGTGAACATATTATTTGAATATATTTATTGAAATAACTTGGCTTCTCTCTTCCTTAATAACCTTCTTCAATGGCATGGCCTCGCACCATCTCACAGGAATTCTCTCACCTAAGTCTTCTCAGACTCATCACGAAAATAGGCGTGACCCATCCATCACCTCAATCTTAATCTTTCCACTCTCTGATTACAAGCTCTGATTTCCCCTCTGGTATCTCACCTGCAATAACCCTCCCACCAGTTCCAAAACCGTATTTACACTCTCTCTCAGCCCGCTCACCTTCTCCGTTTGCTCTTATGTATTCAGACCTTACACATCCCCTGTGTATTCTGAGTTTTGTAAGAGATGTGAAGACTCAATCCTTTGTCCCTAATCCTCATCTTTCATGATCCTCTTGCTTTGTTGTACATGCTTGGCAATACCCAGTCATGACTATATCCATGTCCTTCACCCCCCAACTTCTGCACCTCCAGTGAGTGCAGCCGGACAAAAACTCTCTCATGCCAACTGCTCCCGCGTCAGTTTCATGACCACTCCCTCCAGGGGGCCCTGAGGAGTGTCCCTCAAGCCCTGTAGCATTTCCCGTTACTCGCTCTCTCACTCTGGAGGACAGTGCCGTACCTTCTCAACTGTTCTCCGACTTCTTCCTTTGCCTCAGCTGATGCTCTTTAGTAAGAACAGGAAAGCCATGAGCAGCACGGGGCATAGCACTTACCCGCCTCCCAGAGTGCAGATAGCCCCTTCTCTCCTCCTACTGAGGATGCATTCACCCTGCTCCCAGCCTGCTGGCTCCACCTTGGAAATGTATCTCAAGTCCAAGTCCATTGGACCTCCTCCATCGCCTTCCTCCTGGTCCATGCCACCAGCACCCCTGGTCTGGAGTTCGCAGTAGCTTCCTATTTCAACCCTGACTGCTTATCCCCAGGTGCCTTAGAGTTAGTTCCTCACACAGCAGAGGGAGGGATCCTGATAAACCCTGCAGTGTGATGACTGCTTTGGGGGAGGGGTGATTTACAAACAAATAGAACTGACATGCTAGACATCAATACCATGGAATAAAGGAGAACTGCGAGGAATGAGAGCATTCTCAGTTTCTTCTATTAGATAACAGCTCATTAAGTTCATGTCTTGCATTTGGGGCGTTTGGGGGGAGGGGTTCTGTGCACCACGAAGCAGTTTTCAGGGAAACCAGTTCCCTAGTATACATTTTCAACACACTTGATGAAAGTGCTATATGCTAATTAGTCCTAAAATGGAAAGAGAATTTTTAAACTTAATTAACACCAACACTACGCTGGTTTTTTGGTGGCCCGTTGGCAGAGACCAAGTTGCGTGGGAAAGTTCCTTTGAGAACAGTACACTCACTCTGTATGTACGTGACGTGCTGCCTTCCATGTTGTGGCCCACGCTGTCCACCGGAAGGGCCGATTGCAAATAGCCTTTTCTCCTGATAACAACATATTGGAAGTGAGGAAAGAAGGAATGTTAAATTTAAAAATATATATATTTTTATTGATTTCAGAGAAGCGAGAGGTAGAAACATCAATGATGAGAGAGAATCAGTGATCGGCTGCCTCCTGCAAGCCTCCTACTGGGGATCGAGGCCGCAACCCAGGCCTGTGCCTTGACTGGGAATCGAACTGTGACCTCCTGGTTCATAGGTCAACGCTCAACCCCTGAGCCCCGGGCTGGGCTCCGAGGGAGAAAGTAGGCATTCTTCTAAAACAAGTGCACGAGGGATCCTCTCGTTAAGTTATAAGTGTTCGTCTCCTTGGCCACGTGGGAAGTACTTACTGATGCCCAGTTCAGTTATGGAGACATAAAAGCCACACAGGATACGGGAAAACAACGTGAAGGTGGTGTAGCCGTGCGAGCTCTTGCCCCCGGAGGAGGACGTCTCCATTCCTCTGTGGAAAGCTCAAGGGTCCTGACCTCCTTCGACTGTAACTGGGGTGTCTTTCTATTTCCAGTCCAGTTTCTTCAGTGTTTAATCACGTGCGTGGGTTGGGGGGGGGGTTGTCTGGCCAGGCATTCCGTAGCTCTTATACCAGCCAGTGCCCACACAGCGTTCCGGGGGTTAGTTTAACCCTGTGACTGTAGGGAACGGGACCTGCTCACCTTCAGCGGACGTTCCGGCTCATGGAAAGCGCCTACCCAGGACCCCCTGCGGAGAAAGGGGCTTCCTTTCCTTTTCTTTGGGGGGGGTCCAGTGTCCACTCACTAAAAATGTGGTGATAAATCCCCGCCCACACCCCCAAACTTGGAGATGGGTCTGAATGCTTGATCGTGTGAAGTTTTGACAGGTTGCAAATTGTCTGCTTCGGGTCCTTCAATTCCTTCCTAGTTGGATTGACTTAGAGCAGGAATGGCTTCTCTTGTCTTCGCTGATAGGTGACGTGGATGGTGGTTCATTAAAATATACCCCGTCTGTTAAAGTCCAGTAATAATACGTTAGGCTACAGTTTTATTCGCTGACCAGCTCATCCCTTAGAGTAAATGAAGTGTATTGGCACTTTGAGAAGCTAACAGAGTCTCGAAAATAGTTGTTGGCTTACATACAGACTCTGGAAGAGGGGAGAGGCTTCCCCCGCTTGCTAACACCTACTCGCGCCCTCCTGCCTGTACTGGGGATGCGGCATGGAGCCCTGAGGCCCTGGGGAGAGCAGAGGCGGAAACAGCATTCATGCACCTCCCCTTTGGCCAGTTTCTAATGACCAGGCAAGTAAGTGTTTTATCTTCTCGAGGAATGACGAGAAATTTCTAATCGGAATTATCTCCGTCTCTGCTGCACTGAAATGTCGCATGTTTCCCACGATTTGCCTGGTGGGTTGCAGCGCAGTCGCTCTGAGAAGCACCGAGTGCATGGCCGTCCGTGCGTGTTGCTATAGGATGGACAACTACAGCCGCGGGCGCCTCAAGGACGCCTGGCAGCTTCCCCGAGAGCTGTGGGCCCTGCCGTGGGGCCCGGGGCATCAGACGGGAGGAGGCACACGAGGAGTCACGTTTTAAACGTCTAATTAGTAACGGAGGCCGCGGGATGTGTCCCTCCTGGCTCAGGCAAGACCGCTGTTGGTGTTGGGTTTTTAAAATCTACAGTCTTAGCAACTTTCCCAAGAGGTAATAGATATGACATTGGGAAATGCCAGTGTCTTTGAAATTAGTGTTTTTGAATAGAAATACTTTATAAGAGCCCTAGCCGGTTTGGCTCAGTGGATAAAGCATCTGCCTGTGGACTGAAGGGTCCACAGGCTCTATTCCGGTCAAGGGCACAGGCCCAGGTTGCGGGCTCGATCCCCAGTGGGGGGCGTGCAGGAGGCAGCCAATCGATGATTCTCTCTCATCACCGATGTTTCTATCTCTCTCTCCTTCTCCCTTCCTCTCTGAAATCAAAAATGGCCTGGATTTTTGATTCTATATAAGCTTTCAAAAATGGATTATGGGGGTGAGAAATATGAACTCAGCTAATACTAATGATGGTGATGTAGTAACAATAGGGAAGACAGTGGAGGGTTGGAAAGCTCTGACCCGCCAGTCATAGAGATCTGGGGTCAAGGAACAGCCAATGAGTGATGGGAGGAAGTAGGTGATCCCGCCCCCACCCCTGCTCCTCTGCCAAATTAGGGGTGGTTTCAGGCCCTGTGTGGTTAGGGTGGAAGGAGACGGTATGTGTAAATGCTAGCCTGGCACGTGGTGAACGTGCAGTGCATCTCAGTTATTGATGGTGCGTGCTGGGGCCTTGCACAGTTCTCCATCTCCAGGGGAGGCGTGGCCAGGCAGGCTGCACTAGACTAAGGGCTGTTTCCGTTCCGCGTGGTGAGATGCCCTCCGAGCGGAGAAGGTAGAGAGCTGTGGCTCTGTGTCCAAACCTGGTCCCGACCCCCTCCTGGTTTCCCCTGTGATCCCTTCAGGGATGTGAAGAGACAGGGAGGGGCAGAGAGACACACACTCCTCCCAGATCCCACCCGGAGCCTCCCGTCCTGCTCGCTCTGCTCTGGTGCCCTTGCCCTCGGCCTGTCCTCCTCGTCTTTCCAGGTGGTGATGTCCCCGTGCCCTGTCTTTTCCAGCAGTGGTTAAGGGGACCTTTGAATCCCGTCACCTGCCAAGGGGACCTTTGAATCCCCACCTGACCAGCCGGCTCTGGGTGTGGTGCCCTTTCCGTGTGCTCCCAGAGCACCTGTGGGTTCTGTCTCGGCCCACACCTGTGACAGGCGCCCCCCGGTCTGTGAGCCCGAAGGGACAGGCAGTGCCTGGCGCAGTGTCGTCCTGTGGTGGTTCTGATTGAGGGAGTGGCCAGCTGTGCAGGCAGCTGGCCCAGGTGCCGTGTCCTTAGGGACCTACCTTCTCCTCTGGCGGACGCACGGGCTGAGGCAGCAAGAGTGAAACCAGTGCCCTGGGTGGGCACGGGCCCTGCCTACCGCCGCTGCCCCTTTCCATTTGCTCAGACAGAAGTCTTGGCATTTGTCTCAGAGACGCAGGAAGCTATGAAAATATTGGCCTTGTCCAAATAGCATCTGTAACTTATCGATGTGATTGCATTATGTAAGGAAAGAATGAGGTTATCCCTTCCGCATCGGGGAGTGTGCTTATGAAAGGACTATCATGTTCAATTACAGTGTTCCTTGTCCACACAGTAAAATAACCAGGGTGGAATCTGTGCAGGGGCCCTTTCCCGTCGATTGTCCCACAAGAACTAGTCTGAGTATTTATTTGATCTGAATTCTCCCTTAGGTTGTCAGTTCCTTAGCTCAACGAACTTTGATAAACGACTTTAAAATCTGATGAAACCCAGAGATCTACCTAACCTCCCCTTACAACCTTGACACGAAGGACTTGACTGAAATTCCTTTGTTTCTCACTAAAGAACAACTCAGCAAAGCTCTGTGCCCTGTGGTACCCACGTCACCGCGGCTGATAGTCCACCCGTGGAGACAAGTTTAAAAAACAAAAGAATTCAACGCTCCCTCCGTATCTGACCCTCCCCTCACATCTTCCGATCTTCCTAATCGTCAGCCTGCAAGTGATTGCTCCTCCTCTCTCATTCTCCACCGACTTGGCAGGAGCTGCCTGACACCATCGAGGTTTCTCACCCCGACTGCAGTCTCCTTGCGTTGGGATTGGAAGGCTCGTTTGTTCGGGGACGTGTCCAACGAGGAGCTTTGCTCAAAACAGACGCGGCAAGCTGCTTCACACCACGCGGAGCTGGCCCCGCTCCCGTGGGCGCGAGCGGCAGCTGCAGATGGATCGCGGTTGGCACAGGGCGCCCCGTGCACGTGGCTCCTATTTTTAAGCCTTAGTTGGGGTCTGTGTGCAGAGAGTGCAGCTCGTCACCGACGGACCCTGAATCCCACCGAAAGGAACCAGACTCAGCTCTGGCCGGTGTGGCTCAGTGGATAGAGCATCAGCCTGAAGACTGAAGGGTCCAGGGTTCGATTGTGGTCAAGGGCATGACCTCGGTTCCCCCCCCCCCCCCCGTCCCAGGGCGCGTGCAGGAGGCAACCAGTCAGTGTGTCTCACATCAATATTTCTCTCTGTGGGTCGCCCCCCTCTTCCACTCTCTCTCTAATAATCAATGGGAAAATATCCTCACGTGAGGATTAAAAATATATATTAAAAAAATGAAAGGAACCGGACTCAGAAACCCATGCAGGCAACCTGAGACTGTAGAATATGTGTGTGTGTGTGTGTGTGTGTGTGTGTATTGACCGGGAAACCATGAATAATGCAACCCTCGCATTCCCAGCCTCTGAGATCACAGCCCTGGAAACAGAGCGGCCAGGGTTCTGTATCAATCACATCCGTCTGGGAGGCCCCGGGAGCGTATTGAGCCATTTTTCTCTCACGCTTTCCCTCTTAAAACAATACCATTACGGACGCAGGAATGAGTGGCTCTGTGACTTTAATAATTGATGCGGAAGGCCATAGGACGGCTGGCTGTCATGTGTCATGTAGGAGGAGGACCCCTGACCTAATGTCAAACGCAGGCCGGCGTTGACAGTGATGACAAAAGTGATCTCGTCGCCGGGGCTGCCGTCACATCAGGAGGCGGGTCAGAGGTGAGACCTCCGCATCGGGTCCTAGGGTGTGAGCAGCACGTGAGGACGTACTTTTGTAAGCGGCTACAGTCATTCCTTATCATAAAGTGCGTGTTCTTTTTATCACAAGATACCTTTCCAAAGACGCTGAGATGCCTAACAAGAAGTTTTAGTGAAGAAAACGATTGTTACTTGGAAAATTTTGTGAGTGTACATTTCCCTTCCCAAGTCCAAACTGACACTCTGTCCCACCCTCTCCATTCTCCGGCGCCCACCCGTCCCACCGGACGCGGCTTCGTCTCCCACGGTCCCGGGACCAGAGGCAGGAGGACCTGGTGTTTCAGAACGTGGGAGGGACGTGATGAGAGAGAAAGATCCTTGGGGATAAGGGACTCCAGGAAACCTAGAGAGAGGCAGGATGATGAGGAGGGTTTTTAAAATGATGCCTCCCATCCACACAAGATGCACGCCAGGGGGGCCCGGCACCTGCCGTGTCGCCCTTCACCTCAGACGCTGCCTTGTCTCCGACTTGACGTCCAGTCTGCACGTCACTTTGGGACGATACTGTCCAATGGCCTTGCCTTCTGCGCCCATCTGTCACCAGAAGTCCTTCCCCGAGACCAGCCAGGCCCAGATGGGGCTCATCGTGTGGGTGGGAAAGCCACATTTTTCCAATTGTGAGTGGCTCATCATATCAAATTCATGGGCGCTGGGCCAGTGTTTTTTAGTAAAATAGAATAGAATAGAATAGAAAATATCAGCTTGAAGATGAAAAAATAAGGAACAGTATTAGTTCTGTGAAACATCTATTTTGGTTTTTGTGAGTGTGTATCTGTGTGTGTGTGTGTGTGTGTGTGTGTTTACTGATCCATGATCCAAATGCATGTATTACTATGGACAGTTGTCAAAAAATTGAAAAGACATTCCCTGGCCAGGCGGCTCAGTTGGGTGGAGCATCATCCTGCACACCAAAAGGTTGCGGGTTCGATCCCTGGTCAGGGCACATACAGAATGAACCAATTAATGCCTAAATAAGTGGAACAACAAACCAGTGTTTCTCTCTCCCCCTCCCTCTCCCGTCCTCTTTCTCTAAAGTCAATAAAACAAATCCTCAGGTGAGGATTTTTAGAAATTCTTTAAAAGCACTGCATTGGCCTCTTCTGGTCATACAGTCAGCGTGGCTAGTCCACCCATCACGCCCCTGAACCATCGACTCGGCAACCAGCTCGGTCTTCCCACCCAGAATCACATGCTCCCCTGACCTCCGGGACTGACGGCTCTTCCCCGCGTGGGCATCTATCGTCTCTTCTCTCGCCTGCTTCCTGCTGTCACTTTTCTCAGAGATCATTTCAAACGGAGACTGTCTGAGCCAAGGACTCGGGTTCAAGTCATTTTTGTTCTTTGGCTGAGAAGAGAGATTTTAATTATTCAGTGTTTTCAGTTGTTCAAAGAGGGCACAGACGTGCACGCCAGGGTCTCTTCCTGGTTTCTCCTCAGAAACATGAAGGGAAGGGGGGCAGCCAGGCGGCTTCCACGCGGGTCCTGGGGTGCGAACCGCACCTGGAGATGGAGAGGCAAAGGGGCGGGGCTCTGGGCGTCCCACCTTCGGGCCCAGAGCTGAGCTCCACCCACCTGCATCTCCTGGGCAGTAAGGCTGCAGGGGGGAGGTGGGGGGGGGGGGGCTGGGCAAGGCCCAGAGTGTCCACACAGAGGAAGGGCCTGGTCCTTTAGCCTGAAAGTGAATGGTTGTGTTGAGCTGTTTGCTAAAGCGCTGCTTCAGAACAGAATGGAGTATATCATTCTTTTGTTTTGTTTTGTTTGTGTGGGGTTTTTTTTGTGTGTGTTTTTTGTTTGTTTGTTTGTTTGGTTAATCCTCACCTAAGGATATTTTTCCTTTGATTTGTAGGAAAGTGGAAGTGAGAGGGAGAGACAGAGAACCACTGATGTGAGAGAAACACAACCATTGGTTGCCTCCTGCACGAGACCTGACCAGGGCCTGGGCCAGGGAGGAGCCTGCAACCCAGATATGTGCCCTTGACTGGAATCGAACCCGGGACCCTTTGGTTAATAGGTCGACACTCTATCCACTGAGCCACACTGGCTAGGGCTGGAGTGTATCTTTAACAAAAATATATATGTGGCTATAACTCTCCACCTTTCTATTTTAAAAATTGTTTTTTCCAAATGTGGAGTGTATGCTGTCCCCACATCTTGCCTTCAGGTAAGCTTGTGTCTGAATTCATGAATCCCCCAGGTTTTAGATCACTATTGATCATCTTTTCTATGTCAGCCCTCTTTCCTAACACACCCAGTCCGTTTTGAATCAATGCCATCTGGCAAGTTTATAATGGAAAATGAGATCGCACTTTCTCTCTGAGAATCCTCTGCCGGCATTGACTTTTTTGCGACACGGGGGCAAATCCATTAAAGGCACATCCTCTTTGTCTCCCTACGCCTTAGATCCCCAAGTGCCCAGTGAGAAATGACATAAAAGGCCCCGTAGTGCTGTGTCGACTAATGACAAGAATTATTGGATTAATGTTCGGAAAGTGTTTTAGAATTCTCTCAAGAAGGCTATTATGTAAGTTGCAAGTACTATTATTATTTTGCTATTCCAGCTTCCTTATTTTTCATCTCTCAAAGTCATCTGGGTCATTGACGATGGAATTCTCGGATTCTTTGACGATTTTTAATGGCTCTTCAGAGAGCCTTCGAGACTGTTTAATCCCCCGGCGGATGATCCGTCTGCCGGGGGAGCTCATGCTTTTTTCACAAAACATTAATATTCGCGATTTTAAAACAGAGTCGCAGCTATGTGCGCCTCGATGAAATTGCTTATCCTTTGGAGGAGAAATGGATGGTCTTGTTTTTCCGATTGGATTTTTTTATGTTTTTGTAGATGTTGTTTCTGTGTGTGAGGGACGGTGGGAATAGAGCTCGAAATGCCAGTTATTATTATATTTTATCTCTTTTTTTGTGCTTTTATTTTATTTTTTTATATTTCCCATCACCATGTACCCCCCTCTATGCCCTCTTCCACCTCCACCCACCCATGCTATTGGGAAGAAATGTCGAGACATGGTCCCCCAATTATTCTCCGGAGGCTCCCCCCGCCCCCCCGAATGCCTTCTCCCTGCGGGGTGGCCGCCGTGTGCTCTGAGGGAGTCACACGCTAGCAACGCCCGTCCTTCAGGCATGGAGCGCGTGCTGTGGGTCCCCATACCGTGTTCCCGCAGAGGCCATTCTCTCCCATTTCCCCCATCGAGGGCAAGAGAGGGACAGCTCGCCCGCAGACGCACACTGTTAGGGCCCCAGGTGGGAGAGCCAGGCGCTGGCGATGCGGGGAGAATGCTGCTTCGCGACAAAGTCCCACCTGGAAAGCGGTTACTCTCCTTCGGGGGTTATCGCCACACGCAACGCCACGGAGCCGGGTCCCCGGGGAGCGTGACAGGCACGACCTTCACCGACAGGAAGGCAATGTGGTCGGGCTCGAGCCTCCTCGTTGAGGTAGTATTCCGGAAATGACTTTTTCCCGACTGGACAGTGTGAAGTGCGTCTGTTCTTAAAAGGGGAGTAGGACCAACTTCGTGCCCCGATCCTCGGCGAGTGGAAGGAAGTAGTTACGCCTCGCCCTACCTTGCCCGCAGTTGCTCTGTTTTTGGGTCAGCCGATAGCTCCAGCTCAGAGTCAGTTATTCTTTTTTCTCAGAAGAGCCAGCTAATAAGGGTGAAAAGAATGATCACAACTTAAATCTGCAGCCTCCGATGAAATCGTCTGAAACGGTGCTGTCCAGTGGCATGAGCAAGCAGGCGCAAGGTTGTTGGGGGGCCTCACGGGGAGAGCCCAGCCGTGGCCGCCTGACCCCAGACTGGCTCACTGTCCCCCGTGAGGAGCAGTGTGTGTCTCGGGAGGAACGGCCCCGCTGAGGGAGTGTCTCTGCCACGAGAGAAGCTGACGCTGCATGGAATGAAGCCCCCAGAGCTAACTTCCATTGCAAGGAAAAGGGAAAATAAAAGCATAAAGAACGTCATGAAGGAGGACACATCAATCCAAAACGCGGCTTATCCTGCGGGTGGAGAAGCACGTTCCTATCATAAAGCAGCGACGGGGAAGCAGGCACGAGGGGCCAGGGCTGCGTTGTTCTGAAACCAGTAGAATGGGTACGACTTGCTTGGATCCTGACTCAGATAAACTGACGCGAGGAGGGCGTCTTTGGAGACGTTCGGGGAAATGTAATTACGAAGTATTCACTGGATAATGAGTTTTCATTAATTTCTTAGGTGTGACAACGGCACCGTAATTGTTCAGGGAAAATGTCACATTTATAAGAAGGTATGCACTGAACTAGATGAGTGAAGTTAAAGGACGTCTAGGACTTAGAACATGTCAGCAAAGATAATTAAATAAAATTTTTTTTTAAAAAAATCAGCTCCATCAAATGGAACAAAACCTACGGGTTACGCGGAGAATCACTGTGATGTTTCCTTTTGTGTGTGCGTGAGAAGGTCCAGGAGAAAATAATGGGTGTTTGAGACAGAAGTGCGTATTCCCATTCTCCTCCGTGTAGCAGCCGCGACGCTGAATTGTTACGCGTCGTCCATGCTAATTAGCTTCACGGAAAACGGAGAGGGTGGTATCCTCTTTTCCTTCCCTGAGGCCCTCAGAACCACAGCATACGACTGTGTTATTTACCATGTACCTGTTTACCTCCGTCACATCAAAGCCTGCTCTGAATGCGCAGCAGCTGAGGAGCACTGGTCCCCATCTCTCAGGGTGCGATCGCCTGCCTCTCTCCCCGCAGTCCTGACCTCCGGTCTCCGCGCCTGCTCCGGGGGCCCGGCAGCCGCCTCCTCCTGTTCCCGGCTAGACGTGAGCCCCTGTGGCTCACACGCAATCTCCTTCTTCCCCAGTAAGCAAAACCCTAGTGACATGTAAAGTCTCAGCCCAGCCCTGGCCCGTGTGGCGCAGTGGTTGAGCGTCGACCTATGAACCAGGAGGTCACAATGCGATTACCAGTCAGGGCACCGGCCCGGGTTGCGGGCTCGATCCCCAGGAGGTGGCCTGCAGGAGGCAGCCAATCTGTGATTCTCTCTCATCACTGATGTTTCTCTCTCTCCCTCTCCCTTCCTCTCTCACTAAAAACATCAATGAAAACATATTTTAAAAAAACAATAATAAAGTCTCAGCTGAGGAGCTCCACCGTCCACAGAGTCAGCTTGACTCCTTTCCGTCTCCAGAGCGCACGCACCTGCCTTTCCTATCACTGTCGTGTGCGTTAGGGTCCCTGCGGACGCAGCGGGACCTGCCTTTGCATCGCCGGGTCTTCCCGCACAGAGCCGCCCTGTGCTAGAAACTCCACGTGTGTGTGGAGTGCGTGTCGTTGTCAACCAGATGCCTGTGGGGCCAGTCTCCCCATGGAGGCGTCCTTCCCGGGAGGCATGTCGGTCAGCGTCTCCCTGGCCGTCCCTGGCGGCGGCACTTTGGGCGTCTGAGGCAGGCGCTCCGAGGTCTGGGGCCTGGCCTTGGGTGTTTTTCAATCTGTGCCTCTTTCTCTGGAGACTTAACCGCTGTGCTTGACAGGGGGACGCGCTCCATTGCCCTGGCAGACACCCTCTTTTGCTTCTTCCCGTTTGTTTCCACCAGCTGGAGCCTCCCTCCCGGCAGCCCCCCTTGCGTTGCAGTGTTAGCGCGCTGCCTGCTGCTCTCTCCGCTCGCAAGTTACATGCCCATCAAGGCAACATCCCTGCAGCCGGGCCGGGCCGGGCATCTGGGGACCAGGCTTGGTGGAACCTCTGTTTCCCGAGTCAAAGACCTGAGCCCCGAGACCTTGCGCAGAGATCTCACAGGGAGAGAGGGGAGAGGCAGAGGCCTTGGCGGGCCCTGGCAGCTGGGGCCTCAGCCCGGGGCTGGTTTCTCTCTCCTCAGGAGCCTGCTCTGTCTCTTCCTGAAACTCCAGAAGGAGGCTCGGCGTCCCTTCGGGCAGGAGCAGAACCTTCCTCGACTTTCCTCTCCCTCCCGCAGATGCACCGCTGCCCTCCTCGGCCTGGCAGCCCAGTCCCACCTGCAGGGGCCAGAGGAGGACTCCTGAGTCCGTGAGCTGAGAAGCCAGATGGCGCTTCCTCACCGCGGGGAGAACATAATTCCTTTCCCTGCACAGGGCAGGGAGCGTGAACGTTACTCAGGGGATGGAGTCAGAGCCGGCACCTCGGCGGGAAAAGCCAAAGAAACGATTCAAGGAACCGCCAGGCAGGGTCCCCGCCTCATCCTCCAGCTCCCTACGAAGCCAACAGGGTCAGAGAGGAACCAGGAGAGATGCTGCAGGTTCAGGTGGAGAAGGTGAAAGGTGTCCTTGGGGAGTAACAGGCTCCGCGTGAGAACCACCGCGGGTGTGAGGTGGGAAACGCACGTCATTGTCGCCGGCGGCCTCCACAGGAGGGAGGCCGGACAGCGCCGCTCATCTGTGCCCCCTGCCCACGGCAGGCGGTGGGTCCCTGGGCGAAGCCCTTGTCACTCAGCCGTGGGAGGTGTTGTCGACTCTTCAAACACATTGCAGGTGGCCATGGAAACACCGAGAACAACGCATGTTATTTTCTCCAAGCAAGTTAGTCCCACGACTCACCAGAACAAAGACCTCAGGCCAGAAAGGCAAAGGCAGGAATAAATGTGGGGACAGTTCACCATTTTTGGAGCTACACGCATGTGTCGCTCACTGCGACTGGAAAATAAAAAGTGACATTGTCACCTCTTCATGAATGAAGTGTCCGCTCATCTTTGCTAAAGAAAAAGAACTGTATTGAGTTCCTCACATTCTGGTGCCCTCGAGACAGCCTGGTCAGGAAGAGATGCTGCCCGTGACCTTGCCCACGGCCATGACCTTGGCCATGATCTTGCCCACGGCCATGACCTTGCCCACTGGGTTTCTTCTTAATCCACACGCGAAGAACAAGCCACCCAGGCGTGTCCCCATGTTTATAGTTACAGCGACGGCCTTGAGCATTTTCTACCGTTGCTTCGCCAGAGCTCGGGGAGAGCCCTGCTTCTCATGGGACAAGGAGGAACTGATGCTTGTGTGAGCAACAGCCGAGTAGAAGCGAGTGTACGATAAAGCGCAATCTTTAAAGGAAAATGTGACTGGTGGCGAGATGGTTGGCAAAGGCGATGGAGGTACCTGGACATTTTGGGTTGGTCAGATGGTGAACAATGAGTCACTGACTGGGGACAGATGGAGCAGCAGTTATGACAACACCTGGATTCGCATTTTGGTGACGCATGACCTGGTCCGTGTGCTTAATGGTTAGCGCCTAGCGCACCCAAGGGTCTCGGGTTCAGTTCTGGTCCAAGGGTCAAGGGCACGTACCTGAGTTACAGGTTTGATCCCCGGGCCAGTCTTGGTGCATGTGGGGAGGCAACCTACTGATGCGTCGCTCTCACATCGATGTTTCTCTCTCCACCTCTCCATCCCTTTCACTCTCTCTAAAAATTATTTTTAAATTAATGGAAAAAGTATCCGTGGGTGAGGATTAACAAAGTAAAATAAAATAAGTACGATTTTGGTGGCACCAATGGACTAGCTCTGTGACATCCATCCCAACGTGTGCCAAATGGCAATGATAACTGAACCTTTCTCCCAGGGCAGTTATGGGGATTAAACGAGGCAACACCTGAGAAGCATTTAGAATAGCTCTCAGAACACAGTAAGTGTGATACATGGGTTTGTTAACTAACCCCTAAAATTAAGGAAAAGTGGTCTCTGGTCATGGCTCTGCAGGGACAATAATAAACTTCCATTTATATAACATTTTATGTTATCCTTTTAGAGCTCATATTTTATATTTGTACTAAAATATGCTTTTAAAGATAATATGTTCAGGGCACATGCCCAGGCTGCAGACTCCATCCCCAGTGTCGGGCCTGCAGGAGGCAGCAAATGAATGATTCTCTCTCATCATTGATGTTTCTCGCTCTCTCCCTCTCCCTTCCTCTGATATCAATAAAAAATGAATAAAAACAACAAAAACAAAGGGCTAGCAAAAAAAAAAAGATAATATGTTGATCGATGTGTACAGTGTGTAAATGCCATGGGCGGGGCGTTGTACAATTGTGGGTTGTTTTTTTTGTCGAATCACAGCAGTTTGACAACTACTGTCACGAAGTGGAATTTTCGGAATTCACATGTATTTCTACTTGGACACAGAGAGACGATTATAGGGCGTCAGGAAGATGTCCACAAAATTGTGCAGGTGCTCACACACATGTCCGTGCCTCTTTAAACGAATGCGCCTTGCTGTCCCCCATCTGCCAGCTTCTTTCAACTCCGCCTGGAAGCGCCGTCTCAGACCCGAGGAACCGTGCGTGCTCGCGGGCCCTGACACTCCAGCCTCACTTCCCCGCGAATCCCAGCAGAGTGGCCTGGGCACCGGGTCTCCATGTTCCTTTTATTAAGATTAAAAGCATTTTAGAGAATAACACCATCATGCGTTTGGGGTCATTTTTCTTGTTTGCTTGTGCTGCTCTGTCTGTCTCACCGTCTTGGGTTATAAAAATGTCCTGTTATGTTGTAAATGTGGCAGCAGCGCGGGAAGAGCCGTGATTTGTATTTATCGCCGCTCGGCGTCCTGCAAAGGCAAACGAACTCCTGGGCCCCTTTGCACCTGGGCCAGGCGAAGGCAATGGCGGTTCTTGGGAAATCTGCTGCAGTTGCGGCTCGGTGTTTCAAACTCGGTCCTGTGTGTGCGCGCGGTGTCCAAACGGAACACGCCTTTACACGCGACGGTCTCGTTTGGGCCACCGCCATGCAGTTCCCTCCCGGTGACCGTCACAGCCCTGCCCTGCGGGGGCGAGCAGGCAGGCGGCTGTGCTCCAGGAGGAAGAGCGATAGCCGGCGCGGCTGCTGGCTGGGCACGGCGAACCCCCTCACCATAAAAGGACTTGCCGCTCTCAGACTGAGGCGCGGGGTCAGGGATGTGACTTCCGCGGTATCGAACCTACTAGGCTAGAGCTTAAGCCACGGACTGAGAATGTGGAACACAGCACCGTCTCCTGAAAACACACACACCACGCGTTCCTTTCCTGAGATGGGGAACGGAACACGGGGTTTGTGAGATGCCTTTATCTTAAACCCTAACAATTTACCTACTTAGACGTGGGCACCTGTTTGTTGGGCCAGCCTTTTAGTGGGAAGCTGAATTGGGCTGCCTCCGAGACATTCCTCTAGATTAGAATAACAGCGCAGCCTTTTTTGCGCGAAAACCACCCGTTTTGTGTTTCTCAGCGTGCGGGTGGGAGGGGCACAGACGCTCTGAACGTCTAGCCTTCCGTACCAAGAGGCACTTCAGTGGATTTGCAGGAGGGAGAGGAGCTGAGTGGGACTGGGGGGAGATGGGGGCGCAGAAAAGAGGAGCGAAAGGGCCAGTGTGCTGCGTGCCGGGCGGGGACCCCGAGCTGCTGTGTCCCCTCGCGTCACTAGCACCTGCAGCTTCTCCCTAAAACAGTGGTTCTCAGCCTTGGCTGCAAGTCAGAATCACCTGGGAATCTTTTTAACATCCTGGTTTCCGGGCCTCATCCTCCGGAAATTCTGTTTCTTTGTCACTAATGTTGTGGCCCCACCCCATAACAAAGAAACAGAATTTCTGGAGGCTGAGGCCCAGAAATCAGGATTTTAACAAGATTCCCAGGTGATTCCAATGTGCAGCCAAGGCTGAGAACCACTGGCCTAAATGAGCCCACCGCTCACCTGTTTCACCTGCCCGGCCGCCTCTTCAGCTCGCTTTTCTTTCTCCTTTCCCTGCCTTTTCTGTAGAGACTTGATCTCCTGCCTGTTTCCTCATTTCTCCCGTGGCGGCCCCGCAGATGACTGCAGGCAACTGTCGAGATTTCCTGCTCTTCCCGACTCTCCTGGCCTCGGAAAGCCGGTTGCTTTCTCTCAGCTTCTGAAGAGGCGTGGAACCCCGCTGAGCCCCACGCCCAGGTTCCCCACCTGCAGTCCTGGCCCACGGAGGCCCACACCCCAGGGGGCCCGGGTCTCCAAGACTTGCCTGGGCCGGTGTGTTTCTGCCGATGATGCTGGTGTCACTTGCAAACCCCCACATCATGCTGAGCCCTGTGGGGTGGGGTTTTCATGTCACCGGACAACGATCTCAGTGACGTCACACATCTCCGGTTGCTTGTTAAGCTGCCTGCCCGATTCAGCCCCAAATATCAGCTTTAACTGCACAAGCAAAAGCGTGGCTCCCAGTGCATTTAACAGCGACCGTCGTTTTACAGCCTCCTTTCAGTGACGTCACCTTATCATTCGGAGAGGCGGTTGTGTTCCACCGAAGGGCTGACATGCCAACTGACGACACGTCCCCCTTCTGTCCGGCAGGCGCCACCGTCGTCACGGGGCTTCCCGTGGAAAAGCCCCCGCGGTCGCGCTGGGGGTGGGACTGGCGTGGGCGGCATTTAATGTTTGTCTCCGTGCATCTCCCTGGGTGTCGGAGTGATCTCCAGTCACCAGAGGAAATTAAACGAGTTAGAATGAAGTATCTGTTCCACCTAAGTATATACGATGGATGTTTTCAGGAAAACGTGCATGAGGGATGGACCGCTTCGGAAAGCCACGTTCCCGTGCGGTTCTGGAAGCAGGTGACTTGCGCAACACGACAGTCATCTCTCTTTTCGGCTGCCAAGACCTCTGTCGCTGGAGTCCCTTTCCCAACGATGGGGCTCCTCTCTCCGGCTGCACGGCCCTGGGGGTCGTACTAACAGGACTCCGTCATGAAGGAGGCAGGCCCAACCTCCATTCCAGACTTCCTCCGCATTTAAAACCCAAGCTCCAGCGGAAAGGAGTGCAGGTGATGCCGGAAAGTGAGGTAGAGCCCGGGCCTGGCGTCTGCGGAGGGGCTGTGCTGCCTGTGCGGCTGGAAACGCATCAGGTGATCGCTTCCTGGACAGGAGCGGCTCCATGTGCAGCCGCAGGACAAAGACAGGAGGGCCTCGAAAAGAAGAGAACCTGTCGTCCTTAAATATATAGGAGGTAAGGCCACGCCCAGGCTCCACAATGACGTGAAGAGCAGGTTTGGAGTGAATGCCGTAGCTTATATTCCCCTGGCAGTGTTGGTCTCGTAATTGGTCCATTCTCTCTCTCTCTCTCTCTCTCTCTCTCTCTCTCTCTCTCTCTCTCTCTCTCTCTCTCGTCGTTGAGAACATTGTATTAAAAGTTCATGCTTTTGTTTATTGGTAAGAAATGATATTTCAGCTGATGTCGGCCAAACGCGTGCGAGTGTGGTTCTCTTCTCTTTGTTATTTTCGTGTTTGCCGGCGGCGGCTCGGCCTGGCAGGGCTGTGGGGTGCACGCGAGGCTGTGTGGTGAGAGGCCTTGGAGAGGCTGGCAGCGCTCGAGGCCGGCGGGCTCCTGTTTGTCTCCTTATCTGGCCAAGGACGTCTCCGTCTTATTATGTCAATAGGCGCGCGGAGATTTATGGACGGGGTTGGGCCCACGTGTCTTTCTCTTCGCAGACCCAGAACTAAAAATAGCCCGTGAGCACGTTTCCACTGGAGCGGGCTCAGGGTCTGTCCTTAGCCCGCATTGTGCACGCTCTCCTCTTTAATATGTATTGTGTTCAGTGCCAGGGGGAGTTTCCACGGTGTTGATTAAAGCAGAGATGCAGAGGGGGTGCGGTGCGCGGGGCTGCGGGTCACATCCCCTCCCCCCAAGGGAGCCTGACTCACCCACGGGCCCCTCCCTGGGATTCCTGGCGACTTCGTTCTTTATCACATATTGGGAAGGACTTGTGAGGTCATCGAAAAGGTTTCAAGAGGAAAAACCATTTTAAAACACTGCCAAGCAGCCTGCCAGCGTGGCGCAGTGATTGAGCATCAACCTATGAACCAGGAGGTCACGGTTCAATTCCCGGTCAGGGCACATGCCCAGGTTGCAGACTTGATCCCCAATAGGGGGCATGCAGGAGGCAGCCGATCCATGATTCTCTCTCATCATTGTTGTTTCTCTCTCTTTCTCTCTCTCTCACCCTTCCTCTCTGAAATCAATAAAAATAATTGGAAAAAAATCACCTGCCAAACAACAGTGGGTTGCTTTGATATAAAATAGGGTGAGAAAGGTAGTTAGCTGACTCTCTGGGGTGTAGCCATTTGTGTTTATTTGTCAAATAACTACCGGACACTAAGCAAAGGCCACCCTCTGCAGCCCCGCAGGACGCTGGGACGCTGAGCGTGGTGCTGGGCGTTCAGTTCAGTGCTCAGAGCCGGAGTCTCTGAGTACACGGATCCGTTTTCCAGGCAGGCAGGGTGTGCATGGATTCGTTTTCCATGGAGGGTGTGCGTGGATTCATTTTCCAGACAATGAAACGTCATTTGGTTTCTGCAACCGACTCCTCTGTCGTCCCCATCACTCCCAGATCAGCTCCCTCTAGTCCAGCCGTGGGCAAACTACGGCCCGTGGGCCGGATCCGGCCCGTTTGAAATGAATAAAACGAAAAAAAAAAAAAGACCATACCCTTTTATGTAATGATGTTTACTTTGAATTTCTATTAGTTCACACAAACACTCCATCCATGCTTTTGTTCCGGCCCTCCGGTCCAGTTTAAGACCCCATTGTGGCCCTCGAGTCAAAAAGTTTGCCCACCCCTGCTCTAGTCCATAGCGAAGGCAGGAGTTCACTGCTCTCAGCTGTTGCCATGATTTAGGAGGAGATAATCCAGTTAATCGGAAACAGGGGCTCCAGGTCCTTGGCTAATAGCAAGCCTTTCCCCGGCAGCCCGGGTCCGGTTCCCGTCTGCTGGGTCTGGTCTCTGGGCTGCGGCGGATGCAGCAGGAATAATGGCGAGGACCTGGCAGAACAACTCTCGCCATCCCAGAAAGCTCCCCGAACCACCTCGCTGTCCCAGAAAGCTCCCTGAACCACCTGGCCTGGATGCACAGTGGAAAACCCCGGGCTGAGCGTGCCAGGCTCAGAGCTGGGCATGAGGTGTGTCATTTGCTGGGCCCTGAGTTCTGTGACATGCAAGGTAAAGCACTGTGTGTGTGTGTGTGTGTGTGTGTGTATGCGCGGGGGGTGGGGGGAGGTTGGGAAGAGGGATCCTATTATCACACAATATATATTTTTCAGCAGCCAGGATTTGTAAGGTTTAGGTGCTTCTTTTCAAACTTGCTGGCTTGAGTCTGCTGATGAGCCCCTCAAGGCCGTCTCATAAAAGCCAGCAGTGCTCTCCTTGATGGCACAGGTGTGCCCAGGCTCGGCCCTGTCCTCTGGGGAATCTCATGGGAATGCCCTGTCTCCTGGGAGAACTGCCCAACCTCACCATAAAGAGATGCCAGGAGTGTTACTCACATGCGTCTAACGCCCCCAAGTTTGTGCCACCCTCTGATCCAGAGAAATCACGCAACGTGAACGTGCAACTGATGTGTCTGAGCCATGATTTCGCTGCCCACCCAGGCAGGTTACAACAGGTAGAATCAAGAACAGCCTGAATATTGGGCCAGGGTCTGAGTGAACACAGGGATATGTGATCTAGCAAAGATACAGCCACGATACACTGTTTGGCTCAAAGGGAATATATCAAACACCGAATATATATTTGTCACACACGACTTGTCTAGGTACTGAGCATAAAGTAATCAGGTAGACAAAGTCCTGATCTTATTGAATTTCCATTATGTACAGAAGAATTGACAGTAATAGGAAAAGGTGCTTACCATGTATTTTAGGGGGGAAAGGAGGCATCTTAACAATGTGGGTTCCCCAGGAAGCAAATCCAACAGCAGGCAGCTCACTTGTTGTTATTATTTCATTAGGGGCTGGAGGCCAGGTGCACAAATTCATGCACGGGTAGGGTCTGGCTGGCCTGCCCCAATCTGGGCCGATCTGGCAGGCTGGCGGGGGGTGGGGGGGAGCTGTGGGCAGTGGAGAGGACACTTTGCATGTTAGCCTTTTATTATATCGGATTGCAGTCCCAGGGATGGGAAGTGAGGGGCAGGGAAAAGGAGGCTGGAACGAAGAGGAGAAGGCATTATTGACCTGGTGAAACTGAAGACTGGGCCAAGGAGACCAAGTCTTTCTTGAGTTTATATAGAAACTGGACCCTGTCGGGTGGAGGGGGAGGGGAAGAATCTGTCCACCGGCCTTGGTCTCCCATTGGTCAGTTCTTCCCCGTGGAAAGTGTCCTCCGCCCCACTTCCAGGTCACCGGTTCGTGGGAGAGGCCCAAACTGGGCTCCCCTCTGAGCACCCTCAAGGCTTGTCAGGTGTTCCCTCTGAGCACCCCCAAGGCTTGTCAGGTGTTCCCTCTGAGCACCCCCAAGGCTTGTCAGGTGTGCCCTCTGAGCACCCCCAAGGCTTGTCAGGTGTGCCCTCTGAGCACCCCCGAGGCTTGTCAGGTGTGCCTGTGGGAAGGCTCCCTTTGCGCCGCTGCGTGTCACTCAGATGTGTCGAAGGGAAATACACTCATTTTCAAAGACGCACGGATGCCAGCTGATCTTTAGCCACATTCACACTTTGTGCCTGAAGGCTGTCAAAGGAGCTGTTCCTTCTCCTCTGAGTGTTCCCCCATCACCTCTGCCTTGCCCGCTCGCTGTCTCCGTGCCCAGGTGTCAGATGCCCGCTAGCCGTCTCCGTGCCTGGGTGTCAGCCAGATGCCCACTAGCCGTCTCGTGCCCGGGTGTCAGACAGGTGCCCGCTAGCCATCTCCGTGCCCGGGTGTCAGACAGGTGCCTGCTAGCCGTCTCCGTGCCCGGGTGTCAGACAGATGCCACCTCCTCTGAGGAGCCTTACCTGCCTCCCAGACCTGTCCAGGTCTGCGTGGTTGTTGGATGGCTCCAGGAAACCTTCTGGCTGTCCTGTCACTAAACCACACCTCGGAATTAGCTGCTCAGCCTCTAGTCCCCACAGAAGTGCGGCTCCGGGACGGAGCCATGTCCCTCCTGGCCAGCTCCTTGTCTCCCAGCTTGGCACGTCTTTGAAGCGTAGAATGACGAGCGCTTACAGGGATGAAGGTTGTTCAGATAAGCACGATTTTAACTGGGGCCACAGTCAGACGAGTCCCAGCTACTTTTACAGAGACTTCATTTGAGGACGGACGCGGAGTCGGGGAATCTGAGATACATGGACGAAAGGGAGCCTCTGGCTGCTCGAGGTACCTCCAGTTCCGCCAAAGACCTCAGCTGGTGGCTTATTAATGCCCGGTCGCGCCCACTGACTGAGTTCCCTCACAGAGAGAGTGAGAGTCTGTCCCATACCAGCGTCTGCTTCAAGGAATGCTCAGATGCCACGCAAGTGTCTTTGTCCAGACTGTCATCCTTTATTTCTTGTGTGAGGTTCAGCGCGAACTTAGAGCAAACTACAGCATCCTGCGGCAGTGGCCAAGCCCTGCACCCGTTCTGTCCCGTCCCACACCAGAGCGTGCGGCCGCTGTGTCTCAATAACAGAGCCATGAGCCTCAGATACCAAATTGCTTGGCTCTTTTCTCATTAGCACAGTCTGTTCCTGGTTTCGAACAATCATACCTCAGCCTTTATCCGGGCTGGCTCCGGACACAGTTTATTTCTGTAGCCACCGCAGTCGCCTTCCCACGCACACCGCCTCCAACTCTCACCTCCCCCCAGTTCGCGGTGTGAAAGGCGAGCTCGACAGCGGGGGGCCCGCGATCGGCCAGGTGAACGCGTGGGCCTGTGGGAATGCGAAGAGACATAATATGGTGTCTGCGTCGCCCTCTGCATTTACCCTCCTTTTTTAAGTACCAGCAGACCTCGTAGGGGACACTGTCATGGCGTCTGGCCTTTTGATGTTGTGGCGTCAGCGGAGGTGCGGGTGAAATGGGGGGTCGGTGCCCATCGTCCAAACCCATGCCGGCCGCCAGAGCTCTAAGAGCACACGCTGCCTCCATGCATTCCCCGCACCTGATGCGCGGCCAGGGACTGGAGGCCGTTCTGTCTGCAGCCGCGGCTGTGATTTCGGGGGAGGGGGCGTATTTTCGAATGTGAGTGCTTCTCCAGTACTTTTGGATGCATACAAACTTGTTTGCAAGCGCCATTTAGAAAATATTAGCTAGAGTTGCTGCATTAACAGAAATTTTAAGCCACTTACTTTGTTTCCAATTAACAAATGTATTTCAGAGGCAGCAAGAGCTGATTAAAAAATCTGCCACCCAGCCACTTCAACACACAGAACATTTATCTCCGGCAGAACCCAAAGTTTAAAAATAGAGTCACTTCGCCAAGCCCACAGCAGCTAATCACTCCCTACATTTCCCCCCTTTTTAAAAAAAGCGTTTGCTTAAACTTTGACGCATGTTAGCACACTAAACTCCAACTTGGACAATATTTTGTGTCGCGTTGAGCAGTTCCACCGAGCCGCGTAGATAGCTAATTGCTATTTCCCAGCCTTTACCGGGAACTCGCAGTAGCGGAGGGACCATCTTCTGTCCTTTCGTTCAGGCCTCACACCAGTCCTGTGGCGGAGCGTCCTCCTCTGGGTTCCGTGGGTGAGAAGTCCGCGCCCCGCTCTGTAAAATGACCAGCCAGCGGCGTGCGTTCGGCCTCGCGAGCCTCTCAGAGCTGGAAAAATTGCCGAGTCGGAGAAGCACTCCGTGCAGTGTGTCTGTCTTCTGCACAAGCTGGGTCGATGCTGCGGTGGGTTCATGTTTTTAAATGTTCGATGTCAGCTGAGGAGTGAGAGGTGGGAATCGAGGAGGATGGGAAAGAGAGGAAGGGGGGTGGGTCCTTTCATGGCGTCGGTGAAGTTCTGTACAGGAGTCGAGGTCACACTCATGGTCCACGTGACTCAGGACAGGCCAGGACCCGGCGGCCTGTGAGAAATGCAGGCCCTCACCCCTCGCAGACCCACCCACCGGGAACCTGCTGGTCTCCAGCCCCCAGTGATGCCCGGGCAGGTATGTTTCAGAGGCGCTGGTCTAGGAGCCTGATGGGCCAAATGGAAGCTGGGCTGGGATTTGCACCCGCTTTGGAGCGGGAGTTGGCCCGCAGCTGTCCGTGGACCCGGGGTTCAGGCCTCTGAGGAAGAGGAAGGCTGCTCGGAAGGGGTGGCCATGGATTAGAACGGCCACGGCACCAGCTGTCTTTCCAGCCAGACACCCGGAAACCACCTCCATGTGGGAGAGACGTGGCCGGGCCAGCACGAGCACCCCAGCTTCTCTCTGTCCCCTTTCCGGGCCCGTGTCTTATGCCCAGTGGTGCTCTCCCTCTAGCTCCAGCCTTGGCATGGAGAGGGCACAGCTCAGTGGGGTGGGCTCACAAGAGTGAATGCAGCCCGGCCGCATGGCTCAGTGGTTGAGCGTCGACCTATGAACCAGGAGGTCACGGTTCGATTCCCGGTCAGGGCACAGGCCTGGGTTGAAGAAAAAAAAAGCTCCCTTGATGAAAAGTAGTGAACAGTGTTTCAGAAAGAGGGGGGCGAGTGGGAGGGGGGGAAGGTGAAGGGAGGGGGAGGAAGAAGGAGAAGCACACGTGGGACATGGGTCGCCTTTAGGGGCATTTCCCAGGACCCCTTGGAATTACTATCTGTTCAGAATCTAAATTTAATACCTAGTTTGTCCCCGAAGCCAGGGGTGATTCTTTTATCTGAGCACATAATTCTCATACCGCCCAGACAAGGAAAATCTCTACTAGATGTAAACCTTTAAGTAAAAGATTGCTAATGTAGTAATAACTTATCGAATTAAAAGGGTGTGACATTCAATTATAACCTTAACTGTCATAATAATGTGTCAAAATAGCATAATTGCGGTCGTGTTATTATCGCTATTGCCTCTGTCACGGAGGAGTCTCCCAGACGGAGGAGAAGCCCGGCGCTTTGTGAGTTCACCTTCCCGGCAAGTGTCCCACAGTCATGTCACACGCCCCGCGGCCAGGTCACACGCCCTGCGGCCAGGTCACACGCCCCGAGGCCAGGCCACACGCCCCGCGGCCAGGTCACACGCCCCGCGGCCAGGCCACACGTCCCCGCGGCCAGGTCACATGTTCCCTGCGGCCAGATCACACGCCCCGCGGCCAGGTCACACGCCCTGCGGCCAGATCACACGCCCCGCGGCCAGGTCACACGCCCTGCGGCCAGATCACACGCCCCGCGGCCAGGTCACAGAAGTCCCCACGGCCAGATCACACGTCCCCGCGGCCAGGCCACACGTCCCCGCAGCCAGGTCACACGCCCCCGCGGCCAGGCACATGCCCCGCGGCCAGGCCACACGTCCCCGCGGCCAGGTCACACGTGCCCGCAGCCAGGCCACACGTCCCCGCAGCCAGGTCACACGTCCCCGCGGCCAGGCACATGCCCCGCGGCCAGGCCACACGTCCCCGCGGCCAGGTCACACGCCCCGCGGCCAGGCCACACGCCCCGCGGCCAGGTCACACGCCCCGCGGCCAGGTCACACATTCCGGGCCGGCCGTGAGCGCTGGGTGTCCTGTCCGGAAGGCAGAGCTGCATTGTCGTCCCGCGCAGCTCCTAGGAATACACGTTTGACGAGATGATGTGTCTCATTTTTTGCAGCCACAAACGCAAGATTTTGCACTTATGTCAACTTATGTGAACTGGGGCCCCAGTTCAACTTATTTCGGTGCGCGTGTGCGAATAACGATGAAGTGGGTGGAAAGTTGAAAGCCCGGGGAGCCGTGCCCTTTTCCGCTCTGTGAACACGGCTGTTCCACGGCCCCTTGAAGTGCACGGATCCTGACGAGGCACCGTCTCTTCTTCCTTTTTTCTTTGAAGTTCAGAGACTCCGTGTTATGCCAAGGTCATCCTTAATGATGTAAAGAAAGGGAGACAAGAAAGCTGCCATATTGTGGCATATTCCCAGAGAAAAACGGCTTCTGGACGTGTTACCTTTCAGGCAGTCTTTACAGTAATTGTTTGAGTTGTGTGCTGTGACGATGGTTTACAGATGAGTAAGTCAGACGTAGATAGGCCAGGTGACTGGCAGAGCGAGATGACACCTGCCCTCCATCATGGACGTTCAGTCTATCATTGATTTGTTCATTCAGATATAAAATACTTATTGAATTTTTTTCTGATATGAATAGAACCAGTCCAGCTCTTTTTTTGATTAGTGTTTGCAATAATTTTTAAATCCTTTTCATTTTAACTTATTTTTGTCATTATCTTTGAAGCAAGTTTTTCTTTTTATAGACAACATATAGTTAGGCGTTTCTTTATTATCCAGTTTTTAAAATCTCTGCTTTTTAATTGGGGCTGATGAGACAGTTAACATGTTATATACTTGTTGATATCAGTGGATAAGTTTATGATCTTGCTACATGTTTTCTATTTGTTCTGTCTGTTGTTGTTTTTTCCCTATTTTCATTTAAATTCTTCTCCAAATTCGTGGCCTAAATTCTTCTTTACATCCCTCAAAGATCTTTATTCTGATGGTTGTTGTTTTTTTTTAAACACTGGAACTACAGTGAGGCCTTGACTTACGAGTGTCCCGACTAACGAGTTTTTTGAGATACCAGCTGTCTCTCGGCCAATTTTTTGCATTGAGTTGATAGAGTAATTTGAGTTAATGAGCTCCTTAACAAGCTCCTAACGAGCTCGATCTCGGAACGAATTAAACTCGTAAGTCAAGGCCCCACTGTATTATTAAAAATATTTACTTACTCAAACTTAATTATTCTGGGTCCTTTATGACTGGCCAATAGTTATATCTTCTAATTCTCATTATCATCTGAACAGTCTCTATGCCCTTCGTGGCCTGTGGTTGTGAAGCTCAAGAATGAACAATTAGATTGGAATAGTTCATGGAATCAGTCTATTATCTGACCCACACTAACCAGACCTTGTAATCATAGGATGACCATAAAAAGAGGAGTGTTCAGTATTTCCTGGATCAAAGCTCCCTGAAGGCAGGGCCCCCCTCGGCCTCGCCCCTATGTATCGCCGGTAATAAGCTCAGGGCAGCCCATGGAGGGGCTCCCGGGTGAGTGAATCAATGACAGTACGCCTCATCAGCTTTCAAATGTGTAATTAATGTATGTGCGTTAGGTATGCTGGGTTTTTTCCGCAGGACAAAGTTTTACTCAGTATTTCGCAAAGCTGTATTGTTATTAATGTGCCCTGCATGAACGCTTGGATGTTGGCATGCATACTCTATCCACACGTGTTGGTCGGAGGCGTTTTAAGAATCGAAGAGGCTCATTTTGTTACGTCTCATCATCTCATATCGTGAGGGCGGTAATTTCCAAAAATCGCATGTCTGTTTTCATAGCCACGCAGACCCCATGTGGACGTGTCAGCCTCATCGTCCGCTGCTTCCTGGGCCTCAGTAATTGCAACAACCGAGAAAAATACTGGTCAGAGGTTACTTTGTTATTTTCATTAAAACGACACCCAAATGTACTTCTGTTCTGGGCCTACTCCAACCTCCGGCTCAAGGAGAAGTATGAATTTCAGTTAGTAATTTTGCATTGAGACGCAGATAGAAAGCAATTTCAAAGTACTTGTCCGAGGACCTTTTTTTTGAATGAATGTAGTCTTCCTTCCCCTCCCCCCGCCCCCTCTCCCAAAGGCCTAAGTAAAAATTCTTTATAATCTCTAACATGTCTAGGTATTTCTGTGAATTTTCTTCTGCTTAGAGTATGTGTTGATTTCTCGGGCATGCAATTCTCAGCTTTGTGTGAGCAGTAGCGGGGATTACGTTCTATTTCGCGAAGCCTCCCGGGGGGCTGGGAGGAAGGCCGGGTACGGAGGCAGGTCTCGCACTGTGGTCCCTTGAGAACCAAACACCCAGCCTTTGTGGGCGCTCCCCTTCCCCCAGCGCCGTCTCTGCGGATTCTAAAAAGCGTCTGCTCGGCCTGGGGCACCATGGCATCTGCACTGGTGAGCGGTTTCTCTAGTTCCCTCACAGACTGCTCCTGGGAGATGTCAGAGAGGGCGGGCCTTGTTCTGTGGCTGTGCGCCTCCATTTTAATCTGGTTCTGTTCCTGTGAACAAAAAGCATCGAGTCTGAGAATTTCCTGGCTGGCAGTCCTCGGAATGTGAATATTTGTGGAAACCAGCAATTCACAGCACTCAGGTCTCAGCCACCGGATTCACTTCTGCCACATTCACCCAAGTTTTAACATCGTGAGCAAATGTCAAGCCACGGACGTCTCAGACATACTCTTCCGTGAAGGAAACGCCTCCCTAAATCCATTCAGATCTGGAAGGAGGCACAGACCGCAGTGGCTGTAAACAAAACAGAAATTGCCTACTGAAGGGATGCAATTCCAGCCTCGATCGTGCCCTGTAATTATGAATTATGTATCAAGTGAGTGAGGCCTCTTGTCTCCTGTGGGATGCAGATAATTCAGCATGTAGTTTAGGATGAAGTAATTTTGCCAGCAAAGCCCAGCAGCACCTCGTATCCCTGGGCAGACTGGCCGGCAGGCAGCTGCGTCTTTCTTACCAGCGGCTAAAGTTCCAAGTAGCTGCTCGGCCTGCGTGGCTCAGCGGTTGAGCATCAACCTATGAACCAGGAGGTCACAGTTCGATTCCCAGTCAGGGCACATGCCCGGGTTGTGGGCTCGATCCCCAGTGTGTGGCGTGCAGGAGGTAGCTAATCAATGATTCTCTCTCATCATTGATGTTTCTATCTCCCTCTCCCTCTCCCTTCCTCTCTGAAATCAATAAAAATACATTTTAAAACGTAAAATAAAAGGCTAAAATACTTAAAATTAAAAAATAAAGTAAAATTCCATGTAGCTGGGAGGCATGCTCCCGGGTACCTCCTACTGGTCCATCACAGCGGAGACTGGACGTAGCTTCTCCCCGAGTCCCAGCTCACGCGGTGCGCTGGTGACGGCTTTGCCAGCACTCAGCTACGTTTGTCAGTCTTGGTTTTTCTTCTCTTTATTGGAGTGCGTGGGGTGCTTGGAGATCTCCCCCTGTATTCCTAGCATCCAAAACAAAAACAAAAGCAAATTCCATATGCATAGTAGGCGCCCAGGGCATGGTGCTGAATGAATCCACTGGAATAACTGATCGTTACTTTAACCACGTCTTCCATTCTTGCAAACATTTGAGTGCCCCCTGCCCCCCACTAGGGATCAAGCCCGCGACCTGGGCCTGGGCCCTGACCTGGAATCGACCGGTAACCTAGTTCAGAGGTCGATGCTCAGCCACGGAGCCACTCTGGCTGGACTCATCATTAGGTTGTCGATGTTTCCAGTAACTTTTTATCCCGAGGTGATGAACCGCTCACAGATGACACGGGAGACTGTGATGCCCAGACAGGCCTGTGGCGGGCTGTGGCTTATGCATCCCTGACCCGCACCTCGCGGATGATGTGGAATGAACGGGACACAGGATGCCTTTTTGTTTATTTACTTTAATGTTTCTACATCCTCACCGAGGACATTGTTTCCCATTGATTTTTAGAGAGAATGGAAAAGAGGGGGAGAGACAGAAAGTAACAGCAAAGGAAAGAGACACACCCATTGGTTGCCTCCCACTTGCCCGGGACCAGGCTGGGAGCCTGCAACCGAGGCACCTGCCCTCGACTGGACTGGATCCCGGTCCTCAGGCCGATGCTCTATCCACGGAGCCAAGCGGCTGGGGCCAGACCGCCTCTTTAAACCCCGCAGTGTGCAGCATTCTTCCTCCCACAGACCCCACCCCCCACACAAGAAGCTAAATGGCCTCGAATCCCTGTCCCTCCTCCTCTGCTGTTCCATCCACGCTTCTGTCAGAGGCTCCTCATTGCAGCAGCTCCTTCCCGGGGCACAGCCGTGCAGCTGGCGGGGCGCGGTGTCTCCTGTGGCCCGTGAACCCTGCCGTGATGGGGAAACTCAAGGGCAAGGGGGTTCTGAGCCCTCGGGCGTCGTGCTTACTAAGGAGCAGGTGAGGGATCTCTTATGGCGGAAAGAGCCCCGTCTGACCTGGGGTCTGTAATATTTCCAAGCTCGGAAAGGCCTCTCGCCGCCCACCCTGCTCCTCTGGCCAGCGCGTGGCCCGCCGCACTCCCGACGCCTCGCTGCCAAGCTTCTCGGAGCTCGGACCTCGGACCTGGCTGAGCGTCCTGGCCCCGCCTGGCTCTGGGGAAGGCCCTGGAGAGGTTCCGGAAGCTCCTTTGAAAGATTCTCCCCTGGTGGCGGCCAGGGAGGCGGAAATGTTCCTATTTGAGATTTATTCCTCCACCTAAGGCAATTGTGTTTTCAGAAATTCCCCATCAAAATAAAAGGCGTGCCAGTAATGGCACAGCGGGGCACTCGGCCCTTAAAACCTCAGTGTGTGTGTTGGCCGACTAGCGTAAGCCCTTAAGGAAACTACAATTTTTTTTAATTTTTAATTTTTTTTTTTTACAAATACATTTTTGATAGTTAAAATGACTACAGAACAGAAGGATATTGTTCATAATTCTATTGTCTCTAGAAACGTAGAATATTTGAGGTGGTATTTTAAGCTTACAACGCACAGGTGCGTGTATGTTACTGGATAACTTTTTTAGCGAGCTGTATTTTGAACATCTCTCCATGACACAGATTGTTCTTCTGCAGCATATGGTGTTCTGTGGCTTTGCTTCTTGAAGATGCCGTTGTGTAATCAACTCCGCTTCTGAAAACTGGGTCCATACCTTCGCTATTGTAAACACACTGCATTGACATTTTTTATAATGAACTGAATATTTATGATAATCCCTTAGGATAAATTAGAACTACTTGTCCACCACACACACACACACACACACACACACACACACACTAAGTTGAGAAGTGGTGGGTACAGTAATGTGAGGACTGGCCGGCCTGGGACTTGGGACTAACTGGAGGGTCGCTGGCGGGCGGGACGTGTGAACTGTGTGGATGATCCGATGCCGGCCTTTCTCATCAGGGCGTTTCACATCCTTTGGGGGCAGAGGGGTGGGTGGGGGCAGCGGTAATAGAGTGAAGAGCTGCTGCTCTGTGAGGCAGAACTTGCTTTTTTGTGCTCTTCTGGCTACTCCATAGTCATCTGTCCGCTGACTCCTATCAGACCAAGCACTGGAGGGCCAGGGGCTGTTACCACGTAAAGACGTAATGTTTTCAAAAAGGAAATGACTTCCAGTCTTTAATTCAGAATGTTGCCTTCATGTATACTCTCAGGCAGCAGCCTTTCTTTAAACAGAGGTTGCTTTCTTTTAAGAAATCAAATTATTTTTGTCTGCAGTTGACCTGGGCATGTGGCACAGTGTTAATTTTTAATGATCATTATTATCTTCAAAGGAAGGCTAATGTGTTCTGGCGGAAAAACCTGAAGAAATAAGTAACGCGACTTACATTTTTAAACAGGGCTTTGGCTTCAATCTATCTTTTCATGAAGAGGTATCCTCCAGATATATAATATTTCTGAAAAAAATGATATAACATCACCCCGGTCCCCAAATTAATGAATCTGGACAAGTAGCTCTAACTTGTGCATTAACAGCAACTCAATAGAAATCTCAAACCATGGTGCTGACTCATTTTTTGAAATCAAGTTAATAAAATACTGATGCATTCTGGCTTTTGTTTATTTTTTAATTTGTCTTTATTGATTTCAGAGAGGGAGAGATAGACACATCAATGATGTGAGAGAATCTTGGATCGGCTGCCTCCTGCACGCCCCCTACTGGGGATCGAGCCAGCAACCCAGGCATGTGCCCTTGACTGGAATAGAACCATGACCTCCTGGTTCATAGGTGGATGCTCAATCCCTGAGCCACGCCAACTGGGCAATGCACTCTGGCTTTTAAACCCCATGGAAGCGCTCATCACAACTACACCGACGGGTCAGTCTGGATCGAAGGGGAATGGAATTCCGGGGGGAATTGGGAAGCGTCAAGGAGGCTGAGACACAGGCTAGACACCTGCCAATGGACGCCAGGTTGTGGAATCCGACTGCCTGGCCTCGTCCGGCTTTACATCGAGAGGAAGGAGATGCAGGGAAGCGGTGTGTTCCCAACAGAGCCCCAAGACGCAGGCTCAGCTCAATAATTCAAACCCATGAGCTTTTCTTGGTCCGTTAATTATACTTTCTCTGGACTCTAACGTGGAGGAGTTAGTTCAGCATCTGCCTAAGAGGCCACGGAGAGCTTGGTCTTTTCTACAGCGTCTCTGAGGGAAGAGGTGCTTTAATGAGGGAGCTGATTTCTCGAGAGTGGAGGACGGGAGTGTGACAGACGAGAGCGGGGTGCTGGGCGCTGCGGGGCCTCGCGGTCGGGAGTGTCCTCGGGAGTGTGGGGCTGTCAGGGCTGAAGGGCTGGAGATGGGGAGAGATGCTTCTCAAGTTCGCCCATTAAAACAGCAGAGGGGAGAGCGGGGACGACGCAGCGGGCGTGACATGCGATGGTGACATGCGGAGGGCGACACGGGAAACGCTGGGAATTTCAGGGGTTGTCTGAGCACAGGCCCGCGTGATGGGGCGAGGGCAGGCGGGACTTCCTTTGCTTTTCGTCTTGTTTCGGTGAGCAGCCGATTGAACAGGAGCAGAAGCGCCAGGGACAAGCTTTGGCCCCGAGTCACTGCTGTTCACTCTTCCATGTCAAGAGTTGCGATCGGTCAGAAACGGAGTGCGCTCCGACACTCTGCCACGTGGACAGACACCCCGAAAGTGACCTTAAGGAGCACCCGTGTCTGACCAGCTCACCAAAGCAGCTCCTCGGGGCTGCTGCTGGCAGGGGAGGTGCAGGTCTGAAGTGCCGCGGACTTTGTCTCAGGCACGTCTTTTGCTATGGCGACGAGTCCTCCTCATTTTATGGGACACATCCTTCCGACAGGCTCTCCTAGTTGCTCTTGTGCATAGAAAAAAGGCCCAGCGGATGCGCCCCGAGGAGACGGGTGACCACAGGGATCGCACCTGCGAATGGAGTGACCGGGGAGAACCGGTGGCTGCCCCAAGCTGGGGCCTGGGGTCCAGGGAGACCCAGACTGGCCCGCCTCCAGCTGGGATGAGCCAGGTTGCAAAGCTCAGTGCCAGGTGCTCAGCCCACAGCCCTTCTTCCCACCATCGCCTAAAGGGGGTATTTCAGTTATTGCACCAACAGTGACCAGAGCAGACAAAACCGGAGCTCCCTGTCCACATCCAGGTCTCCCTGGGTGAATCATAAGAAGAGTGAGACCAGCCCTAGCCTGTTTGGCTCAGTGGATAGAGCATCGGCCTGTGGACCGAAGAGCCCCGGGTTCGATTCCAGTCAAGGGCACGCACCTTGGCTGCACGCTCCTCCCCGGCCCAGGGCCTGGTCCGGGCGCGTGCAGGAGGCAACCAGTCGATGTGTTTCTGCCACATGGATGTTTCTCTCTGTCTTTTCCTTTCTCTTCCACTCTCTCTAAAAATCAATGGGAAAATATGCTCGGGTGAGGATCAACAAAAGAGAAAAGGGATGGTTAGACCAGGTGAAGGACAGAGACCGTTTACTTGTTTTTTTTTTCACTCAGAAAAAAACCCACAGGAGTATCTCCTGAGTCTATAACAAGATTCTGTTTCCTTTGCTCTCCTCACCTGCCCTGACCCAGGACCTGCTCCGTGCAGCCGATGGAAGCTGTCCGTGGTCTAATAGGGGCGCGGAGGGGTTCTGTGCAGGAACGAGGAGTGGTGTTCCAGCTTCCCCCGTTAGGAGACCGCTGTGCAGTTTTATTACCTTATTGTCAGTTTGCAGAATATTCAGAACCCGCAGCCATGGAGTCAGATGTCTGTACGAAGACCGTGGAGTTCAGTCCGCAGTGACTGTGGAGTGAATCTGTGGCGGGCTCCCTGGTCAGCAGGCATAGCCACAGGCCCGGGCGGACTGGTGGGTGCTGGCCTCCCGCCCCACCCGGCCCCACCCCCCACCACTCCTGCGGCTGAGGGACAGGGACGGCTGTCACAGGCCACCTGTGGTGCCGGGCCAGCCCGGGTGCGACACATTAAACCCACACTCCCGCCTCCCGGTGGCAGAGCTCGCCCGCCCTCTTCTCTCTCTTATTTTTTAAGATTTCCTAAAAGAAATGTGCTTTTCTTAAGAAAAGACCAAAACTGCTTGTGCCTAGTGGTCCCAGTGAGCCTCCCTGACGTGTTGCGGCATCGATGTGTTTTTAATGTGCTTTTCCCGCTTGTAGCGTTTCTGCCTCGGTCTCACTCCCTGCGGCGGGAGCCGTTTTCCCTTCGTGTTGCCTTTGCCAGTGGGTGTCCGGGACAGTCGGGCGTGTCAGGGAGCCCCGGGCATCACGGAGGCTTCGTCCCCGGGGGACAGTGTGCAGTCAGAGCTGGGGAGCAGGCCCTTGATCGACCCTGACCCCAACCTCGGGAGCCACTGCCCTGGGAGCCACTGTTCTGGCAAGGGATTGTGGGAAATCTGATCCTTGGTGGAGGAGTTATTACAGATCTCCCACATGGCGAGCACTGCAGAGAAAGGGCGGTGTCCGGGCCCATGGCTCCCTAGCAGCAGTGGGAGTTGCTGTACTTAGGAAACTCATAGGCACAGAGGAGAGCATGGTGATTGGCAAAGGGAAGGGGGTGGCGGCAGGAAGGGTAAAGGGAGGTCAATGGTGACAGGAGGAGACTAGACCTGGGATGGTGGGCACACAATATGCCCAGTCTATGTTATAGGATTGTACACTGGAAACCTATAGAATGCATTAACCAATGTCACCCTAATAAACTCAATAACATTTTTTTTTAAAAGAAATGTCCGGCCTGCCAGTGTGGCTCAGTGGTTGAGCATCGACCTATGAGCCAGGAGGTCACAGTTGGATTCCTGGTCAGGGCACAGGCCCTGCTTGCAGGCTCCATCCCCAGTGTGGGGCGTGCAGGAGGCAGCCAATCAATGACTCTCTCTCATCATTGATGTTTCTATTTCTCTCTCCCTTTCTCTTCTTCCCTGAAATCAATAAAAGTATATTTAAAAAAAGAAAGACATGTCCGGAAGATGTGGGTACCTCTTTGATCATGTCAGTCCTACCCCTGCCAGCGGCCGTTAGTGTGGCCGTCCCACTGGGACAAACATCGGGACCCTCTGGGCCAGGAGAGGACTCGCTGGCTGTCCTGAATATGGCGCGGGCATCTTTGCAAAATAGTTCTCTTCTGGGATTTGCCAGCGTCCCCCCAGAGGATTAATCAGCACTATTTGCAGCTCAAAAGGAAACGCATTGATTGTTTGATCAATTGCTTCACTCATCCCTTCAGTCAGTCAGTCTGCAAACAACAGGGACCTCCCAGGTCCATGCAAACAGCGTGCTAGGTCCCTAGGGACTGAGATACCTGAATCCTGGGACTGTGGCTCTCCAAGGCCACACAGTCTCACGGGAAAAGCCCACACACGCAGGGGTGTGCATGCTCACGGGTTGTCTTACTCTACCCAGTTGGAGTACCTAATGTCTGACAGTTGTATCTAAACATGTAGGTAAGTATGAATTGGTTGGTGGTAAATGCAGGGATTGTCCTGGTGTTTTGGCGAGCGGGTCACATGTGACTTAGGTATAACGTTTGCCTGAGGGAAGAGAGGGACTTCTACAACCTGGAAGAGCTGAGGGTGCGTTCTCGCTCGTTTGTTCACGTTTCATGTATTCCAATAGCCGAGAGTTCGCGTGCCAGGCTGCGTGGATTTGGGGATTATGTTAACTTAAGGAAAGATATTTTTGCAAATACTTTGTGATGAGACACAGAGTCAGCTTAGAAGTCCACAGATTATATCTTGTGACGGAGAACCTGAAAAAGCTACTCAGGTTTCTTACCGTCAGTGAATTCTGTCTGTTGTCAATGTCATTCGCTGGCAGCTTAGCGGATGCTGGAAATGGTCTGTATCCTGAAGTGGTTGGGGTTACGTGGCTGTCTACGTGTGTGGAAACTCACACAGCTGTACAGTTCAGTATCCTTTACTGCATGTCCGTTGTACCTTAATAAAGATTCATTAAAAATTAGAATCAGTCAATAGAACTGTAACATTTAAAGAAAAGCTATGTAATTTTTTTAACAAAGGGACAAATCTTAAAATTGACCGGACCTTTCTCTATGACGAATGGCCATCTTTAGTATGCTGCCTAGTGGACAGTAAACACACACACGTCACCTTCCCCTTCTCGGTAAGGCTCCCTTTTTAATAATGAGCAAGAAAGTCATTGCTTTTCATCGGAAATTTAAGCAGCGAAGAGAACATTTTGAACATAGATGTTTAAAACTATTTCTTTTTTTTTCATTAAAATGTTGTTTTCAATTACAGTTTGCATGCATATGGTTTTGTCTTGTTTCAGGGGTACCGCACAGTGGTTGGACAGTCATGTGCTTTTCTGAGTGGTCCCCCAACATTTCCAGTCCCCACCTGGCCCCACCCTAGTTACTACAATATTGTTGACCATGTTCCCTGTGCTGTGCTTTACACACTCGTGACTGTTTTGTTTACCACGATTTCTGTAATTACAAGATTTTGTTTGGAAAAAAGAAAGAGGTTAATACCTCTAAGCCTCTCATATTGACGATCTGAGAAAAGTTTATACCATGTGAACCAACATCTCAAACGAAGAGTCTCGCTGAGTTTGGAGTCCACGAAAATTATTTTTAAATGCAGTGTATTCCTACTGGTTTACAAGAAAAATTGGTTCACGTGAAGGATGAAAAGAAGATTCCTTGACACATTTCTTAAATCCTCCTTGTATTATTTTTTTTCCAGAAATGGAGAACAGGCTCACCGTTCTTGCCCAGGGATCCCGCAGTCCTGCCTCTGGTGTGCTGGTAGGTACCCGCCAAATTCCTCACGCGAGCTCTTAGCAAGAGGCATCCTGCAGTGTCTGCTGCAGTTTAATCTGGGATCCTGGGGCGTTAGACATCCGTCACTGGGAAAGTGGAAAATAAAAAATGTTTCGGATATTTCGCAACAGCTAGAAGAAAAAATTAAGGGTCCATTTGGCAACATGAGTGGCTCTTGAAATTGTCCTTTTTAATGGGAAGCGTGAGAAACGGAAATGAGATCCATCAACCAGAAGCCTTTGTAGGCAGTTAAATGTGTGCATGTGCTTTCCGTTTAGCACGAAACCCTCACTCACTCCTCCGAGAGCATCGGGACCCCAAACCTCCCCGGTGGCGGGGACTCCTCGGGCCGCAGACAGCCGTGGGCACACAACATGCGGATTCTATAGGCGAGGGTTGTGCCTGGAGACCTATGGAATGTAGGTCTCGTGCGGAGGCTGAGCTCGGACGCGGGCCTCTGCTCTGGCCACTGTCCAGTGGGCTGCTCCCCGGATGCGCGGCCTGGGCTTTAATGGGGTGGAGGAGGGGCTCCATCAGGGATCGATAGATGGGAGGGGGTCTGAGGCTTTCGTGCGGGGAGGGCGGTTTAATGGGTCTTGGAAAGAGTCCTATTAAAAGCTTTTAGGGGAATGCGCCCCGTTGCTGCTTTCTGTGCTGCGTCTGGTCGCTTAATGAAGGCGCTGGAAGGAGCGTTTCCGCTCGGAGCTGTGTGTCCAGGTCTGACCGTCTGTGCTCTAGGGTGTTAGCCGTCGGGGATACGAGTTTCTGAAAGGAGAAGTCGTGTGGAAATGGGGTTTTTATGACGAGAACTCATCTGAAGAAATTAATGTCACTGGTACTGAACCCCCAAATCAGAGATTTCAGATCGATGAGAACACACCCCATCCCGACCACAGGATCCAGCAGCCTGATTCTCCTTGTATTCGCGGGGCATTGGGGGCTGCGGGACAGAGCTGTTCTCTGGGAGGCTGCAAAGGGCTGTGGGAAAACGTCACGTAAAAGCCTCGTCAAGTCTGGGTTTTCTTCCCGGCCACGCCTACCTTTTAAATCCCCTTCCGTTACCTAAGTGCTACATGGCTGAATATTGATTTCGCTTTTAAATATGAGGCCAGCATTGTCCCGGCGCGCATCAGTACAGCTCGTCTGACTGGAGCTGGGCGGCGTTCAAGCGCAGCGGGCAGCGGGCTGGCCCCTCCCCAGGTCGCTGGACGTTCCGCAGACCCGCTGCATAATGGCTGCGAAACCTGCAGGGAAGTGTTCATCTATTTAATTTTATTTTTTCTGTCAACATTTAACCCCCTATACCCTCTGCCATAGTGCACAATTTGCTTCTTAATATTTTTCTAACTTGTTTTGGTTCTTTTCTGTTTTTTTACATGTTTTATTTAAATATATTTTTATTGATTTGAGAGGAAGAGAGGAGAGAGAGATAGAAACATCAGTGATGAGAGAGAATCATTGATCAGCTGCCTCCTACACGCCCCCTATTGGGGGATCGAGCCTGCAACCCCGGGCCTGTGCCCTGACTGGAATTGAACCTGGGACCCTTCAGTCCACAGGCCAGTGCTCTATCCGCTGGGCCATACTGGCTAGGGCTGTTGTTTTTTATTGAGAGAGAGAGAGAGAGAGAGAGAGAGAGAGAGAGAGAGAAACATCAATCATCTGCCTCCTGCCGCCCCCTACAGGGGATCAAGTTTATAACCCAGGCATGTGCCCTGACTGGGAATTGAACCAGCAACCTCCTGGTTCATAGGCTGATGCTCAACCACGGAGCCACACCAGCCGGACTCGGCTGTTTTCTGGCTGCGTTTACCTATAAAGCCAGCACTTCAGCAGATCACCGAGCCCCGTGAAGCCCACGTCCGATGGGGCTGAGCCAGGCTGGGGAGGAAAGGGCAGCGCTGAGAGCGTTGCCGATGGCCCCGTCTTCTCCTCCCGTGAGCCGTGTCCAACGGCATCACCCGCAGGCCCGTCCGCAGAGCCACGCAGCTACATTCTTTGGTGGAAACGGATTGCAGGGGGATGGCTCAGGATGATGTCACTGATAAACTGAGATTCTTCTTAAACTCCGTCGAATATTTTATTTCTATTTGGTTTCATTCATAATAGCCCATACAGGTCCTGGCCAGGTGGTTCAGTTGGTTAGGGCGTCGTCCCGATATGCCAAGGTTGTGGGTTAGATCCCTGGTCAGGGCACATATAATAGGCAACTAACGAACGTATCAATAAGTGGAACAAGTCAATGTTTCTCTCTCTCTCAAATCAAGAAATAATTTTTTAAATTAATTTAAAAATAATAATAGCTCATACCAGTCTGATAGCTCTTACTGTTGCATTTCACAATATCATGTACTTAAAATAACCAATTTCTGAAATAGTTGATCCACTTTTTAGAATGTTACTATAGTAGTGCATTTTGATATAGTGATTCGTTTCATTCTGCTTTTTCAATTATCACTACAGCCTATAGAAAATTGACTATAACATTATAACTTTCAAACATTTTTTCTCATTAATTGTATTTATTTATTGACTGAGTTCCACTGAGCACGTGATGAGCCATAAGACCACTAAAACGAATAAAGCCACGCCTGCCTTCTGTCACTCACAGTCTGTGGGGAGGGAAGGCCCGGAAGGAAAGAGGGCATCGGAGCCCGAGAAGTTTGTGTAGCTTCAAGCTGGTTCACTCACAGGCTGGCTGTGTGCCTTCACGGTAGCACCTTGTATTTCTGTGTTCTGGTGATACAATTACAAATCCACTTGGGAAATTCACACTTAGCAATTTTGTGTATAAACTTTATTTCCCCCCCACATAATATTATATCTATAAGTGTCTCACACATTTAGGTGCATACTGTATGTGCCTGCTTTTGTATACTTTACACTCTATCATAAATATTTGCCCGCATCAATATTTATTCTGCCATAATTTTATTTTTAATAACTTAATAACTGCTATTCCTCCATTACTGAGATGTACCATGATTTATTTATTGTGCTAGCTCTTCACAGTTGGTTATTTAAAGATTTTTAATGCTATCATAAATAAGAATCCAATGAAAATTTTATGGATAACTGATTCTTTCCCAAAGAAAAAAAAATAGTAGAAATAGGAGTGATGAAACCATCCTACCTGCGGTCCGGCGTTCTTCAGAAGCTGCAGGACATGTGTCTTTTCTATTTGGGGTTATGAGCAGCCGCATTTTATTTTGTCTTTACTTGTTTAACAATGAGTTACAGCCTCCCATTTTCATAAGTCATTTCTGCTGCTCATCAGTGAGTTACCAGTAATGCCTCTCACCTGTGTCCTTATTTAATTGGTGAAGTCTCAGATTTCTATTTCATAAAATGGCTGACTGTGTTAGCTTTGCAAACCTTTCACCTTTATATTCGGGATTAAATAAATAGGTAAAATGAAACATGTGACCGAGCCCCTCAAGCATGCAGGTGAGGGACACCCCAGCACCAGCAGCGGAGCGGTCACTGCAGGCAGAGCAGGGCCAGGCCCCTGGCGACGGGGCAGGCCAGACGTGAAGGGGCAGATGTGATGGGGCAGATGTGATGGGGCAGATGTGATGGGCCAGATGTGACGAGGTTGGCCAGATGTGACAGGGCAGATGTGATGGGGCAGATGTGACGAGGTGGGCCAGGTGTGATGGCGACGTGGTACAGGACGCAGTATTGTGTCCCGGCTTGACCTCCAGCTGCCACGGAAAGGCTGGCCGTGAGCGGTGATACTCGAGCCAGCCTTTGGTTTTGACTCCGGCTTGGACAAGACATCTCTGAGTATTCAAAACCCAGGGCCCGTGTCTCCGGTAATCGGAGTCCAGTCTTACACTCCTCACGCGTTGCAAGAAAGCCGGCACCCAGGGGCGCCCACGGAGACCATGTCCGGTCACTGACGCGTCTCTGGGTCCTGGAAGCAAGCGCACAGCTCTCTGGGGAGACACTTCAAACCCAGGCACGCGGATTCTCAACATATTTCAGCATTTATGCTAGTTTTATCTGTGACTCATAATATTTTTCTCATTCCTTCTAAAAATTTTCCTAAATCTTAATATTTTCCTTAACTCTGTTACGTTTCCATTGTTCTGCTACTGTCTTCTTACTGCTGATGGCTGACCGCAGGTTAAGAAAAAGCGATCTTGTCTCATATACGGGCATTGCGTGGTGTTCCTCTCTAATTTCTGGTCGCTTTTCAGCCAACACTCGTGGTTTTTCTAGTTAGCGTATATCATCTGGAAAGAGAATGAGTTTATTTCATTCTCTCCTACTGTTGCACTTCATGTGTATTTGTCTTCTTTTATCTTTATTGTTGAAAGTACTACAAATGTTCCCTTTGTTCGTGGGTTTTTTCCCATTGACCCTCCACCCAGTACCTGCCCCTCCCAGGCCTTCCCCACTCTATTATCTGTGTCCCTGGGCTACGGACCTATGCACAGAAGTTCCCCAGTAAATGACTCCCCTCCCACCCCACCCCACCCCACCCCCTTCCCTCTGAGATTCATCAGGAAGTTCTGTGCTTCTGTGTCTCTGGATCTACTTTGTTCATCAGTGTATTTTGTTCATTAGATTCCACATATGAGTGAGTTCATGTGACACTTGTCTTTCTCTGGCTGACGTATTTCACTTAGCATGATACTCCCCAGGGCCGTCCATGCTGTCTCAATGGGTAAGAGATTCTTTTTTACTGCTGCATAGTATTCCATGGTGTAAATGCACCACAGCTGTTTCATCCACTCACCTACTGATGGGCACTTGGGCTGTTTCCAGATCTTAGCTATAGTCAATTGTGCTGCTGTGAGCATCGGGGGGCATATATCCTTTCTGATGGGTGTTTCTGGTTTCTTAGGATGTCTTTCTCTTTTTGACGCCGTGTTGAGGAAGGTTCCCACAGCGGGGTCTGTAGAGATAGTGGACATCATTCTTGTGTGATTCTTTTTACACTGAGGGCCACTCTTGGTCTGACACATATCTCTTTAGTATGCTGAGAAATTAATATTCAATCCACAGTTCATGACAGTATTTTTGATCAGGCAGAAATAAATAAATTCATATTTCTGATGGTCACTCACAGTTTTTAGTTCTGATTTTTAAGATATGACCAGACTACTGGCTCTGCCCACTCCCCAAATCCAAACCTAAAATAGAAATGTTTTCTTTTCTCTTCAACAAACCAGATTTTACATACAGGTGTGTCTTCTCAATGCTAAAACAATTTAACCCCCTCAACTTGAGAAATATTTGATATGTTATCAATGAATACTCTCACTAATTCCTTTGACTGCTGGCACACAAAAATAATACATCATGTATTTAAAGGAAAAAAAATAATGGTTTTTGGAAATCATTGTCTTATTAATATTTATTTTGTTATACGCAATGCTAGGCACCATGGGGCGCACCCATAAAACACTAAGTTATGAAATGATCATGAAAATGGTCAGGCGTACTTTCTTTGTAGTAATAATAATAATGATAATACATAGTCGGGAGACAAAAAAACACAACAGATCAACTCCACTGAGCTTTCCTACAAATAAATAAAAATGTGTTTCCTTTATATACTGCACTTACCTTAGAAAGATCTTATTCCCTATGCATTAAATCAGCAGAGGTAATAATTCCCAAAAAGGCATTAGATGCCTACCATTTTCTAGAACAAAAAGAATGATACATGGAAGTGTTATGCGGTGAGTTACCACCTCTTGTCCAAGTCCCTCTCCTGAGTCATCAATGTGTCCCTGTGGCTTCTCTGTGCCGTGAGGCGGGCCTGCCTGGGTCTGGCTCACGGGCTGATTGGCTGCCGAGACAGGCCAGGGGGACTGAGCGTGGAGGCGGTGGGTCCGGGGAGCCTGGTGGCTCTCCGTGTAGTGCCATCCGGGCAGGTGACTGGGATATCTCCCCTCGCACACACGCGTGCACCGTATTCCTTAGTGCAGAGTGCATTTCTGAGGCAGAGACCGGATTAGAATAATAGAATTGGAGACTCAGAAGCCGTGATCATGCTCATCAGATCCAGCTCCTTCATCGCGGAGATGCGGAAACTGCGGATGGAGGAGCGTCCGTGTGTCCCTGGGGTGCGATGGGCCCGCAGAACCTTCAGGAGCTGATGGGCCTCCTCGCTGCCGGCCAGTGATTTTCCCACCGCACCGCGGAACTGCGGCAGGCTGCCGGCTCCTACCTTCAATTATGATTCAGAAAAGAGGGACATAAGTGTCTTCGTTTTCTAAGTCTCTTTACCCTGATACATTCCGTTCTGGCGAAAGCTATGGAAAGCAAGGTAGGGAAATGACCAAAGAAAGCCTCCAAGCCACTCATGCTATGTGAAATGGGGATTTATTTCAGTCAGGAAGCGATTGACTTTAATAGATGCTTTAAATTTACATTGTAAGTTTGGGGAGAGAGAGAGAGAGAGAGAGAGAGAGAGAGAGAGAGAGAGAGAGAGAGAGAGAGAGAGAGAGAGAGAAAGGAGGGAGGGAGGGAAGAAGGGGAAATGAATCTAGCTTTGGAAGCATTATCTGGAAATGGATATTAGATGCAACATATTATTTCTGAAATGAGTAGAAATTCATCTAATGCCTGGGTGGGCTCTGTTGTACCATATTTACCTAGAAGTCCATATTTTAATAATTTTGAATTATTTTTATATTTATTTATAATTTACTTTAGTGTGTACTCCTTTGTTAGGAGGCCGCCAATCTATCTTTATTCTAAAATTCATCCCAATACTTTCCCCACTTTCCAATTGAGTGTGGGTGATGTTTTTCCTGTTAACAGTTTTTCTTATTTTGAATAAATTTTATTTGTACTGATCGTGACCACTTCTTTCAGAAGTATAAATGCATTATTAAACTACCCTGGATTTTTAAAGGAACCTACCAGCATTTATTTATTTAAATGAATGGCAAGTGTTCAAGAGCAGATCTTTAAAATAATTCGAAGGTGAAAATATTCATTTCCATCTTTTATGATGAGTTTTGTAACGGAGACTTCTAGATTTTATCCTATGCTTTTTTTCTTGTATTTTCTGAATTTGTAGACATGAAAATCACGTAGGACAGAGGATCCAGATGTGAGCGGGTCCCTCCGCAGTCAGACTTGTGAAAAAGTGGTGCCCGCGAGCATCCTCAGTGGGTGAGCGTCCACCTATGAACCAGGAGTCAGGGTTTGATTCCCAGTCAGGGCACAGGCCCAGGTTGTGGGCTTGATCCCCAGTAGGGGGCGTGCAGAAGCCACGGGATCAATTATTCTCTCTCATCATTGATATTCCTATCTCTCTCTCCCTCTCCCTTCCTCTCTCTGAAATCAATAAAAAAATATTTTTTAAAAAAAGGAATGAAGTGGTAACCATGGAATCCTAGTAAGAAATGGATGGGTTCAAACATGGTAAGTGGACTATAGCCAAACTATTGATTAACCAATTGATGGAAATCAGAGCCAATACCATTGCTTTGTAGCTGCATGCTGTATATACTCCCACGTAGTTCCAATTAGTGTAGAAAATAAAGAAATCATCTTAGACAAGTGAGGTTACGTGTCCATCTCACAGGTAGCGGTGATTTTGCCCTCTGACACATTTTATGTCCTCAACCTCTGCGAATATATAATGTTTTGCAAATGTCTTCTGAAACAGCACCTCATATTAAGAGGGAATAGCCTTTCCCTAGCAAAACGTAAGATGGCAAAATGCTCAGAAGGTAGATGGGACGTCTTCCCTCCTTGCAGATTTCGTTCCCAAAGGTTCAGAGCGAGGGATCCCAATACTGTGCCATTGGCCTGGTGAGTGTCTAGCTAAGAAGCCATGTGAGTGGAAGCCACAGGAGCGAAAGCCGTGCCTCCCGTGCTTCTGTGGTGCCCACGGAGGGCGGGGCCCGGCAGACCATCAGCCTTCTCCGTCTGCTTTGTTTTAGGGACCCGCAGAGCCACGCAGGGACCTCGAGCACAGTCCCATCTTGTGAGGCGCGGGGCTGACCACTGTCCCGTCACCGGGAGCCCGAGCCAGACTCAGGGGCTGGAAGTGACATAATCATTAGAGTCCGACGTGTATTCTGGCCCCGTCATGATGAGTTCTGGGTGTGGCGTGTTCATCTCATACATGAAGAGTGATCTGTTCCCGTGTAGAGCCTGTTGCTGGAGGATCCCGGCTTTAGGGGCGCCGGCCAGCGTGACCTCCAGCCTGGCTCCTCCCGCACCTCCCAGTCCAGGGGCTTCTGGTTCCTTAACGGCCCCTCCCCTCCCAGCCTCTCCTCTGGGCGCAGAGCTCTCTGCGGGCGGGGAGCACGCGAGTGTGAACCCGGAGCACTGGCTCCTTGATCCGTTCCGCCCTCCTGGGGCCAGAGAGGCGATGGGGACGCTGGCATCTGTTTTGGAGACCCAGGTTCAGTGTGTTGCCACTGCGGCCCCCCCAAGGAGGTGACGGGGTCCCCGCTCTCCGCCACCATATGCCGCCTCCCCGATAGACACTGAAGGGGGCAGAGAACAGAGAGACAAGGTCCCAGAGCTCGTTGGGGTAAAATCGAGTAACCTTGGAAGTTCAGAACGTTGGGTTTTTAAGCATCTAACACAGACGACCACACAAAAGCATTTTAAATGATGCATGGACGTCTGTTTAGTCTGCAACTGACTGTGGGGTTTGTTTGTTTTTAAAGTGTCTTCTGTGTTGACTCTCTTATTTTTTTATAGTTTTACTTTGGGGTGAATGTGTGTGTGTGTGTGTGTGTGTGTGTGCTATCTGGGCTTGATACTCAGGTGATGATGAAATTATTATTTCATCGTCATCTATTCATTGAGACACACACATAGGGCACAACTCCATGCAGCTCAGCCCCGGAGGCCGCACGGGGAGTGAGAGGCGGCCAAAGTGATCCCGTGATTTATTCTGGACGCCGACACATCCTTTAAAGTGATGCTTGGTATGCCGTCTCAAAGGTGCACCATGAAGGAGCTGAGGTTTCTATCTCACACGCTTTCATTTTTGAGAAGATTTTAAATATATCTTTCCATCATAAACACACACACACTCACACTCACACTCACACTCACACTCACACTCAGAGTTAAAGTGAAAAAAGCTTCCTTGGAGCTCTCGAGAACACAGCACCACAGTCTGACATTTCCCACTCCTGCCTTGTGTTAAAACACCCCACTTCTCTCCATCATTGCTGGATCTTTTCTTTCGAATCCAGGCTTATCCTGCTACCAAAATGGAAATGCCATTTTTAAAAAAGGCTTTAGTGGTTCAGAAATCAACAGGATGGATTTTTCTCAATGTTTTTTTTTTTTCATCAGATACCATAACTGGGATTACACTGAAAAAACACACACACACAAAAACACATACAAACAACAAAAAAAACACATAAAATGCTGTTGGGCTGGGCCTGCCGGACGCTGTGGTGGCCGATAGCTCATCGCCCCATAAAACCCCGAGGCAGCAGCCCTTACCCCCTCATCCTCAGATGCAGGACCGACGGGTTGATGACGGATGGTTGCTGCCACAGGCCTGACATTCCGTCCCCACAAAGGAAAACTGGTTGAAAAACATTTGGGTGTGAAAACGCTGAAATATAAGACCCGGAAGGGTCAAAGGGCAACGGGCAAAAAGCTCTTGGACCCTTAGCTCATGTTTCCCTTATGAATTTTTTAGTAACGGTTGATGCATTTTAATCTCTGACTCACGACACAGCGTAAGTCAACGTGCGAGCTAATTGCAGCCAGCAGGGCGGTGGTTCATGCGGGAGTCGTTCCCTACCGGAGCTGTGTCTCTAATTAGTGTCTGTAAGGGACGTGACGGCGGTTCACGGGCCCCCAGATAGGCCCTCATTCGTCAAGCGGGTCTGGGCCAATGGCAGCTTTCTGATCGGCTCCCTTGCCCGGACCCCAAAGCGCCTCCGAAAGCTTCTCCCATTGATCTGCCGTCGGAGGCTGACGGAGGAGCAGACAGCCCCGCCGGGAAGGAAGACGGATGGGTGCTGCGTTGGCAGGAAAAACGCCCGCCCGTCATGAAACGCTTCCTGCTTCTAATGCGCGTGCACACACACACGCACACACACACACACACATGCACATCAGGGCGGGGTGCAGAGCAGGCCCTGGAAATGAAGGGCGGTGCATTCGCCTCTCGGTCTTCCATTCCTCGCACATCCGCTGCCCGCCACGGGCCACGGCGAGGCACCAGGCAGGCTGCTGGTTGTACGTGATGTCTCGTTTGTGCCTCATGACCGGCTTATAGGTTTCAGAAGACATATCATGTGAACACCAAGTGGTGGGGTTGTTCTTGGGATAAACCGAACATTGCCCGATGTGAATTTATTAAAAAATATTTTTTATTGATTTCAGAGAGGAAGGGAGAGGAAGAGAGAGAGAAAAACATCAATGATAAGAGAGAATCATTGATTGTCTCCTGCACACTCCACACTGGGGATCGAGCCTGCAACCTGGGCATGTGCCTTTGTCCAGAATTGAACCCAGGACCCTTCAGCCCGCAGGCCGATGCTCTATCCACTGAGTCACCAGCTAAGGCTGTAAATTTTGATCCTGTTGTAGGAGAGTGTAGACCCGATGAAATCCTCCGCATGATGTCTTGTGACACTATCCTTGCGATGCCAAGGGATGCTGTCGGCCATCGTTACCTATCAATAACATACTTGCATTTTTAAATCATTTATAGCATGAAAAGGATCCCAGAAAAGTGACTGGCGGCATGCATTCATCAACTGCCTTTTCGTTTGTCAGGTTAACAGAACGTATTGCTAAAGATGCCATTGTCCCACCCACACCTGTCCAGGGCACCACACCAGGGAAACATTTAACGACTTAAAAGGGGCACGCTCTCTGCTGTTCCGGGACCAGTCGTTGCCAAATGCCGTCACCCATCCATAAGGAGAGTGGCCACTGCCCAGCCTCGCTGCTCAAATATTTTCTCTCTTATAAGTAGATCTTGAGAATGATGAGTTGCTTCGCTCTAATGTTATCTCAGGATTATTTCCGAGTGAATTGTATTTGAAATGAATTTGGGGGGGAACTGCATACCATGTAGCTGACTGTCACGGGGGAGTGCAAACTGCACATGAGAAAGACCCCTCACTCCCCATCCTTATGCTGTTTCCGCCTCACGGTGTGAGAGGGCAGGGCCTGTCCTCACAAACATCAGACGCCTGGGAGCGCTCCTTGCCCTCCTCCCTCCCACCCGCCAGAACCAGAGGCGGATTGGGGACCGCGGGTGAGGCGGGCACAGGGCGGGGTGGTGTCTAGGTCTCCCTCGGATTTGGTGGTCCTGAGCTCCCCTGGGCAGGGAGGACCAAGGTGGGCAGGTCTCCCACTCCCTAGATGCCATCAGCGGGGGACAGGGAGAGGAAAGACGGGGTGCTGCGGAACCTAGCCCTCAGGGGCAGGGAGAGGCAGGAAGCGAGGAGCTGGGGGAGACTGAGCCTCGAAGGCCAGACCCCGACGTTGGAGCGTGCAGGCTGGCGACGCTCCTGTCCTGCTCTGAGGCGTGAGCACAGCGACACGGTCCCTGGTCCCTGGCGCGCAGGGAAAATTGACTTGGCAGCAAGGATCTAAGCAGAGCAAGGAGGGGGACATACAGGGAAGCCACGGCCAGGAAGGGGGCGGTCGTGGGGATTACAGCAGGAAAGCGGGGAGCCCGGCCGGGCGCCCCGCGGGGAGGGGTGCGTCCTGTTTCACTTACAGAGATGAGGACCACCGTGACCCTCAGCGGCTTTTCCCTAAAATAAGCCGACGTGTTTCTCATAAAGAGAAATCCCAGGGTTTCTCCTCAGAGACATTCTAGCAGCCTTCAGAGGCGGCGAGGGGCTGCCATTCAGGGGTTCTGCACGCAGGCCGCGAATCGGAAAAACAAAGACAGGGAAAGCCTGAAAGGGCCACGAGGAGCGTGATTCCAGCCGGAGGAGCGTGATTCCAGCCGGAGGAGCGTGATTCCAGCCGGAGGAGCGTGATTCCAGCCGGAGGAGCGTGATTCCAGCGGCTGCTCCTCCAGGGGCTGTGAGCGCAGATAAGGAGCTCGGGGCTTTAATTGCCTATTAACTGGTTCCTCCTGTTTATCCCCTTCCTCCCCCTGGTCGCCTGTCCCCCAACCTGGCCAGGGAGGCCTCGCTACCCGGGCTCGGATCCGCCAAAAAAATAAAATAAAAAATCACAGAGTCATTTAAGCTGGAAATTTTAGTTAAATCCAGTCAGTTCCCCAACCTCTTTTCAGGAGGACGGAGGTTTTAATCAGCGCAAAGGAAGCCGAGGGAATAGGGGAGCGACGGGGCCAGCGTGCGGGTCAGAGGGACGACAGAGCCGGTGCTAATGGGATCAGGACGGCTGAGCTTTTATCTTATTAGCGCTTCCCACGTCAAATTAGCGAAACGGTGCTGGCGCTAACGTGTCGAGATGAAATGCGCGTCGGGTCTGTGTGCCCCCGGAGGGCGCTCCCTGAGCCTCTTCTAAGGAGATCAACGCTTCTTCTCGTTCCCTTTTCATCTTCGGGGGGAAGCGTCCTTATGTCAGCCGGCCATGTCATTGCGCCGAATCCCAGGGACCTCGGTGGAGCTACGGCTGCATCAGCCAGGACACTGCCTGCAGGTGCCAGGGGGCCGCACTGACGGAGAAAGCGATGTGCCTGGTGCCCCTGGAGTGGGCCGATGAAGGGGTCCTTTATCCAGACAGATGTCCTTGTTGCCACTGTGAATAAATGTTAAAAATAGACGCATTGCCCGGATGGCATGGCTCAGTGGTTGAGTCTCGACCTATGAACCAGGAGGTCACGGTTTGATTCCTGGTCAGGGCACAGGCCCAGGTTGCTTGCGAGTTCGATCCCCAGTAGGGGGTGTGCAGGAGGCCGCCGATCCATGATTCTCTCTCATCATTGATGTTTCTATCTCTCTCTCCCTTTCCCTCCCTCTCTGAAATCAATAAAAAAAAATATTAAAAAAGAATAGACTCATGGCTTAGAGCAGGGGGAATTATTTAAATACCAGGGGTGATGTCCGTGTAATCTCAGCGTCTCCTTCCTATGCTTTACCAAGGTAAAATGAGCGAGACAGCATTGTGTTAGTTCCGGGGACCAAGGTGATGATTCGATGTTGATGTGTGGCAACGTGCTCACCACAAGGAGCCCAGTGAACAGCCTACCTTATTTCATATCCACATGCCTGGCCCTTTCAAACCCTGTATTTGGCATCACATGGATAAGTAATAGACTATTATAGGATGTAGGCCAGTGGTGCCCAACCTTTTCTTGGCCATGCCACATCTAAGCATCTCTGAAATCCTGATGCCCCCCTCCCCCAACACTGTGACATAGAATTCTTATTATTCAAAAAGTGAGCTCCTGTTCACGTGGAGGAAGCCTAAAAGGCCATGAGCTCGGTCTAAACGAGCTTCCAAAGAACATGGCGTCCATGAAAGAGAAAAATAAAAGGATGAAAGAACTGTTGAAGTACTGAGGAAGAAATCACTAAGAAATTATTAAAAATAATAATATGAAGTGATATGAAAAAATAGCAAAAAAAGTTTTAAAACATACCATAGAGAACTGAAACGCATAAATATGTCACAATATATATTTACATACTGTATATGAGGCCCCTAGAACCATCAGAAATACAAAAAAATTCACTGTGAATAACTCATTCTCAAGGTACATGCCCTTGACCAGAATCGAACCTGGGACCCTTCAGTCCGCAGGCCGACGCTCTATCCACTGAGCCAAACCGGTCAGGGCTAGATGGTTATGTTTAAAATCTGTTTACTCAGTAAATATACAGGGTCCCCCCCGAAAAAATGTACACATGCTTTAACAGCTGATAGCTCAATTCTGAAAATGAAATGTGTTTTAAGAAACACGGCCTTTATAAGTATTCAGAGTGTGTGTAGACATTTTTGGAAGGACACACTATATAATAAAAGCTTAATATGCTAATTAGACCGGATGTGCCTTCTGGATGACCTCCCGGATGGAGCAGAGGCAGCGGGGGCCGAGGCAGAGGCCGTGACCGAGCCCCTCACATGAATTTCGTGCATCGAGCCTCTAGTGTATGTATATTAAGTCTACATCATAGGAACAAAGCAGTTAGACCAGCGTTAGCAGTGAATATCACTTGTCATTCCTCAAGCATACCATGAATCTTTCTTGCCCCAAGACCTTTACATTTATTTATTTATTTTAACCTACTGTTTCCCTCTGGTTTAAAATGTGTCTCTCCCTCTCCAAGCCCTTGACCCCATGGCTAAGTTCTTCCTGCCCTGGAGGTCTCAGCTTTAAAGATCACTCTCTACTGGTTCTCTTTACAGGAATGTCCCTCCCGTCTCTGTGTGTTTACCTCCCTCAGACCACAGGGGTTTCCCACAGAGCACTGACCACGGGCAGTGAAGGGCGAGTACTAGTCAGTGTGCCCTGTGGAGCCGCCACGATCCCCATCAAAGGAATATGTGAATAACTGGTCGACCACCATACCTTAATTTCCCCAAGAAAAACTCAATGTTCAGTTCCCAGGAAGTCGACACGCACCGTTTTTCCTGTGTGTTCCGAGTCGAACTGTGAAACTGGCTTTGGTGGCATACAGTCCGTGAGATGCTTACTGGTTTCTTTTCAGATCGGGAGAGGATGCACTAAAGAGAAACCGGTTGGTATGTTAGCAGCTATTTCCTCGTCGTCCCTGGGAGTGGTAGCTTCATGGGGCCAGGGTGCCAGCCCTCAGGGTGTCACAGCCAACACCTGGAAGTCTATTGTTTTTAAATATATATTTGATTTTTTACAGAGAGGAAAGGATAGGGATAGAGAGTTAGAAACATCGATGAGAGAGAAACATCCATCAGCTGCCTCCTGCACACCCCCTACTGGGGATGTGCTGGCAACCAAGGTACATGCCCTTGACCGGAATCGAACCTGGGACCCTTCAGTCCCCAGGCTGAGGCTCTATCCACTGAGCCAAACTGGCTAGGGCAACCTGGAAGTCTAAACTCCAAATACGGCACGTTCCATTCTTGGACGTCATGTCCCTGGTTCAACCACACCAGCACAGCCTGTGAAAGCTCTGACATAAATGGGCACGTGTTCTCATAGTGTAGGAAGACGTGGCCTTTAGGGGGCTTCGTCTACCAAGGTCACTGGCCCAGCCAACGAACAAGACGGGGATGCCCTGTGTGAGATATGAAACGTGTGCAGCATGGCTTTGTTGCCACGAAGATCAGTGATTCTTACACTGGTTGGAATTTGACCACCGATTGATGTTGAGACCAACTGGGCCGTCGAGGAAGTCAGCTGATTGCAACTAAGCAGCACACTGACAATGCCTGCACAGGTGCAGCTGTTCAGTCCACGTCCGCTCCCGGAATTCTGCACCTGGTGCCGTCCGTAGTCGGTCTTGCTCTCCACAAGTAGCCCATTTCCATGGAAAAAGGTGAATGAGCCATGGTTGGGAAGGAGACAGTAAGATTCTATAGCTTAACCAAGATTCTGCAGAGAAAAGGAAGTGCTACCCCTTAGCTAAAAAACACAATTTACTGGAAAGGCATGGTGCCCTCAGAGAAATAAGCTGTAGCCAAGCTTTTGGGGAACCAGAGGCTCAGGCAGAGGCACCCCCCCCCCCGCCACTTCCCTCGTCTCCACAGCGGCCTGTGCAGCTCTGTCGTCTGGCGTGTTCCCGCTAGACAGTGGCATGGGCACACGCTGCTGCCGTGTCTCACGTGATGTGACTTTCATTGTACACCCCCACACACACACACACACACACATGTTCTGAGTGTGTGATTTGTTGAAAGCCCCTCATAGCTGCCGGCATGGGCGTGGATCGGCTCCCCTGGCTCAGATGTTCACCTCTGACCGTCGGCATGGCCGTGGCACACGTGGTCTAATCTAACCCTGAGCAGAGAAACGGAGAGAGACACGGATTCCTCCCGGGGAAGGTTGCGTGGTCCACGTCCATCTTCTACATGTGGGGGCACACGCGCGCGCACGCACACACACACACACACACGTCTGCGGAAATGAACATAAGAGCAGAAAATGTGAAGTCACTTTTACAAAAATAGAAAATCACGATTTGGAGAAAATACATCTGACTTCCTGTATATTTTTTATCGAAATCCACACCGTCTCACTCTCTCCTTAAGACGATTTTCATTCTCTGAACCAGGAGGAACCACAGTTTGCCTGTGAAGACGCCCCCACGTTCATTGTCCCTCCCACGTGCCCGTGGGAAGCGTTTCTGGGGCGATGTGGGCAGCGCTCCTTTCTGCTCCCTCTTTCCCGGCCCTCGGCCCTCATGCCCATGCCCTCGCCGTGCTCAGGGCAGATTCCCTGACTTCAGAGTCGCTGGAAAACTACGGCCCAGCCCCGAGGGCCCTTGGCCCACCGCACTCATCTCTCTCTTCTCTTCTACCTTTTCCTTTTATCTTCCGAAAACCTGTGATGATTTTCTCTAAACAACAATTCTCCGCTTCTTTGGTAGTCGCGCCGCTGTTGTGAATATTAATGCTACCCTTCAAGGGGCATCATTTATAGCAGGAAATCAGGGGCTTTGATCATTGTTTTCTTTTAAATAAAAGCCGCGTGCATTGTGGGTAGCCTGCGCCTCTTATCTGATGGTGAGCATTTCCTTGCTCATTTCCATCTCTCCTTACGTTACGGAGTGGGAGGCCGCTGGAGACTTCTAAGTTGTTCTTTTTAAAAAGCCTTTTCCCTCTATTATGTGGTCTCCCTCACGCTGGCCCCGCGTGTGGCGATGTCCGCCCCGGCTGGCAGCCCTTTCGCTCGGCTCCCTAAAGGCAGCCAGCTTGGGGGAGGGGGAGGGGGAGGGGGTGTGATTTGTTTTGTACCCCGGAATGCCTGCCGTGCCTGTATGTATTTAGACCACAGGCCAACCAATAAAGTTGTCATAGGAACAAAGCAGTTCATGAATAAATCAATCCATAACAAACTTGTAAACTTCACATAACCCACTGGGCCTTGGCAGCCCATCCGTTACTTACACACGATAATCGTGTTTGTAATGAGCCACGCGCCCTACTGTTCTCGCCCATACATTCCGTCCTGTCTGGCGTCTTATGCATATTCCTCCGTGGATCTGCGCGGCCTGTGGATTCCCACCGAGGATTTCCAGCTGGCAGGAAAACGCTGGAAAAGCGGACTTTCATAAGCGGGGCTCCCGGGGAACCCCATGGAAATGAGACGCTTAGGAGACCCACTGCGGTGACCAGAGGGGGTGGAGACCACGGCTAAGCCACGCTTCTTCGTTCTGAGCATCTCCAGTATTTTTCCCTTTTCACTTGTCAGTTGTCTTGTTCGGCTCTCAGCGCTCGGTTCCGCGTACGGCGGTGTCCTGGGGGCAGCGGGGGCAGCTCAGCAAAGTGGCACTGAGCACTGTGGAAAGGTCCAAGGGTCCCTGCCAGAAACTCTGAATCGGAAAAACAGAGGGCGCTTTGAGGAGGAAGAGTTTCATTGTGTAAAACAGGAATTCTTTTGCAAATGGTGAAAAAGTGAGGTGAGGGTGACAGAGCGAGGTCAGGGCGGTACGAGGCTGCGGGGCCTGCGCTGGCGTCCCGACCAGGAACTTGCCTTATCTTCCTTCTGAGGCCAGTCCTCTCGGCGGCCACACGCGGTCCTGCCTCGCAGACACGGGACTGGGTCTCCCGTCCGGGCCCCGTCCTTCCTCTGCCTCCAGGCGCTGCTCAGGCCTCTGCCCACCTCTGCCCGTAGTTGAGGATGTAGATGTGGGTTTGTTTTCCGGTAACTGACTTCCCCTTTGCTACGTGAAATCTCACCACCGGTTCCCTCCCGACCCCTGGGGGGATTCTATAACGTTTCTGCCACTGCTTGTTGTTAAAATTTCATCCAGGCCCGGCCAGCGTGGCTCAGTGGTTGAGCATCCATCTAAGACATAATCCTGGTCTGGGTTCTGTGGCCCGAGACCCACGCTCTCATTTCGCGGCCCCCCACCCACAGGCGCTGCTTGAACTGGGGGACGAGATGGGGGCAGAGCATCTGAGCCTCTGCAGTGAGGACCACACGACTGGCTGGTGATGTTTCGTGCCTGCGTTGTTGGTTCCAAGCATTGTTCTTAGGGCGTCACATGAACGATCTTCAGTGACTTCCCCCGGACAACCTGTGCTGAAGGGAGGAAATGAAGTCTCGGGGGACAACGGCGCAAGGCCCCACGCACGGTGAGTGGCAGCGGAAATCCTACGGCCAGGACACTACCCTGCAGACGGCACACGCTTCACGCTCTCACCCACTTCCCGGAGAGACAGCCCCGGGCTGGCGTTTGGCCCTCTTCCCGCTGCCCCTGCCTCTGCCCGCCCTCCCCCGGCTCCATCAGAGAGGCCAGAACCCACTGGAAGGCGCCGTGGACGTTACCTGGTCATGGGCTCGTTCGCTTCAGAGGAAACCCTCTCCTTTCCCACGGGGCCCTGTTCTCGACACGCATTATCTCCCCGATAGGACTGGAGATGGGAGGGAAGGTGCCTGCTGGGAAGGGCACGGTTTTCCGGAAGTTGCATTTTGTTGTCCTTAATAATTAACCATCGCCTGGACCAGCCCTGGCCCCGCCCAGGGCCCACCATCTCCCCGAGGCGCGGGCCCCACTGGAGGAGCTCCGGGGGTTTCAGGAAGAGACGGTGATGAGAGCATTAAAGATTCAGAGGCTCCGTCCGGATGAGGGGGAGTCAGTCACTAGAGCGCCGTTCCACGCTAAATGGAACGTGTTGTTCTTGAAACAGCTGATCATTTCGACATGAATTATTCAGGGGACCTGGCAACTCATTCTTTTCATTCGCAAAGAAAGATACCGTTTCTTAAGGTACAAACACAACCCAGGAGCTCAGAGGGATGGCCCCTCTGGGTGGTCGGCGACCCCGTGTTTCTTCCCCGGGAGAATCTGTACACGAGTCCGAGCGGGTGCTCTCCGTGGCAGACCCAGGCCTCGCTGCCGGGAGCCGACGCTGCCAGGGGACAGAGCCATCCGGAAGGAAGTCGGTTGCGTGGGGAAGAGTTGCAGATGCGCCTGGTGACTGTGACTTGAGGGTGTTCTTACAGACGCGCAGCGTAAGGGGCGCCTGAGGCGAGCTGTGTGCTTACTGTTTTAAATCGTTCTCTCCGTTTGCCTTTCTCACGGAGACGAAGAGCAGATAGGAGTCGGGTCAGAGGGCATAGCCCAGGCCTCTGTGTGACACTGATAACGGTTCACATTGGACTTCGGGTCTACTGTCCATAGAATCTGCACGCTAGCCCCGCTGGTGTGGCCCAGGGGTTGAGCGTCGACTATGAACCAGGAGGTCAGGGTTCGATTCCCAGTCAGGGCACAGGCCCGGGTTGCGGGCTCCATCCCCAGTGTGGGGCGTGCAGGAGGCAGCCGGTCCATGATTCTCTCTCATCACTGATGTTTCTATCTTCCTCTCCCTTCCTCTCTGAAATCAATGAAAATATTTTTTTTTTTAGAAAAAGAATCTGTAGGCCGTTTGAGGAGTGGACCGTTGGGGGAAGTTCGTGATGGCCAAGTGTACCTGCAACGGAGAGGACCCAAGGGGAGGGACACAAGGGGGCAGGATTCAAAAGGGCAGTTCCCGTTCCTCTTTCCGGTAAAATATGGTACAAGCCAAGAGTGTCCAGGGGTAACTGTGGTTTAATCCTCACTTTAAAGGGTATGGGTTGGTATTCGAGTTCTCAGTTTAGCAGGGGTCAGATGCCTTTGCTCTGTGGTTGGAGGGTGTAAAACATGTAGGATCTCAGTTAACAACCTTTGAACTTGCTTTAAAAATCAACTGCAGATGGAGAGTGACGGGCGTGCGGCTCCCTCGGTGCACGTTTCACTGTCCTCCGGGTTGTCCATCCGGGGAAGGAGGACCTGTCCCTGGCGGGTGGTCGGTGGCTCAGTGGTCACACCGCACACGGCAGTCAGCGTAGGCCGGGTTCTGCTGCAGTGACAGCCCCGCACCTTCACCGAGGTGTCGTCTCCAGTGAGTGCGGGCCCTGCCTCTTCGTTCTGGGGCTCGGGCTGAAGGAGCCCAGAATCTGGGATTCTGTCAGGATCACGGCCAAGGGAAAACGAAAAAGGGCAGAGTCTCTGGATTTGGGAGGGCATCTGGCACCCATCCTCCCTCTGATGATCTTAAAGGGAGACATGTCATGCTGGTTTCACAGTAGAAAAGTATTCAATAAAAACGACATTTTCTTTAGAAAAATCAGTCCTCGATCAGGGTGCTGGGAATACAGAATTCTGTCCACTGTGTGCAGGAGTGTGGGTTAGAAAATCGGGGACGCCCCGTGGATTGTAGCACATGTTCCTGCCGCCCTCCAGGAGTGCACGCCCAGCCTCACACGCCCAGCCTCACACACACCCAGCCTCACACGCCCAGCCTCACACACCCAGCCTCACACACACCCAGCCTCACACACCCAGCCTCACACACACCCAGCCTCACACACACCCAGCCTCACACACCCAGCCTCACACACCCAGCCTCACACACACCCAGCCTCACACACACCCAGGCTCACACACCCAGCCTCACACACCCAGCCTCACACACACCCAGCCTCACACACACCCAGCCTCACACACCCAGCCTCACACACCCAGCCTCACACACACCCAGCCTCACACACACCCAGCCTCACACACACCCAACCTCACACGCCCTCCCTCTCTCTCCTTCTCCCTCTCTCTCCCCCCTCTCTCTTTCCCCCCTCTCTCTCCCTCCCACCCCCTTCTCTCCCCCCCCCTCTCTCTCTCTCTCTCGCTCTCTCTCTCTCTCTCCCTCCTGTTCTGTTCTTCCTTTCTTCCCTGTTTGATCTGCACACTTTTCTCTTCCCCATGAGTGCCCATCGCATATAGGAAAGCAAATGAGCTTGTGTCCCCTCGCGTCTCGGGAACAGACAGGCCCTGGTTCGTCGCTGAGAGGATCTGAGTTGACAGACCACGGGACCCCTTTCTCGCATCCATGGAGCGTGTGGTGTAGGGGAAAGACGCAGGCTCTTAGCTAGAGAAATCTAAACTGAACCCCTGGCTCTGAATGTTATGTGAGCTTGGGAACATGACTGACTTTCCCTGAGCCGCAGTTTGACCGTGTGCAAAACGTAACCAATACATCATTGTGGAGACGAAAGATTATATATTAAACACACACGGCTCGGGTCTTGACCCGTTAAATGCCCAGCAAATGGCACTTGTTTCTTTTTGGTGGATCATTTTCCTTATGAGTTATGAGCATCTGTCTGCCTGCCTGTTCTCCCGTGCATCCATCTATCCGCTATTCATCCATTCGTCTGTCTGTCCATCCAGAAAATCCCAGAGGCGTGTCATGTTCATGCTGAGTCTTTGCCGGGTGCGTGTTTCCTGGCCGCTGTGTTTCCTACATGTGGATCATTGGAACGAAGCACGTTCTTTGTTTCTCCCTGGAAGAAACATTCTGTATAAGCTTTTGTGGCTTAGTGAGAGCCTGAGACCTTGACTTACACCCACTGAGTTTTGGAGGCATTATGATAAGTAACAGGAAACACAAACACACACACACACACACACACACACACACACACACACACACGCACACGCATGCTAGCTGCAATGTGCTTGAAATGGAATTTATCAACGTGCATGTCCTATTGGGTTTCTCTTTCTCTGATGCACTGACGGCGTTTTTGCATAAGATCCTTTGCCTACACGCTAGGTCCTTCTCACGCTTAATTGACAACTCAGAGGGGAAACAAGGTGAGTTTCCAATTTGAGGGAATTAGCATTTCAGCAAATAAGGATCAAACGAAACAAACCAACAGCAACAGAAAGTCTCCCCAAACCCTCAGTCTCGACAAGATGACCACAGTACAGATGCCCTTTGGTTATGGATTCTGACCAGCGCCGTTCGGGCTTAATTATTGATGATAACCGAGTCCCGACGCGGGCACCGGGGCTGTTTGTGGAGTAATGGAGCTTCGGTAATGGGAGCACATCTCTTCTGAGAAGCCAGATGCGACGTCTGATGTTTTAAATGGATCGTTGCGTTTGCGGCTCCGTCAGGTGGGAGTGCGCACCGGGGGGCCGTTTCCTGTCTCCGACGCCGTTCTTTGTTGTCGGCGACCCTGTTTGTGCATGTGAATTATGGATGACAGCACGGATCAAATCTCCCCCAAGGTGGACAGACGCGTGCGACACGGCCTCGCTGGCCCCTAGGTTCCCCTCACTGACGTCTCGCTAGTCAACCACGTGGGTGGCGCCCTGCTTTGTCCTGTGAGGACTCTGTGTCCTGGGGAGGAGGTGGGGTGAGTGGACAGACCCCGGGGCTCCCTGTCCCAGGCCCCCCATCATCGTGGCTGTTTCTCTCTCCCCTTCTCCCTTCCTTTCTGAAATCAGTAAAAGTATATTTAAAAATAAAAATAAAACGAGGCTGGGAAAGGGGCGCAATAATAACAGCATTATTATTCCAGCGCTCGCACAATGCTCGCTGTGTGTTAGGAACTCTTCTACGGGGAGGAGTATTGTTATTATTATGGCTAAGAATGACATAATGTTTTCTATATTAGCCACTTCTCTGAGCACTTCAGAGCTAGTTATTATGATCCTCGTAATAAAAACTCCGCAGAGCAGGTAGGATTATGGTCTGCATTTTACAGAAGAAGGAACTCAGTCGCCACGGGGTTAGTAACGCCTCGGGGCCCCACATTTCGTGAGCGTGGGGACTGCATCCTATTTTTCGCTGAATCCCCAGCGCTTAGCACAGCGTAAAGACCGTTGTTGGTTGCTCAGTAATTGTGAGATACGAGTAAAGCTGAGCAAGTTGGGTTTGCTTTTGGGTGTTTTTCAGTTCACTGTCCTCACTTGCGCCTTGTCTCTTGGCTCCCGCCTCCGCCTCCACGGTGCCCTCCTCCACCCTCGGCCACCTGCACCCTGCTCTGAGGCGGGGCTGGAACCCGTCCCTCCTGCCCCCCTTCTGCGCTCCCACAGGACCCCCCTACATTCCACCACGCTTCCATCCCACACCCTGTCCCCTCTGACCCACCAAGCCTGGCGCCTCATTTCATTTCTGCCACAAATCGGATCACCAGGATTTGTTTGGAAATCGAATGAGTGGAGAACGTTAATGAATCGTGGTCAATGGACCCGTCTGTTGTGACAACGAGTGACAAAAAGGCTAGAAGTGTGTCCAGGCATTGTTGGCGTTAATCCACAGGGAGAAATTGGTCAAAGAATGCATTGACCGTGGGCAGGAATGAGGCACGGAGCAGCCAGGAGGCGGCTGCATCGGGCAGCGGAGAGGAGGGTGAAGGCGGGGGGCGGCCTGAATCCAGCCCTTGTTCCTCACTAGCTGCGCGGCTAAACCTCATGGCGACTGAGTCCCTTCTTCTGTAAAATGCAGACCATAATCCTACCTGCTCTGCGGAGTTTTTATTATGAAGATCATATTAAATAGCTATAAAGTGCTAAGAAAAGTAGCTAATATAGAAAACATTATGTAAGTCTTGGCTATGATAATAATAATGCTCCTCCCCACAGAAAAGTACGCATACCTAGCGAGCATTATGTAAGTGCTATGATAATATTATTATTACGTCCCTTTCCCAGCGCCTTTAAAGAAGTTGTTTAGTCATCATGAGCACCCTTGTTTGTAATTTAATTTCCACAGTGTTTTCCACGGGGGCATGGTTGGCTCAAAGGCCCACAAGTTGAGATACAGAGGAAGCTAGGGAGATGGGTCATGTAGGAAGGGAAGATGGGATGTCATATGCCGCATTGTTCATCGCATTCTTTAAGCTTGAAGCCTTCAGATTGGAATCCACTCAGTTCTACAAACAGTGATTTAATTCTCACAGCTCTTCCTGGAAAAGCTGCTCTCTTTCTAGGTCCAGATTATAGCGCCATAGAAATGACTGTGCCGTAGCTCCCGCTGGTGAGAATCTGCCAGGGCTGCGGCGGGAGGCCAGTGCTGGGAGCTCCCTGGTGCTCGGTGTAAGAATGAATCAACAGCCCAGCCAGCTCAGCGGTTGAGCGTCCACCTATGAACCAGGAGGTCACAGTTCGATTCCTGGTCAGGGCACATGCCCGGGTTGCAGGCTCCATCCCAGTACAGGGCATGCAGGGGGCAGCCAATCAATGATTCTCTGTCATCATTGATGTTTCTATCTCTCTCTCTTGCCCTCTCTTTCCCTCTCAGAAATCAATAAAAATGCATTTTGCAAAAAGAATGCATCAACAGGACATCCACTGAATATCATAATTTGCTGAACTCTGAAGTTCACACACCCCAGACTTCAGGAAGCAGGTGTGCCTTCTCCTCATTCCCGCTCCTCTTCTTCCTGCCCCTGCTCCATAGGAGCCCTCCCCAGAGTGAGACGCACACTCACAGCAGAGTTCGGGTGGGTTCCGTTCCGTTGGTTATTATTGATGTAGTTGGGGAAGGCTTTGCATGGTGTGAGGAGGTTCTAGTTTGGAGCTTAGGGACATGTATCTTCTGCTTGAAGGGGTCATGGAAAAGACAGAAGCAAAGAAGAGGGATGTGCGGACCAGGCCTGAGATCATGGGAGCCGGGAATATCACCACCGGAAGGGGCAACTCTGCCCAGTAGTGAATTTTTTACTCATCTCATGTTCGTCTTGGAGAAATACAATTTTTTTAAAAAAGAAGAGAGATAGCAAGTGTCTGATCTTGAAAAGAGGTGTCTGTGTGTTAGGGCCATGGCTGAGGGATAAAACCAAGAAAATCAATTAGATCTCTAAGCTTTAGAGAAAAAGGTCTTGTCCAAAGATTTAATATTTCTAACTCAAGCCCCTAGTGCCTCCCTCTTCTTATTGATCTCTGGTAGTCTCGGCCTCGCTTGCTTTAACAGTCACCCTAGCAACCCCATCTCCCAGCAGATGTAAGAATCCCCTTTATGTTTTACACACAGCCTAGTCGGGCAAACAAGGCAGCTGGGACTCCTGCCTCGGAGAGGCTTTCCTCTGTAAGGGCTAGTTCTGCTCTTTCCACCAAAGATATGGGACTCGGGATGGAGGCGGATAAAAACTGTAACCTGCTTATAAAATCGGGGTTCCTCTTTGCGGTTCCCAGACACCTGGCTGTATTCCCAGGTACATGAAACCACCGGCAACGTCTCGACCGTCTGCATTGGATTCTGCCCATCGAATGAGCCATAACATTTGTCAAGGTTAGTATTAGTATTGATTTTGAGGTTCAAGAAATGAGCAAAGGGAAAGGCATGAATTGGAAGGATTTCAACTCCGTCTGTAAGCCACTTCCAGTCGTTGTAAAGTCATATCCAGGAGACACCGAGCGGGAATCGATCAGGCAGCTGAATGCCCTGGGTAATAATGCATTTTATAATAATAAACAAGGGAACAAAATGAAATATTTCCCATGGAGCTTAATTGATGAGATGAAAGGTTAAAATACAAGTCAAATGTCTGAGTGTAGGAAAGCCTGGACACGACTAGGAAAAAAGAATAATTTATCTACCTCATTGATAAGTTGCCCTTCTTTGTTTTTTTGACGTGTTGTTCAGTCACTGTGATAATACCATTCAGTGTCAACATGTCCCCCGTTCATTTTTTGCTTCATTTCCCTGGAAAACCCCGGAAACTTACAGTAGGGTTTGAGGTGGGAAATATTAGGACCAGAGCATTTGACTCCCTAGTGAATCAGGTTGTTTCCCTCAAATGTAATTTGAATGACGTATCTTGATTTATTGGGGGCTGGGCTTGCTTTTGGAACTGTAGGGTGTATATAGCAGCGGTTCTCAACCTGGGGGTCGAGACCCCTTTGGGGGTCGAACGACCCTTTCACAGGGGTCGCCTAAGACCATTGGAAAACACATATATAATTACATTTTGTTTTTGTGATTAATCACTATGCTTTAATTATGTTCAATTTGTAACAATGAAATTGGGGGTCACCACAACATGAGGAACTTATTAAAGGGTCTCGGCATTAGGAAGGTTGAGAACCACTGGTCTATAGGATGTATAGATGGGAAAAGGAAATGGGATGAAATACGAATAGGAGGTTGAGGGGAAAGGCTTCGCTGATGGTCTGATTTCAGGGAATCCTGCATCCAATCCCGGGAATGAGCTGGTGCAGGTGGGCAAGGTCCTCGCCATATGGGAGCCAGACCGCATCACAGTGACCTGGGTGATAATGCACGTGGATACGGGGGGATGACAGTGCTCGCTCAGTACTTGTGAGGCGCTCCGCACTCAGTTTAAAGGAGCGCTGTTACCACTATTGTGGTGAAACATCAAATGGAGAACACATTTTGCACCGTTTCTATACAGATGTAAGTTAGCACACCCCTCTTTCTCCTGTGTTCTCTACGTTCAGCACTTCCCCTCCTTTTTCCCCTCAAACCCCCATCGCAGGGTAACGCAGCCCGAGGTCACTGCCGCTCATTCCTACTCTCTGAATTCCACACACACCCATGGAATCATCAAAATTAGATCCCTTCTTTTTAACATACGCCTTCTTTGTTGTTTTCAAATCCATGATAAATCCCCAGATGATGGCATCTACTTGATACTGTCTTTATTTTTCTTGGTTTAAAACTCCTTGGGCTGGGCCAGGCTGGGGTTTCTCAGTGGTTGAGCGACAACCTATGAACCAGGAGGTCATGGTTCGATTCCCTGTCAGGACGCATGCCCGGGTTGCGGGTTCCATCCCCAGTGTGGGGCGTGCAGGAGGCAGCCGATCCATGATTCTCTCTCATCACTGATGCTTCTATCTCTCTCTCCCTCTCCCTTCCTCTCTGAAATAAATTTTTTTAAAAGTTCCTGGGGCTGGAATTACCTTGGGTTCCCTACAGGTATGCCCTTCCTCTGTGCAAAGTCCTCTAGTGACTCATCGTGTGCAGTCAGAGCGCCTCAGAACAGCAGCACAGCTCCACGGCGTTACATTCAGTTTGCATTTTTTCCCTTTATTCTTACGAGGTCAGGCTGGGTGACGGGTTTCTTTGGCTTGCTTGCAGGGGCGTGGGGCCTCGGGCAGTCATTCCTCTTCCCTTCCTCGCCTACTTCATTGTCTTCCAGTCTTGGCGTGGGTCTTCCGCAGTGACCACGCCCGCTGGGCCCTCCATCCGGGACAGAACCTCTGTGTAGCGCTGAGCCTCCGGCACACTTCTCCGTGGAGTCATTTCTTCTGAAGACTCCCATGAAGTGAGGTTCAAGTTGGATGGTGGGTGGTGCTCTGGTTGAGAGTGGAAACGGATAGTTCTGGGGGCTCAGAGGTGGACCCCAGGAGCCACTTGTTGGAGCAGCAGCATCACGGCTAATAGCGTCCACGTTAGCCCGAGTCCCGTAGTGGCCCCTGCCCACCCACCCCAACCAGAGCTGAACATACAGCGTGAGTCAGAAATAGATGCACATGCTTGGGGGCACCGTGCTGAGGCCTCCGGGGAGACACATTCCCCAGCACATCCCAGCCCCCCGGAGCCACGCCCTTGCTCATTAGACCCGGCGGCAATGAGCGGAATAGGAGGAGCCGGCAGTACCAGCACAGGCGGTCGTGCTAACTGGGTGTCACCACGTTTCTCAGACGGTCCAGCTGTTTCTGGAAATGGTTGCTTTCTTTATCAACAGGGCGGGAGACACACGCACGCTGGTGGTGGGCGTGGCGCACAGCTCTTAGGGATTCCATCGCCACCAGCAGCACATGGTTGGCAATAAAGGAATGGTTGCAGGGGTGGCTTTTGAACATTTGCAATTTTTAAAAAATTTATTGATTGATTTGAGAGAGAGAGAGAGACAGAGTGAGACTTCAGTTTGTTGTTCCACTTATTGATTTATTCATTGGTTGCTTCTTGTATGTGCCCTGACCGGGGACCAAACCCACCACCGTGGTCTATTGGGTCGGTGCTCTAACCACCTGAGCCGCCCGGCCAGGGCCACATTTGCAATTTTAAGGTAAACAGCGAGTGCATTGTCTAGTGTCCGTCCCATCGGCTTAGTGCATTACTGTATTTTGTGTCAGTTTTATTTTTTCATACCATATTTTTCTCACATTTGACCCAAGTTCTAAATAAGAATGTGTGATTAGCAGATGCTACATCTCTTAGCGTGTTGCCTACTTTTTACTGCAGAAAAAAATGAAATCAACTCTCTTTTCTTAGATTCTTCAAGCTTAATTGGAATGGAGCACTCATGCTCAGATTAAGGGCTTTCACTGAACTATTCTTCCTCATTTAAGGAAAAAAAAAAGCCTTGTTAGCTAAGACAGGGCGTTTGTGAATCCGTAACTAAGGCAGCGTCCGTCACACAGCTGCGAGGCACAGTAGGTATTCTGGTGAAGTTATCTCTGTCCTCGGGATCTGCAGGGTGAGAAAAGGAGACAGAAATAGGACCAACTAAATAGAGACCAGCCCATGGGGGCTGCCCCTTCCCTGTTCGTCTTACCTTCCTGGGGGTTAATGAGCTACGGGAACTGGTCAGTGGAAAACAATCTCACCAAATATTCAAATCAGCAGTCACGTCAGCTACTCTGCCTACCGACGCTGCAGAGCGGGCCTGGCTCTCGTGGCGATCTGCAGTGAGCACAGCAAGGCTCTGTCTGAAGCTCGTGACAGTGACTTCCATAAGGTGCCTGACGGATCTCAGGGCAGTTTCGCATTGGCTTCTCTCTCAGGAGCACACACGCTGTGGAAAATTCTGGAAGGAAGATGCTCTGCTGGGATGCTAAAGGCGGACTTTATTGCACAGAAGCAGGGGGGTGTCTCCGTGTGACCCCGGCCAGGCAGGTTTCTGGATTCTCTCTCCAAGGGAAGCCGCTCCAAAGCAGAAATGTTTACGGTTCTCTTAGGACAGAGTCTGGGCTGGCAGATAGACGCCCCAGCCTCTGGACTCCGGATACTCACCCTCTCCTGACACTCACGCGCCATCCTGGACTCCGTGATCTCCTTCACGCCGCTCAGGTGTGTCCATCCTGGGCTCCGTGGCCTCCGTCCCTGTAACCCAACCCCCCTGACCTACTGCTCAGGTGAGTCCATCCGGGGCTCCGCGGCCTCCCTCCCTGTAATCCAACCCCCCTGACCTACTGCTCAGGTGTGTCCATCCTGGGCTCCACGGCCTCCCTCCCTGTAACCCAACCCCCCCTGACCTACTGCTCAGGTGTGTCCAGGTTCTTCGGCCCCGTCACCCACGTCTCACCTGCATGCTGGCGGGCGTGTCCTGGCTGATAAAGAGCGTCCATCCCCGCTCCCTCTGCTCTGCTCCCCGAATAAGTCGAAACAAGTAGCACCACATCCCGACGTGTTTTTAAACTTCCGGTGGCTTTTGATTGTTTTTAGAATAAAGGGAAACTGCCGTCATGGGCCTGAAAACAGAACCTGCCCTGGCTGGTGTCCTCAGTGGGGAGAGCGTCGGCCCTCAGACTAAAAGGCCCCGGGTTCGATTCCGGTCAAGGGCAGGTGCCTGGGTAGGGGGCGTGCAGGAGGCGGCTAATCAATGATTGTCTCCCATCAGTGATGTCTCCATCTCTCTCTCCTCCCGTCCTCTCTGAAATCAATAAAATATATTTAAAAATAATAATAAAATCAAAAAGAAGGCGCCTGGCAAGGCTTGGAAACCTGAGCTTGGCCATGTTTGCTGTGTGATTGCCGTTGCTGGCCGAGCTGCCTCCCTGGGCCATTTCTGAGGGTCAGGTCACCATGGTTCCCACGTCGCGTGGAGATGGGACACGTGTGTGCATTTGGCAGAACGTGTCTGAACCTTAACCTGCGTTTCTGGAGGGAGAGGAAGGCTCCTGGTGGACGTTTGCACGTTTCCTCCTCCGCATCCGCCGCCTGGTGGAATTGGCTCTGTGATGTGGGGTTTTATCGATGAGTGGCTTGGATCCCCTTCTCACCTGAGATGTCCGCCGCGCACGCTCTGGGGACTCCCTGGGGGTCTCCCCCTCAACCTCGCCTGCTCCTTCAGTCCCATGGTGCTCCCCCGGCCGGCCAGGCACTGCCTGTGCCTGAGCCTCTGTCTCTCCGCTCCTCCTCTCTCTGCCCCAGAGTCTCCGCAGCGGACTCCACGGTGGAGTTCCTCACCGACCACTGGAAGCCGCTCCTCCTAGAACTCAGTGGGTGACACCTCTCCTCCACTTCCCCTCCCCGAGGCTGAAACCCAATGCAGCCTGAGAGTCTGCAGCGGGGGAGGGTGTAATCACTGATCGGGGCTGGACTGGGCCCCGTCCTGTTAAAATGTCTGGTAATACGTCCAGGGCCTCCAGGAGAAGCGGAGACGCGGAGGCTCAGCTGGCAGGAGAGGGATCCAGTATAAAGGAGGCCATGGTCTCTAGCTGTGACCATTGCTGCCTTCAAAGACCCCACTCTCTCTGGCTTGAAGCCTGGTGGCCGGGCTGCTGGTGCGCTGAGCCACATGTCACTCCGTCACTCCGCGACAACGGCAGGCAGAGACCCCGAGAGGCGCGCACGCCCCGAATGGGCCTGGTCCCGCGGCGCCTCCTTCCTCTCCCGGGTGAAGGACGGAGAAGTGCGAGGGCCTAGAGCGGGGTCGAGAGGTGCAGGTGAGGTACACACACCACGTGTGCCCACCTAGGGACGTGCACGCAGCTGTAGCGGGAGCGGAGTGCCGACAGCCTCCGGGGGTGTTTGTGGTCAACACCAGGTTTTTCTGAATTTCTACTAATTCTACAAATATACCGTCTGTTGGCAAGAAGAGGGGATGGAAAGTCGAGCCCAGTGAGGGGGGACGTACAGAAACCCACCAGCTGAGAGGCAGGCCCCCGGCCACAGTTGGGGGCGCAGTTGGTTGACCGCCGCCCTTGCACTGAGAGGCTCGGGGTTCAGTTCACGGTCAGGTCGCAGACCTAGGTTCTGGGTTCAACCCCTGGTCGGGGAGCATATGGGAGGCAACCAATCGATGTTTCTCTCTCTCCCTCTCCCTTCCTCTCTCTCTCTCTCTCTAAAAGAAGCGGGGGGTGGGGGATGAAAGAAGAATATTCAGGGAATAGCAAATGGTCCAGGTAAATTGCAACCGAGTTGTCTACCAGGAGGACAAAGCCACTGGTGTGCCTGAAGTCAGAGCGCCGCAAATGGCCCGACAAAGGAGCCTCTGTCCCCGCTGCTCCCGGGCGTAAACAGACCGAGGAGGACCCGGCACGTCTGGAACAGCTGGCCGGGTGTCCTTCATCTCCCAGCCCAGCAGCCCCGTGTGTCCCGGCCAGACCCCGGGGTGCTGGTTTCCAGCAGTGTGCTGTCGGGCACATGCCCACGGCCCACGCGGGAGCTCGCCTGGTCTGACTCCGGGGACGCACGTCGCACAGGGCTCTCCAGGTGTCGCGCGAGGACACATGCCCAGGGGGGCGCCAGGACGCGGGGACCCAGAGGTGGAGCCTGAAACGGGCAGCATTCTCCTCCATGAGCCCGTGTCCTTGCGCACGAGGCCGCGACCTGAGTGTCCGTGATGAAGGCGTGGGCTGCGCCATACAGTGAAGCCTGGGTTTCCGTTCCCACAGCAGACGATGCCGCTCCGAGAGATGCAGCCAAAATGGGGCCCGTTCGACATCCAGGGGCAAAGAGCCTCCAGGAAATACAGCGCGCACACCGCATAAAAGAGAGTTTCAATAAAACACAAATACTGTGGCTCATAGATCCTCTCTGGCATTGAGTAATTGGATAGTATATTAGAATATGGAACTTAAAAAGCACATATTTCAAAAGCTCATCACGAGGCTTCTACATGTATATATATTTTTTAGGAATGCTGTTACACAATTCACTTCATACACACGTTGTTGTTTTTTCAGTGAAATAAATATCCAGATCACGGGGCGAGAACTCACTGTGCAATCTTTAAATAACGACCTGACTCCCGGCTTACCTGTAATTCCTGCCACAGACATCCTGCTTCGCTGGGTGTTTGTTTTGTTCTCCTGTTTGTGCTTTCTCAGTGACACTGTAAAGTCACGCGTGTGGTTCAAAAAGAAGCGATCATGCCCTTTAGATGTTTCTCTCTTTGCACATGATGATCAGGGACATCGGAGGGCTCAGCTCTGCCCCCACCACGTCTTAGAAATCGCTGGGCATCGTGTCCATCTGACGGCTGCAGGACGGGGCGTCCAGGAGGGGCGAAGCCGCGCCCTCGACCGCACCGCTGGGAGAGCGATCGCGGAGACAGCCTGACCTCGGGCTCCTCCAGGGGTAGGAGGCATCAGACGCTCTCGCCTCCACGGGCAGAGCCCTCCTGCTTACCTGGCACAGACCTCCGCGAAGGCGCCAGGCAGCTGATGCTGACGGTGCTTTTAATCCTTCATCCCTTCAGAAATACGTCTTGACTGGCCTCTCTGGGACAGACTCCGGCCTGGGAGCTGGAGCAAGAGTGGGGAGACAGAGGCAGTGGGGGCGAAGTCACTTAGGAGGCATCGCAACCTGCGTTTCTCTGTGAAACAGGTCGGAAGTGTGAGAACGCAACACACAGGAGGAGAGGAGGAGAGGGCAGTAAGCAATCAAGAGAGCGCATTTGCACGGCGGGAGGAAAGGGCATGGCGCCTAGCATGCCCTCAGCACAGCGGCTACGCCAGGGAGTGTGCCCTCACTGCCACACAGCATCAGCACGTAAAGAAGTCCTGGGCCTCTTTCAACATAGAACAGGCATCCGGGAAAGGCGCTGGGTGGTGTGTAAAACAGTGTCCGAAGAAACGTTGGCCTCCGCAGCTGTACCTGACACGGATCACACCTACGTGGGAAAAGAAGTCGAGTCATCGAGAGGGCCTGGGTCCTGGTCCGTGTTAGGACCTGCCTGATTTCGCTGGAAGGAAATGTGTCCCGCAGCCTAAGCCGTGACCTGCCGGACTCAGGGCAGACATGGGAAAGCGCAGACGGGACCCACACAGGGCGGTCAGAGGAAGAGGCGCCTCCCTAGGGTGACTCTGTGAGTATTTGTTTCATTCCGGTCAGCTGCTGGCTCTTAATGTGATGCTGACCCACTGGCTTGTACCCTCGTACCCAGGGCTGCCCTCAAAGAAGAAGAAGGGGAAGGGGAGGGGAAGGAGGAGGAGGAGGAGGAGATGGAGAAGGAGAAGGAGAAGGAAGAGAGAGACAAACATCAAGTTGTTGTTTCACTTACTGATGCATTCATTGATTCTTATTGTGCCCCAGCCACGGATGGAACCCACAACTTGGGCGTATGGGGGGACGATGCTCTAACCAACCGGCCACCCGGCCGGGGCCTGCAGGGTTCTTTTCCGTTGAGCTTCTGAACATATTAGAAAGTGGATGTATCGACTCAAATGGCCAAGCCTCTCTCCACTTCCTCAGTGTGAAACCTCAAGCACACTTCACCTTCTTCCCAAGCTCTGGTCCCCTGCGTCCCCATCCTGATGCAGCCCCGTGCCCACACCAGCGGGCACTATGTCTGTGTGTGGGGGGAGGGGGGGGAGGGGGGTGCTTTGGTAGCTCCTCGGTCCCCACCGCCATCTTCTCTTTTGTGGAACTGAGTTTGGGAATATGGCATATTTGCACTTGCCACGCAAGGTTCGACGTCGCTGCCTTTAGCCATGACAGACATGCCCAAACCATCTGGAAGCTGGAAGGAGGGTTTTTGCTGGGCCGGGGTCCGCCCAGTCACTTTTCAGTCTGGTGGTTCGTTTATTTTTGTCCGAGGTCTAACTCAGTGATGGCAAACCCTTTGAGCTCAGCGTGCCAGCATTTTGAAAAACCCTCACTTAACTCTGGTGCCGTGTCACATATAGAAATTTTTTTATATTTGCTACCATAGTAAAACAAAGACTTATACTTTTGATATTTATTTTATATATTTAAATGCCATTTAACAAAGAAAAATCAACCAAAAAATGAGTTCGCGTGTCACCTCTGACACGCGTGTCATAGGTTCGCCATCACTGCTCTAACTAGACATCAAGTACATGGTTAGAATCGGTTTTACACGAACTGGAGTTCTGTCTCCTAGCCCACATTTTCTGAACTTTGGAATCGCCCCGTTATATGTGGGGTCCTCTGGCCTGGAGATGGCAATAGCGGAGCTAAGCCGGGCGGCAAGGGGTCCCTCCTTCCTCCGCCCCAAGCAGGGTGGGGCGTGAGGGAGTCAGAGCAGCTTCTGTCCCCCGGACTCCCCCTCAGAGCCGCCTCAGGACACTCTGAATCCAATGTTTGCCTTTGGGGCAGTGCCCAGAGGTGTCGGTACATTGGCATGGGGGGCTGAGGGGATCTGGGGAAATGTCTTTGTAATGTCCATGTGTCATGATTTGAAAAGCAAACTGCATTTGAATGCAATTAACTTAACCCGCGTGTTCGCGGGCCACCCCTCCATTCGGCGGGTCAGTTTTCCCTGTGTTGTCCCTCAAAAGGCTCCCGGCGATAGGAAAGCCGCGTGAGAGTTCGTGGTGCAATTTCTTGAAATATCAAAGCCTCGAAGTTCAGAGCCGCTAGAAAAGGAGGGCTCTCCTGTGCCGACTCGGAACCAAATTGAAAAGCCGGGGTGTTTCTGCGCCGGAGAAGGAAGCGGGAGCAGCGGGAAGCAGGCCCTGTGGGCACCACGGAGGAACGAACACGGGCTAAAGGCCGTCCGCGCCAAACGGCTGAGTCCTACGGTTTGGCATCAGTACGTTAAATACGGAATTGCTCATTTCATGCGTGTGCATCACCAGTTGACTGACAGCGTATGGAATAATGAGATCGAACGCCACTAGGTGAGCTAGAAATGAGACTTTTTTTTTATTTTCAAAAAAGCAAAAAATAAATAATAATCATAGTTACCTCAGAGTCCAAACAACCATTGTCATAGTAATGTGTTGACTAAAAAGATGAGTTCTGGGTTTTCTTTGCAATTTTCACACCCAACTCAGACAAAATGTGGGGAGGCCATGACTTCCCCCGCACACGGGTGGGCTGGGTGGTGGCCCAGGAGCAGGGGGCTCGGAGCGGGCGAGGGGGGCTCGGAGCGGGCGAGGGGGGCGCACGGTGTCTTACCGAGAGAGGCGTCTGCACGCCGGCTCCTTGGCCTTCAGCTCGGCTGCAGGGAGTACGAGGGCTTGTGTTTTTTCGTGTGTTTTCCATTGAGCATGAAATTCTGAGCCGTAGGAAACTGGTTTAACAAAAGAGGCTTTTGTGGCACCACCTGGGTCAGCAGAATAGTCAGGTCCTGAACCTTAGTACAGATCAGCATCGGAGGGAGTTAGGAATACAGGGAACTCGAGACCATTCTGGTGCAGCTGCTCGTGCTGTGGGTGTACTGTGTATAAACACCCTTTGGGTACAGGTTCCCAAAATCTGATGGCTAATAGCAAAAAAAATGGGGGCTGGCCTGTGTGGTTCAGTGGTTGAGCCTCAACTCATGCACCAAGAAGTCACTGGTTCTATTCCTGGTCAAGGCACAGGCCCAGGTTGTGGGCTCCATACCCAGTGGGGAGCGTGCAGGAGGCAGCTGATCCATGATTCTCTCTCATCATTGATGTTTCTCTCCCTCTCCTTTCCTCTCTCTCTAAAAATCAATAATAACTTTTTTTTAAAAAAAGGCTTCAAGCCCTGGCTGGTTTGGCTCAGTGGCTAGAGCATCGACCAGCGGACTGAAGGATCCCATATTCAGTTCCGGGCAAGGGCACATGCCTGGGGTTGCGGGCTCGATCCCCAGCAGGAGGCGTGCAGGAGACAGCCGATCAGTGATTCTCTCTCATCATTGATGTTTCTATCTCTCTCTCCCTCTTTCTTCCTCTCTGAAATCAACAAAAATATATTTTAGAAAAAAGGCTTCAGCCTTATGCTACTCCAAGGCAGCCAGATACTTTCTCTGTGCACATGCACGGGATGCCCGGGTAACGCACAGGGACTCCACACGACATCTTTGTTGTCATCGCTGCCCATGGTCCCAGTGAGCGCAGAGCTGCGTTGCAGGTTGAGACCCCGCGTAGCCGGTCCCCGAGCGCTCTGCCTTGCTGCCTCCCCACCGGAGCCCGCGTATTCTTGCCGGAGCCCGCGTATTCTTGCGGGAGCCCGTGTATTCTTGTGGAGCCCGTGTGTTCTTGCCGGAGCCCGCGTATTCTTGCGGGAGCCCGTGTATTCTTGTGGAGCCCGTGTATTCTTGCCGGAGCCCGCGTATTCTTGCCGGAGCCCGTGTATTCTTGCCGGAGCCCGCTTATTCTTGCCGGAGCCGCGTATTCTTGCGGGAGCCCGTGTATTCTTGTGGAGCCCGTGTATTCTTGCCGGAGCCCGCGTATTCTTGCCGGAGCCCGTGTATTCTTGCCGGAGCCCGCTTATTCTTGCCGGAGCCCGCGTATTCTTGCGGGAGCCCGTGTATTCTTGTGGAGCCCGTGTATTCTTGCCGGAGCCGCTTATTCTTGCCGGAGCCGCGTATTCTTGCCGGAGCCCGCGTATTCTTGCCGGAGCCCGCGTATTCTTGCCGGAGCCCGCGTATTCTTGCCGGAGCCGCGTATTCTTGCCGGAGCCCGTGTATTCTTGCCGGAGCCGCGTATTCTTGCCGGAGCCCGTGTATTCTTGCCGGAGCCCGCGTATTCTTGCCGGAGCCCGTGTATTCTTGCCGGAGCCCGCGTATTCTTGCCGGAGCCGCGTATTCTTGCCGGAGCCCGTGTATTCTTGCCGGAGCCGCGTATTCTTGCCGGAGCCGGTGTATTCTTGCCGGAGCCCGCGTATTCTTGCCGGAGCCCGTGTATTCTTGCCGGAGCCCGCGTATTCTTGCCGGAGCCGCGTATTCTTGCCGGAGCCCGTGTATTCTTGCCGGAGCCGCGTATTCTTGCCGGAGCCCGTGTATTCTTGCCGGAGCCGCGTATTCTTGCCGGAGCCCGTGTATTCTTGCCGGAGCCCGCGTATTCTTGCCGGAGCCCGCATATTCTTGCCGGAGCCGCGTATTCTTGCCGGAGCCCGTGTATTCTTGCCGGAGCCCGCGTATTCTTGCCGGAGCCCGCATATTCTTGCCGGAGCCGCGTATTCTTGCCGGAGCCCGTGTATTCTTGCCGGAGCCGCGTATTCTTGCGGGAGCCCGTGTATTCTTGTGGAGCCCGTGTATTCTTGCCGGAGCCCGCGTATTCTTGCCGGAGCCCGTGTATTCTTGCCGGAGCCCGCTTATTCTTGCCGGAGCCGCGTATTCTTGCGGGAGCCCGTGTATTCTTGTGGAGCCCGTGTATTCTTGCCGGAGCCCGCGTATTCTTGCCGGAGCCCGTGTATTCTTGCCGGAGCCCGCTTATTCTTGCCGGAGCCCGCGTATTCTTGCGGGAGCCCGTGTATTCTTGTGGAGCCCGTGTATTCTTGCCGGAGCCGCTTATTCTTGCCGGAGCCGCGTATTCTTGCCGGAGCCCGCGTATTCTTGCCGGAGCCCGCGTATTCTTGCCGGAGCCCGCGTATTCTTGCCGGAGCCGCGTATTCTTGCCGGAGCCCGTGTATTCTTGCCGGAGCCGCGTATTCTTGCCGGAGCCCGTGTATTCTTGCCGGAGCCCGCGTATTCTTGCCGGAGCCCGTGTATTCTTGCCGGAGCCCGCGTATTCTTGCCGGAGCCGCGTATTCTTGCCGGAGCCCGTGTATTCTTGCCGGAGCCGCGTATTCTTGCCGGAGCCGGTGTATTCTTGCCGGAGCCCGCGTATTCTTGCCGGAGCCCGTGTATTCTTGCCGGAGCCCGCGTATTCTTGCCGGAGCCGCGTATTCTTGCCGGAGCCCGTGTATTCTTGCCGGAGCCGCGTATTCTTGCCGGAGCCCGTGTATTCTTGCCGGAGCCGCGTATTCTTGCCGGAGCCCGTGTATTCTTGCCGGAGCCCGCGTATTCTTGCCGGAGCCCGCATATTCTTGCCGGAGCCGCGTATTCTTGCCGGAGCCCGTGTATTCTTGCCGTAGCCGCGTATTCTTGCCGGAGCCCGTGTATTCTTGCCAGAGCCCGTGTATTCTTGCCGGAGCCCGTGTATTCTTGCCGGAGCCCGTGTGCAGCAGGGAGCGCTGGGCGCTGGCCTGAGGATAGTAAGAGATGGGAGCCGATGATTGACAGGGGGTGCCTAGGACTCCCTGAACCAGAGGAGAAGAAGACAACCAGGCTGCGATGAGGGTGTCCTGTCAAACTCAAAACCCTTTTTATCCCCCTTCTCTCCAGAGGCCATTTCTCTGAGACAGAAGTTGCTTTCTGCCTCCTCATCTGGAAAGTCGGTGGTTAATTACCACGACGCCTGGTCCGCACGTCTCGCTGTCGGGGGCCCTCCTTCTGAGTGACTCCTCGTTGTAATGAAGCAGCCGCTCATTAGCGGCCGGCGCCGAGGAGTTGCAGGACGACGGCTTCTTCCTTTTAAAGCCCCCGCGTGGGGAGGCGGCGGCGGCAGCTGCAGCTGAGCGGAACTGTGCCTCACTCCCGTCTGTATGATTTGAGATCTTAACAAAGGCAACAGAAAAACAAAACAAAACAAAAAACCCGTGAAATGGAAACTGAAAGTGCCAGTGGATTCTCCCCATGATTTCTTCCTGCGCGGCTTTTAATTCCTGTTTCTCTGAAGCTGGAGGAAGGGACGGGGCGGGTGCAGGAGCGTGATGGATGGAATGGTCGCCGGATGGCTCATCTGTGTCAAATGAGAAATAGGTGATGCTCCCAAGACGGCTTTTTTTCTTAATAATTCTAATCTTAATAATTCTAATCTGAATAATTCTAATCTTAATAATTCTAATAATTTTAGTATAATCGCGAGATGCAGGCACGACCCAGCATCGCCAGGAATGGAAAGTGATTTATTTCAGGGCTCCCTGTGCGCCACACGTTCCCTGGAACAACGCGTTGTCGTGAGAGGTGAGCTCTCGACGCGGCCGGAGGAAACCAGCCCTGGCCTCTGTCCCAGGGGCCAGAGGCTGAGTGGCGACGAAGCGCACTCTGTCATCACCCAGGTGAGCACCGCTCTCAGCCCCGCCACCGCTCGCTGAGTGGCCGTGGGCGAGGGATCGGACTCTGGCGTGCCTCAGTTTCCCCAGTTGGAAACAGCGTAACTGCAGCACATACTGCACCGAGTTGTCGCGAGGCTCCAGGGCTGAGACGCGGTCTGTGCTCCCTACCCCTGAGCTGGGGTGCCGGCCCTCGGGCGGGCGGGTCCGGGTCAGAGGGCTTGCATCTGGAAGGCCTCTGAGGAGAGACAGCCCTCCGGGGGGACCTGGCAGGCATCGCGCTGGGCATGGCCGTGCATTTCTCCTGGTAAATGTGTTAAGTTTCGATGACCTGGACCCGCTTGTTTTCACACCTGGTGATTCCCATTTGACTTCCCACCAGGTCCCGCCCGCTCAGGGGGAGCTCCTGGCGTGTCAGGCCCCGGCGAGCGTCATCACGGCGGTGCCACCAGTCCCCGACGCAGAGCTGTGTCCTGACCCGCTTCTCGCCGCTCCCTGACCCTGGGGGCCGGGCTGAGCGTGGCCGGGAGCCTGGCGGGCGGTGCCCACTGGCCAAGCACACAAACCCTCCCATCCACACCACCCCCCACACTGTCCTGGACCCCTCGCTCAGTGCCTGGCGGGCGCATCGTTCACACTGTGCCGAATTCCAGCACTGGTGAGTAAACGTTTTTATTTTTTTTATTTCAGAGAGGAAGGGAGAGGGAGAAAGAGACAGAAACATCAATGATGAGAGGGAAGCATTGATCTGCTGCCTCCTGCACGCCCCCCACCCCCACCCCGCTGGGGATAAAGCCCGCTACCTGGGCCTGTGCCCTGACCAGGAATCTAACCGTGACCTCCTGGTTCATAGGCCGACGCTCAATCACTGAGCCGCGCCGGCCGGGCTGTGATTAAACATGTGCTGTATTTACAGTTGCTCACATTACCAGACAAATGCACTGGGAGGCAGCTTCCCGTAGGTGCTCTGACCGGGAAAGTAAAACGAGTGTCTTAGAATGTCATGAGGGGCGGGCAGAAATACCGGCGGCTCTCACCGGTGCGGGGTCCGCAGTCCCGGCGAGGCACCTGCAGCGCCGGGCGGTGAGCTGGGAGCGAGTCAGGAGATGGAGCTGCCTCCATCAGAGCCGGGAATTTCCATGTCGCGCTGTGTGTCAGGGGGACGGAGGCGGGCGCTGGAAGCGCTAATTCTAATTATTACTGTAAGTGGGAGTGTTGGCACGCGGTCAGGAGATAATGGGAGAGTGTGGGTCCCCGGTTGCGCTGCCGCGAGCCTCATGGTTTGAATTCAGCCCTCGGAGCGGCTCCGGACGGGGCAGCACAGTCAGGCTGTGCCCGGGGTGGCACCACTTCCTGCCGGCGCAGGGCCACGGCTTGCTCCGGCGTTTGTTAGAAAGTGCAACGTCCCCGTCCCTGTCCGGTGTGGCTCAGTGGATAGAGCGCGGGCCCTCGGACTGAAGGTGCCCGAGTTCAATTCCTGTCAAGGGCATGTACCTCGGTTGCAGGTTTGATCCCCAGTAGGGGTCATGCAGGGGGCAGCTGATCAATGTTTCTCTCTCATCCGTGTTTCTAACTCTCTATCCCTCTCCCTTCCTCTCTGTAAAAATCAATAAAAATCTTTTTTAAAAATGCAACATTCCGATTAAACCTTCCCCCCACTTTTTTTAGTTGTGACCAAATATGCATTAGTCATGACATGATTGAAACTGTTTTTGTTTAACATGAACATTCACACCGCGTGTGGCACCGCGGCACAAACAAACCGTCTCATGTCGCTGGGGATGGTTTTAAGAAGCCCGCAGGCCTCTCTGGCGCTGGGACAGAGGGACTCGACGCGCCGTGCAGGAGACGATCTGAGTTTTTGCAGCCATAAAAAATGAATGCCGCTTCCATTACTCCACACAGCCAGCAATGCATAATTCATGGCTTTTCATTAACATGCAAATATGAGATAGTGTCTTCTGTGTTTGCATCTACTAATAATCTATTAAATATTTAGGAGCATAGCAAAGAATACTGAAAATATTTGGCCTGGGTACTTTTAAGTAGTTTTTCCTTTTTTTTTTTTTTTTAATTTCTCCATGTATTTACACATGTAAAAACGTAGAAGAAACTGACAAGCAAATAACGCAGGACCTGCCATTTGTAAACTAAGCCGGTAACACTAATGGGCTTGCATTCTGGTGCTTTCCACAGCGATGGCACACAGGTCTCCGCCGCCATCGCCACAGCCCCGGGAGGCCGACACTGTCCCCATTGCATAGATGAAAAAGGCAAGACAGCCGCGCCCTGGCCTTTCTTGGGTACATACTTGGCCGCCCGGCCAGGACACCATCCCAGGCGTATTGGTTTATAATCCGTTACCCCTTGGGCGCACTATAGAGCCTCAGGTCTGAGAGCATAAAGTCCCAAGTTGCTAAACATATTCGGCGAAGACCGATCCGCAGGGCTCACGCCGGCTGAGGGCCTGAAACCGGCACTGCCCCCCCCCCCCCCCGGGAGGCCGGGTTCCTCACCGGCTCATTCTACACGAAACCGCTGAACGCCGCACCGCTCCCCGCGCCCACCCTGCAGGTTCCCCAGCGAGCCCTGGCCCGTGTGGCTCCGTGGGTTTGGCATCGTCTGTGTACTGAAGGGTGGTTGGCGCGATTCCAGGTCAGGGCACATACCTGGGTTGTAGGCTGGATCCCCAGTCGGGGGCGTGCAGGAAGCAGCTGATGGATGCTTACACCACGGTGTTTTTCACTCTCTCCCTCTCCCTTCCTCTCTCTGCAATCAATAAAAATATATGTATTTTTAAAGACACAGGGAAGCCAGATACCAAAAGTGATGTGGTTGAGACAGTTTCTCAGGTGAGTTGAGCAGCCTCGTAGACAAGTGGAAAAAATACTCCCAGTGTCTCGTCCTGCGGCTGTGACGGCCCCTCAGAGCCCAGTGCCAGTGGGCAGCACTGACGCCGCGAGTCCCACTGTGCTGGGCTCTGACTCCCGGGGACGCGGCTCCTGCCAGGCGTGTCGGACCCGGAGTTCCCGTGGCTGCGTGGGCTTCGGCGTGTTCTTATTTGCACACCTGTCCCCGCCGAATCCCGGCGCATGGCCCATCCTCTAGTGCCCCGAGCGTTGGCGGCGCGACCACAAAGCTCTCTGATCCGATGCTTTGTTTGATTTTTGTGTGTTTGTTTTAATGGAAGAGCAGAAAGGGAGCGGGCGGGCGGGGAATGTTTGATCTGCTGTCTAGCCAGCACAGTCCAGAAAAGCATTAAGCTGACCCGGCGGCCCGCGTCTATTTTCTGACTCGGGTAGAGTGGGGAACAGTCAAATCGGGACACGTGTCGATGGAAGGGTTGTGGTTCTATGATCAGCATGTCAGCCAGTGGACAGAGTAAACCCCAGCGGCCGCTCGGTGGTTCCTGGAGCCAGACATCCTTCAGGGCCAGGCTCCCCCGCAACGTGTAGACACTGTCGTGGAACCGGGTCAAGGCCGAGGCCGGCGCTGCACTTCTCTGGGCTCTGAGGACTTCTCTCTGCGGATCCGCGCCCCCAGCCATGACATCCAACCACGGGTCCAAGGAGCCTGCTTCCCGCTTTGACAAGACACTGTGGTTACCCCAGAGGCCACGCCTCGTGCTCTTGCTGCTGCAGCCGACCCCTCCCTGAAAGCCAGAGCGCAGACGCAGAACTGGGAGCAGGTGGACTGTTTCCACCGTCAGCATCAAGCAGTGACTGCATCCAGCACAAACCCCGCAGCGCATTACAGTTCGGTGTCTCGGAGTGGAGATGCCTTTAAATAACGTTGGCAACACCAACAAAAAAACAATATCTGCTGTAGAAATGTCTGCAATGTCAGCAGGCGCGTGCCTCATGGGTTTGATGCTACCCGACTCTAATCTTTGTTAGAACAGTAAAGACTCATTCTTTGCATAGAAAAACGTTCTTCTTTCTGATTGATTCGTTGAACGACATTTTGTCCAGGTTAACTAGAGAAGAAAGTTAGGGAGCTGTGTGTGGCGTGGATCAGATGGCTGCCCAGTATCAGGGGAATTCCCACAATCCTTACTGAACTATTTATCATTCTCCAAGAAACCAAGAAACGCCGGAGGACTAGAAATTCTCTGGGCGCTATGGGGAAAGTGAAAGAAAGACAAAGAAAAATGTCTATACTCACCGGGCATTTTTGGAGAAACGAAGTTAGGAACGGTGTAGGAAAACGCACGGAAACAGTAAGAAACAGAAGTTAAGGGAGGTGATCTAGATGACTGATCATTTTAATATGAGAAGTAGCACCTTAACCGTTTAGAGAGAACATTGCTGCACTTTATCTCATTTAATAGTGAAGATCGCATGGTGAATTTCTTCTCATCAACAACATTGCTCCCAGCAGATTCCAGACCATAACCCTGTCTCCTCCCCTCCCCAAAAAGTACCAAGCGTTCTTCTCTCCCTAATTTTCTGTGTGTGCGCTGCAGGGTGAATTTAGAAAAGTTCTGTAGAAAAATGCACTTGAAATTTGGTGAAGGGTTGTCAATGCCTTTGACCTTGACTATCGGATGCCCTTCAGTCTCCAGCGATGGTGAGCCATTGGATGGGAAGCCCTCTGTTGGTCCTTGTGGTGACCATGGTCTGGAGAGCGTGGGCTGTTGTCCAGGGCCCTCTGAGGAGAGGAGAGGAGAGGACACCTGGCTGCTTGATCTTCGTGGCGAAGGACTACTGCAAGGCGGAAGAACTTTCCCTCGGCAGGTTGGCCTCCTTGCCTCCTGCGTGGGGGGAACCACCGTGTGTTCTCAGTCTGCCGTCCAGTCCCGTTGCAAGATGTATCACCACAGTCATCAAAGAAAAGAAATGGCCCAGCCTGTGTGGCTCCGTGCTTGAGCGTCGACCTATGAGCCAGGAGGTCAAGGTTCATGCCCAGGTTGTGGGCTCGATTCCCAGTATAGGGCATGCGGGAAGTAGCCAATCAATGTCTTTATCTCTCTATCCCTTACCCTTCCTCTCTTTCTAAAAAAGAAATAAATTAAAACATGTTTTTAAAAAGAAACGGAATGGATCTATGTCCAAGAAGCTGCTAGAAAGTAGATATCTTGAAAAGACAAAAAACCTACTCTGCATGATATGTTTCTGTTTCACTTTTTCTTGGCGCTGTGGCTGGTTCTTGCTTCTGCATGCACCCAGGTGCACACTCCTGTGGCTATTCTCACTGGCCAGAAGCATTTTTTTTTTGTCTATTTTTTTTCTAAGCAGAAAGGAATGTTTAGTTGTTGTGGTTGTTTGCTTATTTGTTTGTTTGTTTTTCCACTGATCTCTGATATGTTATTTCTCACACAAAATTATATAGTAGTTTACATTTTGACATTTCTTGGTACTTCATTATTCTGAGTATTTGTCATTCTGAGTGGGAAAATGAATCATTACACAGCACCACATTGGAATAGTTTAGCAACATTAACCAGTTATCTCAAAATATTATTATAAATTGAAATTTTATGTGACCATTTACAAAAGAATTATGCCTTTAAAGCTACTAACAGGAGGAACTCTATGTAGGGCTGCTGTATTCCCATTAGCAAAATTTTCTAATTTTATAAAAAATTAATAGACTTAGAAACCAGACTAAATTTTACTCCTTTTTTAAAAACATAATGATACATATGTAAAATTTTTATCACAGTTCATCTGATTTGGTAAGCAGAATGCTTTCAAATTCTTTGTGGTTTCGTGACTTGTAACATGATAATTTGGGGTAGACCCAGTCGGTTTGTTTAAAATCCAGCTGTTTCCTTGGTTTTTCTTTTTTAAATTTTTTCTTTGCAAAAAGCGTTTTCTTTTCCTTGTATTGTAGCAGCGCTCCTTTCATCTGAGGCAGATTTCAGACCTTCTTCCCGGGGCGATATTTCAGGAAAAAGGCTCTCACCATTCAGACCAGGAATGCACAGACAGTGAAGTGGAAATTCAGCATCCCTCTCATGAGTCTGATCTCCGAAAACATGCCAAGGCGTGAACTCAGTCTGCAGTATGCACACGATTTCCACATGTTTCATGTTTCTTAAAGAAAGACACACGTGGAGGGCAGTGCCGGGCAGCGTGGCGTGGCCTCCCTGCTGCAGGAGTTAAACTGCTGGGGTTGGTTATCTGCGTTGATCCCATTAATGCCTGGTCAGACCACCACGTCCCCGCCGCACTCGGTGCCGACAGGCCTGGGCTTCGCTGTGTGCCCTGGGAGCTGGAGGCGGAAACGAGAGCAACTAAAGAGCTGCCGGGAGTTATTTTGTTAGTACGAGGGTGTGCTCATGTGCCTGGGAGAGAAATGATGGTAGAAGCCTAAATAATGGGAATGGTGGTGGCTGTCCACATAGCGCTGAGAAGCATAAGTTTGATCATCAGTTAAACACGTTTATTTCCATTCCTTCATTCAGAAGCACTGCGTGCCTACCAGGGTCAGACGCCGCTCCAGACACTGGGAGTACAGAAACGAAGAACTTCCCGCCTCCACCATCACGGTGCTCATATGAGGGAAGATTCCAGATCTTCGATTGCAGTAGCGGGCGATGGGGGATGTAGAAGAGGCGGGGATAGTGAAATGGGAAAGACACAGAGAAGGGCCTGCAGCGACGTGGGAAATGCTTCCAAAGACAGTGACGCTGGCCCTGATGGTGCCAGGAGGTGGAGAGCTCCGGGCAGCGGAGGAAGCAGTGCTCGCAGGAGGGAGAGGCTGCCAGGACCTGGCATGTTTCAGGAAACCCTAGTGAGGGCGCCTGCACGGGGTGGTCTTCCTGCAGGAGACTCACCAGCCAGAGGCAGGCCATGGAGGAGCGCGTATGCCCAGGTTTGAACTTCATGCTGAAGGCGAAGGGCGGCCATGAGTGACTTTAAGGTGCAGAGCGGTGCGGTTAGGTTCTGGATGATAACCCAGGACTCACACTGTGCGTCCCTTAGTCATGAGTGTATGTCAGCGCTGCCCATCCGCTCCTCCTCCTTCCCGGTGGGACAGGAAGTCTCGGTAGATTCTGGAAGCTACCACAGGAGCCCCCCAAGAGGCGGGGTCTTTGGAACTGCTGTGAGCCAGCTCGTGTTCTCCCGCAGACTGGAGAGCCAGGCGCTCGGGGGAAGGGCCTGACTGGAACGCTCAGGGAAAAGAGGGCCCAGTGACAAAGTGGCCTCGGGAACCGCAAGCCACGCAAAGCCGCTCGGGGGCCCTGCGTTCACCGACTCGCCACAGTTCCTACACTCAGACGAACGGACCAAGTGGGTCGGGCCTCACCAGCTCTAGGAGTCAGAACCACTTAGACCGGAAGATGGGACTCAGGGCGTCAATGATCCCCAGTTCATTAGGCCAAGACCAGCGTCTCTCAAACATCACGCTGCGCATCAGAGAAGTGGCACATGAACCCTGCTTCACTGTGGGGCCCAGGGTGGCAGCCAGCAGTCGTAAGCTGCATGCGACACCCAACATGAACGGCGTTTGCAAGAAAATTGAGTGCGAATCAAATTATGTTCCCTTTGGTTTGAAGAACTAAGAAATAATTGCCAATGAGTATTCATGTATAGGGCCCGTTTTGGGGGAACAAGCTATTTTAATTACTCGTCGTGTCAGGAGTACGTGAGGGTGAGTTTATTAGCTGTAATGTGTTTAGCGGAGCTGCCTGACTGTAGCTGCTTGGTCTTGACAAGACATTAGAATTTATTTCATATTTGCATTGTTCGTCACAGACCAAGGCCATAAAAAACTAGATTGTAAGCTCATCTCTCACTTCCCAGGACTTTTAAAACTTCTGCTGAGAGAAACCACACACAATAGAGCCGAATGATTAATTGCAAAGTGTTTTTATTTACAGCTGCCGAGTGGCGGCCCTGGCCGCGTAGTTCAGTTGGGTAGAGCATCATCCTGATACATCAAGGTTGCGGGTTTGATCCCGGGCCAGGGCACATACCGGAACTAAGCAGTGAGTGAATGAGTGCAGAACTAAGTGGAACAACGAATCGATGTTTCTCTCTCTTTCCTCTCTCTTCCTCTCTCTCAAAGTCAATAAATAATAAATAAAATGTAAAAACATAAAGCCGCAGAGCATCTACTGACATTAGGAAGAAGCAGCTAAAATGGAGTTAAGTGCCCGAGCCCCTCCCTATATCCGTGTTAGCTAATACCATCCTCTCCGCTTGGACACAGCTCCCAGTCATTTGAAACTTCCTGATCCTTTAAGCACGTCTCCCCGCTACAGGCCCTCCCCCTCCATGGCAAACAAACGCTCAAAAATGTGTCTAAGAAAAATGAGATGAAGGCCAAAGTGCACATCAAGCTGCCGAAGGCAGACAACAAAAACCGGCACCTCTCACCCGACAGACAGCGTCCTCCATGGGGGCGGGCAGGCTGGAAATGCGGTATCTCGGGGCGACAATCGGGGACTTGCCTTCACCCCGTCTACAGGGCACCTGCTCTCCCTCGGCTGTTTGCCCTCCTCGGCCTTGTACATTCGCTTCTCTCCGCACGCCTAAACCTTGGCCAACATCTGTCTAGGCCCACGGGTGTCCTCGCAGCCGTGAACAGGGCAAAACTCAGAGGGGACTTCGTATATTGGCGTCATAGGATGCAAATGAACACTTTGCAAGGTCTCCGTGGACTATTGATTTGCAGCTATTCTATCATAAAAGAGCTTTCAGAGGGTCTGGCGTTTTGGAAAAGTCAGAACCTGAAATAGAAGTGAGCCGGTTACAAAAATAAATCTCCAGAAAGAAGAGAAAGAAGAGGAATCGTATTCTAATCGTGCCTTCATCATAACCTCATTAGCATGTCTAGTGAGTCGTTCAAGTACCAGTCTATAGTCTTCTGACTCCGTCTCATAAATATGTCAGGAGCAAAGTATAGTTATTTTAATAGTCTGTGTTGGTGGATCATCATGGATTTAATTAAGAGACAACTAGTGTATGAAATACGACACAAAGGCACAAGACTTAATGGAGAAATGTTTTACTGCGGATTTAAATCAGGGCGCAGACTTGATGGTCCACTCAGAAGCCCTGCGCACATTTAATTAATGCAGACGGCGCAGGCCGCTCAGACTGGGGGAGACACGTCCGTGATTTAGGATTCTCGCAGCACCCCGCCTTACTTACAAGGGGGCGTGCGCGCGGGTGATTAAGAGCTTGTTTTGAGCTTTATTATATGAGATATTTAAAATGTAAGCTGTATAAAAGTCTCTTAAAACATTATTTCTCGCCTCCTCGTCTTCTGTGGTGAATCTCCACCCCCTCTCAGCACACAGACTGAGGGGGAGTTGGCTGTTTGGGTCAGATCATGACTAAGTGGAGAGCGCGGGGTTCTGTGTCCTCGCGGAGGTGGGATGGCATTTCTTTAGCTGAGCCATAACCATAGACATGAACAGAGGATGGATGCAATAGTAGATGTCTTCATATTTCATGAAATATCCCTTTTCCTTTTCCTTTTCCTTAACCCTCACCCGAGGGTATTTTTCCATTGATTTTTAGAGAGAGTGGAAGAGAGAGGGAAAGACGGAGAGAAATGTCCATGTGAGAGAGAGACATCGATTGGTTGCCTCCTGCACGCGTTGCGACCAGGGTCCGGGCCTGGGAGGAGCCTGCCGCCCCGAGGTACGGTCAAGGGCATGTACCCTGGTTACAGGCTGGATCCCCAGCCCTGGTCGGGGTGCGTGTGGGAGGCAACCAATCCATGTGTCTTTCTCACATCGTATTTCTCTCTCTAGCTGTCACTCTCCTTTTCCCTCTCTCTAAAAATCAATGGGAAAATATCCTCGGGTGAGAATTATTTTTAAAAAGAGTGTTTACTTATCTCATGCCGCTGTCTATCCGTTATTGGTATATGTTTCACCTTTGCTAACTGGCATGGTCTCTACTGTGTCTGAAAGCTGCTCTCGTGCACACGCCCTCGTCTTCCTCAGGGAGCCCGGCTGTGCTTCCTGCCTGTGAGCACCGACGAGCGCCTTCCTCCTTCCAGGACAGATGTTTCCCGCTGGTGCCCTGCTCTGTGTGGGGAAAGATGGGGTTATTTCTTCTTCTCTTTTTCTCTTTTAAAATCTGTCCTTGGCATATTCGTCTTTAGAATGTGCTGGACAATTTGCATAGCTGGGCATTCTGTTTTATTTTAAAAAATAAATAAAAAGATGGCCTTCTGTGCCTTCATAAGTTATTTCCCTATTCAAACCTTGTGCGTCCATTTGTTTGATCTTGAGCTCTTCTAAGAGCCAAATGCCACCGGAGACGTCAGGTTTTCACTGTCGATGTGAGCGGCTTTTGGAGATTTTGATTAGGATAACCTTTAAGAGGTTGGTGGTTTTAAAAGTCAGTTAAACCAGATCATCATGGGTGTTTTTTTAACCAGTCGTTGCTTTAAAGAACAGTCATTGCAGTGGGACTTCGATGGTGGGCAAGGTCTCAGCCGCACTTGGCTTCTGAGGGCGAAACCGCCAGAAACCAGTTCTCCTGCACCAGCAAATATTTAAAGCAGAAAGTCATACGAGGTTTTGATGAATACTTTTAAGTGGTTGAAATATTTATAAGACAATTATCAGATACTTACAATTCTGATTTTTTTGTTTTTATAAAAAAAATTTCAAAGTATGTTTTAAAATGTGTCCAGCCTTAACTGGTTTGGCTCGGTGGATAGAGCGTTGGCCTGCGGACTGAAGGGTCCCAGGTTCGATTCCAGTCAAGGGCATGTACCTTGGTTGCAGGCACATCCCCAGTATGGGGTGTGCAGGAGGTGGCTGATCGATGTTTCTAACTCTCTATCCCTCTCCCTTCCTCTCTGTAAAAAATCAATAAAATGTATTTAAAAAAATAAAAATAAAATGTGTCCATCAGGCCTGGCCAATGTGGCTCAGTTGGTTGGGCATTGTCCTGTGCACCAAAAGGTCACCAGTTCGAGTCCCAATCGGGGCACATGCTTGGGTTGTAGGCTCGATCCCCAGTTGGGGGCATGCAGGAGGCAGCTGATCAGTGTTTCCCTCTCTCATCGATGTTTCTCTCCTCCCTCTCTTTCTCTCTTTCTCTCAAAATCAATTGTAAAGTCTTTAAAATGCACTGGTCAAAGGTACAACACCTCTCCTCTGATATGATCCTGTTGCAGAAAATGGGTCAAGCCCTAATTTTCTAAGGCAGCGGTTCTCATCCTGTGGATCGCAACCCCTTTGGGGGTCAAACGACCCTTTCACAGGGGTCACCTAAGACCATCGGAAAACACATATATAAACACATATATAATATATTGTTTTTGTGATTAATCACTATGCTTTAATTACGTTCAATTTGTAACAATGAAAATGCATCCTGCATGTAAGATAATTACATTATGATTCATAACAGTAGCAAAATTACAGTTATGAAGTAGCAACGAAAATAATTTTATGGTTGGGGGTCACCACAACATGAGGAACTGTATTAAAGGGTCGCGGCATTAGGAAGGTTGAGAACCACTGTTCTAAGGTGTTAGTCACTGCCTTCTGCATAAATTGTGTAAACATTCAGTATATTACTGTTTTATTCCTTCATTTGTTTGTGAATCACCATGGACCTATTTTCCCCCTCTATGAAATGAAAATAACAGTATTTATCTCACAGGATTATGTGAGGGCTAAATTAAATAATCTGAACAGGACTGAACATCCAGGGCCTAGAACCATGGAAGCACCTCCTGTGTTGGAGCTAGTTCTGCGCGAACGCCTTCTGAGGAATCAATACAGCCCTTGAATTTCAGCTTTATAGAGTAACCAGTAACGCACAGAAATAGAGTATACACCTTCCATAATGTCCTCAGGAGGGAGCAAAATAGAATAAGGAAGGAACCCGCCAACGGTTTTTAAAAAGACGATAAAGAAGGAAAAAGGAAAATAGGAGACAAACAGAAAATGATAGGAATGAGCCCATTTAAATGGTGATTAAAATAAATAGGCTAAACCTGCCATTTAAAAGTCATAGTTTAAGAAAAGAAGTCAGCGAATTGAGAGGTACAAGATTAGATTCACACTTAAAACAGAAGGGAAAAGAACAGTTTAAAATTTTAAGAAGATACTAGGAACGCACTATCTTAAAGCTCATAGAGTTATTTTAACAGCACACAGTTTTCTTTAGGGCAAAGGGCATTTACAGCGGAAGGGTCAAGTTTCAGGTTGCCAGGTGCATGTAATCATTCTAATCGCATAACTCTACACATTAGACATTTGTAAACCGATAAAGCAAAACCTAACAGCGACCTTCAGAGCCCTCAGGACGCAGCCCGCGCTGGAGCGCCGAGCTGCCTCGATCCCACAGGGTCTTGGCGCTACTGCTTGCTAGCTATGGAATCTTGGGCAAATTTCAATTTTTTCTTGCTTCATTTCTCCCCCTCCCCCCCCCCCACCCCCTTCAAATTGGGAAAATCAGGGCATGTGCTTCGCTGGTCACTAGTCACTCATCAGGCTATAGAAACTATTTTAGTCATAGCGATAACTTCAACATACCTTCTATGGCGATTACACGAGATAACACGGGACAAGAGCTGTGCCTGTCACGCAGCTGGGACTCAACGACCGTTAACACCTGGTATGAGAGCTGGACCAGAGATAAGCACGAGATGCTGTTGGCACCCTCGGGAGAACGGGGAGTAAAGTGCTGAGGGTCCGGTTCAAGGTCTTCTGAGTGACGTCACCCTTCAGTGAGTGGGTTGGGTCTTGGTGAATAAGTAAAAGCCAGTCAAAAGAAAGATTGCTGTAAACCAGTCTGGGTTAATGTTTTAACTACACGGACCAATCCAAGCCATCAAATCGGGGGTTGATTTGCATACACGGTGACTGGGCCCAGTTTAATCTCTGTACCTGATTTGTTCTTCCATCACTTGTTCATGTAAAAAATACTACATTTGTTTTCTCGCGATTTACATTTTCAGATTTAGATTCATAGAATCCCTTCCCTGCAAAAAGAAAATGATGTGAGCTGTAATATTACATTTAACTGACTATAAAAATAGCTGTTTTAAACAACTGAGTACATTACATCGGTGTAGATGGATAATCGTGGAAATTGCTTTACAAAGAACATTTTCATCTCCAACCGTTATCAGCTCCTGGGAGCTTTCTCGCCCTGCGTTTTAGATAATAATCATGCCAAGCACTGCCAGGGCGTGTGTGTGCGGCGCTCTGTGCTCCTGCCTGCACGCCGCGGAGCTCACTGGCTCGTCCCCTTCCGAGCTGCTGGGGAATTCGTTTCCTCACTCGGTTTCCCGTGGGTGCTGATCCCCCGGGGCCTGCTCCCCTCGTCGCTTCTCACACTTGGCAGCCGTAGGCCAGGGCTCCCGGTCTTATTGGCATGTGGAGCTATTCAGGGGCTTGAGGTGGATTTGGAAGCACAACGTGCTTCACATGAAGGTTAGCTTCTGCTCTTCTCTAGCCAGTGCTGGCCATTCCGGAAGGCCTCTTTTCACCTCGTAACCCACGTGCGCTCTGGTCACGCATCCATTGAGCCTCTTAAAGTTGCAAGGAGCATAAAACCCACCCCAACTGCTTGAATGGAACAAGGAATTTGTCCCTCTAGCTGAGGGCTATCAGGATAACTCGTTTCAGGGGAGGCCTTCTGAGATTCAGTGAAGCACACCTGAACATACACATGCACATTCACATGCACACATACTCACATACATGCACACACATGCATACACACATACACACATATACTAAGATGCACACACATATGCACATACATACACACATATAGGATAGCATCTGAACCTAAGAACATCCCCAGGATAAACATTCCCATCCATTAAAATGATGTTCATGAATAATTTCTTCGGGATGTTTTGATGATAAGTGAAAAAAAAATTAAGAAATTAAATAGGCTTGGAGGGAAATGCAAATAAAATATGCAAATGCATAAATACTGAAATTCTTCAAAAACGTAGTGGCAGAAACGACTAGAGTCTAATTGTTCAATTATTTTTGCCTTTAATCCACTTTGTTTCTCAGCTTGTTTGGAATGAGTGTAACAGTTTATGACCATGAAAACATACATTCCTCTGAGGCCACGTGTCCTGTTCAACCTAAAAAAGAGGTAAACTGAGGCCAGCTCAGATTATGAGAAACTGAGTTTATTGGGGAACAGCAGAGGCCTTGAAATTATGCAAACACAGGCGCTCACACGCTCTGAGCGAGTCCCCTGGGGGCTGGGGGCTGGGGGCTGGGGGCAGCCGTGTGTAAGGGCGAGGACGGGGAGGCCAGCCGGGCTCCAGCAGTGGGTTCATGGCTGGATGATGGGAGAGGTTCTGGGCCCATGCTCACGGGTCCGGAGAGAAGTCTCGGTCGTCTGTACAGCACGGGCCGAAGTCGGGCTCAGTTCTTAAGGCCTGTCCTGGAAGCGCACGTGTGAGCTTCTCCGTTTCATATCCTCTGGTTCCCCTGAAGTTGGAAACACTCACAATTCCTTCTCAGTGTAACCGGGACTTCCACCCTGGCCGGGTGCTCAGGTGGTTGAGCGTCGCCCCGTACACCAGAGGTTGCAGGTTCGATTCCCCATCAGGACACACACCTAGGTTGTGGGTTCCATCCCGGGTCAGGGAGCATGCAAGAGGCAACCGATCGATGATGTTTTCCTCTCTCCCTCTCTCTCCTCTCTTCTCTCCCTTCCTCTCTCTCTAAAAACCAATCAAAACATATCCTCAGGTGAGGGTTATAAAAAAATTAGAGAAGTGAGTTTCATGGGCCTCAGATTCCTTGGCACCATTGTTTTGACATGGAAGGACTGGGTGTGAGTCGGATGAAGCAGGGAGGGAACAGGCATGATTAGAGTGGCCGCAGGAGCAGCCACGGCTACACGAACACGCTCGTGTTGGAGCCTCCACGCCCCTCCCTTTACTCTCACAGGTTGCCTGGTGAGGTGCCCGGCGGCGTTGTTCTCCGCTTTGGTGGGAACACTGGTGAGCTAGAACATGCCAGGGGCACACAGGGACAACACACAGCCTGGGAGAGCCGTCTGGCTGCCAAGTCCCAGCCTGGCCCGCGACACTCCAAGTCCATAGCAGCGTCAAGTCCGCGGCCCCGGGAGTCAGCCCCATGACGTGAGGGTTCGTGGAACCAGAACCCGAGCATCAGGCTGGTGGGCCCCTCACGTGGCCTCTGCGCGCTGCCACACAGGCGTCCGGGGCGTCCGTGGGTGAGACGTAGTCATGGGGCCTGTGTCTTCACGGATGAGTGTTAGCTTTGTGTGCAGGGTCTGAGCCTCACCCGGGCGCTGTGCCAGGGCAGGAGGCGCCCCCTCGCGGCCCTCGCTCACAGGGTGACGATTTGGACTTTGTCGTTCACTCGTTTGCAAGTCGATCGCGGAGAGGCTCTGGTGTTCGGTTGCTTGCTGCCTGTTAAATGACGTGGTGCTGATGGGCCCCAGCTGTCCCGAAAATGCTCCCACCCTCCCCGGGGCGCCCTCCACATGCTCATTACAGCGTTAGCGTGGCTGAACGTCTTTACGAATTCTAGGTCACCATCTGCAAGGATCATATGTTGTGCCTCTTTCAATACAAAGTGTACTCTTGCCCGGCCGGTGTGGTTCAGTGGTTGAGTGTCAACCTATGAACCAGAAGGTCATGGTCAGGGCACCTGCCCTGGTTGTGGGCTCGATCCCCACCCAGTGTGGGGCGTGCAGGAGGCAGCCGATCCATGATTCTCATCATTGATGTTTTTCTCTCTCCCTTTTCCCTCCTCTCTGAAATCAATAAAAAGGTGTTTTTTTAAGTGTGCCCTGGTATTATGAAGACCGTGATGCCCTTTGGGAAATGTGATATATGAGCGTCATGGTCCTCCGTACCTCAGCACCGAGAAGTCCCAGCCTGGAGTCAGTCCGACCTCCCAGCTTTTCTGCGCGTCACTGGGTGACTTTGAGCAAATCACACAACTTCTCTGAGCCCCAGTTTTCTCATTTGAAAAATGGGAAAATAATAGCTTTCCAGGTTGTTAAAAAACAAAAACAAACAAAAAAAAACTAGATGAAACAAGAGTTATGTCAAGAGGCCACTGCCGAGCACATGGCCAATGAGGAAGAAGTGACCGGCGCTGGTAGGAAAGCTAGCAGTGCAGTAGGGCAAATGTTAGACAACAGACAAATGTTCTTTAATCTCCGCAAGCCATCGTCCCCTTAACCACTCACCTCTGGGGCCGGTCCATTTCCCAGGGAACCCGGGTGTGGAAGCCAGGCGCCGCCGAGACGTGATCTGTTACCGCATCGCCCAGCTCCCCTCTCGCAGGACATGTGCAGACGGTTGGGTGGGGCGGAGGGGACGCAGCAGGAAGAGCACGCTGGCATCCGTCCCACCCAAGCTGAGCAGCCTCCTCTCTGCTCACCCAGCCTTAAATGTATTAACAAATTGTCCATCTCCAAGAAATGAATGTTCATGTAGCTTTTCCCCAAAACAACTAATGGACCACAAAACCCCTCTTTTGAAAAACGGTTTTCTTTCGTCATTCAGAGTTCCCAGGCGCCTGGGCACCCAGTTTGGGAAACACAGTGGAGAGGGATTTAAAACTCCCGGGAGGGTGGATAAGTGAAGACCCGGGGTGGCTGCCTCCTCAATGGAGAGCAGAGGGAGCCCTTCTCCCGGCTGTGCGAGCCCCCGCTCGGACCCGCGGCCGCTGCTTTACTCCCTGAACTGCAGAATCCCCTCTGCTCCACAGATGGGCCGAGCAGCTGCGCTCGCCATCAAGGCGACGCCAATGCGGATGCTCTGCCCAGCTCCGCACACGCTTCCCTCGGGGCCGGGGGACCCAGCCCGCAGGAGTGGATGCCCTGGTTCCTCTCCCCCACGCTCCCCTCCACCCCCCTTCCATGCACTCTGTGTGGAGCCAGATCATAAAAATAATCCCCAAACAAACAAAAGCTTGTGCTTGCTGCCAGATTTCAGATCAATAGACACGCTGGGAGGGCGCCAGGCGGCAGAGGTTCGCGTGGTGGGCGCGCTGTGGGTCGTTAGAGATGGAGGAGCCATGAGACACCAGCACCGTTGGCACAGCCCAGGCGTGCTCCTGGCAGGCTCCGCGGGGCCACAGACGGAACGCCCCACGGCTCAGTCGCTGCCAGGTCCGCGGGCGGGTCCAGGTCCACGGGGGCCACGCGGGGGAGCTGGTCTACCCCCGGGTAATGGAGGCTGTCGGGGCACAGTGCTCATCAGAACCAGTCCACGGGCTCGGCAGCTCTCCGGCTCCAAGGCCCGAGGCCCTGGCACACGTGTCGTGCCTGGAGAGAGTCGGCAAGTAGTTGAACACCCTGAAGCAGGGGTTAGACATCACGGCTCATCGCCGGTCTTTCGCGCGTGCTGTCACCAGTTTGCTGGGAAATGGCCGTCTCCACACGGGGGCGGTGATCTCTCATCTGTCTAAATAGAAGTTTGAATGACTATGTAAAGGATTGAGTCCACCCCTCCCTGAAGTACAGAGGAGAGACGGGAAAGCCACGCCTGCTAGGACTCCCCCAACTGGCAGGTTGCTACCCCTTGCTTTAAGCCAGGGGTCCTCAAACTACGGCCCGCGGGCCACATGCAAATACAAATATTGTATTTGTTCCCGTTTTGTTTTTTTACTTCAAAATAAGGTATGTGCAGTGTGCATAGGAATTTGTTCATAGTTTTTTTTTTAACTATAGTCCGGCCCTCCAACGGTCTGAGGGACAGTGAACTGGCCCCCTGTTTAAAAAGTCTGAGGACCCCTGCTTTAAGCAAACATTGGGTTCCAAAATTAATTAGTAACAGCCCGGCCTGTGGCTGAGGGTTGGCCCAGGCACATACATGAGAGCAGGTGCCTGCAGGTCTCTGCTCTGCGAGTATCGTTCCTGTGACCCTGGACCTGAAGGTTCCATTCAGCTCTGGTTTGTGAAGCTTGGATAAGGTGGCCCTCGCTACAGTCATATCTTAAACCATGCGGGCCCTAAAATAACTGGCGAGATTGAGAATTAGTAATAATAGTAAGACCCAGGCACAGACTGTCCAGGTTCAAAGCCCAGCCCCACCACTCACCCATGCGTGACCCTGGGTAGCTCCCCTTCCCGGGCCTCCATTTCCCCTCTGTTATTTGTCGTTTATGCAGCTCTTTCTTTTCTCTTGTTTTGTAGTCACAGGAGGGCCCACCTGCCACAACCTAGGGCAGCGGTTCTCAACCTTCCTAATGCCGCGACCCTTTCATACAGTTCCTCATGTGGTGGTGACCCCCAACCATAAAATTATTTTCGTTGCTACTTCATAACTGTAATTTTGCTACTGTTATGAATCATAATGTAAATATCTGATACGCTATATGTGTTTTCCCATGGCCGTGACCCACAGGTTGAGAATCGCTGACCTAGTGCATCCTGCATGGAAGCAAATGTTTTATTTTCACTCTCTCCTTTCACCAAAGTCATCTGTAAAAACAGGCATATTCTTACTCCTGTCATTTGTATTTTATGACTAACTAGAGGCCCAGTGCACGAAATTCATGCACTTGGGGAGTGGCGATCCCCCTGTAGGAGCACACTGACCACCAGGGGGAGGCAGCTCCTGCATTGAGCGTCTGCCCCATGGTGGTCAGTGTGCATCATAGCAACTGGTCATTCTGCCATTCAGTTGATTTGCATATTAGCCTTTTATTTTATAGGATGGTGAGATCAAGAATCCTCCCTAAATGTATTGTCTGTTTAACTTCCTTTTAGATTAGTTACCTTTTACTATCATTTGCCCAATTTTCTCTTGGGTTGTGTCCTCTTTTTAAAAATTTTTGTTGTTTTTGTTATTCAAAATTAGATGTAGAGAGGGTAGGAAAGGAAAAATCCCCACCTCGGTCTTAGGTCTTATGGATAGGAAATCCTTTTATAATCCAATATTAAAGAAATGCATTCCTTTAAAAGAACCCATTTCTGCCGAAACCGGTTTGGCTCAGTGGATAGAGCGTCGGCCTGCGGACTGAAGGGTCCCGGGTTTGATTCCGGTCAAGGGCATGTACCTGGGTTGCGGGCATATCCCCATTGGGGGATGTGCAGGAGGCAGCTGATCGATGTTTCTCTCTCATCGATGTTTCAAACTCTCTATCTCTCTCCCTTCCTCTCTGTAAAAAAATCAATAAAATATATTAAAAAAATAAAAAATAAAAAAATAAAAGAACCCATTTCAAACAGTTTCCATGAATAAAAACATAGCAATTGTGTTTAAAATTGTGTTTGAAGTCACTTAGGTTACATATGGGTCACACATACTGGAATGTTCTAGATCAACGCCAGGTGCTCCAGCAGCGTTCGCATCCCATGGAGCTTATTGCCAGATTCCACTTCCCAAAATACAATCTTTGTTTTAACAAGATCCCGGCTGATTTATCTGGAGCTTGAGAGATACTGGTATAGATAGCGCGTTAAGATATCAACTCAGCGTTAAAAGCACCTTCTGTCTGCTAATATCTGTCAACCCTTCTTTTTTAAAAAAAATATTTGTATTGATTTCAGAGAGAAAGGGAGAGGGGGGGTTGGAAACATCAATGATGAGAGAGAATCATGGATTGCCTGCCTCCTGCACACCCCCTACTGGGGATTGAGCCTGCAACTCCAGCATGTGCCCTGACCAGGAATTGAACCGTGACCTCCTGGTTCCTAGGTCAACACTCAACCACTGAGCAACACCGACTGGGCTCTGTCAGCCCTTTCCATGTCATAGGGGTTGACAAATATGTTCCTAGTTCATAAGCTGGTGTCATTTTAAAATTCACGGTATCTTTGTGAGACCCTGAAACACTGCTGTGTATTCGGAGCATCTACCCGGTTCCTTATGAATTCCGAGAGCTGAGGTTCCCTTGGAAGAAACTCATGCAACTCGAAATTATACAAATATTTTGCCATATTTTCTTGTGGTATTTTCATTAAAATACACTGCTTCCACAAGCGATTACCATTTTAAAGAGGAATCCAAACATAATACATTTCAGAGGTCTTAGTGTGGAGTTAATTAGTGACGGATGGCAGGCTGCTTTAGAGCGAGGCAACATTTTTATTCCTCGTAGTCACTGGATTATTCCAGGGGTTTCTGGAGGCTTTCACAGTGTGCCAGCGAGGGCCGGATGCCCCTGGAGAATAACTGTTAGAACGAAGCAAAATAGCCTGCTGGCCTGGCTCAGTGGTCGAGCATCAACCTATGAACCAGGATGTCATGGCTTGATTCCCACTCAGGGCACGTGCCCAGGTTGTGGGCTCCATCCCCAGTGTGGGATGTGCAGGAGTCAGCCAATCAATGATTCTCTCTCATCAATGATGTTTCTAACTCTCCTTCTCCCTTCCTCTCTGAAATGAATACAAAAATTTAAACAAAAAAGAATGAAGCAAAATATTGTACAGGAACAGATCAGTGAGCTAACAGCACAATAGTAGCAGAATGGCTCTGCCCCTTCGGGTGGAAATTAGGTAAATGTGAGAACTGTACAGGCTTTTGCTAGTCACCAAAGTAGCATCACAGAATCATGGCTTGCGTGTTCCACACGTGGACACATGGTTCATTGCTGTTGCGTCGTCTGAGCCAGTAGAGCAGAGCATTCTGGTGCCGGGAGCCAGTCCATTCTTGCTGTTTCAAGGGACCTGGCATATATGGCATACTGTTCTTAATATGTTTGCTCACCTTCTAGGCACTATGTGTTTTAACCAAGGTCTCTGAGAAAGGTTGTTTCCCCAGGTAGGGATTTTCCCCTGAAGTTAGGGAGGGAATAAAACCTCTTAACTAAGTGCCAGGTGGGTAATTAATCACTTTAACTACGAACAATCATGCTTAAGCTACATAATCCTTACTCCCTGGAATAGAGATAAGAAACGCCCTAACCTTTGAAATAGAGATTGATAGGATTGGAATCAACTGGTATAAATACAGATGTAACAAGACAAAGAGAGACAGAACCTAGGCACAGAACCTACACAGAACGTTCTCTAGAGACAGAAGAACTTCGCTGGAGAAAACATGGCAAAAGATCCTGGACAGAAGCTGGCCTCAGAACCTAGAGACAGAACCTAGCGAGAGAACATGGCAAAAGATCCTGGACTGAACCTGACTACAGAAATTGGCAAGAGAACCTGACTAGAACCTGGTGACTAAACCTGGCTGGAGAACCTGGACAGAACCTGGCTACAGAACCTGGCTGGAGAACCTGGAGAACCTGGCTGGAGAACCTAGCAAGAGACCATGGACACAGAACCTGGCTGGAGATCCTAACCAGAACTTCGCTGGAGATCCAGACCGGAACTTAGCTCGAGATCCCGGCTAGAGATCCTGGCTAGGCTGCTGATGAACTGAATGCTGTCTCCGTGTCATTCCTTCTTCGCCGACTCCGTCTATGCCTTTGGGGACCCCTGGACCCGCTGGGGTTGGACCCCAGCATTCTGGGACACATCTGCCTTCAAAGGCAGCATCTGTTGTCACAGTGAAGAGCTCAGATTCTGAGTGCAACGGCCTCGGTTCACATCTCGGCTCCACCTTGTAACAAAGTTGTGTGACCCGCCAGTGAGGTCATGCTCTGGTGCGGTTTCTCCACCTGCAGAATGGGGTTAACAACCGAACTACACCCCGTGTGGCCGGAGGGTTAGACCAGTGATATTCACAAAGTGCTCCTTCAGGCACTGGCATGTGTGTGCTCTAAGGGCTACTATTTTGTCTTAATAGAAATGCAAAGCATATGGAGATAAAAAATGGTTATTTAATGTGAAGAATAAGGACTTTTTTTTTTCCAGGAAATTTCCTGCATCAGAAATTAAAGACAAAAACACATCCCCCCACCCCCTGGTACATTTATCCTGTATAATAAAAGGCTAATATGCAAATCAACCGAACAGCAGAATGACCAGTCGCTATGACACGCACTGACCACCAGGGGGAAGACGCTCAATGCAGGAGCTGCCCCCTGGTGGCCAGTGCACTCCCACAGGGGGAACGCCACTCAGCCAGAAGCCGGGCTCATGGCTGGCAAGCACAGTGGCGGTGGCGGGAGCCTCTCTCGCCTCCGCAGCATCACTAAGGGCCCGTCAGGGGATGTCTGCGGGCCTAAGCCGGCAGTCAGACATCCCCTGAGGAGTCTCAGACTGCAAGAGGCACAGGCCGAGCTGAAGGACCCCCCTCCCCCCAGTGCGCAAATGTCGTGCATGGGGCCTCTAGTGTAGAAAAAAGAAGTAAGAAGTTACTAGTTTCTCTATCCCTCTGCCCAATGCACACACCATTTCTTTTCTTTTTTTTTTAATATACTTGTATTGATTTCAGAGAGGAAGGGAGAGGGAGAAAGATATAGAAACATCAATGATGAGAGAGAATCATGAATTGGCTGCCTCCTGCATGCCCCACACTGGGGATCGAGCCCACAACCCAGGCATGTGCCCTGACCGGGAATTGAACTGTGACCTCCTGGTTCATAGGTCAACGCTTGACCGCTGAGCTACACGGCCAGGCTGCACACACCCTCTCCGTTAGGTCTGCCCTCCCTCTGTCTCACCCCCAGTTGAACCTCCGGGACTGTCTGTCACACAAAAGTGGGTTGGGGTATTCGGGGCATCTTCACATCTTGTACTGCACGGTCACCACTGCAGCCTCGATAATAAAAACAAATGAGGGTTTTCCGGTTAAACCGAGCATTTACTTTGATAATGAGGAGGCACGGCTGCCTCTGACTTGGCCACTTTGTCTTGATACCGTCTCTGCTCCCGCTCCGTCCCTCGATCCTAACGAAGCTTTTACTGGAAGGGGCGGCGCACCACCAGCAATAACAGACTCACTCGGGGCTCTGGAGGGACGGGGAGACCGGCAGGAGATCAACAGGGAAGCATGTTTCACGTCCGCTCCTCCGGCAGCGGTTCATCGTGGAGAAATAAACACTGGCTGCTGACGCCGCGTGGAAGGACCTCCGCAGCCGCATAAACCGGCTGCGACTCGGGGATCCAGCTCTTTCTGGAGAAGAGAACCCCGCGGGAGCGGGCAGATGTCACCCGTGACCGTCCCCGGCTTGTGCAGCTCCGGGCAGGGCACACCTGGAAGCAGCTCTAACGGGGCCTGTGCCCACCGTCGCCCTCGCGCCCCCTCTCCTGTCGCTTCCCGGTCCTTACCGCAGGCCGGCCGTGACGCCTCAGGCTGTGCAGTCATTTTACTGAACGTTTTCACCGCACTCCGTGGGCACAAGCGAAACGGCCTTTTACTTAAAACCGAGCAGAGCGACACGCCGGCCCTCGAGACCCGTCACTGCTGTCTTTCCTGGAACTGCGCGAGGAAGCGGGGATCGCTGCTCCCCTTGGCGGTGCAGCGTCTCCGGGGCCTGAGGACCACGGCCCCCGGCTCGCGTGTGCGCCTGGCCGTGGGGCAGACGCCCGCCGCCCGGAGCAAGCGGCCAGGGAGCGAGCCGCGGCCATTGCTGACCGCCGCGGCCCCGCATCAAAGAGCGAGATGGGAGCATGACGAGTGCGGCTCGCGTGGGAAACGGGAAGCTCACCTTCCAGGCCAGAGCCGTGGCCGGGGAGTCACACTGAAGAACCCACCCGCTTCCCCGGGTGTTGCTGGCGTGGAGTGAGGACACGGAACGGCAAGAGAAAAGCCCCCCCTCTGCGGACCGGTGTGTGCTTCGTAGACCAGGATGTAAAGCACCCAGCTGGCCGGCCCGACCTATGAGCCAGGAGGCCAGGGTTCGATTCCCGGTCAGGGCACCTGCCTCGGTTGTGGGCTCCTTCCCCAGAGTGGGGCGTGCAGGAGGCAGCCGATCAGTGATTCTCTCTCATCATTGATGTTTCCATCTCTCTCTCCCTCTCTCTTCCTCTCTTAAATCAATAAAAATATATTAAAAAATAAAAGACCTAGCTAAATACATTGAGAAGGAAATGGCACGTGTAGGGTTAGAGCAGTGGTTCTCAACCTTCCTAACGCCGCGACCCTTTAATACAGTTCCTCATGCTGTGGTGACCCCCAATGTCATTGTTACAAATTGAACATAATGAAAGCATGGTGATTAATCACAGAAACAATATGTAATTATATATGTGTTTTCCGATGGTCTTAGGCGACCCCTGTGAAAGGGTCGTTTGACCCCCAAAGGGGCCGCGACCCACAGGTTGAGAACCACTGGGTTAGATAGTTCTGCTCCGTGAGCGCCTGAGAGCCTTCAGAGCCGGACAGCTTCCATGGGAACAATGCTTTTATGGAACCTCTCCTGCTTCCTTTTTTTTTTTTTCCTTTCTTCGTCCGGGTTATTTATTTTTTTAACTGTTTCCTCTTTGGCGATTAGCGTGTAGCTCTGTCGTCCCGGCGGTTGTGAGCTGTACCTCTGCAGCCCGTCGCCGGGGAGCTCTGCGTAATTGCCCGTCACACGCACCGCATTATCCATCCCGGGAACCGCGCTGACGGACGGGCGGCGAGGGGCTCCAAGAGGCGGTCTGGTTTACGCTAATGGACCTCACAGGAAGGAAATGCAATTTGAAAGAAGCTGATGCATATGTTCTATTGCCGAATATAATGTTTGATTTAATTATTAACTGTCAGTGATGGAGCGGCCACTCCTGCCCAGGCCGCCTGTGAATGCCCGGCTTTCTAAGCAGGCCCACCAGGGAGCCACATCTGTCTTTCCGTCCAGGACTTAGCAAAAGAGGATGGTGTCGCCCCAGCCGGTTTGGCTCAGTGGATAGAGCGTCAGCCTGTGGACTGAAAAGTCCTGGGTTCAATTTCGGTCAGGGGCTCATGCCCGGATTACGGGCTCCATCCCCAGTGGGGGGTGTGCAGGAAGTAGCTGACCCATGATTCTCATCATTGATGTTTCTCTCTCTCTCTCTCTCTCTCTCCCTCTCCCTTCCTCTCTGAAATCAATAAAAATATTTTTTTAAAAATACATTTCGAACGGGAGTCCCCAGGCAGCCGCACAGGTGTGGGGCCGAGGGCTCACGGGGAAGAGAGGCGTCTGGAATATGCACCCACCCGCCCGCACCTGGGCCGGCCGGACGCATCTCCAGGGCCTTCCCAGCGCGGGGCCTCCTCTCCCCTGCGGACTGTGGGCGCAGTTCACATGGGGAAGGACCTCCATCGCCAGCCACTGGGGACCCGCTGCTCCGTGTGCAGGCGAGGCAGCCGGATGCTGACGCCACCTGACAGGCGGGCCACGGTGAAGGCCAGGGGTACGAGTGCGCGGGGTTTCCTGGAAAAGCACCGCGTCCCCTGACAGCAGGACCGGCTCTTGGGGGCGGGGAGGGGGGGAGGCAGAGGCCAGCGCTGTCGGAAGGGACGCGGAGAGATGGTGATGGTCATGCAGAAGTGTCCTATCTGGGCTCCTGCCTTGAGTTCTGGTCACTTTTTACATTTTAATTCCTCCCTTTTCCCTCCTCGGGGACATCTCTGCTCTTTCTCTCCTTCTCACCGGGAGAACTGAAGTTTAGCGGATGGGTTTTCAGAATACGAAAGCGTGGGGAGCTGGATTCATTAGAATATTCCTCAGAAAACCTCGCTGCCTTCACTTATCCTCTTGACAAAGATAAATGCAAATTCTTACCGACTCACAGGCCCGAGTGGCATTTTCTAGATGTAGCCCTATCGGTGCCAGGCAGCCGCAGTGGCATAATGAAGAGGCGGGCGGCGGAGAAGTGAATAGGGGATGTGCGGGGCCATGCATGCTCGGCCCCTAAAGTGAGCTCAGTTCTGGATTTTCATTGGGTCCACCTGCCCTACCACACAGCACCATCATTTGCCTCATGCATTCCGATATTTAACTGTTTGTTTTTTATGACATGTATTGGGGTGGCGCTGGTCAACATGGACATGCAGGTTTCAGGTGTGGGTTTCTGTTACAAGATCTGTGTTTTGCACCGTGTAGCCACCACCCAAAGTCAAAGCTTCTCCTAAATACTTAACACCAGCCCCAGCCAGTTTGTCTCAGTGGATAGAGCAGTGATGGCGAACCTTTTGAGCTCGGCGTGCCAGCATTTTGAAAAACCCTAACTTAACTCTGGTGCCGTGTCACATATAGAAATTTTTTGATATTTGCAACCATAGTAAAACAAAGACTTATACTTTTGATATTTATTTTATATATTTAAATGCCATTTAACAAAGAAAAATCAACCAAAAAAAAATGAGTTCGCGTGTCACCTCTGACCCGCATGTCATAGGTTCGCCATCATTGGATAGAGCATCGGCCTGCAGACTGAAGGGTCCCGGGTTGGATTCCAGTCAATGGCACATGTCCAGGTTGCAGGTTCGATCCCCAGTAGGGGATGATTCTCTCTCATCACTGATGTTCCTCTCTCTCTCTCTCTCCCTCTCCCTTCCTCTCTGAAATCAATTATATATATATATATATATATATATATATTTTTTTTTTTTTTAAGAAATGACTGGGCTTATGCTGGGGGTTCAGGCGGATCCTCCGACAGAAGGTGTTGTGTGACCCTCTATCTGGACCACCCTCGCCTACCACTCCCAGGTCGCTTTCTGGACGACCAGGCCTACGGGTGTGACCCAGGTAAATGTCTTTAGACAGGTGTGTGGCCAGGAAGTGCTTTCCTACGTCACTGTTAAGACGAGGGACAGTCACCTGTGTTGTTCGGCAGCCCTGGAATTGGCAGGTAGCGGGAGAAGTGATTATCTGCCAGTCGAAGAGTATCGATCGGGGCTATTTTGCTGGTTACATGCGCAACTGACATGATTGGACTTAACAAAACACAGGTCTGCGCTTCCGCGAGACACGCTGGAGGTGCCATGGGAAAGCCCATGAGGCTTCCGGGGACTCCCGGGAGGCGTGTGGTCGGCGAGCAGGTTCTGTAAACGAAGACACGATGCGCATGTACGTGCCTCCCCCTTTTACCCTCCTCTGTTCACGTAAATTAACTAGAGGAGAGAGGACTTGAAATCAGGTCATCTTTTTCTTGGAAATCGCCAATGCACTGGGGGCTGAAGAACTGAAACCCCCTTCGCCAGCCTGCCGGCTGGCTCTCCATCAGCCAACATAAGTTTTAAAATAGAGTCAAGTTCAAGAAAAAGAGAAAAACAGTCAGCAGTCCAGAAACCCCGTAGGCTCTGCGGGGTGAGGAGATGCGTGTCGTCTGGGGGCTTTGCCGGGAGCGGGGAAGGAGACATGGAGGGTCTCAGGGCCCCGGGACCTGTGTCTGGGCGCCGCCGGCCGCCTCCCGCCGTAGCGGGGCCTTATCGAGCGGGTGACCTTTAGGAGGTGATTGTTTGTGATCACTCGGTGTGCGCCGAGAGTCGCGGGGAGGAATATTCCAATTTATTTCAAAGGTTACACATCGACATTGAATATGCAGCCGTGTTATCATATCCTGGAAGTTTACACAAGGCGTCGGCCTGAGCCCTGCCATTGTTTCCCAGCCGCCCAGGGTGTTTGGGTTTCTGTTCTGTGAGATTTGCTCCTTCTGGTTCCGAAAACAGAACTCAGAGCAGCCGGCGGAGAAGGGGGCACAGCGCTGTTCTTGTCGCTGTGGTTGAAACGATGGAGAATCCGGTTCGAGGGCGAGAGCTGGGGATGGTCTTCGCCACGTATCCCACCCCGAAGTAATAACGTCCGGTTCCCATTTCCGTGGCTCAGCCCAGGACCACTGCCACCCAGCCACGTGCTCCCGGGCGTTGAAATCACAACCCAGACCAGTCGCCCGGGCGCAGGAGAGAAGCCGGCTTCTGGAAGGGCAGGAGATGGCCCCGGGGACCACAGAAGGCGTTTAGGGAGAGGCCGCTGTGCGTGTCGCTTCCTATAACCTTCCTGGCCGTGCGACTCACTGCTTCAGTCCCAGAGGCTGGTCACCCTCAGCCTCAGCGGGTGGCACAGGGCGCAACATGCACCGGGGGGCTCTCCCATCTCCTCCTTTCTTCTCGGGAGTCAGGTCAGTTGTCCAAGAAACTGCAGACGGGGTGGCCTGCAGCTACCTCCTGTTTTCTTTTTTAAAATATGTTTTTATTGGTTTCAGAGAGGAAGGGAGAGGGAGAGAGAGAAGCATCAGTGATGAGAGCCGGGGTGCGGACTCGGCCGTGGGACCCGTTTGAAACTGTTTGTAGTTCATCGCAGATGGTCCTGCTGCCAAAGTCCCCGTTCCCCAGGAGGAGGCACCCCGATCTCTCCTCGGAAGGCCGGCCCTCAGGGAGCCGTGGGCCTCCATCTGTGACTTCGGGGGGCCCGGGCGGGAGGTACAGGGGAATCAGACGTGTGCCCTGTGCATGGGTGGCTCTGCTCCTGGGATGACGTCATTGCGGGAGGCTGAGCTCCAGGACCAACGGGGCCGAGGGCGGGCGGACATTAGGCAAAAAATGTGCAGATTGGTCTCCTGGTGGGAAGAACTGTTTCTTCACCTGAAAATCCTGCAGGGATTTCCTTTCTGCGAGTTACAAACATAGAGAAAAAACAGGAGAGCTGCCGGCCGGCGTGGCTCAGGGGTTGAGCGGCGACCTATGAACCAGGCGGTCACGGTTGGATTCCCGGTCAGGGCACAGGCCCGGGTGGCCGGCCGAATCCCCAGGGTGGGGCGTGCAGGAGGCAGCCGATCCATGATTCTCTCATCTTTGTGTTTCTTCCTCTCCCCCTCTCCCTTCCTCTCTGAAGTCAGTAAAAATGTGTGTGTGTGTTTAAGAGAAAGAATAACTCCCGTGGCAGAGACAGCTGAGGAGCAGCGTGGGGGAGGGCGGAGGGGGAGGCCTGTGGAGTCTGACGCCAGGCCAGTGGGTGGGAGGCGGGTACAGGGCCGTGGCCGCGCGCTCCGTGGGTGAGGAGGGAGAAGGTGTGGGGTTGAAGAACGTGGGCTGAGTTCTGAGAACAAGGAGGAAGGGCAGGTGCTCCGGGCGAGGGCGAGGGCGAGGGCGAGGGCGAGGGCGAGGGCGAGGCCCTGCCTGGAAGGCCTGGGCGTGCTTGTCGGGTTCAGAGGATGAAGGGCCTGGGAACCCGCAGGGAAAGCGCGGCCCCTGCGAGATCAGGGCGGGGCGTGGATTGGCCCTGTGCCGGGCAGGTGGGCCAGGTGTGCCCAGGGCGACCCCCCCAGCTCAGGCCGGAAGCTGGAAGAAGGAAGATGCGGCAGGCAGAACAGCCCTGAGGTCCTTCTGGCTGCAGGTGAGACCGCCATCTGGATTGGGCGCAGGCATGCAGAAAGGAGGAGGTCCCTCCAGGGTGTGCCACTGGGGGGCGCTGTCCCTCACCCTGTGATAGCCCAGGGTAGGGTAGGCCAGTGGAGGGGGGAGGTGCGGGGGGGCGAGGGGCGGGTGGAGAGATGCGCTGTGGCTGGAGAGACCCTGGTTAGTTTCCACATCTGTGCAGTGGGCCCACGATGCTGCCTCCCACACCGCACACCTGCAGGGCCGGCTGCCGTCTGGGCAGTGGTTGTGTGTTGCGGTCAGCTCCTTGGCCCACGGGCAGCCAGCTCCTGGGTCCACGGGCAGCCAGCTCCTGGGTCCACGGGCGGCCAGCTCCTGGGCCCACGGGCGGCCAGCTCCTGGGTCCACGGGCGGTCAGCTCCTCGGCCCACGGGCGGCCAGCTCCTGGGTCCACGGGCGGCCAGCTCCTGGGCCCACAGGTACAGTCACCCTGCCCTCCTCGCCAGCCCCTCTCTGCCCAGCCAGCCCCTCAATCACGGGCCTGCGCCTGGGATGCTCCAGCACCGCTCGGTCCAAGCGGAGACGTAAATGGAACTGACACGCTCCACTTAGAGTTTGGGGGCTGATTTCTTGTCGCTTCGGAGCAGTTACTGAGTGGGATCGAATAAGCCACGTGTTATCTTTTCCTACCTTCAGCCCGTGTCCTTTTCAAGCCTCAGCAGCCCCCGCTCATTAACCTGCCAGCATCTCGGGGCGGGGGAGGGGGACCATCCACAGCCCCAGTTTACAGGAGGAACCCCAGCAGCAGGAGGCGTGGGGACGTGCCCAGAGTCCCCTGTGGCTCAGTCCTGGGCAGGGGGGGGGGAAGGGGGGGAGTCAGTACGAGCATTTCTGTGGCTTTCGTGATGCGTCCTTGCTTTCCACGCAGCCCCAGGGGAACTCCATTCACAACTGAAGTCTGCATCCTAAGTGTCATGTCATTGCATAACATGCTGTTCTCGAGGCTAGTGATTTTCAGGCCGTTGCTCAAGAAATCTCAGTGGGTCGCCCCGGCCGTGGCTCCGTGGTTAACCTGTGAACCGGGAGGTCACGGTTCGATTCCGGGTCAGGGCACAGGCCTGGGTTTCGGGTTCCATCCCCAGTGTGGGGCATGCAGGGGGCAGCCCATCCATGATTCTCTCTCATCACTGATGTTTCTCTCTCTCTCTCCCTCTCCCTTCCTCTCTGACATCTATGTATCTCTCTCTATATATATATCTATCTATATATTTATCATTATTATTTCTTTTAAGAAGAAAACTGAGTTGAGGTCTTTCGCTTCCCTCTGAGACGTGCCGCCCAGCTTTGAGTGACTCCCTTCAGGCCTGGCTCCTCCTCGGAGATTCCGGGTGAGCAGCAGGCGTGGTTTCGGGCATCAGTTCACGGACGATTTAGTCAGAAGGAAGGCTCACTCAGGGGCTGCCTCAGGGATCCACGTGGTGGCTCCGAACATGCCTTTTCCAGGATAATCTCTGTGTCCAGAGGCTGCTGCCCAGTCCCAGGTGCTCACAGCTGCCTGCCCCCCCCCCTCCCCGGGGCATCGCCTGTGGAGCAGTTCCTGAGGCGGGAGTCCCCCAGGGACGCTGTGCGGACCCCCTGACGTCTGGACCGCGCTCAGGCCAGAATCCAGGGGGGAGGAAAGAGAATTGAAATGACAGGACGGAGGAGGAGGAGGACTGGGGAAAGAGAGAGGGAGAGAGAGAGAGAGAGAGAGAGAGAGAGAGAGAGAGAGAGAGAAGAAAAAGATCGCTGACAGGCGCTACTTGGGAAACCATTATTCATACAGTTATTGTCACTCGATTTCAAATGGCACAATGTGAAATTCATAATGAAGTCTGTTTTAACTGGGAAAAAATCCAGGTTTTGAAAGATCTTTCTATTGTAAAAAATGTGATTGCTGGGATATAGATATGTTTCTCTTTTTTTCTTTCCTTCATTTTAACCTTTGAGGGTAACTTTACTCTAATTATATGAAGTTGTAGTTAGCAGCCATATCCAATTAAAAATGCTAAGCCAGTTTCATCTGGAGAGACACTGACATATCTAAATATATATGTGAGATAAATTGGTTATTGTCACAGCCGGCCTCTCACTGTCCGGCTTATACAACAGTGCCCTCTAGTGGCTGCCGGGCAGGCCGGCTGGCGTCAGGATTCCAACAGGGGCCTGTTCAAACCCGACCAGGATCACATGGAAATAGACTCCAGCGTCTTCTTCAAGCTCCTGGAGCTGAAGCAATTTAAATAATTTTTTGTAATCCAGGCCATCATTTCAAAATTCCTTATTTTTTTTCCCAGAAGAGTACAGGCAGTGAGAACTTTTCATGCCTGCAGAAAGAAACCTCATTTTAAGATAATGTTTCTTTTCTAAGATTAGCAAAGAAGAACAAAGGAAAACAACTAAATGACAATAAAAGGCAGGAGTTATTCTGTGCAGAGCGGTTCGGAGAGGAAGCGGGAGCTGGAAGGTGGCTGAGCGCCTGCCGTCTTCACACCTCAGTGAGGACTCGCTCCGCCGCCAGCCCCAAAAGCGAAGGCCTGCAGGGGCTCCGGTGTCTATTCCCAAAGCTCTGCCATTCCCCCGTCACCCGCTCTGTCCAGCTATACCAGCGGTTCTCAACCTGTGGGTCGCGACCCCTTTGGCGGTCGAACGACCCTTTCACAGGGGTCGCATAAGACCATCCTGCATATCAGATATTGACATGACGATTGATCACAGTAGTAACATGACAGTTATGAAGGAGCAACGAAAATAGTTTTATGGTTGGGTCACAACATGAGGAACTGTATTTAAAGGGCCAGAAGGTTGAGAACCACTGACTCATACAGAAATGTAGCTCCTTTGAAACGGAAATTTCCAAAAGCCCCATCATTGTGTTGTTTCTAGAAGCATAAGATGTCGCCCATTCTGAGTGTTACGTGTCTGTTTCAGCAAAGCCACTCGCCTTTTATTTCTCTCCAAATACTCAAATCCTGGGAGACCCGTAAAGGACATTGCAATGCATTCCTGCAATGCATTCCGTAATTTTGTCGATTCCCTGGATTTTCTATTGAAAAGGGTGGGAAAACTGCATTTGCTTAAAAAGACACAGAAGTTAGGCCCTAAAGCATTTCATCACAGAGATAGGTGGACAGTAGCCTGTGGAGCCCAGTGCAGCACCTGCATGAATATGTTCATTAAGCGGCCGTGGGCGCCTCCAGGCCCAGACCTTGCCCGCGGGTTTTGAAACACTCGAAGATTGGCTGTTGTTTTAAAGCTCTTTTGTTTCAGAGAAAGAAAAAAGAAAAAAAACAAGCAGGCACATGAAGGCTGTTGATAAGTATAACGTTTCTATTTTTCAAGTCTCTGGTTCTAGTTTCGTATTCCAGAGCCTCTAAATGATCTTTTGGGGGGGCCGAGGGGGCGGGGGGGCACTGTGATGTCTAATAGTATCGGACCATTTGGTCTGAGAAGGCTACGGGATGCTGTCAAAACAGATGCTTCTCGCCCTTTGGACGCGCCGGGTGTCTCCTCGCTGCTGAAGGTGCGGAGAGCACGGCTGGATGAGACACCCCCCCTGACACGGGCGCGTGAACTGTGACCCCCGGCTGCGCGGATGTGTTAGACGGGACGTTCTTGCCCGAATGCGTGTCCACATCGTTAAGAAAACACAGGGTGACCCCAAAAGGCACACACACTTCCGCAGCGGAGAGCTCCGTTGTGGAAATGAAATGCCTTTTAATAAACCCGCCTTTATCACTATTCAAAGTGTGCGTGTGCGTGTGCGTGTGCGTGTGCGTGTGCGTGTTCTGAGGGCGCCCGATACTCCCTTTGCCAAGCGGAGGTCATGCGAACACGTGGTGCCTTCGACCATTGATGCGACCGTTTCTCTTCTCAGTCCATAGGAAGGGCTCGGCTCTCCGCTGACACTGTGTGATTTTGCCTTTACCTGTGACCGCTGTGGTACCAACAAACCAAGTAAAAATCCCATCTGCCTTCTGGGTGTAACCTTTATTGAATATTAATTCAAAATTAGGGTTTTTGCGTGTTTTAAGATACAAGACTTGCATTGATTGGCTTGTAATTCGCATGTAAAATTCACTCGTTCTCGGTAACATAAAACCCGTCTTAGGTCAGAGTGCCATATTTTAAAACCTATTTGCGGGGTGTGTCTATTTGAAACACTGAGTTTTAAATGACGATACTTGTCAATTAATGTAATAGGAATGTGCACATTATCTGGGCCTGTAAGGGAGAAAGCAGATCTAGGGTTTTGATGTCACCAGAAGGAGATCGATTCTCTCTAATATGCGCAGTGTTTCATTTTGCAGGATAAGTGAGTACTTTGCACTCATTCAAAATTAAATTTGCAAGTCATGGGATTGAACTGGCAGCTGAGCACCGCGGCCCCGGGTGGGGTGTTTCTGCTAAATCTTCTCGATCCATCAATATTTATTGAGTACCTACCGGAGGCTCCCAGAGGCCCTGGGCTGGGACAGGAACTGGGACACGTGCTCAGTGACCTTCCCGAACCTCAGTTCAGTGGGAGAGAGAACGCGTGCATCAGTGAGAAATCAGATGGCAGTGCAAGCCCTGGCCGGTGTGGCTCAGTGGATAGAGCGCCGGCCTAAGTGGACAGAAGGTCCCAGGTTCAATTCCAGTCAAGGGTACATGCCCCGGTGCAGGCTCCGTCCCCAGTAGGGGGCGTGCAGAAGGCAGCCAATCAATGATTCTCTCTCGTCATTGTTTCTCTCTCTCTCTCTCTCTCTCTCTCTCTCTCTCTCTCTCTCTCTCCCCCTCTCCCTTCCTCTCTGAAATCAATGAAAATATTGTTTTTAACTGGCAATGAAAGGTTTAAGAGTTCAATTCGATAATAGACATGTCGAAGAGACGTCCATGCTCATTTGTCATAGGAACCATCCAGACACGGAGAGCGCCCCCTCCTGGGGAGGAGGGGTATCTGTGATACGTTCTGGAGCACAGATTCCTCACACAGGTCCTCATGGGGCAGTTGTGACTCACGGTCCGTCCCCTGCTGCTTCCCACGGCGTTTTAGGGACGGGTGAAGGCCAACACTCTCGAAGCCAATGTGTCCCTGGAGGCGAACGGAATGTACCTGCGTGGTATGAGATCATCGGCTTACTCTCCCTGCCTGCCCCTCTGTAAATGCCACGGCATTGCTGACACCGTGACAGGACCCTGGCCGCTGGCGCCCAGGAATCTGAGGGACTGGACAGCAGCCAGTCATCGGCCTCAACATCGGTACCAGGCACACTTTCTAATTATAGATGAGTTTTGTTGTTGTTGTTGTTGTTATTTTAATATATTTTTATTGATTTTTTTTAGAGAGAGAAGAATAGGAGAGGGAGAGAGAGAGGGAGAGAAACACCTATGAGAGAGAAACATCAACCGGCTGCCTCCTGCTCGCTCCGTTCATGGAGATCGAATGAACTTCTGGAAGGCGGAGACCATGTGTTTGTAAAGCTTAATTAAAATACAAGCTTTTATGTCATTGATTTTATAAGTAAGCCATCATCCTGGAGTCATGAGGTGTGGGTGCTGTAAGCAGTGAGCACTGTAACTGGAGTAAACATTCCACGCACTAGAACCAGGCAAACCCGTCTTTGCTGTTACAAGTCCGGAGCGGGGTCCACAGGAGCCTGGCTCTGCGCTCCGCTCCGATCTCCCTTTCCTGGGCGACTGGCCCCAGTCCCTTCTCTCAGAGGGTGCCCCTCCGCACGTGCGGCTGGAGTGGGTGGCAGCGTCTCCCCGGGGGCAGCGTGTGAAGAGCTCAGTGTTATCCCGCGGGGGAAATGCCTGCGTGGTGCCTGCTGTGCGATTCTAACTGGGGCTGCCATGAACAGCTGGGGTGACCAGAACCTCTGAACAGGAGGGCTGGCGAGAAAGAAATGCCGCCAGGTGAACGGGAGGCACTGCGACCTGGGGGCCGTTCGCTTTGACGGATGTAAGTGGAGCCTGACCATCTCTAACCTCTGCTGACACTACACGCAGCGCAGCCCGCCCGGGCAGGACACGGGCCCAGGCCGCACCCCTTCGGGCGCCTCGCTTCCTTCTCCATGTCGCAGTCTTGCTCACAGCCCTGGAATGGCCAGTTTCCCACTCAACCCAGAAGGAAGGACCCCGGGGCCGCCCGGGGGAGTCAGAGGGGCCCCTCAGAGCCCTCTGTCCATGCAGGGGGACATCACCGAACGGACGGCAGGTCCTCTCCGGGCGGAAGAAAGACGAGAACCATCCATCTCCTTGGCCTGCGTCCGCCTTCGCAGCCGCCACGCCTTTCCGGGCGATGCTTTTCCAAATGTCACGTCAAAGTGAAGCTCAGGGGAAAGTTCCCCTGTGCGTGGGATCTCCATGGCAACCCCCATGGTTCCCATCAGCCGGGCCCTGCGCCCTCTCCCGGGAGCTCCCTGTTCAGCCTGTGCGGCCACCTGGATCCTCCTCCCTGTGAGCCTCCCCTCGCCCCGGGAAGTTAAACACGGAGGAGACGCTGGGAACTAGCGCAGGACACACACCTGCAGGTGAACCAGCCCGGGACACAGACCTGCAGGTGAACTAGCCCAGGACACACACCTGCAGGTGAACCAGCCCAGGACACACACCTGCAGGTGAACTAGCCCGGGACACACACCTGCAGGTGAACTAGCCCGGGACACACACCTGCAGGTGAACTAGCCCGGGACACACACCTGCAGGTGAACCAGCCCGGGACACACACCTGCAGGTGAACCAGCCCGGGACACACACCTGCAGGTGAACGAGCCCGGGACACACACCTGCAGGTGAACCAGCCTGGGACACACACCTACAGGTGAACCAGCCCGGGACACACACCTACAGGTGAACCAGCCCGGGACACACACCTACAGGTGAACCAGCCCGGGACACACACCTGCAGGTGAACTAGGGCGGGACACACATCTGCAGGTGAACTAGCCCGGGACACAGACCTGCAGGTGAACCAGCCCAGGACACACACCTGCAGGTGAACTAGCCCGGGACACACACCTGCAGGTGAACCAGCCCGGGACACAGACCTGCAGGTGAACCAGCCCGGGACACACACCTGCAGGTGAACCAGCCCGGGACACACACCTGCAGGTGAACTAGTGCAGGACACACACCTGCAGGTGAACCAGCCCGGGACACACACTTGCAGGTGCCGCTCCAACAACAAGGCGATGACCATCCAACACTGGCCTGGGGACCTACCCCTTCCCTCCCTGGTTTCCCACTTGTGCGCTGACCCAGTCCCCAGCGCCTCGGGCCGAGCAGAGCAAAGGGCGCGGAACTCGCCTCCTTCCTAACGAGGCAGCGATGTTATCCCAGAGGCATAGTGCCCCACGGGGTGTGCGCGTGTGTGCCTGTGTGTGTTCAATAGCTAGGAAATGAGTCTCTGAGGTCTTTCCCAACCAAAAAAGCATTATATTTGGGGAGGGTGGTGTGTGCAGGAGGCAGCCCATCAATGATTCTCTCTTATCCTTGATGTTTCTCTCTCCCTTCCTCTCTGAAATCAATAAAAATATATTTTTTAAAAATAAAGAAAACACTTTTTTCAAAGTCACTCCTTCATGGCACTTACTCATCTGAGTCCAACACTCATCCCAGGCTGGTCCTGTCATTTTTCCTGTCAAGGGCAAGGGACAAGCCGGAGTCATCTCACCCGCATTATCCACTGTCACCATCACCAAAGGAGGCCGCCTGGTCGCTCAGGAGACAAAGTCCTCGGGCCCGGCGCCTCCCCCATCCTGTGACTCCTTGGACCTGTGCACAGAGCACACTAGGTGATGGAAAGCTTAGCACTCAGCCCGGCTGCAGCCCTGACCCACACAGGGAGGGGCGGGCGGAAGGAGCCCCGGAGGTCTGCAGTGGGCCTCTAGCGGCTCCCGAGGGGCAGGCATGACGCCTTCCAGATTGTTCCTGCATAATCGCTCCTGCATTGTATAGGTCTTACTTATCTCTGTTGTTGAACTTTATACAGATGCTCCCCTTTGACCCCTCCTTGCCTCCACCCCCACCCCACCCCCAGGCCTTCATCACACGACTGTCTGTGTCCGGAAGTTACCCGTATACGTATCTACTAGTAAGTTCTTATTTTTAAAAGCTTTGTATTAGAGAGTTTTGCTTTGAGGTAAATCTAGTCTTTTCTTTCTTTCTCTTTTTATTGTTTTAAAACAAGAACTCTCAGACAAGTAATACTACACATGAAATGGTTTTTAAAAATATCCTTCCAAAGTTGCAGCCGGTCTTTGTTTGGACATCTCCTTTCCATGGGAAAGGCCTGCTGAGAAGGGGGCTTCGGAAACGCGGGGAGTTAAGCACGGAGGGGCCCTCTTTCAAAGCGTCATCTACAGGCGTTAATTAAAGTCAGGTGTGCGCTTAGTACAAGTGAACCACATATTCTTCATGTCGCCCAGTAAGTCGTGTGCGGTGTGAACATCTTGCATGTGGCGGTGTAAGGGTACACGTGATCATCAGGCACAGAGCACTTCACCCGTGAATAAATGACCCTGGAAGGGAGCCTTGCCATCTTTCCAGCAACAGCTGCTACAAGTCTATCCTCATGATCAAGGAATACAAGCTTGAACAACAAATATGAATTCGAAGATTAATTAAACACTCCGTGCGCATAGCATTGTTACCTGGAATTTACAGAACCGGTGAGCGAGAAGATAACCCTGTAGATGTGCAACCTTAGGTCGGTTGACATAGTTTTTAGATAAAAAAGAGATTTGAAACCACTTCTAGTGCCTAAAAGTAACCAAAATCTATTCTTTTCCAAAACAAGAATCTACGGGATTCATTTGACTTTGGAGTGAGGCCTTTGTTTTATACGAGAAAACAGAGCGATTTTATGAAACGTTCGATGTTTCCTCTCTGGCTGTGAAACAGATACAGCCACGCCATCGACACCCTGTCCCAGCCCACGGCCACGCGCCCTGAGTGCTAACCGCCATGGAGATTAATCCTCTTCTTTAACCCGCACGCCCACCCCCTTCACTCCTCCGTTCCGTCGCCCGGGTATTTATTCCGCTGCTGCAGGCAGGGACGCGTGGAGATGAAGCTGTAGGCATTCATTACTCCGTCTTTTGCCTCGTGCCTAACATCTTCACTTGTGTGTTAGGAAGTAAAGCTGTCATCACAGACTGTTCCTCATGTGGTCTTGACCTCGTGGTGATTGGATGTTATGAGGGTTTGGCATGGAGATACCAACTAGTGCCCAGAGGCGTGGCTCGGGGGCTGAGCGTCGACCTATGAACCAGGGGGTCATGGTTGATTCCTGGTCAGGGCACAGGCCCGGGTTGCAGGCTTGATCCCCAGTGTGGGGCGTGCAGGAGGCAGCCGATCGATGATTCTCTCTCATCACTGATGTTTCTCTCTCTCTCTTTCCCTGTCCCTGCCTCTCCCACGTTACAAATAATTTTCTCAAATAGCAAAAGCCATACGTTCCACGCCGCCCACAGCCTCCGCCACATTGGCCAGGGCTGGTCACCAACCTGAAACAGCACTAACGGCGATAATAACGTGATAATAGTATCCAGCGTGTGCTGAGGGCGCCACTGCTGGGCCGTGTGCCGAGGGCTTCATGTGAACGGCAGCATCTTCATCGCCGGGACAACTGCACCTTTAGGTGAGCAAGGGGGAGTCCACGGGGTGACGCCCAGCTGTTGGGGCTGTGGCAGGCGGTGGATCGAAGCAGTCTGATTCATTTCTGTTATCATTTCAGGGAAAACAAATGCATGCACTTGTATTTCTTTCCGCGGCTGTAATTTTGTGATTACATTTTATTTTTTAAGGGCACTTGGAGTATTGTGAGGACAGACCATGGCAGAGGAGAGCGACTGAGGTCACACGGACTCATTAGGGGCTTCCGACCCTATAACCTCAGCTTTGTAGAAATTGAATATAGGTCACTTCTCCCTGGTTCGTAGATGCCTTTTGATAAGCAATTAAAACATTGGGCTAGCCCTGGCTGGTGTTGCTCAGTGGTTAGAGTGTTGGCCCACACACCACAGGGTCTCAGGTTTGATTCCCAGGCAAGGGCACAGACCTGGGTTGCAGGTTCAATACCCAACCCCAGTCCGGAGAAGTAACCCAATAGCTCTGTCTCTCTCACATCGATGTTTCTTTCTCTCTCTCTCTCTCTCTCTCTCTCTCTCTCTCTCTCTCTCTCCCCCCTTCCACTCTTTCTAATCAATGGAAAAAATATCCTCTGGTGAAGATTAAATATATATATATATATATATATATATATATATATATATATGGCTAAAAGATTCTCAATTTCTCAGAAAATAGACGTGCTTTATAAATGTGGTAACATTAATACCTCTTAGTGGGTCCACCTAAAATAATTCCTGCCAGAACATGTCCTTGATCATTTGTGCTTATCCTAGCCCCAAAGACACTTTACGCATTTTCACTGTATGAAAGAGGTACATCCATTTTGTTTAAATAACCACAATAACATCAGGTTCTTCAAAGAAAACCCTTCTCGAAAATTCATTATTTAATTTTGTTAATTTAATTTAACTGACTGTGGAACAGAGCTTGAGAAATAATTAGATAAAGCTGAACAAAATGCCATTTTGGTCTTCTCTATTTAAAAAAAAAAGAAATCAGTTCTAAATCCAATAATGCCTCTGGCCTGTTTGAATTCTCTGTCACATCAATAAATGTATAATCCATTAAACGCAGAAAACATATTTCCAGAGGAGACAGTCACATTTATTTCCTTGGCGTGGCAGCATTCTGAATTGCCTGAGACACGGGGCCAGAGGCCAGATGACTTGGCATGTTCTAGAAGGGACCAAGAGATCATCAGTTGACTGTAAGTAAATAAACGTTACAAAAAATTAAGGTATTTCTCCCAGCCGGTGTGGCTCAGTGGTTGAGCATTGACCTATGAACCAGGAGGTCACAGTTCGATTCCCGGTCAGGGCACATGCCCAAGTTGTGGGCTCGATCCCCAGAAGGGAACGTGCAGGAGGCAGCCTATGGATGATTCTCTCTCATCATTGAAGTTTCTCTCTTTCTCTCCCTCTCCCTTCCTCTCTGAAATCAATAAAAAAGTATTCTTAAAAAAAGTAATGGATTTCATATTTTAGGGGTGGCCGCCACCCTTCACCCCTGCATTGGGCCACAGAAGGAAATGGTATATAGTTCTGCTGATAATGAAACTCTTACCCCTGGTGGGAAGTCCTGGCTTTCAGTACCTCGGGGCCTAGTTTATCTATGGCTTCCATAACTCTACACCTTTAAGCTGCTCTTTCCGAGGCAGAGTCTGCCCTCCGAGCATCACTGGGCAGCAGCCATGCTAACTCCGAGGGAACCACATGCTCTGGAGGAAACCGCTCACCCATTCATCTTTCTCCAGGCATCAGGTCTCACTCAGCACCTGGAAGGAGGTAGCTGACCGCGTGGTCCCTCACAGGAGCCCTGAGAGGGGCAGCTCTCGGGGTCCCTGCAGCAACAGCCTCCTGACAGTCGGGTGACTGGCCGCCTCCCTCCCGGCCCTGCCCTTGGGGCTGCTTTCAGGAACGTCCTGCGCTGGCGAACACGTGAGGCTCGCGGCTTGGACAGAGAAGCAGGGTTTCTCCTTGGGCATCACACTCACTTATTACTGGTTCCTCCATATGCAGCGCGCGTTTCTCCAGGGAGCTGGGGGCGTCTCAGAGACTTGAAATAGCTCGTGGGCCTGCCTCCGTGCCACCGTCTGTAGGGCTCAGTTACTTCAAGAATAAGGAAGACATTGTGAGTGTGGAGAGCCGGGGGCAGCTATTAGGAGAAGGAAAGGAGTTCAAGGACCACAGAAAATGCTCAGGGAACTTTTGTTTCTTGTTTTGTTGTTTCCTAAGGAGCGAACTAAGTTGGTGAGTTCAAGACTCGCATCAACCAAGTACTACAACCGATTTGGAACGGCTAATTAATAAAAGCTACTGGCTGACTACTGGATTGCATCTGAGTTGTATAAAGGGTGTGAAATGTCTTTTACCTAGATTTCCCCAGCCTAGTTATCCCTGAGTCTCCAGCCTAGTTATCCCTGAGTCTCCAGCCTAGTTATCCCTGAGTCTCCAGCCTAGTTATCCCTGAGTCTCCAGCCTAGTTATCCCTGAGTCTCCAGCTAGTCATTCCTGAGTCTCCAGCTAGTTATCCCTGAGTCTCCAGCTAGTTATCCCGGAGTCTCCAGCCTAGTTATCCCTGAGTCTCCAGCTAGTCATCCCTGAGTCTCCAGCCTAGTTATCCCTGAGTCTCCAGCTAGTTATCCCTGAGTCTCCAGCTAGTTATCCCTGAGTCTCCAGCCTAGTTATCCCTGAGTCTCCAGCTAGTCATCCCTGAGTCTCCAGCCTAGTTATCCCTGAGTCTCCAGCCTAGTTATCCCTGAGTCTCCAGCTAGTCATCCCTGAGTCTCCAGCCTAGTCATCCCTGAGTCTCCAGCTAGTTATCCCTGAGTCTCCAGCTAGTTATCCCTGAGTCTCCAGCCTAGTTATCCCTGAGTCTCCAGCCTAGTCATCCCTGAGTCTCCAGCTAGTTATCCCTGAGTCTCCAGCTAGTTATCCCTGAGTCTCCAGCCTAGTTATCCCTGAGTCTCCAGCTAGTTATCCCTGAGTCTCCAGCTAGTTATCCCTGAGTCTCCAGCCTAGTTATCCCTGAGTCTCCAGCCTAGTTATCCCTGAGTCTCCAGCTAGTCATCCCTGAGTCTCCAGCCTAGTCATCCCGGAGTCTCCAGCCAGTTATCCCTGAGTCTCCAGCCTAGTTATCCCTGAGTCTCCAGCCTAGTTATCCCTGAGTCTCCAGCTAGTCATCCCTGAGTCTCCAGCCTAGTCATCCCTGAGTCTCCAGCTAGTTATCCCTGAGTCTCCAGCTAGTTATCCCTGAGTCTCCAGACTAGTTATCCCTGAGTCTCCAGCTAGTTATCCCTGAGTCTCCAGCCTAGTCACCCCTGAGTCTCCAGCTAGTTATCCCTGAGTCTCCAGCTAGTCATCCCTGAGTCTCCAGCCTAGTTATCCCTGAGTCTCCAGCTAGTTATCCCTGAGTCTCCAGCCTAGTTATCCCTGAGTCTCCAGCTAGTTATCCCTGAGTCTCCAGCCTAGTTATCCCTGAGTCTCCAGCCTAGTTATCCCTGAGTCTCCAGCTAGTCATCCCTGAGTCTCCAGCCTAGTCATCCCTGAGTCTCCAGCCAGTTATCCCTGAGTCTCCAGCTAGTTATCCCTGAGTCTCCAGCTAGTTATCCCTGAGTCTCCAGCCTAGTTATCCCTGAGTCTCCAGCCTAGTTATCCCTGAGTCTCCAGCCTAGTTATCCCTGAGTCTCCAGCTAGTCATCCCTGAGTCTCTAGCCTAGTCATCCCTGAGTCTCCAGCTAGTTATCCCTGAGTCTCCAGCTAGTTATCCCTGAGTCTCCAGCCTAGTTATCCCTGAGTCTCCAGCTAGTTATCCCTGAGTCTCCAGCCTAGTCACCCCTGAGTCTCCAGCTAGTTATCCCTGAGTCTCCAGCTAGTCATCCCTGAGTCTCCAGCTAGTTATCCCTGAGTCTCCAGCTAGTTATCCCTGAGTCTCCAGCCTAGTTATCCCTGAGTCTCCAGCCTAGTTATCCCTGAGTCTCCAGCCTAGTTATCCCTGAGTCTCCAGCCTAGTTATTCCTGAGTCTCCAGCCTAGTTATTCCTGTGTCTCCAGCCTAGTTATCCCTGAGTCTCCAGCCTAGTCACCCCTGAGTCTCCAGCTAGTTATCCCTGAGTCTCCAGCTAGTTATCCCTGAGTCTCCAGCTAGTTATCCCTGAGTCTCCAGCTAGTTATCCCTGAGTCTCCAGCCTAGTTATCCCTGTGTCTCCATCCTAGTTATCCCTGAGTCTTACTGATGCTTTCATGGGGCGATGAGGTCTTGGGTGCTAGCTTTGCCTTTGTACCCCAGCGCCTGGCACAGAGGGTGCTCAGTAAGTCCGGAAGGAAGGGAAGGAGGGAGGAGGGAAGGGAAGGAGGGAGGGAGGGAAGGAAGAAAGGGAGCAAAGAAACACCTCTCAGGATTGGAGAGGATCTGGACCGTGAGCACCTGGCACAGGGCTGGGCACAGAGCAAAGCCCACTCCCTGCTGCCTCCACCTGGGCCTGGGCTCCAGCACCTTCTGCCTCCTCCGATTTGGACCCAGCTCAGGAGTCCTCTCCACACCCACAGGCCTGTGTCTGCTGCCCATTAGGATGCAAGGTCATGACACCAGGATGCAGACTGCACTTGACTTCATAGGGAGCTAGTGTGTTTGGGAGAATTAGGAGAAAGGCCTCCATTCTCCAAAATCCAGGACCAGGCAAGCTTGCAAGGTCCTGAGGGCTGACCTTGGGCAGGGGTTTTCCAATGGTTTTCCCCCTGAGTACTTTCTGCAAACAATGCCTTCCTGAGGCCATTATGTAAAACAGATGGAAGCTAAACAGCTTGGGCTAAGTGGGTGTGTTGAGGGCTCCAGGGAGATGGGACCAGGTCCTCTTCCCCCTGTAGCTCTGGGTCCAGGAGATGGGGGCTGGGGTTGGTCCTGGCGGTGGGATGGGGCAGCCAGGGGGGAGGGGGAGCCCTGGGGAGAGGCCAGGGCTGACATTTACTAGCGGCACAGAAGGGCTTCAGTATCTTCAGACCTTCCTGTTCGTGCCCGTGAGGCTGGGCCAACAAACTCACCTTCCACAGCAAGTCAGTCTACACACACAAAAGTGAAAACATGGCCTTGGAGAAAACCATACTGACCTCAGCCTTCGATGTTCTCAGTTTCTTTCTTTTAATCTGAAGGGATATTTTAGGGGAAGTGTCTCTTGTCTAGAGAAACATTTCTGTGAATTCAGCAATTCCATCAACTTCTCTTTCTTTTCTTTTGTGAAATCCTAGTAAAATTAAATTTAAAATTGTATCCGAAATACGATTGTTATGTTTTTATAAAAGTACCTCTGCCCATCGGTTCCTTACCCAGGCTTCTCTTCGTGTGTCTGCACATTAAGTTTGTGGACGGGAGGGGCCACATGCCGAGCTGACCAGCTCAGGGAGGCCTGCAGGGCCGTCTTGCAAACTCAGAGACCTAAAGTCACCACAAAGGACGGTCTGAAATTAAACTTTAACTAAAGCAGTGATGGTGGGCAGCTATGTCCTGGGCTGGTATCTTCTCTGACAAGGTCAACCTTTACCTTCACTGAGCCTGTCTGTCTTTTTGCATCTGTGATAACACACCCTTGAAATGTCTGGGTAACTTGTAACTTCCCTTTTTCTGGATCCCCTGGGGCACAGCCAAATGTGCTGGGCGCCAGGACAGATGCCACAAATTTCTTCATTATCATGTTAATTGATCCTGCACCCACCTAAGCATGTGTCCATCATTTTACTTCTTATCCAATCCCAGGGGTTTCTCTCCCTACTACCCTTTTGCTTTCTCCCGCCTCTCTAGTCTATCACCAACTGATATCAGGTAACCCCCTACTTCCCTTTCCTTTGATTGCAATGTATAAATACAGATGTAACCTGCCATTCTCCAGAGCATTTTCTCAATTCATCGAGGTTCTGCTTCCCGCCATATGTCAACAGTTTGGCTCAAATAAACTCACAAAAATTCTTTACAGGTTTCAATGGCTTTTTACGTTAACAAGTTGTCCAAAATGATGTTCACCGAATGTGATTGGTTATGCTGGCTGCTGGGGTTGGGTTGTTTTTTCACTTCCATCTTTGGGATTTCAGCATGGTTTTCAAATTCTTTATAACGGACAGATGCCAGTTTTTACTTTAGTGTGATTTTTTTTTTCTTAAAAAGAAATACAGGGAGAAAACAGTACACTCTGGGTAAGGCCATGAAAGACAAAGAACTATAAGGAGATGCCAATCGGTTAACCTCCCTCATTACGCAAATGCAAGCACGCTTCAGGACTTCCCAAGGCACCGCCTTCCCCTGAGCTTGCTGCCTGCCTTGGGCCTAGGGAAATGCTATTTTCCTTCCCACGGCGGTTGGTCTCAAATTCTAGGTTGGTTTGGCCAGTCATCCACGTGCAGTTTTATTTTGCTGTCTGCGGGACGTTTTTAAAATTCCCTTCAAATCTGAAAACAGTTGTTTTTAGAAGAAGGATTCCTTGGGGTTTAAAGTCATGGTTTGTCACTGTCACCAAAGAGAACCATCCAGGGCGGCCTGCTCTCTCAGGCTTGCTTCTGACGTTGTGTTCGGGACTTTTTTGGCTATTTTGTGTCTGAGTCCTGTGCTCAGAGCTGGTTTTCTCTGCCGAGTTTCAGAACATCTCGAAGGAGAAATGAAGCGTGTCTTTGGAAAGAGCGTATTTTGTTTAAATAAGTGGAAGGAAGTGTCCTTTGGCCAGCATAGGTTGAGTCCTAGTTTAGAATTCCCGTCGCAGAGATCTTATTTATTTTTTTGCTATTTTTCATCTGAATGTAAAGATGTATTTCTCATAAGTAATTTTTTTAAAAAGCATTCATTAGATTTCCAGGAAAAAGATGTTAGGTTCTCTGAGCCCAGCGGTGGTGTCGCCATAATCCCCAGTGAAACAGAGGGTCACGTGGGTTATCTAAGGCGGGTGTGAGACGCTCAGGGGAAGGGCCCCTGGGTCAGCCTGGCTCTGAATGAGAAATCACATCCGCACACGCGCTTCCCTGCCCAGCAAAGGCCCCACATCCCCTCCTTCCACCTTTCCTTCCACCTTGCTCTCGTGTTGCCTCGTCTTTGGGTCTCCACTGAGCGGGAGCCTTCTCATACGCTGGACCCAGCCTGTAGGCCCCTTTGAACATCAAACATGTGATGCCTGGATGCAAAGCTTACATTCATTTCCGAAGCAAGCGGGTGCCTCAGGGAGTGGGATTCCAGTGTGGGCGTCACCAAGCTTGCTTCAAAGATGTTACCGCCCTGGCCGGTGTGGCTCAGTGGATAGAGCGTCGGCCTGCGGACTGAAAGGTCCCAAGTTCGATTCCGGTCAAGGGCACATGCCCGGGCTGTGGGCTTGATCCCCAGTAAGGGGGTGTGCAGGAGGCAGGCAATCCATGATTCTCTCTCAACATTGATGTTTCTATCTCTCACTCTCCCTTCCTCTCTGAAATCAATAAAAAATATATATTAAAAAAATGTTACCAACATTTTTTTGCCTGAATAAAGAATATATATATATATATATATATATATATATATATATATATATATGCAGGTGTATTGGTGATAACTTTTATTCATTTAACAAGTATAGTTTGAGTATTTGCTATGTGTCAAATAGTAGTCTAGATATTAAAAACACAACAAAGAATAAATCAGAGCAAGGTCTCTCTCCGAAGAACTTGCATTCTACTTGAAGAAGACAGGCCACATAATCCATACCTTCTAGGCGTGCGAGGAAGGGCTGAGGACTGTAGGGGGCGCCAGCAGGCTGAGAGGAACAGAGCGGCTGCAGCTGGGAGCACTGAGTGGCCCCAGGGGAAGGGCGCGTGTGGGCGGGGTGACGCAGGGCAGGAAAGGATGGTGGGGACCACCGCTTCCGATGGGATCGCTCATCTTCTTCATTCTGTGTAATTCTCTAACCGGCTCTCCCCGGCGGGCCCTGGGCTGTCCAAAGCCTGTGACAGACTGGATTGCTGACGGGCACGTATTTGTTCATTTGTTTTCTAGCAGTGAGTCCCTAGGAACCTCCCATTTGGTACAGAAAATGGCCGCAACACCCTCTCAAGGCCCCTCCTGCTTCCCAGGGGCCTCCCTACCCGCACCTGGACCTCCGGGCGGTGCTTGCTCGCTCAGGCTTTGCCTCCTGTGCCCCCATTCCCTGGCCATCAGGACTCTGATCTCGTGCCACTGACCGGCTCTTCCTCTGCCCTCTCCTACCCTCTCAGCTGCCCCAGCTTCCTCTGGTAAGGCTGGGTGGTCTGGTGACATTCCCACCCCTGTCCTCCTTCTCGGCAGCCCACCCGGTTCTTGGCCCTGCCAACGCTCACGGACTGGCCCAGCAGGGTATTGGGTCAGAGTTTGTAGAAACAAACTGGTACTGGCCCGGTGACTTGTATTTAAACTACAGGTGGTGTTGGGAACGTGAAATGCAGGCACGAGTAGCAGCCTGCAAGCAGAAATCCCAGAAGCTGTTCCCTGGTTGGCTGGTTGGCTGGTTGGCTGGTTGGCTGGTTGGCTGGTTGTCTGGTTGGCTGGTTGTCTGGTTGGCTGGTTGTCTGGTTGTCTGGTTGACTGTCTGGTTGATTCCCTGGTTGTCTGGTTGTCTGGTTGGCTGGCTGGCTGGTTGGCCGGTTGGCTGGCTGAGAGCAGAGGCCTTCCCCAAACCCTCCCTCCGTGGCACTTAGCAACCTCATTTTGCTCTTGCTTTTGAGTAACGCGTTAAGATTACGATAAAGTCCAGGACCAATGAGCCTCACAGTACGTGCCCAGGCACCACTTTTGACATTTTAGGAATCAACTGGTTCGTCAAATTCACTCATTTCTAAAATAAAATATTTTAGAAAGAAGGAGTCACCGGCTGCCCTAAGTGACTTTGCTCTTTTCTCCTGGAGGAAGGGAAATACTAGACTCGCCTTAACCGATCCTGGGGTTTCTGTGACGTCTCAGGGACAGCAGCCCTTCAAAATGGTGCCATCGCGCTGGGCCTTACAAAGCCACGTGATGCCTCTCACTCTCGGTTCCTTCCCCTTTAAAACGTGGGAGATGGACAGCGGGCTTTTAAAGAACCGTTTCTCCCCTACATCTCACAGATGCATGGCTGTTAAGTGTGTCACAGCGGCATTCATGCTTTGTCAAATGTATTATTTAAGGCTTCCTTGTTTTCTATGCAACAGTCAGTTCAGCTTTTAGAGAATTAATCATGTGAACTGGTATTTATGACTTTTAAAAATCCTTACTATTGAATGGCTACAGTTTTGGAATGGATAGAAATCCGATTGCTAAGTGCCTTTGATGCTGCTTAAGAATTTAGGATGGATTCTGATCCTGGGAGGGCGTTCGGGTAAAAGCACGCGTTACCAGCACTGGAGGACACGGCATATTGCTTGCGTTTCAGGTGGTGCCAGTGATCAGAAAAGGAGATCTGAATTTTTAAAATGCACTCAAAAGCTGAAAGTTGAAAACCTAATTAATTTGTCAAGTTGAAGACTATTTTTATAGATTTGTAAAATTGCAATTCTACTCATCTTTATAAGACTCACTTGAATGTTTATGATAACTTACATTTTAATATCTTCTTTATAAGATCATCTTTCCAAGTCACCTTAAACTTTTGTGAAATTTGTGTGTGTTGGTATGTAAGAGGAAGAAACAGATTTCAAGAATTCTACTCAATTACCCAAATCAGGTTCTGTGGTCACTTTTTGTTTGTTTGTTTGTTTTGTTAATCCTCACCCAAGGATATTTTTCCATTGATTTTTAGAGGGAGTGGGAGAGAGAGGGAGAGACAGAGAGAAACACATTGACTGGGTGCCTCCTGCAGGAGCCCCAACTAGGGAGGGGCTAGCTGCACATAACCAAGTTCTGTGCCCTTGACCGGAATTGAACCCCAGACCCTTTGGTCCGCAGGCCGATGCTCTATCCACTGAGCCAACCCAGTTAGGCTGTGGTCACTTTTGACATCAACTTTTTTCTGTATCTCTGTATCCAACCAAATAATCAAAGGTCCCTGTTCTATTCTCTCAGCGCCTTCCCAGCCTGTCTTTTACATCAGTCCGCAGTGGCTCCTTTGATTGCGCACGGAGGTGTCTAAGTAAGTGACGGAGAACCTCCTAACTCAGCGGTTCTCAACCTTCCTAATGTCGCGACCCTTCAATACAGTTCCTCAGGTTGTGGTGACCCCCAATTTCATTGTTACAAATTGAACATAATTAAAGCATAGTGATTCCTCACGAAAACAGTATGTAATTATATATGTGTTTTCCGATGGTCTTAGGCGACCCCTGTGAAAGGGTCGTTCGACCCCCAAAGGGGTCCCGACCCACAGATTGAGAACCGCTGTCCTAACTGATCACCTGGCCTCCAGTGGCTCCTGCTCTAAGCTTTTCTTCATAGACATCCGGAGTGAACGCTCACTAAAGAACAACACAAAACAACAATTCATTACTGTGCTGCTCTCCTGCTCAGCGTCATACAGTAGGTCTCCTGCTTCAGAACCCAGTCCCAAGTCTATAGCTGCACCTAGAGGCACCTGAGGACTAGCTTCCTGCTGGCCCCGCCTCCCGCCGGCCCCGCCTCCCAGCCCCTCCCCCTCCTCTCTGCATGGAGCCCCCTGAGGCTGCCTCTCAGACCCGCTGAGCTGTTCTGACTTCCACAGGAGGCCATGCTCAGCTTTCCCTGGCTGCACTGCCCTTCCTTGGCCCTGCAGAGCCAGAGCAAGCTGCCCTTGAGTTAATAACGTATCGGGTAGCTTTTTTTAAAAAATCAATGAATACTGGCGAGTAGCCCAGCTCTGTGAGCAAGGGTGGCGGTAGGTGCCAACATGCACTTAAGAGAACCCTGTCCAGGGAGCTGGGTAGGACTGAGAGAGAGCAGACAGGTCTCAACCCCTCCTGGCCTAAGACAAGAGAGGTGTAGCAAATCCAGGAAAGAACCCCTCTTCTGGCCCTTCTACACCCTGGAGCTCAGATTATTGGGGGACGCCTCGTGGTTAGGTGGCCAATGAAAGGTCGGGGTTGGGCCGGGGTCACACAGAACAGACTCAAGGCTCAGTGTCATCAAAATGATACGTTATTCCAGGCGCCGGGTGCAGGTGGTCTGACTCCAGAAAGAGCCAGCGGTGACTTGGGGAGGGAGGGAGCAGGGGGAGCTGCAGACAGGGCTCAGCTTGGCCCAGGACCGCGCCCCCAGCACAGTTTTAGGACCTTGCCCTTTGTCCTCCTGCTGGTGCCAGGCGTCCTTTCTGTCCTTTCTGGGGGCTGTGCAGGGCTGATGGTCCTCAGGAATCTGTTAAACAGCCACTCAAGGGGAGCTTGTGTGTGCCAGGCTGTGGCTCACGGAACGAGCTCGCCCTTGACTTCTGTGAGGCTTTGTCGGGCTCAGGCCTCCTGTTCTCCAGTTACCCCTCCAGCCAACGGCCTGAGTGACGGCCTCTGGCTGAAGGGGTCCCGGCCTCTCGCTGGCAGGAGGCACCTGTTCTTGTTCATAAAGGTGGACTCGAAAGGCTGGGTTTCCGACAGCCTCCGCCACCTTCACTCCCCGGCAGGGTCTGTCCGAAGTGGAGAAAATGATCAGTGTGGGGTTGGTGCCCACCGGGTCTCCACAGAGAGAAAGTGGGTCTGTTTCGTAGGCGAAAGCTCAATTCTGTTCTAAAACCCGCATTTAGAATTCCGTGTCACAGCGGATCGATTCCTAACATCCCATCACCGCTCGCTTCCCGGCACGGGAGGCCCAGGCCCTTTCCTGGAGAGAATACGCGGCCTTTCCCGGCGGCCGCGGGAGAACAGTGATGACTTGGGAACAAGAAGCTGCTCCTTCGACAGAGGAGCGGATGTTGGACTTAAGCGATGGCCTCCATTAGAGAAAAGTGTACCCATTAAAGAAATCAATACCCCCAGCTCCAGGGGGGGGGGGCACAGCAAATGCTTTTAGATCCAGACGGAGAATAAATGAAGGACGTGGGAACATTTCACCTGCTACGCATTTTAGGCCTAAGAATTGCCAGCAGACTTTCAACCTCGACATGTAAAAAAAAAAAACAGACAAAAAACAACCCTAGCTGTATTGATTGACAAAGGATTTATGGAACCCAAATGTCGTAAAAGTGGTATCTATAGAAACAAGCTGCCTCATCGCATCTCTGGCAGAACCGCCGGGGCCAGAGGAGAGAGGCGTATTTACTAATGTATTTTATAAACTAAAGACCAAGTGAGAAAACACGTGAACTTCGCTCCCCTCATAATGCCAGCTGAATGGGTTTTTCACTGATTGGCCCTGACTCCCTGTGCTCTGAGGGGCTTTGGAGAAATGCTAAAGTCTTGCCTTTTTTTTTTTTTTTTTTTTTTGAGGCTCCTGTGGCGGTTACAGGTGCATCTGCCATCTCAGTGGCATCGTTGATAATTCAGCTCAAAATCAATGCCAGTTCCCCGTTCCCCACCCGGCTGCAGAGTTTCTGTTTGAAATTTCAGAAAGCCCAGCCGAGTACACACAGCGGATTTGACCTCAGACCCGGCCGGGCTGGGCTCATTGTGTGGTGAGCTAAGCCTCGGCGAGTCCTGTTCTCTCAGGCTCCATCGGGATGCCCGCCTGCAGGACCAGACAGTTACTAACGAAAACAACGCAGGTGGGACCAGTTACACGCGCTGGTTTCCTCCCGCCTCCGCCCACTCATCAGCAGACTGGTCCTTCCAGTAACCCCAAGGGCACCTTCCCCTTCATCCTCCGTCGCCCTGTGTACGGAGTCACAGGAGATCAAACCTACTGGGGCGCAAATGTGAAATGTGTTTAGGGGTGGACGGCAGCGGCCAGGTCCTGTGGGGACGGGGCAGGGGGTGTCCCCGGGGGGCAGGATCCGACTGGACACCGCCTGGTTTATTTGTTCACGAAACATGAAAGGGAGTGTTAGCAACACGAATGGTATCACTTGCATATAAGTTGAAAAAGACTGAGAGCAACTCGGATATTTTTTGTTTGTTTGTTTGAAAATATATCTGTATTGATTTCAGAGAGGAAGGGAGAGAGAGAGAGATAGAAACATCAGTGAGAGAGAATCATGGATCAGCTGCCCCCTATTGGGGACCAAGCCCGCAACCCAGGCATGTGCCCTGACTGGGAATTGAACCGTGACCTCCTGGTTCCTAGGTGGATGCTCAACCTCTGAGCCACACCGGCCGGACTGGGTGTCTTGGTTATAGGAAACAGTGAGACTGGCTCCTGGAGCGAAGGGAAGCCCTGGGTAGGTGTGGCCGCTGCAGCCCGATGCCGAAAGCCTCCCCAGGTGTGAGCATGTACCTGCTACTCTACAACAACCCGAGCCTCAGGCTTTCGTTCTTTTCTTCCTTTCCCATCTCCCTCTCTAAATGCCCACAGACATCCCACCAGATTTACAGCGGTCCTTGTTTTCTTCTTGAAGGCGAGTCTTTTTCTAACCAACTGGTACCTGTTAGCTCAAATCCTCACGTCAATTTGATTCCTGATTTGGGTCCGTTTTATAAGCCCCCTTGTATTTTTCCTTGACTTTGCTTATCTTTCCTTGAGCTTCTCTCTCTAAATCACTCTTCCTGGGATTGCTTTCCAATAAACAGAGCCCAGGCCATTCTGTTGATATAAGGGGCGGCATTTCGAAGGCAGCAAATGGCAGTTCGCTATCGATTGTTGAGACCCTGGGACTTGACCACCGTATATCCCACTAATCCCGGGCTCTGGGCCATGATGGATCCCCAGCGTGTTAATGCTGCGGCTTTAACGCTGCAAAAAGTGTAGCACCGACAGGCGGCAAGGATTCAGAGAGGGCGGACGCACAGATGGGGCCTCAGAGGTCACCCCCGTGGGAGCCCCGGTGTCCAGGATATGAGGAGATGCCATGAGTCACTCCTGTCTGCAGCACAGACCTCTCTCATCCCCCTAGAATAGTGGTCGGCAAACTCATTAGTCAACAGAGCCAAATATCAACAGTACAACGATTGAAATTTCTTTTGAGAGCCAGATTTTTTAAACTTAAACTATATAGGTAGGTACACTGTTATTAACTTAATTAGGGTACTCCTAAGGCTTAGGAAGAGCCACACTCAAGGGGCCAAAGAGCCGCACGTGGCTCTTGAGCCGCAGTTTGCCGACCACTGCTAGAATGTGCCAGGGTTTCCCTGCCAACCTCTAAATGCCAGACTGTGCCCTTTTCCTAATCACCTCTAAATTCCACATCTATCAACACTGTCTTTAGTGAGGTCGAAACACATCCGTTAGGCGTCAGTTTTATCTTGGTTAGAATTTTGAGAATGTGTTCTCTCTGTTTCCTTCAACACGGGCATGTTTTAAGGTTATTTTTTGCAAACTTCACTTAATCAACGATCTCATGCATTTTAGTTGTTTTTCTAAGGGTGTTTTTGTCCAACAGTTTCTGATACCCATGGTTTGCCCCCGCCCCCCTCACACACACACACGCACACACACACACACGCGCACATGCACACACACATGCACACACAGACACACACATGCACACACACACGCGCACGCACGTAAAGAGCTCTTGTCCTTTACAATGCTGTGAGTCCTGACGCTGATTCGCCCAGTAGGCCCCCCTCCTGGGAGGACAAAGCAATCATTTCACCAGCATCTAGTGATCTTGTGTGTGTGTGTGTGTGTGTGTGTGTGTGTTTGGGGGTGTGGGTGGGGCAGGGGAAAGGGGGTCCTAGTATAAGGGAACAGGAGGAGATTTGACTGGGTGGTGGGCACACGGTGCAATATGCTGATCCTGTCCCATAGAAACCCACGCCCGACACCTATAGGATCATGTCCGCCAGTGTCACCCCAATAAATTTAGTAAGATAAAAAATAAGTCATTTCTATATAGCACATAGACTTGCACATGCCAACATGGGTACTGAATAGCCGATCATTTTCATGACCACATCTAGCTATGGTCTCTGTAATTTTATATTCCAATTGCTACACCGTGTGACATTGAATGTGTCTGTCATTTTGCATCTGACTATGATGCAACACACGCTTATGAAGGTTACAGGCACGTCAGGTCCTCTCGGTTCAGACTCTTGATAAACTGAGTGGTGGCTCCTGAGAAAAATGGAGATGGTCACAGACGAGAACGGGGCAGCTTGGAAAGCAACGAAGCCCCGGGCTGACTATCCTACAGGAGACCCTGAAACCTGTGAGGCTCGGACCCTGCCAGTGAGAAGGTCAGGTTTCCTTCCTTTGGGGAAGTGGGGCGAGAGGCCCAGGCGCTGGAGGGAGGGGGACGGACACCCAGAGGAGCGTCTGATTCATGTTGCTCGGCCCAAGGAGTCGGTTACAACAGGATTTTTCTGGCTGAGCAGTGTTGATGCCAAGGAGACCCACCCTCCTGGGTTTTGAAAGGAGAACTAGTAACACAAAGAAATAGGACGGGACGGTGGGGGGAGGGTGCACTTCTGTGGCAGGAAGAGAGGGACGCTGTGGTGCTGGTGTTGGTGGCAGCACCTGGCCCAGGGGCACCGGTGTGGGGGCAGCATGTGGAGGTGGCGCGCGTGGAGTGGGTGGGCAGCCGGGGGCCCCCTCAGCTCCCGGTGGTTTGCGCCCTGTCGTCTGGCTTTGTGCTGCCCAGTCGTTTTCAGAGCCCAGCTCCGTGCTTTCTGGCAACGCTGTGCGTCCCGTGTGGTGACCTTCCGAATTCCCCGCTTCAGGTTGCAGCCAGAAAGCCTCGAATCTTCCTCCCGCGCCAGAAGGAGCTTAGCGAGGAAAAATCTCTCTTCCAGCTTGTGTTCCTTCCTCAGACCTCAGCAGAGAGGCTCCTAGGGACCGCACCGGACAGTGAGGTTCATTAATCAACCGTGTGATCCCCTAACCTTGACATGCGATCATTTACCAAAGAATGCAAGGCATTCACATGAAATAAATGCAATCTTTAAAATGGAATAAAATTGTCCGGCCGGTGTGGCTCAGTGGTTGAGCATCAAACCATGAACTAGGAGGTCAGGGTTTGATTCCTGTTCGATGCCTGGGCTGCAGGCTTAGTCCCCAGTGGGGGGCGTGCAGGAGGCAGCCGATCCGTGATTCTCTCTCATCATGGATCTTTCTATGTCCTTTTCCTCTCCTCTCTGAAATCAATAAAATACATTTTTTAAAAAAGAAATAAAATTAAATGCTAACTGGGGACTAGAAGGTGCCACTTGTAAAGTTTTCCTGGAAGGGATGGGACCTCCGTTCATTCCCCAAGGGTGGGGGGTGGGGGTGGCATTCGGGGGCCAGGGACGGCAAAGCACAGGAAGGAGACTGCGCAGTCACGGGCGCGGGGCCACCTGCCTGCAGAAGGTGGGCAGGCACTGAACCAGCGAGCAGTGCATTGAGTAGTCAGGAGGGAGTGTATTCCTAAGGCCTGTCCTCTAGTCAGAAATAAGGAAATTTTCTATTTCCCCAAGTTATCTTGCATATCTTTTAATTTCTTTATTTTTTTAAATATATTTTTATTGATTTCAGAGAGGAAGGGAGAGGGAGAGAGAGAGAGAGAGAGAGAGAGAGAGAGAGAGAGAGAGAGAGAGACATCAATGATGAGAGAGAATCTCGGATCGGCTGCCTCCTGCCCGCCCCCAACTGGGGATGGAGCCCACAACCTGGGGCATGTGCCCTGACCGGGAATCGAACCCTGACCTCCTGGCTCCTAGGTGGATGCTCAACCACTGAGCCCCACCACGGGGCAAACTTCTTTAAAGTTGAAATGTCTACACACTGGGCTGTTCTGCCAGGGAAGGTTTGAGAAGCCGTCTGGAGCAGCGCCGGCCTTGCGCTATTTGAATTTCTGACATTCTTTCCAGGGACTTGGGGAGAAAAAAGCTGGGCCTAAGGGAGTCACAGCAGAACCTGGGGTGGCTCCGAAACAGGCCGGTTAGCAGGCACCTTTCCGTTCTCTTTGGAAAGTGAGGCTTTTTTGGAAAAAGTGTCAGCAGCGCGGGCTGATCACAGCTTCGCAATGGAAGAGCGAAGGGTCGGGCTGACTTCTGGGCTGGAACTTCAGGGAGGCTCTCAGGAGTCACGATCCTCTTCAACGTTTAAAATCGCTTCTCCGCCCGGGGTCCCTGTCTCCACAGTGAAAGGGCCACACGGATCTGGTCACGGGTCCAAACATCAGTTCCTAACCCGGGGAGCTGGTGTTCCCCTTCTATGGGAACGTGTGCACAGGTGACCCAGTGCGCCTCATCTGGATATACCCATACAGACGTCAAAGGGTACTTTATTAATTAGGCCGAGCTTAAACGAAAACTAAGAAGAGAGGAGACACAGGAGACAAGCAAAATGCAAGAATCACACAGGTTTGTTTACCAGAGAGCTGATGCGTTCCCGTCCTTGGCAGGCCACCCGGAGACACTCGCTGACAGAGGCACACGGAGGTCGTCAGGTTCGCAGCTGCAAGATGCTCGGTCTCTTGACACGGAGAGAGGCCTCTAACAGTCTGGGCTCAGAGGCAATTTCCAGGGGCAAGGAGAACGTCTTGGCTGTGGAGGGCAGACAGGAGGCGTCTGACTGCTGCTGTGAGGGTCCTTCCTTTTATACTCCATGGGTGGGCTTCTTCAGTGTCTCACATCAGTGTGCTCCGGTGCCTTCTGGGCTTATCAGATACACGCAGGGAGTTACAAGGTACTTATCAGGGTCACACACACACACACACACACACACAAAGGTAGTTCCTCTTCTAAGTAAAGTTTAAATTCACTCCAATACACAATGGAGTTTGCTTATGCTAACCGACACCAACTAAACTTATTACTGTAACAGCAGGGCACGTCTTTCCTTTTCTGTTTGCCTTCGCTCCAGGAAGAGTCCAAAACCACAGCCAGAGAAAGGCGCCCCGGCAAGGCCAGCAAATACAGGATCGGCTTCTCCGCGCCGGGACCCCGCGCACACAGAAACCTGGCCGGGCGGCCGGGGCGGTGCCAGGGCCCGCGCCCACCTCCGGATCTTCGGATCTTCGGCCTCGGCGTCCCTCCGCCCCTCCGGGCCCCGGGCCAGGGAGGCCGGCCGGCGGTTCCGCGTCTGCGCGCGGCCGGGCTGGAGCCGGGAGGCCGGGCCGCGCGGGAGCCAATGGGCGGCGCGAGGGCGGCGGGGCGGGCGCACTCCCGGGATGGAGGGCGAGCTCCCCGCGGCTCCGCGCGGCTCCTCGGGGCCCCCGGCGGGGGACGCCGGCGGGGACAGCCCCTGCGCCCTGCTGCCGGCCGAGGCGCTGGCCCTGGACGGGGACGAGGACGACCTGGAGGTGTTCAGCAAGGTGAGCGCGCGCCCCGGGCCGTCCCCGCGCCCTGGGGTGCAGGCGGGCGGGTCCCCCCCCCCCCCCCTGCCGCCGCCGCCTGCACTTTGACCGCCGCGGGCAGGGCCGTAGCTCCGAGGAGTTTGCAAAGTTGTGATTTCCCCCCTCGGATCTCCTCCCTTCTTCCCCGACGCGGACTTCTGGGGACGGTGGCCAAACCCCGCGGCGGTGGCGCCAAGCTCCCCGCCCCTCGCAGACTGGTTTCGGCTGCGGCTGCAGCCCGACCGGCCCTCTGGGAGGGAGATGGAGTCCGGAGAAGTTACTTTTGATTTCCTGTGGCCGGTTGCGGATTTGGGGCTTGGGGACACCCGAGGTGCGTCTCAAGTCCCCAGGGAAAGGTGCCAGGGAGCCCCCTCTTTCGGGGGGGGGGGCGGTTCCTGGGTCCAACAGGAAGCTCCCCTGCGGAGCCCAGGATCCCAGACACCCGCCTGCCCCCCCACAACCCCACAACCCCAGCCACCGTGTCTGCCCTTCCCGGGCACATCTGGGACCCCAGGCCCTCTAACGTCTGGTGTAGGTGGAGAGAAACCCACTCGGTTCGTGGTGGACTGCTGTGTGTGTGGACTGTGGATACAATTGCTACTTGTAAAGAGAAATGTCTTTCTTGGCGGGAGGCATTGAATGTCACCCCAGTTTCTCACCTCGCTGCCCAGGGTAGAAGCGATGACAACACTGTATTCATGGCTAAGACGCCTGGGAAGTAGGTAAATGTTGCCTTGAGGTGTTAGATAAAGCAACACATGGATCATTGCTTTACTGTGGGAGAGCGACTGAAATTAGAAAGTGACCAGTTAAACTCAGACCCCACAGAGGAAAACCAGTGTCAGGGGAAATACATAAGGGTGGGCAGGGCTGCAGGCCAGGTGTCCGCGGGTTCAGCTGTGTGCTCTTGCTGAAGTCAGTTGCCTTTCCCGTGTAGCTGGCCGCCTTGGCTGCCTTGGGAGGTGCTATTAGTCTAGGAATATGCCTAAGGCTCTGCCCTGGGACACTCCAGCCTGGGAGGGGCCCGGTGATGGGAGTGGCACCTGAGTATCAGTCCCCTGGGATCCTCTTGCACTTGTCTCGTGACTTCTTGTCCCAGATTCTCAGCGCCCCAGCCCCCTCGCATGAGCCCCTGTGGTAGAGGCCGATCGAAGGCGAAGCTAATGGAGTTGGAGCTTTAGGTGTGGGATGGCTCACGCCCCTGGCGATGTGGGCTGTGACTGGGGCTGTGGGTGGCTTAGGAGGGAAGGGAAGGAAGGGCAGGGCAGGGTGCAGCCAGGGGCCGCTCTGTATTTCGTGTTTGTGTTGCATGTATTAGGGTGACACTGGTTAATGAAACCATCCGGGTTTCAAGTGACATCTGACCTTTTGCCACAGCAGTGGAGGGACCTGGAGAGCCTTATGCCGAGGGAAGTAAGCCAGCCAGAGAGAGACGAGCACCGTGAGCCCTCACTTCTGTGTGGGCTCAGTGAACAAGCTAACCTGACGAACGAAATAGAAACGGACTCCTGGGTACAGAGAACAGACTGGCAGCCGTCAGGAGGAGGGGCGTGGGGTTGGGTGAAGGAGGTGAGAGGAGTAAGAGAAAAATAAAGGGCCCATTTCTGTGTCCGCCTTTCCCTTACATTGCCGGCAGCTGTCGGGCAGAACGGCGACTTCTCGGGCTCCGTGGCCGAGCCCGGTGGAGGCTTCTTTTTCATTCTAGCAAAACATTTGTTTTTCAACCGAATCTTGTCTCTGCACTTTTGCATTTTCTTAAGAGGACAGAAGCCTCAGCCCCGCCCCTGTCCCCCCCCCCCCCCACTCATTCCTGTTTCCTGCTCCCCGTCAGGCACCTGGGAGGGTTAGGCACCGCCTGTGGCTCTTAGTCTGCGGGCACCTGGCCCTTAGGCTCCGGGAAGACATGATGCTGGGTAGCGTCTGAGGCGCCCGGGAAGCATTCACAGTAGCTGCCGCGTATGCTCCAGTGCGCTGGCATTGCCAACCCTGAACCAGGGAGGTAGACAGGCACATGGATGCAGCCCTCTCTGTTTGCTCGCTCTCCCTCCCTCTCTCTCTCTCTCTCTCTTTCTCTCTCCCCGCCCCCTCTCCCTCTCCCTGTCCTGTGGCCAGCCCGCTCCAGGGTGGCATCAGGAACTTCTGAAGGAAGGAACATTGCCTTTTCGTGCGTTCACATCCACGAGGGCCACATTCAGTTCCCATGGACAGCTGCCACCCTTACTCCCTTAGTGAATGTGCACCCTGCTCCTGTCCAGACACTTATTTAAGAGCAGAATCTTTGACTTATTAGTATTTCGTGTATATATATAGTGATTGATTGATTTCAGAGAGGAAGGGAGAGAGAGAGAGAGAGAAACATCAGTGATGAGAGAGAATCGTGGATCAGCTGCCTCCTGCACGCCCCCTACTGGGGATGGAGCCTGCAACCCTGGGCATGTGCCCTGACCGGGAATCGAATCGTGACCTCCTGGTTCATGGGTCGACGCTCAACCACTGAGCCCCGCCGGCCGGCACCTTTTCCCCCCACAGTATAGTACAAGTACCTGGCAAGTCCATGTTAAGTATTTTTACATAAGACGCTGTGCTAAGGATTCTTTGGGGAAAAAGGAAAGCGAGATTCAGTTCTTGGGGTCCAGGTGGGCGATGGGGCGGAGACCCGAGCCGGCAACATGACTCTCGGAGAGAGGGAGCAGAGAGGGAGCGTGCGACGAGGGAGGCCTTGCTCTAAGTTCTCAACTCGTCCCGCGAGGAGAACAGGAGGCCCAGGCGGGGACCACAGGGCGACACAGAAACTTGCCTTAAAAGATCTCGCCTCGCTGCTGGAAGGTGGGCCCGTATCACCGATGATTCAGGAAAAGAAAAAGGGAACAATGACCACAATAGCGTGAGATGGTGTCAGAACTGGGCCCGAGAGAGGAGGGTGCCGACAAGTGGAATCAGACCGAAGGGGCCCATTTCTCTGCCGCTAGAGGAAAAGGTTCTCCTTTGGAGGAAAAGAATACGTTACAATAAAACAAATGGACTCTGTTTCTTCCCAAAGAAGACGAGGCGTGGAAGAAGCAGTCGTTGAAAGAGCAGGGTAACGGTCCCAGCGCCGCGATGCTGACTGGCCCTCAGTGAATGACAGCTCTGATTGGCCACCTTTTTAACGGAACTGGCGGCCGTGACGGGAGAGAAGACCCGGGGCGCGTGGGAAGCTGGGGTCACAGGTGCGATTCTCCTCATTACCAGGCTCCTCTTCAGAAGGCCTGGCTTCCAGCGCGGGCCCCAAAGCTACAGACACGTGTGCTTTCGGTCATGGTCCAGGAGAAGGTTCCGGGAGGTACCGCAGGAGGCTTCAGTCTCCAGCAAAGCTGTCCAAGCTACAGGGCAATTTAGTATTGTGGCTGTAAACGCCCTGAGAGAGAGAGAGACGTGGCCATGTGTTCTTTTAAGTGTATCTTTATTGTTGAAAGTATTACAGATGCCCCCTCCCACCCCCCATCCTGACCCATTCCAGCCCCCTCCCCCCCACCCGCCCCGGCCTTCCCCACGCCGCTGTCTGTGTCCAGGGGTTAGCATACCTGCACCCGGGATCACACACAGGCGTGCTTTTTAAAAATATATATATATTTTATTGATTTTTTTTACATAGAGGAAGGGAGAGGGATAGAGAGTTAGAAACATCGATGAGAGAGAAACATCGATCAGCTGCCTCCTGCACACCCCCCACTGGGGATGTGCCCGCAATCAAGGTACATGCCCTTGACTGGAATCGAACCTGGGACCCTTCAGTCCACAGGCTGACGCTCGAGCCACTGAGCCACACCGGTTAGGGCCACAGGCGTGCTTTTGTGCCGTTTCTTTCATGTAGCTTAACATTTTAGGCTTGTTTTTGTCGTAATTGTTTTCTGTTTTAGTTGTGGATTTAGTTTTTCATATAAGAAATAAAGTTTTGAAGTGAAAAACAGGGCTTCATCATGTAAAACGACACATTAGGAGCCGACATTCTGTCCAGAATGAAAATAAAAGCCTCGTTATGTGTGACCAAAAGCTAAAGGCCACCTCTCGGTGTGCGGATCTTCAGACCTAGAAAAACCATCCTCACTGTGTTCATCTGCACTGATTCTGAAGACCTCTAGCCGCCTTGGCGGGTGTGGCTCAGTGGGTAGAGCATCGGCCAGAAGGCTGAAGGGTCCCAGGTTTGATTCCCCGTCAGGGCACAGGCCTGGGTTGTTGGGCTCGATCCCCAGTAGGGGGCGTGCAGGAGGCAGCCGATCAGTGATTCTCTCTCATCATTGATGTTTCTCTCTCTCTCTCCCTCTCCCTTCCTCTCTGAAATCAACAACAATAAATAAATAAATAAGCCCTCCAGCTGGGGCACAGATGCCCGCCTTTGGACTTCGGGGCACCACGTTTATCCTGCCTCAGGCCTGGCGGTTCCCGGATGGGCACCTCCTTCCCTCCGAGTTTCCCGTGGCCGGCTCCTTCCACGGCCCTCCCTGAAGACCCCTCCCCTGACAGCTGGCCCTGCCTCCCGCGGGCCCCGCCCTCACCCTGCACCCCAGCACCCACTGCACGGCTCCGGATTCGCTCCCTCGCTGGCCAACACTTGGTTCTGGCTGGAACTGCTTTCCTGTGCTTCCTTGTCTATTAGCGACCCTCTCCCCCCGCCCCCCCACTCCCCCGCTCCCCCTTCCCCAGAGTGTGAGCTCCTGGGAGCGGGCACTAGGTCAGGCTCGGTCAGGCTGTGCCCAGGGCTGACGCTGGCGATGTGGGATGGTGGCGATAGGGGATGCGCGTTTGTTCAATGAAGAGAAGCTGTGAGGGGAGGTGCTCCCGTGTGCCTGGGGCGGGGGGAGGGGAGTGGCCGTGGGGCCTTGCTCCGCTGGTTGAGACAGAAGCGGTGCGGGGAGGACCAGGTCACTCCGACCGACGGCAGGTGCTGTCCGTGAAGTGCAGGTGATGGCGATCCCATCGCCCCCCGTCCCCCCCCCCCCCACCCCCGTCCCCCGTCCCCCGTCCCCCGGCTGCAGGGAGGGCTGATGAGATGACGCGGGCACGTGGGCCGGGCCCTTAGGAATCGCAGGACTGGCTGGCGGCGTTTAAGGTGAACGATTTCACCTGCGCAGCGTCCCTTTTGCGTGTGCGCGGCGAGCTTCGGGGCGTCATCTCCATGGAAGGAGCTGGTCCTCCCCCAGGGAGGCTGCGTGGTGAGAGCCTGAGAGGGCGGTGGGGACAGACCTACGACCACTCAGACGAACCGGGTGGAAACCGTGGGAAAACCCCATGGAGTCAAGGAGGCGCCGTGAAGGCCCAGCGCAGGCGGCGAGGCCCTTTTCATGGACACAGCCTTCGACGGCGGTGCTTCCGGGCTGTTGGGCTTGCCCAGGCTCTGGGCTGTTCCGTAGAGGCTGTGTGTGTGTGTGTGTGGTGTGTGTGTGTGTGTGGCTCTGCTCCCGTGAGTCATCGCACGGAGGCCTGCCAGGCTGCTGAGGACAGGGAGGGGCATTCCTGGCGTTCCAGACCCAAGTGTGAGTATCAGGTCCCGCAGAAATGCGCCTGGAGTGCGGGCGCGGCTGGCCTCGGTGGGGCCGCCCCTGGAGGCCCGGGGCCCACCCAGCCCGGCCGGCCGTCTGCATTCCCAGCTGCATTCCCGTCTGCATGTCCACAGTCACACTTTCCACCCCGTGGGGAGCTCTGCGTTGAGTAATAACCCCCCTCCCTCCCCCCCGCCCCCCCCTCCCAGCTCCGCTTAGTCATCACTGAAGCCACCACCGGCTGTTTCCTTGTGTCCCCAGGACCCCAGGCCAGTTCAGGAAGCCCCTCCCGGTGGATTTGGCATTCGTGGCTTTGAGAAGCTCTGGCATGCAGGAACAGAGCATAGCTGCGCATGTTACATGTATGTTACGTGTACGAGGGAGCCCTGCCTGCCTTTCAGCCGCCACATTTTACTTGTCCGTTCCTTGTTCTTGCTTCACATGCAGCCACCTGCACTGACCTGGTTTAAACATTCATTAGTGAGTGAGTGAGTGAGTGAGTGTGTGCGTGTCTGAGGGTAAGAATAAAAGCCCCCAGAAGAAACGCAGGTGCTAGAATCGAGCGAGCTTACTAGCACCTCCCGCCTCCCTGGCAGTGGTCAGGACGACTGCGTCCAAGTTCCACGAGAAAACTGCGAAAAGAAAATCCATGCGCCATTTTCAACCGTCAAGAATATGTCCTTATTCTATTGGATCCTACCCTTGTAATGATTTTTAAAACCTTTAAAGTGATTTTCGTTGTAGAACATTCTCACGCACACAAAAGCATAGCTATCGAAGCATATGTGCATCCTGCCTGTCCGTATGTTAAATAGCTGCGTAACATCTGTACCCCATGTAGCGGTCAGTAGGGGCCAATAAGGTTTTATTGGCGTTCACCACACCTGTTGGTCTGTGTGCCGCCTGTGACTGCAGCCACTACCGTGGCCAAGGTGACGGAGACCAGGTGGCCCATTAGGCCCACACGTCCTGTCTGGCCCTTTCTGTGAAATGTTTGCAGACGCCTGGTAATAGGATAATAAAACTCGCGTCCATGTTCCCGGGACTCGGCTTAGGACAGAAACCATAATCCACGTTTTGATGCTCCTGGGTGGCCCTCCCCAAGGCGCTCGCTCCTCTGCTTGAAGGAAAATGAGAACCTGAACTTTATCATTTGTGTGGTTTTCATACAGTTTATATATGTAGCTCGAAGCAGTGTGTTTTAAGGATTTATGCCATTTGGGATCTTTTGCTTTAGGATATTTAAAAGTGAGTTCACATTCTCCTCTGCTTTGCTTTCCCCTAACATTCGCCTGTGAGGCGCCTATGTTCCTGCGTGAAGGTGCGGCTGGTTTTCACGGCTGGCATTAGAATACACTGCGCTGGGTCGTGGCGAGTTTCACGTAAGATAACGCGCAGCAAGCCTTCAAGCAGGCCACGTGCGCATCACACTGACTCATGGGTGCTTCACTTTTATCCTCTCCTACTCCGCTCCCGTCCCAGCTCGGAGGTGCAGTGACGTGACCAGGTTCGCACAGGTGGTATGTGTCTACGCTTGAATCAAGTTCAGCTCCGCCTGACTACAGAGACTTTTTTAAAAATGTGCCTTTTTTTTTTTTTTTTTGTCGAAGGGGAAAATCCTGTAGAATAAAGTTATGTGAACAATTTCTATGGCCGGTATAGCCTCGCAGTACACAAAACCCGAGGAAGTCCAGGTACATTCCAGGCAACGCAGTTGCAAAATGGGAACACAAAAATGGATGAATTCATGATGGTCTATGCATAGGAGGGTGTGGATACTCCACAGCGCGGAACAGTGTTAAACATCATTGGCGTGTCGCCTGCCCCTTTACCGACATCCCCAGGCACGCGGTCCGCAGTGTCCGCAGAAGCCTGTCTCATTTTTATTATTATTATAAGCAGGCGGGTTGGAAGGAGTCGTAAACCAAAACACAGCTCCGGAGTCTAAGTGTAGGCCCACCGAGATGCGTGCCCCTTCCGCCTCGCTGCTGCTCCGGCTCCTTCCGCAGGACGTCGCTTTTCCACCAGACGTCTCCGGGCACCGGCTTCGGGGCATCGGCAGTTCTGTTCTCTCGGCCTTTTCAGGCCAGCGTTCTGTTGGTCACACTTCGCACACTGGTTTCTTAGTTCCTCTCCTTGCGGGGAGAAAACAGCCGTGTGCAGGCGGCTCCGAGCCGCCAGAGTACCTTGTGGAGTGTCTGTGCGATGCCCCTGAGGCGTGTTAGCGAGGGCTTGAAGGAGGGACGCTTTAGACGTGTCCTCTCTCCTCCCACCTGGGTCTTCAGTGTGTATCTCCTGAGTAGTTAGAGATTGGCAGACCCCTGCTTGTTTTTGTTTGTTTGTTTGTTGTGTGTGTTTAAATACGTTTTTATTGATTTCAGGGAGAGGAAGGGAGAGGGAGAGAGAGAAACATCAATGAGGAGAGTCATCCATCGGTGAAGTGCTGTTTTGGATCTTCTCAAACACATTTCCTTCACTCACGTCCAAGGGCAAACCCTTTAGGTATTAGCAGCATATTTCCTTTTTTTTTTTTTTTAAAGTGACTCTCAAACACTGGATAATCAGTTTTATTGAGACTTTAAGAATTTTTTTAAAATATATTTTTATTGATTTCAGAGAGGAAGGAAGAGGGGGAGAGAGAAACATCAATGAGGAGAGAGAATCACTGATCGGCTGCCTCCTGCAGGCCCCCACTAGGGATCAAGCTCACAACACAGGCATGTGCCCTTGACCAGAATCGAAGCTGGGACCCTTCAGTCCGCAGGCCGACTTTCTATCCACTGAGCCACACCAGCCAGGGCTCAGAATGTTTTTGAGTGATTCATAGTCATTCAGATCCTTCTGCGGGAATGTGGGGCGTTGCTGAAGCTCAGCCTGTGATTTTCTTTCTGTGCTCGATACGGAAGCCTGTGTTTTCGACACCACACTGCACTCCCTGGAATGGCGAGCGTCCCACGCCACACAAGGACGCATCTTAGCAGGAGAAGTAGAATGCTGAATGAGGCGTGGGCGAAAGGAGGGGTGGGGAGTTCCGGGGTGACTGCATGGAATGCCAGGGCATGTGGTCGGGGACCCTGCCAGTGACTTTCAAAGAACGTTTGCCCGTCAACCCAAAACATGTCGGCTAAATACCCCCCTTTCAATGAAATGGCTGTTGAGAGAGATTTGGGACACTGATCGCACATTTATTTGGAACTTCTGGTTTGTTTGTTTAATATATTTTTATTGATTTCAGAGAGGAAGGGAGAGGGAGAGAGAGAGAAACATCCATGATGAGAGAGAATCGTGGATCAGCTGCCTCCTGCACGCCCCCTACTGGAGATGGAGCCGGCAACCCAGGCCTGTGCCCTGACTGGGAATCGAACCGTGACCTCCTGGTTCATAGGTCAACGCTCACCCACTGAGCCACGCCGGCCAGACTGGAACCTCTGGTTCTGAATGGCTGCTTAGCATTCCATGGTCTTAGCATCCCATGATTTAGTCGGACAATCCATTTCCATGTGCTCCCAACACATTTTTACACTTCCTATGTCACTGCGCCACTTGGATGAGTTAAGAAAAAAAATCTAATGTGCCCCAGGGTTTCTGCCCAAACGGCCCTGGACGGCGCCTGTCATCTGTCACAGTGGTTTCTCCGTCTCCGAACACGGCGTAAAGCTGTTGACTCTAACAGTTTTAATATTCTTTTCAAGATACATGTTTATTTTAGACTGTTTGGAAATACCGAGGCTCATGCTAAAACCATGAAGTTCAGCAGCAGCAATTCCAACGCCTGGAATCCCTTTCAGCTGTTTTGGTATCACTTTAAGTTCATGCGCACTGAGTGCATCTTGCGTCCCCCTCCCCTCCCCCTCGCCTCCAGCTCTCTCCCTCTGCCTCCCTCCCCCCCCCCCCCCCCGCCCATCGCTGGGCCATGAAGCTGAGTGGACACGCAGCACGCACGGGTAATGAGCAGAGGCTGGAAGGGTCGGCCGCCCACATTCCTGGGCCAGTGAGGCAGCGGGCGGGTCCCCTCCATGGAGGGTGTGGGACTCGGCCTTGGTCCTGTGCTTTCTTAGGGCCCATCTGCCCCGGTCCCTCGTGGTGCCTGGAGAGCAGGCCCTCCAGAAAGGGAGCGCAGTTCTCTGCGCAGCGGAGCGCGCTCACCTGCCCACCACTCCGTGCTGGTGGTGGTTGGGCATTAGCTTCTCAGGCCCCCTCCGGGGTCAGCTGTGCCCGCCCTCTTTGTCCGCGACGCCAGTCCCAGCCTCCGGGGCTCTCGGTCGTGAGGGGCCGTCCGTGTCCTCGTGGCCACCGGTTCCCCTCGGGGCTGCTTCTCAGCTCCCTCTGGCCGGGGTCCCCGCCACCCCTCCGCAGTCCGGCCTCCAGCTTCCGGAAATGGCAGCTGTGCGCAGTTTCTTCTTTTACGCCGAGGGCCTGTGCCTTTGGGTCCTGTTTGGTTTTTATCTATTTGTGTCGTTCTTCACTGACACCTGTGGGGTCTTGAGAGGAAGCTGAGATAGAAATACATGTTCCACGTGCCCGGGTGAACCACGTGCCTGGTGAACCGGGAGTCCCTTGCCCGCCTCGTTCTTGACGTGTCTCATGAACCGCGTGGAACCTGAGGAAGAGAAGGCTCTGCCTGTTCTCCCTGTAGATGTTAACAGCTGACGGTTTATTCCTCAGGACGCCTCCCTGATGGACATGAATTCTTTAAGCCCGACGATGCCGACGTCCCCTTTGTCGATGATCAACCAGGTCAAGTTTGAGGATGAGCCCGACTTGAAAGATCTCTTCATCACGGTCGACGACCCCGAGAGCCACGTGACCACCATCGAGACCTTCATCACTTACAGGGTCGCCACCCAGGTGCGTACGGAAGGCCGGCCTCCCGAGCACGTGGCTGTCCTTGGGCTTCGGACGTGCATCTTGCTCACCGCAAACTCAGCATCACGTGGTCTTTGCTGAATTTATCTGTTGTTTTTTAACCATTTTGGGTAAGATATTGCACTTTGGGGTGTAGCTCGCCTGAGTCCGTGAGTCCCGAACTCCAGGTACCCAAGTTTTTACGGGAAGACATGAAAACTACACATTTACAAAGCAGCTCCCAGGGGAACCTGTGTTTTAGGTTGGAAGAGTTATCTGTGCTCTGAGTTCACTTTCTAGAACACACGTTCTTGCTGAGCTGGAGATCGGCCATCGTCCCCCTTGTGCAGCGTGTACCCGTGCTCAGATGGCCCCCGTGGGCCACTTCAGACTGGGCAGTGACCCTGTCCCTGTCGTCGGGGCTGAGTTATGACGTGAGCCCGGCTGGCAGCACTGGTTTTCCTCGACCGATCCACTGTAGATCTTGCGGCCTCTCTGGGGGAGGGGACGCCCGGCAGGGAGAAAGAACACCCGCCCTGGGGACTGTCCTCACCCCGTTACCACCTGAAGTTCGCTCTTCTCCGCCCCTAACAGTGGCGAGGGCAGACCAACCGTCACGTGACTTGATCTGGTGCCTTCCTCCCGTCTGAGGGTTACTGAAAGGGTGAGAGGTTCTTGAGGACGTCTTGAGGCAGTGTTAACTGCCCAGGTTCTGCGTGTCCTCATTTTCACTAGTAGTTAGGCCAATTTGCCCCTCTAGTAATTGGTAATGAACCTGTGCATATGTGCTGGCTACACAGTTGTTCAATACATAGGTACAGATATGGACATATTTTAAAAGATGTTTTTAGTTTATTTTTTTTAGAGAGAGAGGGGAAGGGAGAAGGGTAGAGAGATAGAAACATCGATGAGAGAGAATCATTGATCAGCTGCCCCCCACTGGAGATCAAGCCCGCAACCTGGGCTTGTTCCCTGACCGGGATTCGAACCCATGACCTCCTGGTTCATAGGTTGATGCTCAGCCACTGAGCCACACCTGCCAAACTTCAGTAAATATATTTTCATGAGTGACTCTACACTATGTTTTGTGTGCGTATGTATGTTCATGTGTATATATTTGCATATGTATGTCCACATACCAACTCATTTACATTGTTAAACTGTCTCTCCTAGATTTAGTTTTCCTATTTTTAGCATTCCTATAACCTGTGCCTTTTTGCATAACAGTTAAGATTTTAGTGTTCTGTGAGCATTTAGTTCTTTAGATTTCTGCATCTCACTTATCTCTACCTTTTCCACTAAAAAGGGAATGTTTTACTGAGCTACATTGGGAGATATTCTAAACATGCATTTTAAAAGAATAAATCTTGGAAAGTGTAGCTTAGGGGAGCCTTATTTTACAGCAATTAAGGTTGCTTAGCTCGAGCTGCTGAATTCTACAATTGTGTTTATCTGTGGGGGTGAGTGTGGGATAGGCATGCCATGTGTTACTCCATTCTTACTCCAGAAAATCTCAAGCTTCCTATGACTGTGTGTGATTTTTAATATGCAAAATTCAGCTACATAAGATGCTGGTGGGAGTGGCTGTGTTCCCGAGAGGTGCACATGCATTAGATGGTCTACTTTTGTATTTGGCTCAGGATTCGGCAGTAGAAGCGAGGCTGCTATTATACCCATGTTGGCGTAGCTTTTTGGTTTGTTGAGAAGAGATATTTTAAGATATTTGCTTAATTTTTAGGAGTTCAGCATATGACTCAAAATAGAATCCCTTGAGAACGACGGGATCATTGTCTTTCCACATCAAATCTCCTTTAATAACATGTTTAAAACAGTGGGTAAAACCACTCTGTCAAATGCTAGAATGTTCGCATACCAAACGCACATTTTAGCCAAGCAGTTGGTTCGAGCACATTCCAGCAAAACGTTTTTTTTCGGTTGTGTTCCCTTCTCTCCCAAACGGCACTGACAGGACTTGCCCCCCGTCCTGAATCCCGATCTCCTGAGAAGAGACGCGTGTTTAAGCCTCAGTGCAGGACGCACTCGCCCGCGGGTGGCCGCGCCTGTGGGAGGCAGAGGGGCCTCGCACGCAGACTCCCCGTGTGGGTCTGGAACCCCGGCGTGGGGTTTGCTTTCCTGCTGGCCATGCGGGGAGCTGGCTCCCTCCCCCTGCCCCGTGCACTGCGGCTGCGCAGTGAGGCCCGCTGAGCCCGGGTGTCCGGACCGGCCGCGGCGTGGCCGGCCTCGCATTGCTTGTCTGCTGCTTCCTCCTGCAGACGTCACGCGGGGAGTTCGACTCCAGCGAATTCGAAGTCAGGAGGCGGTACCAGGACTTCCTGTGGCTCAAGGGAAAGCTCGAGGAGGCCCACCCCACTCTCATCATCCCGGTAGGTAGGCCCCGTCTTCCGTAGAACGGCCGCCACCTTGTCCTGTGAACTGTGAACATGCCCGCCACCAGGTTCCAGGCCTTTCTGTTCGTGTAATTCATTCACCTTGGAAACATTCGTTTTAAACGTTTCCACCTAACTACAGATTTGCTTTTGCTTTTTTAATATTTTTGTATTGATCTCAGGGAGGGAGAGGGAGAGAGAGAAAGAGAAACGTCAGTGATGAGAGAGAATCACGGACCGGCTGCCTCCTGCACACCCCACACTGGGGATCGGGGCCCCACCCGGGCCTGTGCCCGGACCGGGAATTGCACTGTGATCAACGCTCAGCCACCGAGCCACGCCGGCCGGGCCAGGCTTGCTTCTTTGCCTGTTTCACGTTACCGTTTTGTCGTGTTGGACTTGGCATTGCGCATCTTTAAAGTATCTTTGTGAGATGGTGGCGTGTTCCAACAGCCTGTAAACGGGCATGGGTGGCATTTCCCTCCCCCTCTGCCTCCTGGGGCAGGTGCGCGCTCACCGGCGTGTTTCTTGTTGCCGCAGCCGCTGCCGGAGAAGTTCGTGGTGAAGGGCATGGTGGAGCGCTTCAACGACGACTTCATCGAGACGCGCAGGAGGGCCCTGAATAAGTTTTTGAACCGAATTGCCGACCATCCAACCTTGACGTTCAGCGAAGACTTCAAAGTCTTCCTTACCGCCCAGGCTGGGGTAACGCCTTGGATTTATACTCGCGTAACGCTTTCCTGTCTGTGTGACAGAAGGCCGTCCCTCCCCTTGTTGGCCTAATTCGTAAGCCAGGCAGCAGGGCCCTGGAATTACGAAGGATTTGGAAAAGTATGTATTTTTATTGATTTCAGAGAGGAAGGGAGAAGGAGAAAGAGAAGCATCAATGATGAGAGAGAATCATGGATCAGCTGCCTCCTGCATGTCCCACACTGGGGGGGTCGAGCCTGAAACCCGGGCCTGTGCCCTTAACCAGAATCGAACCTGGCACCCTTCACTCCGTAGGTGGGTGCTCTATCCACTGAGCCACACCACCCAGGGCTTAAGGGCTTTTAAACGCTGGAGGGATAGCCTTCAGGTGCAGCTCCGGGCCAGGTCTCCTTCCAAACGCTACAGACACCCCACACCTTCCTGCACCTTGCAGACCCCTCTCCCTCCGTTTGCAGGAGCTGTCGTCGCACAAGAAGCAGGGGCCGGGGCTGCTGAGCAAGATGGGCCAGACGGCCCGTGCCATCGCCCTGTCCATGAGGGGAGTGAGGAGCCGCCCCGAGGAGTTCACGGAAATGAACGACTTCATCGAGACGTTCAGCCAGAAAATAAATTTGATCGATAAGATATCCCAGAGGATTTACAAGGAGGAGCGCGGTACGTAGCAGCACCGGGCGTGTGCTTTTCCAGCTGTTCGGTTCCTGACGGTCCTCCCAGTCGCTGGCTGGGAGGCGGCGTGGAGGTGGCGCCTCTCTTGGGCCCTTTCTCCGCACTCGCGTCTCCCTGCCCGCAGCCCCGTCTCCTGCCTGCAACAACCCTCTCCCTGCCCGCAGCCCCGTCTCCCTGCCCGCGGCCCCGTCTCCTGCCCGCAGCCCCGTCTCCCTGCCCGCAGCCTTGTCTCCCCTTCTCCTGCCTGCAGCACCGCCGCACCCAGGGTCTGAGTCACGGGCCCTGTAAATTCCTGCTCTCCTGGCGCCCGCGCCCGCGCCCGCCCTCGCCCTCGGGATTTTTTCTTGGTTCCGGGTGTGATGAACACGGTCAGAGTAACTGTGTAAACAGTAGTCCCACCAGACAGGCAATTATTTTCAACATTTTTAATATTTTTCAGTTTACTTCATCGTACCAAGTTTTGAAATTATAATAGTTTATTTTAGAGCAATGTGACATTACACCTAACCCTAATGAGTAGAAGATGATGAAATATAGAGAATTTGGTTTTACTTACACGGCTACCAGACCCAAAAAAAGGCACCAATGCTCACTGCTTATACATTCCTTCCCATGAACTGCTGTCACAGAGAGTGGATAGTCCGAACGCAGAAATGTGAAAGTCCTCAGAGTTTAAAATGAAATCCAAACTGTTGAATAAATGGCTCATCAAGCATTGAAGAGCCCTTTTGTTACTCATTTATTGTTTCATCGATGTGAAAATATTTATTGAACACTGTATCGGGCTTTGAGATTTAAAAAAAAAAAAAAAGTAAAACTTGACCCTAAGGAGCAGGTGGCCTAGGAGCGTGCCAGCTCCGCAGGCGGGCACAGGCGTGGGGTGACAGGTGTAGCGTCATGACAGGCGTGGGCAGAGGTACACAGTCATGGCTGAGGACAGAGCATCTAAGAACCCTTTGGGACGGAATCAGAAGTGGTTTATTTACTCTGCGATTTAAAGGATTCAAAGGAGTTTGTTGGATGATAGAAACGGCAGAGGACCAGGCAGAGGGGTCTGTCCAGGGTGTGAGCGAGGAGACACATGAGATAGTCATACATGAGCCGTTCTTTTGGCTTCAATTGAAATATCTTTGGGAGAGAATCACAAGAGTTGGATCCACAGAGGCGAGATGAAGTCTAGTCATACAAGGACCTCCTGATTCAGTGCTTACATGCTGTGGCGGAAATGGGGAAAGGGGCCCTGGGGAGGACAGCGTAGAGGTGCAGGTGGTAATGGGAGTCAGGATAGGTAAGTGGGTGGGTGGGTGGAGAAATAGATGATGGATAGTGAAGACTGATCGATAGTAAAGATGAGGACGCGGGAAGTGGTGGTTGGCTGAGTGTGCAGGTGTGAGTCCAGGATGCGGCCAGACTCCTGCTCAGGTCACTGGGAACACTTACCCTGAAGTGGGCCATGCGGGCAGGAGAAGGGAGAAGACGGCGCGTTTGGTCTCCGGTCAGGTTGCTGGGGACGCGGGTGCAGGTGTCTGGTAGCGGACGTAGTCACGTCCCAGCCAGGACGCCTGTCAGCAGGAATTTTCAAACTTCCGTGAACTGAAGGACTTATTATTATTTTTTTAGAATACTTTGACGAAATGAAAGAATACGGCCCCATTCATGCCCTGTGGTCGGAGTCGGAAGAGGACCTGGCGGACACGCTGGGCGGCGTGGCCAGCTGCCTGGACCGGTGCTGCCAGGCCACCGAGCGGCGTCTGTGCGGCCTGTCCGAGGCCCTGCTCCCCGTCGTGCACGAATACGTGCTCTACAGCGAGATGCTCATGGTGAGGCCCCTGCGTGACACTCCGGCCTCCGGCCCTGACCCGAGTGTGAGCTGCAGAAAGGCGCTGCTGTTCTGCCTTTGCGCGTCTTCCCATCCCAGCAGGACCCTGCGCGTGGACGGATGGTGTTGCTCGCCCGTCCATGCAGTGCTGGGCGGAAGGAGACATTAACAAAAGAGGGGACGCCCGGCCAGTGTGGCTCAGTGGTTGAGCATCGACCTAGGAAGAACCTGGAGGTCAGGGTTTGATTCCCTGTTAAGGGCACTGCCTGAGTTGTGGGCTCCATTCCCAGTAGGGGGCGTGCAGGAGGCAGCCGATCCATGATTCTCTTTCATTATGGATATTCCTATCTCTCCCTTCCTCTCTGAAATCAATAAAAAATATATATATTTAAAAAGGAGCGAAGGGGTTCCTGGTGTTAATGGCAATGACACAGGGAAGTGAATGTAAAAGAATCTGTGGCCAGTGGTTGAACTTGGTATTGATTTCTCTAGACAAGGGGGACTCTTCATCGCTCCTGCATGTTGTCAGGGCGGTTTGACCGGCACGGAACCAGACTGAGTGGCGTCGGGCGCTTTTGCTCCAGCGCCTCTCAGTTCTCACTCGGACACGGACAGCCACCTCCTCCCTCCCCGTGTAAGGTGTTTGTGTCTGGGCGCTTCCCTGCCCCGAGCTCACCGCGAGACCTGTTTCTCCTCAAGCCCCCTCTCCTGTATGTCCTTTACCTCTCTCTGGTTGAGGCAGTGTTTTCTTTAACCTGTGGAGGCCACTTGTGTTCGTTATTATAATTTCATTATTGTTTGATTAATGCTGTGGCAACCAGTGCCCAGGCGGCGGGGCGCAGTGTTTGAACGTTGACCTATGAACCAGGAGGTCACAGTTCGATTCCCGGTCAGGGCACAGGCCCAGGTTGCGGGCTTGATCCCCAGAAGGGGGCGCGCAGGAGGCAGGCGATCCATGATTCTCTCTCATATATGGATGTTTCTCTCTCCCTCTCCTTTCCTCTCTGATATTAAAAAAAAATAATAAAAAATACTGTGACAAGCAGGGAAAGATAAGTGCAAATAACAGGAGCCCTTGTGCCCCCGAGCCTAAGGAGACTGTCTCGGAAGAAAGGGAGTCGCCCAGGGAAAGGCCTGGCCAAAGACCAGCAAACACTGGACAAGCTTCCGATGACTTCTGCACGCAGGTGCCCCCACACGGGTGTGTGCAGCTTAACGCCGCAAACAGGGAATCCCGGTGATTCAGGAAAACGAGGTGGGAGAAGAGGCCGTGCTTTCCCTGCAGAGCTGGGCTCATTGCTTCAGATTTACACCCGTGAAGCTAAAATAAAACCCTGAGATGTGAGCACACACAGCGGGTCCCTCCGTCCCCGACTGATAGCCATTCCTTGGGAGTCGATCAGGGCAGCCAGGGAGGGTGGGTATCTTCCGGGGAGTGGCCCTCGTGGCCTCCAGCTGCCGCGAGGGTACACCCTCCCGATGAGTGCTCCTGACCTTCTGTTTGCTTTGTTTCTGGCTCTTTCTGGATCGCTGTGCGAGCCCAGGCTACTCCTCCCACAGTGGCTCCTCAAGTACTTCCACCAGCAAGAGAGGCCCTGGGAGGCTGGAGGGTTTATAAACGCCTTTTCCTAATGCCTGCTGTCAGCTTAGCTCTTAGAGATGGAAAACCATTTGTAAAGTCGTTCTGTCCCCAACCGAGTGGTGGCTGCTGGTACCCCGAAACGTCTACGTCGTGCACGCACAGCTGACGAGGTCCTTGTGTTTTCCCGCAAAGGGCGTCATGAGGAGGAGAGACCACATCCAGGCAGAGCTGGAATCCAAGGCGGAAGCTTTGACCTACAAAAAGGCGGACACGGACGTGGTGAGCATTCACGTTTCTCGATACGATGGTGTCGACTTATTGCTTATCTGAGACTTTTCCTGGCCACGTAGAGCTCCCTTACAGCTTGCTTTGAAGCGTTCAGCCAAAGGCACCAAAATTTCTCCCGAAATGTCTATACCTTCTGTTGAGTTCTCTAGGAAGGAGACTTTGTTAATGTCTTTTTTCACTCCAAGGATGTAGGTGAGTGTTGAGGACATGAATGACAGGTGAGTGGGGGTGTCCTTGAAACCCCCATTAATCCATAGGATGATGACCCCATCCAGCCTGCATTAATGTGTCCCTCGTTTTAATCCTTTTCCTATAAAAGATATGATGTCCTTCCTGCTGCTCTTCCTCTGTCTCTCTCCTTGTCTAACCTGAGCACCTTCAGGGCAGGGAACTTTTATTTGTTCCCTGACGTGTTCTCAGCCCCAGCATCGCGCTGGGTACGCGGCTCACGCAGTGAGCATTTCGTGGGTGAATGGGTGAAAACTGCGGGGACCACGTTGGAGTCTGGAAACCAGGAGTCCCCATAGGGCAGAACCCCGAGACCTCACTAGGGAGGGCGATGAACTCCCCTCAGCGTCCTGGGCCGGGGTTTCTTTCTGGGCTGAGTGCGTGTTTCAAAGTCGAGTTCATTCTCCCGGACAGGGTGTGGGTGGGACGGGGTGGGCTGCTGTGGGCAGAAGAGGAGAGAGAACCACAGAAAAGCAGAGGCACAAGCCAGGATGAACCCTTCCCATTCAATAAGGTGTGTGTGTGTGTGTGTGTGTGTGTGTGTGCTTAACTTTTTATTTTATTTAAAGAGTCAAGTAGAAGGAACAAGAAGGGGGGGAACATGTACTGAAATAGTATTCTTATCCTTTACACTGTAGAATTCTTTTATTTGTTAAATAATTTTTAAAGATACTGAAATTAGCGGTGAGGTAAAATGTTGCCGTTGACCAAATCCTAGAAAAAGCACCTTACAGTTTCAGGAGCAGAGGACGACGCTAAAAGCCGAGCGTCTGTTCAGGATGGCTCCTGCTCAGGTTGTGTGTGGGAACACGGACAGGAAGTCGCTGGGATTATCCCGTCGCAAGAGTCACAGAAGAACGGGCTGCCCACACATGGCTCAGCTTTCCACGCTCACCTAAAAAGGGCACTTTTCATTTGACTTGCAAATATTTTGTCTTTTTTCTATAAAAGTTTCCTTGATGTCTCATTATAACCTAATGACCCATCTGTATTTCTGATCCATTTGTGCGTTTGCCGGGTCCAGGATGTAGTTTTTGTTGGTTTTTTAACCTAGCGAGCTGCTGTGTGGAAAGCGTGGAGAAATTTGAAACGTTAATTATCTGCATGATATTCTGTAAGATGCGTTTAATCAACTAAGATTTGAAGCGGAGACATGGCGAGTACTTTGTTGTTGCCATCAGAGCGGGCCTTCCTGGAGCGTGCAGGGAGGGGTGGCGGGTTTGTGGGTGGCAGCATTTGCGTAGACCTCACTGCAGCAGCCCGACGTGTGAGGATGGCATTGTCGGGAGAGACCTTCAGAAGGAAGCTGACACGATCGGTCCCAGAACAACGGAAAGGAAGTTGCTTAGAAAGATGCAGGATAGGATCACCATGGAAACGCACCCTTGTGAGGTCCTTGGAAGGAGCCATCCTTTGCAGTCGCCATGGCGACCCTGGCAGAGAACTGAATAGAGCCATCCAGCCCGGGTGCTCACCATGGCAACTCAAGCAGGGCCGCTTTAGAGCCCACCCCGGGGCCGTCTCTATGGAGACTTGCCGGGGCTGCCTTCAGAGGCTCCATCCCCGTCCCCCGAGGGAGGGACGTCCCCTGCAAGCCCAGCTCAGCGGCTCAGCATGAGGAGGCTGCTGACGGAGCTCTCCCAAGACGGGCGGAGACCAGGGAGTCATAATCATTGGGTGGAAATAGAACCCCGATGGACACCCCAGAGGTCGCGTTGGGCGTGTCAGGTGGACGGGGAGGGACCCACCTGGAGACACACGTGTGGGAGTGGCTAGAAGATAGGCAGCATTTAAAGGGATGAGATTTGTCGAGGTCACTCAGGGGTGAGACTAGAGGCCCCGTGGCTGAACCTCAGCACTGGCCTGCGTGAAGAGCCAGGCCAGGGGCCTGTGGTGCGAAGGAAGGGGATTGTCGCTTCGGCTGCCGGCAGGGAACGGGACCGATAAGGTGAACTGAACGTGGAGGGTCATTCGACTTCTCTACCCCACTTCTCCGCGTGGGAGCCTTTATGCAAACAGCAGGGGGACCTGGGACACGCGCCGGCCGTCACTGTTGCCAGAGGAGCTGAGAGTTGTGCAATGAGCTCCAGGAAGAAGATGCTCACTCTGCCGAGTCACAGCCACATCTGCCGGGGGAGACAGTGGAGACAGGGGCCCGCGATGGCCCCGAGGGGGGAGGCGCGGGGGTGCGGGCGCTGTGGGCTCTGCCTTCGGTGAGGAGTCCTCCAGGCAGAGCTGCTTGAAAACACTTATTCACTCACCGCCCCCGGAGGAAAGCAGGGGCCTCGGGTGCTAATGCTGCTCCCGCTTGTGGTGTCCTCATTCTTATTTCTGAATGGGCGCTTTAGCGTGCTCACTCAAGGCAGCATTCAGATAGGAATGAACGCGAATACGCTTGACATTTAGCAACATGTGCGCGGAATCCGCGAGTCGGGCCTGGAAGCGCCACCATCGCGGTGGCAGGGTGTTTATGTGACAGAAAATAAACTCGCGTTTCCCTCAGATCATCGCAGCCTGGATTTGCATGCAGCAGCGCTCAGTAGCTACAGACAGACACCGGATTTATTCAAGCCGGTCCTGCTCCGGGTGACATGCTAGTTGTGAGCCAGGATTTTGCTCTTATCTTCAAATAATGGCTGTTCGTCTTCTGATGTTCTCGACGGCACCCTGCACAGAGCAGCACTGCCTGCTTGCTGCGCCTTAAAGAAATGATAATATTGACATAGCGTGCGTGTGCATGTGCGCGTGTGTGCATGTGCGCGTGTGCTGGGGCGGGGGGGGGGGGGGGGAGCGGAGCAGAGGTTGCCTCTACCTGTTCTCAGATATTTTTTTCTTACCTTTCTCTCCTGACCTTTTTGCGAATGTCTTTCTTCCAATAGGCCTCATTTCCCAATATCTGTCTCTCTCTGCCGCTCTTCTGTCTGTTCGCACCTGCGTGTGTGAGAGACGCTGGTACACACGTGTCCGTGTGCACACACTCGCCCGCAGGGAGGGCCATGGCAGACATGGCCCCCGGGGGAGGAGAAGGCCCTTCGTGTTGGCGTCTTTGTATCGGTGCGTCCCAAAGCATCGGCGCTGCCCCGTCTCGCTGGCCGAGTCGCCCGGAGGGAACCTGTGGGCGCCCCTTACGCCCCAGGGCCAGGGGCAGCCGATGGACAGGCAGGAGCCCCAGGTGAAGGACTCCACATGCTCTCAAGGTTATGCCCACATCTTTCCCTGGAGAGACGTGACCCAGAAATGTGTGTTCAGTTAGGAGCCTTTTGGAACCTGCAGACACCAGCTTGTCTGTCGTGAACACAACATGGAATTGACTCACGCCAACTGTGACCCAGAAAATCCGCCAGGAGGCATCTGCGGGCGAGAAAAGGCTGTGCCGCCTCCAAACCGTCCGCCGTGAGCTGTGCGCGGGGGCGTGGGTGCGTGTACGGGTCCAGGTTTGCGGGGAGGACCCGTCGGCGTGGAGTGCGGCGAATGGGGCCTGCGTGCTGCGGGGGCGAGTGTTGGGGGCAGGACAGGGAGACTCTAGCGGAACGTGGTCGCCTGTGGTTCCCAAAGACACACTGTAAGCTCGGTGTCTGTCTCCGGCAACACTTCCCACTGTCCTACCTGCTGCGGGGGAAGTAACAGGATGAGTAAAGAGGATGGTTGAGCACTCGTCAGCGTGGCTCAGGGGCTGAGCGTGGACCTAGGAACCAGGGGGTCAGGGTTCGATCCCCGGTCAGGGCACAGGCCCGGGTTGCAGGCTCGATCCCCAGTGTGGGGCGTGCAGGAGGCAGCCGGTCAGTGATTCTCTCTCATCATTGATGTTTCTCTCTCTCTCTCTCTCTCTCTCTCTCTCTCTCTCTCTCTCTCTCCCTCTCTCTCCCTCTCTCTCTCCCCCCCCCTTCCTCTCTGAAATCAATAGAAATATATTTAAAAAGAATCCCTGTCATCTCTTCTCAGGATGGAAGAGCTCCTCCGTACGGTGTGCTGCAGGTGGGGGTGTGGTTTGGGGAGTCCTGCCCACTATAGATAGAATTCTTGAACAGCTGTCCCCTATAGGAACTCAAAAATAGGTCCAATTCCTTTATTTTCTCTTTTAATTTAGGCTTTTTGTTCATAAGAAATGTGTCCTGAGGGTCTGTTTCACATCTCTCTCCCTCTCTCTCTCTCTCTCTCTCTCTCTCTCTCTCTCTCTCTCTCTCTCCACCCCAGCCCTGCCTCAGTAAATACTTGATGAGGCTCAGAGCAGCAGTAACACTGGGAGCCGAGGCCTGGGGGGCTTGGATGCTGTTACTTACTGTGCAACTTTAATCAGACATTAATTACTCTTTATCCACGAACGTGCAGAACTAATAATGCTGGCTTTGAAGAAAAACGTTTGAAGATGAATTAATGTGCATAAAGGTAGAGCTTGTGTCAGTAAAAATTTTGATAAGAGGAAAAAAGTCCAGAAGAATAACATACTAGAGACTATATAATGGCATCATAAAACTTACTTAAGCCAGGGGTGGGAGCCTTTTTCCTGCCACGGGCCATTTGGATATTTATCACATCATTTGCGGGCCACACACAATGGTCAGCTTAAAAGCCAGCATGCTCTAGGTGGCCAGACGCTGAATTAACTCACCCCTGATGCCGTGGCAGGGCCAGGCCCAATGATTTCCGGGGCCCTATCTGATCCGCGGGCCGGGCATTCCCCACCCCTGATTTAAGGTACGAATCGTCTCAATGGTGCTTCTAAAGTCAGCAGTTCTGCTCCACAAAGACCAGAGCCGGCGTCCCCTGGTGGGTGCCCCACCCCAGCGTCAGTGCCCTTGGATTACACGGAGCTCTGGGCCTTGGAGAGGAAGGTTTTTCTGGGGGTTGGTCCCCAAGTTAGACAACCTGGGTTCCAAGAAGAAGTTACAAAAAAAGGCACTTCAACCTCAGTAAACCTTACGTTTTCTTGTTAATAAAATGGGGAAAATAATAATTACCCAACAGCTGTATTGTGAGGATGTTAATGAGATAATATGTGAGATACTGGATTAAGTACAAAATAAAATAAAAATAATTTACGACAAAATCGTATAGCCTGAGAAGCTCTGTAAAATAAATCAGCTCAGATTTTGGCTTCAGAATGATTTTTAACCTCAGTGCGACCTTATGATAATACAGTGTGTTTCTCAGCTTAGATGATGCTCTTTAGGGACAAATAGAGGAAATTATTATCTATAAGAGGTTAAAAAACCTTGAATTTTCTAAGCAGATACATTATTCTTTTTTAAAACATACATTTTTGTTGATTTTAGAGAGAGAGGAAGGGAAAGCGAGAGAGAAAGAGACAAAAATTGATGAGAGAGAAACATCGATCGGCTGCCTCCTGCATGCCCTCTGCTGGGAATCGAGCCTCAACCAGGGCATGTGCCCTGACCGGGGACCCTTTCAGGGCCCAGGCCGACAATCCACCAACCGAGCCACACAGGCCGGGCACATTATTCTTTAATCAAGGGTGTATATCAAGAGGACTCCTAGAAGCACCAAGAGACGCCTCCTCTTCAGTCTAATGTATTGGGGGGGGGGGGGCTCTGTTGTGCAGAGGACTCAAAGGAAAGCATTTCCTAAAATGGGGCCGTTTAACAGCCGCTCCCTGTCACCTCCAGTGTCACAGGGAGTCACGCTGACCCTTTCTGAGGGATGCTCAAGGTGTCAGGGTCCTGGCTTGACAGGTGACGTGTCCACGACACTTGCGGTATTTTAGGACTCACTTGTCATTCTTAAAAAGTTTGCGTGCTTTTACTGTACACGTTCCGTTTCGATAACAGAGTCGACCCGGGGCGGCCGGGAGAGAGGCTCCTGCGTTGAAGACAAGTGTGCATTGTGCCGTCGACGAAGAAGGTGCCGCTCAGCAATCGCACGGCTGCCTCACCGCGGCGTTGTCTCACCAAGCGTCTCATTTCCCCACGCGCCTCTCCCCTCGCGCAAATCAGAAAATAACAGCACTTTCTCGCCGAGAGCTCTCGGCTCCCCCTGCAATTTAATTACTGCCTGTGAAGGAGGGGAGCTGTCAGCTCTTGAGTTTGCTATTGTCTCCTGATGGAGGGCCCCTCGAAATCTTTTTATTTAGGCGTGTTATTTTCAAGAACGTTTCGAAAGGATCAGTTCCGGCTTTCCTGGTTATGCAGAGAGATTTTTAGCATTTGAATAAATAGGATGGTTGATTTTATTCCATAAAAGGAAATAACAGAGAAGCCGTTTCACAAAGAAAACAAGGCTTTTCCCCCCCAGTAAGAATAGCTGTTATGATCAAATTGTATTGTTCTACTCAAAAACGTCGGTGATATGTGCCTTTAGGGGTAGGGGCAGGCCCATTTTAAGTTTCTGTGATCTTTATTTATTAACTAGAGGCCTGATGCATGAAATTCGTGCACTCAGAGGGGGTCCATCAGACCGGCCTACACCCTCTTGCAGTCCAGGAGCCCAGAGGGAGTGGGCCTGAGCCATCAGTCGGACATCCTTAGCGCTTCCATGGAAGCAGGAGAGGCTCCTGCCACTGCCGCTTTGCTCGCCAACCATGAGCCCGGCTTCTGGCTGAGTGGTGCTCACTGACCACCAGGGGCAGCTCCTGCATTGAGCATCTGCCCCCTGGTGGTCAGTGCACATCATAGCGACCAGTCATTCCACAGTTTGGTGGATTTGCATATTAGTCTTTTATTATATAGGATTATTATTATTTATTGATGAGAGAGAGAGAGACAGACAGACAGACATTGACTTGTTCCACTTACTGATACGTTCATTGATTTAGTCTTATATATGCCCTGACAGGGGATTGAACCCATAACCTTGACATATCGAGATGTCGTCCCTCTAACCAACTGAGCTACTGGGCCAGGGCCTAAGTTTCTGTAATATTTAAAAGAAAAGAGAATAAACCTTGGAAAGGCAATAGGGAAACGAGCCTTGATTTATTGCTAATATTTTATTTTTCCAAAAGCATTCATTCCTCCCACAAATACTATTATTTATCAAGTTCCCACTGAGTGTGTGCACTGGGACATGGGGTGGGAAGATGGACACGCAGGCCCAGAGGACGGCGTCCATCAACAGGAGGCAAGTCCGTGAAGTAACTGCTGGTTCCGTGAGTGACAGGGAAGGACCAGTGGGCGGGGACAGACAGCAACACGACCGGTTTGTACGGAAATGCTGTTCTCAGAAGGGCGATCTGAGGAGCTGGTGTTTAGGCTGAAATGAAAAGAGAACGAGCCAGAAGATTCAAAACAGACTAGTTTTTCGGAAACCTCACCAAGTATTGGTCCTCTTTGAAATCTCCTAAGAAACTTTAAAAATGCTTTTTCCAAAAAGGTCTTCTGCATCTTGTGATCAATTTATTCCTAAGTATCTTGTGGTTTTTTTTGTTTGTGTCATAAATTAGAAAATGGATGCAAACACCTTCAGTACTTACAAAGGCCGCGCTTACGAAAATACATCCATGTTCCAAACTGAGCTGCCCCTCAGGCGTGGCCCCGTCCTGGGGAGACCCCTGTGTGCGTGTCCCACCAGGTGGAGGGCGGGCTCACCTCCTGCGCGAGGAGAGGTCGGGCCCTAAGTGGCTGCCGGGTGTCCTTGGTGGGTTTCTGCATCTGCTACTGTAATTGTATGATTTCCTCCACGTGCACGTCGTGTGGGCATCTGCATTGAGATGTTTTTCTTTGGAACCGACCCCGGGCCGCTGGGGTCAAGCGGACAGGGTCCTCGCAGCATTTGGCCGGCTTCGTTTTTCGGACTTTCACGTCCATGTTCCCGAATGAGAATACAGCTGCCCCGCCCCTTCCTGAAGCTTCTGCAGTCGTTCCATGGGCTTCTGTTAAAACCCAAACCCCCACTTCAGGTCCTGGCGGCGGCCCGCTCCCCTGTCACCTTCCGCCGTCCCCGCACTCACAGGCTGGGACCGCCCGGAAGGACCCCCTGTCCTTCCTCACACGCGCCCGCTCACGACGCACAGCACCTTTCCCTTGTCCAGCTCCACGTTCTCTCCCCTTCTAGGCGTGAGTCCTGGAGGGCCAGCCCATTGCTGTGCCCGTGCCTTATTCCCGCGCTCAGGCTAGAGGGCTGCCGAGAGGGTGGGAGAGGGCCGGGATGAGCCGAACCCTCACTCCGCGTTGTGCATGGCGCCCCCATCGCTCCATGCAGGTGGGCCGGTTCCCTCCCCCCCTCCTGTCCCTGCTCACCCTCCGCACCCCACACCTCCCTGGGACTCGGGAACCCTCCCGCAGCACAGCTGGGCCCTGCTCCCCACCTTCCCGGGCTCCCCGCTCCCTGCAGGCTCGCGCCCTGCCCAAAGCCAGTTCCCCCGCTCGCGGTCCATCTGCCCCTCCATGCGTTTCCTGGGGACCCCTTTCCTGTTCCCTCTGCTGGGACAGACCACTGTCTGCATTGCACGGCCGCCTCGGGGCGTTGTTATTTATTCTCACGGACTGCATCCCCCTCCAGGGAGAGCGGTCGGCTGGCGCAGTCAGCGGGGAGGGGACACGGCAGCCCTGGGCCTGGGCCTGGCTGCTCTGCCGCCAAGGCTGTGTGATCGCTCGCACTCCCTCCCCCCCGGTCCCGGGTGGAAGGACGACTCGCGTGCCAAGCTTGCAGCGTTGGATGCAGATGCAGTGGAATCGTGCACGGGAAGTGTGTGGCCTCCTCGGCGGTCATCACCGTGGCGCGGGCACTGGTACTAGTGAGGGCTCGAGGTTGGAGCGGGATCCCGTGTCCTGTGCCCACGCTCTTAGTATTATGGCTGTCATTGAGCTGGGTGGCTAATGTCTGGCTGTATGTGACGGAGGCTAAGAATTACCCTCTAGCCTTGCTGTGAAATAGCAGTCTCCCCACCCCCAGCTTACAAGCGTTTATTACTTATTCCAGTTTTACAGCATTTGACGAGGTGCGGGAGGGGGGAGTGAGCGAGGAAGGCTTGCTGCTGCGTCTGTTCCCACCAACAGAGGGCCAAGTAGCTGCCAGTTTGTGGAAAGAATTAGTCAAGCCTGCGTCCTCTCCCGCCCTCCATGCTGTCTTCCCGCAGAGAACCGAGCTGAAGTCCTACAGGAGAGCTCCTCACACCCGTGTGGCTGGAGGGGCCTCCTGGGCCTGCCGGGCTTCTCAGTCGTCCTACACCCCCACTTCAGTCAACTTTTATTATTTGTTTTTATTTTTTAAATACATATATATTTTTGGAGAGGGTGAGAGAAACAGAAACATCAATGATAAGAGAGAATCATTGATTGGCTGCCTCCTACACAACCCCGACTGGGGATGGAGCCCACAACCCAGGCATGTGCCCTGATCGGGAATTGAACCAGGACCTCCTGGTTCATAGGTTGTCGCTCAGCCATTGTGCCACGCCGGCCGGGCCTGTTAACTTTTGTCGATGGTCCACGTTCAGTGAGTTCCTGTGGCCAAGGACTTGGTGCGATTAAAGTCAGCTAAAGGAAAGGGCATCTGACAGTGGTATACTTTTCCAAATTTTGGGGAAAGGTACAGTCCAGGTCATTCTTAGTTTGAGTTAGGTGGTGTGTACTTATTATAAACTAGAGGTCTGGTGCACAAAATTCGTGCACGGATAGGGTCCCTAGCGGCTGCCGGCTGCCAGCTGCCAGCCAGGGCCCCCCTTCCCCCAGCTGCCTGCTGCTGCCGCCAGCCGGGGCCTCCCTTCCCGCAGTTGGCTGGCCGGCCCCACCCCCTGGTCAAACTCCCGGTTGAACTCCTGGTCAAGCAGACAATTTGCATATTAGGCTTTTATGATATAGGATTAGAGTTTCCGAGGATTGGAATCATGGGAGCTGACTGGGTGACAGGGACGCCTCTGGCCTGGAGGTTGGACTGCATCCTGTCTGGAGGTTGTAACGCCAGTTAACTGAGCGTTCCGTCACAATGACGGGACACAGAGGCCGGGGGTGGGGGAGGGATGTGGGGGGCGGGGGGAGAGCCGCAGCGAACAAAACCCTCCTGTAGCATAAACCCCAGCAGCACACACAGCAGAGGTGATGGAGTGTCTGTGCAGAATTTGGAGACAAGTTGTAGTTCCATTCCCTTTGTTTGGTGAATAGTGGGGCTGAGGCCCAGGGTTGGAGAGTTAGCGGGGGTCCTGTGCTCAGTGGGCTCAGACCTGGGACCCCCACTCAGCACCTCTGACCAAACCCAGTGTTCTCCTGATATGAACGAGGTTGCACACAGTAAATGCCGGTGACTTTGCAAAAAAAATGAAAAAGAAGAATTATTCTTCAGCTGTTTTGGTATCTATGTATATAAAAAGCTAATATGCAAAGTGTCCCCTCAGGAGTTCGACTGGGAGACCAGGAGTTAGATCACTCGCTATGACATGCGCTGACCACCAGGGGGTGGGGCGGAATGAAGGAAGGTCCCGGCCAGCAGCGGCAGCCAGGGAAGGAAGGCCCCGGCTGGCAGCTGGGGAAGGAAGGCCCCGATCGGCCCTGATCTCCTGCCAGGCCGAGGGACCCTACCCGTGCACATATTTTGTGTACTGGGCCTCTAGTTTTGATATACTGTAATGTGCAGCTTAGACTCCTTGCTCAGTGGCTGGAATCCGTGGATCCACTTCTCTCTCTGTGTCCTGTTCAGCTCACGGAAGAGATCGGGAAGCTGGAAGACAAGGTGGAGTGCGCCAACACCGCACTGAGAGCAGACTGGGAGCGATGGAAGCAGAACATGCGGAACGACATCAAGTCCGCGTTTGCGGACACGGCCGAGCGGAACATCCACTACTATGAGCAGGTGATTATGACCCGGGATAGCGCCTCCTGTAAAAGGGCGTCTTCTCCTTTACTGCCCCCTGGCCTGTGTTGGGAGAGTGGTAAGGAAGCAGATGGCCCGTTCAAGAGCCTCTTGGTGGCTCAATGCCCATGAACTTGCCGGTTAATGGGGTGATGCCACACCCGCCCACTGAGATGCGTGTGTGGATGACCAGGGAGGAGGATGTGTTTTCTGTCTTCTTCTTCTGCACAAGCTCCCAGGCGCTCAGACAGCTGAGCGCAACATGAGGGGACACACCACCGTTTCCTCTGGTGTCTTTCTCCTCGGTCTCTTGATCCAGAAGGATTCGAAGTCCTTGCGAGCACTTGATAATGCTTCCTCATCATCTCCTTTCTTATTTCCTCTTTCTCTCCCTTTCTTTTTTAAAAAAATATTTTAATTGATTTCAGAGAGGAAGAGAAAGATATAGAAACATCAGTGATGAGAGGGAACCATTGATCAGCCGCTCCTGCACGCCCCTCACTGGGGATGGAGCCCGCATCCAGGGCATGTGTCCTGACCAGGAATCGAACCTTGACCTCCTGGTTCATAGGTCGACACTCAACCACCGAGCCATGCTGGCCAGACTCTCCCTTTCTTATGTAATAAAGGGTTTGCAAAGTGAGGAAAGAAAAAACAATTTTCTTAGAAACAATTCAATTAGCATCACATACCATATTGCCATTTTGCAAGTTTTGTCCATCACAGCATTTGCTATCAGATGTTATGTTTTTAACACTTACCTCCAAGTAAATTATAGTTCTTTTTTTAATTTTTAATATGTTTTTATTGATTTTTTTTTTATTTTAGAGAGAAAAGAAGAGAGAGAGAGAAAGAGAGAAACATTGATCGGCTGCCTCCTGCAGCCCAAAATCTGGGCATGTGTCCTGGCCGGGAATTGAACTGGCAACCTTTTGGTGCTTGGTACCATTTCCAACCATCTGAACCACACCAGCCGCAGTGTGAATTATAATTGGACTAGAGGCCCAGTGCATAAGATTCATGCACTGGTAGAGGGGGGTCCCTCAACACAGCCTATGCCCTCTTGTAGTCCGGGACCCTTCAGGGGATGTCTTACTGCTGGCTTAGGCCCTCTCCGAGACCTTTCGCTCCTTACCGCCCGCCTGCTTGCTGCTCTTTACTGCTTGTCTCGATGCTCCTTAGTGCTGCTGTGGAGGCGGGAGAGGCTCCTGCCACTGCCGCTGCATTTGCCAGCCATGAGCCTGGCTTCTAGCTAAGTGGCACTCCCCCTGTGGGAGTGCACTGACCACCAGGGGGCAGCTCCTGCATTGAGCGTCTGCGCCTGGTGGTCAGCGCACATCATAGTGACTGGTCGTTCACTGTTTGGTTGATTTGCATGTTAGGCTTTTATTATATTGGATGTGTGAACTTTATTATAACTTCTGAAAACCCCACAATTACTTGTTCCGTTGTTTTTTTCCTGAGTAACTTCTAAGTGGTTGGCAGGTCGTCCCAGCGCAATGGGGAGGGTGGAGCCCTTCAGTCCAGGCTCCCTAATTTGCACACAGACTGTGTTGTGGGCCTGGACCGCCACCCACCGTTTGCTGTTGTCCGTTAACTTCAGAATCTCTCAGACACACAGAAAAGTGGAATGCTCCAGAATCGTCCCATTCCCTTTGTAAGTTTAATCACATTCTTATGGAAATACTTCTTTTTTCATCAACATTTGCACAGACAAAGCCCCAGCGGGGTTTGTTTCTAGTGTGATGGATGAAATACGGAACGAACACTTGCCTCTGGACTTACTTTTATGAAGACAAATGGTCACAGCTGGTTTATAACTTAAAATTTAAATACCAAAGTGATCGAGGAAAATCAGATTATGAATATAAGGCAGAGGTCTGTACCAGAAGCCAATTATTGTCATGGTGAATGTGCGTGGATGTGCGAATTTACCCAGAGGCAGTTGACAGCAAATATAAAACAGGAATTTTATAAAATGAGGCCATTCCCACTTTGTCCTGTAGGATCGATAAGTAGGAATACATTTATGGAGTCTTTTTTTTTTTTAAATGAGAAGAAAAAACAATGGAACCCCAAATCCAGTTGAACGTGAGTGAATCGTTTCAAAGTCTACTGGTACCCAGATAACTGCGGACAGCAATTCCTGTCACAGTGGGAAGGGACGCACAACCCACAATCATGCTGGATCAAGTGCATGGCTGTTTTCTAGTTGTTCCCCAGCAGTAGCTGTTTGTGTCATTGATGCTGATGATAGAGATGCTGATGATAGAGACGATGATGATAGAGACGATGATGATAGAGACGATGATGATAGAGATGACGATAGAGATAATAGAGATGCTGATGATAGAGATGACAATGATAGAGATGATGATGGTGATGATGATGGTGATGATGATGGCAAAGAGATTTGGAAGAAAGTGATCCTTACTATGTCGTACAAATTGAAAGGATAGATGCTTTGAAAGCTTAATTTTTACGTCATAACCATGAAAAGAGTACGTTATGTTAACTTTTTTTGCCAAGTGCAGCAGTTTGTTGTTAGCTGGACATAATACTCAGAGTAACAGAATGTGTTCCTTCGCACAGTTTATTTTAGAATTACTAGTTAATGGGTGGAGGTCCTTGTTCTGTCGCCTTATCTTTCTGGTTATAAAATTAATACCAGGGCACTCAGAACAAACAAGAACAGCAACAACAGAGCTCAGTCCTCTGACAAGTAGGGAGGAAATGAAGAGAGCCCATGGCCTTGTCGCCTCGAGTGGCACTTTAAGCACCATTATCGGAAAACGATTTGCTGTGTCCAATCAAACTATTGTTCAGTGTCTGCAGGGCCCTTTCTGAGCGTGTCCACATAAAGACATGTGGCCGCGCCTGTCCAGGGTGGCTCGGTTGGTTGGGCATCGTCCCATGCACCAAGAGGTCGCTGGTTCAATTCCCAGTGGGGGCACTTGGCTGGGTTGTGGGCTCGATCCCCAGTAAGGGGCGTGCAGCAGGCAGCCGATCCATGTTTCTCTCTCAGCGATCTCTCTCTCTCTCTCTCTCTCTCTCCCTTCCTCTCTCTCTAAAAATCAATAAAAACATATTAAAAAAGAACAACATGAGGTTGCATGGCCAGGTCAGAGGTCACGTCATTCCAGACGCTGTCAGTCTTCTATGTCGTTGCCTCATGTAGAATCACTCATTTAAGGATCTGATCTGTCAGGTAGAGGTGTTGGTACTCCTCCTGTCACCCCGCTCCCATCCACACAGTCCTCACAGCATCTGAGGAAAATAAAATTAGAAAACATGTGCGATGCTGTCACACAAAGCACCTCACCACCACGCCTGCGCCTCGAGAATCGTCCAGGAACCCAGAAGTAAGTGTGGTCTTCCTCTCCATGCTCTGGGCTTTGGGTGCCCAGACACAGGGACCTTGATGTTTGGAGTGTACTTCCATACGAAACTGGGCGCGCCTCGCGTGACTGGCTTGCTGTTAGTAAAGATGATGATGATACGATACCGCAAAAGTGCGCGTGGAAAAGATACGCCTTCGAATGTGGCTCCTGGATTAATTCTTCCTCTGAGACTTGCCGTGCAGGAGAGGCCCAGCTTTCCCGGGTGTGAAAGTGAGAAGCGGAACCTCTCTCTTCAGCCGACCTTGAGTGAGAGCTCAGACGCAGGACAAAGCGGTGAAGCAATGGGCCACAAGGTGGCGTTTCCAGCTGATGAGCCCTGTGCCTTCACTCCTGCAGTTATGGCTTGACAGACGCACACTTATGACTGGTGTATTCTTGAGAGAGACATAAGAAATTTTTAGAAAGCATGCAGATTTCGTCATTCTGAAGTTGTTGGTATTTCTAAAATCGGAAGTGGGCAGGTAACTCTCAGGAGCTGAGTGTAAGCTTTCCCCCAAATGGAATCTATGGAAATCTTGAGCTGCTGCAAAATAGCAGGACTGCTTTCCTCTAGTGACATGGCCTCCAGTGTCTCTCTAGATGGCTGACTTCTCAAAACTTTACAGCAGGCGGCTCCCAACGGCTCCGTGACGGGTTTGAGTCTCAGGGTTCGGTGGTAAAGAGCAGTTACTAAAAGGTCGCACAGCTCGTCGCCCTCATCTTAGGCCTGGTCTACGACTTTGATAACGTCATTGATTTTGCAACCATATTGGCTCCAGGTAGAGATGTTTACATGTTTGAGCTTCAGTATTTCTTCAAACATCAGTGATGTCGTCTGCGCCCAAGGCCATTGGGACACCCAGTGGACCCGCAGCCACGGCTCCCACCAGTAGGTTAGTAGAGACGCACTTACACCGTGCTGTCTGAATACGCTTTCAGATCAGGGGGGAGACGGGAGCCACCACAATTGCTGCCTTAATATGGGAATTTCTGGTTTTAAAAGAAACACATGCTAAGGTTTGGCTGTTACCACATTTTATAAATTAATGGTTATTTTACTTGGTTGTCATAGGTAGTATTGATGTGTTTATGTGATCATTTGGATGAAGCTAACTTTTCTTTTTTCAAGTTTTCTGTTGCAATTGCAGTTGACATTCGGGATTATGTTGTATTAGTTTCAGGTGAAGAGCATGGTGGTTAGACAATCACGTGCTTTTCAAAGTGGTCCCCCCCGGTATTTCCAGTTCCCACCTGGCACCATACAGAAATGTGACAGTGTGATTGCCCATATTCCCTATGCCGTGCTTTATGACTTTAAGGCGATTCTGAAATGGCCACTGTGTACTTCTAAACCCCTTCACCTTTTTCACTCAGCCCCGAACCCACTCTCCTCTGGCAACCATCAATCTGTTCTCCGGATCTGTCCGTCTGTTTGGATGAAACTAAGTTTTCTGTTAGCTGTTCCATGAACAGGGTGTGGCATCTATATAATAAAAGCCTACGTGACCCTGGTGGTTAGTGCGCTCACAGGGGGAGCCTCCGGCCGCTCAGCCAGAAGCCGGGCTCACGGCTGGCGAGTGCAGCGGTGGTGGCGAGAGCCTCTCCCACTAACACGGCAGCACTAAGGAGCAGTGAGCCAAGCAGTAAGGATCGAGCAGGCGGGAAAGTAAAGAGCAAGAGATCCCGGATCCCCTGGGGATCGGGCCTAAGCTGGCAGGTGGACATCCTGAGGGGTCCCTGACTGCGAGAGGGCACAGGCCGGGCTGAGGAACCCGCCCCCCCCCCCCCCCGTGCATAATTTCATGCACCGGGCCTCTAGTTACCTATAAAAATACTAAACTTTATGTTGGCGTTATTCCATGGTGGCTAAGAGCATGGGCTGTGGGCAGGAGCAACGGTGACCTTGAGCTGGAAGCCCTTGAAGACTTATACTTGAGGTTCTTCATCTCTAAAGCACTAAAAATAACAGGGCCTGCATCACAGATCTGCCTGCATGCTAGGCTCTGTGTGTGTGTGTGTGTGTGTGTGTGTGTGTGTGTGTGGAATAGAATGAAGGCAGATGAAAGACAAGGCCTAGAAGCAACATTGACCATTCTGGGTAAGTCACTAAAATAAATGATTTTGAAGCTTTCTTACTCAAATATTTTTCTGGCGTCTCAACCAGCTTATCCTTTAAGTCACACCTTCTTTCCCTTGAGCCTGAAATTGCCAACATAGAGCGTAAGTCTCCAAGCTGCTCGATAGACACATGAAATGCATGTCACCCTCACTCCGTGCCCAGCACAAAGGGAGGTTTCAGTAAACGCCGACCCCTGGAGGAAGAGCAGCCACCGGCACTGCGTCTCCGTGGTGTATGGATCTTTGGACATCCTTTGCGACGATGATCATCCTACAAATATCGAAGATGGTGGGGAGGGGCAGTGTTGCCCCTGCTGTGTCTCCACACCTCGTCCTGCCCCACAGAGCCAGGCAGACTCGACCATTGCGTGGGGTCGCCATCAGTCCTGGGACACCCGCCCTTTTAGTTCTCGGGTGACACTTGATGGGCACACATAGTCCGCGCCCTTCTCCTGGGCTTGTGAAAACGGCCCAAAGAAGGACCAAGGTTCGCCTGCAGTCCCACTGGGTCCGAATGGCCTCATGCCCCGCTGGCTCGGAAACTATTCATCCTTAAATGCGGAAGCTCCCGTGGGAGCTCTGTTGTGCCTGTGGGAGCCCCATTCGTGTCCTCGTTTGTTCTTTAGGAAACTTGGCCCCCTCGCTGTGGGGTCACCACCCATGTGCCTCTTCTGAAGGCGCCAGCATCGCTGCCTCATGGAAATGGCAAGAGATTCACTTTCGCTGGACAGTACAGGTCACAATTCCCTTAACTGTCAGATACACGGCGTGATTTCCTCAAAGCATTGAAGCCAACGAAATAGAACGCACGGGGGACCATGACACACGGTTCAACTAGAAGTGGGATTCCTGTGCTGATTCTCCAGTGAGGATAAAGCTAGAATGAGCTGACGGGTTCCATGAACGTTCAGGCCAACGGAGATACCGGGCACTTTCGGGTGTTGCTCTGAGTTTTTAGGTTTTTGGCTCACGTCACAAGTTGTAATGATTTCAGAGTCGAAAAAATCAGTCCCTTGATGGTGTGTTCTCTTCCACCACTGAAAACAGGCTGCTCTGCTGCCTTCTCGCTCACACCGTTTGGGTGAGAAATGCTGCCATCCTTGTCTTCTGTATATAGCACGCAAGCTGTTAAGATTATCCCGTGGATGCAGTTCGCACGGGTACCGGGGGCTAGGCCATGGGGAGGATTGGCCCCAGGCAAGGTCACGACCCTGTTTACGTTCCTGATCCCTTTCTCGCTTCCCGAGCCCAGCAATGGCCAGCTCGCCCCAGCGGGGCCCACGGACCCTCATCGCATCATCGCTAACTTTCTGAGCACTTGCTTTGTGCGAGGCGTTCTGCCTAGAGATTTGTGCAGGTCACGGAACTGCCACTTCACAGCTGCTTTCGTGGTGAGTGAGCACTGTCAGTGACCTGGGTTTCAGCTGAAGAAACTCGGATCTAGACCATCAGCCTGTGCGAGCCCACCTGCTGCTGTGGGACTCAGACCCGATGGAGGCATGGTTGCGTCTCCATCCTCTGCCTGGACGTCTCACACCTGCCCCCTCACAGCCAAACGCTCCATCTTTCCCTGGATCGCTTAGTGGGGTACCAGTGGGTCATTTCAGCAAACTAATCCTGGCTCATCTTTTAACCTTGTATAGGCTTTCCCCGCATTGAGCAGTTGTTTCCCTCATTAAGAATTAAAGTATAGCTCTACCCGGTTTGGCTCAGTGGATAGAGTGTCAGCCTGTGGACTGAAGGGTCCTGGGTTTGATTCCATCAAGGGCATGCGCCCCAGTTGCAGACTCGATCATTGTCCCTGGTTGGGGTTCATGCAGGAGGCAACCAATAGATGTGTCTCTCTCACATTGATGTTTCTTGCTCTCTCTGTCTCTCCCCCCTTCCACTCTCTCTCAAATTCAATGGGAAAATATCCTCTGGTGAGATTAATAAAATGTTTTTTTGAAAAGAATTAAAATGTGTAGAACAGGACGAGGGCCTGGCAAGCTGGTGGGAGAGTGGAGTGGGGCGGATGGCTGTGGGCCGGTGATACCGGGCCGCCCATCCTTGAACACTGACCGTGAGCCACTGCTCATCTCCTCGTGTGTATTTTCGTTCCTCAGTGCCTTGCTACCTGGGAATCCTTCCTCACAGCACAGTCCGACCTCTACGCCAAAGAACCCCCTGAAGATAAGCCTTAGTCCCACAGAAGGCCGGCTTCTGTGTGACCTTGGAGAGACAGCATCGGTTGGCCAAAGTGATGCCCTTGGGATGGGTCGTATCCTTTCTAAAGTGGACGGAAACGTCCCACAGGGTCTGGGAAACCAACGGGGGAGCTCGGGAGTTCCAGATCGCTGGTATAAATTGGGATGTACGTGTATAGCTTAGTTTTCATTATGTTCGTAAATTTGTATGCCCACAATGAGATATAGAACATCTTAAGTATTTGTCCGTGGAACGTGTCATTCTAAATATATTGTAAAGACTCAATTTTAATAAAAAGTTTGATATGAAAGGACTGGCTGTGGTGTGTTCTTTTTCTACAGAACCTGAAGCAGATTCTAATATGAATTCAGCGGATAGTAACAGTCACCTTTATTTCATCCCAGCTTCCTCTGAAATGCTATTCACTTCAATTAAGAACTTGAAATAATTATAAAAAACTAGAGGCCCAGTGCACAAATTTGTGCAGGGGGGGGGGTGGTCCCTCGGCCTGGCCGGTGATCAGGGCAGCAGGAGGTTGGCTCGGGGGAGGGGTCACCTGAGGTTGGCCATCCAGGGGAGGGTCCACGGGAGGTTGGTTGTAGAAGTGCACTGACCACCAGGGGACAATTCCTACACTGAGTGTCTGCCCCCTGGTGGTCAGTGTCCGTTATAGCAACCAGTCGACCAGTAGTTCAGTCGTTAGGTCACTTAGGCTTTTATATATATAGATGATTTAATATGATTAAACATGACTGATAACTGTTCGATGGTTGGTTAAAAGATAAGTAATTATTTTCCACAATTTTTAAAAAGGTACCAAAATTATTATTTGCGTTCTTAGTTAGAAATCATTATGTGATCATACTCCCACTGGTAAATTTTTGGGGGTCTTTTTTACATAGTCTTCACAACTCACATCTAGCTTTTTATTTTTTTAAAATATGTTTTTATTGATTTTATAGAGAGGAAGAGAGAGAGAGAAACATCAATGAGAGAGATTCATCTATCAGCTGCCTCCTGCATGCCCCCAACTGGGGATCAAGCCCGTATCCTGGGCATGTGCCCTGACCAGGAATTGAACCGGGTACATCTTGGTGCACAGAAGATGCCCAATGAACTGAGCCACACCAGCCATGCCAGATTTTTTTTACTGTACACAGTGTTTATGAGATTGATTCTGCCATTTATTTATTGAACTAGAGGCCTGGTGCACAAAAATTTGTGCACTCGGGGGTGGGGGATCAGCCTGGCCTGTGCCCTCTCGCAGCTAGGACTCCTCAGGGGATGTCTACTTGCCAGCTTAGGCCCACTCTGGCAGGCCAGGAGCCCTCGGGGGATGTCTGACTGCCGGCTTAAACATGAAAACTGACATCCTTAGCGCTCCACAGCCAACCTTCTGTGACCCCTCTCCCCGCTCATCTCTGTCTAGCTCTCTGCTGTACCACCTGGAGCTTCTGGTGTGAGTTTCTTGAGCTGGTTGTCACGTGTGCTGGGATGGTTATTGTTAGTAACATGAAATACGATTCCTGGATCCTTCATCATCAAAACAACAACAAAATAGCATAACATATTTGACTTTTACTTAAAAGAAAGACCTACCCTATGGTTTACACGTGCCTTTCATTGAACATGGGCCTGTTTTCCATACCTGCTCCTGGAACACTGGGTTCCTTCTGTTCAGTGTCTGTTCCCCAGGCCCAGCACGAAAGGAACCAGGAAACGTCTCCTGATGCCCCGCGTTCCCAATACCAGATGGAGAGTGACAGCCCCGCTGCAGAGAAGATGGAAAACTGCCTGGAGACAGATCCTTGGCAGCCCAGCTCTGACATCGAGCTGACAGATGTCAAGATAACGCTCCTGCGTGTTTGAGCGTGGCTTTGGTAAACTCTCAGAGTAGTTAGAGGTAGCATGGAATTCTGCGTGCACTGTGAGAAGCAACAACACGAGGCATTTGGAGCATTTACAATGCTGACCTTGTGTGTTAGGTATTCCAGGCCCCATCTCCCATCTGTGGAAGGGGAAGTCAGCCTGCCAGACCTGCAGTGCTGGGAAGTATGAGAGTAAATTATGCACAGCTGACTTGGGCTACTTGGACCAAAAAAAAAAAAAAACGCATGAAATTCTACATCCGTTTCCCCTTATTCCTTCCTCCTTGCCCCCCATACTTGAAACTTGCAGCCCATCCATGAATTTATCCTGAGACAAAACAAGCCACGGGTCCTAGCTCCTGAGGTATATTGTAGTAAGAAAGATTCCTCGTAGGATGCAAGTGTGTGAGTAAAAATAGACATAGGTACATATTTGAGTTGATGTTTATGTACACGGGCGTGTGTGCATGTGCGGGGTGGCAGCGTGTGCAGTAATTAGTGGAAAGATGAGTGCACTAGAAATCACCGGAGCGGGAAGCCCATTGCATGGACACTGATGCTTATAGTCCTGCCTCCTTTCAGTGAACCACAGCTCCCTCGGGTTTGAAAATATACTTACGTTCATCTTCATACAGTTACTGAGCAATGAGATGCTTTCCAGTGGGCAGCTGTGCGCGTGTGCGTGTGTGTGTGCGCGCGTGTGTGTGCGTGCGTGTGTGTGTGTGTGTGCGTGTGTGTGTGTGTCTGCCCTCATCCCTTGGCGAGTGTGACTCTTTCAGGCCATAACTACATTCGTTCCAGGGGGCAAAGCGGACCTCACCCAGCCTGTTGATACTTCTCTCGGCGTAAGCCATGGAGATGGAAGAGGTGGCTCGTGTTTTCCAGTCTACAGCATGATGCCGGGGGAATCTTCCGGTAAGATCAGAAGAACAATGCTTTCTCATTTTAAGGGAAATCATCCCCGAACATGCAATTTAAATAGCTCTTTGGAGCCGGGTAAGTGAGGCATTTGATAATTATGCATGCAAGGCGTTCTCTTCCTACCTGAAGTATTGTGATTACTGATTCCAAGATTAAGTTGCGATCACTTTTAGGTGGTTTATTGGAGCAATCTGAGATGGTGAAATCTTTTGAAACCCTTCGCATGGACCTGTCGCCATCCGTGCATCCACTCGGTGCTAATGTGCTCGCTCCTCAGATATTCCCCTGTGGACAGGTGCCCCGCCCGCCATCTGGGGGCTGTGGACGGTAACGGGAGGTTACAGAAGCGCCGCCGGCCCTCAGGAGCTGCAGGTTCCCTGAGAGACGGACGCCGTGCACAGGCAACAACAAGTCTCCACCGGTGCCGGCTCGCGCGCGGCCCTAGGGTTGCCATAGGAAAGCCCCAACGAGGTGGCTCAGGACAGCAGAGGTTTACTGCCTCACGAAATGGAGTCACTCGGGGAAAATCCCACATCAACAACCCAAATTTAACTAAGTTTTTATGCTTGACTCTCCCAGGGAAGGAAGGCCTAGGTCACCCGCCAGGAGGCCTGACCGGGCTCCTGGACAGCCCTTTGCTCCAATTTGGAAGGTAACCGTGCTCTAACCAGCCGGCAACCCCTGCCGGGACGTCTGTGTCGCTCCTCACCTTGATCTATAAAAACCTCTCACCTTCACTCTTCCGAGTTCCGTTCTATCTGCAGAATTTTGTCTTTTAACTCCATCCAATAGTCCGAGCTAAAGAACATTGTCGATAAAGCGCTGGGAATTCTGAAATGCAAAGATGTCGGTGGCTATAAGAACATGGCCAATGCACTGACAGGTTAAGGTTCATTACCTGTCGCCTGGAAGGCCTGGCTGGTACTGGTTGTGGTTGGAGTCAGATTGGACTCTTGCTGGGATGCCTCCCGTTAGACCGTGTGCCCCTGGGGCTGCCACCCGTGCAGGCCAGGCCCTGGGACTGAGGTCAGCCACACAGAATAGGCTCAGTACCCGTTGAACTGGACTTAGAATAAAAATCTGGATAATTCACTATTTTTTCAAACTCCCACAGGACTTCGATCGCAATGTCTACTGAGGCCGGTCATTCAGGTGGTACCTTCCGTCTGCATAAGGCGTTTCTCTGCCTCTGTGAATCGGTTTTACAGTGCTGACTTGGGAGGGTCTTTTGGTCCAGTTCTGTGGTCATGAGTCTAAAGCAACGCCTAAGACCTTCTCCTAAATTTCATAATAATTTGCCCGCATTTTGCTGGAGATGGTCCCAGGGGGAACTTGGTCCAACCACAAATGTGTTGGGGATTCAGGGGCCTAAAATAGGGATGCAATTTTTTATTCTCTCTGAGCTCAGTTTTGGCTACCGGCTGCCAGGGACCTAGAGCTTCCCGAGCAGACCCTGCCCTTTGAGCACGTTCTGCCGGGAGATGCCCTGGTCCAGAGAATGTGCGGTCCGTCCGAGCTGGTCTGAGGGCTGATGAGGTTGCGATCTTGTAAACCGGTCTGAAAATAGCCCCCTTTTCAAGACCACCAATTTCTGCAGTTAAGGCACCTTCACCCTGAACCCCACCGGCACTGGGAGGAGGGTGGCGTCTCTCCCACGAGCTGAGCACCTGGGCCCTCTGCTCTTAAAAGGGGAGGAAGCTGTCATCAGAGGGACGCGCCGAAATGCCTCAGGTCAGGAATGAACAGAGAACGGGGCTTCCTTGGTGCCAGGCAGCTGTGTCACCGACGGGCTAACGAGCATGGATGTTTCCTGCAGTGCCACGCAAGGAGGAAATTGGAAAACAGCGCCCACATGCGCCCCCGGAACTTGAGGGTCATGTCATTGCTTCCATCTGCGTGATGCTCTGCCCCGGTTGCTATGGGACCCGGTGTAGATGACATGTCACATGTTTCATGAGGCCTCGGGGCTCAGGAAGGGTTTGATGGCAGGTGTTTCAAGCCAAAACCTCAGCGGGGGTCCCGAGGAGTCATTGGTTCACACTTCACACCAGGCAGTGAATGTAAGTGGCTGCTCTGGCCACTAGGAGGAGCTGCAGGCCGCTCCATCCACTGCACATCACCCGGACTCTGCTCACTTGCAGGAGCCAAAGCCTTCAAGTGTGAGGGTCCTAGAGTTGGCATCTCGCCCAGCCGGCGTGGCTCCGTGGTTGAGCATTGACCTATGAACCAGGAGGTCACGGTTCGCTCCCCAGTCAGGGCACATGCCCAGGTTGCAGGCTCAATCTCCAGTGTGGGGCGCACAGGAGGCAGACGATCCATGCTTCTCTCTCAGCATTGATATTTCTATCTCTCCCTCTCCCTTCCTCTCTGAAATCAGTTAAATATGTATATTTAATTGGGGGAGGGGGAGGCGTTCATTTGTGCATGTCAGGCCCTGGGGGAGTGATGTCAGCCACACAGAATATACTCAGTACTCATTGAACCAGACTTAGAATAAAATATATATATATTAGAGGCCCAGTGCACAAAATTCATGTGGGGGAGGGGGTGTCCCTCAGCCTGGCCGGCACCCTCTCCAATCTGGGATCCCTCTCACAATCCAGAACCACTGGCTCCTAAGCGTTCACCTGCCTGCCTGCCTGATGCCCCTAACTGCTCTCCCCTCCTGGCCTAAACCTTCTAACTGCCCATCTGCTCTCCTTTCCTCTCCACTCCTTTAGACCCCGGCGCAGAAGTGCTGAGAGCTCTCCGCTGAGGCCCCGCCCCTGTCTTGATGCCCCGCTTTGGGCCAGGTGGTGTTGTGGGCCTGTGTGCGGCTCCTGGCGGCAGCCTCATGTCCTGGTGGTGCAAGTCTCTGCCCCTGTCCCCGCCCACCAGCTCCTGTGCGCGCACAGCCTGTTGAACGGCCGTGACTGGGACATTACCTCTCTCTCTCTCTCTCTCTCTCTCAACCTCTCTCTCTCTCTCTCTCTCTCTCTCTATATATATATATATATATATATACACACACACACTAATAAAGGAGAAAAATGGTAATTGGCATACGGTGCTACCCTTTTCATTGGCTAATCAGGGCTATATGCAAATTAACTGCCAACTAAGATGGCAGTTAACTGCCAACAAAGATGGCGGCTAATTTGCATATGTAGGCACAATGCAGGGAGGCGAAAGAGAAAGCAGGAAGAAGCCCCCTGCCACTAACAGTGATCAGAAATCCAGGGGGGAGCTAAGAGGTGGGGGGCAGGGCAAAGGCGGCCCTGGGGCCGCCTTTGCCCTGCCCCCCAGCCATGATCGGAGAATCAGGCGCCTTTGCCGCCCTGGCCAGTGATAGCAGGAAGTAGGGGTGGAGCCAGCGATGGGAGCTGGGCACGGTCTAAGCTGGCAGTCCCAGGAGCTAGGGGTCCCTTGCCTGGGCCTAAAGTGGAGCCCACGATCGCGGGGCCACTGCAGCTGCGGGTCCCCGCTGCCCGGGCCGGATGCCTAGGCCAGAGGCGTTAGGCCTGGGCAGGGGCAGAGCGGGAGATCGCAGGGAGCTGGGAGTCCCCTGCCCAGGCCTAATGCCTCGGCCAGAGGTGTTAGGCCTGGGCAGGGGCAGAGCGGGAGATCGCGGGGAGCTGGGAGTCCCCTGCCCAGGCCTAATGCCTCGGCCAGAGGCGTTAGGCCTGGGCAGGGGCAGAGCGGGAGATCGCAGGGAGCTGGGGATCCCCTGCCCAGGCCTGACACCTCTGCCGGAGGCCTCAGGCCTGGTCAAGGGGCCGATCCGGTGATTGGTGATCGGAGGGTGATGAGGGTCAATTCCTCTGGCCGAGGCATCAGGCCTGGGCCGGGGGCTGGGGGTCCCCTGCCCAGGCCTGATGCCTGGGCCAGAGGCATCAGGCCTGGGTGGGGGGCGGAGCCGGGGATTAGAGGGATATGATGGTCCCCTTGCCCAGGCCTGAAGCCTGGGTCAGAGGTGTCAGGCTTGGGCGGGGGGTGGAGCAAGCGATCAGAGCGAGATGGGGGGTCCCCTGCCCAGGCATGATTCCTGGGCCAGAGGCCTCAGGCCTGGGTGGAGGTCAGAGCCAGTGATCGGGGGGAGATGGGGGTCCCCTGTCCAAGCCTGACACCTCTGGCAGAGGCGTCAGCCCTGGGCAAGGGGCCGATCAGGTGATCAGAGGGTGATGGGGGTCTACACCTCTGGCCGAGGCATCAGGCCTGGGGAAGGGGCAGAGCCAGCAATCGGAGGGGTCTGGGGGTTCCCTGCCCAGGCCTGACGTCTGGGCCAGAAGCATCAGGCCTGGGCTGGGGGCAGAACCAGTGATGGGGGGAAATGAGGGTCCCCTGCCCAGGCCTGACACCTCTGTCAGAGGCATCAGGCCTGGGCAAGGGGCCGATCCTGCTATTGGAGGGTGATGGGGGTCAACGCCTGAGGGCTCCCAGTATGTGAGAGGGGGCAGGCTGGGCTGAGGGACACTCCCCCCCACACACACCCAGTGCATGAATTTCGTGCACCGGGCCCCTAGTATATGTGTATGTATGTGTATATATATATATATATTGGAGTTCTTAGCCTAGCCAGGTTTAGGGTTGGGTTAGGGTTATGGTTAGGGTTAGGATCGGGATAGGTCTAGGGTTAGTGTTAGGGTTAGGGTTAGGGTTAGGGTTATGGTTATGGTTAGGGTTAGGGTTACAGTTTGGGTTAGGGTTTGGGTTCGGAATAGGATAGGGTTAGGGTTAGGATTAGGATCGGGTTAGTGTTAGGGCTGGATGAGGATCGGGTTAGGGTTACGGTTCGGGTTAGGATTAGGATTGGGTTATGGTTATGGTTAGGGTTACGGTTATGGTTAGGGTTAAGATCGGGATGGATCCAGGGTTAGTGTTACGGTTAGGGTTAGGATCAGGACTTGGTTAGGGTTAGGTTAGTTTAGGGTTAGGGTTAGGGTTAAGATTAGGATTAGGGTTAGCGTTAGGGTTAGGGTTAGGGTTAGGGTTAGGGTTAGGATCAGGTTAGTGTTAGGGTTAGGTTTAGGGTTAGGGTTATGGTTATGGTTAAGGTTAGGGTTAGGGTTAAGGTTAGAAGTAGGGTTAGGGTTAGGGTTAGAGTTAGGATTGGGTTAGGGTTAGAGTTAGGGTTAGAGTTAGGGTTAGAATCAGGTTAGGGTTAGTGTTATGGTTAGGATTAAGGTTAGGGTTATGGTTAGAATCAGGTTAGGGTTAGGGTTATGGTTAAGGTTAGGCTTAGGGTTAGGATCAGGTTAGTGTTAGGGTTAGGTTTAGGGTTAGGATTATGGTTATGGTTAAGGTTAGGGTTAGGGTTAAGGTTAGAAGTAGGGTTAGGGTTAGGGTTAGAGTTAGGATTCAGTTAGGGTTAGAGTTAGGGTTAGGGTTAGGGTTAGGATCAGGTTAGGGTTAGTGTTATGGTTAGGATTAAGGTTAGGGTTATGGTTAGAATCTGGTTAGGGTTAGGGTTATGGTTAAGGTTAGGGTTAAGATCAGGTTAGTGTTAGGGTTAGGGTTATGGTTAAGGTTAGGCTTAGTGTTAAGGTTAAGATTAGGGTTACGGTTTGGTTTAGGATTAGGTTATGGTTAGGGTTAGGATTAGTGTTAGGGCTAGGGTTAGGATTAGGATAGCTTTAGGGTTAGGGTTAGTGTCATGGTTAGGCTTAGTGTTAGGGTTAGGGTTAGTGTTAGGGTTATGGTTAGGGTTAGGGTTAGGTTTAGGGTTATGGTTAGGGTTAGGTTTATGTTTAGGGTTAGTGTTAGGGTTAGGGTTACTGTTTGGGTTAGGGTTAGGGTTAGTGTTAGCGTTAGGATTAGTGTTAGGTTAAGATCAGGGTTACGATCGGGTTAGGTTAGGGTGAATGTTTGGGTTAGGATTAGGATTCGGTGAGGGTTAGTTTTAGGATTAGGATCGGGTTAGTGTTAGGGTTAGCATTAGGATCAGGTTAGGGTTAGGGTTAGGATCGGGAGAGGGTTAGGGTCAGGTTAGTGTTAGGGTTATGGTTAGGGTTAGGATCGGGACAGGGTTAGGGTTAGGTTGGGGTTAGGGTAAGGGTTAGGGTTAGCATTAGGGTTAGGGTTAGGGTTAGGATCTCTACAGGGTTAGGGTTAGGGTTAGCGTTAGCGTTAGGGTTAGGGTTAAGGTTAGGGTTAGGGTTAGGGTTAGGATCTCCACAGGGTTAGGGTTAGGGTTAGAGTTAGGGTTAGGGTTAGGGTTAGGATCTCCACAGGGTTAGGGTTAGGGTTAGGGTTAGTGTTAGGGTTAGGATCTCAACAGGGTTAGGGTTAGGGTCAGGGTGAAGGTTAGGGTTAGGGTTAGGATCTCCACAGGGTTACGGTTAGGGTTAGGGTTAGGGTTAGGGTTAGGGTTAGGATCTCCACAGGGTTAAGGTTAGGGTTAGGGTTAGGGTTAGGATCTCCACAGGGTTAGGCTTAGGGTTAGGGTTAGGGTTAGGGTAAGGGTTTGGATCTCCACAGGGTTAGGGTTAGGGATAGAGTTAGGGTTTGGATCTCTACAGGGTTAGGGTTAGGGTTAGGGTTAGGGTTAGGGTTAGGGTTAGGGTTAGTGTTAGCGTTAGGATCTCCACAGGGTTAGGGTTAGGGATAGAGTTAGGGTTTGGATCTCTACAGGGTTAGGATTAGGATTAGGGATAGGGTTAAGGTTAGGGTTAGGATCTCCACAGGGTTAGGGTTAGGATCTCCACAGTGTTAGGGTTAGGGTTAGGGTTAGGGTTAGGATCTCCACAGGGTTAGGGTTAGGGTTAGGGTTAGGGTTAGGGTTAGGGTTCGGGTTAGGATCTCCACAGTGTTAGGGTTAGGGATAGAGTTAGTGTTTGGATCTCCACAGGGTTAGGGTTAGGGTTAGGGTGAGGGTTAGGGTTAGGATCTCCACAGGGTTAGGGTTAGGGTTAGGTTGAGGGTTAGGGTTAGGGTTCTGATCCCCACAGGGTTACGGTTAGGGTTAGGGTTAGGGTTAGGGTTAGGGTAAGGGTTCGGATCTCCACAGGGTTAGGGTTAGGGTTAGTGTTAGGGTTATGGTTAGGATCTCCATAGGGTTAGGTTTAGGTTTATGGATTGGGTTAGGTTTAGGGATACGATTTCTACAGGGTACGGGTTAGCGTTAGGGTTAGGGTTATGGTTATGGTTAGGGTTAGGGTTAGGGTTAGGGTTTGGATCTCCACAGGGTTAGGGTTAGGGTTAGGGTTAGGGTTAGGGTTAGGGTGAGGGTTAGGGTTAGGATCTCCACAGGGTTAGGATTAGGGTTAGGTTGAGGGTTAGGGTTAGGGTTAGGATCTCCACAGGGTCATGGTTAGGGTTAGGGTTAGGGTTAGGATCTCCACAGGGTTAGGCTTAAGTTTAGGGTTATGGTTAGGGTTAGGGTAAGGGTTAGGTTTAGGGATAGGATTTCTACAGGTTTCGGATTAGGGTTAGGTTTAGGGTTAGGATCTCCACAGGGTTAGGGTTAGGGTTACGGTTAGGGTTAGGGTTAGGGTTAGGGTTAGGGTTAGGGTTAGGGTTCAGGTTAGGGTTAGGGTTAGCGTTAGGGTTAGGGTTAGGATCTCCACAGGGTTAGGGTTAGGGATAGAGTTAGGGTTAGGATCTCCACAGGGTTAGGGTTAGGGTTAGGGTTAGGGTTAGGGTTAGGGTTAGGGTTAGGATCTCCACAGGGTTAGGGTTAAGGTTAGGGTTAGGGTTAGGGTTTGGATCTCCACAGGGTTAGGGTTAGGGTTAGGGTGAGGGTTAGGGTTAGGATCTCCACAGGGTTAGGGTTAGGGTTAGGTTGAGGGTTAGGGTTAGGGTTCTGATCCCCACAGGGTTACGGTTAGGGTTAGGGTTAGGGTTAGGGTTAGGGTTAGGGTTAGGGTTAGGGTAAGGGTTCGGATCTCCACAGGGTTAGGGTTAGGGTTAGTGTTAGGGTTATGGTTAGGATCTCCATAGGGTTAGGTTTAGGTTTATGGATTGGGTTAGGTTTAGGGATACGATTTCTACAGGGTACGGGTTAGCGTTAGGGTTAGGGTTATGGTTATGGTTAGGGTTAGGGTTAGGGTTAGGGTTTGGATCTCCACAGGGTTAGGGTTAGGGTTAGGGTTAGGGTTAGGGTTAGGGTGAGGGTTAGGGTTAGGATCTCCACAGGGTTAGGATTAGGGTTAGGTTGAGGGTTAGGGTTAGGGTTAGGATCTCCACAGGGTCATGGTTAGGGTTAGGGTTAGGGTTAGGATCTCCACAGGGTTAGGCTTAAGTTTAGGGTTATGGTTAGGGTTAGGGTAAGGGTTAGGTTTAGGGATAGGATTTCTACAGGTTTCGGATTAGGGTTAGGTTTAGGGTTAGGATCTCCACAGGGTTAGGGTTAGGGTTACGGTTAGGGTTAGGGTTAGGGTTAGGGTTAGGGTTAGGGTTAGGGTTCAGGTTAGGGTTAGGGTTAGCGTTAGGGTTAGGGTTAGGATCTCCACAGGGTTAGGGTTAGGGTTAGAGTTAGGGTTAGGGTTAGGGTTAGGATCTCCACAGGGTTAGGGTTAGGGTTAGGGTTAGTGTTAGGGTTAGGATCTCAACAGGGTTAGGGTTAGGGTGAGGGTGAGGGTTAGGGTTATTGTTAGGATCTCCACAGGGTTAAGGTTAGGGTTAGGGTTAGGGTTAGGATCTCCACAGGGTTAGGCTTAGGGTTAGGGTTAGGGTTAGGGTAAGGGTTTGGATCTCCACAGGGTTAGGGTTATTGCTAGTGTTTGGGTTAGGGTTAGGATCTCCACAGTGTTAGGGTTAGGGTTAGGGATAGGGTTAGGTTTAGGGATAGGATTTCTACAGGGTTCGGATTAGGGTTAGGTTTAGGGTTAGAGTCTCCACAGGGTTAGGGTTAGGGTTAGGGTTAGGGTTCGGGTTAGGATCTCCACAAGGTTAGGGTTAGGGATAGAGTCAGGGTTTGGATCTCTACAGGGTTAGGGTTAGGGTTAGGGTTAGGGTTAGGGTTAGGGTTAGGGTTAGGGTTAGTGTTAGCGTTAGGATCTCCACAGGGTTAGGGTTAGGGATAGAGTTAGGGTTTGGATCTCTACAGGGTTAGGATTAGGATTAGGGATAGGGTTAAGGTTAGGGTTAGGATCTCCACAGGGTTAGGGTTAGGATCTCCACAGTGTTAGGGTTAGGGTTAGGGTTAGGGTTAGGATCTCCACAGGGTTAGGGTTAGGGTTAGGGTTAGGGTTAGGGTTCGGGTTAGGATCTTCACAGTGTTAGGGTTAGGGATAGAGTTAGTGTTTGGATCTCTACAGGGTTAGGGTTAGGGTTAGGGTTAGGGTTAGGGTTAGGGTTAGCGTTAGGATCTCCACAGGGTTAGGGTTAAGGTTAGGGTTAGGGTTAGGGTTAGGATCTCCACAGGGTTAGGGTTAAGGTTAGGGTTAGGGTTAGGGTTAGGATCTCCACAGGGTTAGGGTTAGGGTTAGGTTGAGGGTTAGGGTTAGGGTTCGGATCTCCACAGGGTTACGGTTAGGGTTAGGGTTAGGGTTAGGGTTAGGGTTAGGCTTAGGGTTAGGGTTAGGGTAAGGGTTCGGATCTCCACAGGGTTAGGGTTAGGGTTAGTGTTAGGGTTATGGTTAGTGTCTCCATAGGGTTAGGTTTAGGTTTATGGATAGGGTTAGGTTTAGGGATACGATTTCTACAGGGTACGGGTTAGCGTTAGGGTTAGGGTTATGGTTAGGGTTAGGGTTAGGGTTAGGGTTAGGGTTAGGATCTCCACAGGGTTAGGGTTAAGGTTAGGGTTAGGGTTAGGGTTAGGATCTCCACAGGTTTAGGGTTAGGGTTAGGTTGAGGGTTAGGGTTAGGGTTCGGATCTCCACAGGGTTACGGTTAGGGTTAGGGTTAGGGTTAGGGTTAGGCTTAGGGTTAGGGTTAGGGTAAGGGTTCGGATCTCCACAGGGTTAGGGTTAGGGTTAGGGTTAGTGTTAGGGTTATGGTTAGGATCTCCATAGGGTTAGGTTTAGGTTTATGGATAGGGTTAGGTTTTGGGATACGATTTCTACAGGGTACGGGTTAGCGTTAGGGTTAGGGTTATGGTTACGGTTAGGGTTAGGGTTAGGGTTTGGATCTCCACAGGGTTAGGGTTAGGGTTAGGGTTAGGGTGAGGGTTAGGGTTAGGATCTCCACAGGGTTAGGGTTAGGGTTAGGTTGAGGGTTAGGGTTAGGGTTAGGATCTCCACAGGGTCATGGTTAGGGTTAGGGTTAGGGTTAGGATCTCCACAGGGTTAGGCTTAAGGTTAGGGTTATGGTTAGGGTTAGGGTAAGGGTTAGGTTTAGGGATAGGATTTCTACAGGTTTCGGATTAGGGTTAGGTTTAGGGTTAGGATCTCCACAGGGTTAGGGTTAGGGTTAGGGTTCGGGTTCGGGTTCGGGTTAGGGTTAGGGTTAGGGTTCGGGTTAGGATCTCCACAGTGTTAGGGTTAGGGTTAGCGTTAGGATCTCCACAGGATTAGGATTAGGGATAGAGTTAGGGTTTGGATCTCCACAGGGTTACGGTTAGGGTTAGGGTTAGGGTTAGGATCTCCACAGGGTTAGGCTTAGGGTTAGGGTTAGGGTTAGGGTAAGGGTTTGGATCTCCACAGGGTTAGGGTTATTGTTAGTGCTAGGGTTAGGGTTAGGATCTCCACAGTGTTAGGTTAAGGGTTAGGGATAGGGTTAGGTTTAGAGATAGGATTTCTACAGGGTTCGGATTAGGGTTAGGTTTAGGGTTAGAGTCTCCACAGGGTTAGGGTTAGGGTTAGGGTTAGGGTTAGGGTTAGGGTTAGGGTTAGGGTTCAGGTTAGGATCTCCACAGTGTTTGGGTTAGGGATAGAGTTAGGGTTTGGATCTCTACAGGGTTATGGTTAGGGTTAGGGTTAGCGTTAGGATCTCCACAGGGTTAGGGTTATGGATAGAGTTAGGGTTTGGATCTCTACAGGGTTAGGGTTAGGGTTTGGGTTAGGGTTAGGGTTAGGTTTCGGGTTAGGATCTCCACAGGGTTAGGGTTAGGGATAGAGTTAGTGTTTGGATCTCTACAGGGTTAGGGTTAGGGTTAGGGTTAGGGTTAGGGTTAGGGTTAGCGTTAGGGTCTCCACAGGGTTAGGGTTAGGGATAGAGTTAGGGTTAGGATCTCCACAGGGTTAGGGTTAGGGTTAGGGTTAGGATCTCCACAGGGTCCGGGTTAGGGTTAGGGTTAGGGTTAGGGTTTGGATCTCCACAGGGTTAGTGTTAGGGTTAGGGTTAGGGTTCGGATCTCCACAGGGTTAGGGTTAGGGTTAGGGTTAGGGTTAGGGTTAGGATCTCCACAGGGTCATGGTTAGGGTTAGGGTTAGGGTTAGGATCTCCACAGGGTTAGGCTTAAGGTTAGGGTTATGGTTAGGGTTAGGGTAAGGGTTAGGTTTAGGGATACGATTTCTACAGGGTACGGGTTAGCGTTAGGGTTAGGGTTAGGGTTATGGTTTGGATCTCCACAGCGTTAGGGTTAGGGTTAGGGAGAGGGTTAGGGTTAGGATCTCCACAGGGTTAGGGTTAGGGTTAGGTTGAGGGTTAGGGTTAGGTTTAGGATCTCCACAGGGTTACGGTTTTGGTTAGGGTTAGGGTTAGGATCTCCACCGGGTTAGGCTAGGGTTAGGGTTAGGGTTAGGTAGGGTAAGGATTTGAATCTCCACAGGGTTAGGGTTATTGTAAAGTTAGGGTTAGGGTTAGGATCTCCACAGTGTTGGGGTTAGGGTTAGGGATAGGGTTATGTTTAGGGATAGGATTTCTACAGGGTTCCGATTAGGGTTATGTTTAGGGTTAGGATCTCCACAGGGTTAGGATTAGGGTTAGGGTTAGGGTTAGGGTTAGGGTTAGGGTTAGGATCTCCACAGGGTTAGGGTTAGGGTTAGGGTTAGGGTAAGGGTTTGGATCTCCACAGGGTTAGGGTTAGGGTTAGTGTTAGGGTTAGGATTAAGATCTCCACAGGGTTAGGTTTAGGTTTATGGATAGGGTTAGGTTTAGGGATACGATTTCTACAGGGTATGGTTTAGCGTTAGGGTTAGGCTTAGGGTTAGGGTTAGGATCTCCACAGGGTTAGATTAGGGTTAGGGTTATGGTTAGGGTTAGGGTTCGGGTTAGGATAGGGTTATGGTTAGGGTTAGGGTTTGGGTTAGAATGTCCACAGGGTTAGGGTTAGGGTTATGGTTAGGGTTAGCGTTGGGGTTAGCGTTAGGGTTAGGATGTCCACAGGGTTAGGGTTAGGGTTAGGGTTAGGATTTCCACAGGGTTAGGGTTAGGGTTAGGGTTAGTGTTAGGGTTAGGGTTTAGGGTTAAGGTTAGGGTTAGGGTTAGGATCTCCATAGGTTTAGGGTTAGGGTTAGGGTTAGGGTTAGGGTTAGGATTTCCACAGGGTTAGGGTTAGGGTTAGGGTTAGGGTTAGGGTTAGGGTTAGGATTTCCACAGGGTTAGGGTTAGGGTTAGGGTTAGGGTTAGGGTTAGGGTTAGGGGTTAGGGTTAGGGTTAGGGTTATGTTCGGATTAGGGGTAAGGCTAGGATTGTCGCTAGGGCTTGTTTTTTCATGGGAGCAATGATAGGTCTATATTTTAGAATTTTGATGCCGCAGTCTTTGTTCCTAGTGTAGCTGTTCCGTTTATACCATATTTATCTTCCTGTTAGAATGTAAATATTCTTCACTTATGTTATGATAAACTCTTAATCCCTGGGAAGTGTAATTTAAACTATGTGTAAACAAACACTAGCTGTGGCTTATATCCATTCCTGTCTTGTAGAATCCCCTATAAGATTCAAGTTATTATTGATGAAAAGGTAAAAGAACTATTTAAACTCAGATCTATTTGTTCAAATAAATACTAGCTTATGTTTTGAAATTATTTTCAAAACTCTTCTTTTCACCGTCCTTTTCATTTTATAATCTTACATTTCAGACTGTTATCACTCCTGACACATGGATTAACTTGTGACATGTATGCAGCGTCCTCTGACTATAAAGCTTGAAGTCGCAGGAAGTGTCCTCCGCGCATACACACTGCTCGTCAGCAAGTGAGGACGACAAAGCCTGGCGACCTGGTTTAGTTCATGAGTTTACGGAGCCCATTTTTGTCCAGATGGCATTTCCCTAGAGCAGCGTCGTGTGGTTACTAGTGGAAAGTGGGTGAGACCCTCACGTGGCCCCTTCCCCGCTGTCCCACCCAGAGCAGCCCTTTCCCTTGGGGCCACAGCGTCGTCCCACCATCACCCGGACACACCACTGCCCCGCACTGTCCTTCTCTCTTTTTGGCGAGGGTCACCTTCACAGCAAAAAAAAAAAAGGGAAACGTTGATGTTAGTAAGTACCCAGTGTCCACGGGGCCAGAGCTGCCCATGTGGGCCGGGAGCTGAAATAACACGGAGCATCAAAGATCTAGAACGGGGGGACCTGGCCCTAATGGGAGGCACCTGTAGGAGCTTGCCCTGGAGTCAGAGATGACACAGGAGCCGCAGCCTGTCCTCCATCTGGAGTGACCCCATCCCCGCCTCTCCTCCCACCAGGGCTGGTCACACCTCCCAGCAGGAGCCCAAGGGGCCAGGGAGGGCGCCAGGCCGTCTGCCCCAACCTCAGCCTCCAGCCGCCTGCGCTCCTCGCCCTCAGCAGAGACAGTGGGGGATGCTGTCACTCAGGTTCTGCCGCCCTGGCAGGGGGGAAGCTGAGGAGTGAACATGCAAGTGCACCAAGAACCGGCACCAAATTTAGAAAAAAAAAAAAAAAACGCAAGTGCTCCACATGGGGGAAAGATCTACCCCAGCTGTCAAAATGCCTCCCGGAGCTGCAGGCCCCGCCTCCCGGGCTGCTCCCTGTGCCCAGCGCCAGCCAGGCCGCGCCAGCCAGGCCACGACAGCCACCGCGGTCACCCAGCCAGGCCACGGCAGCCACCGGGGTGACCCAGCCAGGCCACGGCAGCCACCAGGGTGACCCAGCCAGGCCACAGCAGCCACCGGGGTGACCCAGCCAGGCCACGGCAGCCATCGGGGTGACCCAGCCAGGCCACGGCAGCCACCGGGGTGACCCAGCCAGGCCACAGTCAGCCACCGTGGTGACCCAGCCAGGCCACAGCAGCCACCGGGGTGACCCAGCCAGGCCACGGCAGCCACCGGGGTGACCCAGCCAGGCCACAGTCAGCCACCGTGGTGACCCAGCCAGGCCACGGCAGCCACCGGGGTGACCCAGCCAGGCCACGGCAGCCACCGGGGTGACCCAGCCAGGCCACGGCAGCCACCGGGGTGACCCAGCCAGGCCACAGTCAGCCACCGTGGTGACCCAGCCAGGCCACGGCAGCCACCGGGGTGACCCAGCCAGGCCACGGCAGCCACCGGGGTGACCCAGCCAGGCCACGGCAGCCACCGGGGTGACCCAGCCAGGCCACGGCAGCCACCGGGGTGACCCAGCCAGGCCACGGCAGCCATCGGGGTGACCCAGCCAGGCCACGGCAGCCACCGGGGTGACCCAGCCAGGCCACAGTCAGCCACCGTGGTGACCCAGCCAGGCCACAGCAGCCACCGGGGTGACCCAGCCAGGCCACGGCAGCCACCGGGGTGACCCAGCCAGGCCACGGCAGCCACTGCGGTGACCCAGCCAGGCCACGGCAGCCACCGTGAAGAACGTGCACTGGGCGGGGGTGCTTTTCCTTAGGCCCGTGCGGGATGTGTTCTTAGGACTAAACCTCCTGAGCCGGAGAGGCCGCGACCCGGGAGCAGGCGCTGCCAGGGAGAAAGGCCTCTTTCTCTCCTCCCCTCCCCCCCCTTTTAAACCTGTGATCAGCTGCTCTTCAGTTCTTCTCTCGTCAAACATCAGTGTGTTTTACATGAAACAAACAAGCTACCCCTCCCCTTTCCTCTCGGAAACCAATAAAAATATATTAAAAATAAAAACTATCCATCCTCTCTTTGCTTACCCTCCTTCCCAAAGGACAGAGAGCGAGAGGGGGAAGGAGGGGGGAGGGAGGGAGGAAGAGAGAGAGAGCCTTCGTTTCGTCATGTGGAAGCTAATTCTGTCAACAAGTGTGAGATCCTGAGCTGCTGGCGGTCGGGTTGGTGGCGGCTGCCAGAGCTCAGCTGCACGTTCCCCTCACCCCGGGGAGGTGTCGGGGGTGTGGAGACAGACGCCGGAAGGCGGGGCGAGGGCAGCCAGTCTCTCCCCGGCTATTTCCAGATGCCAGGTTTGTCCTGTCATTAAGAGCTCAGTTGGGCCCTAGCCGGTTTGGCTCAGTGAATAGAGCATCGGCCTGCGGACCGAAGGGTCCTGGGTTCGACTCTGGCCAAGGGCACATGCCTGGATTGCGGGCTCAGTCTGGGGGGGGGCATGCAGGAGGCAGCTGATCCATGATTCTCTCTCATCATTGATGTTTCTCTCTCTCCCTCCCCCTTCCTCTCTGAAATGAATAAAAATATATTTTTTAAAAAGAACTAAATGGAGCCCAGATTCCCTGGGGAGGACAGTCTTTTTGGGAGCCCCCTTTGGGGTGGCCATGGTCCCCGGCACGTTCCTGTTCAGCAAGGACCCCATTTCCTTCCGCCGCTCTGGACGCCCCTGGAGGAGGAGGTCTCTGTCCACGCTGCTGCTCTCCCGTCTTCTCTGAATTCCCTGGGCCCGGCTTTCCCCCACCACCCTCGCCTCCTCCGCCCCCTCCACCTCCTACAGGTCACCAGCGACTCACATGTTCTAAACCCAAGGTCAAGTCGCCGTTGGCCCGCAGGTGGAAGGTGACAGATGGGGAACCCTCTCCTCCTGAAACTCTCTCCTGGGGAGCGGCAGCTCTGGCCGCCCTGCTGCCTCGGTCCGCCCTCGGCCTCCTGGGCAGGTCCCTTCTCCCGCGTCTCCCTGGCCGCGTGGTGCTGGTTCCGCGGGATCCGTCTCCCTCGGTGAGGGAGGTCCGCAGGAAGGTGCACCGCATTGGGCTTATTTCAGGTCTACATTCTACATGTCAATATAGGGTGTCCCCCAAAAGGCACCCACACACTTTGAATAATTATAAAGGCCGTGTTCATTAAAACACATTTCAATTTCAAAACTGAGCTCTCGGCTGTTACAGTGCATGTACATTTTGGGGGGGACAGCCTGGGTATATAAAAATTGCATATATATTATATAATGTGTCTCCCAGCCCCAAGCTCTCCCCTGCATCGCAGACTCATGTCCTCGTGCGGGGCGGCTCCTACATGGACCATAGGCCTCTGTGACCAACACTCAGCGTATGCTATTCCTCTCCCCAAATCTGTTTCCCCCTCCACCTTCCTCATTTCAGCTCATCACAGCTCCATCTTTGTGCAAGCTCAGGCCCAAATCTCAAGGTAACCCTTGACCTTTCTCTTTCTCTCAAACGCATCGTTATCCTACTGCCTAGACCTCCAGTCCGTATTCAGAACCCGATCAGACCTCGCCCAGCTACCCCCTCACCCACGCCCTCGCCTCTCACCTGGGGAAGTGGGACACCACCTCGCTGGTCTCCGGCTCTGCCCTGGCCTCTCCCCCTTGTCTGCTCTTACCCAGAACTCGGAGGGCGTCAACCTGTTTTCTAATTCCCGCGCCAAGAATCCTGAGCCCGTCTGTAGCTAACGACCAGGGTCCAATGAGAGTGGAGGAATTCAGGGCCGGGCCCGGCAGTGGGTTAAGGCAGCCGAATCATTTTATCTGGAAAAGATCAGTGAGGTGGTGATATTTTGTTATGGCTTTCATTAGGATTCTGCAGGGAAACATGAAAACAATTTCCAATGTCAAAAGCAATTCCTCACGGCGATTTAGCACTCCCACCTCATTCTCCATCATCCGCTCGAAGAGGTGTTTCAGACCCATGGGCCGGCCACGTGTAGATGCCGCGTTTTGGAACATCAAGCCCAATCCTCCTATTTAACCTCAGGCCCATCCCAGAGGGGGAGCACCAGCATTTACCTTCTGTTTTACAAATAAGTAAATTGGGACCTAGGACGAAGTGGCTTGCTCAGAGCCCTGCTTTCAGCAGCGGAAATAAACTCCAAAGCTGGGTTTTTTCACCAGGTTTCTCGTCCTGGGCACGACTGGAGCGGGTATGTGTGCACGTCAGGTGTTTAGCCACATCCCTGGCCTCCGCCACGGCTGGCAGTCACACACTCTCCTCCCCCACGTTGTGACAATGTCTCCAGTCATCACCAATGTCCCTTGGGGGACCAAACCGAGCCCCTGTTACAGAACCACTGGCCCTCGCCCACAATCTGTTTTTAAGCAAGGAAGGCCCGGATCCGTCCCTCCCCTCCCCCCAAACTTCAGCAGTGCAGACACCACATCCTATATAATAAAAGGGTAATATGCAAACTGACCCCAACAGCAGAACGACTGGGAAGGACTGGTCACTATGACACACACTGACCACGAGGGGCAGATGCTCAATGCAGGAGCTGCCCCTGGTGGTCAGTGCACTCCCACAGGGGGAGCTCTGCTCAGCCACAAGCCAGGCTGATGGCTGCCAGTACAGCGGTGGTGGTGGGAGCCTCTCCCGCCTCCTCAGCAGCGCTAAGGATGTCCAACTGCAGCTTAGGCCTGCTCCCTGCTGGCAAGTAGACATTCCCCAAGGGCTGCCGGGCTGCCAGAGGGATGTCTGACTGCCAGCTTGGGCCCGATCCCCCAGGAGCAGGCCTAAGCCAGCAGGTGGTCATCTCCTGAGGGGTCCCAGACTGCAAGAGGGCACAGGCCGGGCTGAGGACCCCCGCCCCCCCAGTGCACAAATTTTTGTGCACCGGGCCTTAGTATCATATAATTTAAAATCCACATTTCATTGCAATGCATTAGAAGTAAGCGCCAGCTGATTACACGCCATTCACTAAATGTCAGGATTTATTTGTTCAAGATAAACTCAATAAAGAAAGAGCCATTTACTCAATCAGGAAAGTGTTAAGTTGGGGTTTATAAATTAGGACGGGCTAAGGTTCAGCCGGATTGCAGAACAAAGACAGCAGGATTTCGGTCAAGACCAAGCCCATGGAGGGGAAAGGCCTTGCCCTCCATGGTCTTTTGAATTATAAACATCTGCAAAGGGCCATGGCACCACTGAGCTATATCTTTCACGACTGCACATGCCCACGTTCTGGAAGCCACGTCTCCGCGCTGTCTTTGAACCGTGCGCGTTCACCTGTGGGGTGGTTGCATCCTAGCAATTACAGGGTGTCATTTGCACCCCTTTCAACTTGGAATCACAGCAGACACGTTTGCCTGTTGCTACACAATGTGCATAGCCATCATCTGAACGACCAAGTGCTAGTAATAAATATTCCGTGGGCTCGCACCGTGAGCCCAGCCCCTGCTGCCATGGCTTCTGAGGTCACACGGACCACGGCTGCCACCACCACCTTTGAGATATTCGGTCCCGTTGCTTTTGGAGGCAGCCGATCCATGATTCTCATCACTGATGTGTCTGTCTCTCTCTCTCCTCTCCTTTCCTCTCTGAAGTCAATGAAAATATATTTTTAAAAGTTATGTGGGAACTTGATTAGTAAAAAGCCTAAGAACGGAGCCTCTGACCTGTCTCGAAGTGCAGCCATCAACGGGAACGCGCTCAGGACGTCGGGCCATCGCCGGACTCAGCCCCCCAGCCGCCTGGCCCGCTGCCCCGGAGAAGCTACACGGCCACAGCCACACCACAGCTGTCAGGAACCAGAGTCCAAATAAATAGCTTTTAATTATGATACATTACTTATTACAGTACAAATTGGCATTTCCCCCTTCAAAAGCAGAAGCACCAGTCTTAGAAGGTACAGAATGAATGGTGTTTTCAGGGAAATAGAGCGGAATACTGTGTGCAAACAGGATTTTCGTAGAGAACAAGACTTTCTAAAAGTAAAGTCGTGTCGCACGCGGAGCTCCGCCAGGGTGGCCATCGTGTCGTGCGGACGAATAAAGTAAAAACCCCCGGGACGTTCGAAGTCCACTTCACAGGAAAGATGGCGAACTGCGGAAGGGGGGCCTCCTCTTCAGCTTTTTAGTTAAAAAGCGTAACTAGCCCCGAACGGAGGGATTTCTCAGACAGATCTGACTTGTGTGTGTAGCGGTTTCTTTTCCCTCAGCCCCAGGGATTCTGTGAGAACTCAGGTGGGTATTTTATTTCAGAATGAAGGGGCTCGCCCGGGCCTCCCGCGTTAACTGAACACCTACTGTGTGCGAGGCTGTGTTGTAGGTGCCGGGGACCCGGAGAAGAGAGACACGGCCCTGCCTTTGAGGAGCTCACAGTCTAGTGGGGGAAACGGACACGTTGACACTGACTTTAAACTTATAGAAATCATTAGACAACTTGAGAAACTCCTTCTGCAGTCGGACAAACTTTGGGTGTTAGGAATGGACGGTGAAAAGGGACGACGTCCAGTGCAGGGAAACCCCGGCGGCTTCTGTATCATGTAACTTCCGCGAAGGCGGTGATGTGGTTCTGCAACGAGAAAGGAACCACAAGGTCAAGGTCTGGGCAAGACTGGCTTCGTCCAGGCCTCAGTGCTTCTGCAAACCATCGCTAGCCTCGCAGACAGCCACAGCCCGCAGGGGTTTAGGTTGCAAAAACACAGCATTTTAAGTTCTATGGACGGTGGCATAAACTCAGCTGCTAATCAGATGTTGTAGTCAACATTCCTTTTGAAAATATATTTTTTTATTGATTTCAGAGAGGAAGGGAGAGGGAGAGATAGAAACATCAATGATGAGAGAGAGTCATGGATCGGCTGCCTCCTGCACGCCCTCTACTGGGCATGGAGCCCACAACCCGGGCCTGTGCCCTGACCAGAAACCGAACTGATGGCCTCCTGGTGCAAGGGGCGATGCTCAACCGCTGAGCCACACCGGCCAGGGCTGTCGTCAAGATTCTTAATTCACCAAATAAGTGGAAATGCTGTACTTGGTCTCTTCAACATGAACACTGACATGTGGAGAGAAATGGCGGAGCCGGACACATTACTATTCCGCTCGGTGCAGACGGGATGCGGGGTTCGGCGTTGCTGCTCCCGGGAGACAGACGGCGCAGACGAGGTGGGCACGTGCTGGCAGACAGAGACCTGCTTACACGCCTCGTTTCTGCTGTGGGAGGCCGGCCCCGGACGGCCCTGTCTGCCGTTTACCTCCACCGCCGAATCCTCCCCGCAGCCTTTTGGCTTGTCTGTATTTTTACTTTTTCCAAGCCCCAGAACTGGGTACAAGGAAACCCTGCGGAACGACTAATATTTAAATGGATTCAGACATGCAACAGGCCCTCGGTGGCTGCTGAAACATTGCAGCACAAAACAGCTCTGACGTAATAATCAGGCCACCTCCAGGGGGCGTCTAGATCCAAGGGGAGTGACAGCCTGGGCACCAGCAGCCGCAGGGAAACGGGTGTGACCCCCACATCGCCCGTTTGGAATGCTGGTCAGAGTGGCTACGTACTGACTGTAAGTCACAGGCACCCTACAAGGAATCCTGTGTGATGAACGCACGCCAGGAGGTGCCTCCTGTGGGTGGAGCTTTTTTCAAATTCAGGTGTAAACTGTTTACTCAGAACATTTTTTAAAAAGGTGTGTGAAGAGCCCGGCCAGCGTGGCTCCGTGGCTGAGTGTCGACCTAGGAACCAGGAGGTCAGGGTTCAATTCCCGGTCAGGGCACAGGCCCGGGTTGCGGGCTCGATCCCCAGTGTGGGTGTGCAGGAGGCAGCCGGTCCATGACTCTCTCTCACCATGGATGTTTCTCTCTCTCCCTCTCCCTTCCTCTCTCTCAAATTAAAAACAAAAAGCATAATAAAGAATGTTGGCCCGGCTGGCGTGCTCAGTGGCTGAACATCGACCTATGAACCAGGTCATGGTTAGTTCGATTCCCGGCAGGACACAGGCCCGGGTTGCGGGCTCCATCCCCAGTGGGGGCGTGCAGGAGGCAGCCGATCCGTGATTCTCTCTCATCATGGATGTTTCTGTCTCTCTCGCCCTCTCCCTTCCTCTCTGGAATCAATAAAAATATATTTTAAAGAGTGTGTGTGAAGAAGCGGAAACCCCTTTCCACTGGCTGTGGGCCTGTCAAGTCACGACAAGGAGGCTATGCTGACGGCTGCCCAGGGCATAATCCCCGGGTTGGACCCTGGAGAAAAACTGTCCGTGAAAACCAGCCGCCAGCCCGCATGTCGCTCCAGACAGAGCCGTGGGAACACGGTGTCCCGTGAGAAAGGCCCGATGGGAACGTGGGGACTCCGCGGCCTCTCTCTGCGTGTCCCCGCGTTTCCTCTACAAAAGCGTGGGCTGACGCGAGGACAGGAGACCTGGCCCCGGTGTCTACGGCATGAGGATGGAACGAAGCCCCGAGCAGGGCAGACAGTCCGTCACAGGCTCACTCCGCTGGCCTCAGAGGCCCCGACCCCCGTGGGCCGAGACCGGGCATCGGATACGGGGTTTCCGGACGAAGCTGGCCGGGGCATCACCATCTGGGCAGGACCCCGCAGACAAGACCTGCTGGAAAGAGGTTAAGGAATAAACTGGAGATCCATCCATCTGCGGCAAGGTGGGAGGTGAAGGGCGAGGCAGGGGCAGTTAAAAAGGAAGGAAAGGAGTTAGAAGCAGAAGATAAGAAAGGAAATGGGCAGCATTCGGAAGCCTGGGTGTCGTGTCCCCTGGGCCTCGGTATGAAGGGCCTGCGAGGCTCATTACATTTGCCGAAGGCGATTCTGAGCGCAGGGGACAGCCACGACCTGGGAAGGAGGAGCAGAATTAGCAAAGGAGCGGAATGAGGCAGGAAACGTATCAGAAACGCAGGGCAGGGCGGGTGCAGAGGCGAGGGCAAGGAAGAAGCAATGCGCTCTGGCTGGTGTGGCTCAGTGGAGAGAGCATCTGGCCGCGGAAGGCAGGGTCCCAGGTTCCATTCCGGTCGAGGGCCTGGACCTCGGATGCAGGCTCCATCCCTGACCCCGAGGCGTGTGCAGGAGGCAAACAGCGGATGTGTCTCTCTCACATTGATGTTTCTCTCTCTGTGTGTCTCCCTCTCCCTTCCACGCTCTCTAAAAATCAATGGGAAAGTATCCTCGGGTGAGAATGAACAACAACGACCAAGAAGAATGTGCACTGTGACCGTGTAAACGATCATCTGAACCCGGACCCGCTGAGGGCGGAAGCCGATGCTAATAACACAGAGACAACAGGCCTCAGGGAGACCGTCCCAGACAGGGACATGACGCCACCTGAGAAACAAGGCCTGGAACGTGTAGCTGAGCTCTGGAGTGCTGACCTCAGCCTGGCCTTTCAAACCATGTTTCAGACCCTAGTTGGTGTGGCTCAGTGGGTAGAGCGTTGGCCTGTGGACTGAAAGGTCCCGGGTTCGATTCCGGTCAAGGGTACATGCCGGGGTTGTGGGCTCGATCCCCAGTAGGGGGCGTGCAGGAGGCAGCTGATCAATGACTCACTCTCATCATTAATGTTTCTCTCTCCCTCTTTTTTCTTCTCCCTTCCTCTCTGAAACTGATAAAAAATATATTAACAAAATAATAAACTAAAACCATGTTTCGGTGACCGCTCGAGCTTCCTCTCACTGCCCCAAACCCTGTGCTTCTGCTGAGTCATTACCAGGTTAAACTGCAGGTCACTGACCACATTGTCAGGCCCAGCGCCCTGGGAAAACGCCTGCTTTTTTGCGAACAGCGCTATTTCCTTTTCACATCACACTTAGGTGCTTTAATTGTTGTTGTTTTTATTTTACTTTTTAGAGAGAGAGGAAAAGAGAGAGAGAAAAAAACAATGATGCGAGAGAGAAACATTGATCAGTTGCCTCCTGCACGCCCCCTACTGGGGATCAAGCCTGCAACCTGGGCAAGTGCCCTGACGGGAATGGAACTGGGGGCCTTTCGGTGCCTGGGACGATGTCCAACCCACTGAGCCACACCGGCCAGGGCCACACTGAAGCTTTAACCTCTGGGACGACACTTCCAAATTGTCCGGGACGGGAGGGATCCCGCTCCCCGGGCTTGTCTGTTAAAGGTGGTCGTTCGCAGAGAGATAAACAGATGAAAACACAATATGGAGGCGACAGTGCCCAGGGAAGAGCAATTACGGGGGAATTGAATCACGCGTCCTAAGTACATGGCAGGGATGTGCAGGTCGCACGGGGGCATCTGTCCATGAATCTCACCGTCCAGCGCCAACGCAGCCCCCACGGCATGCAGGGGGTGGGCTGTTTCTCTCAGTCGCCTTTACAGAACGAGATGGATTCCCCTCCGGCCGGGGGCAGCTCTCCCTGACCAGATCGGAGGAGGGACAAGCCACTGACTCCGGTCCTCCTGGTCCATGAGGCCATGACTGCCGCACGGCAGTCACATCGGCGAGGAGCGCAGGCGCCTGCCCTGACCGGCCCGGACAGAGGCCTCACTCCCGGGCAGGCAGGTGCGCCCGCTCGGTCCCCACCAGCATCTTCTCGGCAACGTAAGAGACAGGACTGCATGCGGCGCTCCCAGGTCACCCGTGTCGGGAGCGGACTCCCGGGCACACAGGGTGCCGAGGGGTCTTTCCTTCTAACCTGGCTGAACCCGTATTTTGCAACCATCGATCTTATTGGTAGAGAACAGTGCAAACACGCAGTGGGCCACGCAAACACTCATGCAGGGAAGCGTGTAGTTCAGAGCCACGAGAAGAAGTGGTCAGCGATGGGGTGTCCCCCCAAAATGCACGCCCACTTTACGGCGGATAGCTCCATCGATGTTTCTTTTCAGATCAAACGCATTGGAATGAGAAAGTATTCCAAGTGTGCAGACATTTTTGGGGGGACACCCTGCGTATCATTCATCAGTTCGATGACTGCTTCTGCTGTCACACAGTCAGAGGCTCGGGGTGCAGGTGGCAGGCGGGAGCCAGAGCTGAAGATGGGAAAGCACTGCCCCCTCAGAAAGCACCGCCCAAGTTCACAGCAAGTCCACGAGCCAAATACCGAACCCGGTCCCTGAGGGCAGAGCACAGGCAGGGCCACCACCTGCCTTGAAAGCAGCCCCCAGAGCCTTCCGTGTGGCAAGTGCCGAGGGCTAGACAGCACGCCAACTTCTGAAGCTCTACACTCTACGTGAAATCTGTATCTCAGCCCTGCTTGTGTGGCTCAGTGGATAGAGCATCGGCCTGCGGACCAAAGGGTCCCAGGTTCGATTCCAGTCAAAGGCACAGGCCCGGGTTGCCGACTCGATACCCAGTAGGGGGCGTGCAGGAGGCAGCCATTCAATGATTCTCTCTCATCATTGATGTTTCTCTCTCTCCCTTCCTCTCTGAAATCAATAAACATATATTTTAAAAAATAATCTGTATTTCACTCTTTGGTGATTTCAGACAACACTGCCATTTACTTATAACACACAACGTGGAGGGTGACTTGCCACCAGACAAGGCAAGCCACTGGCAGTTTATTTATTTGCCTTTGGAAAAATAGGGGGAAATGTGGGGGGAAAAAAAGAGCAATTCATGTAGGAAAACAAGTAAAGGCCATTCTAGCCCAGCCAGCGTTGCTCAGTGGTTGAGCATAGACCTATGAACCAGGAGGTCATGGTTCGATTCCCGGTCAGGGCCCAGGCCCAGGTTGCAGGCTCAATCCCCAGTGGGGGGCGTGCAGGAGGCAGCCGATCAATGATTCTCTCTCATCATGGATGTTTCTATCTCTCTCTCCCCTCCCTTCCTCTCTGAAATCAATAATATATATATCTCACACACAAAACAAGAAGAGCAATTCTAGCAAGGGCTGTTGGGTGGAGGGATGCTAAGCTCCGGTCATGCGTGCAAACGCAGTGGAAAAATGAAGCCTGTTTGGAAGATAAACGAGAACAGTGACCGAGGACCCAGACCCCTTTGGGAGCCGTGGCCCTGCCCAGAGGGACGCGTTTTCTGTATTTGTCGGAGGTTTGCAGCTCAGCTCCAACACCAGTGCGCTCGGCGCACCTACGTTTATTGCCTTAATTGGAGGTGTTCGCGGTGGCTCATCCCCAGCACCCAGCCGAAGAGCCGAGCGAGGCAGTCCTTCAGGGGCCGCCCCTGCGCGTGCTCTTCGCCGCCCTCGGCAGGTTGGTCTCGGGACACCTAGGAAAGGTACCACAGCCGTTACTTCAGTGCCCGTCGGTGTCGGCTCACTCAGCCGGGCAGAGGCCGCGTCTGCTGCTCCCGGCTGATCCCGTGTTAGGCCCAAGGCTGAGGTTAGATACGGCCCCAGGTTCCTTCCCTGCCAGAGGCCCAGGAGCAGCCTTTGCGTTGGAACGGGAGGCTGTCAGCCCGTCGGCGTAGGTTTGGGGCCTAAACAGAAGCCGGGATCTGTGTGTCAATGTCTTCCATTCAAGGACTCAGTCCTCAGCTGGGTGGCAGGTGGGCTTCAGCGTGTTTGCATGTGGGCCCCTAACCACAGAGTGTTCACAAGCAACGCAGCCCCTCAGAGACCTGGCTCTCACATCCGGGCAATGGGAAGACCATTTACACGGATTTTTAAAATTAAGAGCAAATGAGATTATATATATATATATATACACAACAAAGGTCCTGGTCTTCGCAAACATCTCATTATAGTTGTCAGTCAAAGCCACAGAAACAGCCTGACCACTGGGACTCAGGGGTTGAGCATTGATCTAGGAACCAAGAGGTCCCGGTTCCATTCCCTGTCAGGGCACATGCCCCGGTTGTGGTCTTGACTCCCCAGTGTGGGGCGTGCAGGAGGCAGCCGATCCATGATTCTCTCTCATCATTGATGTTTCTATCTCTCTCTTCCTCTCTGAAATCGAATATATATATGTATATGGCCAAAGAAACAAAATATTAGATAATAAACAGATAAAACCATGGAGATTTTTAAAAAAATAATTGGTTGGAATGTTACAATTCTGCAAGTTTACAGATCTAGTGGACACACTTTCACACCCAAGTATGTCTTATACGGTTGCTACAAACCCATCTGGGGGCAGAACGGAGCTGGGTGGATGGAAGGCCATGGGACTGCCTGCCTGTCTGTCTGCTCTGATGCCCAGCGCTGCTTCCCGTCCTGCTCCTCACAGAACACACAGCATTCGCCTCGAACTATAGAGCGTCTGAGTCCTGAGGAGTGTCTGGCCCCAGGGTTTGGGATGAGGAGTCGCGGTCCCGTCATTAAATGAATGAGTTACCGCTGGGCCTTGACCTCGGACCCCCGTTCCCTGGGGAAAGGAGCCCTGGGCCCCCAACCTGGCTGCTCGCCGACCCACCGGGAGCTTTACCAAGACACGGACGCTTCTCCTGGGACTTGGACTTAATTGGTGTGAAGGCGGCCGGGCCCTGGGATTCACAAAGACTCCCCAGGCGGCTGTAACGCGCAGCCGACGTTCAGACCCCCTGTCTCAGCTCTGCAGGCCCTGGGCCCTGGCGGCAGTTGGCTCTGAACCCAAATCACCAGTGCTGCCTGGTGCCAACCAGACCCCCAGGCCCACTGGGTCAGAACCGTTCAGGGCGCCGTGGCAGCCGGACCGACAGGGAAGCGTCCCTGGGACCGTCCGCCGGGAGCAGAGGGAGCGAGGAGGGCGGGGGGAGTCTCCACGTGTCCCTGGCGGGTGTGCACAGCCAGTGACTTCTTCCTCCCGCATCCTTTGGTCGCCTCGCTGACCGATGGCTGCAGGGGCCCGAGAACCCGAAGGTGCAGTCAGCAACCCGGTATTTATTCCCTCCAAGGAGATGAGAAAGATGGTTTGTGCTCAAAGGTAACGTACTGAAAAGACGCTTTCATAAAGGCCTGTTAGATAACGTTGGAAAAAGCCTGGCTTTTCGTGTTTTGCAGAGCGTATTGTAATGTATAGACAGGGCGGAGAAATACTGACCAGGGGCGAGCACACACAGGGAAAACGACACGGCGGACAACAGCCATGGGTGCGTCCTCCTAACCTGAGTGCTGACGCCCGTTGGGATGTTTAACTCCCCTTTTCAATGGACTCTTTAAAGCGCAATGAAATGAGACAAGTGAGAGCCGAGCCCAGCACGCGAGTGTTGATGGCCTGTGAACACCTTTCGTAAGTGCTCGAAGCTCAGGCTGAGGAAAGAGACTTAGCTCCACCAACTATTCCAACATCTGATCCCTAATAAAGTTGTTTTGACAAGCTCCTATGGAACGTTTACATACCATCGGCAGCTCTGTAAAACAAAGATTTGCATCCTAGAAAAGCAAACACATCTTAAGTGGATTCCCACACGTGTTCGTGCCAACATGCTGAAAGCTCAAAGGGACTTATCCCAGAGAGCAAAGTCATGGGTAATCATGTCTGTCTTGGCAAGAAACCACAGGGTTGTTTTGCTGTTGCTATGACACTAATCTAGGCGGCAATTTTTGCTATAAGATTTCCTGCCATATGCTCTATGTATGGCATAGACAATCTGCATAAACCTTCAAGTCCATGAAATAGCTCTATGGGGTATCCTAGTCCGAAATACAATGAAAATCCTATTAAGGGAATCATTAGTTTTACAGGAGGGAGCTACCTTGATTTAAGCACCAACTGTGTGCCAAGAAGTTTATTTATGATCAGTCATTTCAAACAATCTATATATATAAAAGGCTAATGTGCAAAGGAGTTCAACCGGGAGACCAGGAGTTTGATTTCTCGCTATGATGTGCGCTGACCACCAGGGGGTGGCGCGGAATGAAGGAAGGCCCTGACCGGCAGCTGGAAGGCCCCGATCAGCCCTGATCGCTGGTCAGGCCTAGGGACCCTACCCACACAAATTTCATGCACCGGGCCTCTAGTTACCCTATAAAGGAACCATAATTGTATCCATTTTTTCAGGTAAGGAGAAAAGAAGGAATTCGTCTGATTCTACTTAGTCATTATGTAGCCAAGCCAACCTTCCAACCCAGGACTGCTGGCACCTATGAAAGCCTGGCTCTCCACGCCCCACTCCCTCACTCTGCCTAACCTTCAGCTCAGGTTTCACCTTGACCCTTGTGATGTTCTAACCTTCAAAACAGTCCATGCGTTTGCTTCTCTGGGTCAGTGTGAGTCCCCTTAGAATGTTCCTAGCTCTGTCATTTCCCTCCACGGTGGCCGTGGGAACGAAACATGGTAATTTCCACCCGTGACTACACGCACTCATGGCATCTCCAGCTTTGGGGAGCCGTCCTCACTGCTCACCGCCTGCATTCAGGTGGCGCCGCTCTCAGTCACAGGGTGCTCTTACACGCACAGCATCTTGGGTAGTCAGGTTGGTACAGAGCCCCTGACCAGAACTACAAGGCTGCAATTTGCAAATCATTCCTAGCATTAGCTCCCCTGTCTTGTCATTGGCAAGGGGGACTTCCCTTTGTTTCAGGTTGATCACCTAAACCCAAGAAAAAAATTGTTTTCTCAAAAAGTGGTATTTCCTATACCACTAATTTACCTCTCAGCGTTATCCCAAAGTAGCCAGACGTGGCTACAGTAGCCTGTTCTAATTGCCCAATAAAACTCTGTAGATATTAATTCTCTTCATGGATTGGAACTATTTCATGTTCTATCAAATCCCATCCATGACTTATATTTATTTTTAAATATTTTTGGGACGAGAGAATGTCCCTTCCCGTAGATTTTCTGTGCGGCATCCATTGAAATCAATGAGGCACACGCCTGCGTTCTTGACAGGTGCTCGCCTGTGCAGAACTGAAAGCCACCTTAAAGGGAGGACGAGTGGGGGCCAGAGAGAAAGGCCACGCGTGCCCAGCGCTTTGCTGCTGCCGTGACCGCAGCCTGACCCACGAGGGTCCTGGGCGAATGTCAGGTACCCCTTGCCATTAGTTCTGGGCAAGAGCACCCTCTGAAGGGAAGACAGGAAAATGCAGTGGGTGGGAGGGCAGAGGGTGAAAGGGCAGTAGGTGAAAGGGCAGCATGATTCTTGGGGGGCGGTGGGGTAGTTTTCTCAGTGCCCCTGCCTCACAGCTGGTCCTTTTCCACGGCGAGCCACTGAGCTGGTTCAGGTGACCCTGCCGTGGCTGCCCCGAAACGCACCTCCCGCCCGCCTGCTGCTGCCCGCGGCCTTGCCGACCACCTAAGGGCGACGAACATGTTTCTATGTTGTGCAGCACACGCTGTCCTCTTACCGCACAGTGAGCTGGAGAAGAGGAAGTGCTACTGGGAAAACCCCAGAAAGAGAAAACACACTTCCTGCATTGACTGAGAAAACCGGCACGCGAGTGGAGGTCGAACCCGCCTTGTTCACGGGCCGCCTGCCCGCGGAGCGTGGGAGAGGGGACCATGCTTTAGGAGAAGAGCGCGCCTTCCCAGCACAGCCATCCCATCACTTGCCTTCGCGGAGGCCCAGCGCCCAGCGTCCCCCTCCCAGGAGCTCTGGCACAGCCCGAGCCCTCCGAGCTTCTCAGCTGGTGGCATGGGTCAGGGTCCAGGACATTTGAGGCGGGACCTCCCTCCCCACAGGGCGTCGCCAGGGACTGAATCTTGGCTAAATGCCACTGAGGCGCGGGGAGCCCCTTTCAGTAAACGGGAAGCGACCGCGGTGATGCTGGGGACTAGTCGCTCATTCGCTCCAGGTAATGATCACATCTCAGAATTTAAACTTCGCATCCCCAGAACAGCCCTTACCTTTTCCAGCGGACTCTCCACCCGCGGGATGCTGATCATCGGCGCGTGCGCCAGGTCGGCCGCGCGGGCGTGCTCGCTCTCGGGGTGTCTTCCCCTGAAGTTACTCACCACGCACACCACCTGGCATTTCAGAAAAAACTGCGGTTAAAGCCAAGCCAGACCCCTTGACAAGGACCCTTGAGTAGCTCCATAAACCTGATCCTAATAATAACGTATTAAAGTTACTTAAATATTAAGTGTATATGACTTCACACCAGACTTATCTTGTATAAATTTGAAATAGTTACTCTGGTGTGTGTGTGTTCAAGAAAATCCACCAATTAATATTAGCTTGGGCCTGGGGTACAGGTCAGTGGTTGAGCATCGACCTATGAACCAGGAGGTCACGGTTCGATTCCTGCTCAGGGCACAGGCCTGGGTTGCGGGCTCCATCCCCAGGGTGGGGCGTGCGGGAAGCAGCCGATCGATGATTCTCTCTCATCATGGATGTTTCTATCTCTCTCCCTCTCCCTTCCTCTCTGAAATCAATAAAAAGATATTTTTAAAAAATACGTAGCTCAGTTAATCATGACAATTTTCTGATTCCAAAATGTTCATTAAATTAGTTAACAGTCCATGAGCAAATGAATCCAAAAATAACATTGTAACCTAATAAAAATGCATAGCAAGCTGACCTTTCCCAGCGTGGCTAACCTACAACTTAATTTAAATGCTAATTACGTCCCCTTGCTTCAAGGTCACAGAGCGCTCCTCAGAAACCCCCTCCAATGGCCCGCGCGCTTCCGCAGCGGCCTCTCAGGGAGCCAGGCTGTTGTCTCTGATCCTGTCCCCTGTGTTCTCGGTGTTTCCGCAGCAGCTCCGGGGGCTGCTCCTGAGGGAGACCTTTATCCCCCGAGGGGAGCTGGTCCTGTGCTGGGGGGGTTGGGGTGTAGCCCAGAGACGACAGGGCCTCACGCTGAGGGTCAGGCTTCCGGCTCTGGCTGGCCTGGGTGATGTCCTGGGATCTCTGGGAGATGCCTCTTGTCTTATTTTGTTTTGTTCACTGTGAATCGGCTTCCACTGTGGAGAGTGAAGCCGGACCCCAGCTTCCATGAGGCTGCTGGGTCTCTCGGGGGGACACGAGGGATCCGTCTCCCCGGGACTTGGGGACCCCAGCTTCCATGAGGCTGCTGGGTCTCTCGGGAGGGGGGGGGGGGGCAGGAGGGACCCGTCTCTCCGGGGCTGGAAAGTCAGAGGGGTGACATGGGGAGGAACAGCAGCGCAGGGTGCAGGCCAGGGACGGGGACAGGGCCACCCCTTTACACAGGGCGCCCCAGAGGGCAGCCTCTTTAACGTGCCTGGCACGTCAGTCCGCTGGGCTCAGGCAGCCGGGCTGGCTGGCATGCGGGGTGCTCCCTGGCGAAGGCGGGAGGGAGCAGAGGTGACTGAGGGGCAAGTGAACGGAAACCGAACGGGAACGAAAGGGCGCCTTACAGTGCAGCGCCGCGGAAATAGGTTGTGATTGACAGTCGGCCCCGCTTTCCATCTGAGTGAAATGTCAGCTACTCCTACTTCCGATGACCAGTCAACCCCGAAGCCGGGCAAGTCCATTTCCCAACAGCTGGAAGCTACGAAGCGCTCCAGGGAGATTCCCAATGAGGAGCGATGCTCAGGCCATGGCCAGTCCCCGCGGGTGCTCTCCAGCTGCCCCCCCCCCCGAAAGCTGCTGGGGGGCACCTGGCCTTGGGAACATGGGGTTTTGGTTACCCCAGGCCCTGTCACCAGGGAGGGTCACCGGGTGGGGAGACTGTGGCTGTGACAGGTGCCCGTGGAGGCTGCTACGCTGAGGCACAGGGGCACCTACCCTAGTGGCAGCTCCATCCCCAGCCCTGGTCAGGGTACGTGAGGGAGGCAACATCGATGTTTCTCTCTGTCTCTCCCTCTCCCTCCACTCTCTCTAAAAAATCAATGGGCCCTAACTGGGTTGGCTCAGTGGATAGAGCATTGGCCTGCGGACTCAAGGGTCCCAGGTTCGATTCCTGTCAAGGGCATGTACCTTGGTTGTGGGCACATACCCAGTAGGGAGTGTGCAGGAGGCAGCTAATCGATATTTCTCTCTCATCAATGTTTCTAACTCTCTATCACTCTCCATTGCTCTCTGTAAAAAATCAATAAAATATATTTTTTTCCCTAACCAGTTTGGCTCAGTGGATAGAGCATCAGCCTGTGGACTGAAGGGTCCCAGGTTCCATTCCGGCCAAGGGCACATGACCAGGTTTCGGGCTGGATCCCCAGTAGGGGGCGTGCAGGAGGCAGCCAATCAATGATTCTCTCTCATCATTGATGTTTCTATCTCTCTCTCCCTCTTCCTTCCTCTCTGAAATCAATAAAGAAATATATATTTTTAAAAAATAATAAAAATAAAAAATCAATGGGAAAACATCCTCAAGGGAGGATTAACAACAATCAGACAAACCCCCGCGCTCTCTCGGTAACTCTGCACCTATCTGTACTCACCAGGAACACGGCTATCGACGTCCCCACCAGGAAGCCGGCTATGACGTCCGACCAGTGGTTCCGGTGCTCGGCTACTCTGTTGAGGCCGGTGAGGAAGGCCAAGCACAGGAGGCCCAGGCACAGGACGGGCTTCGCGAGGCGCGTGCCCTTGGCTTTGACGGTGCTGGTGATGTACATCTGAAACACAACGGAGACCGGTCCGTGAACACGCCTCACACGTGTGTGTGTGTGTGTCTACAGCCTACGGGGCTCAACACTTCACGACGCTTCAGTAATCTTTTGAAGGCTGTTTCTTAAAAAAGTAGAATTTAAGGGCAGTGGTTATTTAATTTTACTCGTCCGAAATCTACTAATAGCTAATTCTTATGTAATACATTCGTCATTTAGGAACCCCGAGCTCAGGTATTCCAGTGACCTGGTGTCTAAGCATTCAATGCTCTTGTTTTATCTGAATTTACTTTTTAGATCAATATTGTTAGCAGGGGGACACTGAGGAAGACGTGTTCTTTTTTATTTTTATTTTATTTGAGAGAGAGAGAGAGAGAGAGAGAGAGAGACATCGATGTGAGAGAAACAAAATCAAAACTTGTGAATATAGTCATAAAAAAGTAAAATGGAGCAAATTGTTACTACGTAGTTAGTACTTTAAAGAAGGAATTTAAGGTTCAACACAGTGCCAATATGTGTTTTATGTTGCTATCTGAAATTGTGAAATGACTTTAAATTTTATTGGCCACAATTAGGACAACATAGGAACTTAAATACAAACAGAAAATGTCAGCTAAAAACAGAACAAAACAGTGAGCAGATGCATACATCTTTGGTACGTTCACGTATGCTGAATAATGAGCAGATGTGTACATCTTTGGTGTGTTCACGTATGCAAAACAGTAAGCAGGCGTGTACATCTCTGGTGTGTTCACGTATGCAAAACAGTGAGCAGGCGTGTACATCTCTGGTGTGTTCACGTATGCAAAACAGTAAGCAGGCGTGTACATCTCTGGTGTGTTCACGTATGCAAAACAGTGAGCAGGCGTGTACATCTCTGGTGTGTTCACGTATGCAAAACAATGAGCAGGCGTGTACATCTCTGGTGTGTTCACGTATACAAAACAATGAGCAGGCGTGTACATCTCTGGTGTGTTCACGTATGCAAAACAGTGAGCAGGCGTGTACATCTCTGGTGTGTTCACGTATGCAAAACAGTGAGCAGGCGTGTACATCTCTGGTGTGTTCACATATGCAAAACAGTGAGCAGGCGTGTACATCTCTGGTGTGTTCACGTATGCAAAACAATGAGCAGGCGTGGACATCTCTAGTGTGTTCACGTATGCAAAACAGTGAGCAGGCGTGTACATCTCTGGTGTGTCACATGTGCAAGAAGAACGTGTCAGCTGATTGTAGTGAGTGGCATGTCCTCCAGTGGCCAACACGACGCTCAGGAAAAACTCGGTCCTTCCCCTAATCGGATGGATTCTGTAGCGCAAGTGCTCATCCTTTAATTCGTGTTACTATGGAAACCAATCCGCTGGCTGCAAGGGGAGGGGTCAGTTATTATTCAAGTCATGGTGAGGTGATTATAAAAGAGGTGCTCTGACATTTCAATATGTTTTTAGGGTGTTGATGTCAGTAGTGGCTGATACTGATCATACAGACTCAGAAACACACTTGCCTATGGTCCTGAGTTAAATGAAAAACATGTTTGCCGGCCCTGGCCGGTGGCTCAGTTGGTTAGAGCGTCATCCCGATATGTCAAGGTTGCGGGTTCGATCCCCGGTCAGGCCACATACAAGAATCAACCGATGAGTGCATAGATAAGTGAAACAACAAATCAGTATCCCTCTCTCTTTCCCTCTCTAAAAATAAAAACATTTGCCCAAGAGAGGAAACGAAAGTCAACGCTTAACTTTTCTGTTCCTAGCAGCCATTTTAGAAGGCTATGAAATCCAGCAATTATCTCCTCTCTTATTGTTGGTTGTTTTTGTTTTTTGTTTTTTCCTGGGCAACGTTCGCAGCCCTGTTGGCTGCCAGAAGAGGCTGTCTGAATATTAACCGCCCCTGTGACAGAAAGCTTCTATCTCGCCAATGTGCAGCCCATCGATCCCAGGTACCAATCCTCTAGGGAAAAACAAAGGCTGATGGTCTGCATCTGGGCCTGTGGCCTCTGGTGGCGGGTCCGCACTCTCAGCCAGCCCCGGGGAGAGCTGAGCCAGTCCTGGGGGCGAGGGCACGGGAGGGGGCACAGGAAGCCTTAGAGCTCTGCCCACGGGAATAGCGAGGCGAGGGCATTGCCACCTCGGTCTCAGTGACGCATCTGATGCGGCAGCTCCCTGCTCCGCTCGCGCACGTGAGCAGGAGGGAGATTGGGCTGCTTGTGGGAGTTTCTTTAACACAGTGGTGAGGCTGACCAGTGAAGTTTACAGAGAGAGGGAGGGGGAGGGAGAGAGAAACATGGATGATGAGAGAGAAACAACCACCGTCTGCCTCCTGCACACCCCCCACTGGGGGGCTGGAAGCCAGAGCATGTGCCCAGATGGGAATGGAACCGGGGACCTCCTGGTGCACAGGACCCGTTCAGCCAGCGGAGCCACAGAGCCAGGCTAACGAGTGCTTATTTTGCACTTCTTCACATCTGTCAGAACTCTAAACGCAAGAGGAAAATTCGGGATTTTTCCCTTACACTGGGCAGCTCTTTGGTGTTTATTGGGCGCCATTTAGCGGGTCTAATGCTGTTATCTTTAGAGAACGCCTGTTTAACCCTAACGAACAGAAGAGGAAATTACGGCATAGGAATGGAGTAAGTGAGTTGGACACGGGGCAGGAATTGATTATTTATGCTCTCTTGGCTTTTAATTCACTTACGAAACCATCTAGGTTAACCAGATGTCAGAATGTAGCTAAAACAAAACCCAAACAGAAGGGCCCAGAAATGCTGCACATTTAGAAAACTTTGTAAAGAAAAGGGATGCACAATGTCTCATTGATATTTTTATGCTGATGTATGTCGGCCAAGATGATAATCTTTTGGATATAATCTGTCAAAGTAAATTCTTAAAATTACTTTTGACTTTTCAAAGCATTTTTTAATGTGACTGCTAGGAAATTAAAAACCACAAATGCGGTCCGTTTTAGGTTTCTATTGGATCATGAACTTCCTAATTCTGTTGGACGATGCTGACCGAGCCAAGAGCCCTCTCACTTAAAGGAAATGAAAACTATATCTGCTGATATTCAAAAAGCATTGGGCCAGCTGGTCTACTTAATACTATATTATTATTGAAACAATTTTTAGGACACTGGTGTTTTGTCAAACAATGCTTTTCTGTATCTTTTTTTAAATATCTATCTGTTCTGTCTATTAAACATATTACTGATTCAACTAGCACAGAATGTTCATGGAGTGGTATCATGGCATTATTTCGAGTTTTCAGAGTTTATCACAGCCTGTTTTTTCATGTTCCGGTTATCGTAACAGCTGCCTTTTTCTATTTTACTTCATCGAAGGGAATCGATGGTTTGGGGGATTTTCTGTGGGCCCCCTGTAGGTGTTGAGAGAGTCCACGCCTGGTCAGGGCAGGCCAGGAGGGAAAGCCCGTTTCTCCCGATCTGGTTCCCATGTCCCCACCCCCACTGGTTAGTTCTGTGAGCTTAGACAAATCACTTCTCCGAGTCTGGGTTCATAGCATTTGCAAGTGAATATGACAAGAACTGTTTGCATGAGCTCAGGAATCACACAAGGAGTGTAACTTTTCTTACTGTCACGCGGCACCATGAAGATCTTTGCTTCATGACTACAGTAAACCTAAAGGTTTAAAATGACAGATTTGGGGCCTAGCAGGTTGCTCAGCGGTTAGAGGTTCGGCCTGAGGACTGAAGGGTCCCGGGTTTGATTCTGGTCAAGGGCATGGACCTCAGCTGCAGGCTTGATCCCAGCCCCACCAGTCTGGGGCGTGTACAGGGAATAAACTTTACCTATTTTATATGAAAAGAGACACCACGAAGCTAAACTTAAATAGTATTCTAATGCCACTCACACTGAATTACAAATTTAATGATGGAGGGTTCAATGACCTTCAGAATGTTTTCCCCTCCTGGGAAACCGACTGTATTTGCAGAAATAGGCATAGAGATTTTTTCCCCCCTAAAAGTCTCAGGAAAGTAAAAGAGAATAAACCTGCGATCAAATTATCCCCAAACCCTTCAGGAAAGCCAGGTGCTAAGGGAGAGACCCAGTTCCTTCATGTTATCCACTAAACCACAAGGAGAAACGCCAGGAGACCATCCCCCGGTCCTTACCCACACACGTCAGCACAGGGCTCATTTCTTCCTCCCGAGGCGTGTGTGTGTGTGTGTGTGTGTGTGTGCATGCGTGTGTGCCTGTGTGTGTGTGTGTACAGCGCCGCACCGCATGCAGCAGAGCCAGCGCTACCTAAACGCAGGGCACGCCTGTTCCCGCCGCCATCACGGAATCTACTAACTCCCCGCTATTTACCTACTTATCAAACTCCTGGCAAGCGTTTTCTGAGACCGTAAATGCTTGAAACACCCCAATGTGTCTATTATAAAGTTCCCCCAAGCTGTCGCTAGGGACGCTGGGAAGAAATAGATCTGCACGTAGGTTCAAATATAACAGCACAGCCGCCGGTAATGCCCACATTGGCAGCGGGAGTCGGACGGGTTGCCATGGCAGCCTCCCACACGCCCATGGCTCAGGGTGGCGGGACGAGCGAAGAGCCGTTAGCACGGAACAGGGAACAGCACCGATTGTTGAAAAGGCAGCGGTTCCCTTCAGTGTAATTACAGGCAGGAGCCCTGACATGTGGACTCCACGCTATTTAAGGTTCCTGGGTGTTGGGGCTCCTAAATGCTTCTTCTCTGAAGGTATCTGCCCTCTGAACCCTGGGCCTCCGCCTTCAGGGAGCCTGGGACCGGCGGGGGCAGGAGGAAGGTCACCTGACACCCACCCGGGGGGCTCAGGGAGGTAGTGCTCCCCTCTCTGGAACATTCTGAATCATCACTGACGTCGGGACAGTTTGTGGTTTATCCCCATCTGTAACATGGGCATGATCATAGGACACGCTTCAAGGCGCTGTTGTGAGAGCCCAGTGAGTTAGTACAGATTATTACGTAACTAATAATAATAAAGGAAGAATAGGTTGTAACAATGCCTACGTGAGAACCAGTAGCGCATAAATTAGCAACAGTGCAGCACATGGTGCCTGGCACATAGTAAAAGCTCAGTCAATGTCATGTTATCGGTACAAACACCCCCAAGAGAACGTTCTAGAAAAGGAGGGCCCCTTTCCCCGCCCCACCAGAGACCATGAGGGCGTGAGTAAGCAGCTAGGAGGCCGGCCACCTCTCTTCACGGCGCTACAGCAGGTTCCTGGGGACTGCCGCCCCCGGACACAGTGATGTCCACCCAGCCCTATGACCGCGGGACGAACACGGTCTCCAACAGCGATGCAAGCAGCTGTGTTTCCTAACACAGTCCGCTCCCCACGCACAACCTCACGGGGGTCCACCGACTATTAATTCTACTCCCGGAACCAACAGCTCTGTAAACACACAGGAAGTGGCCACGGGAGCTGCCCCTGGGGCTCCGTGCTGGCGGGGAGGCGCCCCTCCTGCCCGGCGGGGACCGGGGCGGGCCTGGCTGCGGTCAGGCCCACACTTACCGTCAGGTACACGGCCGCGTAGACGCTGAGCGCCGCCTCCTTGGACGGGAAGGTCTTCCTGGCCCGGAGGACGAGCTCGGGGTCGCCCGTGCAGGCCTCCTCCCCGCTGATGAACTGTGTGAGCTGCTGGCAGCCCAGCGCCGTGTAGTTGGGCCGGCACAGGGCCAGGAAGTGGGGCGCCAGGTTCCCCGTCACCACCTGCCCGGCGTTCACGAAGATGTCCGTGGCGAACAGGCCGAACGTGTAGATGCCTGGAAGCAAGCGCAGCCCGTGAGCGCCCCGGGGTCTGTGCCTCGGTTCCCAGGGAGCCGACAAGGGAAGATCCTGGGGACCAGCACACAGGCATCCACCCCTGCCCGCCCCCCGCTCCCTGGAGGTGGGGGTGCTGCACTGGCTCACAGCCCCGCTGGCCACCTCGGGCACATACGTGTGGCGAGCCTATCAGACAAGAAGACGCCGCCTAGGCCTGTGGCTGGGCACTGCGATTTCTATAAATGGAGCCAGGGCTCCCTTTGAGGCCTCAGTCTATCACCTCAGTGTTTGTTTGTCCCCATTTTGAAAATATTTTTTAAACATATTTTTATTGATTTCAGAGAGGAAGGGAGAGGGAGAGAGAGAGAAACATCCATGATGAGAGAGAATCATGGTTCGGCTGCCTCCTGCACACCCCCTACTGGGGATCGAGCCCGCAACCCGGGCCTGTGCCCTGACCGGTAATCGAACCATGACCTCCTGGTTCACAGGTCGACACTCAACCACTGAGCCACACTGGGCAAAAATATTTTTTATCTTTTCTGACAGAAAGCAAAGCAAGTGGTCTCCCTTGGATGGTGCCCCTGAAACCCACTCAGCCTGAGGTTAACGCTGGTGGAGGGGCCAGTTAGCGGTCGAACCCAGGCCATCCGTCTCCGGTTACATACCACGCAACACACTGCTTTCGGAAACACATTTTTAAAGCCGCATAACAGCTAGGAACTTAGTCCTACCTTCTCTTTTATGAATTACATTTTAATTATCACAATTGGGGCAATTTAGTAAACAATAAAGCGATCAAAATGATAAGTTTTTCAATTATCTTCACAGGATTAAACTTTACTTTCTCTGGTTACCTAAAGGTATAAAATAAGTACATGGATTTTATTTTCTCTCCCTTGTCAGTTTACTCAAATACCAAAAACATTTTCTAAATGCAGTAACATTGGCCATTGTTGTCAAAACTTATCTTTTGCCCTGGCTGGGTGGGTCAGTTGGTTGGAGAGAGAGAAAGAGCAACACTGATCCGTTGCTTCCCGTATGGACCCTCACCAGGATTGAACCAGCCAGTTTCTGGTGCGTGGGACACCGCTCCAACCCACCGAGCCGCCAGCCAGGGCACCAGGCTTATTTTTAAAACAGAATTAAAACAATTCAGTGAACACATACCGAGAAATCGCACAGTCCTCCGCACCAGTGGGTTTATGTAGCAACAGTCTCCGGTTAAAATCGTTTTCTCCTGGTTTTCAAAATCCCTTGTGGCTAGTTGTAGGCAAAACACCGCGGTCTCTCCAACTATTATCTTGCAACAAAACAAAAGGTTAAAGAACATTAGACTCTCACCAACATAAAGCAGAAAATTTTATTTAAAAAGCAACAGAGGCGCTTCCCCGAGTAGCAACAATCTCAGTATTACACTGAGCGTGGCGGCTCAACTCAGCCCTGATATGATAACAGCATCCCTGCATGGATAACCCACATTTCTCTCAATCCAAGGGAGTCTAAAATGGGTAAGTTACGAATACGAGTGGACTAGAACAGTTTTGTCACATAAAAGACCATTAAAAATGCTGGGCCTATCATAAGAACACCAGTCAGAAAGGACGCATGCACCCCTATGTCCATAGCAGTGTTATGTACAATAGCCAAGATCTGGAAACAGCCCAAGTGCCCATCAGCAGGTGAGTGGGTAAAAAAGCTGTGGTACGTTTACACCATGGAATACTATGCAGCAGGAAAAAAGAAGGATCTCTTACCCTTTGGGACAGCACGGAGGGACCTGGAGAGTGTGATGCTGAGCGAAATAAGCCAGTCAGAGAAAGACAAGTGTCACATGACCTCACTCATATGTGGAATCTAATGGACAATATACACTGATGAACAGAGTGGAACGGGAAGCATGGGTACCTGGCACTGACTGGCCGGTGCCCGAGGGGAGGGGCTGGGATGACTGGATAAAGAAAGCAAAGGGATTCGCTAAAGATCACACATGCACACCCCACGGACACGGACAATAGTGTGGTGAGGGCCAGGAGAGGGGGGAGCAGGTGGGCAAAGGAGGGGAGAAAGGGGGCACGTGCAATAGTATCAACATTAAAATCCTATATAATAAAAGCCTAATATGCAAATTGTCCCCTTGATAGGGGGGCGGGGCCAGCCAGCCAACCTCCTGCATTCCCTCCTCCCCTTCCCCCCTCAGCTAGATCCCACCTGTGTACGAATTCGTGCACCGAGCCTCTAGTTATTTAACAAAAATAAAATAAAATATACCCAGGACCTGGGCTCTCAGGAGGTGCTCACTCATGCTTGGTGTGTGACTGCATTCCATGTTTTTTACATTATGTGTCTTGTTAAGTTTGATTCTGCTGTAGAGATGAGAGTGAGTCTCCAGAACTGCAGAATCGGAATTCAAGTTCAGGCCTGTGTTGACCACAGCCTCTGCCCGAGCTGTGAACTTGTCCTCAACTCCCAGGGTTAGCCAGGTGAGCCCAGGTCCCCCCTGAGGCTTAGCACAGCCCCGGCACCCACAGTTCTAAGGGGGAGGGATGGGGCACAGAGCACTCACAGGGATCTTCCCGACTCCTGGGCCACCGGGTGTGAGAGAACCGAGGATGGAAAAGGGCCATGGTGACCCCTTTGTTAAAATTTTTTTTAAATTGATTTTGGAGAGGAGGGGAGAGGGAGAGGGAGAGAGAAACATCAATGATGAGAGAGAATCATGGATTGGCTGCCTCCTGTACACCCCCTACTGGGGATCGAGCCCGTAACCCATGCATGTGTCCTTGACCAGAATCAAACCTGGGACCCTTCAGTCCACAGGCTGACGCTCTATCCACTGAGCCAAACCGGCCAGGGCTGATTGTGATTTCAGGGAGAGAAGTGGGCAAAGAGAGAAACATCAATGAGAGAGAAACATCCATCAGCCACCTTCCGCACAAGCCCCTGTAGGGATCAAACCTGCGCCTTAGGTACATGCATTAACCAGGAATCAAACCTGCCACCTCCAGGTGCATGGGATGAGCTCCACCAGCTGAGCCCCCAGCCAGGGCTGTGGTGTATCCCTGCCACACCCCTGCAGAACGGGACCGGCTCCTGCAGCCCCATGCAGGCAGGTGGTCAGGAGTGACCCTCCAGGCCCAGGAGAGAGCGCGGGCAGAGCAGTGGCACCTGGCTGGGTGCTCAGCACACCTGTCCCTCCAGGCAGCGGGGGTGTGGGAAGTCCGGAGCCTGGAGTGGGGCTGCATCTTGGCTTTGCCTCAGACTCGCTGAATGACCTTTATCAAGGTCACACCTTCTCTTTGCCTCGGTGTCATCCCGTCAAAGAGCGATGACAGAAACAACGCCACCACGGCCCGCTGGAAGGGCCCACGGAGTTCACTGCCATCAGGTCCTCAGAAGAGGGCAGCAGAGAGCACGCCGCTTGCACATGGGCCATTCGATGACCTTGAAGGCCCCGCCCAACTCAGAGCTGCGGGGGTTGGTATTCACGGCGAGGGAACGGGCGCCGGGGATAGGATGTAGTTGAGAAGTTGGGTGCTGGGCACATGGTGCTCTATACAGATTTGTAACTTGGAAACCCACACATGCAACCTATATGTTCGTGTTGACCAACGTCACCCCAATAACATCCTATATAATAAAAGGCTAATATGCAAATTGTCCCCTCGACCTGTAGTTCGACCAGGAGTTCAACCAGGGGGTGGGGTCAGCCAGCCAACTGCCTGGGGCCACTCCCCCTGGGCCACCCCCCACCCCTGATCAGCCCCCCCCCCTCCCCGATTCAGGGGTGGGGCCGGCCCTCCAACCACCCACGGCCCCTCCCTGGCCGGCCCGGTCCAATTAGCCCCGATCAGGGCAGGCTGGCTGGACCCCACCCATGCACGAATTCGTGCAACCAGCCTCTAGTTAATAAATAAAAATAAAGGACATATCTTTGTAGAAAAAAAACAGAAGCTGAGATAGTGGGAAGTTCTGACACTAATCTTGTGTGTGTGTGTGTGGGGGGGGGGGCGGGGGTAGGTGAGAGTGGGGTGGGGCGACATGAGGATACAGAGAAAGGAAGCGTAGTCCGTTCCACAACAAAGCCCAGATTTAGAAGCAGGAGGCAATCTTTTTCCTTTCCTGTCACGATGAGAAGCTTGTGGAAACGATTTAAAAACTTCTCCCCTAATTAAGATAAGTGCCGCTCATTAAACTTTACATGATTCTTCTTCTTTTGCCCAACCATGCACATAAATGTCGTGACCATAAGCTACGGGAAAGAGGAGTTAAAGGGCCTGTAATACCGACTCATCGTGCATACGTGCAGCCTTTAATTTTAAGACATAAGGTCACCTTCTCCATGTTCATGAACCTACCGCAGGCCAGGGCCGCTCTCACAGACCCGCCCATCCCCCGAAGAGCCAGCTCGTCATTAATGAAAGCCCCGTCATTAACAAAAGTGCGCAGGCTGTTAGCTTGCGTTCCGGCTCCTCGACAACACTTGTTCGAATTAATTTCCCTAGGTCTTTATCAACAATAAAGAAGCAACGTGATCACATTTAAATGCTCCTTGGGACATTGAAATAATGGAGTTTTTAGAAATGAATCTTGAAGCACAAGCAATAATTAGATGCCCCAAAACTAGGTTCAGCAGGATAAGTGCTGTGGATTGGTTGGTTGTTTTTTTTTTTTGTGGGGGGGCGTTTTGTGGGTTTTTTGTTTGTTTGTTTTGCCGGGGGGTAGGGGAGAAGGGGGAGGGGGAGTTCATTCCTGGTCTGAAAAATCAGCTAAAAGTTACAAGTTTGAACCCTTCTCAGAGATTCACATGAGCACAAGACTCGTCATTTCCAGCTGCCCATGGAGGCATTATTCACCGCCTCTGTCTTATGGATGAGCCCTCAAGGGCGTGGAGAGACTGTATAACTTATCGAGGGTCCCTGGGCGAGTAAGGCCCAAGGCCAGCACTCAACTCCCCGCGGGCCGGTTCTGGCGTCCAGCTTGCCGTGACGCTGTTTTGTTCTTCTGCTTTATTTTAGGAAGAAGCGTCCGGCGGCTAAAAGCTCTCCTGTGTGCCCTGACTGGTTTGGCTCAGTGGATAGAGCGTTGGCCTGCGGACTCAAGGGTCCCAGGTTCGATTCTGGTCAAGGGCATGTACGTTGGTTGCAGGCACATCCCCAGTGGGGGGTGTGCAGGAGGCAGCTGATCGATGTTTCTCTCTCATGGATGTTTCTAACTCTCTATCCCTCTCCCTTCCTCTCTGTAAAAAATCAATAAAATATATTTAAAAAATAAATAAATAAAAATAAACGCTCTCCTGTGTGAACTTCCGCATGGAGGAGTGCCATTTCTTCCCAGTTAGCTTTCCTGTGACAACCTGTGAACTTGGCTGCCGACGTCACACTTGCTTGGTCTTAGGAGTCTATGTTCTGGGACGGTCCTGCGTATCTGGCCGGGCTTGTATCCCAGGAACGCTGGGGAGAGTGAAAAAGCCAAAGCCCTCCTCCTGAGCAGAGCGCGGCCTGAGGAAGGACCAGCCGGCAGCGCTATTTAAGGCAATGGGGGAAGCAGCAGGCTCTGCACAATGATGGAGTAACGCTGGGGAAGGCACTCCATGGAGGGACAGCTCCTCCCCGCCCCGGCCGGCCGTTAGGAAGAGGAGAGAGAACGTTTAAACTAAAAACAAAGGGGGCCCAGCTGGCGAGGCTCAGGGGTTGAGCATCAACTTGTGAACCAGGAGGTCACGGTTGGATTCCCGGTCAGGGCACAGGCCCGGGCTGCAGGCTCGGTCCCCAGTGTGGGGCATGCAGGAGGCAGCCAATGCATGATTCTCTCTCATCATTGATGTTTCTATCTCTCTCTCCCTCTCCCTTCCTCCCTGAAATCAATACTAAAAATATATTTTTAAAAAAGAAAACAAGGGTTCATTCACACAATGAGAGAGAAAGCTCTTATTCTGACAAGGGACACAGGTGGGAAGTCAAAGGGCATTGAGGTGGGGTTGCGAGATGTGACCTGTGCCGCCGGCCATGGCAGGGGAGGACATGGCCCGACCTTTCTGACGGGGGGCTAAGAAAGACTCACGTTCTCCCCTCTGGTACCGCAGGGCCCGACTTTCCCACCGACCTCCTGGGGTGTCCCTGGCCACGGCTTAAGAATTCCCCAGGGACCCCTGCCCAGTGTGGCAGCTCACCATGACCGTCGTGGAGCAGACGGTGATTTTATCTCCCCCCCCCCCGCGCCCCCTAGCTCCAAAGATCTGCGCTGCTGTGTGCCTGAGATTTCTTCTGCACAAAACATACGGCTCTGCTGGACACCAGGCCGGTGACGCCGGTCCCTCCCAGGGCCCGGCCCGCCCTCGGGGAACATGCACTCAACCGACTAGATCTGTGGTCTCGGCTCACACTCTGTTCCTGACAACAGGCTTGCCAGGGGACAGCGCGGCCCGGGAAAGCAGGAACAGTGTCCCTGCGAATTCAGACCCCCCCCCCCCCCCCCCGCATCCTGCCCTGGGCCAGCTCCTCCCGGTTTCTCTCTGCTTTAAAGGGACCGCGACTGTCGTCTACGGCCATTCATTTTTCCTGGAGGAAAAAGAGGCCTGGACACTGGAAGGACTTCATTTTTAAACGCGTTCCTGGGAGGAGTCCGTGCTGATGGTGGAGGACAGCCCTCTGCTTTGCCCAGCCACGACCCCTGCTGCCCCACGGAGCCCCGTCAGGAGCTGTCAGCGTATTGAGAGGTGTCCCCTCTCAGCCGGTCCCGGGCGCGTCGCTAGGACGGCCGTGGCAGCGCCAAGCCCAGCGGTGCCGGGTGGCCAGGAAGGCTCAGACGTGGTCTCCCTGGGCTCTGTCCTTCCTGTTTCCTCCAGAAACAAAGTGTGAGCAGAGCTGGCCCCAGGGTGCTGGGCCCTGGGGTCCCTCGCTGGGCCCACCTGGTACAGACCCAGGGCAGCACCTGGAGGCGGAGTCCAGCGCTACCTGCAGCTCCCAGTGCCCAGCTCCCACCTCTGACTCACCCACGGGGACCTGGCTGGGCCCGACCAGGCGCCAGGCAGGAGGGAGGCGAGTCCTCTCTCGGGCATGAGCGACCAGGGCCCCTGGGGAGCAGTCCCTCTTTGCAAGCTCCCCTGGATAATCACAACCGTCTCACCTCTGGTTCATTATATTTCACAATGGGCAGACATTTAAAAGATACTGACTTTAGAGAGGAAGGGGAGATAGAAACATCAATGATGAGAGAGAATCATGGATGGGCTGCCTCCTGCACACCCCCTACTGGGGATGGAGCCTGCAACGGGGGCATATGCCCTGACCGGGAATGGAACCCAGGACCTCTTCTTGGTCCACTGAGCCGCCACAGCCTGGCTGGGCAGGTACCTTGAGAATCCTGCCATTTGGTAGCAAAAGGCAAGTTTGTTATAGATCATTGAGACCCTGCGAGCACTTGAGTCCCGTGGGCGGATGACTCAGGGGTCCAGGCGTGGGTGCATCCAGGGCTGCACACTTGGAAAAAGACTTTCCTTCTGCAAGCAGCAGCCACAATCCCGCCTAACGAGCAGGTCTGAGCAGGGCGTGCTGGCCCAGCGTTTTGAGTCTGTTAAACCTCAATCACGCTTCCTTTCAATGTCTTCACCACAATCTCCCAGACGAACGTAAGCAAATAGCGTTGCCGGGGACCTGCCGCTGCGTGCGGCACTGAGCCTGGTAAAGGGCTCGTGAACACCAGCATCTGTAATTCACGATGAAGTCAGAATATTCAAGTGAACTGAAGAGCTTCCGTCCTGAAATGAGACGAAGACCCTACTTCGTAAACACCGACTCAACCCCACCGTACAGGCAGCAGGTTTGCCGACTCCATGTTGGCTGTGGCTCTTCCCCACCCACGGAGCCCTGGATTCCTTCAGCTACCAACCTTCTCTTCCACGTGACATTCACCGGGCACATCTTCCGTCCTTCGAGGCCAAGGCTGGCCCCGCCCGGTGAAGGTCACGGCGGAAGAGAAGGTTGGTAGCTGTGGGCCTGGGTGGTGTGTTTCCACCTGAGGAAGAAGGGGCGACTTCTCCAGGGGTGGGTGCTCTGACAAAGGGACTCAGAGCCCGGCCGGTGTGGCTCCGTGGTTGAGCATCGGCCTGTGAACCAGGAGGTCACGGCTGGACTCCCGTTCAGAGCACATGAAGAGTCACTGCCCGGCTGGCAGCGTGTCTCAGACCCATTCTCTCACTGGGCTGCAGGTTTTCCCAACACCCAGAGGCTCCCGGACCCCTGAGCTGTGTTCTGCCCAATCTCGGGCTCCGCCTCGCTGACCCAGACCTACCTCCCCCCGCAGAGCACCTGCCCGGGGGACCCGCCCGGCACAGCCCAGGTCCCACGGCTGGACCAGGCACCCCCCTCCGGCCAGGCTTCCCAACTGTGGCCACCGCTCCGTGCCTCCATGCCCAGCGCTGCCGTCCTCGCCCCTTGCCGGCGCCTTTGAATCTGCAGAAGCCAGCGCACACACAGCCTTGTCTGGAGAGGGCTGAGGGAATGTTTGTGTGTATTTTTTTTTAATGTTTTTTAAATTGATTTTAGGGAGAAAAGAAGGGAGAGGGAGCGAGAGGAACATCGATGAGCGATAACTATGGATCGGCTGCCTCCTGCACACCCCATCTTGGGGACTGAGCCCGCAACCCGGGCACATGCCGCCCGTGAATGGAACCAGCGGCCTCGCCGTGCGTGGGACGACGATCAGCCCGCAGAGTCCTGCCGACCGGCAGACGTTTTGTGATGAACCTGGAAGAGCGAACTCCCGAGCCCTCGCTCCCTGGGCCTCGTGAGCCTGTTCGCAGGCCACGGAGCCTGCACCCATTTGACTGGGCGGGGGCTAAGGTGCCCCGGTTTCATAGTTCACCCTAATTGGAAACCCTGGATTTCCACGAAACGCCTCCATGAACCATAAAATCCTGCTTTCGTTCCCCCAGTTCCTCCCGAGGTGAACTGAAGCCGAACGCGATGATCGCCCTGCCCAAGCAACACTGAATCTTGTCCCCACTCATCAACGTCCTTCTGCAGAGTCCCCCCACTTTTTATGGCTCCCCCCGACCCCCCCGGAAGGCAACTCTTGTCAAAGAGAGCTGCCTGCGCTGAGTCACGTGTTCCCCGCTTAGTCTATGATTACTAATGAAAAGGTACCGCGCTGAGTCACCGGCCCTGGGCGGCAGTAAAGCCTGACTCAGCTCGCTTAGCAACGCTGCCAGCGCCCCTCCCACAGCAGACGCCGGAAGCAGCGTCCCATGCACCCTGGACGCAGAGCCCGCTGTGAGCGGATGGGCCGCTCGATGTACAAAAGAGGAAGGAGATGGTGTGCCCTTTAAATCGACCCGGGTGTTGTTGGGGAAAAATAGTACTGGGATATAGAACATGTCTGGGGAAACGAGCTTAGTGGTTCCAGAGGGGAAATACGAAGGTTTTAATGATTTTCTAAACAGCATGGTAGCCCAGCCCGTGTGGCTCAGTGGTTGAGTGTCATCCCCTGCACCAGGAGGTCACAGTCTGATGTGGGTCAGGGCACAGGCCCGGGTTGGGGGCTCCATTCCCAGGAGGGGGCGTGCAGGAGGCAGCTGATCAATGTTTCCCTCTCACATCAATGCTTCTCTCTCTCTCCATTCCTCTCTCTAGGATCAATACATAAGTCCTTGGGTAAGGATTTATTTTCAAAAAATTTTAAAAAGAGGGAGAGCCTTCGTCGTGACTAAGAAGTTGCAGCGATGAAGAAGCAAGTTCTCGCTCACACTGAATTCACACATCCCTTCCCAAAGCGGGGAGTGTCCCGGCCTCCGGATCTGTATGCCAGACCTCACCCCGGAGAAGGGGAGGGGACCCCGAGGCGTCACGTGACGAGGAGCCGAGGGGAGGGGAACAAGGGAGCCTTTGTCCAAGACCAAGAGGTGGCCCAAGTCTCTTCACTCGCGTCGGGACTGAGCACCCCCGGCCGCAGCAGCGCGTGCGGAGGGGTCACCATCACCGTCACCGACCGGAGACCTGGGCTGTCCCTTAGCCGGAGAGGCCAGGAGTCCATGCCCACTCGGCGGGCTCTGGTGCCCGAGAACCGGCGTCTGCTTCCAGGAGGCCTCTGGGGTTAGAAGCTGCTTCTAGCATGAAACACACTACTGGGCGCCCAGAGTGAGAAACGCGGACCCATGAACCAGGAAGGCCGGCCTCGAGCCCCCGTGTGGGGCGCGCAGGAGGCAGCCGGTCCATGATTCTCTCTCATCATCGATGTTTCTCTCTCTCTCCCTCTCCATCTCCCTTCCTCTCTGAAATCAATAAAAATATATTTTAAAAAAGAAAAGTACAGTTTCTGCTGCACGACTGAAAGCACCCCCAAAAAGGGGGGATCGTCGCCCTAGAAGCACCATGCACGACACACCCAGCGTGGAGGGGTTGGTACGACACAGTCCCGCCCCCGTGGGGAGGGGACAGCGCTGGGGGCTGGTGTGGGGCCAGGCAGGTGCCAGGATGCATTCCCACTCGCTGCCCTTCGACCTCACAGCCTCCTACGTCCTGAGCCTGCTCCGGAAGGTTTGCAGAAGGGGAGATGGGCTCTGCTCCTAATGCGGGGCTGTGGAGCGAGTCAGGTAACCTCGGTCATCCTTACTTACAGGTCTGCTACCCATGGAAGGCATTCCACAAATACTGGCTCAAGGAAGGAAGGAGGGAGGGAGGGAGGAGGGGGAAGGGAGGGAGGGAAGAAGGGAGGGAGGAAGAAGGGGGAGAGGGAGGGAGGGAAGGAGGGAGGGAGGAAAGGGAGGGAGGACAGGGAGAGGGAGGGAGGGAGGGGAGGAGAGAGAAGGAGGAAGGGAGGGAGGGAGGGAGGGAGTGAGTCCTGGTCCTCACCAGCATTTCATCCCCAGGGTCCCACCCGAAGAGGCTGCTATAAGTCTTCGCTGTCTTGCTGTTAATTAACAACTGATTTAATGAACATTGTGGATATTTTAAAAATGATTTTTTTATTGATGAAAGTAGTGACTTTTAATTAGCCTGACGAATGCTAAAAATGGCCTCTTTATTGGTGCAATTACAGACTTTCAGGCTCTGGGGGTCGACGGGAATCGTTGGAGACACGTCCCGCCGTGGAGTGAACACGGCGTAAGGCTGTGTGAGGCTGGTCCCCTGTACCCCCGCGGCTGGATCCCCGGGGACGGGGCGCAGGGGACAGCCACTGGCTTAGGGGGGTTTCTGCCTGAAGCTTGTCAGCTTGAGGACACGGGACCCTGAGTTCCTGGCCGGACCTTCACTCATGGTTTCCGATGCTTCACACACTGCACTGACAGAGCAGGGAGGGCCTGGCCGCTCGGCCTGCCTTAATGATGCTCAGTAAGTAGCCGTGTGGCCATTGCAATCTCATCACCACGGACTTCAGGGGCGTCTGGAAAACGTCTCCACCACAAATAGCCAGAGAAGGGCATCGGGTGGCATGGGCTGGCGTCGGACGGCAACACCCCGGCTTGGCGAGGCTCACGTCTGGAGATGGGAGCATGCAGAGAAGTGAGAGCAAGATGAGCTTATCTCAAAGCCAGAAGCTGTGAGAGAGACGAAGGAGTCGGAGGGGAGAAGGCAGGGCTTCCACCGGGGGTGCCCGAGGGATCCGCCCAGAGGAGCTGATGCCGGGTCTGGAAGGGAAACGCAGAATGTGCCAGAAAGTTGGGGTTTTCTTTGGGGAGGGGAGACAGTCTATCAACCGTGGGCAAACTATGGCCCGCGGGCCGGATCCGGCCCGTTTGAAATGAATAAAACTAAAAAAAAAAAGAAAAAAAAAGACCGTACCCTTTTATGTAATGATGTTTACTTTGAATTGATATTAGTTCACACAAACACTCCATCCATGCTTTTGTTCCGGCCCTCCGGTCCGGTTTAAGAACCCATTGTGGCCCTCGAGTCAAAAAGTTTGCCCACCCCTGGTAGATGCTAGAAGCAAAGGAGATAAAAATGTATTCCTACAAAAAATAACAAATGTGTTACACACACACACATATTTATATCGATAATAATAAAAGTGTAATATGCTAATTAAGACCAGATGTCCTTCTGGACGAAGCCAGGGCTGCGAGGGAAGCCGGGGTCCGGGGTGTCAGAGGGAAGCTGGTGCGGCAGCCGAGGGGAAGGAAGGCCTACTCTTGCACGAATTTTGTGCATCAGGCCTCTAGGATATAGATAGATATAGATATAGATATAGATATAGATATAGATATAGATATAGATTAGATATATAGATAGATAGATCACACACACACACACACACACACACACACACACACACACACACAGATGCACGCACTGAGAGAAGTCCACCAAACGACCCTGCTGAGCATTGTAAACACGCCTGGCCTGCAACATCGCTCTCCGGGATTCCGCGTTTACAAAACAGCAGGTGACTGTCCTGATGGTGATTCTGCAGCCACACCTGCCACAGTGACTAAGAAAGTCACCGCCCGCCGAGCGCGCCCGCTCCCTCCGGAACCGCCTCCATAGGCCGAGGGCAGCCCGTCATCTCATGGAGTTAAACCACCTTCCCGCCGATGACATCCTCCCACCGTGCCCACAGGGTCCCCGCAGGCCGGTGGCCACCACGGCTCCCGTCAGAGCGCCTGCTCCCCCCGGGCGGGTGGGGACGCTGGGCCCCGGGGGGCTGAGGTCTGGGGCTACTCCCCTGCTCGTAGGAACCAAGGAAGCCCGGGCTTTAAACACAGATTTTAAATCCCCTTTTCCTGTCTGACTGTAACCACGTCTGCACCTGAGCAAGCGTGTGGAGGCCGCGAAGAGCACATTGGTGTGGCGTCCCTGGCTTTGGCCCGCCCCGTCTGGTAGGAGTCCCACCGTTGGTGCTAGGAACCAAACGAGTGGCAGCACTGGGCGCGAAGTCACAGGCCCAGGCCCTCGATGCGCCCTTACCCACCGCAGCAAACCGCCTCCGCTCCCCAGACGGACTACCCGAGGGGGGTGCGAACCGTAAATGGTGCGCCTCCCTCACCCACCGACGTCATGAGCACGCCGTGTCCTTCCACTGCGCACAATCAATCAACGTTATCGGCATCTATGTTAGAAGAGCCGCCACTTACTCAGTGCTGCACGCATGCTTACCGTGAATTCTTTTAAAAAAAATATTTTTTATTGATTTCAGAGAGGAAGGGAGAGGGAGAGAGAAATAGAAACATCAATGATGAGAGAGAATCATGGATCGGCTGCCTCCTGCATGCCCCACACGGGGGATCGAGCCCGCAACCCGGGCTGTGCCCTGACCAGGAATTTAACCGTGACCTCCTGGTTCACTGTAGCCAGCCGGGCGACAGTGAATTCTTATCAGGCACCAAGCTAACGACTTCTCTCTCCCCTCACAAGGGCACGGAGGCTGGGAGCTATAACTCCTTGCACCCCGAAGGGCAGTGAGCAGCCTACTCGTTAAAGGACCAGGGAATGCCACGTGTTATCATGGTGTTGTCTTCCTGGCACAGTGCCGACTGGAGAATTAATCTGAGGCCATCTGTGCTTACCAGGTGGCATTAACACTGGTCCTGGGCCCATTCTCTCTCTCCAACAAATGAGATGACTCTTTCTAATAATCTTGACAATCCTCTGAACATACTGAAATATACTGAAAGACAGCAGTGGGCATCGGAGTCATGTTCTGTCAGCATTAGTTAGGAGACCATTTCTTACTGGGGCCTTGTGTTTGCTATTCTTTCTACAGGAAATTCGGAAAAGGAAAAGCATGAAGCTCTCACTCCTTTCTCTCCACCACGGAGTGGGTGTGCCAGACTGGCTGAGCCGCCCCAGAGCGGGCGGCAGCATCGCCGGCCCAGGTGGCTACTTGACCCGGGAAATCGGCTCACGTGGTGTGTTTCTCGGATGTACCAAGAGATGGATGGTCTCCAAGGAGCGTTCTCACCCACCTGCTTCTCCCGGCAGCTCAGGAGGGTAGGAGGCAATAAGTCAACATTTTTCCAGAGGAGACAACTGGCTCAGAGAAGCCCCAGAGATGAGCAGTGGGGGTGGAGGTGGGGAGACAGAGAGAGGCACAGGGGTGGGGGGCGGGAAAGAAGCTGAGGGAGGGAGAGAGACAGGGAGAGGGAGGGGGAACACTAGCCATTTTCCGAGTCCTGGGCCACTGCTCTCTCCTCCCATCACCGTTTCCTTATCCATTTGCAAAGGGGAGGGGATGAATGGGGAAAGAGAGAGAGACAGAGAGAGAGAGAGAGAGAGAGAGAGAGAGAGAGACTGACTACGGGGAGGCAGGGAGGAAAGGAGGCCAGCGACGGCTACTATGAATGAGGGTGTCTAAGTAGAGAAGGTCCAGAGGCATGGAGGGACTCTAAACAGATCAGCTAGGAGGACCTCTGACCTCCGGGGCACCTTGGACGTCCTGCCAACCTGAGGAGCCCAGAGGCGCTGGCTAGAGAATGGCGCACGCGCACACACACACGCACGCACGCACGCACACACATACACACACGGGTGCAGCGTTGGACACACAGTTGCACAGTGTTGGCTGTGCCCCGCCCGGTGCGAGGTCCCATGGAAGACACGCCCCTCCAAATAACGATGATCTCATCGGCCCTGGCCAGTGCTCTCAGTGGTTAGAGCGCCAGCTCCAGCCCCAAAGGGTCTCGGGTTCGATTCCCGGTCAAGGGCATGTACCTGGGTCAAGGGCCTCAGTTGGGGTGCGTGTGGGAGGCAGCCAATCGATATGTCTTGCTCACATCAATGTTTCTCTCTCTCTCTTCCTCCCTCCTGCCCTGCCTCCCTCTCCCTTCTACTCTCTCTAAAAATCAATGGGAAAAATACCCTCGGGTGAGGATTAACAACAACAAAAAGGGTCTCATCACCACCCCAGCCACCAGAGGTCTTGTGTTACATACATGTGCACATACATATGTAAGTACCCATGAACGTCTTTATCAGGATGACTTACGTATGACCTTTGGCATGTTTACCTAACGAGGCCTTGGACTGCTTAGGGTCAGACAGCCCAGTTTGCTTCTGACGGACCCTTTATAGCCTCTTCTCTGCCTGCTGTGGTGCTTGCAGCCCAGATTCAATAAACAGCTACTGAATTATTATCTTATTAATAATGCGAACGAGAGAGTGAATCTTTTTTTAAAAAATATATATGTTTATCAATTTCAGAGGGAAAGGGAGAGGGAGAGAGAGAGATGGAAACATCAATGATGAGAGAGAATCGTTGATTGGCTACCCCCTGCAGGTCCCCCCCATACTAGGGATCGAGCCTGCAACCAGGCAGGTGACCTGGACCAGAATCAAACCAGGGACTCTTCAGTCCACAGGCTGACGCTCCATCCCCTGAGCCACACCAGCCAGGGCGGGAGAGAGTGATTCTTACGGAGTGTCCACTACGGGCCAAGGGTGGTATTTATATGTTAAATCTAATTTAATACTCAGAATCCTGTGACTTAGAAAACTGGGGCCCGAGGAGCTTAAGTAACTTGTCCAAGGATCCCTGCTGTCCAAGGTCATCCTGATGGTCAAGGTCACCCTGATGGTCAAGGTCACTCAGCAAGAGGGCTCCCCAACTGTTAACACAACAGCAGGACGGACTTTGAATCTAAAGCCAGATTTGTTAGACTCCAACCTGGTCCCCAAGTCACCACCATAGAAAAATGATAAAATTGAAAAAATACATTGCTTTCCAGGTTTAGATACATGCGTTTACCAAGCATGAAACCAAACCTCAGCTTGTGGCAGCGAGAGGAGTGACGTTCCAAACTCAATCTGAAGGATTAGAGACGAGTCTGGGAAGTGAGAAGCCGTGTGTTATGAGGAACCTTTATCACTGTGGCCAGGACTGTGAGAGGAGGAGGGAGAGATGGAGGCACGCGCTGTGTAAGGAAACCACGCCTGCATGTGCTGACAGGAAAGGCACAGGCTGGGGAGTCTGGCGGAGTTGGTTAAATTCCGGGCAGAGCATGTTTGGCTGTGGTCCTCAGGCAAATTACTTCCTCTGCCTAAGTCTCATTTTCCCCAGTGATCGGTGACAATAATAATAACTGCTTTCAGCCCGGCCGGTGTGGCTCAGTGGTGGAGCATCGACCTCTGCACCAGGAGGTCATGGTTTGATTCCCCATCAGGGCACATGGCTGGGATGCGGGTTCCATCCCCAGTGTGGGGCGTGCAGGAGGCAGCCGATCCATGATTCTCTCTCATCATGGATGTTTCTCCCTCTCTCTCTCTCTCTCTCTCTCTCTCTCTCCCTCTCCCTTCCTCTCTGCAATCAATAAAATATATTTAAAAATAATAATAATTGCTGTCAGAGAGAATGCAAACACTGGATGGGTAGAAGGCAGAGAACTCAACCCAGGGCAGCAGCGCTGCCATGACCATTCACAACAGCGTGTTCACGCTTGTGACTGCCATGCCCGTCCCTGGACGGGCGTGGAGCTGCCTCGCTGGCCCAGCTTTGCACACTCCCACCGTCCTCGCCACAGAGCCGAGGGCAGCCGAGGCCAGCGGAGGCCAGCGCCCAGTGAGCCTCCAAACCCAGGCCTGCCTCCGGGGCCTAAAGAAACACGGCCAACATGTGGGCCAAGCTGGCGCCTCCCTGGATGCCGCCCCTCAGCGCCTCTGTCCCCTTCCGCACACGGGTAGACCTGACGGGTCTCGTGGGCACCACCCCCCACACCTGCTCTCTGCTTGCGGGCACCCCCAGTTCATGCCTGACCCTCAGGGTCCCCAGGAGGGGGTTCTGGAAGTGCATGCGGCTCTGGGGACCTGGACACCCCCTAACCCCTCCCCCCGCACTGAGCAGGCACCAGTGATGCCGACGGACCCCCCTTTCCCCTCCTCAGTCCCCCCAAGGGGCCAACAGTCAGACATCTTTGGGCCAATACCTTGGCGTCTCGAACTGGCCCCCGCCACCAGGGCCGAGCGGTTAGGCACAGCCTAAAACCAGCATAGCTCCGACCGAGGCTGAGCGCGGACATGACCGATGACGGTGCAAGGGAACCGGTGTCGGGAAGGGCAGGCCTTTTCTCTAAAAAACGCACCAACCCCGAGCGGTGTCGCCTCAGAAAAACACGTGCTGGGACCCAGCGTCTGCAGGGACGGCCTCAAGGAAAACAGGGTTTTTCCTCGTCCAGCTTTTCCAATGGGGCCAGAGAACACCCGCATGGAGCTGGGCTGGGTTCCGGGTGCGGACACAGGTCAGCGATGACAACGGAAACCAAGCAGGACATTCCCGGGCCAGGCCACCCCTTCCCCCAGCGCCGGCTGGGGCTGCGGGCAAGCCAGGCCCAGACAGTCACCCCCAGGGCTCCCGTCTGGGCACTTTTCCCTATTCTGTAACTCACTAAATGATCCCCCCTAAAATCAAAGAAAACACGAATATCCAAACCGGATAGAACAGATGTTCTGAACATTCACGGCCGCGGTGGACAGACCCAGCCACTGACAACAGCACTGCCCGCCTCACTTTTAATTTCCTGTTTGTTATCTGTTATCTGTTAGGGAAGGGGGGGAGGGGGGACCGCAGGGAGGGAACCTTCAATTCTCTCACAACATCACAGGAGCCACAGTGTGTTCTGAAGAAACACCACCAGTGCTCCTGCCAGGACCTGTGACCCTCTCCACACGTGTAAATATGCTTATTAATAGAACATACTGATTCTATTGCATTTGCATATCCATATAATCATTGCATGTGCATGCACATGCGTGTCCGTATAGACACACACACACACACACACACACACACACACACTCAGAGTCCCTGAGCCCAAAAGGCCTTCTTGGCCAGCGAGGCTGTGGCCGGAAAGGGGCTGGCGGCCGGGGAGCAGAGCGGAGCAGCCTGGGTGGATGCTGGGGCTGACAGCGCTGCTCCAGGAGAGCTCCCCGCTCAGCCCCCGCATCTGGGAGGTCTCTGCTCCCTTAGGGAGGGCTGCGCCCAGGTCAGCGGGGCCCGCGGGCACCTTCTTGGATGGGGCAGGAGGTGGTGGAATGGGAGCAGGCGTCCCGACTGGGGAGACGGAGTCCCCTCCACACCCCAGCGGTGGATCCCCGGTCCCCGTCCAACCTGGGAGCCAGGCCACCGCGCGATGAAGTCAAGATGCACCCCAATGCCCCCACCCCACCCCGACCCCCACCCAGCCCCTCTGACAGCCCTCAGCGCCCCTCCCGCACTGGCTGCAGACGCCGCAGGGGTGCGGGGTGGCGCGCGGGGGGAGGTCGATGGGAGCTCCCTCCGCACCTACGGGGACGCCCTAGCGGTCCCCTGGGGGGTGGGGGTGCCCCTCGGACGCGCTGGGGAGGCCCAGGCTCGGCGGGGCCTCCTCCCGAAGGAAGGAAGGGAGGAAGGGCGCGGGGCGCGGGCGGGCGGGCTTACCACGAGCGCGGGGACCCCGGCGGCCAGCGAGTAGAGGAGCGCGGGCGGCACGGCGCTGCTGTCCTCCGGGCCCGGGTAGGGCTGGCGGTAGGCGCTGTCGTGACAGAAGAAGCCCTGCACGTTCACGGCGAACGTGTCCGTGTACTCCAAGTAGTACGCCAGCATCACGGTGCCCGCCATGATCACCGCCTGGAAGTAGAGCATGCTGCTGGCCGCGGCTCCGGCCGCCGCGGGCGGGCGGGCGGGCGGGCGCCGGGGAAGAGGCGCGCAGGCCGGGCTGCGGGGCGGCGGCGGAGGGCGGCGGGGGCGGCTCCCCCGGACGGGCGCTCCCCTCCCGCCCCCTGCCCTCGGCAAGCGCCGCCCGCTGGGGCGCGGGGTCGCGCGGGAGGGCGGGGAGCCAGGGGCGCGGGAGCCTCTTGGTGCCGCGGCGCGGGTCAAGCCCCCGGCCGGCGCGGAGGAGGCGGCGTCGGCGGGGCAGCGGCCGCGGCCGGGACAGCGGCACCTGCGCCCCTCGGAGGGCGCACGCGGAGGAGCAGGAGGAGCTCCTGGCGGGGGGCGAGGGGAACCCGGATGGGGGGCGGGGAGGCGGCTGCAAAGGAGCCTCTGGAAACTCCCTTCCGAGGCCGCCGCTGGGCGGTTCAGGCAGCCGCACGGCGCCGGGAGAGCGGGGCGCGCACGTGGCTGCGGAGCGCAAACGCCGCCAGAGCGCCCGGCCGCGCGGCGACTCCCAGCCCGCGCCCCCTCGGCCGGCTTCGCGGGGCGCAGGATGGAGCCGGCGCTGGTGAGCGGGCGCCGCGGGGAGCCTCCCGGGGCCTGGAGCTGCGGGTCGCCTCCCGCCGGCGCGGGGCTGGGCGGGCGGAAGCAGCGATCCCGCGCGCTGGCTCCCGCACAGCGGCCCCTGCCCGGCCCTGTCTTCCCCGCCTGCTCATCTTCCGTCTCCCATCATTAGCTGCCTGTGAGACAAGCCATTGCAGATTCCGGGGACCCATGGGGGGGCAGCTGCTAAGGGGGGAAGGGCTGCTCCTTGAGTCCCTGATTCCCCAGGGTCAGGAGACCAGGCGGGCACACCGCATGCACATGGAACATGCACATGGAACATGCACACAGAACATGCATATGGAACATGCACATGGAGCGTGCACATGGAACATGCACACGGAGCATGCATAGGGAATATGCACACAGAACGCACGTGCGCGGACACGCATGTGCATGGGCAGGGAAGTCATTGTGGAGCCCCACAGGTGTACAGACCTGCGTCCTGAGGCCATGTGGGGTGCCTGTCTTGCATGATAAGTTTAAGCAGCGCATTTGGGGGGAGGGGTCCCCAGAGCCTGACACTGCTCACAGGCCCCACTCCAGAGAGCAGGTAAGGAAGCGTGTGTAGGAAACAAAGAGATGAAACAGTTCTTGTCCTTCTGAAAACGTGGCATTGCCTTCCGGGTTTCTGGAATGTTCCTTTTAATAGGTTGTAGCTCGATGATATTCGGAGGTGGGCCTTTGTCACGAGGGAAAAGCAACACTTCGCTTTAAGAGGCCATTGGCGTTTGGCAGGGGATGGGTGGTTTGGGGATGCTGTTCTGATGGCGTGTGCACTCCTCCACATGGTTACAAACACCCTTTAGTAACGCATGACTGAGCGTTTACCAGGCAGGCGACACCAGGCAACATGGGTAGTAATAAGCGATCTGGGGCGGTGGCCCCTGCATGGACCGTGTTCTGGTAACATTGGGCTACACAGATGGTATGACTACCACAAAGGTACCTGGGTCACTGCTCCATTCAGAGAACCACGGAGACTGTGAACGGCTCCTGTCCTACACAGAACTCCCCCAAAGCTTCCCACCTGATGGAACTTCTGGAAGAGCGGTGCTCAGTTTTAAGTTCGCACTTTTACCTCTGGGTTAGGGAGAGCCTCCTGCAGGCGATGTATTCTCCCATAACTTCCTAAATGAAAACGCATTGCAAGACACTTAATGAGTGTTGAGTGCCCAGCACAGTCCCCATACCATAGCAGAGCCCCTGTCTGTCATGGCCCTGCTCTGCCCCCAGGGGGAGCACCCTTTGCACGCTGTAGGTATTCAAGAAGGATCCCTTGAATAAATCAATGAACTTACTCCTCTAAGAACAGCAGGGAGGTGTTCTCACATAGAAAATTTATGTCCAGGGTTAGGGGATCCCGATCTTTCTGTCCCCAGGTAAGCTCAGCTCGCACACTCACACGGCACACTAACGCTGAAGGCACAGGGTCGGTGTGAGAGCAACGCTGGGACTGCCTGTTCCCACCCAGCCCTGCCAGCCATGCAAACCTGGGCAAGACACTCGACCTCGTTCTGCTTGAGTTCATCCCTTTGCAAAGGCGATGTGAGGATTAATCACACTCAATTAATTATGTCTGGCACATGTGAACGCCTTTACTGCGTTTCAGTTAAAGGAGATGTAACTTCCAGACATAAACGTACCTGTCCCACCTTAACCCAGGGCATTCTAGCATCCCTCCCCAGACACTTCCTTCTCGTTTGATTGCTTACAAAGTGATGCTGGGAGTACCCATGCTTTTGTAGGCGGGTACATTGTCCTATAGATTTGTGTACATTCTGTCTTCTCTTTCGAATGCTACCCAACACAGGAATAAGATATTATTTTCCTTCAGAATTCTCAATTTCCCCATCATTAGTTCATATTAGGTGGCCAAATAGTGTTGTTGGGAGATTCATGGTAGACTAGCAATCCATTGCTGAAATGGAAGTTAATACTGAAACATCGCTGTGAGAGAGAAACATGGGTCATTGGTCTCCCATACACAACCCAACTGGAAATTGAACCTACGGCCCAGATAGGTGCCTGGCCAGGAATTGAACCTGCAACCTTTTGGTGCCCAGGACGATGCTCCAAGCCACCGAGTCGCCAGCCAGGGCTGACCTCTCGCTATGACACCTGGCACACGCTCCCTCACAGAATGGTCTGCGGAGGGTGGTGTGGGAGGTAGCTGTTTTCTCGAGAACACGGGGAGAAACACAGGGAGCGGAGGAATCTGTCCGTCTGTCTTGGGGTGCTGCTGTGAGGGGACGTTTCCCTCCAGGGCCAGCGGCTTCGGACCTGGACAAGTGGCACTCTGCTTCAGCCAGAGCACCCATCGGAACAGTTATCACAAAGCACACGTTCTATCAGAGGCCCTCCTTACTGGTACACGCAGTTCCCTGAAGGTCTAGGCATGGCATGGCTGGACTAAGCAAAATGCCCACATTTATGAAAATATTAAGCCTGGGCCCAGCCCGTGTGGATCAGTGGTCGAGAATCAACCCATAAACCAGGAGGTCACAGTTCGATTCCCAGTCAGGGCTGGATCTCCAGTAGGAGGTGCGCAGGGGGGCAGCTGATCCATGATGCTCTCCCATCATTGATGTTTCTCTCTCTCTCCCTCTTCCTGCTTCTCTGAAATCCATAAAAATATATTTTAAAAAATATTAAGCCTGGGAAAGAATAGAACAGTTTAACTAGTATGCCTTCAGTTGAATGCTCCTATATTAAAATTAAAAAATTTAAATGACTAATAACTGCAACATGCTGATGATTATTGATCGGAACTGCTCTGTGGAGTTCCAATCACTTAGGCCCTCTGACTCTCCATTTGCTCATCTGTGAAATTGGATCAGTAAACCTTTACCAAGACATGGAAAGGCTTACATTTATAAAATGCTGCGCAAACCTTAAAGCACCCTCGGGCAAGTCTTCATTGCACACATGTTAGCATCGGGAGGAGGGGCACTAATATACTGGGTCCTGGGTGTCCTCCCCAGCACAGAGCGCCACCCCAGCAACTCCGCGTGCTCGCTGCCCGGTCTGTACCCACCTCGGGGCATGCTGGATTGCTTGCCGTATGTTTCCATCACAGACACACATTGTTTTTTAAGTTTAAACCCCGTGGATCCACAACATCAGGGGAGGTTTCCACAGGTGCCCGTTCCCTGAGAGCAACTTGAAACAACGATTAGGGAAAAGGACGCAGGACTGTGAGGATGATGGGAACCCAAAGGACTGAAACTCAACAGAACTGAGCTCCTATCGCTGCTCTGTGGATGCATAACCGTGGGGTGTTGGCCAACTCGCTGTCCTTTCCCAGAGAGTACAGTGCCCTCAAAGGAGGAGGACGTTGCCTCCGTCACCACGACGTAGTACGGAGCCCAGGCCATCGCGACAACAAGCGTGGCTGTGGTGACAGTTGCTCTCGAGCGCCCTCGTCTATTCACCTGCCACTGCTGGGGCAGCCACACCTCCTATTTTTTTTCTTTGAAATTTTTTAAACATTCTATTTTTATTGATTTCAGAGAGGAATGGAGAGGGAGAGAGACATAGAAACAAAAATAATGATAGAGAGAATCATCGATCGGCTGCCTCCTACACGCTCCCTCCTGGGGATCCAGCCTGCAACCTGGGCCTGTGCCCTAACGGGGAATCGAACGGTGACCTCCTGGTTCATCGGTCGACGCTCAACCACAGAGCCACGCCGGCCAGGCAGCAACCACTTCCTTGATCCCTTTGGAAATTGCCGGCCTACATCCCGCTGCCCTGGCTTCGTAGCTTCTTGGTCCCCGGGCGACCTGGAAGTCATCCCGTCATGCTGTGATAGACGAGGACCAGCCCAACCAGAACCATGGACCTTGCAAACGCATCACCAGTGGCGGGAACTCACGGGGCGAACCTGCTGATGGCGGCTGAGGGCCTTCGTCAACGGTGCAGATGGTGACTGCCGCTGGGCTGCCCTTCACTGACCGAGGTCATGACGGGGACAGAGCTACTAGTATAGAGGGAGCCAGACACTCGGAACGGCTCCTCCTGGCCACCGATGGGCCATTTTCAACTTCAGGCTGGAGTCAGGCGACGTTTAAAGGGCTCATTTTTAGTGAGGGCTTGAATGCCCTGCCCCGGATGTCATCATCCTTAAATGGATTATTAGGTTACTGAGCACTTTTCTCCCAAAGAGTTCACAACAATAAGCAAGAAAAGTGATTTCTGGTCAAGGAGAGGAAATAACGCCCCCCTGGCTGAGTTGGAAGAGGCTCAGTAGAGGAACAGGTTCCCCTGAAATACAATTCTTTGCGTATGGTGCCACTTGGGAAGGAATTCGGGGCAGGGAAACAAGACATTGCTGATGGTTTTTTTGACTCTTCTGATTGTCCCTGCTTGTTACTAGACAAGGTTCAACAAATCACATCTCACTGTGTTCATCCTGTCCTTATAATGAATGCATCCATGTGTGATGATGCCCTCAGTGTACTGTAATGGGTAAGAATAAAATACTTCAGTTTGCTTTCTCTGCACCCAATGACTTGCTGTGATATTTTTTTGCCGCTTACATAGATAGATAGGTCTCCCATAAAAATAGAACACGGGGAGTAAAACCTTAATGAACTGCACAGAAGTCTCATAAACGAAAAGGGTGTCCTGGGAAGCGCAGCTCTTATTCATAGAAACCCTCCACGTGTTCTGCCAGGACGCTCCCCTTAGTCACCGCGTGCTGAGGCGGCTCCATTTGTCTTCTGTGATCTGACAGGAGTCATGTGGAAGCTCAGCTCTTACTGCTCACTCCTGCAGTGACATGATGCAGGAGGCCGAGTTTTGTGGTTATGGGAGGATACACTCTGGACGTTTTGTGGGGGGAAATGCCTAAAATAGGTGTTTGTTTTCTTGAAACAACGGTATTTATTGAGTGACTACTATACACCAGAAACAGGCGTGTGTCTCACTCAAGTATCTCTGACCCTCACAACTACCCCAGTGTCTGAGAGAGGTGTCACACCCTCAGACCTGGTTTGAGTGTCTGCCACCAGGCAGCTTGTGGGAGCCCCCACTACTCTCGTCCACTTACTCCAGGCTTTTGGGGTGTGGAGTCCAGGGTGAATGACGCGGGTTTTAATTGGATGCCTGCTTAGAAAGAACATATACAACTCAACCCAACAAAATAATCGATTCAACGAAAGCTGGGCAGAAGACCTGTGTATACACTTCTCCAAAAAGGACACACAGGTGGCCAACGGACACATGAAAAGATGCTCAGCGTCACTGATCATCAGAGAGACGCAAATCAGAACCACAAGGAGGTACCACCTCACGCCGGTCAGAACGGCTCCCGTCAATAATCCACAGACAGGTGCGGACGAGGGTGTGGAGAAAGGGACCCTCGTGCGCTGCTGGTGGGGATGCAGACTGTGCAGCTGCTGAGGGAGACAGTATGGAGTTTCCTCAGACTCTATTATCCTTCCCTGTTCTCTATTTCTAAAACTTTCTATAGAAAAAAATATCATATTCCTAATGGAAAAACAAAACAGAACAAAAGTGATACCACTGAGAAGGCCATAATCCAGGTTTGCACTGACACATAAACCAAGATGATTGTACCCGAAATGGCAATAAACCGTGTTCCACAGAGGAACCCGTCTACGCAAGGCCCATTCCTGGGAGCCCGGTCGCAGCTACACAACCGGCTGAGTGAGCGGAACCTGGAATACGTGTGGATTTTCCCAAGGGGAAGCATTTTGGCAGGAATTTCCAAATCTCAAAGTTTTGGGCGGAAATGGAGGCAGGTGCGAGGCAGGTGCGGTTGGGAAGATGGCTTTGGCCAGGACAGGGGATCACTGGGAGGAGTGGAGATTTTTTTGGACTGGAAGACCGAATCCAGATGGTAGCAAGCCTTTGCAAAACAGGCCCACTTGTGTGAGTGTGAGTTTTATCCTAAAAATAATGGGGAGTCATCTAAACTGTTTCACTAGGAAACAGACGCCGTTCAAGCAGCGCCTGGTGAGGGCTCTTCGGACGCTGGTTTGAGGGAGATTCACAGGCGGAGGCGAGACGGGAGACCACGGATCCACTGGGAAGCAAAGGCGAGAATCCAAAAATGCAAGAGTGCTCCTTTCCAAGGCCCATGCCAATCACGTGGCCCCGAGGTTTAAACACTTCAGGGACTTTCTTTATTCTCAAAATAAAGAAAACACTTCTTAACACGGTGTGCCGGGCCCCACAGGGCCTGACTCGCTTCCTCCCTCCAGCTCCCTAAGAAGGTGTCCTGGCACCTGGGTGTCCCTAGTCAATCGCTGGGGGAGGCAGCGGTGGCGGGGAAGGAGCAGAGCGCGTGGCAGAGTGCAAACCCGAGAGAGAGAGAGAGAGAGAGAGAGAGAGAGAGAGAGAGAGAGAGAGAGAGAGAGAGAGAGAGAGAGAGAGAGAGAGAGAGAGAGAGAGAGCCGGTCGGAGAGCCATTCTGGAAGAAGGGCCAACAGGCACAGGAGGGGGAGAGATGCAGGAGGCACGTGGGTGATTGGCAGGGGCGGTGCCAGGGACCACAATGGGGAGGATGGGGAGGTGTCAAACTGCAGCGTTTAGAAATGCACCAGGCGCAGAGACACCACCTGGGACTGATCTACATGAAGATGGCGATTAATACAAGAACGAGGACTAGGCCATACTGCCTGGCTGGCGTGGCTCAGTGGTTGGGCATTGACCTATGAACCAGGAGGTCACGGTTCAATTCCCAGTCAGGGCACATGCCCGGGTTGCAGGCTCCATCCCCAGTAGGGGGTGTGCAGGAGGCAGCCAATCACTGATTCCCTCTCATCATTGATGTTTCTCTCTCCCTCTCCTTCCTCTCTGAAATCAATAAAAATATATTTTAAAAAAAGGAAGGACCCACAGAGGTCAGAGAGGATGAAGCAGCCGGGGGCGGGGGAGAGGATGAAACTGGCTGAGGGGGAAGGGGTGGGGGGGAGGGGGGCTTGGAAAACGGCAGGGGGGTGAGGGGGGAGTGGGCAGTGGGGAAGGCCGGGGAGTCACTCTCTCTCTGCGAACAAGCCCTGGCTCCTCTCCAGCTTCCCTCAGCATCGAGGTCTGCCCTCCATCAGGGCACGTGAGCAGCGCCCTGAAATCGACGCGCAGCCCAGGGGGAGAGCTGAGTGTAGAATGACGCACACACACACGGGAGGCAGCTGGGCGTCCCCATTTGGAAACCCCACCCCCAGGGGAAAGGAGCTGGTCCTGAGGTTGGAAGGCAGACTCCAGACACCTGCCCGGCCTCTCCTGTGGCCCCAGCCCCTCCTGCCTCTCTGCTCTTAGCCTATGGCCTATGGCGGGTGGGAGCCGGGGGGGGGGGGGAGCAGCAGGGCTCCACACCCTATTATTTTCCCCTTTGAGCAGCTAGGGAACATCTGGTGAATACCCTCCTTTCTAACAAAGCCTCTATCCGGGCCACTCGAGTCCTGCCAAGCCCACCGACTGATCCCGTGCCCTGGCGTGGCTGAACTCAGCCACGTGCCACCTCAGTCAGCTCAGCCTGAGACAAAGGCCACGCGGAGAGCGAACCCCACGGGCTGTGCGCAGGGTCCAGCCTTGTCGGTGAAAACCAGCCACGCCCCCTCCCTTTTGTTGAGAAAGACGAACGCGTCAGAAAATGTGAAGTAAAAGCGGTTTCGTATGAAACGCAAGAGGCCCAAGCAATGCAGCTGACGGCAAGATGGGCGACATGGAAAAGCCCGGCATTTCCAGGATGGCTTTCTTCCGGCAGCTTGCAGCGCAGAAGAATCGGGTTTATTAATTATCCACGTGCATTTGTCCCCATTTGAAAGTAGGGAAATGAAGGACTGGGAGGAATAAGACAATTCAGTGATTTCCCTCGACTCAGCAAGTTAGGGTCAATGCAAAATGGACTTCTTCACGTACAAGCATGAACAACAGGAGTCTGGGGCGCTGGCAGCTTCCGGGTGTGGTGACAGAAATAAGCGCTCCAGCTTGTCTTTTATGGGGTGGGCATTGCTCCCATCTAAATAATGCCCTATTTTCTGGCATTCCTGTGAAACATGCAGGAAAGAATAAGTAATGGAAACGTATGGACGTAAAGGTACTGGATGTGCTCATATCCATGAGGCTGTTACTCTCATTCGCACTGCGATTCTTCCCGTTTCAGCCAGTAGGGGCGTCCTCTCCGTGGCTTGCTGGGGCCTTCGATGGCGTTCTAATGAGCGTGGCTAGTTCCCCTGCTCCTGGTGAGAGAAGGTCCAGGGTCGTCTCAGCCGTGGGGGCCGGCCCACCACACGGGCCTGCTGTGGGGCTTCAGGGAGGCGGTGCCTGCAGCACGTTGGGTGTGACTCCCAGCTCAGAAGAGCTTTCACTAACTAGGAGCTGTTCCTACTGCCATCAACCTTGACAGACGGTCAGTGAGGCAAAATGAGGTCAAGGTCAGCCTCCGAGGGAGGCCGTCTTAGTACGGAGGCGGGACTGACAGGAGAAGCAGGATGGGGGCCCCCTGGGCACGGAAGCGCAGGTCCGTGAGTGGCGCCCCTAATTAGACCAGGAGTGACAGCTAACCCAGACCCAAGGGACAGCTCTCAAATGAGGCCGGCAGGGGATGGCCGCGCAGCGAGGTGGAGAAAGTAGGACACGCAGGGACGCTTCTCCCAGAAGGGCTTGGAGCTCAGCCTTTCTGGGCTGAGGGCGGGTTAGACGTTCGCTGGCTCCTTTAAGAAGCAGCAAATGCCTGTGCTGTAGGGAGAGTATGTCCCCCCGCCCTCCACCCCGTAAAGATAGGTAACCGCCTGGCCTCAGGACATGACCTTATTTGGAAACAGGATCCTTGAGAGATCGTTGATTTAAGAGGAAGTCATTAGGGTGGACTCCAACCTATAGGACTGGTGTCCTTATAAAAAGGGGAAATTTGGCCCTAACTGGTTTGGCTCAATGGATAGAGCATCAGCCTGCAGACTGAAGGGCCCCAGGTTCAATTCCAGTTAAAGGCACATGCCCGGGTGGCAGGCTTGATCCCTGTAGGGGGGCGTGCAGTAGGCAGCCAATCAATGGTTCTCTCTCATCATGGATGTTTCTATCTCCCTCTCCCTTCCTCTCTGAAATCAATAAAAATATATTTAAAATAAAAGGGGGGCGGGGATTTGGACAAAGAGATTGACACACACGCAAGGAGGAGGATGTGAAGACAGGGAGCCGGCTGGAGCAATGCACCTACAAGCCCAGGGTTGCCCCAAACCCCGGAAGCGGGAAGAGGCGGGGCCACCAGAGAGGCCCGCCTGGCCAGCGCCTGCACTTCAGACTCGCCACCTCCTGGCCTGGGAGACCACACATCTCTGTTGTTTCCCCGTCACCGACCCTTGGGCGCTTCGTCATGCAGCCCTAGGACACCAGCCCACCTGGTGACACAGATGACAGCCGGTTCTCCGAGGCCGCGGACGCATCTGGCACATTTCGGGAGCATCACAAGTACTCACTGGTGAACAGATTAATGAAACGCCATGGCCTCTGGCTGATCTATACACACGCCACTAGGCTTTCCCCTTCACTGTGTGAAAAGAAAATGGTCAACAACCCAAAGAACATTCCTCAACCCAGAGGCTGGGTTTCAGACCAAGCGAGCCTATCAGTGCCCTCAATCACGTGTCCTCCTTTCACGATATTTAAGTGAACATGCTTGCATGCCACTCTTTGAGGTTTCATGCAAAAGAAATTTATTGAGAAAAAACAAATACACGCGGTCTGAATGGGAAACTTGGCCAGCCGCTCGCAGCCCTGCCCCGTGAGCACGCAACCTAATTAGACAGACCAGCCTAATGCGTCCGGGAGCTCACAGGGCATCAGCCAGCCGCTAACCACATTTCACACCCGCTGACAGCGTTAGGGCCTCCTGGCGCTCGTTACGCCTTCACGCCAACCAGGCATCTCTGCAACTGCAAACCCGAGGAAGCAGCGCTGGCAACGCCTCTCCTGCCACTCAGCTGACGGAGACCCACGCCTGCCGAAGGGCATGGCTCTCTGCTGCGCGTCTGCCACTCTCCCCGTCACCCTCCTCAAATGTCCCCACTGCCACCGAGCAGGGCAGGTCCGCTGCATGGGCTGTGACTTCAGGCCATCTATCCTATGGACCTCACTAACACAGATCCATTCTTAAGTGGGAAAATCACCCAAAAAGCAGACGTTTTTGGCCCCAGGTGGAAATACAGGGTTTGTATTATCCCTGACACACACGCATGTGTGTCTGCCCCACCGAACAGGGACATGGTGAGCCCGGTGTGCGTGGCTCAGTGGTTGAGCATCGACCTATGAACCAGGAGGTCACAGTGCGTTTCCAGGTCAAGGGCACATGCCCAGGTTTCAGGCTCGATCCCCAGGAGGCAGCCGATCAATGATTCTCTCTCACCATTGATGTTTCTATCTCTCTTCCTCTCCCTTCCTCTCTCTGACATCAATAACAATATATATATATTAAAAAATAGTAAGATGTGAGACAGACCAGCTGGGGCTGGGTCCAGGCTCCAGTCACCTGGGAGAGGCCGGCTGCATGGCCTCCTCTCAGCCTTCCTTTCCCTAAGTATGGAACAGAGGAGATGTAATGACGTGTTTATATTTCTACTGAAAAACAAGCCAGTGTTTTAGGAAAACATCCCTAAGGCCTACAGGTAACACTGTGAATACACGATTGAGCACCATTATCGCTGGAAGGGCCAGGATCTCCTCGGGACACTAACCTGCCCCTCCGTCCTCGCTGTCGGCAGAGAAAGGGCGGAAAGAGCCCAGTTCTCCTCCCTCGGCCTGAGAGCGCTCACCCTCGGCTCTGGCTGGGTCTCAGGTCTTTCAGCATCAGCTCCCTCCCCCCTGTCACATCCTGGGTCAGCGTTAAAGCACTTTACATGTTTAAAAATATATTTATATTGATTTCAGAGAGGAAGGGAGAAGGAGAGAGAAATAGAAACCTCAATGATGAGAGAGAATCATGGATCGGCTGCCTCCTGCACACCCCACACTGGGGATCGAGCAGACAACCTAAGCATGTGCCCTTGACCGGGAATCGAACCCTGACCTCCTGGTTCATAGGTCGACACTCAACCACTGAGCCAGGCCGGCTGAGCATAGCACTTTAGATTTAAGAAATAAAATCCTACAAACTGAAGCAAAAATGGAAAATTGATTCTTAATGTGACCGACAGGCAGCAAGTACAGCCTGCTCTCACGAAGCACTGAACCCGGGGATTGGAAAACTTCCAGGGAGCCAGGCCAGGAGTCGGCCAGTCTCCCTCTCTCCTGGCACAGATTCCTCTGATCCCTGCTGGAACTCCTCGGCCACGGCTTCCGTAATTCCTGGGTGTGCTTGTCCTCGATCCAGGCAATTTCCAGAGATGGATATCTACTTCTTCATGTCAATTCCAAATTCCCCAGAGTCATACACTGGCGGATGAGTCACCTCGAATCGGATATCCAGTCCAGGTCCAGTCACTGGGGCAGAAGGGCGAGGTGACAGGGACATGTGTGGCTTCCTGGGCTGGGCCCCGCAGGTCCCTTGGGTGTCGGTGACCTGCTTATGGGACCTGGACGCAGGACCGTGTGAGGTTCTCAAAAAGGACGAGGACGTGGACGCGGCACAAGGGACATGTGCACTTATTTACAGATAAAAAAGAAAATAAACTGAAAGGAAAATGTAGGGTAAGGTATGTATTCAATGGGTAGCGGGTGTCACCTACAAACGGCAGCACACGGGAAGGCGGGAAGACCGCCCCGCGCTCTCCCCGCCTTCTTTCCCCACGGTCCTCGCCCGCAGTGGAAACTCCACGTATTCCGTTCACGTAAGTGCTGTGGTTCCCCAGCTCCCAGGCATGTAACCCCCATGAGGAACGAGACATGATCTGTTCTCATCCCCTGGGTACGCCGGGGCCTGAGGCAGTGCCCACACCAGAGGCACATTCCCTAACAGAAATTTCAAACTCCTGGCTTAATATCTCTTTCTTACACTTAATGAACCCGTCTTTTAAAGTCAGAAAAACAAAATGAAAGCATTTCCATTTCTAAGAACAATGGGCAATGCTGTCTGCGAAGAAAATCGGGGAGTGGGGTGGCCGGCCACGCAGGTCTCTGCTTTGAGAGACGTCCCAGGAGTTGGCCCCTGTGCACGGAGCAGGGTCACCCCACGTGGGCCTCGCCTCTTCAGGGGGTGGAGCCAGCCAGGGGGTGTCCCGGAACAGACCAGAGCGTCCTTCACATTCCGGCCCATCCAGTTGAGGATGAGGATGAGGCGGGGAGTGGGGAGGGAGCGCCGGCCTGGCTCCTCTCCCTCGGCTGTGCAACGCGAAGCAGACGAATGGATGCTCCCCGAAGTTTTCTTTCCAGTTTCCAGTTCCTGGAGGCACATGTTCACATCACCGAACGTGACCTGACAGACTAGCCGAATCTGCTCACACGTTAACAGCAGCCTGTTTAAGGTTAATTTTTAAAAGTATGTTTTTACTGATTTCAGAGGGGGAGAGAGAGAGAAACATCAGTGATGAGAGAGGATCATGGATCAGCTGCCTCCTGCATGCCCCACACTGGGGACCGAGCCCACAACCCGGGCCTGTGCCCTGACCGGGAATGGAACCACAACCTCCTGGTTCCTAGGTTGACGCTCAAGCCCTGAGCCACGCCGGCCGGGCCATTTAAGGTTAATTTAAAACGCCTTCGTCACTGCTCATGCTGTCCCCATCCAGCCTCTGCTATTGTCTCTCTGCCTCATTGTTTCCCTGGATTTATGCCGCAGAGAATTTGGTAAGTGTCCCCAGCTCACCCCCGGCACTGCTTCGGTTGTTAGCATCCCTCTGTGGAGCGTCTGCGATCCCCAGACGCCAGAATCATTTCAGTTTAAAGAGCCACGAGATACGGCATCAGGGGTTGCCGCTCACTCTGCCCTGGTCCGGCTCCCTCGCTCTGTCCCATCATAAAAAGTGACCAGCTCACACCCGTGCCCCGTGCCCGGCCCTACTTGGCCGCCTCAGAGCTTCCTCTTGTCTTGCTCATAGTCCGACTGAGTTTTCAGATCCTTCCTGCGGCCTCGGTGCTATCCTGTCCCAGGTCACGAAAGAAAACTCGGCGGGAACTGCCCGTTGTCCATCTCTCTCCCAGCGATAAAGAAAGTGCCATCTCCAGCTCATCATCTGTCAGTGTATCACCTTCACATAAATATTTCCTACTCGCCCTAACCCGTTTGGCTCAGTGAATAGCGCGTCGGCCTGCAGACTGAAGGGTCCCAGGTTCGATTCCGGTCAAGGACATGTATCTTAGTTGCCGGCACATCCCCAGTAGGGAGGTGTGCAGGAGGCAGCTGATCGATGTTTCTCTCTCATCGATGTTTCTAACTCTCTATCCCTCTCCCTTCCTCTCTGTAAAAAAATCAATAAAATATATTTAAAAACATATTTCCTATGCTAAGGCCCAAGTTCTTTGCTGTAAACACAGAACGTAGTTCATTCTACCTTACTTTTGTGTTTCGTACTGAATTTTTTTTCTTTAAAACCTAATTTCTGTAGTTCTAATGCTTTAAAGCATTTTTAAATTGATTTGAGAGAGAGAGGATGGAAGAGGGAGAGAGAGAGACACATGGATCGGTTGCCTCCTGCATGCCCCCTACTGGGGATGGAGCCTGAAACCCGGGCGTGTGCCCTGACTGGTCATCAAACCAGCAACCTCTTGGTGCAAAAGATGATGCTCAACCAACTGAGCCACACCGGCCGAGCTGACACATATTTTTAGAGGAGAAAAGTTTGGAAGGTTGAAAACCCGTTTGCCTGGTTATTTCACCATCTCCCCTCCCCCAATAGCTTGATACAAGTACATTCACAGCAGCACACAGGGATGGCCACGTGTTTCGACTGGGTAGCCTTTACCACCGTGGCTGTGGCATGGGGGTGTTATTTACACACACAGTCCAGAGGCCAACACGAGTGATGGTCCGTCCAGGTGCTCATGAAATCTCCCACACAGATTCTAAAGAAGAACTTCTGGGATTTTCTTACCTCCACAAAGATGAAGCAGGGGAAAATCGTGTAGCTCCTGGTCTCTTGTCTTTGAGGATTCGGAAACATGTTTTCCTGTTGGGATAGGGGGAAACAGGATGGTTCTGAAATCAGCTTGCACGTGGCCCTGTGCTCTAGGGAAACGCCATCAATTCTCGTTCCAAAGCTAGCTTAGGTTTTACCAGGAACGGACACCTCGCCCCCCGAGTTATTAATGTCAGAATCATCCACATCTTCTACTCGCGTCGCACTCAGCGGCCACAGGGACCCTTCTTTGGGAAACGCTACCCCTGGCTTGAGAGGTCCTTGAACATGGCCATGCCCACCCGGGGCAGGTGCGATCAGAGAGCCCCCGCCTGCCCGTCTGTGGGAGGGACCGCTTCTGACCCTGGACATAGTGTGTTGAGTTCACGGGCCCCATAGCCACACCTCCCCGGGCAGCTCTGGGTCTCTACCACCCCCACTTCTGTCACAACATGAAACATGGCCTCTTGTCGATGAACTCGTATCAACAACCTGACAAGGTGCCCCTGGCCCCAGAGTAGGATGACAAAGGAAGAGGCTCTGAACTCAGATCGCAGCCCAAACTCAAATTCCTAGGACACCCACGTGTCCCCCACCACCTCGTAGGCAAAGTTTATGAGATAAAATGCCAGGCGAGAACCCCGGCACTTTAAGAGAAGGTTATTACGGATAGGGACTCGTCAATGGAATAGACGTTGTTTCACAATTATCAAAGGTTTTCTTACCCAGGACACTCTGTTTGCCCAAGATGGCTTCCCACTGCACACTTAGTTCAAAAGGTTTCCATGGCATGGACTATCTACTGGCGATTCATCACATGTAGCAATCTCATGAAATTTCAGTCATAAAGTTCATTTCAAATGTTCATTTTACTTTCATCTATTGTAGGTTTATCTGTCTCAATAAGTACAGTGAATGGTGATGAAAAAGCAAATGTGGCCGTTATTAGAGTAGAAGAAGAATAAATGAGCTGGGACTAGCTGGTATCTGAATAGCAGTTCTATGATAAGAAAAAATGACCTAGTCCTGGCTGGTGTTGCTCAATGGTTAGAGTGTTGGCCCTCTAACCCAAGGGTCTTGGGTTCAGTTCCGGTCAAGGGCAGGTACCTGGGTTACAGGTTCCCCACTCTGGTTGGGGTGCGTGTGGGAGGCAACCAATTGGCGTGGCTCTCTCACATCGATATTTCTCTCTCCTTTCTCCCCATTCCCCCTCCCTTCCACTCTCCCTAAAATCAATGGGGAAAAATATCCTCCAGCGAGGTTTAACCAAAGAAAGGAAGAAAGAAAGAAAGAAAGAAAGAAAGAAAGAAAGAAAGAAAGGAAAAGAAAGAAAGGAAAGAAAAGATGAACTAGTTGTCTTAACTAGTCACATAATCTTAGAAAAATGTCCACGCTGCTATAAATACATTGAAACGTTAAAAAAATTATTCAAATGTAAGTTATGTTGAAAGTCTTTTTTTTCTCATTCAGGGGAAATTAGAAATTGTTTCACATGGAAAGTAATATAACAGAAGAAAATCCACTGAATTTGAATACGGCGTCACTGAGGCACATTTAAATTCCGGAGCGCTTTTCCTTAGAGCGCACGTGGAATGCTAACTAGCGTTAATATTCATCTCAGGAGAACACGCCTAGCAGTGAGTCTGCTGCATCCCCTGCCCTCACACCAGGCGACCCGCTCCATCCAGCAGAAGTCACTTGAGGGCGGCCAGGAGCCCCGCTTCACTTCATGCATCTAGTCCTCTTAGTACAAAGTGTTGCAATGGACTGGACAATGGACTGGACATTATCGCAACTTTTGTAACATTGCCATATGTTATTGAGTATGTGGACATCAGCAGGTAATGTTACATACTTTTTCAAGGCAAAATGAATAGAACTGTGTTGCACCGATGCTATTCTATTATTGCCGGAGATCCCCATAACGCCATTCTGCATTTTATTGCATTTATGGATTGTTTTCATACCCTGTCTCTATTCACTGATTCACATGCATCGCCCCCTGGGGCCTCAAGCGATGCATAAATACCAGCTCGTCCCCCAACAAGAAAATAACTGCATCGGCTACTGACTGCAGCCTCTGCTGGAGAATCTCACAGGAAGAGATGCAAGCCGTCCACAGCACGATAACCTCGCGTGCCCGTGGGCGCCATCGCCTGGGCTGCGTCTCATTTCAGGGAGTACGTGGCTGGATTCCCTTTTCATCCCGCACAGCAAGCTCACTGGTAGCTCAGACGCCCGTGTTCTTGGAGAAAGAGGGAGAGGAAGAATAGCTTCCGAATACACAGGGTTTAATATTGCCAAGCTGTAACCTTCGAGATTTTACAAGGAGTGGATGTGCTGGCCTCCAGCAGCGGGGGCCGCGAGCCTGGCCCAGTTCTAGAGTCACCAGGAGATGCCTCGGGGGCACGTGTCCCAGAGATGTGAAGAGGGAGGAGGGACAGGAAACCCATCAGGAATGAAGCGCCCCCGGGTACATACAGTCTCCGGCCTGAGTGTACAGCTTGAGGTTCATTAGACTTTTTTTTTAATTTTTATTTTCTAATCAAATGCTCCCGATTGCACAGGAAACTGTCGAGAGGATGCGAGCCAGGCCTGTGCCTCCTGGGAGCAGTGGCGAGTGGCCGTGGCCGCCGCTGGGACACCTCCCGCGGGAGCCTGCCGGTCGGACTGAGCAATGAGCGTGCATTCGGTCCCACGCCCACAGGGTCTCCATTCACGGAGGTTCTGGTTGGTCACTGACCCCAATGAAAGGCACGGCGACTCTCCTGATCGCCGCCTCTGCTTCTATAACCCGCCACCCTTTGTTCCTCCGAATCACGCATTCACAGTGGAATCGGATGCTGGGAAAAGGCACACGCCCCCACATACGATCGTTCTGTTCCATAGCAATCGCCTAACACACCGAGGAGCGAGAAATGTGCATTTTAAATGAAATGTTTGCTGAAAGGTTAGTATGCGGCTCTACGCCAGGAGTTACATATACATGTGTAATGTATATGATCATGTATCAAGTATATGATGTCTATGTCAGCCACAGCGACTTACTGATGGCTCCTGGCTGGGCCATTGTTCAATAATGCTGTACATATCTTTCCTATCAGATTCATGGAGAGTCTGTAACTTCTGTATTTTCATAATTATTCTCTTTTCAAAACTGTTGCTCTGAGTACATTCCCTTGGAATGTCATTTTAAAAATTCTGGATCATCTTGTGAACCTTCTTTATTTAAAAAAAAAAAAGCTGTGAATATTTAAGAAGGAAGCAATTAAATGCAAGGATGTCATGGTTTCTTCTGGAAGTGACCATCTAAATGAAAATCAGGCAGAATTATGGCTCATTTTACATGTTACTTTACCGACTGGCCATGTTACTAAATGGCTGTTGACAGGGTAAACCAGTTGGCCGCTGTTTCTATTGCTAACAGCCTATTTATATGCATCGTATAAATGTTTCATGGGTCGAGCTCCCATCATATTTTGACTTACAGCAAAATAAAGATATTACTTTGCTGCAGGACATCTTCTCCTGTGGCCACAGTCTCCTGATGACTTTTAAAATGAGGAATTTATGTAAATCCTCAAAACATCATGAAACGATACTGTTTCTTCTCCTGAAATATCTACTAATCATTTACATAACAATTTCTCACTGCAAACTTTTAATATGAATATGTGCTATGGTTTCACATGATAGTAATAATATTTTTAATTTATAATAAATAATAGTAATGTATGCAATAAATACGTATTCATGAGCTTTTCTGTGCCAGACCCTGAGAATACAGTGGTAAACAAGACTGACATGGTCCCTGACTGTGAAGTATGGGGAGTAACTAATGGGGAGGACATTCATTAAAAATAATAATAATAATAGCACAGAGATGTTTTGACTTTCAATTGTAATAACTATTACAAAGCAAAAGCAATTGCATTTTTGCATTTATTCCTTATCGAGCACATTCTAAAAACCAATGTTATATATCAGGAAATATGTAGGGTAAAAGCCACATGAATATCGCGGTATCACAGTCCCTCCATCAAAGGGGCCTCAGGCGGGAGGTCTAGGAAGAGAGACAAACACCCGCACAGTGACAGCTGGTTAGGGACGCGATGGAGGCAGAGAGGGAGGCCGAGACTCGGTGAAGCCGCCGCAGAGGAGGCCACGCTGTGGGCGGATATGGAAGAGTCAGCGACTCCGGTGAACAGAGAGGTGGGGAAAGAGAACACAAGTCGAGGTACTTTTGGGGGAAAAACGTCAGTGATGTAAAGAGAATGATACATTCGGAAAAGCTCTGTGCTCCCATCACTGAGCATCTGCAGGAACGATGGTACGAAATGCCGAGGTGAGAATAAGGGCGCCCTCTGGGGGCTCCAAACCAGAAGCCACAGGGAGAAGTAGCAGCAGGCAGGAAGTGACATAAAATGTTTGCTGACTGTGCTAGAATTCTATGCCAAATCCACAACGTGATCTCCAACACAGACCCCGGGCCCCCGGGGCTGTAGGAGAGAAATAACATCATTGGACGGTGTTCTGAGGATTTCACTAACTCTGTGCCCGGCGCGGACTTGGTGCCCCTGGTGGCAGGGGACGAGGAGACTCTGGCATGTGCCATAGTCAACAAGGAGCCCAAGGAAGGAGTCTAGATGGAGAACGATGGGGGGGTGGGGGGGCGGGGCGGGCAGGATGGTTCTGGGGTGCAGTGTGAGAGAAGAGGCACACATCCCTCAGCGAATTAATGAGATCCTGTTATGCACCACAGGGTTTGTCAATGAAGCAGATCGGATTCCGACTTGGTGGGCGGCCAGTCGATCACACACACACACACACACACACACACACACACACACACACACACGTGCACGGTGGGCAGGGCGGTGGAGACTGTGGGCGTGCCCCAGCAGCAGACGGGAGGCACCAGGGACAAGGCAGCCTGCTGCTCTGCCCAGAACCCCGCGCCTCCGCCCACCAGACAGTCTCGATGAGAAACTGCAACTGGTTCCACCGCGGCTGCCCCCGCCGTCCAGGCTTCTCCAGTCTCTCACTCCCGCCCATCCCTTAGGAGCATCCCGTAACTGAGGATTGCTCAGCAGCATTTGCATTTTTTAAAAGAATATATTTTATTGATTTTTTTTTTTTTTTTTTACAGAGAGGAAGGGAGAGGGATAGAGAGCTAGAAACATCTATCAGCCGCACATGCCCCTGACCGGAATCAAACCCAGGACCCTTCAGTCCGCAGGCCAGCACTCTATCCACTGAGCCAAACCGGTGAGGGCAGCATTTGCATTTTTAAACTAAGTGGCCAATGGTGCGTTTTGATGGACGTCCAGTGGAGATGAGGGAAAAGGCAGGTTCTGTGACAGTACCGCCCCTCTCCAGTAGGGGGTGCTCAGCCCTCTTATCTTGATATGCCTGCAGGGGATTGGCTCGCACTGCTTAACAAAACACCAGCAACACAGAAACCCTTGCACGCCTTGTTCGACTGGAGAGTGTTAATGTTCTCCATTTATCATCGCAAAGACAGGACAACTGTCGCACGTCCCTGCTACCCAGGCCGATCTGCCTCAGGCAGGGTAAATTACTCTAAAACAGAGGTTCTCAACCTGTGGGTCACGGCCCCTTTGGGGGTCGAATGACCCTTTCACAGGGGTCGCCTAAGACCATCGGAAAGCACATATATAATTACACATTGTTTTGTGATTAATCACCATGCTTTAATTATGTTCAATTTGTAACAATGAAATTGGGGGTCACCACCACATGAGGAACTGTATGAAAGGGTCGCGGCATTAAGAAGGTTGAGAACCACTGCAAAAGAAAGGAATCCTGGGTAGATCTCCCTTCAAGTCAAGCATCTTGTTGTTTAAACAAACTCTTTGTTTAAAACGAAAATACACATACACACAAACCCAAAATACTACAAAATGATTCTCTTAATCTGGGAAAGTTAACATATTAGCATTCATTAAAGCAACGTGCGGAAAAGAGCAAGTGAGAATAACCTGCTTAAATAAAGTAAGGATTTGCATGGGGTATTTTGATCACACACACACACACACACACACACACACACACACACTAAATTTATGTTTAAAAATCAAGGAAAACTGCCCCAGCCGGTGTGGCTCAGGGGTAGAGCATTGGCCTATGGTAGAAGGGTCTGGGGTTCGATTCCCTGTCAAGGGCATGTACCTGGGTTGCAAGTTCGTTCTCAGGCCCCAGTCGGGGTGCCTGCTAGTGGTGTCTTTCTCACATTGATGTTTCTCTCTCTCTCTCTCTCTCTCTCTCTCTCATCTCTCCTTCCCCCCACCCTCCCTCCCTTTCTCCCTTCCACTCTTTCTGAGAAAAAAAAAATCAATGGGAAAAAAATACCCTCAGGTGAGGATTAGCAAAAAAAATAAAATAAAATAAAAAGGAAAACTAAGAAGCAAGGAAAATTTAAATGTCTAACCAAAACCATGCAACTAGGCTTAAACGCCTATCTTTGGGCCATGATTCTATCCACGTTTTCTACCCGGAAATCTTGTGGACAAGTAAGTAGATCCAACAATATGCACAGGCTGTACCCAGGAAGATAATTCACTGTAATGCTGGGTTTTGTTGCTCCTAAAGCCACGCAAAGACCTGAAAATATACCCTGCATGTCCAGCTGTGGTTTTCATCGAGTTTTGGGTTCTTTGTTCGTTGGGAAGCGGGTTCGTGCTCATGGTAATTTTTCTATGGGAGCATAGGAATAGACGTTCCCGTACCTACATGGACTCTTCTGCTCACCTCTCCTCTATCGGGGCTCCTATTGCTGTGGCCTCCTCCGCCTCCCACCACACGTGCATCTGCATCACCTACGACTTTGTTATGAAAAAGGCTGGGCACCCGGAGAGCTCACTGCCTGTCCAAGAAGTGACCAGGCAAGACACGGGGCAGAGGCGGGGGCCTGCAGCCGTGTCCTTGAAGGGGAGACCGTGGAGAGAGGCGAGCGCTTTGGACGGAGTCAGAAAGCCCAGGCAGTCGCGGGGCCCCCGGAGCGGCACTGGGGAAAGGGCGGGTGGGGGAGCATGGCTTCCTGTGACGCGCTCTGTGCGATGAGGGGCGGCTGGGTGCCAGGAGCGGAGAGTGGCAGCGGAAACACACCTCCAATCTCCAGCAGCCGCCTCTCTCGGGAAGGGCAGGGCGGGTGAGGCGGCTCTTTGTCTTGTGGCAACAGAACCGTGTGCAGTTTCAGAGCGGTGCCCACGGTCCTGGGCCTTCAGAGGCCACAGGTCTGGGTACAGGAGGCATTCAAGCCAGTCCTGGATCAAAGCTTTCTTTTTTCTTTTTCAAATATTTTAAAATTTGATTTTTAGAGAGAGAGGAAGTGAGAGGGATAAAGATAGAAAGACGGATGAGAGAGAAACATCATGGATCGGCTGCCTCCTGCACGCCCGCTACTGGGGATCCAGCCCGCAACCCGGGCCTGTGCCCTGACTGGTTCATGAGTGGATGCTCAGCCACCGAGCCACGCCAGCGGGTGGATGAAAGCTTCTATACTAACCCAGGTCTCTCGGAGGAAGAGAGAGCAGCAACCAAAGGGTCCCCTCACGTTCTCGTGTGCAGAACATCGAGCTGTGAGGTAAGTATTCAGGGACAAGACGGGGTGACCATTCACGAAGGTGGTCACATGTAGAAACCTGAACAACTGCCTGAGCCCTGTCAGTGCAGTCCCGTTCGGCGCCCATGAATTTAGGATGTGTCAACTACACGTTCAGAGCAGGTAGTGCGAGCACTCAGATGCTTTTAAAAATTTATCGGCTCATGCCCGGCTGGCGTGGCTCAGTGGTTGAACATCGACCCATGAACCAGGAGATCACGGTTTGATTCCCAGTCAGGGCACATGCCCCCAGTTGCTGGCCCCAACCCCAGTAGGGGGTGTGTAGGAGCCAGACGATCAATGATTCTCATCATTGATGTTTCTCTCTCTCTTTCCCTCTCCCTTCCTCTCTGAAATCAATAAAAAGATATTTAATAAATAAATAAAATAAAATAAAAATTTATTGGCTCAGTGTTTTTCCTAACCAGGTCATGTTTTGATGAAGTTTATAATAAAAGATTCTTTTTAAAAAATTTTTAAAATTTTTATTGATTTCAGAGAAGAAGGAGGAGGGAGAGATAGAAACATCAGTGATGAAAGAGAATCATTGATCGGCTGCCTCCTGCACGCCCCACACTGGGGATCGAGCCTGCAACCCAGGCATGTGCTCTTGACCAGAATTGAACCTGGGACCCTTCAGTCCACAGGCCGACGCTCTACCCACTGAGCACACCAGCCAGGGCTAATACCGATTCTTGAAGCCAGTTGTCTCAGGCAAGCCCTCCCAGGCGAGATGCTTTCATTCCAGACGCTCCCGACAGGCTCGGCCGGGGCATGAGGCTTCCTCCCGCTGCCATCCAAAGGGAAAGTTTGCATTCTCCCCAGAAATGACCGAGTGGTTGTTTGCAACCAAAAGGAATTCTCTCTTTCTGTCCACGTTGACCTACCCCTCGGCGCTTGCGAGGAGTTTGCACGGTGTCCCCTGGGAGTCGCTCTCCCTGGCAGTGCCGGACAGCAGTGGATTATTGCCTGAGCGAGAGGAGCCCCGTCCGGGCTGAAGGGAGGGTTGACTGGGAGTGTCCCCGTTACAATGCCTCACGGGAGCCCGGGAAGGGGTGTTTGGAAGGGATGAAGGGGGAGAATCGCAAACACAGCCTGAAAGGGGTCCTTTCTGGACGTGGATGGGGGCGTGTTGTGTTTGCTTTACTGGGGTGCACAGAGGACACCCCAGGGCTGTTTTCGGAAGCTGTGGTCCATTTCCAGAGGCTGCACAGCATAAGGAAAACATTGGGGTTCCGAACACAACAGGTGGGAGCATGGACGTCCCCTCGGGCATGTGTGAGCTCTGGGCTGTGGGGGACTCGGCCTGCCTGAGTCTTAATGTTCTCATCTCATCTCCTATCAAAGGAGACCATAGCAATGAACTGACACGTTGCTGTGAAGATCAAAACTACCGCCTAAAGGGCTGAGCCCCGGTAGACGTTCGATGCTGAGAGCGATAGGAGTATTCGCTCTGTGTCCTCAAAGCTTCCCGTGGGCGGCCCCAACAGGGAGGGGTCATGAGCCTTTCGATGTGCTCGTCAAAACTGAGCTTCCTCTTCCATCCCTTCTTTCTCTCTTCCGCCCTCTCTTCCTCCCCTCTCACCCCTCAGTCTCTCCTGTTCATTAAGCCGCCTGGCCACATGCTTGGGGTGTATGTAGTCCCACTGCTAGTAGCAGATGACACGGAATGGTGACATGTCCAAGCTACCCTGCCCTGCCCTGCCCGGGTCATCTTCCTGCTTACTCCTCTGGCTTCATCTCTCTCGGAAAGGACTCTGGGTTCTTCCTCTCATCTCTGCATTCACAGGGGAGACGGTAACGAGGAAAGAACAGAAAACCACACAGGGTTGGGACCACTCATTGTGACTCAGAAGCACGAGTTAGCAGTGCAGCTGTCTGCCTCCTCCGAGAGCAGCCAACGGCATCGTTTTTGTAAATAACAGTGTAGATAGCATCGCGGTGATAACACATTTCCACGAAGACAGACCAGAGAACCCGGGAGACAAACAGATGAATACTCGTCGCCAGGGGAATATTCCCTCCAACGGGGGCACGAGCGCCGACTCTCCCCACACCCACCTAACAGACGGCTCCTCCAGACACGCATTTCATCAGTGCAGACCTTGAATGGCGCTAAGAACCTTTTAAACACTGTGGCATATTTAACATATTCAGGATTAATCATTGTTTCTTATTCAAACTTATTTTAAAATGAATAAATGACACTCAAGAAAAAGCACACGATCCCTTCATCCTACTGAATGCCAAGGGGGCCTCCATTTACTCTGGCGAAGGCGGTTTTCTTGCGATGTTTCACCTAAGGTTGGTCTGATGATGGAAAAGGTTCAGAGAAACCTGACATCGTGGAAATTTGCTCCATCGCGATGCATGAGCAACGTATGGACTAAATGGATTGCGGTTTTTCTAGGAAGTTGCTTTTTCATTTCCTAGAACGCTGCAGCGTTTTCCCTAGTTACTTTCCCCATTGAGCCATCAGTCATGAAAGGGACCTGCTGCATTCAGTGACATGAGCAGTAATGCCAAATGTGGCAACAGTGAGGCGTTTTCTGTGGATTTAGGACTTCTGCCCCGTAGCCGACCATCCCTAGATAATGAAAACCACTGCCTTTCCCACAAAAGGGCCCTCAAAATGCCCGTCATTGGTGAGCTGCCCATGTGTATCGGTAAACACTAGAGAGGCAACATCCTATATAATAAAAGGCTAATATGCAAATCAACCGAATGGTGGAACAACCGGTTGCTATGACACTCACTGACCACCAGGGGCAGATGCTCCATGCAGGAGCTGCCCCCTGGTGGTTAGTATGCTTCCCCCAGGGGGAGCTCCGCTCAGCCAGAAGCTGGGCTCACAGCTGGCAAGTGCAACAGCAATGGCTGGAGCCTCTTCTGCCTCCGCAGCAGCACTAAGGATGTCTGACTGACTGCTTAGGCCCGCTCCCCTGGAGGTCCACAGTGAGTCGGACATCCCCCGAGGGCTCCTGGACTGTGAGAGGGCACAGGCCAGGCTGAGGGACCTCCCTCCCCCCGAGTGCATGAATTTCATGCACCAGGCCTCTAGTTTTTAAATATTTCCCTGAGATTTTACTAATTTTTTTAAAAATTGCCGAGACCGGTTTGGCTCAGTGGATAGAGCATCGGCCTGCGGACTGAGGGGTCCCGGGTTCGATTCCGGTCAAGGGCATGAACCTGGGTTGCGGGCATATCCCCAGTGGGGGATGTGCAGGAGGCAGCTGGTCGATGTTTCTCTCTCATCGATGTTTCTAACTCTCTATCTCTCTCCCTTCCTCTCTGTAAAAAATCAATAAAATATATTTTAAAAAAAAATTACTTTGAACTAAAACTGGTATTTCCACCAACTGGTGTGAGCTAGTAGTGATGGAAGCTAACCTTTATCTCAGGCTTCCTGTCTCCAACTGAATTTCTCGCTTCTCTGTGACAATTATTTTGGGAGAACATTTCAAACAATGTAATCTTGGGGTAAACCTTGAAGGCAGTATGCTCTGTGTGATAAGCCAGAGAGAGACAAGCACTGCATCATATCACTTACATGTGGAATTTTTAAAAAGCCAAATCCAGAAAAACAGAGTAGAATCCTGGTTGCCAGGGGTTGGAGGTGGGAGAGATGGTTTTAAGGGAACCAACTTGCAACCAGTGGATAAATAAGTCCTAGTGATCTATCACACAGCTTCGTGATTATAGACAACGGCACTGTATTGTACAGTTCGGAGTTGCTAAGAGACTAGATCTTAATTATTTCCACCACAAAAAGAAATGAATACCATGTGACCTGAGAGAGGAGTTAGCTAACTCTATAGTGGTAATAAGATTGCAAAATATAAACATAAAATCGACACACTGTACACCCTAAACATACACAATGCTACATGTCAATTAAAATAAATATAAGCCCAGGCGGTGTGGCTCAGTGGTTGAGCATTGACCTATGAACCAGGAGGTCATAATTCAACTCTGGTCAGGGCTGCAGGCTCGTTTCCCCAGTAGGGGGCGTGCAGGAGGCAGCTGACCAGTGAGTCTCTCTCATCATTGGTGATTCTCTCTCTCTCTCCCTCTCCCTTCCTCTCTGAAATCAATAAAAATATATATTTTAAAAATAAATAAAAAAGTCACTATGAGCAAATCTTGAACTTGATTATAGTTAATAATTAAGCCAGACATTTTTCCAGCCCTAGAGGTTACCCACTGAGCAAAGCAGGTGTGGCCGCCGCCTGGGAAGGCCTCCCACTCCGGGTGGGCGGGCGGAGGCAGGGATGAGTGGCAGTGGCCCGAGCACATGAACTCTCTCAGAGCAAAGCGCGGGCGACGGGCGTGTTACCCGTCGGGGCAGCAGGAGGGTCACCGGGACTTCAGAGCCAGAGCCCCGTGGCGCCTCCCTGTCCACAGGCGGAAAGGGGAGGGCGGGCCCTGGCTCCGGGCGCGGGGACCACGTGTGCCCGGCTGTGCGGGGGCAGCTGGGGATGCGCCCAAGAGCAGGTGGAGGGATTAAAGCGAGGAAAGAGGCGCAGGGCCCCGGGGATGCGGAAGGTCGGGGCCGCCAGTTCCCTCACTGAGCGAACCTGCACCGGGAGCTGCGTACCCCTCCCTGCTGCTGCCATCGGTGCAGGCCCCCCCGCCCCCCCCAGCGGGAAGGCGGGTTCCATGAGGAACCACTTAACCGGGCAGAAGAGGGGCGCGCGCTCCGACCCGCAGACAGGGTATCGGGTCATCGGTGCTGTCCCCGCGGTGAGAACCGACGCCCTGGGAGCTCGAGGAGTCCTTCTCCCCATGCGGAGGGTCCGCGAGGCTCGCACGGGCGCGGGCGTTTGCGCTGCGCCTTCAGCCCGTTCCAGGCAGCGGCGCGGAGAGGCGCGGATGTCCCTGGAGCCAGAACCGGTGCAGCCTCAGGCCCGGGAAGGACGGGTTCGGGGCGTAGGTGCTCCCCTCCGCCGCCAGGGGGCGGGCGCTTCCTCCCGCAGCCAGAGCCTGTGCGGACCCTGCGCCCGCGGGACCCCTTCCTGGCCCCGCAGCACCCCACAAACACTCTTCAGTTTAATGGAGGGCGACACGGGCCGGGAACAACCCGCATTTCAACATGCGCACGGGCTTGGGCGGCGGAAGGAAATACCAGCTCCCGGAACCATGGAACCTCCCACTCGAGGCGCAGAACCAGGCCAGAGAAGTGGAGCAGCCCCGCACAGATCTCATCTCCATGACAACCTCCCAGTTCCACGCACAATTAAAGCTGCAGTATCGTCTTGTCAGGAAGGAGAAAAAAGAAAAATCCGAGTCCTAGCAGGTAGTCATCTCCTAGAAGGGGTAGAGAAATTAAGCTGATTCTAATCAGAGAGCCTGATTGGGGTGAGAGGGGGGGCGCATAGATCTGAAAAACGCTGTACATAAGCAGCCCTGGCGCTCCCCTCCGTCAGCAAACGGAAATAGGCAATTATTTTTTCTTGCCATTGGAGGCCTTGCCATTACCTCTTTCTTCGACAACCGCTCTTCCGCGCCAGGCTTTCTCAAAACCCTTGGCTTCGGGGCCCCGTGGGCTCTGTTTGCGGAAGGGAAGGAACCCGTTCCTCCCATTAGCAACTACCTTCCGGGCAGATGCATGGCCTCTCTCCAGGCCTCACGCTCCCTCTCCTCTGCGGGAGATGCGCCCGGGATTTCTCGTTGGTGAGACCACCTGTGGGTTCAGGTTCCCTCTGCCCCCAAGGGTCCCAAGGACGTGCTTAAAGGATTAAAAGTGACATTTGCCCAGAAAGGTTAGCAGAACACGGAGTCTGGTACATGGAGAGCGAATGATGGCTGAGGGATTTTACGACAATGACTTTCCAAGCATCCACAATGGCATTTGAATAAGAGTAGAGACCACCAGCTCCTTTAAAAACATGAATATAGACACCAAAGGGACCCACGCCTTCACGTTATTGCCGTCCTGTGGAAGCCATCACAGGAAAGGCTTGTTGTTGAAGTTAAGGCATTGCTGAAACTCCTGAGAATGCTAACACATTGCCAAGGGTTATAACAGACTGTTATTCCATAAAAATGCTAAGCATGTATTTTTTTTTCTTTCCTTCAGAAAGGTACATCCCTGGCCGGATAGCTCAGTTGGTTAGAGCATCATCCCTGTACGCCATGGTTGTGGGTTCGATCTCCAGTCAGGGCACCTACAAGAAGCAACCAGTGAAGGCACCATAAGTGGAACAACAAACAAATCGATGCTCCTCTCTCACTCTCTCCCTTCCTCTCTCTCTCTCTGTCTCTCAAATCAATCAATAAAAATATTTTTTAAAGGAAGTAGCCTGGAGGGGCAAACGTGGAGGTCAGCTGAAATAATCCAGAAGATGCTTAATCCGGGGCGGCTGTCAGTGCCGGGATTCCGGGCACGTTCCAGAGGAAGTGCAGGTCCCACAGGAGGTGGGAGAGGACGCGACGTCAGGGTGACGCCAATGTCACCGGCCAAATGGTGCCTCCTTGTAATGTCCCTTCATAATCACCCAACATTCACAACTTGGACTTTGGTAGCAATGCACCTTGTTGAAAGTGCTTAGAAAAGCTTCCCCACCGCAGAATGGTGACATGTCACCCTCAGCTGGCGTGTGTGGGATTCAGCCAGCGGACAGGCAGCTGCCCAGAAAGCTGTGTGCTCACGTCCGCGCCTCCGAGAGCCCAGCACAGCAGCGGGCGCATCTCAATGTGAAGCGAAGCCGCGCTGGGCGGCCTGTGCGAGGCCGGCTGCTGTGAGCGTCTCTCCGTGGCTGCATTTGGACGCGTCTGATTAAAACAAGTCCTGGGCACTTAGAACACCTCCCGGGTCCTGTCACTAGTCCTACCCCAGTGACATTCTTGTACATTTCATCCCCTCCTGGCACCGACCTGCTTCTCGGAGGACCCAGGACCACCCACTCTGCCTGCCCCAATGCCTCACCCGTGTTCAGAGCAGTCGGCGAGGGGAGGGCTCTGGGGCAGGGCCAGTCCACCCTCTGTGCCCCATCTTTCCTAGCAGATTGTTCAGGAAGAGGAAATCCCATTTATTACAAGTGTTCATTCAAATTTCTTTTTCTTAAAATATATATTTTTATTGGTTTCAGAGAAGAAGGGAGAGGGAGAGAGAGAGAGAGAGAGAGAGAGAGAGAGAGAGAGAGAGAGAGAAACATCAATGATGAGAGAGAATCACTCATCGGCTGCCTCCTGCACGCCCTCTGCTGGGGATCAAGCCTGTAACCCGGGCACGTGCCCTGACCAGGAATCAAACCGCGACCTCCTGGTTCACAGGTCGACGCTCAACCACTGAGCCCCGCTGGCCGGGCTTGTTCAAATTTTTCACAAACACCATGAAGGTCACACATGATGGTGAAGGGCTGGCTGAGACTCCGGGGTAACAGGGACTCAAAAGAAAGGGGGAGCTGGAATCCAGGCGGGGAGGGGGGGTAGAGGGGGGGAGATCTAAACAAGGCCGGCAGCGTTAAAAACAAAACTCAGCCAGTAAACGTGAAGGTCTCCTCGGCTTCAGGAAGCCCCTCGTGCCTATGAGGCGGCACCCCACCCGGCTCCCTGCAGGGCGCCCCGAGGGAGGGCCGTACAAGGGCGAGTTTTGTAGGAAGAAGGGGGCGCCGAGGGAGCAAAGGAAAAGAAAGGCTGATTTGGGGGCGGAACGTGCTTGCTTTTCGCCACTGATTTTTCTGTGCTGAGAAGAGAGAAAGTATCATTCGCCAGCACACAGTCCTGGAGTTACCATTTCACAGCGGTTCTCAACCTTCCTAAGGCCGCGACCCTTTAATACAGTGCCTCATGTGGTGGTGACCCCCAATGTCATTGTTACAAATTGAACATCATGAAAGCATGGTGATTCATCACAAAAACAATATGTAATTATATATGTTTTTCCGATGGTCTTAGGCGACCCCTCAAAGGGGTCGCAACCCACAGGTTGAGAAGCGCTGGCTTGGAGTCATATCGTGTCTCATGAAGAATTGCCAATATCGATCGACCCTTTAACTGAGTGGAGGTATGGGGCTAGCAATGTCGGGAACCAAATTGGGGTTTTGTGTGATTGATTTTAAGGGGGTGGGAGAAAAACCAGTGTCCACTTCATCTCTCTTAAAGCCCAGCCACATCCATTTCCTTACATCCACAACCCCCCAAAGGGCTGGCAGGCGTACCCCTCTGATGAGGAAAAACATCAGGTCTGAACAGCGAGGCGGTCTCCCCGAGTGCAGGGCGTGGGAGCAGAACCGGCTCGGCTGTGCTCCCGTTGGTGCAGAATGACCGTGGCTGTGAGAGGTCCCCAGGGATCAGTCAACTCGTCCCTAAATCTAACAACTAAGATGAATTTAGCCCTGGCTGGTGTGGCTCAGTGGATAGAGCCTCGGCCTGCGGACTGAAGGGTCCCGGGTTCGATTCTGGTCAGGGCACCTGCCCGGGTTGTGGGCTCGATCCCTAGTGGGGGGCATACAGGAGGCAGCCAATCCATGATTCTCTCTCATCATTGTTCTCTCTCTCTCTCTCCCTCTCCCTTCCTCTCTGAAATCAATAAAAATATTTTTAAAAATAAAACAAAAATTTTAAATATAATAAAACAAATTCTCTTCTAAAAGCTGCATGGTTTCTGGCCTCTAAAGACGGAAGAGAAAGCTCGGGCCCCTCTGCAGCGCCGTGTTAGGGTGGGATCCAAAGTGGAACTCACCGCTTGTCATGGCAGCGTGCCCGCGGCAGCACACGTCGCCTGCTGCTCCGAGAGGCGCATTTAATTGAGTTGAATGAATTAATGAATTAATCATCTGGAAACGTTCCCGTCTCGGCTTTCTGGGCATGCAGAGCCACGTCTCGTGACGCGAAGGTGAGGCTGGCGATCGATGCCTCTAGTCGCCTCCGCGTTTCTTGGGCGAGAGTTTTGGGAACGTTCCTGGTCACGGGGAGGGATGCGGGTGTGGAGCACACGTGCTTTCTGAGGAACTTAACATCCCTCTGCGGATGCCGACGCGAGAAGGGACCCCGATGTCGGGCGCAGGGCCCAGTCCACTTCTTGTCCGGGAACGAGCGGAGGCTGGCTCCGCTGCTGGAGGCGAACGGTTACTCTCCTTTCGGGAGGGCGACGGGCACAGGAGGCCCGGCCTGTGCAAAGGCCCCGAGGCGCCAAGACGCCTCCCCGACAGCATGAGAAGCCGGGCGGGGACAGCACCAGCACCCGGGAGGGGCACGTGCCATACGCTCTTGCCGGGCTCCATACACGACCAAGAAGGAGGCGGCTCCCGCCAGGAAGACAGGCGAAGCGGAGGCCCCATTCCCCGCCCGGCCTGGGCACTCGGAAACGGACCCTGTCTTTGGGCGACTGGTAACCGAACACCTGCCCCGGCTGGAAGCTTCTGCTACGTGAACCGGATACATGACAGCCGTGTGGCTGGGCCCTGACCCCCACACGCACACGGGTGACTCTCACCGAGAAGCTCCAACCGCTCAGAGCGCGGACCCTCCTCAGGGCTGCCCCCCGGGACCAGCGTTTCCTGCCCGGTGGGCGCTGAGCCCGCGGTTTGCACTGAACTCACGTAGCCCTCACCCCGTCTGATCTGTGGGAAATCGGGGTTCGGCGGTGGCGATAGCCAAGCCGAGCGGGCGGCGTCGGGGGGTAACTTGACCTTGTCCATCGCAGGCGCCCCGCCAGTGTCACTCCCCGGGTTAAGCGCTGAACTGCGCAGCCATCTGCGGGGCGCCCGGGCCCCCGGTTTGTTAGCCTGGGCTCGGCGGGCCTGCTGGCAGGCGGGTGGCAGCGAGGGCACCCTCGGGGGGACTAAGGAAGGGTGGGGGCTGGTCTGATAAGCGGTGATTGTGAACCCGCCGGCCAGGACTCTGCTGTTTGACTCGATGGAGTTTTCAAAGAACCGGTTAGAAGAAATGCTATCACTTTGGGGGCGGGGCGGTGAAGAGACTTTTTATGAAAACAGCCTCAGACAGTAGCCACAGCTGGTCCTTTTGAAATGAAAGTCACATTGACGGCGCCCGTCCATCAAAAGTGAGAGTTGAAAGGACCCTTATCCTCATAGAAATTATACACACACACCACACCACACACACCACACACATCACACACATACATCATACATACCACACACATCACACACACCACACACACATACCATACACTCCACACACACACACACACACACACACACACACCATACACACTGACATCACACACACACACCACACACTCCACACATACACCACACATACCACACACATCACACACATACATCATACACACCACACACATCACACACACATACCATACACACTGACATCACACATACCACACACACACACCACACATACATCACACACACACACTACACTCATATCACACACAAACACACACACCATACACTCCACACACACATCACACATACCATACACCACACATACCACACATACAACTATACATGCAGGCAGACACACACACATGCAGATGCACGCGCGCGCGCGCACACACACACACACACACACACACACCCAGAGAAGGCGCAGGTCCGAGTCCGAGCTGGCTTTCATGCCACCTGTGCCCCTTTGCCAACATGGTCCGAATGTGACCCCGTGGACGTGCCGGCCATGTGCCGCTCCCTTGAGCCACATGTGAAGCCTCATGACGGGGCCTACCCCCACTCGCTTCGCCCACCTCTGCAGTGTAAGCGTGTTCAAAGCCAGGGCCGCCGTCCATGCACCTGCTCTGAGACTCCACCACGTAGCTCAGGGTGCCCGTCGGAGCCCACAGCGTCCTCACCGCCCCACCCGAGGGAGCGCCTGGAAAGTCAGGAAATGCCCGCCCTCACTCTGGCCCCTTCCCCGGGGGCGGGGGAGCCACAGGCCCCGTGGGTCACACGTGGTGGGATGAGCAACCTCTGTGGGGCCACACCCGATGGGTTCCCCCTTCGCCCAGAAGCGTGGAGACCCGCAGGATCACCCCCAGGATCTCGGCGGGGCAGATGCCCCTCCCTATGAGCAGGGCCCGCCTGTGCAGTGGCCACAGAAGCTCAGGCATCGGGCCACCAGCCTCGGCACAGGGTACAGCCAATCTACTGTTGCACATGTGGGTGTCCTGTCCTTGGCAAGCGTGGTGGGCGGGCGCGGTGGCAGGGCAAGTAGCAGCTAGAAGGAGAAGACGTCTTGAGTCTCTTACCTGGGACTGCGCCTGCAGCTCCCCGGCCTCTGCCCAGTGCCAGCCCAGTCACGTTCGCAGGCTGCCAGGGCAGTGCCATTAATATTTAAAGGGGGAACAGACGGGGGAGGGGGAGGGGGGCTAGGGGAGTCATCTTCATCTCTGGGCGGCCGGGAGTATCATCTTTCCTTCTCTAATGACTCATCATCGCTTCTGACCCTGAGGACTAAACGCCCAGGCCTGGACCAGGCCTCCTCCACTAAGAACAGGAATTCAAAGAGGAAGCGGAGCCGGCCCGCATGGCTCAGGGTTGAGCATGGACCTCGGGACCAGGAGGTCACGGTTTGATTCCTAGTCAGGGCACATGCCCAGGTTGCGGGCTCCATCCCCAGTAGGGGGCATGCAGGAGACAGCCGATCCATGATTCTGTCATCATTGATGTTTCTATCCCTCTCTCCCTTCCTCTCTCTGAAATCAATAAAAACATTTTCTTAAATCCATTTAAAAAAATGGGGAGGGGGGAGGGGTGAAAATTGTGACTCTGAAGAAAAGGGAAAGTTGGAAATACAAAGAGGCTCTTAGAAGATACCCACCACAGAAGGAAGAGAGAGAATCGGGGAAGAATCTTTGATCAGCTGACGAATTTAATTTCAATATTTCTCTGATGACTTTTATGTCTTCTCCAAAATGGAACTTTATTGTTCAGGAGAACAATGGCAGCAGCTTAATTGTCTTTTTATGTTCTAATTCTGAAAGTGTTGTTTTTCCCCTAATTTTCCAAGCACAGCCATAATCTCTGCGATCCAGCTTTTGATTGAAGGATGATCAAGCGAAATTTGCGACTCTTGTGTCTAACATGGTCATTACACGCTTGGAGATACAGTAATTGCTTTTTGTTGTTGTTTTTTCAAGTGTTAGTAATGTCTGGGCTATAAATAAACGGGATGTTCTCTGCTCATAAACAACTTCCATCTGGGATCCAAAATGAAAGTGCTTTTGGCTTGATATATATCCATGTATTGCCAGTATCTGAAATTTATTACCAAGAGAGGCTTCATCGACAATTACTTTGTTCCTAGCCACATGTTCCTGAATTTTCAAATAATTTCAAAATGTCCTATGGACTCAGATTTCCTTAGTGCAAATATATCTTTACAGCAACAATTGCTTTTTAATTTCTCTCCTGCCCTACCGAAGCCCCAGATAGCATCATCACCATGAAGAAAATCTCACATGTAATACACTAGAAGAAAAGTACTGTGAGGACACAGACTGCATGAAGGAGATCATCCCTCACTTCTGGGGTTAAAAAAAAAGAGTTCAGTTTTTCTATCCATTTGTCTGATTTGTCAGAAATCTTTGAGTTAGCGAAACACCTGAGAGCTAGTACTGCCAATGGAAGTAAGAGTGTTCCCCAAAATTATGGCATTGAAAATAAGCGCTTTGTTAAGAAAGCCCTCTATTTGTATACAAAATCCTCCCTAGCCAACTGAATCAACGCTCCAGTGTGAACATTACAGGGGAAAATCCATGTGACTGTACCAAGTGGATGTTAATTGAATGAGAAAATGTCCCTGGTGACCTTTCACACGCACACATTTTTCATCATTATTTTTACATGTTATAGTTCCTCTTGAAAAACAGCAGCATATGGAGCAGTAACAAAAGAAAATTATCTTCTTTTTGAACGTTGAGAGGACAGATTTGGAATCCAAGAAGGCAAAGGCAGTTGTTGTTTTCCCCAAACGAAACTAAAAAGCAATGAGAGATGACGAGCTCCCCGCGTGCTTGCGGTGAGGGGTACTGCCATGCGACAGAGCGGCCAGAGGCTGTGGTCGTTTCTGAGACAGTTTCTAAGACCTTATCCATGCCGGCTGCTGAAATGTTTCAAGTTGAGGAAGACTGACTACGGAAAACGACCATTTTCAATAAAAGGTCTGAGCGTTCGGAAGATGTTCTGACAAAGCCGAGGCGTAAAGCGTGCTTGGGAAGACACAGGTTCCTGCGGAGCTTTGGTGGACACGTGGGTACAATCGGCCGTCGCCATCGGCTGCAGACCCTGGCGTGGCCAGGCCACACCGGGGACTGGGCTTGGAGGACTGAGGGAAGAGACGGCGAAATTAGGCGAAGGCTGTGAAGTGAAGAAGAGAGATGCTCACTTGCTCAGCCAGGGTCTGGTTTGAGCGGAAGTCCTTTCTCAGAGTGAAGTGTCCAGGAAATCAGGGGAACCTTCCATGGAAGTCCTGCCCACAGGTGGCCTGGGCTCGCGCTGCCCGCTCCCACAGCCCAGACACGAGCAGAACTCCGACCCACTAGCGCTCTTGAAACAGGAGATGTTTCTCTGATTCTGGGTGCCTTCCAACCACCGGGGCCTGTCCCAGGGAACAGCCCCTGGCGAGGGCCGTGCCCACACGCGGCCCAGCCGTTAGCCAGTGGGCCCGATGGGCTAGCACCGTGGTTCTCAACCTTCCTGATGCCGCGACCCTTTAACACGCCGGGTACTCGGATGTGGGCATATCTGCATGTGGGTGGATAGAGGAGCGGTGTCTCGGTTCCTAAGACCATTGAAAATATGTGTTTTCCGATGGTCTTAGGTGACCCCTGTGAAAGGGTCGTTCGACCCCCAAAGGGTCGCGACCCACAGGTTGAGAACCGCTGGGCTAGCAGGCCCTCCAGGAGATCCTGCCTAGTGGCATCTCTCTCCTCCAACTCCAAGGACAGAACAAGAGGTTTGCATCCAACGAAAAAGCCAATGATCCCTTCCTAACAACGGGATGAACGTCCAGGTCACAACATCTGGTTATAGAGCTATTTCTAAACACAGCTGATCTAAAAGCGGTAGCTGAGTATGTACGGCCATGGGGACATGTCCCTGGTCTATCGCTGAATGAGCAGAGCAGCATACAAAGTAGTGTGCAAACAATATTTGGGGGACGCTGCACATATACAGGGGGGGGGAGAAGTAGGTCTACATGTGTGGGTGCACGAAACAGTTTATTCTCATATCATTACTTTCTGATTCTTGCACTACTTTCCACATGGACCACTGTCAGCCTCCTTTTGCCCCACGCTGTTGTTTAACTGTGTGAGACCACGTGGCAGCGAAGGGACTCCTCAAATGGTTGGTCTTTTGGTAACAAGAATCGTGGTATTTTTCCTTTATGATTTTTGTGTGTTTTTTTTTTCAAGCAGTTTTTTTGCTGTTACATTGAGGATTCAAATCGAAATGTTATATCCATAAATAATTTAATAGAATTAAACAATCCAAGATAGAAATCGTGTACAAGAGATGTGTTTATATCTGCGTGTGGGCGATGTTTACAGAACAAAACAGTCCCTGACACTTTAAGACGCGTTGTTGCTTCCTTTGGGCTTGGAATTTTATTTTATTAAAAAATAAAATGTATCCGGAACAACACGTTTGCCTTTGTTGCGTGAGCAGGACCGTGTCTCTGAGATCTATGCTAGGAAAATAAAGGCGTGTCCTGGTCTGGGGGGTGGCCCTTGCCGACAGGCACTGGGATCAAACAAGGCCATGCATACCCCCCATGCCTGGCTTTCTCGGTCTCCGGTTGCCATGGGCACGGCCCGCGGCCCTGCCTGGCTTTTCTTGTTTCAGAGCAGCAGATGGGCGTGGAGGCAGGATGTGCCGCACACACTCACCCTCCCACTCAGGACAGGAGCCCACAGACCCTCAGGCATCATTTCCCTTCGGCTGCATCCGAGCCAAGAGCGTGGTGGGCCAACCTGCTGTGAGCAGACATGATGGTCGGTCACGGTCATGCCGATGGCAACCAAGCTCCGGAAATGGAGTGGGGTTCCCGGGGTGCTCGCTTGGATCAACGTGGACCCTTCTTGTATTTCCTACTATCAAGGACTCGATGAAATCGTTGGCACTGCTTTGCAGAACTCCAGTGGGACCAGAAACCGGGCCAGGCTCCTGGAGCTCTTGCCGGAGGGGCCCTGGCCGAATGGCCTGAGCGTGCTGCGGGTCCGTGCCCGCCCGCACTGGGGGTTCGGTCCGGAGCTGCCTCTTTCCGCACCCCTTCCGGGTGTGGCGAAATGCTCCTCTGCTCGTAGGGTCCTTTCTCTTCTAGTTTAATGCGAAACCATGAATGACAGGGTGCAAAGTGACATTTTCATTTCATTCATTTGCAAAGAACGCCTTGTTCCGGGAAACTAGGTCTGAGAGGGATCTAACATGCAGCACCTTTTCCCGGGGAAGCGTATCATTTAACCTCTTCGCCTTCAGTGTTATAAACAACACCATGGCCATCGCCTCAAGAGCGGAGCCATGATTATGTTTCTACCGCGAACACGGCCTGCGCGGCTGCTGACGCTTCTGGGGATGGCGTGGGCGCCTCCGCACGCCCGCATCCTCCATCCCCTTCCTGCTCTCACGCATCATGTGACCCCTGGGCCTCGCACGCACACCAGCTGCTCTGCGAGACCTCGGATCACTGGGGAGAAGTCAGTCTGCAAAGCGCTTACCGACCGGCCCGGGTGGCCCTGGGGGAAGAGCCAGTCTGTGGCTGCCTCTGGTCCGTGCATCTCAGGAGCCCTCGCCAGGGACACAGTAACAGAATTCGGCGCAATAGCTCGTGCCAATAGCTCTCACTTGGCTTCCCTTTTCTAATCCTCTCTCTTCTTCCAAACCGTTCACTCTTCCTTTGTGCTTGCCGGGGACCAAGGGTGGCGGGGAAGACAGGGAACCTGATCAGCTTTTTCCCACTCATTCTCAATTCCTCTCTACACCAACAACTGCTTGATGGGTTGGCTCATTGCAATGTGTTTCATCAGCCCTCCACGTAAGTTAGCGTATAACACAGGGTGGGGCAAACATAGGTTTACAGTTGTTTGCTTGGGAAATAATACAATAACTAATAAAAATAATACCAGAATAAACAGGGTTTTTTGTGCTCGGAACTGTACACCTGCCTTTGCCACCCTGTGTACTAGCTACTCTGAACAGAAGGGATCATGACATGCCATAGATGACTGGGAATAAAAATGCGCTCGAATATCAGAATCCCGTCTCACTCCAAGGCCGCCCGTCAGACTTCTTAGGTACGAGCAGCAGGAACCCGGCGTCTGGCTGAGTTCTGCCGAAAAGGAATGTGTTCTGAAGGCTGTTTGACAACCTCCTGGCATCGCCAGAGAAGCTGGGCTCGGGGAAGAAGAAAGAAGGTTCGACAGCCAGAGTCCCAGGCAGAAGCCGTGCCGCTGACACAGGCTGTGGAATGAATCGCTCCAGTATTTAGCGGAACCATTGGTCCGGCCTACAAAATTTCGTGTCTGACGGTTTGGGCTGGGCTCCCTCGCGGGTCTGTCTTCGGTGCCGATGGAACTGGGCTGACGCCACAGGCGAGGCTGTGATGCTCGTCAACCTGGGGGCTCGCCCCGGCCCGTCCACACCGCCGCTCAAGGCGGGTCCCAGAGCACGAGGGACGTGCCATCACGGAGGACGGATGTAACTGGTCACCACCCCCCCCCTCGACTCTCCCTGTGATATATCAGACCCCAAAATGCAACCTAAGATGTGACGTGTGCGATGTGAACAACTGGCTTTAACTCGTTAGGATGGACTTATCCTCCTTGGGTGGAGTTAACGCTGTTCGGGTTCATAATTATAAACGTAGTAAATTTTAACCGTAAAGATTCATTAAGCAATGCATGTGTCATGACTCTCGTGTCCATTTCTCTGTTCATGTGTTTCATAGTTTAAAGTACTTTGGCCTTTAAACTAGATTTGGCACAAACATAGACATTTTCACGTAACATTAAGGAGCAAATTCCAAAAATAAATAATTCTAGTTTTTTATAGGGTGTCCTTTACTCCTATATCAGATACATTTCTCTTGAATCCAACTTGACATCTTTTGGTGGATGGGACAGGGCCCCCACCCACTCAGCCACCCGGCCAGGGCTCAGCATACAGACTTTTGAAGACTCTGTTGCCATGATGGGTCAACAATGGGACACACTGTTATTTTCATTAAAGTCCAGCATTTTCCTCTCTAATCAAATACCAGTTGGTGTCCGTGTTCAAATGACATGGAGACCCAGCTTCCAGCTGCTTCCCGTGAAATATTGGTTCATTTACTCTCATTGGCGGGCCATCTTAAATTACTTGGAGAGAACTTAGCACAGATTGAACAAATTAAAGATATTTGTGTAATGTCGCTCTTGCCATTTTATGACATTTTAAAGTTTAAAATTTTCTCTGAATAACATTTGCGAAGGCAAATGGATGTCTGAAATTTAAATGTGGTATTAAAAATATTACTCTACTGCAGTTTATGGCATATTAGGGAAGAGTTTTCACGTCTATCAAATCTTTTTTTAAAAAATATCTTTTATTGATTTCAGAGAGGAAGGGAGGAGAGAGAGATAGAAACATCAGTGATGAGAGAGAATCATTGATCAGCTGCCTCCTGCATGCCCCACACTGGGGATCGAGCCCGCAACCCGGCTTGTGCCCTGACCAGGAATTGAACCGTGACCTCCTGGTTCATGGGTTAATGCTCAACCAGTGAGCCACACTGGCCGGGCCAGCCATACACTCTTTGTCACAGCTACTCAATTGCCCCTGTCCTGTCCAAGTAGCCCCAGACATTACAGGGAGAAACGGGTGTTCCAATGACACCAGTTAGAAGAGCAGCCTGGATTGGGCCTATGAGCTGTCATTCACCATCCCTGCTGCACCGCCCAAGGACCCCAGCGGCTAACTGGTCCCCACACCCTGTGCCAGAAGAGAGACTGAAAAGCTGTGCTTCTCCCTTTGTTGCCCCCGCTCGGCCCCCCACAGGCCAAGGCAAGCTCCGCAGGGCTGCTCCAATTCTCCCGGTGACAGGCACCTGCCCAGGCGCAGCAGCACCCACACTGGGACGACGGGGTCTGAGTTCTCGCCCTCCCGATCACATGCGCATCCATCCTTCCTGCAGGCATGGCACTGCCAGAACCAGGGCCTGAATGGCTCCCGCCTCAGTTACATATGCCTCCAGTGCTGGTCCTTCCTAACACCTCCTGCACCCCATTCTGATGAGTCGGGGTCACCAAGCCAGAAGTCCCTCTAGTGAGCCTGTGTGTCTCCTCCGCCAGGAGACCTCCTGTCCAGGCCGTCCTTGGTCACCCGGAGACTCCCTTCACTCCCACCCAGGAAAGCAGGGCTCTGAGTCCTGGCCCCTTCTTCCCAAGACCCTCGTTCGTGAGAAAACCAAGGCATCTCCCACAGCCCAGCAAGCGATGCTGCAAACTCTCCTGGGGGACTCATTCTTATACACGCCATGTGCCCAGGGCGCCATCAGAGGAGAATTGTGAGAACTGGGCAATCATTATACCCAGCCATGTGCCCAGGGCGCCATCAGAGGAGAATTGTGAGAACTGGGTAATCATTATACCCAGCCATGTGCCCAGTGTACCATCAGAGGAGAATTGTGAGAACTGGGCAATCATTATACCCAGCCATGTGCCCAGGGCGCCATCAGAGGAGAATTGTGAGAACTGGGCAATCATTATACCCAGCCATGTGCCCAGTGCGCCATCAGAGGAGAATTGTGAGAACTGGGTAATCATTATACCCAGCCATGTGCCCAGGGCGCCATCAGAGGAGAATTGTGAGAACTGGGCAATCATTATACCCAGCCATGTGCCCAGGGCGCCATCAGAGGAGAATCGTGAGAACTGGTTAATCATTATACCCAGCCATGTGCCCAGGGCGCCATCAGAGGAGAATTGTGAGAACTGGGCAATCATTATACCCAGCCATGTGCCCAGGGCGCCATCAGAGGAGAATCGCGAGAACTGGATAATTCTTACACACACGCCTTGTGCCCAGGGCGCCATCAGAGAAAAATTACGAGAACTGTATAATCAAAATCGGGGCTCATTCTCATGTGTCGGACTCCCTTCTCACCTCTGGTGAAAGGTGCCCGTGTGCTCAGAGCTTTGGGAAAAAGTCAGAGAGTGAGACCTCACCCCAGCAGACTCCGGGACCACAAAGCCCTGAGGTAATCCGTGCTGCTGACTCAGCTCTGTTTCTCCAGGGCCAGCCTCACCCTGTGGGAGAGAGCAGAGATCATAACAGGTCTGTGCTCCCCAAATCCTCACCGAGGCTCCGTGTATACAAAATACTGTGCTGAGGTTGAAGTGGTTAAAGAAAGACGAGTGACAGGTGGCGCCTACGCCCAAGAAGCAAAATATTGTTGGAGAAGCAACACTAAAGGCAATCAAGGCGGAATGCGACCTGACCTACAAACCGTGTCCAAAGGCCGTCGGAAAGAGCCGCTGCGGGAAGAGGGTCCTCACGGATGGCGACGGGAGGAGATCTGACTCTGGGCGGGGGGCACACAGTGCAATGTGTAGGCCTGGTGACACAGGAACCCACACCTGACACCTGTATGGCCATATGCACCAACGTCACCCCAATAAATTAATTAAAAATAGAATCACAGGCCTGGCTGCATGTGGCTCAGCGGTTGAGCTTCAGCCCAGAAACCAAGAAGTCACCGGTTCGATTCCTGATCAGGGCACATGCCCAGGCTGTGGGCTAGATCCTCAGTGGAGACATGCAGGAGGCAGCCGGTCCATGATTCTCATCATGGATGATTCTGTCTCTCTCTCTCCCTCTTCCTCATCAGGAACTTGCTTTTCATTGGAAACTTCGAGAATGAGAAAAGGAAGGGCCCGGGAAAGGCTTGCTTGCAGGAGAGCATGTTTCTGCAACGCCCCGCAGGCTGGGGTGTCTGGATGTGGGGTCCGCTCTGGGAGAATGGGGAGTGAGGTGGACAGGCTGGCGAAGGGTGGACCAGGGGAGCCCAATGCCACGCTAGAGACTGAACACAGTGTGTAGGCCACGGAGAGCACCAAGGGGCATTTCTGAGCAAACCGGTGGCCTGAGAGCCAAGCTAGGCAGGGGGGCGGTGAACAGGGGCAAAGTGGCACCTGCCCTTCCTCCGACTCATGCCTGGCCTGCCCTGGGGAGAACAGATGAGAATATAGTAAGCCAAACGCACAGCACAGCTCACTCCGAGTGTTCGGGGTGCAGTGCAAAACAAGGATTACCCCCCTCCCCCTCCCCCCGCCGGGATGCTCAGTGGTTGATCATCCACCCATGAGCCAGGAGGTCACCATTGGATTCCGGGTCAGGGCGCACGCCTGGGTTTCACCGGGTGGTTGCTGCGGGCGCCGGAGCCCGGCTGTGCGCTCCTCCAGCATCCCGAGGTCAGAGCTCCCAGGGGACCCTCGCTCCCCTAGATCTCCAGGCGCAGCCTGCAGAATCCAGGGGCGCGCCCCCCTTTCGGATTCTGACGTCAGGTTCCCACAGCCCGCAGGGGCGGGGGAGCGGGGAGAGGGAGGGAGGGAGGGTGGGAGGGAGGCGAGCCATTGCAGCAACAGTTTGGAGCGGAGCTGGTCATCTCAGCGGGGAATCAGGGCGCGGGACCTGAGCGGGGAGGGAAGGGGCCGAGGACCACCGGGCTGCGCCCTGAGAGGCGGGGACAGGCGGGGACAGGCGGGGGCGCTGCGCCCGCGGGGATGTGACATCAGCGAGCGGCGCAGGCGGCTGGAGCAGGCAGCTCCCCTTGCTGCGCGGTGCGCACCTCGCCCGGGAGGACACGGACCCGACCGGCCGGCGGCGGGATGTCGGCGAAGGAGAGGCCGAAGGGCAAAGTGATCAAGGACAGCGTCACCCTCCTGCCCTGCTTCTATTTTGTGGAGGTAGGTGGGCCAGGGCCTCGGCACCGCGGGTTCTCCCGGCAGCTCCGGGGGTTCGGGACCTGGACCCGGTGCCAGGGTGCGCGCTGCCTGGAGTGGCCAATCCCCTCCCCCCTCACCTTCGGGGAGCTCCCCGCCCGGTGCCTGGGACGACCTGCCCCCCCTTCCCAGGCGCTGGCTCTGGCGCTGGCGCTGCGGGGCGGCCTGCAGGGAAGGGTACCTGTGTGAGTGCGGGGGGGGGGGGGGGGGGGGGGGGGGCGGGTGCCCGAGCCCCCCTGGCTGTGTGCACAGCCTGGTGCTCCCAGGGGCCCTGAGGCCATATTCCTGGGTTTGTGTCTCCAACCTGCCAGTGTGCCTCTAGAACCCTATGCGCTTTGATTAGGAATTCAAATGCGCAAAATGCACACAGCCCTGCCCGGTGTGTGAGGGCCCCGATGTGTACAGAGTACGAGGGCTATGGGTGGCTTTATTACCAAAAACACAAACAAACCATAAAAGCCTTCTCCTGGCATAGCCACTATGGTGCTCCCATCTGCTCCTAAAACTGGGCCTGTGAATCTCGGCACCAACCTACGGGCCCTCTTCCATGGTTAGCAAAAAAATTATACACGCACACACACACATGCATACATGATGGCTCCATGTCGGTATGCACGCATGTGGGAAAGAAGTGACATCATCTGGTCTTACAAGGTTTGTCCGTGTGCATTTGTCCTGAGCTGTGCTGAGCAGGATTACAGACAAGCAGTTACCCTGCCATGTATCCCTAAGGAGTCTCTAACTCACCAGAATGCAGTGCTTCGGGGAGGGGGTGTGGGGAGGGCCGTGGAGATTGGCAGGTGCAGGCCTTTCCTGCAAGGGCGGGGGGGGGGGGGGCTTGCTAAGCCAGAGGCTGATGAAATCGCAGGCCGGGAGAAATGTGGTGCTCGGGGGAGTGAATGCAGGTGGCAAGGGGCATGGCGCTGTGCTGTGCGATCAGGGCCTGCATTGCATGGAGGACGGGAAGGCTGTTGCTGAATGATCCATACCCCTCCTCGGCCGTCGCTCGGCCAAATATGGAGGCTCAGTACTTGCAAGGACAGATGGCAGATCCTGTGCTGTGGCTCCGGAGGCTTATCTGTGGTGGGGCCGCCCCCGCCTGACACTGGGGGAGGGGCTGGCCAGGCTGTCTTCCTGGAAAACAGTCTGTTTGCAAGTGTTGTCTCAAGAGTCACAAATGGTTTTAAGGGGAGTCCCTTGGAAGAAAGAGGAAGGTGGTTTGCAGAAAGTGTCAGAGAGACGATGGCTGCCTCCCTCACCCACCACCCCTGGGAGAAAAGAAATTGTCCGGTTGTCTTAAAGTAACGAATGGGCCCACTCCCTGCTGCCTTCCTCTTTCCAGGAGGGGTTTTGAGGCCATGTTTTAGGCGATTTTACCAAAAGATAATAAAGAATTTCCTAAAGAGACATGTGGGCAGCAGAAGACGCCCTGGTGAACAGAGTAAAGAGCCCCGGCTGTGTGGCTCAGGGGTTGAGCGTCGACCTGTGAGCCAAGAGGCCACGGTTCAATTCCCGGTCAGGGCACAGGCCCGGGGTGTGGGCTTGATCCCCAGTGTGGGGCGTGCAGGAGGCAGCCGATCCGTGATTCTCTCTCAACATGGATGTTTCTCTCTCTCCTTTCCTCGCTCTGAAATGGATAAAAACATTTTTATAAAAGGGTAAGAGAGTAGAAAGATGGGCACCTGCTTCTGAGTTAAACCCTGCCCAGCCGTTGGTCACGTGGCTGACCCACTGTTTGTAGGAAGGCGCTTTTATTGATGTCGGGATGGACTCCCTGTGCCTGGGAGAGGCAGGTTGATTGCAGGGACCCACCCGCCGACAGAGCACAGGGAGCTCGGCCGGGGCTGCTGTGGGTGGATGAGAGTCTCCGAGCCACAGGGCTTCAAGGAAAACGCTCCCCCACGAGGGGCGCACAGCGGGGGACGCGGGCTGCGCCTTTGCTGGACCCAGGCGTGCGCTTCAGAGGCACCTTGGATGGGCGGGCAGGTCCCTGCGTCTAGAACAGCCGTGGGCAAACTATGGCCCGCGGGCCGGATCCGGCCCGTTTGAAATGAATAAAACTAAAAAAATAAAAGACCATACCCTTTTATGTAATGATGTTTACTTTGAATTTCTATTAGTTCACACAAACACTCCATCCATGCTTTTGTTCCGGCCCTCTGGTCCAGTTTAAGAACCCATTGTGGCCCTCGAGTCAAAAAGTTTGCCCACCCCTGGTTTAGAACGTTAACAGTGAACACGCCTCACGAGGCGTCTCGAGGCAGGAACATGGCCCTGAAGTCGCTCCTCTCCTGGGTGGGAGCCCGCATCACCCTTCACCCTGACCTGGTGGCTGCCCTCTGAGAACTCCCACAGGGCAGCAGTTCCTGGAAGCCCATTCATGGCGTTTGAATGAGCATCCATGACACTGTCTTGGGGTGCAGAGAACAGCCACAAACCTGGCTTGCGGATGGTCTCCCTGAAACGTAAATGCAGGATGGACGGCCAGAGACCCTCTAGAGAGCGGGGAGACAGGCCCGCCCCTCTCTAAGGGCCTGGGGGGGGGGGACATTACGGCTCCTTGGAACGACTCATATGAGTAAGTCTGGCGATTCCGTCTGCTCTGTTCAGGGAAGGTCATGGTCATGGTGGGGCAGGAACTCTCACACCAAGCACATCGGGGTCTTATGGGGAGAACAGAGCAGCAGGGGGAGCGGTCTGCTGCCCTGCGGGTTCTCATGCACCCTCCACAGGGCGGAGTACCCCTCAGGATGGCGCCGCTGCTGGCTGCACACCTGGAACCAGGGGAGGCCCCTCCCGCCCCTCCCAATGCTCCTGCAACTACTGAGACAGATACTGAACCTCAGCCCTGCCATCGGGGGGTGGGACACCATTCCTAGGCACCACCATTCTCCACGGCCACGTCACTCAGATGGTCTCCGTCCTGCTTTTCTCAAACAGGGAGAAACAAGTGCTGGCTTCTACCAACCTCAGACTGAGGTTAATGATGATGATTATAGTAATAAAAATAAAAAATAAAAAGAGAAGCCCAGCCGGTGTGGCTCAGTGGTTGAGCGCTGACCTATGACCCAGGAGGTCACAGCTCGATTTCAGTTCAGGGCACATGCCTGGGTTTCGGGCTGGCTCTCCGGGGCTGGGGCGGGGGGAGCAGGGGAGGTGTGCAGGAGGCAGCCGATCCATGATTCTCTCTCATCATTGATGTTTCTATCCCTTCCTCTCCCTTCCTCTCTGAAACCAATAAAAAAATATTTTTAAAAACAAAACAACAACCAAAAAGTATCTGAGGCACCATTGTTCCTGTTTACGCTGGGAATGTGTTGCCGACGTCACAACATGTTTCCGCTCAGCACGTGCATACAGCCCAGGCCATGTCCAAGCAGCCTCCTTTAAAAAAGAAAACGATGAGGCCGTGCCCCACTCCGGAGTGAAGTCGTCTAAAATCAGGTGCCCGGGAACCGCTCGTTTGATTATCTTTTTCACCGTGAACGCGCGGGTCAGGGCTTGAAAAGATTTACGAGTTCCCTGGGGACACACAGCGGATAGGGATCAGGGCTGTGCCCCATCGTGGGTGTTTCTAGAATCCCTTCTATGAGACAGCTCCCCGAGATGACCACTCTCAGAACACAGGTCACTCCAATGCGACATGTGAACGGACTGGGCGCGCCGTGTGAAGCTGGACCCGGACGCCCAGCGCACGCGCTTCGTAATGTAACGTGCTCACATTCATTATCCCACTCGACCCTCAAATACAGACCCGGAGTAGCTATTGCCTCTGCTAACCGAGACTCGGGGAGGCCCCAGGACTTGCTGGAAATCCAAGTGGCGCTCCTCCCCCATGCTGGCCACAGAGGAAGGGACTGGAACGGAGGTTTCTAACGATGCGCACCCCAGCCTTCTATGGCTTCTTCTAGAATAAATTAGCTGAGAAACGGCCTTCCCGTACCTGCAGAATGGGAGGTTTCCTCACAGTGACGTGAGTTCTGGAACATGGGGCCACGGGCAGAAATGCTCCTTGGGACCCAATTAGTGTTGGGGTGTTTCTCCTGCCAGTAATTAGACACTCATTTCTGCTAATTGGCATAAGGAGGCTAATTGCCTCCCTCCTTGCTGCACATGCTTCTGAGACTGACATTAGACCATATAGGTATAAATCACAAAGGAAGTGAAAGTGCAGGGAATGGAAACCAATGCATTTCGAAGAAAAGATAAACCAGGGTGTCGTTTGGGTGTGGGAACCAGGAAATACAGGGTGGCCTCCAAAATGTATCCCCACTTTGCAGGATTATAAAGTCAGTGTTTATGTACATACAGCTCGTTTTCAAAGTGTAAAAGCATCTACAGAAATGAACTTTTGTGTGTGTGTGTGTGTGTGTGTGTGTGTGTGTGTGTGTGAACACCTGTTTTCAGAGGATGACTGTCTGGTCCAGGCTCCGTGGATAACAGGAGCAATGGAACCTCAAACATCAAGAATCATTTTGTTGGGTATCTGTGCGCCCTCCATTCCTCAACTGTTGACGGTTTTGCACCGTGAACTTTATCTTTTACGTACCCCCATAAAAAGAAAAACATCAGCTCGCACTTTAGGATAAGTTTTCTTTGTTCAGGCTTAGACTGGCTTCGCCCAATATTCCCAATGAGTTAAACCTGAAATGGAGTGAAAATTAAGTGAGTTATCTGTTGTTAAAGTGCGTATACATTTTTGAGGGGAACACCCTATGTCTCTCTCTCTCTCTGTCTCTCTCTCTCTCTCTCTCAAGTCAGTAAAAACATATCCTCAGGTAAGGATTAAAGAAATAATAATAAAATAAAATGCACCATACCTTCACCCTAAATTATAAAATAATAATAATAAAACTGGTGTAAAAAATCAGTATTTTCTTGCAAATGTAATCTTTTGGAACACATTTCTTTTATTTGCCCTGTTCTCTAAGACTGTTCTAATGTTCTCTGTACAAATTGCTCTATTATTATTACTCACAAGTCCCTTGGCAGATGGTAATTATAAGAGTCAGTCCTTTCTTTCTGAAACTGCTTTCCAATCTTCAGGTAATTTTCCTCCTCTGTATTTGTGCATAAAAACAGTGCGGCTCATCCTTTTACTCTTGACTACAACACAACTAGAGAATAAAATTCCCAATGCATGATTACATAAACCTCTTTAAATATCTTTTTAAATCTCACTGTCAGTGCAATCGGAAGATGCCATGTGATTGTATTACGTGCATGTCTATGCCAAATTTTGCACATACCATCTGTGAAATTTCGAAAGTTCTGCTGTTGAGCATTTCAAAGATGAAAGATGTCTTTGAAGATATATGTGTCAGAAGTAAACACTGTCATTTAATGCATTACACTGTCCAGCATAAGACACGGTGCAGGAAAGCAATGGATCAAATTGCTTTTCCCCAAGTGGTATAAATATTTTGTTCAAATCACTCTGAGAAACAAATTGATAAAAAAGACAGAGTAAAGGGGACTTTTTAAAACAAGTCAGAGAAACAGACATCAAAAAGGAAGAAAAATGTTCTTTCAAAATTCCTAGTTTGAAAACAAATAGAAAGATGAGCGCATGGGCGGGAAACGGCGTGTCTGGGAAACCGGCAGTTTCAAGCAGAGGCGTGTCTGGCGGAAATCATGTCGCCTGGATGTTGACTCCTTGTATGCCTACATGCGTGTGTGTCTGAGGTCTCTCTGATGGGTAGTAACAGTGGGGATACAGAAATGATACGACTAGGCCCGAGCCTTCAGGAGGCTTTTAGTTGGGAAGCGGGGCAAAGCCTGCACCTGATCTGTCCCAGGTACGGCTGGTAAAGACCAGCGCCCAATACTTCCCTTACAGGCAGCGGTCGGAAACTGCGGCTGGAGCGTCACATGCGGCTCTTCGGCCCCTTGGGTGTGCCCCCGGAGTTTCAACCGCACTGTACGTGCGCCCGCACGTGGTGTTTGGTGGAAGCGCCACACTCCAGGGGCCGCAGTCTGCTGACCGCTGCCTTAAAGGGAGCGCTGGGAACTCAGAGGGAGGAGATGCTCGCCAAGGGAACCGCCCCAGGGCAGGCATTAGGAGGAAGGAGACGAGGATCTTATTGATCGTTTAACAGCAACGACAATAATGAGGCTCACGTGCATACACTGGTCTTCCTCCCCGCTGTTGTGGGTCTGACTTGTACCACGTCACCCCTTTGGGCTGCCTGGATGCTGGGCGCTAGCCTGTCCCGAGCCACAGGTCAGAAAACTGAGATGAAGGAAGCCTTCCCTGGCTCACCCGGTGGTGAGTGGAGACGCTACTGTTACAGCCTCCCAGGCGCCACCGCCGGACCGGAGCCCAACGGTCACCTCATCACACGAGAACCTCTTGGGAATAGAAGGCATCATGGTGGTCAATAATGTCTTTATTTAAAAACCTGCTCTGTTTCATTAAATAAATATTATATTGTCCGCAAGTAACTAGGCCTTAAACTAAAGAGGTTTTTTGTTTTGTTTTGTTTTGTGGTGTGTTTTTTTGTTAATCCTCACCCGAGGATATTTTTCCATTGATTTTTAGGGAGAGTAGGAGAGAGAGGGAAAGAGAGAAACATCCATGTGAGAGAGAAACATCGATTGGTTGCCTCCTGCACGAGCCCTGACCAGGGTCCGGGCCAGGAAGGAGCCTGCGGCTGAGGTACATGCCCTTGACCAGAATAGAACTCGGGACCCTTTGGTCCGCAGGCTGATGCTCTATCCACTGACCCACACCGGCGAGGGCTAAACTAAACAGATTTTCGGCGGCAACACGCCTGCATTTTCAGGCACCGAAAGGCCCAGCACCGGACAGCGTCTTCAGGGTATTTTCTCTTTGGCTCGGAGCGGTCTCTCCCCGAGCTTGTGACCCCTGATGGCCACACCCTTGTCTTGTTTGCTGCATGATAATTGGCACCAATGAGCACCGAGCTTAGGTAGGTTGGTTGAATGAATAACTGAATCCATAGCACACAGTCCAGAAAATAACTCGTCTCGTTTAGGTTTACCAGATAAGCTGCAGAACATCCAGTGGCATTAACATTTCTGATAAACAATAAATCATGTTTACGGTACATGCAGTAAAAGTCATTCTCTGCTCGTCTTAAAGCCCGATCTCGCTCAGTGACCTGGATTTGCATTGGCTCAATCTGGTGACTCTGGTCTAGTTCTTGTTATAAATCAAGATTTACTCATTTACTCAGTCACTTGTCAACAAGTGTGTGTGGCTTCATTAAGTTATTAATGATGCACTGCATGCCGGCCATGTGCCGGGAGGAACTGTGCCCTGGGGACTCGGCAGTGAACACTGGCCGACGCGCGCTCTGTGGAGCATGGGTTTCCAGGGTCCTGCAGAAACTCGCATCCCCCGGGGTGACATCTGGACCCGAAAGGGAACCACTGGAGGGGGTGAGATAGGCAGTGATAGGGGCTGAGATAGGGAGAGCAGTGAAAAATAAGTATGTGAAGTGTTACATTTCAGTCCGTGGTCAGTGCCCGGAAGAAAAGCGAGCAAGATGGAAAGGGTGGAGAGGGAAGGGTGGGCCAGGGCCGCCTTAGAAAGTTGCTGCTACATGGCGAGAGGAAGCCAGCCATACAAAGAGCCAGCAAAGAGCACCCAGGAGAGAAGGAACAGCCAGTACCAAGGGCCCGGGGTAGGAGGGGACTGAGTATCACAGGAAAAGGGGAAAGGCTGTGGGACTCCATCACATGAAAAGCTCCGCACAGCACAGGACGCCATCAGCAAGCATGAAAGGCTACCTGCCCACTGGGAGGCCATGTTCGCAAAGCTGATAAGGGGTTTGTAGCCAAAAGATAAATGAGCTCATATAATTCAATACCTTCAAAAAATCCGATTAGAAAATGGCTGGAGGCTCTAAGTAGACACTTTTTTCCAAAGAAGACATACAAATACCCAACACATACATAGGAAGGTGCTCAACATCACTAATCAGCAGGGAAATGTAATCAAAACCACAGTGAGCTACCACCTCACACCGTAAGAGTTACTATGATCGAAAAGAGAACAGAGAAGTGTTGGTGAGGATATGGAGAACAGCAAGCCTGGTGTGCGATTGGTGGGACTGTAAATCAGTGCGGCTACTGTGGAACACGTATGGAAGGTCCTCAAAAAAATAAAAATAGAATTACCATATGATCCCACTTCTAGGGATATATCCAAAGGAAACTAAAATGCCAACCGGAAAAGATATATACCCCACCATCTTCACTGCAGCATCGTTTACAATAGCCAAGACATGGAAAAACCCCAGTGTCCACTGATAAATTAACAAAGAAAATGTGGTACATACATACAATATATTATCAACCCACAAAAAAGAAGGAAATCTTGCTATTTGCAACATTATGGACCGAGAGGGCATTATGCTCAGGCAGACTGAGAAAGACAAATACTGTGTGTGGAATCAGTATTGCTTATATGTGGAATCTCAAACAACAACAAACCAAACTCACAGATACAGAGAACAGATGGGTGGCTGCCAGTGGAGAGGGGTGGGGTGGGAAAAATGGGAGAAGGGGGTCATGAGTTACAAATGTCCAGCTCTAAGATAAATAAGTCCTGAGGATATAATGAACAGTATGAAGACTATAACTAATCAGACTGTATTATAAATTTATGAGACTAGATCTGGAAAGTTCTCATTACAAGGACAAAATGATTTGTAACTTTGTGTCGTGATGGATGTTGGCTGAGTGTTGTGGTGATCCTTTTGCAATATATACAAATACCAAATCATTATGTTGTACACCTGAAGCTAGTATAATGTTGCACACCAAGTAGATCTCAAATTTTTTTTTAAAAAAAATAGCAAAGACCAATTGGACTGTCGTGGACAGGGGCTGGGGATGGTATAAACATGTACAAGAAGATGTGAGAAGCAAGCCAGAGCCGGTCCTGCAGAAACTCGCATCCCCCAGGGTGACATCTGGACCAGAATGAGAACCAGTGGAGGGGTTAAGATAGGAAGTGACTGTCCTCTGATCTTTTCAGAAGCCCCTTGGGGTGATGGGTAGGAAAAGGCTGGGTCGGGTGGGCTGGGTAGGAGTGGAAGTGGAAGGCCAGTTAGGAGGTGACCCGGGAGCACAGGTGAGTGACCCCGGTGGATGACCCGGAGGCGGGCTCTGAAGGCAGAGGCAATAGTGCTCAGGAATGACGTGAACTCCGAAGCTGGCAAGAGTGATGGTGGTGGTGGTGGTGGGGGGTGGGGGGACACACTCATTTCCTACTTCAAGGCGTCGGGCTCTGTGTGGGACCTGCGGGCGAGCATAAAGCGACCCCTGTCCTTCCTCCTCAGCTGCCGATCCTGGCCTCGTCGGTGGTCAGCCTGTACTTCCTGGAGCTCACGGATGTCTTCAAGCCCGTGCACTCGGGGTTCAGCTGCTATGACCGCAGCCTCAGCATGCCTTACATCGAGCCCGCCCAGGAGGCCATCCCGCTGCTCATGCTGCTGAGCCTGGCGTTCGCGGGGCCCGCCATTACGGTGAGCATTGCCCCCAGACTGGGTCCTGAGGCCCAGAAAAATGAGGCGGCCCCCACGGGGCAGCCAGTGGGTTCAAAGACCCCCACTGGGTCTTCCCAGGCCCGGGAAGACCGTGTCGCTGAGAGGCCGTGACCACATCACGTGGGAATGCATCACAGTTTAAAATCACTGCATGCATAACTCAAGGAGATGTGATTGCAAACATGAAGGTTCGCTAACAGTTTACAAATCATTTTTTTTTGGGAGGGGGAGGTTTGTAACTGCATAACTCCTGAGTGGCTGGTCCACACACGCATTAATGCGTTATCCGCGTGCTTACGGGGTATCTGAAGTGCGGCAGCCGCAGGGAAAACAGGTGACGATGTGGCCAAGAGATTAGACTCTCCTCTCAAAGGCGCATGTTGATATCTCTCAGCATTCCCTTTCTTGCCTGATTGGCACTTTTCACTGATTCCGAGCACTGTGGGTCACCAACTATAGAGAGGGCATAACTCACGTGACACACGCACACGCGTGCGCACACACACGCACACACACAGAAAATACTTCAGATGCAGAACAGGCACTTGCCTTTAAAAATATGTAGCATAAAGAAATGCCCTCCCCTGCTGGAGCTGAATTAAAAACATAGTTCTTTTTAGGTTGCCAACAGACACATTGTGAATAACACTCTATTTTTTTTAATCCTCACCTGAGTATATGTTTATTAATTTGAGAGAGAGAGGAAGGGGGGGGAGAGAGAGAGAGAGAGAGAGAGAGAGAGAGAGAGAGAGAGAGGCGTTGATGTGAGAAAGAAACATCAATCTCCTGTACGCACCCTGACCAGGGATCGAACCTGCAACCTTTTGGAACGACACTCCAACCAACTGAGCCACCCAGCCAGGGGGATAGCATGCTTTTTGATAAACTCATTCATAAATAAGCCTGGCCAACCCTTCCCCTCATCGCCTGTGCCCCCCGAATCCTGCCTACAGGGCAGCAAACGTGTTTCAAGGTGAATCATATTCATTTCTCACAGGAGGAACGCTGCCTTTGCGTTCCTCGGGCTCACGAACATCGGGGGAGGGGCTGCTGAATAAAATGCTGCCTGGGAACGGGGTGTGTGCCCCTTTCCTAACGAGCTGGCCGGTGCCGGTTCGGCGCGTCAGCAGTTTGGGGTGAGTCTCGGCATTGGCCTTCTAAAGTCTATGCTTGCATTGGCTGTGAGTTTGTTTCCTAAAAATCCCCCCTACATTAATAACCATAACACGCTGTTTGCACTGCACATAAATCACACCAAATGCTCTCCACAGATAAAATTAGAACCTAATTTTCCAAAGAACTTCATCACGCTTAGAAGACCTCAAAACACTTTGAAAATCAATGAGTTGCTTGAGCGCCAGTGACTCCCTGGGAGCTACTAATGATGCATTTGCACGTAGCTGAGACCCCGACGAAGGGAACACATTTAAAGTGCGATGTTGCTCAGAAGAACATTGCTTTCCTGTCGCTTCTTTAAGGGCTTGTGAAAAATCCATACCGCCCACTCCTTTTATAAGAGCAACAGGAACATGTGCTTTCACGCTATTACACTAGGAAGCATTTCTCCTCGTTGGGGGGCAATGGACAAATTTATCGATTGGTTTGTTTGAAACAAAATACAAATGGCCACGAGTCTGCTCAAAAGGCTATGTTGATATTAACCAGCTGAGTAATTTGCTTTTCTATATCCCTGTCTTTCTCCCCAGGTATATTTTATTGAGCAGCTAGGAAAGCAAGTCTAGTTGTATCGCAACCCCCCACCCAGCACCATGACTCTCACATCCATCCCTTTGCTGACACATGTGCTGGGGACGGGGACCTTGGCCTCATGTCTGTGTTTCTGCTTCTCTGATTCCCTCATTTCCCATTAGAAATTCTTAACATGCCATGGAAAGAGGCTTCCTGGGGGATTCTGGGTCAAAGTTTTCTTCCTTGAGCCCTGAGAAATGGACATGGAAACAGGCGGGTGCTTCTGGAAATACATCAGCAAGCACCTCCCCTCCCCAAGGAGAATTCCATCTTTAACCAAATTCGGTCATTTTGAAAATCCATGCAATGGCATAGAGGCCAAGGTTGAATGGAAGTGTGAGGAAAACATTGATGGTCTCCTTGGAGAGAGGGACAGTTGGGTGACGTCAAAATGCGGACAGAAGCCCTAGCCGGTTTGGCTCAGTGGATAGAGCATCAGCCTGTGGACTGAAGGGTCCCGGGATTGATTCCAGTCAACGGCACAGGCCTTGGTTGCAGGCTCAATCCCTGGTTAGGGTGTTTGCTGGAGGCAACCATTCGATGTGTCTCTCTCACATCCATGTTATTCTCTGTCTGTCTCTCCCCCTCCCTTCCACTCTCTCTAAAAAAATAAAATAAAATAATGTTATAAAGGTTAAAAACAACAACACACCCCTCTCTCTATAATCAAGCCAGATAGCCGGAGAGCACAGTGTTGACATATGTGTTTCAGCATATTAAGCAGCTCTAATATAAAACTCCAGAAACTTCAAGGTCGTTTGAGATCATGGCTGTGATGTTGCATGGTGAGACATCATTTCCTAATGGCGCTGTACCAACAAATTCTTATGTAACCTCACGTTCACTAATAAGAAGTGCATCATCATTACAGATGTAATTAAAAAGGAAACAAAATTATCCACAGAATTGTTATTGAAGTTGTGAAAACGAACTCCATCTCTTTGAGCCCTATGACAATGCATTTCGGAAATGAATGGGTAATTTTCTTGCGATGATCAATTTGAAACAACCATTATGCTATTCCATGCACGGGGTGCACCAGGCAGAATACAGAGCCTTTTGTGTCGCCTAGCCTACCTTACAGAGATAATGTAGGATGATATTTTTCAAGACGTATAATTAACTCAATGTTCAATGATTTGGAAAAAAATCCTTTTGATGATTTCTCTATGATTGATCTTAAAAGCCTAGCATGTATGCCGCATGATCTTCACACACACGTGGTTATTGGTAGAGTTTCATTAAGAAAATTGATTTTTATACAAATGCAGATTCCATAGTACCTATAGAATTAAATAGAGCAGAAGGCCAGGGGGTTCCTGTCATGAGTTTTTAAAAGCCTATCATTTTAAATAGTTCATAAAATATTATGCTCAGTACTGGAACTGGGATGTTTCCCTGGAAAAATCTATTTCAGCCCTAATCATGGTCGTAGTCCTTAAAGGGACACGACCACTTATACTGAAGGGACTGTCGGGATCTTACGTAACCCTGCTTTTCTCACTTCTGCATGTTTACACAAGTCAATTCTAATTTCACAATAATCTCTTAGGCACAGTAACCCCAAATATTGTAGATTTCTTTTGCATAAATAAAACTCATGATTTCAGATCTTGCTTCCCTTATACAGAGTGACCGAGGAGCCACATACAAGGGGGCGTCGGTCGATTGGGGTCTAACTACAGTCGCTCCCCTCACTGACATGCAGTGTCGTAGATCCTACGGCAAGTGCAGGCCCCTATCAGACAGCCTTTCTGGTGGGCAGTGTGCTCGTCTGTCCACCGTTTCTAACTGGCTTATACCCAAGACACGCTGCCCAGTAGGAATGGAGAACGTCTCAGAAATGACTTCAACTACATCAGCCACAATTCCATTTCAATTGTCCTGGAGCGCTTCCCCTGACATTAGCTTCCCTAGAGCCTCCCGGAGCCTGCATCCTCCGATAAGACAGCCCTGGCCACCTGTGGCTATGTCCCTTTAAATCCAGGTGGCCTTCCATTTTAAATAATTAAATACAATGAAATGAAATAAAACCTGGGCTCAACTGCGGCAGCTGAATTCCAAGTGCTCAGTGGGCACGTGTGGGTAGCGGCTCCCGCAGTGGGCGGGGCGGAGGGCTCGTCCGTGTCCCAGAAACGCCCACCGGCCACCGTGTTGGCAGCACCCTCCCCCCCTCGCGCATGCCCTCTGTGGGTAGGCCCTTCTGCGCAATCCCAGCTGCTTCACTGCCACCGTCTGCTGGCAAGTGCTCCTACCACACCCCTGTACTATTCCATTCTCCCCGGGCATCTTGTTTCCTGGGTTTAGGAACGAAGTGCCAAGATTTCAAGAATGAGGGCAGAATCCGTCCCCGGGGGGTTCGTGGGTTAGGAGCCGCTGGGTGCTGGTGAGCAAAGGGCCAGATCTGGTGCTGCCACATGGAAACTCCAGATGCCATCAAGCCCTTGACCAGCGGCAGGAGCTCAGAAGGTCCAACCGATGCCCCTCCGGGGGCCTGGCTGCGAGGGAGAGACCGGTCACATCTCTGCTAGGACAATGCTTCTCTGCCTTGTGGCGTTGACGGTGTGTTAAGCGGTGGCTTATCACTCGCCTGAGCCCACTGAGCCCACGCGGGACCCTCTTGTCTTTGCAGATCATGGTGGGGGAAGGCATTCTCTACTGCTGCCTGTCCAAGAGGAGGAACGGCGTGGGCCTGGAGCCCAACATCAACGCCGGGGGCTGCAACTTCAACTCCTTCCTCAGAAGGGCCGTCCGATTTGTCGGTGGGTGTGGGAGCCGCAAAGAAAGGAAGTGGTTGTTTCAAACAGAAATGTTCTATTTAATCACAGAGATTAGGTCTCTAAGGCTGTAATTTAACGTGCGCATTTCAGCATGTTTTTGTCTGAGCTCTGGCGGAAGCATGCATTTACTTTGAAATGGTTCCATTGGATCTGTGTTCATTTTTTAAAATATACTTTTATTGACTTCAGAGAGGAAGGGAAAGGGAGAGAGAGAGAACCATCAATGATGAGAGAGAATCATTGCTCAGCTGCCTCCGGCACGTCCCACACTGGGGATCGAGCCTGCAACCCGGGCATGTGCCCTGACGGGGAATCAAACCGTGACCTCCTGGTTCCTAGATGGATGCTCACCCACTGAGCCGCGCTGGCTGGGCTGTGTTCATTTTTAACGTGAGAGTACGTGTCGGCAGGCCAGTAGGAATGAATGGCTCCTCACCAATGACTTTGGTCACGTCAGTGATTCCATGTGGATTGTCCTGCAGTGTCTTTGTCCAGAAATCACTGCACGTAAGATGTCACCCGACAGCCCGCACCATGGCTGTTCCTCCTTGGTTACCCTAAGTCTCCGCCTCCGTTCTCTGAGACCCGCAGAAAACCCACAGGCCTGGCTACCGGCCTCTGTATCAATCCAGCATCTAAACCTCCGTCTCTTCTGGTTGGCATGGAAACGTCGTAATGTTCTTTGAGTCACAGGTCTTTTTTTATTTGTAAGTGGGTTGAGAAGTGAAGCCACAGCTCCTCACGCCAACAGGAATGCTGTACATTCATTCCCAGTAAGTCAGTGGAAAGGTATTGTACCTGCAACCTGTCATCTCAGAGAAACGGGGCTCATCAGCACCTCGTAGGCCATTAAACACAGCTGTCTCCGCACCGAGAGGGAGTCTGGTCTGGATCATGGCCGGGACCCTGCCCACTAAGCAAGGCCCAGGGAGACGGGGAGACAAGGCTAGGCCCTGTGGCAGCGTCAGGAACTGCCTGGATAAGCATCCCAGCGCTCTGCCCGGGTGAGCATCCCAGTGCACCTGCAGCCCTCAGGGAGTCAGGGCCGGTTCTGGAGGGTTTGGCGGCTTGGCTAGAGTTAGGGGCTGCAGGGGGTCGGAGGGGAAGGGAGAGACAGAGCCCTGGCAGCTCAAGCATGGTAAGCAACTTCAAATTGTTTTAAATTCTCCTTCATTCCCGATATTTAACCCAACCCGTCACCTTAACATGTTCCAGGGGTCCTATGGTGACAGGGGTCCGACAGTCACAGGGGTCCTACAGTGACAGGGGTCCTACGGTGACAGGGGTCCTACGGTGACAGGGGTCCTACGGTGACAGGGGTCCTATGGTGACAGGGGTCCTACGGTGACAGGGGTCCTATGGTGACAGGGGTCCTACGGTGACAGGGGTCCGACAGTGACAGGGGTCCTGCGGTGACAGGGGTCCTATGGTGACAGGGGTCCTACGGTGACAGGGGTCCTACGGTGACAGGGGTCCTACGGTGACAGGGGTCCGACAGTGACAGGGGTCCTGCGGTGACAGGGGTCCTACGGTGACAGGGGTCCGACAGTGACAGGGGTCCTGCGGTGACAGGGGTCCTACGGTGACAGGGGTCCTACGGTGACAGGGGTCCTACGGTGACAGGGGTCCGACAGTGACAGGGGTCCGACAGTCACAGGGGTCCTACAGTGACAGGGGTCCTACGGTGACAGGGGTCCTACGGTGACAGGGGTCCTATGGTGACAGGGGTCCTACGGTGACAGGGGTCCGACAGTGACAGGGGTCCTGCGGTGACAGGGGTCCTATGGTGACAGGGGTCCTACGGTGACAGGGGTCCTACGGTGACAGGGGTCCGACGGTGACAGGGGTCCTGCGGTGACAGGGGTCCTACGGTGACAGGGGTCCGACAGTGACAGGGGTCCTGCGGTGACAGGGGTCCTACGGTGACAGGGGTCCTACGGTGACAGGGGTCCGACAGTGACAGGGGTCCTGCGGTGACAGGGGTCCTATGGTGACAGGGGTCCGACGGTGACAGGGGTCCGACGGTGACAGGGGTCCTACGGTGACAGGGGTCCGATGGTGACAGGGGTCCTACGGTGACAGGGGTCCGACGGTGACAGGGGTCCTACGGTGACAGGGGTCCTATGGTGAATACAATTGGGAATTGGCCTTATTTAAACTGACAACAGTACCTCAAATGACTACTTTAAAGATACTCATTGCTATTCTATTGACCTTAAGCATCTGTTTAGAAGTTAGGGATGTTCTGTATTATCTGCTCGAAATAGAGAAAACGATCACCACAGATTCGAAGGTCGATGGCGGCCAGCATCCGCGCCGGGCGCTAACCTGGTGACAGCTCTGCCCTCTCGCGCGTAGGTGTTCACGTGTTCGGCCTGTGCTCCACGGCCCTCATCACGGACATCATCCAGCTGTCCACGGGGTACCAGGCGCCCTACTTCCTGACAGTGTGCAAGCCCAACTACACCTCCCTGAACGTCTCCTGCAAAGAAAACTCCTACATCGTGGAAGATATCTGCTCGGGCTCGGACCTCACCGTCATCAACAGCGGCAGGTAGGGGCGGCCGCCGAGCCCGGGCCAGCTCGGGGTGCGCAGGCTCCTTAGCAGCCGGGGGCCCCCCTGAGGCCGGCCGTTTGTGGCCGCCATGATGTTGACGTTCTTTTGCTTTTCCATTCAGTGAGCTCTGTCGTGGTGACACCCTAGAAGCCCGGCGGCGGCTCATTCCCCATCTTCCTCCCTGTGTCCACATGTCAGGCTCACACTCTGCCGCTATCTTTCCTTTCAACCTACTCGGGTTCTGTGATCCGCCCTCTGCTCGTGACGCTTTAGGTGATCGGGCTCGGTTTATTATAGGCTATTGATAGTTTCCCGTGCTTACAGTCGGTATGTATCCATCCTGACATAAGTGGAAGACTAAATGTCCATGATATTTGCTCATCCATTGTGTGTTTTATAAAACAACCATGGGAATTGGCCTTTTGGTGGAGTTTTAAAAGGGGTAACATCCGGGATGGCATGATTAAACCCGGAAGATCTGTACAGCTTCTGACCTTGCACTTCAAAAAAACAGGAGATAGAAAAACTCCAGAACCTACCAATGCATGAACGTTTTTTCAATCAATAAAGTAAAAAAAGAAACTTGAATGGCAGGAGGTATTTTCGAAGTTCAAGAGAAATAAGTCCCAGAAGGCTGGGGGCAGTAAGTGACTGTGATGTGAGTTGTATTTGTCATTCAAGGACTTCCCAAAGATCGGTTTCAGGGTCGAAACCAGTTGAAAAGCACATTCGCAGAAAGTGGGAGCCTGATGTGTGGAGTTAGACTCATTCGGGTCCTCGGGTCCATTCAGCAATTCCGAGCCCGCATTTGTGGCCTGGGGTCTCTGTCCTTTCTCAGTCCTCTTACGTTATCTTGTCTGTATTGAATGGTAACCCTTTCCATTGGGAACCAAACAACGAGGAGGACACGATTATAACTGAATTGTTTTTTCCATGAAAAGAAATCTCCGTCCTTCTTTCGTTTCTTTTCCAATGTCTCTCCCCTTACCCTGTGAGCCTCCAGCTCCCTGCTTCTTCAATTATTTAACTAAACAAGAAGCTCTGTGGCTCCTGAGATAACACTCATTTCAAAGGGGACTACACAGAGGAACGTTTTGTGAAGATGAGATCTTTCTTATGCTTTATGGACTGTGAACACACACACCCTTAGACCCATGGCTATGAGAACATAATTTTGTCTTAAAATTTTATGTACATGAAACCATATATTTAGGAGCATAGAAAAAATGAAAAGCTTTAAAATCCTAGGTTTTATGAACTTTCACTTTATGAACTGACATGATCCTAACACCAAACAATTACAATGTCTTCCAATCCGCTTCTACTTTCCACCGTCATTGCAGTCGTGTGGGGAAGTGACCCGGGCGGGGCCAGCACCTGCTCTGGGAAGGTGCCCCACGCGGCCTTAATGCCAGGGGTGGTGAGCGGTGCCTCTCCTACCGCTCAGATGTTTCCCCGGAAAATAAATGCCAGGCACTGCTGTTGCCTGGTGGCGTCTGAGCTGAACGTGTGAGCCACACGGTGTTCTTGAGCTGGTCGTGGGCGTGTGTCTGAAACAGGAGGCGTAATCTGACTGTCTTCCTTCGGCAGAAAATCATTCCCTTCCCAGCACGCGACCCTCGCTGCCTTTGCCGCTGTGTACGTGTCGGTGAGTAACGGGGTCTCTCTCATCGGTCTGTGTCCCAGAGGAAGTCAGGAATGAGCTTTCTCCTCCCAAGCCCATCAGGCCGCCGTGTAACAACAAAACAGTCAGCTCCAGCACAGGGGTCCTTCTGCCCACGGCGCCCAGAGCAGCAACGGTGCTGCCAGGGACAGTGCCAGAGGAACGGACGGTGCTGCGCAGCCGTGTTAGGCACGCAGCCTGGCGTCCCTGTAGTGGAATAGGGGCTTCATGGGGGGACTCTGAACTGGTGGAGGTTGTAATTCTAAAACTGAAAGCATCGTCTTACGTCTACACACACACACACGCACACACGCACAAGCTTGAGCTGCTTTGCTCCTGTAACTGTGAGTTCTAAGTCAGTGTCGATAGGATAAATGCTGTGCCATGAACTGTCATCGTAGCCGATTAATACAATAGTCCATCAGCTCTTACGGGAGACGGATGAACAGGGATTATGACAAATACCCTGGAGGCTAAACACGCGTGTGGCTAACTGTACCGGTTCCATCATTTTCAGACGTCCATGTAATTCACTGAGGTTAATTTCTTGATGAGTTCTGTCTGGCGTGTCCTTCCCCTCCGGGAGAGAGCGTAGAGAGAGCAGGGGGAGCGGGACAGTAGCACTGATGTGGAGCGCATTGGTTAGACTTTGGAGTCCAGCTTTTTATTTGGTGATGATGTCATAGTAAAATGACCTTCCTCCCCGACGTAACCTCTTTCTCTCATGTGTAAGATGTACTTCAACTCGACGTTAACGGACTCCTCGAAGCTCCTGAAACCCCTCTTGGTCTTCACGTTCACCATCTGCGGCATCATCTGCGGGCTGACGCGCATCACGCAGTACAAGAACCACCCCGTGGACGTCTACTGCGGCTTCCTGATCGGAGGAGGAATCGCTCTGTACTTGGTAAGAGGTTGCTATTGTTATGGGACAAGCCACGGTTCAACATGGAATCCCGTGTAGACTAGGTGGCACTGTACGGATTTACTTAAAGCAGGGGTCCTCAAACTTTTTAAACAGGGGGCCAGTTCACTGTCCCTCAGACCGTTGGAGGGCCGGACTGTAGTTTAAAAAAAAAACTATGAACAAATTCCTATGCACACTGCACATATCTTATTTTGAAGCAAAAAAACAAAACAGGAACAAATACAATATCTGTATTTGCATGTGGCCTGCGGGCCGTAGTTTGAGGACCCCTGGCTGAAAGTATAGTTTCTATTCATGACAAACAACCTGGCTGCATCTCCATTCTGACCCAACGCACAGAGCCCACTTCCAGTCTAATAAGCTATTAAACTCTCACCGTGGGCCAGACACTGCGATCTTCGAAGGAATATTGTATTTTATCCACACACATACACACACACACACACACACACACACACACACACAGGAGCCAGGGATGAGCATACTTTTACAGATGGGGAGAGTGAATGGTGAAAGCGAAGGATTAGTTGAAGACCATATACCTTGCCCAGCAACACAAATGGGGCACCTGGATCCAATGGATCCAACTAATACGGAATTATTTAACAGAAATCTGTCTTCAAGCCTGATCTTTTCTCAAGGGAAGTGTCCTCAGAATAAGAAAACCGAGATTGTCCATTTCATTCATTCATTCATTCATTCTACATTTATGCAATATTCTATCCGTGCCAGGCACTATACTGAGCACCCAAAGAGTGACAAATAAGATATATCCTCGAGGCGTTTACAGTGTGAAGACTAGTAAGAATACCGTAGGCAGAGGTGACTTGCAGTCTAGTGGAGGATGCTCCTACATTTCAATGCAGTTATTAATGGAACATGAAGTAGGGACCGCTTCTCCCAGGCACTCTGGCAGCGAGAGTGCAGACAGATACTTCAGGTTTGAACAGGAACCGAAGTAGTTGGAGAGACAGAGCCTCTTCCATTCCTGTTGCTCTCTGTGCCCTGAAATTGGAGACTTCTCAGGGCTAGGCCACCACCACTGTAAATTAAGCGGCTCCATAGCTTGTTAAGTCCGTGGGATTCCTCCGTTTGGCTGGAAAAGGACACAGTGGCTACCACCTATGGAATTAGCACGCACGTGGGAGTCTGCCCTGGCTCTCATCTCTAAACGAAGCGCCTCAAAACCGAATAACCCCGCAGGGATCGGATCCTCTGTGTGTACAGGGGTAAACATCTGACCCGGAATTTCAACCTTTCCCAATGTTTTATCCCCCAAATCAAAAACAAGAAATGGAGAGCCCGCGTGTGCAGACAGAAGATTAAATAAAACTTGGCTCCGATTTCGTGTAATAGCACTAAATCCACCAACTCTGATCTCCCCACTGAAGACCAGGTTTAAGTCCAGAAAGGTCATGGGCGCCCCAATCAGGGACAGTTTCTGCCCGGTCTTCCCAGAACCTTCTGTGCCACGCTGCCCACACGGGCTGTGCTCCCGGCAACTGTGACAACACACACGCCTGACCTCGTTGCAAAACCTGGTGTCATGCATGAGGTGTTGTTCTCGATTCTCCAAACTTCTGCTTTCCGTCAGACAAGTGATAGGAAATGAGAGGTAACATGAACCATTTAAGCCCCCGGAGGTGCCACTCAACAAGAGATCCTGAAACCCAGAAAAACATGAACCACTGGGGAAAGCAGAAGAATGTTCATCCATCCGTCATTGTCTGACTTTTCTTTTCAAAACATACAGAGGATTAAACTTACAAAAACATCCCGGAAAGGGTGGGGGGGGAGAGAAGGGAGAGAAAACCCAACTGATAAAAAATATAATGGGGATGGGGGTAGGGGGCCTGGGTGGAAAAGGTGAAGGGATGGAGCAACAATAAGTAAATAAATAAAAATAAAAACCTCACAGGCAGACAGCAGCATGGTGACTGCCAGGGGGATAGGGGGTGGGGGGAGGTGGGAGAGGGGAAAGGGAGATAAATGGAGATGGAAAGAGACTTAACTTGGGATGGTGAACTCACAATACAATATACAGGTGATGTGTTATAGGATCGTACACCTGAAACCTGTATAATTTTATTAACCAGTGTCACCTCAATAAATTCAGTTTTGAAAAATGGGCTCCAGCCCTAGCCAGTTCGGCTCGGTGGATAGAACATCAGCCTCGTGACTGGAGGGTCCTGGGCTCGATTCCGGGCAAGGGCACGCACCTCGGTTGCAGGCTGGATCCCAGCCCTGGCTGGGGCGTGTTGGGGAGGCAACCAATCCATGTGTCTCTCCCTTCCACTCTCTAAAAATCAATGGAAAAATATCCTCGGGTGAGGACTAACCCCCCCCCCCAAAAAAAAAAATTTTAAAAATCAAGGGATCCATATTTCTGAACAGTCTGTGGCTTGTGCTCTCACATGCACACTATTCCCCCAGTAACTGGTTTCCCTTGTTTCGCGATGTGTGTTAGTCGGTGGTGGATAGAGCGTGCACCTTGCTGATGTGGTCAGAGGTCCCCGGGAGGAGCTCCCAGTGACCTGGTGTCCATGTGGCATTCACCCCTCCCCGCACTCACACCCGTCCCCACATTCACACCCCTCCCCGCACTCACACCCGTCCCCACATTCACACCTCTCCCCCGCACTCACACCCCTCCCCGCACTCACACCCGTCCCCACATTCACACCCCTCCCCGCACTCACACCCCTCCCCACATTCACACCCTCCCCGCACTCACACCCGTCCCCACATTCACACCCTCCCCACATTCACACCTCTCCCCCGCACTCACACCCCTCCCCGCACTCACACCCCTCCCCACATTCACACCCCTCCCCGCACTCACACCCGTCCCCACATTCACACCCTCCCCGCACTCACACCCGTCCCCACATTCACACCCTCCCCACATTCACACCTCTCCCCCGCACTCACACCCCTCCCCGCACTCACACCCATCCCCACATTCACACCCCTCCCCGCACTCACACCCCTCCCCACATTCACACCCCTCCCCACATTCACACCCCTCCCCACACTCACACCCCTCCCTGCATTCACCCCTCCCCGTACTCACACCCCTCCCCGCATTCACCCCTCCCCGCAGGGCCTGTACGCCGTGGGGAACTTCCTGCCCAGCGAGGAGAGCCTGCAGCACCGCGAGGCCCTGCGGTCGCTGGCCGAGCTGCACCCCGACGCCAGCCGCGTGCTGGCGGCCAAGGCCGGGGCCTGCGACGGCATCGCGCGCACCGAAGGCATCCTCGCCCGCACCCCCCGCGACGCCAGCACGCTGTCCAGCCTGAAGCGCGCCAACGCCGACGTGGAGATCATCACCCCGCGCAGCCCGCTGGGCAAGGAGAACATGGTGACCTTCAGCAACACGCTGCCACGGGCCAGCACGCCGTCGGTGGAGGACCCGGTGCGCCGCCACGCCAGCATCCACGCCTCCATGGACTCGGCGCGCTCCAAGCAGCTGCTCAGCCAGTGGAAGAGCAAGAACGAGAGCCGCAAGCTGTCCCTGCAGGTCATGGAGCCCGAGCCCGGCCAGTCGCCGCCGCGGGCCATCGAGCTGCGCTCCAGCTCGGAGCCGGCGCGGGTCGGGGTGAACGGGGACCACCACGGGCCGGGCACCCAGTACCTCAAGATCCAGCCGGGGCCCGGGCCCGTGTGCAACAGCGTGCCCGGGGGCCCGCGCGTGTCCCTGCAGGCGCGCCCCGGCTCCTCGCAGCTGGTGCACATCCCCGAGGAGGCGCACGAGGCGCTGGGCGCGTCCCCCAAGGGCAGCTCGGCGCGCGCCAAGTGGCTGAAGGCGGCCGAGAAGACCGTGTCCTGCAGCCGCGGCAGCAGCCAGCCGCGCATCATGCAGGTCATCGCCATGTCCAAGCAGCAGGGCGTCCTGCAGGGCGGCCCGCCGGGCGCCGACGGCAGCGCGGTCACCTGCACCGGCTCCATCCGCTACAAGGCGCTGACGGACCACGAGCCGGGCGGCGGCGGCATCGTCCGGGTGGAGGCGCACCCCGAGAACAGCCGGCCGGTCATCCAGATCCCCGCGTCCACCGAGGGCGAGGGCAGCGGCTCCTGGAAGTGGAAGGCCCCCGAGAAGGGCAGCCTGCGCCAGACCTACGAGCTCAACGACCTCAACCGGGACTCGGAGAGCTGCGAGTCGCTGCGGGACAGCCTGGGCTCCGGCGAGCGCAAGCGCGGCAACATCGAGGGCGGCGACCACCACCACCACGGCGTCACCACCATCCGCGTCACCCCCGTGGACGGCAGCGAGGGCGGCTCCGAGACGCTGTCCGTGTCGTCCTCGCGCGACTCCACGCTTCGCCGGAAGGGCAACATCATCCTGATCCCCGAGCGGAGCAGCAGCCCCGAGAACACGAGGAACATCTTCTACAAGGGCACCTCCCCCACGCGGGCCTACAAGGACTGAGGGCCGCGCCCGACAGACCAGCGTGGGTCCTACTCGCGCGCTGTCCCAGCAGATGGGGGGGGGGGGGGGGTGGACAGTGAGACTTTGCACCAGACTAGCTCCTCCAGCATCCTTGACTCACGCACCCGTGGGAGCTGCTACCCTCAGCGCGTGGGGTGCCCGGGGGAGGGAGAAGCACAAGCCTAGGACCTCAGCGAGGCCGGGAGCTCTGCGGGGGGCCAGCTCAGAGGACAGCGGTTGCCTTCCCTGGATGCTATGTCACTCCCCCAATGTGCCAACGTAAGGGATCCCCCCCCCCTTTCTATTTAGCAGTGGGGATCCAGACCTCGGTTCCCCACACACAGGCCACCGGTTTTATATATCCATTCATCAGAATCCGCACCCCACACTCCCCGTGGGGGTGCTGGTTAGTCTAGTCAGTGCATCTCCCACGGCACCCCCAGCCCCCCAGCCTCCCAGCCCCCCAGTTCTACCTAGCAGGGCAGTAGTGTGTGCAGTCCCGGTCTGAGAAACGCTACTGTGTGAGAGGTCGCTGGCTGCTTCGTGGTAGACGTGGGCACCCCGTAGCTCCCCCGCAGTGGCTGTCACTGTCCACACATGCAAAGGTTTGGTGCATTTTTTTTCTTCAAAGCTATGCTTTCTTCAACAACAACAACATTGTGTGTTTTCAGCAAAAGGGAATCGCGAAGTGCTTTTCTGCATCGTTTTTGGTTCTTTGCGGCTTACTTTTTATTTCAGTGCAGGCACTGCTAATGAAGAATCTGGCTTCCAGTGAGTAAATTTGCTTCACTTAAAAATATATTGTTTTAGAGAGAGCTTTTTGAATGGTTGTGATCCTACTCGGTGTTTTATGGCTTGTCCTTTATTTATTGATTTTCTATATATTTTTTGATGTTATAGATAAGCTCTGCTATTTTTAAAGTGAAAACAACCATTGACATGGCGTCAGTGAAATGTATCGCTGTGAACTTAGGAACAAGGAACCTGAACCAAAACTTGACCTTGTGGCTACATTGCTGGCTGGCTGAGGCTGCTCTTTGAACAAGTAATCCAAGAATTCCACGCAGTTCCAGGTTATTAGCTTTTTTGATGTCCTGATAACCAGTAAACTAGGGCCACATCGGTGGGTTTCACCTTCTTCCTCATTTTTGTTCACTCGACACCCACAGGAAGAATGTGAAACAGATGCAAATGGATAACAAAAGCATCTCCCAGAATAAACGAAGGCTGCATTTCTTTAAAACATCTAAACAGGCAAAACCTTGGTGCTTCGTGTGCACACGACAGTCTTTGCTATCTGTCCTGAATGGGGCTTTCAGGAAAACAATCCTATATAATAAAAGGCTAATATGCAAATCAACCAAACGGAAGAATGACCAGTCGCTAGGACGCGCACTGACCACCAGGGGGCAGACGCTCAATGCAGGAGCTGCCCCCTGGTGGTCAGTGCGCTCCCAAAGGGGGAGCACCACTCAGCCAGAAGCAGGGCTCATGGCTGGCGAGTGCAGCGGCAGTGGCAGGAGCCTCTCCCGCCTCTGCAGCAGTGCTAAAAATGTCTGACTGACGGCTTAGGCCCACTCCCCATAAGGGAGTGGGCCTAAGCAATCAGTCAGACATCCCCCTGAGGGCTCCCAGACTGTGAGAGGGCACAGGCTGGGCTGAGGGACCCACCCCCCACCCCCCACCCCCACCCCCGCCCTGAGTGCACGAATTTCATGCACCGTGCCTCTAGTATTACCAATAAGAACAAAAACAAAACATGCTGAGGTGTTTCCAACATAAACATTTCTGTTAGGTGCAAAGAAGTATTTGATCCTTGGAGCGTAGTGTGCGCTGTTTTCTACAAGTTTCTTAAGAATCCTCACCTCCACGCATGACTGCCAGGGGGACCCAAGGTTACAACCAGGCCCGCCTGCCTGACCGGGGCGTCGGATACAGAGCGACCAGAAGGCCTTGTTTAGAAAGGAGGGTACCTGTCATTACCACCTTCTGCGGGGAAGGGGCGAGCTTCCGAGAGCCGCCCACCTCCGGGAGCTTAGGGATGTAGCCGAAACCAGCAGAACTGAAAACTCTGGCAATAAAATACAGATTCAGCTCCGTCCCTCTGGCAACTTCCTTCTCGGAGCGGGGAGTGGGAACCAAGCACTGCCTTGCCCACTTCTCCCCCGACACCCCCATCCCGAATCGCCTGGCTTTGGCCGGTTCCTAGGGAGCAAGGTTTTAGTACTCTGAAGAACAAAACAAAACACAACAAAAACAAATCCTGCAGCATTTCCGGCGCAGTGTGGTATTTCCTAATCTTTCCTACTTCTTGACAAAAGATTTTAAAGAACTTCTCTAGTCATTGAAGCTTTTGTTCTTTACATAAATCTTGATACGTTCTTTTTCTACTCAAAGTGCCAAAGGCTACAGTTTTTAAAGACTTCCAATTGTACCACGTTGTTAAGGAAATCCAACGACAGCCGCGAGAACTCAGACCTCTGCATGTGTATTTGATAACACATCTTTTGTAAAAAAGATAGTAATAATTACAAAAAAAAATGTTTACATTCCACTGGTACCTTAACTTAGAGTAAGCGAGACTGACAGGTGGTACCCTTCCCCGTGTTCGATTCCTCTCATTTGCTCAGAGAGCACCTCCTCCTCCCTGAGCCCTTAGGCTGTGCTTTCCTGGTAAAACCAAGTACTGAACAAAGAGAGTTAATTATCTTTTTAAAGTAAATAAAGTTATGGAAATAGATATATAATATATATACACAAAGTATCGTGTTTAATAAAATGTTGCACAGTGTTTTCCAAACTGATCAAGTTTGTAAAGTGCTATAATGTATTTTGTTAAGTACAGATCAAAGCTATCGTGTGAGTATATTGTGCTAACATCCTAGAAATAAAGATTAGATTTCTTCATCAGAATTAGGTCATTTTGTGTGTTTTGTTTTGTTTATAACTTCAGAGCATGTATGAACGGTAATGACCTGGCTTGCAGGAACACGGATGAAGAAATAAGAAGGCCTCAGAACTGATACAGTGGTTCTCCACCTTCCTAATGCCGCGACCCTTTAGTACAGTTCCTCATGTTGTGGCGACCCCCAACCATAAAGTTATTTTCGTTGCCACCTCACAACTGTAAGTTTGCTACTGTTATGAATCGTCATGTAACTATCTGATATGCAGGACGTATTTTCAGGGGTCGCGACCCACAGGTTGAGAACCGCTGCTAGAAGAAAGACTCTTGCCCCAGGAAAGAAAGGCTTGTCAAACCATGACATAGCATTTCCTTATCATTCAGTATTTTTACCTTGAGCATCTTAAAGGGAGCGCTCTTAGACTTCTCTAGACATAGATTACTCACATTGCCTGTGAGAGAACTCCATCTAGACTCTGGTGTTAGCTTCAAAATAGACCCAGCGACAAGCAGGCCAGTGAGCGTGAAGAAGAGATGATGACCATGGTATGTACATAAAGCCTCCGCCTCTTAACCGCCTCAGGACACCTCGCACCCAAAGGAAGAGTGTGGGGCACCCTCCCTACCAGGGCTCTTTCCCCTGTTTAATGGCTTTCTCTTCCAGCCTCTGCTGTCCTCTGAGAAGAGGTATGTCCATCTTTGAACATTAGGAAAACCTAACTCCATCCCCAGCTCAGCCTTTCCCATCCCATCTCTAAGTTAGATAATGGAAGGTAATTTTACAGATATTTCTGGAGGCGTGGAAAGAGGTCTTTTCAAAAGTAAAGTAAAAATGAGTCAAGGACTTAAATGTAAAGCTAAAATTTTTAGTGAAAGCCAGAGGAGAAGGTCTTTGGAGCTGGGTCAAGGACCCGTGACTAGTCCTTGGTTGAATATGTGTCTTCAAATATTTTTTCCTGCCTGTATGTATCCTTTCATCTTGGTAACAAGATCTTTCAGAGCAAGTGTTTTAAATTCTGATGGGGACCAACTTAGCTTTTCCCGTTATGGGCCATGTTTTCAAAGTTACATTTTAAAAATATTTTTAAAACCTCAATATTCAACAGTGAAAAAACACACACACATAAACAGTAAAAACTAAAATAGCAAAATAAGAAATATGAATAGACATTTCATCAAAGAAGATAAACAGAAAAAAACACACCTATAAATAGATGATCAGTGTCACTAGCTGTTTGGGAAGTACAAATTAAAACCACAAGGAGATATTGCTACCCCTCTGTAAGAATGACTAAACTAAAAAAAAAAAAAAAAAAAAAGTAATGATACCAGCTGCTAGCAACAACTTGGAGAAACTGGATCCCTTCCATATTGCCGCTGAGCATGTAAAATGGTCCACCTGCTCCGGAAAGCGGTGCGTCAATTCCTCATTTAAAAATAAGAATTCCTGGGCCGTACCCTTGGACCCCGGAATTGCACTCTTGGGCACTTATGCCCACAGAAACGCAAACTCATGTCCATACACAAAAATGGCACCTATATGTCCATCTCGGTTCTACTAATAATAGGCAAACACTAACTTGTAAGTTCTACAGAAGCAGCTCTCAGCACAGCGGGTGCTCAATCAACATCAGAAGAACTGGGTGAGTGCAGAACGTCCTGTCTGCTGGGAGTGGGAAAAACGATGAAAACAAGTAAATAACCGAACTTATTGCACCGAGGAAAGTGCGAAGGGTTTGCAAGAGAAAGACAGGGTGGCCTGTCTGATTGCACCCCACACTCCACGGGGCTCAGAAACCCCCCAGGCTCCGAGGGGAAATTTGTTACTTGTGTTTGTCTCCTTTGAAGCATCTGTTTCCCGGGTGGGCGGGGTGCACGCCGGTCCTTTGAACGGGCCGTCTGTTCACAACGGTTGTTTGTTCCAGGGCTCCCACCGCCAGTCCTGTCTGGGCAGGCGCCCACACAAAGGACCGACCTAGTCTATCTGTTTGTTAAAGGCCTCTGGAGTCAGCATTCACCGCTATTTTCAAGTTCAAAGTCAGATGTCAGAGTCCAGGGACTTGAGAGATTTCTTTCAATCTAGCATATCCCCTGGTCTCTTGTTCCCACACAATACATCCCAGAATGCCACAATGACTCTCAGAGCTGGGAAGATCCAGCTGACGCCCCGTGGGTCACCCCCACGGACGCTGAGAGTGGGGCCGCGTCTGAAACGGCTCCTCTCCCCCAGGCTTAACGGGAGGAAAATCCAGGAAAGGCCAGTTCCCGCTGCGGTTCCGCTCCTCTGTTCTCCACGCCGTCACATACGTGAGTGAACAACGTGAGAGAACGGACATGTAGCCAAGTGACCACAGGAAAGTACTGATATAGGAGGAAAGCACCTTTTACATATATGTTTATTGATTTCAGAGAGGAAGGGAGAGAGAGAGAAAAACATCAATGATGAGAGAGAATCATGGGTCGGCTGCCTCCTGCACACCCCACACTGGGGATGGAGCCCGAAATCTGGGCCTGTGCCCTGACCGGGAATCGAACCGTGACCTCCTGATTCATAGGTCGATGCTCAACCACTGAGCCATACCTGCCAGGGTATTTGTTAATCCGCAGACACGGGGAGCAAGGCTGGGCCTAGAACTGAGCTTCCAGGGAGCAGCCACCACCTCCCAGGTCTGCTCCCGGCTCCGTCCCCACCCCCACCCCCACCCCGGCAAGACCTTGGAGCTTGGAGCGCTGTCACTATGGGGACAAGTCAGAGGAAGTCTTCAGTGCCCGCAGTCTAGATTGTTAGACCACGTGGCGTGGGGGCAGTGGGTGTGCGCGGCCTCTAGAAGAAGCACACCCCTGTACGTGTGTGTGACTGCCTCAGGTTTCCTCCTGGCGTGGCTCCTGGAGCCTGTTTCTAAAGAGCATGAGGAGTGGGAGAGGGGTCCGTTTCCATGGGAACAAAGGTAACGACGGAAAAACCTGTGGGAGCTGGAGTGTGGTGGGACCCTGTGTCCCAAACGACCTCCCGTGGCGACTGAGCACTTACTAATTCTTAAGTGTACAAATGTGGACTCTCTGGCCTCTGAAAAGAAACCTATTTTAAGTCAGAAAATTCACTGCATTTTTCATTGGGATTGGCACTGTTTAAATATTGGGTGGTGGGGGTGGGGTTGGGGGGAGCCAGCTAAAGCATAAATATTCCAGGAGAAAGTGGAGGCAGCACAAAATAATTACTTTTCCTTAAACATTAACTCTGCCGTACATCTAATTAAGACACACCACCTACTTGCCAGAGAGCCCGCAGAACCCCACAGCAGTAAGAAAGCAATAGCGACTCATCCCTCTCGTCTGAATTTACACGATGAACTGATATGACATAATGCGATTTGGAAGAAAAATTGCTAACATACAAGTAACTTCTCATAATGCATGGAAGAGAGCGGGCTCGTCTGCGCTGTATTTTAAGGGCCCGGCAAAAGCATCGTCTGAGGCAAGTCTGCAGCTCGCTTGCCACCTCCGCTAGAGGAAGAGAACGATGATGAGAGCGAAGACAGATTAGCCCCGACACGTGGCAAAGCGGCCGCGTGGTCCCTGGGCGTGCCAGTCGCCCCACGAGGAGCTTTTAATTCAGCAAAAGAGTATTTATAGAAACAGCCTTATCTTGGGTCCCTGGTAAGTCCTGAGCGTCCCCTGTGGTTTAGATGAAAATCCAGGCACGGCATTGGTTTGCCCGCGGTCCACTCACAGCTGCCTTGGGTCTGGGCCGCGCACTGGCATGGACTTACTCCGGAAAGGACCTCACCTCTGACCATCCTCTCTCAGCCCCTCTGCGAGGCCACTGCACACCCCCAGGTGGGGAACAGCCACTCCTTACGCCCTTGATCAATGCAACACTGGCTTGCTTTTATGAATGACGTTTTATAAATTAAATCCTAGTTGTGAAGGGAAAACGAAATCTATTCCCGCCAGCACTGGCCGTCCTCTGAGGGCAGCCCCCTCGTGAGCTGCGACCACGCGCTCCCCGGGGTGCCCGCGGAGAGGCCCAGGCAACCAAGCGCCATGATGTTGTACCCCTTTGATGGCCACGTGCCATGACTCCTGGCCTCTTCCCCGGCTCATCCAGCGGATTTAACACAAAGCAGGTGTAGAAGATGCAGGTTTGGGTCGAGATGCCTGTATGTCAGATCCAGGTGATTCGGGCCTGGCCCCCGAGCTAGGTCTGATATGGGAAATGCGGCCAGGAGACTGATAGCGGTCTGCCTTAAGATACAGGCCTCTCAAAGTCCACCGAGCTTTCTATTTACCCCGTTTTCTTCAAAAAAACTGATTTCTTGACAGATCTTAAAGGGAGAGCAGACCTAGCTTCATGACAGTTGCACAAATTTATAGTCGGAGATAAACCCATAATTGTAAACTGCTTTTCCATCTGTTATCCTTTGAAAAAAATCTATTTTGCATTTTTCCAATAATTATGAGGAATTTTGAGTTTTATTGCTTTCTATTCATAAGACTCACATCTTTACTTACACTTTCACAGGTTCTGAATTGATTGCTGTTTTAGTTTCTATGGCAACTCTGCCAGTTGCCTACTATAAATAGCTATTTTATAATAATAGCAGGCTTCTGAAAGTTCAGTTTTTGAACACCCTTCTGCAGCAAGAGGAATTGTGAGGAAAGAAAATAACCTGTGAATCAAGGTGTAGGGGAACAGACATCTTTCATCCGTCATGGTGTGAAAATAGAAGCTGGAACTGACAAGCTGTGTAGGTGCCTGTTGGCAAGTACCTGGGAGAAGAAAGAATACTCAAGCGTTTCAAAGCAAAAATGTACCATTGGGACACTTTTAATTTTCCCCACTGAAAGCAGCCATGGCCTCTTTTTGAGTTACATCTATTAACCACACCTCATGTCGCTGAGTCTGTCAGTCAACCCTTATCACCCCAGCCACTTTACGTCAGAGGAGAGAGCCCACGTTCGCCTGAAGCCTGTGAAATTCCCCTACAGTGAGAGTCTTGTATTTTTATACCACATATGGCCTTATTCCCAGGTGCTTCCGGTGATTGTACCCTCACCTGAAGAAGGGGCTCTTTCCCTTCATCAGAATAAAGGGGGCTACCTGTAGGCACCTTACACATAAGAGGGAGCTGAACGATAAAAAAATGACTGTGTTCTGCCCGGCTGGGGTGGCTCAGTGGTTGAGCATCAACCTATGAACCAGGAGGTCACAGTTCAATTCCCTGTCAGGGCACATGCCTGGGTTCTGGGCTCAACCACCAGTAGGGGGCATGCAGGAGGCAGCCAATCAATGACTCATCATTGATGTTTCTCTCTCTCTCTCTCCCTTCCTCTCTAAAATCAACAAAAATACATGTTTGGGGGTTTTTTTAAAAATAATCTCTATTTTTATGGAAAAATATTTGAAACAAAATATTAATATCATGTGACTACTGGCCAAGTCTTCCTCTTCTTCTGGAATTCGATTGTCACTGTCATTAGCATCATGCTTTCTGGGCAGATTCACGGCGCACCTCAATCAAGGGTATTGCCTGTGCCCCTTTCGTCTGGGAAATGCTCGTTGGCACAGACAAGTGGAACTGCCCCCTGGCAGTTCCCAGTCTCGTGACTCACCCTTTTGCGGTTTCTTCTGGGAATTATGGGAAGAGCATCAAGAGGTTGCAAGAACGTGACTTGATCCTCTTGCATCCCGCACAGTGGTCCACTCGTGGACATGGTGTTTGCATTCATTTCAGGGTTGACTGTGTAATGAAATGTATGTCAGATACTTAATGTCTGTTAGACATCAGCGCTGCCTTGGATATAAAAGTCTAAGGGGACCTTCTCAGATGCCTGAGGGAAGCGAGGGTACCTGGTATTAATCCAAACATCTTCCATGACGACAGAAATGGGATCCAATCACATCATGAAGCTATTATTTCTGAGATTCCATCACTTATGATCAAATGCATTTTTCTGATGCTAAAGAAACCCAGCTTCTTCTTCCGTTATATTTGGAATGCCGATCACGAACCATGCTTTTACAACGTGTCATTGCTAGAAGGCTGAGAAAGAACGCACCGCGTCCAAAACCACGTCTCAGCAATGCCTTCCCTTTCTGGGTCTGTTCGGACAAGGGGCACCCAGAGCAGAACCTAGTCCATCCATACCCACAACAGAGGCCTTTTGTTTGAATAAACGATCAGAAAAACAATGATTAAAAGCATGGTTTGTGCTGCAAAAAACAACAACAACACAAAAAACTGCCTTCACATCTGTGAGGAATAAATAGTTCAAGAAACTAGATGTCATAGGCATGTCCTTACTGAAGAAAGAAGAAAGGAAGGAAGGAAGGAAGGAAGGAAGGAAGGAAGGAAGGAAGGAAGGAAGGAAGGATCTCTTTAGGCAAAGAATGCTCCATCCCGAAAGACTAACTTGTCTGAATCCGCCCTAATGGGCACAGACTGCTCTTCACCTTCACCTGGGATGCTCCCGGGTCCTCCTTTCCTGTGGCTCAAAAGTGAAAGGCACTGAAGCAAAGCAAGCCTTTTTAAAAAATATATTTATTATTGATTTCAGAGAGGAAAGGAGGAGAGGGAGAGAGAGAGAGAGAGAGAGAGAGAGAGAGAGAGAGAGAGAAACATCAGTGATGAGAGAGAATCATGGATCGACTGCCTCCTGCACGCCCCCTACTGGGGATTGAGCCCGCAACCCAGGCACGTGCCCTTGACTGGAATCAAACCCGGGGCCCTTCAGTCCTTAGGCTGATGCTCTATCCACTGGGCCACACCAGCTAGGGTGCAAAGCAAGCTCTTTAAATGTCACCACATTGGTGTCACGTTAAGCAACTTCTCAAGTTGGCTTCCCAAATGAAATACCCTGAGGCCGTTTAGTGGAAGCAGCCACGGGTACCACACAGACCACCCTCTGAGGACCACGCCCGGCAGAGCCAAGCATGGCCTCCTGGCCTGGGATAAAGCTGAAAACAGAGGAAAAGGTGCTCATCTGAGACTAAGTTTCCTGCTCGTTTTAATGACTATTTTCCCCAGGAGGCTGACCCTGACGCCCTGGATCCTACTCCTCTTGGTTCGCAGGGAACGCGTCTTGCTTCCCTCTTACGTATTGAAGTGGGTCAGGATCTGAAAATAGATTCACTGAGCAGGAAGCCGCCTTCAATTACCTTTCCCATTTGTTCCCACAAAGTCACAGAAGAATATCGAGCGCGACCCGCCTTGGCGTCGTTACCAGTTTGGTTTGCTTTATGTTACACATGGGAGGTCTTTCAGGCTCCGAGGTCACTTCCTTCTAAATATTTCCTTTCCCTAGGGAGTCATTGACATGGGCACGCACAGGCATCCAGCTCAGCCCTGGCAAAGGGCGGCCTGGGCCCAATGTGACTTATTCTCCCCGGGCTTCCTTTGTTCCTTCTCATGCCAAGCAGTTTACCGAGAGAGCAGAGTGTAGCAAGATAGTGTCTCTCCCCAGGGACTTGCCATTTAGCGGGATTCGGATTCCAAGGCCAATTAGCTGCCTCACCGCCTGGGAGCTTCATGCGGCTCTTGTTAATTAACCAGCCGATGGATGGGTTACAAGAAGATCAAGAGAAAATAGAGGCTTCTGGTTTGCCTACCCTGCCATACGGGCACTTTAGAAAAATGACCAACCACGGACCCTGGTCTGAATGCGAACCTCCTAAAAGCATCTGCATTTCTGAATAATGCATGTCGAGGCTAGGACGATGCTGCCCGTTGGTGGGCTCGGTGTGTCGTATGATTTGAGGGACAGCACAAGTTCTCTCGCTTAGGCCACAGCGGCCCTCTCTGATCCTGCCGATTACGGTTAGATCTCCAGTACAGCCTCAGCATGCCTGGCCCTTTCTCCAAACAAGTCCTCGAAACGCCAACCAAGCCCCCCCTTCTATGGGTGCCCAGGGAACTTTCCTCCATGCCTTTCCTAGGGAATATATCTTATTATTGCAATTACAGACTCGGCAACTCCTCTCTTGCCATACAAGCTAGAATATGAGCTTGGAAAGGACAGAGTTTATGCTGTTCATTGTTATGTCTTTTTATCATTATTGTTGAAAGCTCTCCAGAGGTTCCCCCGCCCCAAACTATTGTCTGTGTCCATGGGCCAGACATACATGCACATAAGTTCATTGGTTAATCTTTCCCTGCCCCCCTTCCCTCTGAAATACACCAGTCTGTTGCATATTGCAATGTCTCTGGATCTTTCTTGTTCATGAGTTTATTTTGTTCATTAGGTTCCACATATGAGTGAGATCATGTGATACTTGTCTTCTCTAACTGGCTTATTTCACTTAGCCTGTGTCTTTAAACCTTACCGTATTTTTTAAAAATGTTACTTGGCATATAATAGCTCCCTGATGCGTTGTTGGAGCAATGGGTTGCGGGTTGACTTAATTACATACCAGCATCGGTTTGCACCATCCCACTTTCCCTCAGCTTGGGCGTTCTCGCCGACTCCATGGCAACAACGTGCTTTCAGTCATCTGCTAGGCCATTACTCACCTCCCCAGCACCACCCACCCCCACCCCCGCAGAAAGGTCACACCTAAAAGCTTTCAGAGAAAACACGAGATCCATGTTGCTGATGGCAATCACCTGCTCACAGAAATACACAACAACATTCCCTGAAACAACCATCCACCAGACCCTCAGCGGCTCTCCTCTGCAGACTTCTGACCAGCAGCCAAGACTGAAGGCTTCCCGAACCAAGTGAACGTAAACTCAGAACACAGCTCCCTCACTTCCGAAGCTGCAGGGACCTTGAGAAAGTTACCTCATCTCTCCGAGTTCCCCTTTCCTCCCCGGGGAGACGCAGCTTACAAACACCTGCCTCAACAAAATGTTGGGAGAATTCCGCATGTGAAATAACTACCGAAGGATCTGGACCCTAATGAGCACTAAATAATGGTTAAGCATCTACATTGTTATTATCGTAGCATCCTAACCAAGGAGCAGTTAGTAGAGATTAATGCCAACGAAGAAACCTTTCTACAGCCTCCTGCCGCATCGTGAGGGCACATAGGCACGTCATTTCAGTATTCCTTAATTACATGTCAAAATAACACAGTGCCACGGGTGACGCAAGGCCAAAGAGCAAGGCCCGTACCGTCTGCCGCCTTCACTCTCCTTCTGTCTCCGTTAAGGATTCGTTCTCATTAGTTCTGTGATTGGTTGGTGGGTAGTCTCAGCTCCCTCTTACCACATCCAAGTGCAGTATTTCGTAATTACTTTCTGAAAAATCAGTCCTAAAAGATCCTGGCTATCCCCAAAGTAAAAGACGATTACAAGGACAAAGCTCACAGGCTTTGACGGACAGATGTGCCTTTGAAATCCTAGGGTTTTAGAAGCAGTGAGCCAGCTGCTCTCCCGCTGAGCTGGCCCAGGCCGCCCTCCGGAAGGCACAGGAGGCCAAGTGCTTGCGTTCTCCTGAGCGGCAGCCTGTGCTCCTGTAATCAGGGGCCTCCAGAGCACCGCAGTCCCCTCGCACTAAGAACACCCTCGTGCCGTTCTTAGCCACGTTCGCACTTTCAGAATCGTCCGAGTTCATTTGAATACCGCGTTCGCAGCATCCATTTTATCTTTTCCTCCTAAACCAGGTAAAGTTAAAAAGCACACGGAAAGGAATCACAGCGCAAAACATCAAGACACCATCCTGCTGGTTGTAAACCCGGGAGCTTCCCCGGGTGAAATCTGAAACGGGCCCCATCCACAAGGCCAAGGAGAGACCAAAGAAGCCGGCACACCACTCCCGGGTGATGGGCGGCTGTTTTTAAAAGGAACTAAGAAAATAGAATGAATGTGACATAACATAACATAACATAACATAACATAACATAACATAACCACATCATATAGCCAGGGAACTGACTTACCCGCTGGTCTTGGCGACGGCGAGAGGAGTAGGTCTCACGCCTGCCTCCAGCTTCCTCAGGGTATACAGAGGCCTTAACTGGGCTCAGCCTCGCACGCCTTCAGATGGTTCCAATAACGCATCGCTGTCTCCAGGCTGTACCCCTGGAAGTAGCTCTCACTGTAGGAACAGTGGGCAGAACCTACTTCCATTCCAAGGATGGGAGGGGGGTGGTGTGAGGATGGGGGGTGGGGGTGGGAGTGAGGAGACTCCAATGTCCAGGGGCAGCTCGAGGGTCACGGGCAGTCACATCCTTGCATGGCCTTCTCCTCCCACACCTTCCTGCTAAGAAGCCAATGCACACCACGACCACCAAAGAAGAGGTCATATGAATAACACACGTCAATGAAAAGCAATCTGAAATCGAGGAACTACTATGCTAAAGGCTAATGACACACGTTCCCTTCTGCTCATTTTCAAGGCATTAACCCGGGCACCCCAGGTGATTGTCTTCTTTCCATCCTCTCTCTCCGGCCCCCGACCAGGTGAAGTTCAGTTTTAAAGAAGCTCCCCTATCCCTCACCCCGCCCCCCCCCCGCCCCGTTGAGTGGACCATGCAGAAGGGATGAGACTCTAACTGGTGCATCTTTCAAATTATGCAGATTCCCTAGATTCTAGGGAATTCTAGGGCCTAGAAGGTCCCGGGGCCAGGCCGAGGGAGACCTTTCATTCGGCACCGATTCGATAGAAAGGATGTGACCCTGTATGTTACGTTCCAACCCATTAGATAATCCCAGGAGGCAGGTCATGCAGAACCCATTGTACAAATGAGATGCCGATGCGCAGAGAGATGGATCCGTCCGCCCCAAATGACCCAGGGGATGAAAACACAGCAGGGCTGGGATCCAAAGCCAAGGAGGTCCGGCTCAGAACCTCCATCCACGTCACGCTGGCTCCCTTTCACGAAGCCACTGCCCACAGTTGATACTTCTGAGAAATCTCCGTCAATCCCGAGAACGCGGAAATAGGCGCTAATTGGAGGCAGACGGAAACCACATTTCGAGCTTTGCGTGCCTTGCCATACGCCGAACCACTGAGCTGTGTAAGATCTGCAGAGTGGTTATCCAGAAGTGCACGGACACCCCATACACGATCCATAAAATACTTAAAGACAGGTGTAGTTCGTGCACTTGTGTTAGAAACTGCCTGCCTGCCTGCCTTGAATATTTACCATTCCTCAAAAAAAGATGACCTCCAATGTCCGCACACACTGGCACGCCCGTCGCTGCTCTGTAAATATTGACGACACAGTGCGGGCCGAGTGTCGGCGAGGCTCCGAGGTGCTTGATGAGCGAATCTCCCTGCTCTCGGACCCAGCAAAGGAGGCCGCGCAGTCACTGAACAGACCCAGCACCATCACTAAGGTCAGCGCCACACAGGAGAGCTGGGTGGGGTAGGAGGTGGAGGGAAGTCTTGGTGGAGGTGCCACTGGAGACCTGGGAGGAGGAGCCTGGGAGAGGACGGTCACCATCTATGCTCGGAGGCCCTGTTCAGGGACTGGGATGAAAAGGTTAAGGACTATTTTGACGAAAGAAAAGGTGAAGGGTTAAGGGTGACACGTGAAATCAGTTCAGATGTGACGGGAAGAGAGAGGTTCCGGGAGGCGGGGAGGGAGACCCACGTGGAGAGGAGGAGAAGGTGGCTGAGCGAGGGGCCTGGGCGAGCCCAGAGGGCAGAGGGGACACGTTGGAAAGAGCCTCGAGCTGGAAGGAGAAGGTCGGGAGGGCTCCGGGCGGCCGGGCGTGCAGGTGCAGAGAGCATGTGCCCGGGAGGAAAGGACACCCAGGGCCTTTACAGGAACCAGAAGAACAGACGGGAAGACGAGGAGACCCGGTCCGTCCCAGTGTGAAGTGCAACTTAGGTGAGGTCTGGGCCACTGTGTCCTCAGCTGCCCCTGTCGGGGCCTGGTGACCTCCTGTGGGGGGAAGGCGATCAGCCCGAGAGGCATAGGCAGAGCCGTGGAGGAGAGGATTGCACAGCAGTCGGCCAGGCACGTCCAGGGGACCCAGCAAGCAGAGGGACCGAATACAACCAGAGGCAGTCAGGCCCCAGCACACCCCGTCCGTCAAAAGCATCCTCCCCGGCCACTCGCTCAGCGATTCCCCTGGGGGTGGAGTTCAAGGTCAGCGTTAAAGGTGCTTCGATCGGGCGCGGCTGGGTTATGTGGACCAGAGGACTACACCAAGGACTGAGCCCACCGCAACCGAAGGATTTTGGGCCCCCAGCCCTCGCTAACGGGATCCCGGAGAAAGACGCCTGGGCCTGGCTGCTCAGCTCCCACACTGAGTGTCACCTTGGCCCCGGCCCGTCCTGTGCCAAGGGTAGGACAGGCTGAGCCCTTCCCAGGCCTCCCTCCAGCCCGTCCTGTTCCCGCCCGCGCCTGCGTCTGAGGGTAACGTCTAAGGAGAGGATCACTCAGCTGCCTCAAACTCCCACCCGAGCCCTGGTTGCCAGTGGGCGGACGGCCCGTTCCCATGGCGAGAGACGCTCCCGCCTGCTTTGCCGTTTGGTTTAGTCAGACAGCTAACTCTCAGATGACGCTGAGATGAGTCATGAAGGAATTTACAAACTGTTTCCCAGCAAGATGACCCCCCCATAACTGACCCCCCCATAACCTGCCGCGTGACACACCGCGCTCCAAGCCACCAGCACACAGATGAGAAGTGCAGGGGGGAATTCTTCATCTCACTTTATCTTTTTTACTTCGTTTTAAATAAGGGTTTTTGCCCGGCCGGCGTGGCTCTGTGGTCGAGCGTCGATCTATGAACCAGGAGGTCAGGAGTTCTATTCCCGGCCAGGGCAGAGGCCCGGGTTGTGGCCTTGATCCCAAGTATGGGGCGTGCAGGAGGCAGCTAATCAATGATTCTCTCTCATCCTTGATGTTTCTATCTCTCTCTCTCCCTTCCTCTCTGAAATTGATAAAAATATATTTTAAAAAATAAATAAATAAGGATTTTACATTCTCCGAGAAGAGGACCAGGATTGGCTCGCCTGGGGCCTTTGCGGTTTGAGCAGCCCCTGGGAAGGTGCAAAGGGGGATGGCTGGTCCCCAAGAGGGAATCCACACACCTGGATGGGAGCTTCTGCACCAGGGGTCACACGTGGGGTGTGGCATCAGCTGACATGCCCTGCCCCCGGCATCATCTGAGGCAAAGCTAAGTCCTACAGAGAGCATTCCCTCAGCCTTTATGCTGCGCACGTCAAAGGCTCTTCACCGAGGAGCAGGTTTCGACACCAAGGGAAACCATCCAGCAGTGTCCGGTGTCCGTCTCCCCCTCCCCAGAGGCAAGCAGGGGCAGACACAGAGGCATCGGAGAGCTTCGAGCCCACCTGACTCTTCTCCCAACTTCCTGGTGCTCTTTGGTGGTTCCCAGGCCCAACCAACATCTTGTTCTTTCTTGCTGTTAGTTTCTCTAAAAAAGCCATTTTTCTCTCCTAAACTTCCTTCTAACCAAGGCATCTGTTCACACACAAGTCGTCTTATTACCATTAAACTTAACATTCTTAAAACTCGACTCTAAATCTGATGGGCTCGTCGTTTACAAGGAACTAAATTCCAGAATAACCGATAAAACCGGGTTGGCTATGTAACCAGATCACTGGCAGAAAGCCCTCCCTGAGCTGGTTAGGCGAGCTATGCCGAGCCAGCCCCAGAAAGTGCGGGCTGTGCTTTTCCTGTCACACTGAAAAAGATAAGTACGTAGCTAGTGCACAAAAATAGAATAATAAAGCAATAATACCGTGAATCCCTGTTTCCAAAAAAATGTTCGATTTCTCATTTCTATGTCATAAGTTCCTAAATATTCCCTATGTGGTTATTTTTTTAAAACCTTAAATCTCCTTTTTCCTCTACCAGTGTGTATATCTGTGTGTATGTGTGTGTGTGTGTGTGTGTGTGTGTAGGCTAATGATTTTTAAAAAATGGAAACTAACTATAAAATTACCGATGAACAGTTTACCACAATGCCTGGCATGTCACTCTTACAAACTTGGTAAAATTACTTAATGTTGCTGCGGAAACGAGTTATTATTTCATGCTACCATTTGTCTAGTTGGAAGGCGGTTCGGCTTTTTAAAAACACACACCATCTGAAAAGGGTAATGGTACTTACAGATTTTAAGCCTTTGGCAGATGAAAAAAGAAACTCATGCAAAAAATAACGGCCCGCATTGATTCTGGCAAAGGACAGTCTCCTGAGGCAGAGCTGAGCCAACAAATGGAGCATTGGTGTGCGCTGCCCCCTGGCGGCGGCCTTGCCCCTGCGGGAGGTGCGCGAACCCCTACGGCTCCGCAAACACTTGGGGTTTGAGGACAGACAAGGGAAAGCTGAGAGCAGGAAGGAATTACTGCATGCAAACACAACAGAATAACTTCATTTTCGCCCACATGTGTGCCCTTCGTGTGCCACCTGCGGTTAAACTTTAAAAGCTACTTACCGCACAAGAATAGCTATAAACACCAAATCTAAATTAGTCTGGGAGAGAAACAAACAGCAAAATTGTGGTGAATGTTTATTGTAGGTTTTCAAAGCCCCGTACTAGTAACGACGCAGAGCTGTGTTCAGTCCGGAGCCCAGCCTGGGCTCCTGATGCCTGTCCTCCGGTCACGGGGAGAGGGATTGTTGAAGACCGGCTGCTGCAGGCCAGGCACTGGGATAGATGTTGGGGGCAAATGACAAATAATAACAAACACAGTCTTAGCCTCATGGCGTTCACGGCTCGTGAAGGAAAGAGAGAATCAACAAAACGGGGTGAAGTGGGGCTGGTGGAGGGGGGCCAAAGGGGGCGGGAAATGGGGGACATCTGTCATATTATCAACAATAAAAATAAATTTAAAACAAGCGAGAGAGGTGCAGAAAAGTTCCCAGATTATACAGTTGGAGCACCTGGATTTAACCAGACCTGAAGGTGCATTTTCAATAAAGTCCCCTTTTTGCTTGGCGGCGGGGGGGAGGGTGGATCACACTCAAGCATTACAATCTCACCGTGATGCTTGAAGAGGCATCAAGGTTCTCTAAAAGTCGATATTAAAGGGAGGAATGGGGGGGGGGGAGTGGGAGGCAAAAAGAGGTAGAGGGGAAGGGCTGTGGGGGGAAGGGGAGGGGTATGTGGGAACTCTTTGCACATTTTTATTGAGCCAACTTTTTAATATCCATCTGTTATCATTTTAGTATTTTTAATTGATTAATTTTTTTACCCTTCTTTAGCTTTTTAAAAAAGTTTGGTCCATTTTGTTTTATTTGTTTTCATTGTGTGGGTTGTTTTTTTAATTTTCAGAAATAATTTTGCAAATGGCTACCAACCAGATTAAGATGGTAGAAGTCACATTTTTGGTTTCATAGAGATTCAATGTTTTTTTAACTAATTCTGGTTCTTTTGTGTGATTTTAAATTTAATTTAAACGTTTCATTTCATTAAAGTTTAATTTAAAATTCTGATTTACTTTAGTACCTGTGAGTTTAAATTTAAAGTTTAATCTTAATTAAAGTGTAATATATTCTTAAACTTTAAATGCCGGTATGTTATTTGAGGAAATAGCAAAAAAAAAAAAAAAATAGGAAAATGCTTAAAGTTTACCAAAATAGAAAGTGATATTCAAAGATAGCTGGAAATAGTTCAGAGCTGGACAAGTGGCCCCATTATATAAAAAATGAAGGGGGTTGGAAACAGCTTTCCCTTTGAGAATACTGTTTTTCTTTTTTTTACTGAATTTATTGCAGTCACATCGGTTAATAAATTACATAGGTGTCAGGTGTACAATTCTAATACATCATCTGAACAGTTTACAACCCCAAGTCCGCCTCCTTCCATCACCATTTATCCCCTTTACCCGCTCCTACCGCCCCCGCCCCCTTTCCCTCAGGTCATCGCCAGATAACCGGGGCTCCCTGATGAGGGATGGCCGTGACCCTGGCGTGTCAACCGAGCACGAAAGCATGATTCACACACGAATGATGAGGCGTGGGCGGGGACATGTCTGGTTCCTGGGGTTTCAGCTGGAGGAATCTGTACTTGAGAAGGAGCCATCCGTCCACACGTGTGGCTTTGCGCATTCCCTCCCCCTAACTGCATGAGAGTAGAATCATGTAATGCGGAGTCCTGTCTGGGGTTCACACCTGAACATACCAGTACACGCCTGTTCACCTGAGAGCATACGGGTCTGTGCTTTCTCGTCCTTCCTCTAACCATCGACCATGTGGCATTTTCATCATTAAAGAGCAATTCTTCAATTTCTTCATGAGCTGAACGCCTGGGTATAAATATGCTCTCAGGCCTGGCCAGCGTGGCTCAGTGGTCAACCAGTCAGAGCACATGCCCAGTTTCTGGGCTCCATCCCCAGTCGGGGGCGTGCAGGAGGCAGCTGATCAATGACTCTCTCCTCATTGATGTTTCTCTCTCTCTCCCTCCCTCTCCCTTCCTCTCTGAAATCAGCGTTAAGAAATCCATAAATAGGCTCCCAGGGAAATAGGATGGGCTCGGCGGCGGCAGCCAGAGGATCCCCTCCCTGAGCGCTGACGGAGGCTGCCGCCCACACGCTCTTCTTTTTAAACTCGGGATTGAAGCTCCTTTTTACTGTTAATGTCAGAGTTATTCTGGGGCGACTTACAGAATCCAGCTTTAGGCACAGAAGACACCCTTTAAGTCCCCTCTGCCCGTATTGCAACAAAGAGAAACATCTGAAATGACCAGCGGCACAAGCCTTCGGCTGTATGGGTTTAAGTCCTTGCTCTGAGCCTGGCCGGTGTGGCTCAGTGGTTGAGCGTCGACCTATGAACCAGGAGGTCATGGTTCGATTCCCGGTCAGGGCACCTGCCTGGGTTGTGGGCTCCGTCCCCAGTGTGGGGCGTGCAGGAGGCAGCCGACCCATGATTCTCTCTCATCACTGATGTTTCTGTCTCTCTCTCTCTCCCTCTCCCTTCCTCCCTGAAATCAATAAAAACATATTTTTTAAAAAAGAAGAAGAAGAAGAGAGACGCAGGAGGTTGTGGCTGCGCAGATTTCAGGCCTGAAATGAGGCGGAGGCGGGAGAGGGGGCAGGCGCTGCGTCCCGCTGGCCTGTAGGAGGCATTTAATCTCATGCCGCCCAGCCCAGGAGCTGTCCCTGACGCCTTCAGCGCAACAGTAAACACGCTCAGGGCATCGCCCTGGGAACACTGCACCCCCCCTCCCCCTGCCGCCGGGTGTTCTAGAACTGAGCCAGGACATGAAAGTGCGCGTCCGCTTTGGTCCCAGTCACTGAGGACGGCAAGGGCCGCACAAAACAGCCCGCGGAGGAGAAGCGGGCCGCCGGCCGCTCCCCTGAGCAGTCGCCTCTGACGGCCACTCTGCAGGGCGTCCGTTCTCCGCGGGCCACGCCTCTCCTCTGCCCCTTCCCGGCCTGGTGTCCTCTCCGTGCACACGCCTTTCCCATGGGCAGGCTGTCCACGGGAGGACTGTCCCGGGTGGGCTCACCGCAGGCCCAGGGCTGCCCCCGCCCCTTGTCACCTGCTGTGCTCAGAAAACGCAACTAGAACCCGTCGGATTAGCCACAACGAGGACCCCGGATGCTTGTGGGGAAAGCACCCACCGAACGCTGTCCAGACGGAAGACAAGCGCCTTGTTATCAAGCGCCCCTGCTCCTTGTCGGGCTGGCCTCCAGGACTAACGCCCATGGACCACACCCGTCCTTCCTCGGAGGCACCTCGCAGGGTCTCTGGATGCTCCTCGTCCCGGGCTCTCGGGGCCCGGCAGCCATCAGCCCCGGGACAGGCCTGCCAGCTGCAGACGCCTCCCCCTGACAGGCGCCCAACGTTCCTTCTTGCTGAACAAGATCAGCAGGGAAGTGGGTCCCACGGGAAGAGGTTCATAAGCCTCCGCGTGATCCATTCAACGAATTCGTGTTGGCGCCAGGTGAGGGTCTGGTGCGGGGAAAGGCGAGAACGAGTGAGTCCTCGCTCCCTCCTCTCCAGCCACTGCATCTGCAAGTGACAGCACCGCGCCCCCCCCTCCCCCCCGCCCCCCCCCGCATGTGGAGAGGATCCGGGAATTAATGCAGGTGAAGAGGCCCTCGGGGGCTGGCGGCCAGTAGATGCTCAAGCTCAGTGCTGTAATTCCTTTTATTTACAATAAAAAGCCACGCAGACAAGACTTAAACAGATATGGACCTTGTTCTGGGCCAGGAGATAACAGGGGATTGGAATCCAAAGAACGTTGCTGCCCTGGCCGGTTTTGCCCAGTGGTTAGAGTGTTGGCCCTTGGACTGAAGGGTCTCAGGTTCAGTTCCCGTCAAGGGCACGTACCTGGGTTGCAGGTTCAATCCCTGGCTCTGGTCAGAGTGTGTGCGGGAGGCTACTAATCAATGCGTCTCTCTCACATCGATGTTTCTCTCTCTGCATCTCTCCCCATCCCTTCTACTCTCTCTAAAAAAAAAAAAAAATCAGTGGAAAAAAATATCCTTGGATGAGGATTAACAACAACAACAAAAAGAACTTCATGATTCGGGGCGTGGGCCATTTCTGAGTTGAGCTTGAGGAGGGTAGCGGAGAACACGGTGTGGGCGGAGATGGTAAGGACGATGAGAACAGGCAGAACTGGAGGGGGCTGGCAAAGGCCTAGACAAGACGGCGAACAGGCCATTGGAGGGATGGATGGAGAACAGCCACGGGAGGTCCAGGCTGCAGACATGTGGTGGGGTAGTCGTTGTCATGGGAACAGGGGAGACAAACTTCCCTAAGCAGAACGGGGAGAGTGAGAAGCCTAAAGGCCATGATGATGAGTCCGAGTCATGGTGGACAAGTGACTCGGCTTCCCAGCCTGCTTACCCGCCGGTCACGCTAACCGACTTACCCAGCCGTGAGTACGAGTCATACCATTTATTCTGTCTCCGTCATCGGACGTATATTAAGGACTGAAAAAGTCAGCGGCCTTCCCCGTCACCCACGATCAAACTACACAAAGTACCCGGCGCACCCGCCAGATCCGCGCTGCTCCGAACAAAGGGAAGGCAGCCCTCCCCCGACTACCACCAGGAGGCAGCGGATCAAAGCCCGTCTAGGCTCGGTGTGGGGCGGGGGCTGCATTTCTGCTGGGGCGTCACGAAGTGGTGGTTCCCTAAGGACCAGTGACCAGCCGTCTGCTGGTTTCTTCGCGTTTGGGCACGGCAGCCCAAGCAAGACACCCTCCCTTACAGACGGAGCTGTGTTCACCCCAAGAGCACTGTGCACCCTCCAACCTACCCTCCTGTGCAGAGAAATCTTTGGTCTTTTAAAAAAAAAAATTTTTTTTTTCCTTGAAGAAACCAGTGTGTGCATTCATTTCTCTCTCAGCCAGAAGAGGGCGCTGCTTAAAAGGAAAAGATAGCCTGTGCCTCCCTAACCGGTGTGGCTCAGTGGATAGAGCGTCGGCCTGCAGACTGGAGGGTCCCGGGTTCCATTCCGGTCAAGGGCACAGGCCCCGGTTGTGGGCTCGATCTCCAGTAGGGGGTGTGCAGGAGGCAGCCGATCCATGATTCTCTCTCATCATGGATGTTTCTCTCTCTCTCTCTCTCTCTCTCTCTCTCTCTCTCTCTCTCTCTCTCCCTGCTTCCCTCCCTCCCTCCTGCCTGCCCTTAAAACATTCTAGGCTTTAGCTACATTATCTCTCTTCCTCCCAAACCCCACAACTACCATCATCACCCCCTTGCACATGAGGAACAAGACCTGGGCGAGCTCACAGGCCCCCGAGTCTGCCTCGGGGTCGCTGCCACTAAAGCGACGTCCTTAGCAGGTTCCTTCCTTAATGGGCATCGGCCATTAGTAGGTCTGCAACCTTTTACGCCATGTTTGTATGTTTGGGGACGTTACCGCTCACAGGGTTTTCCTCGCTCCATCTGGCCTCTGGTAGAACTCCCCAGCTTCTCTTCTGGAGTCACTCCCAGCCTTAGCGCTCAGCCTGCGCTTGCAAAGAGCTGGCATTGTTGTGAGCTGGATTTATTCCTTAAAAACTCCTCCTCTTCTCGCTGCGCTCTACTTGTCTGCAAGGCGTTAGGGTCGTGTAGAGATTGATGTGGAAAGGAGCTAGTGAAACATGGCTTGAGCAGGTCCCAGATCGTCATTATCGAAACAGGAAGATACACGTTTAATAGGTGGAGGTGCATCGGCTTGCGATGTATGAGTCACTGGTAAAATGCTTGCTTTTACTGGTCACAGAACCGTGTAGAAGCGAATGAGGGTTTGGATTGATTATTTTTGTGCGCCCATTGTTCATGCGATCACTAAGCTTAATATCCGCAATTCACAGTTCCTCTACATCAGTGGTTCTCAACCTTCTGGCCCTTTCAATACAGCTCCTCATGTGTGACCCAACCATAAAATTATTTTCGTTGCTACTTCATAACTGTCATGTTGCTACTGTGATGAATCGTCATGTAAATATCTGATATGCAGGATGGTCTTAGGCGACCCCTGTGAAAGGGTTGTTTGACCGCCAAAGGGGTCGCGACCCGCAGGTTGAGAACCGCTGCTCTACATTGAAGTGCTATTTTTAAACATCTACACACGTCATAGATCTCTGACGCCACGCAAGGCTCCGGGTTGGATCGCCCAGATGTGTGTGTCTTAACCTGACGGTGTTTCACATGTGAACGCTCTGGAAATACTAAGTGAGTGTAAGTCCTGCAGAACGACTCATTCTCGACAACTATTTTGAAAACAAGGTTCCATTTCCAGGTTTTTGCAAAAGAGGCGAGCGCCCCACCTCTCTTCTCACTGAACCCCAGGCCCCCCGCCTCGCTCACAGGGCTGCGGAGAGAAATCCATCCACCGGCGCCCCAGCCGGGACACTTGTCCAATCCAGGGACCTACTGAGTGGCGCTGCCTCGCCTGTCCCGGCCCTGGGAGCTCTCTCCCTTCAGCGGCCACAAGGGGGCGTGAACCCCGCAGAACGGACCCGCTCTCCCTACATTCTGGGAAAAGCAACAGCCGCAGGTTTCTGCTCCTTCCTCGGGACCCCGGGCGTGTCCGGAACAGCGGCTTGGGACGTTTCTCTTCCATGGGCGACACGGTAGCTACTCCCGGGGAGCTGGCCTCTTCCTGCCAGCGGCTCTGGAGTTAAAGGATCGCCAGCCCAGGGATGCTGAGCTCCATCCCGGGCCTCGGGGAAGGGACCTCGGAGCCATCTGGGCTCACGGCCGGGGTTCGGCTGATGAACTTCTGCTTGGTGTCTCGGGTTTCATTCGGGATCGTGGTCGGATGCCCGCGTGGCTGCCCTCCATTTCCAGCAGGTACCCCCGGGGCTCAGAGCCCCACCACGCAGAGCGCCGTTAGACGAGGGTGCGGCCCAACCCCCGTCACACGGAGATACTCCCATCAGGCCCTGCGCTGCGGGCTTAGAGGTGACCCTCCAGGTGCCGAGGCACAGGAGGGCCTCCCCTTGGCAAGGCGAGCTTCTGCCCTCCCAGAGGGTTTAACGAAAAGCCACGGTTTTCCCCAGGAATGTGCTTCCTGGCGTTGGGGACCGAGCAGCCAGTGACAGCCCCGGCCAGATGTGAGCATCCTTTTCCAGGCTCGCCGTTGCTTCAGAAAATAGGATTTCAAAAGGAAAGAGAGCCGAGGTAGGAGCAGCAAGAACTGCAGCCTGAGCAGATTAGCATCAAAGCGCACAGAAGCCGACATGCAATGACAGCCGTGTCACGTGCCTGACTAGCGATCCCAGACGTGGCGGCGGGTTTCAGAGTGGCTTCTGTCTGGGACCCAGGCCAGTGACGGCTCTGAAGGGAGGCCCTGCTCCGTGGTTGTCGCCTAAGCCAGTCCTCACCTTCGTCCCCAGCTTTCCCTCGGCCCAGCCCGCCCGGCTCCCGGCTCTGCGAGCTTCCACGGCCTCGGACACACGTGAGTCCCGGAAAACCCCAGGGTCTGCTCCATCCTGACCATCCTGTGCCGAGGCCTCACGGCTCACGTCTGGTTCCAGTTCTTTCCGTCCTTGGGTCTTTGGGCGGAAGCAGCAGGAACTCAACTCCAATTAACTGGGGTGAAAGGTTTGGACACAGACAGGGAGAACGAAGGCCATTTGATTTCTTTCTTTTTTTTAATTTCTTTATTGGTTAAGGTATTACAAATGTGTCCTCACCCCCCATTAACCCCCAACCTCTCCCCCCACTCATACTCTCATCCCCCTGTTGCCATTTGATTTCTGATGCGCCAACCACCCCACAGAAATCTGGAGTAATTAGTCATATGTCAGGATAAAGACCTTAATTTCTGTCTTTCTTTTTTAAAAAATATATTTTTATTGATTTCAGAGAGGAAGGGAGAGGGAGAGGGAGAGAGAGATAGAAACATCAGTGTTGAGAGAGGATCATTGATTGGCTGCTTTCTGCACTCCCCCCACCGGACATGGAGCCCGCAACCCGGGCCTGTGCCCTTGACCAGAATTGAACCCGGGACCCTTCAGTCCACAGGTGGACCAGCGCTCTATCCACTGAGCCAACCCGGCTAGGGCTATTGCCTTTTTTTTTTTTTTACTTGATTTCAGAGAGAGGAAGGGAGAGAAAGAGTTACGAATAGTGACTAACGTCGCTTTGTAAAGAGCATTTCCATGTGCCATAGCGCAGAGGTAGGATAGAGCATGAGATAAATGAGCCTGGTAGGTCATACTTCACGAACCACGAACACCAGGTCTGTTTATGCAAAGCCGGCAGAAGCTCCCGTCTGCGGGTAACGAACCACGCCTGGCATCGGCCCGGACTTCTCTTATTCCAGGCGATGCCGGCGAAACCGCCAGGAATCACAACTAGGTTCTCAGCACTCACTGGCCTCTCCACAGGCGTCCCAGCCGCGGGACCTCACAGCCAGCTCAGTTTAGAGACAGCAGCTCCAGGTAGAGCGGCAGAGAACCTGGGTCCACCTGTCAGCTCTGCCCTCCCCTGAGCCTGTGGCCCTGACTGCACCGGGCAACTCTCGGGGCCACAAGGGAGTAACACCCTGTGCTCAGCCACGGGACCGAGGAAGGCAGAAGGGGAGTGGGGGGGAGGGGGAGAGCGCAAAGATGCCCAGGACCAGCCCTACCGTTTTGAGAATTCCCAGGAGCCCTGCCTTTCCTATCGGCCAGTGTCACTACTGTTAATATTTTCAGGCGAGGCTCAGGGGTTGAGCATCAACCTATGAACCAGGAGGTCAGGGTTTGATTCCCGGTCAGGGCACCTGCCCAGGTTTCAGGCTTGATCCCCAGTGTGGGGTGTGCAGGAGGCAGCTGATCCATGATTCTCTCTCATCATGGATGTTTCTCTCTCTCTCTCCCTCTCCCTTCCTCCTGGAAATCAATAAAAATATGTATTTTTTAAAAAGATTTTCATTTCTTCCCTTCCCGTTTTTCCCTAGACTACATATACATGCGTATAGACTAAATGTATAGATTTGTATTTTTAATGCAGGCGTTTTTAAATGATACGATGATGCATTGTATTTGCATCCAGTGTGCCAGCCGGGTCCTGAGCTTCGTTACTGGCTTCTGACAAGTCAGCTCCCGAGGAGGGGGGGAGGGGGGGGTTCCGTGCTGTGGCTACGGCTCAGGACCGAAATTCCAGCTTTAGTCCATCAGCGTTGTCTGTGAGACACGCCGACCATGGGAAAGAAAGGGCACAATCCGGGACACAGGCAAAGGGGTGGTGAGGGCTTGGGGGGGGGATGGGAGCGGGCTGGGAGAGGTTAATGGGGGGAAAGGGAGGACCTGTGTAATGCTGTCAACAATAAAGATTTTAAAAAATAAATAAACAATAAAAATAAAAAAAGAAAGGGACCCACAGAAGTGAGCCCTGCGTTCAGGGCCCTCTCCACCTCTTCGAACAGAGACGCTGACATGCTGAGTGGAGATCTGGAGGCCGGGCAGGGGGAGGGGAGCAGATGTGTTCTAGGGAGACACCCGTGTTTGGGGTTATGACCCCAAAGGGCTGAGCCCTGGGAGTACAGATAAGCCCGAAATAGTTCCACCTTCTCGGGGCCTGAAATCCAGCTCCGTGTCATGCTAATTTCTATAATTAGACCGAGGCGATCTGGGATCTCCAGTGTTCCTAGGCTCTTGCCAAATAAACACACACAACCTACAATGAAAAGGCCGGGGGTGACTGTCAGGTGCTTCGAATTAATTTCAGTGTTTCAGCACACGTTGTTCAGCACCATCCAAAGTCACCCGACAATGTGATTACAAAGCAAGGGAAGTCAGGGAAACAGACCCAGAGCTGCAGGGGGTCCAGACGAAGGCGTCTACACAGACTCACGCCCTCATTCATCCGTCCAAACACCCACAATCCCCCTCGGGATCCTGACCAGGACATAGACACCTTCAAGCACAGAGATTCTGCGCATGAAACATACAATAACCGTGGGCCCGGTCGGCCCGGCTCAGTGGTTGAGCCTTGACCTATGAACCAGGAGGTCACGGTTCAATTCCCCATCAGGGTATGTGGCCAGGTTGTGGGCTCGATTCCCAGCAGGGGGCGTGCAGGAGGCAGCCAGTCAGCGATTCTTTCTCATCACTGATGTTTCTATCTCTCTCTCCCTCTCCCTTCCTCTCTCTGAAATCAATAAAAAATGTTTTTAGAAAAAAGAGTAAGTAGTTCCTTAGAGTCTTCTTTGTTTAAAAAAATACAGTAACTAGTATTAAAAACTCACGGGATGCGTCTAACGTTAGATGATACACGAACGAGGGCGGCATTCCTGAACTGGAAGCCGAGCCGGAGTAGACATGCAGAGAGAACGGAAACACAGGGGAGAGGGAGAGGGTGACAGGGGAGGCAGGGGCGGAAGGCTGACTCCTCGGACCTGAAGTCCCAGAGAAGAGACAGCCATGGGGCAGGAAGAAGGCTGCCACGCTGCCGGGAAAGTCTCCAGTGTCCGCGGCATCCTCTGCAGCATCCCGCTAGGGAGGTAAATGATACTTTGTGAGTCGCACCCAAGACCCGTATAAGGAGCCATCTGCCCAGATGCAGAAGCAAACGAGGAAAGTTAGCCCCTGAGTAAACTCTTCACGGAAAGGAACGGGGCTAGTGATCTGGTTTCCTGCTCAGTGGTAAGAATGCTTTGAATGTATTTTATAGGTTTACTTTCCTGCTTTTAACTAACATGAGCCCACGGAAAGCCAAAGCAAAAAGTCTCCTCCCACTGCTTTAGGTGAGCTTTGAAATGTAACTTGCGTTTTAAAGAACAAGACCCAGCAAATATTTGGTGTGCTCCTCAAATATTCTTATCAAACTGCCTGTGGCCCAGAGGTACTGAACTCTTGGGAATGTTTGCCCAGTGACGTGGCACTAAGTAATCAATGAGGGATAAAGTCAATCTCGGGGGGATTTTTTAGTTGTGAGATAGATTCACGTTTCACAACGTTTCTGATGAAAAGGGTGCCGTTCCCAAGCACGAAGGAAAGAGGTCTCCGGTAGGAGCAGTCGCCTGAGGCTCACTCGGACCCTGTTTCACGTCCCAAAAAACAAGGTTGACTGGCCTGGTACCCAGCCGCCCAGCTTCTGACGCTCAGGGAAATTTGATCATAAATCACTTAACTCATTTCAGGATGTCGGCCTCCGCATCCTGCCTGGTGCCTGTTACCCGAAAGAATTCATTCACTTCTAAGAGCCGAGTCATGTACCACCCACCCACTCACTAGGCGCAAGAGGTCGATATTGGTAAAACTTTTCCAACGTTGTCTTAGTAACAGTCACTCCCCCCACTAACCGAGAGGAAGAAAAATTGATTTGGTACAAAGTGCTTCTAGATAATTGTGCATTATTTTTTAAAATATATTTTTATTGATTTCAGAGAGGGAGAGAGAGAGAAACATCAATGATGAGAGAGAAACATCATTGATTGGCTGCCTCCTACACGCCCACACTGGGGATCGAGCCCACAATCCGGGCGTGAGCCCTGACCAGGAATCAAACCATGACCTCCTGGTTCACAGGTCAATGCTCAACCACTGAGCCACACTGGCCAGGCAATTGTGTATGTGTTTTTTTAATCAAGCTTGAGGAATTGTGCTCCAAAAAAACACAAATAACACACCAGTGAAATGTCTTCCCAGATCCAACACACCGCAGAAGGTCCCAGGACGTCCAGCACCCTCGCGGGGTGGCCTGGCACCGAGGGGCCCTCTTCGGTCCCAGGGCACGGCCATGGTTGTAAAGACGGTGAATGTAACGCGGGGATAATTACAGAGGCCAGTCCATGATCACAATCATTTAGAAAAGTATTCTCTTTGAGAAGCTGAAGCATTTCTTGAAGGCCCGGCAGGGACCAAAGGGGAAAGAAAGGAGAATTCCGAACAAAGGGAACATGAACAGCAAACCCGGCCACAGAGCAGGGTTGGCGCCGGGGCCAGCAGATTCGAGGTCAACAACACGGGAGCCAGAATTCCAAACAAGGTTCATAAATCAGAGCAGAAGTCAGGCCACGGCAGCTGAGCAGCCCAGCCAGATGCCCCCACGTGCACGTGAGCTACCAGATGGACGAGGGTGCAGGCAGCCTGTCTCCTTGCGAGAGGGGCCTGACCCAGAGCCCGGCCTCGGGGCCGTGCCAGTGTGGGTGACTGGGTCACTCCGCTGCTGTCCGTCAAGGGGCCACCTCCAGCGCCAAGACACTGTTTCCAACACGGGTTCTGTAATTTTTTCTTAATATATTTTTATTGATTTTAGAGAAGAAGGGAGAGGGGGAGAGAGAGAGGAACAGCAGTGATGAGAGAGAATCATGGATCGGCTGCCTCCTGCACGGCCCACACTGGAGATTGAGCCCGCAACCCGGGCATGTGAACTGACCGGGAATCGAACCATGGTTCCTAGGTCGACGTTCAACCACTGAGCCACGCGGGCTGGGCTCTAGCATTTCGCACACAGGATGGCTGCACCCTCGTTCCCTAGCAGCCCACCCCTGGGTCCGGCAGCCGGGCCATAGCCCCTCGGAGACCTGCACCCAGGAGCTGGCCAGCCACCACCACAGCCAGAACCTTCCCACCGGTTCCCTGTGGGGACGTGAGGATCCAACACCCCCTGACATTGACGTTGCGCCGCTCATCGCTCCAACAATCAGCCCTGCTTCAGTGCCGCGGTTTCTTTCATTTCTTCCTGCAGAGACGCCGCTTCCTGCCTGCCTGCCGTGCTTTCTCCCCGCAGGTGTGGGACCCTCTCCTCCAGGTCTCTCTCTGGTCAGAGCTGCTCCCTGCTCCACCTTTAGACGCTCCTTCTCGGAGTGCAAGGCCACGGGGGATCCTGCCTGGGGACCCCGAGCCTTGGTTCAGTGGGGGGACCGGAGAAATGGGGGCCTGGACGGTTACACAGCCTTTCACGGGGCTCCCCACACAGGTGTGACCCCTCAACTTCCGCAAGGAGAGCTGCTGCCTTCACCCCGCAGACGGAGAGACTGAGGCACCGGAGGGGTGGCGACGGGCCCAAGGCTATGCAGCTTCCTCATTAGAGGGCATTTTCCTGTTGATTTTTAGAGAGTGGAGGTGGGAGAGACACAGAGAGAAGCATCGATGCGAGAGAGACACATGGGTTGACTGCCTCCCACATGCGCCCCAACCAGGCCTGGGGATTGAGGTGCGTGCCTTTGACCAGAATCGAACCTGTAACCCTTCAGTCCGCAGGTCAACGCTCTATCCACTGAGCCAAACCGGCCAGGGCCAGGTTATGCGGCTCTGAAGGCGCAGAGACGGGGCTTGAGCCCAGATCTGTCAAACCCCAGAGCCCACTCTTTCCATCCACACAGCCCACAGCCAGCAGGGCGGGTCCCCAATCGGCTCTCTGCACAGGCAGGCACTGCTGTGCAGCCTTGCAGTCCGTTCCGCATACACCCTCAGGGCTTCCTGTGGTCACGAGAGAAGAGTATTTCTGCCTAAGCTGGTCTACAAATAGATGCCTCATTCTTTGGCCTCACTGAGTATTTTTGTGTCGCAGAGGTGCCCGGTCCCAGCATTAACGCGAACTTTCTTACGAAGCCCTAGTCTACACCTGTCCTCTGTCCCTCCCGTAAACGACTCGTTGGGATGAAATTACTTGGGAGGCCCGGCCGGTGTGGCTCAGTGGTTGAGCATCGACCTATGAACCAGGCGGTCACGGTTTGATTCCCGGTCAGGGCACAGGCCTGGGTTGTGGACTCGATCCCCAGTGGGGGGTGTGCAGGAGGCAGCCGGTCCATGATTCTCTCTCATCATGGATGTTTCTATCTCTCTCTCCCTTTCCCTTCCTCCCTGAAATCAGTAAAAATGTATATTTTTTAAAAAAAGAAATTACTTGGGTGTATTTAGCCCAATGACAGCTGTCATTGAGGTCGGACATCAGGCAGCACGACTTAAATCTGCGTTCTCGAAGCGCTGGCTCCTGGGTGGCAGCACGAACGCCGCCTCCGTCAGTGAGACGGCCCCTGTGGCAGGTGGTCTGGGCACTGGGCTGGAGCGCAGTGAGCCTTGGCGTCTGTGACGGTCTGACACGCTGCACTGACGTAGGAAGTCCACGGTACTGGGCACTGGTCGTAGGTGAAGGTTACAGAGGCTAATATGTGCGTAGGACGGGCCTGGAATTCGGAGCATTTAACTCTCCCCGTGGACTCTCCTGAATTTTGACTTGTGTGGGCAGCTTTGCTGAAGAATTCTACAAAGAATAGGCTCAACCAGTGGGGTCTGCTCCGTTAAGTGTCTGTGAAAATAAGTGAAATCGTATATAAGACTAGAAACCACGGAGCCAGCGCCACCCAGAGCAAACACAGCAGCCAGGTTCAAATGCAGCGCTGAAATCCTAAAGCAACGTGCAATGTATGTGCTATTTCCAAACCCCGTGCCCTCTCCCATCCGAAAACCAGTCACCCAGCGTTCCACATCCACCACTGTGGAGCCAGCTCCTTCAGGCCCGAGGCTGAAGTTGTGAGCGTCAATCACCGTTTCATTTCATTGCTTCCCAGCAGACCGCGGCCTGTCCCGCCCCCAGTAGCATCCTCCCCCTCCCACGCCGATCCCTCCGGGAAACTGCGGCCTTTCTTGTCTTCTGTTGTAGTCCCTCCCCCACCCCCCCAGTCGCTGGAGTAAAGATGAAGTCATCTGGCTAAACAGGTTTGTCTCTTCCCAGACGAGAAAAACCAGGCCAGCCCCTGTGGGTGTGCGCTGTGGCCGTAGAGATCGCTTACTGAGTTAGGAGACCTCGGAAACGGGCCGGGACGCACGAGGCATGGTGCCACCTCCTGCTCACCTGCTCCATGAGGGGAGCACATACAAGCTCTGGAAACTCAGGTGCTTCATGCCTGCAACCTGGTCACAGGCACGGAGCTCACCAACCGAACGGGGGCCTGCGGGGGGTAGGGACACGCGGCCAATGGGGCGTCTCCTGACTGTCGTTGGAACCTGGAGCTGGGAGGGTGGACCCCAGGGTCCGTCCGGATCACGAGGGAGGACGGGCGGCGATGCGGACATGGCTGGGAGGGCCATGCCCTCTGCAGAGCTGTGACGCAGGCGGAATCCACCCTGGCCTGGGCACCGCGCTGCAGGTCCCGGGCGCGCCTCCCGCAGGCCTGCCAGGCTGCCCGCACTCGGCTCTGAAGACGCTGCCTCCCCAGGGTGGGCCCGGGCACCACGTTTTCCATTCCCTCCCCCTGTGCCAGCTCGGCTCTTCTGTCTGTCAGCTGCTGTTCTAGCCCAGGGCCTGCCCTTGGCCGCGGAGAAACCTGGGAGGCAGTGGGAGAGGGCGCCCTGTTCACGGCGTAGGCCACACCGCCAGGCGTCCGCCCTCCCCACCTCTCCAGCCCCGCGGCCGGCCCTGGACCAGCCGTGGGCAGGGGCAGAGCAGAGGGCATGTGATCGCTTGGTTTGTTTACACCAATTCTTTGACTCACAGTTCACTGGCCTCCTCCCACACCCCACGCACACATGTGACGTGTGGCCAGATCCCTTTCGGTCCTCGGGAGCCCAGGGATCATCTACCCGGGCCGAGCCCAGAGCTCTCGGTGACAGCTCAGGAGGTGTCTGTCCTTTAGACCGTTCCAGCGGGGGTGTTGTCTTCGCCTTCCAAATGGAAAGTGAACTCCACATTGTTTGTTGAGCACCGGCTCTTTGCCCAGCGCCTTCTAGAATAGTCCGTGTGGGACAAATGTGGTGTCAGGCATGATCCTTGTCCTGAAGGTGCTTAAAACTCAATCAGGGAGACAGACCACACCCAGAGCCCAGGGAGAAAAGCCAGTAGTGGTCAAGTAAATAGTTTGGCATAGCCTGGCCAGGGTGGCTCAGTGTTTGGTTCAATTCCCGGTCAGGGCACACGCCCAGGTTGCAGACTCAATCCCCAGTCGGGGTCGTGCAGGAGGTAGCCAATCAGTGATTCTCTCTCATCAGTGATGTTTCTCAATCCCTTTCCCTTCTTGTCTGAAATCAATAAAAAACATGTTTTTTTAAGTAGTTTGGTGTATGCTATTGGTATATCTGGGCAATAGGAATGTCAAGACGAGATGTGAGGTGGCCATGTGGGGAATATTCAGGAAGGAGGGTGGACTCAGATGGACTGATAGCGCTTTGCTTTGTAGAGAAAGTCAGGAAGAAAGAAAGCGGAAGCGTCATAATGAAAGGCTTTGATTCAAAGACAATGGGCCAGGAAGCGTCTTCTGCCAAAGAATACGCCTGCAATGCGATAGTGAGAGCCGCCACGTGAGGAGGGCGTGCTGCACCAGGTCCCTGATAACAATGTCACATGCGACCGACATGATGGACAGGCATTTCATCTTCACAATGACCCTGACCCTGCTCTTAGCCCCATTTAAAGACAGCGAGCCTCAGGTTCAGGGGAGGAGGAGCTTGCCCAGCGTCACAGTGAGCGGCAGCGCTGGCATCCCACACAGCTCCATGGGACTCCGGAGCCAAGCCCTTGACCCGGCCTCATGCTGGATCGCCACCCACGAAAGGACAATGCCTGAGCCTGGCCGGCGGGGCTCAGGGTTGAGTGTCACCCTATGAACCAGGAGGTCATGGTTCAATTCCCGGTCAGGGCACACACCCGGGTGGCAGGCTCCATCCCCATGTGGGGCGTGCAGGAGGCAGCTGATCCATGATTCTCTCTCCACTGATGTTTCCATCTCTCCCTCCCTCTCCCTTCCTCTCTGAAATCAATACAAACTTTTTTGTTTAAAAAGGACAATGTTTGAACACTGGTGGGTCACAGAACGCCCAGTCAGACCCACGCTGCTGCAGGTTCCTGGAAGCTCCATCCCTGGGGGCCCTCGTCTAGGGCGAGTGACGGTCTCGCTGAGGAGAGCCCAGGCGCCTGCTCCCGTGACGTCCCCATAAGCAGACTTCGGTGCCTGTTGGCGGGTGTGCGGACTCGGGGCCTACAGGGCTATGGAGCCGCCACTGTGGGGCAGATGGTCCTGGGACTCTAACCTAGAGCTGCACGACCGGCAGTGGAACCCCCGAGCGTGTCCAGGAACAGCGCCGACCGAGGCCCTGCCGAGACCTCACAGGTTTCTCGGCCTGACTTAAAACAGGTGCAAGGACGGAGGCCTGCGGACGGGTGACAGGCCCAGCCTGCACGCCTCACGCCGCTCTGCTACGGGACAGAGGCCCTGATCGCCCCACCAGGCCGTCCGTGACATAATCTCAGCCGTGCCCCCGTGGAACCAGGCGAGTCTGCTCTCAGGCCTGCGTCTGTCATCGGTTCATTATTTTCACTGTATGCTGAGTGTCTGTTATGCATGCGTCCCTGCTCCGCTCCGCCGTGGGATCAGGAAAGGACAGAGGTGCCCTCCTCCTCCACACCCGGCTCCTCTGCTGGCCCCTGGCCCCGGGAGGCCGCCCCGCCCCGGACGCCGCGTGTGGACTGCGAGGCAGAGCCGGGCAGAGGCCCGCTTACCCCCGACGCGGCTCGGCTCCTGCTCTCATTCCCGCTCCAGGCACGCCGCCTCCTCGGACTTTCCTGCAGGCACTTGGAGAAGAAGAGGGGTCCCTTTCCTCACCCTCCAGCTTCCCTTTGGGAAGTTCACGCCTCGGCCACTCCCCATTCCTACCTCAAACGCCCGTCAGGAGGCCCTGGTCCCACGCACTCACGTGGCTCTGGCTGGGCTCAGGCGGGCAGAGGCCACGTGGGAAATCCACGGATGTGTCTGGGTCAGTGATGCAACAGACCCCTTCCTGCCTGGTGGGACGGTGGGCACTGGGCACACAGGGCTCTCCCATCCCAGCGGGCACCGGGCCAGGCTGGAGGTGGCACTCAGCCCGGGGACAGCCTCTGCAGCCCCCAAGGGCCCCCCGCCAGCTCCGGGAGCCACAGGCAGAGCAGGTGGTCCCCTTTATCGGTTAGACACGCCCACCCTCTGGGCTGGACGCCCCCTAAAGCAGGGAAACGCAGAACCCCGCGGAGCACAAGTCCTTCTTGGCCACGGCTTGACCTTCAACAACACCGAAGCTCATCCTGAGCCCGGAGGTCGCGACAGCCACACCTCGGTTCACACGCCATCGGATACCCACGTGGACCCGCCCGTCCGGGCCTGAGGGCACGGTGTGCCTAGGAAACAAGGACGGCAGTGAGCCCGCGAGACGGAGCCTCCTGTGCTCGGGGAGGCGGACACAGAGCGGCTTTGTTCCCCGCTGCGGCCCGGGACAGGGCCCGCTCCCCTCTGCCTGCCCACCGTGCCCATCTGGCGCCACTTCCCCCACCCCTGCCAGCAGGCGTCAGCCTGAGCTGCCACCGTCCGGACGTGCCCCTGGCGTTCGAACCCCCACCCCTCCTCACAGCCCCACAGCCAGTGCCCAGCCCTTCTCCTCTAGGACTAGAGTGTTCTCCGTTGTGCCTGGCCAGTGTGGCTCAGCGGTTGAGCGTCGACCTATGAACCAGGAGGTCACAGTTCAATTCCCGGTCAGGGCACATGCCCGGGATGTGGGCTCCATCCCCCGTGGGGGGTGTGCAGGGGGCAGCTAATCAATGATTCTCTCTCATCATTGACATTTCTGTCTCTCCCTCTCCATTCCTCTCTGAAATCAATAAAAATATTTAAAAAAAAAAAAAAAAAAGAAATGTTTGTTGCAAAATAAAGCTCCCAGCATGTGAGGGCCACACCTCAGCCCAGCCTCCCGTGAGGAGGAGCTGACGCCGCGGAGGGAGGTGAGACACAGCCGGCCAGGCAGGGGCGGCTTCCAGCCCAGCCAGCGCAGCCGGGGGGAACCAAGAGCCGCTCACACGGCAGCCTCGGCCTCCACGTCTTCCTTCCGCCCCAACCAGAGCTCGCCAGGACCCTCCTGTGACGCGGGGCCGACAGGTGGCATTTGTGAAAGGAAACGATGCGTGAACGTGGAGTCTCTTCGACCGGTCCTGCCAGAGGGATTAGCGCAAGAGAAGGTCAAGGTCAAGGATAAGTCCCCAGCCCCCGCCCACCACTGTTACCTGTGTCTATTTTACTTTGTGAAAGCTTTATCAGGTTTAAAAAATATGTTTTTATGGATTTCAGAGAGGAAGGGAGAGGGAGAGGGAGAGACAGAAACATCAGTGATGAGAGAGAATCATGGACCGGCTGCCTCCTGCACGCCCCCCACTGGGGATCGAGACTGCAACCCGGGCCTGTGCCCTGACCGGGACTCAAACCATCACCTCCTGGTTCAGAGGTCGCCGCTCAGCCACTGAGCCACGCCGGCCAGGCTGTTTACCTGTTTCTGGTTTCCTCCAGAACCTTCTTGCAAGTCACATCTTCCCTAAAGCAACTGACACCAAAATCAGACACGATCACCCTGACCCCGTTAACTGAGCCCTCGGGAACTCCGGGCAGTGATCACGCCCACTCTGAGACGTGAATGGGAACCCAGCTCGCGTGTCCCTGACACAGGTAAAGAATCAGCGCTGACTTCCCGTCGCCGGGAATGGGCAGGCGGGAGAGGGAGAGGCCATCACGCTGTTCGCTGAGGAGTGCTCTCGTGGGTGTGGGTGTGAACCGAGAAGCCGCCTGCTGGGGTGCTGGTGGCTCCTGCGCTGACTCGCGTGTTTCAGCCCAAACATGCAGCACCTCCAAGTGCTTCCAGCCCCGAGGCCGGCAGGCCTGGCTGTGCCGACCTGCCCTCGTGTTGGACGGCGACAGGGCGCAGCCACGGGAGCAGGCTCTGCGCCCGCCTCCGCCCTGTCTGCTGCCTCTGTCCTCAGAACACTCCGATTCCCGTGGCCGAGGTGAGGACCTCCCGTGACCTGTGGTGGTTTGGCGGAATCTCTGTACCCGAGCAATAGGACGAGGTGTAAACCAAGTTTTCGAAAGAAAAGAGAGCATCCGACGCCCCCATCGGTGGAGACCAGCAGCAATGCAGGGAGGAGGGGGGGCCTGAGGAGGGCGCCCCCAGGAGGAAGGCTGGGGGGAGGCAAGAAGAACAGGGACCAGGGAAAGGCCCACCCACCCCAGAGGGGACACAACCACGGCCCAGAACTCCACGGCGATGACTGAGTTGGGCCCTCAAGGGGAGGGGGGCACAGAAGGGACATCAGGAGAAACCATGCCTTTCTCCGCGGAGAAACACAGCTTTGCAGAGATATTTCAGGCCCGAAAGGCCAGGAGGAAAAGGTGATTGTTATGGTCTGCTCCCGCCTGGCACAGCCGGAAACTAAGAATGGGCCTCTGTTCCCGGGGAAAGGGGGCAGGGATTAGGGGGGAGGTCAGGGGAGGGGTCCAAGGTGGCCCTCTCCTTGCCCGCCCTCTAGGCATGTTCTGCCTCGGTGGGACTCAGAGGCTTCCTCCGGTTGCCATGGCGTCAGGAGACAACCGCCTGGTCTCCGTCTGAAAGCCAAACCCCTGACCAACAACATTGTTTCCCCTGGAGGAGGGCCCCCCCGCCCTCCCTCCCCCAGGGCTGCTTTCCAGGGAACGGGTCCTTTGAGAAGAGGAATGACGCGCACCGCATTCTTCTGATGACAGAAGACAGCGTTCTTTCTAAACAAGTTAGAAAATGCAGAGAAATGTTTCCAACATGGAATGACATTGCCCTCCGAGCTCTTTACCCAAGGCTGGCCCGGCTCTCCCAGCATCTCTGTCGGGCCCTGCCCCTGGGGGCATGCAGGTGTTCACAGCGACATGTTTGCTGGGCACACCCCTCCACCGGGTGTGTCCTTCCGATGCTCCTTGTACGTCAGGTTATAAAACCCAGAGATGGAGCAGACAGAACCCCGGCATTATTTCCCACTCGCATCTAACACATCCTTATTAAAAGGAAATGCTTTTGTTTGTTTGTTTTTAAATATAGTTTTATTGATTTCAGAGAGGAAAGGAGAGGAAGAGAGAGAGATAGAAACATCAATGATGAGAGAGAATCATGGATGGGCTGCCTCCTGCATGCCTCACACTGGGGATCTAATAATTTGGATTGCAACCCTGTGGATTCCACCCGACCACAGGATTGCACAAAGGATTAAACGAGACGATACATGGGGAAATGCCTTACTGCGTGCCTGACACACAGTAGGTTCTCAGCAAATACTGACTGACATGCTTCTCCCAGTGGCAACCGGAGCTAAACTACCTCGGAACCCGCAAGCCGTGGGATTAACCTTGCTCGTTGCACGAGTCACGGGGGAGGCCCGTTGCGTCTCAGCTCCCCACTCACAAACACCCTGGTCCCTGCCTCCCTCTCCTCTTAGGAAGCTCCTGTAAGGCCCCCAGCTTTCCTTTCTAATGACGCTTAGGCGTCAGGAAGAGCAGGAACGTTCGCATTCCCGGCAGGTCCTTGTTCTGAATTCCCAGCGCGGAAGAGGAAACGAGTTAATTAGTGCACCTTCAAAACCGAAAGAGAAAAACCCCAGTTCACTGTTAAGAAATCTCCTTAACTGTTCTACCATCTACCAGGGCTTCCAGGACCAGGATTGAAAAGGAAAAGGGAAAAAATAAAAGATGTTTCCCCACGTCCCCATCGTGGGAGGATGTTGAGCGGGTGCTGGTAAACAGAGTGAGGAAGCCAGCCTCCGCGGGCCTGACAGCTTTATAAGGAATCATTGGAAGCCGTGCTGTCGGGGGTCAGCGGGAGGGGGGGCTGGGAGATTTTTGAGGGTTGAATGAATCTAACTATTGCCAAACCTCCTTAAAGTACATCGCAGGCACCAGAAAACATGCTCACTGGGTAATATTGCCAGGACTGCTCTAATGTGTAATAAATAGTGAAGGTGTGATTTTTTTTTCCTTGTGGATATTGTATTTATTTAGTATGTTTCAACTAAGGTAACTAACGTCAAAACCACTTGTATAGATAAATCAGTGTAACTTTGGGAACTGAAACAATTCCCCATATTCGCATCCGCCCTAAGAACTAACTACCAATAACACCAGGAGATGGATGGATGGATGGATAGATAGATAGATAGATAGATAGATAGATAGATAGATAGATAGATGATAGATAGATAGATAGATAGATAGATAGAGAGAGGAGGGCTAACATAAAAAGAAAGCTAAGTGTTGGTGAGCACGTGGAGGAATTGGAGCCCTGATACAGGCACACCTCCGATACTGCAGGCTCAGTTCCAGATGACTGCAGTAAAGAAATATCAACGTGAGTCACACACGTACACACAGACACACACACACACACACACACAGACGTGATCTATGCATTTGGGCAGACTTTTCACTGTAAAGGGGGCTTTTTAGGCAGGGAGTCCTATTTTCAGCAAACATAGATAGTTCGTCCTTACAACGTGGCAAAGAATTAACTATTGAACTGATCCCATTTTTCGGTGACTGGTACCTTCGTTGAGTATGTCTTTCCACAAAAGGGGAACTAGTATTCAATGAAGCCGAGCGGAGGTCGCAGTCCAGGGCCCCCTGGTTTCACGGGGTGCTGCTGACGTCCTGTGCCAATTAGTGCACCGTCTCCTCTACCCTGGTGCCTCGGGCAAAGGCCGAATGCTTCGGTCCAGGAGATGATGTCTGTGACAGCTCCACACGCATCGGAGCATAAATGCCAGGAGGCAGGCTCCCCTTCACAATAAAAAGGACTTCATAAAAGGAGTCCTGCGGCCTGGCCGGCGGGGCTCAGGGGCTGAGCGTCGACCTGTGAACCAGGAGGTCACGGTTTGGTTCCTGGATTGAGCCCACAGGCCCGGGTTGTGGGCTCAGTCCCCAGTGGGGGGTGTGCAGGAGGCAGCCGATCCATGATTCTCTCATCATTGATGTTTCTATTGCTCTCTCCCTCTCCCTTCCTCTCTCTGAAATCAATAAAGACCTATTTTTTTTTAAAATTGATTCATGCTAATATCATCACCTAAATATGTAACTAAAATATCATTTAGTTACAATGATGTAACTAAATTCCGAAAGGACACCTTCGCAGATGACGTTCCATGTCAAATTTGTTCGGAGCAATTTGTAATGAGGTTTTGGCGGCTGAAGGTCGTAGGTAAACAATCCAGATGCTTAAGCAAACTCCACCGTCAGCCTGCCCCTGCCCGTCACCCAGGCATCGGCGCCGTGACTCAATGGCCTCCTTTGTGTGGGCCTCACTGTTGACACTGGCCCTGCAGAGGACGGACGTGACACAGGAGACAGGATGCCAAGGTGCACAGCCTCCGGGCCAGCCCTCCCAGCCTCCCTCAAAGCACTGCCGTCTCCAAGACCAGTTAGAACACCCGCCAGTCCCAGCGGGCTCGGACCTGCCGCCACGCCGGTCCCGTCACCTCCTCTGCAGACTTCTCCTTCCTAACATGGCTGTGTCGCTTCCCAGAATGAAGACATCGGCCGCCTACCACTTCATGAGCCCATTTTCCCCTTGAAGTTGTCACTGAAGCCCTAGCCGGTCTGGCTCAGTGGATAGAGCGTCGGCCTGCAGACTAAAGGGTCCCTGGTTCGAATCCAGTCAAGGACACAGGCCCAGGTTGTGGGCTTGATCCCCAGTAGGGGGCATACAGGAGGCAGCCGATCCATGATTCTCTCTCTCTCTTCCTTTCTCTCTGAAATCAATAAAAAATATACTTTTTAAAAAAATTATCATTGAACTTTAGACTCAGCACCTTTGGAATTGTCTGATCCGTCCAGTTGATTTTACATCCAGTTTACTGAGACCGGATCATTTTGGGGACTCGCTCACACCTGGCCGCATGGTCACTGCAGAAGGGGGGCCGGGGGGGCAGGGGGGCCGAACTCGGCTCCTGACTCCCGCTCTCGCGCCCTCTTCCTTGGGAAGTGCGGCCACTCTGCAGTCAGCACACCTGGCTGCGTCCTTGGCTGAAGCCGCCTCTTGCTCACTTGCTCAGAACCTACTCAGGACGTCCGCGAACAGACTCCGTGTGGACGAGAGTCGTGGCTACGACAGGAACACGCATTCCTCTTGCGCCTGTAGGTTCTTGCCCAGTTTGGGGGAACATGACAAGCACCCTACTCCTGAAGTCCGGGCAGGTCCCCGTGCGGCTGCAGCGCCCACAGGCCACCACGGGGCTGAACGCCAGCACGGTGCCTGCCGGGCCGGGCCGGTGTCGGCTGCCACCGGAGACAGCTGCCCAGCCCAGGCCTCCCCAGGCCCCCCTGGCGAGATGGAACTCCACCCTCCCCTCCCCACCCCCCACGCCTCCACCATCTCACTAAGGGGCTGGATGTGCATTCGTTCAAGTTTGGGGCTTTTGTTTGTTTCGTCCTTTCCGGAACGCACGTGGAACCGTCTTGGGATCTTCCTGGAAACCTTGACGCGAGCCCCAGCTCAGCAGCGTGGGCGACACGTGGGTGACAGGCTCCAGGCAGCCATCGGGTGTTTACGATGCAGCGTCCCTTCCCCAAACACATGTGACCACAGCCCCTGGCTCAGCCCCCCTGGCTCAGCCCCCACTCCCCAATCTCCCGTCCCAGCTCCCCACTGAAGGCCTTGGCCGTCCAGCGCCACACGGGAACTACCGGACGTGCATTCCTGTGGTCCACGTAGACCTGCTGCTTCAGAGCACGGGGGTGGGGCCAGCGACCTCTGTCCTAACAAGGCTCCGGCGGAGTCTCCATCGCACGAAGGTCTGCCCACCACCAGGCTGGCCACAGCCCTCCCTTCCTCACGGGCCACAGCGGGCGCTTGGAGCAACAGGGCTTGATGAGGCCAGGAAAGTGTGAACCGGCTGCTGGGAGGCATTCAAGTGACGCTTAGAAGAAAGGCCATCGCTTTGTAGAGACGTTTACGGCGAAGTCCTGGGACTGTGGGGTCCCCGTCACCCTCATACAGGCACTGGATGGCGTGAAAGCATATAGTTGTGGGCACACAGTCATTCATTTGGGAGAGATTTTAGGAGCAAATATTCTGACTCATCTGCAAGTGCCTGGGGCCGCCACGCTACGCTCACCGACCATATCCTGCTCTCCCTGCACAGCTGCCCTGGGAGAGCGCCCGTGAGTTCCACTCCGTGGACGAAGATGCGGGGGCTGGAGAAGTCGCCTCGGGTCACAGTTAGCCAGGACCAGGCGCAGGACTGAAATTCAGGTTTCTGGCCCAACGCACAGCTCTCCTTCTCTCAACCAGAGTTGCCCTGCGGAGCCCGCAAAAGGCGAGACACGTCCTGCAGCGCTGTCCTCTCAGAATGCCAAGCCGTGTTAGGAGAAAAGATATGAATGTACTAGTACCGAGCAGGTGATGGGTGGTAACTAGCACTTTATTCCCACGGAAACAAAGGAGCAACGTAGAGAGCGAATGCAACAGGAATTTAGAGGGGAGGTTTGAGTGCACTACAGAAGACCTTCGTGCCCTGGCCGGTGTGGCTCAGTGGATAGAGCGTCGGCCTGCGGACTGAAAAGTCCGGGGTTCGATACTGGTCAAGGGCACATGCCCGGGTTTCGGGCTCGATCTCCAGTAGGGGGCTTGCAGGAGGCAGCCCATCAATGATTCTCATCATTGATGTTTCTCTCTCTCTCTCCCTCTCCCTTCCTCTCTGAAATCAATAAAAATATTTTTTAATTAAAAAAAGAGAAAAAAGAATATGCATCCCAGCTCCACCTAAATGTTATTCTCACTGCTAGCTTGCATTTGAGAAGGCGTGCCAAGGGCTGGGAACTTCTCAGAGACGTGGCCTAGGCCCGTCCGCCATTGTTTCTACTCTTAGAGCCAAAGCTTGTCCCTGCCCTTCCCCGTGGCCAGCTGAGCCCGGGAGGAGGCAGACGCGGCGCGAGGTGGTTATTAGGAGTGAGAACGGGTGAGTCAGGGTTTCCAGCCCACGCGGAGCTGCACCTGCTGTTACAAACAGGCCTCTTGTAACAGAGGGAGCGAGTCAGGGCAGGGCCAGGCGGCGAAGAGAGAGAAATGGCTGTGACACACGCTCTAGAGCTGCAGAGAGAGGACGCAGTCCCCGGCGAGGAGAGAGGGCCACTAGCACAGCATGTCCTGTGCCGCCTCGGACACGCAGGCCCTTCCCGTCGGACTGCCCGCCTCACTCAGGCTCCTCCCTCGGAAAGGGGCTAGGACAGGGCCAGGCTCCGCAAAGGAACCTCGATGGTGCTGAGCTGTGCTCCTGCCTTTTTAAAAAATGTCCATCTCATAGTGGCAGTTAGGAATCTCCACACGGGCTTCCTGAGGGTGAACCATTTGAAGGGGGAGGATTTCAGGAGCTTTCAGCTTCTCCTCTCCCCTCCCCTTACTCCTCCTTCCCTTCCTTCTCCCCCTCCCCATCCCCCCTCCTCCTCCTTCTCCCTTTCTCCTTGTCCCACTCCCCCTCCTCCTTCCTTTCCTTCTCCCTCCCCATCCTCTCCCTCCTCCTCCTCCCCCTTCCCCTCCTTCTCCTTCCCTTCCTTCTCCCCCTCCCCATCCCCCCTCCCCCTCCCCCTTCCCCTCCTTCTCCTTCTTCTCCCCTCCCCCTCCCCCTCCTCCTCCTCCTTCTCCCCCTCCTCCTCCCCCTCCTCCTCCTCCTCAGGAAATGCCCGCCCCTTGCAGCTATGACTTAGGTAGAGACTGCCCAGTCACCCCATTCTGATTAACCTCAGCTCCCGCTAGTGCCCCTGTGCTGACACCAGCCGGCCTGAGCGCGTTTGGTACCCGATTCTCCCCGCTGCCTCCCGCGTGCGCAGCACCAAGAGCAGCACGAGGCCTTGAGAAGCCGGGTCGAAGCCGCCCCTTCCCTTAAGACTGCCTTTTCCTTCACGGGCCCCTCGGCGACACAGGCGCCTGTTTTCTTTATAAGCGTCAGGAACACCGCTGCCCTGGCAGCGAAGAAAGCAATGCTACAGCCCAGGGCGACTGGGCGACCGCCCGTCAGACGGAAACAGAGAAGAAAGCTCTGGAAAATAACAGGAAACGCGACGCGTTGCCTCTGCAGGGCGAGACCATTGTCCCGCCCGTGCCCGGTGCCAGCGCCCGTCCTTCCCCGGGGCCCTCGGGGCTCACTGTGGAGTCACCTGGCTGACATTGTCGGTCCTCCCCGCTCCGGCCACAGCGACTGACCAGCGACAATGTGGGGTGACTGGCAAAGAATGGGAGGCCCCACATTCCAGAAGGCCCCACGTTTTCAATTCCCGCCCGACCTGCGGGGCTCAGTCATTGTGCGTCGATCTGTGAGCCAGGAGGTCAGGGTTCGATTCCCGGTCAGGGCACAGGCCCGGGTTGGGGCCCGGATCCCCAGTGAGGGGCGTGCAGGAGGCAGCCGGTCCATGATTCTCTCTCATCATTGATGTCTCTCTCTCTCTCTCTCTCTCTCTCTCTCTCTCTCTCTCTCTCTCCCTCCCTCCCTTCCTCTCTGACATCAATAAAAACATATTTTAAAAAAATACTTAGAAGAAGAACAGTGAACTATGTCATTAGAAACGCGCCCTGTTTGAGATGCAGGAGCGCCCGGCTCCCTGATCGCGCGCTCTCCCCGCGGCTGAACATTCTCTCCCAGTTGCCCCCGTGGGGGCCACGCTCTGCGCTATTCTTAGCCTGCAGCTCGGCCTCCAGCAGCTGGAGAATTCCGGGGAGTCCTCAGCGCCAGACCCCGGGACCTGGGGCTGGCCACCCTGCTTCCAACGCCTCTTTTCAAAATGCACGCATGATTTCATAGTCTCCCTGCCGACTAACACCGCACGGTCCAGAACACGCGTGAACAGGATACATGGCTTCAGGCTTTAGTTACCAAACGAGTGCTGCTTGCACACGGAACGGAGGCGAGAGCAACGATCTCTCTATAGCAAGCTCTTAAAGTAAGGCCAGCGTGTAACAGGGCTGACCACGGGGCTGATAAATATAAATATACATACACGTACATGTCTTTTTAAAATGAGCATCAGACTTAATGAAACACAGTTTTGGAGGCAGCTGTCTCCCGCATGCTCGAAGACAGCTGGGTGGTAGGTGGCGGAGAGGGTGGGCTTGGAAGGAAGCTTCGGTTTTTCACTGTTTATTTTACGATGGGAAATATACCCGCATATTTGTATCTTGATAGTAACATTCCAAGAAAGTAGAAATCGAAGAAGCAGAAGAGAGAGGGGAGATTTGGGGGTCAAGGACCTTGGTAGGTAAGAAAAGATGAGATCGCCCTGGCCAGGCTGCTCAGTGGGTTAGAGCGTCATTCTGATGCGCCAAGGTTGTGGGTTCGATCCCTGATCAGGGCACATACAAGAATCAACCAATGAAAGTACGAGTAAGTGGAACAACAAATATCTCTCTCTCTCTCTCTCTCTCTCTCTCTCTCTCTCTCTCTCTCTCCCTCTCTCATCAATAAGTAAGGATGAGATCTCACACATGAGTGGGGGGATCAGCTTTCTCTCTGAGGGGAGACAAACGCCGACGGCCAAGGTCAGGGCGGGTGGGTAAACCAGTGGTTGGAAGCTGGGAGAATTCTCCAGGTGGAGCTTGAGGGTGACAGAGGAAGTAACTGAGGGCTGAGGAAAGAGGAAATGAGAAGCCAGTGCTGCTCATCGCAGCCAAAACCACCCGGGTGCCCATCCGTCGAGGACGAGGCACGGGAGCTGTGCTCTAGCCATCCGCCGGGCTGCTGTCTGGCAGTAACTGTAGCCAGAGTTGCGATGCGCGCTCCAGCACGGATGGACTTTGAACACATTGTTCTGCGGGAAAAAGGTCGGGAACTAAAGGCCGCCAACTGTGCGCCTCCTCGCACATGAGGTGTCCAGAGCGGAAAACCTGCCCGGCGGAGAGCAGGGCTGTGCCCGGGCCGGGAGCCGGAGCCGCGCTGGTGGCTGAGGGTGTGGGCTCTTTGGGAGGAATGACGATGCTCTAAAGCAGATCATGGGGAGAGACGCACAGCTCCGATGACGCTGGAAGCCCCCCGCTTTCCTGGGTGAATCGTGCAGCATGTGAATTATATCTCAATAGAGCTGCTTGTAAAACACAAAAACAAAAACAAAACCTTTGCCCTGGCCCGTTTGGCTCAGTGGTTGGAGCGCTGGCCCAAGGACCGAAGAGTCATGGGTTTGAATCCCAGTCAAGGGCACACACCCCGGCGGCAGGCTCCATCCCCGGGCTCGGTCAGGGTGCGAATCCCTGTCTCTCTCTCACATCGATGTAAACAAGAAAAAGAGAAGCTCTGAGAGAGTTGGGGGGCTTCGGCCATTGGGCGGGAGACGTTTTCTGAGGCTGTAGCTCCACCCCAGCTGGGGGTCCCCTGAGCCCCCTCTCTGTTCGCAGAGCTAAAGGCTGAAAGGCCTCTCTGCTCGGAAGCCGTCAGAAGGCACGGGGCCCACGCCCGCCGTGTCAGGATGCGCTCCACTATATAGAATTACTAGAAGCAGAGTCACTTTCCACCAGGGAAAGCTCTTCTCTCTCAAATAACCATGCTCGCAGCGAAAGCCGCTATCACGTCACAAGGAGATTTTATTTTTAACAAGGATCACCGCTACCTGGAGGCCGTTTCCTTCGCGGAGACATTCACTCGGATTCCCAAGAGGAAGCGGGCATCCCCCCTGCGGTCAGTGGCAACCTTATTTTTTTAAATATATTTTATAGGTTTCAGAGAGGAGGGGAGAGGGAGAGAGAGAGAGAAACATCAATGGGGAGAGGGAACCATGGATCGGCTGCCTCCTGCATGCCCCACACTGGGGATCGAGCCTGCACCCGGGCATGTGCCCTGACCAGGAATCCAACCCTGACTTCCTGGTTCATAGGTTGATGCTCAACCACTGAGCCACACCAGCCGGGCCCGTAAGCTTCTTAAATGTTTATATGGCAACAGCCGAGATGCTCAGTCCACTCAGCCAGAGCAAATAGACACTGAATAGGCCTTCAGCCAGATTCCATAGGCACAGAGCTGTGCAGGGAGAAATTTAATTCAGAAAGATCCCCGAGCGCTCAGCTTGGGACACAATTCAAACATTATCCCCTGAGAGAGGCCTCCTGGGAATGAGCTGAACACCCACCACCCGCCCAACGGGAACCTCCTGAAAGGCCGCTTTGTTCCCGCCTCAGCCCTTCGCACCAGGGGAAGCCGGCTTGGTGTGTTTGCTCTTCCGTGGGGGTTTGTCACCGCGGAAACCTAAGGCCCAGGAGGGCAGACAGCGTGTCCATGTGGCTCCGAACCCCAGCGGGTCCGGCTCCTTGGGGGGAGGTCCGAGGCCTGGGTGTCCCACACCAGAGCCCCGTCCCATCGAGAAGTGACCCGTCTCCTAAACTGAGGTGTGTGTCTTTGCGACAACCTCCTGTATTCAGAGGAGCTTCCTGACTGTGCAGGTGCTTCTAGCAGTTTCCGGAGCCTCGGAGACCAAGGATCAACTCCTCAGCTGCCCCCCCGCACGCAGACCCCCGGAATCCCAAGGTGTACCCAGGAGCTCCTTCTACTGCACCCTCCACCCTCCCCCTGTCACAGGGAAACTCCAACGTTGGGTGAAGTTGGAGCCTTTGAAACAAATGCAATCGAGCAATTTCAAAGCTCAGCTTAGCAGCTCAAAGCTCTTCTTTGTTTATTGAAGAATCTTAGCTAAAGTAGAAAAACACTACTGCAAAGAAAGAATGGAAAGGGAGGAGGGAGGGAGGGAGGGAGGAAAAGGAAAGGAAAGAAGGAGAAGGAAAGGAAAGAGGAGGGAAGAAGGAAGAAGGGAGGGAGGGAGGGAGGGAGGGAGGGAGGGAGGGAGGGAGGGAGGAGGGAGGGAGGGAGGGAGGGAAGAAGGGAGGGAGGGAGGGCTAAAGTCGGTGGTTTGGTCTGCAGTAAACTCAGAACAACAAAGCCTGCTGCCCCAGCTAACACTCAGGGCTGCTCTGTGGGAGTCGACCAGCTCTCCCGAAAGGAGAGGCCAGTGGGCTGCCACCTGACGCCTATTCAATCCCGGGAACATGGTGTTCTTTGGTGTAAGGAAGCCTGTAAAGGAAGCCCAGCTCTGAGGGGGCGGGGTGGGGAGAACCGAGCAGTCTGCGTGGTGGAATGTCAGGCGTCAGGGGAAGGTGCCGGTGGATAAACAAAGGCACAGCGCTGAGCAGGCACTTTCCGCTGCGGACAGCCCTTCTCTGTGCGGAGCCCGTGTGGGGGAGCCGCTGCTTCTGCTCTCATACACACGAGGCATGGGGGGTGGGGAGGGGGGATACCCTTTGCAACGGCCTCTGCATGTTTCCCCGTCCGGACATTCGCACACCGCGGGTCTGCATCCCGTCTGTCCGTGCGCACGTGGGCAAGGGGAGAAGGCCCGTCACACAGAGCCCAGCAGACGGAAGGGCCGGCGTGGCCCTGCTGGACCTGAGCTGCCTGCCTTCACCGCTCTGGCCAAGAGGCGAGGCTGTAATCCACACTCCATCCGCCACCCTCAAGCGCATCCCCTCGCTCTCTCACACACACAGACATTCAAAGAAAGGAAAATGGGTCTGTCCCGCGCCCGAAAAAGGCCTGGGTTTCATTTCATTCCGATCCATTTCCAAGGGGGTGGTGTCAGTGAGGGAGGGAATCAGAAGAAAGCTGGAGAACAATCAGAGGTCAAGTGGGCAAAGGTCGTGCGCGAATGCGGCCTTGGGCAGCATGAACCTGCGGAGTCCCTGGCTGGTCTTTCCTTCCCGAAGGAATTCCTGTTGTTCCCCACACGGCGGCCGCCTTGAGTGGGCCGGGCGCACTGTGGGCCGGCGATGCCCAGGGTTTCAGCCTCGAGAATTCCAAGGTCCCCAGCGACTGAACAGATGGCTCTTTGGAATGTCACTTAGGAGGAGGTTTTCGTTCAAATTGTTTTTTTAAAATTTCCCTTCCGAAAACATGTTTATGTCACGGGATTAGCGTGAGATCGGGGCGAAGGGGTGTTCTTGTGGCTGAGACTTTAAACAATGAGTGACGGACAGGGGCGGGGGCAGCAGGAGGCAGCTGTCTGCCGCTGGACCGAACTCCAGGCCCTCAAAGCTCACAGGAAATAGGACTCGGTGCACCTCCGGCCCCAGGGAGTTGCTGGCGCTCTGTTGGTGGCAACTGTATTTCTTGGAACTTTGTGTTCCCTGAGATTCTCACCCTACCCCCACCCCCACCCCCACCCCCACCCAGCTGCCTGACTGCGGAGTGCGATTCTCTCAGCTCTAGCCCTGGGCACTCCTACAGTCAGACTCTCCCCAAAGAGGAGGGGAGAGGGGAGAGGGGAGAGGGGAGGGAAAGGACCCAATGATAAATTAACAAAGGCTTTTCATGCTAAGCGCAAACAAAGGCAAACTTCTAAATAACATGGGGTATTTTTTTGTTTTCCTCCTGTTTGGGGCGCGGGGGGTCTGTAATTTTTTTAGGTTTCTTTTTAAAGCCCTATGTGAGGCACACCGTCCTCACCGGCCCTCACCAAGCGTGCTCCGCTCTGAAGAGGGCCCCATTAAATAGTGGAGAAGTCGCCTTTCAGTTGGCATCTTTCAAAACACATACTTCCCCAATCTCCAGCTAGAATCACAGGAGTCTGAAAGCCAATCCCTCAGGAAGCAACGCCTCGGGGCCCGCCCTCCCGCCAGGGAAATGGACGGAAGGGCAGGCCGCTCACCCCGGGCGCGCTCCTGGCTCTGCCATCTGAATCCGCTTTCACGGCACCGGCCGGCCGCACCCTGGCTCTCAGGGCGAGGGCTCCGCCCAGAAGCCAACCCCCCAGAGACGCTTAGAGCAGATTTTCCAAAGAGTTAGACCGAGCCTCCCGAGGTCTCCACAGTCAGCCTCGTGGAAAGACTGCCGGGCGGAGGATGCTTCCAGGGAACGAGCTGGCTCTCTGTCCACGTCCATCCACCTGTGCCTCGGTTTCCCCATTTGGAAAGGAGCACATCTGACCGCTCTTGGCTCACAGAGAAAGATGAGACTCCGAAGGAGGCCATTACTGTGTTGGGTTGTACATGAGGAAAGACACATTCAGCAAATGTCAAAGTCCTGAGAGAACCCATCATGTGACCTTTCTCAGCACTTGACTGAATGAATAATAAGCTCGTTGCCACGGATTACGGATCTGCCAGGCTCCGTGACCGCCTTTACCTAACGCGTCACTTACCCTTGATCAAAAAGTAGCGTGAGCACTGTCGCCACACTCGGCGTCTCTCTGCTATGACGGGACTTTTCGAAGTCCATTCGCCCAGGACGTGCAGAAGTTAGAACGTAGGCCCACGTCTCCAATGCCAAGACCACCTACATCGATTAATTTCTAAGGGCGGAGAGCCAGGTTCTGGTGTATGGGAGTTGGTGGGGGATCCTTAATAAACATATGCAGACAAATCTATGACGTGTGCCTGTGTGTACACAGATGTGTAGCCTTTGACTACCACACGCCTTACGTAACCAGCTGAGGACTTTCAGGCCTGCACACGACGGCTTGGCCAGTCTGTCGTCGCACCGTCTGCGAAGGGATTGGTGCCTGGGAGGATGAGTCAGCTGGTCCATCATTTAGAAAACCAGGGGCTGGGACTACACAAGTTTTCTCCGCCTCCCTGCCCGCACGCTCATTCGTTCTCTTGGCTAATTCACCGCACGCTGTCCAGCTCCAACTGGCTCAGATACTGGGCTCCGCGGAGCGGGCCTCTCCGCCGGCTGACTTGGCGGAAGCGAGGCCCTGCCTCTGCCCTGAGCCGGATCTGGCGACTCAGCACTTTCGCACGGTGTCTGCTTGTCTTCTGCTTTCCTCCTGCCTCGCCACGCACAGGGTCTCCTTGTCTTGTGCGTCCGTCTCGAGCACGTAGCACGCTGCTGGTTGCACAGTCAGCGGATGTTCACCTGACGTGCGACGTGTAGACAGATGAATGGACAAGCGACCGGAGCTCCCGTTTGCTGGTGTCACTCTCTACAATTCCCCATCCAGGGCCGCACCTGCACTCCCGGGGGGCCACGCTGTCCTGCGGGGCCTCCTCAGGGAATGCAGGCCTAGCTGTCCGACCTAGGACTCCCCATGTCGAAATTCAGGAACAAGTCTGACTCCAGGATCAATGACTTCTTTCCGGGGAGCACAGCTCCTCCACGGTCAGTTTCAACTTCTCTTTGCGTTTATGATCCCAGTGCAGACCCCAGGGGAAAAGGAGAGTCACACGTAAGGAGAACGGGAAAGGGCAGGCAGAGGGGCCCCACTCAGGATTCCTCTGTGGAAATCTACGGCGAAAACTTCCAGCTACTCATCCACTACTCCTTCAACGAAAATCGCCAACTTGGGAGGAAATGGAGAAATCCTTTTCCAAAACAAATCTCTACACGCCCCGGTTCGAAGAGCAGCTGAGCCCACACAGAAGGCAAACCCAACCACCAACGCCAACCCCAGCGTCCGCGTGCGATCGCAGACCGCGGCCTAGGCCAGGCGCTTCGGAGCTCAGACACACTCTTTGGGGCAAACATTTTAAGCAGCGTCGACTCGGCTGGAAATGAAAGCGCCCGGGGGAGGGCATCCCAGCGAACAGGGTTTCTGAAAACACCCAACCCCAGAACAATGGCGAGGAAGCTCCGGCACCCAGCCCACAGAGGAGGGGAAGTGAGTCAGGCAACGGGCCGTCCTCACAGAGCCTCGGACTCAGAACCGGGACGTGAAAAGCCCAGCCTACATGGTCCTTTCTCTCCCCTCGACGGCGCACGCGGTGTGGGGGTGTGGACGCCGCAAATGTCAGCGGATGGAGAGGAACCCACTGGGCGGAGGCACCTGTTGTCTTTGATCTCGGAGGAATGCACACGCGGACTGCTGGCCCCTGACTCCTCCCCGGCTCACAGCAATGCCGACACGTCCCATGATGCCGGTATTTCACGTCCACCTGTCCACGGGGGAGAGGAGACCCGAGGCTAAGGCCCCAGCTATGTTCAGCATTCGTTTCTCCTGCTGTGCGCGTGTGAGAAGGGGACTCTTCCGGCTACGGAGCACTTTCGTTCCGTTTGCCCGGTATGGGGGGATTACTCGGCTGTCTGTGTGCTTGGTTTGTTCATGGGTTGTTTTTTTTTAAATCTGTGGCTATTTCTATAGGCTGTTGGATCCCCGAGGCCGTGCTCAGGAAACAGCTGTCTCCTTCATCTCCAAAGGCCCCCGGGGCTTAGTTACATATCCTTCTGCGCTAAATGCGGCAGTGGTTGGAATTCTAGGAAACTGAGCCTGAAAAAACAAAACTGTGATGTTCAAAGAGAAAGCAGCATGACGAACGCACACGTGCTGCTGTCTGCTAGAAGAATTCTTTTTTAGGGGGCGTAGGGGGAGCACGCATGGGGACCTCCAGAATACTTCACTTACAGAAAAGTCGCAGTCTAATCTTTAAGCAAGCGCCTATGAAGAAATGGCTGTAGGCCGTGTCCTGTCTTTGGAAAACCATGCCACAAATCATCAGAACGATCAGATCTGTGTGTCGTGCATGAAGTATTCTTCCCACCTCAGCCGATGGCAACTGCCATGTGCTCCGTCCGAGAGTCTGAGAGTCACCTCGAAGCCTCTCTCCTCAAACCCCACATCCAACCGCAGGAAATCCTGTTCGTCCCACTTTAAAACACATCCACGGTCCAACCCATCCCCACTGCCCTCGCTGCTACCTCCTGGGCTCCAGCTGCCGTCGTTTCTCAACTGCAGTGGCGTCCTACCCGGCCGCCCGGCCGCCGGCTTCAGAGCATCTCCATGGCCTCCTGCCCCACACGGAAAACAGCCTGAGTCCTCACAACGGCCAGGACCCTGCCTGAGCTGAGACCTGCGCCATTTCCAGCCACGTCCCCTGTCACCATCCTCTCCTTCCTCCCTGTCGGATCACCTTGTTCCTGAAACATGCCGGACGCAGGCCACCTCAGGGCCTTTGCACAGGCTTTCCCTGATAGGCTCTTTCCATTGGTGTCCTCAAGGCTAACTCCCGCCCCCTCCAAGGCCTTGTCCACATGCTCCTTCTCACTGAGGCGACCTGATGGCCTGATTCTAAACTGCAGCTTGCCACCCACGAGCGATGGTTTCCCTCCCTTGTCTGTGTTCTTCCCGCAGCCGTTCTCACTGTGGCTGTCGTGAGGATGTGCCACTCGGACATCCAACTCCGGGAGCATGACGGGCCCAGGGTCCGGGCTGTGGACTCCGAACTTTATCCCTGTGTTTGCATCAGGACCTGCCTCCCCAGGGTTGCTCTGAGCACATGGCTGAGCATGGCTGGGCCCCAAAAGCAGGCGATCGAGGAGACACGGGACTCGGGCAGTGGACCTGGGCTCCAAGACTCTCTGTAGCATCGGCGACCTTCCCTAGACCCAGCCCTGCCCCCCTCTCTCCTTCACCCGGGTCAGACTCGCACCAGGTCTGACCCCTCTCCCAGGCGTTCCCAGCTCCGGCCTCTTCGTCCTACCTCCCCATGGCCTCTCCTACGGTCGTCCTACTGATAAAACCCAACAATCCACTCCATCCGGCACTGGTTCCTTAGAGGACTCCCACTAACATGACCCCCTTCTCCCCTCCCGTATTGTGCTTGCTCGTGATGTTTGTCTTCCACTGTCTACTCAAATATGAGTTCCGGCGGGTACATACGTACATCCGTGCATCCCAAACACCTGGCCCAGCGCCTGAGCATCATAGGTGCTGGGTAAAGACACGCAGCTTAAAGGAATAGCAAACGCTTCACAGTAGCAGCAGTTGTTAATGTTGTCCTCTACATAAATGAATACGCGCACGGGCCCCCACTCTGCTGCCTCCTGGATCCCCTGACCGCCTTCTTCTATCTCACCCTTCCCTTCAGGATGTTTTCCGGGAGCAGAAATGAGATCCGAGTGGTAGGTTGATTTTAGGAAAAGATCCTGACCAATAACTGGATGGAGGTCCATCGGTTCTGGGCAGCAGACACACACTCTTGACTGAGTTGTTCATCACCACCCGGCAGCCAGGATCTGCAGGTCGACGACATGGACCGTTTTGAAGGTTTGCTATTTCTTATCAGCTTAGCTATCCCCCCAATGGGACTCACACTGGCTCACCCCTAACCACGCCTCTGCACTCCGGTCCCCCTGAGCGTCTTCTGGGGGCGTAGGAGCGGGGACAGCCCACACTCAGGTATGATTTCAGACGGGAAACCGGTGGCTTTCACCTCAGGTGCCATGGCTGGGTGGGGGGTGGGGGTAGGGGGCTCTACATGAGAACATGCAGAAATCTCTTCTCTAAAGGGGATTCCCACAGGGTTCCACCGAGGGGTGACCCCGGCTACGTGTTCTGGGAGTTCCCTGGAGGAGGAGGCGGGGGGCCCTTCCCACCCTGCCCCGGTCCCTGAGCAGCCCGAGGAACAGCGGTTACAGGGTCGGGCTTCCAGGTCCCGGCCCTGGCCTTGCCACTGATTGGCCGAGTGAAATTTCCTCCCTGGGCCTCCGTTTCCACGTGTGTAAACCAGGCCCGTGGCATCTGTCTCCCAGGCTCTCGCAAGATCCGCAGGATGCCCAGCATCGGCCCATAGGGGGCGCTCACGAGCACCAGCGGGTTGACACCGCCGTGGACAGCGCCACGGGCACTGAACTGCGTGTCCCCTGCAGAGCTCGTCCCTGCAGCTCTCAGCTCGGTGCCCATAGGAAGGTGTCCGATGGCGGCCACACACGAGGGAGATGGTGATAAGGACCCGCTGCTCAGAACGGGATTACGGAAATGGCAGGGAAGCATCAAGTCCAGGCCCAGCTCCAGCTCCGCCGTGAACTGAGCGTTCCGGGGGCTCGGCTTCCCCGCCGAAGGGGAAGGCCGGGCGGCGAGGACCCGCGGGAGCCGGGCATGTCTGCTCGCACCGCCAGAGGCCCAGCCTCCCTCTTGCACAACCGGGAGGTCAGCAAGGGCAGCGTCCCAAGAGCCGAGCGTCATTTCTGACCAAGGTCCCAGGCAGGCCTGCCTTCCCCAGAGACCGGGACAGGAGTTCATGGGGGGCGGTGCGCCCAGGGGGTGGGGAGGGTCCCGTGACAGCTGCGGGGCCAGGATCTCAACAGTCACCCTCATGCCCGCGATTCCCCGCCGCCTGAAAGCTCCCCAAGACTCAAACCACTGCGGAAGCGGGAGGGTGAGGGAGAGGGGAGGCCAGTTTACCACTCTAGCAAGTTCTAAGGGAAGCCTCGAATTCGTCATGATTATCTATAGCCAATCAGAGGAGGGCTGGCAGCAGGCAGAGGCCTCGGCCAAGTCAAGGTGAGGCCCTGTCTTTGCAGAGCGTGGAGGAGAGGGCAGGGGAAGTGCCTTGTACAAACACGAAGACCCCCACAGGGGCCCTGGGTGCCGCTGGCGGAGGCCAGCCAGCCCGGGGAGGACCAGCCTGGGCTCCCCCTGCCAGCCTGGGGAGGACCCGGCTGTGGGCTCCCCTGCCAGCCCGGCAGGACGGGCGTGGGGAAGGAACAGTTAATGAGAGCGCTCGCTGTGCTGTGCACGTTACAACAAAGGGCTGGCAGCTCCTGGAGGAAAGGGCTTGGGAGCCGCGCTCAGACTTGTCAGTCAGCGGAGCAGCAGCCGGCGCCGCCCGCCCGCCTGGCGCACCCTCATTACATGTGTCTGTCTGGCTGACCGGGGTGTCCATCTGCTCCCAGACGCCGCTGCCCCGCCGGCGGCCCCGGCTGCTCCCTGGCGGGACTGAGGGCGGATTTGTCCGGCTCCCGGTCACCCCTGCCCCTCTCCCAGGGAGGCTCCTGACCTATGGTGGCCGGGGACTTCCTGCAGCGTCGGCCGGGCTGGGACTCCTAGGATGGACGAGGCGGCGCTGCTGCGGGAGCGGCTGCAGGCCATCACGGTAAGTGCGCGCTCCCAGCCCCGGGCTGCCTCTTGGGGGGCTGCCTGGGGGCGGTGGCTGCCTCCGGGGGGCCGCGGAGCCCCCGCAAGTGGAAAATGAGCTGTCATCGCGTCTCTGCCGCTCCCCTAGCCCTCCGGACCCTCCCTCACCCCCGGGTTTCCGAACCCCCATGCAGAGTACGCGCTCCTGATTTCTGCAAACACTGTGCCTGCGTTTCCAACAGCCATCGGAGCGCGGAGACAGCCTGGCTGACTCCCGGCGCCTCAGAGACACAGTTTTCCCTGAAATCCCTATTTTGACAGACGTGCGATCCAAGGACAGGTCCCCACCTTGGAAACTGTTTAAAACAATCCCTCCAAAAGTTAAAATCCTTTTTAAAAGCGGGGAGAGAAAAAGACAGAACGCAAACAAGTGGAAACTCCGTGTTTGCGTGGGGGAGCGTGCCCCAGAAAGCCCCGCAGGATGGAAATGACGGTCCGTGGCTGGGCTTGGGAGAAGCGCGTCCGTGAAGCCCCAGCCCTCGGTCTCCAGCGCGGGGCCTGACGGAGGAATGCGGGGCGGGCGGGGCGCTGGTTCTGGAAAATATTCCGTTGATGCCGGGAAAGAAAATAACGCATTTTTTTAGGTGTGTTCTGGGAACGAGTCAAAGCAAGAAATGAATTGCTTTCCTGAGGTGATGCAGCTTTTTAGATTTTAATGTTATTAAATCCTCTGCCTGGCAGGGACTGGGAACTCCGTGTGCCATGATCACTGATCATTAGCTTCACTTCGTTGTCTTTAGGAGAAGGAACTTTGGGAACTGGCACCCCAGCGTCTCCGCGTTTTCTGCCACTGAAGTGAGCTGCCAGGACCAGGGTGCTTTAGAGAAACCCGATGCCACAGCGGGGCGGGCAGGGCGGGCGGGGGGGGGGGGGGGGTGTTGGTATTTTCCTTTGCTCTTCAGAGTCTCCGGCATAAGTAACAGCTAATCCCGGCTCTGGGTTTCTATGAAGTGGACACAGGGTCTCAGGGCCCCCCAGGGGGTTTGGGGAGTGGAGATATTCTCCCGGCGGGTGGGAAGGGCGGCACCGTCCGTGAGACGTGAGACAATGCTCGTGGGACGTCTGGCTTCTCGCGTCCACTTTCCTTTCTCGGGAGAAGGCGGGTCCGAGCCGCTGCTGGCTCGGTGTGCTGCTTCCTGTGTGAGGCCCGGCCACCGGCCGGCTGTCCTGTTCGGGGGGCAGGAGCTGGCCCGGCCGTGTTGGCTGTGGCCAGGCCTCTGACCCAGCAGCTGTGGTGCCAAGGTTACTTCGTGCGGCTGCGTGAGCGGTGTGGGCACGGGCTCCGCGACCTCTGAGCGCCTGTCTCCGAAGGAGCTGAGGGGAACGATGAACCCCACGAAACGCACAAGGATCCTGGGTTCCGCATTGTTCTCTTTTGAACGGTGCAGCCCTGCCCGTGGCCCTGGCGCCCACCAGCGCACCTGTGGCTCTTACTGATTGTGCCCTGCCTTCCAGAGGCAGGACTGTGCCCGGCCGGCGTGGCTCAGTGGTTGAGCATCGACCTATGAACCAGGGGGCCATGGTTCAATTCCTGGTCAGGGCAGGTGCCCGGGTTGTGGGCTCAATCCCCAGTGTGGGGCGTGCAGGAGGCAGCCGGCCCATGACTCTCTCTCATCATTGATGTTTCTCTCTCTCTCCTTCTCCCTTCCTCTCTGAAATCAATAAAAATATATATTTTCAAAAATAATAAAGGTGGGGTGTGACAGGTATTCGGGAAGACGGGGACTCTTCACTGAGGCGCCAAACACAGGTGGAGACAGAGCAGGGGGGGCCACGGCAAGCGAGCGGGGAGGTCCCTGAATATAGCGACGTGCACTTTGGGGACATTTAAAAACTGTATGAGTGTTTGGACCATTCCATTAGCGTCCACGGGCCCCATTAGCCAAGATTAAGCAGATCTCCCAAGTGAGATGCTGAAGCAATGCTGTGTTGGAAGTTATATGTTTGCATAAAGGTCGCAGGGAAAGAATTGGGGGAAGTCTACGGGAACAGATTTCCTCTAGCTGAGTCCAGTCTCCAGGTCCAGGGCGGGCCCATTGGTCACCACCGAGAGGAAGGCGGGAGCAGCGCTGTGACCATGGAAACCACACAGGCCCTTACCTCCCTCCCGGACACCCTGGAAATGCCAGCTTCCTGCAGCCCGGCCTCACCCAGGAAGCCACCTCAGCTGTGCCCCTGCCCCAGGAACACGCACACGCATGCACATACATGTATATTCACACACGCGCACACACACATGCGCATACAGTATCCAGAGACTGCAAGGACTATTCCTCTTTGGGAAGCACTTAAGATCCTCAAAATTTCCGGCCCAGGGACAATCTTCTCATTTTCACTGTTTCCCTCCCATTTCCCTCCGCACTGAAACCATCCTGTGTACGTGCCTCCAGAACAAAATCATCAGGCGATTGCGCGGTGCTTCCAAACACGCCAACTCCGAGACGTCACTTTGTTAGAATGGGGAAAGAATGTTTTACGCTCTGAAATCTATTTGATTTTCATGTCGAGATGTGCTCCTCCAGTTCCTGGCTGTCAAACGCACTAATCTCCAGGCCGAATTCCTTCCACCTGGTTTTGAGTATCCAAACCGTCATTATTTCCACTGCGAGGAACTGGAAAAACAAATGCATGTGCCCGTAACTTCACAGAACCACGGAGCAGCCTTCCTGCTCCTCTTAAAAAAAAAAAAAAAAAAGGATCGCCCACAGTCAGCCGTGAAACGTGGCACTGGGGCCCTCACACCGGAAACCCAGTCGCCGTGATGGCGCCCTGCCGCTCCACCAGCGAGGCGGACTTCAGAGGAGGCAGAAGTCTTTCCAAGGAGAACGACGCCAGCGCCACCCAAGGCGGCTGCTCAGAAGCAGGCACTGCCGATTGCATGCGCGGATCCGGGCCCTGCTGGGCACACGGGCTCTCACCTTCCCCCTCGCCTGCCTCATCCCCGCGCAGCGCTTCCCCTCCCACAGGACGGCCACAGCTCTCTCCGCCCAGGAGCTCAGCGTCCGGCCGCGGCCTCCAGCCGATCACGTATAAGTACTTGGTGAAAACGTCTCTCGAGGCTCATTTCCGGTCGCCCACACGGAAACACAGCGGCTGGTCCACGAAGGCGGGCGGTGGAGGCAGACCGTGGACTGGAACTGGCTTGCGGTCAGCAACCTGGGGCTGAGGACTCCAGGCCCGAGTGTTCTCAGGAGGAGCGAGACGGAGGACCGACCGAGTCACCCCAGAGCCCCCCTCTGCAGGCGCTCCGGCCCCACTGCGGAACAGGGGGCCCGGGCAGCGGCTCTGTGGTTGGAGCGTCGTCCCGTGCGCCAAAAGGTCGCAGGTTCGACTCCCAGTCAGGGCCCATGCCTAGGTTGTGGGTTCCATCCCTGGTGGGGTGCGTACGAGCGGCAGCTGATCAATGTATCGCTCTCACATCAATGTTTCCCCCTCTCTCTCCCTCTCACATCAATAACCAACCATATCCTCCGGTGAAGATTAAAAAAAAAAAAAAAAACAGGGAAGAGGCCCAGGGAGTCCCCTGAGAAGGAGAAGCTCCCGTAAGATCGGCCATGTCCCGTCCGCTCCTGCGGACTAAGGGACACCCTCCTGCTCGCGTCTCCATCCGGCTGTGGGTTGGAAAACACGGCCCCGAATCGCATGGGGACTCAGGCAGGAAAGCTCCGGGTCTGCAGCTGGTGCCTCACACACTGAGGAGCCGGAGGGGGGCTCAGAAGGCTGAGCCCTGGGATCCGTTTTCAGAGAACAGACCAGCGGGAGGAGAGGGCAGGAGGGAGCTGCCAGCCACCCTCTCACCCCTTGTTCAGCTCACGGTGCTGAGCACCTGCTCCGCACAGCCCCGTGCGTGTCAGTGAGAAGGAGTGGAACTCGGGAATGGTGAGCGTGGGGGGCGGGGGGCAGGGCGAGAGGGGGTTGTTATTGGCAGCTGAGTGGCCGGGATCGGCCCGGAGAAATGGATGCGAAGGGGGAGAGCGCTGTCCACGCTGGGACATAACCATAGAGCGGGCACCTGCCTCGGACCGACTCCACCTGGAGAGGAGCCACGGGGAGTTCTGACCCTGGGACCTGACCATGGAGCCAGATGGGCAGCCAGCGCCGCGGGACCCGCGCTCATAAGGAGCTCGCACCCCGGACCCCCTCCCTCCTGCGGAAGCTTTCCCCGGGGCAGAAATCCACCGGACACAGCAGCGCCGGCACGGCCGCCCGGTTCTCCCGCACCCGCTGCCCCGCCACGGGCCCTCCCGGGCGGCTCATCGCCTTTCCGTCACTGTGCGGTCTTCCAGGTGTTACTGAGGCCGTTCACGACCTCCGAGCAGGAACGACCTCACCGTGGGGCCCAGACACGAGGACAGTGTGGGGAGCCCTGGTCAACGGGTGCCCCACACTTCAGGACGGCAGCCGCGGAGCATTCAGGGACATGCTGGGCCCTCCTGGGCCTGCAGTCTTGCAGGGCGTCACAGTCAAGCGCCCAGGAAGTGGCCCTACTCGCACCTCCCCTCCTCTCCTGCCCCTGCACACGAGGGAGTGGAAGCAAGAGCGAGCAGCCGGCTCTGACTATAGGGAGACACCGCGTGTGTTTGGACCACTGCGCTGTTCAGCGTTGTCGGGACTTCTTTTTAAATATATTTTCATTGATGTCAGAGAGGAAGAGAGAGGGAGAGAGAGAAGCATCAATGAGGAGAGAGAATCATGGATCGGCTGCCCCCACTGGGGATCGAGTCCGCAACCCCGGCCTGTGCCCTGACCAGGAATCGAACCGTGACCTCCTGGTTCATAGGTCGACGCTCCACCACTGAGCCACACCGGCCGGGCAGGACTTCTTAAAGCAATAATGGCGCAAAGAGAGCATCCGCACCTGTTTCGGGGCTCAGACATTGTCAGAGGAGGAACTGATTTGTCACGAGCATCTGGGGGTGCGCAGGAAGATGGCACCGGAGCTGTAGGCGTGCCTGCGTGGAGGACGCCTGTGCCAGGAGGTGCGAACCATGAGGCCGGGCACAACTTCCCACCGCGCGGTCCCAGGATGACTCGTTTCTCCCAGCGAAGGAATCGCGTCCTCACGCACGTGCCCTGCACCTCTGTGCCAAGCACAACAGCCACCCACACGGAGACCACGTGGGGAGGCGCCACGATGGTGGGAGCTCACTAAGGAAATGGCGTTCTGGTAACGGGCCAGCTTTCCCATTGCTGCGGGGGGAGAGGGCCGCCTCGCCAGCCCCGACCACAGGATGCCCTGAGCGCGGAGCACCACGGCTCGGTGCTGCTGGAGAGCACTGGGAGCTGCTGGAGAGCACTGGGAGCTGCTGGAGAGCACTGGGTGCTGCTGGAGAGCACTGGGAGCTGCTGGAGAGCACTGGGTGCTGCTGGAGAGCACTGGCTTGGTCCCCGAGAGACCAGCATCTGCGGGGGAGCCCGGTCCCGTGTGGACACTCCCAACCCCGAGCCCCAGAGGACAGAGCTCCTCCTAGAATCAAGCAAGAGAGTATTTTTGCCCAACTGGTGTGGCTGAGGGGATGAATGTCTACTGAATGAACAAGCGGCCACTGGTTCAATTCCCGGTCAGGGCACATGCCCAGGTTGCAGGCTCGATCCCCAGTAGGGGGCGTGCAGGAGGCAGCCGATTGATGATTCTCTCTCATTATTGATGTGTCTATCTCTCTCCCTTCCTCTCTTTTCCTCTCTAAAAAAGTTCAATAAAAAAATATTTTTTTTTAAAAAAAAAGTATTTTTATTCTACTATGAATATTTTAATTAAATGGAAACACTTCAGTTTTAATAAGAATAAAATAAGACTATTTTCACTTATGTAAGTGGCTGTGGGGTCACTTTGGGAAGATGTACCGTACTGCCCTCAGAGGGTATTCCCAAGCTCCCCACCACCACGGCAGCTGAAGCACCCCCTTAGCTCACACGCACCCTCAGCTCACACGCACCCCCTCAGCTCACACGCACCCCCTCAGCTCACACGCACCCCCTCAGCTCACACGCACCCCCTCAGCTCACACGCACCCCTCAGCTCACACGCACCCCCTCAGCTCACACGCACCCCTCAGCTCACACGCTCCCCTCAGCTCACACGCACCCTGCTTGGGCCTCAGTAACGACATGGATCCGTTCTGAGGCCAGTCACTTGTATACATGATTTTCTTTCCTCATGAGAATGTAAGCTCCTTGGCGGAAGCATCTACTTCTAAATAATTTTTAAATGTTACACAACTCCTAGCGTCGCCTTGAACATAGCATGTGTATGGAAGTGCCTAAATGTTGGATAGACTAATAATTCAATAACTCGGGATCACTCCTGCCTTCCTCACAGATTCGGGCACTTTTATCATATCAGCTACATCAACATCAACAACATCTCTCAGATACTCATCTCTAAGTATTGTGCTTACTTTGGGATTGAGGTCATATCATTGAATCATTGACGGTCACAATAGCCTTATAGTTGTCCCAGGTACATAAATTTTCATTATAACTAAGAGGTGGCCATTTACAGAACTGGGATTTGAGGGTGTCACCTGCTGAAACAGTCTAAGTCAAACAACTAAAAATCTAGGCAATTGTTCTGTGAACAAAAAGCCCCTTTGTTAATTGACTTTAGACGGAAACAGAAATAGAAGTTGTCCGTAATGGTTAACACTGACACCCCTCGGGTGCCAGGTCCCAGCAGGTGTCTGTGGAGACGCGCGGGCTCGTGGGGGAAGGTGGGGAAGCAGCTGGCACTTCACATCTGTTTGTTTCATGATGATGTGGGAAGGAATGAGCTGGCGAGGGTAACGTTTGGCATCACCAGCTGTCGAGCTAGACATACAACTTAGACGGGCTGATCTTTTATTTCGCACATTATTTCTCAATCATGCTCCTATTCCTATGAAATCCGGCAGCAGGATAATCGCTCACTGCTGGGGACGATCTCATGAGGAAAAGGTGCTCCTTGCTTCAAGTAGAATCACACCTACGACATTATAAAATTTCCTTCTTAACGGCCTGGGTGATGGGAGGCATCACATTACCGACGCCCGCGTGACCAACAGCGTAGTCCTTAGCAACCCTCTGCCAGGCTGGTGTTGCCAAAACACTGGGGACGCCCCGCCTCCCCCCTCCGCCTCCGGCCACAGCCTTCATTACCTTCTTCCAAACCCCGAGATGAAACCGGCCCGAGTGGCTACGGACAGGGGTGGGGCAGCGTGGCCGGGGCCAGCAGCCACTGCCGCACACACCTACCTGCTCCTCTCTGTGGGCTCCCCATGGAGACAGGTGTGTGACTGCAGCAGGGAGCTAGCAATGTGCTCCCTTCCGAGGAGGCCCCCCCCCCCCCCCCCCCCCGCTGCTGGCTGTGCTGGGGCAGGTCCAGACCACAGTACTCCAGACGGCAGCTGTGGGAGCAGGACTAATTTGGCACCTAGAGGTTAGGGACTCTGCTAAAACCCTGCCATGCAGAAGCCAACACCCAACAGACCACAAAGAATTACCCTGCCCCGCCTTGGCCGGTGTGGCTCAGTGGATAGAGCATCAGCCTGCAGACTGAAGGGTCCCCGGTTTGATTCCGGTCAAGGGCACGTACCTCGGTGGCAGGCTCCTCCCTGGCCTGGGCCCTGGTCAGGGGCGCATGCAGGAGGCAACCAGTGGGTGTCTCTCTCACATCCACAGTTCTCTCTCCCCCTCCCACGCTCTAAAAATCAATGGGAAAATATCCTCGGGTGAGGACTGAAAAATAAAAGAATTACCCGGCCCCAAATGTTAACGGTGCAAGGTGGAGAAAGGGCAGGGTGCAAGAAACCCTAGCACCTGAATCCAAAAGAAAGACTGTGCCCGTCTCCATGGTAATAACGATGCCTATAATTCTTATTTAAAACAAGTACAAACTTTAATTCTACCAACTGGGCAAGGGGAGGAAGACCCTCCCTCGTGTGCCCTGGGAGAGGCAGGGCGGGCCAGGCGGGGTGGGTGGGAGGGAGGGAGGGAGGCAGAGGTGTGATCAGAGCAGTGATTCTGCAGCGGGTGTTGCCAGCTGAGGGGAGAAGGTCTGGGGCTGGGCAGCCCTGCCAGCCTGGGGGGGGGGGGAGGGGATCTGGGGTGCCCCTGACTCATGCGGGGAAGCACTGGGCTCCCGGTGGTGTGAGTCCCAGGAGGTGGGGGCGCCCGGCCTTGACTAACCACTAACCGGATACAGTGGCGACCTCGGGCTTCAGGTTCTCGGGGGCCGGAGACCAGGATGGTGTGGCCGGGGCTGGGGGTGCCCTCACATCGGGGTGGGGCGCGCGCAGGGGCGGCTCAGGGCGGGCGGCGGGGGCCTCCCGTCCGCATGGCTGCAGGGGGCGCAGAGGCCCCGGCCTGGGCACGAGGGGAAGGGCCGCGCCGAGTCTCCCGATGGGCGCGAAGGCGGAGCGGCCGCGCTGGGGGCTGTGCCTCCTCCTCTTGGCGTCCGGGGTCTCAAACCAGAGCGGGCCGTCGAACTTGGCCCGTCCTTTGCTGCACTGGCTCAGCGCCTGGAGCACCGTGTCCCGGGCACAGGGGTCTGGGCGCTCTCGGCTCGGGGGGCATGTGTAAAGACTCCCCCTGCGCTCCGGGGGGGCGATCCTGACGGTCACCGGGCTCTGCGGGCGCCGTGGGTGGCGGGCACCGGGGATCCGCAGCGTCACCATGCCCTTCGGAGCCATGGGAACAGCCCGCCCCTTGGGGCCCGGCCCGGGCGGGGGGCCGGGGAAGCGCCTCCTGGCTTCGGGCATCCGGCCCCTGCAGGCCCTGGCTCGGTGCCAGCTGGGCGGCGTGGGGGGCGGGGGTTGGGTGGGGGCGCACAGCCTGGGGTGCGCACAAGGGACGTGGCCCTGTTCCCCACCCCGCTCCGGACCCCGCAGGCCAAGGGCGGGTCCGGGCGGGGGGAGCGGGCGCCCCCGGGCGGAGGGCCGTAGCGAGGCGCGGGCCATGCGGAGGTACCTGCTCAGGTAGCTGCCCATGATGGGGCGACGGGGTCGATTGGGGTCCAGGGGCCACTGGCTCCCGGACCGTCCGGCTGTTTGGAGATTCCAGGCGGGTAGGCTAGGCTGACCGTTGGCACCTCGGGGCGCAAGGACAGCGCGTGGGGCGCTGGCGTCTGGGGAGGCCCCGAGCGCGGGTCCTGCACGTGCCGGTGACCTGCGCGCACGGGGAACTCGGACCCGCCCCTGCGCTCTGAGGCGGGGAACCCCAGCTCCCACGGCTGGCCCTGGCACTGGGCACAGGGCTTAGGAGGCCTTCACGTCTGCACTCAACACTCAATGGGAGGAAATATCACCATTTCCTCCAGGTTCTGGAAAGTGTAGAAACTTGGCCGAAGGGCGCGTTCTTCCACGTTGTAAAAACGGACACACACACTCGCGAGCTCTTATAGGGAAAACGAGGGGTCTCCTTTCAGTGGGAAAGGGGTGCGTGTGTCTTTCTCCTGGAGCGGTTGCTGATGTCACTTGTTGCAATTCTGCGCTTGAGGAGGAGGCGAGAGCCACTGGGGATTCCATGTGTTAGCACCAACAGCGTGGATTTAACGGGGACGCACATGATTTCCCGTCCGCCTCCATTCACCGGCACATCTGTTCTCTCTGAAGGCCACTGTGCTCACCAAGGCCGTGTCTCTCCATTCGTTTCCGCTGGTGAGGGTGGGGGAGAGTGAGGCACAGCTAACACCATCGTTGGAAACATCCAAGTTCAAAAGCAAAGCACCCGCAGGCCTGGAGCGTTGGTGACAGTGCTCAGGTGCAGAGGCTGGTGGGAGGCGGTGGGACTCAATCCCTTCTTGAGAACTTCCCCCTCAGAAGGCAACTGTTGGGCCGGCCCCAATGCCGGGAGGGGAGATGGACAGAAAGGAAAAGCCCCCAATCAATCACACCCACGAGTGGACAACAGATCCCCCCCAGACCTGAGAGGCAGACAGCTGGATGGTGCGGACGCTGAAGAAGCCTTCATCGGGGGACCAGAGGTCCTGAGGTCAGAGATAGGCCGTGGTCTTGGGAGGCAGGCAGTGCCCAGCTGGTGGTACCTGGGAACGGGATTCCTAACAGTCTCCACTCACTGATGATTTTTTTTTTTTTTTTTGCCAATTCCTTAGTTAAGGGATGACCCCCAGGTATCCTGTGGTATCATTTTTTTCTGAAGACATTTTTCCTAATAGAACGACTCTCCGTAGCTCCCTAACCTATCTCTTACGGTGGTGATGGCATCAGACTACATGGCCTACCGCCATTAGGGTTGGAGTCCTTATCCCGTATTTTTTCCCAGTGTCTGCAGAATTCCCCACGTCCTATCTGCGCTGTGACCCAGTGGGTGTCGTTCTGGCTTGAGGCCGATGCCCTCTGACACACCCGCCTCCTGCCGGGAAGCTAGAGGCATCAGGGAGTCAGCCACCGTGTGCTTTCACCGGTAGGTCAACATGTTGACCCGGTAAAACCCGTTTTCGTGGCCATTGGAGACGTCCTTCTCTTCTCACGCTCCACCACGCAGCGGATCTCACTAGTTGGTGGGTGCTGGAGATTAGCGTCTCTCCGTGGTGCTCAGCCAGGACGTTGAAGAAGAACTGGAGATGTGTTCCGTTATCACTTCTCGGGGGCACTCCTGGCAGCCAGTGGGTGGAGGTCAGAGATGCCGCTCAACATCCTACCACAGGACAGCCTCCCACGACACAGCCATCGGTGCATGGGTGGGGACCACGTGAAATTGATGGAGAACAAACAGTTCATGGAGAATAGCAACTTGTGGGGAATTGGCATTCACCATGCCTTCATGATGTCTTCCTAATCGTAAGGTGGCACCAGTTTTATTAATTCAAGTTTACTGTGTCCCTTAGGAATGTTTCACAAGTTCTTGTTGACATTTTACGTGAAGTTCACTCCCAGGTGTTTCAGTTCTTCCAGTTTCTAGAACAAGTAGAGCACTTTCTTCCCTGGTATCTTCTCACTGTGATTTGTATGCGTCAGAGGAATTGACTTCCATACATTAACATGGGGCCCCACTAATTGTTTCTCTAATTTCCTTTCTCTTTTTCCGTCTAACTTTACTGGCTACTGCTGGAACCTAACTCAATTTAATATTTAAGATTCGGAACCCTTTCCACACTGGGCATGCTGTTTCCTTTTGAGCTGAGATTAATCTAGTTTATCAAGTTAGGGAATTCTTCTTAAAATGTTAATGTCTCATTAAAATTTTTTAAATGGTGAATTTTGTCAAATGTCTTTTAGGAATCTGTGGAAATGGAAACAGGAGTTTCCTGCTTAGATGTGCTGAGGGGATGACGTGTTTTAATCATAGTGTGTCGTTCCTAAGACGGACCCTCCTTGCGATACTGAAAAAATCCTACACGTGGACAAAGTACATAGTTCTTCTGATGCGCTCTGGATTCTGTCTCTAATAGCTTATTTAGCTTTCTCTTTCCTAAATATTCTTGAAAGATATTGGCCTATTGTTTACTTTGGGAGGAGGATCCCAATTTGGGGTGGGTTTTGGTTTCATTGTTACCTTGCCTTCAAAAAATAAGAATTAAAGCCCTAGTCGGTTTGGCTCAGTGGATAGAACGTCAGCCTGTGGACTGAAGGGTCTCGGGTTCGATTCTGGTCAAGGGCACATGCCCAGGTTGTGGGCTCGACCCCCAGTATGGGGTGTGCAGGAAGCAGCCGATCAATGATTCTCTCTCATCGTTGATGTTTCTATCTCTTTCTCCCTCTCCCTTCCTCTCTGAAATTAGTAAAAATATATTTAGAAAAAAAGAATTTGGGGGCTTTTGTTCTTGTGGGGAAAATTTAATCAATAAAAATCCAGTGTAAACCGGTAAAAACAGTCATTATAGTTTAATTTATTAAATGGGACCTTGTGTGTTGGTGCAGTCACCACCACGTATACTTCATTTCTAAAGGAGAAACCAATGCCAGCCAAGCCCAAACTCCTCACATAGAATAAAACTCGTATTTGGGGGGGGGGGGGGAAATCCCGCTCTGCCACTGACGGGTTGTGAGAGCGTGGATTGGCCAGTGACTCCCCACACCCGCTTCTCCTCCTGCGATGCCTCCTGTAACTATGACTATTAAGGGAAATATCACAGCACATCGTGTTGTTATAACTATCGAGTGTAACGGTGCCCGTAACGACGTTCCACAGCGTCTGGCGCAGGAAGTTAAAATATGACTAGTATTTGCTCCATACCAGCCTCCAGAGCGGGTGGCGACCTGACTCATGCGTTTTGGGAGTGTTTCTTCCCAACGGCCAGATCTTATCCAAGGGAAAGAAGTGGCCCGGCTGGTTGCCTGGCGATTGCTTTTCCAAAAGAGCTGCTTCCGGAAGATGCCTGGTGAGGTCATCATCTCCTTCCAGGCAGGGACGAGCAATGACATCAGGCTGGAGCGTGGGGTTGTTTTCCTTCAACAAATGTACCTGAGCTTCCACATCAAAGCGAGTTCTTATCTTCAAAGCGGCCGCCTGGGGAGGCCGCCCTGCTGCAGTCACGCTGCCAAGTGTGTTTGGATCTCTTCCTTCTAACCGCCTTCCGAGCCGGCTTCCGATCCCTCCGATGTCTCCACTGGCCACACACTTCTGTTCTGTGGGAGCCTCCATTTTTTTGGAAGCAGATTTAAAACCATCTCTTATAAGTCAGATGGACCGCATTGCCACCTCCGGTAAAAAATGACAATGGTGACCAGAAGGAAACAGGGCCTTTTGGCGCAGCTTGTAAAATCTCTCAAACACCTCCAACCGCGGCATGCGTGATCAGAATGAGTGCCTGGCGTTCTGTGTGGTTAACAGGTTTCTTTAGCAAATTTTATTCCACGGAGACTCGCAGGAGACCCTGTGCCAAGCACCGTTCTAGGAACTCTTGCACATATCCGCTCATTTCATGCCAATGCCTCATGAGGCAGGTAGTGTAATCACCCATATGGTGGAGATGAGGCGATCGAGGCACCGAGAAGTTAAGCACTTTGTCCGGGGACACCGAGCTGGCAAATGGCGGAGCCGGACCTGGAGCCCGGGCGATGGAGTACACGGGCTGTCTCTTTCTCAGCGGTGCAGGCCGCGTGCAGGACCAGCCGTGCGTTCCGGGTTTTGTGAGGTCCTGCAGTTTGAAGTCGGTGAAAGATACAGTCTCGCTCCATGAGGTTTTTCTAACCTCAGTGTTGACAAGCAGCGCCTCACCCTGTTCTCTCCATCTTCCCACAGCAAGTTACACAAGGAGGGAGCGGTGCCCGGGCGGCCCCCGAGTCCGGCCTGCTTTCCCACACGCACAGCCCTTTTCCTCACCCTCACGCCGGGACGAGTCCCCCTCCCCAGGGTTCCCCCCCCCACCCCCCGGCCTCCTTCAGAGCGCCCTCCCTCAACTCGCTTTCCCATCGCACCTCTCCGTAGCTCCATCTTTCGTTGTCTTTCCTGATCATCTACTTTTGTGAAATGTTTCCATCACAGCTCACACCCAGCACCATTCTGCGTTAGTTTCAGGCACACAGCCCGGCGGCCAGACAACCCCACACGTCACAGAGTGGTGCCCTGGGGCCTCAGGCACCCGCCCGGCCCTCTCATGGCCACCACAATCCCACGGGCCAGGCGCCCCAGCCTGTACCCCGGGTCCCCACATGCCTGCTCTCTAACCCCCAGCCTGTCCTCCACAGCTCGACCTCGCTGGGCTCCTGGGGAAGACAGAGCGAGGAGAGGGGCAGGGGGGGCGGGAGCGGCTTGGTTCTCTTTGAAAAAGCGCCGTGTCCTCCTCCAGCCACAGGTGCCTGAACGGCCCCTCTGCTCTCCTTGCTGTGCAGCAGGAGTTTGCAAAGCAGCCTCGTACCCGTGCCAGGTGCCCGTCGCTGGCCACCCTCTCCACCCCGGCACCAACCCGAGGACACGCGGTTAAGGAAACCGATGTAAAATGGGAAAGGTGACGCCGGGACTTGTGTATTTCAGGATAAAAGGAGAATACAGGAGGAAATCGCCGAGAAGCGCCTGAAGATAGAGGAGGAAAAGCTGCAGCACCAGCACCTGAAGGTAACGCGTCTTCCCCTCCGCCCGGCGGCTTCCGCAGGGCCCTCCTGGCGCTCGGGTTTCAACAGGAAATCGCGTTAGGAAGAAAGACAGCCCCGCACAGCCCTCCTAGCACCCACCCAGCACCCTCCCAGCACCCTTCTAGCACCCTCCTAGCATCCTTCCAGCACCCTCCAGCACCCACCCAGCACCCTCCCAGCACCCTTCTAGCACCCTCCTAGCATCCTCCCAGCACCCTCCCAGCACCCTCCCAGCACCCTCCCAGCACCCTCCAGCACCCTCCTAACATCCTCCCAGCACCCTCCAGCACCCTCCTGGCTCAGAGAGGCCGGCAAGCAGTGCTGTCCGCCTTCCCGGCAGCATGTGCGGAGCTGAGCCTGCCCTCACGGGTCGGCCTTTACTCTGAGTGTCCTCAGGTGCCCGGACGCAGGGAGGGAGGCCTCAGCCCTGGCCTCTGGCCCCGACACGGCCTTGCTTACCATCCCGGGGGCGGGGCCGCGCGGAAGCCCCTTTTCACATCCACGGAAGGCCGGGCCCGCCCTTCCCCAGGGGCCAGGCCCGACCCCAAGCGGCCCACCCACCGAGGACGGGGGGCCTGAGAGCGTGGCCCAGTGGGCGCCATGTTGGCTGAGAGTGGTTTGGGTCTTTGTTTTATGTTCTTCAGACGGAACATGAGGTCATAACCCAAAATACAGCTCCATTTTACCACCAGACTTTCCCTCTCCCGTGGGTGTGGCCACTGTCACTAAAGCAGCTGCGGCTCAGCATTTCCTGCCACTGGAGGCAACCAGGCCACACCCTGGGCTCCCTGAGCCGGCCCGAGCAGAGAGCGGTCGGGTGGCGGGCTGCTACCAGCAGGGGGGACAAGCCCCTCGTGGGATCGGCCTACACTCACGGGGCCCACACCCCGAAGTCAGAGAGACCCGTTCAGCTCAGCCCATCTCTCTGGTGGATAAGGGCCGCCTCTGAGCAGACACGTCGCTGGAGACTCCGGGGCCCTGGTGCTCAGGATTCTGTGTGTCTTTGCTCCCATACGAACCGGCGTGTCCGCGTCTGGCGGGTCGGGGGGAGGCAGGGCTGGCCTGCTACCCCAGGGTGTCCCCTGAGTCACCGAGCAGCGGACACAGCCAGGAAATGCAGGGTGTGCTCCCGGGAAGCCAAGGCAATGAGAACCAGCTTTACCAAGTAATTTCACTGCAACGCGACCGAAGTCAGAAGTCAAACCTACAACAGTTTTTAAGATGGGCCATTTCTAACTCCAAAATCAGTGCTGTGGGTTGCTGCCTCTCTCTCTCTCTCTCTCTCTCTCTCTCTCTCACACACACACACACACACACACACACACATACACACACACACACAGAGTTTGGTCTCCCAGGGAACAAGTTACTGCTCCTAAGCAAACACGTTGCTCTCTGCATTCAGCGATTGGTTTTGCTGTAGAACAAGCAGGTGTGACCATTGCCTGGGTCCCTTGGTGCCTGGGTCCCTCTAGGACAGCGATTCTCAACCTTGGCTGCACATTAGAATCACCTGGGAATCTTTTTAAAATCCTGATTTCTGGGCCTCATCCTCCGGAAATTCTGTTTCTTTGTTACTTATGTTGTGGCCCCACCTCATCACAAAGGAACAGAATTTCCGGAGGATGAGGCCCAGAAATCAGGATTTTAAAAAGATTCCCAGGTGATTCTACTGTGCAGCCAAGGTTGAGAACCACTGCTTTAGGATGTAAGTTTCACACAGGAACCCTCTCACCCACGGGAAGGCCCACTCCGAGGTGGCTGCTCAGTGCAGCGCTTGCCAAAGCCGTCCACAAAGGAGAACATGATCTCCCATAGAACCCAGCGGGACTCTTCTAACCCAGCCCACCAAAGTGCTCATCATGCTTCCGCTGGTCACAGGTGTGCGGGCTGTGCCCAGGTGTGTGGCTGTGCCCAGGTGTGTGCCCAGGTGTGCGGGCTGTGCCCGGGTGTGCGGGCTGTGCCCAGGTGTGTGCCCAGGTGTGCGGGCTGTGCCCGGGTGTGCGGGCTGTGCACAGGTGTGCGGGGTGTGACCGGGTGTGCGGGCTGTGCACAGGTGTGCGGGGTGTGCCCGGGTGTGCGGGGCATGCCCAGGTGTTCAGGGTGTGCCCAGGTGTGCGGGCTGTGCCCAGGTGTTCAGGGTGTGCCTAGGTATGCGGGCTGTGCCCAGGTGTGTGCCCAGGTGTGCAGGCTTTGCCCAGGTGTGCGGGCTGTGCACAGGTATTCAGGGTGTGCCCAGGTGTGCAGGCTGCGCACAGGTGTGCGGGGTGTGCACAGGTGTGCAGGGTGTGCACAGGTGTGTGGGGTGCGCTATGCTCAGGGCTACCTGGGAGCGGGCTGCTGAGACCCTGCCACACCCCCACGTGCACCAGGGCCTGCGGCCGCTTCTGTCTCTGCACAGGGAGCTGTCCACCCCCAGAGCTGTGCACTGACCCCAAGGGGTGGGAGTGGGGAACCACCCTTCCCATCTGCATATTAATGCCATGGAGACCAGCATGGCCCTGGTGGGCTATAGCCCTTCTGCCTGCAACCTAGTGGGAAATTCAAGATGAAGTAAATAATGAGGAGAACTTAGATGATGATTTTTAATTTAAATATAAGAATAGGCAGTAACAGGGTTCTGTGGAAGGGGGTCTGAAGCTGACTCTTAAGTGGAATTGGCGTAGGCGCACATCGGGCCTTTCCATCAATAAATACCTCTTTTACTTAATGTTTTTATTGGTATTTTTAGAGAGAGAGGAAGGGAGGGGGGAGGGAGAGGAAAGGAGAGAGAGAGAGAAGAGAGCCACATCGATCAGTTGCCTCCCATCGTACCCAGACGGGGGTCCGAACCTGCAAGCGGGGCCTGTGCCCTGACCAGGAGCAGAGCCAGCAACCTCTTGGTGTGCGGGACGACGCTCAGCCAACTGAGCCACACCGGCCGGGACAGTAACGATTTCTTAAACACCTACATGTGCCAGGCACTAAGCTGGACGCTCGCCAAAGCTTCCAGAGAGTATAGAACGAAGTCCGGCCTGCGCCCTCACCGTGGAAGCTGCCACGCAACCTGTGAGGCATTTGTGCCACCATGAGACTGCCTGGGAGGCCGAGGGGGCGGGAGGAAAGGGCGTCTGGTGAGCAGGCTCATCTCCCAGCTCTGCGGAAAGGGCTGGCTGACCCAGCGGCCACCGGGCACCCCGCCAGAGCACACTCAGGAATGTGGGCGAGCATTTGAAAACCTATCCCGGAGTAGGCGCACCCCGCCCAGAGCGCGCTGGCCTCCGCCGCGACCAGGGTCCCTTTCACTTGCTCCTTCACCGCTTGGCCCCGCGCCCCACCTCGCTGACCGCGGGCCTGGTCAGTCCACTCCAGCCACCACCCTAAGCGATGCAGGTGCACACACAGGAAGCGCACTCATTTCAAAGAGCTGCAGGCACTCCCTCCGAGCCCCTTCGCTCCGGGTCCTGCAAACATCCTGACCACACGCTGGGCAGGTGGCTTTCCCGGGATGTTGTTAGCGTCCTGACACCCGGGCCTGCCCTGTGGGTCATCTTGCCAAGCATCCTGGTCAGAGCCTCAAGCCACAGAGACACATAAAATACACCAAACCTAGCCGAAACCGGTTTGGCTCTGTGGATAGAGCGTCGGCCTGCGGACTGAAAGGTCCCAGGTTCGACTCTGATCAAGGGCATGTACCTTGGTTGCGGGCACATCCCCAGTGGGGAGTGTGCAGGAGGCAGCTGGTCGATGTTTCTCTCTCACCGATGTTTCTAACTCTCTATCTCTCTCCTTTCCTCTCTGTAAAAACTCAATAAAATATATTAAAAAAAAAAATACACCAAACCTAGAAAATGTCTCTTTTCTGGGAGTCCATCAAATTCATGGCTTGAAAAACAAATTGATTCCCAACGTCTGTGCCATGCTGTGTAGGACGTAGAAGTGCTTCGGGAAACCTTTCCCCAAAACACTGCCCAGCCCGACCGCTGGCTTGGTGGTTGAGCATTGACCTATGAGCCAGGAGGTCACGGTTGGAATCCCGGTCGGGGCACATGTCCAGGTTTTGGGTTCCGTCCCCAGTTGGGGGTGTGCAGGAGGCAGCCCATCAACAGTTCTCTCTCATCACTGATGTTTCTATCGCTCTCTCTCCCTCTCTCTTTCTCTCTGAAAAAATATATATTTTAAAAAAAAAAACTGCCCAAAGTAACCGGAAAATGTAAGCAAATATAATTCTTTAACTGCCAAAATGTCTGACTCCCATACCACTTACATTTTCACATAGTTAATATGCCTTTGATTCTGAATGTCCCTGTGAAATACAGCCTATATGTTCATTAACCTCCTATGCTTAAGTCTAACTCGCGACATAACAGCAAAATAACTGTTTTTATTACTAGAATATGGCACCGCGTCATTCTGATTGCACATCCAAATGATAGGCTTTCCGTTCCTGCGACGAGCTCTCTGCCAGGGGAAATGGCGAGGTGTGGGTGACACACCACGTTTTACGCGGCTAAAAGGAAAATCACTCTCCTTCCCCGCCAGGCTGAGAGCCAAGAAGGCAGCCCCTCGCTGCCGTAACCACGCCACAAGGCTTGCTCTCCGTGTACCGGCCAGCCCGTCCCCACGGCCGGGCAGTGACCAGGCCGCATGTGACTGACACTCCCAGCGAGGGGGTGGGAAGGGCAGCAACGCCCTCTGACAGGGACCGCCTCTGCGTTACTGGGCACCATCGTCCACCAAATAAAAGCAAATTAAAATCCAGGTGAATTCTTTAAAAAGGCGGCAACTCAGGCCCACGGGGCGTCTTGGACTTCGGGAGATCAGCCCTGACCTGTGGGGATAACACCGACTGTGTCTGCGGGAAAACGTTTCCACAGCAGCTCAGCGGCTATAATTAGAGGCTGAGAGGACGCTCTGGCTCGCTGGGCGCGTTGTCCACGTGCCCTTGAACTCTGAGAGGTCAACCCGAACACCGTGACCTGGGAGGAGGGCGTCGCTCACCCCCGTGGTTTGCAAAGGGTGCTCCGTGCGTCCCTGGTGGTCTGGCTGAGTGGATAGAGTGTTGGCCTGGGGACTGAAGGGTCCTGGGTTCGATTCTGGTCAAGGGCACAGGCCCCAGCTGCAAGCCTGATCCCCAGCAGGGGGCGTGCAGGAGGCAGCCGATCCATGATTCTCCCTCATCATTGATGTTTCTATCTCTCTCTCCCTCTCCTTTCCTCTCTGAATTCAATAACAACATATTTTTTAAAAAGAAGGGTGCAGAGAAGGAAAAGGCCAGGTTTATTCGGGCAAGGGGAGGATACTTTCTCTCTGAAGTGCGCCCTAGATTTGAGAGGGGTCAGAGGTCGGGGGCTGTGGACCGGTTTAAGGAAACGTCTCGTGTCCCCTGACTCAGAAAAAGGCCCTGCGGGAGAGCTGGCTGCTGGACGGCGTCGGCGGCGGCGGGAAGGAGCAGGAGGAGCTGAAGAGGCAGAACCAGCAGGACCAGCGGCAGATCCAGGCCCTGGACCAGAGCATCCTCAGGTAGGGCCTCGCGGAGGCTCCCAGCCGCCTGTGCTCTGATTTAGCCCCCACGCTGCAGGGGGAAGAGCCGTTCTCACGTTTGGGGACAACGTCGGATCTTCCGTTTGAAATTTCTCATAGAAGCTAGGGAAACACACCGAGGGGAACCATGGCGACGGTGCTGTAGATGTCCCCTGCGCCTAGCAACGCAAGAGGGATTCGTCAAGTGCAGATCGGTGGCTCCGCCAACGTGCTCATGCACAAGATAGTAGCACTGATAGCCTTTAGAGCAGCGCTTCGCAACCTGTGGGTCGCGACCCCTTTGGGGGCCGAACGACCCTTTCACAGAGGTCGCCTAAGACCATCGGAAAACACATATATAATGACATATTGTTTTTGTGATTCATCACGATGCTTTAATCATGTTCAATGTGTAACAATGAAAATCCATCCTGCATATCAGATATTTACATGATGATTCATAACAGTAGCAGCATTACAGTGATGAAGTAGCAACGAAAATAACTTTATGGTTGGGGGTCACCACCACATGAGGAGCTGTATGAAAGGGTCGCGGCGTTAGGAAGGTTGAGAACCGCTGCTTTAGCGTGATTGGCAGCTTACAAACTCCGATGCGAAGCTAGAAGCACCTTCCTGGCCCATGGCAGGTGACCAAACAACAGGCCTTCGCAGCCCCAACCCCCGCCCGCCCCTGAGGACGGGACAGCTCTACAGATGTGCTCCCGCTGTCCCCCTCACACCGCCCAGGCCTCCCTGGCCACACCCAGCTGGGAGGAGAAGGCGCTGCGGGGAGACCTCACAACAGTGTCTCTCATCTACTTCCCCGATGATTTGGGCACAGGCAGTGACCTCCCTCCCCAGGCCCAACCCTGCCCATCACACCTGCTCAGTGCAGCCGGCAGCTTCTGATCTAACCACGCTTTCAATCGCCTGGGTTTGAAATGAGGTAAAGGGTGTGGGGAAAAATCGGAAAGGTCAAATATACGATAGGATTATCAGTGTTATCACAAAATAGAGACAGCATGGGAGAAAGAGAGAAGAGGAGGAGGAGGAGAATGTATTTTATAGCCACTTTAGACAGGGTGTCCCCCAAAAATGTATACACACTTTAACAGCTGGTAGCTCAATTTAAATGTATATATATATATAAGTTTTTATTGATTTCAGAGAGGAAGGGAGAGGGAGAGAGAGAGAAACGTCAATGATGAGAGAGACTCATTGATCCCCTGCCTCCTACATGCCTCGGATTGGGGACCGAGCCCACAACCCAGGTATATGCCCTGATCTGGAATCAAACCCTGACCTCCTGGTTCATAGGTTGACGCTCAACCACTGAGCCATGCCAGCCAGGCCAGCTTCAATTTCAACAAGGAACTCCATGATGTAGAAATAGAAAGGTGAACGGATTTTGTTGCTGGTTATGGTTTAGCCAAATTTAAGTCATTCTCGTTCCGGTCCACGGTGAACCGCTACCTAAGGCTCCCATCGACCTGCACAGGACAGTGTGTGCCTTAATGAGAGGAACGTCTCCTCACAGCCAGCCAGCCACGTCCCGCATCACATTGCAGCGACGAAGACAAGCCGCTCCCCTGCGATCACATGAGAGGGGAGAGAAACGGGGGAAAGGGCCAAAAGGGAGAACACAAAACACCCACCATTTGTTTCTTCTTAAATTCCCCGTTGCCTAGAAACACTCAAGAAATTAATCGCGGCAATTACAGGAGTCAAACCATTCCCAGCATGCTTCTCGCTCTCCGTGTTTAACTCATTGGTTTACCAGATTTGCAGCAGTTCATCTGTTGTTGTTTTTAATTTCTCAGATATTCTGATCATTTTTAATTTAGGAGCTTTTTAAGTTCAACAAAAGGAGCTAAGTAAATTCATTTTCCAGGAAAAAAGGAAGAAATCTATTCACCACCACCCCCCAAAAATGCCTAATACATGCCTAGCACATAGCATGAGCATGTGACTGCACAGCTTAATAAATGAATGGATGAAAAAAATGGATGATGAAGAGACAGAAGGATGGACAGATGGATGGATGGGTGGATGCATGGATGGATGGATGGATAAATGGATGGATGGATGGATGGATGGATGGATGGATGGATGGACTTAGAAAATATCGATGTGAGGGACCAGGTAAAGACTAGACAATGACTTGAACATTAATGAACTAAAAAGAAAAGTCTTGAAATTCTAAGCTTCTCAAAACACCTCTTTTTATATCCTTTAACTTTTCAAAGTGCTTTTGCATTCAAAACAGTGTAAGGAACTTGAAACATAAATATGAGACCACCCACCGAGGGGACACAGACCTTGGGCTCTGGATGTGACTAAGGAAGGAAGGAAGGGGGAGGGGGTATTGGTTTCAGTGACCCATCCCCCAGGTCCTGGTCACAAAGAAAGAAAGGCAGCCCTGGTTGGCTTGGCTCAGTGGATAGAGCATCGGCCTGCAGACTGAAGGGTCCCAGGTTCAATTCCCGGTCAAGGGCACGTACCTCAAATACAGGCCTTGGTCGGGGTGCGTGTAGGAGGCAACCAATCTATGTGTCTCTCTCACATCGATGTTTATCTCTATCTCTCCCCCTCCCTTCCACTCTCTCTAAAAATCAACGAAAAAATATCCTCAGGTGAGGAATAACAACATAAAAAAGAAGTGCAAGGACAGAGACTCATGGTGAGGGAGGAAGGTGTGTGTGCCGGGGGCGCAGGCTCACTCATTCCCCGGAGAGCTCCATACCCCCCCCCCACCCCAGACGACGGCCTCACAGCCTTGCAGTGCATCTCGTCCACCAGAGGCAGATGTCGCTCCGTCCCTTTAGACCACCCACGACTAGCGGGCCCTTGTGGGTATCTGTGCTGCATGAAGCTAGCACATGGTCTTCAGAGAATGGGGTCCTGCTCTGGGCGTGCAGTGAGCACAGTGAACACTGGGCGAAGCGAAATGCAGTGGCCGGGGAGCAAGAAGACAGTGGCGGCTCTGTTACCCGGAGAGAAAAATGTGAGGGGTGACCAGGACAAAGCCGGCGATTGTGTCCAACAGAGAGTCCGTGGCTACAGGCGTCATTGAATGGGTTGTGTCGTTTCATTGTGCGATTACAAGTAGTTTATTCACTAAAAATATTCTTCCCTGCCACTTAAAAACAAGGAAAGAAAAAGGCTTTCCAAACTGAAGGAGAGGAACATCTGTGGTTAGCTGGCCACGCCCTGGGCACCATCGTTGAAGGCCACTTGGGAATCTCCAGTCCCCTACGCAGAGGGCAACGTGAACTATGATTACACGTATTTAGGTCTTATTAAATGCCGGCACGTAGTACGTGGTTCCCAGCAGGACCTAATAAAAAATCGCACACCCAGCCCAGCCGGTGTGGCTCAGTAGTTGAGCCTGAAGAACAGCGTTATCGCTCGGCCGGCGTGGCTCAGTGGTTGAGCATCGACCTATGAACCAGGAGGTCACGGTTCGATTCCCGGTCAGGGCAGATGCCTGCTTGCAGGCTGGATCCCCAGTAGGGGGTGTGCAGGAGGAGCCGATCCATGATCCTCTCTAATCATTGATGTTTTTCTCTCTTTCCCTCTTCCTCTCTGAGATCAATAAAAATATATTTAAAACACACACACACACACACACACACACACACAGCTTCTGCCTGCCAATGCATTTGAGAGGCCCCCAACCACCCGTCCTCCACGCCCACCTGCAGGGTGCGCGTTCACGGGCACCCACGTGAAGCTGCCTGTGTAGCCAGCACAGGGAAGTGCCCGGCCCCCTGCCAACCAGTTGGGTTCCTGCATTCTGACAGCCGAGGAAACCCTTCCTGTACAAAATCCTGTTCTGACGGAGAGGCTTTGCTTGCCCCCTAAATGATTCTCTCGTGACATCGCCTGCCTACCTGGCAGCCTCAGACCATGGTGGTGTCCCCTGCCCATCAGATAATGACTAACGTTTACGGCATTCTAGCTGGTGATGAGATTCCCCGCGTTCCTCGAGCGTCACTAGGAATTACTCAGCTTTTCCAGGCCTCTGCTCTGTCCCCAGTGCTCAGGGCCGACGCACACTTGTTTCAATGTCATCGAGGGTTATCTGAAGCCGCTGGCTGTGTGCGACTGCTGTTCTGCTCTTAAAGGTTCAGGATTAAACGCAGGAGATCTGGCTCGAGGCAGACTCGCGCTTGCCCTTTGCCAAATGCCCTTCAGTCCCCTGGCGCGCTCCCCGGGGCGTGTGACTGCTCCGGTGAGTCCGCGCTTCCTTATTGTCACTGTCCACAGCCGCGCAAGGCCTGGCCGTACGCGACTCCCGCCCTCCCTCCGTGCAGAGAAGTGCCTTGTCTTTTCCGATAGACTTTCGTTTCAGCTGGTGAGGACGTGTGCCTGCCACGTCGTAAGTGCTTATGAAACGTTTGTTAAATTTTTGATGAAATGTATCGGACCCGTCTTTAAAAGAATACAACAAAGCAGCCCACGTTCGACTAGCCTACACTCTCAATTTTATGGAGAAGGTGTGGCTTGACATTAGCCTTGGCCAAACGATCTCTAAAGATAAAATATCTTTACCGCCGACCCATTAGGAATCATCCACCGCCCATCACAGGTGACCAACCCCCTTCGGTCAGGGTTGCCTGGCCCAAGCGTCCGCTCTGTGCACTGAAGGGCATCGGCGAGGCCAGGGCTGTACCATTACAGCTTCTCCCCTCCTTCTCCCCAGCACCCCCCTCCCCCCCACCCCCCGCCCCCCGACGGACCGGAGGCATCCATATTAACTAGCTCATGACAATACAAAGCATCTCGGATTTGACGGGTCATTCAGAAATATGTAAATTCTTTACCCACCAGAGCAAAGACTGAATTATCTTTTTTCCATTTTTACTGGCTAACTACCCCAAAATGCAAGACCTGCCTGAGCAATCTGCAAACCAATGGGGCCGAGGAGGGGGGGGAAGGGGGGCGCGGGGGGGGGGGCGGTGGTATGATGGGAAAGCTCATGAAATCGGTCACTGAGGTTCCTCCCCATAAGGTTATGGGGAAATGGGGTTGCGATGTTTGACGAGACTCCAGAATAGCAGCGGCCTGAACAAGGCGAGGGAGGTTCGCCTCTGTCTGGCTGGGAGTCATTCCAGGGGACGCGGGCAGGAGGCGAGTCACCTGATCTGCCTGTTGTTACTCTGCTCCCCCACCCCACCCCCCAAGTGGTCCCTTGGTTGCGTGGCCACCGTCAGCTCTCCACTGCCACCTCCGCATTCCAGCCTGGAAAGGGAAGATAAACGGAGGACAAACACCTCTATTTTAAGGATATGACCTGAAAATGGCAGAGGTCGCTTCTACTACTGTCCTATTGGCCAGAATTTAGTCACATGGCACCATTTAATGCAAAGGGGGCTGGGAAATGCAGTCTATTGCCAGGTAGCCAAAGAGACACGTGAAACCCTTACTGAGAGAACAGGAGCAATGGGGGTGGGGTATTAGCAGGTGGCCAAACAGACTAGTCGCTAGCCCGTTCCTTCATTTATCACACGGATCGCATTTATTAATCAAGCACCATCCCATAACTATTACAACAATCCTGGCAATGTTGGAGCGCATTTTGGTTTTCTGTCGAGAGCAGGATTTTCAAGGACAGGGTGTCCCTGAAGCTATATTAGCACCCCTTTGTTCCAAAAGCATCAATATTAAAATTGAAGATCATAAGAGCACCGCCCCCATACGTCAAGGTTTCAGGTCAGATCCCCAGTCAGAGCATACAAAAGAATCAACCAATGAATGCATCAACAAGTGGAAAAACAACTTTTTAAAAATATTTTTTTGTTGATTTCAGAGAGGAAGAGAGAGACAGAAATATTAATGATGAGAGAAAATCATGGATCTGCTGCCTCCTGCACGCCCCCTACTGGGAATTGAGCCCGAAACCCGGGCCTGTGCCCTGACCAGGAATCGAACCGTGACCTCCTGGTTCATAGATCACACTCAAGCACTGAGCCACACCAACCAGGCTACAACAACAAATTGATCTCTCTCTCTCTCTCTCGCTCTCTCTCTCTCTCAAATTGATTGATTGATTGATTTTTTAAATTTTTAATTGAAGATTGAATCTCCAGATGGACCTGGTAGGTTTTCTCTTTCCCTGGAGCTGTCAGAGCCGGCCCTCCCCCCAGCAGACGTGGAGGAGAAGGGACAGCGAGTCATTACTGAGGAACACCTTTTAGGTCACACCCTGTGCCCGAGGCTTGCAAACAGGACCTCATCTACCTCCTCCAGAAAGCCCTCTGGGAAACGATGACCCCAAACGAGGGAGCTGAAGCTTGAGCGGTTCAGTAACTCCAACGGGTGCCAGCTTTGCGCGGGCTCCCTGTCTGTCCGTGGCCAGAGCTGGGGGCGGGGGGGGGGGGGGGAGCGAACCTTCACACACAAAATCACAAAATAGAGGCAAACCACCAGCGGCTTCCCAGTCTCCCGGATCCCGTGGGGGAGAAAGGAACGCGGCTCCCTGGTCCAGAGGCAGGGTCCAGGATCAGGGGTCACACTGCTCAGCACTCGGAGCTGAACTCAACACCTGCTGGAGGCCACCTGCCTGAGAGCCTGTGAGTCCCGGACTCCGGCTCCGTTTGTCCAGCTCCGGGTGTGTGCTCTGTTCCACTCGCACCGCATCAGCCGCTGCCCGTGTCCCTCCTAAGCCTCCATCACTTTGGACAGCGTCGTGTTGAAGCAGAGAAACTCCTCGGCAGGGGCCTCGCCACCAGCGCCTCCCAGGACCAGGCTCGGCAGCCAGAGGGAAACGGCGAAGCCAGGCCTGACTCCTGGGCAGACGGACGGTCCACCCAGCGGAGAACGGCTACCCCGGCAAACCCTAAGGAAGGGCCGGACAGAAAGGCTGCTTCCACATGTGGCTGGGCCCCACCAGCATTTCCATCTTCTCTCTCTTCATTAGCGTGAAAAGTCGGAAACCCTGTCCCACCGCTGAGCGAGGAGAAGGCCTCTGCCTAAAACCCGTCTTACAGGTCTTGCTCCCACAGAGGCTGATGAGACAGGAGTTAGGAGCTCAGGCTCCGAAGGGAGGGGTGTAGGGAGGGACTTGCTTCCCAATCCCGTCCTGCTCGGGCCGGGCCTCCCGGCCAGGGACCTTCCGAGGGCTCAGCTTGCTCATCTGTGCGATGGAACCATCGCAGGGCTCCGGGCTGGTGGGGAGGACCAAGCCGGCCTGGCACAGGTGACGCTCATACATGTGACACGTGGTTCTAGGGGCTGACAGGAGGTGCTGTGACATAGGACACGAGCTGCTGAGTTTGTTTTCTCCTGAGCTGCAGTCTGTCCGGCCCTCATGGCAGCCTGTCGGTTGTGTTAGCCCTTGCTTAACTCCACCGGCAATGGGGAGAGAGAAATGGACCCTGAGCAGCAGAAAAACCACCTTCCGAAATGACCCCTTCTTGGCGCATCCAGCGTTATGTTCTGTCCTTTCTCGAAGATAAAAAACTGCAGCTGTAATGGGACTGGGGACGCTGTCTCGTGATGAGTAAGGGAAGCTGTTACCAGGCCACGGCACGAAATGAAAGCTGCCTGCCCTCCCCAGGGGACTCTCGAAAATAACCCTCCTTCCCCAGCCAGTGGCCATGGAGAAGGTGGACTGCAGGCATGGACAGCATCCCAAGCCCTCTCTCAGATCCTCTGTTATCTAAACTGGCAACTGCCCCTGCCCACCGCCTCTCAGGAGCTGGGAGGGGCTCACGCGTCCATCGGCCCTGCCTCACAGCCCGGGAGGCACCAGGAGGCCAGTTCTCTGTCCCCACCGCCTGGTTCTCGCAGCCTGAGTCAGCACTCCCCCCGCCGCAGCTCCACCCGGGAAGGTGATACCTCCTAAGGAGGGGATGCGGCAATTACGGAAACTCTAACCCATCGCAGAGAGAGAAGCAGTGAAGGTTAGGGAGCCGTCGCCCAGCGACCTCCCCCAAAAGGCCCCAGGTACAAACAATTTTAGCTTTCAGTAGGGAGGGTGTCCCCCCAAAATGTCTACACACGCTCTGAATAATTCCAAAGGCAGTGCTTATTAAAATACATCTCACTTTCAGAATTGATCTATCAGCTGTTAAAGTGTGTGTACCCTGCATATACAGGGTATACATATATCTAAAACTAAAATCTTTTAAATATATACACACATATGAATATGTATGTGTGCATATGCATGTATACACATACTTTGAATAATTATAAGGATGTATATAGATACCTATGTGTGTACATATACATGCAAATATCCTATATAATAAAGGGTAATATGCAAATTGATCCTAACGGTGGAACGACCAGGAATGACCGGTTACTGTGATGCGCACTTACCACCAAGGGGCAGATGCTCAATGCAGGAGCTGCCCCCTGGTGGTCAGTGCACTCCCAAAGGGGGAGCTCCACTCGGCTGCAAGCACAGCCACAGTAGCGGGAGCCTCTCCTGCCTCCTCCACAGCGTAAGGATGTCTGACTGCAGCTTAGGCCCAATCCCCCGGGGAGCGGACCTAAGCTGGCAGGTGGACATCCCCTGAGGGCTCCCGGGCTGCCAGAGGGTGCAGGCCAGGCTGAAGGACCCTGCCCCTCCCAAACAAGTGCGTGAATTTTTATGCACGTGTGTGTGTGTATGTGTGTGTTTGCCTTCTTCACTACACAACACAGCTCTCAGGAAACTGAAATCAGAACCAAGGATCGTGCCCAGGGTTGGGATACAAAGGGTCCTTCCCTGTTAAATAGCTACGATTCTTGAACTGAGCTTAATAATTATAATGTTCTAAAGTGTTGACTGGCTAGAAAAAAAATTGCTATGATTTTTTCCAAATCATTTATGTGGAGATGTGGGTACGAAACATCAGCGAATGGCACATGCACTGTTCCTTCTGTTCAACTTTAAACTTAAGAGTCTTTGTCCAAGAAATTCCTCGGTTTCGCTGGGAAGTAACCTTAGTCATTGCAATGAAGACCCTGGGGCAAGGGCCAACCACTTCACCCAAGAGTTCCTTTTGCCCAGAACACATGGTAACCTGGCACTGAGCACTGTTCAACCAAAGCCGGGTGTCGGGTGCCTCCCACGGGCCCAAGGTGCTGTGTGGTGGGAGCTGTGTTCTCAGATGGTACCTGGATACTTGTATGCCATCGCCCCAGGAGAGGGGGTACGGGGCGGGGGGATACACTTGAGAGCGACGCATTTGTCCTGCCGCAGCAATAAACGTCTCTCTCTTTTGTTGTCAGGCTTGAAAAAGAGATCCAAGACCTGGAAAGGGCGGAGCTGCAGATCTCGACTCACGAGGAGGCGATTTTAAAGAAACTGAAATCCGTGGAGAGGACCACGGAAGACATAATAAGGGTGAGCGCCTGGATGAAGCCCAAAACCAGATTTCCCCTCCAAGGGGGTCCACGAGAGCGTACCATTCTTCAGCGCATACCCACACTCAGAAGCGATCTTGTCAACTGTATTACCCTTAAAGAATTCTTTTTTTTCTCTCTTATAGTCTGTGACGGTGGAAAAGGAAGGAACGCCGGGAGGTACGTTTCTGAGCATTCTCATCTATGTCTCATTCAGATGTGTTTTGACAAGCCCACTGACATGTTTCCATGACCGTCCATATCCTCCAGCTGTATTTTGAATTGATATTAATTTTGCAGAGTCGATTGAAGACATCTATGCTAATATCCCCGACCTTCCAAAATCCTACGTCCCTTCCCGGTTAAGGAAGGAAAGAAATGATGGACTAGAAGACGATGAGCAAAATAGAAAAGGTACACGAGAGATCTGCCTCCAGAGGCAGCTCGCGCCTTCAGAGCTTTGCAAGGTCACGTTAGCCACTTGCTCTGCCATCTACGCGCCCAGCTTATTCAATGGTCTGTTTCACAGACTCCCATGAGGTCTGGGGTCACCTGCACAGGTAGGGGTAACCGGCCGGGTGTTCAGCCCAGGCGCTCTATTCCCTAGCAACGATGTAAGGAGGGAGGAGAGCAAGGCCGACGGGAACAAGCACCTCTTGAAAGCAAAGCTGCTCTACTTGAAAGCGTCTCTCCCACCAGATCCCACCCCATAGACACACTCTTGAGTGACTAAGATCCTCCATCAAAATAGAAACACTCCCCTTGGGCAGGCCAGGCGTAGTTTACCCCCATGGGGGGCGTGGAGGGGGCGCGTGGCTTCCATAAAACAATGCTTCAAAGCTGCTGGGCAAACGAAGTTCTATAGGGGGAAGCTTTGCATTTTAGACCAGAAAGGGCAGGTACCAGCCCTTCGCTCATTCATTCAGCAACTGTTTAGTGACTGTGCCCTGCATGCCCAGCTCCATCCTCGCGCGAGGAGCACAGCAAGAGCCCGGCCTCGGTGGCTCAGTGGTTGGCCGTTGACCTATGAACCAGGAGGTCATGGTTCCGTTCCCGGTCAGGGCACATGCAGAGGGCGTGCAGGGGGCAGCCGAGCAATGATTCTCTTTCATCATCGATGCTTCTATCCCTCTCCCCCTCTCCCTTCCTCTCTGAAATCAATAAAGACATATTTAAAAATAAATAAATATAACAGCAAGAGCCGCTACCCTCATGGAGCTGACATTCTAAGGGAGAAAACAGACAGACATTAGGTAAATAATAAACTCTCCCACATCAGGGAGTGAGGGTGCTGGAGAGAAGGGTGAAGCAGAGACGGGAGGGGTGGGGATGAGGGCTCTGCCATTGTCGTCGGGGAGCCGAGGCCGGGAGCCGGGGGCGATGAACGATGGACAGGAAGGCAGTGGCTTCAGAAGGAAGGTGGGGACCACCAGGGGGAGCCTCACGGCACTGCCATGGTGCCCACCGTCCTATTAGCTTCCTGACACAGTTAAAACGGCAGCCACGGGACCTCGCTGGGCCCTGGCGGGGCCCCAGCTCCCCCATCAGCAGGCTCGCTCCAGTCCGTGGTTGCAGGACCGCTGGCCGCTCTATTTTTAGCCCTTTCTCCACTTGAACATGGGAGTGAAAATGAGAAGCAGCGTCCGGCCAGAGGCGAGGCCTGTGACCCCAGCCCCCGCCCTCTTCACGGCCAGCTGGACGGAGTCCTCTATGGTCTCCCGTGGCCGCGAGGTCCCTGAGCAGCGGGGGCGGGGGGGGGGGGCTTAACCCGACGCGGGACCGAGCGAGGCCTCTGCCTCCGGGACGCAGTGCGGAACACTTCTCCCAGCTCGCGAGGTCTGTGTCCGCCCAGTGAGTCATGCCAAAGAGCGTAAATCCACCTCGTTGGGTTTGTTCCTTAGAAAGAACATAGCTTTGGGTGCCCGGTGAAAAGCCTGACCATCTGAAGCCACCTGCTTCTCTCCTCCAAGCCTTCCCACGTTCCGCTGATGTCACCCATCCTGACCTAACTCCCATCTCACCACAGTCTTGGTCACTGTGTAGTTGATGAATAAAATCAGAAATGCACAAACTAGACCATCAGAAGGGACCTTCATGTGTGTGTGTGCGTGTGTGTGTGTATGTGCGTGTGTGCGTGTATGTGCATGTGTGTATGTGTTTGTGTGTGTGCATGTGTATGTGTGTATGTGTGTGCGTGCACGTGCGTGTGTGTGTATGTGTGTGTGCATGCGTGTGTGCGTGTGTGCGTGTGTGTGTGTGCCATGAGAAAGCAGGCTCGTGTACGAGAGGAAGCGGGAACTGATCGGAGATGGGCTTTGTCTCCGCAGCGCTGTACGCCATGGAAATCAAGGTGGAGAAAGACCTGAAGACGGGCGAGAGCACGGTCCTGTCCTCCATCCCGCTGCCGTCGGAGGACTTCACGGGCGAGGGGGTGAAAGTGTACGACGACGGGCGCAAGTCGGTGTACGAAGTCAGCTCCGACCACCCAGCCGCGCTCAACGGCACGGACAGCCTGGGGCCCGTGGAGGTGGAGGACCTCCTGAGGCAGGCATCCGAGAGGAGCTCCCGGTCCCCGACCGAGTACCACGAGCCCGTGTACTCCAACCCCTTCTGCAGGCCCGCCACCCCGCAGAGGGAGAGAGCAGCCCCCAGGCCTCCCCTCCAGGAAAGGAGCCAGAGGCAAGCGAACGGACTGGGAGGCGACAGGAACCACTCCGTCCACCACGTGGACAACGGGCTGTCGGGGGAGAGGGGCGACCGCTGGCATCCCGACAGCCCCCCTCGGCCGACCCCTCACCCACGCCGATGGGTGATTCCACCAGCAGAGAGGCTGCCGGCCGCTTGGGAAGGAGCCGATGGGACAGACGGGCCTCCGGACCAGCAGGCGCCCTCCCCCAAGGCCGGGCCGGGCCCCAGAGGAGGGCTCGCTGGGAGGCCTGAGCGCCAGGGCCCTTCTCCCACGTGGCAGGGGGCTGAGGAAGACGTGCGCTACAACATCATGCACTCCCTGCCTTCTGACATGGATGGCGCGGAGCCCGTGACCATGATCTTCATGGGGTACCAGCAGGCAGAAGACGACGTGGAGGAGAGCGGGGTCCTGACGGGCTATGATGGCGTCATCCACGCGGAGCTGGTTGTCATCGATGAGGAGGAGGGCGAGGGAGAAGCTGGGAAACCTGCCCCCCAGCCCAGGGCGCACGGTCAGGCACCCCAGCCGGCCAGGCCGACACCTCTCCCCAGGAAGAGAGCGGAGGTCAAGCCCCCGGAGCACGCACGCCACCCTTCTCCCCACAGACACTCCATGTCGCTGAGAGAGCAGGAGGAACGCCTGGGCAGCCCCGTCCACCCGCCTCCACACGCAGCGCCGACGGCCGGGGACGGCACGGAGGACCCATCGCTCACAGGTAATACGCGGGGCAGGGCTTGCCGCTGCTGTGTGGTCATGTGACAGCCCGGTCCTCGGTCGTTAACAAACCCTCTTGCTTTCCGCCTTTCGGACCATCCCACAGACTAACACACACTAAGATTGATCATTAACCCTGATTTCACTGTCACCCAACGTGAGTCAGTCAATTCAAAAGATAACAAGAAATGGGTTGGGGTTTTTTTAATCGTCGCCTTATTTGGGTATTGCATTGGCTGACATTGATAACTTGAAATGCGCCTTCTGTAGGGTGTGTGGTCCTGTGTGTGAAGCTATTTAGATCACTAATAAGTTAGCTCATTAATGTCGTATCTTTTCGCTCCAGAAGCCGATGCCAGCTACTTTTGTGTGCCTCTGTGATTTTAACTTCCTGCATACACTAACAAATGGCCTTATTTTTGCAAGAAAGAACAAGAAACAAATTTTATTTTTAGTGTGATATTTTATCACTTTGCTATACCTTCTTCCTACTTTTCATAGTTTTATTGACTTTACTTCCTTAATTTTTCTATATTTTGAAATAGAATATCACTTTATCTAGTGGACATTATCTACAACATTTGATTTTGCAGAGCCTTCCCTAACTCAGCTCATTTATTTTCACCATTTTCTATATCTTTGCACTTCTCCTTCCCTGTACAGTTTTATGGCTGCCTATCTCTCTTAGCATCGAGTGGAAAACCACACTCTTTTTCTACAAAAGCGACAGCTCTTCAAGTTTAGATTCCTTGGTAGCACTTGGCTAGGGTTCTCTACTCACCATTTACAAATACTAAACAAGAATCTGACAAAATCAATGATGAAAGCCGTACTTGCCTTGCTAAAGACGTAGACCACATACCCAGGCATCTTGTAAGGGACATATAGAAAGGGGACAGTCATTTCAAATGTCTCCAATAGAAGAATTCTCACTAAAAAGCAATAACTATCGCCCCGGCCTGTTTGGCTCAGTAGATAGAGCGGTGGCCTGCGGACCGGGTTTGATTCCGGTCAAGGGCACGTACCTTGGCTGCAGGCTTCTCCCCAGCTTGGGCCCTGGCCGGGGCACATGCAGGAGGCAACCAATTGATGTGTCTCTCTCACATGGATGTTTCTGTCTCTCCCTCTCTCTTCCACTCTCTCTAAAAATCTATGGAAAAATGACCTCAGGTGAGGATTTAAAAAAAAAAAAAAGCAATAATTATTGAGTCCCAACTAGTCTAGCAAGCAGAGCCTGGCCATTCTACAGGAGTTTGCTAGTGCCTGGACCGTTCTTCTTCCTCTGCACCCGATAAACCCAGCCTTGGTTTGCCAATAACACAGTGAAATGGGTCTCTTCCCATCTGTGGCGTAGTTCAATGAGGCTCACCAGCTGCACACTTACTCATCTGAAGCATTTCTAATCTCCTGGCGACTGGACACCTCCATTATCTTCCTAAACCCTGAACTCGATTCCACAAGCACCAAGAGTTGCATGGTGTGTCCCCCATGATGGAGACCTGCTATCAGTACATTCCTTTCCCTTTTCAAGAATGGGCTTTGTCTGCTGAGCAAACTTTGCATCTTGAATTCATTTTTAAAACCACACGGCAGACTTGGGATCGGGGAGCACGCTGTGTATGGCCGGGAGCTGTGACATGACCCACCCCGAAACCTCCCACTTTTTAGTTCGGACGTTAACGCCTCCTGAACGCCCCGACCCTCTCCCCTACCGTGTCCACGCCCTGACCTCAAGGAAAAGCCAGGAAGTGACTCATGCTTCCAGACACTCCTGGCACTGAACTAACTCGGGAAAACAGGAAGCGCCCTCCAGACCGAGGAACAATGCAAAGCCCGCGCCATCGGGCGGAGCATCTCACAAACAGGAGCTCCGAATCCCTCGCCCGTCGGGACTCGGCCACATGTCGCTGCTCTCTAACTCGGTGCATGGCTCGCAGAGCTGCTCTGCTGTGAGTGGGTCTTTTCAATAAGCACATCCCATCGACGCATGCCCTCAGGGAGCCTCTGTGGGCATAGAATACCCAGCCTCTGCTTCACAAGCACCGAGTCGGTTGAACTTCGCCACCCACCCCCCTACCATGCCATGGTTGGTGTTTGAGAATTCACTTCAGTCAACCCCTTTGCTTATGGAATAGGTCCCCGTTTACATATCGATATTTCTGAAAGGCATCATAGTTAGGAATTTTTCTTCTCTTCGTGTAAATGTTGTCATGAGAGCCTGAGCGAACAGCGATTGTGAACGTGGAAAAGAGCCTGGAGCAGGAAGAGAGATGGGAAAAGGTGGAGGCGGGAGGTCCTAGAGGCAATATTTTTCAGTCAAAACTTTGAGCAGCGTACGACACGACAAGAACATGTCGGCACAGTCTGCTGGTGTACACATAACAGGGTCGTGGTCTAAGACAGCGGTCGCCACCCAGTGGCCCGCGGACCATGGGTGATCCGTGAGGTCCGAAAGGCTGGCGACCACTGGTCTAAGATACAGCTCAGTGCCAGACCTCCCGCCAGCGAGGGGCCCCAGCAAGCCCCTACCGGATGTCACCAACCTCCCCACCAGCTGGACGGCTGGCTCTCTTTGGCATCCTCACCAACTTGGACTTGGACTTCTCCTGGCTCTGTTCTCCCCTTAGATATGTCAGTGGCGTTTCAGGATGAGGAGGTGGGGAACCTCAGCTCCAGGGGATTCACAGGCTGCCGGTGCCCATGTGGCCAACCTGTGCCAACCATTAGGAGCCAAGGGGTCCTGAGAGTGAGGGGCAAGCTCTCTCACCAGGTTCAACCAGCCAACGCCATGAGCCTGCATCGCTGTGGGGAGGGGAGGCAGAGAGCAGAGAGGAGCAGAAAGGAGAGCTGAGAGCCCGGCTTGATTCGCTGGGCACCTCAGGGCCTTCCCACTGCCCACGCGCCCTGGCCCCACACATCTACCTACTTGACACTCACGCTACCTATTGCCACAGGAGCAGAGAAAGGAATTAGCACACTCTAACGATTGAGAATTTGAGAATTCTTTTCCCCATTAAGGAATAGGAGAGTGAGAAACGGGACTGAATCACCCCACTCCTGAGCCCTCACACAGCTACATGTCCTCTAAGAATTTCACTGGATGTCATGTACGCTGTGTTTGCTCTACTCATTTTTCCAACCTTTACAGAAAAAGGTTCTTCTAGTCCTGAGTCTGCTTCTGCCCCAGGTTAACAGTCACTTGTTATTCCTACTACCCTTTTGTGCCACTAAAACGATGCTCACATTGTTGGACAGAACCCTCCCCGTGGACCTGGCCCTGCTCCCCTTTGGGGATGGGCAAGAGAGAGGGCCACAAAGCCACGAGGAGAAACGACAAAGCTTGTTCCGCCTCCAGCTCCCTCCTGCTGCGAGAGGACACGTTCTCAGGTGGCACCTCCCGACTTCTCCCAGCAACAGAGACCACCCTCTGGTCTGATCCCAAATTCAAGGGACTGTTCTTGACCCCGCCCACTAGAAATAACCATTCCCCTTCAGGCTTCCGGGGAAATACTACACTTTTGTTTCACTTAGATGCGACCATTTCATGAGTGAAGTGACAATAAACACGATCATGGTTTTGTTATAGTGTTGGATCCTATGTGTGAACAAGAGCTTCTTAGAGGTGTCGTCATTCATGTCATTTGTTAATGACAACTAATCATAGATGGCTGAGAAATGAGAGAGCATGTCTTTCCTTTTCTATTTTTTTTTTTTCATTAAATAACATTTTGCAATCAGTTAACTAGCTCTGTCACACGTGACTGTCATAACCAGTGCCTTGCCAGCCTTTCTCAACTTTTGGAAAATGTTGTGGAGCAGCTGTACTCTGAGCCCTAACTCTGGAGGGCGTGGTACCAGAATATCAGACGCGTCTTATGGATTCTAACTCGACGTGTTATGATTACTCCAACTTTCATTACTGGTTCACGTGCTTTCATTATAAAAAATTTTGCTTTTGTCACTCTCTATGCAAGAATGGAGCCCCTTGGTATAGTCAAGTTCGATGAATTAAAAGATAATGTAACCATGAAATAGACTTTGAGTCGATGCCTTTTTTTAGTTGTGCTTAGCTCAGGAATATGCACAAAACGCAGTCATTGACCTTGATGGAATTTATCGATAGCCAACAGTGAGGCTGTGCGCTAACCCTATATTGACTCCACCTTTGCCTTGCTTGCTCTACTGATTTTCCTAATCTTTATAGTAACAGGCTCCTTCTAGTCTGACCCTGCTTCTACCCTGAGTTAATCATAGCTTATTATTTCTACTATCTTTTTGTGCTACTAAAACAATGCTCACATTGTTGGACAAAATCATCTGAGGTATGTTTCAAACTTTCCTGCATTCTATGAAATGGTCATTTAGAGTAAAAATTAAGATTTCTGTTTATAACTATTTTTCTTCTTTAATTTGCAGCTTTAAGGATAAGAATGGCAAAGCTGGGGAAAAAAGTTATCTGAGAGGTGTACCATCTACATAAACATACTTTGGAGAAGAAACTACGAAATGTTTGCCACTTTCTCTCCTGGATACTGTGTTTCTTTCTTGTTCTTTTCGATCCAAAAAAAAAATTACGATTATATCCATATTAAGCCATGTGGGTAAGCAGTAGCCATTATTTGTAAAAAATATATATATATATATTGCAAAAAAGCTGGGAGAACGAACACCCAGCTTTTCCAGTTACTTGACATGATTCAGTGGGGGTGAAAACCAGAATATTTTTATTGTCTTGATACCAAAGCATTTCTAATAAGAGCTTATTAAATTTAAGAATAAAGTTATTTAAAATAGCCTGACTCTATTCGATTCACTGATGTTGTAATTTTGCGAATACAAATGAAAGATCATCGGGAGCCACTGTCCCTTGTCACAGAAACATCCATCTTTAAGTCTGACACGTGAACGGGCCTTCCCAACCCACCGAGGCTGTAAGACAACCACATCCTCTGCCGGGGAGAGACTTCAGCCCTTGGCACACGTCCAACAGGTGTGTGCGATGGTTACCCTCACATTTGGGGATGGGACTGGGATTATCTTGCCAGTGTGCATGACTTTACAGACGGTAACTGGCATGGTTATTCTTCTTGAAATATCACCCTTTCTGTCATTCAATTCAGTGTGAGCCCCCTGGTTCAATGACTGGGTACGACCCAAGGCTGGTCAATGGAGGGCTTCCCCTGTTCTCAGAGGACACAAATCTGGTCTCAGGCTTGGCCAATGGTGGTGAACAAGACAGAATCCTGTTATCAACATACAATGAGAATGTGTGCATCATACATTCCTAAGGATTCTTGGTGGGGCATGACTCCTAATTTGAAGTATAGTCTGATGCCAGTTCTCTCCTACTCCACCCAACACCCTCACACCCACGCACACGCATCCTCCCTGGGTCACGCCCGCTCCTGGCACCCAGGTCCTGTGGGTCTTCCGGTGAGTTTCCCTACTGAGACGATGAGACCCAACCTCAGTCGCTGGGAAGTAGCAGCAGCAGACTCGACGGACTAGCATCACCCTGAGAGGCATCAGCCTCAGATGAGTTCTTTGTAAAAGCCAGCTGGTCTCGAGGAGGAAAGAGCTCCTCTGCTGGTCTGGAATGTTCTAGAAAATCTGGGGATTCGAATTTCAGAGACACTTTCATGCAAACACCCCAACCCTGGGTCCCATTCCTTCCCCCTCTTCCCTAACCTTAGCCCTAACCCTGACCCTCCTGGGAGAAGTCGGAGGTTGGAATGCAATCTTTCCTTTTTCTCTATCTCCTTCCAGGACGTGCTCTGTCATTTTTGCTTTCAAGGGTTCCACTATGACTGCATACGCCTGCCTTCAGGTTTTCCTGCGCGACACGTCCCCCTGCGTCGGGAGTCAGTAAAGTTATCAAATTTGGGGATTTCCTAGTCGTTAGATCCAGAGCCGCCTCTCCTTCTGAGAGAACACCACGCAGGTTGTCATTCAGCAGGTCCCTGGGGTTCAACTGCTCTCCAGAAGTTTTTCTTTCTTCTCTTCAAAGAGATCGTTTCTATTGATCGATCTATCTTCAAATCCACTGGCTCCTTTTTCTCTGCTGTCTCCATTCTGGTATTAATTCTATCCAGTGAATTTTTTCAAATACTTTTTTCAGCTCTTCAATTCTATATGGTCCTATTGCATTGTTTCCATGTCTGTGCATCTTTTCTTAAAAATTATTTGTATTGATTTCAGAGAGGAAAGGAGAGGGAGGGAAGGAGAGAAACATCAGTGATGAGAGAGAAGCATTGATTGACTCTCCACCCACCCCCTTCCCGGCCGCATGACCCCACACTGGGGATCTAAGCCCGAAACCAGGCATGTGACCTGACCAGGAATCAGACCGTGACCTCCTAGTTCATAGGTCAATGCTCAACCACTGAGCCACACTGGCTGGGCTCTGTGCATCTTTTGATTTGCAGCAGGCATCTTAGCCCAGACTGCCAGGGCAGTGGGCAAACAGGCGCTGGGCTCCCCTCTCTAAAGGGGGTTCCTTTCCAGGACCCCCCCTCCCTGTCCTGACAGCGGCAGGCAGCCTGTCCCGCAGTCCATGCCAAGACCGCAGTGCCCTGCCACCCAGCACCACAGGGCTTCCCAGGCAGGTGGCCAGCGGTGGCCTGGGCCCAGGGGTGAGCCGTGGGGGCCGGGCCAGGCGGAAAGAAGCAGACGCAGACAGGAACGTTGTGGGCCCTCATCAGCTGTGACAAGAGCTGAAAGGAAGCGTCCTTCCTTTCCCTCTCTCCTGAGTATCTCACACGGGGACCTGGTCCTGTCTTCCTGCTCCGCCAGAGTAACAGACCCACAGAATTCCACCCAAGAGCTGCACGTGCCCCAGAACTTTCCGGTGGCAGGTGCTGCACTGCGCCCTGGGCGGGGCGGGCCGGACGTGGAAGGACGAAGCTCACTGGCCACGTGTTAGAGCCCAAACCCTGATGGAAACCACGCTGGCACTGAGGTGAAGTCGTGCATTTATTCACAAGCTTTGCCATAAGCTCCCTGCGCCCTTAAGACCGATGACCACAGAGCAGAAAATCATAAACACAGAACAGGCTCGGCGATCAATGCTCCCCAGCCACCGTCCTCTAGAATTAGTTTCATTTTTCTTCCCCCAAAAAACATACTTATTTGTATTGTATAGAGGAGTCCATCTTTAAGATAAACAAGCACCTGTGATTCTGCTCACTCCCCGGACAACATCGCTAAAGACAGAAAGGCATGTCGTCTAGCAATCACTGCTATCGAAAGTAATGTGTGTGTGTTTGAAAAAGACACCCGATCGTTCATTATAAAAATGGAGAGAAAGATTGAGAAAAGTGAAGGTAGGCATTTTCTTTTATTTTTTTTAATTTATCTTTATTGTTGAAAGCATGATGAAAGCATGACAGATGTCCACTTTGTTTGCTGTTATGCATACAAGTTCCACGGTTAAACTCTCCCCCCACTAGCCCACCCCCGCCTTCCCTCTGAAATGCATCCGTCTGTTCATGGTTCTGTGTCTCTGGATCCATTTTGTTCATCAGTGTATGTTGTTCATTAGATTCCACGTATGGTGGGATCATGTGACACTTGCCTCTCTCTGACTGGCTTATTTCACCCAGCACCACACCCTCCAGGTGCCTCCATGCTGTTGCTGTTGTAAGAGTTCCTTCTTACCATTCAGAGTTCCTTCTTACCATTCCTAGCAGAAGCATCCTGACTTGGTATTACTGAAAAAGTTTCATCAATTAAGATTAAATGACAAAAACTTCACTGGGCAACTCTCAGTCGATCAATGCTATATCCAAAGAGCGCCCACAGATGAATCCGGGAAGAAGAAAAACCGACCATGCACATCAGCAAGTTCACGTACTGAAAACCAAACACACCGAGGTCCCCCTTCCCCTTCAGAGAATCCTTCCCTGACACATGCACAACAGAACTGACCGAGAGAAAGCCACTAGCCTTTAAGCCCCTTAGAGGTGAAAACCGGTGAAAACCAGTTTAGCATACATTTCGTTTTCTAGGCTTAAAAAACTTATTTTTAAACATACATGCAAAAGGAAGGGTTAGGCTGTGAGTAGCCGGGCACGTACGGAAAAGTCACATCTCACCCCTACGCTGCTTGTGAGAAACTCCACTAAAAGGAAGAAAAACAAACCTCCCCATCACTTCACCCAGTCAGAGGCGCCGGAGACACGGCCGAGGCTGCCTTACACCCGATAGAAGTCAGGGCCTCGGGCCAACCAGAAACGGCAACGTGATCAGAACAGCTACAGAAGCGAACTGTGCGCCCTGCACTCCTATTATTTTCAGAGCGTCCACTGTGCTGTGTCCTGTGCCGAGGATCACTGTGTTTCGGCCACAGGGTCAGAGGACTGTAAAGGGAAATATCAAACTGTTGTTACAGATAATCACAGGGAAGAAAAATCAAATGAAACAATGGACTTAATTTCAGTTTCTGACGCAAAATACCGACCCTCCCCCCCAAAAAAGGCAGGATTTTTTTTTCAAATGAAGATCGAGTCGGTGGATTTTAAGGAAAATACATCCATGATGTTATCTAAGTTCTGAAAAGGAATCTTGGCCCAAGGAGGCAGGAACCAAGCTGTACTTCGGTACAGCTGGTATATGGCGCCCCCCACTGGCTAGGAGTCCTCATGGCAGGTATAAAAGGCAGCCCCAAAATAGGAAAATGATTGCAGCAGGAAGGAAGATAACATGATTCCAGCTCATTAGAGCACCAGGAGCTCCCAGCAGAGCAGAACCCCACACGGCAAGAGAGGAACTTAGATGTGTCCACAAGGGTGAGCTTTATTAGTTTTGCAATTCGAGTCTACAGTCTCCAAAGGCTGTCGGATTCAAATCTGATTGTCAAAACACCGAGCATATAAAAGGCCATCAGCTCTGTTGCTGAAAATATAAAGGCAGTTTTTAAGCAGAAGATGCACGCTCACATTTCACAGCTAGGGAAGACATTATAATATCCGTAATATGTTTCAATGTTAACAAAACCTACCGTGGGGTCAGCCCCATTTCCACCTTTACCAAAGAAACAAGATACACAGAGCAAGGAATGAGTCCCCAAAACAGGACTGAAAAATACAGTTTCCCAAAAAGCCCTAGGAAAAACGACCATTGAGATAAACTAGTAAAAATACAGGGTGTCCCCCCAAAAATGTATACACACTTTGAATAATTATAAAGGCAGCGTTTATTAAAATACATCCTATCTTTAAAATTGAGCTATCAGCTGTTAAAGTGTGTACTCATTTTTGGGGACACCCTGTAGATGTTGTCTTAAAAGACCCACAGTACTTCCAGAGCTCTAATATAGTTCCTCTCCTCCCCTTTCCATCCTAAGGTCATCCTTTATTTTCCAAATAGTTCTTGTTTACATTCCTAAATGCTAACATTCTTAAAATCTCAGCATAGAAATACTGGGAGGGGGCTAGGAGGAGGTGGGGGAGGGGAGACGGGGGATCAATGGTGATGGAAGGAGACCTGACTTGGGGTGGTGAACACACCAGACAGCGTACAGATGATGTGTGTGGAGTTGTTCACCTGAAACCTGTATCCTTTCATGAACCAGTGTCACCCCGATACATTCAATAAAAAGGGGCAGAAAAGAGAAATATTCGAGGGTCACTTCTCCTCGACCTTCCCTTTAAGCCTCGGACCTGCACCTAAAGGCTGGACGGTGCGTCACAGTCCACAGGACCCTAAGGGCCAGCCGCCAGAACCCCGCGTGGGCATGGCCTGGTCTCCAACTCGGATTTCCTGCCCACACCCGGCAGGCGGCGCGGGCCTCGTGTTCCTCGGCTCGATGAGACCGTCACCTGGCCGGCACAGCAAGGCCGCGGCGGGCTCAGAGACGGCTGACGGCAGACAAGAATATGACGAGAAAAGTCACGTTCCCACAGACATACACGGCTAGCACCGCCTTCTTAAAGCCGTGGCCCTGAAAGGAAAACGCACAGGTGAGAGGACAGACCGCCGATCCTGAAGGCCTTTGTCAACCCTATATCATAAAAGCCTAATATGCTAACTTTCCAGTCATCCATTCAACCAATCGAAGTGTAATATGCTAATGATATGCTAAGGCCACTCGACCAGTCGCTATGATGTGCACTGACCACCAGGGGGCAGACGCTCCGACCAGTAGGTTAGCTTGCTGCTGGGATCCAGCCAATCAGGACTGAGCGAGATGGGCTGGACACGCCCTGGAGCCCTCCCATAGTCCCTCCCCCACTGGCCAACCTCCCATGTCCCCCCCTGGCCCCAATTGTGCACCCGTGGGGTCCCTTGGCCCAGCCTGCACCCTCTCGCAATCTGGGCTGAGGGCCCCCCCCCCCCAAGTGCACAAATTTCATGTACCAAGCCTCTAGTAAAACTATAAACAAGAAGAACTTACTTCTGCCTCAGCCATGGTAAAGGTCTGCATAATCTGAATTCTAGTGTCATCCAGTATTTCAACTGCCAAGAGCAAAAACATGCGTCGGTAAGGCCCGTGGGTGTGCAGGCGAACACTTGCTCAGCGAGGCTCATGGGTAGGGTTTGCTGAGTCTGTTCTCCCATTTCCAGCTCCCGGGACATTCCAAACGTCCCCAATAGTAAGGCTCTCACACTCCGGACGGGCACTTAAACTTGCTCTTTTCTAGGCAATTCCAACCAGATCAAACCCCCAACAATAAAAGTGTGAAGTACATTTTTTTTCTTTTCTTTTTTATATTTTTTTATTGATTTCAGAGAGGAAGGGAGAGGGAGAGAGAGACAGAAACATCAATGATGAGAGACAATCATTGATTGGCTGCCTCCTGCACGCCCCACACTGGGGATCAAGCCCACAACCCGGGCATGTGCCCTGCCTGGGAATGGAACCATGACCTACTGGTTCATAGGTCAATGCTCAACCACTGGGCCACGCCTGCTGGGCAGTACATGTGTCTTTTAAACAACAAGCCCCAGCTCCGTGGTCAGCAGAAGCCCGGCTGTATATGTATTCTTATCAGAAACCAAGTACGCAGGAGTATTCAGCTCCCAAAAGCCACCGACTCCTAACGTCACAACATACTACATTAGACAACAAAGAGGTTGTGCTCGGAGAGGGCCACCTTGATTTATCACTGGGGGGGGGGGGGGAGAGAATGGGGCGCAGAATACTAGACAGGACACCAAGGACACAGCCCAGACTCCACGCTGGTTGGACATCTCTCCACCCTCGGGCTCCAGGGCAGTGCCCTGCCTGGGACAGACAGCTGGGCAGAGTCAGCCCCTCCCTCATGGCTCACTCATGAGCCCGCTGTGTCCGGCGTGCAAGGCCAGCAGAGGTAGCGCCCTGTAAACTATCAGAAGGGAACAGCTGTCGGCAGCCCTGCCCTGGGCTGACTCTGGGCATCTCTGCTTCCTCCGGGTCGGGGTCCCCCCCAGGCATGCGGGGCTCCCTGTGTCCACTGCCTCCCAGCCAGACCCGCGCAGCGCACGTCCTTACGAAGACGTCCTCCCTGAAGCCTGCAGTCGGCCCTTCTGTTTTACCCACAATTTATCATTGTGACAAACACGAAAGAGAAAGGCAGGAAATGCCCACAGTTTCTAGCCCTGAGTGATCGGGCAGGAGTGTTCAAGGCGCTCCCGGGAGCAGCCCCCCTTAGTATCGGGAACCCGACCGCTCTCCACCGGCTCACGGGACAACGATTCCGGGCAGTACCTTTGCGCGAGAGGCGGTACGCGTGGACCTCCAGCACGATCTCTGCCCCCACATGCCAGGCGACAAACCCCAGCATCACGTAGGTCTTCCACGGGCCGGGAAGGGCCAGTCCCGGCAAATCCATCCCCAGGAACATCGCCGCCACTGTGTGCAGAGGGAAACAGAGCCACGTGTGTATTTCCATGGAGTCGCCACCAAGAGAGGTCTCTGTGTGTCTGCACTACATGCAGAGGGAAACAGAGCTACATCTGTACGGCATTTCCAGGCAGTCGCCACCAGGAAGGTCTCTGTGTGTCTGCACGCACGCGGGTTGTAGCAGAGGACACGTGTCCAAAGAGCTGAGTGAATGAAATCGCTATTTCAGGCCCAACGGTTACTCCGTGTTTCCTAGTCTTAGGACTAGGCTGGGAGGGCCAGAGGGGAGACTGTAGTGATGCTCTACAGAAGAGGCGGCTGCACTTTGCAGGTTTCAAGGCTGCGGGTGGAAGGGAGGCCGGTCCGGAAACCAGTGGCGACTGCGCTCCCCTTTCCACCAGGAGCCCCACGGGACACGGAAACGGGAGGGAAGCGGCGCCAGTTTAGAGACTTGTTACCAAGGCAGCAAAACACGGGGAAGTCAGACCCGACTCTGCAAACCGCCTTCTGGGAGAGGCACCGTCCCCGGAGGAGGGGCCTGGAGGCAGAGGCCTGGGACGCCCCCTCCAAATCCCCCTCAAAGCCCAGCTCAGCCCAGCCCACAAATGACCCTCCACTTGAGCTCCTCAAACAGTTGGCGGCCAGCAGCGTTTATTCTGTTTGCAAAGGCAAAAGCTAAAAAAAAGTCTTAAAAGGAAAGCTTTAATGTCATTTTAAAAACCCTAAGCTTGAAACTGAAATAATGACTTAAATAGCTATCTTGAGAAATTACTTTCTGGATTTCAATGTTTAAGGCTGATTTCTCCTCAACAACCAATCACTCCGATCACTAATGCACCTAAAAAGGCTTTACGCCCAATTACAACTTGCATCATGGGCGACCGGCAATCATATGTGAATGTCGGCATCACAGCCACTTACCTGCCACGATTCTAGCAGCTGTTCCCATCCCCCAATGCGTCCAGTTAAACAGGTGCCTCCTGCCACAATAAAGAAGCGAAAGGATCCTTAAAAGGGACGGAACCACCGTGAATTCCCCAGAGACCCCCCTACTGCCTAGGAATGAGACATCTGAAATCTACTTTAAAGCTTTTAAGTAAATAGAATTTATCACTGAATTTCACAAAATGCAAAGTGCTTCTGCTTGAAAAGAGATTCGTGTGCCGACGAATGCCCAGCACGTGAGGAGCGCTGTGTAGCAAGGCTGCGGGTACCTGGGGTCATGTAGAGGTGGCCTCATGGCTGCCAGCAGGGGCTGCAGAACCGCCAGGACCAGCACCACGCAGCCAAGGTAGGGGTGGTAACCTGCACGCTGAGAGAGGGACCCCACGTTAATGCTCTCGCTCCCGCCCTCGATTCACACCCGCAAGTTAGAAATAATACACATCTATGCATTCTTCATGCTTGCCTGTAGCTTTAAACATTGGAGGATGGTGAGGACAACAGTGATGCTGATGATGACAGTGATGATGGTAATGATGACAGCGATGGAGGTGATGGTGATGGTGGTGATGATGATGACAGTGATGTTGATTATGATGACAGAGATGTTGATTATGATGACAGTGATGGAGATGATGATGGTGATGATGATGGTGATGGTGATGGTGTGATAATGGTAGTGGTGGTGATGATGATGGTGGTGATGATGGTGATGATGATGGTGGTGATGATGGTGATGATGATGGTGATGGTGATGGTGTGATAATGGTAGTGGTGGTGATGATGATGGTGGTGATGATGACGGTGGTGGTGGTGGTGGTGATGATGGTGATGGTATGAGGATGATAGTATGATGATGTCCTTCACACCAGGCACACACTGCACACACTCATGCTCCACGCTTGGTTATGAATAACCCACTTTTAAAAACGGGGGAACTGAGGGTCAGAGACACCAGTAACGTGTCCAAGGACATGGTTGTGGCATCACCCACGCACAGAAATATCTGTTTGCCCATCAACTGAGAATAAAACAGCAATCTCCTTTGACGCTCAAGTGAATTTAAAGGAAAACACCCAGTGTAAGAGGTACTTACGCTACTCCAGCCTCCTCGGTAAATGAAAGGCAGGACGAAAGCAATGCAGGTGAGGAAGGAAGTAATTAGCATGAGCACCCGATGCACCTGCAAGGGTGAAATGACAGTGAGAAGAGAGTTACCTGAGCCAGAGAAAGGACTTGGTGTTACCATGGGGACAAGACCATGGGATGAGATTCCCCAAAGGAATGCTTTTGATTGACACCTGACATGTGACACACAAAAGATAAGGTGTGTTCTGCTTTGTTTTGAGGGGTACCAACTGACTCTCGCCTCCTGGTCCCAGAGAAAGGGGGCAACATGAAAAGAAATGCTTCTAGTTCCCATCCCCCCCCAGAGGAGACAGGTGACCTTGACCAGGGAGTCTGGCGCGGATTGTTGCAGCACCCGGAGGACAGACCCCTGTGGACACACAGGAAGCCCTCGCGATTTCCCTCCCTGCCCTCTGCCTTCCTTGCCCGTCTGTGCTCGGTGCAGCTGGACATGCAGGTCAGGGTCCTGCGGGTCCCAAAGTCTACGGCACACAGGGAGGCACGCGGCCCTGGCACGTCCTCCAACCCGCCCGAGCCCTGCCTAAAGTCGCCTCTGTTGTCACCTCTCTCAAGGACCTTGTGTCTGTTCTCAACTGGTCAGGAAACCAAAGGGCAAGAAGAAGAAATTATTAGGATCCCGAAACCACAAAACTATGCCACACACACACCAAGGGAAAGGAACCCACAGAGTTCATGTGTTTGCTTGCTGCAACGTACAGCTAGTACGAAACCCCATGAACCTTCTCCTCCCGCCTACCTGGAACCAAGTGGACTCGCCGAAGAGAGGCCTGGACAGAACGGGCTTGAAGAACCGGGCAACGATGACACCCACGCTGACGGCCGTCATCCAGCTCACGAGCATCAAGGCCCCTGCAGGGAAGATGCGGTGGTGACATCACCAACTCACCCCGCTATCCTGCAGCGGTCACGCCACGTGCTCGGAAAACAGAAACCACCAGCAAAGTACATTCAGCTGCCATGGCATATCCTCAGAACACCCGGATGTCACAGCTTTCCCTCTCACCACGACTGCTTCTAACAGCTAACACTTCCATAGCCCTACTATGTGCAAGGCACAGTCTCTAAGAGCTCCCCGTGAACTAACCTAATGGATCTTTACCGCAATCCGATGAAGTGATTACAATTATTATTATTCCAGTTTTGCCGGATGGGGAAACCAAGGCAGAGACGCCATGTAAGTCGAGTCCATCCTGGCTTGAGCAATCGTACCCTTAACCATTGTGCTACTAGAGCCCGAGTCACCTTGGAAACGTCTCACCTCTCACTCCAAAAACCAGTGAAAAACCAACAGGTGCCCCGGCCGGGTGGCTCAGTGGGTTGGAGCATCGTCCCACACACCAAAAGGTTGCTGGTTCAGTTCCCGGTCAGGGCACAAGCCTGGGTTGCAGGCTCGATCCCCGGTGGGGGGCGTGCAGGAGGCAGCTCATCAATGTTTCTCTCTCACTGATGTTTCTATGTCTCTCCTTCTCTCCCTTTTTCTCTCCCTAAAATCAATAAAAACATATTAAAGAATAAAAATATTTTTTAAATGTTTTTTACAGAAAGGTAAATACTGCTAACTGCAATGTGAATGGTCACACAGAGATTTCTAAACAGCTGCTAACTTCTGTTCGCCACGACTCCTACCCCAGCCAGCACCGAGCCACCGGGAAGGTGATGGGCGGAGTGAGGCTGCAGCACACACACAGGGAGCAGCTCACCGTGAGCCCTCAGCAGGGGCGGGGCCCGAGACGCTCCCACGTCCTGCGGATCGCCTGTCACCTCATGCTTTTCATATGTAATCAGAGGCTGCTGGGAGTGTCTATAAATTCGACCTGAAATTATAAAAAAGCAGGAAAAAAAAGATGAAGAAGAATTACTTCCTCAGAAGAGAAGGAATGAAAAGACCGTGTCAGGATCCTGGAAACAAAACTTCTCAAAATAATAGAAAATAAATATCAACAGAGATGCCATTCATATGCAAAAGCAACCTAAACCCAGAGGCAGGGTCACATGGCCTTATTGGGGGGGAAAACTAAAGAAATAATTTAGCCAATCAAGACATGAGGCTGGGAAGGTGGGAGTTACAGTGAGACGCCCACAAACAATGTTTCATCCAAATTACCGTTAATGTGACCACAAATGATTGAAAATGGCAAGGATAATTCTTGAAAGAGAATACATGTGAAAAATAATCTAGAATTCTGGATTAAACCGACAGAAGCTGGGCCTGAGAGAAAGACAAGCACATTTCAATGCTCCATTTTGTGGCATTGATCGATTGGGACTGGGTTTGACTAACAAACCAAAGTCCCAAAGAAAAGTGATGTGCACAGTTTGAGAATGGGTTATCATATTATTGTTCATTATGTATAACTTTAAGTCTGTGGATGTAGAGTTATTCCTGTTAGTTTGTATTTGTGAGTATGGGTGTGTGTGAATTCCTACCTTCTGAGAATCTACCCTACAGAAATACCCTTTACCCAAAGGTATATGTACAAGAATGTTCACAGAAATTTGTTTTATGGTAGCCAAAAAAATTTAAACAAGCTGAATGGTCATCACCAGGAGAATCAGTAAATAAATCATGGAGCATAGATTATTTTTAGAATACAATGTGTATCAAAAAGAATAAAAATAATCAAGAAATTTGAAAATATATATATATATATATGATATATCTTTGGCCCAAACAAAAATACATATTAGACCACGGACTACAAGGCAATAATTTCCAAAAAGATGTAACTTTATAGGAAACCAGGTATATCATCTATCCAAAACGCAACAAAACCAAACATCAACAATAAAAAGCAGAAGAGCAATGGTCCCCCTAGATATTTATAAAATGACTTTCCTCGCTCTTCCGGCTTCTTATACCTGGCCCAAATGCTGCTTACCAGCCAGAAATTCACTTCCATCGTGAGCATGTGGCCTTACAGCGTAGTTGACCCTACCCTTGCCTAGTTTCTAGGGAAACGAAGCTTAAAGGCCAACCAAGGTCAAAAGGGAAGGCAAGATGGAAGAGGGTTTTGGTAACTCTTTACCCGCAAGTGTAAATATGTTTTAAGTGGGGGGAGGGGAGAAGAGAGAGAAGAAAACAAATCTTGAAAAGGTCGTTTTTATCAACACATAGGACTTACCATCCTTGGCTGCACCAGTTGCTAGAAATATGTAGTAGCTTGTGTTTAGGTCAAATCTATTCTCAACGCCAGGAAGGGTGATGTTTCTTCTGAAAGAACACTGCATCCCGCCATCCTCCAGCCTCCAGGCCATATCCTCGAGGCCGTCCTACAAGCACACGGTGAGTCTCGTCAGCGCTTCCCCAAGATTTGCTAAAGCCCGATGTGATCGCAGTCCTGCCGTCCAAGCTCCTTTCTCTGAGACCCTCGTGCACGTCTGGTCTGCGCTGGCCTTGCTCCTCCACTTCCCCTTCAAAGAGTACAACAGACACTCCCTCCCCGTCTGTCTTGATCTCACTTGGCACAAGTATTATTTTTACTTTGAGTCAAAACCCCAAAATTCCTCTCCCCAGGAGAGAACCTTTGGCAGACATAAAAAAAAACCCCATCTGGCCATAAACAATCAAAAACATTGAACAAACAATAGCAAGTAGCCCTAGCCGGTTTGGCACAGCATTTCACTGTGTGTATGGATATCAAAGCATCGCGCCCGCCCGGCGTGGCTCAGTGGCTGAGCGTCGGCCTAGGAACCAGGAGGTCACGGTTTGATTCTCGGTCGAGGGCACATGCCTGGGGTTGCAGGCTCGATCCCCAGTGTGGGGTGCGCAGGAGACAGCCAATCGATGATTCTCTCTCATCATTGATGTTTCTCTCTCTCGCTCCCTCTCCCTTCCTCTCTTTCTCAAAAAAAAAAAAAATCAATCAAAACATTTTTTAAAAACACATCATGTTGCACACCTTAAATACACATAAACTTTATTAAATATATATGTATATCTAGTAAAAAAAAAAAAAAGGCAAAGTGCAGAAAAGCTTTCCCAGAGTATTATGAGAGAGGAACCCTTTGGCGAGGCCCCTGCTCAGGCCCGACTAACTGCGGGTTCAAGGCCACTTTGCCACACAGACGTGCCGCTGTGAGCCGCGTGGCCAGAGGGTGGGTGGGCCAGGTAGAGGCTCCCAGAACTTTGACACCTACCCAGGAGTCCAGGGCAGGGTGGCTCCGCCCCGTCAGATGGGCAGGTCGGATGCTCACGGTCTGGTCCTCGTGAATACACAGGTAAGCGTCATCGTCGCCCTGGAGAATGATGGGAAAGGAGAAGAGTCTAAAGCAAGTTCAACGCTGTGCTTTTAAGTCCTTAATAAAAATCAAATAGTATTTGGTATTCTTAAATAATTTACTGGCAGCCTTGATACTATGGCTGTCCGATTTATGAATCAATGATACTATGGCTGTCCGATTTATGAATCAATAGGATTTTGTTATAATAGGAAAGCAATACAATTTCATTATAAAAAAAAAAACAGGCTAAAATAGACTTGACATGTTTATATGCCCATAAACCCATCCCCAATTGAACACCACGGTTAATGCTTTCATATATATTCATCCAAATCTATTTATATTTATACTTATATCTTTCTCTCTCTCCAAATAGAAAAATACACAGTTTTGTTACCTGTTTTAATTTATCATGAACATTATTCTGGATACTTATTTATATATATATATATATGTCTTGAACATTTTCATGATTGTAAATGCGCTATATTATATTGGTTTTGGGGGGTAGCCTTCAAGATGGAAGGCACTGTAATCAAATATTGCTAATATTGTACACATTCAACACCCAATAGGGTAAGCGTTACGTATGGAGGCCACACCGTCTGAGCTCAGGGAGGCGTTCCCTGCCGGTCTGATTCCCATGTGTCCTTTCATCTCTAATATTCTCTAAACTCAGATCTCATTTCAATTACTACTAAAGGGCAGGCTGCCTCTTCAAAGCACCTGGCATCATTCCAAGGTACCAGCGAATCTTCTGGATTTTACGTTACTGTGTGTAGATTTGGTTCTTTCGCCTGTTCTAAGTCGCTCCCCCGAAACTACCTAGCAAGGTGTTTTATAGGCCTTGGTCGCTAAGCTCCTTAAACAAGACCCAAGAACAACCCGTTCATCTTACATCCAACTCGGAATTAGCCCAGCTCAAGATAAGAAATTTGGAGTCGCCGTGAGCGACACCAGGAATGGACAAACCACAGCACACAGGCTCATTCAGCCTCAGCACCCGCCTCCCTCCCCACCCCTCCCTCCCCACCCCTCCCTCAAGGGCCATCATCTGACCCGGAACAAACAGCTGGCCCTCCGGGACTAAGGTCACCCCACGGATTAGTGTGAGGCACCCACCATCCACCGGTCGTGGGAAAGCGCGAAGGACAGGTAGCCTTTGCTGGGGCCGCTCATCTCCACCGTCACCGACTGGCCGTCCGGCATGAAGGACAGGAAGAGGCAGGTGGCGTCCTTCGCTGGGTCGCAGGCCCAGGGGCTCCGCACACAGAACTTCTTGCTCCCACAGCCCGAGGCGCTGAACTGGGAAAATGAGGGGGCGGGGCTTCGTGATCAAACCGGCCGTTCACCCCCAAAGACAGAAGGGCCCCTCCCGGGGCACAGGTCCTAACGGACCCCCTTTTCACAACAGGACCCAAATCAGGGGGCAGGAGACAGGCCCCAAATTAGAAATGACCTGGGCAGTCGTTTTCAAGGTCATGAACTTTTCAGCGTAATTTCTTTTAATTAACATTTGGAAGGCACAGTAGTTGGACTGTAATTGTGCTCGAGTATTAAAGTCCCTTTAATACCCAAATAGTTCATGTTAATTATGTTCCCCAGGGAAGGCTCGGGGAAATGCTAGAAACTCCTCAGGGAGTGTTTAAGCCCACAGGGACAGTCTTGCCTGCAGGGTATCCTCCAGTTTCCAGAGGTGCAATTTAAAAATCAAACAGGCAAAACCTTTGCAAAATTGTGTATTTAGACCCTGGACTCTGCCTCTAGCATTTGGTCCAAATTTAATATTAAAATAATATAAGAGCCCTGGCCTGTGTGGCTCAGTCGGTTGAGCATCGTCCTGTGCACAGAGAGGTCACTGGTGCGATTCCTGGTCAGGGCACAGGCCTGGTTGCAGGTTCATCCCCAGTAGAGGGTGTGCAGGAGGCAGCCGGTCCATCATTCTCTCTCATTAATGTTTCTCTCTCTCCCCCCCCCCCTCTCTTTCTTTCTCTCTCTTTCTCTCTCTCTCCCTTCCTCTCTGAAATCAATAAAAATATATTTAAATATATATTTAAGAGCTCTACCACTACTTCAAGATTGTGCTCCACATTCCAAATCTTGTCTGAATAGAGCTTAAGCTGTAAGCTCCCACTCCATGTTTCATATTTGGTGGTGGAAAGAGAGAGAGGAGGGAGGGAGGGAGGAAGAGAATGTAAGGCGGGAGGGAGGGAGGGAGGGAGTTCGTTGCTGCTGCTTCCCCAGGTCTCAGAGGAACCGCATCCCGCTGGTAGGGACTGTGTCAGTGTGGTAGCCGCACTGGGAGGTGCAGGGCTGCGCTCCCCCCTCTAACCTGCAGCCCTAATGCTGAAGGAGGACCTCCCTCCTCCTGAGACCCACCTGCTGCCACCACCGCTCAGGGCGGCTGCTTCTCCTCACAGGGCCCCGAGCACGGAACCCCAGCTCCCAAGGAGGTGCTCCCCTAGACGGCGTTTGGGGAACCACAGGAGGCGACTCACTGGTTTGGTGAGACGGGAGACTGCAGGCGAGGCTGGCGAAGGCACTGGTGTGGTCCCAGGTGTTGAAAAGGGCGGGGCCTTTGGCTGTGAAATGACAGGACTAGGAATCCTCACCCAGTAGATTTTATACTTCTCCAAGACCGTGGCCCTGAAACGCAGAACCGGGGTGTCAGCCAGAACCCCAACTGTGGCCCAGCAGGCAGATCGAAACTTCCAAGGAGTGAGAAGGAGTTCAGAAGGGACACGCGACTTAGGAGTGCCTACCAGATCTCTGATGGCTCTCTTCCTCCTCCTCCTCCTCCTCCTCCTCTCCTCCTCATCCTCCTCCTCCTCCTCCTCCTCTTCCTCCTCCTCCTCCTCCTCCTCCTCCTCCTCCTCCTCTTCCTCCTCCTCCTCCTCCTCCTCCTCCTCCTCCTCTTCCTCCTCATCCTGCTCTTCCTCCTCCTCCCCCTCCCCCTCCTCTTCTCTACTCTGACTTGTCATTGGGGGGCATGCTCCCAACGTCAGGCCAGAGACTAAACTGCACGATCCCCCCCGACATGCCAAGACTGCACACCCTCATTCACCTCGGTCTCTGTACTCACAGGAACTGCACGTGGTTGGGGGCGCTGCCGGGGGCGTCCCAGTAGACTCTCACTTCTGTCTTCTTGTGCGCACTGGTGTGGCTCACCGCTGACCCCTGTGATGAATGGAAAAGAGCTCTCCGTCAGCCCCTGGCCGGCTCAGCAGGGCCGGAGCGGTCTCATTTGCAAAGGGGCTTATTAGTGCGCGGCCTCAGCCTCTGGTAGAGACCTTTTTATTAGAACAGGGCCTCACGTACCCAGTACATGCAGGTTGACTGGGGAGACCAGACTAGCTCTGGCTCTGAATAAATCCCAGTCCACAGAAATGCAAGAGCTAAGGAGAGCCCGGCCCAGGTGGCTCAGTGGTTGAGCGTCGACCTATGAACCAGGAGGTCAAGGTTTGCTTCACGGTCAGGGTACATGCCCCGCTTTCAGGCTTGATCCCAGTGTGGAGTGTGCAGGAGGCAGCCGATCTGATTCTCTCTCATCATTGATGTTTCTATCTCTCTCTCCCTCCCTCTCTCTGAAATCAATAAAAACATTAAAGAAAAAGAAGAACTAAAGAGAGTTATGAATACTAGGTGCATTTGGCTTGCTATTTCATTTATACTATAAATGTATATTCCTTCCATTCATACATGCAACTAGTACACAGAAGACTCATCAAAAGAAAAAGTATTCCCGCCTCCAAATAGGTGGTGATTATATTTGCATAATTCCTTTCTCTCAATCTTACCTCCCTCTTCCTTTCACCTGGCAGATGCCCTGTGGCCCAGCTTTGGGGTCGGGTCCTCCGAGCAGCTCCCTCTCCATCCCCTCGAGCTTGGGTGTGGCTCCCTAGCTATGCTTCCCCCATCCCGTGGGTGCTTCTAACCTACGTCATCACACTGTTCTACTCATGTGTCTGTCCTACATCCATGTCCTATCCATGTGCCATGTCACGTGTCTGCATGCTTTACTCGTGTCCCCGGCTATGAGCTCTCCAAGACAGTTCCTGGGATAATAAATGCTTACTAAACAAACGAATGAATGACAAAAATTGAATTTCCGTCCCTCTCTAGAACTCTATCTTCAACATTTACACCTTCCAAAATCAACACGCTGAGTCAATAGCACATGAAGTATTAGGAGGCATACACTCTTCAAGCTCTGCCCTGCCTTTCCTAGGATGCTCATGTGTAGATTGCCAGTAGTAAAATGGGGGGGTGAAGGGGGAGTTGGGTCACTGGGCATCTGTTTAGATGTTTGAATCATGTGGGCAATGTCGTTTATCTTGCATGCGCCACCCTCTTGTGACAAGGCCCGTGGAAACACAGAAACCAGTTTTAAACCAGCCACAAACCTGCTTATCTCCGCAAGTCAGAAGCTGGGACTCCTGGCTGTCAATCAGCGTGAAGGAGCCCACAGGAGCGCCGCTCAGATCCTCAGCATCCCGGGCCTCAATGAGAAAGCCTTTAAACTCCGGCCCCGACACCGTAACTGCGGCAACAGAGAGACGGGGAAGAGGTTTGGCACTGCCCAGAGGGAACTGCTGGAGGTGGCGCAGCCGGGTTCCAACGGCTGTCCACACACAGAGCGTCCCCAGGAGAGGACACGGCAGCGATCGTCCCCTAGACACAGCTCCAGGCTCGGCTGCATGGGACAGTCGCTGCGAGAGATGTTAACCACCGTCCCGCGGGGAGAGGTGGGCAATGGTCAGGCCCATGAGGCCAAACTACTGTGGAAAATGCTGGATGAAAGTAATGCTGTTTCTTCACTGCGAATCCTTAGGCCCTTTACTGTCCTACCACGCAGCATGCAACGCTAAGAAGTCTGATATATGCACATAAAGTGTGCTTTCCGAATACTCTTCTGGTTAGAGAGTGCTGGGAATAGCTGCAGGAAGTGGAGTTTGCAGAATGCTGTTCGAGATACACCTTCAGCCAGTCCACATTTTGCCAGAAGAATCAAGGAACTACTAGTATAAGAGATTACACTGTATCAAGAAAGAGAGCCCTAGCCGGTGTGGTTCAGTGGATAGAGAGTCAGCCTGCGGACTGAAGGGTCCCAGGTTTGATTCCTGGTCAGGGCACATGCCCGGGTTGCAGGCTCGACCCCCGGTAGGGGGTGTGCAGGAGGCGGCAGATCAATGATTCTCTATCATCATTGATGTTCCTATCTCTCTCTCCCTCTCCCTTCCTCTCTGAAATCAATAAAAATATATTTAAAAATTAAAAAAGAAAGAAAGGCTCAATAAAAAGGAAAAAGAAAGATAAGGGCTTATGAAACCTCAAACCAAATAAAGTAAACTTTATTTTCCTTTCTGTGGAATAAATAGTATTGTTCATGACAACACATTAAACATGATAGGCACATGTTTGAAAACCAGCCCTGAATGGGGAGCAGACGTACTGCGTAGGTCACAGAGCGTCTGCAGCAGCTAAGCACACGCGTGGGAAGCGTGGGGTGAGGACGATGGCATCTCCCGAACAGGTGAGGGGCCTCCCTGGGACTGGGACTCCGATGGCGACAGCCCCTCGGGCGCAGCGGGAGGATGGACCCCGGCCTGTGAACGGGGAACCCCGCACGCGTACCTTCGATCTGGTCTCCCGGCATGAATGTCGTCCGGGACACGGCCACGCTGTGGACGGGGTCGGGGCGCGGGGCGTGGCCGTGTCTGGGGACCATGTCCCCGCAGGACTCCGTCACCCTGCCGCTGGGATAGCCCGCCACCAGGCTGAGGCGCAGCAGCAGCAGGAGGGCCGCCACGGTGCATCCCGGAGCTGCCATCTGCACAGGAAAATGAAAGGGCGTTATTTTCAGAGGCAACTGAGATGAACGATAGAAGCTTCCACACGCAGGACAGGAGCCAGAGAGCCACTTGCTTTCAGCCGGCAGCTCCCCGAATCCTCAACGACGGGCCGCAGAGGGAGACGGTGGGTGGCGTCTCCACGGGCTGGACCCCAGCTCCACCTCTTACGCGGTGAGGCTCGGAGCAAAGCCCCGAAAGCCAGCACGGGCTCACGGCTTCCTGCCCCGGCGCCGCGACAGGATGAAGACAGCTGGGAGTCTGACCGGGAAGGACCGACTCGTCCAATAAAACCAGAGGCTTTATTCCGCGTCACCTAGAGAGCTTAGCGAGCTCACAGAGCTGCTGCTGGATGCACATGCGTCCCCTGAGCGCATCTGGCCCCTTCTCCGACCCCCTGCACCAATCATGATGGCACAGGCGGCGGGGGGGGGGGGGGGGGGGGGGGGCGTTAATTTGCAATCTTGGAAAGTGACGGCGACAGACCACCCATTGCAAGAGGCAATCTTTCTGTTCCCTGCGGCCCAGAGGCCTTGGATTAGGAAGCGCCATTGTCAGCCAGGTGTTTCTCCTGCATCCAGGTGAGGCCCTCCGGCCACTGGCCTCACAGCGACCACGGGCCTCACGGGCACCACCGGCACCTCCGGCCTCACGGGCACCACCGGCCTGACCGACACTGGCTCCTCCGGCCTCACAGGCACCACCGGCCTCACAGGCTCCTCCGGCCTCACAGGGACCACCGGCCTCACGGGCACCATCGGCCTCACGGGCACCACCGGCCTCACGGGCACCACCGGCCTCACAGGGACCACCGGCCTCACAGGGACCACCGGCCTCACGGGCACCACCGGCCTCACAGGGACCACCGGCCTCACAGGGACCACCGGCCTCACGGGCACCACCGGCCTCACAGGGACCACCGGCCTCACAGGCACCACCGGCCTCACAGGGACCTCCAGCCTCACAGGGACCACCGGCCTCACAGGCACCACCGGCCTCACGGGCACCACCGGCCTCACGGGCACCACCGGCCTCACAGGGACCACCGGCCTCACGGGCACCACCGGCCTCACGGGCACCACCGGCCTCACGGGCACCACCGGCCTCACAGGGACCACCGGCCTCACAGGCACCACCGGCCTCACAGGGACCACCGGCCGCACAGGCACCACCGGCCTCACGGGGACCACCGGCCTCACGGGGACCACCGGCCTCACGGGCACCACCGGCCTCACAGGGACCACCGGCCTCACAGGGACAACCGGCCTCACAGGGACCACCGGCCTCACAGGGACCTCCAGCCTCACAGGGACAACCGGCCTCACAGGCACCACCGGCCTCACGGGCACCACCGGCCTCACAGGGACCTCCAGCCTCACAGGGACAACCGGCCTCACAGGCACCACCGGCCTCACGGGCACCACCGGCCTCACAGGGACCACCGGCCTCACAGGGACCACCGGCCTCACGGGCACCACCGGCCTCACAGGGACCACCGGCCTCACAGGCACCACCGGCCTCACAGGGACCACCGGCCTCACAGGGACCACCGGCCTCACGGGCACCACCGGCCTCACGGGCACCACCGGCCTCACAGGGACCACCGGCCTCACAGGCACCACCGGCCTCACAGGGACCACCGGCCTCACGGGCACCACCGGCCTCACGGGCACCACCGGCCTCACAGGGACCACCGGCCTCACGGGCACCACCGGCCTCACAGGGACCACCGGCCTCACAGGCACCACCGGCCTCACGGGCACCACCGGCCTCACAGGGACCACCGGCCTCACAGGCACCACCGGCCTCACAGGGACCACCGGCCTCACAGGCACCACCGGCCTCACAGGCACCACCGGCCTCACAGGCACCACCAGCCTCACAGGGACCACCGGCCTCACAGGGACCACCGGCCTCACGGGCACCACTGGCCTCACGGGCACCACCGGCCTCACAGGGACCACCGGCCTCACAGGCACCACTGGCCTCACAGGGACCACCGGCCTCACAGGCACCACCGGCCTCACGGGCACCACCGGCCTCACAGGGACAACCGGCCTCACAGGGACCTCCAGCCTCACAGGGACCACCGGCCTCACAGGCACCACCGGCCTCACAGGGACCACCGGCCTCACAGGCACCACCGGCCTCACGGGCACCACCGGCCTCACAGGCACCACAGGCCTCACAGGGACCACCGGCCTCACAGGGACCTCCAGCCTCACAGCGACCACCGGCCTCACAGGGACCACCGGCCTCACAGCGACCACCGGCCACACAGGGACCACCGGCCTCACAGGGACCACCGGCCTCACGGGCACCACCGGCCTCACGGGCACCACCAGCCTCACAGGGACCACCGGCCTCACAGGCACCACCGGCCTCACAGGGACCACCGGCCTCACAGGGACCACCGGCCTCACGGGCACCACTGGCCTCACGGGCACCACCGGCCTCACAGGGACCACCGGCCTCACAGGCACCACCGGCCTCACAGGGACCACCGGCCTCACAGGGACCACCGGCCTCACGGGCACCACCGGCCTCACGGGCACCACCGGCCTCACAGGGACCACCGGCCTCACGGGCACCACCGGCCTCACAGGGACCACCGGCCTCACAGGCACCACCGGCCTCACGGGCACCACCGGCCTCACAGGGACCACCGGCCTCACAGGCACCACCGGCCTCACAGGGACCACCGGCCTCACAGGCACCACCGGCCTCACAGGCACCACCGGCCTCACAGGCACCACCAGCCTCACAGGGACCACCGGCCTCACAGGCACCACCGGCCTCACAGGGACCACCGGCCTCACAGGGACCACCGGCCTCACGGGCACCACTGGCCTCACGGGCACCACCGGCCTCACAGGGACCACCGGCCTCACAGGCACCACCGGCCTCACAGGGACCACCGGCCTCACAGGGACCACCGGCCTCACGGGCACCACCGGCCTCACAGGCACCACCGGCCTCACAGGGACCACCGGCCTCACAGGGACCACCGGCCTCACAGGCACCACCGGCCTCACAGGCACCACCGGCCTCACAGGCACCACCGGCCTCACGGGGACCACCGGCCGCACAGGCACCACCGGCCTCACAGGGACCACCGGCCTCACAGGGACCACCGGCCTCACAGGCACCACCGGCCTCACAGGGACCACCGGCCTCACAGGCACCACCGGCCTCACAGGGACCACCGGCCTCACAGGGACCACCGGCCTCACGGGCACCACTGGCCTCACGGGCACCACCGGCCTCACAGGGACCACCGGCCTCACAGGCACCACCGGCCTCACAGGGACCACCGGCCTCACAGGCACCACCGGCCTCACGGGCACCACCGGCCTCACAGGGACAACCGGCCTCACAGGGACCTCCAGCCTCACAGGGACCACCGGCCTCACAGGCACCACCGGCCTCACAGGGACCACCGGCCTCACAGGCACCACCGGCCTCACGGGCACCACCGGCCTCACAGGCACCACAGGCCTCACAGGGACCACCGGCCTCACAGGGACCTCCAGCCTCACAGCGACCACCGGCCTCACAGGGACCACCGGCCTCACAGGGACCACCGGCCTCACGGGCACCACCGGCCTCACGGGCACCACCGGCCTCACAGGCACCACAGGCCTCACAGGGACCACCGGCCTCACAGGGACCTCCAGCCTCACAGGCACCACCGGCCTCACAGGGACCACCGGCCTCACAGGCACCACAGGCCTCACAGGGACCACCGGCCTCACAGGCACCACCGGCCTCACAGGGACCACCGGCCTCACAGGCACCACCGGCCTCACAGGCACCACCGGCCTCACAGGGACCTCCAGCCTCACAGGCACCACCGGCCTCACAGGGACCATCGGCCTCACAGGGACCACCGGCCTCACAGGCACCACCGGCCTCACAGGCACCACCGGCCTCACAGGGACCTCCAGCCTCACAGGCACCACCGGCCTCACAGGGACCACCGGCCTCACAGGGACCACCGGCCTCACAGGCACCACCGGCCTCACAGGCACCACCGGCCTCACAGGGACCTCCAGCCTCACAGGCACCACCGGCCTCACAGGGACCACCGGCCTCACAGGGACCACCGGCCTCACAGGCACCACAGGCCTCACAGGGACCACCGGCCTCACAGGGACCTCCAGCCTCACAGGCACCACCGGCCTCACAGGGACCACCGGCCTCACAGGCACCACCGGCCTCACAGGGACCACCGGCCTCACAGGCACCACCGGCCTCACAGGCACCACCGGCCTCACAGGGACCACCGGCCTCACGGGCACCTCCGGCCTCACGGGCACCACCGGCCTCACAGGGACCACCGGCCTCACAGGCACCACAGGCCTCACAGGGACCACCGGCCTCACAGGGACCACCGGCCTCACAGGCACCACAGGCCTCACAGGGACCACCGGCCTCACAGGCACCACCGGCCTCACAGGGACCACCGGCCTCACAGGCACCACCGGCCTCACAGGGACCACCGGCCTCACAGGCACCACAGGCCTCACAGGGACCACCGGCCTCACAGGCTCCACCGGCCTCACAGGGACCACCGGCCTCACAGGCACCACCGGCCTCACAGGGACCACCGGCCTCACGGGCACCACCGGCCTCACGGGCACCACCGGCCTCACAGGGACCACCGGCCTCACAGGCACCACCGGCCTCACAGGCACCACCGGCCTCACAGGGACCACCGGCCTCACAGGGACAACCGGCCTCACGGGCACCACCGGCCTCACGGGCACCACCGGCCTCACAGGGACCACCGGCCTCACAGGGACCACCGGCCTCATGGGCACCACCGGCCTCACAGGGACCATCGGCCTCACAGGGACCACCGGCCTCACGGGCACCACCGGCCTCACGGGCACCACCGGCCTCACAGGGACCACCGGCCTCATGGGCACCACCGGCCTCACAGGGACCATCGGCCTCACAGGCACCACCGGCCTCACAGGCACCACCGGCCTCACAGGGACCACCGGCCTCACGGGGACAACCGGCCTCACAGGCACCACCGGCCTCACAGGGACCACCGGCCTCACAGGGACCACCGGCCTCACGGGCACCACCGGCCTCACAGGGACCACCGGCCTCACAGGGACCACCGGCCTCACGGGCACCACCGGCCTCACGGGCACCACCGGCCTGACCGGCACTGGCTCCTCCGGCCCACCTCCCTGTGCGTGTCTAACCCAAACCCTCCGGGCTGGGGATGAGCATTCGGGGACAGGTTACTGGTGGTGAGTAAAGGCAGCGTGTGGGCTCTAATGGGAGGAGCCTATGAAGCAGCTCATTCTCCATATAAATAGGGTTTCTGCGCGGCCGGCGTGGCTCAGGGGTTGAGCATCGAGGACCCATGAACCAGGAGGTCACGGTTCAGTTCCCGGTCAGGGCACAGGCCCAGGTTGTGGGCTCCATCCCCAGAGGGCGGCGTGCAGGAGGCAGCCAATACTGCGAGGAGTGGGCCCTGCGAGGGTTTCCTGCTCAAGCACGGTTCTCAGGTCCCTTTGCTGGGGGCAGACCTGCCTTTGGGACCAGGTAATATTCTCTTGAGAAGATCCGAGTCATGGCTTTCACCAGGTGGCCGTGGCCCAGCCGCCACAAAACTAAAGGCAGGACGGGCCACGCGCCTAGAGAATGGCCCCGAGGGCGGGGCCGGTCCCATCTCACAGTCACTGGGCGCTGACCTCTGTGGGGGGAGCGGCAGCGAGGCAGCGTCTCTGCTCCCTGCTGTGCACGAGGAGCTGGATACCATCGTGAGGTCACGGGACCCCTGGCTCGGCTTCCTCACCTGCAGAACCCCGGCCGTGAGCCGAGTAAACGCAGGGCCACCTCCCGCCTCCCAGGGTGATTCCAGAAGGCACGGTGGGCACGCAGGCTGGGAACCGTGAGAGGAGAAAGCAGAAGACAGGAAGGGAAGTGACTCAGAGGAGTCCACCTGCCAGTCACTAGGAAAATAGGACATGTCCTAGCTGGTGTGGCTCAGTGGATAGAGCATCGGCCTGTGGACTGAAGGGTCCCGGGTTCCATTCCAGTCATGGGCACGTGCCCGGGTTGCGGGCTCAATCCCAGTAGGAGGCGTGCAGGAGGCAGTCGATCCATGATCCTCTCTCATCATGGATGTTTCTCTCTCTCCCTCTCTGAAATCAAAAAATTTTTTTAATTTACTTTAAAAAAGGAAATAAAATATGACAAACAAGGTCAGCGGGGGAATAAACAGGAGCGAGTCCCTGGCTCCGGGTCGGGTGCCACCGCCCAGGGGGAGGCTGTTTCCATATCTGTGGCCAGTGACGCTTCCGGGATGATGCAGGACACTCTTCCTTCAAAGGACACATGCACCGCATCGGCCAACCTGAGCCCCGGGACCACACAGGGGAGAGGGTATGGCAGCCGTGGGCAAACTACGGCCCGCGGGCCAGATCCGGCCCGTTTGAAATGAATAAAACTAAAAAAAAAAAAAGACAGTGCCCTTTTATGTAATGATGTTTGCTTTGAATTTATATTAGTTCACACAAACACTCCATCCATGCTTTTGTTCTGGCCCTCCGGTCCAGGTTAAGAACCCATTGTGGCCCTCGAGTCAAAAAGTTTGCCCACCCCTGGGGTAGGGGGTTATTCGTGGAAGCGTGTGCGCTAAGCCCTGGACTGTGCGGAGTGAGCGGTGAGCGAGAGGCCGCCTCCCAGCCAGCGGGACCAGCTTCGCGGCAGAGGAGAGGGCCGGGCTGGGCATGGGCGCTGCAGCGCGCAGACGGGGACCAGCGCCGATGACCAGAACTGTGAGTCCTGCTCTGTTAACCTGATGGTTCTGTTCGATTAGAGCAGCGGTTCTCAACCTGTGGGTCGTGACCCCTTTGAGGGTTGAACGACCCTTTCACGGGGGTCACCTAAGACGATCAGAAAACACATATATAATTACATATTGTTTTTGTGATTAATCACTATGCTTTAATGATGTTCAATTTGTAACAGTGAAAATCCATCCTGCATATCAGATATTTACATTACAATTCATAACAGTAGCAACATTACAGTTATGAAGTAGCAACGAAAATAACTTTATGGTTGGGGGTCACCACAACATGAGGAACTGTATTAAAGAGTCGCGGCGTTAGGAAGGTTGAGAACCACTGGATTAGAGAAAGCACATCCTCGCCTGCTGGGAGCTGTGTGCCCTGGGACAGGGGAGCTCACATCTGAACGCGGTCCATCCTCCTGAGAACTGCTTGTCATCATGGAAAGATTGACAACCTCGTGGCCGAAATGATCTAGTCCCGGAGGCACCTGCTCTGTACAACCCCCAGCCCCTATGGCCTGTCATCTGGTCCCGGGTGCCCAGAGGCGCCTGCCCTCCTGTTCCCTGCCCCCACCCCCGGCCCCCAGCCCGCATGACTTGTAACCTGTGATTATCTGGAGTCTACTTTCCCACGCCTGTAATCCCTACTTCCCCGCTTCATCTTTGCCCTTCTACCCAATGTAAGCAGCTGGCTTATGGGGGTTGAACTGGCTCAAGTAGTGACAGGCAACCCGGACGCCTCGGTTGTCTGGTTACATTTCCACTCGACATCACTGCTCCCTCCCCGGGGAGGTAGGCAAGTCCCGCGAGGAGCCGCGTTGCACGACGAGCAATGTGAGTGGGGACATGGCTGTGACAAAGGCTGCCGTGTGCATGAGCCTAATTCAGAAGGGCCAGCCACTCTCCGAGTCTGGGCGGCCAGGCAGAGAGCTCGCTCAGGAACCAGCGCTCCTGAAGAACCAGGGTCAATTCCTAACTGTGTTTTAGTTCAACATCTACAAACACTGGGTTGTCGGTAAATCGTAGCTGCCCGTATCCACCACCCCTGCTGCCTTCCCTGCACCGGCAGATGCCCACTTCTGACACTGTTGCGGTGAGACAGCTGGAACGCTCACCTGCTCCTGTTAACGTAAAAACCCATTGAAACTGTAAAGAATTTGTGTGAGTTTATTTGAGCCAAACTGTCGACATATGCCGGGAAGCAGAACCTCAATGAATTGAGATAATGCTCCGGAGAATGGCAGGTTACATCTGTATTTATACATTGAAATCAGAGGAGGGACATAGGTGGGTTACATGAAATCCATTGGTGATGGATTAAGGAGGAGGGTTAAAGCAAAGGAGGGAAACCCCTGGGATTGGATAAGAAGTAAAATGATGGACACATGCTTAGGTCGGTGCAGGATCAATTAACATGATAATGAAGGAATTTGTGGCATCTGTCCTGGTGCCCAGCACATTTGGTTGTGCCCCAGGGGCTCCAGAAAAAGGGAAGTTACAAGTTACCCAGACATTTCAAGAGTATGTTATCATAGATGCAAAAAGACAGATAGGCTCAGTTAAGGTAAAGGTTGACCTTGTCAGAGAAGATACCGGCCCAGGACGTAACTGCCCCCCATCACTGCTTTTAAAGTTTAATTTCAGACCATCCTTTGTGGTGACTTTAGGTCTCTGAGTTTGCAAGACCGCCATGCAGGCCTCCCCTGAGCTGGTCAGTTCAGCATGTGGCCCCTTTTGCCCACACTCCTTTCATCCACACTCCTTTCATCCTCGTCTCCTCCCAAAATAGTCCAGACCCTTGCTTCCCGCTTCCCAGGCAATTTAACTCGCACGTCCTACAAACCCCCAAATCTAGGATTAATTGACCTTGAGAGCTGAATCTCAAACTGCAGGGGAACTGAAAAATGGGCCAAGTATTTCCACTTCCCCAGACGACGACAATGTCTCCGGCTCCGTTCTCACGGCGGGAAGCACAGGGAGGACGATTTTAAGAAATTAACCACTGAATGGGTCCGGTGGGAACATGATTTCCTCCCGCCCTTCCAGGTTCCTCCAGCTGCACTGACAACCAGGTGAACACCAGGCGGGTCAGCAGGAGGAAGACAGGCGCCGCCCGAGACCCAGAGCCCCGCGTGCGGGGCCAGTTCGGCGAGAGCCATCACCTTCACTGCCAGCCTCAGCTGGAGGCAAAAGGAGAGCTTCCCTGAGCCTGTCCGTTGTCTTCCTGCAGCTACACTAACTGACCGGGATGTTAGGGTGACCCCCTCTTCCCACCCCTCAGGGCACATGCTCCCGCCAGAGGCACCAGCCCACGGACCCCTCACTGTTTTCCCGTCCCTGCAGACCCGTGGACGCACAGGGGCCACGCTACCCGACCAGCTCAGAGGCCTGAAGTCACCACAGAGGGTGGCCTGAATGGGAACTTGCCGAGTACACGCAGTTGGTGGTGGCGGGCATGTCCTGGGCTAGAATCCCCACGGCAAAGTCAGCCTCTACCTTGACTGAGCCTGCCTGTGTCTTTGGCATCCAGGGCAGCATTCCTGTGGAAAGTCAGGCTAAATTCCCTTTTCCAGACCCCTCGGGGCACAGCCTGTGGGCGGGCACAGAGCCTGGAATCCTCTCATTGTTGTTGTTATCGCGTTAGTTGTTGGCTATTAACTCCCCAGTACTCACCCCTGTGAAAGACGGATCACTTCACCTTCTACCCCACCTTTTACCCCATCCCAGAGGCCTCCCCGATTTGCTTTCTCTGCCTCTCTAATCCATCCCCGATGGAGCTCACTCAACCCACTTCCGCCTCCTCTGATGTAATGTATGAAACAAGGCGAGGAGCTGCCATTCTCCGGAGCTTCATCCCGACCCATTCAGCTCTCTGCTTTCCCGCAATGGTCAGGTTGGCTCAGATAAACTCGTAAGAATTCTTCACAGGTTTGGACGTTTCTGACGGCGACCATTTAAAATGCCATCAGCTACTGCGCCCTGAGAGCGAACAGTGTGGCCCTGGAAGTCACAGACCTGGGCCGGGCCCAGCAGTCACCGAGGGACCTCGGCAAGCGACCTCAGCTCACCGGGCCTTCGCTCTCTCGTTCTGAGAGACGGTGGAGCCACATCCAGGGCTTCCGTGAAGATTGCAGAGCCTCTGTGAACCCTCCGCACATCGCCTGCCGCAAAGCAGGTCCCCACTAAAGATGGGCCTGCGCCTTCGGTGTGGCTCAGTGGACAGAGCGCCGCCTGCGGACCAGAGGGCCCCGGGTTCGATTCCGGTCAAGGGCACATCCCTCGGTTGCAGGCTCCTCCCTGACTGGGCCCTGGTCAGGACGCGTGCAGGAGGCCACCAATCGATGTGTGTCTCTCACATCAATGTCCCTCTCTACCTTTCCCTCCCCCTCCCCCTCTCCCTAAAAATCAATGGAGACACATCCTCGGGTGAGGATTAACAAGAAGAAGATGGACTGAAATCTCACCTGACTCCACCACGCCCGACTCCACCACCTGCGGGACCACCACCTGCAGGACCTCTCTCTTTCAGAGCCTCCACCCACTCCCTGGTCCCTAATGAAAAACCCGTCTCGGTTTCCTCCCACAACTGGAGATGCGCCTCTGGGCCAATTCCTGGAGGCGGCCGCCCTGTCCCGGTGGATCGGTCACAGTAGCCAGCAGCCCCCGTGGTACAGCGCCGGTGGCTACCTGGTAGGACTCACCCCTTCACACAAAACCGTCCTGAAAGGCTGGCTCGTGATGTCAACAAACCAACAGGCCAGGTCTAGTCCCCGCCCTGCCCACCGAGGCCTCTCCCTCTGCTCCACCTTCTAATTCGGAGGAAAAAGATCTCTGAAGATGTTAGCTTAGTGAAGCAACGCTCCTGACAACTCATTTACAAACGGAAACACCCCCAGTGCCCCTGGGCAGCGTGGCAAGATGCAAAAAAAAAAAAAAAAAGGAAAAAAATTAAGGGCAGAGTTCACAGCTTTAAAGCTGCACCCAGGCGAGGGTGGGGGTGGAGGGAGCTAAAATTCCTACCTTAAAAGGCACTTAAAAAAAAACCAAGCGAGGCCCTAAGTCACCTTCACACAGGTGACTACGTCATGCGGAGTGAATAGAAAAGGGAGTTCCCACAGTTTAAAAGTTAAACCATAAAACACGTGGGTGAACAGCCATTGCCTGTCAGGCTCCACACAGCTCCACTCTCAGCCTTCCCGTGGGACGAAAGCTCACAAGTCAAAGTCACCCGGACCCGGTCAGCCCTGCCAGGCGGTGGGCGCTCGGACCTCCAGACGGGCTCCGGGAGGCAGTTTGCTCACGGAGCGCCCTCCCCTGTCCCCCCCCACCCCCCACCCCCCACCCCCCCAGCCAGTGCTGTCACCTGGCTGAGTTCAACTTTTACAAACGTTTCCACGCTTTGCAAAGAGCTGGGACAGAAGCGGAGAAGACACCCTTACCTTGGGAAGGAGGCGCCGGCCAGCTTCCGGCTCCGCTACAACTCGGATCGCGTTTCAGCCGGTGGGTGGGGCCAGCGGATCCCCATGAAGACGGGCAACTTCCCAAACCCAAGCCCAAGCGCAAGCCCAGCTGCAGAACTTGACCTGCAAGACGGGCCCTTGAGGGTGCGGGGTCTGAGCTGCACATTCTGTTTCACACCAAGGAACTTTTTTCTTTCTTTTTTTGCCAACTGGTCATTGTTTTTCTGAGAGAATTAGGTTTTTGTCTTTAGCTACAAAAGCATGTGAAAACAGGCTATAGGATGCGAAGGCAAACGAAAGAACCTGCTTGCCATTAGGTAGGGTGAACCAGATTCAGCAAATTAAAATATAAGACACATGATTAAATTCGAATTCCAGGTAACCAATCATTCCTCAGCGCCAGTGTTGTCTTACGCAATCTTAGCTGCGAATTATATTTTTTAAAGGGATCCGTTGTTTTTCTGAAATTCGAATGTACCCTGGCAGCCCTGTTACCCAGGAAATAACAGTAAACAGCAAACTCTTCCATTCACTTCAAAAGACACAAGAGAGCCGGACTGCAGAGAACTGAAACTTGAACGTGTGAACGACGTAGAGCAAAAGAATGATTTGACTTTGGATAATGTGCCCTGAAGTTAAGGAGTGCTGTTTCTTTTTAAGCCTTGAATCTTGTTTTTTGACAAGATTCTTTGGAGAGAAAAAAAAAAATGGGGCTGGGAAGGGCAGATGCATGTGACACTGAGACGCCCGGCCTCACACTGTGACTAACACACACGCGCAGACGGGAGAGGCAGGGCCGGGCCTGTGAGCTCTGTAAACTCTAAAGCGATCGATCATAGGAGGCGATTCAGAGGGGGGAGCGTGCCACTGCGTTCATCTCTCTCCTTAGAACTAGTCCCCACTGACCAGAGCCCCTCGGCCCCTGCAGGGTGAGCGGAGGCTGGTTTCCGCGGCTCCCAGTGGCTCCCAGTGGGAGAGGTGAGCAGAAGTCAGCTGACCCCAGAGCCCCCTGCCGCCCCTCCGGCCAAGGCGCCAGCAGCTAGAGCAGACGCTGTCCAGGAGGAGCCCCACTGAGCGACCCTGTGTGAGCCAAAAGCGGAGGAGAAAGAGCCAGAAGCAAACAGCTCTCACTGTGTTACCGCAGCCTCTCACCCCAAGCAGCACCACTCGGGAAGGAATGCGTTAATGGTGAGGCTTAGCACCGCCCCAAACCACCCTCTCCCGGCTTATCACTCCCCCAGAGGCCCCTCTAGTCCCCTGTCGCCGCCTCCCAGCTCCCCACCGCCGCGGCCGGCGGCTCTTTCCTCACCAGCCACTGGCCGGCTGTCAAGAGGAAGCCAAACTGACTGCAAACTGACTGCGATGTTCGGTGGAGCCTGGGCCTGAGAAGCGGGCCCACCGGCCTCCCCCGGCCAGGCCTCCACCTTGGTCCACACCACGGGGTCTCAGGACCACCCTGCGACCGTAAAAATCCCTGTGACCCGGCTGGTGCGGCTCAGTGGGTCGACCTATGAGCCAGGAGGTCACAGTTGGATTCCGGTGAGGGCACATGCCGGGGTGTGGGCTCGATGCCCAGTAGCAGGCGTGCAGGAGGCAGCTGATCCATGATTCTCTCATCATTGGTGCTTCTCTCTCTCTCTCCCTCTCCCTTCCTCTCTGAAACCAATAAAGATAAAAAGAGGCTGTGGAAGCCAAGAGGACACCTTGCCGCCGGCAGGAAGGAGTCTTCAGAGAAGAAGGCAGTGGTGTTGCCCAGCGGACGGAGGAGAACACATCGTAGACAGAAAAAAGGGGCAACAAACACCACTTGTTTCACAGAATGTGTGGGACAGCACCGTGGGCTCCAAAGATGAATGATGACCCTAGACGCCCAGGGAAACGGGAACGGGGCTGTGGCCGCCCTGCAGCGCCCAGGTGAAGGCAGGAGCAGTCCTTTCCCACAAGCCTCCGCTGCAGGGAACGTGCGGGCAAACCCGGAGCTGAGCTCCTGCTGAGGCATCGAGAGCAAACCAGGCGAGCAAGCCGACTCCACCTGGGGCATGCGAGCTGAACCGTGTGGGCAGAGCAAGGGGCCCAGAAACGGGGCGCGGGCGGGGGGCAGTGGGCCAGTGAGTCTGAGAGTCTGACGGATGAGTCTGGATGGAGCCCAGGGCCCTTTCATGCGAGACCAGGCTGGCCTGGGCAAGTCAGGGCCTCCTGATGGGTAAAAGGCCACGGGCTCCACCCACCCCTCAGGCTTCCAGACGCCCAGGCAATGCCCAGCTGTCACCTCCCACCTCTGGGGGCACAGCCACCCCAGGCCCCACCCACGATCAGGTGGAGGGGCCACCGGAGGCAGGGATCCCCGGAGACAGAGGTCACTGGGGGCCACTTTTGAGTCTCTCTGCCTCAAACCGACTTATGGAAACCAAGCCACTGGGTGTCCGCGGGTGGCTCTCGCGCTGCCTGAACAGAGGGCCGCGTAGGAGGGAGGCGTGTTTGACAGCGAAGCCGCTGTGAGTCTGAAAGCGCAGGGACCTGGAGCGACTAGCTGACAGCCTGGGCCAGACCAGCCCGGACAGGAAGCCCGGTTTGGAGTCAGGAACTGCGACCGTCCACAGGGGGGCAGTAGCTGCCAGGAAACTGAGTAAGACCAGCTGAGGGCCAGGTATCTTCCCACCCGGCACCCAGCTGTTTTCTGTCTGATTATTGGAAGGAGAGGGGGGGTGACTGGTATCTTCCTACCCACCACCCCCAGCACGACCCACCCAGGTCACTGGATCCCTCCTGCCGCTCCTAGGACAGCAGCGAGGTCTTAGGGAGGGGACGGGGGCCTGAAACGGGAACTTGGGGAGACCCTCCTTAGCAGATGCGGTTCCAGGGCTACCTTCCACCTGCTCTGGGGAAGAGCCAGGTGGTTCAGAGTTGACACGAATGGGGGACGCCCAGGGGGAGAGAAGGTATCAAATAAAAGGGGGGATGTCGTGTCTACAAACAAGATACTAAGGAGGAAGGCTTGCTGCCATGTACATGCCTACACACACTCACATGTTCGCATGCACGCTGCACAGCAGCTCAGCGTTAGCGTGACCCGTCGGAGCAGGCAGATCTGACATGGACGAAACAGGACAAAACCCCATGGATCAGAATGTGCCAGGGAAGGTTGTATTACCAGAGAAGCTTGATTACCTGTGCCAGGTAGAAACTCAGAAATATTTTTTTAAAATATCTATATACATTTTTATTCAGAGAGGAAGGGAGAGGGAGAGATAGAAACATCAAATGATGAGAGAGAATCATGGATCAGCTGCCTCCTGCACGCCCGACACTGGGGGTCGAGCCCACAACCCAGGTAAGTGTCCTGACCAGGAATCGAACCGTGACCTCCTGGTTCAGAGGTCGATGCTCCATCACTGAGCCACGCCGGCCGGGCACCTCACCTGGATTCTTGTGATGTGCCCCTCGCTACCCTCCCTGCTCACACCTTCGCCCTCCTGCCGACTGCTGTCCACCACGTAGCCACAATGGCGCTGTGGTCATTCTGCTCTGAAGCCCCAGGCGGGGCCTCACTCATGTCACCCGGAGTAAAGCCAAGTCCTTCGAATCATCTGCCAAACTCTATGCCAGTGATGGCGAACCTCTGACACGCGAACTCATTTTTTTGGTTGATTTTTCTTTGTTAAATGGCATTTAAATATATAAGATAAATATCAAAAATATGTCTTTGTTTTACTATGGTTGCAAATATCAAAAAATTTCTCTATGTGACACAGCACCAGAGTTAAGTTAGGGTTTTTCAAAATGCTGACACGCCGAGCTCAAAAGGTTCGCCATCACTGAGTCTATGCAGTCAGGCCTCTTGCCTCCCGGACCTTCTCTCCTACTCGGCTCCGGCCACGTGGGCTGCTCAGACTTTGTACTGACCAACGACGTGAGTACACAGGGTGCTGGACAAATAAGAGGGGGGCTCTGCGGGGGGCGGACCAGAGCTGCTCCCCAACAGAGGCCTGCACACTCCCCGTCCTACAGCTCCAAGGGGAGTGATCCCGCCCCAGGCGCTAAACTCCAGCCTCGGGGACGTTCTCTAACGCTGGGGTTTGAAGGGTTCACAGCTGGGAGTGAGTGGGCCAACACCTGCTCTCCACGCCCTCCGCAGCCTCGCCATTGGCCACAGCTGCCTGCTGACATCTGCCAACAGGACAGTTAAAAATAGGCGGGGACACCCTCAGAGCGGTAGGTGATGGAACAGCCGCCCGCGTTTGTTTGTCGGGTCAGTTGGCTCCCAACGTTTTCGCTTGTGAACCTTAAAAGAAACTGGAAATGCTATGTATCCTTCACGAATTTTCTGAGTTGACAACCTAATGTTTTTTAATATGTCTGCAAGTGTCTTTATCCATGGGTTAATGTTACTGTAGTGCTAGTCTGAGCCAGGGTTTAGCTAGGCCTGTTTTTCAGTTATATTTATGGCACTAAAACACCTTGTTATTTTTTTATATATAAAATACATTTTTATTGTTTTCAGAGAGGAAGGGAGAGGGAGAGAGAGATAGAAACATCAATGACGAGAGAGAATCATTGATCGGCTGCCTCCTGCATGCCTCCTACTAGGGATCGAGCCCGAATGGGCCCTTGACCGAAGTCAAACCCGGGACCCTTCAGTCTGCAGACCGACGCTCTACCCACTGAGACAAACCGGTGGGGCTAACCCTTGTTCTTACACATCAGTAGATGACAATGAAAGTGTTACTAGCGAACCTTAAAATGTACTAAGTTCGGGCACAACCTGAGAGAGAAAAGGAAAATCCTGGGAACGTGAAGTCATTGGAAGCAAAAGGGAAAATGCTTCGAGGAGGGAGGGGTCGATGAGGTCAGATGCCACGGAGCGGGTGAGCCAGGTGAGGAGACAGCATCCTGCGCGCCACTGGCACCCTCAGCCGGGGCCATGGGGACAGAGCGCTGCACCCCCACGGGAAGCAGTTGGGCCCTCCAGGGGCCGTTTGGCAATGTCTGAAGCCATTGTCGGCTGTCACGGCTGGTTGCAGTCCTTACCAGATACCACAAAGGGGACAGGAAGGGAAGGGACTCGCAACAGGATTATTGAGCAAACACCACGGGATCCTAGCTGGGCAAGGAGGGATATGAATAAGGCAGACGAGAGCTGAGAAGAAACCGCACGAGTGAACAAACATACAGAGAACTTTTTATCCAAGGCAAGGTAGGAGCATGGCCAGTGACTTCCATCCATGTGACAAATATGCAAGCAAAGGCATGAACTCTCCCAGAGCAGGGCGTGCAGAACAAAGCTTTGATTATCATCAATGACTGTGTGATATGGGCCCCTCTGTGGAGGCCGCCTGAGGCTCACTCGAGCTCAGAGGAAAGTTTATAATGTGCATTGTTAGGATTAAAACATGGGCTTTACTGCCTTGGCCAGTGTGGCTTAGTGGGTTGAGCAGCATCCCATGCACCAAAAGGTTGCTGGGTCAATTCCCGGTGAGGGCACATGCCTGCGTTGCTCAGTGTTTTGCTCTCACATCGATATTTTTCTCTCTCCCTCTCTCTAGAAATCAATAATAATAAAAAAAATCTTTTAAGAAAAAGGCTTTATTGAGGGAACTCAAGGGGTCAGCAACAAGAACACTCACAGGCCCTTTGACTTTCATTTTCCCATAATAAAGCATGCAGGAGCCCTCGCCGGTTTGGCTCGGTGGATAGAGCGCTGGCTTGCAGATTAAAGGGTCCTGGGTTCCATTCTGGTCAAGGGCAGGTACCTCAGTTGCAGGCTCAATCCCCGGCCCCAGTCGGGGTGCATGCGGGAGACAACCAACCAATGTGTCTCTCTCACGCTGATGTTTCTCTCTCTTCCCTTCCCTTTCACTCTCTCTAAAAATCAATGGAAAATGTCCTCCGGTGAGGATTAACGAAAGAAGAAGTAGTATGCGGGAGCCTGGGCCACCTGATGGACACTCAGTCCAATACTCCAGGGGAGGGACCCACCCCAGGGTACTCTCCTGCCTTAGAGGGAGGGCATGAGGGCACCCTAGTAGGAGAGGTGAGCAGACACGTGAATGGTAGGCAGTCGGAAGGCACGCTGTTAATTCAGGGGCCGTGACTGTGAACGCTGGCTGGCCAGGCCCTGAGGACAGCAGCGACCACAGAAAGCCGCAGTTCCTGCAAGAGGGGCGATCGCGCCAGCATCTGAGAGGAGGCTGAGTTCCAGTGTGGCTTCTCCCAGGACAGAGGAGTGATTCCTGGTTCCCGATGGCCCGCTGGTCTGTGGCTTCTTGTGCCATGAAAGTCAATTAATAACATTGAGAACAGCTCGTTGTCATGTGTTTCAACAGACTCGGCTCGCTGCGTTTCTTCATCATCCTGTGTGGTCTCCAGAGAAAAGGGAGAGGCCGAGGATATGGTTTCAGTGGTTTCAAAGGGAAGGGGCGTCTTATGAAAGAAACCAGAGCGCTGTTGGCACCGGCCAACTAACAAGGCGTCCGTGTCCGTAACAGAGGATATTTCTAAATGCAGCTCCTGACACAGACGCAAAAGCAGCACAGACATAAATCCCCAAGTTTCAGAGTGGCACCGTGCTCCATGAGGGTCTTTTCCTTAAGGTGGAAAAAAAATAGAAAACAAAGAGAACAGACAGGAGAAAATGTCCGGGTGTCTGGGAAAGATTTCCCCGCGATGGGCTTAGGGGTCTAGAATGAGGTCACAGAAGACACGGAGCCACTGCTGGGAGAGACGGGGGCCAGAGTCCTCCATGTTGTGAAAAGCCAAAGAGTTGAACATGGCAGAGAAAGCTACCAAGGAGCCCTTTTGGCTTCATTAAAAAGATGTTTTTATTGATTTTTAGAGAGAGAGGAAGGAAGAAGGAGAGATCGAAACATCGATGAGAGAGAATATCAGTCAGCTGCCTCCTGTACGCCCCCTACTGGGGATCGAGCCTGCAACCCGAGTGACCTGGCCTCCTGGCGCATAAGATGATGCTCAACCAACTGAGCCACAGCTGGGAGGGGTTTTATTTTTAAACGTACTCCAAAGCTGCCTAAACATGTGCAATATTGAACTTAATCGCCTTTCTGAGAGAATTCAACAATGGATGCTGTCTGTATCTCCCACCTGTGGCCCAACTCCAGCCCAAGAGTAGGGATGCTGTCATTTGACTAAAAGTATTGTAATCAGCCCTGGCTGGTGTGCTCAGTGGATAGAGCATCAGCCTGCGGTCTGAAGGGTCCTGGGTTGGATTCTAGTCTAGGGCGCATGCCTAGGTTCCGTGCTCGATCCCCAGTAGGGGGTGTGCAGGAGGCAGCTGATCAATGATTCTCTGTCATCATTGATGTTTCTCTCTCTCCCTCTCCCTTCCTCTCTGAAATCAATAAAAATTTACTTAATAAAATAGAAGTATTGTAATGAAGGCTATTGTTACCACATTTCGCCCAATCAGATCGACTCTTCACGAGACCCCAGGCCATCTCTGAAATGATGCCGTTTTATTCTCCAAAAAACTAGTTGTATGGCCACATCTGTTCCCTTTGTCTCTGTGCAATCCTGTAACCACTGAGCAACACTGGCCAGGGCAGCCTCACATTTTTTTTTAAATGTAACTTTCCAATGTTTGAATCTCTACATAAATTCTTTCCGGTAAAACGTTTTAAAAAAAAAGAAAAGAAAATGACTGCTTATAGGTATTTTTCTCTGTAACCAAAGAAGTACTCATTAGCTTTGACAAGACGTGCGGCCTGTGCTCCCAGAATAAACTCTCCAAAGTGCCGACTCATTCCACTTCACCGGGGAGTTTTGCTGCTCGTCCATTCCCTGCATAAATAATAGTGCAAACCCATCACCGCTGCGCAAGCGGGAAAGTGATTCCCACGGTCGCTGTAAATTGAGAAGAGGGCTTTTTTAAACCGTAGGCAATTAAAATAGATTGGCCTTTGTAGTTACACCCCTGACCTTTCCTGTGAGTTCACGTGACCGGCAGTGACATACGTCAGTCAAGTGTCCGGGAAACCAGGTTGTGTTGGCCACAAAGCTGAGAGTTGAGATGCAGGTACCACTCACAGATGATACGTCATCTGATTTTATTCAGGCTTCGTATCCCTGTGGCCACCTACTCCGCCCGAAAAGGGCTGTCACCTTAGCTGTTGAGAACTGAATAGGACGTGAGTCGTTATGGCTTTGAAACAAAAAAGGAACCCATGATGGCGGTCAGAGTGCAGCCTCGCTTCACATCCAAACGCAGGTATTTCATTTCAACAACAGAGTCGGATGGCACAGCTGCTCACTTCTGCACGACTTCCAGAACACTCCATATTTACACTTACAGTAACTACAGGGAAGTTACTGCGTGTGACGCCTTCTCTCCTGAGGAAAGGCAGGGGAGAAAGGGCAAGGGATACACCGTCTCCTCTCATTATCTCCCAGGATGTTTTATGGCGGGCTTGCCAACAACAGGCAAAGATCTCCAGTTCTAGGCCGGCCAGTGTGGCTCAGTGGTTGAGCGTTGACCTGTGAACCAGGAGGTCAGGGTTCGATTCCTGGTCAGGCCAGGGCACATTGCCCATGTTTGGGGTTCAGTCCCCTGGAGGGGGCATGTAGAGGGCATGTCTCTCTCTCATTGATGTTTCTCTCTCTCTAGCCTCTCCCTTCCTCTCTCTCTCTAAAATCAATTAAAAATAAAAGATCTCCAGTTCCAAGTCCTGGGATGAGGGGACGATACTTTCCCCCCAGGAGCTCCCTGCTGGTAGGGAGGCAGCACACAGCGTTCCTGTGGGCGTATCTGACGCATCCTTCCACGTGCAAACTATTGTTGGGAGACGCTGGCTTATGCTCCGCCATTGTGAGGTGAGGAAAATGCCCACAGAGTCGGCCATCCACCAACTCCTCATCTTGAAATGGCAAAGGCCAACCCCTCCCTTTGAATTAGCCAATCAGGAAAGACCGAGCACCTGAGCTCCAAACAAGAGTGAGAGACGGGTCACGTGTGTCAGAGTAAAAAGCGAGCGCCAGCCCTCTCAGTGTGTGGTGCTCCCAGGCCATGTGCAGGCGCCCTTCTGCAGGAGGAAGGATGTTTGCCTGCCGCCTGGCTCCCGCTCGCTGTGTTCCACCAGGACCCCTGAGTTTGGGGCCGCCTTATTTCTTACAAAGGAACCCCCAAAGAGCCTCAACAATCTTGAAAAAGGAGAACAAAACGAGAGACCTCATGATTCCTAACTCCAAAACTTACTGCCATGTTCACGGTGATGAACTTGGCAATGCTTTCTTGGATATGGCACAAAAAGCACAAAAAGTAAAAAACAGACAAACTGGACTTCATGAAAATCTAAAGCTCCTATGGTTAACAGAGTGAAAAGGCAACCCACAGAGTGGGAGGAAATACTTGCATATTCATACATATGACAAGAGGTTGATAGCCAGAAAAACAGAGAACTGAATAACAAAAATCCGAACGACTCCATTCAAAAAGTGGAAAAAGACTTGAATAGACAACTCTCCAAAGAAAATATAGGAATAGTTAGTAAGCCCATGAAAGACGTTCAATATCACTCATCGTTCGGGATTGGCAGACCAAGACACAATGAGGTGCCGCCTCACACCTACGGGGCTGGTTCCAAAAAAAAAGCAGAACACAGCAAGTGTTGGCAAGGACGTGGAGTAACCTGAACCCTTGCAGACTGCTGATGAGCATGTAAATGGTACAGCTGCTATGGAAAACAGTATGATGGGGCCCCTCCCCCAAAGTTAAAAATAGAATTACCACACAGCCCAGCACTTCTACCTCTTAGTATTTACCCAGAAGAATTGAAGGCGGGGTCTGGAAGAGATATCTGTACACCCACACGCACAGCGGCATTATCCTCAGCAGCTAAAATGTCGGCCCCTCCCCCCATTGGGCTACCGACCCCAATTTGGGAACCTTCTCTGGTCTTATTCATAAGACCCGTGTTCACAGACTCCAGGATAAGCAAAATGTATACAGTACAATGCAAGTGATCCGCCTTGAGATAGAAGGAAGTCCTGCCATTTGCTACACGAATGGACCTCGAGGGCATTATGCTGAGTGAAATAAGTCCAAGACAAACACAGTATAAAGTATGATCTCACGTACTAGTATATGTGGCATAAAAGGCTGAGCTCAGTCTCATCATGAAATCGGGGGTAATCGTACTGCTGTGCTGGGAACTGAGCTAGTGCATGTGCTGGGCTTAGCACAGTGCCTGGCCCCTCACACATGTTTGGTGAATATTAGCTGTTACTACTTATAGGGCATATCAGTTTTCAAACCATTTCATACATGTTAGTTTTCTAGATCCTTAGAAGAGAAAGTCCAAGAAGCTTAGGAACTAGAGCACAAGGGGTTACGTGACTTGCTTGATGCCTGGAGGAGAACGCTTCCCCTAATTCCGTTTCCTTAAAAGAGCTTCTTCCCTAAACAGACTCCCAGCGCCTCTCCTCTGCAGCCCTCCCTTCCCGGGAGGCAGAGTGACTTACCTGAAGGCTAAATTGGGGAAGAAGAACCGGATGGGCTTGGCTCGCTCTGTCCTTCTTCCTTTGGGGAGTGGCCAGCAGCGAACATGACTCCCCCAGGCCTTCTGCGACTGGGGGTGAGCAGGCCGGTGCTGGGGTTTCCTCTGAGCTAGCTCCCTCGGCTCACGGGCAGATCTGAGGCTGGCGTCTCCACCTAGACTTTCCTGGGGGTGAGGGGCAGGGGCAAGTTGGCTGGCTTCGTTGTCTGTGTGCCAATCATGGATCCGCCGCCAAGCCCAGTGACAGAAAACTGGGGGTTTGTGAAACCTCTCTCCACGCGGTCAAGCATGCTGAGTCATCAGATCCACTTTTTTCTTGGAGACACTCTCCCCAGAGCCTTCCAGGTCAAGCATGCTGAGTCATCAGATCCACTTTTTTCTTGGAGACACTCTCCCCAGAGCCTTCCATCCGCCCTCCTGCTCCCAGCATCTTTACTGCCTTGATAATGACTCAAATGGAGACTAAAGTACCAGGCAAACTGCGGCAGGGGCTACCGGTGACCTGCTCAAATCTATTCTCTCTCCCCTTAATAACAAAACGTGGGTTTGGGTTCGTTTTGTTGCTGCCTAGAGAGAGGGGATGTGTGTGTGTGCCTTGTGACTAAGTTCTGGCTGATAGGCGACACGCAGAAATGCCGTGTGGTGTGCCCAGGAATTCTTAAAGGGAGGAGGCTCGTCCTGCCTTTCTTCTTCCTCGGCCTGTTGCCCAAACTTGGATATGGCCGCTGTGGCTGTGGCTGTGGGTGTCTCCGTACTGTGAGGGGGTCCAGATGCAAGAGCGAGGAAGCTGTGGGCCAGCGAGGGCCTGGCTTCCTGTGACTTGACTGAGCTGCCACACCAGCTCTGAACTGCTAACCTGGAGGCTTCAGTGAGAGAAACAACCTCATCTCTGACTTAAGCCACTGCTGTTTTGTTATCAGCCCCATAGAAACAGCCTCAAGCCCTCCTTCCCCATCCTTTCTCCGCAAGCAGACTGCCCGTCTACTGCGGGAGGGGAGCCAAGATTTCAACAGCAAGTTAAATGTATTTGCAAGGGGGAAATGATTGAGCATTACATTGGGGGCCAGAGAACTTTAAAAAGCTCTATCCTAAGAACAAGGAAGTGGCCAGACGTCTGCACTTGGTGGCTGACAGTCCACAACCAAACTCCTGAATCTCACCCTCCAGGCCCGCAGTGGCTGACAGTCCACAACCAAACTCCTGAATCTCACCCTCCAGGCCCGTGCCCTCTGCCTTCTTCCTCTCTCGCTCCCTGGCAGCGTCTCTCACACTGTCCACCTGGCGGACACCAGCCACCTGAAATGTAGCTCCCGGAATTGAGACAATCGGAAGTGAAAAATACACATCACACTTCCAAGACTTCACATGAAAAAAGGAATTTGAAATATCTAATTCATAGCCTTTTATATTGATCGCATGCTGAAATCATGTTTTCGATAGACCGAGTTAAGTAAAATACATTATTAAAATGTCACCTGTTTCTTTTTTTCTTTCTCTGACGGGGCGACTTGAAAATTTTCAATTACCTCTGGTATATACTGACACGGTATATTTCTATTGGACAGCAATGTCCTCTCAGGCTAAAAAACATGGGGCCATCTTTGTGGGGTTTTTAAAAAATAAATTTTTATTGATTTCAGAGAGAAAAGGAAAGGGAGAGATAGAAACATCAATGATAAGAGAGAATCATTGATCCGCTGCCTCCTGCACACCCGCTACTGGGGATCAAGTCTGAAACCTGGACATACGCCCTGACCTGTAACCAAACCATGACCTCCTGGTTCATACAGAGGTCCATGCTCGACCACTGCACCATGCTGGCTGGGCTGGAACCATCTTTGATTCCTTTCTCTCCCTCGGCAAATTGTGTAGGCTCTGCCTTCAAAATGGGTCCATAATTCAACTTCTCACCACCTCCATTGTTCTACACACACACACACACACACACACACACGCACGCACGCACCGCGCACCTCCTGTATGGGTATTTGAAACAGCTTCCTAGCTGGTCTCCTTGCCTCCTTCCACACCATACCTGACAGTTTATTTAGCTACCAGAGGCCCAACGCACAAAATTTGTGCAAGAGTAAGCCTGCCTTCCCCCGGCAGCCGGCCCCAGCTTCCCTCTGGCACCCGGGACCGTGGCACCTGGGCCACGTCCTCAACTTCTGGCCTAAAATACAGGGTGTCCCCAACAAATGTCTACACACTTTAACTGCTGACGGCTCAATGTTGAAAATGAAATGTGTTTTAACCAACACTGCCTTTCTAATTATTCAGAGTGTGTGCAGCTGCAGGCAACAGGGATCCTTGATCTCACAGGATCCTGGGGCAGACACTGTGAGCACAGGCAGCGTGCACGCCGTGGGTGGTTACCGGGCCTCATGGTTGGTTACCTGGCGGGGTGGGTGGTTACCTGGCGGGGTAGGTGGTTACCTGGAGGGGTGGGTGGTTAACTGGCGGGGTGGGTGGTTACCTGGAGGGGTAGGTGGTTACCTGGCAGGGTGGGTGGTTACCTGGAGGGGTGGGTGGTTACCTGGCGGGGTGGGTAGTTACCTGGCGGGTGGGTGGTTACCTGGCAGGGTGGGTGGTTACCAGGCCAGGTGGTTGGTTACCTGGCGGGGTGGTTGTTTACCTGGAGGGGTGGGTGGTTACCTGGCGGGATGGGTGGTTACCGGGCCGCCCGCACCCACTTAGTCCTGGGGCTGCATCATTGGGGAGGTGGCCCCGTATTGGGGCTACAGGTGGGGACACGTGACAGGGGCTGTAGCCAGGCCCTTCCTTTGAGACGCGGGGAAATCAAGGCTCAGACAACTTGGGACAAGTACACTGAGGCCACGAAATAAATAAAAATTAAAAATTACAGCGAAGACCCCAAACTCATGGAGGAACCGGCCCAGGAATCCAGGTGGCTGGGCCCCCACCATCCCGCCTGTCCCCACAGCGACCTCGCGGCCTTCCCCGCGGCTCTGCGGGCTCAACAGCTCGTGGCGGCGACCAGAGACCCAGGGCGGCCGCGCACCTGCCCCCGGGGAGAAAAGAGAGGAGCGTCCCCCCTACACCGCAGCCACCTCCCCGCCCGGCCCGCCGTGCCCACGCTCTCGCGAGACTAGCGGCGCGGCGCCCCCGGAAGTGGGCGAGGAAAGCTGTCCGCCGCCACCCGGGGCCGCAGCACTATAGGTCCGGTGGGCGACGAGGGTCTGTGGAGGGGACCAGCGCGAGGCGGCATCCGGGAGAAGCTCCAGGCCCCGCCCACAGAGTCCTGGCCCCGCCCACGGCGCCCTGGCCCCGCCCACCGCTACTGGGCCCCGGCCCCCTGCGGCCGCCCCTCCCTTTGCCCTTCACGGCGCCCGGCCTGCCTGTGGGGCTCCCGCTGCTCCCGGGCAGCCTGCCTCTCCGGCGCCGGCCTCCCGTCCCCCCCGACTCCGCTGCCGGCGCGGGCCCGGCGTGTCCCCGGAGCCGCACGTAGAACTTGCTGGTGTAAGTGCGAGGAATGCCGCGGGCCTCCGGGGGCCGAGCCTTCTTTCTATCTATAGCGCCGCTGCACGTCCGATGTGCACCGCAGCTATTCCGGGGGCGACAGCTGCCCCGCGGCCCCTCTCCCCATTGGTGGCTGCCGACCCCAATTTGGGAACCGGGCGACCTCCCACCTGTTCCCTTGGAAGGACTAACCCCTTGGGCAGAGGTGCCATTGGAGCCTTCCAGCCGCTTGGCCTGGCCTGGGACTTCACCCCACCCACCTGCCTGATTCCAAACGCAGTGCTTTGGGGATTTTTGTTTGTTTGTTTGTTTGTTCTTGGGGGGGGGGGGGGGTTGTTGTTTTTTAATTGTAAGAATATAAAACAATATTTTTGCTTCGGTCATATTGTGTTTCAAGTGACTAAGTAGCTGTCAGTTTGCCTTCTCTGGTCTTATTCATAAGACTCGCTCTTTCTGTGCTCTGCGAGGGTGAACCATACTTAGAACATGTAAGTGTGCCTGACAGCCCTGGGGGACTTAAGAGCACGTTGTTCTCTATCCTGACTGGTGTGTGTGTGTGTGTCTCAGGGGCCGCTCACTGGATTCCGGAGTCCTCGTTCTGCAGAAAGGCCTCCAGCCCTCCAGCAGCCAGCATGGGGCACAGTAAGCAGATCCGAATTTTACTCCTGAACGACATGGAGAAGCTGGAAAAGACCCTCTTCCGAGTTGAGCAAGGTCAGTGGCCAGTTGTTGGATTCGCTCTGCGTCTTTGATTTTTTTTAATCCGTTGTCATATTCCATTTTTTAAAACTTTAAGATGGATGTAATTTCCAAGGACCCTTCGAAACTTGACTTGGGCAGGGACGGTGCTGTGCTCTAAGTGTCAGTAATGAAAGTCGATTGTTGTTGAAAAGATTTCGTATCAGCCATGTCAGAACCGGAATAAAATAGCCCATTTTTCTTTGCATGCAAACTTCCCCTTAACACAGAAGTTGGTAAATTAATTCCTATGTATTTTTTTTTCTTTGCCTGTAACTGTAGTTTTACTCACTTATAGCTCCTACTCTTTTCCTTTACTGGAATTTTGAATTAGCAAAACAGATCACAGCAAAAATGAACTATTATTTATGTTTATCCAAAGCCTCTCAACTGTGGAGAAGGTAAAAGCTGAAAATAATTTTTTGCCAAATAAAAAGTGAAATGACTGATCAGATTATGGTGAAATACATTTGAGCTTTTTAAAAGATTAAATTATATTTCCATAAGACTAATTCTGTACATGCTTTATTTTCTTAGACTTTTCAATTTTTAAGCATCGAAAAACATTTCACACTCATTTCTATTAATGTAATCTGTGAAGTAGAAGTTTCGTGTATGGAAAACAAAATGCGACCCCTTTTATTCATGTACCAACTGGATACTGTTACTGGTAAACATGTTGAAGGAGTTTTTCCCCTCAATATCTCCAGTTAAATGTTTGAAAAATGTCAACCATCAGATGTGTTACCTCCATGCCAAATCTTCTTCTACCTTTGGCATCACTAAGCACTCACTCCATTTTTGGCTTTCCTGACTCTGCACTTTTCAGGTTTTGATTTTTTTTTCTACCCTCTTCAGCAAGCATGTCAAACTCACAGCCTTCGGGCCGCATGTGGCCCATAACGGATATTTTTGTGGCCCAGCCAATATAACGGTATATAAGAAACGTTCTAATAAAAATTTCGTGACTTAACTTTTACAATATCCTGTTATACATAATTAATAACAAACTGCAACGTTCGCTAATGACTGATGGCTATAATTGTGTTGCCTTCATTTCCCTTACGCGCCTTATGCGCAGGCGCACCATTTCTCCCCACTGATACCAGCAGCGAATATTTTAGCAGCCGATGGCCACAACAGTAGTGTGGTGTGCGTAACAGGAAATATTTCGCTTCCGGAGAACAAGAAAAATAGGTTTATTTGCGTGACGTTTATTAATTTGTGCAGTTATTCAGTGTCTGCTAAGTGAACGTTCAATAAAAAATATTAATTTCTATTAAAAAGTTCTATTATTTTATGTTAACGATGACTCATTTATTTCAGCCCTTTGTATTCAGCATGTCTCTATTGAAATAAACCTGCGTTTCTATGAAAATGGAAGCTTTTGGTTTTTGGGGGCCCACACACACATAAACCTTGTTTATTTGGCCCATCTTAGCCTTTGAGTTTGACATGCTTGCTCTTGAGTATTTCTGTCAAGGTGGTGGTGCCTCCTGCTGTGCCCTCTGTCCCCATTTCGATTAATTGTGCGTATCTGCAGGGGATCCTGCTTGAGTTGTCCCTTCTCCTGCCTCAAAGGTTTGACACCCTCAGGGCTCCCTCGGAAGAAGGGCCAGGGCTCTGCCTGCCTCTGGGAGCTGGCCAGTCTCAGGGCGAGAGGAGGGAGCGAGGAAGTGCCTGGTTCGTCTGCTCACAGCCTGTGGGACTGCAGGGAAGTCACATTCGTTCTGAACATCGATTCTTCATCTGTGATGTGAAGGGCTTGCCCTGCTCTCCCACCAGCCTGGGCTTTGAGGCTCCCGACGAATCATAGGTGACTTCCAGGTCCTAAGTCGATGGAAGGCGTTGGTATCGCCACACCTGTCTCTTCTGACCCTCGGTCCTCGGCTTCAGCCTGGATTGGGCGACAGCGGGCCTTCGGTAGCTCCTCTTGGACGTGCCCAAATCCCCGTCCACAGCCGTCGCTCCCCATTCTCAGCCCTTTGCTTCCCAGGTCCCTGGCTGATTTTTAGGGATGTCTCCATTTCCCTGGTTTCCAAGGCGACTCTTCTTTGACGATTTCTTCTCCTTAACTGCAATCTCCCTTTAAACCGTACGGGTTCTTTCCCCACATCTCTGCTTGCCCGTCTGTGTCTCTCCCACATGCCTGACTACGCCTGCTGGAATCGTCTTCTCCTAATCAGCTCTCCCCTTTTTATTCACCGGCATCTATGAAGTCACATTGAAACGCCCTGCCTGGCCCCCGAGGCGGGCTGTCACGAATGCACCGGCCCTGCCACGCCTGTGTCCTTGCTCCCCGTGATCAGTGGCCTGTGTGTGTGCGGTTCCCCGGTGAATTCCCTCCCCGGGGGTTTCCTCCTTCTTGTCCTGACACGTCCCCTCCTTGGGGTTCCCCCACGTCTAGTAAATCCCTTTCCTGTCCTTCCCGTGGTGCCCACCTCTCAGCTTTCAGCTGGAACCCACCCCTCCAGGAAGTTACAGCTGTCTTTGATTTCCGATGACACTGGGCGCGGAACGATGATGTGCCGAACCATGTAGCCGTGTCTGAAAGCGTGTTAGTCTCAGAGTGTCCGGCGGGAGTGAATGGTCTGAGGCAGGGACAGGGTGACAAGCCCCGTGGACAGCGGTCAGTAGGTCTCGGCTGCTGGATTGCTCACCCCCGGGTCGAGCAGCAGGCATTGGAAACCCAGCCAAGCTACTGACGGGCCTGTGAAGGGTTTATGAACCAAGAGCGGTGTGGTTGACTCTAACTTAGTGAAAACCGGTAAATTCACCCAGATGACCTAAGGGGGGATATATCTGCCCCGGCCAGTTGGCTCCATGGATAGAGCATCAGCCTGTGGACTGTGAAGGGTCCCAGGTTCGATTCCGGTCAGGGCACATGCCTGGGTTTCGGGCTCGATCCCCAGTACGGGGCGTGCAGGAGGCAGCCAGTCTCTCATCATTGATGTTTCTCTCTCTCTCTTTCCCTCTCATTTCCCCTCTGAAATTAAAAAAATAAATAAATAAATGGGGATATAGCCAATGTTTTTGTGCAGTAACGATGTGATCATATTATTTTAGAAGACAGTTGTGATGTGGAAAATGAGAGAAGGGGCATTGGATAGAGGACATCATTGAGAAAGCCATTTTAAAAGCACGCCCAGTTAAAGGGAAGGACTTTCCTACGTCAGACTTGGGAAAGAAGGGACAGAGTAGGGGACATTTTAAAAGGCATAGGACTTGGCAACCAAGCGGGTATGGAAAAGAACGACCTGGCAGTTTCTGGTTCTTTCATCTTTAATTGGTCACCAAGTCTTTCTTCATGTTTCTTTCCTTTTCACGGTTCCCTAACGAAGGATTCCGAGCACAAGACCCAATAGCTGCCTTTTCTAGCCAAATCCGGGCCTTTCCCTGTCTTCCTGTTGCGTTTAGTGGCAGAGTAATGAACAAAACCAGGGCTCCCCGTACCTGGACGCCTTCCGTCCTTTGTGTAGCTCAGCAGTTTTCAGCTCTTGCTGTGTGAATGGAGTGTGGACAAGAGAGAAGACTGAGTTGACAGTAACAGTGTGACCGGTCACCTCGCTGGTCGCCTGCAGGAGGGCTGCGGGGTGAGGACTAAGATAGCCGCGTCATGTGCGCTGTGACCGGAGCTAATTTTAGCCGGCGTGCGGTCAGCTATGGAGTCGGACACCCTCCGGGCGTTCTGAGCTTCACTTACTGTCTGAGAAGTTTAGCTCCAGGCGCTACGGACTGTGCACCCATGGGGGAAGCACTGATCTGTCTGTTGGGATATAGAAATAAACTGTAGATTCATCTTGCTTTTTTTGTGTGTTTTTTCCTCTCTCCCTCTCTCTCCCCCCATACCTACCTATCTATATTTGTGTTTCTTTAATATATTTTTATTGATTTCAGAGAGAAAGAGAGAGGGAGAGAGAGATAGAAACATTAACCACGAGAGAGAAGCATTGACCAGCTGCCTCCTGCACGCCCCCCACCGGGGATGGGGCTGCAATCTGGGCATGTGCCCTGGCCAGAAATCAAACCAGCAACCTGGTCCCTGGGACAATGCCCAACCGACCGAGCCACACTGGCCAGGTGCAGGCCATATACTTTCTGCTGCGGCTACTCAGCCCCGCCCTTGCCCCGGGAAAGCAGCCACAGACTCGTCTATAAATGCACGGGTGTGGCTATGGTCCGATCACACTGTACAGACATGGGGGTAGGTAGGCTGTCGTTTGCCGGCCTTGCTATGCGGTGAGAGCATTTTGAACATGTATGTTAGTAACACTTCTATCAACAGGTTTGACCCATATAAATCAGTACCTTTCCACTTTAAAAAGTCGATAAAGTTTTCTAGTCTGTTTACAACCTTCCAAATAAGGAATTTCAGTTGCTTTTCAAATCACCTGTTTAGTATATAACTATGGCACACCTTCTGGTGAGCTTGTAGAAACAATTGGTGCCTGTCAGGGAAAAGATATAGATTTACTAGCACCTTTCAACAAAAACCTGTACCAAACCGGTGAACGGGACTGAAAGGGAACGCCATGGAGAGGACGCAGAGCCGCCAGGGGCGTCTGCCGTGTGGACGTGGGCGTCTCTGTGTGGCATTTTCCCAAACCTGAGGCCATTCAACCAAGTGTCCCAATGAACAAAACTTAGAGTCTTCAAATCGCTTTATCAAAAGGTGTTTAAAACTGATGACATGTACTTAACCCCATTTCTTCCAGAGACAGATATGATCCATATTCACTATTAGTGACAGCTCGGATTTTCCCGTCCGTTCATAAATAAAATTCGCTCTTTAAAATATTGTTTACTTGTCTCTTACCCTTATCTTGCTGTCTTATAATGTACATAATCTATGAAATCCCCAGACATGTATGTTACATGGAAAAATAAATATCCATGTTTGGGGAATGCTTTTCCGGAGACAGACCGCGGATCCAGATGCCGCGTGAGCGTGTTCGGATGCCTTCACCTTTGTGCTGGGTCCTTGTGTCATCATCAGAGCAATGTTTGCACAAGCTGAGGGGACAGGCTGTCCACATCCGCCCAGACAGCCGATGTCCGCAGCTTGTCTGCGTTCAGAAGGGCACGCTTCCTCTGGGAGGGATTCGGTCATTCCCGCAGAGACGTAGCTAGGCAGGACTCGCACAGTCACTGCGCATTGAACCTGCAGATTTCACGTCTTCAGACGATCACTTCTCAGTCTGGGTCGTCATAAGCGCCGTGTAGAACGGCTTCGTAACCAGCCCTGAGGAGCCGGGATGTAGGCAGTGCTTTGCTGGAATCACTCTCGCGGCTCAGAGCGCTGATGGGGCCTCGTCCCCGGTCAGGGATGTCGGGCTGGTAGCTTGAGAGGGTCTGTGTCCGACTGGTGACACCAGGAGGTCATTATAAACCAGAGCTCCTCACCCCCCGCACTCCCACCCCAGCCACTTCCTAATCTTCTGCCCCCCCCCTCCCCTGGATTCGAGCGACATCGACAGGTATCAGGGGCTCGGATGCCTCTACAACTCCTGTTCGAGCCCCACTTCTTCCTCTCTAGAGGGGGCTCCTCTCCAGGAGGCCTGGCTTTCTCTGGATGGTGAGGTAGCTGTGCCATGGCACCCCCCACACATGCCATACACTCGGACCCCCAGACACGCACTTCTTGGTTGGTTGCAGTTTAAAAAATACTAGCCGAGGTCTCGGGTTGCGTGCCCACCACTGGGCAGTCAGTTCAGGGCTGGAAGGGGATGGGGGGATGGTATGAAACGGGGTCACGTAAGAACTCGCATACCCCAGCGTAGCCCTGAGAATAGGGACCAGGGCAGAGGGCAGGCGCAGCGCAGAGCGGACAGTCCTGCGACGGGCCCTGATGCTAAAATGTGAAATTGAGCGGAATCGGGAGGCAGCGTCGTTCCCAAGACAGCATCACGTCTGTGGCGGTCCGATGACCATCGCTGAGAAATCGCGGTTTTGTGATGCTTGCACTAAAAGCTCTATTGTGTCATTGCGGTCCTTCAAGTCCTGCAATAATGTACTTTTCCTTTAGGGTTTGAGCTGCAGTTTCGATTAGGCCCAACGCTCCAGGGAAAAGCAGTCACTGTGCATACAAACTACCCCTTCCCCGGGCAAGCGTTTCACCGGGAAAAATTCCGCCCCCTGGAATGGGAGCATCCGTCCGGCAGAGAGGACGACTCGGACAAACACTGTGCCCTCCACCTCCAGCAGGCCGGCTCCTTCCACTACTACTTCCTTCAAGGGTGAGCCGGCTCCCAGCGGGAAAAGGGGCTTCACTTACTCTCTCGCTTAACTGTGTAGAAAGTTGCCTGATTCACCATGGCGTTGCAGCTTCGACAGGGATTTCTTGAGATGCAAATAGAAAATGGCTCTTCTAGAAAGTGATTGGAAGGCTCATTGCAGATTCAAAGTATTATTATTATTATTTTATTTTAAAATGTGTTTGGATTGACTTGAGAGAGAGAGGAAGGGAGAGGGGGAGAGAGAGAGAAACATCACTGAGAGGGAATCATGGATCGGCTGCCTCCTGCACGTCCCCTACTGGGGATTGAGCCCGCAACCCGGGCCTGTGCCCCAACAGAGAATCAAACCAGCAACCTCTCAGTGCATGGGATGATGCTCAACCAACTGAGCCACACCGGCCATGCATTATTATTATTATTTAAAACAACAGCTTCAATACTGTAGACTTTCCATGCAACCTGATGATAGGGTGCTACTGACTTGAGTGCCCTTGTTATCACGGACAGATTTTAGGACACTTATTTTTTTCTTAAAGCAGCATTATTGGGCATATTATATTATTATGTAAAGATTGGAAAAGGATAAAACGTGGCTTTTTTTTGAGCTTTATTACAACTTTTTAAGTGGTTTTATGTGCGTAGAGATATACTGTTAAATGGGACAGGCACTTCCAGCTAGAGTCAGACCATGAGACGGAGATTTCCCCCGCCCCTGGGTGAGCGTTCTCATGTGTCTTCTTTCCTTAGGAACGAGAAGAGCGGTGGCGGTTACATAGTTGTGGACCCCGTTTTACGTGTCGGTCCTGATGGCCGGGTGTTGCCCTTGGACTGTGTCACTCTCCAGACCTTCCTCGCTAAGTGTCTGGGGCCCTTTGACGAGTGGGAGAGCCGGCTGAGGGTTGCGAAGGAATCAGGTACTGTCAGCGTTCTTTCTTTTCTCCTGTTTGACAAGTGTAATCGTTGTCTGTGATACAGATCTCACAGGCTTTGATTCTCCTTTTCATTGTGTTTCTTAGTACATTTAGTAATACAAAGAGATGGAACTAATGTAATTGTTGATGCTTGACCGTTTTTTAATGTATAAAGCTGACAAATTACATGGTTCAACTTAAATGAATGAAGGAACTCTGTGACAAAGTGAGATCATTATTGTTTGAGACTTTGACATATAAAGATGAGCAGTACACTATTAAGATGTGTTGGAAAGTGTATTATCATTACATATAACTTTAATTTGACAGATACTGATTGACTGCCTTCTGTGTGGGAGACGGGTATGGAAGGAAGGCTGTCATACATGCAAGAGTAAAATGAAACTTAAGTTGTGTTTTACTCTTCAATAAGAGGTCATATTAGTTTTCTACTTTTAAGCTGACTATGGCGTGAAGAGATAAATGAGAAGTTCAATATCATAACCAACACAAAATATAAGTATTGTGGAGCATTAAAAGTAGGAGAAAGATATGCTGATAAACTTGCTTAGGATGAATTTTCTACACGTAAATCGATCCATTCAACAAATATAAATCAAGCCCCTAATGGTAACTAGACACTGCGTGTGATTTTTTTCACATACACCATCTCATTATCTCTGTCTTGTGTATGAAGACACTGATGCCCTGGAAGACTTCAGTGAACTTGCTTGAAGCTGCCTGTGGTAGAGCTTGGATTTGAACCCAAGCCTTTGCCTCCTTTCTGGTACCACGGTCGCCTTCAACTAATGTTTAGAATTACTTAAAGAGTTGTATTTTGCTTGGTTTAGGTGTTGTTTTCCTTTCGGTGATCTGTGCTTACTTTCTTGCGTTGCAGGTTACAACATGATTCATCTTACGCCGCTGCAGACCCTCGGACAATCGCGGTCGTGCTACTCCCTTGCTAATCAGCTGGAATTAAACCCTGATTTTTCAAGACCCAATAAAAAGTACACTTGGGACGATGTCGGCCAGCTAGTGCAAAAACTGAAAAAGGAGTGGAACATGCTTTGCATTACCGACGTTGTCTACAATCACACTGGTAGGAGCTTCGTTAACCGCTGTGCATTTTGACGAAAATATAATCTAGTTATTTCATTCCTGGCCGTTTCATATAACATTGGAAACATAAATGACGCTTAGGTATCCTTCGATTTAAAAACCACCTTATATAATACCATTTTTTCTTTAAAAGAAAACTAAAGTGTTGGTTGAATATATATAATCAGTATGTGAGTATCCTCACATAAACCAAGGAAGGGAGTTTTGTAAATCAAGGAGGGACTTATCGGCAACGGCAGGTGCAGGGGTTGGAAGGGATGAAGATGGAACGTAACAGGAAGTTTGGTGGTTAGGAGGTGGGTACCCTCGGCCGAGGGCCTGGTGCAGCGGGTTGCAGTGTGGGGAGACGGTGGAGGCAGCAGATACGGGACGGACTTTCAAGACATTTGTTCTCGCTACTAGGAGACTGTGCAGAGGTTAGAGAAGGAGCTTTTTAGACAGGATGTGTGCTTGTCTGTAGTCTCAGCTTTGGGGGGATAAGAGCGTATTTGAAGGTGGAGAGGAAGGAACCTCACCTCCCCCCGCCCATTCCCCCCCGAAAATACCCGGGGAGAAATGAGTCTGAAGGAAATAGGGGTGTCCACAACCTTTTGACTCTTAAAGTTAAGGTAAGAGAGAGAGCCCAGAGGTTAGGTGGGATGGAGAAGGGTCCTGTCGCTCAGGAGACGGGAAGGGGGAGAAAACACATGGAAAGGGGACTGTTCTCCCGCCCTGGACCTCTCACAGCCAGACACGGAGCAGCCCAGACCCCAGCTGAAGGCACAGGCGACTCTGCCCACAGAGGCCAGGGGACTTGATGTTGGGCTAGAGCCCAGATGAGAAAGATGTCCTTCAGACTTTGAAAGAGTGTTTTATGGTCAACTCAAGGACCATCAGAGAGGTCATGACCCTCAAAGGACACACCCCTTGTTACTGCCATCATGACAGCGTGTTACTACAGCGGCGTTGGATCAGCGTGGCGTCCTATCTGCTCTCACTAAAAATGCCACAGCAGAAAAGCACCACGGATGGTGAAGTGGGTGGTGGGATCTGTGTCACAGACACAAAGTGTTTTCCCAGCACAGCGTCCGCACAAGGCACTGATGTCTCACATATCAGACAACGAGCGGGCAACGGTGACGGTGTTTTTTACCTTTAAACCTAGCGCAGCTACTAACTTCAGTCCCTTACAAGCTCTTCCCTTACGTTTCCTTCTTCCTGAAGCTACGAACAGCAGATGGATCCAGGACCACCCGGAGAGCGCCTACAACCTGGTGAATTCTCCGCACCTGAAGCCCGCCTGGGTCCTGGACCGCGCCCTGTGGCACCTCTCCTGCGACGTGGCGGCCGGGAGATACCGGGACAGGGGGGTGCCCGCGCTGATCGAGAACGAGCATCACATGCATGTCAGTATGTATGGGGCTCCGCAGCCCAGCACACGGTCCCCACACATTCCACGTGTGGCTGAACGTCGTTTACGACCAGCCTTTTGATACGCTCAATGACATTTGCTTAAAAGGCTTTAAAAATATGCACCTGTGTTTTAACTGTTGGACATTTTTCAGTGCATCCGGAAGATCATCTGGGAGGATGTTTTCCCAAAGATCCAGCTCTGGGAGTTTTTCCAAGTGGACGTTGACAAAGCCGTTGAGCAATTCCGAGGACTCCTTACACAAGGTACAGCACACACACCAGTGCGCCTGTCAGGTTTCCGAAATGTAACCTTACTCTTCTTTCCCCGCGTTAACCCTTTCGTAGATGTGTGGCTATGTGGTATTTGTGTTGTTTTGATCAACTGTAAAACTATGCTTTGGGGAGCTCTCTGATAGTTACCGGAGACCATCGGAAGGCAGGTCATAATCATATATAACCTCATCCTTGCCTTTCGGGACTGTGTCCATCCCTTGGTTCCTTAGTACAATGCTCAGAACACAGTAACTAGATTTTGAGAATCTATATTTTATCTTATTTTGTTTGTGCTTTTATAAACCATTTCCTTTTTTAAAAATATGTTTTTATTGATTTCAGAGAGGAAGGAAGAGGGAGAGAGAGGTAGGAACATCAATGATAAGAGAGAATCATGGATCGGCTGCCTCCTGCATGCCCCACACTGGGGATCGAGCCTGCAACCTGGGCATGTGCCCTGACCGGGAATAGAACTGTGACCTTCTGGTTCATAGGTCGACGCTCAACCACTGAGCCACGCTGGCCTATTAGCCATTTCTCCGTCTCTTTAGAATAAGCCAGATATTAGTTAGTTCATGTAAAATCAAGCCCGGGAAGCAATCGCGCGCCAACACCTGATGAATCAGAAAAACCTTCAAGAAAAGGAATGAAAAATCACCCCACAGAACACTTGTTTACTTTTTAAATTTTTGCTCACTCTATAAGGATTGTGCTTGTTGGGGGAAAAGAGAAAAGTATGAAAACAAACCTGGGTGGAAAGAAAGTTAGGGGGTTAGTGAGATGGACTGTAGAAGAGAAAGCAGTCTTTGGGGAGAACTCTTGGGGTTGTGTGTTTGCTCTAAAATAATGTATAGAATGAGTGAATGCTGATGGAGGCAGGAAAGTGGGCCTGGGGTCAAACTGATAGGAATCCCTGTGTTTCTTCTTCCGTGATGTTATTTCCTCCCAATCTCTCTTTTTATCTCTATCTCTCTATCTGTATGTCTCTTTCCCTCCGTGTGTGCATATGTGTGCATGTGTGTTGGGTGGTCTGCATGTGTGTACATGTGTGTTGGGTGGTCTGCATGTGTGTTGGGTGGTCTGCATGTGTGTGTGCATGTGTGTTGGGTGGCATGCAGGAGGTTGGAAGGGGGCAGGAAGGATGTTTGTGAAATAAACGTTTGTTTTATTGTCTGTGAAAAGCATCACAAACTAAAAATGTGGATTCAGTAAGAGTTCATCTCCTTGTGGGTATTTGCATTGAGGATGATGTTGCCTTTTCTTCCTCAGGAAATAGGAAAGTAGCAACCCCACCTGATGCCCAGCGGCACCTGGAGATTATCCAGGACCCCGAGTACCGGCGGCTGGGCTGTGCCGTGGACATGAACCTCACACTGGCCACCTTCATACCCCACAAGTACGTTGTGTGTTCTGTACAATAGAGAATAAGCCCCACCCTGGCCAGTGTGGCTCAGTGGATAGAGCAGTGATGGCGAACCTTTTGAGCTCGGCGTGTCAGCATTTTGAAAACCCCTAACTTAACTCTGGTGCCGTGTCACATATAGAAATTTTTTGATATTTGCAACCATAGTAAAACAAAGACTTATATTTTTGATATTTATTTTATATATTTAATGCCATTTAACAAAGAAAAATCAACCAAAAAAATGAGTTCGTGTGTCACCTCTGACACGCGTGTCATAGGTTCGCCATCACTGGAATAGAGCGTTGGCCTGCAGACCGAAGGGTCTCAGGTTCAATTCCAGTCAAGGGCATGTACCTTGGTTGGGGGCACATCCCCAGTAGGGGGTGTGCAGGAGGCAGCTCATCGATGTTTTTCTCTCATCGATGTTTCTAACTCTCTATCCCTCTCCCTCCTCTATGTAAAAAAAAATCAATAAAATATATTAAAATAAAAAAAAAATCTATGACCCTTGGTAGAAATTATCTTTTCATTTCATTAAAAAAATATTTTTACTTTAAATAATATTGTATTTTCCAATTACAGTTCACATACAATCTTACATTAACTTCAGGTGTGCAGACCCATGATTCGATATTGATATAGCTCGCTCTGTGGTCACCCTGATAAATCCAGCACCGCCTGGGCCCATACAGGGTCCTGCAATGCTGTTGACGGTGTTCCCCATGCTGTACTCTACGTCCCCCTGACGACTCTGTAGCTACCAGCTTGCACTTCTCCATCCCGTCACCTTTGTCACCAACCCCCGGGAACATTTTAAACGTAGGACACGTAACGGCGTGAACGAGCAGGCTTGTGTTGCTCTCTCTGCTCTAGCAACGGGCCGGCCGCGATTGACGAATGCTGTGCCTGGTTCCGGAAGAGAGTCGAGGAATTAAATGCAGAGAAACGCCAACTCGTCAACTCCCATCAGGAGCAGGTCTGGCCTGTCATTGCGCTGCCGTTGGTCTCCGAATCGCAGTACCGGCTATTGTTGCTGTGACGTTAACATCACTTAATGTTTTCCAGGCGGTTAATTGCGTTTTGGGAAATGTGTTTTATGAGCGACTGGCTGGCCATGGTCCCAAACTAGGACCCATCACGAGGAAAGACCCTTTAGTTACCAGGTATTCTGTTTTTGTTTTCTTCTCATTAAAAGTTAAAAGTGGGCCCTGGACGGTGTTGCTCAGTGGATAGAGCATCAGCCTGTGGACTGAAGGGTCCCGGGTTTGATTCTGGTCAAGGGCACATGCCTGGGTTGTGGGCTCGATCCCCAGTGCGGGGCATGCAGGAGGCAGCCAATCAATGAGTCTCTCTCATCATAGAGGTTTCTATCTCTCTCTCCCTCTCCCTTCCTCTCTGAAATCAATAAAAATATATTTTTTAAAAATTAGAAGTGGTACTTAGCTTTTCAAGTGAGCCTAAATGTTCCCTTTCGTGCATGACTTCCAGTGCATCTCTTCAATGGCAGTGGAAGCGCTGGTTGGGTGACTGGGCTTGCTATTCATCCATTCTGTTGGGCAGATCTTTAGAGGCGCTATCCTCAGTGTAAACCACTGTACAGTTACTTACATTCATGTCACGGGAGGACTGCACCCTTACCGATCATTTCTGTGTCACTCAAACGGAGCAAGCATTCAGCTCCTTTTACGTGATGTGCGGCATCAGCTAGGCCAGTGGTCGGCCAACCGCAGCTCGCGAGCCACATGCGGCTCTTTGGCCCCTTGAGCGTGGCTCTTCCGCAAAATACCGACTTCTGCGCATGGGCCACGAAGTTTCAATCGCACTGTACGTGCGCGCCTGCACGTGGTATTTTGTGGAAGAGCCACACTCAAGGGGCCAAAGAGCCGCATGTGGCTTGCGAGCCGCGGTTTGCCGACCATGGGGCTAGGCAACTAACGTGGAGCAAAAAATCGGTACCTCAGTGACTTTATTAGTCAGTTAGGAGGTCTTGTGAGCTATTATTCACCGCGCTGACCCGATCCGTTATAACGGCACCTCTCGCCCCTCAGATTCTAGGAGCTTTACTCCCAAACTCCGCTGCGGACGTTTCACCTGCTTGACATTTATCTCCTATGCATGGTGCCCACGAGCCTCACTGGTTCTGCCACAAGGGAGGAGCTTGGAGGCTCACAGCGCTCACTCACACCCTCTCCTCAGTTTCTCCGTGGATTTCACAGTTCCTCCTGTCGCCCCAGGTACTTCACGTTCCCGTTTGAAGAAGCGAGCCTGTCGGCGGAGGAAGCCGTGATCCACCTCCCGGACAAAGCCTGCTTCCTGATGGCGCACAACGGCTGGGTCATGGGGGACGACCCCCTGCGGAACTTCGCCGAACCAGGTGTGTGCGCGCCTTTGCTGCTCCTCTGTGGCCAGGGACAGGAAGCTCCTGGCAAACGCGAAACGGGCCATTTTAGCCAGTATTTTCCTCGCTAGGCTAGTGGTTTATAAACTGTCTCATCACAGAGGGACCAGAGGGCAGACGGTTTGAGAGAAAAGGATGATGAAAAGGATGGATTCGGCTTTCTCCTCCTCCCCCTCCTCTCCCCTCTTCCACCAGATGGCTCCTATAGATCTCCTGTTCCCTGGGATTGCGCATAAGATTGTATTTTTGCAAAAATGTACACTATAGCATTTTTAAAAGGCATTTGGGCCCACAGCTGTCACAGTTGTGTTGCCATAGGAGATATGTGCACTCATTGGCCAGAGGAGTAAAGTCTTCGAGGAGCAGTTTTCAACCAGAAACTAATCATCTCTGGGCTCCCTGTCACGGAGCCCTGACACCTTATTACTCGGCAGCTGTTTTTTGTTGCCGGGAGGAACTGACAGGGAACCCATCCATATATTTATTTTTCAACATTTCAGAACTAGAAGCCTGCTTTCATGACAGTCAGATTAATTTAAAGAGCCCACTTAAAAGCAAAAAGGGTGTAACCTGGGGCGTAAGCGTCTCCGCCAGCTCCTTTCTGGCCATTGTCAGTGAAACGTCAATAAAGCATCCTGTGTGTCAAGGCCTTCATGTCACCTATTGCCACACGGGTGCAGGGCGGGGTGGAGCTTCCGAAGGGTTTGGGGGAACTGTCGCTCGAAAGGCCGATGACACTGCCATTGCTGTTTTCCTGTAAGAAGCTGCTTGGTTTTTTGACATCAAGCCCACAGTTTTAGAAGAGACTACGAGCCAGCATTCTTGCAAAGCAGATGAGACGTCAATTCATACTAATTTTGAAAACTTTATCCCAAGCCACGCGAGGCATAATCTTAACCAGTATGTCCGTGGCTGCGGTAGAACTAGCCCAACAGCGTCTCCCTGGCGTCGGCGTCTCCCTCTGATGCCTCGGATCACCGAAGGCACGCTCTCTCCTTCCAGGCTCCAACGTGTATCTCCGGAGGGAGCTGATCTGCTGGGGAGACAGCGTGAAGCTGCGCTACGGGCAGAAGCCGGAGGACTGCCCGTACCTCTGGGCCCACATGAGGACGTACACGGAAATCACCGCCACGCACTTCCAGGGCGTGCGGCTGGACAACTGCCACTCCACGCCGCTCCACGTGGCCGAGGTACGGGGGCAGCTGTCTCCATCACAAGGAGGCCCGCACCCCCTGGCTCCCCGGATAGAGTGCGCGGGCGCGGCCGTGCGCTCCTGGACACAGCGCGGACCTGCTGGTTGCATTTAAAACGCCTGCACAGTTTGCATAATTCTTTTTTCTTTTGTTAATCCTCACCCGAGGTATTTTCCCATTGATTTTTAGGGAGCGTGCAAGAGAGAGGGAGAGAAAGAGAGAAACCTCGATGTGAGAGACGCACATCAGTAGTTTGCCTCCCGCACGTGCCCTGACCAGGACCTGGGCTGGGAGGAGCCTGCAACCTATTGTGCCCTTGACGGGAATCAAGCCCGGGTCCCTTTGCTCGGCAGGCCGACGCTCTATCCACTGAGCCAAACTGGCCGGGGCACAATTTGCACAATTCTAACCGCATCCTTTGACATGTTATTGTGGAAAACTGAGCGATAAAATGTTTGAGTTAATTTTTTTTTTTAATTAGTTAACATGAGTATTTTTTTTTTTATATTTCATTGATTTTTACAGAGGGGAAGGGGGAGAGATAGAGAGTCAGAAACATCAATGAGAGAGAAACATCGATCAGCTGCCTCCTGCACATCTCCTACTGGAGATGTGCCCGCAACCCAGGTACATGCCCTTGACCGGAATCGAACCTGGGACCTTTCAGTCCGCAGGCCGACGCTCTATCCACTGAGCCAAACTGGTTTTGGCTGAGTTAATATTTTTATCCTAATTTAGGGAAACAGAAAGTCTCTAGGACCGTACTTGTTAGCTGATAGAATTTCAAGTACTTATTAACCTTTATGCAAACGCTATGTCGGAAATTTTGGAAGCGGACTGACTGTGGGTTAGGCGGTTATCACATCCGCAGGGACAGCTGTCTGCAGCGATTCGGTCGCTCTGCTCTGCGCCACACCTGCGTGCCTCACACAGGGACTCTGTCAGTCGCGGCCTAGCCACCGCCTGGAACGTAGAGGCACAAACACACACACACAAGCAGGGGAAAGCCTCGCAGAACTGCAGGGAAATGGTCTACCTTTTTAACACGACACTCACATTTCTCTTTTTCCCTTTCGTGTCCCTATTATCTTTACAAAATCTAACCATTCTTTGAACTCTTTCATTCTCTTTTTTAAAAAATATATATGTATTTTTAATGATTTCAGAGAGGAAAGAAGAGGGAGAGAGAGAAAAAAAACATCCTTGATGAGAGAGAATCAAGGATCAGCTGCCTCCTGCACGCCCCACACTGGGGATCAAGCCCGTAACCCGGGCCTGTGCCCCAACGGGAAATGGAGCCGTGACCTGCTGGTTCCTAGGTTGATGCTCAAGCCCTGAGCCGCCGGCCGGGCAGTTTCATTCTCTTTATATCTCCTCTGGTTTGTTGGGTCTATCTGTCTGTTTTATTTTATTTTTTCACACGTACATTAAATGTCTGGAAATGCCTCCTGCATTCCCACCGTGTCTTGCAACATGGTCTGCTCCTGTCGAGTCCGCACCCAGGCTGCGCCTCCGCTCTCCTCCCGTCTTGCTTTCTGTCTCGGTGACATTTCTGACTGCCTTCTGCAGTACATGCTGGACGCCGCCCGGAAACTGCAGCCCAACCTGTACGTGGTGGCGGAGCTGTTCACGGGGAGCGAGGAGCTGGACAACATCTTCGTCACCCGGCTGGGCATCAGCTCCCTGATCAGAGGTGGGCTGGCTGACGCGGTGACAAGGCCTTGCGGAGCTCTCCATGAAGGCTTAATGGCTTCCAGCACAGTGCATGTCCTTTCAAATATTCCACACAAAATTCCCAATGTAACGCAGTCTGGTTTTGGTTTTGTTTTTGTTTGTGTGTTTTTTTCAGTAAAAATTTCCACTGTGGGGAAAAATATTTTATTTTTTTAATATGTCTTTATTGATTTATCAATCGACTACCTCTTGCACACCCCCTACTAGGGATCAAGCCCACAACCCTGGCACATGCCCTGACTGGGAATTGAATCGTGACTTCATGGTTCATGGGTCGATGGTCAACTACTGAGCCACACTGGCCGGGTGGTAAAACATTTTAAACTGAAAGACCAGGGCGATGCATCGATGACTCCTGAACAAAACCGTTTTGTTGTTGTTGAAAATATACAAATCTGTTTTTCCTCTTGACTACCTAGATATACGATAGAATCCTTAGATTTTTATCTAACCAACCTCCTAATAAACAACGCATGCTCCGTTTTATCTACGTGAGCCATTTTCCCAGTTAAATTATCGAGTAGATACATTTTTGGTCACTTAAGCTAGTGGACATTTGTTTAAATGTTTAAAGCAGTTTTTTAAAAAAATATATTTTTATTGACGTCAGAGAGAGGAAGGGAGAGGGAGAGAGAGATAGAAACATCAATGATGAGAGAGAATCATGGACCGGCTGCCTCCTGCACGCCCCACACTGGGGATCGAGCCCGCAACCCAGGCCTGTGCGCTGACCTGGAATCGAACCTGGGACCCTTCAGTCAGCAGGCCAAGCCACCTAGGGCTAAAGCAGCTGTATTGTTGGTAATATTCATGTGGCCTTCTTTGGAAAGTCAGGCATGATGGGAAATCTAGCCTCGGACATTAACCACGAAGACTAAAGAGCCATCTCGCTTCGCAGAGGCCATGAGTGCGCATAACAGTCACGAGGAGGGCAGGCTGGTGTACCGCTACGGCGGCGAGCCCGTGGGCTCCTTCGTGCAGCCCTGCCTGCGGCCCCTGATGCCGGCCATCGCCCACGCCCTGTTCATGGACATCACCCACGACAACGAGTGTCCCATCGTGGTGAGCGCCCGACCTGAGTCTCGCATGTTTCGATGTTGAGTTCTCCGCTGATTAGCGGCAGTAACGTCCACAGACTTCAAAAGAGTGTTAGGTGCATAGGTGACTGGGGGACGTGGTGCTTAGAACGTCTTGTGATTTGTTCTAAAGCAAAGTGAGGCATTTTATGGAACGTATTTCTGTAATTGTCCTTTTACTTCATGATGCTGTCAGATGGCCCTTTGCATTGGACAGAAAATTAACTTTGGGCTTTTTGTTTGTTTGTTTTCTAGCACAGATCCGCCTACGACGCCCTCCCGAGCGCCACGATCGTCTCCATGGCGTGCTGTGCGAGCGGAAGCACCCGGGGCTATGACGAGTTGGTGCCTCACCAGGTTGGTTTATGTGCTGTCTTCAGGTCCACACGGCCCGGCCAGTGTGGCTCCGTGGTTGAGCATGGCTCCATGAAGCCACGCTCCAAGCGGTCACGGTTCCATTCCCAGTCAGGACACAGGCCCTGGTTGTGGGCTCGATCCCCAGTAGGGGGCGTGCAGGAGGCAACCGATCCATGATTCTCTCTCATCATTGATGTTTCTATCCTTCTTGCTCTCTCCTTCCCTCTCTCTAACATCAATAAAGACATATTTTAAATAAAATAAAATAAAATAAAATCCATGTGGCCAGCAGCTTTGAGCATTTGCCCCCAAAGCTCTCCTGTGGCAAAAGTGTCCACACGTTCTGCCTTCACTCTGTCCAGATTTCAGTGGTGGCCGAAGAGCGGTTTTACACCAAGTGGAACCCCGGGGCGTCGCCGTCCGACGCGGGCGAAGTGAACTTCCAGAGCGGCATCCTCGCGGCCAGGCGCGCCATCAACACCCTGCACCAGGAGCTGGGGGCCGGCGGCTTCCTCCAGGCACGACGCGGGCTGTCCACATTTCTTCCCTAAGGTGCCGTGTCCGCGCGAGTCTCCGCAGCCAGAGCGCTGACCTCTCGCTCCTCCTGCATCGCAGGTGTATGTGGACCAGGTGGACGAGGACATCGTGGCCGTGACCAGACACTCGCCCAGCAGCCATCAGTCCGTGGTGGCTGTGTGCCGGACTGCGTTCAGGAACCCCAAGACTTCCTTCTACAGCAAGGAGGTGCCCCAGATGTGCATCCCCGGTAATGCCGCCGAAACATGTTATTGGGGTCGTAGTATGTTGCTGTATTAATCCACACTCTGTGACATTACCCTGCCGTTGTACATCGCATGTATTACAACCCAGGGACGTGTGCTTGTCATGGAGGAAAAGAATTCGAGATCTTGGTAATAATTTTGTTTTGTTTTTTAATCCTCACCCAAGGATATGTTTTTCATTGATTCTACAGAGAGAGGAAAGGAGAGGGAAAGAGAGAGAAACATCAATCGGTTGCCTCCCATACACCCCGACTGGGATCAAACCCACAACCCGGGCACGTGCACTTGAACCAGCTGAGCCACATCGGCCAGGGCATTTTTGTTTTTTTTGGTTGTTTTTTTAATTAACTGACTTTTCATCTTTAACTTTCAATTAAGTGGTTTTTAAAACCCCTTTTGCAATTCCTCATTTCAGATGGTTTCTAACGAAATTCTGTGAACATGTTTGCATGCTCCTAGGTAAAATTGAAGAAGTCGTTCTTGAAGCGAGAACTATTGAAAGGAACACAAAGCCTTATAAGAAGGACGAGACGTCCATCAACGGGATGCCCAACGTCACCGTGGAAACCAGAGAACACATCCAGGTACTGGCGCTCCCCTCCCCTCCCCTCCCGTGCTTAGCGGCCTGAGCGCGTGGGAACGATTCACTGAGTGGTCGTGTCACTTTGTCCCAAGCTTCACGAGAGTAAGATTGTGAAACAAGCCGGCATCACCACCAAGGGGCCCCACGAGTACATCCAGGAAATCGAGTTTGAGAACCTGTCTCCGGGGAGCGTCATCGTATTCCGGTACGGCAGCGTCCACACCACCGGCCCTGCTTCTGTTCAAAACAGTTTGCATTAATTTTAAGTAACTTACTCTTAGAGATTCACCCATTTTCCACTCGTGTTTTCAGAGTGAGTCTCGACCCCCACGCACAGGTGGCGGTTGGGATTCTCCGGAATCACCTGACGCAGTTCAGTCCTCACTTCAAGGCCGGAAGCCTCGTGGTCGACAACTCGGACCCCATATTGCAAGTCCCCTTTGCGTCGTGAGTACGCCCCCTGCACGGAGGTCTGCCCCTTTAACACCGGGACGACCACCGGCCTGACGTGGGTGGTGTAAGGGTTCCTGCATCCTTGCCACTCACAGGGGGGCCCAAGAAACAGCAGCCCCCGCATCACCGACTGCTGCCTTTATCCCATGTGCCTGCTCTCGTGTGTGTGTGTATGTGTGTGTGTGTGTTGGCATGTACACTCTCTCTATAGATATAGACACATATATGCACACACACACACGATTCTGTCTACACTCACACACACACACACACACTCACACACGATTCTGTCTACACTCACACACACACACTCACACACAATTTTTCTGAACGACTTGAGACGAAACTACATACACACTTCCTACCACATCATTTTTTCGAAGATGCCAGCGTGGCGTTCTGTTTCCTAGCGACACCATCATTTACTTCTCCATTTGGGGGCATCTAGGCTGCCTCCAGTTGTTCCCAGTTCTGTGTGTGTGTGCACTTTCACCTTCCCATAATCCCTTCTTCTCCCCCTCCTGCTCCCTGCCCGGGCAGGCCCACACCCAGGGAGAGGATGGGTGTGCAGGGTCGAGCTGGGCCCCGCTGCAGCCTCACCACCGTTAGTCTGACGTGAGACACGATAGTTAGACGTCTTGTATCTCCGTGTCTCCGTCTGGAACACGGGCTTATAGCAGTACCTGCCGCTTAAAACCCGGAAGGGTTAGAGAGGATGGTGCATAGAAAGCGCTTAACACTGGCCTCATTGGTCATCGGGGGCATTTCTGGAAGTGGAGTTCTGGGTTGGAACACATCCACCTGTTTGAGGCTTTTAAAGTCGCCAGGTTCCCTCCAGAACGATTACGCTCTTTAATCCCGTCCGTCTGTGCACGAGCGTCCATCACCCCTCCTTCCCAATCCCGAGTGTGGGCTGTGGTGCGAAGCGTTTAAGCACAGGGCCTAGCAGCAGCTCCCTGGGACGCTCCATTTCCGACTTTTGTCCGCGGTGAGAAGTGAGACCGCGGGCGGAGGTCCAGTAGCGATGACGGGGGCCTCCCCACGGAGCTCTGGGGACTTCCTGTGTCAAACACAGCGCATGTCTGACGCATAGTAAGTGGTCCCGAAGTGTTAGCTGTTGCTACTCAAACTGGTTAACATAAAGTACTTTATAAAGGATATGTAAAGTTGTTAGATATAAAGCAACATCTCATTTTATTTTAAATATTAAATTAAATTTTTCTTTTGTTCGTCAGCCATTTATATTTATTGGCGATATGTCATTTTACACATTCACCCTTTTCTCGGTTGTGCTCAGTTATCTTTGTTGTTTTGTAAGAACTTTTATCATCAGGGATATTAACTTTTTAAAAATATGTATGTATATATTTTTATTGATCTCAGAGAGGAAGGGAGAAGGAGAGAGAGATAGAAACATCAGTGACGAGAGAGAATCATTGATCGGCTCCCTCTTGCACGTCCCGTACTGGGGATCGAGCCTGCAACCTGGGCCTGTGCCCTGACCCGGGAATCAACCGTGACCTCCTGGTTCATAGGTCAGTGCTCAACCACTGAGCCACACCAGCTGGGCAGGGATATTAACGCTTAATTCAAACTCTTCTTAGCAAAATGGTTGCACGCTGAAAACAGTCGCGTGGTGCAGCAGCTTTGTATTCCTGTGGAATGCTCACAGAACGGGTGCTCCTCCTCAGCCTGCTCAGCTCACCTGGGGCGCCCCCCCCCCCCCCAGGACTCTGCAGTGTGATGCGTCTGCAGCCTCCCCTTCCGCAGGGAGCTCCCTGGCCGCCTGTTGGGAAATAGGCCAGAACGGAGTTGGTGCTGACTCTGCCCAGGGATTTGGCCGGCAGCCTGCAGAGGGAGTCGTCCCAGCTGGGGGTGCTGGTTGAGACAGGACTAGAGGAGGAAGAAGGAAGTCCGGGCAACAGGGTGTGTGTTCCCATAAAATTCAAGAGGATGTGTATTCAGTTATGGACAAGGAAGTTACCCGAGCAGCTGGAAGCACAGGAAAGTGGGGGTCGGGGCATTGAGCTGTGGTCAGTTATAGAGCCTCCCTGCTGACCGAGCGAGCGAGGGAGGGACATCAGGCCACAATAGGCCCTTCCCTCTGACCATTACCGACAAGCATGTAATCTAAGGAGAGCCCTGGTGTCGGAGTGACCGGGCCGACAGGCAGGGCGGCCTTTGGGAGAATGCCAGAGGCGGAGCCGGGACCTTGGTGACCCCTTTTCTGGTCCTTTGATAAGTGTCTTGAGTTTCAGGAATTGGGGTAAAACGCTCTTGAAAATACAAAGGAGGGATATCTTCAAAATACAGGGAAATACAAAGGCGGGGAGACTTCGCCCAAACCAGAAAGATTAAGAAACCAACTTTGTGCCCTAGCCAGTTTGGCTCAGTGGCTAGAGCCTCGGCCTGCGGACTGAAAAACCCCAGGTTCGATTCCGGTCAGGGCACAGGCCCGGGTTGTGGGCTCGATCCCCAGCAGGGGGCTGGCAGGAGGCAGCCGACCCATGATTCTCTCTCATCATGGATGTTTCCATCTCTCCCTCTCCCTTCCTCTCTGAAATCAATAAAAATATATTTTTTTAAAAATTAAGAAAACAAATTTGCGAGTTAAAGAACTTAGGGGTCAGGAGATGTTCCCAGGGGGCTTGTAACCAGCACCGCGTGGCCTGTGCTTCGCTCCCTGGGGTGGGAGCAGCGTTCCTCCCGCCGGACGTGCTGGCATGCTCCCCCTTTCGCTGCTGTTGGGCATGTGGGCTATGAGGCCCGTGGTAAGGATGAGTTGCTCACGCCCGCATCACTGGGACATCCTGTGGTCCTGGCACAGGGTTTCCTCCTGCATGTTTATGGGCGGCAAGTGGTCGTCCGTCCGTCCGTCCGTCTCACCCGCTCTCTGTCGCTCAGCATCGCCTCCCGGTTGACCCTGGCCGAGCTGAACCAGGTGCTGTACCGCTGCGAGGCCGAGGAGCGCGAGGACGGCGGCGGGTGCTACGACGTCCCCCGCTGGTCGCCTCTCAAGTACGCGGGCCTTCAAGGTGAGCAGGGCGAGGGGCTTCAGCGTGGGGGGTGTTTTTTCAAGCGTCAGACGGTGTCTTTTTGATAAAAGTAAGAGTGTGGGCTCGGAGTCGGGCCGCCTGGGTGCAGGTGGTGCTCGGCTGCCCGCTCCCTCCTTGGCCTCTGCCAGGACGCTGCTCTGCCCCCTGCCCACCTCTAGAAAGTGTCCATCCTATTGTCCGGCATGAAGGCTTTTTTGAGGATGAAATGAGGTACGTCATTGAACTAGCAGAGTATGCTGTGGACTGCCCCCCGGGGGTGCGCAGTGGTTGAGCATCGACCCATGAACCAAGAGGTCACCAGTTTGATTCCTGGTGTGGGAGTTGCAGGAGGCAGCCGATCGATGTCTCTCTCTCATCGATGTTTCTTTTGTTTTTTTGTTTATTTTTTTTATTTTTATTTTTTTCAAATATATTTTATTGATTTTTTACAGAGAGGAAGGGAGAGAGAAAGAGAGTTAGAAACATCGATGAGAGAGAAACATCGATCAGCTGCCTCCTGCACTCCCTACTGGGGATGTGCCCGCAACCCAGGTACATGCCCTTGACCGGAATCGAACCTGGGACCTTTTAGTCCGCAGGCCGACGCTCTATCCATTGAGCCAAACCGGTTTTGGCTTTTTGTTTATTTTTTTAATTCTTTATCTCATCAATGTTTCTATCTCTCTCTCTTTTCCTCTCTCAAATCAATTAGAAAACATTTTTAAAAAAAGAAAAGTCGCCCCTCTATGACAAAAATGTGCTACGTATGCATAGGACTTCTATTTCTCGTTAGGAGTTACTTAAAGATGTGCCCGTATACCTCACTTAGACACTTGGTTTAGTTCCAAGTTCCTCTGTTCTGTATCAACATTGTTTCCAAAGTAGCTTTAGTCCTATCACCATCGATGCTCTTGCTCTCGGAAACCAGTTCTCTGAGTCTCCCTGAGTACGAATGAATCTACCACCTGTCAACACAGACTCACACAGACATCCGTTCCCTCCCCATGATGCCACGGGGCAGAGAGAGCATGCCAGCGGGGACACCGTCTGCCCCCCCAGAGGGTTAGCCACGAGCATGGTGGAGCCACGGCCTCTGCCAACGACATAGTCTGACCTTCCTGTGACTTTGCAGGATTGATGTCCGTATTGGCAGAGATAAGACCAAAGAACGACTTGGGGCACCCCTTCTGTGACAACTTGAGAGCTGGAGACTGGATGATTGACTACGTCAGTAGCCGGCTCATTTCCCGACCGGGAGCTGTGGCCGAGGTAAGCACAGCCGTATTGTAGTCCAGATGGACAAGGGCACAGTAAGATCTGTGTTACCCATTATACGGATAATATTTACCTAATGAACAAGGGCACAGGAAGATCTGTGTTACCCGTTATACGTATAATATTTACATAATGAACAAGGCCACAGTAAGATCTGTGTTACCATGTTATATATATAATATATATATATATATATATATATATATACACACACACACACATACACACATACTAGAGGCCCGGTGCACAAATTTGTGCATGGGTAGGATCCTTAGGCCTGGCCGGTGATCAGGGCCAAGCCGATCAGGGCCTGCTGGCCAGGGGAGGGATGGGGCGCGGGAGGTTGGCCACTGGCCCTGAGGAGGGAACTGGCCCTCAGCCCCCCTGGGAAAGGGGCCGTGTCCACTGCCACCCACTTCTGGTTCCCTGTCCCAGCCCGAGGCCCAAAGGCCTCGGGGTCGGGAGAGGAGGCAATGGTTGCCGGACCAGGCATGGGAGGAACAGACACTGACGCCACCGGCCAGCCACAGGAGGTTGGCTGTGGGAGGGCACTGATCACCAGGGGGCAGCTCTTGCATTGAGCATCTTCCCCCTGGTGGTCAGTGCACGTCATAGCAACTGGTCAACCGTTCATTCAGTTGTTCAGTTGTAATGGTCGCTTAGGCATATATATATATATATATATATATATATATATATATATATATATATATAGATGGCTAATATGCAAAGTGTCCCCACGGGAATTTGACCAGGAGACCGATCGCTATGACGTGCGCTGACCACCAGGGATTGGCGTGGAGCGAAGGAAGGCCCCGGCCGGCAGCCGGAAGGCCCCAATCATCCCTGATCGCCAGTGGCCCTACCTGTGCACAAATTTTGTGCACCAGGCCTCTAGTATTTACATAATGAACAAGGGCACAGTAAGATGTGTTACCATGTCATATGTATAATATTTACATGGCTTGCTACCCTGAAACATTTTCCCGTCATCTCTCAGTTCTAATAAACGGGTACCTGGTTGGTCGATAACTAGTCGGTAGAGTTGCAGGTTTGGATTTGCCTTTTAATCCACAGCCGGCCTGCAGACACGCCCCGTGCGCTTTTTGCATCATGTCCCCCGCAGGTGGGTAAGTGGCTGCAGGCCATGTTCTTCTACCTGAAGCAGATCCCGCGCTACCTGATCCCGTGCTACTTCGATGCCATACTGATTGGCACCTACACCACTCTCCTGGACACAGCCTGGAAGCAGATGTCCAGGTACCCCCAAGCCTGGGAATAGGCGTGCTTGTGCAGAAGCCCTGTGCGGTCTGTTTATACGTGCTCTGAGAAGACCAGGTAGAGAGCACAGATGCAGAGAGCCGAGAGCATTCGTAAGTGGGTAGTAACAGTATTAGCCTCCTGTCATTTGGAGCATACAAAAGCTTAGATATTAAAATCTGTTCTGCCTGGCCGGTGTGGCTCAGTGGTTGAGCGTCGACCTATGAACCAAGAGGCAATGGTTTGACTCCTGGTCAGGGCACATGCCTGGGTTGTGTGCTCACTCCCCAGTAGGAGGCGGGCAGGAGGCAGCCAATCAATGATTCTCTCTCATCATTGAAGTTTCTCTCTCTCTCCCTCTCTGAAATCAATAAAAATATATACTTTAAAAAATAAGTAAATAATGAAATGTTTGTGTTTCTACAAACAATACTTTCAACCCTGCCACTTCCTTGCAGCTTCGTCCAGAATGGTTCTACCTTCGTAAAACACCTCTCGCTGGGCTCGGTGCAGTTGTGCGGGGTGGGGAGGTTCCCCTGCCTGCCCCGGCTCTCCCCGGCCCTGCCCGATGTGCCCTACAGGCTGGACGAGGCCACGCGAGAGCGGGAGCAGTGCTGTGTGTCTCTGGCAGCAGGTGAGGCGTGCGTACGAGGTGGGAATGTGTACGTCAGAATAACTCAAAGAGGAAAAGCTATGGAAGAGATTGTTACTTTTATTTTTTAAAATTTATCTTTATTGTTAAAAGTGGAAATAAAAAACACTCATGACGTTAGCCAAGATTTTATGTGGCTGCTTAGCAAGATTTCACTGAGGGTCACTTGTGAACATTAAAACGCGCTTCCCATGTGATTATTACTGTGCCGCGGGCATTTATAGTTACATGCGATTTTTATTGTGGCTGGTTAATCCTTTTCTCCTGCATGTTTCTGTAATTTTCAACTCTTGCCATTTTGTATTTTTTATGAAATATGTTTTACTACCTTTATTCCATCATATTCTACTTCTTCCCCAATTTTTAAAAATTAACCCAACCTTATAATGACCAAGAAATCATGAAAAGGCTCTCTACAGGCTGCAAAACACAAAACGTCCGTTAAATAAGTTGTTATTATGTGTCTGGCTGCCATCAAGTGTTTTAACTGTGTTGTTACTGGCATTCTTTCCTGCAAGGGGCATTGAAACCTGAGCCAGTTACAATGGCCTATGCTCTCAATGAACTTTGGTAAACGAGATAGTGGGGTTTCTGTTAGCTTGCATCTTATTTTCTACTAGAAGCCCGGTGCACGAAATTCTTGCACAGGTAGGGTCCCTAGGCCTGGCCTGCGATCAGGGCCGATCGGGGCCTTCCGGCTGCCAGCCAGGGCCTCCCTTCCCCAGGCTGCTGGCTGCTGGCCAGAGCCTTCCTTTGTTCCACACTGACCCCTGGTTGTCAGCAGACGTCATAGCAAGCGATTGAACTCAGGTCTCTGGGTCGAACTCCCGAGGGGACAATTTACATATTAGGCTTTTAGGTAGATTAGATAGATAGATAGATAGATAGATAGATAGATAGATAGAGGAGAGACGTTCTGGCTTCAACAAGCAGGAAGACAGACAAGATAATGTGGATTAACATATGACTTTGCTGTGTTTCTGGTTAGGCTTGCCTCACTTTTCTTCTGGACTCTTCCGCTGCTGGGGCCGGGACACTTTCATCGCGCTGAGAGGCCTCCTGCTGCTCACGGGGCGCTACCTGGAGGCCAGGTAGGTGTGCCTAGAAAAGGCGCAGGTCGCTGTCTGAACGCTCCTCTCCTGCTCTTCGGACTTGCCTTCTCATCCGTCTGCTCTCAGCATTCGGTGTTTTATTTTCATTTTCCACGTGTTCAGGTTTACACGTTCATAGGGTTTAAAGTCGTGCACGTCTGTGACGTTAGTGCCTCACCGTGCAGACCAGGCTGTTGTCAGATCTGCTCCTTTGTCTCTGTTCATGCACTGAGCACACCTCAGTCCATTTATGTTTTCACCTCTGAATGCCGTCCTGTGGCCACAGCCAGCTGTGAGGTGGGGGGACGTGAAGGAAAGCCGTTTGGGGGGATGCCTGGACACATGCCCATGGACAGAGGTCTCTGTGTTCAACTTTCAAGCGTAGGGATGGCTCTGCATGAGGAAGATCACTCGCACGCTAAGCTCTTTCTTAAAAATATGTTTTTATTGATTTTGAGAGAGAGAGGAAGGGAGAGGGAGAGAGGGATAGAAACATCAATGATGAGAGAGAAACATCATCGGTCAGCTGCCTTCTGCACGCCCCCTACTGGGGATCAGGCCACAACCTGGACCTGTGCCCTGACTGGGAATTGAACTGTGACCCCCTGGTGCAGGGTCAACGCTCAGCCACGGAGCTGCACCGGCCGGGCTCAGCTCTTATTCATCGGAAGCATCACTGTCCACACTAACACCTTTTCACTGTGGAAAATACGAAGGTTCCTATTGTGCTGTGATATAAGAGATGGGCATTCAATTGGGATACAGAATTTTACATTTCTAAGTGGTTTAGCCAAAACGCCCGGAGGCCTAGACGTGGTACATGACTTTCCGAGGCATTTACCGGTGGTAACTCTAGCATTGAAACCTGCCTCCTTATCTCTTAGTTTCCTGTTCTTTTCAGAATGCCATGCCACCCACCGCCACTTTAAAGATAAAGTATCTCAAAAAACAAAAAAAAAACCCCAAAAAAACAAAAATAAATAAATAAAGATAAAGTATCTCTTCCCAGTTTTTGAAAATTAATCATGTTCTTTAAGGTCAGCTTTTACCCATTTATTTTCTTACATGTTTGCTTTGCTCTTCATATCAGCTCTTTAAAAGAATAGAGTGCAGCCCGGCCAGTGCGGCTCCATGGTTGAACATCAACTTAGGAACCAGGAGGTCACTGGTTCGATTCCCGGTCAGGGCACATGCCCGGGTTGCCAGTTCAATCCCCAGTAGGGGGCGTGCAGAAGGCAGCCAGTCAATGATTCTCTCTCATCACTGATGTTTCTATCTCTCTCTCCCTCTCCTTTCCTCTCTGAAATCAACACACATATATTTTTTAAATAATAGAGTGCGTATTATGTTTGAAATACCAGGGATTTCAAAAGGAGACTCTGTAGCTCGAAAATCTCCCAGCCGCATCCCTGACTCTATAGGTGAGAGCCTGTCCCAGGGCGGGTCAGCCACACCGATGGTCAGCGACAAGGCCAGGGCTGCGCGCGGGCTTCTGACCTCTAACCCAGTGCTCCTTGTCTGCCCTGACCACTTCCTCCGTGAAAACACCAAGAACTAGGGCAGGAGAGAAGGCGCCCCCCAATGACCGGCGCCCCCCAATGACCGGCACCCCGAGGGACGTTCTCGTTGGGTTCCTCCCGTGGGGGTTGGTGGCCCTGTCCATTGAGCCCCGTGCCTCTGCTGTTGCAGGAACATCATCCTGGCCTTCGCCGGCACCCTGCGGCACGGGCTCATCCCCAACCTGCTGGGCGAAGGCACGTGCGCCAGGTACAACTGCCGGGACGCCGTGTGGTGGTGGCTGCAGTGCGTGCAGGACTACTGCCGCCTGGTGCCCGGCGGCCTGGACCTCCTCCGCTGCCCCGTGGCCCGGCTCTACCCCACCGACGACTCCGCGCCTTTGCCGGCCGGCACAGTGGTAAAGCCCGTCTCCCGCCCTCACTTCTTTTCCCGAAAAATGACTCGGCTTCTCATACAAAATCAGACGCCGTTAGGGATCCTTCAGATAGCGCTGGTTACCTGGCACCTGCGGGCCAGGAGGGAGGGCGGCGCTGAGACCCGCTGCCCGAAGTAGGACATGGGAGGTGCAGGGGCAGAGTTGCCCGAGTGGGTGGGCGCCAGGGGAGACGCTAGGAAGTATCCAGCATGTCGCTGCAGCTGAACCTGCCCATGTGGGTGGGACTTCAGCAGGAATGCGGACGTGGTGGGAAGACCTCAGAGAGAATGCGGTCACGGAGCTCCGTGGAGCGAAGCCAGGTCAGGGTGTTCCACGCAGCCCTGTGTGGTGTTTTGTGGGGGCCCCGAGGGTCGTTGGAGCCTGTGGACAGGTGAGCCAGGCTGGGAGGGCCTTGCCTACCAGTCCCAGGAGTTCAGAATTTATCTTTCTTTTTAAATATGTTTTTTAATTGACTATTAGAGAGAGGGGAAGGGAGAGTGATAGAGAGACAGGAACTTCATCTATCGGCTGTCTCCTGCACTCCCCGCACTGGGGATCGAGCCCACAACCCTGGGCATGTGCCCTGACTGGGAATTGAACCAGCGACCTCTTGGTTCCGGGGTCATCACTCAACCGCTGAGCCACGCCGGCCAGGCGGAATTTCCCTTTCTGCACAGTCAGCTAGCTCACTTACTCTCTGAACAGTTCGCTCTAGTAGAAACTGTACAAGCTCCCAGGATTCCTTTCCATGTGTCAGCCAATGTCAGTGTGTCCATGGCCCAGACTTCAGGAGTCGAATGACAGTATCTATGTATATAAAACTGTCCGGCCGGTAGCTATGACGCGCACTGACCATCAGGGGGCAGACGCTCAACACAGGAGCTGCCGAGCTGCAGTGACTTGGCAGCTGTGGTTCTCAGGTGATGCACCCGGAACCAGAGAGTAAGGAGCTCGATTCCAGGATGCATCACCCGAGAACCGCCCTCTCGCAATTCTGGACCCCTCGGGGGATGTTAGACTGCTGGTTTCGGCCCGATCCCCACAGGCCAGGTGGAGGGACCCCCGCTCACTCCACAGACACCCTTCGAGCCGTGGTGCTGCCGGCCAGGGAGGGAACGTGGGAGGTTGGCTCCAGGGCGTGTCCGGCCCGACTGGCCCAGTCCCACCCCACCGGCCACCTAATTAATTTCATTTTGTTGTGCACGAATCCGTGCACCGGGGCACTGGTGTTAAACATTCACGTGCCAAAGGTGGACTGTACTATTCGGCGTACGGAGCTGCCTCTCTCCCCAGCCCCACCCCTCATCCCCATTTCTCCCCCCAAAGGAACGTAGATGTGTTCACAAGACTGGAGTTGCGGGACTCGGGGCTCAGGGCTCGGGGGGAGGAGGTCACGCGGGGGGAGGGATAAGAAAAGGGCACGTGTAACCCGCGGCGTCGCCTGTGTCCCCACAGGACCAGCCGCTGTTCGAGGTGATCCAGGAGGCTCTGCAGAGGCACCTGCAGGGCATACAGTTCCGGGAGAGGAACGCCGGGCCCCAGATAGACCGCAACATGAAGGACGAAGGTATGCCCCGCCTGGCGTGGGGCCCACGGGGGGAGCGGAACCTGACGTCGGCCACTGACGCGACAAGTGGTCTATGCGTGTGCAGCGCCTCAGAACACGGCTGTGGGGAAGGCGGGCACCGTGCCTGCCCTCGCGGCTTAGCTGTAGCTTCTCAGGGAAAGGTCTAAACATTCACATCTTTGTCCGCCGCTGTGAAAGGCGGCTGGTGGCTGCATTTACGATCATGATGATAGTCGCTAATAACCAAGTGCCCACTGTGTGCTGCCCACGCTGCAGGAGTTGGTCCCTTTTACGCTCCCGCAAACACTGGGGTGAGTTATCTGGTTCCCGCTTTTATCGCTAAGATGACTGGAGAGCAATAGTCTGTTACAAATAGGACTACGGACTTCTTTCTGTTCATTTTTTGAAAGATCTTTTTTAGGGAGAGCGAGGAACATCCATGTATGAGCAAAACATCAATCCGCTGCCTCCTGCACACCCCCTGCTAGGGACCCAGCCCACCACCTGGGCATGTGCCCTGACCGGGACTCAAACTGGCAACCCTTCGGTGCACAGGACGATGTCCAATCAACTGAGCCACACTGGCCAGGGCACTCTTTCTTATAACACTATTGCTTTTCATATAAAATGATAAGCTTTTTAAGTGATCTACCACAGGTATTTCAGATAACTCACTAACTCATAAGTTACATTTTAAACAGTAATTAACCCTATTTAGTTAACTTAGTGTTTGTAGTGGTAACATACAAATTTTACACCATATATATACACACACACACACACATACACACTATAAATGATATGGTTTTAAATTTTATCTTACATAATCACATATGACTTAGCCACGTACACATACGTGGTTGAATATATTGCTATTGTCCATAATTGAAACGTTTGCAGAAAAGGCATCTGACGCATTTCCTTTTGCAACTTGTTCACTCAAAAAATGTGCTCTGGGGCTTGGCCCATTCAGGCTCCTGTAAATCCAGCCGTTCCTGTCCGTGCCGCAGCTCTCCACTGGAACGAAGCCCAGGGCTGTCCATCCCTCTGCTCATGAGCAGGGCTGCAATGGCACCGCTGGCTCTGGCCCAGGCACGGGCGGGCTCCCGGGAGAGGGCAGAGTGTCCGGAGCGAGCAGGGCTGCAGTGGCACCGCTGGCTCTGGCCCAGGCACGGGCGGGCTCCCGGGAGAGGGCAGAGTGTCCGGAGCGAGCAGGGCTGCAATGGCACCGCTGGCTCTGGCCCAGGCGCGGGCGGGCTCCCGGGAGAGGGCAGAGTGTCCGGAGCGAGCAGGGCTGCAGTGGCACCCCTGGCTCTGGCCCAGGCGCGGGCGGGCTCCTGGGAGAGTGTCCGGAGTGAGCACACCTTGGAGGAAGGTGATCTCCGCGTTGCGGGCCTCCCAGCTCACCGCCGTCGTGTCCCTGCTGGTGACATGCCTTTTCCTGGCACAAATGTTCCCTTTGGCTCTCCTAGGTTTCAATATCACCGCCGGAGTCGACGAGGAGACGGGATTTGTTTTCGGAGGAAATCGCTTTAACTGCGGCACGTGGATGGATAAGATGGGGGAGAGCGACCGAGCGAGGAACCGAGGCATCCCAGCCACTCCCAGGCACGGCTTCTCTGCGGCGCGTACAGAGTTACACCCTGGCTTTTTCTCTTTTCTTTTTAAGTATATTTTTATTGATTTCAGAGAGGCAGGGAGAGGAGGAGAGAGATAGAAACATCAATGATGAGAGAGAATCATGGATCGGCTGCCTCCTGCACAACCCCCACTGGGGATGGAGCCAGCAACTCAGGCATGTGCCCTGACCGGAATCAAACCCGGAACCCTTCATTCCGCAGGGCAAAGCTCTATCCACTGAGCCACACCTGCTAGGGTTGCAAATTCTCTTACAAACCTGTTTGGGTATATTATGAGCTCTTGGGCTTCCCTTTCGTTTTCCTTCAAAGCGAGCTCTCAAATGATGATGTTCGTCCTGGCTTCCTCCATCCAGTCCCACACCCGTGTTTGCTGTCTTTTCCCTGGGACTCCAGTTCAGTAACCTCTGAGTCCGCACGCCACCCCCTTGCCAGCCGCCTTCTCCTCTCATCCATAATCTCCATCTGCTCCAAAGCATTTTTTTTTTAATGTCTCCCCTTTCACAACACAGACCAGGCAAAGAGCCTGAGCTGAGGTGTATACGGGTGAGTTTACTCTGTACAGTCAGCGTCAGCACACAGCCTGTGGTAGCACCAGGAGGCCTGCTCCAAAGCATTTTTTAAAAATATGATAAGAAGGTAAGCGATGGCAAGTAGTAGGAAGCGCGATCCCTCATCCACAGTCCCGTGAAGGGCGAGTGTCTTTATCGATGGTGGTTTTTATGACACGGCGGTTCGACAGCTCATCGCCGTCGCTGGTCGCATGCCCGGTAGGCAGTGCTTGCCCGGCTCCGACTCAGAGAATAAAACGTGTCTTTCATTGTAGAGACGGGTCCGCCGTGGAGATCGTGGGCCTGAGTAAGTCCGCCGTGCGGTGGCTGCTGGAACTGTCCCGGAAAAACATCTTCCCTTACCGCGAAGTCACAGTGAAAAGACACGGTGAGCCGCCGTCATATTGGGAGAGAAACGGGGCACGGTCTGCGTTCGTACCCTCCCCGGCCATCACCTGACTCAGTGAGCTTGTCATGGGCAGCCCTTCAGATGAGCAGGGAAGAAAGCCATTCATTTACTAACAGACTGTTACCAGGCTCTGTAGCAGCTCTGAACTGAGATGTGAGAGGCGTAGTGGTTACTAAGCCTCCTGCTGCTTTCCTGTTCCCCAGCGGGACTGCGAGCGAGGTGTGGCTTTCCAATCAGGAAACCTTTACACGCCTTTTCCTCGGCCTGTTCTGTCCAATAGAACGTGAGCGTGAGCCACATACATCATCGTAAACTGCCCACTGATTGCGTGGGTTTCTCTGAGTGCGCTCAACCGCCACGCCTTGTGCAATGTTTCAGGAAAGGTCGTGAAGGTGTCCTACGAGGAGTGGGATAGGAAAATACAGGACAACTTCGAGAAGCTGTTCTACGTGTCCGAAGACCCGTCCGACCCCAACGAGAAGAACCCGGACCTGGTCCACAAGCGTGGCATCTACAAGGACAGCTTGGGCGCGTCCAGCCCGTGGTGCGACTACCAGCTCAGGCCCAACTTCACCATCGCCATGGTTGTGGTGAGCGGCGTGTGTCTGGTCCTCACATTTCAGAAACGTTGTGCGAGGGTTGATTTAGTTCCCCGTTCCCAGCTGTTCTCATTGTATTGATAAAAAGTACATGCTTAGTATCTGATTTAAATAATCTCTTCTCATTCATGAAGCAGTATGCCTGTCACCCTTAGCCAACCACATTCAGTACGGGAACATAGAAAACGATGGATGGTGACAAATGAAGTCATCACATCGTAGCACACATAAGAGAGGAGGCTAATCGTAAGGCACAGTGGGCAGCTGGACCAGGTAGCGGGGCCAGATCCAGCCTGGCCACGGCCCCGCTCAGCAGCCTTGACAGCTGAGAGCACCTGCACCTCCCTCACCCACGCCTCCCTCACCCAGTCAGGGCACGTCCCCAGTTTGGGGGCTCGATCCCCAGTAGGGGGGGTGCAGGAGGCAGCGATCCATGATTCTCTCTCATCATGGATGTTTCTCTCTCTCTCTCCCTCTCCCTTCCTCTCTGAAATCAACAAAAATATTTTTTTAAAAACTTAATGCGGACTCTTAGTCACCGATGCTCTCTCCTCCTCCTTGTCACATGCTATTGGCGGCAAGTCCGTCTGTGTTTTATCTGGCCCCAGAAGCAAGCGGTGGCGACCAGGTGAACTTCAAGGAGGCCACGGGGGCCTCCTGGAGGGCGAATTGGACAGGTCCGCGTGGCCTGTGCCGTGGCAGCCACGGCAGCTTCCTTCCGGGCTGGTGCCCTGTGGGGACCGACCCAGGAGGTAACCCTCCAGCAGCCTCCTCGTTTCTAAGGCCAAGACCGGGGCTTCCGGTCAGCCCATTGCATTGGCTCCGGTTTGGCATCAGCACTCAGATTCCGGCCACACTGGGTTCTAAAGTGGCTTTTCCAAGTGTGTAGCGAGTTTGAGTTTACGTTCCCCTGGGAGTGGAAATCATTCGTCGTGACCTCATGTGTGTTTGTGTCTGACGCCCCGTAGGCCCCCGAGCTGTTCACGGCGGAGAAGGCGTGGAAAGCCCTGGCGATGGCCGAGGAAAAGCTGCTCGGGGCCCTGGGCATGAGGACCTTGGACCCAGAGTAAGTCGCAGGATGAGCTTTCAGAATGTGGCTCGGGTTCTAGTGAGCGTGGATTCTGTGTCATCGCACATGAAAACCTGGAGGCAGATCCAGGTGGCGTGTCGGTATTAAGAAAGCCGTCGGTGTCGTCGTGCATTCACCATGACTGTTTTGTCAGTAGAAATCTCTGACACTGCACTGACACTCAGTTTTTAAACACATCTTTTGCATCTTCATAAAACATGGTGTTCGGAATGCCTTTGGCTGTCCTACATTTGGCCGTCGGTAAAGGAGTTGTTAAGTCATAGCACTAACGTCATGAGTACCTTCTAATGTGACGGTGACTCTGTAGACACGGAAGTACAGACACAGCATCTCCTCGGAGCATCCTCACTCTCCAAGCTGTCACTCCTCTCCTTTCTGCGCCGTCGCACCCCTATTTTTATTGAAGCCAATACACCATTTTGTCTTTATGTCCTGATGATAAGTCTGTGCCATTTTACATTCCTCCTCTTTCCCAGCTTTTATCTTTTCTTGAGTTTCCAATGCCCTATCTGTCTCCTTTTTCCCTTCAGGTTGGATGGATGCCCACCATCAATTCGCTTTCTATGTCCATGTGTGAGTCCCAGGTCCCTGGTGCCCGTTCTTTGTCCGTTTTTCCCATTTACATGCACTCACTTCAGCCTTGAACGTCGTGTTGTGTCTGTGCTTCCCTGCCTTTTGAGCGCGCTCCACATTTTCCGAGGTGATAGGAGCCACTGGCCAAAACTCACACCCACAGTTGATGCAACTCATGTGGCAAGTCCTGTCTCCCTCCCGCAAAGAAAACAAGGAATCGTTTAATTAAACGGAGCAGAGGGAGCTGTCCTGTGTTATCTGTCGCAATCAGTCTGTCATACTTTGGTTTGTAAATGTGTATGAATTCCCTGTGTATTCAGTTGCTACCTATAATCTGATAATGTCCCTATTGGAGTTAATTTTAACATAATTTCACGGAGAACTTTAAAACACAACCTTCCCAATATTTCATAGTTAATAAAACTGTATCTTTAGTAACCACTAATTCACATTATTCTGTGTGTATTTTAGTTGTCATAGGCACATGAGAGGCCTGGTGAAATGTACTGTAACCGATGTTAGTGTCGGGGTAACTCCTTGAAGGCAAATTGGCTGGATGATTGGTAGTCTTGTGCATTAGCCAGTATTGGTTAGTCACTCCCGAATGCACCATTAAATTGCTCTGAACTCTGGTTTACTCATTTAAGGTTCCATGGGGATGAGTGGGAGACAGAATAACATGATTGGCTTACCTCTGCTGTGGAACCTTTTTTCTGATGCTTCCTACATCGTGTCTGGTCTCTTTTCACCTGCGTGTCATTTCTGTTGCAGTGACATGGTGTACTGTGGGGTTTATGACAACGCCCTGGACAACGACAACTACAACCTGGCGAAAGGTTTCAATTACCACCAAGGACCTGTAAGAATTCCGTTTCTCTTTTCTGAGTTTTCAGGTTGTTCTCACTTAATATCAGCTGTTCACAGCTCGCGCATGCCTTCACTCGTTGAATCTTCTTTTCCAGGAGTGGCTGTGGCCCGTTGGGTATTTCCTTCGTGCAAAATTGTATTTTTCCAAATTGATGGGGCCGGAGACCAACGCCAAGACGATATTTCTGGTTAAAAATGTCCTTTCTCGGCATTATGTTCATCTTGAGAGGTAAGTAAGTCGTGTCATGTCCATAACCAGTATTGGTAGAAAGCGACATTTCCTTAGAATTCACTGCTGTTCACTCCAGTTGCCCCAACAAAACGGGGAGCTTTACTCTTCAACACAAGGTCTGTGAGGTAGTCCTGCCTTCCCTTCATCATGTTGGGTTGTTTATTTTACTCCTAAGACTTTATTGCATGATCTGTGCATAGTCTTTCACTTTAACTTCAGCTGCTCTGTCTTTTTGGATCGGGTTAGCACAGGATAAATACAAAAAAATGGGCCTTTTGAGTGAACAGATTTAAAGACATATTGATAAATAATTTTCAGAAAAGCTCTCCTTGTCATTAAAGTATCAGAGATGGCCTTTGGGCTCTTGTTTCAAACCCATTTGTCGCACCCTTTGTCCTGTTAGCAGATAAGTAACTTTCAGAGTTCTATGTCCTTATACAGTGAGGAAATTCAGGCAAAAGCTCTTCTGTCCCAAAGTCTAGGTTAAACCTGAATATGTATGTACATCTTATTGCTAACAATTGTGCATAAACAGCAAGAACTGTATCCCCTTTGCCATGAGAGCTGAGGGACCTCTGTGTGTCACAGGAATGGGTGTGTTTGTTCCCTTCACTTCAGTGCAGCCACGGGCACCCCCTGCACGCTTCTCTCCCATCAGCGTGAGCGTGTGTGACGGGAGCACCCCACGTCCCAGCACCGCCCCCAGCATTGCTCATGATCTGAACTGAGTCCGCTTGCTTCCCTCTGCCCAGGGAAGTCAGCATGCTCGCCCTGCCCGGTCGTTTTTCTCCTTCCACCTGTGGTCCCATCCCCCCACCTGTCCCATGACCTTACTCCAAGGGTTACCCTCCACGTGATCTTCGCACCTGCCGGCTGGCTTTTGCGTTGCCCTCAGCACTCAGGCAGAGCCGCCAGTTTGCTGGGGCTGCCGTGGCAAAGCACCACAACTGAGTGGTTCGAGGGACAGAAATGGATGGTCTCCGCGCATCCCTTACTAGGGCGCGGTTCTCAGAGCGTCCACAAGACGGCACTGTTGCAACCTCCCAGCAGGGGCTCGCGGTCTCTAGGCCTCTCCGTTTGGTTTTCTTTGCAGAAGAGCAGAATTCACTGCTAGGGTGCTGTTCTCGGGAGCCTGACATGCAGGCGTGGGTGGCCCGTGCCCCCTCAGAGGCGCCGGGAGGGTCTCCTCCAGCCCTCTCTCCAGCTCCCAGAGCGCCCCCTGCCCGAGTGTCCCCGTTCTGTAAGAACACCGATCAGGCTGGATCAGGGCCGCCTGCCACACAGTCGGCTTCGAGGTCCTGGGCGAGGCCTCCCGCGGGGACTTGGAAGGGACAGCGTCCCCCTCACAGACTCCCGGCCCCGCTGCTCTGCGCCTCCCTCTGACGTCGCCTGAACACTTGGAAACAAACATGGTCTAAGTTCCCATTTCTCTGTGGCAGCTTTTCACTAGCTGATGCTGTTAGTTATTATTCAGAGTATCTCCACATCTACCCAATGGAGTTATTTTTCTATTTTTATCATGAAATATTGGACAGCTACAGAAAAGCATATGTAACATAGCACAAGCTACAAAGCACAGTAACGAAACAAACATGCTCCCAGACCCCAACTGAAGAAATGAAACGTCATAGAATTCTGTAATTTTAAACTTATGTTCTATATTGGAGAGCTTGCATTGAAATGAAGAATACACTTGATATGCTAATAACACTGCATTCTGATAGCAAGCTCTGCACGTCATCAACCTCCATAAACCTCTATAAACAGGAATCACTACATGGCACCTACCTAATGGGGCTTCTAGAAGGATTGAAATGAGATCATGTGTCTAAAGCACTTGGTATAAGAGCATAATAAATGCACAATAAATACCAACTGTATTCAGCAGAATGAGAAATTAGTATGGAAGTTCATGTTGTTTTTAATCACCATCTTTCACCAAATCATAATTGTATATTTCTTCGTTGTTTCACCTTAATTTTACAGTTTCCTCAAGATCAAACTTAATACATCTAATTTGAGTCTCCTAAACTTACTCCGAAAGGAATGGAATTAGGCCAGAGGGACATCGGCCTCCTTTTCTACATATTGCTCGGAATGGGAGTTTCTCCTGTGTGTTCAATACCTACAGGGATTCCTTTGTATCGGAAAGTCTTCAACCCCAAAGATGGAATAGAAAGAAGGATGTCCATCCAGACTCTTCAGACACACTCTTTAGGATGTCCTGTTTCGTAGCAAAAGACCCTGCGCGCATGTTTTCTAAATAGGAAGGCAGAATCCCCAGGCCTCTTGCCTGTTTTGTTAACCCCACGGGATCTGTGTTAGATTACGTCTCACAAAACGGCTTTTCTCTCTTCTAGGTCCCCGTGGAAAGGGCTCCCGGAGCTGACCAACGAGAACGGCCAGCACTGCCCCTTCAGCTGCGAGACGCAAGCCTGGTCCATCGCCGCTGTTCTCGAAACGCTCTACGACTTGTAGCTGACGCGGGGGCTCATTACGTGTGCAGTCCCTGGTAGGTGGGAGCAGGGACGCAGTGCAAGTGCTTTACATGCACCGGCTCAGGTCACACGGAAAGTCACTCATGCAACATGGACGCACGCTTTAGGTCAAGCCTGTGAAAGCATTGATTTTTTTAAATGTACATAGGTAGCTTTTGATTTGAGTCAGAGAGACAGTCATCATGACCAAGGGAGTGTTTTTCTCTCGATTTCAGTAAGTGTCCTTCGAAGGCTCACAAATAACGAGTGTGAGACCTGGAGTTTGAGAACAGAAATCATGCCATCTTCTGTTTGTACATGAGTGACATGAAATGCGAGGCCGGGATCCGTTTTCTTCGGTCACAGTACAGACTGAATAGGCTGTGGTTTGATGAATGGTCTTGCCATTGACTGTAGTATTTCTGGCACCTTCCCACTGAATGATGAGTTCTGGGAGGGTCCGCCTGTAGAATAATATGTGTTCAGAAATGGGGCACAGAGGGTCAGGCGTGCTTTTATTTTTTCACGGATACATTAGTATGTGCTTTATCATTAATACCAACAGTATATTTAATATCACTTACTTATGCTAATGATGCATAGGATATAGGGAAAAGCCACAAAGCATTAGGTATTTCCTAAAAGCAGGTTTATAAAATTCTTCCGTTTCCGTTTCTTACAATGAGATGGTTTACATTTTTAAAATGCAAAAATGGTGGGCATACTGCTGAGAACTTGAAGGGGAAAATGCTGTATTAATTTTCTAAAACGGAGTAACTGTTCTTAGTCTGTGTGTCAGTGTGTTATAGGTCACAGTAGCTCCTGGCTGCCTATGAACCCACGCCTGCCATTGCCGAGTGTAGCCTGGAGAAGAATCTCCATATAATAAAAATAGAGACAGAAATCCTCTCATTGTCTTTAATTCAGCAGAAGCATTTCTGATGTGTCCTCAGCTGTCCTGCCTGGTAGGCAGGCGTCTTTCTGTGTCTGTGTGCCAAGCAAATAAAATCTTTCCTCCAGGTCTGCGCTTGCTTTCCTTCCTTCCTTTACCCCGAGCCGGCCTGCGGACGCCGACGCCGACGCCTGCCACGCGGTTCAGGCTCGGTATTCGGGGCCTGGTCTTTTTGCAGGATGTGAGGGGCACAGAGAGAAGGACTTTAGGCTGTTCGGTAATTCATTTACTTTGACGTCAGGAGCAAAATATACGTTCGATGTGTAAATAGACCCGCTGGCAACTCTGCGCTCCCCTGGGATTTCCCAAACCCGTTCAGGGCGGAGACGCTGATCTAGGTCTTCAGGAACCAAGGCCAGCCCCTCATGGCCCAGAATATTCTGTAATGTTCCAGGGAACGTCAGTTCACTGTCTCCTACATTCCGTGAGCAGCGCTGTACAATTTTAATCAGTAGTTTCTCCAAATTATGGTTCCTCTTTGTTAATATATATTTTTTTATTTACTTCAGAGAAGAAGGGAGAGAGAGAGAGAAACACCAGTGACGAGAGAGAATTGGCTGCCTCCTGCACGCCCCACACTGGGGATTGAGCCCGCAATCCGGGCTCGTGCCCTGACCAAATCAAACGGGCTCCCTCTTGGGTCCTGGGTGGACGCTCAACCATTGAGCCACACCGGCCGGGCTTTCCTTTTCTTAAGCAGCTTCAAAGCACTAACTCTGACCTGGAGAAACTGTCCATCAAGTGAAACGAAGGCTCACCCAACCGGCTGGCACCCTCTCTGCTTCCTCAGAAATGAGTGTGCGGCCCACAGAGGGTCTGCATTGCTGTCTCCCGTGTTCATTATTTAGCTTCCAAGTTATTGCAGGCGGCAGTGTTATCAACACCCCAGCGCACAACAGAGATCACCGTTATTCCAGCTTCCGTTGCCCTGGGCCAGTGCACCTGTCTCTGCCCATCCATCTTAATGACGTGCAATACGCAGACTGAGGTCTTGTTTCTGCTGGGTGCCCATGGCTGGGGCCCCGCTCTGCACCTCCGCCCTCCAGGATACAGGCTGGGGGAGCAGGCGGGGCCGGAGCACGCCAGGCTCAGAAGCAGAGGGAGGGGTGCAGAAGGCCACAAATGGACAAGTGGATGCGATGGCCCTGAGTGTCACACACACTCCTCTTACACCTGATTGGCCAGAACTAGTCACATGGTCCCCCTCAACCCAGAGAGCCAGGAAATGCAGCCTACCATGTGCCCTGAAGGCTGACAGCAGGAAGTAGTTGGTATGCAGCACAATCCAACTGCACATGGGTGTACAATCACATGTACGCTAGGCCCGGCCGGTGTGGCTCAGTGGTTGTGTCAGCCTATGAACCAGGAGGTCACAGTTCGATTCCCAGTCAGAGCACATGCCCGGGTTTGGGGCTCGATCCCCAGTTGGGGGTGTGCAGGAGGCAGCCGATCCATGATTCTCTCTCATCATTGATGTTTCTCTCTCTCTCCCTCTCCCTTCCTCTCTGAGATCAATAAAAATACATTTTTTAAAAAACGTTCTCCTGATGGGTGAATAGAGACCCATGTCCCTAGAATTGCAGCCCCAACCCCTTCCCAGCCCTGAGGCCCTGAGCAGCTGCCCAGCACAGCCCCTGCTCCTCACCGCTCTCCTAGTCGCCCACGGGGTGTCTGGTGACTCTGCCAGGTGAGTAGACCAGGTAAAGGGGAACCCCCAACATTTCCATTTGCAATTCACCTGGACTCTGAGATGAAGCCAGTTCCTTGCCCCAAACCAACAAGGTGGTCCCCCACCAAGCTTGTCCCCCACCAAGCTGGTCCCCCCCAAGGTGGTCCCTCACCAAGCAGGGACGCAGAGCATCAGGTCATCCGGTAGCTTTGGGCGGAATCTGCAAGCCCCGCCCTCCAGGGAGCAAGCCTGCGGAGTGACCCCAGGTCCTGAAGGTGTAGCGAGAGCAGACGCCTCCCTCCCGGAGACACCCCGACTCTAGACCCAGCAGGTCATTGGACAGGAAAACCTTCCAGAAGCCCCTCCTGGCTAATGGACGAAATGAAAAGCAAGTTCACTTCATGCTGGTCAGGTGGGTGTTCTCCAAGCGAAAGGGTCCCATGGCTGCTGTCTGCACCATGGGGGGGGACCTCAGTGAGTCCTCCCAGAGCCGCCTGATGGACGAGGAGTTAGTCCTTGTTTGCCCTGAATATCTGACACCTCGCCAGATGCAGCCCACTTGGCAGCTTGAAGGAACCAACTGGTTTTTCTCCTTCGTGAGCTGGGATTTCAAGTCGACAGTTTGAGGAACATAATTGGGCAGGAACCAAGCATAAGGGACACCGGGAACCTGAGGTTAATTCTCTAAACAGTGACGTGTGTGTGTGTGTGTGTGTGTGTGTGTGTGTGTGTTTTCACTGTTTTGAACAGACATCTTAAAAAATATCACTATAGTCCCCACTCTCCTTGCTGTCTTTTCCTTTGTTGTTCGTCCTCACCCGAGGATATTTTTCCATTGATTATTAGGAAGCGTGGAAGAGAGGGAAAGACAGAGAAACCATTGATGTGAGAGAAACACATCGATTGGTTGCCTCCTGCACCTGCCCTGACCAGGGCCCAGGCCAGGGAGGAGCCTGCAACCACGGACGACTGTGCGTGCATTTAACCAGAATCGAACCCACGACCCTTTGGTCCGCAGGCCAACGCTCTAACCACTGAGCAACCGGCCAGGGCTTATTTCTAGTCTTCGCTTTCTTTTTTTGTTTCTTACTCTTAACCCATTCAAGTCCCTAAACTGCCAGCCAGGGAGCGGGGACCGTGACTCAGTGCGCGCCATGCTCAGTGCCAGCTGCACCAGTGCCCTCTGACTCGGTCTCCACGTCTCCGCACCGTCGGAAACCTGTGGTTGCGCAATGTTTGAGTGCGTTCATGCCTCCGACGGCACTGCCAGGTTTCGCAGATAAAGACACAGGCTACCGAGTCCAAGCTGAACTCCTGATCAACAATGGATTTTTTTAGTGTAAGTATATCCCAATGTTGTAGAGACTAAACACACATGCCCTGGGTATCCGACATTTCAGGGCAGCGAGGTGTCCTAAGTGTTACCTGGCAACCGGACCCGCTACCTGGAGACGCAGCGCCCTGTTGGCTCTGGCTGTCCTGACGCTGACAGGTGGTTCCCTTTGTCTGTCCTTCCGCTGCCAACGTTGTGCCTTTGAGCTGTTTCCACGGGGAGGCCGAAGCCGCCCTCTGCCCCTGGCCCCAGGCTGCCGGGTCTCTCTCTTCTTTCGCGGCCATCTCTGTTTTATAAATTTACTAGAGGCCCGATGCACGGAAATCGTGCAAGAGTTGGCCTTCCTTCCCCCGGCTGCCGGCACCGGCTTCCCTCAGGCACCTGGGACCCGGGCTTCCCTCGCAGCCCCGGCTTCATCCGGATGGACGTTGAAGGACATCTGGACTGTAGTTCCATGTTTGGTCGATTTGCATATTACGCTTTTATTATTATTATAGATTATATTGATGTCAGAGAGGAAGGGAGAGGGAGAGGGAAAGAAACATCAAGGATGAGAGAGAATCACGGATGGGCTGCCTCCTGCACGTCCCTACTGGGGATGGAGCCCGCAACCCCGGCCCGTGCCCTGACCGGGATTCGAACCGAGACCTCCTGGTCCAGAGCTCGACCCTCAACCCCTGAGCCACAGGGGCGGCCTCCCTGGGACTGCTTATCCCCGGGGCTCCCTTCGCTGGTTCGCTGGCTGCCACCTGTTCCCGCCTGTTTTTCTCCCTGGGCAGCTAAGCGCGGTGGTTCTAGAGCTTCAAGGCGGACACACTGGGGTTGAATCCCACGCCCGGCTCGCAGGGAGGGGACTGGGAACAGGGTGTAGGGTCTGCAGGCCGCAGGGCTCCTTCCCCAAATGCAGGGCGAAGCCTGCCTGGCGGCGAGGGCGAGGGCTCCGAGCTGCTGCGGGCCCACTGCCCGGGCGCACCCCGCACAGCTCCTCATCCAGAAAGGCGCTCCCCCCGGGTGGCCCGGCTCGGACGGGCTGGGCCCGGGGCTGCAGCTCTGGCTGCTCCCGGACGCGCCCCGGGAGCCCAGCCCAGGAGGGCGGGCGGCCTCCACCCCGCGCGGGGCGGGCGGCAGGTGCCGGACCCAGCGGCGCCAGGACAGCCGTGCAGGGGGACCGGATCGGAGCCCGGAGAGGTGAGTGCAGGGGCCCAGGGCGCCCCAGACGCTGCGGGGCGCGGGGGGAGCCAGGGCCGGGAGGGAGGGGGGAGCCAGGGCCCGGGAGGGGGAGGGGGCGCCGGGTCCGGGCCCCCACGAGCCTGGCCGCTGCCCTGGGCGGCGCGGTGGCCCCGCCCCCAGGCCTTTGCCCCCGAGGCCTTTGCCCCGCAGGCCCGGTCCTTCCTCCCGCGGAGCCGCCGGCGGGCAGGGCGGGGGGCCGTGCGGAGGCGGGAACGGCGGGGCGCGGGCGCGGCGGCGGCCGGAGCGGCGGCGGAGGGACCGGCACCGGAAGCGCTGGCGGCGGGGACGGACGGGACGGCGGGCGGCGCCGCGCGGCAGGGGGCGCGGGGGACCCGGCGGGCACGGCAGCCCCGGGCGCCCAGCCGAGCGGGGCAGGTGAGCGGGGCGGGGGCGCGAGTGACACGTTGCGGCTCCCGGGCGACGTGCGGGATGTGCGGGCGGAGGGGGAAGGGCCCGGGGGCGGGAACCGCCACGCGTGGGAGCCGGGGCGAGGGGGCCGGGCGGGGGGCGGTCCCCATGACCCCCGGTGACCCCCGCGCCCCCGGTGGCTCCGCCCGCCGCCCCGGGCGCCGCGCTGAGAAGCCGCAGAGGCTGCCGGACGTGGTGAGGCTGGCGGGGGGGCCCGGCCAGGTGAGGTCCAGGTGGGGGAGGGGGGGAGGGAAGGGTCGGGGCAGGTGAGGTTCCGGTCGGGGTCGGGGTGGGGGTGGTCCCGGCCAGGTGAGGTCCTGGCCAGGAGCCCCGTAGGAACGGCGGGGGGCCTGCCGGGGGCGGAGGCTGTGGGTTCCCGTTCCCTTCAGCCCCCGGCGGCAGCGGGACGGGCCGGGCCTGGCCGAGCCGCTCCCATCCGCTCGCTCTCGGGCGGCACTGGACAGCGGGGCTCAGGTAGCCGTTTCGTTCTTGGACCCCTGGGCCCGGACGGGTGGGGCTCGGGGTGCCTCCTCGGTGCCCTCCCGCCGGGTCTCCTGCGCGGCCACTCCGCTCGGCCCTGCATTTCTCGCGCCCACGGCCCCCGGCTGAGCCTGGGAAACCGCATCTCCGCTGTGACCCGCACAGGAGCGGGGCCGCCGGACCCCCGCTGCCGCCTGCGCCCGGCCAGTCCCTCCCCCCTCCCCCTCCACGTGCTTCCCGCAGCCGCAGGCCAGGCCTCCTCTGGCCACTGCTCGCCCCGCAGTGAAGAAACCCACATCATCAGGGCGGCCTTCAAAGCTGCGAGCTGTCAGGGCTCCATCAGATCAATGCGTCCCTTTCTCTTAGTTTTTAAATGGTTTTCCCTCGCACAGCCTCAGTGTTAGCCCGACCAGGTGGTTGCTTTGAAATGTCATTTCCGAGCCTGCGCCCCGCTGCCTTGGCCGGCGACACCCTCCCTCCCTCCCTCCCTCCCTCCCAGGCCGCCTCCCGCACCTGCCGTCCTGGCGGAAACTCTGCTGGTCCCTCGAGGCCTGGAGTGCGGCCCCTTCCCATCCGCTCCCGGAGGCGACCGCTAGTCCAACACATTCTTCTCTGTGTCCGGCGTGATGAGCCTTACGCTCGCCAAGTTTGCATTGCGCCATGGTTATTTGAGGGACTTATCCCTGCGAGAACATAAGCGGCTTTGTTGTTGTTATTGATTTCGGAGAGGTAGAAACATCAACGATGAGGGAGAGTCATTGATCTGCTGCCTCCTGCACACCCCACACGGGGGATGGAGCCCCCAACCCGGGCCTGTGCCCTGACCGGGAGTTGAACTGTGACTTCCTGGTTCATAGGTCGCTGCTCAACCACTGAGCCACGCTGGCCGAGCTAGAACATAAGCTTTTTAAGAGAAGTAATTATATCTTTTAAGTTTCTTTAGCACTTTAATACTTGAGCACAGCATTAAAGAGATTGGACTCAATAAATAATTATTCATTAAATCATAGAATGAGACAGTCAGACGCTCGCCGTGCTCCCGGAGGAAGGGTGCTCCTGTGTTGTGTAACCTGGCTTCAGACTTTCATTAACAACCTTCACTTGAAAGCACTTTTCCGTCCCATGTTTTAGTCCTTCATTTGCTGCTAGAGGTCAGTTTTTGAGATAGCATTGTTATTCTCACTCCTGTAGGAGGAGGAAAGTAATTTTCTCTCTGCTCCTCTAAGTTCTTAGACCCCTATAATAAAAGACAGATTACCTAGAGAAAAGCAGAAGTTTATAAGCATGCAAGCTTAAGGTCAATGTGAACAGGCGGCCTAACTTAGGCTTCAGCCCGCTAACGAGCAAGGGCACCCCAAGTCTGCCTGCTTGGTCCCGGGGTCCAGAAGCTCACGGTAATGCCGCTGGGCTGACCTCAGAGGATAGAGTCACGGAGAGCTGCCCCCGGAACCTGCACACACTCAGCCCGAGAGCCTCCTGGAGTCCCGGCCTGCCGCAGGCCTGTCCTCAACCTTATGCCCGTCCTCACCTGGCACCACCTGGAGGGCGTGGCGAATGTGTTTGAGTTTAGCCACGTGGGCATAATTGAAAAGAGGTGCCATAGTTCCTTGTGCTGTTGTCGTGCTGCCCTGTGACCTGGCCAGACTCTTTCTGGAGTTATTTGAGTGACGCGCGTCTTTCATGCTGGAGGATGCGCCCCAGGGAGAAACAGATCCTGTGTGTCTCGTTCGTGGTTGTGTATCCGCAGGAAGCACCTATGAAATGCGGGTGGCAGGTGTCCTGCTCCCCGTCTCCGCAGTCCGAGCCTTCACGAAGGGCCGGTGCTCGCGGGCCCACCCGCGTCTCCACTCCCGCCTGCTCTTTGCAGGACACGGGGAGCTGCTGCCTTGGGCTGCATGGCAGGAAACCAGTGGGAAGTGGTGGGCAGGAGAGACGGGTAGGCAAGGGTCCCTGCGACAATTTGTCTTCCCAATCGTTGGCTGGACAGAAAGAGTACAACCGAGCACTTTTTAATCTAAAAATGAAAATATAAATATGGTATATTTATATAGCTGAAGGAATATTGATTTTACCTGAATGTGTGATGCAGATTCTGCAGACTGTGGAAAACCAAGGTAAAAATTAACTCACAGAACGTTGACATTATGGTATATAAACAGTCACCTGACACCTGGAGGAAGAAAGGGAAGGAGAAACAATGGAAAGTTGTCTAATTCAGACGGTCCTAGGGACCGGAAATCCGCAAAGATTAGAGCTGGGCGTGGTGTTGGGCAGGCTTACACTTTCCTCTGAGCACTTACGAGGGAACTGAGTTCGTGGAAGTTTTCGTTTCCATCATAGAAAGAAAATTGAATATCCCAATAGTGTAAATTACCTGACTCATTTATTGCACTTTTACAAGAAATAAGATTTGGGGGTTTCCCCAGGACTGCCATGGATTCCAGCGACAAGGTATGCTTGCCCGTTTGTGAGGAGGCTGGTCTCCTGCGAGGTCTCTGGCCAGCTTTCCTCTTTTCTTCACCTTTCAGCGTCTCCTGGTACTGGCTTCAGTGTCCGGTCCAGAGCAGAAGGAAGGGGGTGGAACGTACATACTCCATCTTGTTTGAGGCCTGATGGCTCTTACTGGCTTTTTAAATGTATCAGTTGATGTCTTTTCTAATTTGTTTATTTGCCCTGTTTATTTTGTTTTTCAGGCAGATGCAGATAAAACAATGTCTGCCAACCTCAAATACCTTTCCTTGGGGATCCTGGTCTTCCAGACGACCAGCCTGGTGCTGACGATGCGCTACTCCAGGACTTTCAAGGAGGAGGGGCCGCGGTACCTGTCCTCCACGGCCGTGGTGGTGGCGGAGATTCTGAAGATAATGGCCTGCGTTCTACTGGTCTACAAAGACAGCCGTAGGTATCCAGGTTGTTGTTTGTAAGTCATTGAAGTTTATTTAATTGTTTGGTATTATTTATATATGGCATATACGTAAATATATGTTGGTAACTACACATCTGAACACTACTGCATTTTCTAATACCCTAGTATATTCAGAACATTTCAATATTTGTCATTTTATTAAGACCGCCTTTTTTTTAAGATTTTTTTTTAATTGATTTTTAGAGAGAGGGGATGGGAGAGGGAGTGAGAGAAAGAAACATCAATGAGAGAGCAAAACATCTATCGGCTCCCTCCTGCATGCCCCCTGCCGGGATGGAACCCGAAACCTAGCACGTGCCCTGATGGTGAAGGGAAGGGGCAACCTTTGTGTGCATGGGGCAGCACCCACTGAGCCACAGGGGCCAGGGCTCCGAGTAGAAGGACATACGGATCGTGCTGTTCTGAATATGCTTCCTGATAATATTTAACATTGGAAAAGTTAGCCTCATTAAAGGTATAGTTTAGACCTAAAGTGTCTTAACATGTAGCCCAGTATCCTTCCTCACAAGAGAGAACACTGCAGCCTAGAGAGAGGGTGCTAGTACTCAGCGTCACTCGGCGCCTGATTTCACCTCTGCATGTTTTTCCTAGAATGCAGTCTGAGAGCACTGAATCGAATCCTGCGGGATGAGATCCTTAACAAGCCTATGGAAACGATCAAGCTTGCTATTCCATCCGGGATATACACTCTTCAGAACAACCTGCTCTACGTGGCGCTGTCCAATCTCGACGCAGCCACCTACCAGGTGCCGAAGGCGCATTCCTCGGGTCCTTGTAACCAGCGGACCCTCGGCCATGACTCACGTTCGCTGTTTCCTCTCCCAGGTCACGTATCAGTTGAAGATCCTGACGACGGCGCTGTTCTCTGTGTCTATGCTGGGTAAAAAGCTGGGTGTGTACCAGTGGCTCTCCCTGGTGATTCTGATGGCCGGAGTGGCTTTTGTACAGGTACCTGTTCAAGATAAGCTCTCCTGTCTGTGTCGCAGTTCCACAGCCTTGTCTTCTGCGCAAGGACAGGTGGCTCTGCTGTCTAGTGAAGCAAATCGATGCTTATCCTCCCCGCTGAGACTTTTGAGAGCTTCCTGTGGGTGATACATTGGGGCTGTGCCTGGTGCTAAGAAACATGTAAAAACCCAATGGTCTGACGCGAAGAAGTGGATCAGCTAGTTAGGGACTAGGACACTGCTGTGCGGAGGGAAGCTAATTGCTAGCGGGTCCCAGGAGCTTCGAGGCGTTGGATACTCCCTCCCGCCACCAGCGCCCGAGGCCATTCCTTCCACTCTTTGCCCCTCTTTCTCGGCTCCTCACGGGTTTCCTCCGGGTCCTTTTGCTGGATACTGACTTGGGGACCTGGTCCTCAGTCAGCTTGTGATTTCCTTAGTTATGTCCTTATTTGTGGAGATGCCACCATGTGGAGCCTTCTATTAGCACGCTGTGCTGGAGGCTCCTGGCTCACGGCCGGCAGCTCTGGTTGTCGCCTGTGGTGTCAGATTTGTGTATCTAACCCCTGCTGGGCAGCTTGGCTGGGCTCTTCAATTGACCTGATAAACGAACTTGACCTCCTGCCCCTGCTCCTGTCTCTGTTTCTGCCAGTCACTCTTACTCAGCCTGGGGTGGGCCTGGCCTCTCCCTTCTGCCTGGACGTCCAGTAAGACTTTGCTGCTCTGCTGCTTGTTCTCCCAGATTGTGTCCTGCCTGTCTGCACCTCGCTGCCCTGCTCCTGCCTCTGTTTCTCCTGTGGCCGTTTGGCTCTATAAAAGTACTGTTGTTGTGGGGTGAAAAGGATGTTTTCCCCTTCAGTCCTAACCGCCCCCCAAATTCAGCCTCCACGCAGTCACCGCCGTGGTCTGTCTAAGAACAAATCCAACCCTGTCGCGTTCCTGCCACTCAGAGGCCCCGCAGCACTTTCCCAGAGTGTAGTGTGTGCCTTGGATAAATCTTTTCCGTATTTATTTTAAACTAGAGGCTCGGTGCACAAAAATTTGTGCACTAGGGGGGGTCCCTCAGCCCGGCCTGTGCCCTCTTGCAGCCTGGGACCCCTCGGGGGATGTCCACCTGCTAGCTTAGACCCGTTCCCTGGGGGGATCAGGCCTAAGCTGGCAATCAGACATCCCTCTGGCAGCCCAGGAGCCCTCATGGGATGTCCACTTGCCAGCGGGGAGCAGGCCTAAGCTGCAGTCGGACATCCTTAGCGCTGCTGAGGAGGTAGGAGAGGCTCCCACCACCACCGCTGTGCTGGCAGCTGGCAGCCTGGCTTGTGGCTGAGCAGAGCTCCCCCTGTGGGAGCGCACTGACCACCAGGGGGCAGCTCCTGCATTGAGCGTCTGCCCCCTGATGGTCAGTGTGTGTCATAGTGACCAGTCATTCCCAGTGTTTGTGCTGTTAGGGTCTATTTGCATAATACCCTCTTATTATATAGGATTGAGGCCTGGTGCACGGGTGAGGGTCAGCTGGTTTGCCCTGAAGGGTGTCCTGGATCAGGGCGGGGGTCCCACTGGGGTGCCTGACCAGCCTGAGTGAGGGGCTGCTTGGAGAGGCCGCTCTGAGCTGCCGCAGTCCGTCCCTTTCTCTCTCTCTCAGGCTAGGCTGAGAATAGTAGTCGCCACAGCAATACCGCTGTGGGGTGAAGTAAGACGGTTCTAAGGTTGTCTTTCAGAAGCTCCTCCGCAGCCCCCAGGACTAGCGTGGTGGCATTTTCGCCTCCGGGTCTGAGCGGGGCTCTGTGCACGGGGAGCTGCGCCGGAATTGAACTGCATTGTGTTCTTCGCCCAGTGGCCCTCAGATACCCAGGAGCTGGACTCGAAGGCGCTCTCGGCCGGCTCGCAGTTTGTGGGCCTCATGGCCGTCCTCACGGCCTGCTTTTCCAGTGGCTTCGCTGGGGTGTACTTCGAGAAAATCTTAAAAGAAACCAAGCAGTCGGTGTGGATCAGAAACATTCAACTGGGTAAGTCTGAAGTCTTTGCTAATGTGATTTTTAAGGTGGTTGTATTGTTACATCTAAAGATTTCTGTAGATCTTCAAGTAAACAAGCCTTTCATGAAACGTGCTGTTGATCCAAATACCTGGCAAGATCCAAGTACCTGGCAAGGTTTTGGCCCTTTAAAAAGGTTGTACTTTAAATGACTACCTTTACTCAGGAATGTGGGGTTTGAGGTCTGTGACGTAGGGTGGGTGGAGGCTGTTTCTGTCCTCAGCGTTTGGAGCCTGAATGTGGCTGCGTTTTTCCTGGAAGATGTTGCGAAAACATATATATTTCCTCTCCTGTAAAATGTACTTACAGAGCTCTGTATGTTGCTCTGAGGGTTAGATGAGAGAATGCATGTGAAGTGTTGAGGACGAATACTTGCACACAGCAGGCCCTGATGTCAGCTGTTGCCATCAACATGCAAATATCGGAGGAGAGAGAGAGTCAAGGTTTGTGTGAGTTGCCCACAATTTTCTTGAATTATAAATGATACATGGAAATCTTTCCGAGCGGATGATTCTGTGGAACTTCATGGATTTCTGTTCATTGCTCTGACCTCACACACAATCCAGTGGTGAGCCGCCTGAGGTCTTGAAAGGACACGTAGATCAGTACAGAGCTTGGAATTACAAACCATGAATGAAAGCACTGTCGCATTTTCCAAACACGCAGATTGGTATAACCCAGCCGTGGGCAAACTACGGCCCGCGGGCCGGATCCGGCCCGTTTGAAATGAATAAAACTAAAAAAAAAAAGACCGTACCCTTTTATGTAATGATGTTTACTTTGAATTTATATTAGTTCACACAAACACTCCATCCGTGCTTTTGTTCCGGCCTCCGGTCCAGTTTAAGAACCCATTGTGGCCCTGGAGTCAAAAAGTTTGCCCACCCCTGGTATAACCTGTTGGATCCCAGTTTGGGAGTGTTTCATAAAATTTTAAATAAATAAAGTCAGTGATGTAAAACTCCACCTCTGGCGGAGAATTTATGCTACAGCTGGGCTTGCATAAGAACGGGAGATAGGCTGTTCATTTCCGCGCTGGTTCCATTGTAAAATGGACAGTGGAGAAGCTGGTCAGTAATTGTTTAGGGGTCATCTAGTGCAATGGTCAAGGTCGTGTCTCCAGGCCGCGGTGGGGACCCAGTCCTGAGCTCGTCCCTTAGCTGCCGCATGAGCTCAGCAGGTTTATTTAGCATCTCTGTGGCCCTGTTTCTCCAGCTGTAAAATGGACAAGACTATCTACCCCGTAGGTTTGTTGTGAGTTCACACACGTAAATCACCCAGAACAATTTGTTATATGTGCATTTCATATTATTGTTCATACAATGGACAACTATGCGACGGATAGAAGAATGCAGATCTGCACATACTGCTACATATGTACCCTTCTGCATTTGATGCACTTTTGTAATTACCCAGTGTGATTCTTCTAACACAAGACCGTACCTGTGCGAGCACCGATTTCTCTCATTTTGTAGCATGCCAGTGTTATCTTCGAGTTTGAAATGAGAGTTTGAAATGTTAGAAGGATGGAGTTGGCAAAATGCAATTTTGGAAAGATGGCTTCCCCACCTCCCAGTCCCCTCCCGTGGAACACAGTGGCTCCTTATGGCTTTATCAACACTGCTGCCCTCACCCACGGCTCATTCCTTGCAGACGCCCTGAGGGTGCCCGTGTGCCCCTGAACTCCACTCCCCGAGGAGGTTTGGGGACCTCTGAGATCAGGTCCTGGGCAGATCTGCGGGGGGTGGGGGAGGGCGGGGGCGGGCCGCAGTGAGTGAGGCACCTGCTGTCCTGAGTGACCTTCCCTCCTGAGGCCTCGGCAGCGAGGCCCGCAACTGCCTCTCAGCGCTGATTTTCTGTTGTTACTTACTGACCCTTCCAGCTTCCTGAGAAGGAAGGAAGAGCGCATGCCCCACACGTGAGTGTGCCTGGCTGCAGGAAGGCACAGATGCACTGACATGTACCCAAAGCGAGCGTTTTCCAACCCTTCGGAGGGGAGCCGTGGAGTCATGTGATTTCTGCATTATCTTGTGTTGATGCTCCAAGATTTAGATCCGTCACCACTGCTCTCTTTCTGTTCCCATGTCTTCCTCTTATATTCATAGCACTGAGCGCATTTTTGTTAAATTTACATAAATGTCCAAGTAAACAATTTAAAAGGAAAGTATAAAGTTATGTGCAATGGCCAGACATCTCCAACAGCTGAGCTGACGGAAACTCCCGCCTTGCAGGCTTCTTCGGGAGCGTGTTTGGCTTGATGGGCGTGTACGTGTACGACGGAGAGCTGGTGTCACAGAACGGGTTTTTCCAGGGCTACAACCGGCTGACCTGGGCAGTTGTTGCTCTTCAGGTAAAGCATTCACTTTCCTGTGTGAGGCGACTGCACTGGCTTTAATGCAGAGGATCAGAGGCCCCGATGAGCTGCGGGAGGGTCCCCCTGGCCGTGCTCAGCGCCCTGGCTTCTCCGGAAGTAAACAGCGCTGGTCTGCGTGCCCCCGAGAAAGTGGCAGCGAGGAGGGGCCAGGAGGGCCTGGGCGGGCCCGGGCCTTCGCTTTACCAGGAGGAGATGCCCCGTGAGAGCAGGAGGCTGGAGCCGGGCAGATGGAACTTCCCACTTCTCTGCCGTGGGCACAGGAAGGCGGTCACCCGTCAGCTCAGGAAGCAGGGCCAGAGGTGCAACTGGGGACAGCGCGCCCCTCCTGTGGCCACATGTCGGCACAGCCTGTGCCCTGAGTGTGCAGGCTGAGCCCTGTCACCTCCAGGCCGACTCACCGCCCGGGAGGATGGGAGACGCGGCTGCAGGTCCTGCCTCGCAAAGCCGCTGGGGGGTGGGGGGCAGGGTCCCTGCAGAAGGTGGTCGGGAGCCAGGGGCGGGCCGCGAGGGCAGGAAGGATGCTCTGTACCACAGAGGAGACAGGGCGAGTGCAAGTTCAGAGAAGCGCGTAGAGGCAGGAAGTCCGTTCCGTGCGATGGCCTTGACCTTAGAGAGGAAGCCTCTGCCCTTAGGAAGTGGCTGTGGGACGGAAAGGTTTGGACGTTGGTCGGAGGGACCACAGGAGTGAGCAGACGAGAGAGCACTCGGGGACGGGACTCAGACCTCCCGCAGTGACTCGGGGGCCTCCGCCCACTTCCTCCCTCAGGCTCTGTCCCTCCCCCAGGCGAGGGCGAGGGCGAGGGCAAGAGGCGAGAGGCGAGGGAATGGTCCAGAGCGGTGGCAGGAAGGAGACTGCAGGGTGCCACACCCCCACTCACTAGCCGCAGAGGCATCTGAGGGGTTTGGTAGGGAGTTCTCTCTGCTAAGGAAAGAGCACCGATAAAACTGCTCTAGGGAAAGTGAGGACAGTGAGAGGGGGTTGGATGGGGAGGAAGGGGGGGAGGAAGTGAAGTTAGGAGGCCAGGAAAGGCTGGCCAAGCTAACGCTCATGTGACCTGCATTCTTATTCAAAAGAAACACCTCGCCAGCTGGGAACCGGCCCTCACACCTGTCTGAACGCAAGGCTCATACTCACTTGGGTGAGGGGAGGTATTTCACTTGTACTCGGAGCAAACCCATCACAACACCCTGGGGGTCACACCGGCGGGTCACACTGGCGGTCACCCTGCGGGTCACACTGGCGGTCACCCTGCGGGTCACACTGGCGGGTCACCCTGGCGGTCACCCTGCGGGTCACACTGCGGTCACACTGGCGGTCACACTGGGGGTCATACTGGGGGTCACACTGCGGGTCACACCGGCGGGTCACACTGGGGGTCATACTGGCGGTCACACTGGGGGTCATACTGGGGGTGACACTGGGGGTCACACCGGCGGGTCACACTGGGGGTCACTTTACCAGGCAGCTTTGGAAATAGAGGCTATGGAACAAAACCATGGAGGCCACTGGTTAGAAGAGGTGCTTAATGAAAATCGCTTACTAAATGGGAATACATTGTAGGACAAAGGCTTAAAGCTGCATTGAGTAATGACATTGTTTTGAAAAGCAGTTTTATAGATGCTTGTTTTTAAAAATAATATTTTAACACTTCTGCAGGCACTGGGCGGCCTTGTCATAGCAGCTGTTATAAAGTATGCAGATAATATTTTAAAAGGATTTGCAACCTCTTTATCCATAATATTATCGACACTGATATCCTACTTTTGGCTACAAGATTTTGTGCCAACCAGGTAACATCTTTTCTTTAAATCTCCAAAAGGGTATAGGAAAGTAAGGATTTCTCTTAAGATCTAGTCTGAAAAATGCTGTTCTATTACAACTTTTGAAGAATCATGGAAATGTAATGAGGGTTCCTTTTAGCTATCTTTTTAAAAAGATTTTAAATTATATGCATGACAGTATCTTCCACTGGAAAAGTTTTTATACAGATTTGGCTGTCCAGGCGTTTCCCCGTGGATCTGAATGGGTTTTTTTTCTCCCAAAGAAAAAGTCATGTAAAAGTCATATTTAAAAGTTCATTGGCCTTATAAAGTCATAAAATAAGCCAAAAAATGACATTTTAAAAGGTTTGCAGCTTTCATTCTCTTGAAGAATAAACATGTCAAAAGTTAGGGTTGGTATTCTAGTTTACGTCCAGTTTAAGGTCATTTCCAGGTCACAGTAAGGGCTCATATTTATGGATAAAATAAAAAGAAACCAAGCCTCCCTGCATTTAGTCTTTCTCTCTTTTAAAAAGCGCCCTGAAACATTGGTCCGGAGGTTTTCTGATTACTGCCTTGGATTTTAAACTGAAATTTACTTTGGTTTGAAGAGTGTAGATTTCCCTTTGCAGTTTCACATCTTAAAACAGTTGAGGTCTTATTCAATGTATTGCAGGCTCAAGGCACATTAAGATGAAATACAGTTAGACATCTTTGCTTTGGGGGACAGTGAGGAGGAGGAGGAGGAGGAGGGAGCTGGAGCCAGACGCGTCACGGGGAGTGGTGGACTGGGAGCCAGTTACTTGAACTCGCTGCCTTCAGTTTCTTCTCGGATTAAAAAGGAGAACTGCCACCACGTCCTCGCGTGGCTGGAGAACTGAGGGGACATGTGGACACTAGTTGGGCAGCTGGGTGTAAACACAGGCTCGGTCCGCCTGTTACGGCAGCATCTCCCACCACTTGTTAGAGTAAAGAAGAGAAGGAACTTGTTTGCTTTTAATCTCATTTTGCCTTTTTCCTTTTCTCTTGTGTAGTGTCTTCTTCCTGGGAGCCATCCTTGTAATAGCAGCTACTTTCCTATACGGCTACGACCCCAAGCCTGCAGGCAACCCCACCAAAGCATAGGGGGCGCTGCTCTCAGGGCTCGCAGGATCCGGGCTCGCTCGGCGGGAACCCGCAGGACTGCTCAGAGCCCAGGGCGGTGTCGCCGCTCTTCACACTGTCCAGGTGGTTGGAAAACATGAATGTGCAGCTCAAGTCTGTCTGTGTGACAGCAGGCCTGTCGCCTCTAGAAATCCAAGCTTGAGGTATTGCCGGGATCAGAATCACTGCGGGGACTGGAGATGTGCGTCTGGGGGATCTGGCCGTTCGGACCGTGCAGGGATGACCTGTGCACGCGCTGCAAGAGCGCACGCAGCAGGTGTCAGCGGTCATGTCTGCAGACGAGCTACTTCATTCTCTTCGGTGTCTCTCACCCTCCGTGCAGGTCAGCAAGCCAATGGCGTAGTCAGAGTTTGACGGTTAGGATTATTGCCTATAAAGCTGTGCAGAAATAGAAGTATGGCCTGAGAAACATTTTCACGGACCCGAGATTTCTATATTTATACAAAAGATTGGTAAACAAAAGATCGCTAAATGTTATTCAGCTACATAAAAACTGGTGACGTACCATTCTGGGTCTGGCTGGTCAGAGAACGAAGTGCAGAGTCCACGTTCACATTCCACAGAGACACACACATTTCTCCATCTGCCCGTCAGCTCTCAGCCTCGGAAGCATCCCCGCCCGTGCGGGTGGCACTGGGCACTTGGGCGCTAGCGGAGCTGTCCTCCCTACCTGCTTCTTTTCTGTAAATCACATCGTCTTTAGTGGTGCTTTAAATTAATTCCTGTGTGTTCCATTAAAGTTTTAATACGTAATTTAAAGGGATGAAAAACTCATTTATTAACTTACAATAAAATAATTCTTGTCTAATATCTCCATTTGGAGAGTTTTGAACTATCACAGCATGAACTGTACACATTAGAATGTTTTTAATGAGTATTTTACTCATTGACCTGTAAAGTCTACAACTGTTGACAAAAACAACCACCAAAGTAGGACTGACATCAAGGAATTGAGACCAAAACGATTTTCCTTGGAGACATTCCAGGTTGCCACGGTATCACCTCATATGAATGGCGCTCTGACCGACACCCAGGGCCGCTCAGCGCTTCCCAGGCGCTCACACCCCGCCCAGGGGCTCTGAGTCCCCGGGGCTGGAGGCGGGAGGCCCTGGCTCCCCTGGCCTCTGACAAGGCTTCTTTTCCATTTGCTCGGCACCGCAGGTGAAGTGGCAAATGGGATGAGTTATTTACCAGGGGCACAGGGAGAGGCTAGCAGAAGAGAGAAGAGGACTTTGTGGGCAAAATACTTCAGAGGTTGGAATGTGGGTTTATTTATTGACGCCTGGATTACCAGGGAGTAGAATTATTTTACTTTGTTTTTCATCATACTTAATATATTTTTAAAGTTTCCTGTAAAAAGTCGCTCTAATGGACTTTGCTAAATGTTATTTACTTCACTACTTCTCTCTCCACTACTTCGTTCATTATAAACAATATGCTAATTCATGGGAGAAAAGTGCCAGTTGATAGTTCTATTAGAATGCAGAGCATGGTGTTCGGGAATGAAAGTCTGAGCTGCCACATGAGGGTGTTTCCTCGCCCGGATGGGATCAGTCCTGGGGGAAGTGACGTGGCCGTGCTGTCGGCTGTTTCATGGAGGAACACGTAGGAGAGATGCAGAATTTACATGTTTACGTCCGTTTATAGTGAAGGTCACGTTTCACAGAAGGAGGGGTAGTTTGAGATGTAAACTAGATTGTAAGACAGACTGACAGGAAACTACCTTTGTGCTCAGCAGACGTGGTTAATCTGACTGTTCCTAAGAAGCGCCACACTTTGCCTGCTTGCCAAATTATTAGACTTTTAAAATGCATCCTGTAGTCATTCAACTGAGTTTCTTTTAAAAACAGGGTCTCGCATTGCTCGTTTTATTTACACTTCCATCGTTGCCACCTGTAACCACATGTGGATGCATGCGGTATGTCAGGGAAGGTCACAGAAGCTCGTTAGCTCTGTGGGAAGTCACTTGAACAACCTGTAGGAGATGTAGCGGATTTAAAGTCCTCGTAGGACCAAAGAAAAAGCGCCTTCATCCAAACCGGTCCTGTGTGCCTTGCTTTACCAAAGCACCTGGCTTTGCTCCCTGGAGGCTATGACTGTAGTTCACGGCTTTGGACACATAGGCAACAGTAGGATGTTTTAAGAATAACTAATCCACTGTGCTGGCTGTTTCAGCATTTGCTCATGAACCCATCACCCAGCAGGCTGTTAGGGTGGGAGTACTGCTCACGCACTGGTGGGCAGCCTGGCGGAACTGCAGGCTGTTAGGGTGAGTGCCCTGCACAGGCACGGGGGGCAGAACCGACTTGAAGAATCGCCCAGTCCTCAGGCATTGAGCTCCTCTGACGTGGACCGTCGGGAGGAACGGTCATGCTTTCACTTTATTTCTTATGAGATATCATTTACTGTGATTTAAACAACTTTTAAATAATTTGGGTTCTGAATTTGTCTATGTATTTGTTTTGAAAGATTCTTTTGGGCTTGGGAATGTAATTTGTATGTTTAAATTTTATGACATAATTCAAAGAAATACATAAAATGGTCTTTTGTTAAATGGCTTTTTTAAATTAACAGATTTCGTTGTCATTTTTTTGGTACCCGGTTATCCACTTAGTAGGTTTATGAAAGCAGATTATTTTCATAATTAGCTATGTAAACGTCTTCCTACGTTCCCTGGTGCCCCGCTGCCCTGTGTCAGACATGGCCCATGAGTGTCCCCTTTCTATGCCCACAGCGACCCCACACCTTCCCCGGCCCTCTGGTTCCCGGCACCACAGGTGACCTCGCCTCGCTCATGCTCAGCCCGAAAGACTGGGTCTCATTTAGCCGAGCCTGGACGTTTCTCCTCGCGTGGTGATGCTAGCTACCTGGTAACGTGTTTTGTTTTAAATTAATGATCTCTCTGCTAGCCCCAAGGTTAGGTAATTACAGTAACTGGTACCGATCTTCTTCATAATTTGAATATAATTGTTTCTTCCATGACTATCAATTCCGTGCATAGAGGTCAAGTGATAAGCAACATACAGGATTTTCTTTGCACCACTATCACTGAAGTAGCCTTGTACAAAATGCTTTACCTAAAAACATTGCTAAAATAAGAGTATCAGTATTTTTTTAATGTGTAATTTTCTTTGGTATCTGCTCATGAAAAGCACTTATTTAAATGGGGGGGGGGGTAATGGGAATATTTCTTTCGTTGAAAGTATTGAAAAACGAAATAAGAAAAAGAAATGTCCACCTAGAAAAAAAAAAGTACTGCATGCCACAGCTCACGAAGCGCAGGGCCATGCAGATACACCTGGGAGTCTAAATCTTATCGAAGCGACTGCCCTTCAGCCAGATGGTGACGCAGTGGCATCCCTTCAGGGCCGGGCCGGAGCATGCCCACCCCCCCAGAGAGCAAACAGCCGGCAGGAGAGCTGGATCCCGCTGGAGCGGGCAGTGCCCGGGGCAGCAGCTCCGGCTCTCCCAAGTTCTCCAGGTTTCATCGGGCGAGACGACTCATTAGAAAACCAGAACCACTGGAAGCTCTGTCACCCGCAGTCCATTCATCACAGAGACCAAACCAGAAGCAGCCAGAGGAAGACAGCCCGCGAGTCCAGGGGCGCCAGACTCGGTCCTCCCCAGGTATGCGCGCCCCGGTCCGATGGTGCTGCCCGCTCCCGGCCACGGTGCTGGTCACAGAGCACTGCCAGCAGGAAAGCCCCCACGCTGCTTGGCATCACTGACGGGTGCTCTGCCCACGGGGTGGACTCGCTCCAGGCTGCCCCTGAGATCTGGCTCCAGGGCCCCCCTCCCAGTCACCTTGTGAGAATGTTATCAGCTGTCATCTGGGGGGAGGGGGGTGCCAGGAATAACACACCCCCATCGCCTGGGCCCCTGACGGCGCCGCCAGCTCCCTCACAGCCTGTGCGCCTCTACACATTCTCCCGGGCGAAGGAGGGCGCACAGCAGTGACAGCTGTTCACACAGACCTTTCATGATGCACTGTCATTTTTAAAAAAATACGGAACGCTTCACGAATTTGCATGTCATCCTTGCTCGGGGCCATGCTACTCTTCTCTGTGGTTCCCATTTTTAGTGTATGTGCTGCCAAAGCGAGTACTACACTCTCATTTTTTAAAAATGTATTTCTACTGATTTCAGAGAAGGGAGAGGGAGAGATAGAAACATCAATGATGAGAATCATTGATCGGCTGCCTCCTGCATGCCCCCTACTGGGGATCGAGCCGGCAACCCTGGCCTGTGCCCCTGACCGGAATCAAACCCGGGACCCTTCAGTTCGCAGGCCGAGGCTCTATCCACTGAGCCAAACCAGCCAGGGCTACAGTGTCACTGTCATTTTTAACTTCAGAAATTTTGTCAAATGATTCTGAACAGAACGTGACTCATGGGTGGAAAACGTGGCTGTAATCAGATACAGTGCTCAGTGGCACGGACAGTGTCCACTTAATGTGCGGTTCCGATGCGTAAGGGCAGCTTTGTCACTGGATGCTGTGAGGGCAGGAGCTGCAGTTCTGCAACACGTGGTGCGTTTGGGGTTTTGGATTCGCAGGCGTTTCTTTGGGAGCATTTACTTCTAGGTCCCACTCCCTTCCAAGGGGCCTCATGAGCCTCCTCCCCCTCGTTCCTGTTTTCCAAGCCTGGTCCGCGGCCTTCGCACTCGCCTGGGGAACCCCAACATCCTTCCCGTCGTTCCCTTATGGTACCAGTGCTCGTTTCTGCTGTGACCGTGCACCCCACACCACCTCTTCGTGAGTCCTCACAACCCCAAACCGCACACGAGGCCACCGGAGGGAACCAGGAGTCTGCCACGGCCGGACTCCCCTCCCGCCATCGCAGCTCGCCCAGCGCGAGGCCTGCGCGCCCAACTCTAACTGCACCCTTTCCGGCGCCCCTCGGGCCTCCGCGCGCCCCCCCAGAGCGCGGGGCGGGCCGCACCCACCTGCCGCCTGAGGACGTTCCGAACAAACGCCGAGCGCTCCTGCGGATGGGACGTGACTGCAGGTATCTGTCGGCTAAAATGCCTCTTTTCCCCGCGGAACTTGGTTGGTTTCTACTCCGCTCCAGGAACACAACAGGAAACTCAACCAAATTTATTTTTAAACTCTATTTTGAAATACTTGAAATTTACAGAAAAGTTGCAACCATCATACAAAGAACACCGTCCCCTTTAACTTGTGGATTCGTGCTCTGGAGCTGTGTGATGGGTGACCCGGCGCTCGCTCCCGTCTCCGGTCCCAGCGCCGGGGCCGGGTGGCGGGGGCCTCGCTCGGGGCTCCTGACGGGGCCGGGCAGCGGGTGCGGCGGGGCCGCAGGGGGCTGAGGCCCGGCCAGGACGGAGGCCCTGCTCCCAGGTGACTCCAAAGGCGCCCGAGCGCCCTCGGGACGGGGACCGAGCAGGACAGAGCCGGCAGCGGGCTCTGTGCTGCCGTGACCCCTCACCCCCCTCCGCGCACACGCACGCACACACACACACACACACACACACACACGTCGGGGCTGTCACTTCGTTCCACTGGGACGGAGCAGGCAGCGCAGCCGCGTTCAGGAGGGGGCTCCCCGCTCCACTCGCCCCCAGCCCGGCGCTGGGTCGGCACCCGCGTTCTGCGCGTCACTGTCCCCTCCGCACCGGCGCGCGATTCCTCCAACCGCCTGGGGGGCCCGGGCCCCGCCCTCACGCCGAAGACTCTGTTTGAGGCTCACACGGTGCGATGAGCAAACCCGAAACTCGGCACCGACTGACGTCAACCTGCCACTGTCCTTCGTAGCGACCCCGCCCCACGCCCCTCCATCAAGTTGGCTGTTAAGCAAAATGGCAGAACAGGAAGCGGGCTCCAACGCGCGGCAGGTAACGCGTGCCGACAGGCCCCAAAGGCCCAGGCCCGGGGCCTGGCGGCTGCGGGAGGCGCGCGCTCGGTTCAGCTCTGGGGCCCCGCGCCCCGGACAAGGCCTTTCTAGAAAGTGGGTTTGTCTGGAATCCCAGCTGCTCCCCGCGGGGGCCTTTGCTGACAGCAGGTGGAGAGCGCGCAGGCTCCAGAGCAACCACTTGCAAGCAGGTGGTTTGCGGAACTAACGCCTCATCACCTGCGAGGGGGACCCAGCCCCCCCGCCGCCCTGGCTGTTTAGGGCCAAGCGGGCGGGTGAGCGGAGGGCCCCGGGCACCGTAGCACCAGCAACCCCGCCGGCTTCCCTCCTGCGCGGCACAGCCCAGCGGCCGAGGGGGCGGGGCGACGGCGTCACGTGGGGAGCGGCAGCGTAGCGGGGGCGGGGCGACGGCATCACGTGGGGAGCGGCAGTGTCGTGGGGCGGGGCGACGGTGTCACGTGGGGAGCGGCAGTGTCTCGGGGCGGGGCGACGGCGTCATGTGGGGGCGGACGATGTCACGTGGGGTTCGGGGGCGGAGCAACGGCGTCACATGGGGAGCGGCAGTGTCGCGGGGGCGGGGCGAAGCCGTCACGTGGGGAGCGGCAGTGTCTCAGGGGCGGGGCGACGGCGTCACGTGGGGAGGGGCACTGTCGCGGGCGCGGGCGCGGGCGGCGTCGCGGGGCGGGGCCGGGCGGCTGGTCGCCGATCGCACGATGTGACGCGCCGCCCGAGGCAGGCCGGGCCTGGAAGATGGCGGCGAGCACTGCGAGCGGCTCGGCCCGGCAGTAGCGGCGGCACGGACTCGCCGCGGGGCCGCCGCCCCGGGAGTGGCAGCAGCGGCGGCGGGACTCGAGGATGGTAAAATGACGCAGGGGAAGAAGAAGAAACGGGCCGCGAACCGCAGTATCATGCTGGCCAAGAAGATCATCATTAAGGACGGAGGCACGGTGAGCGGGGCCCGCCGGGCGCCCCGGGACCACCCGACCCCCTGCCCCCGCGCCGTCGCCCCGAGCTCCCGCCACCCCGCCCGTCGCGGGGCCGTCGTCTCGGGTCCCCGGGCCCCGCCTCCGCGGGCTTTGCGGCCCGGCCCGGCCTGCGGCCTCCGGGGCCCGATCTCGGGGAGGGGTCGCCGGCCCGTCCTCACCTGCCGCCCTCGCCCCCGGCGACCCTCAGGGCCTGGCCGCGACCCACGTGCGCCTCTGCCGGGGACAGGGGATGCCGGGCCCTGCGAGCCGTGGCCGCGCTGCCGAGGCGCCGGGAGCGGCGCCCGCCCGCCCGCCCGCCCGTCCATATGCTGCCCACCGGGTACCTCGTGCGGCCGCCTCTCAGGGCCCGGTCCCCGCTCCTCCTCCCGGTGAGCCGGCGGGGGTGGGCCGCCCCGCGGCCGCGGTCACCGGGCCTGGACCGAGACGGCAGCTCCCGGCTTTCCGATCACCTGTGGGTCGTAATGGGCAGCAGCCCTAACAGGACCTCCGCGCCTGCGGTCGGAGGAGGACGCTCCGAGAGGAGGGCGGGTCGGGCGGGAGAAAGTGCTGCTGCTTAGACACAGTTGCCATCGCGGTGACTCCCTGCGGGCCGTGCGGGGGGCTCCATCGGGAGCAGCTCGCCCGGCGCCGCGGCTGTCACCTCCCGCTGCTCCACTGGGCGGTCCTGCCGGCACCGGCTCCGAGCGGCACGGGAAGGTGCAGCCGGCCTCGCTCCCGGGAAGCCTGCAGAATGGTTCCTCTTACCCCGCATGTCTTCGCATCGGGACCCTGACCAGCGGCCAGGCCAGAGCTGCATGTGCGTGGGCCGCACGGAGCGCTTGCTGAATTCATTTGAAACAAATACCTTTTCTTTTTTCTCCTTTTGGACATTGCAGAATAGGGCCAGTAGGATGCTAAAATTTAGAAAGCTTGGGGCGTATGGGACAGTTTCAGAATATACTTTTAGGTAACTGTCAGGTTTCTTAGATGTCATAGATTTGACATTTGGTGGGGAAAAAACTTTGCAACTCAAGTCCTTCTTTTTGTTCTTGGTTAATCAAAGCATCACTTTGATCAGGTGTGGACAGCCCTGACTCTTGAGCAGGTCGGTAATCGCTGCCGGGCAGAGAAATGCTTGGAAGAACCCGGGCCCTGGATTAAATTTTTAAGGCAACCTGCACCTCGCGACAGCGCGGGGTGGGGTTGGGTAAGAGCAGGTGGTCCCGTGGCGCCGATGAAGAAACGCTTTCCTTTTCTCGTAAAGCCCGTGTTGTTTCCTCTTTACGGTTTGACTCACTTCACAGACGCTTCCATTGCTCATCCTGTGAGATGTGAGGTTATTTTTCATCTTGTTCCTGATCAGAGTTGTAGTGAATTCAGAGCTTGCTCTTGGACAGCCAGTCTGCGCACCAGCAGTGTTCCCGGAGGGTGGAGGATACATGGGGAAGGGGGCGGGGGGGGGGGGGGGGGGGGAGGGGGGGGCGTGGGGAGACATCGTGTGTCATCTGGACGCACTTGGTTGTACCTCCCTCCAGCCCTGGACGCCCTTGTAGAATAGACGCTTTGTTTGTGCTTTGATTCCTGCAGGGGCCTAGTATGTGAGTCTAAAGTGGCAAAAACACCTCTACTGTGATAAAATGTGTGTGCCAGCACATTTCTAGACGGTTTTTATTGATATTTTGCTTATTCCTACATATAATCAGGAGACATTTACATCTCGGTAAGTGTCAGGGTAATTTTTGGCAGGGTTTATATTTTAACCCACTGTAGCTGTTAATGAAAACAAGCAGAACTTGGCAAGTAAAATTTCTGCCCTGGCCAGTGTGGCTCAGTCGGTTGGACATCATCCCGTGCCCAGAACGGTCAGGGCATGTGCCCAGGTGGATCCACCCCCGGCGGGGGGCGCTGGAGGCAGCCCCTGGGTGTTCCACTCGCTTGGTGGTGGTACCTTCCCTTCCTCTCCCTCTAAACATCGATTTAAAAAAATAACAAAAGTACACCTTTTATAAAGTCATAGACATGGTTTTCAAATGGCCTTTGATTTCCAGCCTCTCCTTGTAACTGGTCAGAGGACCACCATTACAAACACGTCCTAAGAAGGGGAGGAAGGCTGCATGGGTGTTGTCACTGCTTCCCGTGCGGAAGCTGCGCCGCCGGGTGGACGTATTCAGAGTCCAGTGCCGGCACCTGGCCCAGCGCAGCTCTGGGCGCAGCTCCCTCCGGCCGGTGCCCTCCCCCCGCAGTTCTGCTCGGGGCTCAGCAGCCTTAACAGGTTGCCTTGCTTTGTCCTTTGCGAAGGGCATCTTTTCTAGCCTGGTCAGTCACCTTAATATCCATCACAGGCCGTGCAATGCGCTGTTAATGATTTGTCAGAAAGTTGGATGTCACAGTTTGTAACAGTTGGGGGAACTGAGCCCTTCCAAGATCCCCCTTCATCCTCAGCTCCTGAGTGTCAGCGGGGCCGGGGGGGGGGGGGGGGGGGGAGCTAACCATTAGGCTGCCCTCTGAGTCAGACACAGTGAAGGCAAGTGACATGAAGCTGTGTGATTCTACACAGTGGGGCAAAGTGGGTTTGCAGTTGTTCGTATGGCAAATAATACAACAGTAATAAAAGAATAAACTGTTTCACGCACTTGCACCTGTAAACCCACTTTCCCCGCCTGCGTGTCAGGAGTTCCTTCTTGGGTCTGCTCACCTTGAACCTGTTTGCACCATTTGCTTTTGACATATTTTTCTAGGGAGATTCCCAGAAGGGTTTATACTTCCTGGAAGCAAGAACAGTTGTTCAGTGGAAAACAACGTAATTCACTACAGAACAGTTCCCCAGGTTAAATTCAGCACATGTGTCACCACCTGCTGTGTGCCATGCCACTGGTGAAGGAGCCGTGGCCTTACCACAGTACCAGAGGCCCGGGCACGACCAGCAGGCGGACATCTCCCCAGGGGTCCCGGACTGTGAGAGGGCGCAGGCAGGCTGAGCCGCCCCCCCCCCCCCCCCCCCGCACGAATATCATGCACTGGGCCCCTAGTGTAGAAATAACAGTTTTTCGTTAAAAACTGTATGTAATATTTTGATATATCTCTTACTCAGTGTGGACCATTTGGGACAGATGAATTTAAAAGTGCCTTCTTCCGGTGTTTTTTAAATTACAGTTGACATACAGTATTACATTAGTGCCAGGTGTACAACATTCATATACTTTACACAGTGCTCACCCCAATAAGTCTGGCACCCATCTGACACCACACATGCTTAGTACAGTACTACTGACCGTATTCCCTATGCTGTACTTTACATTCCCATGATCATTTTTTAAAATATGTTTTTATTTCAGAGAGGAAGGGAGGAGAGAGAAACATCGGTGATGAGAGATGGGCTGCCTCCTGCACACCCCACACTGGGGATTGAGGCTGTAACCCGGGCATGTGCCCTGACCAGGAATCGAACCTGGTTCATAGGTCGACAATCAACCACTGAGCCACGCTGGCCAGGCTCCATGACTTTTTTTAAAACTTGCGGTTTGTACTTCTTAATCCCTTTCACTTTTTTACCCAGCCCCCTCACACCCTTCCCGTCCCAGCTACCTGTTTGCTCTGTGTGTGTGTGTGTGAGTTGATTTCTGTTTTGTTTATTTTGTTCTATAGATTCCACAAATAAGCTAAATCATGATGTTTGTCTTTCTCTGTCTAATTTACTTCACTTAGCAAAGTACCCTCAGGGTCCATCCATGTCGCAAGTGGTAAGATTTCACTCTTTTTTCTTTTTTTAAAATATATTTTTATTGATTTCAGAGAGGAAGGAAGAGGGATAGAAACATCAACGATGAGAGAGAATCATGGATTGCCTGCCTCCTGCACGCCCCCTACTGGGAATCGAGACCGCAACCCAGGCATGTGCCTTTGAGCCTGGGACCTGAGCCTGGGACCCTTCAGTCCGCAGGCCGAGCTCTATCTACTGAGCCAAACCGGCTAGGGCAGATTTCATTCTTTTTTATGGCAGCATAATATTTCACTGTACATACACGTGTGTGTGTGTGTGTGTGTGTGTGTATCACATCTACCTTATCCATTCGCCTGTCGATGGACACTTAGGTTGCTTCCGTATCTTGGCTGTTCTAAGTAATGCAGCTAGGAACATCGGGGTAAAGGGTGCATAATATCTTTTGGGATTAGCGTTTTGGATTTCTTTGGGTAAATACCCAGAAGTGGATTTGCTGGCTCATAAGGCAGTTCTGTTTCTAATTTTCTGAGGATCCTCCATTCTCTTTCCACAGTGTCTGACCCCGATCTGCATTCCCAGGGACAGGGTAGTGGGAGGCTCCCTTTCCTCCACATCCTCCCCAGCACTGGTTTGTTGATGTCTCGATGACAGCCATCCAGGTGTGAGGGGTACCTCAGGGTGGCTTCCATGGGCACCCCTCAAGTCTTTCCCCGTGTCTCCCGGCCTGTGTGTCCTCTGGGAGAAATGTCTGTCCGGGTCCTCTGCCCATTTCTAATCGGATTGCCTGCGTCTGGAGGTGCGTGATTCCCTGGCATTTAGGCGGTCAACCCTTATTGGCTCTGTCATGGTGACTGCTCCGCCGCAGGTCGTCTGCCTGTGCGGTGAGTCCGCCGCAGCCCCTTAGCCTCGCGGTTATTCTCGCGTCTGACCAGGCTGCTGACGGAGCGGCCTGTGAGAGGCCGAAGCCCGAGGCTTACGTTTGCATTTTATGGAAAATGGACTTGCCCATCCGAGTTCCCTGAGGCTGGCTTTTTCTGTGATCTCCATGGGCTTGCCAGCACAGCGGGGACTGCCTCTCTGACACTGGAGAAGGCACACGTTTTCCCGTGCGAATTGGTAAAATGACTCTAAAGCTGAGCTAGAGGGCCAGGCGCGAGCTGCTGAAAAGGAGAATTGAGCGAAAGGAAGTACCGGGTGTGCCCGAGAGGCAGCGCCAGGCGCCGCTCCTGGGGCTCGGGTGCGGGCCCTGCTGATCGGTGCCCTCTGCTTTCCAGCCTCAAGGAATAGGCTCTCCCAGCGTGTACCACGCGGTCATCGTCATCTTTCTGGAGTTTTTTGCTTGGGGATTACTGACGGCTCCCACGTTGGTGGTAAGTAATGTTTTCACTTATCACTTCCTGTAAAACCTCTTTCCGCGGGGGGGGAGCCCTTCTTCATTTCCGTGCCACTTCTCCCAGTACCGTCACCTTCAGAGCGGTTTCCACTGCTTCGCTGTCCTCCTCAGCCCTGCTCTCCCTCGCTGGGAGGGCGGGCGGGGGTTCTGCAGGGACCGTGCCTGCCGGGGTGGACCAGGTCCTACGCCCACAGGCTCAGGGACAGGAGTCTGCCCTGCGTCACTCGCAGGCTTATTCTGAGACCCATCATGTGGCTGCGTTTCCACGTGCAGACTTTGGTTTACGCCCAAGATCCAGAGGTGGCCGTGGAAAGGGAGGCTTAGGGCAGGCTGAGCTGATCTCACCCAGATTTCCCACCCCTGGGACCGGGGAAGAGACCTCCCTGCCAGAGGGAACGAGCCAGGCGCTGGCTACTGTTCCCTGGTGTAGACGGGACAGGAAGGAGGAGGGAGGAGTTAGTGTAGATGAGGGACAGGAGGGAGGAGTTAGTGCAGGTGAGGAGGGAGGAGGGGGAGTTAGTGTAGGTGAGGAGGGAGGAGGGGGAGTTAGTGTAGGTGAGGAGGGAGGAGGGGGAGTTAGTGCAGGTGAGGAGGGAGGAGGGGGAGTTAGTGTAGGTGAGGAGGGAGGAGGGGGAGTTAGTGCAGGTGAGGAGGGAGGAGGGGGAGTTAGTGTAGATGAGGAGGGAGGAGGGGGAGTTAGTGTAGGTGAGGAGGGAGGAGGGGGAGTTAGTGCAGGTGAGGAGGGAGGAGGGGGAGTTAGTGTAGGTGAGGAGGGAGGAGGGGGAGTTAGTGCAGGTGAGGAGGGAGGAGGGGGAGTTAGTGTAGGTGAGGAGGGAGGAGGGGGAGTTAGTGTAGGTGAGGAGGGAGGAGGGGGAGTTAGTGTAGGTGAGGAGGGAGGAGGGGGAGTTAGTGTAGGTGAGGAGGGAGGAGGGGGAGTTAGTGTAGGTGAGGAGGGAGGAGGGGGAGTTAGTGTAGGTGAGGAGGGAGGAGGGGGAGTTAGTGCAGGTGAGGAGGGAGGAGGGGGAGTTAGTGCAGGTGAGGAGGGAGGAGGGGGAGTTAGTGTAGGTGAGGAGGGAGGAGGGGGGAGTTAGTGCAGGTGAGGAGGGAGGAGGGGGAGTTAGTGCAGGTGAGGAGGGAGGAGGGGGAGTTAGTGTAGGTGAGGAGGGAGGAGGGGGGAGTTAGTGCAGGTGAGGAGGGAGGAGGGGGAGTTAGTGCAGGTGAGGAGGGAGGAGGGGGAGTTAGTGTAGGTGAGGAGGGAGAGTTAGTGTAGGTGAGGAGGGAGAGTTAGTGTAGGTGAGGAGGGAGGAGGGGGAGTTAGTGCAGGTAAGGAGGGAGGAGGGGGAGTTAGTGTAGGTGAGGAGGGAGAGTTAGTGTAGGTGAGGAGGGAGGAGGGGGAGTTAGTGTAGGTGAGGAGGGAGGAGGGGGGAGTTAGTGCAGGTGAGGAGGGAGGAGGGGGAGTTAGTGCAGGTGAGGAGGGAGGAGGGGGGAGTTAGTGCAGGTGAGGAGGGAGGAGGGGGAGTTAGTGTAGGTGAGGAGGGAGAGTTAGTGTAGGTGAGGAGGGAGGAGGGGGAGTTAGTGCAGGTAAGGAGGGAGGAGGGGGAGTTAGTGTAGGTGAGGAGGGAGAGTTAGTGTAGGTGAGGAGGGAGGAGGGGGAGTTAGTGTAGGTGAGGAGGGAGGAGGGGGGAGTTAGTGCAGGTGAGGAGGGAGGAGGGGGAGTTAGTGTAGATGAGGAGGGAGGAGGGGGAGTTAGTGTAGGTGAGGAGGGAGGAGGGGGAGTTAGTGCAGGTGAGGAGGGAGGAGGGGGAGTTAGTGCAGGTGAGGAGGGAGGAGGGGGAGTTAGTGTAGGTGAGGAGGGAGGAGGGGGAGTTAGTGCAGGTGAGGAGGGAGGAGGGGGAGTTAGTGTAGGTGAGGGGCAGGAAGAAGGTGTTCAGTCATCAATTGCTGGTTTGATGACATTAGATCAAGAGAATGAATGGCCGTAGGTCTGAGGGTCTGTAATGCTGAGGAGTGGCTTCCCTCTGACTGCCCTGTGGCCCTAGAAACACTAGGCCCGTGTGCTGGTCCCACTGCTCCTCGCAGGGCCCGGCGTGTCCAGGTGGATGGCTTCTGTCCTTCGCTGCAGACCGTCCTGGGCACTTGGTATTTCAGGACTGTGGACTTTACTCTCAATTTCTGTAAGTTCTTAAAACGCCTCATTCCTGATGTTCTCGAATTTCCGTCTGAGCCACCGGGTGGATTCTCTCGTTGGCGGCAGCGGAGAGGAACTGGGAGGCGTGCAGACCCTGGTGGAGGCCGCCCTTCCTGTGCCCACTGCCCGCCTCTGGGCCTGAGGGACGGGCGGCAGGGAGAGCCTGGGCCCGCGGGAGCGCGGTGCGTCCGTGAGGCGGTGACACAGCCCAGTGCCAGTGAGCGGGGCTGCCAAGCCGTGGAGGCCCTGGCGCAGGTGCCAGTTTCATTCTCGCACCTTCCCTCCGGCTGCTGTCACGCCAGGGCCTGTGTTTCCACCCGCCGGGCCTGGGAGCCCTGAACGGCTCGTTGGACATTTCCATGGGTTGGGGTTTCTCTCACTTGATGGAAACTTTCTAGACCCACTTTTTGCAATTCACATGCCCCTGGTGTTCCATCTTCGCTCTCGCCTGTCTGTGAGGGAGGGAGAGCAGCTGCTCACACAGGGGAGCAGACTGGCTGGTGATTACACACACGGACGTGCACACCCTCCTTCCTGGTTCAGTTTTGGTTGTGCCACTTCCCGTGCAGCCTTGGGCAGAGGTCTGACCATGACTCCGAGTCCGCATGGGGTCCTTCTTAGGGACGGGTCTGAAGGGCCTGGTTAGGGCCTGGACGGTGATGCCCTCACTGCTCAGGGGCAGCATTTCCTCACGCGCCCAGCATCCTGCAGAGCTGAGCTGCAGGAAATGAAGGGAGGTTGTGTTATGACGGGATGGTTCAAAACGTAACTAAGATGTTTTACTGAGACAAGTGTAGCCTGAGGTTTTTCTTTTGATTCTTTAGGTGTTACATGAAACCTTCCCTAAACATACGTTTCTGATGAATGGCCTGATTCAAGGAGTCAAGGTAGGATCAGTCGTATGTATACAGTCTGCATGCATGTGCTCACGCCCACCACCTCATACACTGGCATGCCATGTAATCTGCCAGTGTGTGAGGCTGGTTAATTGACCCCATAAGTGTCCATTTTTACAGCTAGAGTGTGTCTTGGGTTTAAGTGTTTAAACTCGCTGGGCTTTGAATCTAATTTGACTCAAATGTAGCCAGCTGTGTACACTGATAAACCCCTTCCCATCAGGCCCCCGGGGTGTAGGTGTTGGCATTTTATCGCCGAGACCCGAATGCGTTTGTAAACTGCCGGTGAGAACATAAACTGAAGAGAAAAGAGCTATTTTAGAAATGCAGAAATATAGAACTGTGTCAGTCTGGTCAGGTCTGGCATATTCTGCATGTTCTTTACTCCAGATTTCCTTTGACCAGCAGATTTTGTAAACAGCCTGTGACCATAAAAACACAATTAACACGATAGTCTTTGTCCAGCTGCTCCTGCGGAGTTCCTGGGGCTGCGAAGTCATCGGAGCGTTGCATATTTCATACGCAGCAAGACCCTGCAGATAATTCTAGACCAGCGGGCACCAACCTTCCGGACCTCATGGACCACCAGTGGTCCGCAGGCCACCGGTTGGCGACCGCTGTTCTAGACAGTCCGGGGGCATTCTGAAATCACATACAGATAAGGAATGAGTTGTGCATCTAGAATTTGGTGATGCACTTGTTTTGGAAATAAGCTGGTTTGACTCTCCCGTAGACTCACTTTGGGCTCATCACGTGCTCCCTTCCCGCCGCAGGGTCTGCTGTCCTTCCTCAGCGCCCCGCTCATTGGTGCTCTTTCTGACGTCTGGGGCCGGAAGTCCTTCTTGCTGCTGACAGTGTTTTTCACCTGCGCCCCGATCCCTTTGATGAAGATCAGCCCATGGTAGGTGCCCGTCGGGTTGCAGCAACAAAATGGCCCTTCTGCTCATTGCCTGCTGACTCCCGTCCCGGCTAAGTGTTGCGTTGTGCTCCTGTGCGTGAGTCTCCGATGCGGAGAAGAGGCCCTTGCAGGCGGAGTAGCTGAGTGATGGGTCCCAAAGTTCTCAGAACAAGAGGCGACAGGCAGTGTGCAGACACCTGCAAGCGGCCGCTGGAGTTCAGGGACTGGCCAGGGTGTCAGCTTCCCATTCTGTTATGTGGAATGTTAGCACCGGTCACCGTCACTCTCTGTGTTAATTAGGAGTCGCTTTGTTACATAGCAGTAAAGCCTCAGTAGCTTAAAGTTGAGGATTCCGATGCCTGTCCATGTTCGAGAAGCCTGGACGTGGTGGCCGCCAAGCTGGCGTGGCCATTCCAGGGAAGCAGACCTCCCTCTGCCGTTGTCCACTGTCACCTCGCTGTCCAGGAGGCAGCCTGAGCTCCAGCTCGTATCACACTCCAGGCAGCCAGGTGGCAGGGCGGGCACAACGCCTTCTGGAAGGACATGGGGATTCCTGCGCGCCCCACCCCCACCCTTCCCTCCCCCCTGGCGTCTGAGTTCAGGCGTGTGCTGCTCATGGTGTCATGGCTGGGCTCACTGTCACCCCTGGTGAAAGTCGGCATCTTCGCTGGGGAGGGCAGGAGGAGAGGCGCCGGAGAATGGCTGTCCCAAGCCCCAGAGCCCAGCTTAGTGGTAAATCCGTTCGCTCTCTGGCTGATGTCCTTGTCCACTGAGTGTTGGCGTTAGTGCTGCATCGGAGGGACCAGACCCTTGCGAACGCCAGTGGCCCATGAAATGTCACAAGCGGCTGCGGGGATGAGCAGAGGCCACCTGTGGGGGCAGCACTAGAGCAGTCGGGGGGCAGCACAGCCCCACTGCCCGGCTCGCTAACGTTCACATGCTCACACGCGATGCTGACAGCTGTCCTCGGCATGACGCTGGAACGTGTTGGACTCAAGCTTTTTATCATCTCTTGTTCGCTCTTTATAGTCACTTCCCAGTTCACTTCCGAGCTCCGTGGGCCTCTTCTTTGAGACGGAGCTGCCTGCTTTGCAGCACTCAGAGCTGGAGACTGTGGGAGAACATCTAGGCTCTGTACGCAGGCCACAGGAACTGCAGTGACCTGTGTTATTGGCTGAGTTTTGTTTGTGTGTGTCAGTGCTGTGGGTGACAGTGGTGGTTGGATTTCAATAGCTTTGTTGCTGGTTTAAGTAGAAACAACAAAGCCACTTAAAAATTCCAATGGTTTGGTCAGGGATTGACTGGAGGCAGTGGCTGTTTTCAAGTGTTCTGCACGGTCGTGCGTCGAGTGTGTTGCTGCCCCAGGGCCGCCCGGCCTGTGCTTTCCTGGCCTGCAGAGCGCCGAGCTGCCCGGGGAGGTCAGGTCCTCACCTCTCCTGCCCCTTCTCTCCCTCCAGGTGGTACTTTGCCGTCATCTCTGTGTCTGGGGTGTTTGCAGTGACGTTCTCCGTGGTGTTCGCATACGTGGCGGACATAACCCAAGAGCATGAAAGAAGCATGGCCTATGGACAGGTGCGGGGGCCGCTCTCCTGCCACCCCAGGGGCCTGGCTTGTCTAGCGATCTCACACGGGCAGTGCGTGGCGGTGCACAACACATTTCCTGATGAGCTCGTCCCTTCAGACCACACTACACATGGTTTCACGTACAGCCTTGTATGTTTGGATGCTTGCATTCCATATGGATTTGGTCACACATGTCAGATTTGAAATTACAGAGTCTTGTTACGTTATTGAAGTTCTTTTGAACATTATATAAAACTAAGGACTCCTTTACTAGGTCAGGAGTGGGACAGGGCTGACCTAAAATCAGGGGCGAACGCCCCGCTCTGAGCCCGCAGGCCTTGCTGTGCCGCGTGGCCCGTGCCTTCCCCTCGCGTCCGCTGGCCTTCGCACAGCTCTCAGGCAGGAGCCCACAGGTGGTGCCTGGCTTCCTTCCTGCAGAGGAAGAGCCTGTGAGGCACAGGTGGGGGGGGGGGGGGTGCGGCAGGGGTGGCAGCCGCGGTGGGAGGAAGGGGTCAGTCCTCACTCTCACCTCTGACCTTGCCTGGCTCCAGGTCTCCGCCACGTTCGCCGCGAGCTTGGTGATCAGCCCTGCCATCGGCGCATACCTGGGCCGGGTGTATGGGGACAGCCTGGTGGTGGTCCTGGCGACGGCGATCGCGCTGCTGGACATCTGCTTCATCCTGGTGGCTGTGCCCGAGTCTCTGCCTGAGAAGATGCGGCCCGCATCCTGGGGGGCGCCCATCTCCTGGGAGCAGGCCGACCCCTTCGCGGCAAGTTCACCCCTTCCCTCCTCTGGGGCGGGGTGCGTGCTGAGTCCGGGCAGTGTAACCCGGGCGGCAGGTGCTTCTGGGGAAATGCTGGGATCCTCTTGAGATGGTTGGGGAGGACGAAAGGAACTGTTAACGGGATGTCCACGCGGCCCGCGGCAGCTCGGCGCTGACGGGAACGCTCCCTCCGTGGTTCCGTTTAGTCCCTGAAGAAGGTGGGCCAGGACTCCATCGTGCTGCTCATCTGCATCACCGTGTTCCTCTCCTACCTCCCGGAGGCGGGCCAGTACTCCAGCTTCTTCCTGTACCTCAGGCAGGTGAGCGCTGCCCCGCTGCCCGCTTGGGGCTGGGCTGGCGGAGACTTGAGACACGAAGGCCGTGGGCCGCACCGGCTCACCGCGTCACTGCCGCGTGGGCTGCTGTTCCTCAGGCAGAGCCTTGCCGTCCCGGTGGCTCAAGCTTGTCTTCGCTCCCACGCAAGTGAGGGGGGAGCCCCGGCCGCTCGGAGACTGTGGCCCGTCGGCAGAGCAGCCGCCCAGGAGCGTCAGTCTCCTCCCGGCCCTGGTCTCGGGGCGGCGATGCACCCCGAGAAGAGCACAGAGCCTGCTGCTTATTTGTCAGGTGGATTCTGTGCGCTGATGGCTGTCTCGTTTCGTTCCTCTAAACGGGTTTAAATTTGCTGGCCTTGTGTTTAGTGGGTATATGTTTAGCACACGAACACTTACCATAAATCTTGATTCTCCGGGAAAGCCAGGTTTTTCCTCAGAATATTTTGGTTACAAATGAGTAGTTTGATTTTTTTCTGGCTCATTTAATGTGGCTGTGCAAGCTGTGGCATTAGTGTGGTGTTTGCTGTGCTTTTCTGTTGATGTAATTTTTTCTGGAACCTTCCAGATAATGAAGTTTTCACCAGAAAGTGTGGCGGCCTTTATCGCAGTCCTGGGCATCCTCTCCATCATTGCACAGGTGAGTCTCCGTCAGGCACCGCGAGTGACGTCAAGGAGGGTGGGCCCGGCTGCTGTCCGGCTGCACCCGGGATGGGTCTCGGTGGAGTTGCCCTGTTGGGCTTCGTGGGCTACAGGCTCAGAAACTTCACTGTCAGGCAGCTAATATGGATGAGGTTTTGAGGACTGACTGACACATACCAACGTATGAGGTATAAGTCAGAGCGATAGTGTATTGATTTGCACCAATAAGCAGGGTGTACACCTGGATAAGGAGAGGCTGGACCTGGTGTGTGGGGAGCAACAGGCAGGACGGCTCGGGGAGGGGACAGGAGAGTCGGGACAGGAAGTTCAAGAGGTGGAGGGACCGGTCCTGCAGGCGCCTGACTCGAGAAACCGGAGGCCTTCGGGGGCCTTGGCAGAGGAGTGGCTTGCAATGGTGTCTTGGGACCCGATGTAACTGGCGGTTTGAGGAAGAATTTGGATTTTCTTAGATCTGTTTCCTGGCCAGCAAGCTCTCTCTGTCCCACAGTAAGTTCTAGTCCAGTGACCGGGACCTTTTCCCACTCGGCCTCCTGTCTGGAAGCCCCGCCCACACCCGGCCAGGGGGCTTGGCTTTCTCTGGCCCTGCAGGCGATCGCGATCGCACACGCTTCCCACTTGGTCCAGGCTGCCAGGTCCCGGGCCTGCTCAGAGGAAGGAGGGTCGTGCCATTGGGCTCGGCAGTCTTCATCCCTTAGCGGGGCGCCCCCTGCAGATATCATCATCTGTGCGTGGGAGCAGGTCTAGTGATAAACTTTAAATCCCGTAAGGTGCCTCCTCCTGACCGAGTGTGAGTGCTGCTTGTGACTCGGTGCCGCCTGGCAGCCCTGGGCTGGGAAGTGCTGCGTGTGGACACTCACTCACTCACGGCCTCCGAGGCCCTGCGGTGTGTGTGATCAGTGGAGCCCACGGACAGGGACAGGGCACGCGGTCAGAATGGAGCTGGGCGTGTCCGGCCCACTTGCCTCCTGGGATTCAGCCCAGCCGCTCCCAACGCAGTGCTCTCTCTCAGAGGCCGCCAAGCTGAGATGGCGAGGACGTGTTTAGGGTTTGGATGGCGAAGCCGGGCAGCATGCACTGAGGCTGTGAGGCAGGGTGTCTCCCACTTGCCTCGGGCCCTCCCTCGCCGTCACCATGCCCGCAGCCCAGCAGATGCCAACTTAGGGCGTGGGTTCCCCAAAGTGCTTCACAGGTTTGAAGAATTAGCAACAAGCTTGTCAGCATGGGGAGGGGGGCGGGTGTTAATATGAAACTGTGGGTATGCAGGGCCCGTCATTGGTTCTGGCAGGTGCTGGGCAGATGCTCTGAGCCTTGCCCTCCGCCGGCCACAGGCTCGCCGCCTCAGTGCTCCACGTTGAGTGCCCTGCGGCCCAGGCCCTTCCTCTCTACCTTTCTCCTCCTCCTCCTCCCCCCTCACACTACCCTTTCCTTCATGGCACCGCAGCCTGGAGGTGCCTTGTGAAATAGGTGCTGTGTCCGCTTCTCCCCCAGGTCAGCATCTTCTGACCAGCACTTTGCCCTGTTCACTGGCTGCACGGGCACTGCCCTCTGACCCAGAGTCCAGTGGGGTATCGTCGGGCCCTGGCAGATATGTGCGTGACTGACCACAGCTGATGTTGGTTAACTGTTAATGTTAATCAGTTGTCATCTTGGTTACGTCATGAATCAGTCTGTCCCCAAAACGAGTTACAGTGAATGACAGGATACGGCCTTGTTTCTTGTTGTGTTGTACACTGTATATACTAAGCAGTTTGTTCCACTGAGAATATTGTGACGTTTAAAATCACACGTTTTCATAAACACTATTAAGAGCTGGTGCTGGGGTACAAGACGAGGCAGAACCCCTGTGCTGGGAGGAGCCCCCGCAGTGTCTGTGTGGGCGGGAGGCTGCTCTGCGCCCTGCTTCCCGCGGGGCTGCCTTCGCGGCTGTGGGTGAGGATGCAGTCCAAGTCCCTGCTGGCCGGGGGGAGGGGACGTCTGAGAAGACAGTGATGGGTCCTCATCCTTCAGGAGCCCTTTGCTGTGCTGAAATCTGACGACAGTCTTCAGTGGCTGTCTTACAGACTGTGAGCCTTGATGATTGGGAGGTTAGAGTGTCACCAGTCGTCAAGTAGTCATTTTCTGAATAGCTTCCTGCTCTTGGCGGACTGACTCGCTGTCTTGTGTGGTAGATGCAGCACCTTCACTAGAAGAGCAGGAACACCTCCGCCGCCCCCAGGTCACGGCCAGACGTGTTACCTTTGAAAGAGAACGAGCAGCAGGAAAACCCCTCCGCCCATAGCGTGTTCTCAGTGCTTGTGTCCACCGTGCCGGGCACAGTGCTAGCACGGGTGTGAACATGACAAGTGTGAAGCAGGTGCTGTTACTGCCAGACGGAAGGGACACTGTAGGAGACGGGGTCTCAGTGAGGTGACCTGGCCAAGACGGGGGGCAGCTGTTTCCCTGGGGCCGTGCGCTGGGCCCTGGTGCCAGCAGCGGTGAGTGCCGGCGAAGGGCGCGTGGATAGCTGTACTGTTGAGGTTTCCTTTATTTGGGGAATAAGCATTGCAGAGTAACGCTGTCACATCAGAGGGGTCCCCAGGTCCTGGTTGGAACCCTCTGACCTGCCACCTCGACCTCAGAACTGCTCAGGAAGCTCCCTGTCCCGTTCCCTGTCCCCCAAGTCCCAGCGCTGCACCGCGGCAGGGAGGCCAGCTTGGCCTACCACGGGGGCGGGGAAGGGGCTCGATTTAGGGCGGCTGTGCGGAAAGCCCCAGCTAGGAAAGGAGTCCACCTGCTCCCGGCGGGAGGCATCACCCCATATTTTAAAGTGACTGTTCTGACAAACTGTTTGGTCTTTCTTTTTTCCAGACCATAGTCTTGAGTTTACTCATGAGATCCATTGGAAATAAGAACACCATTTTGTTGGGCCTGGGATTTCAGATCTTACAGCTGGCGTGGTATGGCTTCGGTTCAGAACCTTGGTAGGTGTACTTATTTTAATTCCTTTAAACCAGTGGTTCTCAACCTTGGCTGCACATTAGAATCACCTGGGAATCTTTTTAAAATCCTGATTTCTGGGCCTCAGCCTCCGGAAATTCTGTTCCTTTGTGATGGGCTGGGGCCACAACATTAGTAACAAAGAAACAGAATTTCCGGAGGATGAGGCCCAGAAATCAGGATTTTGAAAAGATTCCCAGGTGATTCTAATGTGCAGCCAAGGTGGAGAACCACTGCTTTAAACTGTTGGTGTTAGCCTTGTTTTGAGATATAACTCAGTTTTTGTAGTTCTTTATGTCTCAATTGAGGTTTAGAGCTCAGCCTTACTGTGCTTTCCCCTCAAACGGTAAAATACACATCTCTCCTGTGTGTGAATGTTCTAGGATGGCCTGGGGACAGAGGGACATTTCATAGCTGACACAGGCTGGGTTTTGAACGAGGTTATGGAGCCTTTGACTCTCTAATGAGCATTTATTGCCTCCATCAGTTTGTCTTTCAGAAAAAGCACATAATCCCATAGCAACTGGGCCTGAAAGTCAGTTACTTCGTTGGAAAGAGTTAAGTGGCCCCAGAGGCTATACCGACAGCAGCAGGGGTCTGGGAGGCAAGCCCAGTGGTTCGGTCCAGCCTCCTGCTGGACACGTCTCCCTTCCTGCCAGGCTGGCTCCCTGCATGAGGGAGGGATGGGTGTCCCCCTGTCCTCTGGCGTCAGGACTGAACTCCAGTTTGGACTAATGTTGCACAAGCTGAACAGTCTGTTCTGGTGGCATCTGTTTTTCTAGTCCAGCTTTTAGGAGTTGTTCACAGTTTATAAAACATTTATTTCAAACATCAAACCAGGAGCATCCAAAGTTGTGATCAAACCAGTGATGCCTCCACTGAATCAGAAGTCGGTGGGAACCTGTAGGAAGTTACTGACCTCACGTGTTTGGAAACATTTCCTGTTTGTTTGATACATTATTCTCCACAGTTTGGGGGAGGAGGGCCTTCCCAGGGTCTAGTGACGTGGCTTCCCAGCAGCGCTCACACAGTGCCCACGGAGACAGGCAGGGGGAGCAGGGTTCTTAGCTCTGCCACTCTGCCCACAGGATGATGTGGGCCGCAGGGGCCGTGGCCGCCATGTCCAGTATCACCTTTCCTGCCGTCAGCGCACTCGTGTCCCGAACTGCTGATGCCGACCAACAAGGTGAGTTGCTGGGTTCATGGCAGCTGTGTGGGCAGATGTTCCAACCCTGTCCTCTCCTGGGGGACACACAGCCTTGGCCCCATGCTGACCCCTTATGTCTACGCGGGTGCACTAGACTGACCCCTGGGGGCGCTCCCGTGCAAGTCTCCCAGGCTCAGTGCAGACATGTATATCGTCTTAGCTTTGTGGTGGGAACACTTAATTCCTAAAATGCCAATAATTATTTGAAATGGCAACTAGTCATAAAAAAAGGGATCTTACAAGAGAGGCAGTGGCCACTTGGTTGGTAAATGAGGAAGGAATGCAAGTTGCATTTTGAATGAGATCATCTCAGAGACAAATAGGTACGAGAGGGCTACCCTTGACTACTGGGGACATAGTTGTGCTCCTGAACTGGCCGGACTCGTCGCCTGGGAACCTCGGCGGGGGTGTGTGTGTGTGGCGGGGGGCGGGGGGGGGGGGATAAAAGGCTTCTGTGCACTGTCGCTGCGTCGCCCGAGCTCCCCTCTGCACAGCCGGTCACGCTGTCAGCCGATTACTGTGATGGCACTGCCACTGCAGCAAACTCCCAGCGTCTGAGAAGGGCTCTGGCTTCCCCTGTTTGGTGCAGGTTCCAGGGTCGCCAGGACCCGAGCTGCACTAAGTGATGCTCTGTCCCAACCATTCAGGTGTTGTTCAAGGGATGATAACAGGAATTCGGGGGCTGTGCAACGGTCTGGGACCAGCTCTCTATGGGTTCATTTTCTACATATTCCACGTGGAGCTGAAAGAGCTGCCAATGACAGGAACGGACTTGGGGACAAACACCAGCCCACAGCACCACTTTGAACAGGTAAAAATTGGGTTACATTCTCGCTCTTTTACGCTGACTAGCACTTAAAAACCAAGGCCTGATGGGCGGTGCGTACCTTTTCCCCCCCGAGAGTTACAACGGTTTCAGCCTGCTGGTTTGGTCGTGCTGCGGGGCCCGGAGCAGCCTCCTGTGGAAAAGGCAGGGGCGTCGTTTGCTAGGCCTCGTTACAACTGTAATATTAACGCAGACAGTACAGACCACTCAGCAGTTTCCTTGCTCACTAGCCTTGTGACCAGCTCAGGCCGGTTCCAGTGTGTCAGCCGGTGGTTGTGGGCGATGTGAGGCCTGCAGTGCGAGTGCGGCTGGAACCAGGTCTGCTGGAGCTGCTAGCTTTCCTGTGAGGCTTGTCCTGGTTTCTCCTGAACAAGCGTTAAGTGCAGATCCTGTGCCGCCAGTGACACTGTTTCTGCAGAGGCTGCTTTCTGGGGTCTTATCCCCAGGCCCTCATGAGGCTGAGAGCGCCTCCTTCCTCCTGAAAGGGAATGCTTTTCCTCATTGTGGCTTTAATGCTGAAAGAGCCACGATGGCTTATAATTCATAGCGACCGGTAATTACTACAAGATAAGCAGTCTCTCATGGACAATGATGTTGGTGCAGAAACGCTCACTGACTCTCTCTCCCCTAGAACTCCATCATCCCCGGCCCGCCCTTCCTCTTTGGAGCCTGTTCGGTGCTGCTGGCTCTGCTGGTGGCCTTGTTTATCCCGGAACACACCAACCTCAGCCTGCGGTCCAGCAGCTGGAGGAAGCACTGTGGCGGCCACAGCCACCCTCATAGCGCACAGGCGCCAGGAGAAGCCAAAGAACCCTTACTCCAGGACACGAACGTGTGAGCGTGCGGCCGCGGCCAGGGAGCCTTCTCCAGCTGCACCAGGCTGACTGCGCCCGAGTGCTGATGTACATTCCACGTCACCTCCACACTCTAAGGGTGTCTTAAGGAACGGATCTGCATGGACTCCGGGGAACTAAAGAAAGAACTGGACAGTTTTCCAAAGATGTTACAATTTCTTTTGAAAAGAAACTTTTTGTTTAACCGCACCACTTCCTTGCCATCAAGCTGTTTATTATATATGTCCTTTCATTAAAGCTCTATCTGTGACTTCTTAGATACTAGCAGCGTCTCTGCTACCATCCCAGGTATTGGGCTTTAGGCTTATCCACATCACAGCGGATGGAGCAGAGGCGTGGCTGTGGGCCTGCTCGCTTTAACCTTGTGAAACCTGGGTCAAATGATTCAAAGCCTTAAATGCAGATGCACTAAAGAAATGGTAAGGGAACGGTCTGCAGGAAACTCGAGAGAATTATACTAAACCTGAATCATGTTTCAAGCCTGTTTGTAGTCATTTTAAACATTCTTCACTACTGTTTTTAAAATAAAATGTCAGCCATGATTCATTCAGTTGAGTGTTGGGAGCCTGTAACCTACATGTTGGCTCAGTTGTTCCCCAGCTCCTACACCACTACCCTTTCATGTTCGCAAAATCATAACCTCAACACTTGAACACATAACCGAAACCTATAGTCAAGCTGGTAGCCTTGAAAACGTCCACGTGATGTCTAATGTAAATACATATATATAGTGGCCTTTCAGGACTGTCACAGTAACACTTACTTACAGAGCTAATGTGTGTCCTACATTTTCAGGACCCTAGAGAGAGCTTTATACGATTCCTGATGTGAATTTCTCTAAAGTGTATATTTTTGTGTCCAGTTATATTATTTAAAAAAGTGTTACTTTGTAAAAATTGTACATAAAGTATTGTATAGTTTACAGGGTTTTCATCTTGTGTGTGATTATTGCTTAATGCTTTTTAAACTTGGAACATTCACTTATGGTTAAATAAGGTCTTAAAAAATGTAAATACTCTGTTAATAAAATTAAATATTTTAATGATTTTTAAAAGGAAGTCTTGATCTGTGATTCCCTCTAGGGCCAGTTTGGCTTTGTCACCATAATCATTTCTCAGTAACAAATCACAGCTTTATGCCTTCTCTCTGAATCCATTTCTTTCCCTTCACTATAAAATACTCCTGTAGGAAGACAAACAGTGAAAATTTAATCCATAAGTGAAATCAAGTTTCTAAGCGGAGATGTTGTGTATCAGTCCTTTTCCAGTTTTCATATACTTTTGTTTTTTTAATCCTCACCTGAGGATATTTTCCCATTGATTTTTAGGGAGAGTGGAAGAAAGACAGCAAGAGAGAGAGAAAAACATTGATATGAGAGAGACACATTGACACATGTGCCTCCCGCATGTGCCCCGACCAGGGCCTGGCCAGGGAGGAACTTAAAACCGAGGTATGTGCCCTTGACTGGAATCGAACCCGGGACCCTTCGATCCATAGTCTGAAGCTCTAGCTGCTGAGCCAAATCAGCCAGGGTCGTATACTTTTTACATGTCCTACTCCCAAAATATTCTTACTAACCAAGCTCACACAGTTCACAGAAATACATTAAATTCAACATTCTGATTAACGTATACTTCATACTGCAAAACAATTTCAAATAAAAGTTTAAGAGGTAGAGCAAAGAATTAGCACACTCAAAAGTCAGTACAAGTATATCTAATATAAAATCTCTGGCACATCAAAGTGATCGATCTTTTGGAAATTCTAATTTATATAAAAATTTTAAAAAAGCTACCTGTATGTCATCCCATCCACAGCCTGTCCATATATGTTTACACAATGTTCACAAGAGCAGATCAACATGGCCAGGAGGCTTCTTCCCACACTCCGTAAGCACTTTCAAGGTGCTGTAACCAAGTGTTCTTATGCATGTAGGGTATGTAAATGAGGAAACAACTACATATGAGAACTCATCGCCCAGTAACGGTTACTAAATGTTTTAGGGGAGTTCCCTAGTTCAGGATACCTTGTCATTGCTAGCAGTTGCAAAGTATCAGATTCAATATGGCTTCATTAAAAAATTAGCAAAGATTCTTTGTCTTACCCTGGAACTGTTGATATGTCAATATCTTGAAATGTCTCTTTCCTTATCTGTATAATATGGTCCTTGAAAATAATTTTTGAAAGATTAAATGAACATTAGCAATATTTATAAATAAAAACTGACTGAGACGTTTCTTAAGAGAATGATACTATTGATTAGGTGATTGTCAATAAGAAAAATGGGCCCTAAGATTCTGGGTGAATTTTTTTAAATCACCTACTTTTTCTCAAGAAACTACTCATATTTGAAACTTAAACCAAGAGAGAGTTGCCTACTTTATTACGCACACAATTAAACCCGTTTTGAAATTAAAAAGCAAGTACAATGAATATTCATGATGCTCTTTTGTATAGTACTAATTTTCAAAACAAAACGCCACTAATACAAATTTAACTGCATAAAACACTAATGAAACTCCAAATGAAAGAAAATTTGGATGAGCACAGACTTTCAGGAAGCAATAAAATCCTGTAAACTGCAGCTCAAATGACTCAAGCAGTTGATACCTAATCTGGTCACGTAAATACACGTCCAAGTTATTCAATAGCTAACTGAAAGGTTTCAAGGAAAATACTTGCTATAAAGGATTGATTTAATTTTATGACTTTTTCCCTTTACTGTACATTATCGTCGATAATATAGACACCTTAGGAGATAACCATCTTCCCTCATAATTCTTAGGTGAATATTTAAAACTTTTTACCAACGAAAATGATAAAACGAATTACAAGTATCCTCTGGCTCCCATTCCGTCGGACAAGTGTGACTTTACCCGGCGTCACTGTGATTAGAACGTCCCTTCTAACGACCAACCCTTGCCTTGGCACGTGTAAGAGCTGCTCAGGCTGAGTTTAAGGAAACCCCACTGCTGTCCTGTAAAGCACCGTGTTCACACACCAAAGCCTGGCACCGGCTCCGAGAGCCTCCCTTCCCCAAGTCCCCAAGTCCAATTGGCTCCTCTGAGCCGCCCGCCAGCAGGGGCAGCACCCGAGAGGCGCACAGCTGCTGCCCGGCCAGGCAGCTCTGCCACTGCTCCTGCGTGCGTGTGGGGTGTCCCCTGCCGCACGGTTCCTCCACCAGGCGGTGCCAGCTCATGCGGGCAGAGGGCACTGTTAGCTGTGCGGCAGCTGCCCCGGGAAGTACGCAGAGGAGGAGGAAGGGACCGAGGCGGGTTTGCAGGAAGTCTGCTGATGGTCTGCAAATGAGGAAGAGAAGGTGGCTTGGACTCCCTCCGGCCGCGGTCCCCTCCCTCCCGCCGCAGCGGGCGGACCCGAGGCCTCACCTGCAGCGCTGGAGAGGTTCTGGCTGAGCCCCCGCAAAGGAATGCTGTCCTCCCTTTTCTTCAGATACTTGGGCTCCAGCCCTACATTGTCACCGCTTAGGAGGAAAACAGTACTTATTTACTTAAACTCTTATTTTTCTCTTTAGTAGTTAATTGTGATTATTCATCTAATCTATATACTATATAGATGTTTATAGTTTTGTTCAAAATAAGTCACTTTATTCACTGTTTTCTTAAGCAAATAACTTATGTGCCCACAAGCTGCGTTGCCCTTCTTCCCAGCAGAGTGGATTAGAGCACGTAAAACCAAACCCGCAGAGCTGGGCTGGGGATGTGGGGAAACGAGCTCTCTGAGGACTATACACGCCTCCGGCATGCCTGAGAACATCATGCCATTGACACTTTCCTACCGCGTCTGTTTAAATGAATGCTTTCTTCTTTCTTTACCCAAAAGCTCTTTAAAGTCTGTGCTTCAGAGGGGTCACTAGATATCACTACAGTCACAACAGGGATTCTGGTTAGAGGAATACAAACGTGATATTTCAAAAAGAAAGCCATGTCCGTCCTTGTCTTTTCTCCTTCTGCCACTGCATCCCTTCTTCCCGACCTGCCCCGTTAGCAGCTTCTCTCGTAGCATCCTTGCAGTAGGAAAGGAAAAGCTCTTGCTAAATGATGACCTTATAACCTTAAAATTAGAGGTCTTTTCCCAGTTTTCAGGAAAGATGAATAGGTATTTTTTCCATTTTAATGTTTTTTCTTCTTGAATCTTTGATCCCCACTGCCACTTCTTACTAGCTGACAACAAAACCTAACAAATTTCAACAGAAAATAGCTGACCAGTCCTACTTTTATGGACACGATTTCTTGATTTTTGTTCTGCAAATATGATCATCACACATTTTGCAAGTAAGCTGGTTTGGTGTGTGACCTGAGTAAGTATGTAAACATCCAGAGTGGAAAAGCAAGAGGCTCCCAGCGCTGACTGCTGTCATATCGTCGGGTGGCAGCTTTAGAGCAGCCAAGGACAACGGCCGGGAGCTGGGGAAGCAGCCTCTGCTGGTCTCATAGTTTAAATCCCCGAGGTGATGGCTCATGCCCACCAGTGCCAGCAGGTGGCCCTGAACACCATCACATTGTAACAAGGAAGCAGGCTGACAAGAAACCAATGTTATGAACATGAAGACCAGTCTGCACATCTGAGCTGTTTAATTCGGCCACAAATCGCTGATTCGACGGATGGCAGGTGAACCCATCTGAGATCCAAGGGACAGGAGGGCGCTGGGCAGGCCAGCGGGGCTGCGCAGACAGGAAAGCTGACGTACGTATGCATGTTCGCTGGGACAATCTCATCAGCCTGTACGTTTACTTGCCGAAGGGTCCCAGCAGGTTAACGAGCTGCTTCCTCAGGTTACTATCAGAAAATAGTAAGATTTCTAGCTACCTGCCCGCGAATATTTGAAAGGGGACCTTCAGTTACCTAGGAAAATCTTTTAGAAAATAAAATTTTACTATATATCTGACTGCATCCTACAGTTTCAAAAATATATGAAAAACCCCTTTCTTATAGTCAAGAGTGACTAAATTTAAGTTCCATGGACATCAACTTAAAATGTCGCAGATAAGTAGCAGGTGCCCTGGCTTTTCAGGCCCCGATGAAATGCTTTCAGATGATTTTCAAAAGGGCGAACATCCCGCGTTATGTCAAGGAGTACTTACTTTTCCTTATCAGCGGAGCCGGGCACACTAAGAGTTGTTCCTGACTGAATGTCCCCTAGTGACGGATTTGGTTTTGTTAACTGCAAGTTAAACTGAACCTGTGAAGCGAGAAAACACCTCATGTAACGAAACTGGTGAGAACGGAGACAAGTCTATACGGAGCGAGGTGCTTACTTTTTTTTCCTGATAATCGACAGCGCAGAGGTCCAGGCGCACTACAGCTCATAACACAGACACATTTCGTGGAGGAGATTTAACCTGAGGATATTTCTCCTTGCCCCAGCAGTTCCTATCACACAAGCAAGATGAGCGGCGGAGACAAAGCACGAACACATTTAGACAAGTGTATGCACAGACTTATTTAATAAACAAGGGCTAGGAATCGAATTTTCCAACAATCCATGTAAAAGTCCAAACCAAACACCAGCATGAGATATGGAAGTCTACTTAAAGACATAGCGGCTGTGACTGAGTGGGTCCCACGCCAGGGATGTGTACATGTATCTACGTCAGGAAACCCACAAACACATCCCCACCAATAGATCAAAGAAGAAAAGGCACATGAAAGCTGTCTACATGTGGTAAAAACTCCTAATAAAGCCGGCACAGACAGAGGCTCGTGTAACAGGACAGAAAGGTAAACGCTGCTGTCCTTGGCTATCAAGGTTCCACAGTCTCAAGATACCGGTTTTCCCTACAGCGCTCTACGCATTTAACATAACATTAAACAGAAATAGGACTTTTAAGAGCCACACAAGATGGTTTTAGAACTCCTTATAAAAAGTCAACATGCAAAAAGAGAGGCAAATAGTATCAGATATCAATCAATGCATAATGGTTTCTGACCACCCATCATAAACAATTAGAAAACTGGACAAAACAAAAAGAATGTTACCAAATACTGGACCACACTTCAGAAAAATTGGGCAGTTTCTTAAAAATTAAATATCTGCCCCACCGAGTCATTCTAATCACAGGTATTCACCCCAGGGAAATACAAAGGCTGCACACCAACATTCATGGCAGCTGTAGTGGAGTCAGCCCGAAACTGGAAATGACACAAATGCCCATCCAATGGCAGAGGGAGGAGCAAGCGTGGCCTCCCCACGCAAGGAGCAGCACGAGCAATCGGAAGTGAGGTACTGATGCGCACCACCACCCCCGACCAACCTCAAACCCGGTGCTGAGCGGAAAGACGGGAAAGCGACAGCCTGCCCGAGTCCATCACATCAAGTGCCGAGGCAGGTCACAGAGGCAGAGAGCACAGCAGCTGCCGCTTAGCTGCTTGGGGACAAGAGGGGATTCGCTGTGGAAGCACTAGGGGAACCCCGAGGAAAGTGTAAGTGCTCGAGCACTGCCTGCTGTGATGCTTTCACAACTGTATACACTGACTGACATTATTAAACTGTAAATGCAACAATGGGAGATTGATGGTATGTAAATTACACCTTCGTAAAGTTTTAAGTTAAAAAGGCACCAGAAAGAGACTAAAAAGACAAGTCCAAAATAGGGAAATAACCACAGTAAAAATACAAAACCAACAGTAAATGTCTGGAACATATAAAGAACATTCATGGCATCATTTTATAAGGATTAAATCGCCCAAAGATGAATAAAACTGATAAACAGAAACTTAATAAAAGAAACATAGCCCATAAATATATAAAGATGTTCCCCACTTAATTACCAGGGAAATGCCAGATAAGCCAAAATGCCTACGGCCCAGTTACTTTCCAGAATTTATCCTACAAATCGACTGCGTAAGGCCAGAGACCGTTGCTGAGCACTGGGCAAAGACTGGCCCGTAGCAGAGCGCCAGCTGAATGAAGGGGCACCGTTCCCACGCAGCAGACGCTAGCACAAGACCACCCAGTCAGCAGTCTCCAAAGCAGGCAGTGATCACAACTCCATCCAGTATGAGAAGTCCTATGATTTTGACTTACACACTAGACCAGTGATGGTGAACCTATGACACGCGTGTCAGAGGTGACACGCGAACTCATTTTTTGGTTGATTTTTCTTTGTTAAATGGCATTTAAATATATAAAATAAATATCAAAAATATAAGTCTTTGTTTTATTATGGTTGCAAATATCAAGAAATTTCTATATGTGACACGGCACCAGAGTTAAGGTTTTTCAAAATGCTGACACACCGAGCTCAAAAGGTTCGCCATCACTGCACTAGACAGTCAGTGATGTACTCACCCAACACATTACCTAATACAACTGACCAGAACAGTTTTTAAAGATAAAATGGATTTATAAGCTAATACCTGGCTATATATGTTTCCTTACATGTTAATTTTCTTACCTTTGGTCCTGAAGCCGGGTGGATGGCATTTTTGGCAGACACGGGATGAGAGAAGGTGTTCTGGAAACCAAATGCAGAAGAGACAGGATACCCGATGCCACAAGTTGGGTAAGTCAGCCTACCATCAACCTAAAAATGAACACACACAACATTTAAGGATGAGAAATTGCTTCTAAATAAGCATCTGCTATAATAACTGAGTTAACAGCACTATCTCAGAGGCCAGTTTTGTTCATCACACCACAAAACTCCTCTTTGTTACACACCACGAGGCTGGGGTAGCTCACCCTTCCCAGGGGCTGGGCAAGCTCAACAGACCTATCACTAGACCTGCCTCAACCTATTTTTTTTTAAATTCTTTTATTGATTTCAGAAAGAGGAAGGGGATTGAGCCCACAACCCGGGCACATGTCCTGACTGGGAACTGAATCCAACGGTGACCTCCTGGTGCATGGGATGATGCTCAACCAGCTGAGCCCCACTGGCCAGGCTCCTGGAACTATTCAGACAAAGACTCGGAAGCATCTTGGTTCGATCTAATGCCCCACACCCGTCCTTAAAAGGGGGACCATGGGATAGATTCACAGATCAATAAACCAATCAGGGATAAAATCATTTTCTGCCAGTGAGTAGAAATAAGAGCATCAGTGTTCTTAAACTGACTAATGGAGACCATTATTTGCTTTACCAATAATTTTCATTATAGTAACGACACCATTAACCAACGTCATGGAAACAATTTATTTAATGAGCCCAACTGAAACACAAATCTGTAGTAAATGTACATCAATGGCTGCATGACAAAAACACCCTTCACATGGCTGATCAGGAGTCCTTTCAACTTCGTAATTCAGCACCAGGCACTTCTTTCCACCTTTTGTACCTCAGCCGAAATCCTCCCCCGCCCCCCCCCCCCGCCCCCCATCCCCTTTTTTTACTCTTCACTTGAGGATATTTTTCCATTGAATTTTCCAGAGTGGAGGGGGAGAGACACAGAGAAACATCCATTTGAGAGACACACTGATAGGTTGCCGCCTGCACAGGGATGGAGCCTGCAACCGAGGTACATGCCCTTGACCGAAATCGAACCCAGGACCCTTCAGTCCACAAGTTGGCATTCTATCCACTGAGCAAACCGGCCAGGGCTCCTTTCCCTTCTTTAAACACCAGGTACTACCTGGTTCACTCGAGCAGATTCAAACTCAGTTAGGCATTTGAGTTTGAGGACCTTTGCCAATGCACTCTGGCCAGGACCACAGAACACACCTACGGGTGGGCACGCTGGGCTGATTACTGCTCCTGGCGTGAGGGAAACCGCACACCATGAGGAACACAGGCTGCTGAAGTACTGACGGGAATGACAGCCATGTGCTGGATGACTTCAGGGATGGTTTCAGAAAGTGGGGCTTTCCTGTGGATTGGAAGCTATCAGGAGGTGAGGGTAGATGTCTGCCTGGTAGCTGAGTAAATCTCCCCTAAAGGCAGGAGAAATGCATTCAGGCCAAAGCTATAACTAGGAATAAAGCACTCATGTGACCAAGGATAAGATGGTTGCCCATTTTGTTGGTTTGGCAATGTCTGGATTTTTGTCTTTTTTTTTTCCTTTTTCTTTTTTAATCCTCACCTGAGGATATGTTTATTAATTTTTTTAGGTAGAGAGGAAGGGAGAGAGAGAAACAAAAACCAGTTGCCTCCCATATGCGCCACAACCGAGGATTGAACCCGCAACCTTTTGTGCACTGGACAACACTCCAACCGAGCCACCAGCCAGGGCTGGAGTGGTCTTGTTTTTGTCTTAAGACGGCCCAGTCAGAGTGGACTTGTCCGACGTCGACACTGTGAAATGTGTAGGTTCCACAGGCGAGTCCAAGGCCTAGCTGGGAGACCCAGTCCAGCTCCTCACAACACCTAGGTGCCATTTCTTGGAGGGAAAAGCAAGGGATCTGCTTCTGGGAACTAAAAGCTTCTATCTCGCAGCAGTTTTTTCTAGACTCTGGAATTGAAAAGCCTCTTAACAGGGCTTTCCTCTTTCTAATACAATTCTCCCACCTGTATTTAAATCTTACCATGTTAGAGCTAGGAGACAGTCCACTTCTGATCGTGCTGCTAGCATGTACCGGTGGAGTGACAGAAGGTCCCAGCATGTCCTGCTTTCTCACTAGCTGATTATCATTTAGTTCTTTATTTAACCACGTGATCACTTATAGAAAACAACAAGAAACAAGGCAAAGAACTTTATTAAGCTACTAGTGACCCGTCGCGCGAAGCGAGACCCGGGGACCCCCACTCCACCCCCGCGCCATGGGACCGCCCTGAGTCCTGGAGTCCCAACCTGCGTGGCCAACACGCCACTGGACGGCCCTGAGTCCTGGTGTGCCGCCACGATGACCCGCCTCCGGGCTGCGTGGAGCAGCCACCGGACCCCGCCCCACTGCCTCGCCCCCGCTGTGCGTGCTGCCATCTTGTGATGGCATTATGGTGTGAGGGTCAATTTGCATATTATCACTTTATTATATAGGATTTTATTTTCCTAATAATTTTAAATATTGAAAATTATGCTGAGGTTATTTTTTTAATTTAAATTTCTTAAAACTGCCTTATATAACAGGAGAACAATATAGGTTAATTTAAATTTTTGTCATTTAAGATTCTTATTAAAAAAAAAAAAGATTCTTATTTTAGCACATAGAACTCCTTATTCTATTACTTCCCCAAGTATGTGTCTGCTAGTCACGGATCTCTTTGAAGGCTTTCATTTCAAGAATGGTATCTTACAGTTTATTTAAAGTTCACACTCATATCTGACAACCAATAACTCAGAAAAATGTTAAAGGCTTAATTTTGTATTTTAGTTTCAAATAATTTATATTACAGTGGGGCTTTGACTTACGAGTGTCCCGACTAATGAATTTTTCGAGATACGAGCCATCTCTCGGCCGATTTTTTGCTTTGAGTTGCGAGCTAAAATTCGGGTTACGAGCCAGCTTCAGATACCCCACCGCTAGTTGGTGCGGTGAACATCACAGTGAACGCCACAACATCAGCCCAGCCAGCTTCATGTGTCTCACTCGTTCACTGTTGATTTGACATACGAGTAATTTGAGTTACGAGCTCTGTCACGGAACGAATTAAACTCGTAAGTCAAGGCCCCACTGTATTACTATTAGGTAAATACGGCAATTAAAAAAGAGGGAAGAATTTTAAAAGTAAGTTACAGTTAATATTTCAACACTTTTAATTCTGAGTCACTGATATAGGTGATGTAGTTTCTTTTAATGATGGTAACTGTTTTCTAGGGCAGGTGATATACTTTACTATAGCAAAGACAAAAGACAGTATATTTCAAGCAGAAATTATTTGCATATATCAATATCCTGATTTTCCTAGACTTTTCTATGAATTTAAGTATAATATTAAGGTTATGAGTAAAAACAATGAATTTCATTTACATATAAAGGTAACATACTTACACTTTTCATTGTTTTTTAGAAGCTGTTTGCTTTCCTCAAGTTTTTGAACTGTAGCTTCTAATTGTTCTTGTAATTTGCATACCTGAAATAAGTCAATCCTCATAAGTATAAAAAAGACTATATTAAAAACTGAAGAAATGTACTGACTGATATTAATTTAAGAGTTCATTACTCTTATTATTAAGTAATGAAGGCTCACCTATTTAGGAAATGAACACTAAAGGTATGTGAGTCATAACTAACTTTTCAAACAAAAATTAAGTTATTAACTTCTGTTGAATCTAGTCATGCTCTTTGAAAAACAAAAAAGAAGCCAAAGCCATTCTTGACTATAACAAAGTAGAAATATGAACTATACATCTGAGGAAATGTGTTCTCTTTTACAAATAATCACACAGAAGCATAAAACGTTCTCCACCTCCTGCTCTTTACTTCGGAGAGACTGCCCAACTTCTTGTAATTCCTTTTGTTCCTTTTGTAATTTTTCTTCCTTTTCGGCCAAGAGTTTCTCTTGCTGAATGGTGACTGTATTTTTCAGTTTCAATTTCCCCATTAAAGTTTTCAGATCCCCTTGTAACTTCTTGATAATTTCATTTGCCTGTAAAAGAGCTTCATATGTATATTTCTACATAATCCAATAAAATATTAACATTCTGTTAAATTTTCAAAGACAAACCTTAAGCAGTTCCGCTGATAATGATTTTATGGTTGCTTCAAGTTTTCCTATTTGTACCTGATTTTTCTCACGGTGTTCTTCTAAAGCCACCTGATGTATTTGTAAAAACATGGAATAATTAGGGCCCTTTTTGAGGAAAAGCATCACTATAAATGTGATCATCAATTTGTTTACAACACTGTAAAATAGACCTTCTGTTCCTGGATTGTATCAAATGCTTCTTTTGTTCTGAGGACTAGCTGGTCCTTGTCCTTGATCTCCTGTTCTAGAACAGCCACTTTTGTCTGCAGCTGATTAGCATGCTTCTCCTTCTCGTGGCACTCAGCATCTAGCGTCGAGTTCTCTCTTCGCAGAGACAGCACTTCCTGCTTGGCCCGCTGCAGCTCCTAGAGGTGGTAAATAATGACGCACTGCGAAAAAGCGAAGCTGCTGGTCTGGTTACCTATAATTAAGATGCTTAAAATACAAAAAGTCTTCAATAATTTTGAAGTTCCAGTACTGATGTTTTTTGAAGGATACAAAAGTCTAAGGGTACATGTAACTTATAGATTCGGAATCCAGTTGTGAAATAGGCTAAAAACTAACCCAATCACAAAGGAAAATAAAACAATCCTAACTTGTGAATAAATTACAACTTGAAAAAACTAGCTAAGAAATTTGTCTTGAAATCTACAGTTTTAAAAATCACTTCAGTAATAAATACTGATTATAACAGAATTTCAAAATACATAAGATTAAAAAATTAAAAACCTTAACATTCCACCATCTACACAGTGGCTCTCAAGCTGATGTGCATATTGAATCACCTGACGAGTTTTAAAAACCACCACACTCACTGTACTGTGGGGCTCTGGAACCCAACCCGAAGTATCTCCCAGGTCTGTCTGTCCCGATGCCTGGTTCCAGCCTCGGGAGCTGCTGATCAGTTAGTACGAGGTATGGCCCAGGCGAGGCCCGGTAAGACCCCTCTAACTGATCTTAAAGAGAACCAAGGTGAGAACCTAAGTCAAGAGTGAACAGCTCTGTCTGTCGCTCACACTTCTTGACATCGGGAAAAGCACCAAGCCCATCGCTCGGTACCTCCTCAACTCCAGCCAGCTGTGCTTTAAGCTCTCTGATGGTGGAGTCGCCTTTGTATCTCCTCTCGGTGAGGTCTCTGTTAGCTGCTTCTAGCTCGGACAGCCTGCTCTGCAGCTGCTGGGTGTTGCGCTGATGGAGGATTTCTAGCTCTTTCTTCTGCTGCTCATGCTGCTGTTGGTACTGCACCTGCGCCTATTATATAATAAAATAGAGTACCGAATTCAAAGGGAAAAACCAGAAGTACAAATACAAGAAGATGTGAAGAAAAAAACAATCTCAGTTATTCTTCTGTGTAATTATAAGAGGTCCTTGTTTTGAAGAGGAGCTATTTTCAATCATGAACTTCATGAAGGAGCAGGTAAGGTCAACAAAGGCAGATTGACACTCTAATCTCGCTCGTAACTTCTGCTCCTCCTAAACACACGTTTAGATGTCATGGTCTTCAAGTTCAGGGAAGAACAATATAGGGTGAAGTAAAAAAGCAAACTGTAAAACAGTTTGAACCAAATGAGCGGGTACATAAGGAACTTACAGTATTTGCTTTAAAAAAAACAACAACAAAAGAAACCACACACCTAAATTTGTGAAATCAGCAAGGTACTGTGCATTAGTTCAGCCGTACATTTAGTAGTTACATTTTAGCTAAAATAAAATCTGAACATTGTATTAACTGTGTAATACCATGTTGCCTGTTTGAATCATACCACAAACGTATCTTAATAATTTCTGTTGAGCACTATCAAATCCTAAATACTTTTTTAAAATAAACTACACTTTTCTGATTATGACAGTTATATATGCTATTAAAGGCACAAAGAAATCACAAATGACCAATAATCTCATCCAGGGACTCATCCTAAAGATTTAGGAATAACATCCCCCATACATATTTAAATTTAACATATTAGGGCTAAACTATTTATACAATTTAATCATGCTTTTCATTCCCTTACCATTTGCACCTTCTCACATCATTAAAAAAAACGCTGTAAACATGTGAGTAGTTGCACAACATTTCACCCATAGCTGTACCTTCCTTCATTAAATCCCTGCACTACTGTGGTCACTGAGTTTCCAATTTTTCACAATTACAAATAAAATGATTCCTATCATTGTACATAGATATACATCCAAAATTCAGACTATTTCCTTATGATTAAGTATAGGTCAAAGAGTGTGAGTAAATATAAAGCTTGATACAAGTTCTAAAACTGCATTACAGCATGTTCTTCCCCCTCCCCCGCCCCCTTTTCTTTCTCCTAAGCTCCAAAGGCCATTCTTCTATCTCTGTAACTTGTTTCCTGAGCCCACCCAGCCGAGCTGGCTCAATTCTTCCATGGCTCACTTTTTACACCTCTGTGAGTTTCTAAATAAAGTTTTGCTTTTAAAAATAAAAATAATAAAAATAAAATGAAATAAAATTGTATACCCATTCAAAAATTCCTACCACAGATGCAGGAATTTTTCATAAAATACTTTGGGAATGTTACATTACTACTTTAAAAATTCCCTCATTTTTTAAAAACTGGAAAGGGGAGAAGGGAGCAAAAAAGATAAAACAAGTAAGAGTCCAGATAGAACTGCAAGTGCCACCCTGGAAGACAACACTGAAGGGCGATCCAGAAAACAAGCAGGGCCTGGGAGAGGTGCTAACTGCGGCCGGCTAGGGGTAACACACGCTCACGGCAACCGAGGCCAAAGGCAGCAAAAGGAGAAAACTGGCTTTGTCCCAGTGATCATCACCATTTTGGAGTGTGTGTGTGTGTGTGTGTGTGTGTGTGTGTGTGTGATTTTTTTTTGAAGGGTGAGGGACAGAATTACATCATTTAGACTTTCTACTTTATTTCAGATGATTCTGATACACATCAAAGTTTTAATCACTGCCCTACTGAATATCAATCAGCAAGAGGAGAACAAAGCAGCTGGTTTTAAAGTCTCAAAGGACTGATTCACAACCTATCAGAAAATGCAGTAGGGAAGGGAAACAAATCCTTCAGCCACTCTGACATTACAGTATGCAACATCCATTAGTATTTTATCTGGGTATATTGCAATCTCACTTCTAGAAACAAGGAATGTTCATTACAGTATTATTTATAATAATCAAAAATTTGAAGCATTTAAATGTCCATCATTTGGGTAGGCAGTTAACTTATTATATCCAAACAATGAATACTATGCAGCCACTGAAAAGGAACAGCTGAACCAAAAAAGAATGATACCTACAATGTCATGTCAGTGAAAAACATTACAGCCAATAGATCCAGGAGGATCTCACTAGCAGAGGACAAAAGCAAAGCCCAATGTGTGTACACACCTATTTATATATATAAAGAAGTAATATGCAAATTGTCCTTTACTGCGTCACAGTAAGGACCGTTCAACAGGCTGGGCAGGGCTGTGCGCAGCGAGGGGTGGAGCTGTGTGCACAACCAGTCACCAGGAGATGCATGGAGCACCTCTAGGTCCCTGCCCTGCTCCCGCAGGCAGCGGCAGCAGCTCCCTCCAGCCTCCGGAAGCGGCGCGGCTCCCGCCCAGCTCCCGCAGAAGCAGCGAGGCGGCCTACTGTGCGTGACATCTCGCTCTGGGCCACTGGTGTATCTGTAATTATGTATAGTTTACACATTTCAAGTTTTATAAATATAAACAAATATTTACAAATTACATATTATTTACAAGTATGGAGAAAAGTCTGAAAACCCATTGAATATTTATCATTTATCTCTGGGTAGTAAGACTTTGCAGGAGACAATGTTCCTAGACTCTGTGAAGTCCGAGCACTTTAAGGTAAGCACACACGACCTTTATAATGAGCACCATGACTACGCAGTGACAAAGCATTTCCCCCGCTCCCGCTGACGTTCATACCTGCAAGGCCTTTTCCCTCTCACGGGTCAGCTCCTGGGAATGCTTACTTGACAATTCTGCTGTGTGGTATGCCCATTCATTCCGTAACTTATCTAATTCTTGAACTTTTTCTGATAAAGTCTGCATCAGAGTTCAATACAAAATAGTAAGAGTCTCTGGAACAGGTCATTAGGTTAGAACATGCCAATATAACAAGAATATCAAGGAATACGGAACCACAGTTTTTCAAGATATATGCAAAGATTTTTTGAATATGAGGAAATCAAGATTAGAATAAAAGCAGTTTCAGATCTGCAACGGCCCACGGTCAAGCTTGTCTATCTTTAACCTTTCAGTTAAATCTGGCTCTTCCCCACCCAGTCCCCTCCTCTGGCATGAAGAAGTATAAACGCCGGCTGGAGCCAGACAGTCAGAAGCATTCACTTAACACGGGAAGCCTGGGCACAGGCTCCCAAGCTGGGCCGTGCTGTGCAGAATAGCGGGTTATCAGATAGTGTGGTCCTCAATTTCAAGTACGAGGGGCAAAAAGTAATAGCTCTGACTGAAACAATAAACCTACCAGAGGAATTAATTCTAAACATAACAAAACGGGAAGGTTTACAGACAAACTGAAAGGCCGTTTTAGACAAGAGGAATGAGGGAAACAAGAGGAGCAGAGAAGGAACCTGCAACAGACACTCCACGTTGTCTTACTTAACGAAGACGTGGAGGAAACATGTCACATGCTGGGAATAACAAAGGTGTTTGGATGGAATAAAATATCGAAGAGATAAAGCATCCAGTTACGATAACTAACTGGTAGGAAAAAGGTGGAAAAAGGAGGAGGAATTCTGTGATAGCATGCTTTAAAAAAAAATACACAGAAGCCTGGATGGGATTCCAGAGGCAATTCAGGACCAATGTTTGGATGACTTACAAAGAAAAATGAAACCTGATTTACCTTTTGTGTGAAATTCAGTTGCCTAGTAACATCCTCTAGCGATTGTGTCAATGATAATTTTTCTTCCTGTTTATAAAAATAAAATGATGTAGCTTACAATTTAATTATGCTACTGCTCAAACTTTAGCAAAGTACAGCCTCAACATCAGGCTGGAGTTTGTTAGAAACTTGAATCACAAGCCCCACCTCAGACCTCTGAGTCAAAATCTGCGCCAGCGAGATCCCTAGATTTGTGTGCAATTACATTTTGAGATGCACTGGTCTACAGCACTTGACTAAGGAGACTTCCTGAAAATGCTTAAGAGGCCTCCCAATGTTGGTACAGAGCACTTGTTTTATTTGCACTTATTTTATTTCATTCAATTTAAGATGGGCTAGATATTCTTACACGTATCGATAAGCGGACGAAACTATGACACCCAGAGTTTAAGTGACCTGCCCAAGATCGCAGAAAAGAAGTAAAAACCCTGGGACCTAACTTTCTCAGTTCCTGGTCCAGTTCTGTCTTTGTATCTTGAGGAAATGAAAAATAAATAAACTCATTGCATGTTACAAAAATTTCTGGTCATCATACTCAGAAAACCAAAGCTAAAAGCAATATAGCTCTTCAGTGGTTTATCGGAGTCCTTTGGTAGTTATTTTAAAAGAATACCTTGAATTCAAATCTTACCTTGCTACATTTCAAACAGCCTGCTAGAAACTTCTTTATCTCCACATCACTGCCAGGTAGAAGTTTTAGTGAGAGGTGTGTAAGATGCTTAAAAGGATTTGTCTCTACCACATTTAGAAGGACAGGAGAGTTATCCAACACAGCCGCTGGAGACACTAACTGCAGCAGAAACCTTGGGAAACGAAGGGTCATGCTGTCACACGGTTATGAGATAGTGAAACTCTCCCACTGAGTCACCTTCCATGACTCAGTGGATCATCAATGATTAGAAGGATCAGGAAAGGGGGCATATTGGAATCCTAGGGGTCAATATGAAAGACTCCCAAAGGTAAAATGTGATAAACTGGTGTAAATGGTAAAACGTGTAACTTGGATAAGAAAAATGACTGATTGAAACATAATGAATATATTAATGCCCATGATTTTACGATGAAAGACACATGAGAGAAAGCAAAGAACTAAAATAAAAAACTGAAACCACAAAAATAACTACACTACCAACTTCTTACTCTAAAAATTGACAATTTAAAAGAAGTAAGCATTTATTCTTTATTGTATGACTTTTCAGAGTAATCAAATCTCCCTAATTGATGAGGGTAAGTTCTTGATTATGAATGAATTATAACCAATAAATATAGAAAGAATAGAATTAGAAAAGTATAATTTTGTACGCCCTGCTGACATAACTGATTTGATCAACAACCATCAGCTGAAGAAGCAACAGATAAAGCTTGGAGAAGTTTACACTGAAAGGATCAGGCATCAGCATCTTATGCCCACATGCGAGAGAGCGTGCGCGCGCACACACACACGCGCACACACACACACACAACCACTTATTCTCTCCTTTTTCCAAGCTCATTATAAAAACATACACTTGATGCTATTAAATATTTCAGATAATGAAAATTAAGAGTAAATATTGCTGATTTTAATCATGAGATTAAGTAAATTTAGGATTTATTGGAGCCCTGGAACCCCCGTTTTTAAGATGGACAGGGACACCTGTCACACATAGAGAATCCTGTGCCATCCACCTGTCCTATACAGAGGCTGGTGTTGAGAGAAGGCAGGTGACGCGGTGCTCTGAGACTCACCTTGGGGTTTCCTTGGCATGCTCCTGAGTACACTGCTGAAGCAGATCGATAAATTTCTGCGGGAAAGCTAAAAAGTCTACCAGAAGACCTTGCTGGAATTTTAAACTACACAGAAAACAGGAAAAGATATTTTTAGAAAATTTAACTACTATCTTTTATTATAATTAACACTCTGGAAGATGATTTTTTCTTTACTAACAATGCATAATCAAGAACTTTGACTTTTATAAAATTTATTCAATGAGAGGAAAAAGGTCAATAAATTTAGCTAAAGATCCAAATTTCTGAGCTACTGTAAGCAGAACTCTAATAATCTATGAAATACTTATTTTCCCAAAAACGTTCTGAGTAATTATAAATAGTCCAGTGTTCCCAAAATCCCTAAATGTTCCTAATAGGTATGTATGTGTTTCAAAGAGAATAGTACTAATACATTCATAGAACTTAAAAACTTACTTATTCCTAGATTAAATAAAAGATCAGAAAAGTAAATTTAGTTACCTCTGAAAATCTTCCTCCGATATAACAAGGTTATAGAGGAAAAATGGATCAGTGTCATCGGTCAGACGGATAACTAAATCCTAAAAGAAAGTGATTTTTAATGTGTTTAGTAGCTGTACCTTTGAGTAAAAAGTGCGATCACCCAACATCAATGCATCCGCATCAGCCTTCAGCTGGCTCTGCTGCCTGCAGCTGCTGGCTTTCCCTAGTCTTACAGACTTCCATCTTCACAGGGGACTTATTCTGCTTCTTGAGAGCCACGGGGGGGGGGGGGGGGGGGGGTTAGGGGGCTAGGAAGTTAATTAAACGCTAGGAGCTTTAAGTTTAGGAATATCATCCTAGCAGAGCCTTAGGAAAATTCTGACCCAGCCCTTGCTACACTATGACACAATGACAAAAATATTCTTTATCACTGACTATACCATAATCAATTATATTTTCAGTTTCCTGCAAGTTAATTGTCTGGTATTTCAAAAGTGGCAAACACACGAGCAGAAATCACAACCGTCCACCCTGGGAAAGGAGCAGTGGACGGGGTATCAGGTGACATGTTGCCAGGCTTCCTGCTCCGGGCCACCCTCCTGCTCCAGATGGCCTCATGTGGAACCCACCTGCCTCGGTCTCAAAGGAGTCAACACCTTTCATCAAGACCTGCTTCCAGATCAAGTTGACCGTGTGCCAGCTCCTCACAGCAGCCAAAGCTGACAGAAAAGTACGCCAACATCACAGACTCAGAGGACACGGATGTCAGGAAAACAGGCAGAGCGACAAGATGACGAAGGAGACAATAACGAAGCAGGCACTGGGGTCAGAATAAGGTTCCACTTGACATGAAACCTACTTGTGGCGACTGAGGAACTGTTAGGGGTCCTAGAGAAACCTAGACCACCCATGAGGAGAGCTGGAAAATGAAGGGTCCCATGGCACGCGTAGGAAGAACATGGATAATCTCTTCCAAAAATCAGCAATCCAGGCATTTGCTCTGCCTCAGAATGCCCTGTTCTTCACGCAACTGCAATGGAAGCACTTCCTGAAATCCACCCCAAGGTGCTGTAAAAAACTGAAGCTTGCTGTCAGTACTCCCAGTCCCTGATGTGTTAGAGAAAGCCGTGGTGGAGAAAACAATGCCCTACTTCTCAGCTCTGTAATCTGTATCCATCTGAAGACCACCTAGGACCGATGCTCTAACTGCCACTCTTCCAAAGGCAAAGTGAAAGATTTAAGAATAACTCCCTGCAGAGATTCATCCATCCCGTTCTCACATGCACACCAGCAAATGCCAACTCTCTAGGGTAGCAACAGATATTCTAGCATCATAAGTGTCCTTGGCAAACCTCAGGGACCCAGCCTCCCCACCCCCATTCTTCTGTGCTTTAGAAATAGGTGGTATCATAAACTCTTAGTTATCGTAGTTCATTCCCCCACTCGGGACCGGCAAGTACAAAATAGCCCCAAATTAAAAGCAAAATAGGTGTAAAAGAGATCTCACATTTTTAAACCACAAAAATAATTACCTGCAATGTAAGAGAAATTATCATAGTTCAAAATCGAAGTGAATACCCACCTTTCTGTGAACCGGATTGGACACTGCTTGCAGCTCAATGCTCACTCTAACACTGACTCTCCTGTGTGAAGACACAAGCCCGACTATCAGAAGCCGTCAGAGGACACAGTTACCCCCCCTCCTATATTAGCTACAGGATCTTCACATGTGAGGTGTTCCTCACGTGTGAGATGATGCTGGGAAAGCACCCTGGGTTCGAAGTTCAAGTTCTTCTTCTCCCACTAGTAAGTAGTAATCAGGTCTGTAACCTGAGGCTAGATTTGTCTCTCCTGTAAAAGGAGATTGTCCTGAGGATTAAAAGAGATAAGCGAAGGGAAGGCCTAGTACTAGCCTGGACCATAACCTTCCTACCCTGATGCTGAAACAGCATCTGTTGAAAGTAAACCATCAATGTAATAACTTCTCACATTAAAAAATTACCAATTCAAATAATCAAATGATTTATGAGAGATTCCATTTAAAAAACTTAAAATGTGATGTAATATTAAGATACTGGAATGTTGAGTCAAGGACTAGGATAACATATTCCCTCCCCTCACACACACAAAATTTTTTTTATCCAGATCCACAAAGTACATCTGTTCAATATACTCCATGCAGTATATGCACAGAAGTATCACCAACAGGTTACCACCTATCTTATTCTAGAGCAGTGGTTCTCAACCTTCCTAACGCCACGACCCTTTAATACAGTTCCTCATGTTGTGGTGACCCCCAATTTCATTGTTACAAATTGAACATAATTTAAGCATGGTGATTAATCACAAAAACAATATGTAATTATATATGTGTTTTCCGATGGTCTTAGGCAACCCCTGTGAAAGGGTCGTTCGACCCCCAAAGGGGTTGCAACCCACAGGTTGAGAACCACTGTTCTAGAGGCACTTTAGGCCCTAAAAGAAAGAAACTGTAGCTTTCCACATTCTATACGGCACACTGCAGAATCCAGTACTGAACAGAGGCATACAGATAAAGGTACTCATAAACATTAATCAAATTGAACAAAGATATTTAAATAATTAGGAAATAAAGGGAAAATATTAGTGAAAAAACATCTCTACATAAATGGTTCTCAAACTATTGTGCTAGAATTAAATAAGTAACATGGAAAGAGAAAGAAACAAATAATTTGTTCAATATTAAGTTATTCTTACAAAGGTGTGTTTTAAACCTTTCCCACAGCCCACCACTACTTATATGCTACAGAAATAAAAAGTGTGGACAGAGCAATGCGCCCAGATGGGAAACCTGGTAAGAGCTGACCAAAGCTAGATTCAAGTGCTTTGATTTTTTTATGCTCTGACTTATAATTTTACATTGGCTTAAAATCCTAGCTCATATGATGAGGTTACCATAACTTGTGTCTGTTCTCTGAACACCACAAAAATAGGAAGAATTATCTTTAAACCCACAAAATGTTTTCTTTCTGTTTTGCTAGTATGGAGAGCAATATATGTAAAACAGATCAGAGTCCTACTCCAATTCCACTTAAATTAAGCATTCTTGGGGGTGGAGGGAGAGAAAACCTTCTCATTTCCAAATTTGTAATAGTTTTCCAATCATATTAATGCTTTTATTCCATATATTCCAAATGCTTATACCCATTAGATGTGGGGAGAAAAAAGGAGGAAAGGCCCACAGACTAAACCTATTCCCCATGTTTACTTCAACTCCCCCACGCCTCCCCAAATATCTTGCAGAAAAATCTGTGCTTTCAGAGGATATACTATCTGAAATCAGAAATCTTATTTTATCCATTGTAATGGCTAATGTCATAGGAACATTATGAAACAAATCAATAAAACCTCAATAAAAATGCTATTTTTCAAAATTAATGCCACATTCTGAACAGTGCATACATCTACATAACATCTCCCTTGTCAGGTAAATCTGGCATTACAGACCTGGATTCTAGCCCAACTCTGACGCCCAGAAGCTATGACTTTAAACTCTCAATTCAAACAACTGAAAGCTACTCTAAGCCAGGTACTGTGCTGGGTGCTAGGGTTACAAACAGAAACAAACATGGTGCATGTCCTCACACTGAGATCAGATGAAATGACTTGACCCCAGATTTGCTTCTGACTGTATTGTAGGGCTTCCAGAGAGGGAGGGAAGTCACACTCACTGAGCGCCCACACACGGAGCACTTGCCAGGCCCTTGGAATAAACCTCCTTAGTTAACAACAGTCATCTGAAGTCAATATCATTTGTCTTACAAAGGGAGAACCTGAGGTGCAGTTATAAACCTGGTGAAGGTCACATTGCAGAGCCCAAACCAGAACTCAAGATTTCTCACCAATATCATGCCATCTAAGAAATAAAGTCAATTAATTTCAGCGTAGGCAACCTTGAACAGACCCTCATGTGGACGGGATCGCAGACAGACCTGGAAAGTTGTGCAGGAAGCAGCACTGGAGCAGAGGCGAGCAGGACTAGAGGCAGCACTGAGAGAAGGAGCTGCACTCGGAGGGGAACGAGTAGCCTCGTGTGACTAGTATACTGGGGAGAGGAGCTCAGGAAACACAAATGAAAAGCAGGTTGGAATCAAATCACGGGCTTCAACATTTTTCATCACTTTCCTCCAGACAGTTCTCCGAGCAGTGCCACTGTCTTCCACGAAACTGCCTCCTTCTCTATGACGTCAGTAATTTGTAAACTTCATGCGTTAGTCACACGTTAATAACAGCTAACGTTTAGTGAATGCGTACTATGCTCCAGGCACTGTTTGTTCTAAGCTCTTTAATATGTATTAACTCACTGCAAATTCATAATACTACCATGAGGCAGGGACTTTTATCATCGATTTAAAGATGGGCACAGAGACATTCAGTAAACTAACAAACAAACAAACAAACAAAACCAACAACAAACCTGTACAAAATGAAGGTCAGTTAGTGGCAGACCTGGGATTTCAAGCCAACCTGGCCCCGAGCCTGAATCTGAACCTGTGCTGCGCTGCCTCCCCCGGGAAAACTGCTGCCCCTATTGAAGCTCAGTTCCTTGAGGACCAGAATGAAAACCGGGGTTTTCTGTTGTAGTTTTGGGGCTGGAAGGGAGGAGGCAGGAAGCTTTACACTCTTAGCACCCGGACAGCTCCTGGTACACAGTGGGCATTCGTCAGTGTATTTGTTGAGTGACCTGGCCTTGAATACTTAACTAGAGTCTGATTGTTTCCCACAGGTCAGGGATCAGCAAACCTTTCTGTCAAGGCCAGACAGTGAGTGCTTCAGCTCTGCAGGCCATGGGTCTCTGCCACAAGTACTCATCTCTGCCCTTGCAGCTAAAGCAGCCACAGAGGATTCCCCAACAAATGAGAATGGCTCTGCTCCAATACACATAAAGCTTTAGTCACAAAAACGGGCAGTGGGCCACCTGGCCATGGGCTCTAGTTTGCTGACCCTGCTACAGGGGATAGGAAAGGTTTCTAAACAGGAGGGTGAAAAGGGTGACACCGTGTCTTAAATTCTGAGATATTCTCAATGACTAGTAAATGAGGGCAAGTGCAGCAGACAGGAGTAATTAACCAGTTAACAGCTGTGGGCCAGTGGAATCCGGCTGCCCTCCAGGTGGCTGTTTCTGCTATTGGCTGAGAGAACGCCTGGGCCATCCAACGCCAGGAGCTTCCACCTGCAGCCCACAGCGAGCCCTCCCAGAGGACGCCTCCTGGGGACTGCGCACCCGCCCCGAACCAGCAGCTTCACCTTCGCCCACCCCCTTCCCTAGAGCCAGTGTAAACCCTCCCAACACAACTTATCAGTCTCCCCAACACACACACGACGTATACACACACTCGCCCACTCCAGCACGGCTTTTCCACACGCGTGCTGCTGGTAGTTTAGGTTTCATGCCTAGCAATGGCCCAATAAACCCTTCGCTTTAAAAAGACCTTCAGCTGTAGCAGTTAAGTTTTGCTCAACGACATAATGAGATGAAGAGCTAGGAGTTTCGACGTTGGAATCAGAAATTACACCCTCACCTTTCATCTTTCTTTTTTTTTCTTTTTTTAAATATATTTTATTGATTTTTCACAGAGAGGAAGGGAGAGAGATAGAAAGTTAGAAACATTGATGAGAGAGAAACATCGATCAGCTGCCTCCTGCACATCGCCCACTGGGGATGTGCCCGCAACCCAGGTGCATGCCCTTGACCGGAATCGAACCTGGGACCTTTCAGTCCACAGGCCGACGCTCTATCCACTGAGCCAAACCGGTTTTGGCCTCACCTTTCATCTTTCTATCCTCGTTCCAGAACGAGAAAGAATGGAGGCCATGAATATGAGCCACAGCATAATTTTACATTTTCCAGAAGCCACATTTAACCCAACATACCCCAAATAGCGCCATCTTAACACATTGAGGGCCAGTAGTTTTATTGCCAGCTTCACCCAGTGGCCAGATAAGTTCCTACTGAACGAGTACAAAAAACGCTTTACATAAATGTTAAAGGCGCGCTTTAAAATTACATACCCATTGCATTTTGAAGTTATTTATTACATGTTCTTACAAGCTAATACCTTTTTAAAGTATGAGACTTGGTAAAACACTGTGTAATATGAAGCGAGAATTCTCGCGATCCGTCGGCAATGTTAATACACATAATCAGCATAAAAATCGAGATATTTACATCCCTTTTCTTCACAGAGTCTTCGTAGCCCACTGTGCATTCACTCTATGGCACATCCGTTTGGATTCGCTCCAATTCAATGTCCAGGGACCGCCCCGGCCGGCACCCGGGCAGCAGGAACCAATGACCGACAGAAACGACCCGCACATCTCCGCCCGCAGCTGACGGTGTGGCACCACGGGGGTGGGGGGTGGGGCGGGCGCCTGGCTTGCCCACGGGTCTTGGACCCAATCGCACTATATACTTGTTCCACGTCACTGGGCAAACCAGTGTCCTCACCCTCCAGCCATCACCTGGGCGGGAACGTTATACCAGCTCACAAACCAGAAGCTCACGAGCGGCGGAACCAAGACAAAACTGCAATCTCCTGGGGGAGGGGGGTTAAAGAGAGGAAAGGGGGGTACATGGTGATGGAAGGAGACTCGACTCGGGGTGCTGAACACAATACAATAAGCAGAACGGTACCCCCGAAGCCTCGGTAATGTTATCAACCAATGCGACCCCAATAAAACAAATAAAGGGGCGGGGGCAGCGTGGCTCAGTGGTTGAGCCTCATCTATGAACGTGAGGTCACCGTTGGATTCCGGGTCGGGGCGCAGCCCGGGTTGCGGGCTCCATCCCCAGTGGGGGGCGCGCGGGAGGCAGCCGGGCAGTGATTCTCTCTCATCACTGGGGTTTCTCTCTCTCCCTCTCCCTTCCTCTCTGACATCAATAAAAATATATTTAAAAAAGGGGGGGGGATCCCACTACCTGACTTCTGGTCCGACCTCCCCACTGAAGCGCCGCCCCTAGTGAAGCTGTCACTGCGTCTGCCTGCGAGATGGGCCCTGACTCCCGCCTCCCGGGCTGTCAGCCCCGGAGACAAGGCCCGTCGGCCCGACCCCGCGGCCCAGCGCGGGGCCCGGCGCTTGGCCCGGCGGCGGTATTTACTCGGACGAACGACTGGAAATTCTGGTTGGCCCCTCTGGTTTTCCGCCTACTTCAGTCACTTAACGTGTGGTCCACGGGGACGGGCGATGCACCACCACACCGGCTGTGGCAGAATCCCGGGACCCGGAGCCGGCCTGAGGCCCAGCGCGACCCGGCCGGGCCCCCGTCCCGCCTGTCAGAGCGGAGACGGGCTCGCACCTCCACGGTCCCCACACCAGCTCGCGGCGGCTGCCGCCTCCTCCCCCACCTCTCTCCGCGTCCTCGGCAACGGCCGCTCGGTGCGACAGGTGGCCCTGCCTCCCTGCTGAGTCCCCCCACCCCAACCCCGCGTCCCGGGGCCGCCGGCCCGACACCCCGCCGCAGGCCGCAGCCCACCGGCCGGAGCCGCCATCTTCCCCCCCGGCCCGACCCCAACCGCCACCCGCAGGCAGCGGGGACCGCGGGCCTCACCTCTCCTCGCAGTCTCTGCACTTCACCTGCAGCGGCACGAGCTGCTGGAACAGAACCTGGCTCATGCTGGACCGCGGTCCCGCCGCTGCGCGCAGCGGCCACAGGCTCGGGCCCCGGCACCCGCCTCAGCGGCGTCCGGCTGCTAAGGTTTGAGTTTGGCGCCCGACTTCCGCTGAGGGGGCGGAGCAGACAAATAGGCGGAAGCTGAAGGCGGGTTGGACCTCGCCGGCCACCGTCCCCTTCTTCCGGTCGGGCGGGGGCGGGGCTGGCAGAGCGGTAGTCCCGGCGTCACCAGCGTGGCGGGGCCCCGAGGCGGCCATCTTTGATAAGGGCAGAGGTTCCCGCGGGGAGCTGACAACTTTCCCTCCCTCCACTCGCTGCTTGCCCTGAACCATGGCGGCCTCTGCGCCGACTCCGCACGCGACGGGCTTCCCAGCCGAGGGTCGCTGCGGCTACTACGTGGCAAAGAAGAAGAGGTTCTGCAGGATGGTGGCGGCAGCCGGGAGGAGGTTCTGTGGCGAACACGCTGGCGCCGCGGAGGTCTGGTAGCTCCCCGCCCGAAAGTCGGAACCAAGTTTCCCGGCCCCGCCCCTCCCCTCTCGCACCGACTTGGGCTTCGGTCCCCCGGGTTTTCCAGCCTCTTCGGTTCATCCCCGCGGTTCTGGGCCCCCGGGGGGCGACGGGGAGAGGGACTCCCGCGCCCGCCGCGTCGCCGCCCCCCGGGGTCCCTCCACGACGCGCGGGGATCCGCACCCCGTTTGTTCTCGTCAGTGCGGCGGAGAGAAGCTCCTTAGAGTGTGGCTTGGAAGCAGGTGTTTCTTTACTTTTCGGTGACAGTTGACACGCAGTGTCATCCTGTGTTGGTTGGGGGTGCGCAGCACCGTGTGGACGAAGGGACACCCCCCCCCCCTTCCCCGTGTCCAGTCCTGAAATGAACAGCCCGTGCGGCCTCCCGGCGCACCCCAAGGATGGGCCCCCCCAGCTCCTGGAGGGGCAGTTTTATTGTTTCACTTTTCGGTTGCACATAGCCTGTCAGTTCCGGTGCACAACAGCGATAGACAGTCCTGTAACTTAGGGTGCCCGCCCCCCGCCCCAGCCCCCAGCTGGCCACGCATGGTTATCGCCATTGCTGACCGCATTCCCTGCGGGCGCTTTACATCCCCACTGTGCTGTGGCTGCTCCCCTTTTAAAAATCTTTATTGTTGAAAGTGTTACAGATGCTCCCCCCATCCCCCCATTGACCCCTTACCCATGGGTTATGCCTTATGCATACAAGTTCTGTGGTTAATCACTCTCCTCCCCATCTGTACTTCCTAATGGGCGGGGGGATTTTAAAACATGTCAGAATCCACTCTCCCTTTAAAAATGAAACCAGCCCTGGCCGGCTTGGCTCGGTGGATAGAGCCTCGGTCTGCGGACTGAAGGGTCTCGGGTTTGATTCCCGTCAAGGGCACAGGCCTGGGTTGCGGGCTCGATCCCCAGTAGGGGGTGGGGGGCTGATCGGTGGTTCTCTCTCCCTCTCCCTTCCTCTCTGAAATCAATAAAAATATATTTAAAAAAATAAAAATGAAAACAGGCAGCCATTGTGTTCACTAGTACAGTCCCCCGTATAACTGGACTGTGAGTTGGGGTGTAGATGATAGGAAAATAGGAATAGGAATGGGAATAGAGGAGGGGTGCCGGTGGCAAAGGCCCTGCGGGTAGGCTCTGGGTTAAGGAGAAGAGGCAGGTGTCTGCTTCGGGCCTGGGGGCCGCCCAGTGCTGGGTGTGTGGTTTTTGTTAGTCCCGGGTTCACCCTTCCAGGCTCCATGCAGGACAGCTCGGCCCCTTCATCCGCCGCTGTCCGTGGTGGCCATCGCCCTGCTTCAGACGCTGAATGCCCTGGCACTGGCCTGGAGGGCAGCACACGGGAACCAGCTTACCCTGGTTTGGGGGTGGGGCGGCCTGGACTTAGGGTGAGAACTCGGGCGCACACCCACAGGTGTGTGGGCCGGCTTTGAGGGGACCGGCAGACGTCCCTCGATTGAAGAAGGAGATGCGTGGTTTTGTTCTCACTCTGAGACCTCGGATGTGAGCTTAGCCACACGGCTGGAAGGTGACAGCAGACTCAGAATCAGTCCTTACCAGCCGGTCGGTCGGTTGGTCGGTCGGTATTCCCCGAGAGCCAGCCCCGTGCTACGCAGGTTTTTAGAAACAATTAGCTCACTTCATCTTCCTCCCCCTTTGGAGGCAAAATTAATGGTGATGTTTGGGTGGAGGCAGGAGGTCTACTAAGGTCACAGAGTTAGGAGCTGGAGCTGAGGACCAGACCTCCGAGTACTGCCCTGTCCCCTACAGATCGCGTGGAGTTGCCATCACGATTAATTTCCCTTGAATTTTCCTAGTGCCTGTGGTTCACTCCACGTGACTTAGAAACAAACAGTGCGACTCTGCTCGCCTGTAGAATTTGGCCACCGAGCCAGTGGTTAAATGCCATAGTTCATCGTGTCTAAGACCCTTTCTTTGAGCATCTCTGAAATCAGGATGTGTCCCGAAATCAGTGACATCACAACTTAAATTGGCAGTATTTTTCTCGCTCAGTGGTGCCTGGCCTGATAGTGGTGTCTTCGTCAGTGCTGTCATAGGTGCAGGTTCGTGTGCAGGCCGCCTTCATAACCTGTAGGACGCTGCGGGGCCTCGTCCAAAGCAGTATTTGCTCGTCTGTGCGCACACCAGCCGCACTGGACACTAGTTGTTGGACCCTGTGACCTGCTTGAGCCCATGTTTCATTCACAGCCACTTAAGGACTCTCTGCCTTGTTTCGGGAACGCATCAACTTAGGATTGCACTGAAGTCAAAGCGAGTGCCTGTCAGCAGTGAATTTGGTATTTTATTCAAATAAATATATCCTTTTTCTTTACTAGGAAGAAAATGCTCGAAAAAGAATCCTGTGTCCTTTAGATCCGAAACAGTAAGTACGGGGTCAGATAAGGGGTTTTTCTGTGCCGGAAACAGTAATTGTCACAAGTCTTACTTTAAATCATTTTCTCTTCAAATGTAGCACAGTCTACGAAGATCAATTAGCAAAGCATTTGAGAAAATGTAACTCAAGAGAGAAGCCCAAACCTGTAAGTAGCTGATCGGTAGAACTGAATGGTGACCGTGTGCTGTGTGATGTTTTACAGACTCAGTAGATTACAGATGTGAGCACTTCACTCTCGTCTCCGAGGCTTGAATGCGGTCCCTGCGTTTGCGTGTTTGAAGGCCAGCACTGTATCCGAGAGAGTCCTCGTGCAGATAATAGAATTTTATGCAACCAGAGTGTAGTTCAGAGAATGATTTCACAGTGTGTTTATTCAGAAATATTTCCTTAGTGCCTCCTAGGGTTATTCCAATTAAATTGATCCCAAGGGGCTTATTTGAAACTGGTAAGTAAGCTGTCAAGAACGGGTATCGTAATAAGGTCAGCGGAAGGAGTGCACATGTGATAAGAACACACACTTACGTAAAAATTAAAATTAAGTCCAAGAGACCAAGACAGGCTTCCCAGAGAGAATGATTATCTATTTTCATTAGTATTTTAGGTGGAAGAAATCAGACCTAAACTGTTGCGACATCGGTATCTTGCCTCTGGTGTTGGTCATGGTTCCTGTCTGATCAGCAGCCATGGGTATAGTTGATGCTTTGTTTTTGCTTTAATGCCGTGAACAGAACTGACCCAGCCCTCCGTCTGCGCTGTAGTGAGGTTAAAACTCTTCATAGAAAATTACTGGTGAATTTCTCTAGACGACAGATGTTCACAGAACCACTCACTAGGATAGAAGATCCGTGAACACAGAGTTCCTTGTTCTGTTCTCTCCTGTGGTGAATCCTCAGCACCCAAAGCTAATGAAGGGCCACAGTAGGTGCTCAGTGACTTTGTAATGAAGGACCATAGTAGGTGCTCAGTGACTTTGTAATGAATGGCCACAGTAGGTGCTCAGTGACTTTGTAATGAATGGCCACAGTAGGTGCTCAGTGACTTTGTAATGAATGACCACAGTAGGTGCTCAGTGACTTTGTAATGAATGACCACAGTAGGTGCTCAGTGACTTTGTAATGAATGGCCACAGTAGGTGCTCAGTGACTTTGTAATGAATGACCACAGTAGGTGCTCAGTGACTTTGTAATGAATGGCCACAGTAGGTGCTCAGTGACTTTGTAATGAATGGCCACAGTAGGTGCTCAGTAACTGTAATGAATGACCACACTAGGTGCTCAGTAACTGTGTAATGAATGGCCACACTAGGTGCTCAGTAACTGTGTAATGAATGGCCACACTAGGTGCTCAGTAACTGTGTAATGAATGACCACACTAGGTGCTCAGTAACTGTGTAATGAATGACCACACTAGGTGCTCAGTAACTGTGTAATGAATGGCCACACTAGGTGCTTAGTAACTGTGTAATGAATGGCCACACTAGGTGCTCAGTAACTGTAATGAAGGACGACAGTAGGTGCTCAGTAACTGTGTAATGAATGAATGGGTCGAAGGGAGGCACAGACAAGGGGAGAAGGGAAGGATCAGTTTTTCAGTTCAGTTTCTGTGAGCTCTTCACATTAATAACAGCATTTTTATGGTTTTGTTTTGGTTAAGGACTTCTTTATTCAAGATATTAATGCAGGCCTAAAAGACGAAACAGAAATATCTGAACAGTTAGTAAGTACTTGACTTTTTACTTTTTTTTTTTAATATATTTTATCGATTTTTTACAGAGAGGAAGGGAGAGGGATAGAGAGTTAGAAACATCGATGAGAGAAAAACATCAATCAGCTGCCTTCTGCACACCCCCCACTGGGGATGTGCTCGTAACCAAGGTACATGCCCTTGACCGGAATTGAACCTGGGACCTTTCAGATCGCAGGCCGACGCTCTATCCACTGAGCCAAACCAGTTAGGGCGGGCGGACTTTTTACTTTTAAACAGTATTTATAAGCTGTCTCCACATTGAATTAGCTGCGTTCCAATTTTTGTTTGGAATAAGTTAATTTTTTAAAATTTAGAATGCATTTTCTATAGAATTGATATTCTTAGTGATCAGCTCACCCCTCATTTTTTTGTATGTAGGTTCCAATTTCTTCTCTCCCTGAAGAACAGTTGGAAATTTTAATTAAGAAGTTGAAAAAAGCAAGTGAGGGTAAGTCTGCCTAAAGTTGCGAGTTCAAGATTTTGAAGAACAGTTAGGTGGTACGTGGACCGGCACCAGCGTGGTTTAAGGGTATCCCCACCATTGTCCAGAGCCTGTGGTTTCAGGTTTGGCTGCTTAAGCTCTGGTGCTTACATTTGGCACAGGTTTGAACTCGACACTTAAAGATCAAATTATGTCCCATCCTGCATTGCATGATGCCCTTAATGACCCTAACAATGGTGACTCTGCAACCAAACACCTGAAGCAGCAGGTATGTGTAGGCCACGCTGATCTTGAACATGGCCTCTGGTCTGTCAGAAGCTAACATTCCGTTCTTTCTAAACATAGCTACTAATGAGCTTTCACTCAGTGTGCCTTTCAGGGACAGAACCCTTCCATTCTAATAAGTATGTGTAAACGTCTACTAAAATGTTTGGCCTGACTGTGGGTCTGAGTACCGCGTGTTAAATATTTAAAAACAAAGCAAGAGAAAAAAATTTAAAGCCACACAGACATCTTCCTTGTGACCATGCCGCCTTCTGTAGATATTACCTTCTGCTATTTTTCCCGCTTGAGCCAGATGTGTTTGCTCTCGTTTATAAAATAATCTCGTGAGGTTTGCAGGCTTCTATTTTAGGTAACATTGAGAAATTAAAGTTACTTGGTCCAAGAAGATGCTTTGTTGAGTTTGGAGCAGGAAAGGGGAAATTATCTCACTGGGTTGATATTGCCTTAAAAGATGCCGAAGAAGTTCACTTCATCCTCGTAGAGAAGGTGCCCACGAGGTTCAAGGTGAGCGACCACGGCCACACGCTGCCCGGATGGGCTTGCACGTCCTCGTGGGCCAGAGGCATGTCTCTTAGTGAAAGGGGATTTTGCTCTGCATTTTGAAAACAAATAGAACTTGTTTATTTTAATAAAGCTTTTCCTTAAACATAGAAAAGCCATGGTTATAATAATGTTCTGTTTGTGCAGGTAGATGGCAAACACAGAAAGAAAAATTCAGTGTTTCAAAGACTTCAGATCGACATTCAACACCTGTGTTTGAGTGAGTTGCGTAACTTTCCGTTGTCTGCCATAAATCATAGACGTTTCCAGCTCGGGTTGCTTGGAAGTCCAGCCACGCATGACACGCGTCAGGCGTGAGGGCGAGGCCTGGTCAGGCAGCCGCCACACTGCCCGCTCACAGCCGCCTGTGTCCTCCAGCCACGCATGACACGCGTCAGGCGCGAGGGCGAGGCCTGGTCAGGCAGCCGCCACACTGCCCGCTCACAGCCGCCTGTGTCCTCCAGCCACGCATGACACGCGTCAGGCGCGAGGGCGAGGCCTGGTCAGGCAGCCGCCACACTGCCCGCTCACAGCCGCCTGTGTCCTCCAGCCACGCATGACACGCGTCAGGCGCGAGGGCGAGGCCTGGTCAGGCAGCCGCCACACTGCCCGCTCACAGCCGCGTGTGTCCTCCTCCAGCCGCTGCGTCTCTGAGCCTCATCCCTAAACCACCAAGTGCGAACGTTTCGTTTGAGTCTCTCTCAGCCCTAAAACTCAAAGACTCTACTTAGTTCCCTGTTTGGGGAGGCACCGTAAGGCCTTATCCCACGAGGGGCTGACTTAGTTCTCCTTTTATTTCAGACAGGATTCCCGTGCTGAGCAGGGAGAGGCTGCCTGTGGTAGGAATCGGAAAGCACCTGTGTGGTGCGGCGACAGGTAAGCCCGCACACCCATCGCATCTCCACGCTCTCGAGGTCCTAGCGCACGGCCTCGCCGTTTCAGGGGTCTCTCTATGTTCCCGTCACGTGGTCACCGTGTGGTGGTCTGCCCGGGAGCACTGCCCGTGGGAGAGCAGACGGCCTCCTGCTCAGCTGCTCATGGCCCCGAGTGAGATCAGACACAGGGCCTCCTGCTCCCCTTCCTGAATGGCGTGCTTCTCGGTGGCTCTTCCTTCCTGGCTCTCCCTCTGCGTCTTCCCTCCATCTCTCCTTTCAGGACTGGCACCTCCGCCAGCCACACGGACGCCTGGCCTCTTCATTTCTTTCTTCGGCTTTTCTTGAGGTGGAAACCTCCGTGGCTTGTAAGTGTAGGGAGATGAGTTTGCTCCGTGCGAGGCATTTCCTCCGCCAGGACAGGAGACCTGAAGTCAGTCCCAGGATTTGGACTGAGAGATTTTGCAAACTAGACCTTAAGTTTTACTGAGAAGTAGACTTTATGCAGAATAAATCATTCAAGAAAGTGAGACGATAATGAGAAAAGAGCAAATACAAACAAAGCTGACCATTCAGAAGAGAATGATCACTGGTGGGAAGCTAAGCAGGTTGGCTGCTTTTGGTTTGGGGTTTTAGAAGCCATAGTGCTCCCTCGAAGTGAAAGGACTCACGGGGAAGACGCTGCCGTGGGGCCGTGGTTGTGTTTGCAGATCTGGCATTGCGCTGTCTGGTTGAAACGTACGGAGCCAGGCGTGAGGAGGGGAATGAGGAGCCTTCAGCCAAACGCATAAAGAACAGTAAGGCAGACAAGGACCTGGACGCTGCGGCCGGGGACGGAGGTGAAGGCCACGTGGCGGAGGTGTGGAGTCCTGTGGCTGGCATTGTGGTCGCGCTGTGCTGTCACCACAGGTGCGATTGGAGACACTATGTGGGCAAAGACTATTTCAGGGCCCGGGGCCTGGGAGCCCTGGAGTTCCACTATTTCCAGCGCATGAGTAGCTGGGCGACGTGTGGGAGGCGGACAGCTGCTCCGGAGGCCTCCAGTGTCTCCAGGACAAGAGATGACGAGAGCGAGGACGGCGAGGAGCATGATGGCGGGGGACACGGAGGCCCTGAGGACCGCGCCGGGACTTTGCCCGGGTAAGTGACGGGGAACTGGACAGCTCTGGGGCGGGACTGTTCATCTCTGTTCTCAGACGAATGCTGCCAAAGTTCATTCATGAACATGTGTGTGGCCGTCAGCTCAAAGCCTCACGTCTGCATTGTGGTCATAAGTGAAGCGTGTCTGGGAAGCGTGGGACACAGCGCCCAGGGGCCGGCAGCTCACCCGCGGCTTCCAGTACACAGGAGCCAGAAAAGAGCTTGTTGCAAACTGACAAACGCGAGCGTTGCTGTGTGTGTTCTTTGTGTAGGTTTCTCCCTGCAGAGGAGAAGGAGAGGCTGGGGCGCCTGTGTAAGCTGCTGATTGACCAGGGCCGCCTGGAGTACCTGCAGCGGCGGGGCTTCCGGGGCGCGCTGCAGCGCTACGCCGACCCCGGGGTGTCCCTGGAGAACGTGCTGCTCACGGCCTTACCCGCGCAGGCTCCACCAGCAGACGCGACTGCTTGACGGAGAAGAAACTGAACACCATCTGTCTTCCACCAAAAAACAAGGCCTTCTACATTGTATTTTTATATTCACAAAAATATCATTGATAGCAGGTGATGCGAACTTTAAAAAAACGTTGTGCCTCATTGAACTTGGGTACTAGCTTTGTTTTTTACTTGAGAAGAGTCCAGACCTGAGAAAATTCACCAAAGTCACTTCAGCAGGCGCCTGGGTCCCGTCAGCCGTCGGGGTCTGTAGAGGCGGGGGGCGTGGTCGCACAGTCGGCTGCGGCATCTGAAACACAACAGGTCGCCATGGGGCTAGCACAGTCACTTTCTAGGTACATGAATTTTGGAATTCACTGTCCCTTGGTTTTATTTAGTCCTTTTTATTTCTCAAGTTCAAGGCGTAGTAATCAATTGTCAGTTTCTAACGGGGCAGCTTGAGCACTGGTTTCTGTGTGGGTTTTTCTTTCCAAGCAGATCTGGAAAGAATAGTCAGTTTGTTTTTTTCCTTTGCAAACAGACCCAGAGGTATTCACAATCAACCAATAAATTCACCTTCAGATTTCCAGGGTCAGACCTGCGTGTATATATTCTCAGAATTTGTCCAAGCAAACTCCGAAACCGAAGCAATGTTTTCCAGGGGAAGAAAAAAATAGTTCGTTCTATTGGGTATTATACAGTTAGAACTTCCAAAAAGACACTGAGAAGCTCACTTCACAAATTAAGTCGAAATTTGCAAATAACTTCTGAAGTTAATTATCTCACATCTCTTAACAGGCTACTTTTACATGTATAAATACAGATATAAGTGTGTTCTCTCTTGTTTGGGAAAAGAATTTGGAGTGTAGTGAAAATTAGGTAGTGAAACCAGACACCTCACACTGAGGCCTCATTTACCTCGTAAAGAGTTTCTATGCACAGCAATATTAAACCAATCACATGGCGAGACTGGTATTTTGAGTGATTCTGCCTTTAGTTGTAAACAAACGTGTTCATCATTGGTACGTTTGCCAAGACAAAGACTCAGAATTACTAGTTTTGGATTAATGATACTCTTAGAAAACTTTTTTATAGGTCTGTGGTTACATGAATCGTAAATTAAACAGCCTATTTTTAATTCCTGACTTTTCTATTTTAGTTTAATCTCATGTTTTGTGAAACTGCGTGGGTTCAAATCCCAAGCCTACCACCTCTCAGCTGTGTGACCTTGGGCAAGCTCCCTAATCTCTGTGCCTCAGTTTCCTCCTAAAATGGGGGTGATGGCAATAATAAAGCCTACCTCGCAGGGTTGTTGTGAACATCAGATGAGATTATGAATGTAAAATGCTTAGAATGGTCGGAGCACAGAGTAAGTACTCCATGAATACTAACTGTTACAAATAGTGCTAGTCATGAATCTCATCATTTTAATAAATAATAAGCAGACTTGGTTGTATTGACTAAGTTACAACCTTTTTCTCTTGTTATAAGTTGTATGCAAAATATTATTAAAGTAAGGTAGTTTGATTCTATTTTAAGTTAGTTACTCATGTGCCCCCCATTCAAGGAAATATAAATCAAGATAATACATCCTATATAATAAGAGAGGAATATGCTAATTAGCCATTATGCCCTGAGACATAACGACCAAGCGCGTCACGACCAGATCATGGATCAGCAGGAGGGTGGGCCAGCAAGGTACAAGCCGGGTGCGGAGAGCTACAGGAGGGGGCAGGGGGGCGGGGGGAGCTACAGGAGGGCAGCAGTGAGCTACTGGTGTACAGATTCATGCGCAGGGCTACTAGTCATTCAATAATTAACCTGATACACTGGGTCAGACCATGCTCATTTACGTCACACCATCCGTTTTGTACCATTCAACAACTCATGCCTGGAAATAAGTGATTATGCTATAGGAGGCACCATCACTTAAGTTTCATAAAACATTTACACACACAAGAGAATCACCGACAGTCTTGTGGTCCATTTACATTTCCGACGCGGGTACCTAGTTCTCTATGGGTAGTAACGATTGCCCTTCAGCATGCCAGCCGTAGGTCAATCGCAGCTTTCCCCCACCCTGTTCATTTTCCTTAGCATCCTGACCGACATGTGGGACGTGCACCTAGCTGCTCCTCACCTGCAGAATCTGCAGGTTCAGCTGGTGGATGTTCCTCTCCCATCGATGTTTCTCTCCCTCTGCCTTCCTCTCGCTCTAGAATCAATAAAAACATATTTTAAAAAGATAGAAGAAATCCACAAAGGAGTTCATGAACATAAACACTCCTCCACCAGAAGGAATACGGAACCTGTGGAAGCACCAGTTGCATACCTGCTTGTCTCCGGGACTCCTGGATGTAGGTGTGCATGAACTGGAGGCCGAATAATTCCTGCTCCTCCTCCTCCTCGGTGCTCTCAGGGGCGGGAAGGGTCACTTCCAGTCTCAGCGGGTTGTCTCTGAAGTTGACAAACCTAACAGAGTGCCAGAAACCAGGGTTTACAGGTGCCGTGGGAGTGTGAAATTCCCTGGAGACAGAGCAGTGATGATAGTATAAACCAGCGGTTACCAGCCTTTCGGACCTCCTGGACCCCCAGTGGCCCACGGACCACCGGTTGGTGACCGCTGTTCTAAACAACTCTAGCTGGTCCCAATGACAGCATCTTGGTGAGATGTGACATAGCCCAAGAATCTTTAAGTTTCTTTCTTGAAGAAAAAAATACCAGCTGGAGACAACTTATTTCCAGAGCTCGGAAAAGTAATTGCTAGTCCTGCGGGTGTGACGGTTGGGCGTCCTTCAGTGCAGGAAAGGTCACTGGTTCGACACAGGTTCGACTGGTCAGGGCTCATGCCCAGAGTGAGGACTCCTCCCAGTAGAGGGCGTGCAGGAGGCAGCTGATGGATGTTTCTCTCATCAATCTTTCCCTCTTCTTTCCCTCTCCCTCTCTAAGATCAATAAAAACATTTTAAAATAAATAAAAGCAAGCAACTGTTGGCAGCATGGATTTAATGTGGAGCAGTGGGACTTCCCAGGGCATTCCTAATGCATCTCAAACACACAGAGGCTCCTCCACCTGACAGTGGGGTTATGTCCCGATAGACCCACTGTAACTTGAAAGTCAGCCAAAAATGCATGTAATTCCCCGAAGCTACTGCACAGGATAGCTTCACCTGGCCGACCTGACACATGCTCAGATCACTCCCATTTGCCTGCACTTGAGCCAGGCCATCTAACAGAAAGCCTGCTTTATCTGTACAATGAACGCAATAAACTTAAAATATGCGTATTTTATAGACTTGTTTGTGTCTTTTTATCATCGTAACTTCACCATCTGGTACAGACCTTGGTAGTCACTGCACATGTGAATGAATGAATGAATGGTTTTGTTACAGATGTGGGATTTGGCATGAATTCTCATGTCTTATGTTCACTGCCAAGAAGTTAAGTTTTGGGAGGAAGATACCAAAGGAGTTTTAATAGTAATGAACTTAGGCGATTTCATGAAAACGCCACCAACAGAGGGCATTCCTTGCCTGGCCATGTGCTCAGTGGTTGAGCATTGACCCAGGAACCAAGAGATCTCGGTTCAATTCCGGATCAGAGCACATGCTTGGGTTGTGGGCTTGATCCCCAGAATGGGGCGTGCAGGAGGCAGCCGATTGATGATGTTTCTCATCGATGTTACTCTCCCTCTTCCTTCCTCTCTCTTTAAAAGTCAATAAAAACATATTAAAAAAACTATAGGGCATTCCTTGATGCTGATAAATCCCAGCATGGCTTTAGTTTTATGGACTCGGCATTATATGCATCCGATTTGTAAATTAGAGTTTCAAAGTTGGACACGTCTTTTAAATGGGTGTATTCATCTGAAGGAGAACTCAGATGTGCAGTGATTCCGCTGTGTGGCTTTGTTCCACAGCCAGAAAGGAGCGTGCCAGGCTGGTGTGGAGAACCTGTACCTCAGGCTGGGCATCTCGCCCATGCACGCCGGGATGTCTTGCAGTTTGTTGTTGCAGAGAACGAGCGTGCCCAGGTTTTTCAAGCTGCTGATGGACTCGGGCAAGCAGGCGATTTCATTCCGCTGCAGCCACAACGTGTGCAGACTCTGCATCCTGAAGAATTAAAAGAGGTTTCTGCGATGAGTCGATCACACACAATATGGACACCCTGGTTCTTAGGAACTTAACAAAGAAATGTCACCTTCTGTAGCATCTCCACTAGCCAGCATACCTATCGAGTGAACTGACCTCACCTCACCTGCTTATAAGGGAACGGCATTGGGGAGTTCATCCCTACAGGGCAGCGTCATGGTGCAGGAGTGGAAATGAGATCAGTGTATTCTAGACTTCTTCACTGCTCTCATAGACTTTCTTAAAGAAGGGCTGCTGTAAATGGGATCGAATCCGAATCAGCGAAAATCAGAGATTACTAATGTGCTCAGCTGGCAAAGGAAGTGTGCATGTGGTTAACACCATAGACTCTGGGGGCAGGCGGCCTGGGTTCAAGTCCCGGGTCGCACACTGACTGTGGCCTTGAGCAGTCCAGCTTCCTCGTCCACTCCTCAAGCGCACAGAAGCGTGCGGCGTGCGCTAAGCAACGTTGTCACCATGGCAGCAGGTTCTCGTCACATTGCGGAAGCCAGGTAGCCAAGTTTTGCTATTTTACTTTCTTTTCTTTTTTTGGAATAAGTGAAACTTTTCTATTAAATGGTAGCACAGTTAGAACTAGATGTATCTACTGTGCTTATGCCTGGGGTCCCCTTCATTTTCTTTATTTCTTATCCTAGGTTACTTCATCACGCCCGTTGGTAGCATTAGAAGTTGTTTGCTTGCCTGGTCGGTGTGGCTCAGTGGTTGAGCATGAACCGATGAACCAGGAGGTCACTGATCAATGCCCGGTCAGGGCACATGCCTGGGTTGCGGGCTCGATCCCCAGTAGGGGGCGTGCAGGAGGCAGCCGATCTGTGACTCTCTCTCCTCACTGATGTTTCTCTCTCTCTCCCCGTCCTTCCTCCCTGAACTCAGTGTGGAATAGAAGCTGCTTGCCTTACCTCTCTATGGCATCGGGGAGCTGCTCGAGTTGGTTGCTCCCCAGGTCCAGCCACTCGAGGGCGGGCATGCTCAGCACGGCGGCGGGGATGGCGGTGAAGCTGTTCATGCTCAGGTCCAGGTGGGTGAGCTTCGTCAGGCGGCCGAGCTGAGGAGACAAGCGAGGGTCCCACAGTGAGGGAAGGAGCTGGACACGCCCCTGGCGAGGGGGCTCCGTTACAGTGAGGAGAGCTCCCGTAGGTGTGGGCTCGATGTCCTCAGCGTGGAAATCAAAGTAAACCAAAGTGACTTCCAGCATGGAACCCTCTCCCACGGAAGCTCATCTACTCCCAGGAAAGTCTCTCCCGAAGAGACCCAGTCCCAGGCCTCGCAGACCTGCCGGAGAGACGGCTGTTCCTTCTCACAGTAAACATGAGCGGAGATTGGCGTGGAAAAGCTCAAATTCAAAATAATCTTTAATGGGACCCTCTCCTTTATCTCTCGCTCCCTCTCCCTTCCTCTCTGAAATCAATAAAAAGATATATTTTTAAAAACAACCTGGGCACTCTATTACAACCAACTAGTTACCAAAGAGTGTTTTCTGTCAACACATCGTGCTTCATGATGATGGTTCATTCCTTCGATACGCATTTATTATCAACTACATCCTAGGCTGTGCCTTCGCCTCCAGGAATGGAAATCAGTAAGACTCACTCTGGCCTTCAGGTGGATCACAGCCTGGTCAATGGAGGATGTGAGCACTGTGACAGTAACAGAAGTATCTTATGCTAAGCAGAGGTTTTTCTTGTTTAAACAATGCCTCTTACTTACAATAACAAGAAACGGCTTTCACTACACATTCCCTGGAAGGAAATGGGTACCATTTCTTTACTGCTGCTGCTTGGAATGACCCCACCACTGAGAGAGGCAAGCCACTAGCAGATGGGCACCAGCGTCGCCGGCACTCTCCCCTGACCTCCGGAGGAAGCTCGCAGATGTCTCTGTTGACAGCCAGTTCCAGTTTCTCCAAGCTGGCGCAGTTACTCAGCTCCGGGGGGACCGTCTTGATCTTGTTGTAACTAAGAGTCAGCTCCTGAAGTCTAGTAAGCAGCCCTACGAAAAAGTGCACAATGAGACCAGGTGGGTGGACAATGTTTCGTTGGGAAGTATTACACGTTAAGAACTTGCCAGGCCCGGCCGGCGTGGCTCAGTGTTGAGCGTCGACCTATGAACCAGGAGGTCATGGTTCGATTCCCGGTCAGGGCACAGGCCCGGGTTGTGGGCTTGATCCCCAGTGGGGGGCGTGCAGGAGGCAGCCGATCCATGATTCTCTCTCATCATTAATGTTTCTATCTCTCTCCCTCTTCCTTCCTCTCTGAAATCAACAAAAATATACTTTTAAAAAAAGAACTTGCCAGTTTTATGTTGATATATTCACAGTTGACAGGTTGTTAACTCTTCCCAGATAACGGGCTGGTGTACCAGTGCTTCAGGCAAAAACACATTTTTTTCATCCCGTTTTATCTATACTATATCCTGACCAATTTTCTCTTTGGGGATTTCCTTTCTCCTTTAAGTGATCTTTCTTTCTTTTTTTAAATGTATTTTTATTGATTTCAAAGAGGAAGAGAGAGAGAGAGAGAGGGAGAGAGAGAGAAACATCATTGATGAGAGAGAATCATGGATAGGCTGCCTTCTGCATGCCCCCTAGTGGGGATCAAGCCTGCAACCCAGGCATGTGCCCTTGACCAGAATCAAACCTGGACCCTCTGGTCCAAAAGCCAACACTCTATCCACTGAGCCAAACCGGCCAGATCTAAGTGATCTTTCTAATTTCCTTTCTTGCCTCCACACTGTCTCTTTCAAGGAGGAATTACTGAACCAGGAATATTGGTTTTAGAATCTACACATTTCTGAAGAGACTTTTCTGCATGGATCTCTCCTCCTGAATCACCTCAGTAAACCCAGAAGCATGGATCCCCCAAGAACGTCGATGTAGATCAGAATGTTTAAAATTTTCTCAAGGGCTATGGGACGATGAGATCTTTATGCCATGTATTAAACAAAAACCACGTGTTTTTTTTTTAATGTACGATTTTTTATTTTAGAGGGAGAGAAACGTCGATTTGTTGGCCCACTTATCTAAGCATTCATTCAGGGATCAAACCCGCAACCTTGGCGTATCAGGGTGATGCTCTAACCAACTGAGCTACCCGGCCGGGGCCTCAAACAAAAATCTAAAGAAAAGCACACCTGCCGGTGGGTAAGACAGCACGTTCCTTACCTATCCCTCGGGGTATCTCTGAAATCGTGTTTCGAGATAAATCTAACACAATGAGGTTCTGGAATCTTCCGATGAACTCAGGGATTTTCAACAAACCAGTTCTGTGCAGCTGCCACTCCTGTAGCTGATTCAGTTTCAGGAGAGAAGAAGGAAGGGTCTGAGTCGAGAGAAAGGAAAGACGGGATGTTACTCCATCACTCCGTGTCCTGCCGCACGGAAGTGGGGTTGTAGAGTTAGTGTTGCATCTGTGAACAAACCTTGGAAAGTGGGTGATCTTTCCAGTGCTTTATGTTACTCACTTTTTGGGGGGCTGTGTGTGTATATGAGAGTTAGTGGACCTGATAAAACAGTAATATCCATTTCCATTTAACTGAGTTATCCAGTTTTAACTGAGTTATTTGCTTCAGAAATGCTATGTGATTTTCAGTAGGCAGATGGTCATCCTTTATTTTAAAAAAATGAGAAATTAATTCTGAAAAGGATTAGAAGAAGAAATACTACAAATGCTTTAAGTTTACGCAGAGGAGAAGCAAATTGAGTTTTTGCAGACACACACACACAAAAACCGTGACATTATATTTCTTCTCAGCTGTTCATTCCTTTGGGTATGTTATTAAAATTAGAATTTCTTAACTGATTCCAGTCTTAATGACCCAGTCTCAGAATCATCCTCCTGCGAAAAGCAGAATGTGGACAAACCACCGAGTATTACCTGCCACGCTTACCTTCCACTCCTCCTGCTCTATCTTCAAAATAACTCTGCCGTTTTCCCTGGTGACCTTTTCCTTCAGCCTCGTCAAGGTGACCCGCTCCTCCCAGATCCGCACGAGCCTGGGAGACAGGAAGTCCCTTAGCTCACAGGCCAGGAGAGAGGCCACACTCACCTTCCTATTCAACCGGCCAGAGCAGACATTACACTGGATGTTAGCCAGAGCATTCGCTCTTCTATCAAGAAGGGCCCTTCAAAAACAACTGATCAGCAGTGTCTGGAGAGCGAACAAGAACTTATTTTGTAAGGATGTTAAATATGATCAGTATCACAAATGCTTTGTTTTTTTGTTTTTGTTTTTGTTTTTAAATATATTTTATTGATTTTTCACAGAGAAGAAGAGAGAGGGATAGAGAGTTCGAAACATCGATGAGAGAGAAACATCGATGAGCTGCCTCTTGCACACCTCCTCCTGGGGATGTGCCCACAACCAAGGTACATGCCCTTGGCCGGAATCGAACCTGGGACCTTTCAGTCCGCAGGCCGACGCTCTATCCACTGAGCCAAACCAGTCAGGGCACAAATGCTTTGTTTTTACGTCTTTGAAAAGTATCGTAACTCCCCATGATTTTGTTCTAGTGGCTTTATGGAGACATAGCTTAGTGCCATAAACCGAACCCTTTTACAGTGCAACTCAGCGGTTTGGGTATATGCACAGGGCTGTGCAACCATCTAATCCAAAACACTGAAGCAGTCATCAGAGAATGGAGGTTTAAAACATTTGAATATTTCTTGGCCAAAATCTCTTGACATCTGGGAGGTAAGATATATTCTTAACAGTTTTGCCTATTAACTGATCTTCAGCAAGGGTTTTATTTTGTTTTATTTGTTTGTTTGTTTTTTAATATATATTTTATAGATTTTTTTTTTACAGAGAGGAAGGGAGAGAGAGAGAGAGTTTAGAAACATCGATCCAGCTGCCTCCTGCACATCTCCCACTGGGGATGTGCCCGCAACCCAGGTACGTGCCCTTGACCGGAATCGAACCTGGGACCTTTCAGTCCGCAGGCCGACGCTCTATCCACTGAGCCAAACCGGTCTCGGCAGCAAGGGTTTTATTTTAATGCACAGAAACCCAAATATCTCTAAAAGTGTAATATTTGCTGTTTGTGTTTGTAAAATATTTCTGTAGAGTCTGTATATTTTCATCTGCGACTTGCCTAAGAGTTAACTAATCAGCTAACATGGGAATGTCGTTGGTGTGGCCTTCTAGACTGAACAGCTGAGCTCCTGATTGACAATGAAATTGTTTTAAGATTAAAATTAAGAGAAAATTTACATTTTGCAAATTCCAAGTAAAGATTCTAGCTAGAACTAAAAACTAATTTTGGTCTAGGTGTGAAAAAAGATAGGCATTTTCCCTAAATTTATCAAATGGTATCTGATTTTCTTTTCCCCTAAAGATGGTCAGAAACCTCTAATATGGCTTATAGTAATTATAGCTGTTAGCATAAGTGTTGTCTGTAACCCCAAGGTAGAATCTGGGGGTGGTTTATCCTTAGCGCCCCCTGGTGCTCAGGCCAGGTGACGGTCAGTTTGGTGCATGCATGAATGAATGTCCCCAGGGGCTGAGCTAAGTAAGGCCAGAGAGGAGTCTAGATGTAACCTTAGTGATGGAGGAGGGGTGCATAACAACTTTTAAAATTTACATTTTACTAACATTTACTCCCTCCCCATCACAATCTAGTCATGAAGCCGAAAAAGAAGACACGGTAGGGGAAAATACTAGTAATTCACACTCCTTACTCTTGCACAGAGAGAACTCAGAGCTGCTGCAATAAATGATTCTTGACGAGACCCAGGTCATAGGTGAAATTCAAGAGTTTAGAGCAGGGGTGGGCAAACTTTTTGACTCGAGGGTCACAATGGGTTCTTAAACTGGACCGGAGGGCCGGAACAAAAGCATGGATGGAGTGTTTGTGTGAACTAATATAAATTCAAAGTAAACATCATTACATAAAAGGGTACGGTCTTTTTTTTTTTTATTTTTTTTTTTTTTAGTTTTATTCATTTCAAACGGGCCGGATCCGGCCCGCGGGCCATAGTTTGCCCACGGCTGGTTTAGAACCACGCCATGATGCCTGGCCACTGTTTTAAAAACGAGTAGGATTTATTACGAGTGCGGTAAAGTCAACTTGATCAGAAGTGTGTACCCTAAACAAGGGGTTTCACAGAGGAGCTCCCTAGACAGAGCCAACCTAGGGCAGTGGGAGACCTGGGGTCGAGGTAATGCACAGGGCGTCGGACTGCGTGAGTGTGAATACCGCTTCCACACTTGTTAGCAACGTGATCTTTGACAAGTGACTGAGGCCTGTCCCTCGGGTTTCCCACCTTGAAAATGGAGAAAATAATAGGACCCATGGGTGACAGCGACTGCTTATCGTCCCCAGTATCCGTTACCCCTCTTCTTCCTCAGTAACAGATCCTCTAAATGTAAGTGGGCACAAGATGTCATTGGGCCATCCCCCCTTGCGGCCAGATACGCGTCATGGGAAGCCTTGGCCCAGAGGGTGCTGGCAGGAGCAGGGAGTGCATTTGCCCGCTGGCCGGAGTCCAATCCCCTGGCTGCAGTTGGTGTTTCTATTTGGGGCCTTGGGGTGACTGCAGGAATGAAAGCCACGCACAGTTGAGCAACAAGGTAGACGCCGGAGATGTGACTCAGTGGCTGCTCTTCCAGCCCTGGGTCCCTTCACCCGGAAAAGTGGACATTCTGGTTTAAGGCACTAGGATGCCGGTTTTCCTCCTCAGGGGAGGCTGTGTTTCAGCATGTTGAGAGGATCACATGAGGTGGTGCAAAAACACAGTTAACAGCGTGCCTAGTAAGCAGTGGGTGCACAGCGAGGGCTGCCACCCTCATCACTGTCAGCAGCATCATTATCTCTCCTGACTTTGGTTGGGAGAATGGCTCCTCCCCATGCTTTTAGGGACAGTTATCAGACACCTGTAGTTGCTTATCAATAACCTTTTCCACCTCTTCTTTGCTGGGAGAATACCTGTTATTTTCAACCGTCTACACTTCCCCCAAGTAACCCAGGTATACCAGTAAGCCTTAATTTGTCTGAATCAATCATACAGTCTCATTCCCGAGAAGGTAACTGGATGAGGGGTGTACACATGACCCAATCCTTGCCAACAAAGAAATAGAAATACTTTCCATTCTTCCCTTTTCTTCTCTGGTGCCCAGCTATGAGGCCTGGGAGTGCAGTCATCCTGTGACATTTCGGGGAGCTCAGCGGAGATGGGCAGTGGAAGGTGACAAGAGAAGCTGACTCTACAAGGCTGTTGGCGTTTTGCAAGTGCCTCACCTCAGGACTTTCTTCCCGCTTATGCCATTTTTGGTTGCATTTTCTGTTATTTGCTAACTAACACAAGACCGTGTAATGCTTAGAAAGAGAACTGAAGAATGGAGCTATGGGCAATCAGTGAGGAAAGGGCTCTTCTTGCAAGAATAGCAGAGCACTGGAGACATTCAGTGGGGAAAGCAGGCAGATACCGAGAAGGCAGATGAGAACCAAACGACTTAAATATAGCCAAATCTAGGAGTCAGGGGATTCTTGGAGGCCCTGGCTGGAGCTCACTGCTATTGAAATAGGTGAGAGTCTACAGAGCCTTCTGCCAGATGTTGTTTTATTTTTTAAAATATATTTTCATTGATTTCAGAGAGGAAGGGAGAGGGAGAGAAAGAGAGAAACAGCTCTCATCGTGATGAGAGGGTCATTGACCGGCTGCCTCCTGCACGCCCCCCCCGGGGATCCAGCCCTCAACCTAAGCCAGTGATGGCGAACCTTTTGAGCTCGGCGTGTCAGCATTTTGAAAAACCCTAACTTAACTCTGGTGTCACATATAGAAATTTTTTGATCTTTGCAACCATAATAAAACAAAGACTTATATTTTTGATATTTATTTTATATATTTAAATGCCATTTAACAAAGAAAAATCAACCAAAAAAATGAGTTTGCGTGTCACCTCTGACACACGTATCATAGGTTCGCCATCACTGATCTAAGCATATGCCTGACCGGGAATCAAACCGTGATCTCCTGGTTCATAGATCAACACCCAACCACTGAGCCCCGCTGGCCAGGCCGGATGTTGCTTTAGACCCTAGGGGATATGGTGTTGAGCAAACAATCACTGACAAGTAGACTAAATGGTACTCATCAAACTTTGGTGAATGTTGAGCAGAGTCCTCTGGGGACCCAGGAGAACTAGCGTTCTCACAGAGAGACCTTGTGTTTTCCGAGCCCCCATCACACGGCCACTCTTGATTGAGTCGGGTGTCTGCTTTGGGTATGTGTTGAGGTTTCAATAAATAAACATCTCTATCAAATTCAATACTAACGCCTGTAACAAATGCTCTTTCCTATAAGGATGCCATGAATTTCCGCTTGTTCAAAAGAATAAAGGAAGTATAGCCTACTTCTGTTTAAACTCCTTCTCTCGCTTCAGGTCTTCCGTGAGTATCTGTATCCTCTTCTCCCACACTTCCTTCACGGCGTTGACAGCCCCGGCACAAACCCCGTTCCCTGACATGGTTTCTCCACATTGTCACAGAGTCCCCAGCTTCCTTAGGTTTAAATGGCGGGATCACAGGTGCGTCTCAGAAAGGACCTGATGGTACCAGAGGAGGAAAGAAATGCATTTCAGAATGCTCACTGAGTACATCATGATCAAATAGCTTCTATATATAGTTAAATATATTTTTTATTGATCTCAGAGAGGAAGGGAGAGGTAGAGAGAGAGATAGAAACATCAATGATGAGAGAGAATCACTGATAGGCTGCCTCCTGTATGCCCCCTACCGGGGATGGAACCTGCAACCCAGGCATGTGCCCTTGACTGGAATAGAACCCGGGACCCTTCACTTTGCCGAATGACTCTCTATCCCAGGGGTCCTCAAACTATGGCCCGCAGGCCACAAGCAAATACAAATATTGTATTTGTTCCCGTTTTGTTTTTTTACTTCAAAATAAGATATGTGCAGTGTGCATAGGAATTTGTTCATAGTTTTTTTTAAAACTATAGTCCGGCCCTCCAACGGTCTGAGGGACAGTGAACTGGCTCCCTGTTTAAAAAGTTTGAGGACCCCTGCTCTATCCACTGAGCCAAACCAGCTAGGGCTGCTTTTCATTATTAATTGCCTCTACATTATTGATTTCTTTAAAGAAGAAGTGTGCAGTATGTGTGGTAAGAGAGACAAGACAGACAAATAATTGATAACTAATTGCCAATATGCAGAAAACCCTAAGGAGAGGGTCCCTGTTTCTAAGCAACGCCCTCAGAACCCACACAGGGGAGCTTGCGGGATCTTGTGCCATTTAGAAACCTTGGGATACAAATGCTTAGAATCCCACCACCTGGCTGTATCACAGTCAACCTGCAATTTGTCTCAGAGGTGAGCCAGTCTGAAGTATTTGCCTATCAGACAACAAGGTATTTATTAAAATCCCAAGTATCTACATGTAAATGTGCGTTTTACTAGACTTGCATGGGCTCACTCATTTCCTCATCTGCCGTCAACGTGGGGCACCTTCAGTTGTCCGGTAACAGCGCGGCCACGTTCCCTAGGACTGCGGTCTCCTCCTAGCTTATCCCCTGACAGGCCAGCGCGGTGCCTGGCTGGAGGCGAGGACGGCAGTGCTGAGACCGGAAACCTCAGCTTCACAAAGTCAAAAGGAAAGAAATACAACCTCAAAGCAAACGCTCCTGAGCCCTCCGGAGAAGGACAATCACACGAGTGACCAGGAACCCCCAGAGTCGTTTAGATCCAGTTCCAAGTTCAGGTGTACATTCTGGACAACACAGGCACAGTAAAGGCACCATCAGCAGCAGCAACCTATTTATATGTGAAGGAGGAGAAAAAATATTTTTTTAAAAAGACTTACCATCATCGGTGGTGACAGAAGCTGACATGCCCCACGCTAGCGGTGACCAGCTGAGGGTATGGCAAGGGGACCCGTGTCCAGCGTGGCTCTGAGTGAGTGAACCCTGGGTCAGACTGTCACCGAGTGAGAGGCAATGTCAGCCTAGTTCTAAATTTAGTTCACGGGCAAAGCTGAGAATAGCAGGGACCACGTGGAGCTTCTGAAGCATCAGCAGGTGACGATGTGAGTGCATTCCCAGCGCGGCAGGACGCCGAGCCGTGGGCACCACAGAGCAGCAGGCCTGCCTCCTCCTGCGCTCCAAGAAGAGTGCCTGCTGAGAGTCCTTCCGCTTTCCGTGACTTCCACATTGTCAGTATTTAATGTAATTTCAAATATATATATTTTATTGATTTCAGAGAGGACGGGAGAGGGAGAGAGAGAAACATCAGTGATGAGAGAGAATTATCAATCGGCTGCCTCCTGCATGCCCCCAACTGGGGATTGAGCCTGCAACCCGGGCATGTGCCCTTGACTGGAGTCAAACCTGGGACCCTTCAGTCTGCAGGCCGACGCTCTATCCACTGAGCCAAACCGGCTAGGGCTAATATAATTAATATATATATATGTTTATTGATTTCAGAGACGAAGGGAGAGGGAGAGAGAGATAGAAACATCAATGATGAGAGAGAATCATGGACCAGCTGCCTCCAGCACCCCCCACACTGGGGATGGAGTTCACAACCCGGGCCTGTGCCCCGACCGGGAATGGAACCGTGACCTCCTGGTTCATAGGTCGACGCTCAGCCCCTGAGCCGCGCCGGCCGAGTGATAACGCTGTTCTCCAGAATCTATCTGCGCAGTCTCTGCTGCAAAACCTTTCCTCATTTTCCTTTGCCTCTGACCTCCCTCCAACCTCTTATCTAGTCACCACCTTCGACCCACCTCAGCCACCCTCAGCCTCCGAGACCAGCCAACCCCGTTTTCTGACCTTAACTCCTTATTGCCCAGCAGCCGTGAACTCCAAAATTTATCAGAATTATTCCCCGAGGAGGTGGAGGCCCCGTCAGCTGCCTGCCACCCGCCTCTGCGGCCTCCACACCCACCTCTCTCTGGGCTTCTGTGTCCACCGCCAGGATATGGCTTTGGGGGGCGCGGGCTGTTTCTTCCGAGAGTCGAGAGTCTAGGAGAGGCCCAGGGTGCCCAGCGTCCCTTAAAGATGCAAAACCAACGTGGCGGCCGCTTCCCTTCCGGAAACGCCACAGCCTCCCCAGGTGAGTGGGTGACACCTGGGAGCTGGAAGGACGCCTGGAAGCAGCGGGACCTTGGGGAGGAGCCTGACCAGGCCCCCGTGGACCTGCAGCCCTGGCGCTGCCCGCAGACCCTCAGGCTGTGCCTCCCTGCAGAACCACTTCCGGGGCGGAGGTGACCCTCATCAGGAAGGTGGGCGGCACCTGGCTCACCTCCCAGGTAGCCCCAGGCTGGCCTTGGCGAGCGGCTCTTCCTCTCTTCCACCGGCTGGCATGGATCCGTGGTTGAGCATTGACCTATGAACCAGGAGGTCAAGGTTCGATTCCAGTCAAGGGCACAGCCCGGATTGTGGGCTCCATCCCCAGTGTGGGGCGTGCAGGAGGCAGCCGATCCATGATTCCCTCTCATCACTGATGTTTCTATCTCTCTCTCCCTCTCCCTTCCTCTCTGACATCAATAACAAAATTCACACACACACACACACACACACTCAGTATAATATTTTTAAGAAATGGGAATGCCTTGCATTTACATATCCATGTTTCTAATATTCACCAACTTATGAGGGGAACGAGTGACAGTGGCGGTTTGAAAAAATCAGGCCCCTCTGTGACAGTTTGTCCTGCGCTGTCCGAGCAGCAGTGGAGCCGAGCGGCCCTTCTAGTCCTGCGCCAGGGCCACGGGCCACAGCCCGGCCACGTGCCATCGGAAGCCCCTGTCCGCAGCCTTGAGAGTGTGGTGCCCGGCCCGGGCCTGCTCCCGGTCCCCCTGGAACAGCTAATGTCCCCAGTCGCCTGATTTACATGCGTCCCTGCAGGTGGACTTAACTGGGTCGCACCTGCCATCCGCGTCACTGGCCTCTGCTCCCGCAGTTGGCACTCTGGCTGCATTTTTCCAGGAAATTAAATCGCTAGGTTTTTCCAGGTGGTTGCACTCTTGTGACTCCTGTACGGACTTTACAGCCTTGATTTTTTTTTTTTTAATGTTCTTTTAAAATCACATTTTCCGAACTACTATCCCGCTTAGGACTTCCCTCTCCGTGTTTTAGAACCGTTTCTCTGTAAGTGGAGCATATTCAGGACCTTCTTGCAGGAAACTCCGTGTGACGCAGAGGTGAAGGGTGCTGCCTCCTCCGCAGGCTGAGACGAGGGTGACCCTTCTTGGACTGTCCCGACTCTCCCCAGATCTAACTAAATCCTGCCCCGTTTGCATGGCTCTGCTGGCTGTCAGGCCGCCCACAGCCGCCCCACGCCCTGCCTGCTGACACGCCTCATGGTGCCGAGGAGCAGCCGAGGGAGGGAGGAAGGGGAGGCTCTTGAACAGCTGCAGCTGTGCTCGTCACGCGTCTAATGTGTCTGTGGCTCCGGTCTGGGCCGTCTCCAGCGTCCCCTGCTCAGCGAGGGCGAGTGACCTGCCTTCTGCCCTGGGGCCACCAGCATGTGTGTTGGCGTGTGGCCAGGCCCTGTGCTCGGTCCTGGGGCTGCCTCGCCTCAGGATCGATCCATCTCCGTTGCATTCTGAGCTGGCAGACCTCCAGGCGTGTTCCCTTAGATCGGCGGTTCTCAACCTGTGGGTCGCCACCTGTGGGTCGTGACCCCTTTGGGGGTCGAACGACCCTTTCACAGGGGTCGCCTAAGACCATCAGAAAACACATATATAATTACATACTGTTTTTGTGATTAATCACTATGCTTTAATTATGTTCCATTTGTAACGATGAAAATACATCCTGCATATCAGATATTTACATTATGATTCATAACAGTAGCAACATTACAGTTATGAAGTAGCAACGAAAATAATTTTATGGCTGGGGTCACCACAACATGAGGAACTGTATTGAAGGGTCACGGCATTAGGAAGGTTGAGAACCACTGCTTTAGATGGTGGTGTGTCCAATAACGTAAATAAGCCCTCTGGTCACTTCGATGGCGAAGGAGAACATGAGCCATGTCAGGTTCGGCACCAACTATTCAGAGTTGGCTGCCCCCTTTGTCCTCAGACGTCAGCACAAGGGCCCACTCTGGCTTCTCCCCTTAATGTCAACCTCTAGGAATACAGCAAAGCCTTGCGGGCCCTCCGCCCTCCGATGGTGCCCCGGCCTGGTACAGTAGCTGTGTAACACTGAAATGTATAATAAACACACACAATAGAACACTTTGCAGCCATTTAAATGTATGATAATGTAGAAGTGTTTATTGGCATCTAAAGTTACCTATATGTTAAATTTAAAAAAATTATAAAATAGTATAGTATGACCCCATTTTTATAAAGAATTGCTATGTATATAGATACATTGTCAACATGTTCATAGTGGTAGGATTATGGATGCTTTGTTTTCTTTGCAACTCTTCCTATTATCTGAATTTAAAATATAACAACATTCAGTTGATTCATTAATTTATTTTTCTTTATTATTTATTGATTTTTAGAGAGAGGAAGGGGGAAAGAGAGAGAGGGAAACATCGATTTGTTCCACTGACTTATGCATTCATTGGCTGCCTCTTGCATGTACCCTGACCGGGGACTGAACCCACAACCTTGGTGTATGGGGACAACGCTCCAACCAACCGAGCTCCCTGGCCAGGGCCAGGCTATTGTTTTCTAATTTAAACATTACTTCCATTATTAACATGTATAATCAAGTACATGTTAAAACAATTTTTTTCTAACATGTAACACTTGAAAGTTCTTTAGACATTTGCAACAACTAAATTTCTGAATCAAATCACAATGTTGGATTGTATTCATCATGATGCTATTTCTGATTAAAGAAGGCCTCTATCAAATGATATCTTCATTTCTATATGAAATTTATTTTAATGTCCATAATTACCCATTTGACTTCTCTCTCTCTCTTACTCTCTCCTCTTCTTTTCTAAATACTTTTTATTTCAGAGAGGAAAGGAGAGGGAGAGAGAAAACATCAATGATGAGAGAGAATCATCAACCGGCTGCCTCCTGTCTGCCCTACATTGGGACGGCAACCTGGGCGTGTATCCTGACTGGGGTTGAACCATGACCTTCTGGTTCGTAGGTCGACACTCAACCACTGAGCCACACCAACTGGATGGCTCTCTCTCTTCACTGGTTATAAACTGTAACTGGGCATTAAGATCCACTTACAATCTCCCCCTTTAAAAGATACTAATTTACATAAATAAGGCATTGCCGACGTAACATACCCCTGGGTATCTTAGATCCAAAGTATAATTGCACTTAGTTTATACAGCAATTGCATTACTGTGGGGAATGGAAGCATTTTTGTACACAGTCCTTTTCCCTACTTAGTGTGATCAAAAAGTTTCACTGAGTCAGTTTAAGAGAAGAGAAGGGAAAGAATGGGGCAGATACTATCTATGGCTACCTGTCTTCCAGGGACACGAATTGTGTTGTTCTTGGCAGTTTCAATCCATTGACACAGCGGCCTCAGCACCATTAAGAACTAACACCATGACCTATACAATGTGACTACAGCCGCGGAAGAACCAGCCCACTGTTCCTCGCTTGCAGGAGAGGGTATCAGAGCAGGGGGAAGCGTGGCGCCTCAGAATTTAATCATCCAACACAACGGGCACGACACGGACTGTCAGGGGCGCGGCACAGCGAGGCTCTATTCTCTCTGGAAGCTCCAACAGCTGGGGCCGTCCGGTCTTCACTTCAGGTCGAGCAGCATGGACGCTGGGTTTTCCAAGTAGGACTTCCACAGGTTGGAGAAGCGCGACATGGTGGCCCCGTCGATGACTCTGTGATCGGCCGACCAGCTCACGTTCATGATCTGCGCCTTATACACGTCTCCCTTCTGGTTGAACCGAGGAAGGGCCTGGAAACGCAGAAAGAGGGCGTCAGCCTTTGCCACGCAGAGCAGGAGACGGAGCAGGAGACCAGAGAGACTGCGTGCACCCCTCCTCGCGGAGCAGGGAGGCCTCCCAGGGCTCGGGAAACGCCATCCCGTTGGCCTCCCAAAGGAAGAGCCTCCAGTCTCAGCTCCCCCACGGCAGCTGGGCCCGGGACTTCCCCACCCACAGCGACTTTCATCTCAGATTTCAGCTACTAAACCCGCGTTTACTGAGCACCTGCTACGTACCAGGCCCCTTCTAGACTCTGGGGATGGAGCAGTGAACAGAACAAGTGACCCTTCCTTCCTGGAGTGAGCATTTTAATGGGGAGAGACAGACAGGAAAAACAAGTGAAATATACAGAGGGTCTGACTGTGAAAAGCGCAGAAGAAAAAGCGAGCAGTTGGCAGGGGGCAGCGTGCAGAGAGCAGAGGGGAGGCGCATCTTTTTGGACGGGGTGGGCAGGGGGAGCCTCGCCACGCGGGCCTCCTCACCAGCAGTGGGGACCCCGCCATGTGGATGCCGAGATAGAGACTGTGGGAGGAGGGAGGAGGGCGGGAGGGAGGAGGGGGGCAGGGCGGCCGCGTGGCTGGGCACGTGAAGGTGGAAGAGGCCACGTATGTATGGAGCACGCTGTTCAGAGGCACGTACTCTGTCTGTCTTTGGTAAAGGACCTATATTTTCCCCAAATTTCTAGCCCACTGACGGCTATTTAAAAGCAAATGACTTAAAAAAAGCAGAAAGGTTCTTTTGAAATTCTAAAGATCAAAATCGAGGTTGATGTAGTGATAATGACACGCAATAATGGTGGCACACAAACGCCATCCAGGGCCTTAGAGTTTTACCTCTGGGGGTTCTGGACCCCGAGTTAATAGGGATGCCCAGCCCCCAAATTCTGATTCAGTTGGTATGGGGTGAGCTTGGACATTTAAAAAAAAAGGAAAAACCCCCATGACTCACATGCAGCCAGGTTAACAACCCTTGCAACCCTTACTCCTTGGCATTCTGAGCAAGGCACTGTGAGAAAGGAGATGGCTTATCTGTGATTCTCCATAGACTCGTAGTGGGAGCCGTGGGACCCTCAGGGTGGACCCCAGGTGGACCCACAGCGGGGGACCCACAGGGACGGACCCATAGGGGAGGACTCGCAGGGGCACAGTCAGGCCCTCCCTACAGAGGCCGCGGGGATAGCTGGCTGGGGCATCAGGAAGAAACAACTGCTCACCCCGCCGAGCACTGCACTCAACCCTGCAAAGTGAGGGAAACCTCAGAAATGGTTACTCTTGTCCTGGCTGGTGTGGCCCAGTGGATAGAGCGTTGGCCTGCGGACTGAAGGGTCCCAGGTTCGATTCCCGTCAAGGGCACATGCCTGGATCGTGGGCTCGATCCCCAGTGGGGGGCGTGCAGGAGGCAGCTGATCAGTGATTCTCATCATTGATGCTTCTCTCTCTCCCTTTCCCTTCCTCTCTGAAATCAATAATAATAATAATAATAATAATAATGATAATAATAATAAAAGATTACTCTTGTTTGTGCTCACTCTCCCGATTTGCTTAAACTGTTTCGGTTATTTCACAAACGCACCTTAATTGACCCAAGAGCCCCAATGGCGACTTCGGGCGGCAGGATCACTGCTTTGGCGTAGGTACCGCCGATCTGAAAAACAAGCAAAGACGAGTGGAAACATTAGGCCTGTGAGGAGCAAGCGGCCCGTGACATTTCTAAAAATTTTTTTTGAGTCGGGCTGGTGAGTGTGCGCGGGAACTCACGGAGCCGATGTTGGAGAGGGTGAAGGTGCCCCCGGTGAGGTCGGCGGTGCTGAGCTGCCCCGTGGAGCCCAGCTTCTGGAGGCGGTTCAGCTCCGCCGCGATGTCCACCACGGAGCGCGCCTGGACGTCCTTCACGTTCGGGACGATCAGCCCCTGCTCGGTGTCCATGGCCACCCCAATGTTGTGAGACGCCTAAAACAATAACAATAACAATAACAATAATACTACTACAGTAGCCTTCTCGTAGTAGCAGGAGAGGACCACCTCCACTGCCCTAGAACAGCTGCCAAACATTACTTCCCCAGAATGGGATGGCTTCAAAGAAATGATTTTTAAAGGATTTCAAGACATTTTTTGAAAAAGAAACTCTTTGTCGGTAAGAATATACATTGTTAGTGGAGATGTAAGCTGACACAGGCTTTCTGGCGAACATTTAACAACAATACGGACCAACAGTTATACAAATCTGTTACAGAGAAAAAGACAGAGCATGTAGACACACACGGATGGTGAGTTCAGATTGTCAGTAAATTTGAGACACTGAAAGCAACCACAATGTTTACAACACGTCACTGGCTAAATAAATGGTAACAGAGTATCTACTGACAGGTAATGATGTCCATAATATATTAAATGAAAAAGAAAGTTTTTATAAAGTTCAAAAGTTAAATAAGCAATATTAAGCAGTATGCGTAATTCCGTGTGTGTGTGTGTGTAATGTATGTAAAAATAAAATCCTGGAAGTATGCACATCTCATCGTAAACAGTTGAGTTGTCCCAGGATCCTGGGATCGGAGACAAACATCATTTCCTTGTCTGAACTCTTTGTAACCAGCCTCTCCTCAATCGGGAAATGGTACTGATCGCCTGGGAAGACTTTAGATACAACCCTCAGAATATCCAAGTCACTTCCTGCTCGTACATTTCTAGTGAGACACACAGGTAAGAATTAGCGTCCCCAAGAGTTGTCTTAATCAACTTTCACTCCAAACAGAAGAGTTTACGCAAACGGAATTCAAACTTTTCTCACTTTTCTCATTTAAATCACCCTTGTTTTAAGAATCGCAGGAATTCTGTTTTGAGAGAGGTTATTCTTTCTGAGGGAAGGGGTGATGGGATGGGTAGTATGACCCATTGCCTCAACCACAAGGGCTGAAGAATGCATAGCTGCACAGTATCATTGTTAACCAGCAAACCCGCCACAACCACCACCAGTGAGACTCAGCTTACTGCTCCCTCCCTACCTGTGATTCTAGTCTAAAACGCATCACGTTTGCGGGACCCAGACGCCGCTCAGACAAGCACACCTGCACCGCGTTCTGTGTAGGCCAAGCACATTCTCACACACACAGCCAACCTTGTAGGTGACCTTCTGGCAGCTCTCGTCCACCGAGGCATTGAGGATGGGGAACTGCAGCAATCCCAGGGAGGCGGCCTGGCAGCAGAGAGCGAGGTTAGCACTCGGAACTCGGGGGGGGAGGAGGGGACGCCTGCTTATGCCAACTTCCACTGCAAGCCCACATCCCCGGGGCAGGTGACTGCCCTGCAAGGTGGAACAGGGTCACCCTGGTGACTTAAGAATAAAAGAGAAAGCAGCCAGGAGCTTGTAAACATCAAGATTTTCTCCCCACAATTTTTTTTTTTTAATTTAAAAAGGTTTTTCAAAACAACTACAGGGTGGGACAAAAGTAGGTTTGTATGGAGATAATACAATAATTAATAAGTAAGAAACAGTAAACTGTGTTTTGGGTATTCACAACTGCAATCCTGCTTTTGCCCCACCCCACACATGGGCTGGCCAAGTCCCAGAGAAAATGCCTCACCTCTAAGGGATTTCCTCACTCTGAGGAGAGTTCCCATGAGAGGCAAACCTGTGGTCCCCAGGCAGGAAGCTGTCCGTGTGTGAAAAGGACAGTGCTAACGACTTCCTGGGTTGAACTCAAATTGTAACAGCCACAGAAGGCTCATGGAGGGGGCTATACTCAGGATGCAAGTATTTGACCAAGGAGGGAGGGCACACGGCGGTGGATGGTAGCTCAGTCTGACGGGACAGAGGGAGCGACTGAGAGCTAGGACTGGAGAGGGCAGCAGCGCCCATGGTCGCACCTGAATGCCGCACTCCGGCGTTTAGAAACCATCTTGAAGGTGATGAGGGGAGCCCGCCGCATTCGGGCGTTTAGAAACCATCTTGAAGGCGATGAGGGGAGCCCGTGGAAAGAACTGGGGAATGGTAAGAGTTTGATTTATGGGAGCTCAGCCTCGGTGCAGTGTGGGGAAAGGCTGGTGGGAAGCCACACTGCAGTTAGCGATAACAGTATGTATTTTGAGTAAAACAGACCAGAACCGGAAATTTAGGGTCTCGCTTCTCTGGGCCCCCATTTCCTTTAATGGGACGTGGGGGATGTCTGGGTCATTCTGAGAATTAAGAGCGATCCCGTATGCAGCATGCTTGGTACGGGGTCTGGCACATGTAACAACTTTGTGAGTGGTGGTTCATGTGAGCTAGACTGTGCTCAAGGTTAGTGGATGGTTTTATTCCATTTTATACTGGTCCCAAGCCTAGTACTAGAAATGATCAAGAACCTCAACATAAGTTTGCTGAATAAATGGAAGCCCTGGCTGGTGTGGCTCAGTTGGTTGAGCATCATCCCATGCGTCCAAAGGTTGGCGGTTCCATTCCTGGTGGGGGCATATGCCTGGGTTGTGGGCTTGACCCCTGGTAGGGGGCATGCAGGAGGCAGCTGATCAATGGTCCTCTTATTGGTGTTTCTCTCTCTCTCTCTCTCTCTCTCTCTCTCTCTCTCTCTCTCTCCCCCTTCCTCTCTCTAAAATCAATAAAAACATATTTTTTTAAAAATGGAAGTAAATATATGCCAGTGATACGCAAGATCAATACCAACTCTGCCTTTTGTTTAAATCAGAGCTTCGCTGGAGTGGGCCTTACAGAACGAAGGCTTCACCCACTGACGGGACCAGCCGCACCAGCTCCAAGAGGCAAGTGGGTGACAACAGGGCACGTTCTTCTAGGTTAGTGGTCGGCAAACTGCGGCTTGCGAGCCACATGCGGCTCTTTGGCCCCTTGAGTGTGGCTCTTCCACAAAATACCACATGCAGGTGCGCATGTACAGTGCGATTGAAACTTCGTGGCCCACACACAGAAGTTGGTATTTTGTGGAAGAGCCACACTCAAGGGGCCAAAGAGCCGCATGTGGCTCGCGAGCCGCAGTTTGCCGACCACTGTTCTAGGTGATCTGGTGAGAAGTAGTATTTTTATTCAAACCCGTAGTTAACACGCTGAGTATCTGGAAAAGAGCATTTACATGCCCTGCTCCACCCTGCCTGGCAGTGAATGGACCTCACCTTCATGAAGAAGGGCATGAAGGAGAGTCTAATGCCACGAGCAGAAGCCACGGGTTTCAGTTCTTCTCGCAGCTTAACCAGCTCGGTGAGGTCGACCTCGTCACAGTACCCGAAGTGCGGGATCTTCAGGGCTGCGGTCATGGTCTTGACCATCGCTTTCCGAAAGCCTGGAAAACAGTATATTTTCAATGTTAAATCCTTTAATCCTTCTCCTTTTAACCTAAAATAGAAGGTTAATGTTGTTTACTCCCAATTACACTCCTCCCCACACCATTATGTAGCTCGAAAGCCACGAGTGTCAGCGCTGAAGCCCTGAATGCCACACAACCCCCAGTGCCAAGTTCAACAACACAACAGGTGGCCGCTTTCCAGGCTGTGTGTGCAGATAACTCTATAGGCTGCAGGCCAGGACCCACCAGCAGCTTTCCTGCAATATCCCTCTTCAGGAACTTATCATCCTAGTGTTCATAAACAAGTCAGACAAAATTACTTTGAGAGCTAACAAAAAATAATGAATATTTAAAATATCTGGAGACTTCAAACTGAACAGTTACTCGTTTACACATTCATATTCCAAGACTGGCTAACACGTTACTTACGCTTCAGAAATTAACAGTATAAATTGGGAAAACTGTTATTTCATCATTAAAAATAAATTGTATGCTGAACTTGAACTTTCCCTTCAGTAAGAATTACAAACACCATGTTATTTAAAATAAATAAAGAAAATTTTTTAAAAAATCAAAATACCCTATAATATGCATGGACCTCAGGAGGCCGCTGCTCCCCAGATTACACTGTCACCGGCAGTACCGTCACTGTACCTGTTACGGGCTCTGTTCTGTCCTGGCCTGTGAATACCACAGGTTTTGCTACTGGGGTAGGAAGAGGTTTGTCTTTTGGTTTCGGTGGAGGTGGCATAATTTCGGCTTTTGGTGAAGGAGGTAATATGGCTCCTGTCTGCTTCTCCAAAAAGTTGAGAATATCTTCTTTGAGTATTCTGCCATCTTTTCCTGAGCCAACAACTTCACTCAGCTTAATCTAAAAAAGGAGACACGTAATGTGAAAAATAGAACTACCTGAAAATAAATAAATCCATCATGAAGGTCGCTAAGTGGAATTCAATGCATTGTAGGTAAAAAAAAAAAAAAGTACCTCTGCCCAGGAAGTTAGCAGAAGGAAGTAACATTTCCATTATCCTAAGAGAGCGAGGTGAGCACAGCGCCCTCCTAAGTCATCACGTTACTTGTGCACATACCGTGTATTTGTCCACATGGTAACCATGCGGTGTTTACGTTGTCGATAATCCATGCTTATGAATGAAAACTTACATTTGTAAACAATCAACTCTTCTTAAATTTCTTGCACGGTCCTTAATTGATTTTTTCTATTTTTAGAAACTACAGAGAACTGAGGTCACCTGATGTTCTGAATGATCTAGTGTTCCATGATTATCTCTATGTTCTGTTATGCTAAATGCTCTTCATATGTGAATGCATTTAATGGCGAATAAATGGCCATGAAGGCTCTAGGCTATACCATAAATTATGTAGGCATCTCCCTGATTTGAACACATGCGCTTGCTAATTTGGGGCTATAAAGTACATGAAGGAATACGCCCCGGATTCTTCCCCGGGCTAGCTTCTGGAGCAACCGTCGGATAACTGCTGAAGGGATGTGAACACTTCAGTGACTCTTCTACTTCCAAAAAGTACACATTTGTTTTTCCCACTGGAACTTAGTTACTTCTCTCAAAAACAAACCAACAAAACACCTGCCCGTGGGCACACTGGGAAGAGCTCGGGCCCTGGAAGGAGGCAGATCTGGGTCCAAGTCCCCAGTTCAGCTCCCTCCTCGATTTCAGGCAACTTCATCAACTCTGGCCTCCCACATCTGCAAAATGGGGACAGTCCGAACCCATCCGGGGCTACAGTGGGGTCAGTGTGCAGCGTCTGGCTCAGGTCTCCTATGAGGAAAGCAGTCAGTGGAGACCGGGAGACGGACTTCAGAATCCTGGCTCCACCACCGCGCTGTGACCTTGGGCCGGTTTCCTGACCTCCTCCTATCTTATCTCACAGAGTTGTGGAGATCAAATGAAACACCATGTAAATTCTCATTGCCCGCCCGGGAGCCACCTTCCCGGGAGGTTAGGCACCAAGGACCGGCTGATGAGAGGAATTCCAAAGGCCAGCCTCCTTGACTCAGTTCTGGGGTTCTCCCCACCTCCCCGAGATCAGGGCACATCCTAGAGACCCATCCTTGCCTGGCGCACTGCCCGCCTCTGCCCTCCCCTATGCTCATGCCCAGTAAAGGTGCTCACTCTTTCAATCAATCAATCAATCAATCAATCAATCATCACGCCCCCAATCCTTGTCTCAATCTCTGCTCCTAGGGCACCTGACCTAAGACACGAATATTTACAAGAGCTGCATCAATGGTGGCCCTGACTCTTATAAGCCCTAAGAAAGCATAGTAAACGCACACTCCTCATTCAGGAGAAGTAATGAGTTCCCAATGATTTTCTCATTTCTCACGAGCGCCTTGACGCAACTACCACTTTTCGGTAACAGACATTCCCGTTTTCTTCCACCCCAACTGGAGCCATCTCATCTGGACAGCTGGCTGGTTTTCAGATGCAGGCACACACTCTCTCTGTCTCACGTTACACGTTACACGCTACATGTTACACGTTACGCGTTACGAAGACGTACGTTGTTCTCCATGGCCAGGCGGCGCACCGCCGGGGTGGCCAGCGTCCTGTGGCCTTTTATCTCCTGGTGAGTGTGCTCGTCATGGGACACGGCGGGCGTCTCCACCACGTCCTCCTCGGAATCTGGCAACAAGGCACACGTTTACCCTTCAGCTGAGAATACACACACAGATTCTACATTACAGACAAAAGGCGTGACAGTCGGGCAACTTCAGAAAGGAAAACAAACAGGAGAGTGTGGGGGTACTGGTACCCGGTGGTGTTTCATGGCTTTGTACCTGGCATTCACTTCATCACGTAGCCAGCTACCTGTTAAAAAATGAGAGCTTCTTCCATAAATTTCAAAACATGTTGTATTTTAAACACTTTCCTAATAAATTCCTTCTATAAGTCGCATGAAATAAGGATCAGATGGGAGGTAAATTACACGGGAGGATCATGTAAAGTCTGGGACCAGTCTAAATGCTTCCCTGAGATGACACAGCATTTAAATGTTCCCTCTACTTTGAACACTGATGTATTAAGAGTGGTGATTTCTGAGTAGCGGGAGCATGTTTTCATTTCCTTATTTTTGGTTTTCTTATCTCATAACTTTCTCTAATGCAGCGTCCTGCTTTGATAACAGAAATTAAATAAATGATGAAAGGCTTCAATAAGCTACCTCCCAGCTTTTGGAGGGAGCTGGTCACGGTGCAGAGACTCAGGACATCCCAGGTATAAACTGGGCTGTCACTGCCGTTGGGTTGGGTTTAGTGCCTACATCGGTTCAACAGAATTACTCACGTGTAAGGATAAGAAACGTAAGTGTGAAACCTGACAGATGACGAAGGGACGGCATTAGTATTACACTCTTGCACAGCCCCAGGGCCTTCGTGTCTCAGGCACCCTCAGGGCTTCTGCCTCTCACTGCGGACCTGTCCGAACCCCAGCGCTTCCTCCAGGCTGCGGGCGAGGGCTGCCTCACAGACGGGTCCCCGCCAGCCTCTGATACAGCGCTGTTTCCGGGGAGACAGAGCCCTGGGCTTCGGGGAGGGCAGCCAGCTGTGCGCCCCACGGCACCAGCCCGGTGTGCGTTTCCCTGGAGCGCTCTCATCTGGAATCCTTGTCAGTGCACTGATGGCGAGACCCACGGCCGCTGCTTCTTCGCATGCGGGTCTCCGCACTGTTCCTCCGGCTTTTCCTCCTTTTCTCTCCTGCGTCTCCTCTTCAGGAAGCCTGGCTCTCACAGCCATCAGCACGAGTGCTGTTCGGTTCCGTGTCCACGGCACACAGAGCCATCCCACTGTGCACACTACACCTCTGGTTAGCAGTCACCAGTGTCCTGGATCTTTCATTGTTGCTTCTGTGACCACTATGGTTTCCAGAAGCCTGGCCACCAGGTCACTGTTCCTGTCCATGTAGTTACCATGGCGACTGGTCAAAAGATAATCATGCATCGCCAAGGACCTTTCTATTTCCCTGACTTCCTGTAAGTTATTAAATATAAACATCCCTTTTGATTGGCACCCAAGGACACAAGGACAGCAGCGATCAACGACAAACAGGGCCATGCACGTCAGTACCTTTTAAAGCTTCCGTTTCTATGTCGACGAGTGGCTTCCCCACATAGGCCGTGTCCTCTAGGTCATAGTACAGCTTCTTAATGACTCCATCGTAACGACTGGTGATGGTGACAGAAGCTTTGTCGCTCTGAACTTCACAGATGCTGTCGAACTGAGACACGGTGTCTCCTTCCTTCACGAACCTACGAGAAACAGGTGTCAGACCTGCCATGCGACCAAGCGCCGAGCAGCCTGCACCGCTGACGCCACGCTGAGTTAGGTCCTATCCACCCAGGCTGGCAGTGAGTCCCAGAGGTGTACCAAAGAGTGTTCCAGAAAAGACCACCAGGGTTTCCAGAACCTCTCTGGTGTTATCTCCAATACCAACATTTTAAAACCATTCATAATAGATCTGCAATCTGAAAATTTAATGAAACTTTCAGATTTTCTGCTCCACCCACTCCTTGGAAAAAGTTCTAAAAAAGTATTTTAAATGTGTGTGTGTGTGTTTTCCTTTCATTGTTTTATATTAGCCTGTATCAAACTTTAAGGGGTGCCTATTATTTCTAGAATTAGATTGAAAAATTGATGTCCCCAGCACACAACCTTTGTAATTTCATGAATTTTGGCTTGCGTTCTCTTCTAGAATTATTGTTGCCTGTCCTTTTATATCGATCCCTTTATCCCATAACTGTTTTAAGTGTGCTTTACCAAACAGAGCAGGGAGAATGAGACCAATCTCAAATACTGCATGTGATTCTGAGTTTAATACCATTCTTTTTTTAAAATAATTTTAATTTATTATTTTTTCTTTAGTGATTAAGTTATTACATATGTGTCCTTATCCCCCCATTGCCTCCTTCCCCCCACTCCTGCCCTCCCCCCGCTGGTGTCTGCGTCCATTGGTTATGATTATATCTAATACCACTCTTGACGTATCTAGCACATTCCTGACATTTTGCATTAATTCTTCACTAACATCACTATAGTTCAGTCATTCTTATGCCTTGTCTTCCTGTCCTAACCAGGTCTCAGTCCACATAACACACACCAGTGACAGGCACATGAGGTGTGAGAGCACCTACGGGGCCTTCCCTCCCAGACAGGCAGGGCCCCGGGATTCCGCCCCTCCGGAAAGGCAGCAAGTGCACTGACACACGTCATCCCTTAGAGGTGAAACTTCTCTGCTTTTAGCTGAAATGAGGGGTGGGCTGCGAAAGTCTTTAAAAAGTGGAGAAAATGATGCTTAAGACACTGCCCAGAATAAGACGCAGTGACGTGTGAACTGGCTCACCAGCATGCTGACACCAGCAGCTCGTTTCACCCACTGCTTTGGGAGGTGATAGCAACTTTCTCCATTAAAATCGAACCTACTTATTTTCACTCTGATTATCTTAAGATGGACTTACACCTTCTTCATAATAACTTACCATTCTTTGACAGTTACTTCTCTAATGCCTTCTCCAATGTCTGAGAGTTTGAACTGAACAATCTGTCCCCGTTGACCTTCAAAGACAAATGAGAAATAATCTCCTTAAACCTGTCACGTGTTGTTAAGAGATGCTTTTACACCTAAAATTAGAAAATATTCTCCAGCAGAGGCAGAAATGATTTCATTTTACAGATAAAAATTTCACAATTTTTAACAGCAGCATCATCATTCATAGCCATCAAACATTTAAATAAATCCATCGATGCCACCCACCGCCACTGCCACAGAACTCCCACTTCCCAGCTTCCAAAGCCATGCTCTGTTACAGGGGATGTAATCAGACTGTGAAACATGGCGTGTATTGGGGAGACCCCACCACATCCCCTGCTTCATGTTATGAAGCTGTAATAACCACCAACAGCCTGCTCCCAGATCTCTGTTGACCTTGTATTTTGGCTTCAAACTCTCATTCTTAGTGGCTAAAGATCAGGCAGATCCCACACAGAAAACTCGATAGGAGATTCTTATTTGCCCAAACTATGTTCTGCCAACTTATTACATTTGAGTCTTTTCCTTCCACTTTCCACTTTTTACCCCTTTTCAAAGATCTACCCCCTTTTTATAACACTTGGATGCCAATGAAACTTTATGGTAATTATTCCCAAGAAAGTCAGTATGTTTGGTTAGCAAATGGCTCTGAAGTGGTTTGAGAATGTGCCTCTATTTTTAGACTGCTAATAGGTACAACTGCTCATAAAATACACAAACAGCTGATTAAGGAGCACATTTTTCTTTAATAAATATGAGGAGGTAAGTTAGTAGTAAAGAAATGTGTCTTCGATATGAGGTCTCAGGAGCCTGTTTCCATTCTAGGAAGCGGGCCCTCTCTTGGCCTGCTGCTCATTTAAACGGGAACCTTTCGGGAACAGTTGGGTACTAAGTACCCAAAGCCTTAAAAAAAAAAGGCCCACGACTTTGAGCCAGAAACTCTAGTTTGAAGCCTTTTTTGCCTGAGGACACAGAGGCACACAGAGGTCAGTGCTCAAGAACAGTTACCATGGAGACCGGGACCCAACCTGAGTGAGTAAAACGTGACAAGTAAATGCACAATGACACCTCTATGCAAAGCTGGGTTATGCAAGGAACATGATGAGCCGACAGCATGTGCAAGAGCATGGACATGTGACAACACGGCTAGTGAATGGCCAACCGTTCCATGTGGCTGAGGCCAGGACCTGTGGGGAGAAATCAGCCCAGACTTTAAAAGGCCTTGTGTGCCAGGCGGAGGTAAGGTGTTTGAAGTTTATCCTACAGGTAATCAGGGGCCAGTGAGAGTTAGTCTGTTTCACCATTCCTAAAATCTACACTGGCCTGTGACTTGCTTTCACCTATAGAATATAGCAGAAGTGAAAGTGTGTAAATTATTTTTAAAAAAGAGGAAGGGAGAGAGATAGAAACATCAATGATGAGAGAGAATCATAGACCGGCTGCCTCATGCATGCCCCCTACTGGGGATGGAGCCCGAAACCAGGAATCAAACCGTGACCTCCTAGTTCAACGCTCAACCACTGAGCCACGCCGGCCAGGGAAAGTGTGTAAATTCTGGAGCCTAGGCCTCAGAGGACCTCACCCTCACAGCTCTCCCTTGTCCCTCTTGGAAGGCGGCCGACCTAACCTGGCGGAGTATGAGAGGCCAGGGGTGGAGCAATGCGATGTCCCAGCCGGAAAACAATACTAATCGTTAGACGTGTGAGGGAGAGCGTCCTGGACCCTCCAGCCCAGGTAAGGCTCTAGCCAAACAGTCACATCAGTGAGCCGGGCCGATGCCCAGGATCCTGACAGATAACAAATCATGTTACTTCAAGCCGCTCTGAGGACGGCTGCTACTCAGCAATGGTTTACTGCCAGGGAGTGCCCGTGGCCATCTCAGGCCTGTAGCTTTAGGTCTGCAATGTTAGGAGACAATTCTCTCCGGCAGGAGTGTGGCGGAGAGAGATGGGAAGGGGCGGCAGGGAAGGCTGTTAGGAGGCTACTGCAGGTTAAGAAGCTGAAGGACAGAGCTTAACAGATTTATACATGTTTGAAGCTGCCTGAAAAGGAGAAGACAAGTTTAAGAAACATATAAGCTGTAAAATGAATAGATCACGGTCATCAGTTTGAGGTGAGAAAGGAATCAGGCTCTAGGCTTCCAGCTTAGCTACTTACTAAGCTGGGGACTAAAGAAGAGGTGTATCCTAAGCACCTAGAGCAGTGCCTGGCACACAGCAGGTACTCAGTAAATATCTGTGTTGCATGAACTGCTTCTCACACCAACACAAAGGGTCAGATACTGTGATTACTCCCACTTTCCAGGTGACACTAAGTCACTTGCTTGATGTTACACAGCCAGCAAGTGGTAGGCCACGAACCCAGAGCTCATAACTGCCTGCACACTGGAGCTTCAATGGCCTCTATTCTCGCACCAAAGACCGACTTTTGAAAATAAAAATCTTAAAAAAAAACAAATGGTGACAGTAGGTTCACATATCTTAGGGTGTTGTGGCAGATGGCGTGTCAGAGGCACGGAAGGACTGACTGTCCTCAGGTGGGTCTGCCTGGAACCCCCTGCTTTTCACTGCTAGCACAGACCCAGGTGCCCATATCTGGCAAAAGGGTAATGACACAACAGAAGTCCAGGGTTCTTTACCAGGTTTCTAAAGAGAACATCAGAAAATAGAGTTTAGTGTCCTCGCAAATCTAATCCTTTCAGCCTCAAGTTCTTCAGAGAGGGTAGAAAACGTAGGGGTGGGGGGTGGGGGAATTAAATGGTAAAAGCAGGGAACTTTGTATCTAGGGGCACTTCCAGCTGGTTTCATCCCACCACCCACCAGGACAGATGAAGTCCTCCTCCAACCACCAACACGGCAGGGAGTACAAGGGCAGAAACAATTCTATCAGATGATCAAGTCACATTTCCCTGACTGAGACAGTCTATCCACGCTGACTGTTGCACACAGATGAGCCAGGTGATAAAGACAAGATGGCCCAAGACAACCCATTCCCAACACCATGAAGACACACATCAAGGTAAAGTGTGTGAAAGGGGAGTGGGGGAGAGGTAGGGTGCAAAGATAATAATAAAAAAAAGGATAAATGTGGGGAGAGCAAGGAGGGCCAGGCTAGGAATAAAAGGTCCACTTGAAAAAGAAAACAAACGTTGATAAGTCTACAATCACTTGAGATAAAGTGCTAAGATACAAAACGTTCTCTCGCACGGCGATGGTGGTCACACTCACCAGCAGTTGTTTTCAGCGGTCGGTGCGGATGGCTAGCCTTGAAGGAGGGGTGGCCGAAGAAACACACATATTTGGGTTTCAAAGCACGAACATCACTCCGTGTCTGAAAGTAGCGAACGCAAACCTAGGACCAGAAGACCAAAAGGAAAAGCTCTGATATGCGATCTTTACGGCTTCCCTCTCTAAGTATAGACAGAATTTCATGTCCATTCTAACAGTGGAACGGCCGTTACCACTGCATAAACGACCTGAAATGATCTAGGCCCCAATCAGACACCGGACATCAAGTGGCAGGAAGAAGATCGGGGAGCAGGTCCCGGGGAAGCCAAGGATGGGGGAGCCAGGCCGGGACCTCGCCGGGCAGGTGCTGCTGGGGACGGCTGGCTGGCTTCTCCCCGGTACCTCCTTCTCTTTCACAAAGCTCAGTTATGCAATGTCCTCTGGGAGCTCCAGTTTGAACGCTGGGTCCGTTCCTAGGTGTTCCTGCAGCTGTAGGACCTGTCCATGCATCGCACGCCTTACGCTGTGCTATAACTGCTTGTCTACGGCCTATCCCTGTCTCCCTGTCTGTCTGTCTGTCTGTCCTCCACCACAGGCTGTGATTAACCTCTGTGCGGGCAGGGATGGTGTTGGTCTTATTCATATTTGCATCCTGGATGCCTAGCACCGGACCTGGTTCGTAGCGGGTTCCCGAAAGACCTTGTAAGATTAGGGGTCGCCCCCTGTAGGAAGCTCTGGGGCAGAGGGGACTGGGGCAGAGTAGGAACTGAATACAAATCAGATGAACACTATGATGACGGGATGTTCACTGCTTAGTGCTGAAACACCGAGTGACAGTGGGGAACGGCAGGGTGATGGTGGTGGGTCGCAGCTGCATGGAGCCAAAGGTTGGGAAGACACAGGTGCAGACCTGGGCGGCAAGGACACGCCCCAGGAATGAGGCTGGAGCAGGTGTCTCCGCTGCTCGGGGGCAAGGACCGTGCAGTGATGCTTTGCTCCGAGGGCCTCTTCCTGGACTGCGAGTCCCTTGAGAGCTGGGGTCGTCGCGTCGTGTCTGGCACCCAGTGGGTGCTCCCTGAATGCTCAATGGGTGCATCCCCGGTGCCTGTCCCAGCGCCCGGCACCCAGATGCTGCTCAGCGACAGGCCAGCTGGGCCTCGGGGTGCAGAGGGAGCGGGAGGGCCGCCGAGTCCCGCCAGGTGCGCGCCCAGGTGAGGGGAGGGGGTGGGTCTTCAGATCCGTCGGCTCCCACCTTCGGTGCCCTTCGCTCTGCGCGTGTCCCCCCACCTCTCCATCCCGCGTGCCCGGTACGCGCGGCCCTCGGAGGACACACGCACACACCTCCCCCGCAAGACTGCGGACACATCACTGCTCCCCGACCTCAGCCCGCCCGGCCCGCTCACCAGCCGCCCGGCTCTCTGGCTCCAGGTCCGCAGCACGCGCACTGCGGCCATCTTACTCCGGAAACTACAGCGGCGCCGCGGTTGGGGGCGTGGCCCCTGCCCGGCCACCTATTGGGATCCGGGAAACGCACCTCCCCCTGAGCGGCCAATGAGAGCGAAGGAGCGGCCCACCGGACAGCCAATCAGGGAGGGGGGCGGGGCCTGAGCGACGCCCACTGCGGGGGCGGGGTGGGAGGGATGCCGGGAGGAGAAAAGCTGGGAGATGGGGAACCAGTGGGAGGAGGGCAGCCGGGTTTCATTTCGCGGACGATGTCGGACGTGTGCACCCACGGTCATCTTTGTAGTCCATGCAGCGGGGGCGGGGGAGGCAGAGTTAAGGGAACACAAAAGAAAGGCGCTTACCCGGAGGGAGGTGTGTGACCCAGCCCTGAGGATGCGCGGGAAAATAGCTCCGGTCTTCCGCCGGGATTGCAACCGCCTGGATGGTGGGTGCCAGGCTCCGACCCACTGATGGGGTCCCAGGCCTGTACTGAACCATGTCCCGACGACTGGCAGCTCTTATCCCAGCGAGCATCCCTGACCATTTGAACTGGCTGTTCAGTATTTTTTCATGGAAGATGAACACGGTTACCCTGATGTCTAAAATAAGCATGTTATTAACACGTTCTTCCCTTCTCAGCACAGGAAATATATGTCACAGACATATGAACCGGATTTATTTGCCTCTTGGACTACAAAGATGACCGTTGGTGCACATTTATTTGCCTCAAATTCAGAACCAGGAAAGAGAAGATCAGAGCTTGCACAGCCAAGTTTCCAGGGTGACATTTGTCTGTTTTTGCCTCTTATTAGGAATGAAAATCTGCACGGATGTCTAAAGAAATACAGAGAGGAAAAAAAATAACTGGGACAAAGAGAACATTATAAGTCCTCAATGTTAAGATTAGCGGCTGTGAAAGAAAATCTCAGGTATTACACAAATTCAATGTCTAATATTATCTAAACTCACCTTTCTTTATCTGCCTTATTTACCTTTCAGTGTATTTCCCTCTCTTTCTCTCTCTCACACACACCTATACACACACACACGCACGCGTGCACACACACGGACTACTGTGAGCAATAAATCAAAGCCATTATCTTTAAAAGAAAATCTAACAAAGCACTTTATAAACACTGTTAATACTACATGCAAGTGTTTACATAAAAACACTTTGAAGTGAATTATTTTTTCCCTAGGGTCCCTATACCACCTCTTCCTCTTAATGTCCCTTTATCTCTACCTTTTCCCAAGAAAACATCTAGTTTATTTCCTTTCTTTTATCCTCTTTTACCTCAATGGCTGACTGCTTCCAAATTCAGTATTATGTTTTCTTACCTTTCTTTCCAAAAGCAAGAGGCATGCCTCCTACTCACTAGTTAATCCTTTCACTCAAACGGGACAAAGAATTAATTTCTTCTCTTTTGTTAACTAATAAATATGACTATGTCCCAGTAATTCCACTCCTAGGTGTCTACCCAAGAGAAAGGAAAACATATGTCTACACAAAGGCTAGTACAACAATGATTGTAACAGCTTTGTTCACAGTCGCCAAAAACTGGAAACACCCCCAATTTCCTTCAACAAGTGAATGGATAAATAAAATGTGGTACATCCATATCGTGGAGGAGGAGTATTCATCCTTAACAATGACTGAAGTACTGATTCGTGCTCTAACCTGCATGAACATCAATTTTTTTCAAACTATATTTTTTATTTTAGAGAGAGGGAGAGAGAAATGTGGGTAGATGTGAACAACATCGATTGGCTGCCTCCTGTGCGCCCCCTCCTGGGGATCCAGCCGCTGCAACCTGGGCATGCGCCCTGACCGGGGACTGAACCCGCACCTGCCACCTGCTGGGGACCTTTCCGTGCCTGGAAATGTCCACACCAGGAACATTCTTGATCCTCCTCCTGCAAAAGTTTCTCCAGGGCGGTGGCTTTTAGCCTGCACTGCACATTCATACCGACTGGGGGTCTTGTCTTATTAACATGCAGCTCCCAATGCAACCGACCAGGGCAGGACCCGAGAGTCTGCACGTCTAACGAGCTCTATGACACCGGTGCTAGTGGTTAGCCAATGGCATGTGGTTAACAAGGTACGAGTTTATACCTGAAAATGCACTTGTTGAGACATGGGTTCATATATATATATATCTTTAATTTTAACCACGATCATGAGGAACTGCCAGACTATTTTCAAAAGTGGCCTCGCACCATTGCGCGCGTGTCTCGCGAGAGGTAAAGAAATAATAATGGGGGGACAAGTTCACATATGTAATACCTTAATCAATAAAGACCAAAAAAAAAAGCAATAATAATACTCGACACCAGGGCACATGCATTTCAAGGGACAGGCTGCGGCCGAGGCACCCGGAGGGAGGAGGAGTCGGTGCGTGCAGGCCCGGCCGGGTCTCGCACCCGCAGCTCGAAGAGGCCCCAGCTCCGGGCGCGGCGGGTCGTGGAGGAAACGGGGAAAGCACAGCCGTTCGCACAGGCCTGCGGGGCCGCTGCGGGGCCGGTCCCGGGAGAGGAAGGCTTGCAGCCCGCGGCACTGCTGTCCGCGCTCAGGGCACCGCCCTGGGGACGCATTTCCTGCGGCGCTGGGGACCCCGCCCGGCCGCCGCCCGGATTTGCTGGAATCCGGTTCGTGTCCCCCCCCACCCCCTCCCCCTCCCGCCCCTCCTCCCCGAGCAGCGCGCGGCGCGCAAGCGCAGTGGCTGCTGGGGGTGCGGACCCGGCGCCAAGCGGGTGGTCTTCGCGGAATCGTGTCCCGGAGCCTCCGATCCTTCCCTCTCCGCCGGCCCCGCGCCCCAGCGAGGACCAGCTTTCGGAGCTGCGGGGCGGGAGCCGGCGTGTCCTCCTCGCCGCGCGCGGTTGGAGGCTGTGCGCCTGCGGGCCGGGCCCCAGGGCGCCCTCCATGGCGGGGCCGCGGGTGGAGGTGGACGGCGGGCTCCTGGAAGGGGTGAGTGCGAGCTCGAGGCCGCGGGATGGGGTGTGGGGTGTGGGGTGTGGTGGGGAGCTTGGTGGTCTCACCATCTCTCTTGTCTCCGCCCCGCACCCTGCGCAGGGCGGCCAGATCCTTAGGGTGTCCACGGCCCTGAGCTGCCTCCTGGGGCTCCCCTTGAGGGTGCAGAAGATCCGAGCCGGCCGCAGCACGCCCGGCCTGCGGTAATTGGGGGTCTGGGGGCTAGGGGACAGGCCGTGGGAGGCGGGCTCTGGGGCCTGGGGGGTGGCAGGGCCAAGGGGGTGGCGGCTGGGAGGCGGATGGGGTGGGCTGGGGGCTGGGGGAGGGGGGGCGGGCTGCGGAGCCTGGGGCTTTGGGGATGGCGTGGGGCTGGGGACTCAGGAGCCCCCGCAGTGATGCTGAGAAGATCCGTGCAGCAGGGTCCCGTGTGCAGGCTTCAGCCCGGGCTGTTAGCCGTGGCCTGCGTTGTTCGGTCTTGAAACTCTCCAGGGGCAAACAGAAAACAGGCCCCCAACCCCCCTCCCCTCTGACAGCTGTCATGGGGGTGGGGGGGGACGGAAAGATTTCGTTTGGGGTAATGGGCATATGCCGTGTGCAGATGATGTTTTGTTGACTTGTGCCCTTGAAACCTGCGTGATTTTGTGAACCAGTGTCACCCCAAAACATCCAATTAAAAAAACAATCAAAAAGAAAGGAAGAAAACAGGGCCTGTGTCCTCTGGCTAGAGTTGTCTGGTTTCCTAACGAGTTATCTTTCAAAACGCTTCCCGTCCTCCTGGGGCATCGCAGCTGCCTGGGGAGCGCGGAGCAGCGGGCAAGACAGGTGAGGCCGATGGGCCTGTGGAGCCAGAGGAAACACCACTCTTTGAACAGCACATTTTCAAATCAGAACAGGAAGGGGCTGAGAGCTGGGTCCGTCCGCTTTCATTCAGGCCACTAGGCAGCTGTGGTAGGACCAGGACGAAGGCTGCGTGCGGAGAGGGGGAACACGTTGCCCTGGGCCTCGTCCCGTGTGTCTGGAAGCCAGGGATGCAATCCCACAAGGCTCGGGTGGATGCACCTGTTAGAAGAGGACCCAGCTGGAAGCCGGACCGATTCCTCTGTGCGCATTTTGTATGCGGTCTATAGCTGTCGATCAGCTAGCTCTTAGCCTCTTCCTTTACCCACAGGCCATTTTGAAATGATTAAAAGGCAGTGAGTGAGCTGGTGAATATTCACTCCCTGTGCCAGAGTTCGCAGCAACCCCGTCTCCAGCAGGGACATCCAATTCATGAAGGTTGCATTAGGCACATTATTGCTTTGCTGGGGCTGCCGTCACAACATCCCACAGGCTGGGCGGCCTAAAAACAGAATATGTTTTCCCTGTTCTGGAGGTCGAAGTTCAAGATCAAGGTGCTGGCGGGGTTGGTTTCCTCTGAGGCCCACAGGGGAGGGTTCTGACCTAGGCCTCTCTCCCTGGCTTGGAGGTGGTCACCCTCTTGCTCTTCTCACGGTCATCCTGCTGTACAGGCACATCCCAGGTGCCTCTGTGTGTCCTGATCTCCCCTTTTCATAAGGACACCCTGAGAATGGATTACCGCCTTCACTGCCCCTTTACCTTAATCACCTCCTTTAGGGGCCTGTCTGCGAATAGAGTCACATTCCGAGGTGCTGGGGGTCAGGGCTTCAGCGTATGAATCTCAGGGGAACACGGTTCAGCCCCTCACAGGTGCCATAGACTATTCAGGGAAGGGCAAGGGAGAGTGGGGGCACTTAGGCAGTTTTATTACTTTCCCTCTTTTGCGTACTTCTAATTGACAGCATGTCAGTGTATGTGTTTATAGCTAAATGGTCTGGAAGGATCCCTTAAGATGACGCCTGCTAGCAGGTCGTCCGGGCGCATAAAACCCCTGAGGAAGCGCTGACCCTGGGAGGTGTCATGGCAGTACCCGGGGGCAGGCCTCGCTGTTGTCCTGCCGGACATGCGGGGCCGTAGGCAGTCGGAATGCGCGCGTTTCGATGCAGTGTTTTGATCTAAAGGCCTCAGCACTTATCCGGACTGGAGATGATTCGAGACCTGTGCGCTGGGCAGCTGGAGGGAGCGGACATCGGGTCAACCGAGATAACGTTTACACCCGAGAAGATCCAAGGTGGGAGCCACACGGCCGACACCAAGACGGCAGGGTGCGTGGCTCTTCCTTCCCCCTAAGTCTGGGCTGTGGAGCCAGGCCCGGGTTCACATGCAGGTCCTGCCCGCACCTGGGCGCCTGGCTGAGCCCTCCTCAGTTTCAGCTCCCTCACTTTTTAAAATGGAGATAACACACCCACCTTTGAGGGTTTGAGACTTTGGGGGACGTAATTGTTTATTAACTGCAGCTATTACATAGCTGGGATTTTCTCGTGTGCATAGGATAGCATATTTGTGTCCCTGCTTTTTGTGAATAGCAATTGCATATGTGAAAACGGCTGTTTTCATGCTGTGTAGTCGTCCTCGTCTCTGCCTGGAGTATACTCCGTTCTTGACTCACAGCTCATTATGAACCCTGTTCTGCTTTTAGAATGAACTTGGTTTTCCTTTTTCCCGTTGGAGAAATGGGTTTATCACATGTACGTCAGGCCAGTTTCTGCGACTATGTCTTTAAGATGGAGGATTTCGTCATTCAGTGACTGAAATGGTTTTTAACTTTAAACTTGAGGGCGTGGACCTGCCGTCCCCGCTGTCTGTGCTTCCGCCAACGGGGGTGTGTCAGGATCACCTTCTTGCAGCCCCGTCTCGAAGGAAAGCGCAGCTAAGCCCGCTCTGCCTTCCCCTCAGGAGCGTGTGCCTCTTGCTGCAGGTGTCCCTGCCCTGCGTCCTGTTCGCCGCGTCTCCCTCCGAGCTGCGCCTGCGAGGCGGCACCAACGCTGAGATGGCCCCGCAGATCGACTACACGGCCATGGTGAGGGCTCTCGAGGCCGCCGACACACCACGGGGACCTGCGCGCTCCATCTAAATGTATCCGAGTGGTTTTGTGCGCATTCCTCTGTATTTCTTCACGGTGCGCTTATGTTTACCATAGATTTAGTGTTGTGGCTTAGGTAGGGTTCATAGTGAACCCTTTAAAAAGCTCAAGAGTCATTATTACACGAATTCTCTTATTATACAAATCAGTTCTGGGACTTAGGATTTGGAAGAAAAAAAGTCAAAACCAGAATGAAATACTATGTTTGACAAGTGTTGCGAGGAGGTGGAGAAAGTGGAGCCCCTGTGCACTGCTGGTGGGAATCCAATGTGGTATAGCCACCGTGGAAACAATATGGAGTTTCCTCAAAAAATTAAAAATAGCCCTAACCAGTTTGGCTCAGTGGATAGAGCGTCGGCCTGCGGACTGAAGGGTCCCAGGTTCGATTCTGGTCAAGGGCATGTACCTTGGTTGCGGGCACATCCCCAGTAGGAGGCATGCAGGAGGCAGCTGACCGATGTTTCTCTCTCATCCATGTTTCTAACTCTCTATCCCTCTCCCTTCCTCTCTGTAAAAAAATCAACAAAATATATTTTTAAAAAACTAAAAATAAAATGACCGCCTGATCCAGTAATGCAACTTCTGGGTATTTGTCCAAAAGAATTGATAAATTAAGATCTCTGAGAGAACTTGTGTTCACTGTAGTACTATCCATACTAGCCAAGAAATAACCTAAATGTATGTTATATTTTTAAAAAAGCGAGAAGGCGGAATAGAATCCTGTTCAGCAAAACTCCCCTGATTCCTTACAGTGCGTTCTAGGGAAAGGGTTAGAAACAGCGGCCTCCCGGGTAAAATGATCATTGGGATCACGGACCCCGAGTTGCGGTTTTTATTCTCAGGACACAGACTTGCGCAGCCCTGGCTCATGAAATGTTAAACTTTCCATTTCAGCTCCACGCCCCTTATTTTATTTGAAAACTGGAACTAGCCTACCCGTTGTTACTAGCTCAGTCTCCGTGCGGGGCACTTGTGTCTAATAGATGCACTTGTTGAATCAGTGACTATTGGTTGTTAAGGCGACAATGCTCTGATTTTTCAGGTGTTCAAGCCAATCGCTGAAAAATTTGGTTTCAAGTTTAATTGTGACATTAAGATGAGGTAAGTTGCTTATTTCGCGGCCGTTGGACCCACCGCTTATGGTAAAAATAGTGGAGAGGTCAGACGGCAGAGAACAGCGTCCTGGGCCCCACTCTCCTTTATGCCCTGTAGGGAATCTCTGTGCTCTGTGGTTTGCCAACAGCAAGCAGCAGGGGCGTGGGCCTGGGAAGCAGGTGCGTGGGATACTCACTCGTTTGCGGGGAGAGAGATTTTCGGGGGAATTCTGCTCTGAGGCGCCTTCCTGTCTAGTGTGAGCCGGGCTCGGAGCGGATCCAGGGCCCACTGCGCCGGCGGCTGGACAGGGACGGCGGGGTCACAGGAGGGACTCTCTGCCACAGTCCCTCAGGGTGCTTTTCCAAGAGAAAGGCCACATTTCTTGCAATGACGCTGAAGTCTTGTTCCAATGTACCTTCTGGCTTCACTGTCCCCCTCTTTTTTTTAAAAAAAAAAAATTTTTTTTATTAATTTCAGAGAGGAAGGAAGAGGGAGAGAGAGACAGAAACTTCAGTGATGAGAGAGAACCATGGATCGGCTGCCTCCTGCTGGGGGTTGAGCCCACAACCCGGGCCTGTGCCCTGACCGGGAATGGAACCCTGACCTCCTGGTTCATAGGCCGACGCTCAACCCCTGAGCCGCGCCGGCCGGGCTCACTGTTCCCCTCTTCCTTTCCACATCCCGTGTGTCCTGATTATGCGACCGCCTGCTATTCCTTAACCCTGCTTGTGCCTTCACACTTGCGTGTCGTTGTTCATGTTTTTCCTCCCCTGCTCTCCTAAAAGTTGGAAATCCTATATTTTTTCCAGATGAAACTTGCAATTTCTTGTGTGACTTGTCCGTGAGTTCATATCCGCACCTCTGGTGTGGGCCTCACAGCCTGGCTCCCGCCGCCCTGTGAGGAGCCATTGCCTCCCGACGGGGAGCGCCTCCTGGACCGGAGCCCTGCGCCCTCCCCCGCGGGTCCTCAGCGTCTCCCGTCCAATCAGTTGTGTTGGTGTCCAGCTCCTTAAACACTCACATTCTTCACTGAGCACCTGCTACACGCCACGCGCTGTTTTAGGCACTGGAACGTGGCAGGCGCAAAAGAGACACGGTCCTACCTCAAGGTTTTATTCTGAAACAACCCTGCGCAGGATCGCCTCCTGCCGGGAGGGAAACGTCCCCCACCTGTCCCCCTGAGCCCTTGGGATGCAGCTGGTGCGACTGGGGAGCTGAGCTTACGTTTTATTTCATTGAAGTAGTCCCTTGGTGATGGAGGCTACCCTATTGGGCAGCAGAGGTCTCAAGGGGGCTTGGAAGTTTTAACCAGCATTTCTGTGGTTGGATATCATCCCCCTGTGATTACCTGGTAAATAGCGAGCTTTATTTGTGTCATGCCATCAGGGTATGTGAGTGTTCGTCACTTTTTTGTAGGGGCTACTACCCGAAAGGGGGTGGTGAAGTGATTGTCCAAGTGTCTCCAGTGAAACAGCTGAGCCCGATAAACATAACCGACCGTGGCTCTGTGACGAAGATATCCGGGAGGGCTTTTGTGGCCGGCGCTTTGCCATTTAAAGTAAGTCGTCCATTTTTTAAAAATTATTATTATTTTTTATTGATTTCCGGGAGGAAGGGAGATGGCGGGAGAGATAGAAACATCAATGATGAGAGAGAATCATTGATCTAAAGTAAGTCGTCCAGATGTTCTTAGCAGTGCGTGAAGTCTTGATAAGTATTCTAGCAACTAAACTTTGAAATTATTAGAATTTTTAAATCTTCTAATTAAATTTTTTTCTTACAATTCTGTGCTCTCTGCTCATGCAAGTCAAGCCTTTCTGTAACGCGCATAGAAGTGTTTGTCTCGAAGGTGTGAAGACAGTTGTCACAATCATCGTGAACTTGGTTTACTCTGCATTTCTGTTTCGCCAAAACAGGTAGCGAAGGAGATGGCGGCGGCGGCCGTGAGGTGCCTCCGGAAGGAGTTCAGGGACCTGTACGTGAACATCCAGCCGGTGCAGGAGCCCCGAGACCACGCCTTCGGCAACGGCAGTGGCATCATGTGCGGCCCCGGGCTTTCTCCCAGACCGGGGTTGAAATAACTGTCTCATTCACGTGCAAGATTTGGAGGGTGGTTTGTTTGTATCTTTTGTTGAAGTTTATCGATTTAAGAAGATCTATTTTAAAGGGCATTTACACCTGAAACAGCTGTGCAGTGAATGAGATGATTATTTTATTCCGAATTTTTTTCTGGGGACGGTTTGCCTTCATTGCATTGTAAGAGCCCTTTGTCTGTACGATGAACTTCAGCGCCGACGCTCATCAGAAGTCAGCTTTGAAGCTGATCTGGGAGAAATAGTTCCTGTTGCTTTTCTGTACCTTAGTGTGAAGTCAGTTTACAAACGAATATTAGATATGGCCAAGATCTTTTAGAAAAGAAATAGAGCCCTAGCTGGTTTGGCTTAGTGGATTGAGCATTGGCCTGTGGACTGAGAGGCCCCGGGTTCGATTCCGGTCAAGGGCATGTACCTCAGTTGCAGGCTCCTCCCTGGCCTGGGCCCCGCCCTGGCCCTGGTCGGGGAGTATGCAGGAGGCAACCAATTGATGTGTTTCTCTCACATCAATGCTTCTCCTTTCCCTCTCTCTTACACTCTCTTTAAAAATCAAAGGAAAAATATCCTCAGGTGAGGATTAAAGAAAAATAGAAATGTAACTACTCTATTAATCTAATTAGGAGTTAGTCATTCGAGTGTTATAGAAATGCTTATTTGAGATGTAAAAGTCTCTTTTGTGGGTATTTAAATGTTAAGGTCTTTTTCGGAGTTACTGCTAACGGGGTTATAGTAAATGCGTGCTCTAGTGTGGTAACACTATCTGAAACCTAAAATGAAACCCAGCATCTCTGTGGAAAGACCTTCCCATTTAAGGTCACCCCTGACTGCTGTACGGCAGTGTGGCTGTGGGGCGGCAACACGTCGTGCGGGACGGGCCTCCCCTGGGGGTGGTTGGCATCGAGGGTGAGGCCCCTCCCGCCTCCCTGAGGATGGAGAACGCCAATCACGCTGCTCTCCGTGGGAAGCACTCACTTTGGCCGCGTACCAGCCAGATCTCATTCTCCCCGTCGGCCCGCGGCCGCCCTGTATCCTGCTGGCATGTCCGAGAGGGTCTCGGTGGCTCGGGCGCTCATGCTCTTCTCTTCCTCCGCAGCGTGGTGGCTGAGACGTCCACGGGCTGCCTGCTGGCGGGGTCAGCGCTGGGCAAACGAGGTACAAACGAAGGGAGTCCCCCGTGCCCAGCGCCAGTTAAACTCTCCACTTCTCTGGCGGGAGGAGTGCTGGGTGGCAGGCTGAAAAGGGTACGGTTGACTGGTTCTGTTTTAGAGTCCGTTACGTTTTCAGTCTTTCCCCCAACTTTACGCTTTGAAAGATTTGAAACCCATAGAAGAGTTGCAGGGCTGGTGAGCGCCCCACCCTGTTCTCACTGCCCCCCTCCCCCTGTGCCCCCCCCACTCCCGTCATGAGCATCGAGCTGCAGGATCTCTGAAGACGGCAGCATCATCACAGCACCATCCTTACGCCCCAGGAAGGTGTCTGTCACCTACAGGCGTAACCAGCAGCCTCCAAAGTCCCTTAGTGCAACGTGGGGTTTTCAAAAACACTTATTTTATTGATGTCAGAGAGGAAGGGAAAGGGAGAGAGAGAAACATCAATGATGAGAGAGTGTCATTGATCAGCTGCCTCCTGCACGTCCCCCCCTGGCCCCCCCCCCCCCCCGAATCTAGCCTGCAGCCCGGGCCTGTGCCCTGACCAAGAATTGAACCGTGACCTTCTGGTTCATAGGTCGACGCTCTACCACTGAGCCACTCAGGCCGGGCGGATTTTCTTGTTTTATTATCTTTTTTAAGCACAGACAGCATTTGGTCATCATGTCTGTTGAGCTCCTTTTTGCTACAGAATAGTCTCTTCACCATTTCCCCCCCTTTGGTGATATTGACATTTTAAAAGTCCAGACCATTTTCTCATAAGATTTCCCACCTTCTGGGTTTGCTTGATCATCTCGTGGTTAGACAATCCTACGCCGAGTGTCCAGAAGATTAAATACAGGAAAGCGCCTGTCCTGGAAGTCGCACTGCCTGAGTGGAGAGGCCTGAAGAATGTTGTATCTGTGCTGACGGGCATCTGCGAGTTCAGGTTTTGGCCTCTCCGTTAATGCAGCTTTTTTTACTCCGTGCCCCGTAGGTGTCAATGCAGACAAGGTGGGCATCGACGCTGCCGAGATGCTCCTGGCAAACCTGAGGCACGGCGGGGCCGTGGACGAGTACCTGCAAGACCAGGTAGCGGCTTCCGGGGCCAGCCTCGGAGCCTGTTGGATCTGAGCGCTCGGTAGTTGCGTTGAGTGTACATGTTCATACTGACGGTCAGGCCCCGCCTGGCGTGGCGCAGTTGAGTGAGTTATTACAGTATTATCCTGGAATTTGTTCCTTGGATTCCAGACCTCACCTACGTGACCTGGCTGCAGCACTTGGCGCAGCCCGTCACCCTTCCCTCCAGAAATACTTCCTCCCCGTGGTGCTGATACACTGTCTTCCTGTCTCAAGGCCATCTATCCAGTCTCTTTGCTGGCTCATCCCTGTTGACATTCCCATCATCTCACCCTGAGCTGTTGGGGAGCCCGGGGCTCGGGCTCACCCCTCTTTTTTGGGTCTGCATTCACTCCTGGGTGACTCTGCCCCGTCTCATGGGTTAGTTCCATCTGCACTGACAGCTCTCTGGTCTCCGTCCCCGGCCCCGCCTTGCTCCTCACCCCATCGCTCAGGCCTGCAGCGCCTCCTCTCGGAAGTGCCGTGGCCTCTCTGCCCGGACACGCCTGCTCCCACTGAGAAACCAGTGACTATTTCCAAGTATCTCCCGTGGCCCACTGTCTTGAGAGATTTTCCTCCTGCCACGCTTTTCTCTTCTCCATCTCAAGCCAGCAGCCTCCCTTTAGAAACTGTCCTCAGGCTCTTGACCAGTTTCTTAAGACCGTTTCCCTTACTGCCAGTCCCTTCCTTCCGGCCCAGGTCTACGCCACCCTCGCTGTAATTCTGAATTAGAGTGTTGATTTACCGGTTAGAAGGGTGTACTCTTAGAGGGTGGAAGAAGCCTGTCATATTATGGAGACCAGCCCGTAAAGATAGTTGGTCTGATTAACTGTGTCGCCTTTCAGCAATAGTTTATTCTTAAGCATTAATTTTTAAAAAAATCTATATTGAGGACTGCTGTGGAACGGTTCGATACCACACTATAGACTTTGGGTGACACGGGTTTTCTGTCATCTTCTTAGGTTTTCTGGAAACCTAAGGAAATAGGAATTCTTTCAGCTGCTATGATTTCTGGTGTTTATATGTGGGAAGCAAGGGAATTTTAACTCCAATATTAGCCGCTGTGTGAGATGTTTCTTCTTTACTCCTTTTCCATAGCTGATCATTTTCATGGCACTGGCCAACGGAGTTTCCAGAATAAAAACAGGACCCGTGACACTCCACACACAGACGGCTATACATTTTGCCGAACAGCTAGCAAAGGTGAGCAGAAGTAGTAGCTGATTTTTATCATAGCCGGTTTGGTACCATTAAAATCATGGTACAGATTTTAATAAACAGAAACCCAGTTGTCTTTATACATTTTATATTATTTTATAAAACTACATTGTAAAGACTGTAGTAAGGTGGACACATGGTCCATGTTACTGAAAAAGGCAAGAAATGAAGCTGTGTGCATCAACTGTAAAAAGTGCAGAGAACCAATTTTAAGAGAGAAGAAAAAATACTTAAATGCTTAATTTTAAAAAAATTAGGAAATTAAAAGGACTTTGATGTTAGCTACCCACCTGTTTAAGCCCATGGAGCTATGGGCACTTCCTATCACCTGCGCACTGAACTCTCTCCTGGTTTCAGGCTAAATTCACGGTGAAGAAGTCAGAAGAGGAAGGAGATGCCTCGAAAGACGCCTACATCATCGAGTGCCAAGGGATCGCGATGACGAATCCAAACCTGTAGGGGCTGTGCCTGGGGGACGGCCCCGCGGCGACCTATTGCGCTGACTCATGTCGTAAATACCACAGGGCGGCGCATCGGCAGTCCTTGCTAGCGGACCCACTGAAACTCCAGGCGGAGTACAGAGTGTTCTAGATCTGCGGGGCCGTGCCGTCCCATTCGTCTGACTCAGAATGTCCCCGGCACGTGGACAGGGAGCTTTCCGCCGGTGGGTGTCTGACAGCTGATCTCAGTGTGAACGTGTTGGTATAAAATCTTCTGTTCCCCCGGAGTACGTGTGCTTTCCTTTCTTAATAAATGGAGTCGGGGATGCCGAGGTGCCCGTGATACCTGCGTGGTCTGATCGCTGCGCCGAGTCTCACGCACCGTGTGAATGGACCGCTACCCGCTCACGCCCTCGCTGTGTCCACGACTCAGTGAGCGTCGTCTCATCCCAACTCCACGCACCCTCTCCCTCGCCCTCGCCGGGCCCGGGGTAACACGCCGGTGCCGAACCTGTTGGGCGCGTTGTGAAAGCCAAACAAGGAGAATTGCAGGACCTGGGCCCCAGCTCTGTTACTGTTCCGCTCGCAGAGTGCCTCCCATCGCCAGGCATTCTCGCAGCCCCGGGTGCTCCCACACTTACGTTACTTCCTGCCCTGTGGGCAGTGGGAACCAGTTTGGTGTCTGAGCTAAGCAGGCTGAACTGTGCTGTAGTGAGGGATGCACTGAAACTTGGTTCCGTCTGGGACTTCAACCCGTGATGATGAAAACAGTCCAAGACATAGATCAGAGGGTGGCGTTACCACACACTCAGAAAGCGCTGAGCTGGTCTGTATAGAACAGTCGAGCGAAGTACGTTTGTTATGCTTAACTGTACAGTAATTGAGGAAGGAAGGGAGGGAGAGATTGGAAGGGAGGAACAATAGGAAAGCAATACATGGAAAATGTTCAAGGCAGCTGACTAATGGGAATGAGGGCGCTGTGTACACAGGGGTGGGCAAAAGCAGGTGAAATCCCAGCCATCATTACCTAACAGATAAGTCCTAAGGATAATAACAAGATAATAACGAATAATAGAAAGACAAATAATACAAATGAATAATACAATAGTGAATAAAAATACAAGAATAAACTTTTGTGTACTCACAACTGTAAACCGACCTTTGCCCACCCCTGTAGATACTGCTGCTGCTTTCCGTTTTTTCCCCATTTTCCAAATCATGTAGTTGGGATAATACATTAAGACGTAAGGCGATTGAAGGCGGTTTCTAGGCTGCGCTTCTGAAGAGCTGTGTCCTGGCTAAGAAGCCCAGTGCGGAGGCGCCTTGATGTTCATCATGAACCGGCTGTCTTCTCAGACGCCTGGGGACTGGCTGTGCAGCCGCCGGTCGGAGCCACCTGTCCGGGGCTCGGGCTTCTCCAGGGGCAGTGTGCACCAGCGTCTCAGGGCGGCCTACACAGGTGCCGCTCCCAGGCTGCCCGCTCAGCCCCCTAGAATTCTGACGGGGTAACTGGGGGGAGACCCAGGAGTCTCTATGTTTCTAAAAGGGCCCCGAGGCGAGCGACTGGTTTGGACTGGCCACCTGACACCCTGGGAGGAGCACTGGCCCCAGGAGGCTCCAGGCTGGGGCCCAGCTGGTAGAATCCACGCCTGACATGGGAAGAAAGGCACAGGCCGGTCGTTACCCCGTTGTCATAGGATCAGATTCCAGAAACTCAAGTAGGAAGGCAGCCCCCAATCCCTGCTCGCCTCTGCTCAGCATTGATTCAAAGTGCAGCACGTCCCTCCTCGCGCTCAGGTTACCAGCCTCGGTGTGCCGGGGGTCCTGCCGGCGGGAGAAAGGCCAGGCCGCAGCATGACGCTCTCTTCCCGACCACGTCACGGCCCCGCCAGAGCCAACAGACAAGCAGATGCGAGTTTGCCGACAGCTCCACCGCTTCCTAGTGTCAGCTTCGGTGAGTTAACCAGCCCTGGAGCTTAGCTTTTCAGGGGACCCTATTTTTTGATCACTTACAGAAGTTTCAGTTGAGTTGAAATGCTTAGAACTGTTAGATTTCCATTCTTTTATAAAATTACTAGAGCCGCAGTGCACGAAATTCAGGCACTGGCAGGGTCCCCAGCAGGGGTCCCCCTCCTTTCCCCCAGCCGGCCCCGCCCCCTGGTCAAACTCCTGGACAACTTCCGGTTGAGGGGACAATTTGCATACTATGCTTTTATTATATAGGATGAGGACTAGAATCTGATATTCTTTTTTAAAAAAATATGTTTTCATTTATTTCAGAGAGGAAGGGAGAGAAGGAGAGAGAGAGAGAAACATCAATAATGAGAGAATCATTGGTCAGCTGCCCCCTGCACGCCCCCTACTTGGGATGGAGCCTGCAACCCGGACACGTGCCCTGACCGGGAATCGAACTGTGACCTCCTGGTTCATGGGTCAACTCTCAACCACTGAGCCACACACTGGCCAGGCAGAGTCTCTGATATTCCTCCCAGCTCTACCATTCTTTGTATATTCTACCAGGATCCTATTTCTATTTTGAGTGGAAACATTCGGGTCCTTGCAGAACACATAAAGTCACAATGTTGACATAAAGAAAGCCATTAGAATCATTCTGCTGCCTTGGGCAGGACATTTTTAAACAACCCGTGTATTCCTCCACCGAATAGGGCGGTGCCTCCTGCAGGTGACATGAGACCGCAGGGTGAGGCCGCCTCCGGAACCGAAGGCAATCTTCGCAGCTACCCGCCCCACCTCCCCCCCCCCCCGCCCCCCAAGAGCTTCCTTATCAGACAGATTCTGGTGAATGTCCTCAGTGGACTTTCTGTCTCGGAAAAGAGTGCCCATTGATGCGAAACCCGAGGTCCGTCACGCCGCGTCGCAGCGGGCGGCTCCCCAGTGGGCCGTGTGAAGAACCAATGACGTCGAATTCCTAAGGCGCTTTTGAGCCGAAATAGGGCAGGGCGTCTCATCTCACTCCTGTCCTGGCTCGGGTTTCGCCCCCTCCGTCACCCCAGAGAACACAAGGGAAAGGTTCCCTCTCCAGGCCGGCAGCCTGGAGCCCTGCCCTTTCCCACCCGCTCACCTTTCTGGCCGCCTGGTCCCCTCCCACACGCAGTGGGTCGGCGTGTGCAGACAGCCAACCTGGATGGCATGGAGAGGTTCTCAGGCACTAACGCTGGCAGTTGAGATATTTTTCTCCAGTGCCCTTCACATCTCTCAGCTGGCTTTGCATATTCAACCTCCCAGTTATTCATTCTTTAAAAAAAAAATGATTTTAGAGGGAGGGAGGAAGGGAGAGAGACAAACATCGATTTGTTATTCTATGCATTCATTGGTTGATTTTGTTGTTGTTGTTAATCCTCACCCGAGGATATTTTTCCATTGATTTTTAGAGAGAGTGGGAGGGAGGGAGAAAGACAGAAATAGAGAAACATCGACGTGAGAGAGACACATTGAGTGGTTGCCTCCTGCATGCACCCTGACCAGGGCCAACGATCGGGCCTGCCACCTACATACGTGCACTTGACTGGGATCAAACCCAGGACCCCTCTGTCTGCAGGCCGATGCCCTATTCACTGAGCCAGACCAGCTAGAGCCATTGGTTGATTCTTGCATGTGCTCTGACCAGGGATGGAACCCACAGCCTTGGCATGTCAAGGCAGTGCTCTAACCAACTGAGCCACCCAGCCAGGGCCCGCTGAGCACTCTCGCCACATGGACTTGCAGGTGTAGAGTACCAAGCAGATACTCTTTAAAAAATATATATATATATATTTTATTGATTTCAGAGAGGAAGGAGGAAGGAGAGGGAGAGAGAGAGATAGAAACATCAATGATGAGACAGAATCATTGATCGGCTGCCTCCTGCACACCCCCTACTGGAGATCGAGCCCGCAACCCAGGCATGTGCCCTTGACCGGAATCGAACCTAAGACCCTTCGAACCTGGGACCCTTCAGTCTGCAGGCCAACACTCTATCCTCTGAGCCAAACCAACCAGGGCCCAAGCAGGTATTCTTCTTGGCATCCACTTAGCATCGAGGTCTCCATAGGGACCTCAACTCCCTGGAGCTTGGTTACTCTGATGGCCCTCCCCCCTTTTCCATCCTGTGGGCCTGTCTGTTCCCTGGACGCCTTGCCCTCACCCTGGGAGGCGGTGGGTAGCGTCATTGAGTCTAGAAGGAGCAGAGCAGGTAAGGGAACCAGGCTCAGGGAAGCCATGGACAGGGCCAGAACGAGTCACAATAGAGAAGGAAGGGCTCCTCCAGTCACACGGTGGGAAAACGTGTCCGAGAGTCAGGGGTCATGGCCACGTCACAGGCCAAACCAGGAGAGCTCCCAGGACACCAGAAGCAGATGCGGAGCTCCCCAGGCGAGACCGTGGACCCGAGCTGCAGGCTTCTGCAGAGGGAAACCCTGGCAGTGTCCTCCCAGCTGTCCTGCTGAGTTCTTGTTGTCTGAGGGGTCCAGGAGCCCGACTTTCCCACCCAGCGCCCAGCGCTGAACTCCCCCGACCCCTCCGGAAGGCCTGGGTTCCACCCTGCTGCGCTCCCCATCCCCGCGGTCCCCGAATCCACTAGATCCACGCGGTCCATGTGGTCCACGCGCTGGCTATTGGTGAAAGCTGCCCGATGCTTCCACATGCCCTTGGCTGGGGTATCTTGTCCTTTCCCACCCTGGAGATGGTGTTTTCTCTGTAAAGACCCTGGATAATCTGTTTTCCCGTCTTCTTACTCTTGGCGTTTCTGACACTGAGATTCTTTGGATTCTTCCTCACGGGTTTCTCTCTCTTCCTCCTCTTTGCCACCTTTGTCATCAGTAGATCCTGTCGCACTCACTTCTCCCCCTCTTCCCGGCAGGTGCCTTGTCATTCGCTTAGCGTCCCCCCACTTTCCCTCCCAGCTCCTCACAGCCTCGCTTCCTGCGTCTCCCGGGACCAGCCGTCTTAGGTGCTGCAGACGTGACCTCACAGTTTGGCTCACATACGTCGTCAGCCTGCTCACCGTGGCTCCCACGCGGATGGAAGTTTTATTGTCCTGCCTGGGAATTGCAGTGTCTGTAACAAATGGTGTGCTCTAGACAAGAATTTTTAAATGTTTGCTTTTCCAATTCAGTGACTGAATTAATATGTGCATGTTCAGGATCATCTGAGTGCCATCGTATGGCCACATGTGTCACACAATCCCAGCGTTCACACTCGCACATGTGATTGCCTGGCACCACAGAGAACAAGGGGACTCAACATGTGACTGCGTGTTTGAACACAGCGGAGGCTGAGTGACATCATGGGACATGGTGCAGACGGATGTTTTCCAGGGACTTAAACACACAGGACGAAGGGAGGAGCGAGTCACCGCAGCCCGAGGCAGGCAGACCTGTTTGGAGCGAGGACTGCTGTGCCCAGTTCAAGGCAAACCACCTCCTCAGGCACCTGCAAGCTGCCATTAAAATAATGCTGTTCATCTGAGCAAGTGTTACTCGCTTTTGGATTTGACTATAATTAATTTATAAAATTTAAAGCCTCATTGTATAAGAGTCATGTACATACAAGGGACTTGTAACTATTATTTATTAAACTATATTTTTATTGGTGTCAGAGAGGCAGGGAGAGGGAGAGAGAGAGAGAAACATGAAGGATGAGAGAGAATCGTGGATGGGCTGCCTCCTACACGCCCCCTACAGGAATCGAGCCTGTAACCTAGGCCTGTGCCCTGACTGGGAATCAAACCCTGACCTCCTGGTTCATAGGTCGATGCTCAACCACTGAGCCAGGCCAGCTGGGCCGTAGCTATCTGTTATCTGTGGATATTTACAGGACACATAACCAACATGTTTGTCAGGCTCCTGTTTCCAGCCGGGCTGCGGAACAGGTGCTAGAGAACACTTGAAAAGCGAACAGAACGTGTGGGGCGGTCATGCTCGAGCCGTTGCCCATCAGCCATGAAGGAGATGCTGTCTGAGCTGGAGGGCAGACACCGGGAGCCCGTGACCGCCCGCTCCTGCGAGGAGAAAGCTTCAGGCCGGGGCAGGGCGGGGAGCCCCAGAGCCTGGTGAACTCACTGAGCGGAGGGTGCGGAGCCTGAGGAGACCTGGAGGGTTCGAGTCCGCACCCCAGAGTCCTGGAGAGGAGAGGGAGGAGCCCAGAGACCTGCAGAGGGTCCCTCCGGTGCGCAGCTGAGCACCGACGCGCACGCACGTGAGCAAGTTCCTGGGCCGCGACCAATCACCTGAGAGGGTGAGAGGGAACAGCACTTAGCGCTCACACACCTGCCCACTGCGCCCCGCCCCCCCGCACCCCCCGCACCCCCCCCACCCCCCCCCACCTTGTGAGAAAACGGCCCAGTTCCCAGAGCATTGTCCAGAGCACTCAGACGGTCACTCCCGGAGTGGGGCAGAGCTAGTCCTAGAACAAACGCTGACTGGTGCCCCCTAACACATTTAAAAGACCCCCGAAAGGGCGCACCTGCCTCCCCTAACTTAACTGTGGCCCGGAACCAGTCTCAGGGATGTTTACACGGACATATCAGCCCCCAATAAGGGGAAAAACATCTATAGCATCTGAGTCTGGCATCCAATCAGAAATCGCCAGGCAATCCAAGCTGCAGGAAAACAGAACCCGCCCTTATAAGCAAGCTCACTGTGGATGTGTAAAAGGGAAAAAGGCGCAGAGCCCAGAGAACATCCATTTTAGCTGAATGAGGATCAGGGGGACGGTAAGGGGCCGTGAAGGAAGCGGCGGGGGCAGGTGACGGCTTTGCGAGGGTGTGTGTCTGTTTACCAGTTTATATCTCAGCGGCGGGCAGCTGGGGATTCAGGAATCCGCCACCCTGTGCTTCAGAAACATCACGCCATCACCTGCTGCAGTTGCATCACCTTTTTGGGCTCCTATGGAAATAGCAGATGCTCCCTTGAAAATTCTGTCTGCTGAGCTTTGGGACGCTCGTGTTATTTTATAGCATATTTCAGTTGTTCTCTATGTAATCACAGCTGCGTCTTCGATGGGCCCGAAGTGCTTCTGCCCGTTCGTGGGGTTTCCCAGGCAGCTGCTCGCTGGGACTCTGCGGGCTCAGCCCTCGCCCGGATTTGCTGCCGGCCTCCTTGCTCACTGGCCTATTTGGCCCCAGTCCTCGGGCTGGGCCTTTGGCGCTGTTTCCCAGGGAAGATCAGGTGTTTGGCCTTCGGCTCTGAGCCCTGAAGTCTGTGGAAAGGGTGCTCGGGCCTCCCGCCGCCCGGGACCCTGGCCCGGCTTGTCGCAGCGTTGTTTCTCGTCACTGGTGAGTGAGTGATCCGCGCTGACCTCCTCTGCGTGTTGACTGGAGTCAAAGAGTGAGGAAACCTAACCGCTGCGCAGAGCTATCTAACAACATGAAAAAGCTGGAGTGTGTTCATTCACTCATCGTCCATCCATCCATTCATTCACTCGTTCACTCATCCATCCATCCATTCATTCATTCACTCATTCACTCATCCATCCATTCATTCATTCACCTATCATTCATTCATTCATTGTCCATTGTGTGCCAGGCACTGGAAACATGTAGGTAAAAAGGACAGACATTGTCCACCTTTACACAGAGTTGAATGAAGGGCAAGGGAGGAAGTAATTTTAAGGCAGCCTTTTGCATTGTGGTTTGTGTATCATTTAGTTATATGGTGAACATAGTGGATGGGACATGTAGGCGAGAGTGACATGACAAAGATGGTGTGTCCTTACGCGGCTATTCCTGGCTCCAGCACAGAGGCCCTGGCAGTTCTGGAGACAGTTTGGTTGTCACAGCCGGGACGATGGACGTGGTGGGTAGGTGTCAGCGCTGCTATCGAGTCCAAAATGGCCGCAGGATGAGGTTGGGAATCCCTGGCCAGTGTCCACATCAGTCCTCGTGTTTCTGAGAGAGCAACTGTCGGGAAAGGTCCTGTTAGCCTGGTATTGATGGGTATAGCCAATGGCTGGTATTTATTATCATTAGCGCTCTTAGCCTGGTATTGATGGGTATAGCCAACGGCTGGTATTTATTATCACCAGTACTCTTAGCATGGTATTGATGGTTATAGCCAATTGCTGGCGTTTATTAGTATCAGCGCTCTTCTACGAATGGAGAAACGTGCCCAGGGCGTCATTGCTCCCGAGTGGCAGAGCCAGGAGTTGAACCCAGGGAGTGTGGCCCTTCACTCTTCACCAGCACAGACGGTTGGCCTCTCCAGCTCAGAGGCCAGCCCTCCCTCCCGCTGGTCCTTCGCTCACCACAAAGCGCCTCAGTGACACCACAGGCCCCGATGCGCTCGGCCTTCCTAGGCGGGCCCGTGGGCTTTCCTCCGAGCTTCCGGGCAGTTTGGGGTAGAAGTCTGGGATCAGGCTGCACGTTGTGCCAGGTTGGTGTTTTCCGGCGGCAAAGCCTCGCGCACTGTCATCCATACCCGTCCTTGCCTTGCGACGCCTGCACACCTAGCCTGTAACCCGATGCGATTCCCTTGGCCTGCAATCTAACTGATAGAAGGTAACCGAACCCCCGGCCTGCCCATGTGATAGGGCAGACCTCCCTGTCTTCTCACCCGGCTACAAGGGGCTCGTGCCGCCCAGAAGAATGAGAAGGTGACTCAGAATATGTGGGGTCCTTACAGCCCAAGCGGGTATCCGTATGCAGAGGAGGAAGTATGGGCCCCACAAATCGCAGGTCAGTGTCCCGGGGGCGTGCTTTGGGCCCAGGAAGCGTCTGAAAGGACTTGCTCTAGGAAGCGTGTGTGTGTGTGTGTGTGTGTGTGTGTGCACCCGTGGATCTGGCTGCTTCGTCTCCAGGTCCTGGGGGAGGGGTGGGTCTGGGCATCTTTCACGCGCCCTGGTTGTGTTTACAAGAGTCAGGTCCCTGGAATCTGTACCCGGTTGCCTGACTCAGAGCCCGTGACAGCTTCTAGGGGGTCAAATGTCAAGGGTGGTTGTCTCTTTTATGACCTCTGTCGTCGGAACTGCTGTCATGTAAAGGTGAGCGGCAGGCGATCTTTCGTGGGTCAGCCCTTTCCCCTGCTAGCTGCCCACACCCGTGTTACTTCTCTCCTGCGTGACTCAACAGGCCTCGTAAGCACTATTTCATTCGTCGCCTCTCTGAGTTCCTGGGGTATGGCTGCCTGGTGCTATGTTTTTTTTCTTGTCCTTTACAAGTTATAGACAGGGTATCTTCCAGTGAAGGCTAATCCAGTGATAACAGCAACTACCCTTTGTTGACTGCAGTTGCCAGGCACAGTCTGACGGCCTGGAATGCTCTCCCTCACTTCGCTGGCTCCCAGGGTGCAGAGGAGCACAGTGATGCCTACGTTAAGCGATGCAGGTCGGGCTAAGTCACGGAGCTAGGAAGAAAGCAGCGAGGCGGGGCCCGGCCCGCGTGGCTCAGTGGTGAGCGTCGATCTAGGAACCAGGAGGTCACGGTTCAATTCCCGGTCAGGGCACGTGCCCGGGGTTGTGGGCTCGGCCCCCAGTGGGGGGCGTGCAGGAGGCAGCCAATACATGTTTCTCCTTCATCACTGATGTTTCTGTCTCCCTCTCCCTCTCCCTTCCTCTTGGAAATCAATAAAAATATATTTAAAAAGCAAGCAAGCAGCTAGGCTGGGATTTCAACGCAGGTCGGCTGACACCAGGTCCAGTTGATTAGCCAGTTTCCTGCTGTGGGGACTCCTCTTGGGCTCAGGGTGGACCTGAGGGATGGGCAGAGTGTGGAGAGGATGGATCAGAAGAGAAAGAATAGAATGGGGGTGTGTGGGGGTGGGATTGTGGTGGCACTTGCTCCCAGGACGCTGGCTGGGCATTTGTCCCGATCTCTTGAAGCCGGGCCTTGCTTCTGTGACTCACAACAGCCCTCAAGGTGGCAAACTGTTCTCCAGAAACCAAGGTCACTTTCCAGACAGACAACACAGTGTTTCCCGGTTCCCTTAGAAGGCGCACACTTAGCACATCTTCCTAGGGTTGCAGACCTCAGCCCCGGGAAGGGGCAGGTAGGAGCACGTGTAGGCACTGGATCAGAGAAGCAATAGCCCGAGTTATCATTTCTACCCCAAATTCTGCCTTTACAGGGACGTTTCTCAATAGTTAAGCTACGCACAGACCATGCACTTGAAGGGGAAAACAGAAAATGCAGATTCTTCCCAATTTATCCAGACTTTCGCCAGCTTTGATTCAGCCGTCCTGCCTGCACAGGTCTCGCCGGCGACCCCTGCAACAGAAGGTCGTGGAGGCGGTTGCTAGGGAAGCTGCTCATTCACCGACGGGCGTAAACTGTGCGAAGGCGCTTCAGTCACCTTCTGTCATTTCCTCCTCCCACCCACGGCGTGGGGCTTCTTTCTCGTCCTTTACAAGTTACAGCCAGGACAGTGTCATCCTCGCTTTGCAGAGGACACGGCTGATTTGAGGGGCGCTCAAATCACAGAGCCTAAACCCATCGGAGGTCTACTGTCAAAGGCAGGCATCTCAACGTTGCCTCCACAGGGTCTGGGCTGCGGCGGAATGAAGGGGGGCTCCACACGAGCAGGGGTTCTTTTCTCTTTCCTCTGCTAACAGTCTGATTGCTCTGGTTTTCAACCCAACATAGACTTACAGCTTGAAAACAACCAACAACACACAATAAGCCTGATGTACTGTAAAGGGGAGCTGAAGGAATCAGGACACGGGGGGGGGGGGGTTGGGGGGGCTGGAGGGGGGTTCGCGACACCCCGAACGCCTCAGCCCGTGGTTAGAAACGCCCATTATGCTCCAGTTTTATATCCTGAACTCCTTTCCCGCGCCCTTTGCTCCAGCCACTCCGGATGACTCATCGTCCCGCAGGCAGGCGTCACCTTTTCAGGGAGCCAATGTGTGGAGGATTTATTGCAGGCAAGGCACCCTTTGAAAGTGGAGGCGCTCCACAGTCTAGTGGGGGTGGAGTCATGGACCGAAGGCCTTGATGGCAGATGCTAGTTAGTGTGATCGGCGCCCCCAAAGAGAGGTGCGGGAAGATGTCTGGGGGACACAGGGGAGGGAGTGACTGAGTCGGACAGAAGTATCATTTGAGCTGCTCTCGGCCACGAGGATTTCGGCAGGTAGAGACGCTGGGAAGGGCGTTGGAGACCTTCCCTAAGCTGTGGCGTCAGAGAGGGCCCCTTCCCCACACCTCGCCTTCTGCATGGCTCCCATTGGGCCGTTCCTGGTTTAAATCCTTTATGAAAACATGGGCAAGAGTCAGTAGGATGTTTTCCCGAGGCCTGGGAGCTATTCTGGAAAATGGTCGGGCCTGAGGAGAGGCCTGATCTGGAGCTGGACGGTCAGAAGTGCAGGGGCCACGCGGGACTTGTGGTGGCTTCGGAAGTGGGCCCCGTCTTGTGGGACAGACCTGTGGGGTCTGCGCTCACCCCGGGGAGAGCCAGAATTCAACTGGATTGTAGGATGCGCCGTCGGTACCCCTGAGAGATGGAGAACCGCCTGATGTGAAGACCCACACACAGGTGGGGGCAGAGGTGTTAGGAAGGTCCATGTCCTGCCCCTTGAAGGCACCAGCCTGCTGTGCACATCGCTGGATCCGGGGATGAGGGTGAAAGTCTAACGCATGTCACTCACATCTGTGGCTTCTAATTATGTGGCGTCTGGGAAGGTGCGAGCCCGGCAGCAATGCTCAGTGCTCTGGAGAGATCGCCTTTCTGGAAGGCTCTGTGAGTGTTAACTGTTTGGCCGAGGCTCCGCGAGGAGGGCAGGTGGCTTGGTGGTCAGGGTAGTGATGCTCTCGAGGGCCTGGGGTTCTCGAAGCAGCAAACCCTACAGCTTTGAACATGTCAGACTTCTTTATAACGAGGAAGAGCGAACTAGATCCCGCTCTTAAAATTTTTTAAATTTTATTATTTATTTATTTTTAAGTTAACCTTTATTGTCGAAAGTATTAAAGATGGTCCACCTTTCCCCCCATAGGCCGCCCACCCCCCAGGCCTTCAGCGCACTATTGTCTGTGCCCATGGGCTAGGCATATGTGCACACCAGGTCTTTGCGTGATCTCCCCACCCCGCCCCCTTCCCTCTGAGATCCTCTGTAATGTAGCTAGACACACACTTTCCTTTTCTCTCCTCTTCCAGAACATTCAAAAGCAATGCTTCTTGCATCGTTTGAGAGCCTGCCGTTACGTTGAGGAGACTCTGGCACCGGTTAAGCCGAATCCTCTTACCTCTGTGTCTCAATGTCTCCCTTTTGGTGTCTTTTGAGGAAAGGAAACCATCTGAAGCTCCCTTTCCCCTTCTCTCCCCGCCCCCTGGAATGTCGGGTGGGATTCCCCGGGGTGATTCGGTTTTGCTGCCCCTCTGGTTCCCTACGCGGTTCCTGGGAGGTCACTTTTATTTGAAGCGATTGGATAAACAGGCAATAATTAAACAATGAAACCAATGGCTTGATTTTTAAAATATTGAAATCTTTCACTCTCGTGGAAGCTATTGTAGGGTACCCCTGACGTCTAGGCTTTCATCGGCCTTTTTATCAATGAAGCCTTTTACAAGCCCAGTCATCGCTGATAGTCGATGCTTACTAACAGGTCAGGGCCTTTGCTGAAGTGTTTGCACGGAGCTCAGAGCCCACCACGGAGTTTCTTCTCTACCCCAAGGGTCTCACTTCCCCGCAACCACGCACAGGAAAGGCTTCCTGTCAAACAGCAGCGAGTGGCCAGCGGCAGGCCTCACCATCTCAGCCCTCAGGCATCATGCCCACTGCTTCCCCGTCTAGCTCCCTTTCACTCTGACCCTCCACCGTCTCCCTCTGCAGCTGTTTGCCTACCTGGTCCCTTTCTAGAACGGACATTTCTTAAGAACAAGGACATTTCTGCCTGGTTCTCGATGATGACCCTGGCACCCAGCACAGGGCCAGGCACACAGTAGACAGCGACGACTTGCTGAACGCACGGGGCACGGGTAGGAAGCACATGTCTATTTCGTGTTATGGAAAACACACCATGGTGACGAAGAGAAGCATTCTACCTAAGATCTACATTTTAGGAAAAGCAGAAATTATGTTTGTTTGTGTGCATGTTGCATTACTCCTACCACGCGTATCCTACACGAACAAATTCAAATCCTACTTTAGGCCTCATCTGGAGAACATAGAACCCTCATGCAGGAAGGCGTGGTACATGCAAGTGTGTTTTTCCCATGAGAGTCAATCTATACAATGACAGGGGTTAGTGACAGCAGTAAGAGCAGCCTTCAGGCATCTGTCCAATAACTGCACAGCATTCTGATGGGAGAAAGGGAAACCAAAGGCCCCCATTAGTTGACTGAAGTATTATTTTCTCCCGGAGTTTCTGGTCAGGAGACCTGGAGTTCCAAAGGGGCATCCAGCGTTTCCATGGGAACTGCCGGGAACAACATTTGTGCCCCAGGCTTCTGGAACAGACCGAACGAAGGAAGGCGAGCCAGAGCAGGGCAATTTAGGAACCCCTTGAGGACGCCTGCACAGGGGCGTGGGGGGCGTCGTTGGCCCTCATCACACCATCACCCTCTAGAGACAGCGCCATGGCCACGGGCAATCCGAAATGAAGGACGGCGCGCCCTGTGCCCCGTGGAGTTGTCCTCAGCCAATAAGTAGAGCGTCTCTGTGAGTGCATATTGTGCTTATGTGGTTAAGTAGGAGGCCGTTAAGTAACAATACCTACATTCAAATAGATACAATAAGTTGAAGTGTGTGAAAATCATATTTTGGAAATAATTTAGTATTGAATATAGGCTTTTATATTAATAACACATTTTTGTGTACGATGGCATGACAACATGGCACACTCCTTTAATTCAACTGTTATTCCTATGAGTTAGAAATTATTATAATTCCTACTTAACGGCAGAGGAAACGACCTAAGAAAATGTATTCAGTTGGCGATAGAGCGATGCCTACAACCTGGGCTCCTGATGAAAAATCTACTGTTTTTTCTGTAACTCCAGGCTACAAAGGAACTGACTTATATAGCCAATGATTCACATAAGTTCATCTCCTAATACTTTATTTAAAATTTTTTAATATAAATTTTTAGCTTATTGATTTTATAATGTTTTTAAATTTGTATTTACTGATTGATTTTTTTGTTTAGAGAGAGAGAAAGAAACATCAATTTGTTGATTCTTGTATGTGCCCCTACCGGGGATCGAACCCACAAGTATCTGGACGATGCTCCAACCGAGCTACCTGGCTAGACCTAAAACTACATCATTTTTTACTGGCTAAGCAGTCAAGAATGATTATTGAATTGTTTTATTTAATGTTCACTAAACTAGTATTTCTTCAACTATGTTCTATAGAATGCTGTTATGCTATTAACAAATCACAGGAGTGGAAAAATAACTCAGATTTGTACAGAAGCCACATGACAACAATAGCAATGGCAGACAATACAACATCTACTTTTCTCATTCTGAACTTAAATTATTTCATTATCTTCTCTAAAATTTGAAGAAAATAGTTAAGATATTGTGCATATACATATTACTCGATACTTTATCATCTCAAACGTTTAAGAACCGGTGAGCTAAACAATGTAAAAAGATTGTTGGTAGCGGACCAAATGATGAATGCTGGTCTTGTTTCTACCCCCGGTCGGCGATGTGACTTTGGAAAACCCGTTCCCCACTCCGCACCTCAGCTCCTTCTCTCTTCTTTCCTCTATGTTATCACATGATCTTTCACAAATGAAATATATTAAACAGGTAAAACCTAGCCAGGTGGGACCGCTGCTTCCTTGGACACAGGAACTAGCTGATGTTCCAGGTCCCGCCTGGCTCCTGCTGTCTTTCCTTCTGGTTTGGAACTCTTGAACGCATCGGTGATGAGTGGGGTGCAGAGTGTGGCATGGGTAGGCTCAGGCCTCAGCATCGTGGGCAGCTGTATTACGAGCCACACTGTCTACATATTTTTGGTATTCTTCTTGTAACTGTAATAATTTCTTGTATGTATATTTTACTAAAAATTGCTTTAAATTATTCTTGGCATCCGGCAAGGAATTAATTCTCAAACATTCAAACAATTCACATGACCTTGGATTTCAAATTCCTCAGCAGTGCAGGGTTCTGCAGTCCTGGCTCCCTAGTTAAACTGAAAATCGCTTTAAAAGAGAATTCAAAGTATGTGTGCTATGTTTTCTTTCACTTGTTTGGATCCCATCACCATGGCATGAACTAAAAGTGCATGTTCCGACGACACATTCTGAGAAATGATAATTTTAAACAGATACAAGATGTAAATATCACAGCTGTCAGGCCTTTGACCATCCTGGGCTGCTTTTTTCTTGCAAGAAGATGTTTTCTCATTTTCTTGCAGCTAAGTAATAACATTCGTTTTTATGTTTTGTATGGCTTTCCTTCCCATCTGAGTCTCCCCTCACTGCTTTCTTCTGATATCAGAGCTGGCGGCACCAGGCCAGCCCTGGCCTACGTTCAATCTGGGACACACTTTGAGGGTATAGACAAATTCGAGAAGAGAATGACTGGACAGCAAGGGGGGCATGGAATTTAGGAGAAAGCTCAAAAGAAAAGGGGAGGGGGAGGACTTAATCTGGGAAAGACTAAGGGGAAGATGTGGTCTGAGAGAGTGCCTTTGCATTTTTAAAAAATATACATATTTTTATTGATGTCAGAGAGGAAGGGAGAGGGAGGGAGAGAGAGAAACATCGATGATGAGAGAGAATCATTGACTGGCTGCCTCCTGCACATCCCACACTGGGGACTAAGTCCACAACCCAGGCATGTGCCCTGACCGGGAATTGAACCGTGGCATCCCGGTTCATAGGTCCATGCTCATCCAGACTGCCTTTGCATTCTGGAAGGGCTGTTAGGCTCAAGAGTGACTAAGGGTGATCAGTACAGCCTCAAGGGACAGAATTGCGGGGGGGCGGGGGGGGGGCGGTGGCGGGGGTGGTGACGTATTTTGGAGCTGCCTTTAGCTCTGAGTTTTCCAGCTCTGTTGGTCACAAGCAAAGCCTGAGGCAGGGGTGGGCAAACTTTTTGACTCGAGGGCCACAATGGGTTCTTAAACTGGACCGGAGGGCCGGAACAAAAGCATGGATGGAGTGTTTGTGTGAACTAATATAAATTCAAAGTAAACATCTACACTAATAAAAGAGAAAAATGGTAATTGGCGTACGACAATACCCTTTTCATTGGCTAATCAGGGCTATATGCAAATTAACTGCCAACTTAGATTGGCAGTTAACTGCCAACTAAGATTGGCAGTTAACTGCCAACTAAGATTGACAGTTAACTGCCAACTAAGATTGGCAGTTAACTGCCAACAAGATGGTGGTTAATTTGCATATGTAGGCACAATGCAGGGAGGCGAAAGGGAAAGCAGGAAGAAGCCCCCTGCCACTGACAGTGATCGGAAACCCAGGGGGGAGCTAAGAGCTGGGGGGCCGCCTTTGCCCTGCCCCCCAGCCATGATCGGAGAATCAGGTGCCTTTGCCGCCCTGGCCAGTGATAGCAGGAAGTAGGGGTGGAGCCAGCGATGGGAGCTGGGCACGGTCGAAGCTGGCAGTCCCAGGAGCTAGGGGCCCCTTGCCTGGGCCTAAAGCGAAGCCCACGATCGCGGGGCCGCTGCAGCTGTGGGTCCCCGCTGCCCGGGCCAGACGCCTCAGCCAGAGGCATCCTGCAGAGGCAGGGGCAGAGCCCACTCGATTCCGCCCCCCCCCCCCCCCCCCCCCCCGCTGCCACTGCAGGTCCCCGCTGCCCAGGCCGGACGCCTAGGCCAGAGGCATCAGGCCTGGGCAAGGGGCCGATTCAGTGATTGGAGGGTGATGGGGGTCAACGCCTGAGGGCTCCCAGTATGTGAGAGGGGGCAGGCTGGGCTGAGGGACACTCCCCCCCCCCCACACACACCCAGTGCACGAATTTCATGCACCGGGCCCCTAGTCATTACATAAAAGGGTATGGTCTTTTTTTTTCAATAGTTTTATTTGGGCCGGATCCGGCCCGCGGGCCGTAGTTTGCCCACGCTGGCCTGGGGCCCGCTCTCCGGCCGTCACAGGCAGCACTCACATGGCATTTGCAGAGTTAGACTAAATGCTGGTCTTTTCAAGCTCCAGTCACTTCTCTGCTATTAAATTTCTATGAATAACATTGCCTCCCTTTCCTGCAGTTGAGTGACATCTTCGTTCTCTCAGTATTTCCTTCGTGTGAAACACTTTTTTGTTTGTTTGTTTAAAAGCAAATTCCTAACTTTTATATGAAGCTGGGTGATTGGAAAGGATTGTCTTCCATGATCCTCCTCCATAGACGGTGAAATTATGACTTTATTATGAAACTACAACCAGTGAGAACTCTGACTTCATAACTGAGAGAATAGTGTTTGTGATCTCGTTAGAACTTTGACAGGGGTGTGTGCTGTGTGCACTGTCTTGATTTTTCTTGTAGACTGTTCTATGCCATGTAGGTTCTGAAGATTTTGCTTGAGAGCTTTGATTATTCAGACAATCACTTACTTTCTTTTCATGCAAAAATTTTAAAACTTTAGAATCTTCGAAATGAATATTTTTAACTTCAAAAATTTCATTGTAATGTTCATATTGCACATGTGCTAAGGAAAAAGAAACCTTCATTTTGAGGGCTTAATTTGAAGGACGTCTATTTGTTTAGGCCATGATTCACTCCTCATGACCCAAATTTCTAAGCAAGAGAATTATAGGAAAGAACATGTTTCTGTAAATTCAATTTAAAAAACAACAAAAGGGTGTTCAATGAAGTCTGCCTTCTCTGAAATCGTAGTGTTAAGAGTTCTTTTCATTAGACCATTTCCTTTGAGAAATGTAAAGTTTACGCATTGAATGAGAACTCCAACTTCCTTTTCTAATGCAGCATTTCTAATACAAAACTGGGATGAAAAATTGTTAAGGAATCTGGTAAGCGAATTTAGATTCTACATGACTATTAAATTGGCAAATTTGGATAAAGCTCTCCATCATTGAATTAATTTAGCCTTTCCAACAGAGTGGGTACGTTTATTGAGACACTCGAATGCTTGGCTTTTCCACATACAAATCTCAATGAGAATTTTTCAAGAACATAATGTGAATTGGCCAACGTGCTTGCGGACACCAAGATTCGGGGGAATAAACATCAGGCAAAATTCACCTGATTGTGTGACTGTGGACCACGTGCTTAAGAGATGGTTCCATTTTCTGAACTCAGAGCCATGGGCCCCTGGCCCCTAAAACAGGGAATGCGTCTCAACAGAGTGTAGCCGGCCTCACAACGCCTCCTTTTCAGGACGTTCACATGTTTAAAAAGTCTTTTGAGATAGTTTTCCTCCTGTGAAGACTGGGGGATGGTGAAAGGTGCTCTTTAGTGACTCTTCCAGCTCCCAGCTGGTGGGATTCTGGCCTTAGGGCTCAGAGATTCGGATGTGAGGGTAGGTTTTCCTCTTCACTCTCTTCCAAAGGCGAGTGCCAGTCGCAGGAGATGCTCTGAACCCTTCTGAATATGGAAGCCACGTCCCTCTACCATCGCCGGGGCCTGTTAGCTTCTGTGCACCCAGCAGAGCTGCCCGGGGGCTGAGACCAGCGAGAGCCCAGCTAGACTCGCCCGCCCCGCGGCGCTGCCGCCCAGCCGGCTGGGGCCACGCGCGCCCCCTTCCTCCCCCGGTGGGTAAGGGAGCCGCCGCCGGCCCCTCTGCGTTTCTGCACAAACCACTCAGGGCGCATGCTCTTCTGACGATGGTCCGGAGCGCCATTTTCATATCCAGCCCGTCCTCTCCCGGGGCACGGCCGCGGGACACCCGGCCTGAAAGTTGCCCAGAAACCCGCCGGGGCCTCTGGGGGAGGACCCGGCCCCCGCGCGCTTCTGCCGAGGCGCCGGGAAGACACTCTTCCGTTGGTGTCCCCCGAGGACACGCGGCCCCTCCCGGCCTGTCCCCCGGTCCCCGGTCCCCGCCCCCCGGCGCCCCGCCCCGCCCCGGGCCCGGCGATGTAAAGGTGGGCATTTGTGATGCGTTCTGCGCCCCAGGGGCGGCCTGAGGCTGAGCGCGTGGGGCCCCGGATGGGAACGTTTGCCCCCATGAGAACAAAGCGCACGTCCTCCCAGGGCGCGGTATGCGCAGAGGAAACCAGTTCGAGGTGTTCTGAGCTCGGAGGTAGCGCGTCTGCTTTCAGGGTTCACGGTCCAGACGGAGGGAGGTGCGTCCGAGGCGGGGCCGGGCCCGGGGAGCCGAGGTCTCCGTGTGTGAGTGTGTGTGTGAGTGTGTGTGCGCGTGTGTGCAAGAGTTTAGAAGAACGTGGGTGCCGAGAGGCAGCGGCGCTGCGCATCGCCGCCCCCGCGCCCCCGTTTCATTCATAAATGGCAGGTCTGGAGGCCGCCCCGGGCCCGGCGGGCGCTCCCCGCCGCGCAGTTGGCGGACGGCAACAAAGCCTTAGCAACGGGCTCCAGGTGACCCGCGGGGCGCCTGGCGACGGGCGCGGGCGGCGCGCAGCCAGCGGCCGGCTGTCCCTTTAAGGGATGGCCGCGGAGCCCTGAAAGCGGAGGGGCCGAGGGCGGGCGGGAGGACGGACGGGGGCGGGCCCGGGGGGAGGAGGAGGAGGAAGAGTTGCCGCTGAAAGGAGGCGACGCAGGAGGAGCCGGGCGGCCGCCGCCAGCCCCGGGCACCGGAGTCCTGCCCGCTGCCGCGTGAGGAGCCACGGGCGCGATCGGGGCCAGACGGCGGCTCCTCCATGATCGCCCCGGGAGCCGGGAGGACACTCGGCCCGGCCGTGCGAGCGGCGCTGCGTGTCCCAGGCGCGGCGGTGGCGGCGGAGCAGCGGCGGCAGCCGGGTCCCGATCGGAGCGGCCACAGCCCGGGGCGTGTGCGCCCCGCGCGGAGCGGGCTCGGGTTCCCCACGGAATGTCCCCGGGGCGCCCGGCGCGCTGACCCCCGAGCCGCCTCCGCCCTCGGCGCCCGCCGCCCCTCGCGGTCGGGCTCGGTGTTCGGGACCGCCAGCCCCCCGGGTCCGGGGCACCGGGGCAGCGCCGGGGGGCGGGTGTCCTCCGCGGGCCACGACCCAGCCCTCCCCCGTGCGCCTCTCGCTTAAGATGGCAGCGGAGTCAGGGGAACTAATCGGGGCTTGCGAGTTCATGAAAGGTGAGGAGCAGCCGCCCCGCCTCCTCCGACCCCCCCTCCCCCCAACTCCTCACTTGTCGCCCCGACTTCTCCGGGCCCCCTGCGCCCTGCAGCCGGCGCGCGCGCTCAGCCCCCCTCGCCCCGGGCCTGTCCCCCAGGACCCCCTGCTTCCGGCTTCTCTGGCTTTCTGGCGTCCCTCGTCCCTCGTCCCTCCGCAGCTCCCGCCGGTGGCCTTCCCGCCGGTCCCGGGACAGCTCCGGCTCCTGCCCCGCTCCGCACGCAGCCGCGGGGGCGGGCGTCCCGCTGCGGGGGACCCTTTGGGGGTCACTCTAGGTGGCCTCGGTGTCCAGCCCCCACCACCCCCCACGATCACACCCCGCGTCTCTCCTCCCTTCCTCTTCTCGAGTCCCCGGAGCTGCAGGGGAAGGCTCGCCTCGCTTCCCCTTCCTGCGGCGGCACATTTCTGAACCCAACGTGCGTCGCCAGTGCTGCGGGGACCCCGGCTTCCAGGCGCTCCCCGCTGGCCTGACCCGAGGGCGACGGGGTGCCCTGCCCCCGCAGAGTGCCTCCCTCCCTCGGGTGCCCTGGGTGCCTCTGGGACGGCCGTGCCCTTGGGTCTCTCGCTTTCTGGGCGAGATCAGGTTTCTGCAAGAAGCCCGCGTGCTGACGGCTCTAAGTCCTGGGCAGCGCTGGTTGTTCTGATCTCTCCGTGTGTGTGGCCACCCCGCCGCCAGCTTCCCCGCTTCTCATACGTTTCTCCCATCTTTTAAACTTGTCTTTCAGATCGTTTATATTTTGCTACTTTAAGGAATAGACCAAAAAGCACAGTACATATCCACTATTTCTCCATCGATGAGGAGCTGGTCTATGAAAAGTAAGTTTCTGCTTTTTTTTTTCTTCTTTTTTCTCTTTTCTCAACCTTGTAGTTTGGTGAGGAAACGCTACTATCTTTATGGCTGTTTTAGTCACTTTTCCTTAATGGTGCAAGTAACAGTACCAGTTGTTTTAAGGCTCAGGTGCTTGGGGAGAGGTGAACATACCTGTATTTTATCTTTTAAATGTATTCATTTGAGATAGAGAGAGACAGACACAGAGAGAGAGAGATCTCGATTTGTTGTTCCACTTATTTGTGCAATGTGCCCTGATGGGGGATCGAACCTGCAACCTTGACATAGCGGGAGGGTGCTCTAACCACCTGACTACCCAGCCAGGGCTGAAAGTGAAGATAATGCGAACCTGTCAACACCTCAGTCCTTTGGCCGTCCGTCCGTCTGTACTAGTTCTGACCACCAGGACAGACTGCAATTGGGGATTCACACTCCCAGAGCAGGGCCGGGGAGACCGCCGTCGGTCCTTGCCGGACTCTGTCGTGGCCTGGCGTCCGGCCCCGGGACGAGCAGAGGCCGGGCAGTGTGTGTCCCAGGGCTTCAGCCTCGCCGGCCACAGGCTGCTGCTGGCGCGCAGGGTGTTTTCGTCGGTGCGGCTTGTTGTTTTGGAAAGTGGGACACGCTGAGCTGGATTCAAGTGTTTTCTGTGCGTGAGGAGATTTTTTTTAAAAATTTGATTTAGGGCGTTATTTTCCTGGGTGCTCTGAGCCTCCCAGTGTTCCTCGCCTTGCCTTTGCGGAGGGCAGAGGGGTGTGATTTGCTTTCTTTGGCTACCTTGCTGCTTTGGAATTTGGGTTTGAGAGTGTAAGATAAGAGTGTGGACCTGTTTATTGTGAAGGACCTGCCGGAAAAAGATACCTTAATAAATAATAAGTATAGTAACAACTTAAATAGAGATAAACCTCTCTTCAATAAAAGCAACAGATAATAAGGAATAAGAAGACTGAATGGACTTGAGTATGTCCTTTTATTGGAAGAGCTGGTGTAGCCCTGGGCAGGGTAGCTCAGTGGGGTAGAGCCGCATCCCACTAGACCAGCGGTTCTCAACCTTCCTCACGCCGCGGCCCTTTAATACAGTTCCTCATGCTGTGGTGACCCCCAATTTCATTGTTACAAATTGAACATAATGAAAGCATGGTGATTCATCACAAAAACAATATGTAATCATATATCTGTTTTCCGATGGTCTTAGGCGACCCCTGTGAAAGGGTCGTTCGACCCCCAAAGGGGTCGCGACCCACAGGTTGAGAACCGCTGCACTAGACCAAGTTGCAGGTTCGATCCTCAGTCAGGGCACAGACAAGAACCAGCCAATGAGTGGAGCAACAGGTCAGTGTTTCTCTCTCTTCCTGTCTTTCCAAAATCAATTTAAAAATTAGGGAAAAAAAGCTGGTGTTTCATATATTTTGTCGTCTAATCTATTCCAACTGAACACGTCCTTTTACTTTCTTGTTGTCGTACCTACATGCGCAATGAGATGGGCATCGTTCAGTGAACCGTGGTCACTCTAGCTAGCTTCCTAGGACTTGTCCTGTTGAGAGGGAGTTGGGCAGCTCTGCCCAAGGATCTGTGGGCACCGCCCGGCATCCCGAGGGTGAGTGTCCTTGATCAGGAGCCTGTCTGTGGTCTGAGGGAAAACAAACGCGCATTTGGGATGCTCGGACCTAGTGTCTCGGGGACGTCTCCCTGAGGCAGAGGGGCGGGAGCAGGGTGCTCTGTGAGGCTGGGTGAGGGTGGGCATGAAGGAGCCTGTGAATATGCCCCCGTGGCTGCAGGGAAGGGCTGAGGCCTGGTGTCAGGTTGCAGCTGGGCTCCTGGGCCAAGCCAGGAATAGGTGGCCTGTTCCCGACCTGCGTACCTGGTGAAGGCCCTGCCTGCAGTGTTTACCGGGTGGCTGTTGGGATGGTGCATTGCTGAGGCTTTCCTTTGGCGAGTTCAGGGTTTGGGCACTCCCTGGGCGTCTGAGGGCAGGGGACTGTGCATGCGCTGTTATGGCCAGTTCCGCAGTGACTAACGTACTGGAGGTGGTGAATCTGAAGAAGTTGGGGCCCGAGTGGCTTCCTTTGGGATTGCCAGACGGTGGGCCCAGCAGAAAACGACATTGAGCCAACTAACCGCGCGGCTCAGTGGGCTTCTGATCCTAGGGCCGGTGGACGAGGGCCATTTTTTTGGTGTGATCTTCATGTTGGCACTTTAGGGTCGGGCTACAAGTCAGCATCCCTCTCATATTTATTTCTGCTGCCTCTGAAAGAAAGACCTGCAGGGAGACCATCCATTGATAGTGTGAGGTTTTTTTAAAATTCTCATCAGAGGATATTTTTCCATTGGTTTGTAGAGAGAGTGGAAGGGAGCGGGAGAGAGACAGAGAGAGAGACATCGATGTGAGAGAGACCCACCGATTGGTGGCCTCCCGCACGTGCCCCGACGGGGCCTGAGGATCGAGCCTGCAACCGAGTTATGTGCTCTTGATGGGAATGGAACCTGGGACCCTTCAGTCTACAGGCTGAAGCTCTAACCACTGAACACACCGGCCAGGGCCCTAGTGTGAGGTTTGATGCCAGTGGGAACTGGGATGAGGCCTCCGGAACGGCAGAGCCTTCCCGTTGGGCAAGACGTGCCCGGCTGCCCTGGCCCAGCGGTGGCTGTTTCTGAGCCTCCGCAACTCCGTCTTACTGCAGCCGAGGGCAGGGGCTGGACGCTGTCAGCGCAGCGAGGATGAGCGAGCGATGATGAATGTGCACATCACCTTCCGGGCGCTCCGAGCGTGGAGGGAGGATGAGGGGCCTGCACTGAGCCCTGGGCTGGGAGGAATTCACCAGCGGCGGGCGCACACCTGGGGGCGGGGTTCATGGGGTCGTCCAGGTTGGCTGGGAGGCCGGTGGAGCCTCATCGGACCCAGATGTGAGAGGAGAGACCCCAGGAGGGAGAAGAGCGAGGGCGAGGAGGCTGCCCAGGGACCGGCACGCCTCCAGTTTGCCTGGTGTGGATGCAGGCCAGGTGGGGTGTGCAGTCTGCAACCGGAACGTCTGCTGGGGGCGGACGGAGTGCGAGGCGAGGAGGCGCATGTCCCAGAGGCTCTGGGCAGGTCCCGGTGTGCCTGGCCTGCGTTCACTGCGAATAACAGCAAGCATTTATGGTGCGTTTACACGTATGACAGGTGCTGTCTGTCTTAGGTGCTTCCAGCTGTTTGTTCATTTGGCTTAAAAAAAAATAATATATATATATATTTATTGATTTCAGAGGGGAAGAGAGAGGGAGAGAGAGAGATAGAAACATCAATGATGAGAGAGAATCGTGGATTGGCTGCCTTCTCTGCACACCCCCCACTGGGGATCGAGCCCACAACCTGGGCATGTGCCCTCACCAGGAATCAAACTGTGACCTCCTGGTCCAGAGGTTGGGCCTCAATCACTGAGCCATGCCGGCCGGGCGCTACACTTGAAGTCCGTAAGTTCGGGAGTGTTCCCCGAAGAGAGGAGGACGCAGTGAGAATGGTGTGAGGTCTGGGGAGGGAGGAAGAAGACCTGATCAGCGTGTGCATTTCCCAGTGGAGCCAGGGCGAGGGGACAGAGGGAAAGAGGACAGACACCCGGGGGAGGGAGGAGGCAGGGCGAGGACACAGACAGTGGGGTCTGGCTCATTGGCGCCACCTCTTCTTGGAAGCAGAGAAGGAGAGAGACCGCTAGGCCCCTGGAGGGACATGTCGTGGTGACCTGGCTGGTGGGGGACAAGTCTCGGCTGTCCTATGGGAACATAGGTGTGTCCAGAGAGGAGCGTATCTGCACCACAGGCCTGCCCAGCCCTGCGCCGGGTGCCCGCCCGCCGAGTGTTGAACGCGGTGGCTCCCAGCCTGTTATGGCCACGCCCCACCTGAGCATCTCTAAAACCCTGATGCCCCCCCACCCCCCCACGTGACACAGAATTCTCATTATTCAAAAAGTGAGCTCCCGTTCACGTGGAGGAAGCCTAGAAGGCCATGAACTTGGCCTAAATGAGCTTCCAAAGAACATGGCATCCATGAGAGAAAAATAAAAGAACGAAAGGACCGTTGAAGTATGAGGGAGAAATCCCTAAGAAATGGTTAAAAAAAAATCATATGAAGTGATATGAAAAAAGAGCAACTAAAGTTTCAAAACATATAATAGAACCAAAAGCATAAATATGTCACAATACATATTTATATGCTGTGTATGAGGCCCCTAGAACCATAGGAAATGCAAAAAACTCACCGTGAATAACTCATTCTCGGATTGCCCCCCTTAAACATCACATTGTCCTGGGGGGGGGGGGCGTGCGCCCCCGTGGGAACCACCGGTTTAACGCAGTGCTGCCCGCGAGGCTCGATGGCCACCTTGGAGCCACAGCCGTTACTTGTGAACCTGGAAGGCGAGGCCCCTGAGGCGTGGGTGTGGTGGGCGCGGCCGTGCGCTGTGCCGTGGGCAGGGGGGCGGTGGCTCTCGTGGCTGAAGCGGCCTGAGACGTGGGTGGAGAAAAGGTCACAGTGGTCCTGTGGGCACGGAAGGCGGTGCATGAGCCACGAAGGTCTGGGTTTCTGCTCCCTTTGTAAAGAGCACTGACCAGGCTCCTATCCAGGCCTGAGTGTAAAATGCGGTGGCCAAGAAAGCAACCCATTATCTGCCCGGGCCAGGATTTCGCAGATCAGGATGAGAATCAGAGCATAGTCTGGCACACTGGGGCCCCCAAGGAGCCCCCTAAACACGGAGCCTTGCAAGGATAACCAGAAATGTTGTTCGGGGCCGCTTTTGTCCATGCTGTTCCACGCACCGAGTTGTAGGCGTGTGCCTGTGGGTGTGCACCTGTGCCTGTGACTGTCTGCCCGCTGGGGTAGGTGAGGAGGAAGGAGCACACTCGTCAGGCAGCGCCTGAGGCTGGGACCCTGGACCCTGGTTTATGCAAACACCTGCTGCTTTGGCCCCTGGCACTCACAGTGGGTCTCATCCTGGGGGGGAAAAATCCTTATCAGTCCCTTCCCATAGAGCTGGTGAAAAGGCAGATTTTAACTGAGGTGCTAAGGGCTCCATTAAAAGAGGCTGGTCTCAATCAGGCAGCCCGAGGGAGCCCCACATGGGCTGCAGGGGAGTGTGTGTGGGGGGGAGGGGGAGCTGGCCCCGCCCACATCACCACTGGGCAGCTCTTTGTTCGATGTAGGCTCCTAAGATGTAAGATGTTCTCATTTGTAAGTTCATAAACACATTCAAGAGCCCAAAGTCAATGAATTTTACTTAGCCACAGCTCCATACGCCTTTGCGATGAAAAACAAAACAAAAACACTTACACATGTTTATGGGACGTGAGAAAAGCATCCATTACAGTGGTTCTCAACCTTCTGGCCCTTTAAATACAGTTCCTCATGTTGTGACCCAACCATAAAATTATTTTCGTTTCTACTTCATAACTGTAATGTTGCTACTGTTATGAATCGTCATGTAAATATCTCATATGCAGGATGGTCTTAGGCGACCCCTGTGAAAGGGTCGTTCGACCCCCAAAGGGGTCGCGACCCACAGGTTGAGAACCGCTGCCTTAAAACGTATAAGTGGTTGCTGACTGCTACAGAAGACACTGAATCAAGATGGGATAGGTTTCCCTGCAGAGCACCACGCCATTGCTTTGGGGCCACTCGAAGACACAGAGAAGAAAGTGGACACAGCACAGGGCAATCAACGCCAGAAGCTGCAAATGTACGTGCAGGAGTCTGAGAGAGGGAGAGGTGACTACCGCCAGCGTGATGACGTCACAGCGACGTCTGAACTAGCTTGCAGGGTGTGGGAGAGCAAAGGGTCTATGTATGGTCTCTGTGGGGACAAGTACTGCCCGACTTGCTTACTGTTGTCTCCCTACACCCAGCACAGTGCCTGGCACACAGACGGTGCTCAGGAAATGTTAGCTGAATGACTGAGTGAGTGAAGAAGGAGGGGAGAGGAAAGGAAGGAAGGAAGGAAGGGACGGAGAGAGGGAGGGAGGGAGGAAGAAAGAAAGAAAAAGAAGTCAGTGTTTGGGAACAGCGAGATTCTGTTAGGGGAGGCGGGATATTTGGATGCAGAGGGGTCACAGGCGAGGCTGGGCACGCGGCTGGGACCGCGTTAGGGGACGGCGTTTGGATCTCGGTTATGCTGGTATGTGAGTGGCAGAGAGATCGACCACAGCTGGGCTTCAGCACAGCACTCCGGTGGCGGTGCCTTAGGTTGTAGCAATGGGAACAGAAAGGCCAGGTGGGGGAGGGGCTAGAAAGGATAGGTTGACCGGTTGACCAGATGACCAGGGAGGAGAGGAGGAGGAGGAGGAGGAGGAGGAGGAGGAGGAGGAGGAGGGGGAATGGAGGGTAAATTTAGGGGTTCTGTTTTAGGTGATTGGGAGAAAGTGGCACCTTCACGTAGGCCTTGTATGCACATCAGAAGGATGTTTTGTTGCTTTGTTTGATTTTGGGGAGGGGAAGACAAAATAAAGAGGATGTGTGTGTCTGTAATGAAAGGCAAAGAGGATCTGTGTCCTTTGTGGTCTTTCGGCAGGAAATAGACAATGCTGGCCGGGATATTGAGATACTTTCTTGCTTTAAAGTCTGGGGAGGTGGGTGGGCCGCGTGGTCTCAGGTTCCTTTCTGGCTCCCAGATGGAGCTGGGCTCGCTATGTGTGGGATGCATGGCTTCTTGAAAGACAGACTTTCGAGCATTGGTTTTGATTTACTTAAAACACTGAATTTTCTTAATCAACTAAATATTTTCAGGACCTCCAAAGACTCAGGGCTCTCTGCTTATGTCGCAGATCGTGTCTGTTTGCTAAACATCTCGTGTCTTTTAGTGCTTTTCTTTCGTTTTTTAAAAAAATATTTTTTTTTACTTCAGAGAGGAAGGGAGAGAGGGAGAGAGAGAGAGAAACACCAATGATGAGAGAGAATCATGGATCGGCTGCCTCCTGCACACCCCACACTGGGGATTGAGCCCGAAACCCTGGGCATGTGCCTTGTCCGGGAATCGAACCCTGACCTCCTGGTTCATAGGTCGACACTCAACCACTGAGCCACATCAGCTGAGCTCATCAATCTGGTTTGTACCAAAGCCACTCGTCTCCCGTCTGCGTGGCCCACTCGCCTTCCGTCCTGCGGTTGACGAAGGCGTTAACCCACGCCGCCTGAGAGTGTTCCGTGGGAGGGAATGGAGCCTCCCCAGTGCATTCCTGGAGTCTTGTTTTCACTGTCTCGGCTTCCAAGCGGGTGTCATTAATTGACTTGCTCCCAGGAGGAGGTCACAGACTCGCAGACCCCGATGGATACCATCGAACCGGCTGCATGGCTTTGAAGGCCAAACCCATTGTGCAGAAGCCGCAGCGGAAGCCTGAGGTGGCCCCGCTGCTTGCCCCGGGTCACGAAACGTCCCGGCCTGGAGAGGATTACTACAAGAATGTCCGGGAGCCACACGGATGACAGTGCGGGAAGCAGGTCTGAAATGCTGCAGGGAAAGACAGCAGTGCGTTCGGAGTTACGGAGGGAAGGGAGGCAGGTCCCAGGAGGGTGGGAGAAAGCGAGGCGGGCTGGAATTCCAGGATAGTTACAGTAACCTCTGTGCTCTCTGGACGGTGGTTTTTCACTTATTTCAAAGGCATGTTAGCCTAGAGGCACAAGAAGAAGGGACAGGGCTTGCTCGAGGCAAAGAGAAACCTTTTACTAAAAACGTTCCGTGTCTGGGGCGTGACTGCCCTCCAGGACCTGCCCAGGTAGGAATTTATGATCAGATCAGCTCAGAGGCTACTTTCCATAGAACCTCCTTTTCACCTACCATGTGATGTGTAAATTAAATACGATCATACATAATAGTCTGAAATACATACAGCGGCCAGAATGGCGATGTGACGCGATAGAATAGAAATCGTGCGGGTAAGACCACCTAATATCAGGAAAGAACTTCAGAAGCCGTCGAATTCAGCAGCTTATTTGGTAGATAAGGATGTGGAGGCCCAACAGGCAGAGACACCAGCCCAGGGACACGAGGCACCCAGGGGGGACCAGACCCCTTGCTTCCCAGTTTCCCTCCGGATTCTCTGTGACGGACGTGGGGCCGGGCGCTTCTTGGACGTGCAGTCTCTTCCCCGGGGGCCAGCGTCCGTGCGACTGCGGCTTATTGCACCGGGAGGGCTCCGGCAAAAACTCCGGCGGTGCTTTGATCTTAGGTCAGTGTTTGTTGAGCAATTTCGGCTTTTTTGAAACCTGACTGTTCGGAGTCTCAGCCAGGTATAGGAGCTTTATTGTCTGACCGGAGGGATGCTGATCATCGCCCGGTGATAGGGAGGCTACTGGGCGGTGTGTGTGGCCCAGAGGGCCGGGCGGGTGAATGTCAGCCACGATTTCTATGTACACGCGCCTACACGGGTGTCACGCCCCTCTGCGTCGGAGGCCACTGCGGCTCAGCCGTTGTCGCACTGGAATGATACACTGGCTTGTCGTGTCCTTGGGTGGTGAGCGCCTTGTGGGTAAGGGAAGGGCGGTCAGCCGGCTTTCGGTAAAGACCCTGCATGAGTGTGTGAGTGAGCGAGGGAGCCAGCAGACAAACATCAGCAGGGCTGGGAAGACACTGAAGAGCTGGCGTGCCTTGTTTTTCATCTATTTATAAAGCAGTTAAATTTTTTTTTGTATTGTCAACATTCTTGGATTAATATGTTAACTGGCCCTTGAAACCTATACACTTTTATTAACCAATGTCACCCCAGTAAATTCAATAAAAAATATGCTAACGGGCACTGCCTTGCTCAGTTGGTGGGTGTACATTTTGTTGAATGAATGAGCATTGTTTGGAATGTAGCTCCTCTTTTGGCCGAGGAGTTGAACATTTTCAGACGAAACTTCTGGGATGGGAAAGAAGGTACCACCGTGCTCTAAGCAGTGATTCCTCCGGGAATGGAACCACGTAGACTAGAGTTTGCTAAAAACAACAACACAACATCAGCTAGGTAAGGGCGTCTGCTCACTCGTTCATTCGCGTGGAAGGGAAGTGAGCACAGGAAGCAGCAGTGGAGCACAAGGGGCAGGAGGGAGAACTCTCCATCTTGGGTTATGATTAGGAGCATAACCAATGACCATTTCAGGATTTCACGTGCTTGCAGGGCCTCTGCCCCTCCAGCCAATGATCTTTGTTCCCAGGTTAGACTGACAGACAAGCACCTCCCCTGCGTCACCCTGACTTCACTGCGCATGCGCCCGCCCCCCCCCCCCCTTTGCTGGACCCCTTCCCCAGTGATCTGGGGGGAATGGACCCGTGGCTCCCTGGGGAGTGTGACGTTGCAGCTTCCTGGTGAAGCTGCCCAGATGGCCATGCTGATCATGTCTGGCCTCCCCTTTGCCCTCTTCCTATTATTAATATTAGCTAGCTTTAAAAAATATATATTTTTAAATTGATTTCAGAGAGGAAGGAAGGACAGAAAAACATCAATGATGAAAGAAAATCATCAATTGGCTGCCGCCTGCATGCCCCCTAATGGGATGGAGCCCAAAACCCAAGTGTGTGAACTGACGGGGAATTGAACTGGGACCTCCTGGTTCGTAGGTCGATGCTCAGCCGCTGAGCCGTGCTGGCCGGGCTAGCCAGCTCTTGGTGCTGCTCACACAGGTGGTGGGAGCACCTGCGGGTGCGAGGCTGAGCAGGGAGTCGAAGATGGAAAAGGCGGGTGCTGGTGTCAGGTTAGGAGCCGTTTTCCTCGGGGTTATGGGTGATTGCGGACTGATGACCGTGTCCTGGAGATGTCAGGGGGTGGAGAGAGGGAGATGAGCCGGTGAGTCACACATTACAGAGGCCGGGAGAGTGAACAGAGGCCACTGGGTGAATGGAGAGCGAGGTTTGCGTGGAGTATTTGGAACTGGAACCCAGAGCCCATGAGCTTTGTGACTCAGTAGGTGATAAAGAAATACACCCGGCGGCAAGCGGAGGCCACATGCGTGCTGTGTTCGTGGGGCTCATTGCCTGGCAGGTGAAGGTCCTGGCAGGTTAGAGAGAGAAGGGGAGGGGGACGCAGAGCAGTCCGGTTGGCCCCCTGTGAGGCGCTGGTTGTGGTGCCCGAGTGCCTGTGCGCTGAGACGGCTAGTCCTTTGGATTTCTATGAATCCGTTATAAACTGACCCTGTTCCTGAAGATAACTGAAATTCGATGGCAGCTTTAATGAAAAGAAAATGAGTACACGTGTGATTGAAAATCACATGTGTATTAACTCCGTGTTTGTTTTAATCCCAGTTTCTATGCAGATTTCGGACCTCTGAACTTGGCAATGGTGTACAGATACTGCTGTAAGCTGAACAAGAAACTGAAAGTGAGTATCGTGGTGCTGTCTCTCTCTGGTCTCAACACCCTGAACTGTGAGCTCTGGCCGACGGGAGTGCGGGTGCTCCTGTCGGGCGGTGATCTTGGTCTTTGGGAGTTCATGGGAGAAGCTCCCGCAGAAGTTGCAATGGGTCCCCCCCGAAGGGCGTGCCGACCTCTTTCATGTGTCGGGATGAATTGGCACTGGAGCTGAAGGAAGTCTCTGGGCAGGGATCTGAGGAAGGAAGCACCCAGCCTTTCGGTGTCGTTCTGAGCCCATCCGGTTCGCTCCCGGGTGGATGCTCCGAGCCCTCGCGTCTGCGCTACCCTGGGTGCCCCGGGACGGGTGGAGGGGCTCATCGTTGCCCGGCAGAGCTCTGGAGCCTACGTTTTCCTGTCCGACCAGGAGTTCAGTTTTTCCTGAATGTCGTTCGGTAGAGTTACAGCCAAGTAAGAGTGATGAACTGGCAGTCATCACGGAATTTGGGTCATATAGTCAACATTGATCTATTTTTTTAAAAATATATTTTATTGATTTTTTACAAGGAGGAAGGGAGAGGGACAGAGAGTCAGAAACATCGATGAGAGAGAAACATCGATCAGCTGCCTCCTGCACATCTCCCACTGGGGATATGCCCGCAACCCAGGTACATGCCCCTGACCGGAATCGAACCTGGAACCCTTCAGTCCGCAGGCCGACGCTCTATCCACTGAGCCAAACCGGTTTCGGCTTATTGATTTTTTACAAGGAGGAAGGGAGAGGGATAGAGAGTTAGAAACATCGATGAGAGAGAAACATCAACCAGCTGCCTCCTACACACCCCCCACTGGGGATGTGCCCGCAACCAAGGTACATGCTCTTGACTGGAATCGAACCCGGGACCCTTCAGTCCGCAGGCTGACGCTCTATCCACTGAGCCAAACCGGTCAGGGCTTAAATATATTTTTATTGATGTCAGAGAGGAAGGGAGAGGGAAAGAGAGAGTGAACCATGAGTGATAAGAGAGAATCATGGATCAGCTGCCTCCTGCACGCACCCTACTGGGGACGGAGCCTGCCACCCGGGCATGTTTCCTGACTGGGAATAGAACCTGTGACCTTTTGGTGCACGCAATGGTGCTCAACCCACTGAGTTACACCAGCCAGGGCTTTTGTTATTTGTTGTGTGTGTATGTTAGTAGGCATTTTATTCCCAATGGCCTTCATTTTAATTAAGTTGACTAGAATAGAAAATCTCTATCCAACACCGGCTTAGATTCAAAAACTAAAACCTAGAAACCACCATCACAAACAAAACCACCTCCCACCCCCTCATTTCTTATTTTAAACTAGACATTAAAAAGTGCAAGTACAAGAGTTAAGTAGTAATGGGTTATAGTTTGCTATTTCTGGTCAATAGTTACCATAATGAGGGAAATAGAAGAGGGAAAATTTATTAAAATGAGAACAATTTGTAAATCTGTGTATATTACTTAATGTAAAAATGTCATTGATGATTGGTAGGCTAGACCAGCCATTATTAATCTGATATTCCAAGGGATTCAAAAACTCCTGAACTTAAGCTAAGTGTTGGTGCATTTACATTTTTCTTCAGAGAGCATTCACAGCTTTCCAACAGGTTCTGAAAGGGATTGTTTGCACAGACAGTGTTAACGCTGGGCTAGAGTATAAGGGCTTGTAAAAGAGTAGCCTATACTCACAGAGGACTAAGAAGTGGTTTTTAAAAAATATGTATTTTTATTGATTTCAGAGAGAGAACGGGAGAGGGAGAGAGAGATAGAAACATCAATGATGACAGAGAATCGTTGACTGGCTGCTTCCTGCATGCCCCACACTGGGGATCAAGCCCACAACCTGGGAATTGAACCATGACCCCCTGGTTCATAGGTCAGTGCTCAACCCCTGAGCCACACCAGCCGGGCAGAAGTGGTATTTTAAAAAACTGAATACCTCCTTCAAACTTAGTCATTTAAGAAAATCTTTGTTACCGATTCAATAATCTGAAAGTTTTATAAACATGATATGGTTCAACCAGCTTTTTCTAAAATAGTTAATACAGTTTTAACTATTGATTTCACTTTTCCCCGGAGGAAAAGAAAGCCCTAGCCGCGGGTGGAGGGGAAATCTAAGAGTATTACTGAAAAAAGGGGACATTCTAGGGCAGTGATTTAAAAAACACACCAAAAACCTGGTCTGATGACCCCACGGGCCAATTACAATGCTCCCGAGGACTGCTTTTAAAGGTCTGAAAGCATACTGACAGAAATGTAATGGTAAATGATCAAAAGAGCCCAGGAGCCCTCTCGGGTGGAATGGGGAGGGGCGAGCCGGTGAAACGGGCGATTGTGCTGAAGCACAGAGGTACCTGGCAGATGGCGGGCCCGGCGCATGTCCCCGATGCTGAGTGAATCAGCGCCGTAATCCTAGCTGGGAACCGGCCCCGCCCCCGTATCGGGTGCTTGCACACAAAAGCCCTTTTGATATAATGATCAGACCACCCTCTCAGTACAAGCACAGAAAACATGTTGAGATTTCTTCACCAGGTTATCTTCTGCCTCAGGTCATGGGCTTTGGGGTGGGGAGGGGAAGTGAGCTACCTTCTGGAGGCAGTTCCTGTGGATTATAGAGGTGTCAGGGGTTCGAGGCAGCATGAATTCATGTGGTAGGGAGCTCTCATGGAGTTTGCAAGACTTGGGACCCTTATGGCCATTCAGAAATCCCCAGCAAGAAGAACCCCCCTTAAAATAAAAGTATTTTTATTGATTTCAGAGAGGAAGGGAGAAGAGGGAGAGAGAGAAACATCAATGATGGGAGAGAATAATCCATCGGCTGCCTTCTGCACGCCCCACACTGGGGATCGAGCCTGCAACCCACCCAGGCCTGTGCCCTGACTAGGAATCAAGCCGTGACCTCCTGGTTCATAGGCCGATGCTCAACCACTGAGCCACGCCGGCCGGGCGAGAGGAACCCCCTTTATAGTGCATCCCCACGTGCTGTGGACCGTGGGATCAGCCTGCTCACATGATGTCCATGAGCCGCTGTTCTCTGATCTTTTGACTCAGACGTTAACGGAGTGGGTGTGGGACGAAATGGGCCACCCTTTCCTTTTTGCTGAAACCATTCCCAGCGCCGCGCGAAGACGTAAACCCTGCTTTGTTTTGTGTGCAGCCAACGAAAATGTTCAAGAACATCCCTTTCCTGGGCAAGTTGGAGGTAAACCGTGTAGAGGCGCTGGCTGCGCACAGGGGGACCCGTTAGCACATTGGATGGCTTTTGCAGAGAGATGACCGCTGTTGCTATGGGGACGCTGATGGCTGCGGCCATGGCTGGGCTAGCCTGGTCACCGGGCCCTGGGCCGTCACCCACTTAACCTGACCCCGTCTCCGGCTGAGCTCGCCTGTGTGGGCTGCGTGGGCTGCGTTTTGGTTTATGAGCAGATGCCCCAGGCCGTGCTGGTGTCTCCTCAGCGCAGCCAGGCCGAGGCACAGCCTAACGAAACACGGTGTCCTCACCCAACGACCGGAAGCCTTCACTTTCCCGCATGCAAGCGCCTTCCCCGAGGGAAGACACCGCTGCTCTCAGTCGGCCGTGAGCGCGTTTGTTCTTGCGTTCTGGCTTCGAGCTTCCCGCCTCCCTCACCTTTAGGCTTCGAACGGCTCATGGTCTGTGACCTCCTGTCCTGAGCCAAGCATGGTGTGTGCATGTCACCAGCGCCCAGGACGGCCGGGCCGTTTGCGATCGTGCGGCCTGTGGCCCGCCTCGCCCTCCGTCGCCGGGGCTGGTTTTCCACCAGGAGTGACTCCACTAGGACAAGGCCTGTCAGCCGGTCACAGGCTCTCCTTCCCGCGACAGGAAGTGCCTGTCGGGGTCGAGGCCTCCACCTTGATTTGTGCTGTTCTGTCCTCGCCCTCATGGGACTTTGGCTTACAAGTGCCACTAAGCGTGTCTGTGCGTCCTTACGCCTGTCCGTCCCCAGGAGCGCGCTGTAGCTCTGCCTCTCGCTCAGGGAAGCAGTGCAGGTGAGGGGTGTCCGGAGTTTCAGGATGGGAATTGATAGATAGGCAATACCAAGGCCTGTCCCACCTTTTATCTGCTCGTTCTTTGCCTTTTTAGAAAATATGTATTTTTATGGATTTCAGAGAGGAAGGGAGAAGGAGAGAGAGAGAGAGAAACATCAGTGATGAGAGAGAATCATGGATCGGCTGCCTCCTGCACGCCCCCTCCTGGGGATCGAGCCCACAACCCGGGCATGTGCCCTTGACCAGAATCGAACCCAGGACCCTTCAGTCCGCAGGCTGACACTCTATCCACTGAGCCAAACCGGCCAGGGCTCTTTCCCTTGTTGAACATGACCGTACCTGTCATGAAGGTCACCACTGGCCCTTGCTGGTCCGTCTGTGGTAGCCTTGGCCAGCATTTCCCCTTGCTGAGCATCAGGTGTCCATCAGACCGAGCGCTGCGAGCCTAGTGCCTGGCGTCCCCTTGTTACCGCTCTCAGCCTGTGCTTCACACACAACTCGGGCTCCGCTCTCGCTGATAGAGCAAACACGACCCCCTCAGCCCCCGTAACCCGCGCCAGCCTCAGCAAACGGGTGCCCAGGCTGCGTGCAGTCCATAGACCTGTTTTGGGGGCATGAGTGCTATTTAAAAATTTGACTTTATGCTCAGCATCAGCAGTTTATTTGTTTGTTTGTTTGAGAGAAACATTGATGTGAGAGAGAAACACTGATCAGTTGCATCCCGTATGTGCCCAACCCGGGACTGAACCTGCAACTGGCAAAAGGTTTTGTGATAAAAGAAGCTCTGTTATGCCTGCACATTGTCCTTCTAGTGCCAGATGGTCTTCTGCTGAACGGTGTTGCTGGTGTAAGGCTGGGGCAGGGCGACCCAGCAGAGGGAGGCCTGGCTGGGGCAGGGAGGGAAGTTAGACAGCTCACACCGTTCCCCCTTACCATTCACCTGGAGTTGGGTTGAGTTCCTCAGGTAGGAACGGGTCTGACCTGGGAGACACTGGCCTGGCTTCACAGAGCAGGTATTTCTCAACTGGAGTGCTTTTGAGATTAACTGAGAAAAACACCTGAATTCCAAAAATGCCCAAGCAAGGTAAATGCTAGCAGTTTTAAAACTATTCCTAAGAGTCAGATAGAAAACTTATTAAACAGGTCAGTTACTGTAAGGTCAATTGGTGACTGTAGTTAATAATACTGTATTGTATATTTGAAAGTTGCTAAGGACAGTGCCGTGTTCGGAACACGTGGGGCTTGGTTATCAAAGACACGCCCGGCCTGGGTGGGAGGGCTCTGGACTGGGCTCCCTGGGTCCCGGGTGAAGGCCAGAATGTACAGGGCCTTCTTGGATGACTTCTGAGTTGGACGGGTTTCTCCTCATAGGAGGACATGAGGGTAAAGCAAGCATGTCAGACTCAAAGGCAAACACGGACCAAATAAGCGAGGCATGCATCCGTGGCCGCGGGTTTGACGTGCTGGGGGTAAAGGCAGGCAGGTTGCTGAGCTCCGTTCCATCCCCAAGGGGTCTCTAAGCGCAGATATTCTGTGTGCGGTGGTCAGTGTGCAAGGTATCGCAAGCTGCTTTACCGTCGGTGTGAGTTTATGGGTAAGTATTGTTACTTACGCGTCTGTACTGTGAAAACCGTTCGTCCAAATACTATAACTTTGGGTCCTGGCTGGTGTGCTCAGTGGTTAGAGTGTTGGTCCTTGCACTAAAGGGTCTTGGGTTTGATTCCCGGTCAAGGGCACAGACCTGGGTTGTGGGTTCGCTCCTCACCCCTGGTTGGGGTGTGTACGGGAGGCAACCAGTGGATGTGTCTTTCACACATCAATGTCTCTCTCTCTCTCTCCCTTTCTCCCCCTTCCACTCTCCTGAAAAAAACAATGGAAAAAATATCCTCTGGTGAGAACTAACAACAACAAAAAATACTATAATGTTGGAAATATGAGGAAATTGAGGATGTTATTGAGCTCCACGTTTTATGTTTGAGTTCTGATTAGTGCTTTGATTTCATTTTAACAGGCCTTCTTATTTGCACAGTCCTTTTCCTGTTTGGCATGTGCACACACACCATGTTGCTTATTCTGGGTTTAGCTGAATGCTTAGCACGCAGCATATTGCCTGGCATACAGCAGGGGCTCAATACCTGTTTGAACCCGTGAATGTAATACACGGCTGTTGTGTTAAGATGTTTGCTGAGAGAATCCTGTTCATGGCTCATCTTTTTCTATTGACCATTTGTTTCCAGATCATGAAGAGGGGCTTCGTATAGGACACGCTAGAAGGAAGGCATGAGTGCGGTGCTCTCGTTAACGTGGGCACGTGTCAGAACCAACTATCTAATGTGCACGGCGTAGACCGTTGTTCTGGGCGTGTGTGTGGGGATGTGGGACGTGAAAAGGACTTTACATGGAAGATCCGAGTAAATCTTCAGAAATGGTTTCTCTGATAAAGATGCTAATTAGTGACTCAGTTATTTCCAATGTATGCGTCTCCTTTCTTGGGGAGACACATACATGGTCCAGTGCCAGTTCTTCCATCGTGATGAGCTGCAGAGAGTCCGAGCTGGGAACCCTCCACTCCCGACACTCACGCCCAAACGCCATAGAAACCCAGGGTGTGCCGGTTCCCCAGGGCCCGTGGCGGAGAGGAGAGAGAGGGTGTGTCTCGCATCTGTCCACCTGTGGCTGTGGCCACCCTAACTCTCTTTCCCTCTCTCTCCAGTCATACAGTTTATCAAGAAAGAAAATAGTGCATTACACCTGCTTTGACCAGCGGAAAAGAGCAAACGCAGCATTTTTGATAGGTGCTTATGCCGTAAGTACTTGTACTGCTCCGTGTGATGGGGTGCTGATGCTGTCCTGGCCCCGGGCCCCGCTGTCTGCGGTCTGGGGCGGGGGGCGCGGTGGGGATTCTCGGCAGCTTGGGAGCTGATCGGATGGAGAGAGTGGACCTGGTACCGATGGGCTCTTCCCTCTTGGGTTTTATTTTCGTAGCTGACGGCACAATCTCGGAACCGCAGTGTGTGGCTGCGATTCCAGGGCTGTGCAGGTGTTATAACAAAAAGAATACCCAGAGAGGATATTTCCAGAAAAAATTATATGAAAAGGCTGTTGAAATGTCCCTTTTTTGGATGAAAGGAAATTCTAGAGTGAATGGGAGGCTGATGATAATCGTTTTTACCAGCCCAGTTACTCCCCTATCAAGGAAGCAAACCAATCAGAAGCCCTGCATGTAGTACAGCTTTCCCCATAACTAGATGAAACTTTCCAAAGCTCATTTGGATGAGATGTCTCGCCTCCGGTGAGCACTGAAAGGTAACATGCATGCGACCGAGTTTGGATGTGACCGTTTCTAGACTTTTCTGTAACATGCGGGGCTGGGGCAGAATCTTGGAAGACAAGCCATCCGGACTTCAGCCACATCTGTGACCTCGAATAGCTTCTTAGGGACGAGGGATGGCCGGGTAGGAAGATGCTGGGGGAAAGGCAGGGACAGAGGCGTCACTGCCCGGCGTCCTTGGGGAGGGTCAGCGCCCCCTGAAGACCCTGACGGGGGAGGCCGGGCTCCTAGGCACCCCACCGCCCCAGGGGCCACAGCCGCGGGGTGCAGCCCGGCCGTGTGCTGGGGAGACTCAGCCGAGGCAGGTGCAGGCTGAGCGCGGTGACCAGGTGATGGGCGGACGCAGCCTGGGAACGAGGAACGAGATGCCAACTCCGCCCACTGGCGGGGCAGCCGGAAACCTCGGGCCGTCCCTCCTGGTCCCTCTGTCCCCTGCTCTCTGGGCACAGCCTGGCTGTGGGCACGAGGAGTCCTGAGCACGAACCAGAAAAACGCTTTCTCGCTCGCGTGGCTCTGGGATGCTGGGGGGAGTCCACTATCGCCAGGCTTCATTCGGTTTCTTATCTGTAAGACGAGAGGGTGGATATGGTGGCCTCTAAGTTTCCTCCCAATTCCGAGGAGACTGGGGCGATTTGCAGCGCCGGCCAGGCTGCTGCTTTTATTTTAAGAGCAGCCCCGACAGGCAGGCCGCCGGCGGGAGCGTCCAGGGGTGCGGGAGCCGCGTCTGCAGGCATCTCCCTGCTCACTTCCCAGGTCTGGTTACTGCTCACCTGAAACTGACCGTCTCCGTGTGTTCTCCCTTCTCCCCACAACCCTCTTACTCCCCCAGTCCTTGCTTTTTGTTGCTAATCCTCACGCCAGGGTATTTTCCCATCGGTTTATAGAGAGAGTGGAAGAGGGCGGGAGAGACACACAGAGAGAAAAACATCAAAGTGAGAGAGACACATCCATTGGTTGCCCCCCCACACTCCCCAACCAGGGCCAGGGATGGACCTGCAATGGAGGTATGTGCCTTGACCAGAATCGAGCCCGGGACCCTTCTGTCTGGGCCGACGCTCTATCCACCGAGCCAGACCGGCCAGGGCAGTAAAGAAGTGGACGACCGTCAGCAGCGTGCCGGCCCAGAGGAGACTTGTCACACTGATTTCTCTCCTTCCTCTTCTCACTCATCAGTTTGGGCAGCTCTGCCTCCAAACATATCGCTGCCGCACGTTGTTGCTGTCAGCCGGCCGGCCACGGCCGCTGCTCACCTGGACGCCAGCACAGCGCCCTACCCCCCTCCCATTCCTTCCTGTATCCAGGGCCAGAGTGACCCTTCACAAGCATGAATGGAATCGTGTCACTGCCCTGTTTCAGCTCCGTCTAGGATCCTCAGTTCGTGGCATAAAGTCCGACCTCTTTACCGGTGCCATTGAGGTCCTCCCTGAGCCGGCCTGTCTGCTTCTGGTCTCTCTGATCTCCTGGCTCACCCTCCTCCCGTCAGCCCTGGCGGCGGGCTCAGGTGTTTGGGTGTTGCCCGGTACAGGGAAAGGTTGTGGGTTCGATTCCCAGTCAGGGCACATGCCAGGCTCCATCCCTGGCAGGGCAGGAGGCAGCTGACCAATGTTTCGCTCTCACATCAATGTCACTCTGTCTCTAAGTCAATTTAAAAATCTTTTAAAAAGACAGATGCTCCCATCCCAGTGGCCCTCCACCCATGGGATCCGGAGTGTGCTCCCAGCAGAAGGCCTTGCCAGTTCTGTCCCCACCGGCAGCGTCTTCACCCCCGCCCTCTGCGTTCCTGGTTCCTTCAGATGGTGCCTCCCCAGAGAGCCTTCTCTCAGGTGTTCCCTGCTCCCCCGCCTCCAGCCACCCTCTGCCCTTGGCTGTTTCATGTTCTCTGTCGCACCGTGTCTGGAGTTATCCGATTCATGTGTGTATTTACTTGTTGATTATCTCTTTCCTGGACTAGAAGGCAGGGACCTTGTTGGTTTCATGCATTGCTGTGTGTGGGAGGTGATAAAATATTCAACAAGGGGTTAGGGCCAGGCATTCACTGACTGAGCGCTGGCCACCATGGAGCCTTCCTGCCACGCTGGATCATGGGGACGTCCGGGGTGGGGGCGTCCCAGGAGAGAGATGAGGTGCGCCAGCATGGAAGGGGTGGGGTGCTGCCAGGCTGTGGAACAATGGGACTATTTCAGTGTCTGAACATGGAGCATTGAGTTTAGAACTGTGCCTGGCACATAGCAGGTGCTTCATAAACATCTAGTGAATGAATGGAAGATGGAATGACAAAATAGGAAAGAAGGAAGGATGGCCATGTCAGAGGAAAACTCTGAAAACGATCAAGTTGGATGTAAAGCCTAATTAACACGCGTCATCATACATAGTTACATGCTTTTTTCTTGCGATGATTCCTAACCAGTGTTAAGTGTACGGTGCCGTGGAATTAGGCACATTCACAGTGCGGTGCAGCCACCAAACCTTTCCTTCCTTCCTTCCTTCTTTCTTTTTAAAAATATGTTTTTATTGATTTCAGAGAGGGAGAGAGAGAGAGAAACATCAATAATGAGAATCATGGATCGGCTGCCTCCTGCATGCCCCCCACGGGATGGAACGCAGAACCCGGGCATGTGCCCTGACCGGGAATTGAACTGTGACCTCCTGGTTCATAGGTCAACGCCCAACCCCTGAGCCACGCCGGCCGGGCCACCAGCCCTTGCTCTGGGTATGCCATTGCCTGGCAGCTGGGCACCTCCTGGGCCAGGGCCGTGCTGTGGTTTCCTGCCGGGTCGCGAGTGTGAGTCCGAAACATATGCCTGTGTTCCTGTTTCCTCCCCTCTGCGTGAGGGAGGGCCTTCTTATGTTTGACCTCGGGGCCGTCATGAGTCTGAAGAAGGAGAAGAAATGGAGGATGTGGTGCCCAGTAGGAAACCCACAAACCCCTCTGGGTGGGCGATGCCGCAGCCAGGGGTGACCGTGACCGCCCGAGAGCGCAGTGAGTGGGACAGATGGCAGGCATTGCAGGGAGCCCCCCTCCCCCGTGAGCACCTCTGCGTCCCTAGCGTGACCTTGAGCTCCTGGAGCCGGAGGGCTCAGAGGTGACCGAGACACCAACTTTAAAACAAGCCAGTCGGAGGAAGACAAGGGCCATCGGATTTCACGTAGATGTGGGATCTGCTGAACAAAATAAGCTAACGAAGTGGAGACAGACTCATGGATACAGAGAACAGACTGGCAGCTGTCAGAGGGGAGGGGCTGGGGGCTGGGTGAGAAGGGTGAAGGGATTAAAGCAAAGAAAAAAGAAAGACATGCCCGGCCGGTGTTGCTCAGTGGTTGAGCGTCGACCTATGAACCGGGAGGTCAGGGTTTGATTCCTGGTCAGGGCACATGCCGGGTTGTGGGCTCAATCCCCAGTGTGGGGCGTGCAGGAGGCAGCTGATCCATGATTCTCTCTCATCACTGATGTTTCTCTCTCTCCCTCTCCCTTCCTCTCTGAAATTGATAAAAATATATATTAAAAGAGAAAGATTCGTAGACACAGACAACAGTGGTTGCCAGAGGGAGGGAGGGCAAATGGGATAAATGGTGGCGGAAGGAGACATGGCTTGGGGTGGTGAACACAGTGCAACATGCATTTGACATGTCCTAGGACGGTACACCTGACACCGTGTGATTTTACTCACCAGCGTCGCCCCAACAAGTTCAACATGGTGTTTCTCTCCCAGGACTCAATGCCGAGTGCAGTTCAGGGTCAGGGTGCCTGGGTCACCGGAGCCCCCAAGCCCCAGCAGTTTGAAGAAGGTGGCTTTAAAAATGACCAGCACGGGTTAACCGGCCCTTGCCGCCGGCGGCAGGACCAGGTCCTCACTGGCTACTGTGCAGTTTTCAGTTCACAGACTGCGCACAGGGGGCCAAGGAGGGGGGTCAGGCCGTGACGACCGAAGGAGGGAGAGCGTGTGTCCGAGGAGCAGTTACATTACATGCCCTGGTTTGGCTTTAAAAATTAAATGCAGAGCCCGGCCGGCGTGGCTCAGTGGTTGAGCATCTACCTAAAAAAAAAAGGGCATTTGCCTCCCGAGTTTATAGACGGCCACCAAGCAGATGTCAGCCGCGGTGCCTGTGGGCCTTTCCGAGGAAGGGAGGAGAGGCACATGGCCGCGCAGCTTCCGGTCCCAGTTCCTTCCTTTTAAAGCTTGGCCGGTGAGAATGCGCCTGTGACCATTGCTTGCCAGTGGGCTGGACGGGCGCTTACCCTGGCCGGTATTTTTGGTGGCTTTTAAAGAGGTCAGGCCCCTAAAATCATACAGACTGTGCATTTGGAAGCTCTGAGTCTGCAGCTGGGGGGGTGTGGGGGGGAAGCAGGGGTCCCTATCTTTGACTCCGTTTAGCTGTGGGCTAGGAAAATGCTTTTTATCTGAGGAAGCGTTGTTTCTCACGTTTAACGGAATAAATACATCTTCCCAGGAATTTTTGGTTTCTATTCTCCTTTTGGGTCCTGATAACAAGCCTCGTCTGTGCTATAAATAAGCTCTCAGAGCCCGGTCCACGTGTCTCAGTGGCTGAGCGTCGCCCTATGAACCAGGAGGTCAGGGTTCGATTCTCTGTCAGGGCACATGCCCGGGTTGCGGGCTCGATCCCCAGTGGGGGGCCTGCAGGAGGCAGCCGGTCCATGATTCTCTCTCATCATTGATGTTTCTATCTCTCTCTCCCTCTCCCTTTCTCTCTGACATCAACAACTATATATATATATATATATATATATATACACACATATATATATATATATATTTTTTATAGTGTTAGTAGCCTTGAAAAATCACTGACTTTCTCCATGAAAAAGCTCGTGTGCATTTGTTTCACGGGTGCACTGAGCTGAGGGGTGTTTTCTGGAAGCGGCGAGGTCTGCCTGCAGCCGTGATTGGAAGGGGAGGAAATGCCCAGCAGCCTCGGGGAAGGTGGACAGACGTCGGGTCCGTGGTGCACTTATTGGGTCTGTGAGCAACACCTCTGCTGGTTGGGTTTCGGTCGCTTCTCCTTAAGCTGACGTCGCCTCCACTTGTTTCAGTTCTACTGTGTTGATACCAGTGAACGAAAATATTCAGGGAGCATGGTTGCTGCTTTCAGAAGTGTACAGCCCGGCCAGTGTCTAATAAAAAAACATACAAAAAATTAAAACCTACCTCTGTATGAGAAAACCATCGTTATAATAGTGGAATATGCAGTCTGAAATGTACTGTGTGTTTTTCTTGATTTCAGAGAGGAAGGGAGAGGGAGAGAGAGATAGAAACATCAATGATGAGAGAGAATCATGGATAGGCTGCCTCCTGCAGGCCCCCCACTAGGGATTGAGCCCCCAATCCGGGCCTGTGCCCTGACCGGGAATCAAACCCTGACCTCCTGGTTCATAGGTCGATGCTCAACCCCTGAGCCACGCTGGACCAGGCTAAAAGTGCATCGACACTGAAGAATGATTAATTCTGCAGCGTTCTCGGAGGACAGCTCTGTCACCTGGCACGTAGCCGAGCGCTTGGGCGAGGGCACGCGGCTCCAGCCCCTCCCTGCAGACACCTGACCGGCACCCCCCGCTCCCTGTCCGCTGCCCTCGCCAGGCAACGGCTCTGTAAACACGCGGAGGGAACAGCCAGTTCCTTGTTGGGGGTTCATTGTTGGTTTCCTATTCTTGAGTCGACTCAAAGGAGAGGAGCCTCCGTCACTGTGCGAGTCCAGACGGGAGATTGGTTCCCATGCTCTCTGGCCTCTGTCTTAGGCGTGTGGATAACATCTCACCTACAAACGTCTTCAGTTTGAAAGGAACACGCTGGCTTTTTTTGGTCCCTTGGGAACATGCTCCAGTTACTAAATGAATACGTGGGTTGTCCGGTCCCCGCCCCCCCTCCTGGGAGATGCTCAGCCTCTGCAAGTGGTCCTGATCCACGGGAGCCCAGCCACCCTCGGCCTCCCTGCCCCCACCCCGCCGGGTTCCACCCCGGCCAGCTTGGAGGCCTTCCCCCTGTGTAACGCAGACTGTCTCTTTATTTACTTTTTAATGTTTTTATTGACTTTTCAGAGAGAGGAATAGGAACATCCATGGTGAGAGAGAATCATGGGTTGGCTGCCTCCTGCGCGCCCCGCACTGGGGACGGAGCCTACAGCCTGGGCCTGTGCCCCGATCGGGAATGGAACCGTGCCCTCCTGGTTCATGGGTTGATGCCCAACCCCTGAGCCACGCCGGCCGGGCCAGAGTCTTTTGACTTGTCTCCCTCACTGCTCTTCCCCATTATTTCCCTGTTGACATCAAGATCTTTCTCCTCTGACGGCCGCCCTGCCCGCCACGCCTCCGCTTTGGAGTCGGTCCAAGCACAATGCCAATATTGGGGAAGCAGTGCCTTTGGAAGGTGCCTGCGATGCCAGAAAGGATCCACCAAGCACGGGAAGTAACTCAGGGTTCCCGTGAGAGGTATCATCCGCGCGCTCACTGGTCTCTTTGTGCTTTTTCTTGTTTTAAAATTAAGTTTATTGGGGTGACTTGGCTAACAAGGCGTACAGGTTTCCAGCCTGCATTTCTGTGCTACATCCTCTGCGCGTTGCCTTGTGCGCCCATCGCCCAGGGTCGTCTTCTTCCGTCACCATCTATTCGACCCCCGGGACCCATTTTGCAGGCCCCGAGTGCCGTGATGTAATAGACGCGAGCCTGGAGAGCAGGAAGGATGACTCGCCTTCCCGGACTCGTGTTAGACTGTTGGCGATGGGGACTCATTCTTGTCCGGCTTTCACCGACGGACCGTTTAGCACCGTCGGGTAAGCAGGCCGGTCGAATGCAGGCTGCTCTAAACACCAGCGCATTTCTGATGTGCAGTCCGACTTCCCTATGGAGCTTGCAGGGGACTGTTGACCACCGCGTGAGTCCCTTAGAACAGAAGTAGCATCAGTCGCGCATTTGAAAAATGGTCGCCTTTTTCCTATTTTTTTTTTTAATTGAATACAGACATTGTTTTCCCAGTCAGGGGTTATAATGGGAGGAAATGATTAAGGAGAAAAATGTGGCTAAAAATAAGAAAATTAAACATGTTGTGGTGCTTGCGTACGACCGCGAGGACGTGATGCTAAGAAGTCTGAGAAGCGCCGGCTTGGGAACCCAGGACGAGACTTTAAAACGAATGTTTTACGTCTTAAGTCTTTGCCGAATTTCTCACCTCATAGTGGTTTTTTGTGTGTTTGTTTTTAAACCTGTAAAGAATGCCTGTGAGTTTATTTGAGCCAAACTGTTGACAGTTGCTGGAAGCAGAGTCTCAGCATATTGGGGGGATGCTCCGGAGAACGGCGGTTTTTCATCTTGTGTTCATTGCCGTCAAAGGAGGGACGGAAGGGGGCTCATGGCCTCCCCTGGTGACAGGTCAGGGAGGCGGGAGAGAGCAAAGCGGGGAGACCATGGCGTCTCTTCTAGATGTTCACTCCCTGGGCTCCTGTGGCCCCTTTGCGGGCGGCGGGTCATTAATTTCTCCTCCACGAGCATCCAGCCTGCTCGCCTTGCTCTGTTCAGGAGACGTTCGCATAGGGCAGTGATGGCGAACCTATGACACGCGTGTCATAGGTGACACGCGAACTCACTTTTTTTGGTTGATTTTTCTTTGTTAAATGGCATTTAAATATATAAAATAAATATCAAAAATATAAACCTTTGTTTTACTATGGTTGCAAATATCAAAAAATTTCTATATGTGACACGGCACCGGAGTTAAGTTAGGGTTTTTCAAAACGCTGGCACGCCGAGCTCAAAGGGTTCGCCATCACTGGCGTAGGGAAACGGGCATGGCATCCGCTCCCTCTGGCTACACGTGACTCTGCTGGGCAGGGACGTGGGCCTCCTGGCACCTGCTGGGCTTCGACAACGCGTGTGGTAACACGGCCAGTGCCTTGGTTTGGGGGTGCTGGTGCTGAGGCCACGTCTGCACATTAACCCGAGGAGGCTGCGCTCAGCGCTGGCCCGTGTGGTGGTGCGTCTGCGGCTGTCGTGGGGATGTTCACCCTCACGTGTTGGGGTTTGTATGCACAGCCAGTCTTCAGGGCTGGGGCGTCAGACACCCTGACCGCCGTGGGTCCCAGTCCCATGGACACGGGGAGAAAAGGAGGAAAAGGTATTTGGGGACCAAAGCTCGCCACTTTCCTGGAGTAGTGCCAGCCACCTCCAGAGCTTATATTTTTAAAAAAATTATTTCATTTTTTAAAACCTCACTGAGGATATATGTCCTTTTAAAATACTTATTTTTAGAGATGGAAGAAGGGATGGGGGCAGGGAGAGAGAGAGAAGGAGAGAGAGAGAAGGAGAGAGAGGTAAGCGAGAAACATTGATCGGCCACCTCCCACACGTGCCCCTCGGGGATTGAGCCCACAGCCCCGGGATGAGTGCTGACCGGGAATTGAGCCTGTAACCTTTGGGCCGAAGCTCCAACCAGCTGAGCACTGGCCAGGGCCCTCTCTCTCTTTAATGGGAGGCAGAGCTAAGAAGATGTGGCCTGAGAATCCAGGACACATTTTCCCCTGGAAACGTGGCACCTGGGGTTTTAACGACCCCGCGAGCGTGCACTCAGCAACGCCTCGTGCATTGGAGCAGCCCCCGCTCTCCCCTCAGCGGTTGTGGGAGGCCACTGCCCTCACCTGCCCCGCAGCCTTCCTGGAATTGCGATGGCCTCGCGGGGTTTCACTTTGCACTTATGAATAATTGAGGCCCGGGATAAAAATAAAAACAAAGGCTCGCTTTCCCCTGGGAGCAAGGGTCATGCGTGCTCAGCCATGCAGATAAGAGGAGCGGGCCGGGGCATTGGAGAGCGGTTCACGGGCGGCCGCCTCCCTCCCGTGGGAGGACGCCTCTTGCTCCTGGGGGAGGTGGATCTGCTCTGCTGAGGAGGCTGTGCGCTTTAATGGTGTGATCCAGCACGGAATCACCTCGAGGCGGGAGGACAGGGGGCCCACGGTGGTCTGCGGTGGGCACATAGGACCGTCAGGGACCCACACTTGTTCTGCTCCCAGAGGGGACCCCCCGTGATATCTGTGTGTGTGTGTGTGTGTGTGTGTGTGTGTGTTTTAATATCTATTTTTATTGATTTCAGAGAGGAAGGGAGAGGGAGAGAGAGAAACATCCATGGTGATAGACAATCATGGACCGGCTGCCTCCTGCACGCCCCACACTGGGGATGGAGCCGGCCACCCGGGCCTGTGCCCTGACCGGGAATCCATCCTCCTGGTTCCTAGGTCGACGCTCACCACGGAGCCGTCCGGCGGCTGTTGGTGTGCCTTGAGCACAGCCTGGCCGGCCTCTGGGTCTGCCTCTGTCTCCAGGCTCTCACCCACCCTTAGGCCAGGGCGGACAGGACACTGGGGCAGCCCCGTTGCTGTGCAAAGACCCCCGTGCCCATCAGGACTCTCGCCCTCAGAGGGGAGGAGGGGGATGCACCCGTGGGGAGTCAGCTCGCCTCGTGCCGTTCTCGGGTGTGACCTAAACGCTGCCGTTTGTCTGCCGCAGGTCATCTATTTGAAGAAGACTCCGGAAGAAGCCTACAGAGCGCTCCTGTCCGGCTCCAACCCCCCCTACCTTCCGTTCAGGTACCGCGCTGCGTGCGAGTGACGTAGTGCCTCGCTGGACGGCTCGCTACTGTCCGGCCGGGTTACTGTTTTTAATTGTCTCATGACTGTGACCATGATGTTATAGGGAGTGAAACGAGATGGTGGTTTTTGCTATTCCTTTTTGCCCCCCCGCCCCCGCCCCCCATCTAGTAAGATAAAACAGCTTTCTCCTTTCAGGAATTAATTTTCCCTGGGACCCTTTCTATATCCTGACCGTTTAAGGGCAAGGAGTGCCCGACTTAGGCGCTGACAACCTTATCAAGACTCATTAGCGCTCAGTACTCGAGCTCATTGACGCACCCATTCATTCTTTCATTTCACGGGCGATGGTTGTGCGCCGACCCCGTGCCAGGGGCTGGGCAGGTAGCATCAGACCCTCTCAGCATCTTCCCGAAGCGGATGCTCAGAGGTCCGACTCACGGTGCGGCCCGCACATCTGGCTCTCACCCGGGACGGCAGTCTCTTCCTTCCAGTGTTGGGAGACTACAGTTAGTGTCACTGAAGAAGATCTTTTTATGCTTACTTATTAATTTTTTAAATATAATTTTATTGATTTCAGACAGGATGGGAGAGGGAGAGAGAGATAGAAGCATCAATGATGAGAGAGAATCATGGATCAGCTGCCTCCTGCACCCCCCTTATTGGGGAGTGAGCCCTCAACGCGGGCATGTGCCCTGACGGGGAATCAAACTGTGACCTCCTGGTTCATAGGTTGACACTCAGCCACTGAGCCACGCCAGCCGGGCCAGATACACGTTCTTATTTTCCCGTTTCTACCCCCGCCATGTGGCACACGCATTACTATTCTGCCCCTTGATTTCTTCATTTTGGACGTGTGTGGGTATCAGTGCGTAGAGCGCTGCCTCCCTCATGCCGCTTGGCTTCACCATCTACCTTGATTCGTTAGGTGCGCGTGGACCGGAGGACGTTTCATTCCTGGCTGGGGGGACCCCAGGAGCATCTGATGGCAGCATCAGTGTGTTCCACTCCTTATAAAGCCGTTGTGTCAAACTGTACTTTCCGCTTGCCCTGAGGCTAGCCGGGGTATTTATCAAGAGCGACTGTATCTGAAGACGAGAGGAAAGGGGCCCCTACCACCTGTGTTAGTTCCTTAAGTCCATCCGTCGCAGCGTTGACTTTGCGGGTGACCTTCAGGGGAGCAGGCACCTTTGGGTCCCGGCCCCGAGTCAGCAGAGGTGGGTTGGGAGCCGGGCAGGGATCCCTTTAGGTTCTTTCCCTCCCGTGCACACCCCTCTCCAGTCCGTGTTCTTGGCCAGTCACCCCAAAGCCATGCTCCTTGCAGCTTGTCCGAGACCCCGGCCGACGCTGTGCTTTCCTGGCCGCCAGCAGCAGCGTTTTGCAAACCTGCCTCCGTGGGTGCTCACACACAGTGTCTGGGGGAACCGTGACGTCTCATGGAGATGTCGGCGAGGTCTCCTTGCTCAGCTCTGAGCCCGTGTGCTTCCCATGCGTTTCACACGTCTCGGCTCCCGGGCCCATGGCATCAGCTGGGCACATGCCTTGGCTGTGGGAGGGGGGAGGTCCATGAATCTGCCAAACCCCGTTTTCCCTCGAGGGGAAATCCCGCAGGCAATGAACCCCACGGGCAGGAACAGCACCGAGCCCAGTTTTGAAGACAGACAGAAAGCACAGCAGGAAAGGTGATGGCGGGGCCAGTGAGCGGAGGCAGGGCTGCGCGGCCTCTCGCGGGGCCGGGGTGGTGGGTGGTGGGTGTTGTCACCAGCTGTGAGTTTAGGGGCCGGTTTATTTCGGGGCTGAGGGTGGTGGTGGGAGACGCTCCCCCCGGTTGGCCCCGGAGTGCATTTTGTGTGGCTGTTGTAGTCTCTTTGGAGAAGATGTGAGAATGGATAGGTCGATGTTTCCCAAGGTGCTGTTGGTTCCCGCCCTTGGTTTCAGGTCTGGGAAGTGTTAAACAGGATGGCTGCCTGCGTTCTGTCCCCAGGAACGCGTAGGATTTGTCTGGGGTGAGGTCTGGGTGTCGGGCTTTCTGGAAACTCCCGACAGATGTCAATGTGCCGCTGGGGCTGAGAGCTACGCGCTCTGCGTCTACCAAGGGAAGAGGATAATAATGGAAAAGTCAGCGGTCAGAGAAGCTTAGAGCTCTCTGTCTTGGGGATTTACAAAGCATGTTCCTCATTTTAAGATCCTGAATGTGCCTTTCTAATAAACTTTCATCCGGAACCTCCCTCCCCCGCACCCCATCTCTGTGACCATCGCTCTGAAGCACCCAGGGCACCTTTCCTGACCCGCACGCGTGGAGCACACCCACCTGGCGGTCAGAACAACACGCTGGCATCGCAGCGGGAGCTGTGTTTGTGCTCCCGACCCCCTGGGGCATGGAAATGGGTGGCTTATCTCATAGTGACGGAGAACAATGCAGCTTTTCTCTGGGGGAGAAAGCCTTTCACAGGCCTCCCGCTCGGCCCTGCTGCAATGGCGTTTGGCATGAAATGCACCCGCCTGTTTGCGTTCGAGGGTGTGTTGCGGTTGGGATGACCCCTGGTGACATCTCTGTTGCTGAGCGATGACTGGTCGCCTGGGCGAGTCAGAACTTGCAGGTCCCACAAAGGCTTGAGGGTCAGCTACTCAGAACTTGGCACTGGCTGCCTCCTTCTTCCTTCTAAAGCGAAGCAGACAGGCGCTGGGAGATGTGAGCTGCCATTATAAATACATCTGTGTGTGTGTGTGTGTATGTGTGTGTGTGTGTGTGTGTTTAACTTTTTTAAAAAATATATTTTTATTGACTTCAGAGAGGAAGGGAGAGGGAGAGCTAGAAACACCAATGATGAGGGAGAATCATTGATTGGCTGCCTCGCACACCCCACACTGGGGATGGAACCTGAAACCTGGGCATGTGCCCTTGACTGGAATTGAACCTGGGACCCTTCAGTCGCAGGCTGACGCTCTATCCACTGAGCCACACCAGCCAGGGCTAAAATATCTCTTTACCTCAAATGTTGGAACAGATGTTTGTTAGCTTGCACATGATCCCGTGCTTTCTGTGGCAGTTCATTAGGCAGTTCACTCTGTGCCTCAAAGGGAAAGTTCTCACCACGTTTTTCTCTTGAGTCTCAAACATGTGGGAGCGACACTTACTTTACGCTCTCTCCTGGCTTTCCTTTCCTTCTCCACTTCTCGCAGCGATGGCTGGCTGCCTCTCTGCTCCTCCCTGTTGATCTTTGGGGGGTCATGTCCCCCCAACCCCCATGGGTCTTTGCTAACCCTCGCCTTTGATGCTTGCTGTGACGGGGGAAATGGACATGCGTTTTGAAGAGTGGGAAATACATGGAAACACGGCTGATCTGGTCCCCACCGCGGAGCCTGTTCTTGGCGGCGGGGCTCCGGGCGGAGCTGGGCCACCGTGGGAAGCAGACTGTCAGACGTTCCCTGTCACAGTGGCTGAGAAGCACACGGCCGGGGACCTGGTAGCAGACACAGCAGCTGGGTCTCGGGAGCCACTGACTCCATGTAAGGAGGCGAGTTAACATCTGCTCCGTGTTTAGCTTCAGTGGTTTGAGCTGCGAAAATGGGCTCAGACTGCTTCTTTCATTCCTATTTTTTTAAAAATATTTTTATTGATTTCTAAGAGGTAGCGAGAGGGAAAGATAGAAACATCAGTGATGAGAGAGAATCATCGATCGGCTGCCACCTGCACGCCCCACACTGAGGATAGAGTCCGAAACCCGGGCCTGTGCCCTGACCAGGAATGGAACTGTGACCTCCTGGTTCATAGGTCGAGGCTCAACCGCTGAGCCACACAGGCCAGGCTTTCATTCACATTTTTAAGGCCCCAGGTCAGTGTCACCAAGCCATCGATAGAAGGGCCAGGGCCAGCGTTCTTGGTCCTCTCTATGGTCCGTTCCCGAGAGCCGTTCCCGTGGGCAGGGGTGGTGGGGAACGAAGCTGCAGTCGTGTACAGGAGTGAGCGGCGTGTGGTGTTGATGCAAAGAAAGCCTTTCTGTGACGGGGATGGAGCTGCTGGGCTGTCGAGTCAGCAGCCCGGGGTCTGTGCTCCCGCTGCCTGTGTTGCTGGTTGGAGGTGATTCTACGCTGCTGACTTCACGGCACCTTTCAAGCCCTGACTCTGAAGTGAGTTTCACTTATCTCTGTTTCTTGGATGAGCAGAGCGAGCAGGGTGTAGCCTTCTGCTAAGTCCGATCACTCATTCATTCATTCATTCATTCATTCACTCACTCACGCCTACAGCGTGGAAACGTGCCCCACACCAGGAGAGCCGTGCTTCATCGGTGTCCGGCTCTGTCCCGCGAAGGCACGGGGCTCTCTCTCGTGGGGGGCGATCGCTTTGTTCGGCCCACGAATTCTTATCAAACGCATGTTCACCGTGGGCCTCGCTGGGACCAGCAGTCGGCGCTTTCTTTTCCCCGGAGCTGGGCCTGTGTCCTGGGCTTGTCCAGAGGGGAGCCAGGCCCCGTGGGACAGCTGTGTGGAGTGTTTGGGGGCCGTGGTTAGGTGCCCGAGGACCCACACAGTCTAGTCTCGGGCTGAACTGATAGGACGGGGAGCCCTGGTTCAGTCTAAACTGAAGGCGACTGTAACTTTAAAATACACGTTGGATTTTGAAGATCTGATATAAAATTTAGAATTATTTACAATTGCAATTGCATCGATTCCATGCGGGGTGGCACTCTTCTAGGTATGTCGGATTATACAAAATTATTATTGAAACGAATGTAATTTGTTTCTTTTTATTTAATTGCAATGTGGTTATGAACGTATTTAAAACGCCACACGCGGCTCTCTGCTGTGGCTGGCATCTGATTTCCATTAGCGTTTGTGTTCGTTATGGCGCATTGTTTATGATTAAAGGTTGTTTTATAAAACTTTGGCTTTGAAAGGTCAGTTGTTCCCAGCCACTAGAGCTGTCCAGGCATTAGTAGAAGGCTCATTCATTCATTCATTCATTCATTCAACATCTGCAACATGGAAATGTGCCCAGCACCATCTTAGATGCTGGGCACCCAGGCGTGCGGCCCCATCCCCTGCCCTGAGGAGCTCATGGTCGGGGGGGGGGGGGGGCGGGTCGCTGGGGCTCTCCGAGCTTGGAAGCTGCTGAGGATGATGCCTTCCGGCCCACAGCTCGGCGGGTATTTGCGGATCTCCCGCTGGCTGCTCTCCGGAGGGCTACGGAGAATCACAGACCCGAGACAGACGGGTCCGGCCATCCCACTGCTCCCTCATCGTCAGCTCCTCCTCACTCCTCAGTGGGGTTCACACTGAACCCCGGCTGCTGTCCTCCGCTCTTTCTTCATCTCAAGCAGGGTCATTGCCAGAAGCGCTTGCGTGTTGTTGTGTGTGAACGTCCTTCCTCTCTGGCCTCGTCTTCTCGTCGTGAACGCGCACGAGGTTGCTGCCTCCGAGCGATTTCTTAGATTCCCAGGTGACGGGGGAGGGGGGGGTGTTGGCGGCCTGGCGGGGGAGGAGCGAGGGTTTGCGGGCGTCATGGTGTGGACAGCCCACCAGTACCGGTGGGGCCCACAATGCCTGGTACTCACCAGCCACTCTCTGCGCTGGGGCATGAGTGAGGGGCGCCCTTTCTCTTTGTATCTGTTGGGAGACGTTCCTTAAATTTAATTTTCCTACTGCTTTTGATAACTGTAAGTTTAATTGAGTGAGCCTTCTCTTATTTCTCTGTGTTTTATTTTATGCATTTAAAACTTATTCTGATTATTAATTAACCAATGTCACCCCAATAAATTCAATAAAATAAAAAAAATTAAAAAATACAGCTCAGCCTGAGAAAAGGGCGTGTCAGGGCTGACGTCGCATTTTAATTCACGGCTTAGCAACCGTCGGTTCAAGTTACCTTGGCTGGTGCGACGTAAAACTCAGGTGTATAGTCATCCCGTGTGAAAGCTCTTACGGGTCACCTCCTCCCCTGGGAACACCCTGGCCCCGCCCCTGCCACCCTAGGACCCGGGTAGTCCTGGCCGGGGCCGGAGCGCTGCCCCTCCGTCAGCCGTGGGGGCTGGGCAGAGACGGGAGCCTCGAGGTCAAGTTGCTCGCCGTGGGCACCTTGGAGCACTGCGAGGCAGAGCCGTGCCAGCTCCTGCTCACTGGCCTGAACCTGATACTGGAGTTTTAGGTTCCGAGAGCAGGTCTGCTAAGTTCTCTAAAAACCTAAATAAAGGATGAAGCGCTCGGTGCTCAGCGCAGTAGGCGCCCCTCCGCTGCGGGGGCGCTCGCGGCTCCCGTGGGTCCCGAGAGGACGTCCTTCCGAGGCATGGCTGCCGTTTCCTGTGGTTTTGGGGGGCAGGCCGGGGGAAGGGAGGCTGGCATTTCACCCATGAGCATAGCTGCTGGGTTCTGTGACCTGCATCCCTCGCCCCCCTCTGCCCTCTCACAGTGCTTGCTCCTCTCATGACGATGAACATCTTTCTTAATAAAACAGTCCAGCCTGCCTGGCTGGCTCAGGGGTGAGTGTGACCTACGAACCAGGAGGTCACAGTTCAATTCCCGGTCGGGGCACAGGCCTGGGTTGCGGGCTCCATCCATACTGTGGGGTGTGCAGGAGGCAGCCGGTCCAGGATTCTCTCTCCTCACTGATGTTTCTCCCTTTCCTTTCCTCTCTGAAATCAATAATATACATATATAAATAAAACCGCCCAGTTCTATGCCCATTCGTAATGATGGGAGTAGTGATCACATTCAGTACGTGCCTCCTGTGTGCCGGGCGCTGTGGGAAGGACTTCTGTTCTTTAAGGGTCACCCGACCACAGTCCCACGAACGTAGCTGCTACTCTCAGGACCTTCGTCTCGCAGGTGAGAAGCCGAGACCACGGAGGTGGCGTAACTGGCCCAGGTCCCACAGGGCTGGGATCTGAGTCCGACCCCCGGGCCTCGGGCTCGGCCACCCGCCCCCTGGGGTACAGCGTCTCAGAAGTGCTGGGTGACGCCGTGGAGTGAGTCCCCAACCGGTCGCATCTGATGGGCCTCAGGCGCTGACCACGGCCGCCGCTGGGAGCCAGCCCAGCCCGTGCCCGTGGGCTTGGGCGTTGCACACAGACCGGCTGTTGACTGCCCGGCTAACGGGGGCTTTTCTGTGTTGACAGGGATGCTTCCTTCGGAAACTGCACGTACAACCTCACCATCCTCGACTGTTTGCAGGGCATCAGAAAGGTAACCCAGCTCTCCCGGCTGCGGCCACACGGCCGTTTCAAACGTGAAAAGGGAACCTGCCCCTGCCCTGTGTGCTGCGGGAGGAGAGGGCGTCGGGGCGGAAGGCTTCCGCTCCAACGACGGTCTGTAAATGGAGGCCTGGCCGCCCTGTCGCTCCTCTCAGCAGCGGAAGGGGCGCCCTCCCATTGCAACTGCTCTGGGCAGCTGTCCCCCGTCTGTCTGCTGCGGGGCCCGGGCATCAGCGCCATCGGCCAGGTGACGGGGGGTGGGGGGTGGGGGGGACAGGAGTCCGACCGCTGCTCCCCCGCTGGCCGGGAGGACCCCGTCTGGCTCTCTCTCGATGTTTATGCTTTCATTGATTTCAGAGAGGAAGGGAGCGGGAGAGGAACGTCAGTGATCAGAGTCACTGGCTGGCTGGTAATTTCACCTGCCTTTGCCCACCCTGGTGTGTAGCATGGAGAGGCTAACCAGAAAGATGGGAGAATCTGGGGACATGTTTTAGCTAGAACCTTGCTGGTATGTTGCATGTTGGAGACAGAAGTAATTTTACACACAAGTCACGTAAATGGCCGCGAAATGACCGTCATGTTTTGAGTGTGTCGTCCCCTGTGAGACGGGCTCAGAGCACGAAGGCTGTGCGAGGAGCGGCCTCCTCCGGGCTCTGCACGCGGGCACGGGGCGGCGCGGGCACGGGGCGGCGCGGACACGGGGCGGCGCGGACACGGGGTGGCGCGGGCACGGGGCGGCGCGGACACGGGGCGGCGTGGGCGAGGGCACCGGCGCCGGAGGAGCCGCCTCCGCTCAGCGTGGAAACTGACCCCCCTTCTGCTTCCAGGGATTGCAGCACGGATTTTTCGACTTTGAGACGTTCGACGTGGATGAGTACGAACACTACGAGGTGGGTGTGCGTCCGTGTTTGTGGCTGTGATCACGCGTGGGTGACGTGGTGCCCGCGGGGCGGCCGGCGGAGGACAGCGCCCTGGCGTTTCCCCGGGTTGTCGGTGTCTCCTCTCAGCTTCGACTGGGAGCCATCACTCCGGTTTCGGGAAACGCCGGATCTCTGTATATTCTGCCGTCGAATCTTTATTGACAATTACTTTCCAGCTTCCTGAGAAAAGTAATCGCACAGTTTGGTAGTGAACTTGTAAGTTACATTTATTTGAAAATCCGGCTTCTTTTGAAAACAAAACTGGACGTGTGCCTTGTAATACTTTTGCCGGCCGCATTCTTATTCGGAAACGCGGCTGCACCTGCTCGGGGGAAACAAGTCCAAAGGCTCGGAGGTCAGGCCCTCCCCACGCCCCCTCCCTCCCCCGCGAGGCCCGTCCAGGGCAAACCTGAACTAATAACCTGGAGAAGATGATTCGGAGCCAAACGGCGCGGACACTTAATTAACCAAATGCCTCAAATATTTACTTTGCCTTAAGCTCATCAAGTGCCTGTCGTCCCAGCATGTTTGTGTTTTTGGGATGCTCTCACTGTCAGCATTCTTTTCAATGACAGGGACATTCAGTATTTCTTCGCATTAGTTTCAGGTGTAGAGCATAGCGGTTTCAGCGGTTCTCAACCTGTGGGTCGTGACCCCTTTGGGGGTCGAACGACCCTTTCACAGGGGTCGCCTAAGACCATCGGAAAACACATATATAATTACATAATGTTTTTGTGATTAATCACCACGCTTTAATTATGTTCAATTTGTAACAATGACGTTGGGGGTCACCACAATATGAGGAACTGTGTTAAAGGGCTGCGGCGTTAGGAAGGTTGAGAACCACTGGGTTAGACAGTCGTACTTCATAAAGAAAAAAAGTCTGAGTTCCGTCTCTTTGGTTTTCAGAAGTCTTTGTGGCGCTGTTAAACCTCGCATGTACATCTGTGGTGGCTGTTCTCACGTGTAATGTCGCATTTCCTTTAACGGGTGCCTTAGTTTGTGCTCCTGTAAGAAAAACAGCATAGACCGTGTGGCTTACGCAGCAAACACTGATTTCTCTCAGTTCCGGAGGCTGGAGGTCTGGGATCGGGGGGCGGGGAGGGGGGGACGGAGGGGTGAGGGGGAACTGGGCGTCTAGGAAGGAGCAGCCCCCAGGCCATGGACGGCCCTCCTCTCCCGTGTCCTCAGGTGGTGGAAGGGGCGAGGACACTCTCTGGCCTCTCTTTTATAAGGTCACTAACTCCATTCGCGAGGGCCCCATCCTCATGACTTGATCTCTCCCTAAAGGCCCCACCTCCTTGCACCATCACACTGGGGTTAGGTTGCAATGTGAATGTCGAGGGCCTGGGACGTGCAGTCTCCAGCCATGGAGCAAAAGGAGACGACAGTAGCACCTGTCCCAGGGGCTGCTCTGACGCTCAGTGAGCTGCGTGCACCTGAGTGGCACCTGGCACAGAGTCACAGGTAGGTATGTACCCACTGCTGTCATTACTGTTACTTGTCACTCCCACAGCTTCCAGACTCCGTAATGAGAGAATCATTGATTGCTTTTTAGTATTTAGTGTGAGTTAGAGTCCTTGATAGATGTTTGAGTGAAGGTTGAATGGTGCTTGTGCTGTCTTAGAAAAGACACCTGTTCGTAAGGAACCAACCCTGTGGTTGTCAACCGCAGGTCTAGCGTCTCCGTCTTACTGTCGAGGACACTATATTGTCAATTATCGAAAGGCTGTCTATCTCCCAGTTTGGGGCTGAGAGATGTATTTGTGGCCATCACAGCAGTGGCCCACCTCACGGGCACAGACGTACTTTCCAGAACTTGTGAAAATTCAAGTGCTCAAGTCCCACGGCATTTCAAACGCACCGGGCGGGTTAGCTGTTCCGAAGAAACCGGGTGAATCTCGTGGACCGAGAATTCTATGGTAACGCGACGAGAACCACCTAAATACACCCGCTCTCGGAGCCCCGATGTTCTTTATCTTGGGGTGTCCTCCCAGTGAGAGCATCTGGGCCTTCCCCCGGGAGCGGAGGAGTAGGCTTTCGGCCGGAAGGGTGAACTCGCCCCATGGCCTCATCCTTGCTGAGCTGTTGCTTACCGAGTGCGTCGGGCAGGAGTCTGTGTGAGCCAGGTTCTGCTGCGGTGTGTGTGTCTGTTTAATGAGAAAGCCTGGTTTGTGTTGCGTTAACTGTTCTAACGGTGGTAAATATTGACATATGTGTACTTCACTCCGAAAGAGGCCCGATGTTCATTTTGGAAGCTTACCAAGCTCGGCTTCTGTCACACCAGTCAGTTCACGTTCTTACTCATTTTCTTTTAGACGTGGATCTAAGACCTAAATCTCTTTGCTTCTCCCATCCACCCGTCCAGGCCACTGACTATAGTTCAGTATTTCCCATGTTTATCTCCTTGGGTAGGCAGGCTTGCAAACACGCTCTTTTGGTTCTGGGAGCGAATGTGCCTTCGTGAGGCCATTGTCTTGCCCGTCTGACGGGTATGAAAGATTACTGTTTAACCAAGGGATGTCCACGACCCAAGTAAACACACAGCCCAGTGTCCTGTCCAGCCCGCTGAACGGTCAGGGATACGGAGACAGTGAACACAGAAACCCGTTCTCTTCCACTGTTCACAGAAGATGGGTGTTCGCCTTTTGAGGGTCAGAGCCTAGGTTTAATTTTGAAATTTTAAGTAATGTTTTAAGCTTAAGACTTACGTGAGAGGGATAGCAGGCCATCAGTTGGAGACTTTGTTTGTTTTTCATTTTTACTGATTTCAGAGAGAAAGGGAGAGGGATGAGAGAGAATCATGGATCGGCTGCCTCCTGCACGCCCCCTGTAGGGATCGAGCCTACAACCCGGGCATGTGCCCCCACCGGGAATCAAACTGTGACCCCAACCATTGAGCCACACCGGCCTGGCCAGACTGTTTTATTTAAGCAAGAAAATGTTCATCCTAAAGACTTGTAAAATGTATTTTAAATAAAATCTAATAATATTATATTGAAAATAAATTTACTTTAAATTATGTATTTTAAAAAAGAGTCGTATAGGAGATGCTTTAATCCAGTTGATGTGAACAGACAGGTATGCTTGACATTTGGTGTGTGCACCCCTAACAGCCACAGAGATGGTGGGGATTTTACTTAGGGCATTCTAGAGAGAATATGTTTATTACGACGAGTTTGATGCAATGCAGACACCCATAGGCGTCTTGTCAGGCTTCATTTGCACCCGGAGAGAAACGTCTGCATTTGAAACATGAGCCCAGTAGCGCCAAGGTTGGGTTTTCCTGGGGTGAGAGTGGGCAGAGTAAGTAACTAAGGCGGAGGTTCCCGCTTTTCCCAGGGCCCTGCTCCCACTTATTGAACAAATAGAAGCCCCGACAGACCGCGGGGTTCAGACGGTATCGGACTCAGGTCCCTGCGTCGTCTGCTCCTCCTAGTGACGGAGCGAGCCTTCTGTGTGGGGAGCCGTGGCCCGGGAGAGAACACTGCCTCCCCTGCCTGGTAGCTGTGCACGGAGCCCTCTGGGGGCCCTAAGCGGGCGGGGGCGGGGGGGGGGCAGTGGGGGTGTGGTTGTGGGTGGGCCAAGAAAGCAAACTTGAAGCTGCGCTAACACACACCTTTTGATGCATCGCACACATGTGTCCCAATCGCCCGCACAACCTCAGGTGCCCCCAGCCCTGCCCCAGTGGTCCCTGGGTTCAGAGGCCACGGGGAAGGGGAGGGGAGGGGAGGGGAGGAGGAGAGCATGGGCAGTGGGAGGAGGCTCGGCCCTTCCCTGGTCTTCAGCGTTTTCTCGGGACCCTTAGCGTGTGGGGACCAAAGGCTGAGACCTGGTGATCCCCGTCAGCCCACAGGCGTGTCCTGTTGGGCTGTGCGGCATCTAAAGGCATCCTTCCAAGGGCAGATGTCAAACAGAGAGATGTCGGGCGACTGTCCCGTCAGAGGGTGGGCCTCATCCAGCGCTTTCCTGCGGGATGGCTCCTTAGCCAGCGCTGGGGCCGGCCTCCTCCTGCCTGGCCCCTGGGGCTGTTGGGTTTGCAGCCACGGCCAGAGCCCTTGGCGGAGTCTGGGTCGCGGTGTGACCCTGAGGGTGGGACCAGGGTCTGTCCCTCCCTCCTCCTTCTAAAAATCAGTGTTGACAACAGCTGCCCCACGAAAGTGTGTGTATCATACCTCTGATCAATTTGTAGATTTAAAAAAATGGCTTAAAGTATGTATCCCACGTTCATGGAAAGTGCGTATATTGTCTGTTTTCTCTGATTTCCCTTTACTTATCGCTGGGACAGGCAATGTTTGTTTGGATTCCTTTCCATTGCAGAGTGGCCAGGAAACAAAATTCTTTTAAGCAAATTTAAGAACATTTTTTTAAAGTTTTACACAGTCTAGGAAAACACTTTTCTGAAGTGGATTGAATTCATAAGTACCATTTTGCGAATCGATGCATGTTTTTATTTTAAACTGTTACTTTGTCTTTACATATGTCCAGTGAGTCTAGAACCAGTAACATGAAAGCGACTTTCTCCGTAAGGGTTTCCTAAGTGGTGTAAGAATTACAACATATTTTTCTTTTCTTTTTTTCCCTCACAAAATTCTCCAGCGAGTTGAAAATGGTGACTTCAACTGGATCGTTCCGGGGAAATTCTTAGCATTTAGTGGACCACATCCAAAAAGCAAAATTGAAAACGGTAGGTTTTTCTTTACCACCCAACGATGTGCTTCAGACCGTCTTTAATTCCTTCATTTCCTCCAATAACCCTTCCTTTCGGTGATATTCTCCAGAGAATTTCGTAATTTGGAAACGGAATCGTAGTAACTCGTGTGCTCGATGCCACCCTTAGGGGTGGAGGCGTGGCCGCTGCTGTAAGACCAGCCGATGGTCAGGGGGTCAGAGGGGCTCACTGCCCCGACCAGGTGTCAGAGGAGACCCCGAGAAACAGGCCGTCACCCCTGAGAGACGCCTGCTCCCCCCAGGGGCTCCGGGTGCTGGGTGCTGGGTTCTGGACGCAGAGTCTCAGGGCCACAGAGAGCATGTTGGGGCCACTTTGGCTGTGGGGACGCGAGAGCCGCCGTGTTTTGGTTAAAGACGCTGGAATCATAAATGCATAATTTAGCGGTAGACCGCAGCATAGTCTGGATTTCAAATTTTCTAAAACAAAACAAAACACCAAACCACCCAGAACCCTCCGGGGATAATGTTTTTCTCATTTATGTTTAAAAAAAGGAAGAACAAAAGCAGAGAGAGAGAGAGAGAGAGGAGGGGGGGAGTCCCACTCTCTGAAGGTCAGCCTGCCCCTTTAAGGAGAGAGCAGGTGGGGAGCTGGGCAGGTGGGAGCCGGCTGTACCCCTCGCTGGCTGCACCCCTCGAGCCGTGTGAGCTCCTGCACCTCTGAGTGGGGTTCCCCCTCTATCAAAGGGGGGGGGGGCAACGCTCATTGCAGGCGCGCAGTGAGGATTAGAGATACTGTATCCAGTGCTCTGCACACGATAGGTGCTTATTAGGGAGCAGATATTCAGATTCCGTGTTTATCACGGATGAGCCTAATATTTTATTTACTTCATTGGCCCATTTTGCAGTTTTTTACTTTTAATAATGACTGGGGGCCTAGTCATTCAACTCTGCTGTTCTTTAGTTTCCTGACTTCCGATGAGGGAAGAGATGACTGTTTAAATCTCTCTCCACCCTCAAGTTCTGGTTTGGTAGCTCCAGGGTCCTGCCTGAGCTTCACTGATGCCAGGGCACCACCTAGCGGCCGGACGGAGAAGGGCAGCCGTGCATGGCGCTACCACCAGTCCCTGAGAGCATTGATAGCCCCCCAAATACTGTGAGAGCATTGATAGCCCCCCAAACAGCTGTGAGAGCATCGACAGCACCCCAAACAGCTGTGAGAGCATCGACAGCACCCCAAACAGCTGTGAGAGCATTGATGGCACCCCAAGCAGCTGTCCCCAACCATAGGATATTGCCACTGGCTTTGGGTATAGCTCAGTGAAACACTTGTGGGCTTTAAGAAACCTGCTCACCAACTCTAGGAAGTGGAGACCCAACAATTAGCCTCAGGTTGGTTCTGGCCGGAAATCAGCCCCCGCGCAGCCCGGAGCCTGACTCCAGGGCGCAGCCGCTGCCGTCTCTCCTGCCTGCTGTGGGCAGGGCCAGGCCCTTTGCAGGCCTCGGCAGCTGGCTGATTGCAAGGTTCAGGGAAGCACTTCGCGTCGCGCCTGGTCCATAGCAAGTGCTCAGTGCACGTCGGCCACGATTATTCTCATTCTTGTCGTTACTTCAGCGTCCTGTTGCCATAGTTGGTGACATCAGTGCACTTTTCTCAAAAGAACGATGATTTGGGCCAGTAAACCAGCGAGGAACACAGGTGTGATTTTCCCGATGGGAAAGCAGTTGTCCTCTGGTGCCTGTGTGAGTCACTTCTCTACATGGAAGATGGCAGATACGCTCTCACCTCTTTGCTCAAAAGTAGAAATTGTGTATCTGGGCTGTGGGTTAGCCAGGCCTGCCTCTCAGATCTGCCTGCCTCCGTGGGGTGACCTCGGCTCAGTGTACCCCTCGGCTCGGGGTGGGGGGGCAGGCGGAAGAACCAGCTCTGGCACATGAAGCCCAAGAGGCACCTATCGGAATGATGCTGGGAGTCCCAGCCCCCGGGGAAGGCGCGGAACGAGGCTTAGGAAACAGCCAGGATCCCAGGGAGAGAAATGGGGGATCCCCAGGGGTCCCCCGCTGTGCTGACAGCCCCCTCTCCCCCAGGTTACCCCCTCCACGCCCCCGAAGCCTACTTCCCTTACTTCAAAAAGCACAACGTGACGGCCATCGTGAGGCTGAACAAGAAGATCTACGAGGCCAGGCGCTTCACGGACGCGGGCTTCGAGCACTACGACCTCTTCTTCATCGACGGCAGCACGCCCTGCGACAACATCGTGCGCAGGTTCCTGAGCATCTGCGAGAACACGGAGGGGGCCATCGCCGTCCACTGCAAAGGTGCGCGCCCGCCAGGCCCGAGCCGCTGTGTCCGAGGAAAGGGGACGCAGCCTGTTGGCACAACCCCTTCCCGGGAAAGGGTGCTTGGATGTGGGTGCCGGTGGCGGTGTGGCCTTCCGGGTCCTCTCCCTTCCCAGGCGCCTCGGTGCGGGGCCGGGCAGCGTCTGTAGGCTGGCAGGGCACTTTTATTCTAATTGTTGAAGACTTTAAAAAAAATATGTATTGATTTTGAGAGAGAGAGAGAAAGGGAGAAGGAGAGAGAGATGGAAACACTGATGAGAGAGGAGCATCATTGGTCGGCTGCCTCCTGCGCGCCCCCCACTGGGGATCGAGCCCGTGACCTGGGCATGTGCCCTGACCAGGAATGGAACCCGCACTTTCCTGGTCGACGCTCAGCTGCTGAGCCATGCGGCCGGGCAGGTGCCGGCACACCTGTCAGGAGGTGAGGGCTGGTTGGTCCCTCTCTCCCTCCTGGAATCGGCCACCCCTTTCCTCCCTTCCATACCCCCGGGGCTGATGCTCCCTTTCATGCCCCAGCTGTCGGGCCTGCCCCTTCCGCGCCTGCCTTTCCCCATGGGCCTCTGCGCGTGTCTTCCCAGCCCGAGGCCAGGGGACCGCAGCCCACGGGAGTCACCGGCGGTTGGCTTGTCTCTGAGTGAAGAGCAGGACTTGGTTGTGTAAAGGAATCTCTGGTCTGGGGGGCGGGGGGCGGGGAGGGCGGGGCACGCTGGGGCAGGGTCCTCCAGGTTGTAGGGTTTAGCACAGAGCACTGCAGGCCGCCCTGTGAAAGTTCAGTTTTAGATAAACGACAAGGACTTTTTTAATGTGTCTCAAATATGCACGGAACGTACGTGCTGTATGTTCCCTGCAGCCCGTGTCCGCTGCTCGGCAAACGGAGAGAACACATGCTCGGAGCCGCGAGCCGGTCTGTGATTTCCCTGCTGAGAGGAATGGCTCTGGCCCCCTGGGCTGGGCCCCCGGCTCCCCACATGCAGCGTCTCGAGCGCCACTGGGGGGCGCTGCTCCCGCACCTGTGGGGTTTGGTGCTCAGAGTCTGGTCCATGTGGGGGCTGCGCTGCTGGAGCTGACGTGCTCCGCGAGCTGCTCTGGCTCTGACAGTGATGAAACGCCATCCGGGCCTGCTGCTATGTTTAAGATGTGAGTAGGTGGAGGTACTTTGCTGAACATGTGAGAGCAACGGAGGCTGCCTCTGCAGGAACCCGGGAGGGGGGCTGAGCGGCACGCGGCCCCCATTTAGATGGGGCTCCCGCGTCGGGCCAGTCCACCCGACAGGCCCCTCCCTCCCGTTTCCCCAGCAGGATGGGGCCCGAGGGCAGGCCTCCCTGCCTCTTAGGGGGGTCTTTCCTTCACTCCTGGCGGATTGCTGCTCTCCCTTCCCATCAGGTCACGTTGGGGGGGCGGGTGTGCCCCGGGTGTGGCCCATTCGCAGACTAACTGCCTCGCCCTCGCATTTTGGTCAAGATTGCCCAGCACGCCCTGGCCAGGCAGCTCAGTGGTTTGTGCGCCATCCTGATAGGCCAAGGTTGCGGGTTTGACCTGGTTTAGGGCACATTCAAGAACCCACAAACGAATACATCAATAAGCGGAACAGCAAGTCGATGTTTCTCTCTTTCTCTCTCAAATAAAACAAGTAAAAATAAATGGAAGGATTGCCCAGGCCCACGAAAAAGCCCGCACTCCACATTTCACGTGTCCGTGGAAGCTGGGAGGTCCTGGGAACAGGAAATGCTCGCAGACTCTCTCTTAAACTACTTTTGTCTTTCCGGGGATGAGTTTGGCCTGATGTCTAGTTTGGTTTTGTGGGTTTTTGCATTAGAATGATCCGTTGCAGCTTTGGTACAGCGAGTGCACTGCAGCCTGGACGTGCGCCTTGTTACACAGAGGACCCTGCAGTGAGTCTGCGCGGCTCAGGGTGGTCGCTCTGTAACTCGGTTGTGATATCGGTGTGGGGTCAGTGTGTGGGCCGTCCCGCTCCCAGGTGGCAGAGTGTTTCATTTGCTTCCACTTGTACACACACGTGGGAGCCTTTTACAAGAATCACACCTTCGGAGTAATTACCGCTCCACTGCTTTTCATAGCATCGGTATCTGCTGGAGGCCCGTTAATTATTTTGACATCCGCCCTAATTAAGTCAGCTTAATTTTCTGGGAATTCAGCCGCCTCGAGCATTTTAACTGAATGCGAGGAGGAGGCAGCGAGAACAGTCTTCCGTGTCCCACGAACTTCGGTGGCCGCGGAGAGAGAACGGCTGTGCCACGCGCCTCCCGCAAAGTGCTGTACAGAGCAGGGGTGGGGAACGTCCGGCCCGCGGGCCGTGTAAGGCCCTCAGAATCATTGGGCCTGGCCCTGCCAAGGCATCAGGGGTGTTAATGTTTGACCAAGCAGAGCAGGCAGATGTTTAAGTGGATAACGTTGTGTGGCCCGCGAGTGACGTTATAAATGTGCAGGTGCCCTTGGCAGGAAAAGCTCCCCCCTCACCCCCCGAGGACAAACCAGAGCCGAGTTTGCCGGGAAGGTGTGACCTGCTATGACCGTTCAGTGTCTCCTGTTCATCTGGTTGAGTGAAGAGTGGGCTGGGGACTCGTGAAATTTTCTAGCACAATCTTTTGGAACATGGCCGCACTGTGCAGTCCGGACCTGCGATTGCTGAGGTTCTACAGCAAGCATGTCAAACTCAAAGGCTAACACGGGCCAAATAAACAAGGCATTCGGCCCGCGGGCCGTGAGTTTGACGTAGGGATTTCAGGAACCGCCTGGCCCTGTAAGGCGGGCGGCGGGGCAGTCGGTAGTAAATAGACCCCGTCCAGCTTCTCGCCCCGAGGCACCGGGAGCCCTCTCGCTAGGCCCGCTTTCACAAACCGTTCAGGCTCTTCTAGAACCTAGCGGAACGCTCCTCTCCTGTGCGATCCTGGTGAGAGCGCCAGTACGTTCTTTTTATAGATTAAATTACAGGCTTTTTGACAGGGGGAAGCATCTTAGTTTCAGAGGGATCTGAACACTTTCTGCACCTTTTCTTTTTGGTTGTGGGTGTGTGTGGCGAGGAGCCCCCCCCTTCCCATCCCCTCCCCGGCCCAGGGAGAGGGCATGGGGGCACTGGTGTCCCCACAGAGGCCAGCGGAGGGGCTCTGGACGCCGACTGGCCCTGGTCCTGCTCCGGCCACTGGGCTGTGTTCTGTCAACTTGATCTGTGTCCTTGTCAGACCTCCGCAGAGACCAGGACAAATGTCTCCTGACTCCTACGTCTAAAGAAGAGCCCAGGAGGCCACATTAACGTCACTCTTTTCTAGCGCATTGGTGCCGGGTCAGGTCCTTGGGGTCAGGAGGTGGCCCTGCTTCAGGTGCCAACAGGCCCCCCCCCCATGCCCCTCGTCTGATGAAACAGGGTCAGTAGCGTTGTAAACAGGCAGGTGCCGGGCGGGTTTGCATCCCCGGCTCGTCCCTCTCTTGCAGCCGGCCTGGGCAGGACGGGCACGCTGATCGCCTGCTACGTCATGAAGCACTACAGGTTCACGCACGCTGAGGTCATCTCCTGGATCCGGATATGCCGGCCCGGCTCCATCATCGGGCCCCAGCAGCACTTCCTGGAAGAGTAAGTCTGTCGTCCCCATGGGCGGGGTACATCCGGGTCCCTGGTCGCCCTGCCTCCGTTCCCCCCGGACCCTGGCAGCCGGGGTGATGGACGGCTGCATCAGGAGGGAAGGCCGCGCCCCAGGAGCCTGGCGAGGGGACGGCTCCGGCCTCCTCACGGCTCCGGCGGTCTCCGGGCCGGGCAGGCGAGGAGGCACAGAGCCACCTGCTCCTGCCTGTTCCCTGTGGTTTCCTGGGTGTGATCTGGCCTCAGTGTGATTTTCTTACGTCTTCCCACCTGGCATGTCATTCCCTTCTTTCCTGTTGTTTGCACGTCTATAAGCAGAGCGGGAAACACACACACCAAACAAAACGCGGCTGAGGTCTGTGGGTGACGGTGGCGAGGTAGCCGCTCCTGGACGAGGAGGCAGCTGCGTGTGGCTGCATCTGAGGAGCTGCCCGGGCAGGAGGGAGAGCGGCTGGTCCCGCCGGCCCGGACTCAGAGGAATACTTATAACCCCTCCTTCCCGTGCTCACCCACTGGCTTTGGTCAAACCCCAGTCCCCAAGAAGGAGAGACTTAACCTGTAGGTGCACAACCCTTCCCGGTTTCCCCTTAACATTTTAGAAATCACCAGCCATTCGCCCATTAAGGGACGAGGAGCCCTGGCCGCTGGGGCTCGGTGGGTGAGTGTGTCCATGCACGGAGAGGCCTGGCTGTCCCCCTGTCCGTCGGCCCAGCGGCCTGTTGGTTGTCCCCCTGTCCGTCGGCCCAGCGGCCTGTTGGCTGTCCCCCTGTCCGTCGGCCCACGGCCTGTTGGCTGTCCCCCTGTCCGTCGGCCCGCGGCCTGTTGGCTGTCCCCCTGTCCGTCGGCCCGCGGCCTGTTGGCTGTCCCCCTGTCCGTCGGCCCAGCGGCCTGTTGGCTGCCCGCCCCTGAGAGGGACAGTGAACCACAGCAGGTGTCCCCCCAGGGGATCCCAGGCAGGCACGCCCGCCCGTGTGCCCAGCGGCAGGTGTGGGAGCTCGGGCTTCTGCACAGACGTGCAGACACGTGGTGTGGTCAGTCTTCTGGTCACGCCGTCGCGTTCTGTTTGGCCTGGGAATTTGCTTTGGAGCCGCCGTTGGCTTCCCGACCCCAGAACCATGCAGAAGTGCCGTGTTCTCCTGGGCTGCCACGTGCGTGGGAATTGGTTCCAGCAGCTTCGTGTAGGCAGGATGCAGGCACCCGTGGAGGTGTCGTCACCTGTGGCGGGTCAGGGGAGGATGGGCAGTGAGACCCCAGGCCGCCTGTGGGTGTGGCTGTTCGGAACGAGTCGCGTTCCTCAGATTTCTCCCTTGGGGGGGTTCAGAGGGGGGCACTGCGACCTCATGTTACTCGAGACTGGGCCCAGCGACGTGTCCGGTGGCTTCCCACCAGCAGGTGTGGGGGCTGGAGTCAGAGGCTAAAGAAAGAGCCTGGGACTTGGCCCCGGGCTAGAAGGGGGGCCCCGGGCCAGAAGGGGGGCCCCGGGCCGTTGCAGGACATCAGTCTCAGGCGGTGAGGACGGACGAAAGACATGAGAGATGAAGAGAGTGGCGTCGGCGATGACGCAGACGCATGAATAAGTAACACGCTCCTCGGGGAAGAAATGAGGGTGAAACGTCTCCTGATGGGTCTTCATCTGTCAGACCCTGAACGGGGGGCGGGTGTGCTCCTCCACGTGAGCCACGGAGCCCTGAGGGGAGGGCATTCCAGCCCCGGGACCTCAGGACGCTGCTTCGAACGCCTGCCGGTCCTCACACCACACACGCCCAGGCGTTCATTTCTGTGTCTTTTTAAAAGAATATTTTTATTGATTTCAGAGAGGAAAGGAGAGGGAGATAGAGAGAGAAACTTCCATGATAGAGAGAATCATTGATCGGCTGCCTCCTGCACGCCCCACACTGGGGATCGAGCCTGCAACCGGGCCTGTGCCCTGACCGGGAATGGAACCGTGACCTCTTGGTTCATGGGTTGACGCTCAATGCCTGCGCCACGCCAGCCGGGCCCCCATTCTATTTGTTTTCCTCAACGTCCAGTCCGCCGGGTATTTGCCAGCCGGCGAACGTAGCGGTGGGTCTGCAGACCTCCTCAAGGTCCAGGCGCCCGCGGACCGTGGGGATCTCGTTTCTGAGCCAGCAGGTCGGATGGGACCCGAGATCCCGAGTTTCTCACAAGTGCCCGGGTGAGGCGGGTGGTCCCACCCACAGGGTGGACGAGGCCTGAGCTCACTCGTCTCGGCACTGGCTGCCTCGCTCCGTGTGGTGCTTACAGCATCTGGTAAATGTCACCATAGAACCGAGTGACATCGGCAGTTAATAGGTCAACCAGTGCTGTTTATTTCAGGAAATGACCAAACACGAGATGAAGAACGCCTGTTCACGAGATGGAAAAATGCTTGGACATGTCTAACCATAGAGCTGGGGTTTTTATCATGACTGACTCCTCCTGTGTGCCTTCAGGATGTGGGTGTGTTAGATACAGGCATTGGGTCAAGAAAAGTGGGTTCCATTTTTTAAAATAATCTATTAAAAGATTTCGGAACTTGCTATTCCTAAAATAGCAATAATTAGGATCTGAAATATTAGAAGCAAAGGAAAATAATGCTTGACAGTCTTGTGGTTGGTTTATTGGAGCCACAAGCACACGGCTGGGTTTGAATTGGAACTGTGCGTGACAGTCGCCTTTTTGCAGGAACAGCTACTACAAACCTGAGAATTGCTTTTCGATATTCACTATTACATCATTCGACTCACTCGACACCCCATTGGCATTGACGCCATTGGCTAAGCAAGGACCTGGGTTCAGGTCTGAAGAATAAGGTGTATTAGAAGAATTTTCGGCAATGGTGGCATCAGGAATTGATCCTGAAAATCTCATGCCAGTTACTGTGGCACATGGAATGGTTTTTGTTTTGTTTCCTGTGTGAAAGGGGTTAGAGGTGAAATAATGATGCGTTAGGGTTCGTTGTGAAGTTTGTATTTTGGTTTGATAGCAGTGACTGAGGGCAAGGATGGAGGGGTTCTACCCCTAAATTCAACTAGATTCAGGTAGTTGACTCTTTGGCGAATGTCCCAAATCACTTCTTTCCTTTCTAGCTACATTTTCTTGGTGTTGCAGAAGCAGAACCTTCTCCCACGCCCTCCTACACTCTTTCTAAACATCTTCCGATGGAACATCCATCAGTACGAAGTAGGAACAGTTCTCCTTGCTTAGCGCCTCCTTCCGTCTCCCCAGTCATGGGCACCGCTCTCTGACATCTTCCTCTGATGCCAAGTGAGAGGGTCTCATTTGTCCGATTCTCGAATCCAGGAGCACCCCCTGGACCCACGGCCGCCCTGGGGTGGTGCTGGGAGCAGTGCGGGGTGGCCTGGCCGCAGGTTGCAGCACAGCAGGCCTGGGTGGGGCACAAAGTGGGTGGGTTTCCAGGCGACATGACCACTGTGGCTTTGGGTGGACAACGGGAAAGGGAGGGTGGCACTGGGAGGGCGTGTCCGGACTGGAGGGTGATGAAGGTCGCGGTGATGCTGTGGGTCAGGACGCATCGGGCTCAGGAAGTGCGGAGGGAGGGAGGTCAGCTCCAAGTAGAAGCAGCCGCACAGTGAACCGCGTGCTCGCAATTCAAAGCCGGAGACAAGGCAACGGGCCTGCCTTTCTTTGGGGGGGATTCAAAAAGCAGATTTTAGTCCGGCCGTGGTGGCTTCAGTGGTTGAGTGTCGACCTATGAACCAGGAGGTCGAGGTTCGATTTCCGGTCAGGGCACGTGCCCAGGTTGTGGCTCAATCCCCAGTGTGGGGTGCACAGGGGGCAGCCGATTCATGATTCTCTCTCATCATGGATGTTGCTCCCTCTCTCCCTCTCCCTTCTTCTCTGAAATCAACAAAATACATATTTTAAAAAACAACAAAGGGGTTCCCAGTCTTCTGCGATGGAATTTGTTCTGAGCATCTGAGAACCTTAGCAGTCAACCCCTGTGTGGCGATCGGGACCTGTAGCAGAAGATGGTCATTTGTGTTTTATATAGAATTTAACTTGCTGCGGCTTCAGAAAGGGACTTTATTTTCCTTGTCCCAAGACTCTGTAATCGCTCTGTTCTGCTTTGTAAATGTTTATCCGCTCGTCCTTTTGTTGACAAGACATCATACTCCTGAGACGACAGTATTTGTTGTAAAGGGCATTTTGCTTTTCTCTCCTTTCTACAGAAAACAGGCATCGTTATGGGTCCAAGGAGACCTTTTTCGATCCAAATTGAAAAATAGACCGTCCAGCGAAGAAAGTATTAATAAAATTCTTTCGAACTTGGATGACATGTCTATAGGTGGAAACTTATCCAAAATACAGAACGTGGAGCGATTTGGAGAGGTGAGCCCCCCGGGGAGGCATCGGTGTCCCCCCAGGACTCCCGTCCTGCACGTGGACTCCCAGGGCGGAACTTGTTTCTTCTCTGAGGCTGAGAGGACCAGAATCTTAGGTGTGGAGCCCCCCTCCCCCACAGCAAGACGGGGTGACCACGCACAGGGCGCAGGGAGGCTGTCAGGTGGGGTGACTTTGGTTAATAAAATTGCAGGGGTTTGGGGTATGCAATTCTACCCTGCATCCTCTATGATTGACTGCATTCCCTATGCTGTACTTCACATTCTGTAATGTACATGTGAGCAGTGCTGAGTTCATAGTGCATTAAAGCGATGAAGATAATCCGTATGAAATACATCTACACACTGTAGCCTGCCATCTAGTAAGAAATACTCATACAGCCAACCGTTCACCGTGACCTTTCTGTGGAACATGCACTTTCCCCGCAGAACAACTTAGAAGAGGATGAGGATGTGGAAATGAAGAACAGCATAACCCAGGGAGACAAACTACGTGCCTTAAAGAGCCAGCGCCAGCCACGCTCCTCGCCGCCCTACGCCTTCAGGTAGAGCATTTGAAACTTCGACCTTCATGTGTGTTCCATGTGTGGACAGAATATTTAACCCTCTCCTTTTTTAAAAAAAATCTATTTGTATTGATTTCAGAGAAGAAGGGAGAGAGAGAGAGAGAGAGAGAGAGAGAGACATCAATGATGAGAGAGAATCATGGATCAGCTGCACCCTGGCCAGTGTGTTTCAGTGGTTAGAGCATCAGCCTGGGCACTGAAGGGCCTTGGGTTCGGTTCCCAGTCAAGGCCATGCACCTGGGTTGCAGGGTCCATCCCCGGCTAGGCACACGCAGGAGCCAACCAATCAGTGTGCTGCTCTCACATTGATGTTTCCCTCCCTCCCTCCCTCCCTCCCTCCCTCCCTCCCTCCCTTCCTCCCTCCCTCTCTATCTAAATTCAATTGAAAAATATCTATGGGTGAGGATTAACAAAAGCAAACAAGGAAAGCAGTTTGCTCTACATGGGATTCAAGATGAACCAAAAGCCTGCGTCGCTTCCTGCTGGCTGGGGTTTATTTGTCAGTGAAGGCACGCGGATGCCCGTTCCAGGGGCTCCCTCAAGGCTCTGCCTGCGCGCGCCTGGGTCTCGCTGGGAGGGGCGCGCAGGGACCCTGAGCGCCTGTCTCTGCTCTTTGTAGGTTGGACGATATGAAAGGGCACCCGAGGGCAGTGGTGTGCCAGCCTTTCAGGTACGGTGACCAGAGCTGACGACACCCGGGCCTGAGCCGGGGGGCGGGGGGGGGGGTGTGGGGGGGCTTTGCCCTGTCAGGGCCATTGGATATTTATAACGTCACGTCACTCGAGGGCCACACAAAAACATCAGCTTAAAAACCAGCCTGCCATGGTTGGCCCAACATTTAATTAACGCACCCCAACGCCTGGGCAGGGCCAGACCAATGATTTCTCGGGCTTATACGGCCCGCGGGCCAGACGTTCCCCACCCCTGCAAACTGGTGAAAATGAGCTGCGCCCCGTATTTCACTGCTTCAGCCCCTTCCTCTCTGTGACGATGGGGTGTGTTCCACGCTCCCCAGGAGAAGGGGTTCCGTTCCTGAGCGGCCCCGGGGCTGGTGGCTGTGGCAGTGGCCGGTGCTTACTGCATGGGGGGCGGGGGGTGGGGGGGCTGGTGGCTGTGGCAGTGGCCGGTGCTTACTGCACGGGGGGTGGGGGGGGGCTCTGATAAAGGCCATTGGCACAGCCCTTTGGAGCTGGTGCTCGGTTTTGCGGTGAACGGACCCCGTTCCTGCTATTCCTCCTTCCTCGTTTTGCACGTTTGTTGCCCTCCTCTATTTTCTCGTTGTTTTCCCTCCTCTACCCTCCACGCGCAGAGGACACGTTAGTGTTTTTCTCGGGGAAAAGTCCCCTGAGTGCTCTCTGGTCGTGTCAGGCCATGGGGGTACCAGGACCCAGTGCAGGGCTTGGCGGGGCAGGAGAGAGGTTTGACCCAAACCGGGATGCCCTGGGGAGCGCTGGGCCCCGAGGAAAGAGGAGGCGGTTCCCCCGCGAAGCCACAGGATGAGGGTGTAGGTGCCGCCGGAGGCTGTGCAGCCGTGGACTCTCAGGGGGTCGGATGCAAAGATGCGACGGGCAGTTGGGATAAGGCACAGCCGTGGCCTCGCCCCGGCCAGGGGCCGGTGGGAGGAGAGGACCCGAGGGGGAGGGGCCCAGGATGGCGGGAGGTGAAGAGCAGGGCGTGGGGTCCCGGTTGGACCCCCGCACGGCCGCTGGCAAAGGGGGCTGGGCGCCGAGGCTCCCGGAGAGCACCCGGCAGACCCGCTGTCTGGGCGGCGCCTCGCCCTCGCCGATGGCTGCGTGTCCCCGTGGCACAGCCTTCCCGTGACACTGGCTCTGTTTTCTCCCCGCAGACTGGCTTCTTCCTCACAAGGGTCTGCGTCTGCTCTGAAGATCTGCAAAGTGGCTTCGTCCCCGTCCGCCACGGCCAAGCGGATCACCAGGGGCAGCTTGGCCTCGGGCGCCAGTGGGAGAAGGTAACTCCCCCGTCCGAGGGCTGGGGTCCAGGTCAGCAGCAGGGCGTCCGGCTGCCCTTGGGGGGAGGGGAGAGAAACCACAAAGGCCCTGTGCCCCCCGGGCCTGTCCCCTCCTGCATTGTGGGGACGAGGCTGCGGGGGATGGCGGGCGGCACGCTTTTCTGTAGTCGCCTGGTTCGAAAACGGAGCTGAGTTGTACGCGCTAAGGTACAGCCGATGGTCATTCCGCCGGGACGGTTCATGGAGCCGTGTGACCAAATGCCTCTGAGTCAAAGCTGGCGCTTCTCACCCTGTGCTTAGAGTTCACTTACTTCCTGCCTCAGGACCCATAGCACCCGAGCTCGCATCCAATAGCACCTGATCTCGCATCCTGTAGCACCCCGATCTCAGGACCAACAGCACCCCGATCTCAGGACCAACAGCACCCGATCTGCCCCCTCTGTCCCCCGCACTGTCCTCGTCACCCCCCGTGCCGCGCTGTGTGTCTGGCCTCGAGCCGGTAGCATGGCTGTCGTGTTCCTGTGTCCCTCCAGCTTCTCCGTAAACTCGCGGCTGGCCAGCTCCCTGGGGAACCTGAGCGCGGCCGCGGAGGACCCGGACAGCAGGAAGACGCCGCCCTGCAAGGTGGGCCTCGCCGCCAGCCCCTTCGCCAACCTCCTCAACGGCAGCTCCCCGGCGTCCTCCAGACACTGCCCCGAGCTCAACAACAACCAGTACAGCCGCAGCCCCGCGAGCAGCCAGCGGGGCCCCGCGAGCACCCCGACGGAGGAGCTGGGCCCTGGCCCCGCCGCCCCCAGCCCCCGGGCCTCCTACACCGGCCTGTCCTCCTCCTCGGCCCGGTTCCTGAGCCGGTCCATCCCCGTAAGTACACAGACACCGCCGCTCGGCCCGCAGACCCCCGGTCGCAGCTTCGGGGCGTCGCCCCCCTCGCCCCCCTCCCCCCTCTCCCCCCGGCTCCCCCCAAAGAAATTCAACAGCACGAAGGGGGCCCTCTGAGCGCCCCTCGGCCGGACTGTGGGCGCATCCCGTCCGCCGCCTCCCTGTCAAGTAAACGCCCAGCTTCCACCGGGCTCCTCCCTCCTCGCTCCTCCCTGCGTGGTAGCCGGCCAGCCTGCTCCAAGCCAGAGCGGCTCCCACGGCAGACGGGTGCCGGGCGGGCGCTGCCGGGACCTCCTCCGCCGCACTAAAGGGTGAATCGTGAGCAGTATCTTCTCAGGACGGAGCCTTAGGTCCTTGAGCGCATCCGCTCGCAGGGCACTGGCCCGGCGCTAACTCGGTGGCCCGGGGAGGTGAGCATAAGGCAGCGCACAGGGGTCCCTGGGGCGTAGGCAGAAGCAGGGTATCAGGACGACGGGCAGAATGAGCTGCCGTTCCCCGCAAGACTGGATGAAAGCTCCCCAGACACGCTTTACCCACAGGGTACCAGCCCCCTTTCCTGATTGGGGATCCCTGTTGGGGTAAATCTTTAAACAAAAAAACACCTTTTTATTGATTTTAGAGAGGAAGGGAGAGAGAGAAACATCAATTGGCTGCCTCCTGCACGCCCCCTACTGGGGATCGAGCCTGCACCTCGGGCCTGTGCCTTGACTGGGAATCGAACCGGTGACTCCAGTGCACGGGACGACGCTCAACCAATGGAGCCACGCCGGCCGGGCATTTTGCTCGTCTCAAAGGGAACTGAGGTCTGCGGGGTGTGAGTTCTGATTTGGGGGAACAAGCCCGCACCGGTCAGGGCACGTGGCCGACGTCAGCAGCCGCACTGATCCCCCCGGGCCGCCCTTGTGCCCGCGCTCTCCACACGCTTCCTCGTGTTATCGGGAGAGGCTGCTTCCGCAGCGAGGAGGGGGCGTGCGGGTGCAGTGCCCTCAGCCGAGCGGTAGCCCCGTGGGCGACAGTGAGACCCACGTCCTCAGATGGCAGATCAGAAACCACTTTTCTAACATGGAGATACAGTGTGAGTGTATGCAGCGTGCATGTGTGCACATGTATGTTGTTTGCATGTATGTGCAGTGTGCACACGTGTGTGCATGTGTGTGTGTGTTGGTTGAACTCGGCCACGCCCACCTCTACCTCAGGCCTTGTTCAAAGTTTCTCCCCCTCCGTCCACATGTCCTTCGCGCATATTCCCCGCGACGTTATTCCCAGGGGCGTGTTGCCCATCACTCTAGATTCCTGTGGCGATCAGGGCCCGGGCAGTTGCCAGCCCCCCCCCCCCCCTGGACTCGAATCCCACTCTGCTGTGGGTGCATGCGTGTCGGCAAAGCCTAAATCCTCGCCGCGGCGGCGGATGGGAACGGCCTTGCGTTTCCGTGTGGGCAGCGGGGTTCGAGGTCAGACACTGCCCAGGAGTGGAGGCCGCCTGCTTGCACCCCCTGATGGAGGCCGGCCGTTGTCAGACCCGAGGGGAGGCCCTGCCCTTGGCAGAGCGGGTGTTGGACGTGGAGCCGGTCCGTGAGCACCTTGCCCAGGTCACGGCTGAGGCTGGTGCCGCCCACGTCGCGGCGGGTACCGGAGCCCCCGTGGTTGGGCCAGAAGCAGCGCATGTTTCTGGGTCTCCGCGTGGCCGGTGGAATCCTTAGGTGCCCGTCGATGCCTCGCCCTCCCGCTTATATAATCTCATCTTGGCTTCAGTCGCTATTTTCTTATTTTCCTTCTCCTCCTCTCCTCCTCTCTCTTTCTGGCCCGAATAGGGTAATTTTCCAATAATTAAATTTAAAGTCATAGTCTGTGTGGGCAGCGGCTGCTCGCTCCCTCCTCTCCCCCTTAAATTTGTCATTTTCTTGTAAAGAAAACACATTTTCAAGGAGAGCTGCCAGCAGGGTGCGTTTTCTCGCCCAGCCCCCGGGAGGCAGCGGGTCTGCTGTCACTGCCCTGCCTCCTCCCTCTGCCTTAGACCCCGTCCCTGAGAGGGGGCTGCGCCCGCCTCGGAAATCCCTGCTTTATGAGGCGCTAAGCAGGGGGCTGTGGGTTTTCCCTGTGGGCCCACTGCAGCTTTTCTTTACTTTTTTTTTTTTTTAAAAAATATTTTTATTGATTTCAGAGAGGAAGGGGGAGGGAGAGAGATAGAAACATCCGTGATGAGAGAGAACCATGGATCAGCTGCCTCCTGCACGCTCCATGCTGGGGATGGAGCCCGCACCCGGGCCTGTGCCCCGACCGGAGTCAAACCCTGACCTGGTTCCTAGGTCGCCGCTCAGGCCCTGAGCCCCGCCGGCCGGGCCAGTGCAGCTGTCCTGAGGGTGTGGGTTTCTTGTCTAAAGAACCGGCCCTTCTGCTAATGCCCCTGAGGATGTGATGTTCTTAAACCCTCGGAGGACAGGAGGCTGTGTGGCCATCCCCTCCCGGCACCTGGGAGAAAGACCCAGAAAGCCCTGGGGCGCGGGCGACGGGCCTTGCGAGGGCGTCTAGTAGGTAAGAAGCTGCAATTAGCATCTCTCCTAAGAGCAGCAGCTCAGCCCCCGGAAAGATGGAGGCCCGAGGCCCTGGGCCGTCTAAACCGGGACGATGGGAAAGGCTCCCCCGGGCCTGCGGCAGCCCAGCTGGCCGTTTCTGTTCCTCTGGCCTCCTCGGCTGGTCCGGTCCGAGGTTCCTGCTGCCCCGGGCGAGGGGCGAGGGGTGCTCAGTGACCCACTTACAGTGAGAAACCAGCTCCCTCTCTGCCATCAGGGGCGGTGTTTCCCAGCGCTGAGAACTGGGGGGCGTGTGGCGGGCGTGGGTGGGGGAAGCGTTTTATCAGGTGAGATGACTGAGTCTGCTGTCGTGAATATCCCATCTCTTCTATTATAGAGACTTCCCACCGAGCGGGGTGCATCCACCTTGTCCCCACCTGACCCCCAGGGCCCAGGTCGTGTCCTGGTGCCTCCCCTTAGCTCTAATATGCAGCCAGCTGAGCGGCTCGGCTCCCTGCACACGTGGCTTTAGTGGATAAGAGAAAAGAGGTCTCATGTGAAAATGCAAGTGTAATCGCGGCGTCCAGATGAACTGAAAACACTGGCCATCGCTTCCTCGGGAATGGCCGAGGCAAGTCAGGTGTCAGCACCCGGTCACTAAGGATTGAGCTCCCTGTGATTGTCGAAAAGCAGATTACACCCCTGGGGCGGGGGGCGGGGGAGCGGAGGGAATCTATTAAAGTTACGGTGAGAGGATATTTTAGGTTAACATTTCGTTAACCCAAGTCGGCTGGCTCTTGGGACCCCGGGAATGGCTAGAGAGCGCTACGGAGAGATGTGATACCTCCCGCAGGCCCATTTTATCACAGGCTTTTGGTGTCACTGTTTCCAAAAACCCCTCATTGAGCTAAGTGTCTGCTGGTGTCCCTGGAGGAGGGTCCTGGGTAGCACAGGCGGGTGCCCTCTGTTCGTGGGAGCGCAGTCCACACGTTCCGTCCGTGGTTACCTTAGAAGCAGCACAACGCGGAAGAGCCAGGAGGAGACGGCATGGCAGAGGCAGTAACAGATGACCTATCCCCAGCGTCCACCCCCCCACTTGCTCATTAAAACGGAAACACTGGAGTTAAATATGAAATAAGACACGTATTGCCACGCGTGTGCTGTATCCCCTTTAATGATCGGTGCCAGTAAAACAAAACACTTTTTAAGGTGCTTTTCTGCCTCTGTAGTTAGACCTCAAACCAAGGGTAACGATGAACTGCTTTTTCTTCCTGGAGGGACTTGGGAAAGTGGCTGGGGCGGGGCGGGGGGGCGGGCAGTGTGGCAAAAGCCGCGGGGACCTGGAGCCAGGATTTGGACCCAGTAGGAGACTGGCATCTGGGCCCTGGGTCCTGTGGCCCAAGGCGTTTGAACATGAAGATAAGTTTCATTCATTTACTGGCAAAGACCGTAATCTTTCACGATTCCTTACCGTTTTCTGCTTTTGCTGGCCATCGTATAGGTTTATGTATTAAAGATCTGCCCGTATTTATAGCTATAATCATTAGATGTTTTCCTACCATGATTAGGTAACGAGGCTGTTTAACAAAGAAGCGCCCAGAACAGCTAACTTCTTAAAGGCACTGCCTACACCTGCCAGCAGACTCGGAGCAGGCTGCAGGGAGAACAAATTGTCTCGCTCTCCTTACCTAACACTTGGTTTTATGTCAGATCTAACTGCTTTCAGGGAATAAGACTTCTTTTATTTTGACATAGTTTATTTTGGGGACTGCACATTTAAGGTAACTTTATGCTTATTTTCCAGGTTGATTATGGCTGTGTTATTAATTTTACGGTATGCGTTTCATATATTCATGATGAAGTTATCTGGTCTGAACTCAGTATAACCTGCTTGAACTTATTAGTCACAAGAAATTGAATATTCTATTTGAGTAATTGAAATCTCTTGATTATATAAATTAGTGCTTGATTATATAAATAATATTTATGCCTCAGGTCTCCCTCCCTTCATTTTCATTGCTATTTTTCCCTCCTTTTTAGTACTTATGATGCATTAGGTATTACTTCTTATGGCAATGATAAAAAAAAGTTGGCCAAGCATAATGAAAACTTTAGTCAGAATGCTTAATCCTGGGTGTTTTTATAAAGAAAATGTCTTTTTAGAATAGTCCCAAGAACGATTTTGGATTCAGCCCTATTGGAAATCATGCCAATACACATTCTCACCGTGGGTTCAGGTGTGTGTGTTACAGTGCCTGATGCTCGGGCACCTCCTGGATTGAAGCCTTGGCATAAACCACATCCCGTGGGGAGAAGTGCCAAGCCCTTTTCACTCTTCCTAGGGGCGCTCGTAACCTTTCCCCTCGTCCTGAAACTTGCAGCCTCGAGACCCCCAGCCCCCGACCACCAAACCGTCCCTGCCCACCCCTCGCCTAGCCTTTCACTTGCGCCCAGTGCTACCCTCACCCTCAGTTTGTATAATTAAATGCTGACTCCTTGGTCTCTCATTTTACATGGTATGAGGGTGGTGCTGGCCCTTTGAGGGCGCAGGGCCGTAACTTGTTGGCTCGCGGGGTTGATAGAGACTTCCTTAGTGAGTGGCTGTGGCTAGGATGTAAAATTCTGGCACTTGAAAGGTAAACAAAGATAGTTTGAATCTTTTAGTAAATTATTTGCAAAGTGGACAGATTCCTTTTTTACTGATCCCTGTACCGTCAACAAAACGGACCGGCCTCAGAACTGATACGACCTCGTCATCAAATGCCCCAGACCGACTGGGAAAAGAATTCTTGGGGGAGGAGGAAAGGGCACGTGCGCAAAGCAAGCAAACCTTGTTCTACGGCGGTTAAGCAGGAGAATCGGGCAGGGACTTTGGTTGATGTTTAAACTGATTTGTGTTCCTTCTTTCTGACTGCTGTTTCTGCTCAGAAGTGACTGTGGGGCCGTTGTTTTCCTCCCTCTGTCTTTTCCTGGCTAACTTTCCCCATCAGTGCTTTCTGGTCACATGACCCGATCAGTGCTTTCTGGTCACATGACCCGATCAGTGCTTTCTGGTCACATGCCCCATCAGTGCTTTCTGGTTACAAACCCCCACACGCTCCTTGTATATGTTAGTATCTGACATGATAAGGGAGGAACTTGCCTTGTTTACATTTTTAGAAACTTCCCACTGTTTCCTGTGACTGCCTGACTCTTCCGCACAAATGCTTTGGGGACTTAAGGTCCGAGTTCAAAGCTTGCCGTGCTTTGTGTCCCCCCTAAAAGGAAAGGATTCGCAAGGTATTTGTATTAAATTCACCCATTCTCAAGGAATTTATTTAAGTGACTGCCCATTCTACTGCATTAGAAGCATTAACATCCAATCACTATGTATTGCATTGCATTCAAAATTATATATATTCCTAAAGTCTATTCTAATAATCCCCAATTTAGTTACAGGTGTCATTTAATATTTTTGAGTAAAATTCAATATTATTGCACAAGAGCATTGAAGCGAGTTGAGCCCTACCTACCAATTTTCAAATAATATTTAATTTGTCATCACTACTAATAAATTAGTGAGTTTTTTAAAAAAATATTTTTATTGATTTTAGAGAGGAAGGGAGAGGGAGAGATAGAAACATCAATGATGAGAGAGAATCATGGATCGGTTGCCTCCTGCACGCCCCCTACAGGGGATCGAGCCCACAACACACGTATGTGTCCTTGACCGGAATCGAACCCAGGACCTTTCAGTTCACAGGCTGATGCTCTATCCACTGAGCCAAACTGGCCAGGGCAATTAGTGGGCTTTTTAATCCTTACCGAGGATATGTTTATTGATTTTCTGAGAGAGAGAGAGAGAGAGAGAGAGAGAGAGAGAGAGATCAGTTGCCTCCCATTCGCACCCAACCAGAGATCCAACCTGCAATCTAGGCGTGTGCCGTGTCTGGGAATTGAACCCGCAGCCTTTTGGTGTTTGGGACACTGAGCCACCAGCTGGGGCCCTTAGGCAAGCCTTTAAGCATGTAAACCTTTCATGCCGTCACTCTGGGAACCGCACGTCCCCTCCTTAGCCGGTGCTTTGCATCTCTCATCTGTCCCCTCCTGGCTTTCGCTGACTTTCTGTAGAGCAGACCCCAGTGGGAGGGAGGGAGGGAGGAGGGAAGGAAGGAAGGAAGGAAGGAAGGAAGGAAGGAAGGAAAGAAGGAAGGAAGGAAGGAAGGGAGGAAGGAGTGTGTGATGAGCTGAGGGCTCTGTGCGCCGCATTAACCTCCCGCTGTGTCTCTCCCCGCGCAGTCCCTTCAGTCTGAGTATGTTCATTACTAAGGCCCTGCCGTCGGGGACCGCTGCTCTTAGCGCCACCGCTGCACCGGGACCAGCGCCAGGACCGGCTGCGGCACACGGATACCTCCGCCGTCCTCCCTCTCGTTAAAGCGACCTTCAGGGGACCCGCCGCTGGCCCAGACCACGCACAGGCACTGAGGCTGTGACACACACTTCTGAGGACCGTTTTAACGCGGGCTCGGTGATTCCGAAGGGTTATTTTTCATGTACCGCGGGAATCCTTTCTTATTGTACCTGTACAGTATACATGATGTATGTATTGTGAACGTAAAAAGCCTATTTTGATAAATTTATAAATATTTACAATGATGGAAAAGCTAGACTATATTTTGACTTAGGTTTTCTTGCTCTTTGCTACCAAAAAAGAACTCATTTGTATTTTGAATTTGTGCAGCACGCTGTTCAGTGCGATGAGCCGCCACCCCCTGGCGGGGAAGGCCCGAGGGAGGCCCGTTCGGAGAGGGACTGTTCCCCCAGGAACGTGGCCGGCAGGCCCTCCTTTCAGGGAAGTCTGCCCAAGGTCAGGATCTGCCCAGGTTCCTCTCCCGGAGGGCCTCAGCCTCCGGCCTGGCTCCGGACTCGTTTTCCCCTTCGTTTTTGTTGCTGAGCCGCTTACTTTTGCACCCTCGGGGCTTCTCCACACTGAGCACCTCGCCGCCCGCACTCGCTGGGTGTGGCTCCCAAGAGGTCTCTCCCCCGAGAAGGACTCAGGGCTCCCAAGCCAGGAGGATGGCCGCTCTGGGTACGAGGCAGCGCTGGCCCGTGATCGCACATGGCCAGGCACCAGTGTCCAAATCCAGGAAGAGAAACAGTGGGAAAGGATGCTGCTGGGTGGTTCTCTGCGTTTCAGAGAGAAGGGGCCCTGGGCTCGCAGCTGGCCTGGGAGGACCCCGCAGGGGCCTCGCTCGGAGGTCTGTGGGCTCATTTCCTGGGGAGTCGGGGCCTGCATCCCGATTCCCCGTTGCGCACCCATTGAGTTATTTATGGTGTATTTATTAGGATGGGTACCTCCAGACTGTCACACGCGCTTCAGCAAAACATTTTGTTTGTTTTACGTTTTACACTTTTAAACAGGCATTTGAATGAATGTTTGACTCAGGTGGGTTAGCTTAACCTTCAAGAACGACAGTACCAAATAATTGCACTAAGTTGATTTAAAATAAAGAGGATGATATGTTTTTAGGGATCACAAATTATGGAATTAAATTGTATACTTTTTCTAAACCTGAAATAGTGAAATATTTTATTATGAGTTATTGTATAAAAAGAGAGACTGGTGAATTGTACAGGCTGTTGATAGTATTTTTTTAAAAAACCTGGTCAGTGGGACACAATCCAGGTGACATCGGAGAAGTGGGAAAGGGAACCACATTGACATGTTAGTTCTGTGAACACGTTTGTGTGCAGCTATGAAAATGATTGTAAAATTGACTGCTGTAAATTTCTCATGCGTACGTGTGTATGCTCGTCATATGTATCTACATGTGTACGTCTTAAAAATTATTAATACACATGTGCATACATAGACAAACCAAGAAGAGTATGTATATAACATAGAAAGTATATAGCAAAGTAATTCTACTGCAATAAAAATTGTTTGACATGTATTTTGTTATGAATAGTTTACCTTCCAAAAGATATTCTGTTCTATTTTAAAGTGTAGAAGGCTACACTGCTAATAAATAATAAAAGTTTTATGCCGTTCACATGTCCTCTGGCTTTTATCATTGGGATTTTGAGTTACGAATGTCCTGAAGTCTCTTGATAATTTTGTACTTGATCCAGCCTGGTTGGTGCCTTCAGTCGAGTTTCTCAAGTTCTCCATTTCCTGGAACCCATGACGATGAGCCCTGAGGAACCTTCGAACGTCACAGTCGTCAGATAACGCCGGTGTCTTCATGTCTCTCTCTCTGTAATGCTCCGTTCTGTTCAGAAAGCGCCGATCGGGGTTCTGCGTGGTCATCTGTGACTGCGAACGCCACACCGGGGAGAAGTCAGCTTCGGGGGGACGTTGGAGCTACTTTATGTCCCCAACTAGATTGGATCCCTTTGGGGTGTGGTATCTCTGAGGTTCTTCCCTTCTGTTTGCCTCTTTAAAAACCTGAGAACACGTGGGAAGGGTTGTGGGCAGGACGGCAGCCTCCCTTCTTGAGTCCAGAGCACGGGACAGCGGGCCGAGGTCATGACGGTTCCTACACAGGCTTCTTGTGAAGTCACAACCTGGCAAACATGTCTAGAAGGGCAGACAGTCTTTTTTGACAGATTTAGTTCCTCTCCCGCCTCCACCCCCCCAAAAAAGCAACAAACAAACCAACGAGCTCGTCATAGCAACACATTTCTCGCCTGCGGGTCATTGAGCTCACGTGGTTTCCCTCTGGCCAGAGCCCTGGGGAGGGGTGCCTGTGCACCGCCAGCCGCGGTCCCAGCCGCAGAGGAACGTGGATTCCCCGAAGGTAAGCACCACGAACCCATTTTCAAAATTGCTCTCGCGTGCTTTCCTCGGGGATGCGCTGCCCGGGAGTGGGAGCCTTTTCCATGCCAAGGGCCGTGGGATACTTACCACCTCGCGTGTGGGCCATACAGAAGCATCAGCTTACAATCAGCCCGCCACCCTGGCCAGCCATTTAATGCACTCGCCCCTGATGCCTTGGCAGGGCCAGGCCAAAGGATTCCACCGGCCGTGTACGGCCTGTGGGCTAAACCACTGATAGGTTAAAAGTTTCTTTTCAAGGCAATGGCTGGCCCAGGGGCCGGACCGTACCCTGGTGTTTGGTGCCAGATGACAATGTGCTCTTTTCCTCCTCGCCCTCGGAGGCCGAGGTCAGGACGCTGCGGGGACCTTGTGGTTTTGCAACACCCGGCAAAGCAAGAACTGTGTCGCTGCTGTCTCTTTGGGAACAAGGGAGGGGGATTTCCAGCTCCAGCAAGATGCACCTCACAGCACAAGTCCTTCATTTACACACAGGTTGCATCGGGCTGTGGCACCCATCCCCCGGAAAGTGGAGAATAATTGTATTAAGTTATTTTGAGCTGAATTGAAATGGTAATATATTCCTACCCAGTTCCTTCTCTGTGGATCGAAGTATGATAATCATATTGAGGAGGAGAAAAACAGCTTTTGTGGAGAATTCTAAACTTTGGTGAGTGCAGGTAGACACTTAGATTGCAAGTCGACCTTTCATGCAAAACGCAGTGCTTCGGAGCTGGTTGTAACTGGACAGACATAAGCTCACTGACCTCTAACCTGCATGCTGCCCCAATAGCGGTGAGCTACGGGATCACGGCTTGCCCTCTCTCCTCTGGTCTGAAGCAAGTTGCCCAACGTGTTTTAAAAAGTTGGACCGCAAACAGGACGACTTGGCGACTGCAGAAATGAGCCCCACTGTGATGTTTGCACTGACATTCAGCGGTAGATTGAGGAGTAACTGTCTATCAAATGTATGTCTTTTTTTGGCCTCTTATTATTTTATTTTTCAACTGTAGTTTGCCTTCAACACTTGTTTGTATTGGTTTCAGATAGGTGTGTAGCGGGTACACATTCATAGAGGTTATAAAGCGATCCCTCCCACAACACAAGCACCCACCGGGCCCCACACAGCACCTGTTAAAATAGGGCCAGGCTGGTGTGAAAGAATACCCATCCACGTAAAATACCAGAGCCCTGGCTGGTGGCTCAATGGTTAGAGGTCAGCCTCTGCCCTGAAGGGTCGAGGGTTCAATTCCCTCGTACCTCAAGGGCACGTACCTGGGTTGTAGGCTCAATCCCACCCCAGTCGGCACGCACACAGGAGGCAACCAGTGGATGTGTCCCTTCCCCCCTTCCTCTCTAAAAATCAGTGGAGGGGAAAAAATCCTCAGGTGAGGATTAACAGAAATAAAATACAGAAACACCTCAAGCAAGCGGATACTCAGCGTTTCAAAGCCTTGGGTGGGAGCACACGTTGCCGGACCTAGAAAAGTTGGGTTAAAAGGTTTCACTGTTTTGAAACTGGAGCAGGTTGCAAGGCAGCGAGTCTGAGAGACGTGCCTATAAATTAACAACCTCGTGCAGGTCCTCAGCTGGAGCGTAAAATCGTAAAAAGCTGAACACTGGTACCCGGAACCTGACGGGAAAGCATTTAATTCTTGAAATTACAATTGTTAGGATGCCGTGTTGAAAAGGCGCGTTGGCCGAACGCAGAAGCGCTCAGGTTTGAAGTTTCCATAGCAACTTGCCCGCCGCCTTTCCCTGGTACAGGCTTCTCCCTGCACGGGGCAGCATCGAATCAACAGGCCATTGAGGACTTTTTCAGCGTCCTGAGACTGAGCCCTGAGCGATTCCTCTCTCGGTTTTATTGGCCAGGACCCTGGGCCTGAATATTCCTGACGTATCATGAGGCCCCGACTTAATAAAATCTTTGATTAAAAGCACCGTTTGCTCGGCGTCCGAGTATCGCTTTTGTTTCTGAGAGGGGCGTGCGGCTCGTACCAATCAGAGCCGCGCTGGGTCGGGTCGCCCTCTCCCCTCACCCGGCTCACCCGCAGCAGCTGTGGCCACCCTCCCCCTGCACATGCTTTTGTGAGGCATGTTCTGTACCTGCATACAGGCTCTGTCTGAACACCGGAGATGCTACGGCTTTTCTTGTTCTCGCACAAATGTGCGCAGTGTTCCTGCCACAGGATGAGCTGGCGGCTGGACAGGCCCTGTCCCCGCGTGAGGAACACGGCGAGGCTGCTTACTCATCCGAGGGCCACACGTGTCCACCCTCAGCGCCCAGCCCGCCTCCCACTTCGCGGGGACCTTCCCCCGCTGGGGGTGGGGAGGGCAGCTCTCCCTCCGGGCGAACCTGTGACAGCCTCCTTGGGGCGGCCCGCCTTCCTGCTGTCTCCCAGGTCCCCGACGCGGGCACAGGGTGAGCCCTTTTATTTCGCCTCATTTTGATTCTTTTCCTACTTTCTCGGAGTCTTTCAGAAATTAAGAGCTACAGAGATCTCGTTTTCTGGGGCGGACCCTGAGCCCCTAGGCCTGGAAGTCTGAGCGAAGTCCGGTTGGGCCGGCCTGCGGCTGGGAGAACTGGGGTGGAGCTTCGGCAGGGAGGATGAGGGGACGCTGCCTGTGGGGTCTTTGCTGGTCTGGAAAGGTCACAGTGAGAAAGGAGTTAAGACAGCCCGTATGGACCGACGGGGATGGGCAAGTGGATGGTGGACTGAGGTCCATTCAACAGAGTTTGAGAGGCTACGGAGGAGCCACAGGCAGGAAGTTAAAACCGTCAAGTTCACAGTTTTCTGAGGACACAGACACGAAACAATGACCGTCCAGCCCCAGGACACGCCTCGGGGGGAACCGGATAAACGTGGGGCGGGAGTGTGGTCGGAGGGGGACCCCAAGGAGCGGGCGTGTGCTGAGGCTTGAAGGCAGCAGGAGGTGGGGAGTGGATCCCGGCATCCTTGTCCTAATTGGAAACCGGCGTGCGTCCTGGCCAGGAATGAGGAAACCGCCTTCAGACCTCGGAGCCATCGGAGATCTGGCCCCAGCAGGACCCACTCTGGCTGAACTCTAGGGTGGATCCCAGAGGGAAGGGACACCATAGTTTCCTGGCCACCATCATGGCCTCGATGAGAGCGGGACCAGGTTGTGGCTCCGGGCACTTAGTCCCTAATTATTCTAATTTAGTCTTGAAAACGACACAGTTTCTTTGATTGTTTTCCTCTTACTTCGTTTATGATCCTGTCACCTCTGCTGACCTGTAATTAAGGGTGATAATAATTGTGGCCAAGTTCCTATAAGGGTCCGATCCTTTTTCCCATCAGCGATATGTGAACGAACACACACACACACACACACACACACACACACACACACGGCACATTTTTCAAGTAATTTGATCTCATCATTGAAACAACCGAAAATAATTCCTAAATGCTTAAAACCACGAATCTATCTCCATCAAGTTCCTACATCTCTCAGACAGAAGTATTTTTAAAGCAGATTAAAAACACACACAACTATATTAAACCTCTTACTGGAAAAAAAAAAAAAGTCCCTCCTGGACAGAGACCAAGCCAAAGCGATTTGAACTGGAATTGCTTTTCCTGGAAAGGTTGAAAAGGCAGCTCAGGAAACAGGCGCCTTGGCGACCTCACAGATGGACACTCAGATGCGAGCGAGGCCGCTCTGCACGCCCCCCTCCCCCCACACGTGCCAATGGGGAGAAGGACCCCCTTGAAGCTGGTTACAATGCAGACTCCTGGGTCCGGGCCAGAGCTGCGGAGACACCAGTGGTTTCAGGTGCAGGCGACTTGAGAGCACAGCTCAATTAGTCCAGAAAGACAAATGGAGATGGCCCCAGCCAGTGTGGCTCAGTGGGTAGAGCGTTGGCCTGCGGACTGAAGGGTCCCGGGTTTGACTCCAGTCAAGGGCACATGCCCGGGTTGTGGGCTCGATCCCCAATAGGGGGCGTGCAGGAGGCAGCCAATCCATGATGCTCTCTCATCATTGATGTTTCTCCCTTCCTCTTTGAAATCAATAGAAATATATTTTTTAAAAAGACAAATGGAGTTAAAAAAAAGATAACTTCCCAGGGCGAGAATGAGGCTGTGGGCTTGTTATGCTATTTTGTTATGGGGTCCGTGGGGCCACCTGGATGTGTGTCATGGGACACCCGAGTTCTCCGCACGGACCGTCCCTGTGTGTGTGTGACTTTGGGTAAGTCACTGACAGTCTTAGGGTTTCCGTCTTCTTTTCGGCAATAAAGGCTGACTCCGGGTCCAAATCATTCCTAACAAGTTTCCAAGCGATGCGGGCGCTGCTGGTGGGGATCCCTGAGTGGAAACTTCTCTGACAAGATGAACATGACCCAGGACAGGCCGGCTGGACGCCCAGCTTAGAGCCCCGGTGTCCTGCAGCCCCGCCCTGCCTTTTTCCCATAACCACGCTGCCCTGTTGAGTTACATTTTCAAAATAATCATCGTCCCAGTGAAAAATGATTTATTGGGGGATGAGGTTAGTCAGTCACATGCTTGTGCCGGAGTCCGTGCCGGAGTCCACGCCAGACGCCAGCCTTCTGGGCTGCACCGCAGGGGCAGACGTCCGAGGCGGCATCGTGCGGACACTGGTGGGTATTCGGGGTCCCTGCTCCCCCATTCCCATTTCTCACCTCTGACCCTGTCATTCTCACCCTCTAACCTTTTCATGACTGAAACACAAGCCGAACTCCAAAAGGAGTGTGGTGATGAGAAAAAAAAAAAATCCAAATTCTGATTTAAACAGAGACTCAGGGATTTTCTGGGGATAATTACCCATGTCCCACCGCACCGAAGAAAAAATAAATTTCAATTCGAATAGAAAGAATTCTCCCTGAAATCGTGGGATGGAGGAGGTCAGTCCTGGGGACTGGGGGTATATTGCCCCTCAGAAAAACCTTGACCCCAGCACGCATCAGTCTGGGATGAATGACACTGGGGCGGCGGGGGAGTACCCTGAATTTTATTCTCGCACTCATGGGATGGGAGCAAAAGCGAAGAAGAACGAAGCAGGGTGAAGAGCGAGGTGAAGGAGAGGAGGAGAGAAGACAAGGCAGAGGAACCTGCTAATTACAGGACTTTCCAGGCAAGGTGTCTTTCTTCCTTGCAGTGAGACGCTGTTGAATAATTCATGCCGAGGAGGAGAGATGCCTTCCCGGTGATGTATAGCTGAGCAGGAGAGCGTGAGTGGGCTCACCCCACCAGCCGCCCCTCTCGCTTCGGGGCGCAGCGCGGGCGCGCCTGTCTCCAGCGCGGCTTCTGCTTGGCAGCCCGGCATCCTTGCCGCCTCCTGTCCGCCCGCCAGCCCATCTGCCCACCTGCCCACCGGCTGGGCCCGCAGCCCGCCTGCCTCGCCCCAGCCCAGCTGCCCGCGGAGGAGGCTCCGGCAGCTGCCGGTTCTGCCAGGACCATGGGCGTGGCCGCCACTCGGGAGAAGCCACTCGCTCCTGGCGCGGGTCCCAGCTGAGTTTGTCCTGCTGGTCTGGGGACCACAGATGCTGCCAGTGAGGAGGCATTTCTTGGCATCTCTCCCTCTGCATCTGCCAGCTAAGGACGAGCCCACAAGTAAGGTACCCAACTCCTTTCCCCGGCATTCCCCCAGCGGGGACACCTCCACGTTCTCCTGGAAACTAGGGGCTCCACCTGGCAGTATTCCTGTGTGTGTGTGTGCGTATGTGAGTGTGCTATGTGAGTGTGCATGTGCATGTGTGTGTGTGTGTGTTTTGGGGCGAGAAGAAGGCTGTTCAGGACACAGCTCTGTGCCCGGGCTTCCCTGGTGCCTGCTGCGCGCAGAGGCCTCTCCCTGGCCCAGGCGACACCCCCGAGGCAGGTACCTGTCAGCTGCCACCCCCGTCCTCCCGAGCTGCCTCCCCTCCCCCAGCCGCGCTCCGGCTCCAGCCCTTTGTGTCGGCGGCAGCAGCTGACGGGCGCCTTGGCCTCCCGCAGGCGGCGTCGGGATGCGCCGGGCGCGGGGCCCACGCTAGCCGAGCCCGCGGCGAGGTGTGAAGCGCGGGCCAGGATGACCAACGCGTCCTCCGCGGCCCCGTCCGCCGCCGGGGGCTCGCTGCTGCTGCTCTGCGAGGACGAGGAGGCGTGGGCCGGCCGGCGCATCCCCGTGTCGCTGCTGTACTCGGGCCTGGCCATCGGGGGCACGCTGGCCAACGGCATGGTCATCTACCTCGTGGCGTCCTTCCGCAAGCTGCAGACCACCAGCAACGCCTTCATCGTCAACGGCTGCGCCGCCGACCTCAGCGTGTGCGCGCTCTGGATGCCGCAGGAGGCGGTGCTGGGGCTGCTGCCCGCCGGCGCCGCGGGGCCGCCCGGGGGCTGGGACGGCGCGGGCGGCCGCTACCGGCTGCTGCGGGGCGCGCTGCTGGGCCTCGGCCTCACCGCGTCCCTGCTGTCCCACTGCCTCGTGGCCCTGAACCGCTACCTGCTCATCACGCGGGCGCCCGCCACCTACCAGGCGCTGTACCGGCGGCGCCACACGGCGGGGCTGCTGGCGCTGTCCTGGGCGCTGGCGCTGGCGCTGGCGCTGCTGCTGCCGCCCTGGGCGCCGCGCCCCGGCCCCGGCCCCGCGGGCCCGCGCGTGCACTACCCCGCGCTGCTGGCGGCCGCGGCGCTGCTGGCGCAGACGGCGCTGCTGCTGCACTGCTACCTGGGCATCGTGCGCCGCGTGCGCGTCAGCGTCAAGCGGGTCAGCGTCCTCAACTTCCACCTGCTGCACCAGCTGCCCGGCTGCGCCGCCGCCGCCGCCGCCTTCCCCGCCGCCCCGCGCGCGCCCGGCCCCGGCGCCCCCGCGCCCGCGCCCCCCCTGCCGCCCGCGCTGCAGCCCCGGCGCGCGCAGCGGCGGCTCAGCGGGCTGTCGGTGCTGCTGCTGGGCGGCGTGTTCCTGCTGGCCACGCAGCCGCTCGCCTGGGTCAGCCTGGCCCGCGGCCTGGCGCTGCCCGTGCCCTGGGGCGTGCAGGCGGCCAGCTGGCTGCTGTGCTGCGCGCTGTCCGCGCTCAACCCGCTGCTCTACACGTGGAGGAACGAGGAGTTCCGCCGCTCCGTGCGCTCCGTGCTGCCCGGCGTCGGGGACGCGGCCGCCGCCGCCGCCGCCGCCACCGCCATGCCCGCCGTGTCCCAGGCGCAGCTGGGCGCCGGCGCCGCGGGCCAGCACTGGTGACCCGGCCGGGCCGGGGCGGCGGAGCGCGCGGCTCCCGGCGTCCTTGGTGCCGTCGCCTCGCGCCCTCGGAAAGGGTCCCCGGACCCAAGGCTCCTGCGCGATGCCCAGGACATTTTTGGTGCGAAGATTTTGCTTTCCACCCCCAACAGGGGGGGATACGCGAACCGAGTCTCTCCCTCAAGGGGGTCCCCAAAGTCATGTTGGGCGGCCCCTGTCTTTCACCCCTGGTTTCTGTGGTTTGAGGAAATCCTAAAGTCAAATACCGGAAACGTCCTGGACTTGGGAAATGACGTTTAACCAGAGCCAGTCATTTATTTCAACAGTTTGGGGAAAAGAGCTGGGAACGGAGGACCCTCCCCACGTTCACGGTCTTCTGATACACAGGGCGCCCTGAGTGTGCGCGAGCCGCGGGCAGTTCTGGGGAAGAAATGAGAGTTTAACGTATTGTAGAAGCTCCGTGGTGGGCGCACACCGGGATGCGCCGCATGAACACCTCAAGCCCTTTATTCTTAAAAGGGTTTTTATGAAGCAAAATCATTCCTGAATGAGACAGAATCTTAGCCAGTGAGGAAAAAAAATAAAACCACAGGTACATTATTTTATAGTCCTTTTTGCACTTCTAAGACTGAGAAACGGCACCGAGTGGCAAAGTGGAACCTTTTCCATCGTGCTGACGGGAATCTGACGGTAGGAGGCTCACCCACTTCAGGTACCCGTGTCCCGGGCCCTATAGCATGCACACAGCAGCCCCCTCATTCTGCAGTCCACTTACTTGCATAATGGGTGTGATTGCAGCCTTGAACTCTGTACTATAAGGGTTGCTAAGGAGAGCAAGTTCCTGTTTTTTTCTTTTTCTTTACCATTTAAAATATCTCAGTGCACATGCTGTGACTGAGCCCCAAAGATACCTCGACTGCATAGCTCCTGTCGGCCGCTGTTGCATGCTCCTCCACGCTAGAACTTACGGGCGTGCGGCCTCCTAAAGCAATACCTAAAGCAAGGACACTGCACGGCCCCCCAGGCCGGGAGAAGCGGCCCTCAGCTATTTGAAAAGAGAACAGAGACACCTGCGGCTCCCCAGAGTCCTTCTGGCCTTGACCCGATGGAGGAGAAGGCACCCAGTTGGGACTTTATCTTGCCGATGGAACCGCAGTCAAGATGGATCAGTAACGAGGTCTGTGAAGCCGCCTGTGCTTTTAGGGTTCTGACAGGCCACCCGTTAGGAGGCAGCGCTGTTTCTTAGGTAGTTCGTATGTGTTCCCGGGACATTAACATTAATATCGTGTCTGTTACAGGAGGTGGAACAAACTCAGTTATATGAGAGCAGTTTCAAAGGGAGTTGCTCTGAAATGATTTGAGGCTTGTCATGTTCACCTTTGGTGTACTTGCTGTATTCAGGAACACTGGGAAGGCACAATGGTGTGAAATCACTTCATAACATGAGATTGGGAAGAGACGATCAGCGCTACCAGCAGTCCGACTGCTCCCTACATCCCCCACAGGGCCGAGCGGCCCCCATGAACCGGGTAATGCTTTGCCGCCCTCTGGACATTGTAAGCTGGGAGAGCGGGGACACGTGCCTTTGAATGATGGGGAGTTGCAGGAAACTTGGATGTGTTTGTAGAAAAACCAAGCAAAACAAACATGTTCAACACTAATAATAGATCAGCAGTCGTTTTATTAATCTACCTGCCCCCTCCACCTGTAGTGCATGCACCATTTCTCTCTTACGAAGGTATCATCTGTTCCCATTTTCCTCGATTCAAATGATTAAAGTGGAGACTACTGTTCCTCTGAGTTTTCTGCTGCCTGTCTCCTTGCATGCCCCCTTGTCACTGAAACAGGCGACACCGTGTCCCAGGGCACCCATGGTGGAAGCACACTCTTCGTTCTGGCTGGATTTATGTTCAGTTTCTAAGATAACCTCCCCCTTAGAGAACAACACAGGGTCCCTGGGCCAGCATAGGGACATGGGTGCAGGCTCCTGGCTGTGAGCAGGATTCATTGGGGATTAGGTTGCAGCAAGGACAGGGCAAAGGATTTTCCTTTGGGGGAGGGGGCTGGGGACCCTCTTCTAAATCTCTAGCAAAAAGGTCTTTTAATGAGGCCTTTCTCCTTGTTTCTCACTGTGGGTGCTGCAAACGCTATCTCCCGATGCTTCTATAAAATATTTGCTGCGCGTATAAACTTGTTTTTTTCTTGAGGGGTGTGCCTGTTAAGACTTAGAGCTGCCCCTGCCCCTTGCTGAGGTCTAGGATGTAATGGGTGTTTTTCCTGACAACACCCTTCCCCCCACTTTCCAAAATGAAGTAAGTGCACAGACACTTATTCGGTTTGTATAGAGGCATCCACGTGTGGTTTTGCTTCACACACTACAGGGAGATTGCCAAGGTCAGGGGAGATTGCCAAGGTCAGGCAAGTGGCCCATGGCTCGGGAGGAGGGAGGAAGTGTACTCTGACGGAGGCACTGTCTTTTCAGGAGGACCCAGGGGGAGGAGGGAGCTGGCGGGTGGAGGGGCCCCTTTAGCTCTGGGACCCAGGACGCCCTTGGGAAGCTCTGTACCAGCGGAGCGTGGTCTGCAATGTCCTCAGTGAACCCTTTCCACCTGCTCCACCCGCCTGGCGGCCTCCTGTTCCACCTGCACCTGTTACTCCTTCTCCCAGGGACCCGGACAGGCTCGCCCGGCTCCTCCCCAGCCCCATGAGCTGACTTGACGGGAGAACCAAGGACCTAAACGACATTCAGGGACATCGAGAAGCACTGCAATGTCTTGCTCAGACGCTGAAAAATCTTGGTGGGTGGGGAGGCGCGGGCGGGGCTTCAGATGGAGGCTTGGTTGGCAGGAACAAGGGGGGCCCTTTCAGTACTTCGAGGGGCCTCCCACGTGTGTGTGGACTCGGCGCCCAGGTCCCAGCTCTGCCACACCCAGCTCGCAGTGGGCACCGTACCCACCGCCCACATCCACCAGGGCACCCAGGGCTCAGCGTGGCCTGGAGACGTCTGGGCAGGGAGTTCCCAGGTTCTGGGCCCCAGCTGGGCACATTTCCTTGGGCCTCCTCGTCCCTTGGGGAGGAGGGGGGCCAGGGAGGTGGGAGCAGGCCCTTTAAAGCGTGAGACCCGGGTGGGGACCCAGTTTCCTGAGTCTGAGGGCGATTCTGGGCTCCCGTAGGACCTTCTCGGGAAGCCTCTCCTAGCGGCTCCCACCTGCGGGGACTGCTCAGGCAGGTGCACACGTGGGTTAACCACGGCCTAACCCCCAGGTGAGAGGGTGCGGGGGAGGCAGCGTGGGTCAGATGTGGACGGGATGGGGGAGCACGGGTTACCGTGCAGCTTTCTCCACTTGTGAAATTTCTCATAATGAAACGTTTTAAAGAGCGAAGCCCAGGAAAAAAAGAAGGCGGCAGAGAAAAAGTAAGGAAGGAAAAGGAGGCAGCAGGCCCGAGGCCAGGCAATGCGGTAAGGAGCTGGAGCAACGCTCCTGCCCGACTCTGAGCCCAGGAGGGGAACGGCTGGGCGGGGGATGAAATCAGATTTTTAAAAAATATGTTTTCATTGATTTCAGAGAGGACAGGAGAGGGGGAGAGAGATAGAAACATCCATGATGAGAGAGAGTTGTGGATTGGCTGCCTCCTGCACGCCCCACTCCGGGGACTGAGCCTGCAGCCCGGGGCTCCGGCGGGGTCAGCGGCACCCGCTTGGTCTGCAGGCCCTGGCGCCCGGCCCACACACCTGCCAGGCACTGGGCGGAGAGGGAAGGAGGACCTTTGTTTGTCTCAGAGACACCCCCCCTTCGGCCCTCACAGAAGTCAGTCTGTCTTTCCTCGGGAAGACCTGAGGAGGTGCACACCTGGCACAGAGGAGGGCGATTCCCTGCAGCTGAAAGGAGCCCCCCCCCCCCCCCCCAGCATTGGCGTCAGGTGGAGGCCCTGCCGCATGGCCTGACCGCGCTCCGCTCCTGGGGGGCCTCCCCCTGAGACAAGGGAAGCATCACTGTTGCATTCAGGGTTGCAGCCATTTCCCAAGTCACTACAGAAGCACCCCCCAGGCACCCTGCACCCCGAGGAGGGTGGGAGGACGCTTTGGGCGGAGACCCCTTCGCTCCTCCCGAAAGCCAGCCTTTCTTGCTGGGAAGCTGAGACCCGAGGACGCAGAGGCGGGGGAAGGCCGAGCGCAGAGGGAGGAGAGGGCACAGAAGGAAGACGCGACAGACGCCCCTCTCCCGTGCCAGCTGGGCCAGCGGCGAGAGCAAGCGGGCATCTCCGAGCAGAGGACTGGAGGAGCTCGGGGTGCGGGTGCAGGGAATTGGGAGAACACGCGAGCGACAGCAGGCGGGCGGGACATGCCCATGACGACGGAAGCAGCCGGAGTGGCTGGTCGGTGCACTTATATACCCGCTCAGGCTAACGGCCTCGTGCCAATTAGCGGCGCCCGTGCCGCACTGACGTGAGCAGGTGCACGAGGGTGCGCCTGCGCAGCACGCACAGCGACTGCTGAGTCACTGCCTCGCGCCTGCGCAGCACGCATAGCGCGATTGCTGAGTCACTGCTTGCGCCTGCGCAGCACGCATAGCGCGATTGCTGAGTCACTGCTTGCGCATGCGTAGGGCAAACGGGCCTTTAAAGTAACACTGCCGTGTCCTCGCCTGCACGTGTGTGTATGGCGACTGGGGTACTCTGCTCAGGGCCCCCACAGGGGTCGGGAAAGGTCTTCCTAAGGAAGTGACGTCGGAGACCTAAGGATGACCGGGAGCTGGGTGGAGGGAAGGGCAATGGTTCTGGGTGCCGTCCAGGCAACAGGACCTGCAAACCCCGGGGTGAGGGTCGTGCTCCCCACCTCCCTTGACTCCCATCCTTAACCGGAGACGAGGCCCCGGCGACTCCAGAGTGTGTTCCTGGGGGAGACCGACTTTCCTCCACGAAATCTGCCGGGAGAAGCCGTGACAGCAGCAAGCGACCTGGTCCCTCTCTCTCAAGTCGCTATTTTCCCCGAGAAATTTTGAACTTTAAAGACATTAAGTACAGAGCCAAGGTGTCCAATCGAGTTTTCATGTCAATAAACACGTCACGTTTCCATAGTCCTTTGTTTTTATCTTCAAGTCCGTGTTGGCAGGGCTGTTCCCCGCGCCTGCGCTGCACCCCGAGCCTGCGCGGCACCCGGGTCCCAATGCCTGCGTCCTGGGCCTCGCGTGGACACTGTCTGCAAACTCCCGGAGCGCCCGGGGCAGTCAGATGCGGTCAGAGAGCCTGCCCCTGGCCCTGAACTCAGGGGCTGCCCCAGTCTCTCCAGACCCGTTAGGGATTCATTATCCATCAGTGGCTCCAGTTGTGCGATTGGAACCCTCATCCCCCCGCACCGTGCGCGGCGTGGTCTCTCTCTCTCTGAGGACCACGCTGGGGCCAGCTTTCTAGTTTGGACTTTCCTTACGGCAGGAGTTCTGGTCCCTAAAACCTGCGTGTTGGCCCAGGGGTTAAATCCAGAGGTGACTTGTAGAAATGTGTTCTCTTCCTAAACACGTGATTGATATTTTGGGCAGCTTTCCCCTGGGCTGGGACCCAGGGTGCGAAATACTGGCCTGTAACCTATTTGTTTGAGATTCAAATACGCAGGTGAAACTGTGGGAGTCGAAGGATGTGGGTGATCTTGATGCGGCCGAAGGGCAGAATCAAATGGTGAAGGGAAGCGGGACCCGCAAAAAAAAAAAAAAAGATAGCTGGCCCCGCATCCTCACGCCACCCCTTCCTGGGCCCCGCTCCTGGCTGCCTCATGCCGTGAGCCGTGTTGCCTCCGGTTAGCAGGAGAAAGAGGATGCGGAAGACCAGTGGGACCTAATTAAGGTGCTCCCTCCGGAGCAAACCGCGGATTTGAGATGCGGATCCTTTGGAGAGACTGCTGGGCAGAAAGACGGGGAGGGCTGCCTGTCTGCCTGTCGTCTGGTCCTGGGCCCAGGCCTGCCAGAGGGGGAGGGTGTGAGGCTGAGCCCACGGTTGTTGGGCTGGAGGAGCCCAGGGGACTGCGGTGGAAAACAGACTGTTCCTGACTCCAGAGCGAGACTGCTGAGCCGGGGTTTGGCCTTTAAAATAACATCTCTCCGGACAAGCCTCTCTCCAGTGGGTGAAGGGCCACGCATGTTGGAATGAGACTAAAGGTGGCCACGGGGTTTTGAACTTTAGCCAATAGAGAGGGCTCACAGGTTCCAGAAAGTTGCTTTTTTAATATTTTTAAAATTGATTTTAGAGAGGAAAGGAGGAGGAGGAGAGAGAGAAATGATGAGAGAGAATTATTGATGGGCTGCCTCCTGCACACCCTCCACCGGGGATCAAGCCTGCAACTCCGGCATGTGCCCTGGCCGGGAATCGAACCATGACCTCTTGGTTCATAGGTCCGTGCTCAACCCTGAGCCACACCTGCTGGGCCAGGGAGTTGTTTTCACTAGTATAGTTTTTTAATTGTTTTCCTTAGAAGAAAAATGGGCAGTTTTTACAAGTTGACCAAATTGTTAGCGGATTTTCAGTTGTTTTTGTCATGTGTGGATGGTGACTGGCAAAATAGAGACCTGATCAAACGCAATGATTGCCGGGGGCCCCGGACATAACCCACTGTCTCCCCATAATTCCACATAGAAATGTATCAATTAGGGTCACTGAAACGCTCTTACGATCTGGGGAGTCCTGGGCGAGTTAGGACATTTCTGAGTCAGGGACCTCTCTGTAAATTGGGGCTGAAGGAGGTCGGGTGAGAAATCATAAGATCAGGAAGTGAGACCCTAGCACAGGGCCGGGGGGGGGGGGGGGGAGGGGGGGCGGGGGGGGCGGTCCTCAGCCAGTGCTGGTGTCTCTCTCTCCATCTCATGGGTCCTCGGACCTCTCAGTCCTTCTCTGAGGACGCACAGGAGGGGAGTGTCCTGCCCGTCTGTCCCGATGAAGGAGAGAGACTTGTTTGTTTAGCTGGTGTCCCAGGGGCCTTACTTGTGAAGGGGCCTCGAGGCGGGGAGAGAGGATGAGATTGTGCGCGCACTCCCACACCCTCAAGGAGAGCCCAGAGGAGCCGAGAAGACCAGGCAGGACCCGATGGGCCTTCTGTAGGTGGGGAACACACTCTGGAATGTGTAGGACCAGGAAGGTCATTTGTGGTCGCGGCGAACACAGTGTAGGGGACAGAGAGGAACCTTCATTTCCGAGCTCACCAATAGCTGACAGGGTGTCACCTCTGTCACCCTCACAGCCATCCCGTGTGGATCCAGTTTCCAGGTTGGGAAGCAGGGCTCTGAGAAGTTCAGGAACTTGGACCTGAGATTAAGCAATTAGTAAGTGGCGGGGGTGGGAGGCTAAACCAGTTTTCTCGGACCTGCCTGCTCTTTTCTCTACCCCACGTTGCTGATTCAAAGTATTAGGGACAAGTGATAATCCCATACGAAGCCCCCATTTTTGTAGCGGGAGGCGGTGGAGATGGCGGAGGGCCAGCTCTCCTGCAGGCGGGAGAAGAACATGGAGAAAGTCGGGGGCGAGACACACGTTCTCAGTCTGGTTGTGGAGTCTTACCGAGGCACCGTTCCCAAGGGGCAGATACCGACTTCTGCGCATGGGCCACGAAGTTTCAATCACACTGTACGTGCGCGCCCGCACGTGGTATTTTGTGGAAGAGCCACACTCAAGGGGCCAAAGAGCTGCATGTGGCTCGCGAGCCACAGTTTGCCGACCACTGGTCTAGGGCGACGTAGAAAATGCCGCTGATGAATTTTAACAAGGAGAGCTCTTCTGCCTGGGGCAGCGCCTGAAACGAAATCCCAGTCCTGGCTCTGACCCAGTGCAGCCCCATGGCCCCAGGGACACGACTGTCCTGGGCCCCTGCCCACCCGCCGCCCCCCCCCCACCCCCACCCCACAATCCTTTGGCCTCCACATGAAAAGTGGGGTTTTTGGTGGTTGTTTGTTTGTTTGGTTTTTAAGCAACTTTGTTGAATTTTCTCCTTCTTGTTGCTGTTCAGCCTCCAGGGACAGAGTCTCTCTGGACCATTTGGAGGCTCTCCAGGAATGCTGACCTTCTCCGAGGGGGTTGATCTGAAGAGAGGAAATGCTTGCTTTTCAAAAACACCTCCTTAGGGAGACTGTCGCTGCCTCCTTTTTGCACAGTCAGGGAAATTTCATCCTCAGATAAGCGATTTGAGAATCACTGGCTGGGACTTCCGATTAGACGCCACAAGGACACATGTGGAGAGCATAGTCACCCCGTTACCCAGGGGCCAAGGTCTCTTTGTTTGTGCCCCTGTAGCTTTTCCTGCATTCCTAACCCGCTGTCCCAGGCTCATGCCCTGCTCTGCATCTGGAAGGAATCACGTTCCCTAGAGGTACACCTGGCTCGACCTATCGGGAATCAGCATATGGTGTGCCTTTTCCCTGCATTCATTAACCTGTTAGTTTGCTCACTGTGCATTCTTCTGAGTAGAATTTCCTATGGTGAAGGGACATTTGTTACATAACATCATTATTTTTCTAACCACAAGTCGTGGGGAGGATGCTGACTTCCTTTGTTTTGCTCCTCGGAACATGCTGATGTGGAAGCAGGGTTTTTAAAGAATTAAGTACTTTGATGAATGGTATTTCTACCCCCCATCTGGTCACTGGAACTCATTTACTGTGGAAACATTTGACATTAAAGATGGATGGTTTATCAGTTTTTCTCTCCCCTCAGGATCTGTGAAAGACCAACAAAGAAGAATTAAGAGTCTATAAAGCAGTGGGCAACCAATGGGTTCAACTCAAGCATGCCAACTGGAATCCACGTTCACCAGCACCCAGCCAGGAAGGGGGGCCTCTTTCTGACAAATGGAACCTCTTGAGGGTTGAGGGTGGGTCTAGTTAGTGTGGGTGTGGTTTGGTCTAGGGATGTGGGTTGGTCTTGTGTGTGAGTTGGTCTAGTTTGGGTGTGGGTAGGTCTAGCTTGGCTGTGGGTTGGTCTATTTGGGTGTGGGTTGGTCTAGTTGGGTGTGGGTGGGTCTATTTGGCTGTGGTTTGGTTCAGTTGGGTGTGGGTTGGTCTAGTTGGCTGTGGGTAGGTCTAGTTGGGTATGGGCTGGTCTGAAGATGCTAGTTACTGGAACGTCTATTTCATTCACCACATCGCCATTAGTTAAATAGTAACATCATGTGGCAGTGATTTTCGACCTTTGTCATCTCATGGCACATATAAACTAATTACTAAACTTCTGCAGCACACCAAAAAAATATATTTTTTGCCAATATAACCAAAAAAAGATACAATTTTGATTTAGTCACACTGGACAGCTATTGTTGTGTTGGCCGTTGTCATTTTTTATTTGACATTATAAAGGAAAAGAGGTCAGTGCCCTGACTCAATAGTCAAGTATTGCATGTTCTAAAAATTCTTGAGGCACACCAGCATGCCAGGGCACACCGGCTGAAAATTGCTGTCATGTGGTGTTTATATGACCATCAGAGTTTTTTCCCTAATTATGTCTCTAATACATCCTCAGGGAGGATGGTGATGTAACAACTGTAAAGAGAGTATGTCAAAAATTTCATTATCGATGATGTATCACATATAAAGAGACCATGTGGGTATACCCTGAGGGGATGTGAGGGAGATTCATATGCATTTATGAAATCAAGTGTCAGCCAGAATACCAGTTTGCAACAGAAGTGACTCAGTGCAGGAGCCGGCCCCGGGCTAATGTGTGAGATCAGTTGCTGCTTGGTGTCTCCCAGCATGTCCGCCTTTCCTCCCCGCCACTCTGACATCCCCTCTCTTCCCTCACTACCCCACGCTTGTCTCTCTCTCCCTCTCTCGCCTCTTCCTTACAGATCTCCAGGATCCACAAATGATCCAAAGCTTATTCTCTCTGGGGGGTAGAAATGACTGAATTTGCTATTTCACTCGTGGGACTTTGTATGTAATTAAACAAAGGAATGACGATTTAAGTGCAGACTTTCATACATCCCGGGCTGGGTGGGGGTTGGGGTGTGTCTGTGAGGGCTGAGAGCTTCCTGGAGGCCCTAGAATCAAGTGGCCGAGTTGAGCTGACTCGCCCCGGTCGTTTGATGTCTCAGCAGCATCGGCACAGTGACAACTTTCTTCATAAACGCCCCCCTGGCTTGAAGGTCCTGCTTCGTGCTTTATGGCATCCCTGTCTCACTGCCCACAGCACCTCAGGTTCCTTGATGGGTTCACCTCTAATCAACCTCCCGCAGAGAGCATCGGTCTCAGACCCTCTTCTTTCTTTCTCTGTACTCTCCCCTTAGAAAAAAGATTTTAAATAATGTTACATGCAATAAACAGTAATATTTCAGGAAAAAAGATTTTAAATATAATAATATTACCCAAACTGTACTAACATAGTACAATAGCACAAAAGGTGTAGGACATATTAAAAAGCTGCAAATAACAGGATTACTTCTATTCTAAAATATTCTTTTTCTTTAGGGTAGTGATTTTCCACCTGTGCCACGATTGTTTTTAAAACATGCACTACCTGACTATTCAGTCAGGGGCACCGGCCTCTTCTTCCTTAGACTGTCAAATAAAAAATGACAACAGCCAACACAATAGCCGTCCAGTGGGAATGCCCTGTCGTGAACCATAAATCTGCAGGTCATATAAGAGTTGCATCTTATTGGTGACATTGCATATTAAGGTGGCATCTGATTGGCTAATTCTTGGTACCAGAAATCCTGATATACAAGTATAGGCATCTGATGTTTTTAAAAGTAACTTTGGAGCAAAACGGTAGGTAACCACTATTATTATTTTTGTAAACCAATAAAAATTATACCTATTTTTTGTCAGAACGGCAAAAAATATAAAATTTTTGGTGTGCCGCAGACTTTTCGTAATGCATTTATTGTGCCATGAGATGAAAAAGGTAGAAAATCGCTGCCATAGGGCGTCCATTTTCCTGGCCTTACACCCCATGTTTGTGAGGGACTCGTCTGTTCACACCCAGGCCCCGCCCCCAGCCTCATTCTTCTTCCAGTGGCCTAAGCTCTCCAGATTGCACATCGAATCGTTCCACATAAGGATTAGTTTGATATTAACTTGATTTGCAAATATGTTTTTCATTTCACAGGCTGCCTCTTAATTTTGTTGACTGTTTTCTTTGCTGTGCAGAAGCTTTTCAGTTTAATGCAATCCCACTGGTTTACTGTTCTTTTTGTTGCCTGAGCTTTTGGTTTCAAGTCCAAAACTTCATGGCCAAGATCAACATCAAGGAGTTTTCGGCAAGGAGCTTTACGGTTTCAGGCCTTCTTCTGTAATCTTTAATCCATCTTGAGTTTGTATGCATGGCAGGGGGTGGTGTGGGGCAGGGCCGGGGCGCTGGGTCCGGACTGTGCAGGATCCTACCCAGCTCCCGGTCCCCCTCTGATGTGCACGCTCTTTGCACGGATAGGAAGGGAGATGCTGGCCTCTTCGTCTGTTTCTGTCTCATCAGCCCAGCAGGGTGTTGGACCCGGTCTGGTTCCTTCTGGCACGGAGAACATCCAACGAAGGGCGGTGTCCCCCAGGAGGGCAGCTAGGTGGCACTCCCGTCCTGCCCACTGCCCGGCCACTGCTCCGAGCCCAGGGCACCCCTGCTTTAAAGCACATGTTGATGGACACAAACGATTCGGCTTATTCCTTGATTTCCAGGCCAGACACACACGAAGGTGAGGCTGGGATTCCTCGCCTTTCTCAGCAGCTTTACTGAAAAGCACATTACAGTCGGGGGGGGGGGGGGGGGGGGAAGAAGGACTCTTGTGTTATTCTAAAAATGCAGAACTGTGCACTTTATGGAAGCCGAAGGACAGGAGTCCTCCCTGGCCCAGCAGGCCAGAGGGCGGCCACCCTGGGAGTAGCTGCGCTGGGACGCACTGCCCTCGGGCCGCGCCGGTGGGTCGGGGATGGCTCCAATGTCAACAGTGTCCACTAGCAGCAGGCGAGGCCGGCCCCAGGGAGAGGGCTGTGACAGCTTCCTCGTGCAGCGTGACCTTGGTTCCCCTCCGATGGCCTGGACGGTATGTTCCCTTCCAGCTTGGCAGAAGTGCGCCCGGCTGGTGGTCAGCGGGGGAGGTGCTGTGCCCGGGGAGCCTGTTTTTACCTCCTGCGCGAAGGCCGTGGGTTTGAGACCCGTGGGAAGTGCTCAGCTCCTGCAGGGCGTCTGGGCTCCGGTGTCCTGAGGGACCTGGAAGCCCAGGGTCTTGCCCACCTCACTCGCCATCAGCTCTGGGACCCGGGAGAGTCAGTCCCTCACCCTCCTGGGGCCTGAGTTTCCTCAGTTTTACGTCGGGAAGGTTAGAGAAAACATCAGGACATGAGCATTAAAAACAACAGCTGAGAGCCTGGGATGGCTTTGGCCAGTTAGTCCTCAGGACAGCTGGCAGGCAGGGGCGGTTATCACCCCGTTTCACAGAGGGGCCCACTGAGCCCGGAAGGACTGGCTCCCCCCCCCCCCCCCCCCCCCCCCCCGTGTTCACAGCACGTGGCCAGGGAGGGCCGGAGACGGCATGCCGCCGGCCCCCGGGCTCTGCTTTCTCGCCACGTGCCCTCCCAGGACCTGCAGCCTCCACGGCGCCTGCGCAGTCTGGGGCCCTGAAGCCAGTGTCTGGGAGCCGGCGCTGCGCTCAGTGGGGTGCGGTGTCCCGGACGCTGTGCAGCTGGCCGGGTGGTTATGCGCATGCGCACATCCCTCCTGCAGCTGGCGGCTGGCCCCGAGGGCTGACCCCGAGGACAGGAGGGCCTGTGCCGGACAAGAAGCAGCCGGGGGCTCGTGGAGAGCGCATTCCTCCGTGTGACCGCCCCCCTCCGCGGCTCACACACCATCCAAGGCAGAGCGGGCCGTCCCGCCGCCTCGGACGCGTCTGTCTCAGAATCCAAAGAATGCGTGCCCTGCAGGACCCGCGGGACCGGGACTGGCGCCCGCGGAACGCACCACCTCCCCGCTCCCGCCGCCGGCCTCGGCTAGGCCTGATCTGCCCCGATGACGATGACGAGGCTTTCGTTGTGAATGAACGAGGGAGACGGCATGCTGCCCCTTCTCTGGGGAAAGCGCGAGTTCCGTTTACGACCGCGGATGCCAACAGACGCCGTGGAATCAAGTCTCTGTGCATCCTGGTGGTCACGTCGGCTCTCCGGGCCTCGGGAAATTCTCCCAGGGAGAAAGCGAATGCGAGTTTTGTGCTTTTTTCTCCGTGGCCCCCGCTGGTCCCAGTCCCCACGGCTGCCGCGGCACCGGCACATTCTTTCCGTCGGGGTCCCTTCCACCCCCTGCAGTCGGAGGCCCAGGCGCATGGGAGGGTCGCACTGGCGGGGAGTTGGGAGAAATGCGACCGAGAAGGAGAAAGGAGACGCCAGCAGGACAGAGGAAAAGTATGCTCACGTATATCGTTTTTAAAAGCCTTTAAAAAGCACAATGAGAAAACCCCGGAAGGTGTATAATAAAGTACAAGCGGAAACTGAAAACCAGCCGCGTTCTCGCTGAGGACCACGCTGAGTGCTAACCACCGCCAGCACTGCAATCATATCTTTCTGATTTTTACTATTTTTGCAAATAGACATTTATACTGTAGATCTCTATTTTACCAAAAAATCAGATGCTCCCTGGCACACTGTTTGCCAAGGTAGCAGCCTGTGGTTCTAGCTCCGTCAGGATATGTAGGTGCAGAGAAGGCTCTAGGGCAGCGGCCGCCCATCGGTGGTCCGCGGAACACTGGTGATCCGTGAGGCCGAGAGGTGGGCCACCGCGGCGCTAGGGCGTCTCCCCTGTGGCCAGCACTGTCAGCCGTCGCTCACGGAGTTTGGGTGTCGTGGGCCCCCATGTCCTGTGCCTGAGACAGTCCGGGGCCACCTGTCCAGGACACGGGGAAATTATTGGGTGGACACAGTATTCCTTTTATAGTTGGTCACCTCATTGCTGTAGCTTTTCTTTTTTGTTAATCCTCACCTGAGGATATTTCCCGCCATTGAGAGAGAGAGAGAGAGAGAGAGAGAGAGAGAGAGAGAGAGAGAGGAGACATTGCTTGGTTGCCTCCTGCATGCTGGTGGAACAAACCTGCAACCCAGGCATGAGCGGTACTGCCCTTGATAGGGAATCAAACCGGTGACCTTCAGTGCGTGGGCTGATGCTCTACCACTGAGCCACACCAGCCAGGGCAAGTTGGTCACCTCAGAACCAAATAGTGTCTCCCAGAAGCCCGCGAGTCTCTCCGTCTGCCCCAGGGCTGGCTTGCTGTCTGTTTTACAAGTACCCTGCAGTTGTGCTTAGGAAAGTTCAACGTTAAGACACACTCTCTGTGATGGCTAGCCTCTCCCTTACCCGTCCGGCTATTCCAAAAACAAAGGTGACGTCATCTCTTTGGTGGTGTTTTTCTCTGGGAGATTTTGCCCCAGGGAAAGCACTTTAGGGGGATTCCAGGGGTCACAGTCAGGCCAGCTCACTGGCCTTCACTGTTGAAATTGGGGTCCTTAGGGACCCACACTTTACTGTGATCCAACAGGATCTGGGTTTAGGCCCTGGCTACACATAGACTCGTTTCTGGGGAAAAGATAGTTGAGTCAGTGAAACCACTAGTGATGAGCCAGCTACCAACCGGGCCCACTTTTCCTGCACGTTTTCCAGCTGATTTTTACAGGAGGCTAAAACAGGAGGCTTTTTCTGGGAGGTGGGTTTTTCTTTCAAAGAGAAAGGCTTTATAAACACAGTAAGTTTGGCCACAAGATGTGCACGCTGCAGACTGGCCAGTTGGAGAAGAGAATAAATGCCCGAGTCTGAGAAGGGGCGGGGCCAGTGCCTTGTTCTGAAGTAGATGAACCCAAGGACCTTGATGCTGACGCCGTGAGGATCTCCGGTTCTGCCTAGATCGCGATGCTCACGCAGTACCGGTGCTGAGTGGGGCCGGGGAGGAGGACAAATCCTCAAAAGTGCACTGAGCTGTCCTCGAGGGGCAGAAAGTATCTGCGCAACTTTAAGAAAACAGGAGCCCTGGCTGGTGTTGCTCAGTGGGTTGGAGCATCAACCCCTGCACCAGAAGCTCACTGGTTCCACTCCGTCAGGGCACAGGCCTGGGTTTCCATCTGATCCCCGGTGTAGGCGTGTTTCTCTTATATCTCTCTCTGTCTCTCTCTCTCCTTTCCCCTTTCTCTAAAATCAGTAAAACATATCCTTGAGTGAGGATTAAAAAACAAAAAGAATAAATGATTTTTTTCTTCACTGACCAGTTATATTAAACCAACAGTTATCCTGTCTATGAATCATTTCCCCTTTCTGCTGCCTTGAACCATTAACACTGCAAGTCTGTTGTTTCTCCTGTTCCCAAAGAACAGCTGGGATTCTTTATTATCTGTAGAGGTTAATAAAGACTATAAGTCATAAGTTTAAAGTGTAACCAGTGAGTCCAATTTAGAGGATAGGCCTTAGAAAGGGAATTAGGAAACCGGACCTTGTCTTTAACCCAAGTTCTATCCAAACTCCAAACACTCCACCAAGAAGAGGCCAAACTGGTTATGAGAAACCCAAGAGTAAGACAGGTATTCAAGACAATCCAGGAGAACAATGTGCTTTAAAAAATCTGAGTGTATAACTTACGTAGATGTCCCCTCCTCAAGGACGTAGAATGTAACTCCCAGCCCTCCAGTACGAGCTGCATGGAGACCCCCACCCGGCGATCAAGGCTGTCGGAACAGCGATGAGGCATGTTGATGGCTTTGACCCTCAATATCATGGAACGAGAATGACATTCCGCCCCTAAGCCCATCACCCCAGTGCAATCGCAAGAAAACAGCAAACTCTAGTAGACAGGCATCCAAAAGCTGCCTGGCGGTGGTCCTCACACCGTCACCACAGCCAGCAGGACCCTGCCATGGCCGAGGGGCCCATGCACGCCACATTGCCTTTTTCTGGACCTGGCGGGTGAGCTTTGGCTCCAGAGCCTGTGGACTGATTTCTGAGTCTTCTCCTGCCCCACATCCTTCACAGCCTGCTCCCTCTCCCCCTTCCTCCCAGCCTCCGATCGCTGAATCTAACCCAGATGGCCTCACACACGCCAGGCCCAGAGGCCTGTGAGTTAAGCACCATCGCTTTCCGGGGTGTGTGAGCGCAGCTTCCTCTACCCTGGGGGCGCTGAAGGCCCAATGCCCTGGAGAAAGCCCCAGGCCCGGGCTGGAGTCAGGAGGCTGCGGGGCCCGGTAGGAGGGCTCGCCAGCGAAGACTGGGAACAGAGAGGAAGTCACAGAGCCTTGTGGCTGGGGTGGAAGCTTCCAGAAGGGCAGCTGGCCGTCCGCCCTCTGGGCTCCCGACGGCATTCCTGTCGGTGACACGGAGGACGCGGCAGGGGGAGCCTTTTCCGGTGGCCGTCTGACTCCGTTTTGAATTCCAAATCTCCCCCTTGCTGGTTGGGCAGACTGCTTAACCCGGAGCGCCAGAGGCCTCCCCTGGAAGGTGTGGGCATCAACGGGCACCCCTCACGGGGCCGTGGCTAGGAGGACTGGACACAGCCGCACTGAACGTGGCCCCAGCGCCTCCTCACGCACACGTTAGCTGTTACTGTGGAGAGTCCAAGCGAAGATGGCGCTCGCCGCCATTTCCCACTGAGTTTGAACGAACTCTGGTCTGGTTTCCGCTGAGGAGTGGGAGGGATGCCCCGATGGGGAGAAAACGGGAGTTTCGGCACCAAAGCGAGGGTGCCAGGCAGCTGGTGACACCGATGTCGCTCAGGCAACGGCAGGGATCTCTGAGCGACACCTCCTCACTAAAGGCTTCATGTAGAAATCATGACATGGGTGACAGGTCTTCATTTCCCCCAATTTCCCGCCCACACGGCTAAGCTAGGGCTCTACTTGTGTGCCGTACCTGACGAAGAATGCAGACTCCTAACAAAGCTACCTAAAACCCGGTTGCATTTTGCATCCAAGAATATTGCCTTGCAAAGCTCCGCAGGGGCCCTGGCACGTCAGATAAACAGACAAAAGCACACCACATATTACAGGCATAACCACGTCACATAGGCATAAGCACGCCACATATTATAGGCATAAGCACACCACATATTATAGGCATAACCACGCCATAGATGAGGGTTTGAAGGAGCTGCATTCTGGGATCAGTGTGTGAGCTCTCACTAGGTTTAGATGAATTCAAAATGAAAAAAACAAACAAAACACACAGCGACTGCAGCAGTTATTGAACATGGGAATGCGCGTAAGTGCAGAATAAACCCTCATTTCTCCGAGGTGACTGGGGGGTGGGGGTGCCGAGGGGGGAGGCAACAGGACATGAGCCTGTCTCATCCCACACGGGCCCTGTTCAAGGCTTGCTATGACCCGTTTCATGCCGCACCTCACATTTCACTGTACTTTAAGTCTCATCTCCCGGGACAAACATGTACCAGCACGCAACGCTAACAAGCTACCTCTGGCCACATCCTATATAACAAAGAGCTAATATGCTAATTAGACTGGATGGCAGAATGACCTTCCAGAACGACCTTCCAGAATGACCAGTGGGCAGGGGCGGGGCTGCGAGGCAGCTTGGGCTACGAAGACCTACCCTTGCATCGGGCCTCTAGTCTATTATAATGAAAACGACGGGAAGTCATACTCAGCATGGAGTGGGCATCCTATGCACCAGGCCTGGCACCGAGTGGTTTACATGTTTTGTGTCCTCTGGGCTCTAACTTTTACTTGCAGTTTAACTACCTGATGATGGCGCCTGGATGTCCCTCGGGCTCTTCAGAATGACCCAGACCAGAACAAAGCTGAGGATTTCCGTGCCAACCGGCCCTCTGACCCCGGAGCCCTCGCCCCACCCATCTTCAAGTACAAGCCCTCCTTCTATTGCTCACCTCCTGACTGCCCTCTCTCCCTACCAGTCCCTGTCTACTTTGCTACGATCTGTTTTATTTCTTCCTTTGCTTTTCCTAGTTCCTGAAACTATCCTGCTAAGGTCACCCACAGCCACCCATCTGTCAAATCTGCTGAAAGTCATTTTCACGTCCCAGTGACGTGACGTTGGCCTCTGCAGTGTCTGGTGCTGCTGACGACTTCCATTTCTCGACAGGCATTCGGTTTATTCAGGCAGATTCTCCTGTGGGTTTCTCTGCTTCTTCGCCCAGGAAACAGCCCAGGCTCGGCTGCCACTCCAAGAGGAAAGTGCCCGGGAGCAAAACAGGTTGGTCCCAGCTCAGGGCACCCGAAAGCCCAGGCTTCCGACAGGTGTCCCCGGGGTCCGCGGACAGGAAGATCCTGAGCCCCGAGACTGTCTCCCCAGGCAGGACTCGGCCAGGCCTGTTGATGGCTGGAGGTGACGGGGGATGCGCAGGTTTCAGAGGCACGGGTGTCCTCTGCACCAGGATGTGTCACTGGCCCCTCTCGGACCTCCTCTTGGAGTGCAGTCCTGCTGCTTAGAACCTGCGTTCTCTGCAGACAAGCGTCCTCTCAGGGTGACTAGGCTCCCTTGGTCCCCTGCTGTGACCCTCAGTCCAACAGCTGCCCCCCGCGGGGGAACCATTGCAGCAAAGGCCCTTGAAGGGGACGCCAGGGTCCCTCCAGCAGCTGGAGCCCGTCCTGTCTCCACAGCAGGGGCCCCTTTGGGACCCCTGAAGGGGACTCACCTTCGCAGGGACTGCAAGGAGCCAAAGGTCACAGCCTTGAGGGAGTCCCACCTTCAAAACAGAACCCCACGTCCTTCATGACAAGTGCTCTGTTTACACATGTGGGGCTGTGTTCACTCAGCTTCTCTGTAAATATTTACTGAGCAACTACTGCACTCCGGGCCCATGGTACGGGCAGGAACCCTCGTTGTTTAGTGGCACAGCAGCGTGTGCCACTGTGTTGCTGTCTGGCCAGAGCTCAGGAGTGGGCAGTGTGGGACCAGGCGGGCCTGCTCTCTCTCCGTGAAGCAAGCTGGCCCTTCGTGGGATGCGAAGCCCCTGGTCAGTCTTTTAATCAACTAGGTCAACTCACTCGGTCCGAAGGGCAAAGGCTTCCTGGATCACCAGCACCCTGTTTAATGAGGGTCTTGGAGATGGAGCTCTTGGAGTCGCAACTTAAGGAATGCTGGCTAAACCCCCAGAGCCTCATGGGATAAACACTGCCACTCCCTCGAGAAGCCGGGCGTTGGGCCCACGCTGGCTGCCTGGCTGTTTATCTCTTGTTTAGCAGGAGGCATTTCTCAAGCTGCCCCGGTTCTGGGAAATGCCGCGAGTGGCGCTCCCGCCTGCGAGGCGGACAGTTTTGGTGGGAATGTGATAAAGAACATGCCCCACAGCTTAGCTGTGTACCCGCAGAAGACAGGGTGCTGGGCGACAGCCTCCAGCGGCTGGGACACCTCCTGCCAGTGTGGGCGCGGCCCCGCCTCCTGTCACAGAGGAGGAGAGTGAAGTGCGGGGACATTGTCCAAACAGCGTGGAATCAGCGGCAGGCTCCTCTCAGCTTCCCAGCTTTATCCGTGCTGGTTCCTCTTCCTCACACCCGGCCCTCTGTCCATCTAACCAAACCTCCTGTTTAAATATTGATTACGATGGCCCAGGCGGCGTGGCTCAGTGCTTGAGCATCCACCTATGAAGCAGGAGGTCACAGTTTGATTCCTGGTCAGGGCACATGCCTTGGTTGGGGCTCGATCCCCAGTGTGGGGTGTGCAGGAGGCAGCCGATCAATGGTTCTCTCTCATCATTGATGTTTCTATCTCTTCCTTTCTGAAATCAGTAATACACACACACACACACACACACACACACACACACACACACTAATAAAAGAGAAACATGTAAATTGGCCATCACTCCGCTACGCCCACCAGCCAATCGGGATGAGTATGCAAAGTAACCCAACAAAGATGGCGGGTTAATTTGCATATGCAGGCACGGAGCGAAGACTGAAGACTGAAGAGGCTTGGCTTCTCCACTGCGGCTGGACCAAAGGCTTGGGTGCCGGGTGCCAGAGGAAAACCAGTGCCGGCAGCCAGGGGAAGGAAGGCCTATTTCGTGAATCTTCGTACAACGGGCCTCTAGTATATATATATATACATGATTTAATCCTGGGACAATTCACTTACCTCCTTTGAGTTTTCACTTTCCCTAAGGCCAGCAGACAATGTTTAGGAAGGGCCTTCCCTCACTGAGTCCTGCTGGCCACTGAGAGGACAGGATCAAGACAAGGCAGGGCACTCAGCGCTGACATTGACCTCTGCTGGTGCCCCCTCTGAGTACATCATCCATCTCCCCGTCCTTCAGTTTCCTCCTCTGCAAACCGGAGGCCAGAGAGCTGCAGAGCACATGGCCAATATTAGGCCCGAAAACACTGACATACAGAGACAGCAAAGAAAGGAAGATGTGAAACCCTTTCATTATGCTGGGAGGGGGGGGGGGGCGTCACTCTTGGCAGTTAGGAGAGTGGCCAGCTGGAAGAGCAGCGGGTGGTGGAGGTCAAGGTCAGCGTTGGGTGGACACAGGAACTTGAGTGAGTTGGGTCATGGGGGAGGGAGCCGGGCAGGGGGAGACTGCCAGCTCCCAGACTGGGAGCTCCTGGGTTATTACCAAGAGGGTGTCAGGGATACCAGCCAGCGCTCAGGGAAACTGAGAACTAAGGCTGCTGGGGGCCGGAAGAGGCTCTGTGCATCCTACAGGCGTGAGGACGGAGGCCCTGGCAGCAGGCCAGGAGGGCTGCGTGTCCGGCTCAGGGGGGAGCTATGGGGAGTGGAGGGTAAACCCTGTCCTAGGCCCAGCAGGGGCGCCCTCACGCTGTCTTTACAGAATGGCCTCCCTGGACAGGGAGAAGCCGCTTTCATTGCCTGGAGACATTATTCTAGTGCAGGCACTTGGGTTCAGGTCCTGGCGAGAGTGGGGTCCCACTGACTGTCTCCCTGTGGGAGCCAGGGGCCTGGCCTTTCACAGACGCTGCTTAGCCGCTAGTTAGGAGACTCACGGGAGGGGGGCGGTGAGCACCTCAATCCCGCTGTTATTTGCAACAACATCCAGTGTCAGTGGGCTACCGCACCCCAGAGGCCCACCTTTCTGAATGTGTTGGCGACCTGGACTCGGAATTGCAGACCGGAAGAGCCCCTGGAGAGGACCCGTGTGCCAAGCCCAGTCTAGGTTAGGCACGGCCAGGGCGAGACTCCATTGCCGGCCCTCCCGCCCGCCTCCTGCACTCCACGCTTTCCTGTCTGCGACACCGGGCTCGGGATTAAGCTACTAAATCAGTTCCTGACTTTGTCATTTATGAGCCCAAGGAAAAGGCATCTGACTCATTCAAGCTCATGTCAGACGAGGGAGGGAGAGATTTCTTCCAAAAACGCTGGGAGGTGGCTGCCCTGCTCGCTTTGGACAGCTGGACAACTTGCTGGACCGAGTTCTCCCAGCTCCGGTGGCCTCAGCAGTACCAGCCCGGAGGTTCTGCCCACAGTTCTCATGAAGATTAAATCTGAAAATAGGAAGGCGCTGGCTGCTGACTCTGAGATAAACTGGCTGTGGTGCCTGCCAAGGGCAGCGGTCATATGAAAAGCCACATGACTAACAAGAAATAGAGCCATGAGTAAGATTCCATCGAGTGAAAGCAAATTCGCCCACTCGCAAGCTCTCCAGGGCCCTTCTCTGCCACCTGGAGCACTACACTCGCCCGAAGTGGTCCCCTCAACCTGGAGGTGTCAGCCTGGACCGGCTGCTTGCGGTCCCCTCATTTCTCTAGTCAACACGCCTCCTTGTCCCCTGTGGGCCACGTGCACTGCCAGACGGATGGCTCCGGGGGGCCCGAGTTATGGCTGTGGTTGTGGTTGAGGACGGAGACCTGCGGGACCCCCAAAGGGTGCCAGTTGACGGCAGGGGTGCCGCTGAGGTAACAGAAGGGATGAGTGGCTGCTGGGGGAAGATGACAGCTCCTAGGGAGACAAAGAACGCAGGGACAAGGGGAGAGAGCAGAGCAGGGCTGTCCACCTAGCGGAGGAGGTGCGAGTGAGCAGGGAGAAGTCAGCAGGGTCAAATCCTGCAGAGAGCGCCAGGGGCGTGAGAGTGCGCAGATGGGGCTGTGAGCTTAGGGGAGGGCACTGGGCATGGGCGCAGAAACCGCCTCGGTACAGGACGGAGATGCTCTTTTGAGAGACTTGATAATGACGATGACAGAGACTGAATGATGGAGGGGTCGCTGGAGGGGCGTCTAAGTACTGTGAGTGGGCGAAGCTCTGGAAAGAAGGGCGGGAGGAGGACCTGCTGAGAGAGAAACTGCCCCTGGGAAGGCGTGGCTTTAAGGTGGGTCTTCCCAGGGCAGAGCAGAAGAAATGGGTTCACTTCTTGAAATAAGAAAATAATTACGTGTTATTGAGAAATCAGGTTAGTTTTTTTAAAAAACGATGCATATAAAACTAGTCAAGAGAAGCTGAAGGACCCTCCCAAGCGACTCGATTGTTCCTATTTCTATATATTCATGTCCAGCGCGGGGTCTGCCATGTAGTCACAAGCAAGAAATGGCTATTGGAGCATGTATGGCTGGGCTGCGGGGCGGCATTTTCGGAAGACGTTTTGTGACTTGGAGCCCGTCACCTGGTCTCGGTGTCCTTCCCATGGGAGGAGGTAGTCTTCAGCCTGTTCTGAGGGCGCGGTAGTGAACTTCTCCTTCCGCCACTTTGAGGTGTTGGTGGTGAGGGCATCTGCGCCCACAAAACTCTGGGGAGGAGGGGTGGGGGAGACGCTAGACGTATTTTTAATGTTTAATGATGGCTTTATTGAGATGCCACTCACACAGGATAGGACTGTGTTGAATCATGCCCATCCAGAGGGTACAACCTGGTGGGTGTAGAGGCAGACAGGACGGCACTCGGTGACGAGCTGACTCAGAGTGAGAAGGAGAGAGGGGTGTGGAGATGCCACTGGACCAGGGATGACGCAAGCGATGGACACAGGCAGCACCTGCTGAGCACCAGGGAGGAGAGAAGACCCACACGGCGGGGCCAGGAGATGCCTGAGAAGCCATGGGAAAGGCCTAGTGCGCTGCGAGTGTAAAAGAGTGTGGGCTCATCTTTGTCTACACACATTTCTCTCCTATTTTTAAAAGGACACAGAGAGCAAGTCAAAGGCCCGTTTCCGGAACTGGCTCTGGAGTCAGTTTGAGCGGGAGGCGGTTGCTGCTCAGAGGCCACGCTGTGAATGCGGAGGCTGCAGGCAGGGCTGCGCTGCAGCGGCTGCCGTGGTCTCTGGTTCTGGCAGGAGATGGATGTCTTCTGGAAGCCAGACCGCATACTCACGCCGGCGTTTTCTCTAGGAAGCTAGGGAGCAAATGGCCGTGCTGGGGTTGCGTGGCTGTGGTGTGGCTCCCGTCGGGATCCTCTCATGGAGAAGCTTAAGCACAGGCATTAGCTGGTGCCCTTGCTGCCAGGCAGTCCCTGACATGTAAAATTTGGTGATCTCCGCTGGGATTCCCCTCCACTAATCTCCAGGCCCGACTCTGTGCCGGGCCGATAGCTTCTGCGAGTTGTGTGTGTTTCTACAGTAAATTTACAAACAAACTTGAAGATGTATGTGTATAAACTAGTGGTTCTCAACCTTCTGGCCCTTTAAATACAGTTCATGTTGTGAGCCAACCATAAAATCATTTTTGTTGCTACTTCATAACTGTCATGTTGCTACTCTTATGAATCATAATGTAAATATCTGATATGCAGGATGGTCTTAGGCGACCCCTGTGAAAGGGTCGTTCAACCGCCAAAGGGGTCGTGACCCACAGGTTGAGAACCGCTGGTATATACACACACAGGTAAGACTGAGGCTTCACAGTAATAATTCCCACCTGTGACTAAAAGCATGGGCCAAACAACTGGCGAGCGGTGAGCTGACGCGGAAAGGCCATCCGAGGTAGCACTCTAACGGGGAGGCCTGGTTTGCAGTCCTGCTTTATCATGGCCCTCGGGGACTCACTTGCCCCGTTACCTATCGCCCTGCAGCCCATCCCACCCGTGCTGAGTGGCTCAAGACAACAACGTCTTGTCCTCTCTCCTAATTTGCGGAGTTGCGCAAGCTCCCCTGGGCCGACTTCACCAGGGTCCTTCCTGCTGTATTGGTCCCAGAGCTGCCACGTGAGACGTGGGAGCCATAAGAGGGCTCAACCGGGTGAGTGTCCAGGAGGCCTTGTTAGTCACTTCGGAGCCCCTCCACACCTTCGGCCTTTCTGCAAAGGAGCTCAGACTCCCGACATGGAGTCAGGGCACCAGGAGGCAGGAAGTGCAAGTTTCCAGTCCTCGCTCAGGCCAAGCCTACAACTCACGCAAGGTCATTTCCACTATATTTACGGGCTGACGCAGGCAGGGGCCAGCCCAGCTTCCAGGTGGCGAGGACGGGACTCCGCCCTTCGGTGAGGTGTGGCCTGCACGCAGAAGGTGGGAAACAACTGATGGCCGCCATCGGGAGTCATCCTGGTCATGAGGTTTGGTTGGTGCGATCTATCTGGTTTGACTGCACGGAAGTGTAGTGGACACGGGTGACCCTGCGCGCCTCGGCCTAGCATGCCCTGGGCATCAGCTCCAGCGTGGGTTACACAGACTGGAAATCCAAGCGGGGTGGCACCAGCTGGAGGTGGAACACGTCCAGAGCTGACCGGGAGTCGAGATGATGTGTGGGAGGAACCAGCAAGAGTCAGTAGGCATGACATCTGCAGCCAAACAAGAGCTTTGCCAAGGACTTGCTGGAAGAGCAAGAGCGGCTGCCCAGCAGGATGAGGGCCAGCAGCAGGGACCAGCACCCAGGAAGTGTTCAAGGGAAACCTCCATCCCCAAAGTGGCTACAGAGCGGTGCAGGAGCAGACAAGTCAATTATTAATAAGCTGCTTTGAATACTTAATAAGACAGAGACGGGGCAAGGCTGCAAGTGCAGGGAGCAGCAATGGAGAATATACACTCATGAGTTGAACCAATAACTATTCAAGACGGGGAAGTCTTTTAACCCGGCTGCTCAACCCCTTCCAGTCATCCCTGCAGAAACTTCCCTTCGGCCGGACAAGAATCTATAAAATCTGTGACACCCGCAGGGGAAGGAATTCCCCAATCTTGTTGTGAAGGTATTTCACCCCCCTGACCCCCGCGATGGAGACTTTTCAGTTAACCACGTAAAATGTTTGCAGAGCGGCTGGCACGTGGCACTGGATGAACGTTGGTTCCTTCCTTTCTTTCAGAGGCAAGACATGCAAAAGACCACTTAGCAAGAAGCGACTCCCGCCCCTCAGCGGTGGAGCTGGCCATCTCCATGCTGGCTAGTCTCCACTGGCTGGTGTCTCTCAGGTGACCGCATGGCACCGAGCGATCTGGATAAATGACAGCCATTGTAGATCCCAGCATATGACAGATTTGTCTCTTCAAGAGCAGCTGCGCATTGTGTCTAAGGGAGTCTGTTCGGACCCAAGTTCCTTTGAAACAAAGTTCAGTTAGACCAACAGAAGTTAAGACCATCAGAAGGAAGATGTTTGCGGGCCACACGCTGGACAAGGACTTAGTAGAATATTTTTTTCAGCAGAGGTTTAGCATTGACTCCTCATTTATTTATTAAAAAAAAATCTAACCAAAGGTTTATACATGAGAGTGCAGTGGCCTCAGAATGAACACTTTTATGAGAATCCAAGCTGCCACATCCGGGCTGAGCAGAAACTCAGCAGCACGCCCTGATGCAGATAGCCGGTGATGAGTACCGTAATTCGAGTGAGGACTGGCCAAAGCCGACTTCATTTCCAGAACAGCCCAGTTAATCAAAAAGCCTGGAACTATTCCCAGGATGCTTTTGTTTTAAAGTCTAGACAAAACCCCAAGATAACCTTTGTGCAACTGATCTAACGCCCATGGGATGTGAGGAGACAGTTGGGGACCTGAGTTATCAGAGGGGTTTTACAGAAAGTGAGGTGACTTGCAGAAGGACACCGGGACAGAGGTGGGCACCAGTCCGATGTGTGGTGGCTTTGGGAGAGCAGGGAGGGCAGGGAAGTGTTCGGGGGAAATAGAAACACATCTGCAATGTGGAGGAAGTTGATCAGACGCCCGCTTCCCCAGGGACAAGCATAATTTAATTATTAGCGTGGACTTGGCACCAGATCTATTCCCAACACAAAGGCTTTAACTCAAACCTAGGAAAAACCCTGAGAGAGAGAAGACATTTCATTTGAAGGTGGGTGCTGTGGCTGAAATAATAAGGAAAAATACTTTCGTTCTCACTGATGACTCCCAAGTGGAAGCCCCCAAATCCCACGGTGGCCCCTGGAAAAGGTAACAAGGACAAGAGCACCACCTGCTTCCCCGTGAAAAGGCCATTCACAGGGATATGTGGGTCCTTAGATGGCTTTGTGTTGTCTCAAAGGTCTTCTAGTCGAGTCTAATTAGAGCGTTCTCATCGTTCCAAGGGTTTTTAAAGACCAGTGTTTCTGAGAGGCTCCAATAAATCACTTAAGTAATTCTCATTGGCCCACATACATATGAATGACGCAGTTCAAGGGCGTTCTGACTTGACCCACTGGCTCCTTGAGACTTTACCTGGAAGCACATCTGTTCAAGTTGGGCCACTGCAGCTATAAATACTCCCTGAGAAAGTCAAACAATGCAATAGATGGCAACCAAAGGTCGCTTTTCTGTCCCCTACCACCACTTTTCCCAACTGGCTCAAGATTCCAAACAAAGCCGGCTCCATCCTCCAACACTTCCACTTCCCAGTCTATACCCAAGAGAAGTATGGCCACCTCAGATATATAAGATGCCCACAGTAGCTTTATTCAGAATAACCAAAGACTTAAAGGAACAGCAGTAGAGTATTATGAAACGATGGGGGAAAGCAAGCTATTGTCACAGGCAACGGCATGGATGGATCTCACAGAAGCTGACCGAGCACCAGACACCGTTTCTTGGCTGCTGCTCTGAAGCCCTGATAAAAGGTCAATTGGACCTCAGCGGTAGCCACGGAGACATCGCAGCTGAAAACAAAACACTGAAGTGAAGTTGGAGGGTCTTGCAGAAGCACAGGAAGTAATCGTTTCAGGGGAGAAGTCCCAGCCCCTGGGGCATGAGGGCAACGGAAACCCGGGAGGAATGTGGGGTTGGGTGTGACTAATGGCCACTTAGGGAGGCCTCTCAATCGCTGCTTCCCGGAAAAGGGGCCTCACACCAGCTATTTATGAGATCCGTGGGCAAACTTCTCGGTCAGCATTACTTCTAAGATTCTAGAGAATTTCTGAATAGTAATATGACGCCGGGCCCCAAAGTTGTGAATGTTATCATGTAGAATTCGGCAAGCACTTATTTCAGTGGGTGAGAATGAATGCAGTCAGTATCTGCCTGGGTTGAACACCTACTAAGCACCGGGCCCTGTGACACGAAGTGGGTGGACAAGGCAGCCTCTAACGCAGGGATCTTACAGATCTGCTCCCAGCCCGGGATTCTTCCTCTGAGAGAGGAACCATCCTCTACGATGGTTGTGAGGCTCAGAGGAGGTCATGAATTCCAACCTTTTTTCACAATGAGTGGCAAATAGCAGCCCCCATTTTATATGCAGTCCCTGAGTAGACAGAGACTCCTGTAGAACTGGGGCAGTGGGGGAACCCTATGTTTACCGCAGGGTTATTTACAATAGCCACAATATGGAAGCACGTGCCCACCACTAGATGAGTGGGTAAAAAACCGGTGGCACATTTCCACCATGGCAGACTCTCAGCCATCAAAAGGAATAAAATCTTACCATATCACACCCTGGATGGACCGGAGGGTATTATGCCGAGGGAAATAAGTCAGACAGAGAAAGACAGGCACCACATGGTTTTACTCACATGTGGAATCTAGAGAACAAGGTAATCAAACACACAACAATGACGAGGTCTCCTCCTCACTCTTCAGGTCTGGCATCGGCATCCGCCTCCCCGGGAGGCCCTCCTGAGGCTGGCCCCATGGTGGAGCCAGAGGGAGCCCTTCACAGAGGGGCAGCTGGTGGCATTAACCACAAAGGCAGGAGACATGAATGACCAGTAAACATATGAAGACATGCTGCCCCTGTCCTCTCTCTCTCCCTCTCTCCCCTTCTTCTCTCTAAGCATGTCCTAAGGTGAGGGTTAAAAACAATTATATATATGTTCTATATATGCATGTATGTGCTTGTTTGGAAGAATGCAGAAGAAATCATTATCACTAACTCTGGAGAGTGGAATTGGAAGTCTAAGGGATATAGGCCATGGGGAGAGATGGACACTCTTTCTTAAAATACCTTTTGTTATGGAAAATGTCAAACGTACACAGGTAGGAGGAATGCCACAATGACCCCTCCCCCTGTACTCAACACCCAAGTTCAACAGTTACCTGACTTTGCTATCCTTTTGTTTTGTTTCAAAAAAAAATTCCCACCAGTATGTATTCTTTTCAGATTAAAAAATATCTGACATAATGACAGTGATCTACCCAAGGCTCTCCCACTATGGGCTTGTTCGCCCGAAACTCAGTCCCCAGAAGCTTCAGGGTCTGGGGGGCTGGGGGTGGAGTGTTAGCCACTCTGCTCTTAAACTCTGCCAGCTGTGTGGCTAGAAGGACCGCTAACGTCCTCCAGATACTGTAAAGCCATCCTTCATGCGCAGAAGCAACATCAAAGGGATGCTGTCTGCTCTGTGAGGGGGAGTTTAATATGCTCACTTATCCCCCACCCCATGCAGTTCTCAGGAAGGGACAGCGTGGTTTACCCTGCAGCGTGTACTTATCTCTGCGCTGAGATTCTCCTCACTCTCCAGCAGAGCCCAAAGCTAAGAAAGCAGGGCCTTTCCCTTGTCTATGTGGCATGTCTCACAGCCCACAGCTGCTGCCCACGCGTCCCCTTGTCACAGCGACCTGATGCATGCCTCCAGCCACGGGTTCATCGATGCCAGGCCCGAATGCCAAGGGCTGACCACGAGGGTCCGCTCCCTGCGAGCCCCCATTCGTCCACTCAGCAGCCCCTTTCCACGCACCCTGCGCCCGGCCTGGCCCATGCTGCAGTTAGGGCTATGAAGGCCAGCACCCCTGGCCTCTGACCTTCAGGAGCTTATCAAATGGGCTCTGAGGTTCGAAGATTTATCTGCTTCCTCTTCCAGGATCGCTCTTATCTTATCTTCTCCACCTGCTCTTACTCAGGCTCCAGAATTTAGCCAAGAGTCACCATCTCTGATGAACAGCGCGATGATTGACTGGTTCCTCTACAGGAACACCCTTCCTAGCAGCTAGGACCTAGCTTGTCCTCCTATTACTCATCCCGAAAAGCTCAGGTCCTCATCCATCCCCATCACCGTAGGCTCCGCCCATGAGTCCTCAGAGCCCAGCTGGGACTGTGCTCCTCAGAGGCATCACAGATTCTAACCTGCTGCCTCCCTTTAGGGCAGAGCCTGGTGGCAGGTCCTACAGTGCGCGGCACGTGTGCCTGTTGAACGGTTGAGTAAGGACGTGTAACAGCATGACTTCTCGGCTTTACCACTTAGGGTCCCGCACGTGCCTTCAAAGGCAATGTCCTTGGGCGTCGGCCCCTCCAGGGTGGCTGCTCTCGATGCCTTCCACCGGAACACACATCCTGCCGGAGAGTGCCCGAGGCTCCAACTACGAACAGATGTATGTCTGGGGGTCCCAGCCCCAAGCAGCTAAAATCCACTGCTTCATCCCTTTGAAAGAGACATTGATGCTCATTTCAAAACCATTGCTTGGTCCTTTTCATGTTAAATATATAAAGAAATTGGAATTTATAAATGTCCTCCTGACATCAGTGTCCTGCTATGAAGTCGTTGGGCAGCGTGAAGGCCACTGAAGGGCTTTGGGGCGGTTGTGAAACTCTTAGGAAAACTAGCCACGAGGACAAGAGTCTGGGGACCTAGCTTCTACCTCCTTTCTGGGCCTTAGTTCCTTCATTAAAATTTTTTTTTTGTTTAAAAGGAGAAAGTGGAGTCTGTTTGCTCTCAGGGTCCCCTCGGCCACAAGCTTTATGGGACCATAATCCAGGAAGCAAATATTTTAAGTAAATTGAATTTAAAGAGTTAATTCTCTTACCTGACGTCATGGTCTCCTCTGTAAGTAGCCATTGGGACACTGGGGAATATTGCAATATTCTTTTTTTCTGTTACTGATCCTTTCTGTGAACTGAGACATTTACAGGTAACAAGCAAAAAAGTCCCTGAGGGAAATAGACTTCAAGGGAACATTCCAATGTCCATTGTTTCTCTTGATTTCTTTTTGGCAAAGGCACCTTAATTCTCGCTGCCATTGCATATTTTGAATTTCGTCCAATGGGAGAGGAGATTCCATGATTATTTATAGCTCCCGGCTGACAGCTCCCGTGATGGGTGGGCACCAGGCTCTCTGGAGCCGGTGTTGGCACCCGAGCTTCTGGGGTGTGGAAGCCCCACGGGCTCCCGGGACCTGCCCGCACCAGGACCTCTGTGGGGACCGCTGTCTCCCCGGCAACAGGCTGTCACCGGGCTTCTGTACTACACAGCTTGTTTCATTCCTCAATACATTCATACTATGTCCATTCAGAGCCAACACTGCATTTTAACCTTCTCTGTATTTTAATATTTTACCATCTGAAATCAAGATGTCTTATAATCAACATCTTATGACTGTAGTATTTATTTTCCCCTTAAAAGCTGTTATTAAAGTAATGATGTGTCTTCCCATCAGAGGCAACTTAGAATCAAGAAAGTGTGGTATTTATAAGAAATGTGATAGACAGGTTTATAATCTTAACATATTAAGAACTCACACACAATGATAATAAAAGCAGTAAGACCTTGAGAGGTAAACAGGCGAAGGACACGAACTTTCCATTCACATAAGAAAAATGTGTAACTAGCCATCAATATTAACACTCCCCCTTAGCATTCATATAAATGTAAATTAAAATAGAAAGGAAACTACATTTTTTTCAGATTAGCAGAAAATATTTTTTTTAAAAAATCCAGTGCTAATTAGAATAAAACAGAATGGGCACTGTCATCAATGCTGATGGGTAAATTGGTACAAAATTTCTGGAAAGCAATTTGGCTGCATATATTTAAATTATTTATATGCTCACATCTTTCTATTCTTCAAGAACAATAAGAAATAGGCTGAAAACTTACACTAAGTAGGAAAACCTCAAGATTCTAAATTTACATGCTATAACTACATACCTACAGGTATGTAAGGAATTCAGAAAAAAATTATAATACAGTATGCCAAGATGTTAATAAGTAATTTTATTCCCAAAGGAAGAGGTGGAAATGTGGTTACCGCTATGTCTGCCCTTATGTGTGTGTGTGTGGGGGGGCTTTTATGTATTTGCGGCCAAGTTTTCTTAACTTTAAGACTTAAAAGTCTTGACCCTTGCATTTTCAATTTGGGGGCACGCTGTTCTGAAGCTTGTTATTATTATTATCATTCGACTCCTTTGTGAAAACACTGGCACCTCGCTGGTTAAACTTAGCCCAAGCAGCCTCGTCTTCCTGGATGAGGAAGTGGTCAGTGTCCCCGATAACGATGTATTAGTCAGCTTTTTATTATCTCCTACAAATAATGGTCGGATACAGTCCCCAGCGTGTAAATATTTATTTATCCAGAAGTCCAGCCGAGCCTCTATGCTGCTAATGAGCAGTTGTGAAATAAGAACATTGCAAGATTTCCTTTTTTTTTTTTTTTTTTTTTTTTTTTTTTTTAATATATTTTATTGATTTTTTACAGAGAGGAAGGGAGAAAGATAGAGAGCTAGAAACATCGATGAGAGAGAAACATCGACCAGCTGCCTCCTGCACACTCCCCACTGGGGATGTGCCCGCAACCCAGGTACATGCCCTTGACCGGAATCGAACCCGGGACCCCTCAGTCCGCAGGCCGACACTCTAACCACCGAGCCAAACCGGTTTCGGCAGCAAGATTTCCTTTTAATGGGGTACCCATGTGCAGTTCAATTCATATGGTCATAGTAACTAATGTCACCCCAATAAATTTAATAAAATACAGGAAAAAAATTCAATTCTGCCTTGGCATGGCCGTTTCTTCTCCCTGCCTCTCAGCCTCATCTCAAGTCTTGCAATTTTATTTTTCCTAACAACCAGTGAAAACTAATACTAAGCTTATATGCTATGTTTCTCTGAAATCTCAATAACTTCCTTCTTGTAGTTACTGCTCCATGTACTTATACTCTCGGTAGCCACACTGATGCAAAGGATGTCACTGAGGCCCTCAATAGGCTGGCGGGCTAGTCGGGGCGGTGGGGTTTGTGGGGGAGATTAGCTTAAGGTAAAGCCGATCATCCATTCTTTTCTCCAACGTCAGTTGACTGAGTGTGTGCCCTTAGCCTGGCAAAGGCCATAACCCTGCCCAGGATCCACGAGAAGTCACAGAACATGGTTCTAATACTCCAGGCCCCTACGCCACGTGGGAGAATATAAACTACTTTCCATATATAAAAAGCTACAAAAGAGGAAGGTGTGGCTACATCTGAGAAGAAATGCAGGGAGTTTTGTATTCCAATGACAAGTGCCTTCCTGTTTGTAAAAGTGTGTAAACAAAGCGCAGTATGAGACTCATGGTTTGCCTTCCCCACTCGACGGACAGTGGCCAGGAGCCGGTCTGCTGCAGCTCCCCGAAGGGCTCGCGTGTGCAGCCCCGTGGAAAGCGGCCTGTAGGATGCGTGGTGCTGCCTCTCGGCTGCCTCCGCAGTCTTCCATCTTGGCTCCGTTAAAAAAAGAAAAGTTCTTAGCTGCTTACTTGGCACCAGGCACATTGTCCTTATAAGGTGCCCATAGGGCGCAGGTTCCCTTTTGCCCAGTAACTGAAGGGGTGCTGCGGAGATGACCGAAGGACAAGCGGAGTCAGGAAATCAAAACAACAGGGTCAGAAGGATGAGCAGGCAGAAAGGAACAGGGGGAACGCACACGCCGTGTTTGTGGGCCCGCGGGCCAGGCTCTCAGGCGCCTTCTTGCCATTGCTGCAGATTGCACCGGGACGTCCTGTCACTTCCTCTGTGCCCTTTGCGACAGAGGTACTAGTTAGGAGGGTTGAAATTGCTGATATTGCTGATTGTGGCATGTTCCCAGGTGAGAGATCAAGCTGGTCCTTTGAAAAGTGTTACATTACAGTGGGCGATTCAGCCTATCAGGTCAGAAGGTGCCGTATGTGCTTGAATTAAAGAGAAAAAAAGAACTCTCTGGAGGGAGGGACAGCTCAGACCCACTGCTGTGTGCACTCTGGACAGGTTTCCCCACAGTTAACAAAACCCACAGTCTCACAGCCCGAGGCCCATCTGCCTTTTGGACCAGCAGCTCTCAAAGGGGATGCGTGTTTATGAACACGCTGTGGGAAAGAAGCCAAGGACTCCGAAGACAGCAGCCACCCCTTGAGTTCACTGCTAATATTTCTAGTGATATGTGTGTGTATAGTAAGTGGCACACGTATGGGAAAAGAGGTGTCATCGTTTGCATATATGGTTGGCTATCATGCTTTGTTCCCATTGACTCTGTTTGTTTGTTTGGTGCTGGGTCAAGTTGCCAAGAATTTGGGATGTGTTTCCAGGCCTGAAGAGGACCTGAGCCTTGTATGCCCAGCTGTCCCTCCCCTCTGAGCTTTGTTCAGCCTGTTCCTTCTTCCAAAATTCCAGGAGAAGAGCTACTCATCTTGCAAGTTTCAGCTTAAGGGTTCTCTTTCCATGAAATCTTTCCCGACCAGCCCCTCATTCCCATTCTCTGTGCCTTTCCGTCTGTCCTCGCAGCCCCTCCTAATCCAGGTGTGTGAGAGGCAGAACAGCTGACTTCCCAGCACTGGGTCAGGGCCCATGGCAGTGGGAGAGGACTTCCAGCAGCGCGCCCTCGGCTGGCGGCCGGCGGCGACTCAAAGGGGCTGTGTGTTCTGGCTGCAGCGAGGGGGCTGGGCTGCTGCAGGGTGCTCCATGCCTTGTGCACACAGACACTGTTGGGCATTGTCCCCTCCTGGAGCCCGAGACTGCGGCGGGTAGAGGACGTGGACAGGCCTGTCCCATGAGCTAAACACAAGTGTTTGAATGTCTCCGTTGGGAGACGAATGCCCATTTATCTTCTTCTTCCTGAATCCCCTTCTTCACTGGGGTGCAATCCATCACCCCTTTGTTAGGACAAATAAATTAAACGGCGCCCAGTGCGTTTACCTTGCAAGCAGAGGAAGTCGTTGTGGTCCAGGAAATCTCTGCCATTCATGATGCGACCCCAGGGCCTCGCTGACCTGAGCGTGGTGGGTCTGAAGTCTGTATCCTGGCTGTTATTTCAGACGTGGTTTGGGCCGGCACGCTTCACGGGCCTCGGCACAGTCTCTGGGAGCCAGGCCTGGCTCCATCGACCGTGGGGTGAAAGGAGAGTGCGATTAGTAACAGGATGTTGAGATGCCCAGGTTTAATTCCACTAAATACTCACTAAAAAACTGTGCTTCTGTTGAGGATTCATGAGCCAAAGAGACAGCTATGAATACAGCCTCTGCGGTCAGCAGGCACGCCAGGGTCCAGCACTAACGGATCACAGCTCTCCCTCCTGACTGCACACACAGCAGGCAGCGCACACACAGGCGTGGTTGCGTGGCCCCTCCTGAAGAGAGGCGCTTGCTTTCCTCCTTGAGGTTTTCTTTGCTTGTTTGTGTTTTGGTGGAAGTGGACAGACACTGAGACAGAGTGGCCGTAAGATTTTTTTTTTTTAAAGACTCTTTTTTAAAAGAGGCCCTCAGCTTCTCCCACCCAGAGCTGCTCCTCCTCCTCCCTGCAGCTGCCTGCGGGGTGACCAGCTTCCCCTCCGCGGCCAGAGATGAAGCTTGCGGAAGGTGCCCCAGAACCACAGCTTCTGGTTTCCCACTGAGGTGTCAGGGATGGAAAACGGAAGCAGGAGAAAGCTGGCTGCAAGGGGAAGGCAGCCGGGCCTTTCCAGCCAACAGGTCGGGGAGGGGGGGCCTGCAGCGGCTCCTCACCTCCTAACCAAGTCCGGCCTTTCGCCAGCGCTGAAGAGGCCCCTGGCAGAGGCCCTCCCCGAGACTCGTCTCCATGCACGTGGCTGCTCTTCCCTGTCTAGAAACCAGAGAGGAACGAAGCCTGGTGTGTGGGGGGAAGGGAGGGTTCCACTGGCTCCCCCTGCTAAGCAGGGTCATCCCTCTGGTTCGGCATCGGGTTGGGTTTCATTTTGCTCCGAGTGAACTCCACGGGCAGGAGAGGAAAAGGCCCCGCTCTGAAAGCGAGCACCGTGTGGACAGGTGAGAGCACTGGGCGCTGTGCCCCTTGGCGCCCAGGGGCAGGGCGAGGACTCGGGGACCGGCTGCCCCCTGCTCTTAGGACCCGAGGCTTCAGGAAAGCTGAGGCCTCTCCAATGACTTCCTCAGCCCTCGCACCTCCTTGAGGGCTAAGGGGCCATTTCCGCTCCTCGCTGTAGCTCCTTTCAGAGTGTCTGCTCACTGGTTCGAGTGTCTGTTATGTTTATTTTAACACTCGGGTTGGGAAGACATGAGTTTGACAGAGTCCCTGTGAGTTTCTAACCAGATGACCCTGCCAAGTTCATGACCCCTGAGCCTCAGTGCCATGGTCTTTATAGTGGGGACACAGATACCTAACCTTCAGGTGGTGAAAAGCATGGGAACATATTGCATTCATGTGCACACACGACAGTATCATTACACTGACACGGCCTAATTTTTAAAACAGTGCAGCCAAAGAGTACATTGCCGTGATACCAAGAAGCGCACCAATCAGTAACATCTATGGTAAATCTCATTTCGCCAGTCATTTTCTGCTTTGCGCTCACTGACCCGGTGAGTTTGCTAAAATGAGTTTTTAAAAAACATCTACTCTAAAAATTGGAAGCTGAGAATCAGAGGCAAACGGAGAGTCGCACAGCTGGTCAGTGCGGTCCTGTGGGCCCTGAGGCTGAGGGGGGCGCTGCCGTCCACAGGCCAGTGACCTGCACAGGGTGAGCCCGTGAACGGGGCTGGGGGCTAGACCCCACGGAGATGAGGCAGCTTGGCCTGACATCCCATCCCCACTCTTCACCACAGGCAGCTAATCTCAAGTCCCGAGGAATTCCCTGCTTCCCGGTTTTCCGAGAGAGGTGTGCTAGAATTACCAGCCACCAAGAGAGATGTTTTGCATGAGTGATAGCTCATTCTCTCAGCGTTATAGAACATCCCCCCTCAACTCTTCTGACGGTTTTATTTTGATATAACAGTTTCTATTCTGGTTTTCTTTAGGTTCGAATTCGAGTTCTCTCCCTTTGTCGGGAACCCTCTTTATCCTTTCCTTTATCAATACTGTGACTCCTCACACCTGGTCTTGGTGAATGCACCTCTACCCTCTGATGGCAGTTACTCTTACACTAACGCATCTCTGCTAACTCATTTCATGTCTCCCATTTACCTTCTCTTCCTTAAAAATAATCCGTTCCTGTCGCTGTGTGACTAGCTTAAATTCTATTCTGGCCATTTAAAACTTACGTTTCTCCCGTGGTTTACCTACACATACAATTTATTACCCTTACTATTTACTTCCCTCCATGCATGCTCTAGGCTTTCTGAATGTGACCTTTACCAAGTAAAGGAAGTTCCCCTCATTTCTTAATTTGCTGAGTGTTTTTCATCAGGAATGGCTGCTGGATGTTATCAACTGGTTTTCCTGAGTCTGCTTGAGATTGTCATATGTTTTTTCCATTTTTGTTTCTTTTTTTCTTTTTTTAAAAAATATATTTTATTGATTTTTTACAGAGAGGAAGGGAGAGAGATAGAGAGCCAGAAACATCGATGAGAGAGAATCATCGATCAGCTGCCTCCTGCATCTCCCACTGGGGATATGCCCGCAACCCAGGTACATGCCCTTGACCGGAATCGAACCCGGGACCTCTCAGTCCGCAGGCCGACGCTCTATCCACTGAGCCAAACCGGTTTCGGCCATTTTTGTTTCTTAATAGGATGCATTATGGTGATTAACCTATAATTCAACTTTTTAAAGTGTTTTTTTTTAAATTTTATTTTTCAATTACAGTTGACATTCAATATTATTTTGTATTAGTTTCAGGTGTACAGCATAGTGGTTAGACAATCATCTAATTTATAGGGTGACCCCCGCAATGGCCTTCAACTTGCCTTTCCAGGATAAAATCACAGTTGTCACAACATGTTGTCCTCTTAATAGACTGTTCATTTGATTTGCTGATTAGACATTCTGATTAGAACATTTCCATCTGTGATCATGAAACATACTGGACTGCAGTTTTCCTGTAAAGTATTTCTCTAGTTTTAGTATCAGGGAAACACCAAACTCATAGAATGAAACAGAAACTATTCTCTCCAGTTTTCTGGAGGAATGTGTGTAGACTTGGCATCATTTCTTTAAATGCTTGGCAGAGAGAACCAGTGAAGCCACCAGGCTGCTATCAGGACACCCACTTCGCCTGCTTCTTCTTGATGTTGGATGGTTTGTGTCTTGCAAGAAATTTGTCCACCTAAGTTGTTGGATTTATTGGCATAAAGTTGGTTATATAATATTCCCTTTAAAGTCTTTCAATACCTGCAGAGCTCATCGTACTGCTACCCCCTTCACTCCTGATACTGGTCATTTATTTCTTCTCTCTCTCTGGCTTCTAAAAAAAAATTGTTGGTCTTGGAGGTTTGTCCATTTTATTGCTCGTCTTAAAGAACCAGCTTTCCTTCAAGATTTATGTTTTCCTACTATTTCATTGATTCCCACTCTGAATCTTTCTCCTGCTTACATGGGTTCAATTTGTTGATATTTTTCTAGTTTCTTGTGTATAAGATGAGGTTTTTGAGACATTTCCTCTTTTTTGGGGTGTTTAGTACTATAGCTACTATAAATACTGTGTTGTAAATTTCATCCTATTCAAAATTCTTTCTTATTTCCTCATGAATTCCTTCTTTGACGGATTAGATTACATAGAAGTGTGTTACTTAGTTTCCAAACACTTGTACACTTTCCAGAGATCTTGCTTTTATTGATTTCTAGATTAATTGCCTAATTGAATAACATGTCCACACTAAGCCAGCAAAGTGACGATGTACACGAGCTTCAGAAGCTCTTGGTTCTCTTGTTCTGAGAATAAAGACAACTCCGTGCTGACTCATGTCCACTCTCCCCCGCCCCCACCAGCGCCATGACCTGAAACACTGCCCTCCCCGGGCCTAACCCGTTCTCAGATCAGCGTTTGGGTCCATGTTCTTCCCGGTCACTTGTGTGGTGACGTCAGGCTGGTGGGGGAAGAGCTAGGGACCCGTGCAATTGTATTACATCAGCTCTTACATAGATTTTGAATTTTCTTATAAGAAATTGTTAAAATGATATAAAGAAAATGATCCAAAAATGACCGACTCTGTTGGCTGTGTGGCGTAGCTTTTCTAGAGATTACGCTGGAATAGTTCTCTTCTCTTCTGAGATATGTTTCGGAGGGGAAAGGGCAATTCCGAGTGTGTCCCAAATGCCAGCGTTTGTTAAGGAGCTGGGCGTTCCTGCCCGGGCACTGGATGAGGAGACTGAGGGCCTAACTGCCCCTGCAGAGGAGCAGAAAGGCAGCACCAGGACCAACACCTGCTCTGTTACTTGGGAACGCCACTCATCCATCTAATTCTCCCCTTGGGGTCAATCCATTGCAGCAGCATTTCCTTAGGCCGAAGGGACAGAAACACCCCTCCTGTGCCTTCATTCCCAGTCCTGGCTCGTGACTGGGTAGAGCGAGTGGCAGCCCCCAGACCGGCCCCCATGTCCCTGAGCCTCTGAGATGAGCTCCCAGCATGTGAAACCCAGGTGAACAATGCAGGCTGAGTTTCATTCTTATTTGGACATCATAATGGAAGCTAAACTCCCACAAATGACTAAAATTAAACTCAACTGCTTAACACAGAAGTAACGCAGTCCTAAAATTATTTTCTGCGCGACTGACAATGCAACATCTGGGTCTTATAGAGGAGAACATGCTGGTCAAATAATGTCAGAAGTGCTCCTAAACCAAGGAGAGACAGACATAGAGATAGAGATAGAGATAGAGATAGAGATAGAGATAGAGATAGAGATAGAGATAGAGAGAGGGAGGGAGAGGGAGAGGGAGAAAGAAGGAGATGTTAACATTCTTATCTGTTAATGCTCTTATTGTAAACTTTTTGGAAGGTAATTTCGAAGGAAAGCTCGAGGGCAGGCCGAATGCTGTGCCCCTCACAGCCTTCCAGGATTGGGAGACTGACAGGCTGAGCGGAGGACAAGAAGGGTGCGCTCGGCACCAGGTGAGGCTCACCGAGGGGCTGGCAGGGGCAGGTGCAGCGATGATGCTCCTGACAGAATGACAGAGTCTTGACAACGGCTCTGAAAGCTTGATGACCCTTAACATCTCATGGAACAAAGGAGTCGGTAAGTCGGGGTGAAGACGTTCCTGGGGGAACATGAGAAACACAAAGGAGAGATGACAAGGCGACAAGTTAAACATAATCCGCAGCAGCAGAAGCGTCAGAGCCTCCTCCGCAGCCCACCTACAAGCACCTGCCCTTTGTTCATGCACAAAGGGAGCTGCTCACTGTTCCTGCCTCACTCCCCGGGGGGGCCCAGAGGGCTAGGCCCCTACGGGCGCCATGGGAGAGACTTTGCTGGGCGACCCTGTGGCAGATGCACCCAGCGAGCTGTATTTGACCTTGGTCAGTCTTTTATTTGTTACCCCCAAATCCTCCTTATTCAAGCCTTTCTGCTCTACCTCATTTCTCCCCTCTCTCTCCACTCACACAATCACAGAGGTGTTGCTATATGAAAATAGACACAGTTCCTGAGTGGTCCATGTGTGCTTGGTTTAAGAATTGGGGGGAGACCACCTTGACCTGAACACTTCTACTTTGCGACAACTTCCGAAGAGAGGAGAGGGTGGTCGGCCACCTGTGAGTCTCTCTTTAATTTCGTGAGATCTCGTTGAAATGTCCGATCTGCAGGCCCAGATCTCTGAGGGTCTTGAATATTCATGACCTCGGCGCTCCCAGATGGTTCCCCCATTTGTTTCAGCCCAAATCCCCCCATACAGGGGAGAGCCTTTTATGTGAAGCATCTCTTTCCATCTAGTAATAAAAAATAGTGCTGGAGTGAGTAAGACAATGGGCTTCACAATGCTAGAGAGACGCGTTTTTCCTCTCGGTTCTCTGATGGGAGGATTGCTGTAGCTGACGAATAAAAGGGTTCTTGGAAGGACTCTCCTTCAGTGAAGAGCTGAAGGAAAGAGATGAAGGGTTTGCCGAGGGAGGTGACAGCGATCTAAACAAAGACCATTTCTGTGCTTTTCTTTCCTCTTTCTCTCCTCTGACATCAGATGCACAGGATTGCGTCAGGGACACCCTCAGTTATCACGTTGTCACCACTGGTCGAAGCAAGGCTCCTCCTCTGTTTTTAATTTCTTTCCATTTCATTCCTATTTCTCACTCCCCCTCAACCTCCCCACCCTCCCCAGGTAGCCATTCGATGTGTGCAATGTGTATCTTTTTGTTTGCCCGCGCTCTTTCAAAATGCATAGAGTTTTGTGTGCATTTAATTGACATAAATAATGAAGGAAAGCTGCTTGTCTTGATTGCCCCCGAAGATGACAAGGAAAGGCAATGCCATGGCCAACATCTGCCTATTTGGAATAGTGTCTGTGTTACGATTTAGTTTCAATTTTCTTTTCCCCGGGACCATGTACTGAAGATTCACGCATGTTGCTGTGTACACACTTAATCCCTTGCTTCCAACCACCACACAACGCGAACACTTCCCTCTGGTAAGTTTACTTCAAGGTAAAAGCCCAGGGTTAGACGAACGGTGCTTTGTAATGCGCTCGGTCGCTATGCATGCATTGTTCTGCTTGCTTGCACGTCACTCTGCACGGAGCCCATGTTCTCTGACACTGTCACCCGGCTGCCCCTGTGGCCACACTGTCATTCCTCTCTTATCAGCCCGAGGTTCTCAGTCCCCAGAAAAGCCAGATACGGCCATTCCAGACATTCTAACACGGACACTTCTCTTTCACAGGGGCCTTGAACTTGGATGCTCAATCAGAGAATTCTTTTACAAGGGGAGCGCGCCTTGTGGCTCACCGGGAGGCTCACTCCGTCAGGAGCGAGGCTGCTGCACAGGGGAGGGGGGCGGCGGCCTCTCTGGGAGGTGCTTGTGTTTGGTGTGAGGCTGGAAACACGATGAGCTCTGCCTAAGAGATTCTGATCCACCTCCAGCTGGTGTTTGACCATCCCCCCCCCACTGAACGCGGTGACTGTAAGGCCAGTTTCCTCCATGACTGTGGGGCAATCAGCTCCCATACACAGTAACAGGTTGCTGTTAGGAACCTGGGTTAAGTAATGCGCCATTTTCGAATTTTAGAAGGAAAATTCTCTCGGGTCCCCTCACTTGCCATGTCCGGGTAGCTCAGTTGGTTGGAGCGTCATCCCACTACACCAAGGTTGTGGGCTTGATCCCTCATCAGGGCACATACAAGAATGAGCCAATGCATGCATACATGAGTGGAGCAACAAATCAGTGTTTCTCTCCCCCTCTCTCTCCCCTCCTCTCTCTCTCTCTAAAGAAATCAATAATAAAAAAGTGACTTAGTGTAGAGTCCACTGGGAAGGCAGTGAGCTCATTTCAGGCCGAGGCCTGGGCTGTGACCACGCTCTCTGCAAACAGCTATGCATTCAGGAACATGACGGCTCCTCTGGGCTTCATTTGGACTAGGCAGGGCCAAAACCCTGTCCACTCGTAAGTTACTAAGCTCATAAACGCAGAGGAAAGAGCAAACCAGTGGGGATTTCAAGTTATGCTTCTGATTATCCTTTCTTTAATTTTTTTTGAATCAAAACATAAAAAACTATTTCCTTTCATCTTGGAACTTTTTTCCATGATCTAATCTCTCCACACATGTGGCGGGTGAGTGCTAAGAAGCAGGCTCGGCGCGAGAACGCGGTCCTGGGCCCTCACTGGGCAGCGGAGGAGGGAAGGGCACTGCGGGCAAGGGGAACAGTAGTTTTCAGCTGATAGCAGCAGCGTCAGAATCGCAGGGACTGCTGGGCTCCAGCCCCAGGGTTGCTGATCCAGTAGATCTGGGGGTGGGGGCGGGGGAAGGAGGGAGTTTGGTGCTGCTGGTCGGGGAGCACACTTGGGGAGCCCCTGTTCTAGAACAGTGATCAGAATCCCTCCATGGTAGTTCAGGGCCTTCCATTTCCAAGTCCAGAAGATTCTGTTTTCCAGTAATAATCACCGTGCGCATGCACATGCACACCCGTGCGCGCGCGCACACACACACACACACACACGCACAAGGAACACAGAAAGCAGAAAACGGGGCAAACACATAGTCACCCCGTTCTCCGTTCCCCGTTCTTTCTCTCTTCATGGCTCAACCTGTCGGAAGTCTACTTCTCAGACGTGGCCTGAAACAACGGGCGTTTGGGGCGGTAGACCATCAGTTTTCAACAGAAGCCAAGAGAGAAAGATCACAAATCCGAGTTGACATGACCCCCTTTCTCTCTGGACACGCCGACATGACTGAGTATTCTCTGGTTACCACGAAATGAGTTGTGAACTCCACTTGCTTGAGCTCCCGTAACCCTGAGACAAACCCCAGTAGAAGGGTATTCTTTTTGTCCCCATTTTACCGACAGGGAAACCAGGACCCAGGGAGGGAAGTATCTTGCCCGAGGACATTAAAAAAAGAAAGAGCTGTAGAACTAGGACTTGCTGCCCCCACCGCCTCCAACCACATGGCACTGGAACACCGCGTCCCTCCCCACTGTGTACTGGTGGCAGGGCCTGTCTCCCGGGGATGGCGTGGGAATGAGGAAGACAGCAGACACCGTGTGCCAGAGAGGAAGGATGTGTGTGGCTATGAGGTAGTACTTTTTGTAACACTTTACTATTATTTTTATTGATTTATTTGAGAGAGAAAGAAAGAGGGGGGGGGCAGAGAGAGAAACATCGATTTGTCATTCCACTTATTGATGCCTTCACTGGCTGATTCTTCTATGTGCCCTGACCAGGAACCGAACCCACAACCGTGGGGAATTGGGATGACGCTCTAACCAATTGAGCCATCGGGCCAGGGCTGATGTTTGAAATGTCTCAGAGGTGACTCCCCTGTCCCACAATAAACCAAGGGCCACACTCCACCAATTTGTTACCACCTGTTTCCCTCGCCTTGCAGGTCTCAGCCTTGGAGAATTATTGTCATGTCCTTTCCTCAAAATGGTCCTGTGCTCCCTCCTCCTGCTGACATTTGGTGGAACTACTCAACAATTATTTTATTTGAATGTGTGCAACCCCAGGCAGGTATCCCTGTGTCAGCAGGGAGGAGTGGAAAGGTGGCTCATTCCTCCGCCCAGCCACCACCTGTCGCGTGTACATGACATGAGGTTGGACTCCATCAGAGGGACTCCCATTCCTTAAAAGCCTGCCCTGCCCTGGCTGGTTGCTCACTCAGTGGTTAGAGCACCTGCCTGCCTGCCTATAACTTTTTAATGCAATATTTTTCATTTCCATAAGGACAAAGCAATATGAGTTATAATTTCCTTTTTGAACACTTCCATCACTCAGTAAGTTGCCTTATTTATTCTGGCACAAAGTCTTCCAAAACAGGATATTCTCCTTTAGTCTTATTTTAGCTATAATGTGGCAAATCACAAGCGAGCGTTTCTACTTTTTTTTATATGAAGTCTTGGAATTTCCACAGTGTGTGTTCTGAGCCAACACAAACACACGGAGATGGATGGAAAGCAGGGAGTTCTGGAAATCAGTCGATTGACTTCACAACATTACTCAGTGCAGATATAGCTGCTTTGGAAACAGAAAGCTGGATTTTGTGAAGGGAGAGAAAATGGTAAAATAGCTTGCCTCTGACGTGGCGTCCAAGGAAAGGGTCATGCCCGCGTTATCTATAAGGCTTTCCTGGACGGCCCAGGTACAGGAAAAGCAACTGAGGCCTGAGCGCGAGCTGCATGGAGCCTGCCATGTGGGAGGACAGAGAGAACACTAAACAGGGACTCAGGAACTTGAACTTCCGGTCCCAGTTTTCCTATTACCAGCTGCATACCATGTAGGTCAGCCAGCCTCCCTGACCCTCAGCCTCCTCCTCCATCTAATGGAGACAAAAATGCTCGCCCTGTGGAGCGCCTGGGTTGTTAGGAGACTCACCTGAGATACAATATTTTAAGAATTTTAAAGAATTATAAAGCACTTTACAAATGTGAGAGATCTTTGTAACATCTCTCATAGTGCACTTACCCACTGCACAGGGGATGTAAGCTGGGCGGGAGAGCAAGGTGAGCGGGGCGTGCTGGCGGCCCAGGCGTGCTCACGCCCATCGGCACTTGTTTACACGCTCAGGATCTATCCAAATATCGCTTTGGAGCAGGGTCAACAACTAGTAATGACTTTCCTGTGGGACTAAAGAGACGCTTCTGAGCTCCGGTTATTTCTGTTAAGACTGCCTCCCTCCATTCTGCTCTTCCCAAAAGCCAATGAGCTTCTGGAAAGACCGCCCCTCCCCTGCTCATCGTCCTCTTTATCAATATAAATTACCTGTGAGATGAACCTAGAAGATGGCGCTAATTAGGACCGGTCCCAGGGCCTCCTCTGAGAGGCCACCAGGGCAAATTCCACCTCTCCTTCCTTCCTCCCTCCCTCCCTCCCTCCCTCCCTCCCTCCCTCCCTCCCTCCCATCCTTCCTTCCTTCCTTCCTTCCTTCCTTCCTTCCTTCCTTCCTTCCTCCCTCCCTCCCTCCCTCCCTTCCTTCCTTCCATCCTTCCTTCCATCCTTCCTCCCTTCCTCCCTCCCTCCCTCCCTCCCTCCCTCCCTCCCTCCCTCCCTCCCTCCCTCCCTTTCTTCCTTCCTTCCATCCTTCCTTCCCCACACTTCTCGACTCACTCTCAACACCTCTCTGTACATTCCTTGTTCCAAGCTTCCGAGCCTCTCCTCTGCCCTTTAGAACTTGAGAGCGATCATCTACAACATCCCTGATGGCCTCCACCTTCACTGAGCCTTTCCTTCACCTTGTTATTCTGATGGAAGCCTGGCTGGGTTCGAAAGCTGGAGTCCTGTCCCACGGTGACCCCCACATGCCGCCGAGTCTCCTTCTCATTGCCAATTCCAAAACGTTTCCCCCTCCACCACTGCCCAAAGCCCTTCCCGTCAACGTCCCGATGCCTCCTGGTGACCCCGCTGCATTCGTTCACGATGTGACGCCTGCGTCCATCCCTTCCTCTCCACCACTCCTGTCTTTATTCTTTGTGACTTGAATACCCTCATGGACCTCCCTCTGATCTCCTAACCTCCCTGTTTGTAATGATCACAGTCTCTACCTGATTTTCCTTATTGTCTCTCCTCGTCATTCTCTGAAATTGTCATCACCCATAATATTCCTAACTGAAACCTTGATATCAACATTCCTATTTTCTGACCGCCACCTCCTTATTTTTCCCAGTTCACTCACTCTCCTGCAAGCCGCCTGTAACAGACCTTGGACTCTGCCTCACTGTCCCCATCTACTGCTTCCCAGACTCACCCCCTCCTCCTGTGCCCTCTTTTCCGCCATTGTCCTCACCTGTCGGCTAATCCAACAGAACCTGCCCGTGGTAGCTAAACCTGGAGAGCAAGGTGTGTGACTTACTAAGGTATGTATTTAACATTGGAGTCCATATCTCAGGCCATTTTTTTTTTTTAAAAGACAGACTGGGGAAGGGGGAGGGAGAGGAGCAGTTCTGATAAAACTCACCATCCCCTGCTCAAACACTCTGTACCTCCACCCGGTGTTTGCTTAGCTTCCCCGTCCTTTCTGATTCACCTTTCCTCTGCTGGTCCGTTTGCTCTTTGAGTTCTTTTGTTTAGTTTAGTTACAGTTTACTAGAATGTGAAGTCCATGAAAGCAGGGGTACTGTTTGCTCTGCCACTACTGCATCCTTATGAACAGAACCCCGATCCACTCGGGGCGACAACGTATTAGGTTGACTACTGAACAAAATATTCAAACTCCTACCTTTTCAGTGAGATGTATGTGGAAGTCACATCCTGGAACCTCTTGGAAAGCTCTTTCAAAGGGGATAACGTCCACGGCTTTGTCTTCTTGCCTTTCACTTTCCCTTCGTTTTCCTGCCTGAAATACAGACGCAAGGGTTGCAGCTGGAGCAGCCACCTTAGGATCCTGAGGCTTAGCCACAAGCTAAGGAGGGCAGGACCGGGAGCTAGCATCAATCTGGGCCCTCGCTCGAAGTTTACTTCAAGTCGCTGATCCCGCCTTGACCTGCATACCCTGGGGACCACATTAGTGATGCCCCTGACAGGACTTCTGTAACATGGGGCCAAATGGAAGGGAGGACCTAAATGGAGGAGAGGGATTGGCATCGTAGACTCTACCAAAGGCTCGTCACCCCCTCCCTCCCCCATTCTGATACCCCCTCCAGAAAAGGAACCGCTCTTCCTCTCCCCTGGGTGAGAATCACCATCACCCAGTGAGCCACTATTACCACTGGGAATAATGCTATTTGAAGCTCTAGTTCCAATTGTTATCATTTATTAGTTTTGTGTTGATTTACTGAGTCCCTACTATCTACTGGCTGCTATGTTACCTGCTGAAGCTCTAATGGTGAACAAGACACATCCCTGACCCCCCTAGAGTTAGCAACTAGTAACTGCTTACCAGTGAGCCCTACTTTTAGCCCTCGAAAGAACACAGAGCAGCAAGTATATTCGTTCTTCTGCACACCCGTCATTCAGTTATCAAGTGGCGTTAAAGGTGTCTCTTATCCAAGCAGAATGTCCTGTTCCTTCAACAATTCTGACTCAGTCAGGGATTTTGGAGCTTTTGACCACCCTTGTCACTTTCCTCTGGATATCCTCTCTTTTTTCAGCCTCTCTCACAGGGAATGGCATCCTGAATCAGATGCCCCTGCTCCCAGTATGGTCTTGGAGACCATGGCCTCGGGCGAGTAGAAGGGTGAATGCCTCCAGTGCACCTGAGCTTACTGCATCTGTTCTGGTTTCTTATGGCAATGTTGGCTTGTGTTCACTTTGTAGATCATCAGGCGGCCAACTCTCCTCCACACTGTCCTCAGGTATTGGCATTTCACATCTCAGTGCTAGAAATTTCAATGGATTCCCGTTAGATTTCTCTTCATCATCTGCACCATTATTCCATCCTTTGAGCTCTTCCTTACCTTGATTCTGTCACCTCTGAGGTTATCGATATTTCCCAGTCATGTACTATGAATAAACTAGAGACCCAGTGCACAAAATTCATGCGTGGGTACGGTCCCCAGGCCTGACCTGTGATCAGGGCCATCTTCTCCAGCTGCCCGCAGCTGACCCCATCCCCTGCCGCCACCCACCTCCGGTTCCCTGTTAGCCATCAGCTGATCAGAGCCTGCTGGCCGGGGGGAGGGACTGAGAGGTGGTCATGTGCCTCATAGTGACTGGTCGAGCAGTCATTCAGGTCATTCTGCCATTAGGGTCAATTTGCATATTATCCTTTTATTATATAGTAGATAATCATATCTTGTATGTTACTGAAAAAAAAAATGTGGAACTCAACAGTTTCAAAGACAAAACCCAGCAACACTCTTTCCAGGAAGACTAATCACACAGTCTGTCAAGCTTCCACTTGCAACTCTGTACACTCATTCATTCCACAAACTTTAGGGAGTGCCTTCTTCCAGGCTGGATGCTGAGATGAAGAAATGAAACCACCTGAGTTCAGAAAGACAGATGTGTTGACATACAACATGCACGAATGTAGAAAGGCCACAGGAGGGAGTGCAAGCCATGCAACCTGGGAGAAGCAGGTAGAACTTCAAGGGGCATCCAACACAAAGATCTAATGAGGAACTTTATCAAGGATTTTGCTGAAGCTGCTATGAACTAATTCAATAGATTAGACATTTCTCCAATGTTCCAAACTTGGAATGACATCCAAATTTAGAAGTGAAGTTATTTACCAAGACTTGGTCCTTGTGATCCCACTGGGATCCTACGGGCCACCTGTCTTTGCACCTCTGAGAAATGCATTCAAAGCCCCCTTTAGGTCTCTCCTGAAGTTGAACAATCAGCACGTATGGTTCTGATCATCTCCCAACATCATGAAGGACCTCTGGTTTCCTGGTTACCAGCCAACTCTGCCTGAGGCCACTTTTCTGACCCCGAGATTCATGGAAGGTGGAGTCATACTTACAGGTCACCCCAGCCCCACAGCAGCTTCTCTCCCTGTCCTTCCGAGGTGCCTCCTCAGAAGCCAAGAGGAGGTCTGGAAGCCTCTGCAGCTACGGGGAGAGAGACAGATGCAGCTTCCACACCCCAGTGGCGGCCTTTGTCACATAACACAGTGCTGCTTATTGTACGCATCCCTGTGAGTCCGTGAGCTTCGGGATTTTCTCATAGAATCCAACATGTTCCTCGTGCAATATGTACATGGTATTGCCAGCTTTGTAAGTTTCTTTTCCAAATTTTAATTTATTATTGCACTGTGTGTGTGTGTATGTATCTGCTAACTGCAAAACCATGCATTAGCTATGGGGAATGCAGAGGTAGAGATGACGATGAACAAGAACTGGCCCCAGCCGTAAAAGGAACTGATGGTCCAATGGGGAAGACAGATCTGCATGTGTATAGCACGAGGAAGTGGCTGTTCCGGTTTCTTTCTGATGGACAAGCATTTTGCAAAGATGAGCTATGTGAACGTAAGGCTGGAACAGGCATTTCACACGGCTTTCAACACGTCACTGCATTGGTGGGGGGTGGAGAGGGAGGAGGAAGAGCATAAAAATGGTTATCATCACCTCCCATATGACAAAAACTAATTATTTGTCATGTTTTAGCTGCGTTTGTGCTAAAACCTCACAATCCCCGAGACCCGCCACTTCAGGTGAATTCCACACATTCGCACTCGAGTCTGCAAAAGATTCCCAGTTATCCAGCAATAGGACCAAAGGGCCCGTCACTTTCCTGAAATAAGAGAGAAAAAAAAGATTTATCTTGTTTTGGTAGCATTCCTTTACTTTCATTCAAGAACACCATTTCAGAAAGCTGATGTCTGTGGTAAAAAACAACAAACAAAAAAAACCCCAAAACCAAAACACAACCCCCCTCTTTCTATAAATTAAAAAAAAGAAGACCAAGAAGTTGTGCTGTCTCCCTTTAAAAAAATGCACTCATCAAAAAGACAGCACTTTTTCTTGTAAGAGGAACTTTAGCCTCTGTTTTAGAATCACAAATATCTCTTCTTCATGAAGAAAAATCAGTTCACAGGACAAGTGGCGCTTTAGCTGCTCCCAAAACCCGAGTGCCGTTTCCTAGTCCCCCCCACCCCCCCGCCCCTTGCCCCACCCGCACTCTGAGCCCCTGCCTGGTCCGTGAGCAGGGCCTCCGGTGCATCTAGCAAAGGTGGCCTTTGGCGGGAGCCTCGGGAGAAGCCTGGCTGTGAGGGAGCGGTTTCAGCAGCGGCCGCTGAAGGGGTTAACCTGGCCTTGGCCGCCTGTCAGGGAAACTTTTTTTTCTGGCTCTGCTCCGGGTTTCCCCTTGAAGGGATTTCCCTCCGCCTCTGCGACAAGACCCTTTATAAAGAGCAGCCTTTCTATTTCACTCCCACTGCGCCCACTGCTGCGGGAGCTGACCGCGCTTCCCAGGCACGTTCACGGGCAGAGGCAGGTCTGGGAGCCACCGCTTTCCCCTCGGGCAGCAGCGGAACACGCCTGGAAGATGGAGGGGATCTCTGGGGCCTTGGCTCTACTTTGGATGGTGTTTGCTGCGTGTAAGTTCTGCTCCCGACCCGTTGGGAAAGCTCGGGTTCCGATTTAGCCCTGACTGTGGCTTCGGCCAGTTTTGCTGGGGGAGTGGGGCAAGGCACTGGGATTTTTAACGGGGCGGGAACAGACGGAACCTGGCTTCCAACGTGCTGTGAGCACTGCTATGGAGCCTTATGTGCCACAGTCGGAGCTGCGGATGGATGTTGCTTTGGATACTTTTCCCCCAGTGTCAAGCGAGTCTGTGGATCTGCCCCTGGCAAGGGCTATCTCTTTGGTTTCCTGAGCTTGATAATGAGATCAAGCTTAGCAAACAACAACTCAAGGCTGACAGATGGGCGTCAGGGTCAGAGTCGCTGAATGGAGGTCATTCCGACACCTTCCTTGGCAGCGACTCCGACTCCGTGCCTTTGGGGGGCCGTGCAGTGGGGGGAGCAGAGTGGCAGCGCAGCCAGAGCACACTGGACATCATGCTGGGACAGAGGCGAGGGGGACCCTAGACAAACCCGGGTGAGTTTGCCTTCCTCTCGCCTTCCCAGCTCAAGCCTTTAAGATCGAGATCTCGCCTGGCTCCCCCGTCATGGCTCAGATCGGAGCCTCGGTTTCGCTGACGTGCAGGGCCGCGGGCTGCGAGGACCCGGCTTTCTCCTGGAGAACCCAGATCGACAGCCCGCTGAACGGGAAGGTGCGGAGCGCCGGCTCCACGTCCACGCTCACCATGGACCCCGTGAGCTTCGAGAACGAGCACTCTTACCTGTGCACCGCCACGTGCGGGGTCAGGAAGGCCGAGAGGAGCATCGAGGTGCAAGTCTACTGTGAGTACCTGCGTGTCCTGTCGTCTCTGAAGGTTGCGTTAAATGAAGTTTCTAAGGGGGGTGGTTTGAAAAGAAAAACATCGTCCATGTCTAGATTCTTGGCCAGAGGACTAGGTTCTTGCACCCAGAGAGTGAGAGACAGCTGAGTTTAGCATGAGCCTGGACACCCAAGCCTTGGCTTCCACTTCCCACTCTGCACAGACCTGGTAGCCGGGAAGACTTCACTGCTCCGGGCTTTGCTGCTCTGAGCCATGAAGTGAAGCTCTCTAACGTTCTTATTTCACAAAACTTTCTCTTGGATTAGATCCTTCCATGTTTACTTGGCCATGCGTCTACATGATTCATGAATTGCATCCTTCAGGGATTGCCCATTTCTTTAGTCTTATGCAATGGGGTGCTCAGCATGGGTGTGAGGGGGAGATGTGATTTAGTCACAGGCCCCTGTACAAAAGCTCCCCCCGGGACATAAGAAGAATATCTGCATCCATGTCGCTCACTGGATCTTGGTGTGGGTCAGTTTGAGTTCGTCCTTGCTGCTTTTGGTGCCATGAATCCTGGATGCTCAACTGCTCAAGCCCAAGGACATTTGCATAATGAATTAGATTTGCCTGGTGAATGTGAATGGATGCCCCTCGCTTAGCATTCCACCGGAATCCAACCTTGGCTGCTCTCAGTCGGGCAAGTACAGTCAGCAGGGGGAGTGCACAACTAGGCTGAAATCAATCACTGGCCTTGGTGACTGAGGGCCCCTCTTTCACAAACAAAAACCACCAACCGGCAGTGCTTTCCAGCGCTTCACGGAGGCCCACCTCCTTTGCCTGCTTTATGATTATAGTGCTTCCCTTGTGGTGTCGTGGAGCTCAGCTCTGCCCAGAAACCCGAGCCGATTCCTCCCGGCCCATGTGCTGCTAATTCTTCCCAGGACACTGCCTGGCGGGCTGCTTGCCATTGTGCGGGCCGTGCAGGCATCCTCGCTGTGTGTGCAGCTTCCTGAGCCCCAGAAGGGCCCCTTCTGTAAATAGAGGGAAAGTAGCAAGGGCTTGGATTACCGGCAGCGAACTGTGTGGGCAACAGGCACAGTCCTTCCAGAATCAGAGGGACAGGGATTGTGGGTGGGAAAATGAAAGGGCTCCGTTTCTTTCACATCCGAGACTTCCAGGTCCTTTGCCTTTGCTCATCGTCCTAAATCGCTGACGATTTAAAGAAGAGACAGGAAGACCTTCTGGCCCCCGTTATCTTGCCTGGAGTTTTTCTTCCGTGTGTCTGTCTTGCATTATGTTGCACACACTCGGTTGTGAGAGTCTTAGGGCCGAGACCTTTGGGTTACTATCACAGAGCCTCGCATCCAGCCAAACCCTCGTCAGCATCCTGAAGGTCTGAAAAGGAAGCCTTTGCAAGGAGGCCGAGGCTGAGCCCAGCAGTGCGTGCCCCGGGCCCGGAGAGGCACCCTACAGGACCGGGTGGGCACCGAGTTAGGCACTGCGGGAGGCAGCCCTGCCTTCCAGACTTTACACATTGCACAGGCATCCCTTCCTGGCGGATCAGTTCCTGCCAGAGGTGCCCTTCTCAGAAGCCAATCATTTAACGTGACTCTCTCCCCTTCTTAGCACATCTCACCCAACCGATATTCTCTGCAATGGCATGTTGAGCCTCTGGTTCCTTACATGTAAAAGGGGAATATATCTGCCCCAGCTAAAATAAGAGAATGTGATATAACGAAATATAAACCTGTGGAGACAGTGCAGAATAGAAATCCTGTGTTTAAATCCCAGACTTCGCATTGACTAGCGGGTGACTTGGGCCAGTCATGCAAATGCACCATGTCTGTGTTTTCACATCTGTGAAGTGTGGTCTCCATATGGGTTACTGTGAGGACAGAATAAAATCACTCATGTTAAATGAATGGCGCTGCGATGGGCACATGTAAGTCCTTAATAAACATTCATTTCTTCTCCCTTCTTTTTACTCAATAACATGCACACCTCAGACATACAGAATCAGAGCTGAAGAATTGGCTAAAAGGTGATTGACTCTGATTCATGAGCTGATCCGAATCGTGAAAGGCAACTTAAACAGAGAATCAAGACTGTCCTAACAGAAACTTTAGATTCGGTTTCCATTGCATTAAGCCCCTACGGGACCTGCCACACACGAGCGCGGAGCCCACTCACGAGTGTTCATTTGATCTTTGCAGCTTTCCCCAAGGACCTGGAGATTCACCTGCCTGGCCCCCTGCAGGTGGGACAGCCGGTCACAGTCACGTGCCTGGTCCCTGACGTTTACCCGTTCGACAGGCTGGAGATTGATCTGCTGAAGGACAACCGTCTCCTGAAAAACCAAGAATTTCTGGAACCGATGGAGGGCAAGTCCCTTAAAAACATGAGCTTGGAGGTGACCTTCACTCCGACCAGAGAGGATATGGGAAAGGCTCTTGTGTGCCGAGCCACGTTGCACATCACTGGAGTTGATGCAGAGCTCCGGGAAAGGGAGACCACGAAAGAGCTACAGGTCTATGGTAAGGGCTGTGGGACTGGTCAGCCCTGGTGGGAGTTTGGTCTTGGCTGGATACGGCAGTCTGCTTAGCAGCTGAAGTCAGGCAGAAACTTGTTTTAGACCATTTTCATTCACGAAGAACATAATATTTGTCAACAGTGAGTTTCAATGAAAAGAGTGCTGGATGTGGGTTAATAAGACTTATGAACTTGAGTCACTGAATTTCTCTATTTCCCAGCCTATCGAAGGGAAGTAATAATACCATACACTGGGTAGTAGGAAATGGGCTCAAATGGTATAATTTTTTATCCTGTTTGTAAATTCTTATACTGTGCCCTGAAATACCAAGATACACAGATCTTATAAGGCGAGCACTGATTCTGTGGGTACATGTGTGTTGGGTGGGGGCATGGAAAGGAGCTCTGGTTGCCCCCACACTCCCAGAGGCTGCGGGGTTCTAAGGCTGCCTCACGGTCCCAGGGTTGTGTAGGAGTGGCCCTGCTGCACTCCGTTCTAGACTAAAACACTGTGTTCTGCTCTGGACACCACCCTGAAAAGGAGTATTGCCCACCAGAGCATGCTTGAAAGAGAACGAGAGGGAGAGACTTCTATCAAAATTCTGAATAGTCAAGATAGGGGATATTTTTGCTAGACAATGCAGGACTTGGAAAAGAGAGCTACAATTAAGTATTTGAACCACATTAAGGATCTTTCTTAATTTCTGAGTATCTATAGCCAATTGAAAACACCAACCATAAAAAAAAATTAGCCCAATCAAACTAGTCAGAAACTGGATGGACTAATTTTTTGACACTAGTCTGACACAGTAAGTTTGTCAAAGTTGTGGGCGCACAGATATACGGCCTGTTGAAAAAATACGTCATTCCTATTGGTCGAGGCAGGGCTCAGCAGTTGCTAACATCGTGCCCTGTCTTTTCAGTCGCCCCCAAGGACACCACTGTCTCTGTGAGCCCCTCTACCAGGCTGCAGGAGGGCGGCTCTGTGACAATGACCTGTGCCAGCGAAGGCCTGCCAGCTCCACAGATTGTCTGGAGCAGGAAGTTAGATAACGGGAACCTACAGCCCCTTTCTGGAAATGCAACTCTCACTTTAATTGCCATGAGGATGGAGGATTCTGGAATTTACGTGTGCGCCGGAGTGAACCTGGCTGGAGAAGACAGAAAAGAGGTGGAATTACTTGTTCAAGGTAAGTGAGATGTGCAAAGGAAGAGGAAGAGGCTGCCACTGGGCTGAGCCACCGTGAGGCAGCTTCGATGCCCGATTGCTCCCTCAGATCTTACCGATGCCCCATCTCGTTGTCGCATGCTCCAGCTCAGTTATATATTCATCTTCCTCACACCTGCAAGAGGGCAGTGCCTGCCACATGCGAGGTGCTCCACAATGGCAGGATGAATACTTAGTAAAGGTGGGCAGCTCACATTTTTTATGTGAAAACATGAGGCTAAACTTGGTTAAAAAAGTAGAATTCAACTTCGCCGTCAGTAGATGCACTCAGGGGGGTGTTCGCCTGTCATTCTCAGGAGACCAGGAAAGGCATCCCTGACAAAAGCATGGACGGCTGGTCCTCTGTCCCGGAAGACTCCACCCCATCGTAAGCTGCGTCCCACTTCAGTGAGAGGGAGACACAGCTGGGTGAGGAAGGGTTGTTCTGCATCACAGGATATAGACAGCCTAAGTGGTAAAGAAGGAACTGAACTTTCAAAGGACCTCTCAGTGACCTCACAGGTACTCCCACAGGAGCCACAGACTCACGTGGGAACAGAGTGGCCACTGTAAAAAAAAAAAAAAAAAAAAAAGTGATCTGAGACGTGTCCACAGGCAGGAAGTGGCTCTGTTGTCAAGTTCCCCCTTCCCACACCAGAGGGTCAGGAACCCGGAAACCCTGGGCCTTGCTCTGAACGAGCTGTCCCTTTCAGGACCTCAGAGCCCATCAGTCTACTGAGGTAATGCGAGGAAACCTTCCTGGGAAGCTACTACAATGTCACAACCAGACCAGCCACACTGAGAGAAACCGCCTCCCCTAGCACAGAAGAGAACCCACACAGGGTGGTGGATTTGGGGTGTTTTGTGTTGAGGTCTCTTTCTTCCATCTCCAGCCCACGAGTCACAAGGACCACGTGAGTGGTTTCCCGCGGAGGCTCACCTGTCACTTTCAGAGTGGCCCCACACTTCCTGCTTCTTCAGGGGAACGAAGTAGAGATTTCGAATTCCCTTCCTCCCCAGACAGCAGGGTGTGTGCCCAGCGGGAATGACACTGGCAGCCAAAGGGCTTTCCTGGATGCTGGAGACTTGGCAGAGTTTGCCCTCCCATCTGAGTTTCCAGTCCCCATGTTTTTATTTTGCATCAAAGTTTAGAGGTGGCTCCTGTGCCACTTTAATGCTTGGCCCGTGACTTTGCTTTCAGTGTGACTTTCAATGCGTAACTTCACACCGTTGGGACAGACGCTCCAGGCACTGGTCCACTGTGGGCCCTATCTCACAGGAAGACGTGTTTTTGTGGCTTTCTCCAGTGCTTTTCTTAGGTCTTGTTTTATCTCCACACAAGGGTGACTGGATTGAGTTGTTCAAGTGGCTGAAAAGCTAGGCTCTTGAATCAGACCCACCTGGCTTCAAGCCTTAATTTTTGTCTCTTGCAAGTTGTATAAAGTTATTTAGCAGTTCTGAGCCTAAGTTTCCTCAAGGAAGAAAAGGTGGAGGAGGAGGAGAAACAGGAGGAGGAAAAGGAAGAGGAGGAGAATTAACTCAACCGTTTATGAGGTCGTAGGATTAAGTGAGACCATATACATAAAGTGGTTTACACAATGCTGAATGCGCTGGAATCTCTTAAATGACTTGAGTGCTGTCCACTATCACAGGGATTTGATGCCCTGCATTTGAGCAGACACTGAATTATTGCTATGACATATGCCCCCCTCTCTCTTGACAAATTTTTATCCACGTTCATTCTGTTCAATGACTGAGTCGGTGGACTGCTGTGGGTTCATCTTACTAGGTGTGGTCTCATCCCGATGGTCCCCAGGTGGAAAGGAGTAACCGTTTCTTGGCGCAGATGTTAGCTTAAAGGAAATCAGAAAACAAAACAAACAAAACAGAAAACACCCGACAAAGACCGTATATTGGAATGTGGTGAAAGAAGGAAATCCTCTCACCTTCCTTGCGTCTTGTCCTTTTCCACCAGAAAAACCGTTCACGGTTGAGATCGGCCCTGGACCCCAGGTTGCTGCTCAGCTGGGCGGCACGGTCGTGCTGACATGCGGTGCCACGGACTGCGAGGCCCCGTCCTTCTCCTGGAGAACCCAGACAGACAGCCCTCTGAGCGGGCAGGTGCGGAGCGAGGGGCCCAGGTCCACGCTGACGCTGAGTCCTGTGGGTTTTGAGAACGAACATTCGTACCTGTGCACCGTGACCTGTGGGCGCAAGAAACTGGAGAAGGGCATCAAGGTGGACCTCTACTGTGAGTACTTGTTACAGCGCTTTCCTGTTTTGTTCTCAGTTCTGTTGGAAGAAACGTAATATGAGCCTGTGATGTGCAATGAGATCCGTGTGTTTAGGAAGGGAAGTCAGCATTGGGAATGGTTCCTGACTCTCAGAACCAGAATTTCCGATGCAACTTAGTTGGCCTAAATCTTAAGCACACATTATATACAGGCACAGCATCCACAGTCCTGTGCCTTGTCCGAGTTGGGCACGGGCACACACCACGTGCTCACTGCTTCCTGTCCCCTCTGTGTGAGTGTGGGGGGTGTTGGAGGTGAGAGTGAGCAGGGCGTGGGCTCAGTGCCCATTGGAATAACTGCAGAGGCATGATGGCCACTCAGCATTAGAGCAGGTGAGCCGAGCCTACTGTTGTGAAGACGCATGTGGAAAGGTGAGGGGCAGGACGGGGAAATGAGGCAGCAAAAAGGGGAGCAGGGGAAGCCAGAATGCAGGCAGGGAGTATGGGTGGGCAGAGGGCACGGCCAGGGGCAGTAGGTCAGGGGCCAGTGACCCAACTACATACACACCCTACGCTTTCTCTTACTGTGCTTGTCACCTGTATAAGAGCCCTTACAACCCCAGATGTCCACGGATTCAACATTGCTGGAGCGCCTCCGTTTTTAACCAATGAGGGACAACATATGCACAGTGACCAACCTTTGTGATTGCTTTGGGAGGGTTACTCTGCCTTGTCTAATTCAGCAGAATTCAAGGGGCCGTATTGTAGAGATTTCCACCAGAAAACCTGCCCAGACTGTGTCCCCCTCTGGATTCGAAAGGAGTTAGAGTCTATCTGTAAAGGGATTTGAGTCTCTCAAAAGAAGGGTGAATTTGATTGTGTTATATTACCCAGTGCCCAGGATCTGCTGATGTAGGCTCGTTTCCAGCAGAAATGAGAACCACGGCGGAGCGTCCCTGCAAATGGAAGCAGTTGAGGATGTATCACTTTAACAGCATTTTACTTAAGGGAGAGAAAAATGTTAGCATTGCTCTAGCTCTTGGCAACTATTTTAGTCTTGTGTTCATTGATTTGCATAAGATTTCATATAAATATTATGTAGAACCGGAATCTCTTACAGTTGTTTTTTTCTTAACTACAAGTATTGTCTGAGAAAGATGTACAACTTGCTGCCTACACGTGGTCATTGGAAATTCAGATGTCTAAACCGAGATCTGTGCGGGGCAGGGGGTGGGGGGGGGGGACCGCGGGGGCAGGGCTTTGTTGATGCCTAGAGCCCATGCGGCTCCTGCCACCCGGTTTGATCTCTGAGCTCAGGGAAATGTGAGTCTGGCCTCAGCTCAGAACTTCCCAGATATGCTGCCAGTGACTATCTCTTAGCCACTATCAGACTTGTCCGTTTCCCTAGGTTTAAAATAAGTGCTCTGTAGCTTTTCCTAGCTGTAAGTAAGTTAAATAACTCCCACTTTATCAGGCAGTTTTAAAGATGGAGATTTAGTAAGGGACTAGCACATAGTCAATATTCAATACATCTTGGCAAACACGTAGAACATGTAGTTACTAAATAAGATGGGGAAACTCACAGGTCTTTGGGAGAGTCCGTCCATGGCTCTCAGCAGCGCTGCATGCAGAAGAGGAAAATAAGTACATTTATTACAGGATTGCTTCTTTTACTACTTTTTGTTCCCAGCGTCATATATATTTAGTATCACAAACATTTCTACTTAATGTCATTATTGCACAGTGGTGGTCATTCTCTCCCAAGGGCTTTAAAGCTGTCATTGGAGACCTTTGGATTTAATAGCGATTAGTTCTGGCTTTCCGTTCAAAGCCACACATGAGCATCATCTTTGCTTGGTGTCTGCAGCGTTCCCCAGAGACCCCGAGATTGAGACGAGCGGCGTGTTAGTGAGCGGCAGCCCGGTCACTGTGAGCTGCAAGGTGCCAGAGGTGTACCCGCTGGAGCGGCTGGAGATCCAGCTCCTGAAGGGGGGCCGTGTGGTGAAGAATAAAAACTTTCTGATGGGTGCGGACAAGAAATCCCTAGAGACCGGGAGTCTGGACGTGACCTTCGTCCCCACCACCGAAGACACCGGCGAAGCGCTTGTCTGTCTGGCTCAGTTACACATGGACGAGCTGGACTTGGAGCCCACACAGCGGCAGAGCTCACACACGCTTTACGTGAACGGTAAGTGTGGCGCACCCACGATCCCACAGGGGTTTCTTCATCTCTTTTGCCAGGCAATAGTCAGTGGACACGAGGTTAAGGGTTAAAACCTCCGTGAAAAAGAAAAAGACTGTAAAGAAATGTCCAAATAATGATTATTTTAACAAACACCCCAACACAGAAGACAGTAACCGCCTATTGGCCTGTGAGTCAATGAGACGGCAGCTTTGGAAGGGCAGTCAGGGTGTGTCGTCTGCTCAGTGTGGCCTGAGATGAACTCGCTCATGCGGTCAGTTGGCGGGTCAGTTGGCAGGTCAGTTGGCGGGTCAGTTGGCAGGTCTGTGGGGCCTTCCTGGGATGCCTGGGCCTCCCTTTCTCCATGTGCGCCCTCACCCGCAAGGAAGGCGGCCTAGGTTTAGCCACCAGAGCGAGGTGTTTCGAGAGGGAGATGAGGCCTGGGCTGGGGTCCTACATGTGACTTCCTCCGTGTTATATGGGTCACAGGGAGCCACAGGGCAGCGTGAGTTCAACGGGTAGAAACAGGCTCTACCTTTTCACGGGAGAGTCCAATAATTTGTAGTCATGTTTAACGTTCCATAAATGTCAACATACACTGTCATGGATCATCCCCTCTGGGGTAGCAAGAGTTCCTACAGAACCTATTTCCATTAGGAAATACCTAGGATGTGTCCATTTTCTTCTGTCTATGCTTCTGCATCTGCTAGGATAAAGGGACGGAAACTCCCTTTGGTGAAGTCATCAAGGTTTATGAACTGCTCTAAGCCACTGCTTGCATAGGTTTTGCAACATTATTAAAGCTCTTTGGAACTCAGGGCCTAAGGGATCAAGCTAACAAGTGTCCCGCCCTTTTCAGTTGCCCCCAGGAACACAAGCATCCAGGTCAGCCCCTCCTCCATCCTGGAGGAAGGCAGTTCTGTGACGATGACCTGCTCCAGTGATGGCCTCCCAGCGCCCAGGTTCCGGTGGAGCAGGCAGCTTAAGAATGGGCAGCTGCAGTTTCTTTCTGAGAATACAACGCTCACCTTAACTTCCACAAGAAGGGAAGATGCTGGTATTTATGTATGTGAAGGGAGAAGCCTGGCTGGGATAAGCAGAGATGAAGTTGAATTAATTATCCAAGGTGAGCAGAGTGTGATTAATGAGTTATTGCTAGTATTATTTTGGTTGTGTTGGTGGTTTTGAACAAAGCCCTCTTTAAAATTTTTATTTTTAAATTACACTTGATGCACAATATTATATTAGTTTCAAGTGTATAACCCCGTGATTAGATATTTATGTAACTTACAAAGTGATCACACCAATAAATCTAATGTCCATCTGACACCATATATAGGTATTATATTTTTGACGATATTCCCTGTGCTGTACTTTACATCCCATGACTATTCTGTAACTACCAATTTGTACATCTAAATCCCTTCACCATTTTCATCCAGTCCCCAAACACCCTCCCATCTAGCAACTGCCAAAATATTCTCTGATCTATGAGCCTGTTTCTGTTCTGTGTTAGTTTATTATTATTATTATTATTATTATTATTATTATTTAGATTCCACATATAAGTGAAATCATCTGGCATTTGTCTTTCTGTGTCTGATTTCTTTCACTCAGCACAATTCCCTGTATGTCCATCCATGTTGTTGAAGATGATAAGATCTCAATCTTTTTTATGGCTCAGTCATAGTCCATTGTATATACCCACTACTTCTTTATCCATTCATCTGTTGGTAGACACTTAGGTTGCTTCCATATCTTGGCTGTTGCAAATAATGCTGCAATAAACATATGGATGTATATGTTTTTTCCATGTAGTGTTTGGGGTTTCTTCGGATAAAAACCCAGAAGTGAAATTGCTGGGCCCTTCTTTGTCTCTTGTTATAGCCTTTATCTTAAACTCTATTTTGTCTGGTATAAATGTTGCTACTCCAGCTTTTTGGGTTTTTTTATTTGTTTGTTTTCATTTTCATTAAATATCTTTTTCCATCCCTTTATTTTCAGTATGTATGTGTCTTTTGATTTGAGGGGAGTCTCTTGTAGCAGCATATGTAAGGGTATTGCTGTTATCCATTCAGCCACCATATGTCTTTTGATTAGAGCATTGAATCCATTGCATTTCAAGTAATTATTGATAGGCATTTATTATTCATATTTTTGATCTTATATTTTCTTCTTCTTCTTAAAGAAGACCCTTTAACTTTTTTTTAATACTGGTTTGGTGGATATGAACTCCTTTAGCTTTTTTTGTTTGTTTGATTGGGAAGTTCTTTATCTGTCTTTTAATTCTAAAGGATAGTTTTGCTTGGTAGAGTAATCTTGATTGTAGGTCCTTGCTTTTTCATCACTCTGAATATTTTATGCTAATCCCTTCTGGCCTGCAAAGTTTCTATTGAGAAATCAACTTACAACCTTATGGGACCTCCCTTGTAGGTAACTAACTGCTAAGAAAAAAAAAAGAGTATATGGGGCTTCTGGGACAACTTCAAGCATATCAATGTTTGCATTAGAGGGGTGCCAGAAAGAGAAGAGAGCAAGAAATAGAAAATTTATTTGAAAAAAAAAATGCTGGAAGCTTCCCTAACCCAGTTAAGGAAATAGACATGGAAGTCTAAGAAGCACAGAGACTCCCAAACAAGATGAAACCAAAGTCCTCTTTGAAAACAAAATCTCTACTAAACAAATGTATTGAGGGTTTTGAAGAGCTCATGATGTTTCCTATGCAAGGAAAATGCCTGGAATAGTACTTTATCATGAACCATGCCAAGTCTGTTATCCTAAAACTCTTTTAAACCTCAAGTGGACTGCCAGGTCCAGGAACCATGCCAGGAATCCCAGTTACACTTACGAGGCAATGATTATGGTGTAGAAATAAGAATAAGAAGACATATGTAGGTATTTGAAAATTACTTATGATTAAAGCCACCATATCTGGCTGAATTGGACTCTCAGTGGTAATCTCACAAGGTGCCTGCTAGTATTTGCTTAGAAGCCTAAAGGGCACTTAAATCTTCGGTAAACGCTGAGATTAAGAATAGCAGTGACCACATCCTTTCGTTCAGCTTGATGGCATGGAAATGCCAGAATGGATTAACCTATCAGATCCAGAGCCTCTCTCCAGGATGGAGATCCAAGACTGAGAACAAAACAGTTCCTAGTTGACAAGTTTAAGCTATAGGTAATTTTAGGCAAAACCATAAAGTGATCAATTTGGAGTTTTTCTCCATACTTTCCCTTTTGGTGTTCAAGGCCTTTTTCTTCACTGGGGCTCTCAGACTCCTTGGTATTATTTCCACTAAGGTATTAGTGACTTTCTTGTTACCTCATCTCAATAGTAATTCGCATTTTTAGGGAAGAACTTTGGAAGGGCAATGCACAACCTTAAAGAAAGCCCTTTGGATGGATGTCATGGTACTATCACTTGGGTTGAGGACAGAATCTCAAATCAAGTCAGAAAAACAGATAAACTTATGCAATGGTACTAGAGGACCTCCTCCCATGGGTTATGTCATCATAGAAATGCGGGATGTCAGGTACCTAGCCCAGTGCCTGGCGCTTAGAAAATGTTAGTTGTGGTTGTTAAGGATGGGAAGAAAGCCATCTCTGCACAGCTGAATTTCTTGATCTGAGAGGATTCAGCCCATAAAAGCCTTTGTCTTTCAAGGAAGGACAAACCTTTTTGGTTACACGGCAATGCAACCAAAAAAGGGCTCTTTTTCAAATTGGAATTCTATAGCTATTTATACAACACCTATCTTTTGGCTAGGCTGGGTAAAGGATTAAGGGGCAGGCGAGAAGCATAAGAAATGTCTTCTCTTGTTAAAAACATGACCTTTTACAACCAACCAGTCAATGCTTGACGTCTTTACTCACCCCTCTAAACATGCACATATAGCTCCTTGACAGGTATTGATGCTATTATGAACTTAGTGCAGAAGTGGTTTATATTTCACCCAATCAGAGTTGCCTCTCAAATTCTCTTTACAGTTGCTCCAAAAGACATGCAACTTACAGCTTCTCCTTCTGAGAGCGTCAAGGAAGGAGACACTGTCATTATCTCCTGTACATGTGGAAATGTTCCCAAAACCTGGATAATCCTGAAGAAGAAAGCTGAGTCAGGGGACACCGTGCTCAAGTCCATAGAAGGCGCATATACCATCCACAAGGCCCAGTTAGAGGATGCGGGAGTGTACGAATGTGAATCTAAAAATGAGCGTGGCTTGCAGTCCAGAAGTATCACCCTTGATGTGAAAGGTTAGAGTTTGGGTCTTGTTTTTCAGAAATGTTAATGATAGGTCTGAATTTTGGTGGATGGTACAGAACTTCTAGGATGAGATGAATGAGTTGGCCAAAACGGAGCTCCATGTTGACAGTGTGCATTTCTTAATGCTTCCAAAGATAATAATGCACAGCTGCTCCACCTCTGGAGTCAGGCCAGGAAGTTGACATGAATCCTTGGTGAGTGCAGAGTTCCCATCTGCTTTTCTCAAGGTTCACAACTTGGCACTGCTCTCTGAGGTCTTGTGTCTCCTAAGTGTTTCAACGTATTTTCTAAACCCTGGGAGTTCCAAGAAAATTGGAACTGACATGGCAGGAAGAGGAGGGTTCCAGCCAGATCTGATTCCTTCCTAACAGAAGAGAACTTGATTCTCTGAAAACTGCCCATTTCTGGACCAGTTCTTCTCAGGATAATAATCATAACAATCAGGGGTGGCCATCTTGATGCAGAACCACTTTTATGAATATCTATAGAATTACCTCCTTAAACATCCCAGCCCCTTGTCCATTCTATTTTATTCTGATGGAGGGGGGCGAGGAGCGGGCAATGGTGTCAGCAGAGAAGCTTCAGGGGCTATTTAATCTTTTAACCCCTCAATGACCACTCAACAGGAAGACTTGTTGGTCTCACTGGTGGGAGCAGAATAGGCCAGCCTTTGCTCATCCATCTCCCTCTCCTTTGTGTGCCACTGAGCTCCCAGCTGTGGACTGGAAGCCCTACTTGGAGTGAATGGGATTACAATCAAAGGCAACTCTCCTAAGAGCCCCGGGCACTTGGCCATCAGAGTTAGCAACTACTTGTCAATGGAAAGGGAATGTGAAACTAGGTCAGATAACAGGTAAACTTTTACTCATCTGGCCCAAACTCTCAAGACTTCAGGCCTTACGTTCTGTTTTCTGTCTCCACAGTACCTCCTCGAAACACGAAACACGACAATATCAATACACCCATCTAGAAATGTTAAAGAAGGGGAAAATGTTACAATTACATGTAAAACCTTTAGTCATCGCCTGCAGTGATTGCCCTGAAAGAGTTGGTCTGGTCAGTGAAGTGACCATGTGTTCAAAGAATGGAACATTCACCCTGTACCGGGTCACTGAGGATGACACGGGGGTGTATGTGATCAGAGCTTCCAGTGAGGTTGGGGATGAGTCTGAACGGACTGAGATCTCAGTTATGAGTAGGTTGACATGCATGCATTCCTCTTTCCTTCAACCCTCCATGCCTGAGGCCATCTTCAATTAAGCCTAGCCCCAGGGAATCAGACTCCTAACACTTTTGTAATTTGGTTAACAATACTCTTTAAAGACAAATCACAGCTTCTCTACTTTCTAAAACTATTTCTGTCTTATCTAATTGTTCTACAAAATTAGTAATTTAGGTATTTGTCATGTTCACTTAACGGCACAGCACGTTGGGCACTCAGGAATTCAGGCCCCAGGCTAAATATGGTTTAAAATAATGACACGTCAATGGAGACAGAACCTGATATTTTTCCTGGGTATTTTGAACTACTTTCCCCCTGTATTTATCCGAGGTTTAAAATGAACTTTGTTTTGTTTTGGCTTGAATGTATTCCAGTGACAGAAATAGTTGGGAGCCCTTAGGACTTTCAGTGTTTATACAGCTAATGGGAAACTGTGTTGGAAAGTTGCTCTGGGAAGCAGCTCAGCAGCAAATCTGTGTTTTACTGCAGATGCTTGAGGGGGAAAACTGAAGGCAAAAGCTAATGTTTATTAAATTGAAGGGGAAACAATAGGAGCAGAAATACCACTGCCCAACATGCCATTGGCATTGATGCCTAACCACCATGATGATAATGACTTCCCATTAAAACCTGACCCTTCCACTTAGACTAGTTAGATCTGCTCTAGCAAGGGGAGGGAGGAAAAAGAGGCAATTATTATTATGCTTAGGGTGAAGGGTAAAAACCTTAACAATTTGAAAAATTGACTTCCCAGCCTGACCCTCTCGATTGTTTTCTACTTGGGTGACCTCCAGTGATCAGAATCCTCTAGTCCAGTGATGGCGAACCTTTTGAGCTCGGCGTGTCAGCATTTTGAAAAATCCTAACTTAACTCTGGTGCCGTGTCACATATAGAAATTTTTTGATATTTGCAACCATAGTAAAACAAAGACTTATATTTTTGATATTTATTTTATATACTTAAATGCCATTTAACAAAGAAAAATCAACCAAAAAAATGAGTTCGCGTGTCTCCTCCGCCATGCGTGTCATAGGTTCGCCATCACTGCTCTAGTCAGATCACTCATTCTTCTGGGACTAGACATACACATGCCACCTGAAGACACAGAACCCCTGTGCGGTCACATGGAGCAGTGCAGACGGGGGTGTAGGTGGCGGTGTCTCCAGCCAGGGCCTGCTGTCGGGTGCAGAGGTTCTTGTAAGGCTAAGATACCAAATAGGCTTGCGGCTGTCAGATCACTTTAGTAGATTAGAGAGAGGACTAATTTTAGTTTTTGTATGCTATTACCTTCTGTACCCAACTTGCAACTCCATGACAAAATGACAGGATACAGAGAGGGAAATGTATTACTACAAAAAAATAGGTAGGCCTGGCCATGTGGCTCAGTTGGTTGGAGCGTCATCCCGTACACCAAAAAGGGTTGCAGATTTGATTGGGGTGCATACGGGAGACAACCGATCGATATTTCTCTCTCCATCTCCCTTTCTTTCTGTCTGTCTCTCCCTTCCTTCCTCTCTCTCAGATCAATATATATTGGCTGCCAACTACTTCAAGCAGTGAGCCTGGTACTTGCTCTTCAGTGATGGACCAAAAAAACAAAATAAGTAACTTACAACCTGCAGGAGGAAACCAAATTTAATAGATAGTTATACAAAAAAATGTTTAATTACAAGGTGTGATAAGAGCCATAAAGGGGAAGTATAATGGGTTATGAAAGCCTATTAGGGCTCCTGATTTAGGTTGGGGGAGCTGTAGGTCAGAAATTGACTCTTTGAGGAAGTGACATTTATGCTCAAATACAATACTATCCCCAAACTTCAGTTTATCAAGAGATGATATAAATGGTGAAGAGGAAGAACATGTATATTAAGATGCCCTACTTGAGACATAGTTTTCCATATATCTCTGTACAGGCCATTGGCAAGGACTCTTTAGCTTCCTGTCTTACATATGGTGTGTGACTATAGGATCACTCTCCAGATGTTACATGGATTTCCTTGCACAACTAAGTCGTCAGTCACGTCAGTTCGTGGTGACCAGAGTCCTAATTCTTTGGTACATATTTACATTTCCCAAAGCAAACACGCCTCTCCAAGGCTTGCTCTCGCATGTGAGCCCTAAGAAGTGGTGCCCCGCCTTCCCTTCTACAAGTGAGCCTGCCCCTGTTTGTTCCACGTTTGTGGGAGCCGACAGCTATCACTGACCCGCCATGGCCATGGCCACTGTTCGTGTGACTCAGAGGAATATGCATGTGGGGCCCTAAGGGCCCTTCTCCCTGCTTTGCTTCTCTTTAGAGAACGTGTTGTACGTGCTGTGAACATATGGAAATGTGAGTTAAACAATCTCTTTGTGTACTGGACATTAATCGCTCCCATTTCGTTATTTTCCAGGAAGAGTAGGTAACAAGGACTACTTCTCTCCCGGGCTCCTCGTGCTGTACTGTGCGTCCTCCTTAATCATCCCCGCCATCGGGATGATCGTTTACTTTGCGCGAAAGGCCAACATGAAGGGGTCCTACAGTCTCGTAGAAGCACAGAAATCAAAAGTGTAGCTGGCATTGGAAATGCTCGGCCACAGACACTATTTATCAGCCTGGAGCCTTCATTCCATTCCACGGGGAAAGCAACAGGCTGAGTCCTGACTTCCGGACACGGTGGACTCTCAGAGGGTGACAGCTGCCCAAGCTTCTGGCTGTGACCTGAAGCCCAGGGCAAACTTCCTGCCTGAAACACAGGCAGAGGCACGGAGGTGTGCGACCTGGAGCAGTCCCTTGATGTGTATATATAGTGCCAGGACCTGTACATATGTCACATAAAATTATGCCCTAGCAAGACTGCTTGGAATAGCAACACCTGCAAGGGAGAGCTCTAAAATAATTCAACAGTGTTGCCTGGACTGGTTGGTCTAACTTAATGCATCTTAGGAAAATTTAACATTAACATGGACTGGCAGCTGTCCTATGTCATCTTTTTATACTTTTCCCCCCTCCCTATAACAAAGTTGGATTCCTATCAAGTTCACGGACAACAACGTCATGTTTGTAAAAACGCCAGGGTTTTATGTTTTACAGGCAAATGGTGAACCAAGAGGGTGCAGGGTTGACTTTCAGGTACTAAAACTTTGACCTCTGGTGTAATGGTTGACTGGGTTTCTCTGGACGGTACTGACATGGTACGGTGATGTTTGATGTTGTTTGTTCATCCTCCTCTTGTGCAACGTTCCCAAGGTGACCTAACAATGCAACTTCTTTTGATATTCTTTTGTAAATGTTTAGTCTTTTTGTATCGTAAAGTGATCATTTCTGGACTTGTAAGAGTTGTGTGTTTATTACCAACTGCCTCCTTGAGTCACATGGTAGCTCTTCTTGAAATCCCAAGTTCCAAAGATGAGGAATTCAAACCCACAGGAAAAATAAGTAACACTCAACATATGGGCCTCACACTGCTTTTATCAGCAGCACCAGGGGAACCTGAAAAAAATTCAGATTTCTTGGTGCCATCTTAACCCACTAAATTGGAACATCTGGTTTTGTGTCCTTGGAATCTGCAATTTAAAAAATTTAAAATACAGCATACATGAAGGCATGAATCCAGAAACATGCACATCGTTGCACTGAAGGGCAACGATGAGTGCACACCATGCACATACCCTCAGACCTACAGCTAGAACATGAGTGTCCTTCAGAGCCTCATAGATGCACTCCTCCCTGCGACTCTCTCACTGAGCAGTGATCAATACCTTGAATTCTATATTAGCCATTCCCTGGCTTTCTTTGGAGATTTTATACCTGAAGAGCTAGCCCTAAGTAAAACATTATATAATTTTGCCAGAATTTGAATTTTATATAGATATAATCAAACGGTAAATTTGCCCTTTATTCTTTCACTCAAAATTATGCATTTGCATAATTTATCCACGTTGCTATGTACTAGTATAGCTACAGGTCATTCACCTTTTGTTAGTTGTTAGTATTGATGACTCAATATTATAGCACAATATTATACGATTTTGCCATAATTTAATCATCCATTTTACTGTTGATGTATGTTTGTGCTGTTTCCAGTTATTTTCTGTTATGAGCAAAGCTTCTATAAACATTATTTTACACGGTCCTGGCTAAAAGTGACAGGAAAAACCAACCATGTACAAAAGACTACATACTACATGATCTCATTTACATATAGTTCAAAGCTTGCAACAATAATGCATGGTGTTAAAGTCAGGATACTAGGTACTTCCTGAGTGACAGTGACCGGAAAGGAGCACACTGGAGGTGGGGGGAGGGTTTGAGAGGCTGGGTGAAAAAGGTATACCATTTTCCATTTTCCAAATTTGAATGCAATGCAGTTACAGTCAGAAGAGTTCTTTTCTAGTGTGTGAACCATGGCAAGTATGTCTTCCAACAGCAGCCAGATAAAAATAGCACCCTACCTGAGCTTGACACTTGGAATTCTCAAAGGCCTATAAATATTCAGGGCTCCGAGGCACAGCCCCCGGGGGGCGGCAGCAGCTCTGGCTTGCTGAGCATTTGAATGTTGGCTCAGAGAATAAAAAGGAGAGGAAAGTACTTGAACTACCTTTCACCACTAAGCCACCTCTGGGATTTCCAAATAAGGCTTTGGCGGAGGGAAGGTGACACGGGGAGCCTGCACCCCATCACTCCACACTCTTGGAGGCTGGGCGTCAGGGAGGACCTGGCCGTAACTGTGGCTGAAAATGCCTCACCAAAGTGAAAGGGGAGTTCAATCTCCAGGTGCGGTCATGATGTCACCAGCTACCTGGCCTCATCCCCATGTCTCAGGCAAATGACGACTTTATGCCTCAAGAATCGTTTGGTCACTCCCTTCCAATCTCGCCTGGTCCTTCTGTGGGGATCTGATAATACTTAAGCAGATTGGGAAGGATTTAAGGAAATCTTGGGAAGGAGACAAACTATGGCTCTTTGTAAACTATTGAATCTGAGCAACTGGGTTCATTCGTTCATTTGCTCAGACATTTCAGCTGAGTGGCTCTGGAAGTTTGTGTCTCTGACATAATAAAATGATTCTATGACAGGCCTCTTCCAGGCTCACCCTTGCTAACCCGTCCCAGTCTGGCCCTTGTTTCCACCACGCAAAGGGAACATGGACTTCCCAGGATTTGCCCAAATAACTGGAGTCCTGCTTTACCAAACTCTCCAGAAAGAGTAAAGAGACTTTAGGAGCTTTTACACTTTACTAGGAAGAGAAAGGAGAAACATGAGTAATACCAGACATGCTAGAGGGCTTTCTTTTCCCTGTTTCCTTGTGAAGAAATACTGTGTTCTCAGGACCTTGGAGTAGTGACGGTGCAGGCTGCTTTCTCATCGATAAAGGAGGTGAGGGCAACGCTAATGGAGAGGTGTGCTCCAGGGACAGGGCGGGATCCCCCCAGAGAAGAGATCACATTCCAGTGACAATAAACCATAAACTGAAAACCACTAATTCCTGACTAATCCTGGTGAATGGAGGAAGACTTCCCAACAGCACAGAATGGGGAGCTTGATGTGGATCTTGTTAAGATTCGACAGCTTTTAAAAAAATATATATTTTTTATTGCATTCAGAAAGGAAGAGGGAGAGAGAAACAGCAATGAGAATCATTGATCAGCTGCCTCCTGCACACCCTCTATTGGGGATTAAGCCTGCAATCTGGGCATGTGCCCTTGACCGGAATCGAACCCAGGACCCTTCATTCCACAGGCCGATGCTCTATCCACTGAGCCAAACCAGCTAGAGCAAGATTTGGTAGCTTTTAAAGTAAAAAACGAGCAGTGATAACGAGAATTTGAAAGAGGAAAGAAAATTTATGCCAGGCTACATTGGTTTTTGATTTCATGAAGGTCTAAAAAGGAGGAGTGCGACGAGACGTGGTGAACACAGAACTTGGCAAGGGTTTGATGATGTTTCTTTAATCTTTTGGGGGCAGACGTGGACCAGTTAGAATAACCAATTAAATGAGACAGAATGTGTCCTGGGTGAATGGGTCAGTTACCTAGAGAATGGGGGTGGGGGTGCGGGGGCAACTCATCAGTGGCAGAGGGCACGCTGTGTCTCAATCAGTTGTGCAGGGAAAGAAATGTGTTACTAATACTGAAAAGTCAACTGCAAGGACTGAAGGTTTTCCCTCTAATGATGTCTCATGCACTAAGGGGCTGGGAGGGACGTGGAGGTACAACTAGCAGGAGAGAACCGCGCCTGGCCCACAAACACGACATATCCGATGTCCCCACGCAGGAGATGCATCTGTGCGTGGCTGCAGAGAACCTAGTGGGGGCTCTGGCCCTGGGTAGACAGCGTGGCACTGGCTGACCCACCTCCCCAACCTGGATCTGAGATGGGGCTGAGGCTGAAGCAGGAAGTAGCTAATGCATTGGTTCCAGCAGAAGTATTTTAAAAGATTCCAGTCTGCGTCATGGAGAAGGCTAGGCGAAAGTGAATATAAATAATATAAAACCCTGTTCCAGTCCAAAATGGCCAGGATATAATTGGGACATTGTTTTAAAATGCTGCCCGCTGTCCATTGTGACAGGGGCAGTAATTAAATAAAGCTGATTTAGAGGAAGCCAATCAGGCTGGACAGAGGGGCTAAGGAACTGAGATGTTGAGATTAGAAAGAACACTTCGGGATATGAGATCCGCCATCAAATATTTGAAAGCAACAAGACAGCAGGGCAGAACAATGGAAAGAACACAGGGCTTTTAACTCAGATGGTGGGAGACCTCAGGGTTCCTTTCAAGCCTGGGATTCTAGGAAATGTGTATTATGGTTTTATAATAAATCAGGATCAGAATGCCCAGGGCCCACCCTTTTGGTATCAAAACCAAGGAGCAGAGTGGAGCCCGAGCTGCCGGGGCCTCTGCCAGCTGGGCTTCCTGTGGTAGTCATTCTAAGGAGGGCATCCAGGGGACACACCAGAGGTTTAGGTAACAAACAGGAAAGCTGGAGAAATGTCATGATGACGAGAAGATAGACTTAAAAAAAAAAAAAAAAAGATGGCAGAAGCAACTGGAGAAGCCAAAAAAATCAGGATGCCACAATCAGTGGGATGAGGGTAGAAGGAAGGGAAATAATGAAGCCAGCGTTGGCGTGGGATGGCAGAGTGACAGCGAAAGACAGGTTAGGACGAGGATTACTACAGGTCAAAGCCTGTGACCACAATCTTTGGTGTACTGGATGACACTCCAACTGACGAAGCCACCCATTTTGTAATTGGACTAGAGACCCAGTGCACAAAATTTGTGCACTTGGGGGGGCTGTCCCTCAGTCTGGCCTGCACTCTCTTGCAGTCCGGAAGCCCTCGGGGGATGTCCACCTCGGGGGATGTCCACCTGCCGGCTTAGGCCCGCTCCCCGTGGATGCTGTGCTTGTCAGCCAAGAGCCCAGCTTCTGGCTGAGCAGCACTCCCCCTGTGGGAGCGCACTGACCACCAGAGGGCAGCTCCTGTGTAGAGCTTCTCCTCACTGGTGGTCAGTGTGCGTCATAGCGACCGGTCGTGCTACCATTCGGTCAATTTGCATATTAGCCTTTTATTATATAGGATTGTTTGTCTTTTCTTGTTGAGTTGTAGGGATTTTTAAAATATATTCTGGATATTAAATCTTTATTAGACCACCCTGGCTGGGTAGCTTAGTTGGTTAGAGTGTCATCCTGATACACCAAGGTTGTGGGTTTGATCCTCAGTTGGGACACATATACGAATCAACCAATGAATGCATAAATAAGTGGAACAACAAATCAATGTTTCTCTTTCTCCTTCTTATCTAAAGTCAATAAATAAAAAAAATTTAAAACCCTATTAGATATATGATTTGAAAATATTTTCTCCCCTTCTGTAGTTTTTACTTTCTTGGTCATGTCCTTTGATAAAAGTTTTCATTTTGATAAAGTGCAACTTATCTAGTTTTTCTTTGGTCATTTGTGTCTTTTGGTGTAATAGCTAAGAATCCATTGCCAAATCTAAGTTAATAAAGATGTACTTCCATGTTTTCTTCTAAGAGTTTTATAGTTTTAGCTCTTACACTTAGGTCACTGATCTACTGGTGTGAGGTAGGGGTTCAACCTCATTCTTTCACACATGGTCGTTCAGTTGTCCCAGCACCATTTGGTGAAACGTCTGTTGTTTCTCTATGGAATGAACTTGGCACCCTTGTCAGAAATCAATTGGCCATAAATGTATTGATATTTTTCTGGACTCTCAATTCTATTTCATTGGTCTGTTAGTCTATTCTTATGCCAGTACTACTCTGTAATTCTTGAAGTTTGGAAAGTATAAAGCCCCTGACTTTATTTTTGTGTGTGACTATTTTGGCTTTTCAGGGCCCCTTGCAAAATCAGCTCCTCCATTTCAGCAAAATCTGCTGTTGAAATTTTGATATGGATTGTGTTGAATCTGTTTTCATTTTTGACATTCAGGTTAATTGCCTGGATATAGAATTTTTAGTGGCAGTTTCCCCCCTCTAGCACTTTAAAGATGTCATTCATTGTCTTCTATTTTCTGAGTGTCTCAAGTTTCTTATTGTTATTCACCAATATTTAGAATGTGTTTTATTCTTCTGCCTGCTTTGTTTTTAATCTTTAGTTTTCAGCAGCTTGACTATGACATGCTTAGGTATAGGTTTTTGTTGTTGTTGTTCTTTTTATTCTGTTTAGGGTTTGCAAATTTTTTTATTACTTGTTTCTTCCAATAAATTATTTAATACCTGTGCTTTTTTAAATTTTGTTTTCTCTGTATGCTTCAGCTTACATGATTGCTAGTCTCCTGTCTTCAAATTCACCGATCCTGTCTTCTGTTGCATTTACTCTATTGTTAATACCTTTCAGAATTTCTGATTTTAGATATTGTGTTATTTCTAAGATTTCCAGTGTTCACATACATGCAGTTTCTATATCTCTTCTGAAATTATCCATTTCTTCATCACTATATTCACCTTTTTCTATAGACTCTAAACTTATTTATTATAGCTATTTGAATTAGCTTTTCAATTGATTCCAACATCTAGGTCATTTCCATTGATTGAGTTTTCTCTTTCTTGATTTTTTGGTACATCCATTAATTTTGCTTGTTTATTGACATTGTGAATAATACAATGTAAAGATTCTGAGTTCTGTTATCTTCCTTTGAAGAATGTTCTGTTTGTTCTACCAGGCAGTTAATCACTTAAAGTCAGAGATGACTGATTGTACACTTTTTTTGGAGGGAGAATGTATTTCAGTTTTGTCTTTAGTCTTAGAATGAATCCCTTTGAAATGTAGTCTTCTTCCTAAGGCATGGACCCTCTGAGGTATCAATAGGGAGCCAAGATAGGTTACTAGTATATTTTAATTTAGTGGGACTTGGTCTCCAAATGCTGTTTAGAAGAGCAACAGTGAAAATCTCTCTTCAGTTCTCAAAGAGAGATTTTACTATTATTAGAGTATTGCTGATGTAGGTACAGTCAGAATTTAGCCAACATTTTGAGTTAATTTTATAAGTGGATTTTATGGTTTCCCCCACCTGTGTTTCCCCTTTCCCTGGCATTTCCCCTCAATTATTTTACTTATTTTTTCAGCTTTATTAAGTATAATTGACAAATAAAAATTATATATATTTAAGGTGTACAACATGAGTTCTAATGTGCATATACATTGTAAAATAATTACTGCTATCCAGGTAATTAACATATCCATTACCTCACATAGTTAGTTAACCTTGTGTGTAATCTGTGTGTATGTGTGTGTGTGTGTGTGAGTGCTAAGAATACTTAAGATCTACTTAGAAAATTTCAATATATTTTACACTCTAAATTCCTAAACAGTATTGGGGAAACATCTTGAAGAACCAATTCATTTAATCTAAGAAATAACCATGTGAATTCCATTTTGTTTTCTGTAGAGAATGCTAAATTCAAGCAGAACTTCCACAAACTTCTTACTTGGCTCTTTGCCCTTTAAATAAAAGTTTATAGGGATGTTTTTACTTCTTCCGCTCACAGTGAACTTCTTGTTTTCAGAAGTGCTGAATTCATCCTGACGTCTGCCTGCTGAGCATTACTAGATTAACTGCCTAACCAGTGGATTTATTACAAGACTCCTAGATTTTGTTAAATAGGGTTTATCCAGTCTGCTCAGGGTGAAAGTTTCCCATGAGAATCTGTAATCAATTTATCGAAATGTTAATCATTTTTATAACCCTTTCTTAAGGGAGATATTTTACTTCATTTACATAGTTTTGATTTTAATTTATAATTTTGAAACTTCCTCAGGGTGTGAATTACTTTTTATCTATATACTTATTAATATACACATTAGTGTTAGTTAACATTATATAGGTAAGCACCAGATATTTTATAATAGGGTGACAGTATTCTAAATATAAGTGCCTAATTCACTCTAACTTTGGAGGTAAAAATGTTGTTTTATAAGTAAACTTAAAGTACTATGGATGGATATTCGTTTTTTAATGTGCGTAATTAGACTTACAAATTGTCACTCCAAGATTTTTCAATAGGTGTACATGTTAAATATATGTGATGTAGTCCAAGACTCTTAAGGTTTCAAATCACAATGCCTTTGTGTTAAATATCCTTTGGAGTCAGATGCCTTGAGATCAGATCCTACTTCTGATCTGTCACTGGTATGTTGTCTATACCTGGCATATTATCTTTGCTCATAGTTTTTAATTACAAAGAATTATATTTCTGATAAGAGTAATACATACCACTGTGGATAATTTTGGAAAAAATAACAATGGATGAAAAAACAATAACAACAGATGAAGAATGAATGAAATCTTCAACCCCCAAATCAATAGAATTAGCCACTGTTTAATTATCAACCAATACATCTTTATGTTGATGTTAAAATAATTTGATATCTTGAATTTTCACTAAACATTCCTATGTATTTTCTTATGTTAGTAAATGAAGTTCTGAAAAAATACTTTTAAGGGTTACATAATATTCCATGGCATGCAGGCACCATAATATATCTGTATTGTCTCCTAATGTTTGATACTTAGATTGTTCCTAAATTTTAGACATTCTACTTAATATTTAAATAATATTTTATGCATAAATTTGTCAATAATTAATATTCATTTAGATTAATAAATTAGAAGTACTGGGAAAAGTGTCTTGATACATATTGCCAAGCTGTTTTGTCAGATCAGCCCCACTAAATTATAATTCTACCAAGATGAGAGGGCTCACGCCATCACATTGCCACCAGGACGGCCACTAAACATTCTCTTTGGTAAATGTTATGGACAACAGTGATGTCTCATTGTTGCTTTATTTTGATTTATGTGTTTATAAAGTTAAACATACTTTTACTTCATTATTTACTTTTCTTTATAAATGGTATTGGTCTTTTGCCCACTTAGCTGCTACAAACTTTTTTCCTATGAGTTTTATAAGAGCTCTTTTTACATTTTCCTGCAAATATACTTTCTGATAATTTTTAGAATGTGTAGAGTATTACTCCCTTTAGTGAAATAAAATGCTATATGGCAGTGGGTGTAGTTGTTACTGGAAGAATTAGTTTTTAGTACTACTGAATGGAAAATTCTTCATTAAGAACCTGAGTTATAAGTAAGCTAGGTTACTTTTAAATTGGTTATCTAAAGCCACAGCCATCTCTTTCTTTTCTCATGGAGGTGTGAGGAGCCCAATCTGAAAAAGTTTGAAAATGAAAGAAAAGCAACTACCTTGGTTCTGCAAAATTATGCGAAATATGAATTCCAAAGTGAAACTTAGGCCTCACCAATTCTGAGGCAGTTAAGACTATATTCCGAGAGTCTTAAAGTCCCGAATGGTTCATACAATGCAGTCTCTGAAAATTAGCATCTTATTTTGAATATGTATATGGTGTGTGTGTGTGTGTGTGTGTGTGTGTGTTTGGCTGCATGCTTAGCATACATTCATGAGAGTAAACAGGTGTCTGAGTCACACTGGTGAGGACAATCTTGAAGGGGCTAAACTCTGAGTGCCACCTATTCTCATTCTACCTGGTTTGTGTGGGACTTTGTGTCAACAGCTGTCACCGACTGTCCTGCTAAGGCCTCCCGGGAATCACACTTTGTGTTCCCTTAAAAAACAAAAGTCCGCAGTGGCAGTTAGAAGGCAGTATTTTTAAGGGAGCTACACTGGAAAGCTAAGGGGACTGAGTCTTGCCCATGGAGGGAGCCCCTGTGAAAGTTTCAGCTCCTTGGTAGTCCCCACTCCCCAGACCCCGGGGAAAGTCACACTCAGTACACAGCATTCTGCATTCTCTTAAATTTCACGTCAATAAAATCTACAAGCTCGGGGTGATCCTGAGCGGGACATGGAGATGGGGTGTGAAGGGAATGCAGACCACCACCCACTAGACCCTGGGTGGCTCGTGTGCGGACAGCAGCCTCCTGCTGCAGGTCATCTCAGGGCTTCAGTGGGTGATGGGGAGGTGCGTGCATGTGGTCCAAGGAGGAACACAGGCACTAAGACACTGCTGACTACGCATTTCTCTAGGAAAACCTTCATGAAGGAAAATCGCTTCCCCTGCATATGCTGGTGAGAGGTCACCCTTTAGGGATGGGAGAGGAGTGTGGGGTTAGGGGAGATACTTGGGGTGCACATGTTTATATGTGCCTAGACAAAGCCCCGAAATGTGTACGGAACTGTTAATAAACTTAACAGAGTCAGAAGTAGATCATGGTGGGGAAGGGAAGTCACGGTCACTTTTCCATATATATTCTATCACTTGGGTTTTTTTTGTTTGTTTTTTTGTTTGTTTATTTGCTTTTCTACAATGAGCATTTACTGCTTTGGCAATTCAGTAGTACACAATATATTTAAAAATATGTTTACCCCAGCTTTTGTTGTCTTTTAAAACTTGCTTTTTATTTACAGAAGTCTTTAATGTGGTCTTTTTATTTTTCCTTGTGATTTCTTGCATTGCATGGAGCTTCCTCTGACCGCGACCGGATTATTAATGTTACTTATATTCCGTGGCTATCTCTCTGCTCTCCGAAGAGTTAAACCTTGCAGTAAAGGGCCGTCTGGGGTCTGTCAGACAAGGTATTTAAAAGCCCCATCACAGGGCAGGATGAAAAGAGAATGGTTTAAGAAATGGCCTTTTCTGATTAAAGTTGATGGCTCTGGGCTGTGCTCCAGGGACTGTGAGGAGCCAGAGCTGCCCATGGAAGGTCTTGTTCCAAGGGCGGCCTGACCCAGTCCTCTGTCCCACACGCTAGACCCTCCCGGGAGAAGTCCCCTTGCTGCCTAAGCCACACTTAGAAAGGGGGAGCTCAGGGCACCCAGATCTGCAGGCAGTTGCCCCTTAGTCTCCCCACAACTCACATGGTTCATTATCTGGAGCAGAGATTAGAGTGGAGGAGGAGCTGAGCTCGGGAGCCAGCACCCGGACACAGAGAGCTGCTCCGCCTGCACGCTCTGCTCTGTAGCGGGGCCTCCACTTCTCCATCACGCATGTCACTGCAGGGTTCCTGAGACGCCCCAGATCCGGGTCACACGTTCTCCTGCTGCTGTTCTAACCCCCGTCCTGTTCTCTTGCCTTTCTTCCTTTCCCGTGGTTTCCTTTCCATTCTTCTTTTCTTTTTAAAATTTGGCATCCTCCCTTCTCTCCTCCGACCCTCCATCCCCAAAAGCGCGAGTGCCACCTGCTGCTGTGGTTTCGTTCAGCCCCGGATGCGGTGCCAGGGATAAGCGGAAGCAGCGAGTGCCCATTTACAATCCCTCTGCCTCTCAAAGGCCCGGCAGGACTGGCCAAGTCACCAGTTCTCACCCTTTAGGCCAAGTAGCAGGCGTAGGCGGGGCGCACTCCCCCTCTGTGAGCTGCAGGGAGAGAAGACGCATTTATGAGCCCTGTATGGGCAACATTCCCAGAGACACGTCGGGAGGAATTCTGTTCTTCTAGCCACACGTGGACGCATGTGGTCTCATGGGCTCCCACGGGGTTCGATGCAAAATGAAGGAGGAGAAGAGGAAGGAGGAGGAGGGTGGAGGGGGAAGAGGTTAAACACCATTTTGGGTCCAATCCCTCATTTTAAAGCGATGAAAATGGAAATCCGGAAAACGAAAGGTTCCCAAATCTCACAGCCTGGTCTCGTGGGGCCTATAGTGGAGGCATGGAGACCCCCATCTTATTCTTCGTATAAAACCTGTTTCCACAGAGGCAGCTTTGAGGACCCAAACATACAGTAAGAGCTCACGGGAACTTTTATTAGACAACAAAAGACACTAGCCGCGCTGTTCATCTTGTTGACTCTATAAAAAACCAACAACACTGAAAAGCGCAACATCTCATCTCCTGACTCTGCTCGGCCAGGAACCGGCAGGGGCTCCAGGCCTGTAGGTGTCCTAAGGCTGGTGAGTGAGCACACTTTGGGGGGAAATGTTCACAAGCTGAACTGATTGAACCTCCCAAATCACGTGTGCTGTCCACCACGGTGAGTGCAGGAACAAGGGCCATAAACATACAATAAATCGCAGTGGCTGTCAGGATTGCAGCAATACCCTTCCCCATGTCCTGGCCGCGTGGGAGCGCAGAGCCAGCTATCCACTCGGGGCTTCATTAGCCACGTGCAGGCAGACTGCTGACTGCCAGCTGCTTGGCTGCGCGAGCCGCGCCAGATGTGCTCCGTCACTGGGTGGGAGCGTGTACACAGAGGCGGTGATGTGTGATCAGAACGGGCGACCTCAGGGAAATATTGACAATCACAGGTTCTGAGCCCCTGGAAAGAGCGGCTGGGAGTTGATCTCAGGCTGCAACTGCAGCGGCATGGTGGAGGCAGCTTCTGGGATCGGGGGTTTACTGGGCCTTTCTGGATGGGAAAGAGGATATTCTAGGAATGTGTCCAAAGTGAAGTACCGAAGACACGGGTGGTTCTCTCATTCTTGCCGCCCGTTTCTTTTTCTGAGCAGAGTTGTGTTGATGTAAATGAATACTCATGCGTCAGGGAAAAGTGCTCTGTTAACCCGGAGCTAGGAAGCTTGATCCATCAGGACCCTGCGGGGGACCGAGCCAGCTGTCGGATTTGCTGGGAAGGGGGACACTGTCCACAGTGCGGGGCCTGCGCCCAGGGCTGAGGAGACAGCACAGACGGCAGCGGTGCTCAGCGCCTTAGCAAACTGCCCTGGAGACAGCGGGAGGGGACAGCTGCCCGGAACAGCAGGGCGCTTTCCCCAGCATCTGTGTGAACCCTGCTTAGTTTCCGTGGAACCCCTGCTGAACTGTTATCGGAGCACACGTCCCTGGGATGGGCCCCTGTGTCTGTCTCTTCTGATCAAAACACTGCTTGGGCCTGGCAGTCCATATTCTACGGGGAAAATACTTTCTCCTTTCATTGCACAGACATTTCCGAGGACTTGCGATGTGCCACGGCCTATACATGTTACAGGAAATGCAGCGAGGCCTGAGCTGTTACAGGCCCCGCTCCCCACTGCGTAGAAAAGACACGTTTTACACAATGATGTTCCTGCTATCCATGGGAACGAGTCCCTTAGAGACCGAGGACCTTTGCGGGCAGCTGGGAAGGGCTGTACCAGAGAGCTGACACTTGAACTGGTTTTGGAAAATAAGTCCCAGTTTGCTCGATAGAAAAGTCGAAGGGAAGGCGCTCCAGCTGGTTCCAAACCACAGGCCCGAAACGTCAGGAAGAGGGGTGTGCTGGGCACACCTGCCAGGTGGCCGGGCGAGGGGGGAGTGGGGGCAGGAAAGGGGACTGGAAGGAAGCGGGAAAGGAGGATCGAGAAGGAAGCTGAGGCTGGATTTCAGTGTCTGGTGTGTCAGGCTACCGTGCTTAACTTGGTCCCTGAGCCGCAGCAGGAAGCCAACAGGCATTTTTAAGGATAAAGGAAAGCTGACCAGATTGATCTCGCAGGATGCAGACTCAGACCATGGTGGAGACTGTGAGAGCTGCCTCTAAGCCGATAGTGATGAGACTAGAGAAAGCGCCGGACGAGGGCGAGGCAGGACGACGTACCTACAGGAAGAGATGCATTTGGGAACCTCGCTACGGAAAACCCGGCAGGCGGTGCTGAGCATGAACAAGAGCAGCAGCTTTCACCCGGCGGAGGATACAACCTTCTGCCTCTGGACCCCTCATCTATAGGCTCCCTATTGCAAACAGTTCCACAGCATCTGAGCTTCTCCAGCTGCCTGCTACATCTCATGGGTCCAGGGAAAGATGAAGGGGAGCCCGCCCGGTACCAACAGAAATGTCCTCCACAGGTCCCTCCACAGGCCACAATCTCAGCCTCAGGTGCACGTGGAGCCGTGAGAGGAAAGACTGAAAGATGAATTAAGAGGGGACCAGGAGTGGACGCAACAGCGGCTCTGTCAAAGGGCGGAGGGATGAAGACGCCGGCCCTTTACCGTGTGGGCTTGCTGTGGTAAATGTGTAAGTCAAAGGACATAGAGCACCTACCACAATGCCTTGCACATAAGAATAAATTGTCAACATCACCCATTCACAGAGATGGCAACACCTGTCCCACAGCGTTTTAAGGATTCTTTGGGGAAATGCATTTAAGGCCATAGCACAATATACTTAGAGAAATAAGTGGATTTTCCCACCCACAGGCTTGAGGGTAAAGATGTATCTTACAGGATGCCCGTCTCCACCACTGTGCCAAGTGTGACGAGGAGCTAAACTTGGAAATTGCAGGGACGTGTTTTAGCCGCTTTATTTGGGGCCTTTCCACTAGTGTGTTAGCTCGCGCTTGGCACGCCGGGAAGCTGTCTGAGAAGCAGCTGTTGGCGGCACACTTAGTGCTCACCTACGCCGCTGTCAAAGGGACCCCCACACGCGCTTCAGTCAAGTGGTGACTGTGAAATGGGAGGCAAGGCGGCCAGATACACATTGCCCCCAGGTCTTCCCCTCCTCCTATTTCACCCAACCAGTAACATAACTTCCCTCTCCATGAGTACGGACATCAGGGAAGGGAGGTAAGAATGACCTGGAGTAGCAACCAACCCCCAAAGCTCAATGGCTTACAAAAAACAAAGATGTATTCCTGGCTGATGTTTAATAACCATTTGAGTGCAGTGGGGCCAGGGTGGGGGCATTCAGTTTATCCTGGTCACAGAGGGACCCAGGTTGATGAAACACCTACGATCTTTATCTCAACACTAGAGGCCCGACGCACGAAATTCGTGCAAGGGGCTCGGCCCTCGCAGCCGCGTGGCTTGCCTCAGCTTCGTCCAGAAGGTCATCTGGAAGGACGGCTGGTCTAATTAGCATATTAGGCTTTTATTATTATAGATGATCAGGCACCACGCAGAGGGAAAGAGAAAGGCCTGGAGGGGTTCACCATGAAAACTAAGTGTTCTAACCCGAAGTATCACTTTACTCATAACTCACTGGTCAGAACTGGCCACACGGTTCCCTTCCTAGCAATGAATGGCCTTGCCCGGAGGCCTACAGTCAAGCCAGAATGGGGTAGAACAGGAGCATATGGCCAGTAGTGGGCCAACTCCCACTATCATTGAGCTTGAATTGGATTCATTGCCTGGGAATAATGAACTAAGTATGGCCACTCAGGAGAGTCTGTAGCTTAAACTACTTTGCAAGCTTCTATGTTTCTTCCAAATGGACTTTTGAAAGTACATAAGCAAGTCTACCTGCTGTACCAACTGGACTGAGGATTGGAGTGACGAGCAGCAGAGGGCTGGCCTGCACCAGCTCGCCTCTGACACAGATATTCTAAAAATGAAATATGCCTTCCTAAAATGAAACTTTTATAAAGGTCAATGACTTCAACTTTGGTCTCATGAATACTCAGGCCTAATCAAAATGAGCTGGTCATGCTGATGACGGATTGATGGCTGATTTCAACTCGGAACAGTTTCCATGTTAGTGAGCAAGACTTAGCTACCATTTATTTGGTGAATCAGGCTAAAAATTAGCCTTTCATAGAGAAGATTGAAATAAATGCCTCTAACATCTGACTAGCAAATGGAAAGCAAAACCTGCGAGTGTAAGCCCAGCATCACAGCTTGGTCCTGTAATGGTTTCTACAGGAGACTTGGGCATCTCCCAATGCGTGTTGTTGCTTCCAAGTGGCTTACTGGTCTCTTCAAGGGACGGGGCTGTGTATGGGGCTCGGTTGCTGGCAGGTGGGACATCTGCTAGCAGCATGACTAGATCAGCGGTGAATGGAGCCCACATGAGCCCTGCATGGACGCCTTCTTCACTGTCAATGTCCAGCCCGTGGTGCTGGCTCAGGAGTGGCTGATGACAGAGCTGGCTGATGGCAATGTGCCGAGTCATCCTATCTCCTTGGTTGTTCAGTGCCTCTTCCAGGATCGGTGGTCTCTCTTGGGTGATCTCACATTTCATAACCACTCCCTTAGGTCATCCACATGCCTCTTCTTCAGACTTCCTTATCTCTGATCTTCAAGTGTTTCTTTCTCCAGGCTCTTAAATAGGTACCTGAGCTACTCACCATTACCCCTTAGTCTATGTCTATTCCCTCTTGGGGCCACTTCTTCTACCCAAAGAAAATATGCACTTCACAAAGCTCTGCCCCTGGAGAGAATCGCCCCTCATAGCTGAATGTTAGGACCACCCCTCAGACCCCACATTGAGCCAACCTATCCGTAAACCATGCCCGATCTTCCTTCTTCTCCACCAGCTCATCATCAAGGGAGCATCCCCCCGCCCCCGCAACCCAGCCTCAACCCCCAACCCCCAGGCTGCAGGGATAAGGTAGAGATGAGGCCCCAGGCAGCTGTATTGGATGGTAAGTGGGTCTGGACCCCTCCTCGTGTAGCTGCCTCGGATCCTCTAGCCCATGTTCATGTCTGCTTCCTGACATTCCGTTTCCATCTTACAGTGCATTGTAGTTGGGCCCACTTGATCTTAGGACTCGGAGGGTCTGACAAAATTCAACACAAGAGGAGTGGCTGTGGCCCCCTGGTCCCTTGCTGCCTCGCGGTCAGACCCTCTGTCTCGGATCCTCTGTGCCTGGTGTCATGGCCGAGGCTGTTTTGGGCATGCTGGGTGATTCTCCCTCCAGGCTCACTCGCTCCAGCCTAGGGCTCTATGAGAAGCGTCTCCTGGCTTCAGAGGAACAACCTATCCAAATAGCCTGAAGGGATACGGTACACACTTCTCTTTCTGACCAAAAGAAGCACCTAGATGGTGAGCTTTTTTATTAGATGGATAAAACACGGGCCTCATATTTCATACCTGCACAGGAGCCAGTCACTTTAGGAGTATTTCAATGCTTGTATGTTCTCAGTTCACAATGAATTTTAACTTTTGCACAATTAAACTCATTTTACATAGGTGTCTAATATTGAGTCTTATTTCTTCCAATCTGCCTTTTCCAATCCTGTCACCTACCAGCAAGGCCGCCAATAGTACCATTACATGTAGTTGCTAAAACAGGTCTGAAAGTATGGCGTTATCCTGATTTTTATGCTTCTCTAGTTAGAAATGAGTTCATCGTTTTGTATTTAAGATAGAAACTGTCATGATAATTTGATGTTACTGGTTAGATGGGATTTTTTTTCTTTCCATATGTATATGGTAAGACGGTTGCCATAACGACAGAACCATGGATTTTTAACAGATTGCTGATGCTTATGAAAAGCACCTACAGGGCAAACTTGCAGAAAAGAGCTCACAGGTTCGATTGTTTCAGTGGTGGGTTATTTGTGGGAGCTCAGGCTGTGGCTGTGGTCCAGAAACCTGCAGGTGGTCAGCGTCTGCCAGTGAGGGCTGAGCCCACAGCCCTATGCTAGGCTTATACTTCCTGAGTTACTTTGTACATGTTGATGGAATTCCAGTGATCTGTTACCAACTGGTTCCTGCTGGGGGGCAGGGGTAGGCAGGATCTCCCCAAGTGTCCTCTGAGGATTCTAACAGGATAAATGAGGAGAGGGATTCTGTTATAAATAGGCTACAAAAAAAAAAAAAAAGATGATTCTTCTAGAAAAGTAGGGACACAGAAACACTGGAAAATCCCAGCATAAAAGGGAGTTTCTTGTTTTATGATGACTGAGATTCTCTTATGTGCTGATCTCCCCATGCATAGGTTAGAGCATGAAAATACGTGTAGAATTTGTATGTTTGAAGAAAACATGATCTCCTCAAGGAACTTGGGTGTTGAGCACTAATGTAGCAGCAAGACCACATTTATAAGGCAGGCTCCCTGATTTCTCAAGAGACTACTTCATGTCCTTCTACTAGTATGTCCTTCACAGTCATGTCTCCCTTTTTCCATCCGTTACTGATAATAGTTGTATGGACTTACTGGATGTTGTAAAGTGTGTTAGGTAATTAGGTGTCTTACTGTGGTCAGTAATATCTTAAATGTCATCAGGTGATCAAGTGCCTCTGTAAAATATTCCTAGGACATCAAAATTCTGTTGTTCACTTCCTGTAGCAAAACTAAGACATCTTTATTTTGAATCTTCTATAGTGGCTGATGGACAAGGAAAAGGAGGAGGAGGAGGAGAATAAAAAGTTTTAGAACACTAAAATTTGTTAAATTTTTTCCTGTGATATCCAAGTAAGGAGACATTCCTTAATTTTTATATCATATTCTAAGATAAAATGGCTATAATACCTAACATAGCTGGGCGCATAATGGATGCTCAAGACATACCTTTTAGGCAACTTATGGCTGAGTAATCCAACAAGAGTTAACAATGCTTAAAGAGTTCCCAGTCCCAGTCTTTTCCGCAGAACTTGGAGCACTGGGAAAGGCATCTTTACTTTCGTTAGAATCTCTGCAGACTGGTCAGCACGGGAATGCAATGCATGTAGAGAACACAGGGTTTAAGCAGGGGAATGGCATGATCAGATCTATACTTGAGAAAGGAATGTAGAGAATGGACTGGCAAGGGGGCCAGAGGCAAGGCCACCAGATAAGAGCCTGGTCTGGGAAAAAAGGTCCCCGCTAAAGGGGGGCAGTGACACTGCACAGGAGCAAATGGATGCGGGGAAAGTGAGAGGGTGAGGGGAAAAAGGGAACCGCCCGAGAAGCGAAGTCAGCCATGAGCCTCCGCCCTGGCCAAGGCACCAGGTGAAGAGCAGCACCATCCACCAGGATGGGGAAGACAAAGGCAGGTGCTCCAGGAAGTACACGTTGGAGGCATTTGCATGGTGACGGTGAGAACAAAGACAGTAGACACGCCCAGCACTTTCGGGCTACACACAGGCGGGCATTGAAGGGAGCAGAGAGAACTGCTAAAGATAAAGCTTTGAACTTAACAATAAGATGCGGAAAAGGCTTTTACCATGTTAGGTAAAAGGCTGAACGCTAACTTACTATGATTTCTCATATTAAAGATGTGACTCATTGCCACTCGTGATACGCACGTGTTCAGATTACCTAATAATAACTAAACTAAAAAATGACACAGTAACTAGGCCTGGTCCTGACACAACATAGCTCATTCCCCAGTGAAGGCTCTGGTTTGGTTGTATTTGGGCGGGCGGGCGGGCGGGCTGATTGTTTGACGAAAGGCCCACTCCTAAAGGACTGGCAGTGGGAGGCCACAGGTCAGACCTCAGATTGCCTGGGAAGAACTTTGAAGTGTAATTGCTGGGTCTTTGCTCCAATTAAACCAGAATCACACGCGTGGGGCCCACAGGGCAGAACCCATTGCTGATTCCTCAGGGCAAACGTTGAGCCCCTGCTACATAGTCCTTCTGTGTCAATTTTGGGTAAAAATTCAATCACTTTTTACAAAATCTTTATTGTTGAAAGTATTAATAGATCCCTTCCCCCCACTGGCCTCCTCCAGCCCCCACACCTAGAGAAAGGCAGTCATGTTGAGGGGCCCCGATTGGAGTCAGTGGTTTGCCTTTGGGGAAAGTGCTACAAGCTCCATCTAACCTCCCCGGTTTCACGATTTGAAGACAGAGATTCCTGCGGGCCCTCTGACAAGCACGGTTCTTGGGGAGAGTCAGTCTATCTGCAGACAAGTTCAGTCCAGTTGAGATGGGTCTCCAACGCTCCCTGCAAATAGGCTGGATTTGCATGGAAGTCACCTGCACGCTGGCTGATAACCAAACGACACTGTGGGCTTTCTTCCCCGCCTTGACGCTATTTACGCCCTTGTAAACATTTGCCATGGGGATCTGTTTCCTCTCATTTTTCATGACACACATTTCCCCTTACGTTTGGAAAAAATAGTTGTCCTCAATCTTTATCCATTATGTACTCTCTATTTCCTTTTATACACTTCTTCCCCGATAGCCTTTCACTTGCCTTCCTTCTCAACTGATACAGAGGTTTTCTTTCTAGATTTTGCCTCAAAAACATCCCACGGGTCAGAGTTAAGCATCAGTCTTACTTCTGATGCAATGAATGGGGAAGTTATTTCTGTCCCGGGGGTGCAGGCCGAGGAATCTGTCTGTGCTTCAGCAGTGTGCAGCGTCTTGGTCCAATAAAGAATAAAGCGCTCGGGGCTCAAGAAGGAAGCTTTCTCCCCAGATTAGCAGCTCCCAGCCTCTGATGGATGACACTGACAATAGGTCCAGTTGGAGTGCCTGTCACTAATTCAGGGGTGGCATTGTGATGCAAAGAGCATGGGCTGGGAGCTGTGGGATCTGATTCAATCCAGTCTGCTGCTTGCAGACCTGGGGCAAATGCCTGACCTTTCTGGGTGCCACAGTTTGAAAGACGGAATGGGAACAGCTCTGCAGGGGAAGGCAGAAGGTCTGAGTTTAAGCTACATCTCATCTTCTTGCAGGCCGTGTGACATAGATCAAGTTACTTAACCTCTCTGATCTGGTGAGGATAATACCAATCTTACCTATTGGATTGTTGGGGGGTGGATAATGAAGCATGGAGTAGGAACTCAGTAATTGTTTGGGGTTGTTTTAAAGCATATAACCTTGTAGCAAACTTGGAATAATAAAAAGAACAGTACTGGAGCCAAGAACTGTTATAGCTGTGTGACTCCTGGTGAATTAATTAACTTCTCTGAAGCTGTGTCCTCTGCCATGAGGATTAAGTAAAAGCATTATGTATAGAGACCATTCCCCCTGGTGTCATTGGTACTATAGGGGGATAGATGAGGGAGAATTAAGAGTATATTTTGCCAGCCTTTGCCCCTTCCTGCTTGCTCCTTCCAGCATCCACCCTTCATGGTGGCTGAGACGCTGTCTGCCCCCCAGCCCCACACACATCTCTGAGCCCACTGCAGTGAGGCAAGGATCACTGCGTTGTAAGTAACGTTTGCTGTGACGACGCAGCCTCTCCTGACTAGACCCCGTCCTTCTGCCTACAACCTTTCTACAGGGACAGTGCATTTGTACAAGTGCTAATGAATAGAGCAGTTATGGAACATCAGCAGATGCCCTGTGACTTCTGCAGTACCTGCTACCCCCACCAGGGGGCTCTAGGCACCTGCTGGGCTTGGCTCCCTCAAGGTGCTAGGACTATTTGCTGGCTCTGCTACTGTGGGAGGACTGGCGATAGCTAGTCTTTCTTCCCTGAGGATGAGCTGGTCTCAGAAGGATTCTCAGCACCTGCATGAAAACAGGTTTGCCTGAATCTGTTCAAACACACCTGAGCTGCTTAAGTGATGCACTGAGCCCCAAGCTGAGCGGCTCTCTCTTGCTTGAGAGAAGTATCACAAGCCAGTCAGAGAAACACAAGTACCGTATGACCTCATTCTTGTGTGGGAATCGAAGAACAAACTGAACTACTAAGCAAAACAGAGACAGGCTCATAGATAGAGAGCAGGTTGACAGCTCTGATGTGAGGCGGGGGAGTGGGGAGGGTAATGGTGATGGAGGGATGGAGAAAAAGAGAGATAGAGAAAGGACTCATGGACAATAGTGTGGTGATTAAGGGGGGGGTGTTGGGGTCTGGGGAGGTGGAAGAGGGCATAGAGGGGATAAATGGAGATGGAAAAAATAACATAAAAGAGAAAAAAATGTTGGCATGCAAAAAAAAAAAAAAAGTAGTACCAATCGAAAAAATAAAGACTGCTGGGGCGCAGGAGTGAAGGCAGCCACAGGCAGCTTGCGTGGCAAAATGCTCCTTGTTCCCAAGATTTAGAAGCTTCTTTCCCTCTTCGTCACCTTCTCTACTTTTCACTCTTCTGTTTCACTGTAGTCAGAGGGTGTGATTAGCTTTCATCCCTAAGCAGAGAAGGGCAGCCCTTCCTGGCCCCTGGGTTGCATTTAGTTTCCTATTTGATGGGAAGGTGGCCTCAGATCCAACCCAACTCACCCACCGGGAAGTTAAACTTCGTTCTTCTGCCGGTTGATAAACACGACTGTTAAAGAACACACTTTCCTTTTTCATCAGACCTGGATCTTTGGATGTTCTGAGTTTCATGAATCTGGGGAACTTCCCAAGAAAAATGGGAACTGGTGGTGCTGCAAATATTTTTAAAGGGTTTTGGTCTCTCTTTCAAGGTGCTGTCCTCTTCCAGAGGGGTATGCGTCAGACTCCGGCTGAGCTAATTTGTTGCTATTAAAAGTGAATTGTTTTATTTCCTTTGGATAATATGAAGGGAATTTTTTCTGCTACATTTAAGTGATAAAAATCTAAAGACAACAGTTCCAGTATAATAAGCATTTGGGTGTTACTTTTTCCTCAGTTAAGAGAATAAACAACTTTATTCTCAAACTGCCACTAAATTAAACTATGTCCAACAGAATTCAGAACTCAGTGACAATAATTGATAAAATGTTACATTTCCTGACATTTTTCTGGGATTGGGAATTTTATGGTAAAATGAAAGCTTAATAATAGACTTTTGAACTAGAAGAGCGTCTACTGAAGCCAAATGCCTTATTATATAAAAGAAGACCTTGAAGCCGGAGGTGTATACCACTGACCCATAGACACAGAGCTGGTTAATGGAAGACTGGATTTTGTCATTTTCATTTCATTGTATAAAATGGCTGTTTGCAATTGGCACTGGTTTAAGTTGTAAATATTTATCTCCAGGCAGATCATAAGGAAGAATTTTGCAAACACTGCACACACACACTATGAAGCTGTCCTAAGCCCAGTCTACCATTTTTGGTCATTTTGTTACAGCGCAAATATCCCCTCCTCTTGCTACAGCTAAGTTCAGAAAGGAAAAGAGAGGTGAGAGATGTGAGACAAATACATTGTTTTTGCTTTTTTAAAAAATATATATTTTTATTGATTTCAGAGAGGAAGGGAGAGGGAGAGATAGAAACATCAATGATGAGAGAGGATCATTGATCAGCTGCCTCCTGCACACCCCCTACAGGGGACTGAGCCTGCAACCTGGGCATGTGCCCTGGCTCGGAATTGAACCATGACCTCCTGGTTCAAGGGTCAATGCTCAACCAGCGAGCCACACTGGTTGAGCCCATGGAGTTTTATTGTCTTCCTTTCTCACTAGTCTGGAAGCTCAACATGGGTGAGGCCTTCATCCTGCTTCTGATGTATTTGTTCGTGTCACTCTACCACAGAGAAAGGGGGCTGGCTGGTCAAGAAATAGTGGTTCACTAAACACATGAAAATGCTTGAATGGATAAGCTGTTCTAAAGACCACACCTTAGGGCAGAACAAACCCTAACTCCAAGAGGGTGCAGATAATCAATCTCCAAGGTAGAACCAGAACTATGCTGTAGAGAAAAAAAGTCCAAACACACAGGGCCACGGCCATCGAGGAGGGACAAGGCTGGTGTAGACCATGCAAACAGGACATGGTTCCAGCGCGCTCTGCCCCAGGCGGAAGACTGCGTGCTGAGAGAGTTAGGAAGGAGCCTCACACCATGACGTCCATGGTGGGTCCTGAACTGCTCTGCTTTCTCTCCGGAGCAGAAGCTTGGGCACAGAGGGGTGGCTACTCACACCATCCATTGGACCTGGCGGTCCACTGGGCAGCCGTGTGTGTGGCCGGAGGACGTGCCCGCGGATGGGAACCGACCTGGCTATTTTAGTCTCTCCCGTCTACTCACTGACTCGCCCTCTCTGGATGGAGATATAGATATACAGAAGCTCATTTATAATGTGTTTGAAGCAGCTTTTCCTTGACTTGGGGGTGGGGGGTGGGTCTGCAAATAGCCTCCCATTCTGTGTGTCATGTGTCCCTTCTCTTCAGATCGGGGGTCTAAAGGTGAAGCGTAGTCGCTCAGCTGACTGAGGGCTGACTGCAGCTGCTGGTCTGGCAGCATCCTGTCCTGCCTCATAGACGCGCTTCGCCGGCCTGCGCACGAACTAAGTTGTAAAACAACCCATTTCAAGAAGCGTGGATTTCCTTCCTGCTCATCCCCACTGTCTCACTGCAATGGGCCAAGCCTGAAACAGTTCTTCCGCACAAAGTTCTTCCGCACAATGATCTTGCCCCAGTCTTCGGAGGGCCGAGATACGACAAAACGCCGACTCCCTTCCTGCTGCTGCTAGGTCTCGAGTCTCCTCTGCAGGAAGGAATGCTTCCTTGCCCAGCAGCTCACGGTTCACGGTCTGGCCAACATCAGAATCACAGTTTGCTGCTGCTCCAGGACCATTCTTATGCATGTTTAAGTGCCACTGGCTCATGGCCGTGAGTCACATGCCCTGTGCGCAGGGTCTCTTCTGAGATGTCTATTGTGAATGTGCGGTTCCTAACTTGCACAGACTGCCTCTCCTCTGTTCCTGGCTGGAGTTGTTGCTGGGGGTCTGTGGGTAGTTTGAAGCTGTGACTGTCACCAGCACTCGCCAGGGGACTGGATCCCATAGACATGGGCTGAGAATGGAGTTTTTCACGAGGGGACGGGGCAGCAGGAGGGAGGGTGCCTCTGACTGGAACAGGAGGGGACGCCTGGTGTTTTGTCGCGTTGCCATGGACTCTGGTCACCGACAAGACGTTCTTTTTCACTGTGCTTCCCCAAACTGGAAATTCCCTGAGAAATTCCCAAGCGAGCTGAGAGCCGCACGAAGGAAAGGCAACCGATGCCAGGGAGCAGAAAAGGGGAGGAGAAGCAGCCAAGTGGAACGGTGCCATTCTCCAAAGCTCCCACGAGGGACAGGTTTAGCAATGTGAGCTCTGGGCCTCCGACTCCTGCTGCTTGTCCTCAGGCTGCTCTTCCTCCTGTCATCAGGGAGCGAGTTCTCTGAACAGCCGGACCTGCTTGTGCTGCTGAGACACCTGCGAGTCCTAAGCACACTGCACCGCGCCTGCCTGCAGGGCCCACCCTCAGCAGGAGAATAAAATCAACGCACGTGGGCCACAGGCGCAGGCGGTTAGTTACTGTACGTGCTGAGCTATGAACCCTGGGTCACTGGCTGGGAAGGGCCCGTGGGGGCAGGGGCAAGCTCCCACTGTTTCAGGAATTCTCTATTTGCCAACTGAGTGCTGGTTATCTGGGTGTTCTCGTCACACCCATCTGTGAAGCTGGCCACATAGCTGTACTTACTAGTGTGTACAATTCACAATAAAACACAGAGAGGAGAGAAAGGGAAGGAGGTGAAGAAAGCCCGGACTGACCGGGACAGGCATCTGTGGAGGAAACAGGGCCTCAGGTGGGCTTTGCAATTGGCCCCGAGGAGACAGCAGATCATACAGATGCAGATGGAACAAGTCGGGAGGCTGGGGGTGCAGGGAGGGTGCAGAGAGTGGGCCTGGAGTTGGGGGGGGGGTGAGGACAGGCAGTAGCTAAAATAAAGCTGGATGGTGTGAGTGTGAGGGGGGAGGGGGAGATGAAGCAGAGAAACTAGCGGTGGAGGCAGAGCAGTAAGGACACTGCTGCCTGGTGGGTTTTAAATCAGGTGACAGACGGAGGGCAGGGGGGTTGCAGGGAATGTTAGCGGCTGTGGTAGGCCGTTTAGACTAAAACGAGACAGAGCTGAGGGAAGAGGAGAGCGGACAGTGAGCCCCGCAGGCGATGAGGGCCACCTGCCAGTGATGCGGGAGAGGACGTTGAGTGAGAAGCCCAGGGAGGAGAGATGTGTGTACGTGGGTGGCCACAGCGTTCGGGACCAGGACGAGTGGACCTCATGTTTCCCAGGCCTGGGGCAATGACTGCGCCAGGCACAGAGTGGCTGGAAGAAGCAACGGCTGGCTCAGAAGAGGAGGTGATGCTGGCCTTTCAAACACAGACCCCGAGATGACAATGACAGGCAGTAGCAACGGGGGCAGGTCCAAGGCACATAGAGAAGCGTGCAGAGCATTGTCTAGTACGAGACGCCGCGCCTGGAAACGAGCCCTCGTCGTCTGGGGTGACAGGACACTAGGCACCCAAGCAGGCTTCTCTGGCATGGAAGAGAAAGCTAAAACGCCAGGCCGCTTCCCACCTTGGACGCAGCCGCCAACCCCCAGCCCCAGTCCCTCTTCAGTGCAGATGTTTCTCTGAACGTCCTAGTTCAAAAGCAAGACCTGCCGATTTTCTTGGGGTAAAGAGGCAGATGGTTTAGCTGATGTCCATGCATGATAACCCGTCCTTACCACATTTTGAATCTTTTGGATTTTGTGTCTTTTGAGCAAATGTGGAGATTTATACTTCTAGACGTGGAAAGCTACAAAACTATAAAAGTCTAAAGGGCAGATAGAATCAAGGAGGAAGATTTTTTGATTAAATAATTTCTTTTAAAAGCACTTTCTAAAAATGTGAACTACCCATAAATGGAGAAAGCTAATTATATCCCCTCTCCTGGGAATATTTTAGCAGCAGCCTGATTCTGTAGAGATTCTATATATAGGCCTCTGCCTTTGAGTCCGTGATTGGACTGAAAGACCTCAACAACACTTTTTATATGATTCTTTCCCTCTTGGGTATTGAGGGCAGGTGAGCAAAGGTTGAAATATTACCAGTAAATTGGTTCATTTATTCATTCAAGGTTTTGCTCTTCTCCTCTAAGCCAGGCACTGGGCACAGACTGGGATGCAACAGAGAAATGGACAGTGACCCCGACCCCAATGACCTTGTAGTCTAACAAGGAGTATAACGAACCGAGTGTGAGATGCCACCACAGACGGAAATGCCCAGGACTCAGGGCTGCACAGCTCACTCTTGGGGTTCAAAGAAGACTCTTTTGGGAAATAACACATATTCTGCAACATCAAATGTGATACCAAACCAGACTGTTGAGACAGAAGAGGCTTAAGCTACTCCTATGAGTGTACTTGTCCAACATTCATATCTGAACACAAAAATTCTATAGTATGAAGTCCAATAGGAGGACTTTTAATATGACAGCAAGATAAAAGAATGGAATAGCTGCTGATAACTGAACTGAGGAATAAGAGAGTGCCACTCAAAAGTCTTCTTGCAAAGTTTACATGAATTTGGATGGAAAACCCCAAATAAGAGAAAATAAAGCTGTATCCAGTGGCATGCTTAGTAACATGTATTTTAAGGACAAAACTCACAAATGAAAAACTAATCTTTCATTTTTTAACTCCATTCTGCCAGGTGATAAAAAGAGTTTTAGCTGGAGATAGGCAAAATTAGGAACTTTGGGTGTAAATTCAAACAACTTAGTATTTTATTTTTTGCCTTCCCAAATATTTCTTGGGATAACATCAAATTTCCAGAAAGAATTTATAGGATATGCCTCCTGTAATCACTTCTGCTGATGAGTGGCAGTCTAGAAATTTCTAAAGTTACATCAGCCTTGCATTCTTGATTGTGATGTATAATGATGATTTTGTACAGTTTGTTTGCTGATATTTGTTAAGATTCTTGTATCTCCACTCATAAGCAAAAGTTGCCTGTAATTTCCCTTTCTCAGACAGCCCTTTCCTGATTGTTATCAAGAACCAGAACACGCAGGGAATGGTCCCACTTTGCCTGTTTTCTGAAAGAGTTTGCAAAATAGTAGAACAATCTTCTCCTTGCAAATTTGGCAGCACACACCAATGAAACCTCCTGAGAGGTGCTGGAGATGTTCAATGACGTTGCCAGTGCTTTCAATGGTTACTGAGCTATTTCTAAAGCTTTGTGTATCCTCTCTAAAGTTTCAAATTTATTGGCATAAAATTAACAAAATATTATTTTGTTATATTTTTGGTTGCTAACATTATTTATTTGCGTCATCTCCAATTTTCTTTATCAATCATGCTGAGGTTTATTGAGTCTTTTCAAAGAACCAACTTTTGACTTTGTAGACCTTAATTATTATATTTCATTATCTAAACCACTACTTTTGCTTTTAAGTTTATTATATTCTTTCTTAAATTTTTTCCCTTTTTCTAACTTTTTAGGTTGCATATACAGCTCATTATTCTTCCCTAATACAAGCATGTAAGACAATAAGTTTTTCTCTGAAAACTACTTTTGCTGGGCCCCTTAAATTTTTATTATTTTCAGTTATAAATATTTATAATATATATATCTCAATTTCTCATTTCCAAGTATGAGAATCTTTTGCTTGTATTATTGTTGACTTTTAATTAAGTTGTATCCAGAGAACATGTTTTGTGTGGGGAAAAAAATGGGAAATTTGTCAACCTTTGCTTTAAGACTCATCAGTAGATGAGTAGATAAAAAAGCTGTGGTGCATTTACACCATGGAATACCATGAAGCTAAAAAAAAAAAAAAAAAAAAGAATGATCTCTTACCCTTTGAGACAGCATGGAGGGACCTGGAGAGTGTTATGCTAAGTGAAATAAGCCAGTCAGAGAAAGACAAGTACCACATGATCTCACTCATATGTGGAATCTAATGAACAAAATAAACTGGTGAACAAAATAGATCCAGAGACACAGAAGCATGGAACAGACTGACGAATCTCAGAGGGAAGGGTGGGGGTGGGGGTAGTGGAAAGAGATTACCCAAAGAACTTATACGCATACATGCAAAACCCATGGAGACAGACAATAGTGCAGCGAAGGCCTGGGGGAGGGCCGCGGGGTGGCGGGGGTCAATGGGGAAAAAGGGGCATCTGTAATACTTTCAACAATAAAGATACATTTTAAAAGTAATGATAAAATGAGAAGACCTCAACAGAGTGATTTGCTTTGGCAGTTCTGACGAGAAGGACCTGTCTGTCCCCTTCTGCACTTGACCCGAGCTCTGCAGTGACACTGCAGCCACACTGCTGCCAGGATTGTGGGGGGAGCCAACCCCGCAGGAGGAGTCCGATAAAGGAAGACCTCCTTTCTCCAGGTGATCTCCCGGGTCTCAGAGAACCTCCACTCAGCCTCCCATCTCCATTTCAACCAAAGTGGTGGTGGGGGGAGGGGTGGTGTTTCCTCGGGAGAAGTAATCTTAGTCCCTTTTCAGAACTCAAGACTGTCCTACTGGGGGTTGGAGGCCGAGGGCAGGTCACACTCGCCCTGTTCCTCTCCGCCTGCCCTCCCCTGGCCATCGGGGACGATCTGAGGATGAAAGAAATCAGCAGACGTAAAACACTTGGCAACTGTGAGCAATGAATGCTTGGGAACTACTAACATGTTTCAGGCAGCCATAGTAGACCTGGAAAAACAGGACAATCTTGAGAGATCTCACAACTAGGTCACCTGAAAGATCGGGCAATTCATTTGGGGGTAAGAGAGATGAGGTCAAGAAGACCTCTCAGACTTTTGATTTGGGAAGACGTGGGTGGCTGTGCCATTCACCCAGAAAGGGAGCGTGGAGAAGCAGCAGGGAGGGGAAGAGAATGAGTTTACTTTTGGATACACTGAGCTTGAGTGGTCCCTGGCACCTTTAAGAGGAGTTGGGTCATACGGAGATGAATATGGGGATTTGGGCTCAGGATGGAGGCTTGGGCTGAGATGTCCTGAGAACATGTGCAGAGTGGGCAGGGAGGCAGAAGGTAGAGCCACAGGCAGAAGAGGAAATGGGGGAGGAGGCTGAGAAGGAACCAAAGATGTATGAGGAAGAGAAAGAGCTCAGCCGAAGATGAAAGACATTTTAAGAAGAGAGTAGTCATTGGTGAAAAAGCCAATGGGGGCGGGGGAGACCAAGCCGTACTCGATGGACGATGTTGTGCATAGACAGACATCAGACAGGTGTGGGAAAGAGGGTCACACGAAGTGACAGTTACAGCCCTACTGGAATGGGGTGTGTGTGTGTGTGCAAAGACTAAACGTGAGCACTGAGAGCTTTCTGAAGGGAAAGACTGAGGGAGATGACCTGTGGAATGAAGATCCTTTTGCTCCCTCATCCTTCACAATTCCTTATTTCCACCACTCTAACTTCACCTGGCCTTAGGGCCACAGATCCCCTTGCATGATTCATGAATAGACTTTAAAGAGTGCGTATTTAGAAAAGAGAAAAATTGTAATTTTAATTTCCTAGTCTGAAATTTAGCATTTCCATCAATTATGCACGTAGGCAAAAACTTCAAAAGATTAGCAGTACCCGTGACTGTCAAAAATATATTTTCATTATCATATTATAGTTGTCACAGATTTCTCAAAATATCATCTACACTCATCACTTTTACAAAATGATGGTAGTTATCAAACCCGCTGCTTTGATCTCATTAACAAATTATTTAAACATCATTTGAAAACTGTATTTCAATGTAATTAGTTTTCTTTGTAATCATATTTTGTTTTTTAAAAACGTTAATCCGAGAAGGGGTCCAGAGGCTCCCCTAGACATCAAAAGGGTCTTTGGCACCGAAAGGTTGAGGCTTCCTGTTAACCCATCACAGAAGCCTGCACCTTCTTCCCAATTGGGGTGTTTATACGCTGCTGCCCTTGTTTTGATCAGCCAATCAGTCCCAAACACTCCTTCAGGGAAAGCAGCTGTGTGCCTCCGCGTGCTTTTCTGTTGGCCCGAGCACTACTGGTCCCTTTACTTTTCACCTGGTCACTGAAACACCGCCTATTGTTTTAATTTATTCATTTACTTACTCGCTCGCCCTCAACAAACGTGACTGAGCACAAGGCACTAAGCTACATACTTGGGGGTGCAGTGCTGGTACGCCTAGGCAGGTGCAGTGTGGGGAGCAGACCAAAGAGGAGAGGGACTGATTTATACGTAACAGTTACAAGACAGTGTGGAAGCTGCTTTCTTAGGATATAAACACCTGTGACTTAGGAGCTGCCAGAGGAAGGCTTCCCGAAGCAAGGGCCGCTAAGAATAAAGAGAATGCCCTTAAGGGCTGAGTTTGCCAAGACTGGGCAAGGGACATTCACGGAGCCGTTATGGAGTAAAAGAGATTTCTTCCCCATCGTGGTATGTAGATTTAATTCCCATACTTGATTACAGCTGGGAACAAAATTGAGGAAGAGATGGACTATTTAGCATTTTATAGAGAAACAGTGCTCATAATCATTACGGGGGAAAACATGAGGCAGACATTGATTTGAAAAGCATCTGGTAGGGAGAAATGTCCGTTTTTCAGAGATGAGCCTGTGACACCTGCTGGCCAAACCATATAGCGCCCCCTCGGGAGGAGTGCTGAGCAGTAAGGCTAAATATACCTCTGCTTCTCCCGAAGGAGTGACCCCTTCCACCTGGGTTCCCTTAAGGACCAGCTGGTGGAGACTCCATGGAGTGATACATCTGGTCCTTTTTTATGTTTAGTTTTTCTAGCTTGAGAAGTTCACGAAGGTTAAAGAAGTTACATATTTAATGCCACCTCTTTAACAGTAAGTGAACTGAGATGGAGAGAACTGGGTCACTCGAGGCCACACACAGGGGGCTGGCCGGCTGATACCACAGTCCTGGGACTCCCAGGCAGGGGTTGGGGTTGCTAACATCTCTTCTATCTCATTATATGCTTCAGTTATTCACACATTTTACTACCAATGCATTATTAATATTCTGTATGTGTCTGAATGGCTTTCACTTCTTTGAAAAGTCTGGCTTATTGCCTGACCGAAGTGGCTCAGTGGTTGAGTGTTGATGTATGAACCAGGAGGTCACGGTTGGATTCCTGGTCAGGGCACATGCCCGGGTTGTAGGCTCGATCCCCAGTGGGGGGAGGGGGTGTGTGCAGGAGGCAGCCGAGCCACGATTCTCTCTCATCATTGATGTTTCTATCTTCCTTTCCCTCTCCCTTCATATAAAAAATATAAAAATATTTTTTAAAAGTCTGGCTTATTGAGGTAAATTTTATGTAAAACAAAAATTCACCAATTTTGAGAGTGTGGTTCTCTGAGTTTTGATAAGTGCATCATCACCACCACAAATAAGACCTGAAATATGTCTACAAGCCCCCAAATTTCTCTCATGCCCTCTGGTCGTCAACACCCTCCTCCCCGCCAGGGCCTGGCAACCACTGACCCGTTTTCTGTCTCTAGTTTTGCCTTTTCCAGAGCGTGATGCTCATGGAACCCTCTGGTATGGAGCCCTCAGGGCTGCCTCTTCGCTTGCCTTACTGATTGATATGAGTCAGCCATGGTGTTCCGTGTACCGGCAGTTTGTCCTTTTTATTGCTGAATAACATTCTATTACGTGGCTAACCCATGACATGTTCATCCTTTAACTATTGATGGAAACCACTTATTTTCAGCCTTTGATGACGAAGAATGAGTTTTTGATAAACACTGTCACCCAGGGACCAATGAGTTTCATTTGGCGCTAATGTCTGTGATGTGTGGGTTGTAAAAATACTGCTATTCTTACACTTTGCCACAGATTAGCATTTTGTACTTAATTTAAGATCGAGTCTTCCATGCCATGACAGTGCTGTCCACAGCTTATACCTATGAGCCTCTAAGTTATAACTTATGTGATGCTGTGACACACCTAGGCAAGGGCCCATTTTAACTAGACTTCTGAAGGACCGAAACCTTTCTACAGCTCCACGTAAGATATTCTTAATCAAACACATGGACAGGAGGTCCTTGACTTTGCTATTTTAAGAAGATTCTCACTCTTTACTGGCAGGTACTCAATCCACTAGAAACGTTAGTTAGGTTGCACTGACACCTGCTGGTAAGCCCGTAAAACTGTTACAAACGGCAATAGAATCCAGTATTTCGGTCATTAAAACTTGTATTTGTGTTCTGGGTTTAAAAATATGAGATTGACGGTACCTGTCCATTCCTGGTTCAGTGTGATTCATGTGGTCTGGGAGCCTGCGCACCTCTCTCTGGGATCTTCATAAAGGCCAGTGGCAACACGCCTTTTAAATCATCACCTCTTCCTGTGTTTACCACGAAACGTCGACACCATCATCGTCTTCTGCTTTATCATCCCATCATCATCGGGATGTCTTTTGATCCTGAAATTGTACAACAGTAGCCACATTTGAGAAAAACTCCGGGGGAGGTTTGGCTTAGGGTGGAGGGGAGCTAGCAAGCTCAACAGAGCTCAACCTCAGAGATTCTTTTTTCTTGTCAAGAGGTAGCAGCACACAGCTCCTTTAAAACCTACCAATCCAACACTCTGATTTAGGGTCACAGAATTTTACAACTGGAAAGAAATTTAATAATCACGTAGTTCACCCATGATTATATATATTGATTTCAGAGAGGAAGGGAGAGGGAGAGAGAGAAACATAAATGATGAGAGAGAATCACTGATGAGCTGCCTCCTGCAAGCCCCACCCCCGACAACCCGGGCATGTGTACTGACCAGGAATCGAACCGTGATCTCAACTTCGTTCATAAGTTGATGCTCAACCACTGAGCCACACAGGCCGGGCTCACCCTTCTTTTGGAGATGGGGAAACTGAGACCCAGATAAATTTACATATTGCCTAGCTGGTAAGAGAAACATGTTTCCCAATTTCCCACTGCAGGGTTCTTTCCTATATAAATTGTCTCCACTTGCTTCTTGTTAAGCTTATTCCAAAAATACTCATAAATAGGATTTGAGAATCTCTACTTAGCTTACCTGAACTCAATCATCTGACCTTAACTAGAAATGTTATGCAAATACACACTGTATTAGGTAATATGGTCCTGTAGTGCTTCAGAAATACCTATTTATTCATAGGCCCGCCCCAGAAACTGAAGCTCCATATTGATTTCTTCAGGTGGGAAAATAGAAAGAGGCATGAGAAAAAAACGAGAAATAAACCTTTAATCAGGACAATTTCTTCTTTGACCAGATCTTGGGTCACAGAATGGCGTGGCCAATTATTACTACATAGTTTCTACCCATCATGCCTTTGAAACCTGAAGCCACCAGTGAGACTGCACGGCAGTATCTTCATCTTCGCTCAGCAGGTACGGAAACCAAGTGCAGCCAGGACTCCGTGCAGGTGCCAATGTACCAAACGCTCTTTGCATTCTGTCCACCCTGAGGGTATTTTTGAAAATATTTGGGTTTATCATTGAGTCTTCACGAAAGGGGAAAAGGAGGAAGAAAAGGGAGGGGGGGGGGGAGAGAGAGAGAGAGAGAGAGAGAGAGAGAGAGAGAGAGAGAGAGATTGCTTTTTGTTCCACTAATCTTTGCATTCATTGGCTGACTCTTGTATGTGCCGACCAGGGATTATACCCACCACCTTGACGTATTGGGACGATGCTGTAACCAACTGAGGACCCAGCCAGGGCTGTTATGTTTTAATAAGAAAAAGGGCATCTGAAAGGAAGAAAATGAAATGAAAATGGCCATGATTCTCTTCATTATTATGTAGAAACAATTTCTAGAATATGTCACCTGGTGGGCCAGAGGCCTTTCTAATATCTCGGTGGTAGGTTGTACAATTAACTGCACTTATTACCAAGGACACATGCCAACAGAGTCATTTATTGACCAGACCACTGTAAGTGGGAAAGGCATTGTGCTGTGTTTACACACGCTGCCTCCTTTATTCCTCAAAACCACCCCCGAGGTGGATGCGATTCTCATTTTGGCAGACGAGGACACTGGGGCTCCAAGAGGTTCAGTAAACATGAAGTCTAGGAAGGATCTAGGCCCAGGGGCTCTCCTGGAACACGGACCCCTAAGCTACAGCTTTCCCTTATGCAGCTTCAGGCCTGAGCTTAACAAGAAGTGCAGGGAAAGGCGGTTCCAGCACAATTCCAGCCACAAGGCAGGGACTTCGTCCCACAGGCTGTGCTTCACTCGGTTTTCCTATTTGCTGTATGCCTGAAAAATGATGTCACTGACTTAGCGCTGCTTAAGTGTAAGGACACAAAATGGAAAAAACAATCTGGGATATTTATCCGGTGGGGAATGTAGGGAATGCCTCTGCCTTCCCCTGAGCAATGTACTAGAACACAGGAGACATTTGTAAAAAAATACGAGTCTGCTTAATCAACACAGAACACCTGAATGGTAGAAGCTCATTTTATTTATGTGACAGTGCAATCCCAAGAGGACAGAGCAGATAGCTAACATTACATTCTTAGCTTCTGCTTTCTACTGGCTTCATCTGGCTGCGTTAACACACACACACATGCCAAGGCAAAAGAAAACACATACTGGACTACCTACACAAAGACCTCATTGTTGGAACATAAACCAGGATTATTATAATGTTTTCACAGCTTTGCAATTGTGGGGATATAATGGCATTATGGGAGGAGGAGGGGGAGGGAGAGGTGGATGGGGAGGAGGAGGGGGGGAAGACAAGAGGCTTACGTAAGTGCTCCTCGCTGCCAGTGATGAGCAAGGACCAGACACCGTGGAACACATACTAGTTCGTACAGCAGAGTGGGCAATGCAACCTGACCTGTGCAGACTCCCCACAGAATTCCTCCACCATGAGAAAGATCCTTTATTTCTTCCTGTATCTATTAATCAAAATTGCATGATGAATAGTGCCTTAGATCTTCTTTTTGGCAGAGAAAAAAAAAGTTCTCAATGCAAGAAACTGACTGTGTATAACAAACACGACTCTAGCATCCATGTGATAACCTATGCCCCAACAGTAAAGACCTTTTGATACTAGAGTTTTGACTTCTGCCTGTGCCTACTCAACATTCTTTCAGAAGGGATATTTTATAAAAAATAAAAACCAATGTACCATCTCAAGGTCAGGCTCAGTGACAAAAATGCACTACCCGAACCTGGTAAAACATCGACTCCTCGCCGCATGTTAGCTGCTTATAAAAAGAGCAGCTGCACTTTCCCGTGATCCATGCAGGAAACGCGCATGGAGATCAAGCAGAACAGAGACGTCCTTCAGCTGTGACATGCAGCCTCAGAGTCCTGCAGACTTATGGGCAGAAAGAAAAGCACGATGGTTGCCGCAAAGCCGAGCCAGGCTGAGTCAGCCCTGGGAAGGCTGGCTGGGGGACCACAGGAAGCTGGACAGAGTCAGGAAAGTTCCACTGTGTGATACGGGTGAGATCTATCTCTCCTCGTGCCTTTTTCCAGCACCATGGGCACTTTGCTTAGAAGCATCTCAGGCTTTGAATGCAAGCAACTGTCCTTTAATGAAAAGGCTGAAGCACTTCTGGTCCTGGAAACAGCTCACGATGGGTCCTTAAGGCAAATGCCAGGCGTCAAAGAAACTGTAGGGCCATTTCAGAATGCAAACCATCAAGTCACTGCCCCAGGAGTTATGTCCGCGCATGAACGCTCCTCACAAGAAGAGCTCCCGCTATTGGGTTTTGAAGTTCATGTGGCTTTTACATCCAAGAAGTGCTGCAATGTTTTCCTTTGTAGAGACTTCCAGGGTGGATAAAAGTTCATGATGTTGCTTAAAAACAAACAAGCAACCACAGTGTGGAGAAGCTAGTCAACTACTAAGCCGTGTGAGGTTTGCTTCTGCTTGGCGTTCACAGCTTGCTTTTGTGGTTGGCATAGGGAAAGCCGAACTGAGCGATCATGAGGTTGGAGTACTTGAGGGGCATGCCGCCATAGACGCTGACGAGCTTATTGACGCAATAAGACCTCTGCAGGAAGTGCTCCGCTCGATGCCACATTCCTGAATGGCTCCCACTGGTTTCTTTTTCCAAGTTGCCCATGTTTACAGGTTTTACAAACACCCCCGAAGTCTTCCCGGTGTGCTTGGCAATGAGGAAGTTCATGGCAATGTCATCACAGTTTTGCGTGTCATCGACCAGGGCGTGGACGGCTGCGGGCTGCCTCTGGAAGAGCTCGAGGTACTTGCTGCTGAAGAAGGAGGCCCCGATCAGCACCATGGAGTACTGGTCACCGTCCCCCACGCCCGGGGTCTGCAGCTCAAAGCCTCCGTAGCTGTAGACGCCCGACGCGGTGGAAACGTGCTTCCTGGGGACAAATCCTACAATTTGGTCAGGAAATTGCTGAACAGATGGAAAAAGAACAAGTGAGTGGACATTTCTTTAGAGCAGACATAGTGGAAAAGCAATGACTTATTACAAAGAGAAGGAAACGAATCTGCCAGCTTCATTTTATTCCTGTTTCACTGAACTCCAGGCAACTTCATATGTCCAGGTCCTGACACGTTCACAGTCAAATTCCTTCACAGCCCAAATCCCTAGCCTTGCAGACGTTGTCCTGATTCACACACGATCTGTATCAATCACTGCTAGTCACCAGAGGCTGGTTCTCCCCAGTGCACCTCGGGGGAGCGGCTCCATGAATGCTGCCTATTCTAGGAGCCATGACACAGTGTGATTCTTTCGAAAACTGTTCTGATCTCTTAGGATTATGGGTCTACATGTATGAGTTTACTGTATTTCCATGTGGATGCCAAGTTCCTGAAAGTTACTGTGTCACTGTTGATTTTTAGACAATGTTATATCTTTATCCCTTTTCAGCCTGGTGTTTCCTTTTAAAAAATATGAATATATATAATGAGATGTGTCAGGATGACTGAAGAAAGGACAGTAGTAACATAATATTATTAAGGTGAGAGTGACTAAAACAAATCAACAAGCAAAAGAAAACCAGTAAAGCATGTGAAAGAGGTAAGAATAGACACTAAACCAGTATCTCTCTCTCTCTCTCTCTCTCTCTCTCTCTCTCTCTCTCTCTCTCTCACACACACACACACACACACACACACACACACACATGCTCTCAGGCAGGGTTAAATCCCATTTCAAAGTGTGCATGGAGAAGGGGTTCTATGGAAAAAAACCTCATGGTGATCTGATTATAAATCCCTAATTGGGCAGGTCATGGCAGGCAGTCACGCCCCAGGCCTATGACTTCTTTAGTGAAAGGTTTCTCTTTGCCTTAAGCAAGCCCTGTCCCTTAGCACGCCTTTGAAATGAGCAAAACCACCCGTAGGAGAACACGTAATCTTAACTATAATCCAGAGATTTCCAACAGGTTGCTATAAGAACGTTTAACACAAGCAGTACCTGACTACTTAGTCAGGAGCACTGACCTTTCCCCCTTAGATTGTCATATAAAAAAAATGACAACTGCCAACACAACAATAGCCGTCTGGTGTGAGTGAATAAAAATTACACCTATTTTTATTGTCAGATCAGCAAAAAATATATTTTTGGGGTGCCGCAGAATTCTAACTAAGGAGGTTACTATCATGCAAATCAGACCACTTACTGGGGAGCACTTGTTTAAATGTTGGACAGGGTTTCAGTGCTCATCTGCAGTGTGGTTTCAGGTAACTAGTGCAACCGCTAAAAGCCAGCCCCTGTTAACACACGGTCAGCAGGAAAGCGCTGTATTTTTAGAATGGTGGGCCAGTGAGCAATCTGTGCCTGTCATCCCAGCAGGATGTAGGCAAACACCGCGCACACCTGTCACCGCAATGGTGCATGCAGATTTGTCATTAGTGATTTCTAAACCATGACCACAGAATCAGGAGTAAATTTTGTGGCTATAGTAAATGCTTTCTTTGAACAAAGGTTAATACAAAAATACACTTCTCATCTGAGACATGCCTGTGGCCCTGCGGAAAACAACTCTGGATGCCAGTCTTTGCTGGACCACACACCAGGTCATTCCCGCACTGCTCTCTGGGAGGAAGTGCTGGCCTTCCACCCCAGAATCCCACAGATAAGTCAAATACAGGTAAAGGCAGCATAACCTGCAGGCTGGCTGAACGGAGCACAGGAAGTCTCAATGACCACATCACAAATGAATCTCTCTTTTGGACAAAAGCTGCCCCAGCTGTGTTGGATGGCACCACATTAAACCACGCTGCTCTAGGTAAACACCAGATAGGACTTCATGCTGAAGAGTTCACAAAGGATTGGGCAACCTTACCTGCCAAACGGAGAAAGCAAACGCAAGGTCTTGGGCGCTAATTAGCATGTCGTCATCGACCATTAACACCGCTGAAATGAAAGGGAGAAATTGAAAACTGAGCCATTTGGAAATGAAAACACAATGAGTAAGATACACCAGTGTCTATACAGATTGTTCACACGAGGTCCTGTCTAACAAATTAGTAAATATATGTATTCTTCGAGAGATTTGTCTAGTAGAAGTTTTTATTTGAACTGAAACTGATTTTTATAATTGCCGGAGGGGAAATTATCATGTAGTTATCACCTATTATTGTAGAAACTAATGAAACTATACCTAAGTAGCACCGAGGTTCCTTAAATCAAATGATAATCTCACGTGACTGCTACGTAGAAGGCGGGGGCAAGAAATGCATTAAGCTTAGGTGGCATCCACTAGCTCTGAGACGCAGTATGTGCAGGCACAGCGTGTCTCCCTTCACAATCACCACCTCTTGTCCCTGCTGTAACAGGGACGTGCTTTCCTCCCCTCGAAGCTGCTACTTGACGTCCTGGAAATTGTCCCTGAAGTTTTTCAAAGTGCTTTCTTAAACTTCCCTCTTCTTCTCTAAACAATTAAGACCAGAGGAATCCAGCCATCCGCCTATGTCCCAGCTCCCTGTAGCTGCTACGACTCACCCTGGGTCTCCAGTTCAGGGAAGGCCTGGAGCCGATTTCTCATCCTGTTGGTGGTCTGGGGTTTGAAGATCACGGGCACGGGGTGCGGCCCCAGAGAGTTCCATAAGTCCTCCGGTGGCTTCTCCCCGACATTGTTCCACACCACGATGGCTTTGTGCAGCTGCGGCACCGCCTGGTAGTGATTGAGCAGCCGCAGCAGCAGATCCGACCTGTTGTACGTCTGCATGATGAGAGTGAAGGAAGCCAGGGCGGACTGGCCCTGGGCCTTCACCTCCCTCCGCCACGAGAGCATCTTGTCATCTTTGTTGTTGGGAAGGAGAGTGGTGAGGGCCCCAGCCACCAGGAGCAGCAGGAGGACGGCCACCAGAGAGAGGCGGAGCACGCGGGTGCCCAGCGCTCTGCCAGGAAGTTTGCAGATGTGGAAACACCTGGAGGAGCAATGGAAACAAAACATCAGCCTTCTCATGAGTCTCCATGCTTGTTAATGAGGAAAGCCATTCATCTGGTCTTCGTTGGTTCAAGTTCACTTTCTCCGCCTCCTAGGTAAGGTGGTTTGGGCCGGGGCAAAAATAAGAAGGCCAGTGAATGACCCTCCCTCCGGGATTTTCCTGCTTGGCAGCTGCAGACAAAAGGTCTACATGCCGAACAGGAAGAGTCCACATTTTGCTATTACGGATAATGCTGCCATGAACATTCATATACAAGTTTTTAAGTGAACGTGTTTTCATCTCTCTTGGGTATATACCTGTCCCTTAAGAAAGACCTTACGGCATTTTCCACAGCGAAGGCTACCCTGCAATCTGGCCTTTTTAATCCCCCCTCCGAGAGCCTATATAAAGCATCACATTCCTTCTCAATACTTCTTTAAGCAGCCATTACCTATGAACTAGGTTTGCTTTATCCTCATTGATTTAAGAGGAAGTAAAATACACATTATGTATAAAGTTTTTCCAAAGCCCTGCCTCCTTGAATCTAGCTGTGTGTTACTGGGCAGACAGTGAGGTCCTCTTTCCCCTCAAAGTGCACAGGTCTGAACTGCACTGGATAAAATTTCCTGCGAGCCTGGCATCTTTCTCCTGGAATTGCCCACTGATTGCAACTATTGTGTGATAATGATGGTGTTTGGAAGTGACCAATCCCAGGGACATAGATTAGGGCAGAGGAAGGAGTGGCCTTATTCCTAAGAGGAACATTATGACTTGTAAGGATGAGAGGAGTCAATGCATCCTATGAAGAAAGCCTAGAAATAGAACGGCATTTTTAGCCCAGTACAGTGCCATGCGAAATTAGTTCCAGAAATGAGTTGAAAAGAAGCCCAGTACCTCTGTAAACACATCACTCTCACCAGGCCGGGGTACGGGAGCTTTTCATGTGAACCTCTCTCTGTTTTAGGCACAAAGAAAAAGAGGGGAGGCAAGCCTGGAATATTCTATGGACCCCTCTCCCAGTTTTTACATACGCTATACTGGCTTTCAGCAACCGGCTCACATCTGTAATCACCTCTCTGAGACAAACAGATTTTCAGATACATACATTATAAACAGTTTTAGGTATCAAAGCTAACATGGAAGCAATCTCAATTCACATGGGCTTTCTAACTTTATTAAAGGAAGGTCAAAATACGTCTGTGGTAGACATCTGTCAATCAACAAACATTTATTGGGGCTTATCACGCGCCCAGCGCTGGCCGGCACTAGGGATGGTAAGGAGCTGGCCCACCCAATGTCTGCCCTCACAGCTTACTGATAGCAATGCAGCGGTCAGACCCTTTCCCCCTTTATGCTACATAGTATCTCAAAGCAGAAAGAAGGGAATTAAAATACACCCACCCCATTTCACAGATGGGATAGCTGATGTAGAGAATATTAAGTACTTTTTGTTGAGCCACTGGAAGAGTGGTAGGTCAGAATAAACGTCCAACTCTCACACTCGAGTCTCTTTATATTCTTAGGGTCTTTCTTTCTTTTCAGCTCTGATCTAATCCACAAGAATATTTCAATTTTATAGGTACTGACTTTCCTCTATAATCTGAATTACTACTTCAAAAGATAAGATCAAAAAGACACCTGATGGTATTTTCTAACAGACCATGGCTCAAGCAAAAACTTATTTCCAAGGAAACAAAGTTACCTCTATAGGGAATATTTTTTTCTCTAATAAAAATACAGGTACCTCACCCCTGTTCATAGCAGCATTATTCACAATAGTGAAAGGGTAGAAGCAACGCAAATGTCCATCAAGAGACAGATAAACAAGATGTGGTATATCCATACAATAGAATACTATTCAGCCATAAAAAGGAAGGGAATTCTGATACCTGCTACAAAATGGATGAACCTTGAGAACATTAGGCTACATGAAATAAGCCAGGCACAAAAGACAGATACTCTATGATTCCACTTACATGAGGAACCTCGAGTAGTCAATTTCATAGACACAGAAAGTAGAATGGTGGTTGCGGGGGACTGGGGGAAGTGGGAAATGGGGAGTTAACGGGTGCAGAATTTCTGTTCTGCAAGATGAAAAAGTCCTAGAGATGGGTTGTTCAATAATGGAAACATACTTAACCCTACTGAACTGTACACTTAAAAATGGTTGCGGTGGCAAATATGTGTATTTTATCACAACTTCAACAGAGCCAAAAAAATATTGATACTTACCTCATCATGATAGTTCAAATTTTTTTCCTTATGGCTTCAGTAATTGATAGGAACAGACTCTCTTGACCTATTAAGGGGAAATAAAAAATTGTCTGTGATGTTTTTGTCAATTAGCAGGAACATTTTAAAAATTCCTTTCAATGCCATTGTCCACAGGCTTTGAATTATTTCTAGAAATTAAAATTTGCTATTCTGTCCTCTAAAAATCACATTTAGGTAATGAGGTAGATCATGCCATCCTACAGGCTGGTGATAACACTTCCACATTTTTGTTTTCCTCTTCCTCTTCCGTATCCAGAAGCAGAAACAGCAGACCATCCCCACTATCTTGTGTGTTTACACATTTGAAACCAGAACATACTAGTATATGCCATAAAGCAAACTCTCTAAACGCAGCAGCAATTACCGCTTGTATTCAATTTCTAGATTCCTAAGTATCTGTAGATTTTTTGCCCCCACAGCTCCTTTTCTCACTAAAGTGTCACAAGGCATTCCATGTGAAACATCTAAAAAACCATGGCCCCTAAAACAGGGTTGCGGATAAATGCCAGGGCTGACGACCGAGGAATGGCAGGTGGCATCCTTCCGATTCCTCAGGGACTATTGCCCCAAAGGAGCTAGAGCCCCGGCTGGAGAGGTTCTACCCCTTAATTCTCTCTGCTCTCATTTCTCACAACCCTCCATCACACGCCTGAAAAGCTGGTTTTACTCCCCCAGAGAGTCTGCACAGTTAACCTAATGCAATTAATTCGTAGGAGAGGGTATAAGCAGTTATTAAAATGTTCAAAGTAGATATCCATTTACTCGTTTTAAACTGTTCATTACCATGCCACCTATTTACAGGCTCATACACCCATGTAATCTTGTAACGTGAAGGAATCAAGAATCTGGAGACTTCTAAGATAGTGCCTCTGTAATGACCACCAGAAAAGAGCTGAAGAATCATTTTTTATTTTCCAAAATCATGTTCTTTCATGATACAAGTTACGGAAAGGGCAAAAGGATGACAGTACACATCAAAGACTGACCGAGCAATAGCGGTCCCTCCCCGCGGGCCCAAGGGCAGCTCTGTGCACCTACACCTCACGGTTCCAAAACCCTGAACACACCTGCCCGTCACGGACCCCCTCCTCAGCTTCTTCCACGAATTCCTCGGAAAGAACCTGGACTCACCTGGACCTGTGACCCACCTCCTCCCTCACCCACCACCGGCTCAGAGCCCAGCAGACAGGAGGCTATCACTAAATGACTGCGGAAGGAATGACAGAAACCGACGCTGGCTTGGACAACATGTATTGGACAACATGGGCACAGACACATTTTTTCACGATGACAAGAGAAGTGAGACACGGTCAGGCGTTTTCCGTTCACACAACCGTCCTTGATTCCAATGGTGCAGTTTGTATCCCCAAGGCCTTGGCGCTGAAGTTGGTGGTTGTGCCGCCCAAGACGGAACGCTCTGAGGGGCATCGCATCGCCCCTTCGAAAGGAGAAGGCCCTTCGGTCCCAGGAGAACCTACGTTAGGTCTTCGGGGTGGAGACGGGTGGAATTTGGGAGCCCCAATATAACTGAAATTGAACTTCGATTTCTCCAACTCATTTTAAAACGATTTGAAAAGATCCCTGCGTGAACCAGTGGAGCAATTTATAGCAATGCTAAAATGCACAATCTCTTCTCTTTTTTTGTCCTTGAATTTACTGGGGTGACATTGGTTAATACAACCATCTAGGTGTCGGAGGTTCACTTCTATGATGCACCAGCTGTGTATTGTACAGCGCGTCCACCACCCGAGTCCATCTCCTTCCACCACCGTGTGGCCCTCCTCCCCCACCCCCCGGCCTCCGCCTCCGGGACCACCCCCTGCACCAGGAACTCGGAGGCAGGCGGCAGACACACAGGCTCACCTGGCTCCGTAACCCACCTCCTTCCCCCACCCTCCACCGGCTCAGAGCAGCCGACCTTGAGGGAGGGCTCAGCGGCTGGAACCTGGCTATTCTGCACCCCCTCGGCCCCTGCAGTCACATCCCGTTGGAATTCAGCCTTTTCGCCGACAGTCCAGTTGCCGTGGAAATCCTCACCCTCCTCACCTGGCGCACCCACTTCCTGCCCGAGTGAAACTCAAACTCTAGGACGAACACACGGAAACGCTCCTAACGGGCACGTCCCTGCGCTTCAGGGAAGAGACGGATGAAACACACGCCAGGAAAGGCCACGGCCACGCACCCTCTCCAGAACGTACATTTCCGCGATCTCTTTGCACAGCAGTTTGAACGAACAAGAACATTTTTTTTTAAATTAGAGAATAAGTAAATTATATTTTCAAAACTAAAACCAGCCACTCACCACCCCCGCCGCCCGCTCCAGCGAAGGTCCAGGACCGGAGAACCCCATGCACTCCCCCCGGCAACCCTTCGGCGCCCAGCGCCTCTGCGACGTGCTCGCCTGCGGGCGGGCTGGCCCGAGCCCCGCGGGTCGGGTTCAGGTTCGGATTCGGGTTCGCGGCCACACGCGGAAGGGGCGTCCCGCCGGCCCACTCGTGCGCGTGCGCGTTCCTGAAGCCCGCGGCGCTGGGCCGGGGGTGAACGGGAGCGGGGACGCCCCACTTCCTGTCCCACCGCACCCCGAGCCAGCCCTGCCGGCCCCGCTCTCCCCGCGGTGACGGGGGTCACTCACGGGATGCACCTGCCCGTCCCCGACCACGTCCGGGAAGGCGCCCGTGGAGCGTTCCCAGGACGAGGCGCCCTGCGCCCGCACACGCGCCCACGGCCCTCAGGACCGCAGCTGCCCACTGTCGCGCGTGGCCGCACGGACGGGCCCGGCGCCGAGCTCGGGCTGGCTGGATGGGCCACCAGCACTGGGCTGCCCGCTGAGGGCGCCCTGCGAGACCGTCACTGGCGCTGCCTGCGGAATGGCGGCGACAGGACGCGTCGCCCCCTGCATTCCCGGGCTTTGCTGCCGCCCGCGCCGGGGTTTAACTCGAACGGGGGACGTGGCGACGGGGCGGGCCCAGGCCGCGCGCCTCCGGGGACGTCGAGGCGAGGCGGTTGCGTGGGAGCCGCGAGCGCCCGCCTCACCTCAGGAGTTCCTTCTAGGAGGCGGGTCGCGGCGCCTCAGACCCCGCGGTGCTGCCTGCCATCCCGCCCCGACCCCCACGGCGCCTGCGCGGCAGCCTGGCAACGCCGGCCCTAAGCCCCGCCCACCGCACACGACACGCCCGCTGCGCAAAGCCCCGCCCCCACGTCCCGCCCCCTTTCCCGTCCCAGGACGCGTTGCGCGGCCCAGGCCGGAAGTCGGCGAGTTCCCGGGCGTGTGTCGGTGTCTGTGTCTCGTATCGGCGCGCGGCCCGGGACGATCGCGGGGGATTCCCGTCCATAGGCGTCACCACTGTCACCACCATCACCCACGGAGCCGCTTCCAGAGCGCGGGAGACCCGGCCCTTCGCCGGGCATTGAAGATGTTGCCTCTGTCCATCAAGGACGATGAATACAAACCACCCAAGTTCAATCTGTTGGGCAAGATCTCGGGCTGGTTTAGGTGCGGGGTGCCTTGTGTGCGGGGGAGTGGGGACAAGGCCCAGGCCGAAGGGTGGCCCGAGGTGCAGGGAAGGGGGTGCTAGGGACACCCTCACTTGGGCACTGGGAGGGTCTGGAGAGGGGCCCCGGCGTCCGGGTCCCAGCCCCGCTTGGACTCGCGCGCTCTTGCCCACTTTGTCGTGCCCAGGTCGATCCTGTCGGACAAGACGTCTCGGAACCTGTTCTTCTTCCTGTGCCTGAACCTCTCTTTCGCTTTTGTTGAACTCCTCTACGGCATCTGGAGCAACTGGTAACCGGAGGGGGAAGGGTTGGGGCGGAAGCCGGGGCGGCGGAGACCGGGCTCTGTTTGCTGAATGCCACGTAGCTAGTCGCCGGGAGGGCCAGGTCCTGCCGCCGCCGCCGCCCCTGCAGCTCACTTGCCGGCTCTTGTCCACAGCTGCCTGGCGTGGCTGCGTTTCTTAGCATCGGGGCCCACGCGTGCGGCGGTTCCTACGATTTGGGTCCTCGCTCCCCCTCCCCCAGCCCCTCCCCCCGCCCCCACTCTGTCCAACAAGAGTGACAAGTCCCCTCCTCATTTGGGCAGGTGCAGAGAGTCTGCCCACATCCCTTAGGGTCTCTGTCCACTTCCTTGGAATTGGGAGAAACGCGCTTCCTGCCTCCCGGGGGAGTGTCCTTGCCTGTCCGGGTGGGAGTGGCCCTTGGATTTCATCCTTAAGATTCCGAGAGGGATGCCCAAGATGTTCTGCTTACTTTGTTGTTAGATCTTGGAATGGGGAAGAGGTTTACACGGGGGACAATCTGGACAGACGCGTGTCATCTCTTCCATTCACCTCTCTCTTTAATTTTGTGCTGAAACTGTCTCAGGATTTCCCTCTGGTCCGGCCTGCAGTTGGGAAGCCCACAGGGCTTTCTAAAAGCTTACCCCTCGTGGTGTTTGGTGGTACCTTTGTTGTTGTCTGTTCGTTTTTTAACTGCTTTGGGAAGAGGTATATCCCGTGGAACTCTGGAAGTGAAATACTACTCTCTAGTTGTTTGCTGTTGAATAACTTCAGGGTCTTATAACATTGTTCAACCAACAATGTGGTCATCACACTTCCGGGCGTACTGATTGGTCTGTACGTCTCCTATCCATTGGAGAATCTGATGAAAGCCAACCCTCAGTCTTTTATACGAGACTTCAGCGTGGTCCTGGGCTCCTCGGCAGAGCTCGTGGACCCCCAGTTAAGAACCTGTGCCGTCCATGCTTCGTGTTCTGTTCATTAAGCAGACGTAGTCTCTGTTCACTGAGGTCCATTTTCACAGACAGTTGCTGTCCTTGAGCTTTATCGCTGTGGAAACTGAGCAATGACATTAGATCATATCCCCAGTTTTGGTGACAGGTATACTTTTATATGAAACGTGGACCACTTTTCAGTGCAAATGTGGATGCAGTTTTGTCAGTAATCCTCAGCAAATCATGAAGGCCATCGTTGAGCGGCCACTTGGACAGTAACTGCATATCGAAACATGGTCACATCTCAGTATATGTCATAACCGTGTTGAGTCCGCTAGGAATCAGATATGTGTGCCCTGTAATAGTAACCCCCTTCAATGTATTGTACATGTTAAAAGCGCTGTATAGTGGACCCTGGAACAACATGGGTTTGAACTATGCGGATCCACTTACATACAGGTGGTTTTCAACCAATATGTGCAGCACTGTAAATGTATGTTCTCTTATGATTTCCTTAATAATATTGTCTTTGCTCCAGCTTACTTTATGGAAATAACCCAGTATATCATAATATAACACCTGTGTTAACTGACTATTTATGTTACTGGTAAGGCTTCCGGTGAATAGTAGGCTATTAGTAGTTAAACTTTTGGAAGTCAAAGTTAAATGCATTTTTAACTGCACAGGAGGTGGGTGTCCCTAACCTCCCTGCTCTTCAAGGGTCAACTGTATTGTCTTCTATTGGAATAATCATAATTTATTATAAATATACAATATTTATATCGTTTATTCTTCCTGCATTATGCCATATTGTGGCATATGTGCTGACTGTATCAAGACTATCTTGGTTTATATATGTAGAGTTTTGCCATAGTTACTTTCTATTACAACACATTATATTTTACTGTGGCCTACCATTGCATAAATTGCTATGTGAAATGTCTTGTTCAGTGGATTCATATTTGAAGTGCATAGATTGTCTCTTTCATGGAAAGTCATTTTAGATAGTAATTCTTTTGGTCTGTAGAAAGCTATTGAGAAAATTATGAAAACCTTGGATTTCCAAGCTGTTGTCGAAAGTCACCAGTACGTAAGGAAAACGTGAGTGGTACGTGACTTGTTCTTCTGTGGCTTGCTCTCCTGACCTAAGGCTCTCTTCTCAGATTGTCCAGATATGTTCTAGATTTGGAGTCTAGCACTGACCCAGTGTCTGTTATACCCAGCTCAGGTAGCCGGTATTCCTCTTCCTGTTCACCGTCACATCCACAACCGCTGCTCCCCACGGTTAACTTTTATCAGTGCGCTGGGAGTACAAATGTGTTCCCATTAAAGCGTTGGCAGATTTAGAAAATGGGTGGGCCTTTTCGTAATCTGGCTTTCTATGTCTTCTTTAGATACCACAGTTTTTAGGTCCCTTTGTTGATGGATCAACAGTTTCTTTATGTGACTGGATTATCTCTGTTGCTGAAGGTTCCACGAGAATTTTAAGTTCCTAGAGTGAATTTCTCACGGGAACTTTGTCATTGTAATGTCTGTTCATTTTCATTCTGGAATAAGTAAGTCTCAAGATGTTGTGAACATGAAATGTCAAGAAATTTTTTCTGTTTGGAAGAAAGATGAATAAAATATACTCATTCTTCGCAAGTAAAGGTTCTTAGAAGCAGTTGATCTTGTTGCAGAATTCTGGTTCTTGCTCAGAACCTTCATTTTAAGGTGAAAACTTAATTAGAGTTGATGTATATTTTTGAGGATGAGACTGTACCCTCAGTGGAAGAATAGATAACCTCTTTGTTTTCCCCACATTAAGTGCCCATTGCCTTTCAGCTTGCCACTCGAATGTAAACTGTATTAAAGGAGGGATCTCTGTCTCATTCGGGCACCTTACACATGGTACATAGGATGCCTGATACATATTTGCTGAGTGAAAGAATGAAGGAACAATGAATGTATGGAATTAATCTACCTGTACTGTTCTTCCCCCTCTCCTTTTCTTCTTGATCAGATTTCATTGCTATCTTTCTGGAAGATTCCTTCCTGATGAGCAGAGCTGATGCTTAGGTTTTTAGAGAAGGATGCCTCCTGTTTGGTTACTATTCTAATACGCCACCATGTTTGTTCTTTTCCAGCTTAGGGCTGATTTCCGACTCTTTTCACATGTTTTTCGATAGCACTGCCATTTTGGCTGGGTTGGCAGCGTCTGTTATTTCGAAATGGAGAGATAATGATGCTTTCTCTTATGGGTAAGACTTTTTAAAATCCTTTTTGTTGACATGTAAGAAACACAGAAAAATTCACAAATCTCAAGCTCAAAGAATTTTCACTAATCGAACACACTTAGGGAACTTGAACCCTTGAATCTCTTTCGTCTCCTCCTGGTTCCTTCCCACAGGCGACCACCGTCCTGACTACATGGGGCAGTGGCGCCTGGTTCTGAACACTGAATCCCTGTCATCTACAGTATTTACTTCTTTCGGGGGTTTTTTTTTTTTGCATCTAAGTTTTTTTGCTTAGGGGTAAGGCATCTTGATTTTACCCAAAATTTGTAGGTGAGATTGTTACTAGGTAAGGGAATTTCTCAACACTTAACCTAGTTTTTTGAAACAGATGAAAAAGTAAAAGTTGTAGCCTATGTAAATGATCCTGTTTCTTTGTTTTTAGGAGGACATTTTGCTGTTGATTTATTTAAGATCATTCTTTTCCAATATGGTTTCATGTTACATATCCTCTTCAGCTCCGCTTTTCTGTACAGTCCTTCCCCGCTGGCTGAGTTTGGAGAGCGACTCAAATATTCAGAGGGTGTTTTCACACGGGGAGGGTCCCACCCCCAAGCCTGGGGCCCTGAGGGGCAGAGCTGGCTTTTTCGCATCTCTGCTGGAAGCCGCAGTGGTCCCATTTACTGACGGACTCTGCCTGCGTGGGTTCTTTTTTCTTAGCGTATAGGACATTCTGCAGGGTAATTACATCCATGTGTCAGAGGCGGTGAGAACCAGTATCCTCTTCCTCTCTCCTGCCCGCTTTCTCTCTGCCCCCTCTGCCTGCTCCCTCTCTCACTCCTTCCTGTCCGTCCTACCCCCCACCTTCACAGCCTCCCCTTTCTTCACTGTCTTTCTGGTCACTGGGCCTGTGTTCGCTCATTCCTCCTCCCCTTTGCTGTGTCTCTCAGCTCTTTTCTTGTGCTCCCTCTTCCTCTCCCTCAGTCTCCCCTCCAGGCCCTTGTGCTCTGGCTTTTCGCAGTCTGTCCTTCCTTCTTTCACTGATTCCCTTGCCTTGCAGGTGCAGGGCCTCCATCCTCTCCCTCCCCTGCTCCGTCCACCCTCCTCCAGCATGCTCTGACTCCGGCTCCCTTCCCACCTTCTCCTTCCGCCCAGCTTTGCCTGTGCTCTGGAGCAGGCATCCTCTGCTTCTTGCACATCCTCTGTTCTGCTCAGATGCTTGCGGGCCACTGCTTTGCTCCTCCAGTGATAGAAAGATGAGGAAGGTGTAGCACCTGCCTTGGGGAACCTGGGGTCTGATGGGGGAGCAATTCTGTAAAAATAGTAACTGCACATTTGACAGGTGCTGAAGGATGAAGTCTAGGACAGAACTTGCTGATTCGGGGTATCACCAGAGCATTAGGTTCCTTGTAAAATGATAAAAGGTGAGACAAGAAACACTAATCAGACTATTCCTATAGTAGGAGCAAGAGATCCGCTATAGCTAGAGCCCCAAAGAGGCTGCGTGCTCAGAGAGAACATGTGCCCTGGCACCATAAAATCTTAAGTCCACTTTGGGTCATTAAAACTACAGAAAGTGGTATTCTTGATGCTCCTATTATATGGTTTAAGGACCAGAGTGGTTAACTGCTGTGAGCGCCCTTTGAAATATGTTTGAACAAGTAAAGCTGCCAAGTTCAAGTTGTTCCTAACGACTTTAGGCCCGAGATGCCTCTTGGTAAAGAAACCCTTTCCCCGCCGCCTCCCATGGGCAGGAGGCAGGAGGCGTCAGAAGTCCGTGGGGAAGGGGCAGAATTTTAAAAAGTAGTTCAGTTAGAATCACATGAAGCTAGAGTTGATTCTAAAAATAGGTCAACGTTTGCGCTACATTTCTTAATCTTAGAAAAAGAGTGATAGGAATAGAAATCTCAAGTGGTTTCAGGGATACTTGAGAAATAATTTTAGTTTCCTTCAGATAAAGCTCCACTTTCCAAAGATGTGAAAGCTGAACAGCGCAAAGCAGAAGGCCTAAGGCGAGAAGGAATTAATAAGTTACAAAACCCCTCTTTTCAGGCTCTTTTCTTCCACTTTTTCTCTTGGGATTCTTCTTTGCCTATTTAGTCCTGCTCTTCCTGCTCCAACGACAGCTGGTTCACATTTCTGGGGACGGTCTTTCTACACCTCCTTACTCCAAGGTCTTCTGATTGCTGTGAGGAAATCTATGTATTTTCTGCTATTCAACATAATTCATAATATTTAAATTCATGTTCTTGTTTTTATAATATATGTACAATAAAACATACTGCACTATAAATACTGGGACTTTGCTGGCCACTTATAATCATATAAAGTGGTTTAGCGTCATCGAACATGCGTAAGTTTACTGGTTGATCTGTAAGAAATGACTTAATAACCCCGTTGTTTACTTTGCTCTTTAGGTATGTCAGAGCGGAAGTGCTGGCTGGCTTTGTCAATGGGCTGTTTTTGATCTTCACTGCCTTTTTTATTTTCTCAGAAGGAGTTGAGGTATAGTAGATAATGACTAGAGCCAGTAAATTATATATGCAAGGAAGATGTCTATTCACTAAACACACATGTAACAGAGCTGTTTTTCACACGATTATTAAGCGTTGAGTACGGCCTCGGGTTCAGGAGGAGCTCACACAATAGTTGAGAAAAATTAAGTAGATGTGCAGCTACTTGGAATGGAAAGCAAATAACCGTGCTTTGCAGGTGTGAGTGAAGTGTTGACCCGGGAAAGTACAGACGCAGCACGGGCGGGGCCTGCGGGAGAGCTCTTAAGAGAACCCCAGTTCTGCCGGGGGCCCTTCGCACTCGGTGCCTGAAGTCAAGGAGAAGATTTAAAGGGGAGTGAACTTGAAATGAGCGGCAACGCTTTAAAATGCCACGAAGGAGGGGCTTCAGGCCAAACGGTCATGCTTCCAATACTTGTGTTTAAAACAGTGACTGTTACCTTTCCTGCAGTGTGTGAATATGGTTTTATTCCGATGTACGGCTTTGGCAGGTATTTTTGGAGGGATTTTTCATTCTGAAAAGAACTGAATGTTTTTTAAAGTGGCTTTTTGCTTCCACCCGTTGACCCCTCGGAAGTCACCCCGGTGAACCTTGTCTTGTGTTTTCCAGAGAGCGCTGGCGCCGCCCGACGTGCACCACGAGCGGCTGCTGCTGGTCTCCGTCCTGGGGTTCGTGGTGAACCTGGTGGGGATATTCGTGTTCCAGCACGGAGGCCACGGGCACTCGCATGGCTCTGGTATGGCGGCCGGGCCCTTCGTTTCTTCACTTCCTGTTTCTGTCACAGTGACTCACTTTTCAAGACTGATCATTTCCCAAGTCAAACTTGGACTTTTAATAACAAAAGTAATGTGAATAGGCTCTTAGTAATGTCTTCCACTTCTCCGTGCCCCTCACTAGACAGTAGCACCTGCTCCGTTACACGTGCTCCGATTTGGGTGTGGGTCCTTCCAGACCTGTGTAGCTCATCTGTTGATTATGACACCATTTATATAACACAGACAGACAAACTTCAAAACCACAAAGCAACTCTAGTTACTAAAAAATTATAGTGTATGTGGGTTTGAAATTTACTATAATCTGCCCTTCAGATCCTTCCATTCGCATGTCTCTGCCCCCCTTCTCTCGTGAGCAGCCATACAGAACTCCAGAGAGTGGGTTCCCTGGTTTCAGGTCTCGTAGGGGAAGTCCTGTCTCTGGATTTTCCAGGTTTTTTGGAGAGTGACTCAACATATGTTTTTTTTGATCACTTTGTCAAGTTTTATGAAACATTTTGTTGGAATTTTGACCAGAAATTCATTGTCTGCGTTTGTGAAAAATGGACACAATTCAGATCAAATTTCATGTTCATATGAAATTCCATGTCCTTTATTAAATTGTCTTAGGCATTTTAACAGAAATATTTTTCATTGGGTTCATTTTTAGGTAGTTGAAAGTTTTTATCCCCGTGAAGAATGATAACTATCGTTCCTGCTTGTCTCATTGCATAGTCAGGACCTCTAGCACAGTGCTGATGAGAAATACTTCTAGCTTTTTTCCTTGCGCCAGCCTTCATAATCACCTGGGTAGCTTTTTACAAAACGCTGATGCCAGGTTTAACCTCAGAACGTTTGCGTGAGAACCTCAGGAGGAAGCAGCCTGTATGCCTGACCCGTGCACTCAGCGGGGCGGGGTGAAGGCACTCCGAGCTGCTCCCGGGGCTGGCGGCTGGGCTTCTGGGCTTCGTTTCTGATTGCACTGCGTTACCAGCCAGAGGATATTCCTGTGTCTATTGTATGATAATGTTTTCCCCCCTTCAGTTAATTTAAAATTAGTAACTGCATGAGTAGATTTGCTGGTGAGGACCCATCCTTAAATTTTGGAGTTAACTGTATCCATTTAAGACTACGTTTAGGTCTGATCCGTTTTGAGTCCATTTTTGTGTGTGGTGTGAGGTATGGGTCCAGTATTTTCTTATATGTAGGTAACCAATTGTCTCAGCGCCATCTGCTAAAAAGGTGATTTCCCCCACTGAATTGTCTCGTCATTCTTGCCAGCAATCAGTTGACCATAAATGTGAGAGTTTGTTTCTGGACTTTCAGTTCTGCTTCACTGATCTACTGTAATCCTGGAGTTGGGTTTAAAATCGCAATATGTGATTTTTCTACTTTATTCTTTTTTTTAAGGATTGTTTTGGCTATTCCGGATCCCTTGTTGAATTTCCATATAAATTTTAGGATCTGTTTGTCAATCTCTGCTTTATTTCCTTCCTGTACTGTGTGGTAGGAACTGTGTTATTCTAATGAATCAATAACACTTTACAAGTAAATGTTTATGAACTTGCGCAGGGGTGGGCAAACTTTTTGACTCGAAGGCCACAATGGGTTCTTAAACTGGACCGGAGGGCCGGAACAAAAGCATGGATGGAGTGTTTGTGTGTGAACTAATATAAATTCAAAGTAAACATCATTACATAAAAGGGTACGGTCTTTTTTTTTTTTTTAGTTTTATTCATTTCAAACGGGCCGAATCCGGCCCGCGGGCCGTAGTTTGCCCACGGCTGAACTTGCGTCTGGTTTTAGAGCTAGTTCTTTTGCTGATGTCAGTGTTACTGTAACCATTAACAAACATATTTTCACACGCCTTTTGTTCTAACGCTATTCGTAGGCCATGAACACAGCCATTCCCTCTTTAACGGTGCTCTGGACCAGGCCCACGGCCACGGGGACCATTGCCACGGTCCGGAACTGAAACACAGCAGTGCGCACAGCCACGACCATGCGCACAGCCATGACCATGGACACTTCCACTCCCACTCCCACGGTGAGTGCAGCCTGCGGCCTCCCTCACGCAGACCTGCGCAGAGGCCTCTTCCTGGTGAAAGGGTCTGTTACAGTGTCACAGTTGGCTTCCTTTCCAGCGAACCAGCCTGGTTCTCACGCCAGTTCTTTTTTAGCGTGTGGTGAAACTGGCGTGGAGTCAGGCAGTGGATAGGGCTTTTTTTCAGTGAGTATCCTATCTAATAATAGAGAAACGTGGTAATTAACTGTAACTTCGCTACCCTTCCCATTGGCTAATCAGTGAGATATGCAAATTAACTGCCAACCAAGATGGCGGCCAGCAGCCAGGCAGCTGAAGCGAACAGGAGGCTTGCTTGCTCCAGTGATGGAGGAAGCCAAGGTTCCCCGCCTGCCGCTGCTGGCCTCTGAGCTGCACTCTAAGAAACAATGTTGCAATTATAGAAGCAAAACCATCCCCAGAAACCTGCTTTCAGCCAGCTGGAGCTGAAACAGTGTTTCAATTATAGAACCCAAACAAAAGCAGATACCTGCTTTCAGCAGCCGAGGTCTCAGAGCTGGAGCCGAGCCTCAGAGCTAAAGCCAGCTCTCAGTTCCAGTGACAGCCATAGAAGGTAAATAAATCCCAGAATAAAAAAAAGAAAAAAAGGAGAGGTTGGGAGCTTCAGTCACTCGCAGCCTGAAAATGGCCCTCAGCCCCTCACCCAGATTGGCAAGGCACCCCAGTGTGCACCCCCACCCTGAAGAGGGTGTGACCAGCTGCAAACAGCCATCATCCTCTCATCCAGACTGGCCAGGCGCCCAAGTGAGACCCCCACCCTGATCCGGGACACCCTTCAGGGCAAACCAGCCAGCCCCCACCCATGCATCAGGCCTCTATCCTATATAGTAAAAGGGTAATATGCAAACTGACCCTAACAGCAGAACGACTGGGAATGACTGGTCACTGTGACACACACTGACCACCAGGGGACAGACACTCAATGCAGGAGCTACCCTCTGGTGGTCAGGGCGCTCTCACATAGGAGGAGCTCTGCTCAGCCACAAGCCAGGCTGACGGCTGCCAGTACAGCAGTGGTGGTGGGAGCCTCTCCTGCCTCAGCAGCGCTAAGGATGTCCGACTGCAGTTTAGGCCTGCTCCCCGCTGGCAAGTGGACATCCCCCAAGGGCTGCCGGGCTGCCAGAGGGATGTCTGATTGCCATCTTAGGCCCAATCCCCTGGGGAGTGGGCCTAAGCCAGCAGGTAGTCATCTCCTGAGGGGTCCCAGACTGCAAGAGGGCACAGGCCGGGCTGAGGGACCCCCCCACTCCCCCCCCCCCCCGAGTGCACAAATTTTTGTGCACCGGGCCTCTAGTATTATGATAAAAAGCCACTATTTTAAATGAGTGCCCGTGAATGAGGAACAATTGCATTTCAGCAAATGAAAAGCATGATTTTTTAAAAATAAGTTCTTATTGATTTTAGAGAGAGAAGAAGGGAGAGGGATATAGAGAGAGAAACATTGATAGGCTGTCTCCTGCATGCCCCCTATGGGGATTGAGCCCACAACTGAGGCATGTGCCTTGACCGAGAATCGAACCTTGATCTCCTGGTTTATAGGTTGATTCTCAACCACTGAGCCACCCCAGCCAGACAGAAGCATGGTTTTTTAAAAGTATGACAAGGCCTTTTGTGCTATATATAGGCTTATAAAAATACAATCGGAGTTTGCAATTCTTCACATTTTCATTGTAATTTTGATAGATATTTACCTCATTGTGCTCTTAGGAATCTTTGTATGCTGACTTACATTGCATTGGGTACTAAGTTATAAGGTATTTAGCAACATAGTATTCTATTTAAAAATTCTATTTGAAATAGTTTATTTATGAAAATTTTGAGTATAGACTAATAGCTGCTTAAGGGGTACAATTTGATTGATCTTTAAATAATATGCTTAAATATTTTGTGTACTTGCCATATTGGCAGAATTCTAAAGCTTTAGATTTGAAAATATGACAGGGGCCTTGGAGACTGAGTTTGTAACTGTGACACTGGTATGCTTTAAAACCTTGCTTTTCTAAGTTTTGTGCTCACATGCATCCCAAAATAATTTTGAAAAACTATGTATCCTTCATAGTTGGGATGATTTCTTTAAAAACTCCTCGTGACATCAGGTCATGAGGAGATCCTGGCAGCTGGTGACTAGGACTGCCAGGCCTTCGAGACAAGGAGTCTGACTCCAGAATCTGCTCTTGACTATCCTGTGCCTTCCATACTGAGGAGCCCATCTGGGGACACAGTAGCAATGCAGCCTGGATCCCATTTTGCCCTGAAGGATAGCACGGTCTCCCTGGGAAGCGCTGGGAGCTTCCTATTTATCGGGATCCTGCACGTGAGTCGAGCCAGCGGCTTATTGTTTTAATTGCTCGCATCTCAGTGATATAAACAGTAAAGGCTCAGCTCTTGTGTTAGGTCAATAAGGTAGGCGCTCTGTCCCTCATGGCAATTCCAGGATCCAGGCTCTTTCCCTCAGTGGGATTCTTAACCCTGAGAATGAGGTAGAAGGTCACGTGGGACATGCTGACGAGCCCGGATGTGCTTTCCGCCTATTTCTTTGTTCACTACTGAGTGACACACACCTTCTAACTCAAGGCAGCCGGAAGTGTGGTTTTGTTGTTGGCTAGCACGAAGGAGAAAGGGGTTTGGTAAGCAGCCAGGCATGCTCTGTTCCCAGAAGGACTTTGAGAGTGTGCTCGGGGTGGGGGGGGGGGGGGACCGCGGGGGGGTCATGTTGTTCCTGTAGCTCTAATGCCCGTGCAGCAGAGACACCTCCGAATAGCTGTCAGAATGACTGTCTCTACCTGGGCCGACAGCCTGTAGACAAATCTGGTGCCTGGATAAGGCACTGAGAACAGGTACACTGTTGACTGTCCGCAGGATTGGCAGGTGGCTACATATTTTGTCCCCACACAGCAAAATGACAGTGTTTTTCTCTATTACTATATTAAGTTTTAAACCTAATTTTGTAGGTCTGACGTGGCTGTATAGTCATGCATCCTTCGCGATACATTTGAATGAAAGGTACTCTGAATCGCAAACATTGCATCAGGAACTGAAGACATGTTCTAAAATAACCTAACTTACCTCTCTGCAGATGGTCCCTCCTTCAAACAGACAGCAGGACCCAGCAGACAGATTCTACAAGGTATGGCAAGGCACTTGTCCATTTCTGTTCCATGAAGCTGGCTTCATAGTTTTCCTTTAACATAGTATTTGTGTTTAAAACGTTAGCCTTCCTAGTGAATTTTCTTATATGTCAGTTTATGGATAAATAACCCTTATTAGCCTATGACAGGTTTTAGCATCAATTTTCTTCCTTTTCAACTTTATAATGTACTAAAAGACATTCTTTTATTTTAATTGTCAGTTGGCTATTTTCTCACATGTAATAAGAAGAATAAAATATTGAGAAATGATACTGCATAAGTATAAATGCTACCCATCCCAATGACTATAGTAACATCATAGTCGTATATTTACCTTTGCAGGATTATTAAATAATTTTTCCAAGAATAATATTCCATATGTATTTATGTTGTGGAAAATTTAGTGCTACAAATGCAATGCATCCAAACCCAAAGATGTTCAGTGGCCATAGTGAACCCCAATGTAAACTGTGGCCTTTGGGTGACGATGTGTGGACGATGCTTCATCGGTTGTAACAAATGTACACCCTGGTAGGGATGTTGACAGGAGGCTGTGCATGTGTGGGGGCAGGGGGTGTAAAAATCTCATTAACTTTGCTGTGAACCTAAAACTGCTCTCAAAAATAAAGTCTATTATATTTTTTAAAAATGTAATGCAAAGTGAGACCTCAGTTATATCCACAGGCATCAAAAATGATACCTAAACAGGAGCTTACCTGTCATGTCAAACAGTGTGTTCCCAGATTTGACGTGCCAGAGAAGATCCGTCTTGTCTGTTCCTGTTTTGGGGTGGGAACCAATCTTTGGTCGGAATTTCCACTTAGACGTCATTGTCCGGTTTTCTGAGTCCCAGCTGCCCGACTTCCTGCCTTTATGAGCTTGACTTCGGCCTGACCTTCTCAGTAGCTTGGGATCCGGTCCCGCTACACCTGCTTATCTCCCCTGCTTCCGAGGCAGCTCTCGCTTTTGACATTTCCCTGTATATCTGCTCCTCTATACTGAGGAGGTTATTTCAGGCACTTCAGCGTGTCTTCCAGTCCCCAGTTTCCCATTTGCAAAATGTACAGAATTGTCTTAAAACAGCCTTTGCTGAAATAGCTTGTAATGATGCATAAGGAGTGCGTCTATATCCAGTGCTGTCAATGAGCCTGGATAATGAGAGTTCATTTTTAGTTGAGAAACCATCACTGTGTGAGGGGAGGTTAGATTTGCCTTCTAACTATCTTTTATACAGCTGTTGTGAACATTAGTGTATATTCTCTAAGTGCCCGCTAATTTATGGTGGCTGCGGCAGCCCAGCAGATGGCTGAGGACAGGGATGACCGCCTGCTGCTTCGCCTCTTCCGTACAGGTGCTCCCACGTGGAGAACTGATGAGCTGAACTTGTCAGCTTCTTGCCGCATTTCATATTGCTAAGAAAGCCAGTGGTCAGGTCAGTAAATGAGATGCAGCCAGGACTTCCCAAAGGAAAATAAAAAACAAACAGTTCTTTTCTTTTTCTTCTGATGTTTAGAGCTGTTTTCTATTCTGATCCCACCGAAACACTGATTAAAAAATAATAAAGATTTAAAAATCACACACGTCACTTAAGAGTTTTGAAGCGTAGGGCCCCTCAATCCACTTTGCTGTGTATCTTTCTCCAGTTAATTTTAAAGCTTAAGGTGATCCCAACACTTACTATTCTTTGCTATTGAAATACCCTAGGGAAATGAAATATATTTTCCTATAAGGGTGCCTCTAACATATTTTGGTGATAGAAAAAAGCCATTGTTGTTGTTTTTTCCCTAAAGAATTGTTACAAAGGTTAAAAAAAAAAGAGCCATTTTTTTTTTTTTTTGAAGAATTGTTATAAAGGTCAATACCCTATCCCAATGATTCGCAAGAATTTTTAAAACATGCAATTCCTGACTATTTAGTCAGGGGCACTGACCTCTTTTTCTTTAAGTGGTTGAATAAAAAATGACAATAGTCATCTGGTGTGAATGCCCTGTTTTGAACCATAAATATACAGGTTATACAATAGAGTTGCATCTTATTAGTTATATTGCATAATTGCATATTAAGGTTGCATCTGGTAGGTTAATTCTTGGTACCAGAAATCCTAATATACAAATATAGGTACCTGACTTTTTAAGAAGTTACTTTGGAGCTAAAAAGCGTCGGTAGTTACTATTACTATTTGTGTGTGAGTCATTAAAAATTATATCTATCTATTGTCAGATTGGCAAAAAAAATATATTTTTTTGGTGTGCCACAGAATTTTAGTAATTGGTTTATGTGTGCCATGAGATGAAAAAGGTTGAAAATTGTTACCCTACACAATGAAAAAGTAATAGGTACTGAGGAATGAATTACATTTGCTATAATACTTGATATAAAATTCCACGGTGGCAGATGAATTGAAATTTATTTTCCCAGAGTGCATTAGGATTTGATTAGACTGGTTAGTAGTCCATTTTTATTTATTTATTTTTTAAAAATATATTCTATTGGTTTTTTACAGAGAGGAAGGGAGAGGGATAGAGAGTTAGAAACATCGATGAGAGAGAAACATCGATCAGCCGCCTCCTGCACACTCCCCACTGGGGATGTGCCCCCTACCAAGGTACATGCCCTTGACTGGATTCAAACCTGGGACCCTTGAGTCCACAGGCCGACGCTCTATCCACTGAGCCAAACCGGCCAGGGCTAATAGTCTATTTTTAAATTATTAGGAAGTGTTTTCAAGTTTAAGCAAATGTATATTTTACATCTAAAAAATTGTCAGTGAATAAAAAACAAGAAAAATAAGTATTTCTAAAGTAGACCATGCTTTTTACACGTTAGATATTTCTTTTCAGCTAAAGTAGTTGATGCTGTTGAATGTTCTATTTTTAGCAAGGTCTGGTTGAAGTTGTATAGGGCAGCGATTTTCAACCTTTTTCATCTCATGGCACACATAAACCAATTACTAAAATTCTGTGGCACACAAAAAAATGTATTTTAAGAGACATTTTAAGAAATGGTGTTTTGCCATACAGTACATTTTATCTATTAAAGATCTAAATGTTGAATAATCTGCTAGTTAAATATTTAGTTAAACTTGCTTCTTGACATTTTAAAATGGTTTTCCCATCGTGTCAATTCTTAAATGTTAATATTCTATCTAGGTTCTTAGACCGTTAGAATCCTACTAATTAAATATTTAATTATTAAAAGTTCAAATATATTTACATCCAATTAAAAATATTAAAATTCCTACTTTTATATCAAGTTTGAGCTCTGTATGTAACTTGAGGTAGCAAAGTCTTCAGGATAATTAATAAGTTTGTCAAGTTTAATAGTTAAGGTCTGTAGGTAATTCGTCTCAGATGATAATTTTAGTGACCAGCAGGGGGCTCTCTGTGTCCATGATCTGTTTTAGCCATGTTTTCTTGACAGGTTCTTTCTGCCAATGACATTTTTTTCTAAATTGTTAACTTCTGGGCTCTTTTAACCAGAGATGAATGTGCACAAATGATTTTTAGAATCCATGCCTTGCCCTGCTTCCTCCTTTATGGTACTCTGCATCAGGTGTGGTGAGCCTTGCTGATTGAAACAGAAAAGAGTATTCTAGTCCCCAAGGTTCTATTACTTCATTACTAACAGTTATTCCACAGCCTTGCCATTTTCAAATTATTATGTAGGACTTAACATGGGAAATACGATGGTTTCAAGAAATGTTTGCGTTGCCAGTTGCTCGGCTGCGTTTTGATCCCGATGATCTGTTTGTAGGTGTGTTCCTGCACATTCTAGCAGACACGCTGGGGAGCATCGGGGTGATTGCGTCCGCCATCCTGATGCAGAACTTTGGTCTGATGATCGCAGACCCTATTTGCTCCATCCTCATAGCCATGCTCATCGTCGTGAGGTAGGTGTCGGTGTGTTGCTTTGGAAGTCATTACGTTCACAAAGAAACATGGCGAAGTGTAGAAAAGGGTAAGGGAACAAGCACCTCTCATTCCACCAGCCAGGAGAACTGTGTGATAATTTTGTGTGTGTCACTTCGGCTTTTCTCTTTTATTCTAAGCCTCTGTTTTGTGGTGTGTTTTTTGTTGTTGTTGTTGTTGGGTTTTTTGTATTATGTGTAAAATTATATTCTGAGTAAGAAAACTTTTTTTACCTTTTTCTGATTATAAACTTATAGTCAATATAGGAAACTTGGAAAGGGATGAGAAGTATAAAGAAAAATCGGGAGAACAACACCTGGAGGTGACATTTCCACTGTTAACAGTATTTCTTTAGTCATTTTTAGGCTTTTATTTTTTCATTATTGAATCTCTGCTTTCTGTGCTGATTGTTGAGCTTGGTCAGCATTCGCGTATCCAGCTTCCGGGTGAGAGGTAGTACAGCTGTTATTTTAAGTCCATAGAATTTTGGGGTGATTAGTTAGCTAGCAAGGTCTTAATTCAATGACAATAAATGATAACAATGTACAGAGCAACGCATAAGGATGGTTCATTATTATTATTTTTAATATGTTTATTTTTAGAGAGGGAGGAGGGGAGAGGATAAATAGAAATATCAGTGATGAGAGAGAATCATTGGTTGGCTGCCTTCTGCACGCCCCCTACTGGGAATCAAGCCCACAACCCAGGCACGTGCCCTGACTGGGAATTGAACCGGCAACCTCTTGGTGCATGGGATGACGCTCAACTAACTGAGCCACTCCAGCCAGGCAAGAATGATTCATTATTGTAAAGCACATATTTCTCTTTACATAGACGGGGGGGCGGGGGGATATATATAGGGTGTGTATAGTACTGTAGTGTGTGTGTTTGTGTGTGTGTGTATCCTATCTAATAATAGACAAACATGGTAATTGACCATACCTTTGCTACACCTCCCATTGGCTAATCAGCAAGGTATGCAAATTAACCACCAACAAAGATGGCGGTTAATTTGCATACGTAGGCGCGAAGCAGTGGAACGAACACTGAAGGTGGTTCCCACCAGAGCGAAGGCTTGGGTCCCGGGTGCTGGAGGAAAACCGGTGCCGCAGCCAGGGGAAGGGAAGGCCTATTGCACAAATCTTTTCGTGCAACAGGCCTCTAGTATATATATATTCAACCCTGAATGCTACATGGGTCTCTCCAGGTATAATTATAAAATTATGCTCTTCCTTAATGTCTTCAAGGCAAACCAACATTTCTGACTTGACCTTAAAAAAACATAATTTTTTTAAATGGAGGGCAATAAAAAACCTTTAGCTTCAAAGTCCAAAATAAAGACATTCCAATTATCTACTTTTCTGTTAAGAAAGCAAACTTAATTTACGTAAATGTTCACATGATAATGAAATATTTGCAAGATCACTCTGAGATGTTTTTCAAATTGGTCTAAAGACTTTGCCTGATTAGCCAAAGCCAATTTTAGGAAATAAATGAAAACCCTTTACAGCCACAACAAAATAGAGTATAAAGGAGTCATTTTCCCTTACCCTTAATTTTTATATATATTTGCAATTCATCAAGAACAAAAGAACTAATGGGACTTTATACGTTCTCTGCATATAAATGTTCCTCAGTGGAGAGCCTGCCATGGAAATGGATGTCTCCCTTCCAGGCTGCCTGCCCAATGTCCCATTTTCACTTGCGCAGCGAAAGTGATTGCTTAGAAAAAGACAGTTCTTCTCCCCACATTTCCTAGCGTGGGCAAATGGTGATAGATATTTCTGGGTAAGACTGGGTGGTGCTGTGATGAATTTCGTTTCCCAGGAAAGCAGTAGATTGAGTGTGACAATGAGAGTGCAGTTGTTATCTTCTGAAAATGGACGCTTCTCGCAAGAGGCTTCAGAATGGCTTTGCTCCTTTTTCCCATCAGCAGCTGAATTGGAATGGAAAGTAGATTCGTGACTTAGATGCAGACCTTTGAACAGTCAGTAGTAACTGAATTTCTCTTTAAAGCGATGCCCTTTGCCCAGATCTGTGGCTTGATTTCTGAGTTACTTAAATAAAAGGGGTACCTATGCATGATGGGAAAAAACACACAAACAGGATGCAGAAATGAGCTGGTACTGGGTGGTATTTCCAAAGCCTTGCTGAAATGGTTTAAATTAGTTTTCTGTAGCTCACCAGGTATCATCTCACGCTGCTTTGTGCCTCTTAACCGTAATCATTTGTTAATATAAAGAAAAGGTGCAAAACTTTTCAATCTTTTCCTTCTTGTCATATTGAAGACACAAATAGCTCAACTTTTAGAGGCAAACTAGGGCACTAGGCTTTAGAAATGACAGATAATGGTCATAAGAGAGGTACGGGATGGAAAGCATGTATACTAGTGAAACCAAATTATGAATTTGAAATTCTAAATCATAGGCGGTTATCCATGTTCATGAAGATAGGATTTGGACCAGATACTGATTTTGATAAATCTTGTAGATTCTGTGGTCAAATAGGTAATTATTCGTAGCCCGTATTAAGTAAACATAAACATTTTTTTTAACATGTAAAAAGCTACCATATCATTTATGAGAAATTGCGGAGATACACTTTTTTTTTTTAAGAAATGGCTTTGGGTGGTGTCTGAAAGCTTCCTTTGTGGTTTGCCTTTCAAGTGGGTATCATTTGAGAACTGTACTTTTCGGAACTAAGATAGAGTTTCTCAGGATTTTAACTTGGTGCTTGTATGTGTATCCACAGTGGGAACATTTTTGCCTACTAATTGTATTTTTTAATTGTATATAAAACCATGAGAACATTTGTAAATACTGATTCGTCTAACACCCTTTCTCAGACATCATTCTGGGAATGCCCTAATACAGTGGTCGCCAACCTTTTGGACCTCACGGACCACCAGTGGTCCACAGACCACCGGTTGGCGACCGCTGCCCTAATACGTTACAGCATCCATGTGTATGTGACTGTTAGCTTCTCACCTACACCTCTAGGAAGTACTGATCGTGCACTGTCCTTGGGGGAGCTGAGAAATGTCACTCAGGTCATTCCTTGTGTTCGATGGTGCAGATGGAGTGCCCTAGGGAAGCAAGGCTGGCACATGGAGTGTTCTCCCCGATCGACTACATGTCAGGTCACAAAAGAAGACCTAACAGTGATTCCAACATCTTAAGGTCACGTGAGGTTCCTGGCAAGCAGTCCTGGAAACATTAGAAAGCACAGCGCCAGTGCAGTAGTGTGTTAGTGATCATTAGCCAATAACATGAGAGATGCCCAAACTGGCAGGTGCAAAGACACCAGCCATACATTAGACTTTGCAGTACCACCGACAGACACCAGGTGGAACCCTAGGACTGATTTCCTGCCGCTGCAGAAGGCCTAGTATTGCAGACAAGAACTCCTGCGTAGAAGCCATCAACCTTTCCAATAGGAGACACCATGCACCTGCCAGACAGGACACGGGCCCAGACAAGACTCAGAGATCTCAGGATCTCCCGCCAGTCTGCGTAGAGAAAGACCTCCCTTAAGAAGCCAGACCACAAAGTCTAGAGTCGTGGCTGATTCTTCAGATACTGAAACCCAAACAAAAAAATAAGAGATACAAAGAAACAGCCAACTATGACACATTTAAAGGAAACGATTCAGTCTCCAGAAGCCAAGCCTACAAAAAGGAGACATATCAGTAGCTGGATACAGAATTCAAAATTACAGTCAGAAGGGCGCCCAGCTGATGGAAAGAAAGCACAGACACGAAACAAAAGCAGAAAAACAGTACATGGACAAAATGAGAATATCAGCCGAGAGAGAGAATCTATTGAGGAGAGCCCAGCAGACATTCTGGAACTGAAGGATAAACATAACTGGATTGATTTCCCCGGAGGGACGCAACAGCAGATTTGACCAGGCAGAAGGAAGAGGCAGTGAACTCAGATATAGAACTTAAAAAATGGCTGAGGCAGAGGAGGAAATCAGTCAGTCAGTCACATAGAGGGTCAGCAAGGAAAGAGAAGACTTGAACAGCCTGAGGCCCATGCCTCGCAGCCAGATACAAACCACTCCACCCAACCACAGCAGAGCACGCATTCTTCTCACACCCACGCGGAGTGTCCCCCCGATAGCTACATGCCAGGTCACAAAAGAAGACCTGACAGTGATTCCAGCATTGCCTTACGGTCACTTAAGGCCGCCGTGAGGATCAAGTTAGAAAAATGTATGAAAGCACTTTAGGAATTATTAAGTGTTGTCTAAACAAAGGCGCTGCTAATTGTTTACAACTTGGCATTATTTACTAATGCTTTCGGTTTAAAGATCAGATGCGTGACATGTTACAGCTGAGTTCCAGAAGTTTCAGGAAAAGGCGACCTTTTCGTGGCTGGGCTCCACGTTGAGGGTATTTCAGGGCGTCTCCTTCCCATTACTGATACAGTAGGTCCTCTCGAGATGCACTGGTAAGCCACTGGCCTGGAAACAGTATAATTGTAAGGTAAGCCACTTGGCCTTGTGGTTTGGGGTTATCTGTTCTATGTTAGGCTTAGGAAATTCTCGGTTAATAGTCATTGTCTATTACCACGGAATACTTGTATTTATACAAAAGTGACAGCATCTCAACGCCCGCCACAGGACCACACGGCTAAGTGGAGGGTACATTACAATTTTGGGTCAGTTTTTTTTTGGCTTTTTTTGTCCACTAAACATTTTGGAGTATGTGACATACACCAGGCCTTCAAATGTGTGCGTTCTTCTAAGAAGTACAACTATCTTTCTCTGTGTGTGTCTATTATAAGCACCACTGATAGCGTGCAGGAGGACTTGGCTCAGAAGCCAGATAAAGGAGCTGAAGTAGGAATTATGTGTCAGTCATTACTATTAGGTGTTTATTCTCAGGTCTAAGCAGTTTCAGTTCCTATTGTTACACATGATCATTACCGGGCGGGTCTTCAGAAGTTTCCTGCCAAAGACCCTCCTGTTGGAAGGGGAGGCTCTTCCACAAAAGCTGCTTTTGAAATAAGATCTGAATGTATTTCATTCGCAAAATTACTAGCCATAGAGAATAATGACTAACGTGCTTATTTAGTCTGCTGGGATTTCCGCTGTCACATTTAAATTTACACTTAAGATCGTATGATTATAAATTTGATTTGCCTTCAGCTCTTGAAGAATAAAGTCATTACCCTGTTTTACTGGTAAAGTCAGAGCAAATGATTCATTTCTTTCTGTGTCGGCTAGGAAGGCGGCGTTGCATTGTTAAAGCTGGAATCGAGTAGTCAACCAGAAGCGAACCTCTAATTGTTTCCAAATGCTTACTTTTGGGGTTTGGGGCAGCTCTGAGCCTGAGCTCAGTCAGGAATTTGCTACGCTTGTCGTTTTCCCCATATCTATCCTTTCATTATGGCTAGATACACTCATGCTCAAGTCTACTTTACCAGTCCCCTTCACAATAGTTAATCAGAAAAATATGGACCCAAATTCCTGAGCTAAACACAATTTTAAAGGCAAAGCTAGAGTTTCTACAGGTTTCTTTTACGTAGTTATGGCCTTTGAAATTATTATAGAAATTGACCTTGGTTCTGAATGGCATTTCCCCGTGTGATGTAGCAAGCTCCCTTTTCTCCCCACCGCGGCTTCGCGACCTAGTTACAGCTCCTGCAGCTGGAATTCTTCCATGACTCTAACATTCTCATTGGAGAAAAAGGACTAGTGCATCCATGCGCTTTGGCGACCTGCTCGCCGCTGTGGAATGTAAGCATTTCGTTAAAATTCTGTCTAAACAGGCCACCGTTCCAGATGTTCTCGGCAGCAAAGTCACAACACCTCGACCCTTACTAAAAGGACACGCTCCCCGTGTAATTCCTTCCACTGTGACGGTCATGGTCTCCACCGACATCTCCAGGCATCAGCAGATCCTTGGGGTACAGATTGGAGAACCAGCTATCAAGTAGCTGAAGTTAAGCAGGATAGGGAGAACCCCCGCTTATTTCTTCTCGAGTGATTCTAGGGGCGTTGTGTTGGTGCGTCGTTCTGAGAAGGACAGTGCGGAGGGAGGAAGACGGGGATTGTCGGTGAGGGTGAGAGCAGCCGCCGGGAGCCTTTTGCTGAGAATGAGGATGGAGAGGGAAGGAAGGCGTCACCTGGTTGCCTTGCAGTCACTGCATGCTTTTCTTGGCCTTTTTCTACACCGGGGGGTCCTCGCCTGTGGTGACAGTGCAGTGGATGGGGCAGCCACCTCGCTCGGATCAGAGGGTGGAGGGGCTGCGGAACCCTTATCCCCGCTTCCAGCTGCCCACTTCCCTCCAACCTCCGTAGGAGCAGAGGACATTCCCTACAGTTTGGAGGACAGTTTGGGATCAGGAAAGATGCCCTAAAAGGGGTGACACCTGAGGTTTTAAAGAAGGAACAGAAATCAGGTTAGAGGGGCGTTTAGGGCAGTGATGGCGAACCTATGACACTCATTTTTTTGGTTGATTTTTCTTTGTTAAATGGCATTTAAATACATAAAATAAATATCAAAAATACAAGTCTTTGTTTTACTATGGTTGCAAATATCAAAAAATTCTATATGTGACACGGCACCAGAGTTAAGTTAGGGTTTTTCAAAATGCTGACACGCCGAGCTCAAAGGGTTCGCCATCACTGGTCTTGGTTCAGGAGCCTGGGCGTGGCTCGCGGGCTCTCGGGCTCAGGGCCTCTCCCAAAGCCGTGACATGGGAGTCAGCCAGGCCACCTGGGGAGAACCCACTCCAGGCCACTCCGTGGTGGTTGGCAGTATTGAGTGGGGTTGGGCTTCTGCACTGAGGGTCTCGGTCCTCTCCAGGGGCATCCTCCGCTGGGAGCCAGCACCTGAGAGCCGGCGAGGAGGGCGAAGGAGTCGGAAGCCGGAGCCTTTCACCTGCCTTAAGAGTGACATCTCGTCACTGTTGCCATCTCTGTCATGAGCAGCACGTCCTTGGCTGGTCCAGCCGCACTCCAGGGAGGGTGCACCTGAGATCACAGCAGGAGGCAGCGTCCTGGGGTCCGTCACAGTGGACCCCACAGTGGACCGGAGGCAGGGGACCACTGAGGAGGCAGTGGGAGTAATCGGTGAAGAGAGACCAGTGTAGACGCGCGCCCGAAGGAGGGGAGGGAGGAGGCAGGAACGATTCGGATGCCTTGTCCTTCCCTCAAAGGTTCCGATTCACTGTCAGATGAAAACAGGCCCGACTCTCAGGTGGATCTGACTCAAAACCCCGGCCTCAGAGCCGCCCTCCCACACCGTTCATGGTCGGCCACGTTTAACCCTCAGCCTGGAGCGCGATTCCCCAGCCCGGCGAGGACCACGCCCGCCACGGAGGCGCTGCTCAGCCAGAGCTGTGCTTGGGTTCAGGCCTCTTGGCTTCAGCCTGCGGTGGGGAAGGTGTGGCCACGGGCCGAACCAGTCCCGAGAAGTCACCCCTGCCAAGGCATTAGGGGTGAGTCCATGAAATGTTTGACCAATGTTTAAGATGATAACTTGGTATGGCTCTCGAATGACGTTATAAATATCCAAATGGCCCTTGGCGGGAAAACGGTTCCCCTCCCCAGGTTTACATAATGAGAGAAGACACACATAATCGGGTTGGAGAAATAGTAACCACTGGACTAGAATGCCGTATCGTGTTTTGTATTTTCCTTAACAGCGCTACTGAGCATGTGTGGACTGTTGCTAAAGGTGCTTGGTGGGTTGCCTTGGAAGACTGAAGCCTGTTTAACAACAGTGGGCTGACTGCTGGTTTAGGTCTCGGATGCAAAACGTGCAAGTTTTGTGGCTAAGACATTGACACGTTAATTAGCGCTTTACTTTCACTTTAGATAATAGCTTATCGATCACATGAACACCTTCATATTTCGCTGATAAACCTGACCACGTCCCACTCCGGGGGGGCGGGGTACTCGACGCTCTTCCAGGACAGGCCGTCAGAACGCGGCTTTAATCACCTGCGTCCTTCTCCCCAGTGTCATCCCTCTCCTGCGGGAGTCGGTGGGCGTGCTGATGCAGCGGACGCCGCCGCAGCTGGAGGGCGCCCTGCCGCAGTGCTACCAGCGGGTGAGTCTCCGCCGGCCCCAGGCCGTGCTGCTGCCACGCATTAGGCCTTTAAGGGTTGAGAAATGGTGGCAGAAGTCGTGTGGGGGGAACGAGTGTGTTTGAGGAAGAGAAAGGCCACGTGCTGAGGCCTGGTGAAGAGAAGGTGGCGGGAAGTTGGAAGAGGGCAGGGGACAGGGCAGGCCCAGGTTCGGGTCGTGCTGAGAGGTTAGATTTAGCTGATGAAATGGGAGCATCAGACGCTTTAGGCTGGAAGAGTGTCGTCCCAGGCACCAAGCTTGTGGGTTCGATCCCTGGTCAGGCCACATCCAGGAATCAACCAGCAAGCAAGCGCATCAATAAGTGGGACAATACATTGGTGTCTCTCTCTCTCTCTCTCTCTCTCTCTCTCTCTCTCTCTCAAACCAATCAATTAAAAAGAAAAAAAGAAACACTGGCTCCAGTTCACTGACCTTTTCAAAAGACTAGTTTTTCCATCTTGTGAGTTCTCTCTTTCTGTCTCTCTGGATCATTGATTTCGGCCTTTTATTTCCTTCTTATTTCTTTGAGTTTACTTTGTTGTTGTTTCCCTATTTCTTAGCTCACTTGTGTTCCTGTTTGTTCTCTGACTGATGTATTTGAACACGTAAATTTCTCCCAGGAACTCTCAGCTGTGCCCGACAGATTTCAGCATGTGTTCATTCCTGTTTCCCAAACACCTGCCTGTCACGGTGCCGGGCACACGAGTCCCAGGATTTCATGGATTCAAACACCCGCCTTGTTTGCTAGCGGGGAGAATCCGTGCGAACTGACATGCTGCATAGGAATCACAGTGGGAGGAGCCCCTGCGCCTGAGGGTGTTAATCCCTGCCTTTCTGTTGCAGGTGCAGCACTTACAAGGAGTCTACAGTTTACAAGAACAGCACTTCTGGACCTTATGTTCTGACGTGTACGTCGGGACCTTGAAGTTAGTAGTAGCACCTGACGCTGACACCAGGTGGATTTTAAGCCAAACACATAATATTTTTACTCAGGTATGACTTTTTCACTAACTCCTTTTAAGGGTCTTAGAATTTATTGTATTTACCGTTTTGAAAATATTTACTATTTAACATTATATATATGTATGTATATGTATTTATATGCTACACTATGAAATAAGCATAGATGTATTTTTTTTTCCAATCACAGTCAAATTTGGGAGATCCTTCTTTCAGTTAATCCTCATCATTATACTGATTTGTGTTCCTTTAAGAAAAAGTGGGTTCCCCTTTGCTGTATGCTCCTTTAAGACGTGCGAGATGCTGTGTGAAGCCAGGAATTCTAAATAGCATTTGGGATAAGAATAATGCCTTGTCCGTGGTTTCAGCTAAAAGCAGCCGATGCCAGCGTTTTTATTTGACGGCAGATCTGTGTCGTTCAGTAGCTTAATATGCTGTGGAGTTTCTCTTCTCACTGTTGGGAGCACAAAGCAGCCCGTGCAGTGGCAACGTGGTTATGTCAGTGAACGCTGGTGCCGCCGTGAGCACAGTGACTGACAGTCCGCGTGAGGGCGGCCACTGTGATTCTGGACGTCCTGGGAGATTCAGACTTTATGTCAAGAACATCCACGGGGAGAGCGAGAACACACAAATTCTTCTCTTGGTCTGGTTCGCTGGAAATACTTAGCGAGAAACTAGATGCCAACACGGTTGCCAGTGCTACCTTAACACAGCGCTCCCGAGGAAACGCATAGCGTGCCCTGGAAGTCTGTGCCGGAGCCCTGGGAGCGCGGCCCTCCTGCCAGCAGGGTTAGCGGGAGCTCATCACAGCCAGCCAGACCCGCTGGTGGGCACTTCTGCAAGGGCGTCAGCCTGGGTTCTTACCAGGTGTCGATGTCATGAAAGGAAAAACAATGGCGGGGATTATTCTAGATTAGAGAGGAAGAGAGACGTCGTATCTGTAGGCACGGACAGCAAACAGAACCCGCAGCTGAGTTAGATTCAGGACCTTCTCGGAGACAAGCGCTCGCTCTTCTCCAGAAGAGAAAAGTGGGCCCGGCGCCTTTGGGACTAAATGAAATCATCGTGCACAGGCGACAGGGACTCGCTGCAGTGCCGCGTGCTTGCTGCAGATCGAAGAACCAGGCCTCTTGGTGCACAGACACTAACCAGTCTCCGTCGCGTGACTCCCACTTGGCCTGGGCTATGTCACGCGGCTACCATGTGACATAGGCTACGCCATGTGACTTCCACGGGAAGCGGGCTAGATCTGCAGGGTGTCTGAGCTCGCTGCTGTTTCCAGGTCACTGTTCTCTCCTGTAGCCTCAGTTTCCCCTGGGCGTGCCCTTCCACCCTCAGAGTGGAGCCCCTGTCGGCCTGTCCAGGGCTCGGCCTGGTCACACTGCCCTCGAGAAGGCGCGTTTCCAGGCCAGAGCCGAGCGGGCAGCTGCGGGGCTGTAACCGGAGGAGAAGCTCTGCCGGGAACCCGACAAGCGCTGGCCTTTCAAACGGCCGGAGCTGAAGGTTTACTCAGCTGCTGCTTTGGTTTTGGAAACTGTATTTGGGTTTTGAAGATGTCAAGCTCTGGAAAATACTTTAAGCCTTTTTGTCAGCTGAGGGCAAGCCAACTTCATTTCGTTTCTTGGAGAGACTGAGGCCCGTGGTACAGACGGATCGACACGTTTCCCCAGAGGGGCGCGGGGTTGCCCCGCTAATGCCTCCCACTCCGCAGATTTGAGGGTGCTTTTGTGACCACTGTTCAGCTCTGACACGTGCAGGATTGAAGCGCTTTATTCACTTATGTGTCCTTTCTGCTCATGCCCTAGCAATGCATGTCCACATGCTCTTAGTTCATCCAGGGTTTGCAGTAACGTTTTCTTCCATGAATAAAATGTAAAAAATTTTAACCTTATTTTTACATTTAAAATTATACCTGTTCATAGGTTTTCTTATCAGAGGGAATCAGACTCATAACCATAACCCTGCTAGTGCTTTAGGTGCATGTCTTGCAGAGACTGGGAATGCTGGCGGCCTTAGTTCCAGAGGCCAGAGGAGGGTTTTCTCAGCAATCAGTTTACTCTCTGGTTTTGTGACCTGTTTGCGTGTCTTCTAATAGCTGATTTTTAAATCAGAATTTAAGTCATCGTTTTTGGTTAAAAAGCTATTAAAATTTCTGAGGACAACTTGAAATTGAGAAGACTGATAACATCAGACATTTGAGAAGCATGACCTTCCATGTTGTTTGTGAAGCTATGTTTTCTGACAGTTTCAGAACTGCCTATTAGGCCTGGCCTTTTCACTCTCCTTTCAGCCCATTAGTCTCCCAGGGCTAAAGCCGCTGGCTGCTCGGCACGGATCTAGAATTGGCAGCCTCTTCGGTACCCAGATTCCTTCAGGAGTATTAATTAAGTGGTAATCCACTTTTTAAACTACAAGGTTTCCTACTGACATAGAAAAAGTCCTTTCTTTCTCCTGTTGTATGAACTCTTAAAAAATGAGTTATCATTTGAGAATTGGTGAGATAGAAAACTTATTTTGTATGTTTAGTATTTGAACAGGAGACAGTGGGACACTGGGTTAGGAAGGCCATTTAACATTTTATGTTTCTAGTTTTAAACTGGCTGAATGAAAATCATGTCAGTTTTTAAATACACTTCTGTTGTGTGAGAAATAACGTTTGAAGAAAAATCTAGAATGTGCTTGGGGCTCATGCCCCCCTCGGTTGCCCAAGCACAGAAGGTGACCCTGCCGCACGCCATCTGCTCCCGTAGAACCTCCTCATTTCTCCCAACCTCTCCTTGGCCTGCTTCCGTGGTGCCTTTAAGCCCTGAGCCCAGCTTCCTGCTTCAGCTCTTGGTGCCCACTCTCTAGCCTCAAAATAGAAGTCACAGCTGATACCAGGAAGGAACCCGGAGCCTCCTCACAGGCCAGCTGGGGGCCTCAGACCCTCCGCCTCCGCCAGGCCCGGCTCCCACTCCCTTCCTGTCTCACCGGGGCTGCCCCAAGTGTCTGCGAGGGAGGCCTGCAGGCAGCGGGAGAAGCTGCCTCCCCTTCCCAGGCGGCCGGCTCTTTCCCGCCTGCTGGTGGGGGGTTGACTCGGTTATAAATTGACTTTGCTTGTGAGTCTGCCTGTTTCCTTCCCTGCCCTTCGCTTGCTTTCTTCATCACGGACTGAGGTCCACAGGACCCGGCCTCCTGAGGAGGGGAGAGAACAGCCACGGGGCCAGGCCACAGATCCCTGGGCTTGTGCTGGGGGGGCCCCAGGTTTAGGCATTTGTTCGTTGGCCGCTCCTGGTGGAATGGTAATAGCACCTGCGGCCTTTACTGACCGCCCCGTCTGTCCACCCAAGAGTGTTGTCCCCAGCTTATAGGGAAGGGAGCCCAGAGCCCAGCCACTGCTCATGGCCTGTGACCTCATCAGATTCACTGCTCACTCATTCTGAGCTGACTTAGTGGAACGTTGGTAGTTTTGGAGAATTGATAGAGAATACAAACCAACCAGTAACTGTCAGTAGCCACATTCCTGTTTATGTTTCCACACTTACTTCCGGTGTGTTTCCTCGCCACAACAATGGGCATTTAGTGAGGATGTTCTGAGTCTGTGGCACCAGGTTAACATTTATTTTCTCGGGCGCATAGGTGTTAAAAAGAACTAGCTGTCTTTCCAGTTTAAACAAGTGTCCTATGAGCGGCATTATATTTGTGCGTTATTCTCAGGATATAAGACAGGAGTGTTCTGTGGTCCCCACTGTGTGCGGACAGTCCCCAGCCAGCCTGACTCCGGGCGTCAGCCCAGCGGTGGGATTGCTGAGGGGACCCGCATGCCGTTGACCAGCTGGGTGATTGTCAGGTGTCTGGAATGAGTCAGGAACCCTAGTTTGCATTCTTTGGAAATTCCCTTTTCTCTCTCCTTTAAAGGAAATTGGGAGAGGAGAATGGGAAGCTGGCCCAGTGGAGGCTGCCCCCAGCGGGACAGGTGGGGGGCAGTGGAGGAAGCAGAGGGGCTTCTGTTAGACTGAGCTTCTGTGGGAGCTGAGCCCCTCAGGGGACAGCGAGTAATTAACTCACGATTATGCAAAGATCATTTAGCAGCCCTTTGCTTTCCTCTTTGCATTTCTTTCTCTCTTATGGCCTTGAGCTATGTCATTGCTTATCACCATAGCTCTGTATCTGCAAGCGCACAGGAGTCTACCCTGCTTCCATTTTGCTTTCATTCACGGTTCTGTTAAAAGGGAAAAGAAATTAAACCGTTTACTTGGGCCCCAGTTTTGTCTTCAGCTTAGACACACTAGAATTTTACAGGAGAGTTCCTAAGTATAGTTATTTTGGGGCCATATGGATTGACTAGATCAAATATAATGAATCAATCATAATAATTTGGTTTACTAGCCTATTAGAGCATATGAAATCCTTTCTCATGTCACACATGATCCTTATAATAGCACCTGACATGTAGCGAGGATTTATTAAATATTTGTCAAACACTGGATGACTACATAACAATTTTATGAGATAAGTAGGGTTGGTATTTTATCAACACTTTTAAAATAGAATAAGTGAATTGGTTTTAACTTAAGCTCAAAATCATACAGATGTTAAGTTCTGTCTTTTTTTCTGCCACCCTCTTCAGGAGAGGGTGCTATTGAATGTATTTCAAAGAGCTTCAACTTGATCAGAGCAAGGGTTTCTTTTAATGAGGCAAAAAGCTGGGGAGCTCCTGGGGCCGCCCAGCTCTTTATTCCATTAGAGAGGCCCCTTACTCCTGGCAGACGGTGACCTCATTTTCCTGACACTCATGGACACGCTTGTCATTGGTTGCGTGGCTTTCTCTTGTAGAGGTAAATAGGGACTTTTTTTTGTGATTTATGAACATACTTCTTATTCTCTATGATGAAAAATAGAGGCAGGAAAGGGAAAAAGAATTATTTCCTTTATCAAAAAAATGGGATTTTTTTTTAATGACTTTTCTGAACTATATAGTTTGTTACTGGCATGTTTGACTTTCTGATTTTCTTTTAACTTTTCAGGCCGGAGTGAGACAGCTTTACGTACAGATCGACTTCGCAGCCATGTAAGGAGCGAAAAACTGCTGCTTTGGGGACCGCGTTTTTCTGGTACTGTACAATCCCGAACGTTGTACCCAGCTTTCCGAGACAGGTCGTCACTACAGCGCCAGCCCCAGATAGACCAGAACGCCCGCTCAGCACTACGCGGGCGGTCACTGCTGGGGGACCAGGGCGCGGAGCCTCCCCTGGACTTGGGTCTGGCCCTGTGGCTCTCCCCTCTGCACCATTGTGATTTCTGAGATTCTGGCTTTGTCCCAGGGTGTTGCTTTTTGTTTGTTTCTCCTTTTTCTTTTTTTGTTTCAAATGTCCTCACGCCACCCCTCCTCTTGGCCAGTAAGAAATTCAGATTGTGGGCCTCCAGTTGTCTGGATCGTCTCCACTGAGGCCGCTGGAAACTGCTGCTCTCATTCCCACAAAACCAGTGTTCTTAAAAAAAAAGAGAGAGAGCCGGGAATCTGTGTTATATGTAATGTCACACTCGCTGACGTTCTTCGGTGTAATCACATGTTTGTAAAATTGTTTGTACCTTGCAAACTTATGAACCAAACCATATTGGGTTTTCAAAGTGCCTTCGCCTCAGAAAGTGTCTGCCAGCACCCAAGGTCATGTGTGTTTTTCTAAGCGGATATTCTGTAATCTGCACAAAGTAAGACTCTAGTTAGCGGTGTGTACAGTCTGTCTTTCTGTGAACTTCCAGCAGAGGTTTAGATATATGGAAAGTTTCCGTTCATTGCTTTATCTCATCAAAAAAATAAAAGGTGATTTTTTTTTCTTTTTAAATCAGATTCAATAATTACATTAAATTATTTTGTGAACTGTGTTTTCAGAACTCTGCAAATGTATCTGTTTTAGAGAGTTGTTTTGACTTACTCCACACATGTGCTAGATTCCAGATTTCTACAACAGCTACTGTGTCTGTGACAAACTTTCCCGTGTCTGTCCTTGCTGCTTTCTGTGGGTTTTGTTAATGAAGGGAGCAGGATTTTATGAATGGAGTGAAGACAGCAGTGATGGTGACGTGTCATTTTGCTTCTCCAATCTTCCAGTGATGTCACACGCCAGGCTTGCTTGTGCGGGCCTCACACAGACGTTCCTACGCTGGGACTGTGGACGCACAAGTAAACGTGGGAACAGAACGCCCCCTCACACAGCATCTCAGGACTCACAAATAAGTTCACTTCTAGGTTCCTGTGTGTGAAAAGCAGAATTGCAATTGGAGATGACAGGTGCTCGACCAGTCCACTTACACATTCCGTCTAATGAGATGCTGATGTGGTTGGCGTGTCCATTGTACTGCCTTCTTTCACGGTGCTTCTTCCCTTGTGACTTAGCAGGTTGCAGACTGCAGGATGGAAATGGCTGTTTAGACTGTAGATTGAGAAGCAGCACTTTCCCACGGATGCGGCAGACATTGCTGTTGGTTTTGTCTAAGTTCTAGCGTGTCCTTTTCCCTGTCTCTGACCCATGATCTATGAACGACGCTGTTAGGAGGACTAGACTGCGCCCTTCCTGCCTTTCTAAGCTGCCCGCGGCCACGGGCTGCGGACTGTCCCCTTTCTGCAGACGGAGCAGTATTTTCAAGTCTCCTGCCTGCCAGGCAGTGCCAGCGCTGAGAACCCTGCGGTTGACTGTGCGGAGCCGAAACCATTGTTGCGCTGTCGGAGGGGGATATACAAGGGCACGTCCTGAGAATGGCACTGCTGCTCCCGCGTCAGTGTGAGGAGCGGCACTTAGGAGCCTGGCTGGCCTCAGGGGGTAGGTGTATGCCAGGAAGGACAGCCAGGCGAAGGCGGGGGGATTTGGGATGTGCGCCCTTAGAAACCAATTGTGCGTGATTGCAGTGGCCTGTAAAAGGTACGAGTGCGTTCTGAGGGTCCAGTTCTGCCTTTCGCTGAGCCCTCTGTTCCTAGTGAAGTTTTGTGCAAGTAGTAGCACCAACAACACCCTCAACCAACAGGCACGAGTGTGGCTTTCCCTTCAATGAGGCAGCGAATAGGGAGTACCGGTGACGGGAAAGTCTGATTTGCGCCTGCCACCAGAGGTGGTCGGGTGGCACGAACAGTTATGCTGGAATGAAGTGCCTCTAAACGTGTGTGTGCAGCCGGAAGAGATCAGCGAGAAAAAGCAACCTTTCCTCACTCTTAGGAACTGCTTTGTCTCATCAGTGTTGTTGACCCAGATGTATCGCTAAAGTAGCCCATTTCACTGAGGAAGACTGCTTGATTATTGTTATAAAATACACTCAGAATATCCCTCTTGTTGGGCTAACCTTTGGGGGGAATCTCTGAACTTTGCCAATATTTTAAAAACCAAAATATTCTCGGAGGACAAATTTCTACAGCTCCGGGGAAGCTTGCCTTGCCAAGTAAGCCTCCCCACGCGGAAATATCCACACTAGTTTTGTGGTGAGTGTAGATTGTACTCTCAAGAGGAAGGGCTTGCCCAGCTCTGTGCAGCTCCCTTACCTGGCCGATCCCTGCGTAGGAGGGCCGCGTGTAAATGTAGCTGCGTGTTCCCCACGGCCATCCTCATGGTCCCCACACCGTCTTCAGCAGGGGCCTGAGGCACAGGCCTCGGCATTGATGCCAGTAACCAAAATACTGTGACTTCTGTGCACTTTGTAAAGCAGCCAATCATTGACCCCAGATGCATTGGCTGGAGTCTGCTGATGTTTTTCCTACTATAACCCATTTTATAGATTGTTAACATGAGCAAAAGTATTTCATTGCTTCACACAGAATCTGACATCTAAGGCGCCTGTCCTTCGAAGCAGTCTGTTCTACCTCTCATTTTCCAGATGAGAATGTCAAGCCCCCAAAAGCTGCCTTTCACTCTAGGTCACAGAGATGAGTAGCGGCAGAGCCAATAAAACCCGGGCCTTCGGACTCCAGGCCAAGAGCTTTCTACCCCCCTGTGCCGCCTCCTTACGGGGTAGCTGCCTTTCTGTCAGTGGGACAAACAGCCTTGTAAATAAAGGCCCTTGCCCTCCATTTTTGGTAATGAACGCACTTTATAAATGGAGTTTTAGCGTCTTACTTTTCATACCTAATTATGAGGTTTAGAATAGTATTTCTGTAGTATCCTTTATGGAAGATAAAATTAAATATTTTTACTTTTTTATTCTTTGTGAAGCCAGTTTCTGATTAAAAAATGTTTTTTGATGACATCTGTGTATTGGATGCTTCTAACATGAGTGGGTTCTGTTAACTTGCCAAGGCTGAGCCAGTGGAAGGATTGCTTCGTTCTGCTCGGTGTGCATTCTGGGAACTCATCCTCTCAGCCTCAGGTCCTGCCTTTCCGCTTGCTCCTCTAGCATGCGGTCGCTGCAGAGCCTGGGATCGCGGCACGCTGTCCCCAGAGCCACACACACTGGGCCTTACATGTTGTCCAGAACAAAATCGATGTACTTCAGGAGGGTAAAATCCTGAACTCTTACCTGAATCCCAAATGCTAAACTGCTACTTTCAATTCTTCATAAAAGCATTACCTTGAGAAAGGTGTTCTTGTTTTCTGTCGCCATCTTCAAAACAAATTATTTCGCTCTGGTGGGATGGCTCAGTTGGTTAGAGCGTTTTCCAGACACGCCAAGGTTGCAGGTTCGATCCCCGGTTAGGGCACATACAGGAGTTAACCAATGCATGCAAAAATAAATGGAACAACAAGAATCGATGTCTCTCTCCCCCTTCCTCTCTAAAATCAGTCATTTTCCAAGTCACAAGATCTCTGGCAAAAAAGGGAATTAGCCTTTCGGGAACATGGACTGAAAGTTTTATTCATGGGAGACTGTTTCGACCTCAGAAGCCTCAGTGATGCAGCCTCAGCCACATTCCAACGGAATGACACAGAAAGGTGGGCTCCCACCTTTGCAAAGTGTTCCTGTGCCGGCTCTGGCTGTGGGCTTTTCATGTGACACATCCTCCCATCATCTCCTGTGCATAATTCCTGCCTTTGCCCCTGAACTTCAACTGCAGGCTAAAAAGAATAGCCATAACTCCTTTAAGCACTTTGAAGCACTTAAAAAAAAAAAAAAAGTAACAAGTGTTGACACTCACTGAGCAAGCTGCTAAAGGGACTGGCCTGAAGACAGCCAGTGCCCATGGGCGTCGAGAGACGTGAGCTCATGGCTAAGAGACATGAACGTACCGGAAGTTGCTTTTTGAGAAGTACCAACGTGTTCCAAGTAAGCTTTTCAAAGGACCAACCCTCTTTCATGATCAGTAGTAATCTATGCTTAACCAGATCCCCAGACCCCGAACTGGGCCTGGATTTACACCCACATGCGCAGGGGCTGTGGTTAGCTGGTAGGTACTGTAGGTAACAGTGGGTGCCATGGGCAGGGTTGGGACAAGCAGAAGCCGTCCTGTGCTGTTTATTTATTGCACAGCCCAGCTCAGCTCAGCTTCTCCTTGGCATTTTTGCACAAAGAAGTGACTTTACATTCCCTTGGGCCCTTCTTTTTTAAGTAGCTTGGTGAGCTGGTCCTTCATAACAGAAACCACGGACACACAGAGATGTGGGCTATTATGCATGCTGGGCAGGAACTGGGCAGAGGTGGGCCTGGAACCGGCCAGCTGGGCCACCTGGATTTTGTATCCAAGTGAGAAAGCACATCGTCTCCCTTGTTATATGGAAAGTTGCCATGTTCCTATTGCTTTAAGGACACGTAGAACACATCATCTGTTTCATTCATCCCAGATGTACTCCCCAACACTTCTCGAGAGAGAGCTTGGAGGTGCCTCCATAAACACTACCTGCAGTGATTTAAATACTCCTGGGAGTTTCCCCGTTTCCCTCTTTTCCTCTCTGGATTATAAATCTTAGAAGAGCTTCCCTGTATCTCCTCATTTCCGCCCTCCACATTGCTGCTGCCCCGGTAACTTCCCCTTCTACTGGTGGAAACAGCTTTATTTTGAACTTGAGTATTTGAATTTTGTTTATACATCGCACATCCTGCATTGATGAGGCTCAGTGAAGATTCCTGTTAGAACTAGATGTGTCCCTGGCAAGCGGTTGCCAAGTTAGCCCACTGCTTCTAAGAGCATCGAATTCAGTGATATTTTTGCCCATGGGATATCATGCCCCAACATGTTTGAGTTTGATCAGTGAACAGAATGGGCCTTTCTGTCCAGTACTGTGACGGAAACATTGCCAAATCCTTCCTGGTAGTCGCAGTGCCCGCAACACCTGGCCTCCTGTCTCGGGTGGCCTCCGGACTGGTGGCCACGGTGGAGTTTGGGTTTGGATCCTTTGGTGAAGACTGTGGCCTGAACACATTTCTGAGCAAACGTTTGCGTGTGAGGCGAGGCTGGAATGTCAGTTTCAGAGACTGCCGTAAATTGGTTTCCATGTGCGGAAGTGAGTTCAGTACCATGAGCCTGTAACGTAGATTCGCTTTCTGTTATCTGAAGACATTCATATGTACGTTTTGTTTAACCTCAGATGTATTTAATACGAATAAACAACTATATCAAACTTCTAATAAAATTTGTTTAAAAATCTACCTGAATTGTGCCTATCAGTTGGATGAGCCGGGAAGACGCCGAACCTCACGGTTATGAATAGATTCTAGAGGACTGGGGAGGCAAAGAGTGACTCTTGGGCCAGGAAATGGCACAAGTCAGTGGAGAGCGGTCTGGACGTGGTGAACGTCCTCACTGTGGCTCTGACTCACTGTTTTCCCTCATGACCATGCCTTGGTATTTATTTCCATGAATTCAAATGGTTCCCCACCCTCATTCTCTCGGGGTGACCTCAGCGTATAGGGAGTGCAGACGTGAGCCTCCGATCTCCTTCCAGTTTTCTCCCCTCTAACTCAGAAGTGATTCTCCTTCAAAGAAACTTTTTCATAAAACCAGGCCCCACTCCTCCTCCTCCTCCTCCTCCTCTTCCTCCTTCTCTGAGCGGCCTCTTCGGTGGTCGCCATCCCTGCCACGGAAGGCCCTGTCCTGTGTGCTCCTTCTGCTCCCACCTGCTCCTGCCTTTCCCATGGCTCCCGGGACGGGCTCCCTCCTCCCTCGGCGGCAGTTAGTCAAAGGCCACCTGCTCTCTGGTCACATCCATGGCGGGACTGCCAGCATCTCACACCAGCAAAGGGAAAAACAACACTGAGCTTCCCACATCTTAGGACTTCAGCATGGGTTCCTCCATTTCCTGAAGGCCCATCATAGCCCCTCTTCCTTCCTCTGCAATCTTTCTGCTTCGTCTTTCCCAGCTCACCGGCCTGTTTGCTGCCCGGGTGACCACACACAGTCGCTGGGAGGGACTGTCTGGCTTCCCGCCTGCCCCATGTCACCTCCATGCCAGGCCCTCCCACTCCCACCCTCACTCCCACCCCCAGAAATAGTCCGGCTTTGGGCAGGAAGCACGAGAAATTTCTGCTGAGTGAGGCTTTTGCCAGGCCCTTTTCAAACACCCCCACCCCGGCTTCCTGGCTGCCGCCTGCGCACTGGACTCTGACCCGGCTCCAGCATCTGCAGGCCGCCCTCCCGGAGTTCCCTGGGACTCGCCTCTGACCCTGAAGTCCGCAGGCCTGTCACAGCCCCGGAGCAGCCTGCTCTGCTCTCACAGGCGCAGGCACGCTATTCCCAGCAGCAGGTCACTGCTGACCTTGCGAGCTGCTGTTGCTGCGCCCAGAAGCCTCCCTGTGCTGTTCTAGGGGCGCGGTGCTCAGGGCATGAGTGTGAGGGGCTCCCTCGGGGCTCACGGAGTGCAGTCCTCGGAGCAGCTTCAGAAATCAGTGCTCTCCCTCCCCTTGTTCACCTCATCGCCCACGATGTGGCCGTGAGCACACTGTTCACTCCTAGACCAGAGAGACAGCAACGGCAGCAAGGAGCCGGCAGGACAGACAGATGGAGCTGCAGCGACAGCCACTTAGTACTTTGTGTTCTGGACGGAAGAGAGAGAGGAAGCGCTTCAGTGGGGCTGTCACTCAAACTATCAGCTCATCCAGCCGTATTCCAGGCTCTGAAAACAGGCCGTGAAGTTCAGGCTTAGCACATGCTACCATGTCGGTGTGAATGAATCGCCACCCTCGTCAGATGAACACGTATGACGAGGAGTCACGCTGAAAGCACAGTGACAGCAAATGCTCAGGCAGCCAGAGAACCGACCTCCTTAGAAGAGCCCCCGCTAAGCCCAGGACTGCAGACAAAGCCACGCAAAACCCAGCACCCCCCAGCACTTCCTGAGCGCAGGCATGTCAGTGTTTTAAAAGGGTATAAGCAGGCAAAGTCTTCAGATTCACATCGAAGCAGAGGTACCTTCCCAGCCCTTAGAATCCTGCGTCTCTATTGGGCATCTTAACAGGTGAGTGACATGACGCATCGTGCTAATCCATCGTTGTCTTCAAACCCAAATTTTTAAAACTTTTATTCCGTGGTCGGTAAGTTTCCCACTTGGCTGTGAGTTGCTATTTAAAACCAGAGAGCAACTGTACATGGCTGGCTGCACATTTATATTAACAATCAATTACATAAGCCCCAAATATAGCCACATCCGAGCTCCGTAACCAGGATGTCAGCGGAGGAAGACACGGCGGTTCGGGAGGAAGTCATTCTGTGGCAGGTGAGCTGGGAGTCAGGGTGACGGAGGCCCCACCTCGGCTTGCAGCCCTTACCCCACGGCTGCCAGGCTCACGCGACTGCAGGCGGGACCGGGCACCTGCATGCAGGCATCTGACTTAAGGAAGGAGGAAGGGGTCCCGCCTGGTGCAGGCTTCAGAACGAAAAGCTGCTTTTCAACGTCTCCGGGTGGTGCCACCCTCCAGCTTCCCGCTTGGTCTGTTCCACGTGTTCACATCCTGAAAAACCGCCAGGACAGCAGCAGCGGCTGACGATGGCAGAGAGAGAACTCGGGGCACAGGAAACCGAGCGTGGAGTCCGCTCGCTCTTGGTCGCTTGTGCGGCGCTTCGCGGGTAAACAGGAGCCCCGTTCCCCTTGGCACACAGTTCAGGCAGGAGCACCGGGCCCGGAATGAGCCTCCGCAGGCGCGCCTACGGGCGGGGCCCCTCGGCGCTCTGAGGCCCCGAGCTGGCCTCGGGCACGGGAAACAGGCTCAGCATCTCCACCTCCAGCGGGTGCAGGCTGCCCCCCGTGATGACCAGGGAGTGCAGCGGCCCCCCCAGCGCCACGGAGCACATCTGCTGCAGCGTGCCCGCAGCGATCTGCTGGTCTTCGGCCCCCACCCGGGCCAGGCCCACGCACAGCGTCTCCTCGGTGACCGCTGGGCAAGAAAGAGAGAGACCGCCGCTCAGTTCCGCAGGCGCACTAACCTGCCGGCAGTCAAGCCAACAGCAGTGCCAACGGGACATTTAAAGGGGCCCCAAATCTCGCAAACCTCCTGAGTGGCTCATTGAGGACCCATGATCTGACCTAAGTCTTTTCTGAATCGTCTGCACTCAAGGATCTCCTTACAGATTTTCCCCAGGAGGAGACAGATGCCCAAGGCAGTCAGTGCCTTGAAACTTACTGACGGGTTCCTTTAAGAACCCCCCAGCAAAACCTGCTGACAACTAACAGTTATTATATGCTCTGCGCGCTGCCTAGATGTTAGGAATATAAGGACAAGCTCTCGTGTCTGTGCTAAAGACAACCAGCCCCGGTCTCAGTGCTGAGAATGAGAAGCAGAGAATACATACACTGTTGCCGGACAAACCTCACTGTGGAGTTCTGTACTGTAACTACAGTTCATTTGTGAGAACCCCCCCTTTCTGGGATGGCACTGCTTTTACTAGGAAGAACCCCATTATTTTTCTTTTAGTGCAGCTCTCGGCTGCTGAGGTTTCAGCTGAGACTGGACAAGAACGAGCAGGGGGCGCAGTGACGCCGCCTCCGTGGTGGCCGTCTAGCCAGTGTACCGTCGGCTGCTCCAGCGTTCACCAGCGCAGGGCTGCAGTGCATGTGTGTACATGTATGTGTGTGCATGTGAGTGTGAGAGCCCAGCAGTGTGTGTGTGAGATCTGAGTGTGAGATGTGAGAGCCCATCAGGGACCCAGGTACCTGGCTCTTCTCCTCGTGCTCGCTGGTTCCGAATCACCTCCAGCAGCTGCTGGGCCGCCTGATTCACGGTCATGTAGCGAGGAGGCTCGTAGATCTTCCTGCCCCTGTGATAGAACACAGGCTGTGGTTGGTCTTAGCCGTGAAAGGCATTGTGCATATGAACGCAGCACCCCCAGGTACACTCAGGGACCACACCGGGCTGCTTGAAGCTCAGATGGCACCCACCTTACGCCGCTGTGAAAGCACCAACTCAGTGGTCTCTCCTCGGTGCCTCAGCTCTGCTCACTGTTCTACTGCATGTGCCCTCTACACTCACTGACATGTTGGCAGAAAAGAAAGTCCAGCAACTTGAAGATAATGCCTAAAAGTTACCTTCATTCAAAGTGACACCTTAGGCAAAACTCATCCAAAATGAGTGCCAATTTGTTCTGTATCTCAGCTTAATTGGGTCCAATCGCGTTCATTTTCATTCCCATGTTTGACCCCCAAGTTCCTCTCTTCACTTCCTCCGCTAACAAAATAAACTAAACAGTAAACTTGAACATCTTGGAGAATAAGACATGTCTACGTCTGTGTGACAAAGAAGCCTAGTGTTTGCTCAGTGATCGGAATAAAAACAGCGTGGCAGCTTACAAAACAGTTGCTACAGATTATTTTATGACTTTCAAACAATCCTGAGGCAGCTGTCTGAAAGAAATATAGCGCAAGCCACAAGCATCGTTTTACATTGTCCAGTAGCCACATTAATAATGAAAGTTTTAAAAGGACAAAATCAATTTCAATAATGTTTTATTTAACCCAATGTATCCAAAATGTTATATTTCAACATCCACTCCTATAAAATTATTAGAGTTATCTTGTACCGAGTCTTTGAAATCTGTTACGAAGTCTACGCTCAAAGCACATCTTGATCCAAATGCTAAATTTTCATTGGGAATACTTGCTCTGCATTTAGATTTCATAAAATGCATGGCTGTTGATAGATTTACACATTGAAGTTGTTCTAAATCAACTGAAGTTTTCCAATAACTGAGCTGATATTAGTTTTAAATGAATGAAGTTCTAAATTCGGTTCCTCAGGGACACCAGCCCTATGTCACAGGGAAGGAGCTGCGTCTCTAAGTGAGAAGGACTGTCACTCTTACCTTCATGAGAAGAATGAGGCTCAGAGACAGAAGTTACCTGCCTGAGAGCCATAACCACGGGCAGACTGAGGCCTCACACCCCTGTCTTCTGACGCCTCATTCATTCATTCATTCATTCATTCCACAAAGAGTGCCCTGTGCCTGCCAGGTGCCGACCACCGACCACATGCTCACAAGTGAGCCCGTCAAGCCCACTGCTGGTTCCGCTCCATCACACGCCTTATCACTTCGTAAGATGACAAGTGGTCCAATTCTAACAGTAAGGAAAGCTGGTTTCCGACGGTCTTAGAACCCATGTCCCTGAAGCAGGCCCTATGGACTTGCTAAGGGGTTAAAAGCATTCCCAGAGCAGGACTTACTTGATTAGGTTTTCCAGCGACTGCTCCTTTACTTTGATGTCTGTAGGAAGTAAAAAAAACAACAGTTATCTTTGGGTGTGATTAATCCCTCTATCCAGCGTCCTATGTGTGAGCCTAAGTTTTGGGGCAACAGTCTTCTCAAGTTTTCAAAAAGCTCATGAGCTTGTATTGAGCTGCTTTTCAACGGAACCACGGGGAATGGGAGCTTGTGGTTGTGTGCAGGGAATTAGGAAACAAACTCAGGTTGGCCCCGAGGCCATCCTGAGGGGATCGAGTTCCTCTTGGGAGAGAAGACACAGGGAAGAGTCTGACAAACACCGGCATGCGCAGCCCCTAACTCTGAATCTGCAGCTTTGCGTCCACTTCTCCCAGCTGGTGAGCAGCGGGTGTGCTCCTGTCCTTGCCTCGGTCAGTCGCAGTGCATGCGTAGTCGCAGTGCACGTAACACACACAGCAGGGAATTCTGACTGCATGCGGGAAGCGGCGTCTGCCTTCCTCTGAACGGTCAGACGTGCCCTGATAACTCAAGAAGAAACACTATGATACCAACAGTCATAAATGATCAGGGCTTTCCCGGCATTAACCTGGGCCAGGCCCGGGATGCCAAGGAGGCTGCCGCCCGGGTCCACCCCCGGGAAGCCCGGCCGTCCGCACATCACACACTGGGTGCTCTGGCGCTCGGCTGCACTAGTTGGCAAAAGGTAGAAGGCAGACTCCCTCCCGGCCTCAGAGGAACTCGGAATACAGTGGCAACAGCTGCTTCCTCTCCACAGGCTCACAACACGCAGGTCAGCCAGAGTTTGCTTTTGCAACAATAAACAGAGCGCAGCGGAGGGCTTGCGATGGCCCCTTCAGGGCTCCCAAGTGAGCGTGAACGTTTTTCTTAGAAAGGATGCTTACTATAAGGTTTTTCAGAATTGAACCCATTCATTCGTTCATTCATTCATTCACCTGGAGCTTCTAAACTGGCATTTGCTATAGTAAAGATTGTAATTTAAGATTTCCTTTCTTTTTTTAAATGTTATGCTCTACAGAATTGTATTTTAAAAACGAAGAGGATTGCCCTGTCCAGTTTGGCTCAGCGGTTAGCATCAGCCCGCAGACCGAAGGGTCGCAGGTTCAATTCCTGGACAAGGGCACGTACCTCAGTTGCAGGTTCATCCTCGGCCCCTGTCGGGGCACGTGTCGATGTTTCTCTCTCTCTCCCCTCCTCTTCTACCTCTCTTCCCCTCTCTCTAAAAAACCAATGAGAAAAAAAATATCCTCAAGTGAGGATTAAAAAAAAAATGAAGAGGCTTGGGAGAATTTTCACAGGTAAATGCTTTGAAATTGAACGTAAGTGGTTTCATCTCAAGCCAGACCCGTCTAGTATGTGTCCCTGTCGCGACACAGGCCGCAGTCCCTCCTCTCCTCCGCGCTGGCACAGGAGCTTCTGCTCAGCTCAGAGCCAGGACCCAGCGTGGCACAGAGGGCAGACACTGCACACCCGCCTCCTGAATACGTGTGCTCGGCTCGCCCACTCCCCCCCGCCCCCCCTGGAAGTGGCTGGGCACCAACTCCTCCCTAAGGCCTCTGTTGACCTCCCTCGAATGCTCGTTGTCCTTGGAAAATCTATACAACGAATGCTATACTCTACTCATCTGTGTGTGATCCTCTGGGGCTGCCTACCATGGTATATACAGTGGGGCCTTGACTTACGAGTGTCCCGACTAACGAGTTTTTCAAGATACAAGCCGTCTCTCGGCCGATTTTTTGCTTTGAGTTGCAAGCTAAAATTCAGGTTACGAGCCAGCTTCAGATACCCCACCGCTAGTTGGCGCAGCGAACGTCACAGTGAACTCCACAACATCAGCCCGGCATCACGTGTCTCACTCATTCACTTTAATGATTTGACAAACGAGTAAATTGAGTTACGAGCTCGGTCACGGAAGGAATTAAACCCGTAAGTCAAGACCCCACTGTACTAGGCTTGGCCCAATAGTGGTCATTCAGTAAGTACAAACGAACTTAAATGAGGCCCCAGATGACTCCATGATGAGCTCTCCGGTTGGAGGGTTTGGCACCATGGAGTCTCATACTGGGTGGGGCAGAGGAGGGTTACAGTTGTGAGAAATCGAAACAGTTTCTTCTCGTGTTGTTATTTATTATTTTTCCATCCAAGTAACTGTAACCCTGCTTTTGCCCCACCCTGTGTTTCACACCTTGTTCCTGCTTTTGTTAACGGAGAAAGAAAGATATATTGTTTAGCCTTGTTTGTCCTTTCCCAGGAAAGCCAAGAAAAGAGGCAGCTCTTAGAAAGAGAGTTCAAGAGCCAAAACTGGAGTCTGTCCTTCCTGCCCCGCCACACAATGGAGCGAAATTGTTCTTTTAAACTTCCATGTGTGCCACTGCTCGTTCCAACCCCTGAGGGCAGGACCCACCCAGCCACAGTGAACACCGGGAAACAAACACTCAGCAAATACCCGCAGGCTGACCTCTACCTGCTCTCCAAAGCTTCCGAAAGGTCAGCTACTTTGCTGCACCCCCCTTTTATGGCTGCATGGAGAAGTGTGGGAGTGGCCGGCCTCTTAAGGCTCTTCTCTCCCTGTTCTGTTGTAAAACCGCTCAGTTCTATTGTAAAACACACCCAAGTGCCCAGACTCCCGTGAACCCCGATTTCCAATCACCCAGCTGTCGTACTAACTACAAGGAAGTAAGCCTGGCCTCTTTCCCCGTGGAGAATCCAAGGACAAAACGATGAGACCAATGACTTAATTAACAAAGAACTAAACGGCACTGACAATCAGCTGAGATGAGAACACACAGCTCCCCGGTCAGTTGTGGGATGTGGGCATCGTATGCAGAGAGAAGCATCCGAGGTCTGGTCTGGACCCAGAATGATCAGGTGTCCGTGTGATGGAATAAAAGGAATGTGTTCTGGTGGGAACTGAATGAGTAAGAGTGAAAGATTTTCTGTGCCAAAGGGCAATGAGACCAAGTCTGAGAAAATAAACTACAGAAACCCTCCAACCAATGACCTTCCAATAATATTTACTGTACCGCTGCCCGGTGCCAGACCTCTCACACTGGGGAGAAGGCAGGGAAGAAGCCCAAGTTAATAAAATAATTCAAATAGGGTAAGATGAAAAAATAAATAAACTAAACCAGGTAATGGGAAGGAGACCCCTGGGGTACAGTGGACACCACCTTAGAGGAGGTAAAGTCACTATAGATCACGTGGAAAGGGCAAGACAGTAACTCCTTTAGGGCCTGAGGGCCACAGGCCTGAGTCCTGGCCATTTACTGCTGCCACCAGCAGGGACGCAGCCACAGGTGAGGCATAAACCAGCATAAACCAAGTACAGGCATCAGGTACAGAGCGGGACTAGCTTCCTAACTGCCCGAGGGACTAGCCTCCCGCTTCTACCCACGGGAACGCACACCGTGGCTCCCCGGGCCCCACGCCCTTACCCAGCAGGCACAGCGTGTGCATGCCGTTCTGTCTGTTCTTCTTCACTTTGTCGAAGAAGCTCTCCGGTCTCCACGTGTCGGTCCAGAAAACAATGGACACCGTCTCTCCGAACTTATACAGCTAGAAAAAAACACACACAGCCCTAATTAACGCGGGACAGTGCGCCGAGGGCCGTTCACAGATGAGAGCCGAAACAAAAAGCTAGAAGCGGGCCTGAGAGGCGGGCGGGTGGGTGGCGGCCACATCTGTCCCCAAAAGGAAAAGGCAACTGGCTCTCGTGGCCCAGCAGCCGGCATGGTGCCGACACGCCCTGTATCCGTGTGTGGTACAGGCTCATAACCAGTTCGTGACTCCGCTAGGCAGCCGCTAAAAATACCGAAACACAAAGCATCTGGTAAGAAACAGACCAACAGAGACCGCTGAGCAGTCGGCGGGGTTCCCGGGGAACGGAATTATCCTTACCTAACAGGTGAGACCACCGCGGCTCAGAGGAGCAAATGGCTAGTCAGGAAAGAAGAACCTGGAGCCGAGGTCCAAGGAAGGGCCTTCCGCCCCGGCCCCTCAGTAAGGCCCCCCGCGCCTCTCTCCAGCCCCTTCCGGTGCGCACTGGCCATTAGCAACGATGCTCGTGGTTGCATTCTGACAAGTTCAGCTGTTTGCACTCTACAGCGCATGTGGGGCATCTGAGACCAGATTCTGAAATAGAAGTCTTACCTCCATTAAAAACCCTGTAAGGCAGTGGTTCTCAACCTGTGGGTGGCGACCTCTTTGGGGGTCGAACGACCCTTTCACAGGGGTCGCCTAAGACCATCGGAAAACACATATATAATTACATACTGTTTTGTGATTAATCACTATGCTTTCATTATGTTCAGTTTGTAACAATGAAATTGGGGGTCACCACAATATGAGGAACTGTATTAAAGGGTGGCGGCATTAGGAAGGTTGAGAACCACTGCTGTCAGGGAAAACTATTGTTCAGGAAAAGCATATAGGCAACCATCAGAAACACTTCAGAAGGGGCGTCGGTATTTAGGGGCCTGGAGGTAAGTGCCTCGTTCACAGAGAAGGGGCCGAGCGTTGAAACGGGCATTGAGATGCTGGTCACACACAGGTACCAGCCGCACCGTTCTCTCCGGACCGGACCGCCTGACTCGGGGGATTAAAGGAACTGCCCACCAGCGCTGCTTCCTGGACCCTGATTTAGGGGCTGTTACCATTCCCAGGGCTGCGGTGGCGCAAACTTCTTCAATGAATCCTGGAACATTACGCAAACCGTTTCACCATTTGGATGCCAGTACCTCAAAGAACAGAAGGGCCCATCTTTGTGTTGCACAACCCAACACCTGCCGGTAAACTGAAAAGCCGCTGCGGCAACATTGCAGTGACGAGAACCGAGGCTGCAGGACCGGGGTGCCCGGCTTATAGGAGCCTCTGGGCCGTGACCATCTCCCCCCAACACACTGCTGACCCAAAGCTAGGCGTGAAGGCCATAACCAGAGCTGGTTTCTACAGTAGATCAATGCACGCTTTTGTTTGTTTGTTTTAACCTGGAGTAAGTTACTCAGAAAGCAGTTTATCTAACTTGATGTTGGATAATGGATTTGTCTATTGAAGACAAAAACTCAACTCAGAATGAGCCGTTTCATTACATATAAAACACTATCTGGTTAGAGAAGATACACAAGTGAAGCACATGTTAGGCAGCAAGCAACGATGACCTACGGTGACACGTAGGTCGTAAGCGCTGTCAGGGCAGCACTTCCCTCTGACGGAGCACCTGTTGGGGCTTCTGCAGAGAGGGTGTCAGTGGGACTGGAGGAAGGGTAAGACTCAGGCTGTGGCAACTGCGCACTGGGGAAGGCTGAGCTGGCAGGGACAAGGGGACAGAGGTAGGAAATCTTGGGCAATATTTACAATGGCATTGAGCAACTTACCTAAAAATAACTATTGCCCGACTTGCCTCTAATAAGTATCTCTACCTTATGACATCTTACCATAAACCAGTGGTTCTCAACCTTCTGGCCCTTTAAATACAGTTCCTCATGTTGTGACCCAACCATAAAATTATTTTCGTTGCTCCTTCATAACTGTAATGTTGCTACTGTTATGAATCGTAATGTAAATATCTGATATGCAGGATTGTCTTAGGCGACCCCTGTGAAAGGGTCGTTTGACCGCCAAAGGGGTCGCGACCCACAGGTTGAGAACCGCTGCAACCAACCCGTCCGTTCCAGCTCTACAATGTCCACTCCTGTCCATTCCCACTCAGCAATGTACCTAGAAACTGACTTGATTTTTCTTCCCTGAGAGCCCTCAACACCACTTGCCTGAAAGACGTTAATAGTTTTCTAACTCGTCTCACTGCCACCAGTAGTCCCATCATTTCCAAAGCGCAGATGCTTTGCAAATTCCATTTTATAATTAGGCTTTAATGCTTTCATTATTTTACATTCAAGTAAAAATATTTTGTCACTTTTAAGTTAAAAAATATCTTCTCTGCAAATGGCGAAATTAGTAAATTTAACTTGCTAAGACCACAATAAAGCCCCACACGTATCTCTTATATGTCTGTGCTTTCAAAATCTGATCAGTTAAGTCTGTAAAATGAAAGAAAGCTGAGCTAGCAGACTTGTCAAAAAGCGCCACTAAACCACATAATGGCGAGTTACTAGTTTTCCGTATGGAATCCTGGTCTGGGAGTTGGTTTTTGAACCCTCATGCATCTGCTGAGCATTGACACCACGCGGATTTTTGCTGACGCTGGGAAGACTGCACAGGGCCGCACACGAGGTACATAAAACCGAACGACTAGGCAGACGGAAAATGACGAGATTTATATTCTCACACACAAACGAGCGAATCCACACAGGAATTAAATGAAAGGATTATAATTTAAAGCATATAATCCCACAGACGAGATCCAACTGGGGGGAATAAATACATAAATAAGCAATTCAACTCAGCGGATACTTGTTGCATATCAAGGACATGCATGGCACTGTGATAAAGTGCAGGGGGAGGTGGAGTCAGTGACATAGCACACACACACACACACCACTCAGCACTGTGTCCTGATGGGTTTACCAGGACTGTCTGAGTAGGAGAATGGCACACTCAGGTCCACAACAAAAAACAACTACAAGGGGAGGAGAATGATGGCTATTCAAACAGGGATTACAGTAAAAGTTCTAGTGGAAATGGGAAGGAAGGAAAAACTTTTTCATATGCCCATTATTTAGCAGGCGGTCAAAAATAATTCCGAAGTGACTCACAGACTAGACAGCGTATTGGACGAGTCCCTCCGAGGCTACATCACTGTGCAGAGCGCGGTCCACGTACCACCTGGCTTAGCCTTTGTGCTGGGTTAGGCTGTCACTTCCACACCAGCCCCGGGACACCAAGAAAGCCCATTTAATGCTTTTGAAGGACGGGGAGAGCCACTCTGAGGTCAACGTGCCGGTTATCACAAGTAGAAACCCACCACATAAACAGAGCAACAGATGACAACAAGTGAGGTCACTTACGCAACAGCCGGAGAAAGTGGAAGTGCCGCATAATGACGAGAACATTTTACAACCTTGCCCTGAAGTCAACCACAACCGAAAACGCAGGTTTGTGTTTTTTTATCGTTAAAATGTGTTATCGTAATTACAGAGACAGTCAACGCCACATTACGGGCACTGTGCTATTTTCTGCACTACTCTTGATCCCTTTCTCAAAGTGAGCGCGGCCTCCTCTACCCCATTCATTCTCTGGCTGCCTGCACAGCGAGCAACGTCCCATTGAGCAAGCCACTGTGACCCCGGGCTCTTTTTCCGGCGCACTTAAGGTAACTCAGAGCCCATCAGTGAGTACGAGCGATGCCAACGGCTCCTACCAGTGCCCGCACTTGTCTACATAACATTTCAAAGACTCATCTACAGTAGAGATGGCAAAGGCCAGTTAGTTTATCAAACCTGCCCACTCGGCCAGCAGAAGCATGCAAAGGAAGAAATCCTACCACTTCATGCTATTTTAACGATGCGCATTACTAATAATCACAATGCTGTTTGTATTATGTGATTTCATCCTAAAATCACTTCTTTTGAAAGCAATATTTCTTTTCCAAAAGGGAACTGGATTCAGACAGCGATGTTACCACCCCAAAGCCAAGACGACAAAGCTGAGCATGAAATTCAGGTCAATAACATCTCCAAGCACCAGCCGCTTGCAAGGCCGCAGCCCTGCTGGGTGTTTTGAGAGACAAGCCAGGAGAACCTGGAGCCCCGGCCTCGTGTTTATCACCTGTAAGGTACTCGTTTGCGACAGTGACCACATACAGCTATTCTGGTCATTCCAAGAAAAGGACAAGATAACATGTAACAAGAAACTTCTAAGAACCAAGATTGTTGGGTTAAAAATAACTAACTTTACACATTAATATCCACAAAATTGGCTTAAAAGCTTACTATCGGTGGCTTTGGACTCTTATAGATTCTTTTAAGAAATGCTGCAGCACAGGGCCCTAATGGCACAGAAAGGAACACTGCGTGCAAAGAGTGGGCTCAGCAAGGCAGCAAGGCATTCAGGTGAAGGTGGAGGCTTTTGGAATCCTGAGCCACTTTAATTAGATTATATTTACTTCTGAGGTAGGCGCATATTAATGTAAGATTAAAACCTTCCTCTAGTTAATTTCAATGGTCTATTCCAAGGGGGGGGGGGGAGGGGGAGAGCCTAAGTTATAGAAAAACAGTATAAAAAGTTTTAGTATTAAAAAACTGAGTACACACAAATGTAGCATAAAATAATAACATCTTATAGTCCATGAAATATAATAATTGTAGAAAAATGACACTTTTTTTTAAAAACCACTTCCTCCGTGGTTACCTGTAGACCACAGCAGCCCACGGCGTTCAGGATGGAGGCGTTGTGGATGACTCGGTACGGGATGCCCAGGCTGGTGGCCCTCAGAATCAGATCGCTGTGCGTCGTGGCCCTGGGATGAGAACAGACCGGCTGGGGTCAAGGAACCAACTGACTTTCTAAGACAGCAAAGCCGTAATATTTCATGCGTCACGTCAACCCGAGGGGCGAGGGCACTGCTCTTCCTCAGTTCCCGGGCTTTCGGCAGGAACAGGGTAAGTCTACACACGCCCTTCGCGAGGCTGACCTGCACCTGTAACACGAGTCAAGCAGCCTGGGCAGCTCCAGGGAACAGGACAGTTTGCCTTGAGCTTCTGTCCCGTGGACACCTGCACAGACACCTGTGGACGGGTCCCAGCAGCTGAACTCCGGAGCAGCGACTCCCAAACTTTTCAGCGTCAGGACCCAAACTGTGGCAGAGACAGAGCTACTTCTTGGTCTCTGCTCTATTCTGAGGGGTGTGTTTTGTACTTGAAATCCAGGGTGGCAGGATATACAGAACGTTTGCGTAGCCCGTTGATGTTCGTGGTTGTAGTCAGAGCTGTGGTTGATAGAGTTGTAGCTGATAGAATCAGCCAGATTTCACCCCTGTCCGGCAGTCATGTTATATATAACTGTTATCCTAATTAGTATTGTGTGTGAACATTCTGCCTGTTGCCTTTCCTTTTTTGAGCTGAATCTAATGCTTATAATTAGGTCGACTGTGGTGAAGAGAGAATATACAGGGGTGGACAAATGTAGGTGTACAGTTGTAATACAAACAACTGTAATAATAAATAACAATGCCAGAATAAACTCTGTTTTGTGTACTCACCACTGTAGGCCTACTTTTGCCCACCCTGTATATAAATGTAAATGCAGAGACTCTGAAATGTGCCACATGGATTCAGACCGCATTACTAAAGAGGCCTTTCCCCTTGAAAGCCCAGGCCTGCTGGGGGCAACATTAGCATGTTGGAGACGCTGGGACAACGCATACCAAGTAGGAAGATCAAGGGCTGGCACCCCAGGAGGCCGTCTCAAGCAGATTAACGAATGCCCCCCCAGGGAGGCCTGTTTTTAATCATCCACATACAATAAAAACTAGTATGAAAATCAACCATCAATTTGATTTAGAGCAGGCTTTTAAAAAATGACACGGATGGCAGTTGTAAAAAAAATGTTCTTAAGAGCACAGCCAACAGAATTTCACGACTTATCACTAGATGAAGGAAGACTAAATTATGGACTTTGGTGAGTGATTTAAATAGATGAGCGGAAAGGAAATCTGGTTTAAAACCGTATCTCTCTCTATCACGAGTTCATTTAAAATGACCAGATGCGGCTGGGGTGCTAGAAGACTTAATGATCTGGCAAAGGGCTTTGATTCTGTGGAACTGACATGAATGTGATTAAATAAGCGCCCCCCCCCCATTTCCGCTATAAAAATGTGACGAAAACCGGTATTTTATCATCACGATTATCTAGATTATATTGCTTTCATGAGAAGGAAAAAAACCGGTTTGAGACATGGGCTCAAACCAGTATACTAAGCACTCCGTCCACGCCAGGGCTTGGAAAAAGTTGCTTCATTTATGGTGGCTGGAAAAGTGTGTGTGTGTGTGTGTGTGTGTGTGTGTGTGCGCGCGCAAAGACAAACATGACTATTTCTGGGCACGTGGCTCTGTCACAATCACACACACACACACACACACACACACACACACGACTGTGGATAGTCACGTGCCCAGAAATGGTACTAAATGTGTCTTCATGTGCTTGTTCCTTGGAATTGCTAGGAAGGCAAGTTTAAGAGGAGATCCAAGAATGTTTTGATCAATGGCATCAATAAAATAACGAACATCATGGCGACCAATTTGAATGTGTAGGACTTGGTATGTTTATGGTAAATTTTATTTGATGGTAACATTAGTTTGCAGACACGTTTGAGAGAAGTATGGCTGGTGACCAGGAAATTCACTAATATTTGCAATGAGCTGGTAAAAATGATACTCTCATGAACTCCTAGAAGCTATAAACTGGCACCATCCTTTGGAAAACTAATTTGACACGATACGCTTGAAAATGTCCATGTTTAAAACTTTTGACCTTTTTTTCTTTCTTGGTATTTTAAACCTACTTTAGGGAATCTATAATAATAAAAGCGTAATATGCTAATTAGACCGGACAACTGAACGACCTTCTGGACGACCTCCCGGATGAAGCCAGGGCTGCGAGGCCCGTGCCCCTTGCATGAACTTTGTGCATTGGGCCTCAAGTATACCAAGAGAAAATACTCTAACCTGTGGGGATGGGAAAGTGGGAGGAGAGAAGAATCCTATACATTAATCCCCATGTGGCAGGTTTTAATTACACTGGAGAAACCAATGGGCTACTGATAATAATGCAGACGCTTCCTGGGCAGTTAGGAGGTGCCAGGCACTTTCCGAACGCATCACATGAGGTGGAAACACCCACTGACCTGAGGGCGCACGGGAACAGGTGAAGAAAGGTGTATTTTTGCATGTGGATGCCATGAGGGAAAAGGCACCCACAAAGGATAAAAAAACCATGTGGTCATTTATGTTATATATTAATTTACTACAGTTGAAAAATATTTTAAAAAGAATTTAAGATTGTACAATTTTCCCTTTTTTAAATTTTTTTTAACCAAATAAGAGGTAAGGGGCTGAAAATGTAAACAAAGGACGTTTCCTGCTATCATCCACAAAGAGACATTTCGGTGCCTTGCTGCATTCTGTATTCCCTTCCTGGTTTGCCCATATCATCCACCCAAATGCTAATTCTTCAAGACCCAAGTAAAATGTACGCATCCCCTCCCGTCCTGTCTCCAACCACTGTATCCCCAACTATTATATCCCAATAGTAATCCAGTGGGTGAATGAAAAATAACCAGAGTGCAGCAATTATTACGTAAACCTGAATCCAGGATTATACCTGGCCCATCACTGACACAGGACAAATTAATTGCCTAAGAGTCCAAAAAGAGAGAGGGGGCACTTACTCCTGAATGAAATAAGGGAGGATGCATGGAAGAGGTGGCACGTGAGCAGGGCTGGCGCTGCTGTATGGTACATCTGAAAGGAGCCAAGTCTAATGATGACAGCCAATCCCTGGCACGTCACATGGATATAAATCACTTCCTTTCTGACAGACACATGCACACCATAACTCCATTCTTTTGAAAAACATCCTCGGTGGTGGGCTCACGGTGATTAGATGATCCTTATGTCCCTTAAACGTGCGACATAAATCTTGGGTCACCGGCTGGAGACAAAGAACTCTTCTGTCCGGCTTGACATCAGAGATTGATGGTGCCGACAGACAGGGGAAGCGCATCTTCTTAGTCATGGGGAGGGACAGGGCTCCCCGTGGGCCTGAGAAATTGAAACCTGAGCTTGGTAGATGCTGAATTCAAGGCAAGTAAAGGGACAGCAATATTGTGAAATATGAGATAATTAGAAAGGAAAAGGTCTAGACAAAGGAAGCAGCGATGCTTGCAATTTACCTGTGAAACAAAGAGCAGGTAGGACGCTTGATACCGTAACAAGCTTATTTAATGGTGATAGACTAGCTACATCCCTGGCCTGAGTGACCGCCTAAAAGAACAGCAGAAGCAATGGTACACACCCCTTTGCATAGGAGTGCACCCTTTCTTCATCTACATTGGAGATGATGAAAGTTCAAACTATACGTGTTTTTTTTTTTTTTTAAATATTTTATTGATTTTTTTAGAGAGAGGAAAGGAGAGGGATAGTTAGAAACATCCATGAGAGAGAAACATCGATTCAGCTGCCTCCTGCACACTTCCTACTGGGGATGTGCCCGCAACCAAGGTACATGCCCTTGACCGGAATCGAACCCGGGACCCTTCAGTCCGCAGGCCGAGGCTCTGTCCACTGAGCCAAACCGGTTAGGGCTCAAACTATACGATTTTAGACAGAGCCCATGCAAACAGAGTCCCCCATCAAAACCTGGCAGGTGAAAGGTTTTCAATGTAACAGAATGATCCTTATTGATTTAAAAAAAAAAAAAAGAAAAGAAAAAAGGAAATGCAATTAAAATGCTAATACCTGCTTCGACTTACCCAAATGGATCGCCAACCACAAGGAAGGCGACATCGCTGACATCAGCATCCTTTAAAATATTATCTGCTTCTTGCTCCACTTCTTCTCTGTCAGCGAGAATCAATTTCCTTCCGTAGAACTCTTCCTGTGGATGTTAAGTCCAGTATCAAATGAGACAGCAGGTGACCAACTCAACACATGCGCACCAATCTTTGTCTGGGCTGGTGTGGATGATTTTGGCAATTATCCAAACAGACCTTGAATACAACTCATCACTGAGCTAGCGGTCTATATCATGTTGTAATTAAACTCTGTCTTTGGGGCTTTCTTAATATCCCCAGAGGAGGCAGACCTCCTAACATCTGGGGCTTTTTGCATTTTAAATCTACCTCTAAATCTGGATCGAGTACACCAGGCAGAACATTGGAGGGTAAACAGAGAATCTGTACGTATGCCTGAGCCTTCCTTCAGAAACACAGTAATACAGAACTGTATTAAACAATAATTATAAACATACATGGCAGTTTGGGTTTTGTTAAATTTTCCATGGGAAAATCTAGGGGACCTTGGCTAAAATAAAAGGTCACACCAATGAGAAATGAGAGAAAATGAAGATTTAGTTGTTTACAGAAGCAGCAAACATTCCTATCTAATTGCGGGAAAGACTGATTTAAAACTGTTTGTCCTAGTTACTGCTAAGAAAGGAAGAGAGGCAGGGGAAAAGAGAACTCGGAACGTACAGGAAGCCTCCATGTGAAGTGCTCCGAGAGCTTATCCCCTGATGTCAACTCAGGAGGAAGGCTATCGTTCCAAGAGGGACCGATAAGTATTCCTAATCCTTAACCAGGGTCTGTTTCTCAAATGTGAAAGGAAGGCCCTCTCCTCTGCCATTCCTAGAGATAATGTTCCGGAGGTTTCCAGGGACGATGATGGTTTTATGGATGAGAAATGTTCTTTACTTTCGCCGTCACCACACACATCTAGATGGAGTTACTTTTGAACAGGGACCAGAACCTCATCATTTAAGTCATTTTCTAAGATTCGGATTTAGGGGAAGGGCACGCGGGGAAGAAGGGAATAGAGGTCATAGCTGGCCACAGATTTCTCAGTGCAAAGTCCTTCGCTGTCCTTTTCTCTGTCCCTCCAATGTCCATGCACAGCATTTCGACGGGACCAGGAGAGTGAGCTGGCATCCAGGGGACGTGGGTTCGGAAGGAAGAGGGAACAGAGACCCCGGGAGGAGACGGAAGATAGTTTAGTTATGCCCAAGAACGGACATAGCGAACACTGGGCCTGTCTCCTCCACGCTCTGGCTCACAATTATATTTTCTTCAGCAAGAAATGCTCTTGTTCATCCTCTTATTAAATCTCATCTACAATAACAATATGTGTAATAATCCATTTACTGGTACACTGGGCTCACTCTGCGGTCAGGCACTGTTCTGAAAACGTCTGTAGTACAGGAGTGCATTGAATCTTTACCACAGCGGGGGTGGCACTATTTTTTATCCTTTTACAGATAAGAAGGAGAGCACAGGGAAGCTGCATGCCTGCCTGGGGCTCCGAACCTCAGCCGACTGCACAGCTTCACAGGCACCAACCGGGCACGGCCGGGCGGAGTTCCATGGGCTCCGCTCTGTGCAGGGAGCTGGGGCCCCGAAGTTAGTGCCCTCTGGCCAGGAGAACGGAGGCACAGCTTCCTCCACTGACCCTGCAGAGCTGCAGAAATATGACCATTTTCTAGCTGGACCATGAGGTAAATGTGACTAAAAACAAAACAGAAAGAGTAGGAGTGCACTGTTTTGAAACAAAGCTCAAATTCCACTACTCCGCAGTCTGCCCTGACCATCACAGCACCAAGCAACAGCTACTCCAGCGGTTCTCAACCTGTGGGTCGCGACCCCTTTGGCGGTCGAACGACCCTTTCACAGGGGTCGCCTAAGACCATCCTGCATATCAGATATTTACATGACGATTCATCACAGTGGCAACATGACAGTTATGAAGTAGCCACGAAAATAATCTTATGGTTGGGTCACAACATGAGGAACCGTATTTAAAGGGCCGGAAGGTTGAGAACCACTGATCTACTCCAATTGTAATGAACAACTTAGTTATTTAACATGAGACAGCTTCTCCTACCTAGTTGGCAAAAGCAAGCATGTGGACTTAGATAAGATCATGTGAGTTTTCCCCAGCCATATAATTTTACAGTTTCCCCCTCCCACTGCCATCATGCACTGCTCCTTAAATCGTCCGTTATTATTTATGTCTTCCTGGGTAAAATACAGACGTATCACGAGCCACTTGCAAACAAACATCATAGTCCACGTCTCTGCATCATGCACGCAGGTACCTTATACCAAAGGCATATATTTATCCACAGAAAGTGCCTAAAGAAATTCAAGATGTATACACCCAAATCAGATTCTCCATCTCTAGTTTAAGCTTGAACACTACGGAATAGAGAAATAATGCTGCCCGTGAGGCTGTGGCTCTGAGAGGATAGAAGACCTGAAACTTCCTAGGGAAGCCTTTTGTTTGGAAGACTTGCTAGACTGGACAATTGTAAAATTCCCTCCTCCCTCCGATAACCTGCTCACCGACCTGGGCATCTTCATTTACATCGCACTTGGAGTTTGACGATGAGCCTGAACTCACTCCCTCCTCCAAAATTCAAGGAGCCCTTAATGACAGCCGGCTGTACACCAGGATGACTCAACACCCACAGGTGTTTGGGTACAAGCCTTACTGGGATGGGAGCTGGCTCTTTAAAGGTGAGAAGACCTCTCTGGATGGACATAGGCGGAAAGGCAATCACCATCCTCTAGGGACATCCTTGGCAGGGGCGGCTCTCAGCCTGGTTTCTGAATAGGTAACCAGCCCATGAAGGCTGGATCGGCCCCTCACTCGCCCTCCTCTCAGAAAGGATTTCTTGGCGCTCTCCTGAAATAAGGGATTCTGAGAACCATCCCCGGGGGTGAAAATAACCTTCCCTTCCTATTTACTGGAGAAAGCCACAAAATCAGACTTGCGAAGTCCGACAAGACGCCCTTTCATTTCCAGGCCGCTTGACTGGTGCACAATCCCACTCTCCCCACATCCTTGGGGCGCCGGTTCCGCTCGGCGCTGCGATGCAATGGGTGCGGGGCAGCGGCCTTCCCCGCGGGCTGGCACCTACCAGGGCTTCCTTGCCTACGGTCAGCACCGAGGTGTAGGCTTCCAGGTACACGCGGCTGCAGCGCCTCACCACTTCCAGGCCCTTGACCGTGATGTCCTTGGCGTCTCCCAGGCCCAAGCCGACCAGGTACAGCATGTCAAAGCCCAGGGGGGAGGGCGCCTGCAGGACAAATGGACAAGAGAGACAGGTGTCAGCTACCCCGAGGACACCCGACGTCCAGCGATGCACACGAAGAGGGAAACCAACAGGGCACCTGGCGGCCCCGCGGGCCCCAGGGTGAGGCTGTGGCACCTGACGTCCCGCCTCCTCAACAAGGATCGGGTGGGAATCGCTGTTCCTGAGCAGCCCCGCCGCTTCCTCTCCTGCTCCCCGACCAGCAGCAGACCCTCACCCGGCGAGAGCGTCGGCGTCGGGCCGGGTGCTTCCCAACTTGCTCCCTGCAGCCTTCCCGGGCGAGCAGCAGCCCCCGGCGGGTTCGCGCCCAGCCGGGACCCAAGCCGCACGCTTCACCTGCGGAGCCGCCAAGCGCCGGCGCGTTCACGGCACTTTACGACAGCGCGCCGGCTTCCGCGCCGGTGAGCGGGGCGGGAGGGCAGGTCGGCAGGTCAGGGCCCGGCTGGAGCTGAGGTTAGTCCGTCCGGGACCCCAGCGTGGCTTCTGGGGAGGGACGAGGCCAGTGGTTCTGCATCCCTGTCGGAGCGGCGGGTACACGGGGGAGCCCTGCTTCTCCGGACACGATGGAGGGGGTGGGGGGAGGAGGGAGGGGAGGGACTCCCGCCTTTGCCGGGGGTTGCGCGAGGGCACAGTTCCTTTCCCGCCGTTTTGTTCTGTTGTCGTTCAGCCGCCTGTCTCCCCGCTGGGGGGTCTGCTGGGCACCCCGGGCCGCCCGCCTCCCCGCTGAGGGTTCCGCTGGGCACCCCCCTGGGCCCCCGCCTCCCCGCTGAGGGTTCCGCTGGGCACCCCCCTGGGCCCCCGCCTCCCCGCTGAGGGTTCCGCTGGGCACCCCCCTGGGCCCCCGCCTCCCCGCTGAGGGTTCCGCTGGGCACCCCCCTGGGCCCCCGCCTCCCCGCTGAGTGTTCCGCTGGGCACCCGCCGGCGGGTCGCGGGTTTGATTTCCTCGGGTTTGTCCCCTGACCCGGTTCGGAGAGTCCCAGGGGGCGTGATGGCACCGGCCTGGGTCGCCCTGGGCGTCGGGCAGCCCAGCCCCTCCTGCCCGAGGGGACTTCGGCCTCCCCGGTGCTTCCACGGGGGAATTCCTCCAGAGGCTCCGACGTGGCTCCGCGGGCGGACGGGTCGTGTTTACCGTAAATGCCCTTGGTCGCTGGTGGCGTCATCCCAGACCGATTGCTGATCTGAGGGCCTGGTGTTGACTATTCAGAATTCTCCCGCCGCTTCCCCCGCCGTGCCTTGGCTTTTTTCCTGGGGTCCATCCACCCTTTGCACTTACACACTTTTATTTATTTCATTGATGTCAGAGAGGTAGAGAGAGAGAGAAACATCAATGGTGAGAGAATGATGGGTCAGCGGCCTCCTGCACGCCCCCCCAACCCACTGGGGATCGAGCCCACAACCCCCCACGTGCCCTGATCGGGAATCCCACCGCGACCTCCCGGTTCATAGGTCCACCCCCAACCGCTGAGCCACTCCGGCCGGGCTGCTCTTTACACACTTTTACGAGCGATTCCACCGGATCCATCCCGCACACCATAAACAAAGATTAATTTCAAAGGCATGGAAGATGTCAATGGAGAAACCGCCTAAAAGTTTTATAACTTCCAGGAGAGAACCTAGGAGGAGATGTTTGTGAGCTTATTTAGGCAGACGGACGTCACCGCGCCCGTGCAGCAGAGGTGATGGGCCCGTCCCGGAGGCGGCGTTACTGGGAGGATGCACAGAAAGGGCTCCGCACGGCGCCCGCAGTTGGTGATGTTGGCGGACGGAGAGATGGAGTTCGGAATTTTACAGCTGCCTGGTGTCCACCGGGCTACGCTATGGCCGCGAGCCTCCTTTATCCCACCGCGGTTGGTTCTCATTCTTTTTCCCATTCACGGAAGGTCTCTGAAATAACGTAGGTTCATTCACCGTAGACCAATCCTCTAAATACAGTGTTTTGTTGGTTCACAAAGGGTCATTTTAAGCAAACATTCTACTCCGATATATTGTCTTTGAGAAAAACTTTCATTCTTATCTCTCTGCCATTGAGGTTTGCGCAGTAACCTTGGTTGGTTAACAAATAAATGTGGACCCAGCGATTTGTTCATGCTTAAAGCAGAAGGTGGCAACATTAAAGTCATGTTGCAAATGGAGTTTATTTCTTAGTATTTTAGCAAGCAGTCTACCAGTGAGCGGATGAGATGTGCATTTGGGATAAAAAATAAATTAAATTTTTACACTTTTTATATAGATGCTCCACACCAATAAGAAGGAAAGTTGGGGTACATTCATACAATACGATACTAGATGGACAACAATGAAAAAGAAAAAAGTTCCGTGACAAGAAAGGACATGGAGCAGACGATACCGTGGAATGGGCCGTAGCTTGTGTATAGCAAAGTCCACAAAATCGTAAGTACAGTTTGACAAATTTTTGCATATGTGTACAACCATGCACCCACCTCCTAGATCAAAATACAGCCCATTCCCAGCATCACAGAAGACTCCCTTTGTGTCCTCCCGTACGTGCCTTCCCCTCCCTGAGGTAACCGTTATCTTACCTCTAGTACCATAAATTACTTTATTCTTATAAATGGAATTATAATACAATGTACTCTTTCATGTCTGGCTTCTTTGGCTCAACTTTATTTCTGTGAGATTCATCATGTTGTTTTATAAAGCAGAAGTTCATTCTTTTTTCTTGCTGAATAGTATTCCATTATATGCATGTATCATGTTTATTTCTCTTCTTATTTTTCATGGATGTTTAAGATGTTTTAGTTTCGGGTCAGTATGAATAAATCTGATACGAACCTTGTTGTATATTTGTTGGATATAGCACCCATTTCTGTTGGAACATATACCCAGGAATTTAATTTCTAGGTTATAGGATGCATGTGTTTCTAGTCTAGTAAATAGTGCGAACAGTTTTTCAAAATGTGTAACTTACATTCCCACTAACTGCTGGTGAGAGTTCCAGTTTCTCCGTATCTTTGCCAACACTTAGTGCTGTGTGTGAGTGCTTTGAGTACTAGTGGGTGCGTAGTGGTATGTCATTGGGGTTGTAATTTGCAGTTCCCTAATGATCAGTGGTATTCATCACCTCATATCTAATTTTTCTAGGTAATTAAAAAAATATTTTTAATGCAAAAGTGTTTATCTCCCCACCACAGTGTCCTTTAAGTAGCGAGCCTGTGCTCGTGAGTACCCGCATTTCCAATAAGGTGCTCTCTGTAAACGGGCCTCGTGTGTGTGCACAGGAACTGTGTGTGCCTAAAGAGTCAGGGTGCCCACTCTTTTTGGCTCTGTTGCCAGTAACTATGTGAGTTGGGACCATTTTGCTGTTCTGAGATGAATGCTTTAATCTGGGTGAGTTCTAAACCACGCTCACTGTAGGATTCAGAAACCTCAGTCTGGAGGAAGTGGATTAGAATGGAAAGAATACTAGATCAGTAATCAACCTGGGCTCTTTGCGGGCCTTTGCTTTATTTCATGGTCTAAACTCCAGTAAGTCTCTTCTCCCTCCTCCTCTACCTTCCTTGAGCAGATTGTGATTTGAAAATAAGCAATTCTAGAATCCTTTAAGCCTGGAGATTAGCAAAACAATATACAAAATTTTAAGACCACATAAGTTGTCATTAAACGTGTGTGCTAATAGGTAATAAGCTGTGTCGATCTTGAGTTATTCAGATTTAGCCATATGGTCACTTCTGATACTTATAGATTGTGCCCACCCCCCTCCCCCCATGTATATCTAGAATCTTTTCAACTAAAATTAAACCCTTGTCAATATCAAATTGCAGGATTTCCACAGACTTCATTTACTTGGAGTGGATTCAGTTTCGCATTTTCTAAAACCTAGGCAGGCCTGGGATATGATTCACCCTAACCTCATTTCCTTGCATTTTACTTTGTTTATTTGGTTTTCTGTTTGTTTTGCAGCAATATTCTCTGTTGTAACTTTGGGTGACAGTGTTTCTTTTCAGCATTTTAAAACAACTCACCATCAGAGCTCATTAAGTCTTTTGAAAATAGTGACTTATTTGGATCCCGACCCACAGAGAATCTACTGTATTTTAATCATACCTTTGCTTCTGGCTGTTGCTGGTCTTTGGTCATTCACTAAACAATACTTGACAAAATTCTGACAGTAGTGTAAACAGCGTTGCTTATTCCATGCACACCAATTGCAGAAACAGGGAAAAGCTGTGGTCTGGAGCCTGCCTGGGCTTTGGAGTCAAGTGGTGTGAACCCTTGAAATCAGACTCCTCTTATTAGCAATGTAACCTTAGGAAAGTCCCCGAGTTCTCAATTGTATTTATTACGTGCAAAAGTCAGATAATAAAGGTACTTCCCTCATCAGACTATCATGTGGATTGAATGGGGTATTACTACACATTTGAACAACTTTGAAAAGTGTCTTGTACTTAGAAATCGTTCATTAAATGCCAGTTTCCTTATAGATATTACTGTCTTTAGGGTTTTCGTGAGGATTAAATGTGATGATATAAGTAAAATGTATGTCAAAAGGCCTGTTGATATTACTACCAAACAAAGATTTTCCTCTGGCCAGTTGGTTCTACACGATTTCTGTGTATTAAGTAATATTGCACTTTAGTACACCCCCTCTCCCCACCACCCACCCACTCAAAAAAGTGAATTTGCAAGTAGAATATTTGGAGCTCAGAAAACCTGGATTTCCAGGCTAAAGATTAAAGCTTTTAATAGTGATAATGCAGCTGAAGTGTTATGTGTAATGAAAGGAAGCAGTAACTGGTATTAATATGTTTTCAAAAATAAATAATTAATTTTTTTAAAATAAACATTTTTTATTAAATAATGATGTGATGACATGTTTTAGTTTCTAATAATTTTGTCCTATGGCCAGTTAAACTCCATCAGTAGTTGGGGTTTGCGGACGTGGTGGTGTGAGACTCTGGGACTAATTCAATTCTTAAAGAAGCTGTAAGAATTCTTTTTATTTTCTTTATTACAAAACTAGATTAGTTTCAGGTAACACTTCAAGAATCTGTAAGAATTCTTACATAGAAGTTACTAATAGAATCATACTAATCTTGATACTCGCATCACTTACCTGTGGTCTGGGCCCCTGTCTGGCCTCCCGGTGTTTCTCAGGAATAGAGTGCCTTGCCTTGTACCTGCATTTTTCTCCCGTACTATTTCAAGAGGTTGGACCAGGCCACTGATGGTAGTCTGCTGAGAGACTTGATTTCTTGCCCTTGGTCCCTTTGAGTACCCTTTTGCAAAACAAGAGCCCCAGGAAGCTAGGTCCCTCCCTGTGGGAACTGTCAGCGTCACTGAGTGCAGTTGACCGGGTTGTGCACTGCACAGTCTCAGGAAGTCCATCACGTGGACGCCAGGCGACCTGCTCAGCCGGATGTGGTGGCCCAGTGACTTGTTCACCAGGTGTGCTCCTGCTTGAATAGCTACTCTGAACCGCGTGCTACTTGGTATTTATTGATTTATTTCTGCTTTTAACGAATGGTTCATGCCATACCATCACATGCTGAAATGGCGCTTTCAAAGGGCGGTCTTCTCTGGCAGCATGTGCGGAGATCCTCGCCTGTCTTCCATTATTTGGTATCGTCTGCGTTGCATCTTGCTTCTGGTCAGTATATCTGGTCAGTTTTGTCTTGATTTTCACAGCCACTCGTTGCTAGGTGCTGTGTCTCTTCCTGGGCCGCTCCTTCCCTACTTTATCCCACAGGAATCTTACCCTTTAAATGCTAACTTAGGAGCCCCTTGTCTGGGGTGCCCTCCCACCTTACCTAAGCTGCAGTTTCTTCCCTTGCTCTTTTGATTCCCGGTAATATCTTATTAGTCTTGCATGTTATTTCTCTAGTTAGACTAGATTTCAAGCCAAGGGCTGTGTTTTGTGTGTCTGCATGGTCTCTGTACACCTGTGTTCATGCTTTGCTCATAACAGGTGCCACGTGAATGATTGTAGAAGGACTTGGTGAACATGCGGCCTAACAAGAGCCATCCAGTTGGGATGCACTTAGTGGACCCGAGGGGAGAGGCGAGGCCAGGGAGGTGATTGAGAACACGATTAGTGATCATGCGTTAGGTGACACTCAGTCTGGAATGTTCTCAATGGCGAAATCGAGTTGAGATACGTTGAATATAAATCAATGTGCATGACCATGAACACAGTTAAATTGGAGGGGAGCACAGGGACTGATTAAAACCTGATATTTCTTACTCTTAGAAGTTTATGTCAGATGTCGGGAAAATAAATTCAGATCAAGTTAACAGTAATCTGCATTCAATGTAATCGCGCATAAAACCACAAAGAAATGGCCGAAACCGGTTTGGCTCAGTGGATAGAGCGTCGGCCTGCGGACTGAGAGGTCCCAGGTTCGATTCCGGTCAAGGGCATGTACCTGGATTGCGGGCATATCCCCAGTGGGAGATGTGCAGGAGGCAGCTGATCGATGATTCTCTCTCATCGATGTTTCTAACTCTCTATCTCTCTCCCTTCCTCTCTGTAAAAAATCAATACAATATATAAAAATAAAAAACACACACACACACACAAAGAAATGGATCCTAGAAATGCCTCACTTAGTCTTTCCAGGGCTGTGCTAACATTTAATTGCTGTAAATGTAAACTCCACTTCAGGGTGAAATTCCTACAAAACTGAAAGGAGATGTGGGATTTTTCTTCCCTGTTGTAACCAGCTGGACACATGACGAGGGGCATGGAGAGAGTTGAGCTTATTACTCATTTCTGCGAGTCATTGGCAGTACTTTTACATCCCTCTCCCAAAGCCTCCTGAGAGCTAGGCTTCCTTTTTTCATGAGGATCACATTTTTTCGAGATCCTTGCACATCCGGGGTGTTCACCACTTGCAGAGATTTAGCCTAAGTCCTTGCACAACTAATTTGAAGACCTATAATAACTAACTGGCCCTTACCGTGCCTTTCAGTACAAAAAACATTTTCTGAGTGTCATGCATAGGGCGGTGTGTTCTGTTCTCTCGGGGCCAGGGAGAAGCACAAGTTACCGTCTCCACCCTCTAGAGATGACACCGAGAGGGGAATGCAGCATTCATGGCTGCGCTCCCTGGGTGACCTGACCATAGTGACGCCTGCTGTACACACTGACCAGCTGCACAGCGGGAAGAGGGGAATGAGGTTGATATGCTCGACACTGCTCTAATAGCTTGGTCTAATTCTGCTCTTTTTATAATATCCAGGTAACACATGGAACCTCTTTCTGGATGCTTGACGGGCCCCAGATAACCACAGTTGATGTGTGTCGTGGTTTTGGGGGGACTGTTGGTAGGGTGTTGTCCAGGGATCCTAACTCGGTGCAGATGGACAGCCTTGCGGATGGACTTCAGCCTACAGACGTGCTGACAGGACCCTTCAGGCTGCCCAGACATGTTTCTGAGTGTGGACTGATCCTAACTACGTCTACCGGTTTCTGAGACACAGAGCTGGCTGCCATTTTGTCAGCTGTACTGGTGTTGGGGAGAGACAAAGAATGGGTATTCTACTTAGGGCATTCCTTCTCTTAGCTGCCGTTTGAAGATACTTGATGAGCATTACATCCAAATAGGTAAGTGAGTATAATTACTAGACTCTGGGAAGACAGGGAAATGTCGATCCTCCACCCAGCACACTCACTAATGGAACCCTTCTGAGCCGCATAGACAAGTTCCCTCTCTGAACCCTCCTTCCTGGGCTGATGTTTTCATATGGTCTCTCTGTGCATTAAAGGCACTGGCTGGGCTGAGGTCTGGCTGCCATTCCTTACCACCGGGAAAAGTTCCCTGTGATGTGTGGATACATTTGGCCAGCTCTCAGTCCTTCTGGTCTCATCCCTTTTGCAAAGCAAGAGCCCAAAAGAGCTAGGTCCTCCCCTGTGGGAACTGCCAGGGTGACTGAGTGCAGTGAACCGATTGTGCACTGCACGGCCGCAGGAAGTGCCACTCACATGGACGCCAGACGACCTGCTCAGGTGGACGTGGTGGCCCAGTGACCCTTGTTCACCTGCTGTGCCCCTGCTTGAATCTCATGTTACCTGATATTCTTGGTTTGCTTTTGTCCCTGGGAATAGTCTACCTTGGACACATGACTAGCTAGGAGTTGAACTTCAGTGTTGTCTCTAGTCTCCCCCTACTGATGTGGTTTTTTTCAGGGAATACAGGGTTCCTCATCTTGTGTGATGAGCATGACTCCTTACCTTTCTCTGGATTGCAGTGCATCTCTTCCCCCTCTTTTACAGAGAACGTGTCTCATCTATAGCCTCTTCCATAGTTCTGCCTACTCCTCCCTGCTGGCTTTCCCTTCTGCATATTAGAGTGTACCCGACTTAATGGTCAGCACCCCCTTCCTCTGAGTTTTGCCCATCTAGCTGTTTCCAGTACAACCCAGTGAGAGCCTAGGAGGGCTTATCCACTCCTGTGGCTCCATGGTCACTGTTAAAGTTATGGCTTTCCTAACTTCCTGTTCTCTGAATGGATGTTGCCTGGAGCTCTGGCCAGGTGAAGGGCTTTCTGCTGTTAGGGGGCCTGCACCTCCTTTTTTCTCTGGTTTGGACTTGCTGTGGAGAACAACCAGTGTACGAACCATGCAGCCCCTCTCTGTACCTGGCCAGAGTCAAGTCAACTGCACTTGGCAACAACCTACCCGTGGCCCCTGAAGAAGTGTTCCTAGGAGATCAGTGTCCTGGAACCTCGGTGCCTGAAGGCTTTTATGAATCCCGATACCATCCCACTGGTTGTACCATTAGATTGAGGTCCTCCCTGGGGATCGTCTCCTTTTTATGTCTGATTTTTAAGTCAGTGTTCTCCACTCTGGAAGCTTCAGTACCTGTGGCCTGAGCTGTGCCCCGCCACCCAGCTCCTGTAAGAGGAAGCACGGGAAATGTTCAAATACACAAGGTGGTCCCCCCAAAAGATCAGGAATAGCAAATCTATACAGTGGAGAGACAAGCAGAAATTCAAGACGATGCTCAGTTTGCTACTTTAAAACGTCACCTGGCTGATCTTGCTCCCCCTGAGAGTTCAGGAGCTGAGAGAGCCCCCACAGCTGTGACATAGGAGGACTGCGGTAGGGGCCGGAATCGGCCTCAGGACCCTGTTCGTTATCTTACATTTCTAAACATTTTAGATTTCATTTTTAATGGAGTGGATCTTTGTGGTTTTACTATCCTTTATCTAGAAGGGTCTGCCTCTGTTTTTAACCTCATACGTACTTTCTAATAAAATTTTCTTGAATTCATGGTATTCCTGTCTGTTTTCACTTGCAATTTTTTTTGCTGAGCTGCCAACCCAGCTATTGAACCGCAGGCCTGCTGCTCTCAGTGTTTCACTAAGAGCTGGCCCTCTTCCCACCAGACACGCTTTCTTCCCCAGCCGCCTGCTGTGAGGAGCGCACGGCCGCACCGAGCCCTCCGCCTCATGGTGCTGGCCCCTCAGCTGCTTATGTCGCTTGTTTCTAATTCCTCATTCCAGGGCCTCCTGTTTTCCTCCAGAATTACCTCATCACTCCCTAAAACCCATTCCAGGCTCCGAGGACATATAATCTATTGTAACACTACTCTAAATATTTTTTTCCAAAACACTTTATTAGCTTGAAATCCTTCAGTGCTTCCCAGCATCTGGAACGTAGAATCCAGACTTCTTGTCATCGTGTGTATAAGGCCTTTGGTGTTCTGGCCGGTGTTTCTCTAACTGCAACTCTGACCTCTGCTGCGTGCCACTCACCTGCAGTCGGGACTGAGGCCGCCCCCAGCCCCCCCAAACCTCCACACCACCTCTCCCGAGCGTGCCCCTTCCTCCTGGGTGCTCCCTGCTCAGCTCTCACACTTGAGTCCAATGTCACTTCTTCTAGGCCCTGCTTCTCTTCCTCATCCACTCATCTGGTAGTGGCATTCTTCCTGTTTCCTGTTCCTTCCATGGCACCAAGCATTTCTACTGTCCACGTTGGTCCGAGTCTTCCCTAGACTGGAAGCTCCCTGACGGCAAGAACTGTCTTATCTTTGTGTCCTGTCGACTAGAATGTACCTGTGCAACAGACTTAATAAAAGTTTGTTGGATAAAAATGTGTCTGGTATCAGTTCTTCACAAATAATTACTGTTATCCACAATTACAATGCTTTTTACACAGATGTTATAATGCAAAATAGGTTTCTTCTCAAAATAGTCACAACTGTTGAATCAAAGAGCTTTGAGATAAGAGAAAGTAGGTCAGGCAAACAAGTGGCAGTGAATACAGGAGACCTGACACTAGCTGCCTCAAGTTACGCCCAACTTCAAAGGTGAAGGGCCCCTTCCTCCACAAAACCGCCCTCATTTCACACACCGCTGCAAGCCTAGGAATCCCCAGGGCTATCCTCACTTCTTAGCTGCTTACAGATTTGGGAGGTTCCCAAATAATAGACCTATCACTGGGAAATTCCAAGATTTAAAGGCTACCTTTCAGGAACCTGGAAAATGGGGCACCCACATTCTTTATCCAGCAGTCAGGGACCATCGGAAAACAAGCCTGGCCACTGGAACTAAAGCTTTGCAAAACATAAATTGTGTTGATAGTCCGGATCCGTGTTCATTTGTCTGTTTTATTCATATCAAGAAAGGACCACGATTAGGAGGAAATGAAACAGGCTCTCGAGATGCCTGCACTCCTGTATTCATAGCAGCATCATTCACAATACCAAGATGTGGAAACAACTTGAGTGTCCATCCACAGATGAATGGATAAAGAGGTGTACATATGCAGCTATGAGGAAAGGAAGTCCTGCTGTTTGCAACAACCTGGGTGGACCTTGACATGCCAAGCGAGAGAAGTCAGAGACAGAAAGTACTAAGTAGTGTCACATGTGGTATCTTAGAAGTCAAATGACTTTGAGAAGTAGAAAAGTGATTGCCGGGAACTACAGAGTAGGGGAAATATGGAAAGGTGGGTAAAACTTCGTTTTAGTTACAAAATGAATAAGGTCTGAGGATCTAATGGGTAACATGATTATAGTTAACTAGAGGCCTGATGCACGAAATTCGTGCAAGAGTAGGCCTTCCTTCCCCTGGTTGCTGACACCTGCTTCCCTCCGGGACCCAGGCTTCCCTCGCAGCCCCGGCTTCATCCAGAAGGACGTCCGGTCTAATTAGCATATTACACTTTTATTATTATAGATAGCATTGTATTATATAATTGAAATCTGCTAAGAGAGTAGACTTAAATGTTATCACCAAAGGAAGAAGAAAGGACTCTGGCATTCATGTTCTGATTAAGTCTGAAAGGCACTCAGATACTGGGTTGTCAGCATGGGTTTCCAGTGGGCAGCCTGTTAGAGGCTGTCCATACAATAGAAGTTGATCAGAGCACGGAAATAACTTCTGAGAGGAAATGTTCAAAATGACAAAGGATTTGCATCTGAAGACTTACCAGTAAGTTCTGCTCAGAGGGAAAGCTCCCTTTTCTCCTTTACTCTCACATTACAGCCACATTCTCTGACACCAGATGTGTGGGGTTTCCCCCCCAGCAGCTGAGCATCCTACAATTCAACTGCACAGGTTAAGGCTCAGCCCCACAAGACTGCTTCCCACTTCACCAATCACAAGTAATAGTCCCGAGGAATGATGCTTGTTTTTTCTACCACCAAGCAAGTCTGCAATCCCCCGAATACTGAGATCGTGTCCAGATGTCCTACAATTGAATTCAATTCTGACACTGTCTTCTGGAAAATAATGTCAGATCCCACAGATGAAGGACTCAGTCCTAGGAGGCAGCCCCCGTGGTTCCCCGGGCTGCTGGATGGCTGTAGATCAGACATGCCCACTGCCCCTATCAGGATTTGATGCATTTGCTAGAGCAGCTCATAGAACTCGGAGAAGCATTTTACTTACTAAATCACTGGTTTGTTATAAAGGGATAGAACTCAGGAACCGCCAGATGGAAGACATGTGTAGTGCGAGGTATGCAGGAAGAGCCTCAGCTTTCATGACCTCTGGGCTACTCTCCCACCATCTCTAGGTGTTCAACCTGAGAACTTTGAACCCCTCCTGTGGGGTTTTTATGGAGGCGCCGTTTCTTAAGCACAGCTAATGAAATCATGGGCCACTGTGATTTTTAAAAAAAATTTTTTTTTTATTCATTTCAGAGAGAGAGAGAAACATCAATGAGAGAGAATCATTGATCAGCTGCCTCCTGCACGCCCCATAGTGGGGATCGAGCCTGCAACCCGGTCATGTGCCCTGACAGGGAATCGAACCGTAGCCTTCTGGTTCGTGGGTTGATGCTTAACCCCTGAGCCACGCCAGCTGGGTGGCCACTGGGATTGATTCAACCTCCAGCCCCTCCCTCTCTGCAGGTCAGAGTGAAGCAGTGGGATTAAAAGTTGTAATTCTCTAATTATGGTTGGTTCCTTTGACAGCCCCCCATCTTTAGGGATTTTCAAAAGTTACCTCATTGACATACACTCAGGTGTGGTTGAAAAGAGGCTAGTCGTGCATAGCAAGACACTCCTTTTTTTCTTTATGGCTCGGAGCTATTTCAGTAACTGGTGGCACAGGCCATGTAATGTAACAAAAGATGCCCCTATGGTTGTATATAGGAAAGCAAAAGGCTTTGGGAGTTCTGTGCCAGGAACAGTGGAAGAAGACCAAATGTATATTTCTTATTATAAATTGCAATATCACACCAGGTTACCCATAACTTCTGTCCAGTTTAACTACAATTTTAGTTTTGCATGATCCTCCTGGGATTAAATCATTTGCTAGAACAGCTCTCAGAACTCAGGGGGAACACTTCTGTTTACTGGTTTATTGTATAATGAGGCCCAGTGCATGAAATTTGTGCACAGGTAGGGTCCCTAGTGGCTGCCAGCTTCCCCCAGCTGGTCCTGGCCCCTGGTTGAAATTCCAGACACCTCTTAGCCGAGGGGGCAATTTGCATACTACGCTTTTATTATATAGGACTAGGGGCCCGATGCACAAAATTATGCAAGGGCCTTGGCCCCTGCCACCGCAGCAGCTGCCTCTGCCCCAGCCCCTGCCCACTGTGGCTTTGTCTGGAAGGAAGGACATCCAGAAGGACATCTGGTCTAATTAGCATATTACGCTTTTATTATTGTAGATAGAGGATGTAATAAAGGACACACATGAACTGCTGGATGAGGAGGTAAATTGGGTGAGGTCTACAAGGGTCCTTAGCACAAGAGCCTCTGTCCCTGTGTAGCGGTGCACCACCCTCCTGGCACATGGATATGCTCACCAATCCGGAAGCTCCCCGAACCCTGAACTACTGGGGTTTCTATGCAGGCTTTATCACGTTGGCACTGTTGCTTAGCCCCTGCCCTCTCCAGAGACTGAGGGACTGCACTGAAAGTTCCAAGCTTCTAATCATGCTCTTTCTGGTAACCAGGAGCCCACCCAGAGCCTCCTCAGAACAAATGATGTCTCTGTCACCAGGGAATTCCAAAGGATTTAGGAGCTCAGTGTCAGATGTTCCTGTCACCTGGGGAATTACAAAAGTCTTAGGAGCTCTGTGTCAGGAACCCAGGCCAAAGACTAAAGATTAGAACCAAAGATTCTCCCAGCCGCCCCCCTTACAAGGGTTTTGAAAGCTCTGTGTTAGGTATTGGGGAAGTGGCCAATATAGACATTTTTTTGTTATTTTACACTACTCAAAGTTAAGAGAACTCAGTTTTTAAAAATGACTCAAATACCACCACTTCACCAGAGAAAATTTATGAATGACTAGTACACAGGAAAAGGTACTCAGCATCATCATTAGTCATTAGGTAATATTAACAATGAGATACCACTCTACACTCATCAGCATGGCTAAAATTAAAAAAAAAAAAATCAACACTCCCCAGCCCCACAGTATGGCGCAGTGGCTGAGCGGTGGACCTAGCAACCAAGAGGTCAGGGTTCAATTCCCAGTCAGGACACATGCCCAGGTTTCAGGCTTGATTCCCACAGTTGAGCATGCAGGAGGCAGCCAATCAGTGATTCTCTCTCATCATTGATGTTTCTCTCCCTCTCCCTCTCTGAAATCAATAAAAATATATTTTAAAAAATAAAAAGAAGCCCTTCCTGGATGACCCCTCCAACTTGGCACCTGGCAAGGTGTCCTCTTGTTCTCTGTTACAGAGACACTTGCCCTGTTGGTGCTTCTGGATAGTGTTTGTTTTCCCTGTTGCCTTTAAAAAAGATTTCTCTTTTTCAGTAATTTTATTTTATTTAGTCTTTTCTCTTTTACCTTTCAATGGGAAATAGAAATAAGAAGGGGGCAGCTCATTTAACCAGTTTTTGCATATGTTGGGTCTGCATAAATATTTATTGATTTAGGCAAAATTGTCATTGACAGTAAAACCATATATGTCATGATTAGCCTATAGGTACAGGTCCTCTACCCAAATACCAGTGTTAAAAAAATTTTTGTGAAATTTTGGTTTTAGTTCATAGACCCAGTGGCCTTTCTCTTGAATGCTGGGAGAAGCCCTTCAGCGAGTAGTTCTAGCCTTGGGGAGGCCCAAATAATTGGTGTGTCTGTTTTAAGTTAAGAAACACACATAAGATTATTATTTTATCAAGTAAATATTAAGATTATAAATCAAACAAATTCATAACTATTGTGAGATTAAAGTATTTTAGGTGGTGTTTTCACTCCAAGTAATATCTCTCCTTGACTTCATTGGAGACAAACTAAGACTTACCTTGATGAACAACTAACTTAAGGTCTACTTCACTATCATAATGAAATCCTGCCATTCACCCATTTCTCATAAATGTCTTCTTTATGAAGTATGCTCATCTTTAGTCAGCCAAACTTTAAGTCTGTCCACTTAACAACACTGGGCATGTAATAGAGTGTTTGAATTTACTGATTAGTACATTTACATTCCTTTCTAAAAAAAAAAATTAAGAACTTTTCTAGGGAGTACCAGAATTTCCACTGTAATGTGTACGTTGTCATTGTGACAGGAAGCTAATTTCCGTGATGCTTGAATTCTAACAGCCGCGCTGCACCTGTTGCTGGGGGCGCCCCTCAGGGAGTGGGTCTAGTCTGGGGAAGACCCAAATAACTTGTGGCGGGGAGGCACAAGCTGAAGAAAGAAAACTTTTTGGGGGGACATTTCCATCATTGTCCTACTAATATATTGCAATGCGGTCTTCACTTCCGCAACTCCCTCCCCCTTTCAACGCTCAGCAATGTTGCCCCATCCCTAAACCCCACCCAGCAGATCTAACGGGGCTGGCAGTTATCTACCAAGTGACAATTTCCATGAACAGATTTCAGCTCTTATCTTGTGACCCCTGCTTAGCGCTTGACACTTTTGATCATCGTTTTTATGGTCTTTTGAAGTTTGTTTGTTTGTTTGTTTCTGTGATCCCTTTCTCCAAGTATAGTTCCCCCAAAGTTATTGGGCTCCTGTTCGTTTTTATTGCATATATTCATTCTATTTTTAAAGAAACTGTATATTAATATTTTTCTCTTTGAGAAAATGCTGAGAATGCCTTTTCATAAGGAAAGGCTCTCTTCTTTAAAAAAAATTTAAAAATCCCTAGCAATGTGCTAACAGTCTCCATGACTCACATGTGGGGGATGGAGTAAGTTCCTCATTCAGGACAAAAGGAACTCTTTTGTAAACTAAACAGCAACGCCTGGACACAGTGCTGTCCGGCTGCCGTTAGGAGCTTAGCATTCTTTTCCTGTTTTGAATTGTCGATGAAGGGAGCAGATTTGTCGGCAGGCTTTTGCTTCTGGATTTCAAGTCATCGGCGTTGATTGACTGTCTGCTATAAGCGTAAGGATACAAAGGAGCTAGTGATGCCTCTGAGAACAATGAGATTAAGACTTAAATCCACAAAAAGATAAAATGTTGAGGTGAACTTCAGAAAAGGCAGAGATCTCTATAATCTCAAGTTAAGATTCTAGAACTGGAGCTGGGCTGTGAGGTTGGATAGAATTTGAAGGACATGCCCTGGGGCAGGCACAAGCATCTAGTTCAGTGATGGCGAACCTATGATGTGTGTGCCAGAGGCGACACGCGAACTCATTCTTTTGGTTGATTTTTCTTTGTTAAATGGCATTTAAATATATAAAATAAATACAAAAAATATAAGTCTTTGTTTTACTATGGTTGCAAATATCAAAAGATTTCTATATGTGACACGGCATCAGAGTTAAGTTAGGGTTTTTCAAAATGCTGACATGCTGAGCTCAAAAGGTCCGCTATCACTAATCTAGTTAATGGTCAAGGGAATAAAGTAGGAGTATACTAGTCTCACTTAATTTTATGTAATTCAACATCATCAAAAGGTTAGGTTCTTCTGAGTATTTTTGCTAATTAAAAAATACAAGATAAATGAGAAGTAATCTTTACCTTCATAGAATTTAACCATCTGGGAAGCAAGAAATGACATGGACAGAACTACTGTAGGAGGGGATTTCTAGGAGTAGAATTTATAGTATAACCTTTATTTAAATGCCTGAGCAGCAGACCTGGGGACAGAAAGACCTAGGTTTAAATTTTACCTGTGCCTCTCCCTGGCTATGGGACCCGGAGTCCTCATTTCACCCCTGTCTGTCTGGCATGGCCTTCCATAGATGTCACTCTACCAGCAACTCCTTCCCAGCAGGATTGCCAAGGCAATGGAGCCAGGCTAGCTATCCTGCCAGAGGTTTTGTGTCCTGTGCTCCATGGATACCCACAAGGCCACATTGACCCAAGTTCAGACCATTGGACCCCAGTGCTTGCTGTCTGTCTACCAGCATTGCCCCTCCGGTCTCACCCACTGAATTAGGTTCCACTGGCCTGACTCTTCTTGGAGCCACATCCATATTTCCTGTGTCTTCGGAAGTAGCTCACTGGAAAGGCAGAGAGATCAGGCTCCTCTCAGTCAGGTGACCTACCCCTTGGCTGAGGGGAGTCCTAGGATATGGGAATCTCAGTGCTAAACTGGAAAAATCCCAGCAGCAGAATGAGTTGGCCATCCTACCACTAACCTGGTCCACACCTCTCCTGGTACCTCCAGCCCTTGTGGCTAAAGGTCAACACCTCTTTCTGCTGCTAGTCCTGATGGAAGTTCACTAGTCTTCTCAGCCGTCTGAGGGTGAAAAGATATAGAACATGAGAGCTGAATCCCTGAGGCGAATGAGTGAGTGCTGGGTGATCATTAAAAGCAGTACTAGATTGGAAATTAAGGAAAGGGAGCCAGATGGCTTGCATGAAAGGTTATATGATGCCATAGATAGAGCTGAAAAGTAGGTTCTGACCAAGATTTATTTTCTGTGTATGTGTGTGTGTGCACACGCACGCGCGCACATGCACAAGGGTGTGTATATTTGTTTATGAGGGGTTAAGTGCTATGAAAAAATTTTTGAAAAATCAGAAGAACTAAGGTAGTAACTGGATGTAGCAGATAAGGACCAGCTTAATAACTAGAAGAATGAATTAATAGAATATTTTCAATTTTATTTTTTATCAAATTTAAGAAAGCCCTTGGTGCTTTTAATAACATCTCTGAGAATCTATAATAAAAGTGTAATATGCTAATTAGACCAGACATCCTTCCAGACGAAGCGGGGCTGTGAGGGAGGCCTGGGTCCGGGTGCCAGAGGGAAGCCGGTGCCGGCAGCTGGGGGAACGAAGGCCTACTCTTGCACGAATTTCGTACAAGATCAAGTTAACAGTAATCTGCATTCAATGTAATCACGCATAAAACCACAAAGAAATGGCCGAAACCGGTTTGGCTCAGTGGATAGAGCGTCGGCCTGCGGACTGAGAGGACCCAGGTTCGATTCCGGTCAAGGGCATGTACCTGGGTTGCGGGCATATCCCCAGTTTCGGCTATTATATTCTTTTTCTTGATAACCTTGGGACAGCTGATCTTTTCTTTGACTAAACACTCTGCAACCACCCATTCATGTCCATAAGTGGTTTTTATAAAACAAAGAGATCCCTCAATAGTCAGTGAAATCAGTTTCCTAACGTGAAGCTTTTCATTTCCACCTAAAAATAATTAGCTATGCTTAGCACTTTCTCACAAGAAATTCTCTGTGGAGGAAGTGGCACTTTCACTTCGAGGTCCCACCTAGATGAAAACTGTGTGGGAGGGACCATGTCCCTCTTCCATTCCTATGTTCATGTGACAGTTAAGAAACACTTAGGAATCTGCTGGTGTTCACAGAACTACCTTTTCTACTGTAGTGGTGTTGAGGCAAGAGGAGTCAGGGGGCCCAACCAGTGTGGCTCAGTGGTTGAGCATCGACCTATGAACCAGGAGATAACGGCTCGATTCCTGGGTTGTGGGCTTGATCCCCAAGGTGGGGCATGCAGGAGGCAGCCAATCAGTGATTCTCTCTCATCATTGATGTTTCTCTCCCTCTCTGAAATCAATAAAAATATATGTTTTAAAAAGGAGAGGGGAGTCAGGGTGACAAATTGCAGCAATATAGGTGCACCAGGTAGGTCTGGGCTTCTGAATCGGTTTCAGGTGCCTTTCAAATCATCAAAATACCTAGGTAATCAAAATTCACAAATTCAGGGGGTTTATTACCAGACTAGAGGCCTGGTGCATGAATTCATGCACAGGTGGGGTTTGGTCAGCCAGCCTGATGGGGGCCCATCGGGCCAGGCCGGTGGGGGCGGGGGGGGATGAGGGGCCGTGGGTGGTTGGCCAGCTGGCCCTGCCCCCGATCGGGTTGTTAGGGACCAATCGGGGGCCGGGCCGGCTGGGGGGGTTGCCAGTCAGGGCCCAGATCAGGCTGGTTGGCTGCCCCAGTGCGTGTCATAGCCACCGGTCGTTCTGGTTGTTCTGATCATTCCACTCTTCTGGTCGCTGGGCTTTTATATAGAGAAATTTGTAGTCCATGCTCATAAGGACAGTCTCATGTAGAGAGTTAATGCTGAAGACACAGTTCAATTGGCTCAAACCCATTCACTCAACAGGTATTTACAGAAGTCTTCTGTGTTTGTGAGGTATACTTCTTATCACTAAGGATATAGTCAAAATATCTAGCTTTGTAGAGTTTATATTCTAGAAGGGGAGGCAGAGCAAAAGAAAAAGGAACAAATGCATAGTATGTCAGATGGTAGTACCAAGAAGGAAGTGTTTGTCTCTGAGGAAATCAAGGACAGAGGAACGATTCAGATTCAGCCACCAGCTCCAGGAGGAAGGGACGCTGTCAGCCTTGTCCATGCAGCATGTCGCACAGAATCTAGCAAGTAGAAAAATCTATGGAATGAATGAATGAGTGAATAAATGAGTGATTGAGGAAATGGTTGAGCAGAGTCTGAAGGAGGACTAGGATTTGTTTGGGAGGCAGATGCACACTCCTGGCAAAGAGAGCAACGTGTGCAAAAGTTAGGGGATTTGGAAAAGCACGATTCTCTCTCAGTGATGATTTCAGGTTTCCATTTAAAGTGGTCTTCCAAGTCCACACTGGAGACGTAATTATTGATACATATGCTTCTTGTCAGTGCATTTCTTATGAATTTGTGTACATCTAGCTACTTCCTCAAACACTATTGGTATATATTAGTTGAAGTATCTGTACTTTAAGTACAAAAAAATTTATTGCCAATGTCCCCACTTCCATCCCTTTTTAAAAAGTATATTCATAAGTAAGAACAACTCTGAAGTTAGAGCCGACATTACCATGGCAATACAAAGGTTAATTCACCTGAGTAAACCCAATGGGGGCGGTGTGGGGGGGAGGGTTACAGATGTTGCGACACAGTAGAATTCTGTCTCTTAGTTGTGCCCTTAAACCTTCCGCAAGGTATAACAAGCCCTGGAAATGGTTCCGCTTGAATAACAAAAGAAATGGAATAAAATTCATTGAAAACTGGTTCACACCAGCTCTCCTGCATGTACCATTAACTGCTAAGATCAAGTCACAAAACATTATATTGAGGAGAAAGGATTTAGTGAACCCTAGAAATGGGGTTTGATTTATGCCAGAAAATCTGCCTTTTCACTGCTTGAGATTCTGTGGAAGAAAGCCACAGCCTTTCACCAAATGGTTTCTAAGGAAACCCCTGACAGCAGGGCTGCGGAGAACAATTCGGTTGCTAACGAGAAGTGGTCCTCGGGATGGTGGGAAAGTGCCGGCCGAAAGAAAAGGCTTCCAGATTTGGCAGTCGGTCTGTAAAAAGTGTTTACTGCCCACAGTTACACTCCTGAAATTTCTACAGAGATCAAACATTTGTGGGTCCTATTTCACAGTCGTTCTTGCTTGTAAATATATTTTTTAAAGAAGCGAGGGCAGCAGAAAAGTTTTTGTGCTGAAAGTGTAGATTCCCAAACTTGCAAATAGATTCAAACCACTTGCCTTCCAGAACCTCAGCACTCCATTAAGTCTTCCGATCTGCTTTGGAATTCTGACATTCTAGAATTCATACATTGTTATCCCTGAATGCTAGGTATGTTAATTTGCATAAAAGATATTTAAAATCCTAAAATACAGTGGCATATTTATATATTCTTTAAGTCTGTTTTTAAAACATATTCTGAAATTCTGTATTCTGTAGTTGTATTTAATATATTTTACTTCTTTTAAGTTCTCCCTCAAAAGGAAGTAATTAATTGCAATATTTAAACCATAATCCTTTTATAATGATTTGAAACCAGGTTCCAAAACAATCAGACCTGTACTTTCTCAATAACTTTTAAGTAATGAAATAAAAATAAGAAATTCAAGCATTAACTTCAATTGATTTTCATCCCTGGCATGATTCAGTAGCATGAATGAATATATAATAGGAACCAAAAAAGTGGCCACCAGAAGTCCAGGGGGAAATATGTAGAAATATTTCTCTCTTGGATTGTTTAAAATTTGTGAGTCTGTGCAGAAATGTAATAGCTGCTTGAGAGCCTGGGGTGGGCCGGGTGGCATCGCTTTGCCCATGGCTGCCTCTGGGCCATCTGCCCTCCAGTCTGTTTCTGCCTCCAACTTCTGTGCAAGTCCGAGCTGCCAGGAGACCTCTTGTCCTCCTCCTTCTCCTCACTTGACCCCCACTCCTTTCTCTTTTTGCTTTGGTCTTTGGAATTCCTGCCCTGTGGACAGCTGCTTTCATTTGCAGCTCTGCATTGGACTAGGGGGAAGTTCTGCCAGAGAAAACAGAAAAATAAGAAGGCAAGAAGCGTTGCGAGTGCTCCCATGTGCTCGGCTCCCTGGCAGCCCCCTTTGGGGTCTTCCACTCTGTGGCTGGTAGACTGAGAAGGAATCTGCTTTTGGAGACTGATGCCAAGTGATCCGAGATGACCAGGAAGCCTTTTCCTCAGCTCAGAATCAACAGATGTGGAAATTCTGTTGAAAGAAGTTGGGCACTGTTATATTCTGTGTTTACTTGCCAACTCCACACTCTGGGGCATCTGATCCGCATTCAGTTTGGTCAGATCTATACTGTTGTCTGCACTGAGTGGTTGCAATAATAATATATGTACTAGTTTGGTTATGGCATTTTAGAGGGCGGGAATATGACCTTTTCTTCTTTCCCTTATTCTTTATGACACACAGAAACTCGGGAGGCAGACACTTCTCTGTTTTACTTTCTGAGTTGTGTGTGGTGGTGAGCATGTGTCCCAGACTATTCCCTAGATATTAGTTCATGGAGAGAATGAGGAAGGCGTCGTCTCTGAATGAACAGTACAGCAAGCAAATCCTGTCCAGGTGCTGTTGTCCTGCCCACATGCTCGAGTTTTGAGGCTTAGGGAGAACTTCTCTGAGTGGATGAGAAGCAAGAGAGAAGGGATGCTTGTCTTTGTGGATAAGGCGTGGGGAAGGTTGATTGGCGGTGGTCTCTGAGTGCTAGGCCCAGAATAGAAATGCAGTTTCTGCCTCAGCACTTTTAACTTGTTCCTGCTCCCGTTCTTCCTCCTTTCCCACAGACCCACCCCAACACCCAGGGTGGCTCCCCTGATAAGGCAGCAGCCTCGCTGGGCCGCTGGAGGTCTTTGCGTAAGGCTCAGTAAGAAATGCTTTACTTCTATAACCCTCTGCAGCTCACGTGGACAGATAGAGAGCTGAGTGAAGGAATCACCCAACTGGAATAGTTCCTCATTTTGACGTATTTGAGTGCCACTCATTGTTATCAGGACCGAACATGTCAAGGGCAGGAACCACACAAGGGCTGTAGACAGTTCACATGACAGAAGGGAGTGACTATTTGCTGAGTCCGATCCTTGTAAGGAGTAGGCGACCTTTCCCGTCGTGGAAAACCTTGAGAAGGTGACAGTCTCAATGTCTGTCCAGTTCAAAATCATCCGAGTGCCTGTGGCATGCTAGACTCTCCTAGCCACTGTGCATGCCCAGGTGAGTGAGGTGCTCGCTCAGGGAGGCGCCAAGGCCAGATTCGTGGCAACCTCTCTTCTCCGCAGGATTGGGAGGGTTTTAGGCAACTTCCCTAGATGTATGTTTCATTGAACAGTGATGCCCCTTTTTCATTCGACAGACCTCTGATGAATGCCTTGTTTTGTGGTAGAGGGCCAGGCCCTTGGGGACACACTGATGAATAAGACAAGAGACCCTGCCCTCCTGAAGGTCCCCGGCTAGAGGAGGAGAGGATGTGTGAAAGAGGAATTGCAATACAGTTTTATGTGAGCAAATTCTATTCCTTCTGGAACATTTAATTTCTGAAATTGGTAGAGCTCACCAGTTAGTTGAAAATGCATGTAAAGTGCTTAGTATAGAACCGGGCAGATTGAAGCACTCATACAGTGTTCCCTCTCTCCTGATCATTATCGCTGTTACCTCTCCTGCTTCAGTGTCTCATGGCAGTACAGGCCCAGCCCTCCTGCGTGCGCCCACTCTCCATGTCTCACTAACAGGTCATGCACCTGGGGGCGATGAAGCACCTCGTGTGTCCGCATGCCGCCGTCACGTGTGTTCTTGCACAGTTCCTACAGGTCCTCCGTGGCGATAAACACAAACACGTATTAAAAGATATCCACCAGCCGAGAGAAAATGGGAGGTTTTGTATTCTGCTTCCACATTTCCACGTCAGCAGATTTGCTGTTTCGGGGGGGCGGGCGGGGGGCGGGGAATGAGCACTGAAAACAAAGCTTTTTTATTTAAACAAGGTGGGATTCTGTGGATTCTCACTGATGCTATTGTGAATAGTCGACTTTTAGGTCAGGGTTTCTTAGCCTTGACACTGGACATTTGGGGCCAGATCATTCCTTGTGGAGGGAGGTTTCCTGGGCATGTAGGGTATTTGGTGGCGTCCCTGGTCGCTCGGATGACAGCAGCCCCAGGTTGTAGCAGCCAAAACTGACTCCCAACATTGCCAAATGTCCACCAGGGAGTCACACCACCCCTCCTTGAGAACAAGCGCTCTTGATCATCCGGCCATTGGTTTTGCTCTATGGGACGGTGCATGCTGACCAGGCCGTGCCTTCTCCTCCAGGGGGTGGGTCTTCCGTCAGCCATGCTCCTCATGCAGCCATGGCCGAGTTTGTACGTGGGACCGGCAAGGCCAAGATGAGTGACATGGCCCTTGCCCTGAAGTAACTCGCCGTCTAACAATTAGGAAATTAAGATTTTTCGGGTTTTGCAGGTGTGTCACGTGATTCTTAGGAACCCTTTGAAGCAGTGCCTGAGCTTTGCAGAAAGACCCAAACCAGGCACTCTTCTGTGGCCTCAAACACCTTCAGAGCGGCAGACACCCCTCCAATCTTCTGTAAACTTTCCATGTGATATCCTTTGATCCTTGTGCATGGAATAAAATGAAATTTCTTGCTTTGTTTTAGTACTGGAATATACGTATTTATTTTTTTCTCGAAATATTTTATAAAGCAGCACTTGTGCTGTGGATTTGGGGATAATAACAGCACCTGTCCCAATACATAGAGCTCGCGTTGTTTGGACAGCTGTCCACACTCTGACATTGGTACATGCACATTCAGTTTTAAAAGAATAATTGTGTGATGAAAAAGACCTTATCATTGTGTAACCGAAGCTAAACTGAGTGATCAGCTGACTATCAATATATAAAAAGTTTAAGAAGTAACAAATAATCCCAAATCTTATAACTAACATTACAATTCATTTAAAATAAGTATAGAGCAACATACAACATAGCATTTAATATTACATTTGAACTGATAAGATATTGGGACAGTCTAGTCCAGTGATGGCGATCCTATGACACGCGTGTCAGAGGTGACACACAAACTCATTTTTTTGGTTGATTTTTCTTTGTTAAATGGCATTTAAATATATAAAATAATATCAAAAATATAAGTCTTTGTTTTACTATGGTTGCAAATATCAAAAAATTTGTATATGTGACACGGCACCAGAGTTAAGTTAGGGTTTTCCAAAATGCTGACACACCGAGCTCAAAAGGTTCGCCATCACTGGTCTAGTCAAATCTAGTTAAAATAATTAAACAGTCATAAATAATTCCTCTCTGCTGTGCGAATCTTTTCACAAACGCCAGGAATTACAGAAGCTACAGGAAATCTAAGTGTTGGGGTGGTTATACATAACTCCATGTCAAAAGTTTCCCTTCTTCTCCTAGATCCTGCACACATCAGAACTACTCTTTAGCCCAGGGGTGGGCAAACTTTTTGACTCAAGGGCCACAATGGGTTCTTAAATTGGACCGGAGGGCCGGAACAAAAGCATGGATGGAGTGTTTGTGTGAACTAATATAAATTCAAAGTAAACATCATTACATAAAAGGGTACGGTCTTTTTTTTTTTTAGTTTTATTCATTTCAAACGGGCCGGATCCTGCTTTATCCTCAGGTAGCTCCGTTAGAAGGTTCTTCTAGTTGGATTAGGAGTGAAGCTTTACCTGACAGCTCCCATAGTGCGACCACTTACTGAGCAGTCACAACCCCCCAGGCACATGGCTCGCAGCACCTTGTACTTACCTCCTTTCATCCTCTCCACACCCTGTGAGGTAGGCACTGTCACGCTCCTCGGTCATTACGGACTATGGTCAGAACACGCGTGCAGCTATCACACAGCGTTTCCCTAATACAGATCCAGCTCCAGCGTGGTGAGTTTGATAGATACTTACTTGGTGAGGACATGGAGGGGTTGGTCAGCGGTGCTCTCTCTGCCGCCTTCAGGCCTGAAGACCACGTGGAGAAAGAGGACCTGTCCTCTGTCAGTGGGACTCCTGCCAGAGGCGGGTTCCCCTGACTTAGTTTCCTCCCCCCCCCCCCCCCCCCCCCCGCAATGGCTCAGTGTCGGGTGGCGCTGTGATCTTTCGTCCCCGTTCGGAGGGGTTTCTGTCGAGGAGGAGCATTCCTGACGCCCCTCAGGGGAGTGAGGTGCGGAGGCCTGAGTAGGGGTGTCGGCACAAAAGCCGGCTGAAGGGCGAGCAGGTGCCAGGAACCCGGCCCTCCTGCCCTCGTTCCTCCCGGTTCACGGGTTCTGCGTGCCCCCTGCGAGCCTACTGCCGGTGACTTTGAGGAGGACCATGGCCCCGGGCCGTCCTGGGAATCTGTTAGCTCCCTGGCCGAGGTAGGAAAAAACCCCGGCGTACCTTTAAGTGTTGAACTCATGAAAAGTCAGAAGCATCTAAAAACATGTACAATTATAGTATGTAATTTGAAAGTCCTTCCCTGTCACATCAAAGTCGTTTGGCTGTGTTGTTCTGAAGCCGTGGCATTAGATTACAGTTTACTTTGCCAGCTGGGAACTTGGCACCTTCGGGAAGTTGGTCTGTGGTTCAAACGGGGAAAACGAAAAAGAATAAGTTGACAAAATGGGTACATTTAACAAAAAAAGGGGGGGGGGACCTTCAATTTGTCTTTCTGACTCTTTGTAGTCCAGTCATAATGAGAAAGGATACTGCAGAAGCCAGAGGCCACCCGAGGGGTGACGGGGTGTCAGAGGCTGCGCAGGAAGTGGGCGCGAGCCTCCTTTCTCCCGCTGTTGTGGTGTGTTGTCCTGCCTTTAGAAAGATTAGTTACAAAAGTACACGGGGCCCTGACGCGTTCGGGACAACAGTGACAATGAGACGCGGCCTGTTGAAGAGGCCGGTTTCCTCGCCTTCTTTCCTTTCGGGGCCGCTTCCCCCCCCCCAGCTCTCTCTCCGTTTTCCTCTCAGATGTTCGGATCCCATGCCAAGGTGTCAAGCTTAGTCTACTGGGAATTTACATGTCCTCTGTAATTTAGGTTTTAAGCAACATATGATTTTTTTTTAAAGATGGAGCTGCCTTCCCTGAATGGTAGACTAGCATCCTTAATATTCTTCTGTAGAAACTGGGATGGAAGAAGAGGTAAACCTGAGTAACTGCCGTGTGTGGAGCTCCTTGAAAATGCGAGGACCTTGGCAGCGGGTTACAAAGTGAAAGTGGGTTCTGTTCTAAAAATCCTTGCTGAGCCCGTTATGCACAGAAAGGAGCCACCCCTTACAAGGCCTCTGAATGAACTCCATTCATTCGGTACTTGGAACTGTCTCCTCAGCCACAGAGAGAAACAATGCTTATAACCTAGTTTCTTTGGTGCCAATATCAGCAGAGGAAAAGGCAAGGGCCGTTATGAAAACTCGGTAGCTTCTCTCAGTGATTATGTAATTCTGTATTCATTGATCACATTTGTGTACTTAAATAACCACTTTTTAAAACGATTATAAAGTGGTTTGGCAGTGCTGTAATATCCCATTTCATGTGTTGAGCAACATCTCTAAAATGGAGCACTCCTGAGTAATTTGTTTATCCCAGCTACGAAAGTTTATAAAAACACACTCACATGCACTCTGAGGGCTTAAGAGGAAAGCCTTTGTGTGTTTAATTACTGTAATTTAAAATCTGAGAATTCAAAATGACCATTTTATTAGGTAGATCCTTTCCTCAGTTTCTGCTTTGACCTGTAGGAGTCGCTGTAGGGTGTGTGTACCTCTGGAGGTAGCAGTGGTGGGGCAAGGGTATTAATACCATTTCCACATGGTATCTGGACTGAACTGTTTAATTGTAGATCTGCTCTGAGCATGTCGCTCCTTGCTCAAAACCCTTCATTGACTTCCCATGGCCCCTACAGAAAGGCCCACAGCCCCGGCGGCTTACAGAGTCCCCCTCTGGCTTCTGCCCACCTGCCTTTTCAGTCTCATCTCCCACCATCCTTTGCTCCCTGAACTTTTTCAGTTGGCCTGGCTCTCTCTTCCCACAGGATGTGATTGCGGCCCGGAACTCTCTCTCCCTTCCCACCCTGTTTCTCTCTTTATCTGACCAGCCCTTTCTTACGCTTGAAGCCTTACCTTAAGGTTACTTTTTCAGGAAGATTGTGGTTGTATTAACTGACTAATTAACAAACATTTAATAACTTCATGGTCTTTGAGTTTTAGTTAATATTACAGTTGGCATCACTCACCGAGTACATGACAACATAAAGCCAAATACTGGCAGCTGGCATTTTTCACCAGTAAGTTAGCAGGGTCTCCAAGAATGCAATCAGAGCACATGATTTTTCATCGTGCTTGGGAGAGAGGGAAGATGGGGTCACGCAGGGATGAGCGTGGTGAGTCCTAGTCCACTGGTCATTCATTAGGTGGGTGTATTAAACATTCTTTTAAGACTCAGCCCATCCTTAAGACTTTCAAACACAGAGCTGGCAGCATCTTCCTGTTCAGAACCTTGAAAGCACAGTTAGAAAGTACTCCATAGTCTGGTTTCAGACTGTCTGTTAGCAACTACTCCCCATTTGTGACGACATGGGTAAACCCAGAGGGTGTTGTGCTAAGTGAAATAAGTCAGACAGGGAAAGAAATACCAGATGGTTTTTAATTACATGTGGAATCTAAAAGCAAACAAATAAGCAAGACATATTTCTTAGCCCATTCTCTTTCTACCCATTCAAGAAAAAGCATTTTTAAATAAAAATAATGATGTGAGTTTAAATGATAACTGGGGGGACAGCTCGTTATCGCCGTGAAGTTGTTCCCAGGTGGCAGGGCCTCAGATTGACGGCCATTCTCAGTGCACTCTCTCCAGCCTGCAGCCAGGCATGGCCAACAGCGTGCAAATGGAGTGTCTGTGGCTGTCGTCATGGACATTCCTCACCCTTGGCCTCTGGCTTTCCCCCATCTGCTCCCCTGGAACAATGTGCTGCCACCTTGGGATACGGGGGTGAAGCCTGGCAGGACAGACATCGAGATCAATGGGTCTTGGGTTCCTGGTAGCCTGGTCAGTGTGCCAGCCACAAACCACTCCCCAGACATTTCTATGAGATAAGAGTAACCCTCCGTCTTTTACTGAGCTATTATTTCTGTAATTTGCTGCTAAACCTAATCTTAGCTAATACAGATATTGAATCTGAAATTTCTAAGAAAGTCGCTGTGAGCCTGTTATATGCCACAAATGACTGACGGCCACCAACAGCATATTCCTGCCTATGAATAGATGGAGAAAACAAGGGCCAGAGAAGTTTCTGTCCAGATTCCGGGCCCAGTGCTCAGCATGAGACGGCGCGTACCTGCTAACCGACAGTCAGATAGGCACAGACTCAACAGTCGCCTGCTTTGTGTACAGTTCTGTTTGCTTCCAGATGTGAGTCTCCTCTAGCTCCACAGCCCCTCTTCACGAAGGTTCGCGGCAGGCCCTGAAAGCGCCATCTGCACAGCTATCAGAACTGGACAGTGGGCTCGTTTCCTGGGTTCCTTCTCTACACTCGCTGTCATATTGCTCACCCATCTCTAAGCCTCATCATAAAGTAGGTTTTTTTTACATCTTATTAACCAAGTTTAATGAGTAATTTTCCCATCTCCACTGTCCTTTTCAAACCCATGTTTGCTCAATGGAGAGAAGAGCGTGAGCATCAGAGACTTTATTGTTTATGAAATAAGGTGATGTTTCTCTCTTCCTCGGGGAAGGAGCAGATACAGGAAGAACTAGCAGACAAAGGATATGCCTGACTTACAGCACTCTCTGGGTTCAAGGAAACAGTGGTATTAGCTGTTACCTACGCTCTTGACCTAGCTAGTGGATAATGAGGTATCATTTCCAGTCCTCAACCGTCATGCAGTCCATTCATTGTCTGAAGCACATAAGCCTGATTGAAAACTCCACACGAAGAAAAAAACTCAGTTGCTGATTTGAATCCCAGCTGGTTCACGTTGAAATTTTTAGTGTGCACTTTGCATGGGGTTCATGGTCCAGGGCTCTCAACTTTCATTACTATTCAGTTTCCCAAGGAACCCAAGTATGAACAACCTTAGTAAACACTGTTTTCCTCCGTTTCCTACCCAGTTGCTTTTGCTGTAGTCTTAGGTCATCAGAAGGATACTTTATGTGTAAGGATGTACTGACCTTGACCTGTTCTCCAATCTCCTTTAAAAAAAAGCACTTTGGGGGGGGGTTCTCTTTTTAATTTGTCTGCTCATTGGGTATTTGTTTCTTTTTGCTTGTGTGGAATAGGGACTGAATGTTGATGACTAAAAGCTTTGATTTCTTTCAGGCCATTTATTTTAGAGCAAGTTCTCAATCTATTGGCATTAATTCTACCGACCACCCTGCCATACCCTCTCCTCCCCACAGTATGACATATACTCACTCTCCCCCTGACTCCCAATGCAGTGGGAAGGTGGAAGTTCTCTCAAGAATATATTTAAATTTAAGGACTTATAAAGATTTCTGGGTAGACACCCAGCCCAGGAAGCTACTTAAGAAGAATAAAATTAGTTGTTCTAGTATTTTTAAAGGAGATATTTTAAAATCATTTCCTTGCAGTTCCATTAAAATTTCTAACTTGAACTTTCCTTAATAGTCAATTCTCACCCAACGTCCATTTTCCGTTCTACAGCGTGAAGTATTTTACCTAAGAGGCTTTTCCCAGGATAAACATTGCATTTTAAGGAATTGTGGTCCCCTGCTCTTTTTCTACATCCCACTATTCATTTGAGGGTCCATGTTCTTGGTGTGTGGCTTTCTTATGTCCATGCCATAGTAACCTAGTGTGGAGAGGCTTTGAAATGAGAGTCAGAAGTCCTGAATGTTACTAGATAACCAATCACTGACCTCTGCATTTCCTGTTAGTAAACATCTAAGTGATAACTAGTAATCAGCTGACTTGTACAATAGTTTGGGCTTGTCTAACTAGAGGCAGAGAAGCAGTAATTAATTACTGGTCATTAATGCATACAGGAATTGTAAAGGGGAATTCTCGTCATTCACTGGGCGTGGGTTAAGGAAAGGAAGAACAATTTCTTCAGATGTTATCACACGAGTAGTTTAAAAAGATAGCAACTTTCAGGCTGAGTAGTGTAAGATAATGATATTTATCTTGGTTGTTAGAAACAAAAGTGAAGCACCCTCTTTTGTGACTCCTCAATTCATTCACCCCCTTGCAGACCCGGTCATGGCCCCACATTGGGCATAAAAATCCATCCCTGTAATCACTTCATATCCCAACAGTTTCTGCCCTCTCTGAACGGTTATATAGCACTTATATGTCCTGTGACACTCATTCCAGTCCTTCCCTATGTAACAAAAATAGATTTAGAAAAGGTCTGAAATGCCACTCTGTTCCTCCCAACAGCCCCTAGAGTCCCATGCTCCAGAGGCTTGCTGTCCAGGCTCCCTGGTTCTTCAGATACTGAAAGCACAGCGGCATGTCCATATGTCACACTCAGTACTTTTTTCCTCGTAAAATTGGGATTAGGCCATTCAGAATGGTCTTTGAGAGTCAAGTTTGAGTATGTGTTTTTCTTAATATATTATGTACATCTTACTGGAGTAATTCATATAGATTTTCCTCACTCTTTCCTTTTCATTTTTTTGTGAAAATTCAGAGGCATGTAAACGCATGTACAGTTATAATATGTAAATAAACATGCACAGGGAACATCCACACGTCCACTACTCGGGTTATGGCAGAGGACATTGCCTTACCTCAGAAACCCTGTCTATCAGCACTCCTTCTCGAGTGGCCACAGGTTTTATGCCCACACCTTCACTCATGTGCTGTTCACGTATCACTAGATAGTTAAGTTGTTCCTAAATTGTTGCTTACTAACAAATGCTGTAATGACCATCTTCTATTTTATTTTTACATTCTCATGTAGCTGTGCCTATAGGATGGATTACTAGAAGTGGGATTACTAGGAAATCTGTACTTTCCCAACTTTAACAGGGAAAACTACATTACTCTCCAAAAGTTGGTACAAATTTATACTTCCACCAACAGCTTAATAGAGAACTTACTTCTCCACACCACACACCTATCCAATAGTTGTTGATGTCAACCTTTTCAAGTTTTCTAATCTGATTAAAATAAATATTATATTTATTTTAACTTAGATGTTTTAGTTGGTGAAGTTCAGCATTCCTCCATATCTTTATTATATATTTGTACTGATTTGGTGAATTGCCCATTTATACCCAGAATTCATGATCCTGTTGATTTGCTCATGTTTCCTTACTAATTTGTAGTAATTCCTTATTTAAAAAAAGATATATAAACCCTTTACCTGTTATATGAGTCATAAGGATTTTTTGGGTGTGATTGTCAAGTATTTTATGTATCATTAAATGCAAGAATGAATATGTAATAAACCATTTTTTCACACTTCCATTTTCTCACAGTATTTCAACCCCTCGCAGCAAAGATTATTTAGAGAACAAGGACTAATGAACCTAAAATTGTAAGTGTCACTTTGGTTTCTATTCCTCGATATGCACCTGCACTTCAGGTCATTTGCCTTCCTTTTCATTCTCACAGGCAGGATGTTAAATTGCTGTGAACCTTGGAGGCCATTGTAGAATTGTGTGTCTAGCTTTCAAAAGAGGCAATTTACTACTAGATCAAGTAAATCACTATGTAGAAGCTACATATGCCTCAGGAAAGAGGCAGTTACATCAGTTTAGAGTTAAGGTCAAGACTTCAAATTGTCTTTCTAAAAGATCCTCATATATACAGTCTCTTGGTATTTTATGTTTCCAGAATTTTTTGTTAAGAAAGAAACTTTGGGTGTGATAAAAAGGTGATAAAGATCTTAGAAAACTGACAGTTCATTAAAAAGTAACTTGAGCCTAGCTGGTGTGGTTCAGTGGTTGAGCGTCAATTTATGAAACAGGAGACCATGGTTCGATTCCCAGTCGGGGCACATGCTGGAGGTTGTGAGTTATGCAGGAGGCAACTGATCAGTGATTCTCTCTCACCATTGATGTTTCTATCTCTCTCCCTCTCCATTCCTCTCTAAAATCAATGAAAAATATATTTTTAAAAACTTGAACACTCTATATCAGTGGTCGGCAAACTGCAGCTCGCGAGCCACACGTGACTCTTTGGCCCCTTGAGTGTGGCTCTTCCACAAAATACCATGTGCGGGCGCGCATGTACAGTGCGATTGAAATTTCGTGGCCCATGCACAGAAGTCAGTATTTTGTGGAAGAGCCACACTTAAGGGGCCAAAGAGCCTCATGTGGCTCGCGAGCCGCAGTTTGCCAACCACTGCTCTATATGTTGCTAATATAATGAATAATTACTTCTGTTAGAGAGGAAACTATGCTTGACTGTATTTTTATGTCCCCCACCCCCCTCCAAAAAACAAAACAAAACAACAACAAACAAACAGTAAAGGACACACAGACATTTGCAAAAAGTATTGACTTAGAACCATGGACAACTTTTTTCTTTTCCTTTTACATTTATGGGTTATGCATCTTTAAGAAGTAGAGAACATTATCTTATTGGTAGCCTGTAGATAGAACAGACATTCTGTCATTTGAATTTTTAAATTTAAAATTTTCTAATTTGGTTTAAAATTTTTATCTATAACTTGACTTGGGATGGTAAACACACAATATAATATTCAGATGATGTATTATAGAATTGTGCACCTGAAAGCTGTATAATATTATTAACCAATGTCACCCAATAAATTCAATTTAAAAATAAAATAAATTTTTATCTATATTTTGAGAAACAGGAAAATCTGATCTATAATTTCTTAAGACTATCATACGCTTTATGGTAATTTCTTTTCAAATGTCCTAATATATTTCATGTGTTTTTAATATGTTCAATATGCTAGAAAAGAAGCGTATTCTCTAGTTTTCCTTCCTCTGTTCATTGTATTCTGTTTGTTGTTTAGTTCATATGCATGAAATAACTAAATATTGGCAAGAGTTTTTAGCTGGGCTCAGCTTTCAGTAAGCCAAAGAGTTTGAAAGAAGATGGGCATTCTTTAGCTTCCAAAATATTGACTCTGGATTCAGCAGCTACCAAGTAATAATAGACTACCCACTGACTGCAAGGTCAGAATCATAGAGTGATTCGAACATAACGATTATGTGAAGGAAAACCCACAGTGCATCATCTAGTGCCTGGTCTGAATTGGACTGTGTTCTGCGACCTACTTTCTGTAGATGGATTTGGTCTCTGTGGATAGAGCACGTACCGGTATGCTCTGGAGACTACTAAGTATTATTTAAAATCAACAGGATTTGATATGCCGAGGTTGCAGGTTTGATCCCCCAAATGTTGACTATTTCATACAGGGCTTTCCATGACCTGCTCACTCTCTAGCTTTCCCAGGCTTATTTCTTTAGCTAATTACACACTCTAAACCCCAACCAATGCAAGACTATATCAGGAAATTTAGACAGTCTTTATTTTAGGGGACATTTTTTAAAATATATTTCTTAATTGATTTCAGAGAGGAAGGGAGAGGGAGAGAGAGCGATAGAAACATCAATGATGAGAGAGAATCATTGATTGGCTGCCTCCTGGGGGACTGAGCCCGTAACCGGGCACGTGCCCTGACCTGGAATTGAACCGTGACTTCCTGGTTCCTAGGTTGATGCTCAACGACAGAGCCAGGCCGGCTGCGCTAGGGGACATTTCCTTATTGTTACTTGCACACCAGAAGAGCTGCACAGCAACCTGTACTTTCTGCGAAGCTTTGTAATTCAGGGTTGGGAAGTAAGATGGATACATTTTAGGGAGGAAACTTTTGTTCTTTTAGCATGAACATGCATTTCCTAACCACATGTCAGTGTTGAGAACTTTTCTGATGGATGCTAAGGAAGGAAACGGTCTAGGGATTGCAGTTGGTCTTGTGGAGTCCCCAAACGTAAACAGCCAGACGTACATTTCAGCAGCTGTTTCCTACGTTCCTGTGTGTGTATATAGTCAAGAGGCGAACAACTTGCAGAAACACAGTCTGACTCCCGTGTCAGAGTCACTCTGTTTACCAGCGTGTGTCAGCGCTCACCTTTGGGTGGGGTCCTGTTACTGCAACGGATTCGCTGTGGTTTACTCTCACTCCGCCGCTGCGAGCGACTGTGAGCTCCGATCAGCATTAGAAGTTGTGTTTCATGAAAACTACTATAGCTGTCTGGGCCAGCAACTCGTCACAGACAGCCTGCCCAGCCACTCTTTCCGGTTCCTGTTTTTGTCTAAAAAATGGCGAGGTTGGAATTAGAAATTAGTCCTAAAGCCCCTCTTGCCACTGCCACGCGATTCTTTGTAATCAGTTGTAAACAAAAACATACTTGGTTTGAAATCAAATTAAAAACGTGTGGGCAGTATTCATCCCCCTTTAAAAGGAATTTAAATGCATCTCCTGAGATAGCACAGCTCCTGCCTCTCTTAGGTTCACAGCCTCTGTCAGAACACGGGCCCTGCCCTCTGGCCTTGGATTGCAGGCACGCGCCAGTCCGTGTCCCTGTGCCTGGGGCGCTCCCTGTGACTAACCCCCTGCTGCCTCCCGTCCTCATTTTAATCTCAGGCTGCCCCAGTGCAGCCTGACCCGCTCCGGGATGCAGCACAGTCACAGCTTGCCAGTCTCCTCGTAGCTCTGGTGACATTCATTTTGCACTTAAAACCCTATACTTACCACCTAATGAAGATGCACCATGGAGACTGGTGGTCAAGAGCATGCCTTTTATACCCTCTTCCACCCTCCTCTCCTCCCCACTTCCGGTCCTGCCCACTCATCACAGCTAACTCAGCTGACAAGTTTCCCTGAAGGCGCCGAGAATCCTTCTAGGAATAACGAGCACATCACTCTGCTTCCCTGTAATGTTAACGGCATCCTCTCTGTGTTGCAATGATGTGTGCCCCTGTCTCCAAGGTTGGGGAGGGTTTTCTTTTTTGGCTTCCCAAAGTCAATACTGACAGAAAGGCAGTGGGCTTTTGACTTGGACGCTTATTTCTTATTCCATTTGAAAATGGTTCACTCTTCCCACTAACATAGTTCTCAGTGATATTTCTGCCTATGAGCTTTACAGGATCAAAGTCCATGCTGGTAAAATTTATACTTTATAAAGAATATAATTATTAAGGGATTACAGTATTTTATTTTATTTATTTATTTTTTAAATATATTTTATTGATTCTTTACAGAGAGGAAGGGAGAGAGATAGAGAGCTAGAAACATCGATGAGAGAGAAACATCGATCAGCTGCCTCCTGCACATCTCCTACTGGGGATGTGCCTGCAACCCAGGTACACGCCCTTGACCAGAATCCAACCCGGGACCTTTCAGTCCGCAGGCTGACGCTCTATCCACAGAGCCAAACCGGTTTCGGCGACAGTATTTTATTTTATTAAATTAATTGGGGTGACATTGGTTAATAGGATCATATAGGGTTCAGGTGTAGATTTCTATGATACAAGATCTGTATATTGCACTGTGTGCCCACCACCCAAAGAAAGTATCATACTTTATATGAAATGATTCTTTTATGTAAAAGAATATGATTATTTTATAAAGTAACTTTACACCAAGTTTAACTAATTCTTTAGAAAGGATGTTATTGCCTAGAGCCCCAGTGAAATTACATACCAGCAAAGCTTCATTAATGAAGAACAACTATTGCAGTGTGGTAATCTCAAATGCAAAATACAGGATGTCCCAAAAAATGTCTACACACTTTAACAGCTGATAGCTCAATTTTGAAAGTGAAATCCTCCTATATAATAAAGAGGTAATATGCAAATTGACCATTACTCCAACACACAAGATGGCTACCACAAGATGGCTGGCAGGAGAGGGCAGCTGTGGGCGATCAGGCCAGCAGGGGAGAGCAGTTGTGAGGGACCAGGCCTGCAAGGGAGGACAGTTGGGGGCGATCAGGCCTGCAGGGGAGGGCAGTTAGGGGTGACTGGGCCAGCAGAGGAGGGCAGTTGGGGGTGATCAGGCCTGCAGGGGAGGGCATTTTGGGGGACCCAAGCCTGCAGGGGAGGACAGTTGGGGGTGACAAGGCCAGCAGAGGAGGGCAGTTGGGGGTGATCAGTCCTGCAGGGGAGCATAGTTAGGGGCATCAGGCCGGCAGGGGAGCAGTTAGGTGTCGATCAGGCTAGCAGGGGAGTGGTTAGGGGGTGATCAGGCTGGCAGGCAGAAGTGGTTAAGGGCAATCAGGCAGGCAGGCAGGTGAGCGGTTGGGAGCCAGCAGTCCTGGATTGTGAGAGCTATGTCCAACTACCTGTTTAGGCCCAATCCCGGTGGGAAGTTGGATATCCCTCGAGGGGTCCCCAATTGGAGAGGCTGCAGGCTGGGCTGAGCGACACCCCCCCCCCCCGGGGACGAATTTTGTGCACTGGGCCTCTAGTGTATTTTAATAAACGCTGCCTTTATAATTATTCAAAGTGTGTACATACATTTTGGGAGGCACCCTATAGGATGACAACAGTGTATGTGTATCACACTTGCTAAAATGGATGAGTATTGCTTACTCTTTCGACTAGTAAAAGGTCAATGATGTTTTAATCATGTCTGTGCACATTTTGCATGTAATCTGCTGAACCCAGTAACAAGTGATAACAGACCAATCGCTTATGCCAGTGGTTCTCAACCTTCTGGCCCTTTAAATACAGTTCCTCATGTTGTGACCCAACCATAAAATTATTTTCGTTGCTACTTCATAACTGTAATGTTGCTACTGTTATGAATTGTAATGAAAATATCTGATATGCAGGATGGTCTTAGGCAACCCCTGTGAAAGGGTCATTCGACCCCCCAAAGGGGTCGCGACCCACAGGTTGAGAACCACTGGCTTATGTGAATGTTCAAAAGCTCAACAGTGACAGAGCTTGGATTAGCTCTTCCGGAGGAATGAGGAGAGCAAATATGTCGTCATCTCCTGTGCATGCAGGGCCCGAGGATTCCTTTCTCTTTCCAGGTGAGAGCCCTAACCCTCACCCATTCTCTGTGTGGGCGTGGCCCGCTTCCCCTGTCAGCACCTGAGGCACCGGACTTCACCTGAGCTGTGCACGCACAGATCCCTGCAGAGCGCTGTGGTCCCTGCGGCCGGCCCGTCCTCCCATCCTCAGCCACAGCCTGCCCCTGCGAGGGTCCCCGGACTCCTGCAGTTCAAGGAAGCCTGATCTTGTTTTGATTCCAGTCGAGAAAAAAAATCAGTTTAAAATTCAAGGTACCCATGTAATCACTTATGAAAAAAAAATATTAACCTGTTTTAGAGGGTAAAAGAGGAAAGAGGTAGGAAATCCCCTCAGCAGTTTTATTTAGAAAAAAAAAATCACACCTATGCTACCTCCACAGTGACAAGTAGAAATAGTGCAGGCGACGAGCTCCATGGGCCTGTCTGTATTTAGATGGTTAATGTTCACGCATCCAGGGCAAGAGCACCTCACACACGCGAGTGGTTTCCACGCAGGCTGTGCCACCACCAGCTTGGTGCCCTTGGCCCCCGCCGCTCCTCCCAGCCCCTTAGTGGTTACTGTGGATCCTGAACCCCACCCTTTTGATCAGATAAAGCTAAAATATGATGACGAGGGGAGAAAAAAAACACACACACCTTTATTTGCATATGCCAGTGTTTATAAAGGCATCAAATACCTAAAATGGAAATCTGTCTGACTTTCTCATATGTTTGCAGCAACATTGTATGTAATGCCATTGCTTCTGAAGTTGCCTTTTGTGGGGTTGAGCTAAAGTCTTTTGAACATCTGAGTTAATAGGAGACTTAACTGATTTTTATCATGCTCCCATTTGAGTTTCTAAAACAGCCTGAGTGTTGGGTAAAGTGTTTTGTCAGTCATCGTGCCCACACCAATAAGACTTCACTCACACAGTGACCGGTCTACACAGACATAGCTGAGGTCCACGCAGTGCCCGCTCCTTTCCCTAACCCAGTGGGCACCCGCAGCTCTTGCGGATGGGAATTCTGAACCTGTCACCAGCACTGGGTTCTTTGGTTGACTTTTAAATGCTGCTTGCACAGTCTGAGTCCTTCGTTTATTCATCATTCAACATCACCAGCCTGTGGCTCTTAGTTGGTGTTTAGTACATGTTTGTTGTATGGCTGCTCTTCTAGCCTTGTCTTCTTTCGTGAAACTGACTTAATCTTTGCAGAGCTGGTTAAGTGTCACCTCTGAAAAGTCTGTTGGCACCCCCAGGTCAGGGGGAGACTCTCTCCTCTACAGCATATCGTGGCTGTATCAGTTATGCCTGTTCCTTCCCTTGCTCAGGTATAAGAATTAAGGGCCTTGAGTTTGCAGGCTCAGCCCTGCTCTGTTCCTTGGATTAATCTCTACCAAGGGAGCAAACCAGCAGTGGTTTCAGATGGGCTAGTGACTGTATTACCACCATCAATACCATCACCACCTCCACTAACACCAACACCAATGACACCTCTACCACCACCACCACCTCCACCAACACCTCCTCCAACAATATTATCACCACCACCTACACCACTACCTCCAGCAACACCATCACCATTATCACCATCATTACCACCAGCACCACCTCCATCACCAACACCATCTCCACCACCTACACCACATCCTATTTGTTTAGAGCCCTAATATCTTTCCTTGCCAGCTCTCTCTTTCTCTGGAAACCCGACCTGTACATGCCCTTATCTGTGAAGCCAATTCCAAAGGAGAGGCTCTCATGGGAATCATAACACTATATTTTTCTTGCTGCCTCTTAGTATTCCTACTCCAACTAGAGATCACTGTTCAACCAGGCAGATCCGAATATTTCAGTCTGAGCTGCTTGCCACTCTGTGAAGGAAGGACGACCGGACTTACAGCCGGTTTAGTTTTCCTGACCAGGGCCAACAAGGTCTGTTTTCTGCTTTGTCCTGTTCCCAAAAAGCCTGGAGCAGATTGTCCAGTGACAGTGTCCACAATCTCTGTGTCTTAGCCTGTGACTTCCCCAGAGTGGATAAATGAATGGGAAAATGGGCATTCATTTTAAATTGAATAGATGGCGATAGGAAGTGGAGGAGACCTGGTGAACACCCACACTGTCTGCAGAGGGCTCTTCCTGGGCTCCAGCCACTTCTTGACATGTCAGAACATGGGCCCAGGGTTACTAGATCTTCTACTTTTTCAAGAGAAGCAGGACACCCAATTGCAATGTGTATGTTCAGAAGAATTGAAGACAGGAACTAGAACAGATATTTGTACACACTTGTTCATATCAACATTATCCACAATAGCCCAAAGTGGAAGCACCCTAAATGTCCTTTGATGGATAAATGGATACGCAAAATGTGGTATATCCCATACACATTATGCTAGGTAAATAAAATAAGCCAGGCACAAAAGGATAAACGTTATAATCTCTTTTTAAAAAATTAGTTCAAACTCTATGATTTTGACTATTCTGTGAAATACCAGAAGAGTAAAATTCCTAAGTACAGAAAGTATAATAGTACTTATGGGGGCTGGAAGGAGGTGGTAATGGGGAGTTACTGTTTAAATGGGTATCGGGCTTCAATTTGGGACGATGAAAAGTTATGGAGATTATGGTAATGGTTCTACAATAAGTGAATGTATGGAATGCCACTGAATTATACAATCGCAATGGTTAAAATGATAAATTTTATATATTTTTTAACTACAATAAAAGTGAATTTACATATAATCGATCTTTATTTCTGGTTTACATAGGGTTTTTGGTCAGACTCCATTGTGCCTATACCTTAGTTCCTCCCAAATCAATTGTTCTACTTTCTGTGTATATGTGCACACATGAGAATGTGTGTGTGTGTGTGTGTGTGTGTGTGTGTGCGCGCGCACGCGCACTAACCTCAAAGATTGAAATAGCTGGGGCAGCTTAACATTGATAGTCTCTCTGTAGCCTGAGAGCTTGTCTTCAGTGAGTCCTGAAGGCTGCTCCAAAGTTGCTTTGTTCTGCTCTAGATATATATTTTTTAATTTTATTTTATTGTTTAAAGTATTACAAATAGTAGTACATATGTCTCCTTTTTCCCCCATTGACCTCCCCCACCCCCGTCTTCCCTACCCCCAGCACATGCCCTCACCCTCCACCCCTAGTGTCTTATGTCCATTGGTTATGCTTATATGCATGCATACAAGTCCTTTGGTTGATCTCTTACCCCCTCCCCCAACCCTTCCCTGCCTTCCCACTGTAGTTTGACAGTCTGTTCGATGCTTCTTTGCCTCTGTATCTGTTTTTGTTCTTCAGTTTATAATGTTCTTTATATTCCACAAATGAGTGAGATCATATGGTATTTATCTTTCACTGACTGGCTTATTTCACTTCTCATAACCAGGGTGTCATGTGGCCATTCGCAAGGCCTGGGCGTTGTCAGCTGGGACTTGTTCATCAGAAGAAAGGGAATGCTTTGAACTCTCAGGAGAATCTGCAGGGGAACGCATGAGGTCCCTCTTTCTTTTCCATCCCAGGGCCATCGCTCCACTGAGTCCCTCTGACCTCACACCTGGACCACTGGGCAGTTTCCTTTTTGTACTTTTCACTCATCTCATTCAGCATTACCTGCACTATTGTGCCACGCAGATTTTCTAAAATGCCACCTTTTTGCCCGGCCAGCTTGGCCCAGTGGTTGAGCGTCGACCTATGAACCAGGACATCACGGTTCAATTCCTGGTCAGGGCATATGCCCGGGTTGTGGGCTTGATCCTCAGTGTGGGGCGTGCAGGAGGCAGCCAATCAATAATTCTCTCTTATCATTGATGTTTCTATCTCTCTCTCCCTCTCCCTTCCTCTCTGAAATAAATAAAAATATATTTTTAAAAATGCCACCCTTTCTTAGCAGGTGACTTGACTTCCTATTTCACAAAGGCTGTATCAAGCATGAATGCTCATAACTTCCTGCCCTTCCCCCTCTTCTACACACATGTCTGCATTGCTGTAAGCCGCCTCTTTCCCTGGTCCATGCAGAAAGGTTTCAAATGCTGGTCCGAATCCAGCCACTGTGCACTGGGTCATTCCTCCCACCACCTCCGGAACCTGACCCATCAGCTGTCTCTTCTCTTTCCTGTGCCTTTAGCCTCTTCCTCTCCTTTAGCTGCTGCCCTTTCGCCTATAAATAGGCTCAAGTCTTTCTCAGCTTAGAAAACTAAAAAGTGCACTTCTCACACTGAGACCCTGAATTTCTCCTCCTCACTTCCAAGCTTCTTGAAAGATGGTGTTCTGTTTGCTTTCGTCCCACCCCCAAACGTGCCTGCCCCACCTCTCCACTGAAGTTGCTCTACAAATGTTATCTGAGGCCTTAAGTGCTAAACCCAGTGGGGCGTTTTCGTTATTGATTTATCCAGTCTGTCTGCAGCTTTGAAACTGTTGGCCAAAGCCTTTCTTTGCCTGCTTTCCATGGGACCATTTCTTCAAATTCTATAGTCATTTCTTATTTTCCCCTCTGCCCACACTCAGCTGCTGGTGCACCCTTTGTGGTCCCTTCGCAGCCTGACATAGATGAGGCCACAGGCATCACCGAAGGCAAGTAACTCCCATTTCGCTCCCTGGTCCTCAGCGTTCGCCCGTTTGCTGGGCTCAGTTGCATACTGAACATGTGTGCAGCCTGTGTCATTGTCATCCCCTGTCCCCGGAGTAGGCCCTCTCACCCTGTAGTCCATATCTTGGTAAACAGCTCTACCGTCTATCAATTGCCCTTGTTAGAAACAGAGAAGATCCTGTGTTCTTCCCTCTTCTGTATGCTTCATCCGATTAGGCATGAAATTCTGTGCATTGTACTAAAGTATCTCTTTGAGCCTATTTTTCGTATTAATCTCTCCCGCCTGGTTCTTTAGCAATTTAGCTAATAGTTCTTTAACTATTCACTTACTCAGGTAAGATGCCACCATATTAAGAACACTATAGAATATTTTTTGGCTATAAAACTGTCAGTGATGAATTCCAAGTCTTTTGTAAGCATCAGGAAATTTAGGCCTGGAACTTTTTTTTAAATTGTTTAAAGTTTTACATATGTCTCCTTTTTCCCTGATTTACACCCCCCGAGACCCCCTCTGTCCTCCAGCCCAGGCAAGCCCCTACCGCCCCAGTGTCTGTGTCCATTGGTTATGCTAATATGCATGCATACAAGTCCTTTGGTTGCTCTCTAACCCCCCACCTCCCCTGCCATTTGTCTCTGGATCTATTTTTGTTCATCAAATTATGTTGATCATTATATCCCACATACGAGTGAGATCATGTGATAGTTATCTTTCTCCGACTGGCTTATTTCGCTTAGCACAATGCTCTCCAGCTCCATCCATGCTGTTGCAAATGGTAAAAGCTCCATATTTTTTCTAGTGGCATAGTGTTCCATTATGTAGATGTACCACAGTTTTTTAATCCACTCATCTGCTGATGGGCACTTAGGCTGTTTCCAAATCTTAGCTACTGTAAATTGTGCTGCTACTAGTATGAACATAGAGATGCATATATCCTTTGTGGTTCGTGTTTCTGGTTTCTTGGGATATAGTCCTAGAAGTGGGATTACTGGGTCAAATGGGAGTTCCATTTTTAAATTTTTGAGGAAACTCCATACTGTCTTCCATAGTGGCTGCACCAGTCTGCATTCCCACCGGCAGTGCACGAGGGTACCTTTTTCTCCACATCCTCGCCAGCACTTGTCATTTGTTGATTTGTTGATGATAGCCATTCTGATAGGTGTGAGATAGTATCTCATTGTTGTTTTTATTTGCATCTCTCAGATGATTAGTGACTTTGAGCATGTTTTCATATGTCTCTCAGCCTTCTGTATGTCCTCTTTTGAAAAGTGTCTACTTAGGTCATTTGCCCATTTTTTGATTGGATCATTTATCTTCCTTTTGTTAAGTTGTATGAGTTCTTTGTAAATTTTGGAGGTTAAACCCTTAGCTAAAATAGCATTGGCAAATATGTTCTCCCATGCAATGGGCTTTCTTGTTGTTTTGTTGATGGTTTCTTTTGCTGTGCAGAAGCTCTTTATTTTGATGTAGTCCCATTTGTTTATTTTCTCCTTAATCTCCCTGCCCTAGGAGCTGTGTCAGTAAAGACATTGCTACAACATATGTCTGCTGTTTTGCTGCCTATGGAGTCTTGTAGGATTTTTATGGTTTCCTGTCTGACATTTAAGTCCTTTAGTAGGCCTGGACCTTTATTTAGTCATGGCTATTTGAAAAAAACACACACCAGAAAATAGCAAGTGTTGGCACGGACTAAGAGAAATTGGAGCCCTTGAGCAATGGTGCCACCGCCATGGAAAACAGTGTGGCAGTTCCTCAAAAAATTAAACCTAGAGTTACCATACGACCCAGCACTTCCATGTCCAGATATATATTCAAAAGAATTGACAAAAGGAACTAGAGCAGATATTTGTACACTCACATAGCAACATTATTCACAACAGCCAAATGGTGGAAAATACCTGCAATATTCATTGACAGATAAACGAATACGCAAAATGTGTTATGCATATATGTACTTATGTACAATGGGATATTATTTAGCCTTAGAAATGGATAAGATTCTGATACATGCTACAACATACATGAAACTTGAGAATGCTACGCTAAGTGAGATAAGCCAGCACAAAAGGACAGATATTGTATGATTCCACCAGGTACGAGAGAGGCCCAATGCATGCAATAGAAGGTAGCGTGGTAATTACCAGGGACTGAGGGGAGCGGTAATGGGAAATCATTATGTAATGGGCACAGGGTTTCAATTTGGAACGATGAAGAAATTCTAGAGACGCATAATGTTGGTGCACAATGGGAATGTACTTAATGTCATTGAACTGCACACTTAAAGATGGTAACTTGTGAGTTTTGTTCTGCATAATTTACACTGTCTTCTGCCCTTTCAGATACCACAGACGGAGGGGGAGGGGGCTTGGACAGCCTTGATTTCTCACAGTTCTGGAGGCTGGAAGTCCAAGCTCAAGGGGCCAACACACTTTGGTGTCTGGTGCGGTCCTGCTTCCTGGCCTATGGACAGCCACCTCCTTGCTGTGTCCACACATGGCTGAGAGAAGGACCATCTCTCTTCTGTCTTTCTTATGAGGGCACTAACCCCACTCATGAGGGCTCCACCCTCATGACCTAATCACCCCCCAAAGGCCCCACCTCCCAAAACCATCGCACTAGGGATTTAGGCTGCAAAACGTGAATTTGGGGAGCACACACACTCAGTGTATAGCAACCACAATTTAAAAATTAGAATATATTCACCAGACTTTCCCAAGCTGTCGTTCTTGAGATGTCTTTGCTGAGCGCTCCAGAACATGTCCTTTGTGCTCAGTGATACACGGGGGTGTGAGCTCCCTGAAGCAAGTGGTCCCTGGCTGGAAGGGGCTGGTGCTAAATTAAGGCAGAGATGTCAAAGGACACGCGGGCACTCCTGCAGATGTGAGGGGATCCGCTGCCGGGTCTGTTCCCACCACGGAGATTCCTCTCATTCCTCCCGTGGACCCTCCAGAGCTCGGCTGTGGAGTGTGCTTCCCAGCTTGAACAGGGCCCCATACAATGCAGTGCAAACCAAAATAACCACATGCAGGCCAAAAAAAAGAGGTTAAAAGTACATGCATTTTTTGAGAAATTATGAAGCAATCCATAATCTGTATAGAAGAGAAAAGCAACTTGAGAGCAGAACAAAGCCCCTGGGAGTGCTCACAGGAAAATATGTGCATCATTGTTAAGGGCCAACGTAAACACAGCATGCAAACCCCAGGCTGCTGCCCTGCGCAGCTTGCACAGCGCCAGTGTACGTGCAGAGTGGGTCTGTGCACTGAGCCCTTCAGGTCATGGAAGGCAAAACGGAGGCCAGACTGTCTGTGTGCAAACCCTTGGCAAACGAGAGCCAGGTTTCCTGGACATTCTCTCAGCTCTGGAGAAGTCGGCGAGAGGTGGCAGTAATGTGCTTTCTCTCTCTCTCTCTCTCTCTCTCTCTCTCTCTCTCTCTCTCTCTCTCTCTCTCTCTCGAATTCAAGCATTGTTTTCTTTGAGTCCCAGGAAATAATTCAGCTTTGCAGTGAAAGGTCACTAATGAAAGAGATGACCTGCTCCTTTTAATATATATTTATTTTGAAGAATAATTGCACCATAGTTAAAATTAGAGCTATTGTTTTTAAAAGCGACCTGCTTTTTTTCAGGGGGGGGGGGGACAGGGGGAAGGGGGAACAGGTACCCTCTTCAAATTTTCCTTCTCCTTGTCAAATCAGAATAGCCTCAGAGAAATGAGCAGAACAGGGATGCCTGCTGTGGCCACGTCGGGCCAGGAGGACAGAAGCAGCACACCACTCATTTTTCCGTGGCTGTGCCACAGTTTTTGAGCACAGCTTATGTGGCTGCTGAAGTGTTAGGTGATGAATTACATCCGTTGACAAAGCAGCTACCCTCACAGCTGTGTGTAGGGACGATTCTCGTTTTTGTTTGGGTCTGGGTTTGGGGAGTGGAAAAGGGTGGAAATGGAGCCATGAGCTCTGCCAGCGTGTCCTGGGTGACGGTGCGGTGCTGAGCATTCCGCTAGGTGCAGATGTGAGTGTTGGGAGCTCACATCTGTTGAGTAACTTCCTCAAGGTCTCATGCTAATGAGTAACAGGACATGGGCCTCTGTGATTCTAAAGTCCATGCTCTCCTCTCACCATCTGTGTTCCCTCTCAGGCCCATCTGTGGAAAGGGCAAGGGTCCTGTTGGTATCTGTCACACCGCCGCTCAGCCCTGAGCCCAGCACAGTTCCCGTCTCCTCGGCCCGCTCCTGTGAACCTGGACAGTCAGTAGGTCTTATCAGCTGACCCCAAGCTCCCGGTCCCTGCCACTCTGCCACTGTGACTCCTACGCCACAGCTAGTAGTGCTGCGTCTGTTACAGGACTGATGCTCACTGACGCCTGCCCGGGCTGGAACTCCGCAGAGCTCCGGCAGCCTTCTTTCGTTCAGCGCTCTCAGTAGCGGCTGTCCGTGTCTGCTCTGGGCTGGACTCCGCTGGGCGAGGTCCCCGTCCCTTCGTTTTGTAGTGGCGTGATCGCTGGCAAGTAATTGAACTCTCCCGACTCTTGATTCCTCATCTGTTAAATGCAAAGAATAATTTCTAAGAGAGTTGTTGGAAATATTAGGCAACATAATTTTGAGAAGTAGTTAGTATCCGTAATAAATATTGGCTACCAATTATGACTATCATGAATGTAAATGCTACTGATGGTTTCGCCCATCTGTAACCTTCCTGCCTTGTTCATTCAGTTCAGCTGTGAGGGCTTTGGCCTTGGTTTTATGTTCCAGTTCCCTGCCTGGAACTGAAGCCCTATTTTGAACCCCGTCCCTGGGAGCTGGATCTTGTCTCCTATCGCCTTCTGGCTGGGACGCCACATGTCACTCGCTTCCAAGGCCAGGATGCTCCGCAACGGGTGCTTTACTGTCTCCATTGTTGCCACGCAAATGCCAGTCCGGCCACCCCTTTGTTAGCTGCCGGGTGGGTTCCTGTCTGGCACAATCTTCCCCCTCACCCTCCCCTGCCAGCTCTTTGACATCAGTCCGCCTGAACCCCATTCTCCAAGATGGAGCATGCGCATTAGAGTGTAGAGGACTCCAAGGTGAAAACACACAGTCCTGCCTGAAAGAGCTTTCAATCTTTATAAAATAGGAAAAAGTCTAAGAGCAGCTTATCCACCCCCTCGGAACCCAGGGGCCTTGCCCGTCCTGTGTTCTGGGCCATCGCCACTCGACAGCCTCTAGCAGAAGCTCTGTGATAGAACCCACTCCAGGCCTCATGCGGTTCTGCTTCCTGGAGCCAACTAGTCGCTGTCCGAGATGGCCTGGTAACCAGCCGCCCGCCCAGTCTCTGGGTGCTTAGGGGCGCAGGTGAAACACCTCACCCCAGGGCCTGAGATTCGGTTCCGATCAGTCAGATAGTGCAGGAGACTTAACTTCCTGGGGGTCAGCGTGAGCCAGTGGAAACCAGGAGACCTGATGGGGTTGAACAGAGCAGCTCTCTCTCCTCACTCCCTCACCGCATTCTCAGCCCGGTTCTCTGTGTGGCTGCGCAGGTGGGCCTCAGGCAGGGGATGTGATCTCATCCAATCACACAAGTTATCCGCAGCCGTAGTTAATGTGCTGACCTTGCTATTCTTGTCCTTCCCATACTCTCCCTCACTCTCCCGCCCTGCCCTGCGAGTGCACCTACAAGCCAGTTTACTCACCCGACCCACGCCCCAGGCTCTGCTTCTAGACTTTTGGCATAGTCTGGTGAGCTTTCTAATAGAGTTATTAAAAGTACTTTGGGGCCCAGCCTGCATGGCTCAGTGGTTGAGTGTCGGCCTATGAACCAGGAAATCATGGTTGGATTCCTGATCAGGGCACGTGCTCGGGTTGCAGGCTTGACCCCCAGTGTGGAGCATGCAGGAGGCAGCCCATCAATGATTCTCTCACCTCATTGATGATTCTCTCTCCACTGCCCTTCCTCTCTGAAATCAATAAAAATAATATATTTTTTTAAAAAAGTACTTTGGGAATCCGGGAGAGGAAAACATTAATTTAGCTAGACTTTGAATAATACCAAGAATGGTTAATATTTATTGACTACTTGCTTAAGGCCAGTGGTTGTCCAATGAGATTTACATGTGTCATGATTTTCCTCATTTATATGTGAATGAACCCAAACAGAGCAAAGTTAAATACCTTCCTCAAGTCCACCCAGCCAACCAGTGGAGGATTCAAATCCCACTTGAAGCCAATGCTGTTCATCGCTGCGCATTGAGCAGTTTTATGAGAAATGCAGCGAGGGAAGAGGACCAAGGTGAATGGGCTGCAGAGCTCCAGGATTCGAGACTCTTGAGCCAAGGCCTGAGAGGGACGTTAGGCCCGAGAGAAGAGACGAGCGGAGGAAGGAGGGATTCTTATGTGCCTGGTGGTCTTTCTATTCATTTTTCTCCACACAGACCTCTCTCACCATAACTTCCCCTCCCCCAACACCCACACCACCCTAGTGCAATTTTGCCTTCGGGGTTAGCATCTCCCTCCCACTAAATCTGTTTGGCCTGGAGTTATTTTGTTGATAAATCCTCTCATTCCACAATTAGAGATAAGGAGATTAAAATACAAATATCTGAATCAGTTTTAGCTCTGGGTGATGATATCAAACTCTTTCCTGTTTGGATGGAGGAGTGGAGTTGGAGGGCAAGAAGTCACTGGGCCTGGAGGCAGGGAATGTGATCTTATCCAATCACACAGTTTATCTGCAGGTCTGCGCTGTTCATTTCCATCTGAGGACAACCGGGGAAAAGCTGGGCTCAGCAGTCCTGTGGGGATGTACTCGGACAAATTATAATGGAAACTAGAACAGATAATAAGCTTAAGCAGCGATCTAATCCATGATAGAATCTTGAAAAACCAGACAATTCTATATTGAATGCCAACCGTATTAAACAACTGAATTGCTCAGACACTGGGTACAATAAAATGGAATTGAATGAATATTATTGTTCAAATTTTGTTGCAACAAATGTTATTTCAAGAAAAGCCTTTATAGAAGAAAATCTAAGCCTAAACTTAGTCCAGTGAGTTAAAATCGTATTTATTGTACCAGCAAAACATGGGTAGGATCTCAGGGTTTCTTGTATGAGGTGTATGTAGGCCAGAGGTGTGTGAGATACTAGTGGGGACCATCAGCAGAACTGGCAACATTCGAAGGGAACAATTACAATCCTTTGAAGTTCCTTCGCATGGCCTTTAGCTTCAATTTATCCATCTGAACTGGAAATTGTGGTTTTCCTCACTTCGTTCAGTGACCTCATGTGTCGTGGGCGTACCTAGTTATGATACCTTTTTAAACAAGGCCATCCATTTATTCCTGTTGCCCAAACCTGTGCATGTTGTAGCTATTTAACATGACAACAGCTACAGGGGTTGTCCTGATCAATCCTTTTATTTACATACTATTCCCCAAGCAATTGGGTATTTGTTTGGTGAGCTTTAGTTAACATGCCTGCGTTTTACCAGTGTCTTCCAGGACACAAGAGGAACCTATTTCACCACACTTAAAAGCTCCCCATAGTCCCATAAGCTCATTAAAATGAAGTAGAGACACACACAGTAGCAATAAGAGATTAATATTTCAGTTAAAGTAAGTAGTTTTAAATTGCATTTTTGTGTTTTCCACAGTCTATTGAAATCATTTTTATTCTGAAGTTTAGTAATGTGAAACATTAGTTTTTCTATTGCTGCTATAGGAAGATGAATCACAAATTTAGTGGCTTAAGGCAAACACACTGGGGAAAAACTAACACAGGTCATTGGGCTCTGCTGGTCATTGTTCTGTGGCCCAGAGCAAAGTTCCAAGTGTGTCCTTTAAGTGGGTGAACTGTATGGTATGCAAATTATATCTCAACAAAGCTGTTTGGTTTTTTTTAATCCTCTAGGGAATTTTTTAAACAATTCTTATTCCCAGCTTCTGCCTTACCCCAACTCCATCCCAACTCCCACCTCTAAGATGCCTATTCAAGAATGAAAGGTGCTTTAAGTGATCCAGTGATAAACATGTTTGAATATATTGCTGCTTTAGACAAGGGTCACAGCAACCAAGAACTAGCCCAGACTGGACCAGATTTGCTATAATCCATAATTCCAGGCTAGACCTGGCTCTTCATAACTGACATGACTTTTGGCTTAGCTGGTGGGATCCCAAGGGGCCCAGAATAGGCCAAAGCCACTGACTACCAAAGACCACAAAGCTTGCTTGGACACTTTTTGTTCTGAGAGTAAAGTTACATCCAGTAAGATCTGGAAGAATGTTGTTTTACCAAAACATCTTGAGATTCCAGTACAGCAAGTTTTTTACTTCTTGCACAATTTTAGTGATCCTCCTCCATTGCTTTCTTTTTTAAACATCGCACTTTTGTTAATAGAGTATACTATTTCTGAGGGGTATAGGTGAGGAGTGAAAAAATTATTTAATATAGAGAAAACGTATTAATCCCAAGAGAAGGAAGTGTAACAAGTGTGAAGATTAATAAACAGAAACCTCATTTAAATTGGAGTTGGGAGGGCCTGTAGGGGGAGCTCTCATGCCCTCACATTCACGGTCAGTTACCCCAAAGGGGAAGAGACTACTCCATCTCCAACAGGGAGTTGTTTTTCTACTCCACTACTCCAGCTGGAAGGAGGATCTTCTCCTTGCCCGGCAACCACTCAGCCAGTGAAAGGCTGGTACAACTCAGTCAATGAAAAGTCTCTACACTTCAAACTTGCAGTTTCCTCCAGTGGACTCTGTGTGCATCAGCCCCTCTGAGCTCCCCTATCCTCTATAAAAGAACGTTTTTCTCCTTTGTTTTCTTGACTTGCATTTGGTTTGCCATTAACCAACATGTTCCAAATTGCTGTTCTTAAATAGACCCATTTTGCTGGAGAAATATTTGATTGGCTATTGTTGAAGGTCAACATAAAAAAAAAAAAAGAAGTAATGGACAAAAGTTCAGGATCTGAAATTTTATATTTTAATGATAGGCTAGCTAAATGACCAGAAAATACATCTAAGGAATTGACACTAAAGGGGAAGGGGACAAAACTAAATGAGCTTCTCACTTAACATTAAACCGTTTTCCGTGATTATAAATATTTAAGCAGGTGCATTTGGGGGTCTATTCAAATTGGGCCTCTGAAAGGAAGGCTACTATCCTAAAATCATAAATGCATTTTAGTTTCTGTCGAATGTGATATGCTTTTTTGCTGACTGAACAGCGTTCTCTTAGTAGAGGACCAATGCTCCCTCCGGCAAATTAAACACAAATTATGCAAACTCCTAGGATTTGGGCATAATCTAATTAATCCGGAACACATGAAGCAGATAATAATTTCCCTGGTTGAAAACTAGATTCTTATTTCATGTTTGCACTGTGTTTTAGAAAAACATTGTGCTATGTAAGCAAGATTTCATTATCTTATATATTTTGTTTGCTCAGGTTCATGATGGATATGTTTATAAAAATAAAGGTAAAATTGGAATCTTCAAATGATGGCATTCCCCCCCCCCCCCGAAATTTATAATTACAAAACAGGATAGTCCACGAAACTAGGAAAAATGTTCCATTGGAGATGATTGCTTTTCACTAATAAAGTGTAAATGTAATACTACTATAATTTTTCTCTTCATAGCTATAAGCAGTGTCAAATATGATTTAATGGAGATAATTCTGTTCATTTAAACATAAAAGGTTAGGAGCTTAAAATTGACCCGGATTAAATGCATGCCAATAAATTCTGATCACAAACTTTCGGAATGCGATTTAAAGCGTGAGATGAGTGTACCCATCTTTACATGTGAATCCCATCGGCAATAATCAGTACTGCGTGTGTGCCTGAGCAGCATCCGGGTTTTCAGTGCCCCTGACCAAGAAAACCAAAGGCATTGTCCTTCTCGTGCCAAGAAGAGAGGGTTTTTCCTTTCTTCCTCTTACAAAAGTGGGTGTCATATGTAAGACAAGCCTGTCTTCACAGCAGCGCGTGTTAGTCTTCTTTTGTTATTGTTTTTGCATATTAGTCTTTTGCATAAAGGAAATTCGCAAGACGCACAGAGGCCTCCGGTGTGGAGTTGTCATTTCCAAGTGTGAGAACACAGTCTTTGCTCATTTGTTCCTCAGCTCCTTGGGGAGACTGCCAACCAGCACGCCAGCTCTCAGGCTGTATTGTGCAAAGATTTCCAGCCCACAAGGAGCAGGACTTGTTCTCAGAGGCAATGTCCATGCCACAGAGGCCCCTGAGCAGCTGTGAGGGGCAGCAGCTTTTGAAGGCCGTGGCCTGTGTTAACTCTTTGTTAGACTTCAGCGGAGAAATGCTAGCTTGGTGGGTACAGAGGGAAAAGATTCTGCTAAGAATCCTGACACTGTATTTCTGAATCTGCTTGGAAAGCTGCAGTGACAAGCATATTCCTGAGCAATAAAGCCGATGAGCAGGGTTTTCGTGGTGAGTGTATGTGAAGGCGCTGATACATAAGCGCAGTTCTAAATGACGTTTCCAGCTGTTTTATTGTGCCAGGAGCGTCCCCGCCATGGGCTGCAGGCCCCCGTGATGGGAAAAGTGGGTCATGGAGTCAGAGCAAAGGGTGGGAGTGGGGCGGGCAGTAACCCACAGATACATGGCGACTTTCTTAATCCACTATTTACTAAAAATGCAGCCACTGCACCGTACGAGGGGAGAGCTCAAATGTTGTATGTTAAAAACAAAGTACATCATCTTCTATCTTTAGGTTTTGGTAAATTTTAACAATACAGTTTCAAGCTGTTTTTTATTGTTGACACTATTACAGATGCCCCCCATTTTGTCCCTCCCTTCCCCCTACCCCAGCCTTCACCACACTGTTGTCTGTGTTGAGTTTTGCTTCAAAATAATCTGGGTGGACCGAGTAGGTGGAGCATCGAGGAAATGAGATTGGTCATGAGCTGACAGTTGTAACTGGATGCTTTTTGAAATTTGCCCTGATAATAAGCTTAACAATTATACTAAAAAAGTGTGGGAGCCAGTGCTTTATGTTAAATTGTCAAGTAATTTTGCTTAAAAATTCTACTGGATACTCAAGCAGACAAGTTGTTAAAAGCAAAGATTAATGCGAGTTACTAAAGATTACAGAAGAGATACCTTGTCAATCACTGATTTACTGTGAGAGGACCCAGACCTACTGCTCTTACACTTCACACCCCGAATCCAAAGGAAAACAGCACCCACACGTCTAATGGGCTCTGGGATGTACTGAAATGAAAATGCATGTTTGCAGTCACCTGTTAAGCTCTTCCGCTCCCCCTTCCCTCTGTTCCTCCTTCTCTGTTTTTCTCCAGGGCAGCTATATTTACCCTCAGCTTGAAGATAATGGCCTGTTTCAAAATGTAAGTGGCAAACACAGATTAGAATGCATCCTTTCGGTCCGTTACAACCAATCCGTCTTCCGCCACTGTTGGACTTTCTTTAGCCTTGGCAAGCGACTCCGCACAGCATTTCCTTCTTTTCATCCTGAGGCCTGCGATTGTTCGGTGCTGATACAACACTGGCCTTTCCCATAATTGAGCTGAGTCTTTTACACGAGGGAGTTTCAGTGTGTTCAGAGTCTAAACCCTTTCCAAGCACTCTTGTAGCAGAACTCCATGTCCTAACACCCCAGCAAAGCTGGTTTTTAATACTCTTCTCCCGAATCTCCATTAAAAATCGGTTCCATTTTAAATTTGATGGTTTACTGTCACGTTGCCCCATAGATAAATTAAATCGTGCAGAGGGAGTGTCATTTCCTGTTTGATGTGTTGTCCTTCCTGTGTACAATGCCTGTCTTTTTCATTTAGGTCGATGCTGTTCCAGGGGGTAAGTAACCGCCTGATTCGTCACTAGGGAAACTGATATAATCCCACATGCCAGCCATCGGAGTTAAGATGGGGTCAAGGATAATGTGATTGTGTGTGTGCGTGTGTCTCTTTATGATACGTAAGTTATTTATTATACTGAGGCTAATCACACAAGACTGTGATTCTTTTCCATCAGCTTCCCACAGTCTTATTTCTTGCCTGATGTGCATAAGTTGGCCAGGAGTTTTAGATGTATCACAGAAGAATCGGGCAGACAGCTGCAGGAGGCGCTGGCGGAGACACTAATACTGCATAGGTTCTGTTTGCTGTAGTAACAGATTGCTGTGATTTTGTGCTCTCAGGGTATGAGCTTCTGTCTGCCACACTGGATTTCAGAAATATCTGCCTTTCTTATACAAATATTGCACGTAGTGATGTATTCCCGTAGCGTAGTGATCTTCGAGTGTTCCCGTTCACGTATAGCCGAACCGAATACTGAAAAAATATGTGTGTGTACCGCTGGCCCGTTGTCACAGCTGAAAGCTTTTAAGTGTAAATAGTTGCAGAGGCTATAATTCCTCTTGCGTTATAAATATTCTGCTTTAAAGAAATAAAACCACTATATCACTGTTTTCAACAGTGACTACTGTAATCTAAATATCTTGGCCTTTAACGTCCTCCTCCCCCTGCCCAGCCATGTAAAAGGTAAATCATTGCCCGAGCCGGTTTGCTCAGTGGGTAGAGCGCTGGCCTACAGACTGAAGGGTCCCGGGTTGGATTCCAGTCATGGGCGCGTACCTTGGTTGCAGACTTGATCCCTGGCTCTGGTTGTGGTGCATGCGGGAGGCAAACAATTGATGTGTCTCTCTCATATCAATGTTTCTCTCTGTCTCTCCCCCTCCCTTCCACTCTCTCTAAAAATCAATGGAAAAAATGTCCTTGGGTGAGGATTAACAAAAAGTAAAAAGTAAAAAGTAAATCATTAAGCTTTCTTTACAGATATTTATATCACTTTCCCCTTAAACTCATGTTTCCATTCCACTACACCCATGGAATTTTATTCTAATATATCTTTATGTTCGAACATCTTTTATTGATGTCCCCAACAAAAATATTTATGTAAATTTATATTTAAAATTTTAAAAATTTCCTGTAATCATGAAACGCAAACTTCTTTCGGGTTGAGTCACCATTGCAATTACTGTGAATATACTGTTGATCAAAAAGTTACACTATTTGACTTAAAAATAAATATAACTTTATTAGAAATATATCCCAAGAGGTGAATTAGGCTTACATTTTTTTAAAATTCTCCTTTATTTTTACGTTTGTTTGGAGGCTTTTGTTTCGTTTTGCAGTTACTTTGCGTTTCCCTTGCTTGTTGCTGGATGAGACAAAGTCAGCCTTAATAAAATCTCCAGTTTTTAGTTTTATATTTGCATCTCCCAGGAAGCCTTATTCATATGCATGAATAGATAGCTCTGGAAAGAGATATGTTTCTTTTTTTAAATGATGATTTACTTACACTCTTTCCATTGCTTCTGGTCATATACCCCACATCACTCTGTGGTCTTCCATTAGACAGTAATTTGGAGACTTCTCAGTGGGCACTGCCTTCCACTGCTTTTCTGCTAGGACTTTTTCAGTGAGAACCTGGGGTTTCCAAGGTTCCCCATTTAGTGGGGTCCCTATGATGCAGCTGCTCTGACTGCCAGCCAGCTGTGGTCACAGGCAGTGTACCCGCAGGCTGGCTGCTCCAGCGGGAAGCCACCCCGCATCCCGACAGTGCTACGATGGCCCCCGGGGGCTCGTGAGTGGAGGCCCAACCCCAGACGCTGTTCTTCAGGCAACTCACATTCTTCTGTCCTGCCTTCATCTGTGAAATGTGGCTACTGTCAATATCTCCCTTGCAGGATTGAGTCAAGGCTCGGGGGAGATGACCCACGTGAGAGTCCTCGGGCAACTTGCAGGGCTACACACACACTAGCTGCTCCGTGTTGAGGGTATTTGGACATCATTGTCTGTCCCTGCCCTTGCAGCCTCATCAGATAAATGAAGCCCGCGTGCAGGACATGATGCTAAGAAACATGAAAAAATGCAGCCCACACGCTTGGACCTGCTACTGCATGCTGTGCCCTGACCACCTGGTTTCCCAGCAGGATCTCGTCTACCTGAGGCCCCCCTAGCAGAGGATGCTGGGAGGTACTTGTCCGAAGTCTCCTGCAGATACCTGTCTCAGAGACCGCCAGGTTCCTGCCCCAGGCGCTCCCCTCCCCCTCTGCTCATTCTAGGCTGCAGGGCAGGAGGCTTCCTGCCTCCGCCTTGGTTTCTGGCAGCTGACCTGCCCCAGACAGCGCCTTCCTGAGAAGTTCTGTTGGAGAAATACGCCCACAGCCAGGCAGACAGTAAAGGAGAGCTGGAGTCAGCAGTGGGCTCAGTGAATATACTGGACAGAAATGAAGGTTTTAGAATAGGGACGCTTAAGGACCAGCGACAAGGGGTTTAACAATCAGTTGTATGCAGCTTTTTTTTGGTATTAATGGTTCGTTTTTATTTAAATAAAAGTATCAATTAGCAATATTTCCATGGTGAGAAATTAGACAAAGAATTAAATAATTCTTAACAGAGCCTTTATTGTGTGTACACACACACACACACACACACACACACACATATATATTTTCGTTCTTATTTCAAAACTCACTTTGACTTACCGACAAGAATTCGGCCTTAGGTTGATACTCCCAGTGTTGCAGTAGACCCAGTGTGTGATATTCAATAGAAAACTCCTTCCACACTCCAGGTCAAGATAAGACTGGTGACATTTAACTCTGTATCTTGATGTAGAGGTTGGGAAAAGGTTACTGAGTCTGTTGACATTTACGTGTACCCACTGAGAGTGTGACCTGTCGTATTTATTAAGTGTGAGCACTCAATGGATGTGAAGGCGACTCCAAAATGAGACTAATTCACTGTCGCAAGAGCGAGCCTCGCCATCAGGGAGGCAGCTCATAACTTTTGTCTACTCACGCTCCAAGTGCAGGAAGTCTAACCTTTGCTCGTTCCTGGGTCTGGGGAGCCCTGACGTCCAGTCACTGATGAGAAATGAACTGGGGATACCACGTGCTATGCTAGGGAACCACATGGAATTAAGCGCGGGGAGCTCCACATTAGGAAGTGCTGAGGATCTTACGGCTGCTACAGGAAAACTTGCTGATGACGCCATTCAGATAGCCTCACTTTCCCCAAATCTCTTTTCACATAGCGCAGCGGAGCTTGTCTGAATTCTGAAGTTCATCTCATCATATTTTCTCTGCACAAAAGAAAGTACATTCTGAGGTCTTTGGAGACCAAGAACTTGTAAACTCTTTTTTTTTTTTTTAACATTTTATAGTCCCCCATCACTTAACTTTTTCAAAAATCTATAGATATTTTCCTTTGCTTTTTAAAATACTTTTTATTGTAAAATATACATCACATCCAGCGAACCATTTTTAAGTGTTCAATTCAGCGGAATTACTAATGTGCCTGTGACAGAGATGGATGAAGTCTTACCTAAGAAGCCATTGTCGTCAGCTTAAAGGACATTTCATAATCGCAGAATCCTATTAGGAGACACAAATATATACAACAGATGAATTGTGTAAGTTCCCGCATTCCTTCCATCCCGAAGTCGCAGCGCCCCGTAACTGCCGTGCAGCGCGCAGCCTCAGATCTCCCTGGAGCAGGACTGTCTCATGTCAGGCCAAGGAAAACTTGGCCTTGGCGCATAATTAATGGACTGGGAAATGGATTAACGAGATCTCGCTCTAATTAATGTTGCCCTAATACTTGGCATGAGAACAAAGATGCATTAATTAGTGGAGCGGGTGTTGTATGTGTGTTGTGTGTGGGTGCTGGGTGTCCATGGGAGGAGTTTGACATACTTCATTTGTAGCATTTTTCCTTCTCTCTCTCACCCTCCTTCGTTTTCACAACCCCCATCACTCCTCCTTTCCTTCTCAGAACTGCTGTTATGACTTTGTGCGCTGATTCGGCGGAAGGAGAGACGGAATAATGAGTGATTCCCCTTTTAGGTGGATATCCGGGCAAACGTGGATTAGCCAACGTTTCCGAATCTAGGTGGGCAAGCCCCTCCTCCTAGAGCAGCGAGGACATCATGGTCTGTGTGTGCAGCTTTACTCCATTAATATTAATTCAGTCACGCAGGCCGAGCCACTCTCCCAGCTGATCATATGCTCTCGTGAACATCAGCCTCAATTACCCATCCGCTCTCATCATCTCAGGAGGCAGGAGAGGTAATCCCCACGCTGAGCTGAAGCACCCCGTGCAGGGATTACTGGGATCTGAACTTAAAATCTTCATTTATTTTTCTTTTCCATGGAACTTATTCTACTACTGTTAATTAAGGCAAATATTCCCCCAGGAAGTGAGCGACTGTGTGTGTGTGTGTGTGTGTGTGTGTGTGTGTGTGTGTGTGTGTGGTAGGCAGGATGTGGAGATAAATGAACATGGACGGCAAAGAGGAAGAATATATTTGCACTCATACGTTAGGGCTACAAACATGAGAAGCTCCTTTTTCCAAAATCTTGAATTGGAGTATACGCCTTTGCAGACATAAGCTCCTCCACGTGGCGTAGGCTCTGACAGTTTAGTTGTGGGTATGAAACAGCCACTGTTGGATAATCTACTTCTTACTGAGCTAGATATTTCTCTATTCATAGATATTCATGAACTCTACTAGGTGCAGGATATTCAGTGCTACAACGATAATTAAGACTAAGTTTTTGCCACCAATGAGCTGCCCGACTAGCGGGAGAGATGGGCACAGAAACAGCATTTTAAAACATGGGCACACGACGCAGTGTGCAGATGACATTTTATTGAGTCATGCACTTGAAACCTGTATGGTTTTGCGAACTAGTGTCACCCCAATAAATTCAATAACGAAAGATGAGTAAGCAGTTCAGTTTGCTAAATTCAAGCTAGAGGTGATGAACGGGGAGGCCGAAGGGCTCGGGAGATGCCACTCCACGGGACCCTGTGCTCCATGCTGCACCTATCCCTAGTCCGGATAAGAACCGCTGTCCCCAGCAATGGTTTGACTGGTGAGTGGGTCTCACTCCCGGAAGAGTTTAGCGCAAGGCATTGCGTCTCTGCCAGCACCTTCCCCATCGGTGGCCAGACTGGAGGTGGGAGGGGAGAGCTGGGCCAGGCCCTGGGGAGGCACACTTCACTTCTCCCTGTGGTGGTCACATGCCCCAGTTGACGCCAGAAGCCCCAGTGCAACAATTAGTGTGTCCTCTTGCCCTCCAACCGTGCCTGGATTTGGACAATAACTCATCTGACCCATCTAACTCCTCCCACAAAGCATGGGCCAGGAATCAATGACACAGTCACACCCAACTTCCGGGAGCCGGGGAAAGCTGTGTCTTCCCGAGGACAGGCGGTGCAGGGGGGGTGGGGGGTGGGGGGTGGGAGGGGTTGGGGGGGAAGGGTAGGAGATGGCTCTGGTAAAGGCAAGGCCCGCCCCGCTGCACGTGTAAGGAGCTTAAGCTCCACCCGCATGTCCCTTGCCTCTTGAACATGCCCACCTGAAGGCTGATATTTCGTTGAAACCTTCTAGTTTATCTTAAAGATTCCCTTGAGCACCTTTCTCCATAATGTACTTGTGCTTTTTTAAAAAAATAAAAATGTGCTTTCTATCTTCAAAAATCTTCACAAATAAATAATGCTCCAGGAATATTTGCCACAGTTAGTTATTGCTTCCCTGACTCGGGGAGGGTCCGTATGAAACACCCAGTCTGGGACAACCATCGCCGAGCAGTCTGGGGCCGAAGACAGACCTGGCCGGATTCCCCTCTCACAGAGAACTCGCCAGTGGGTGGAGAGAGTCCCGGAGGCAGAGCCGGGCAGGGAGACTGGTTCAGACTGCCGTCGTTATCTGCGTGCGTGGCAGATCATGAAGGGCCTCGAAGGGCCTCGTCTGTGTTAGTGATAGGAGGTCACAGCAGGAGGGCTAAGCTGAAAAAGAAATGACTGTGTAAAAATTAAATGCTTCAGCCCAAACACCATAAAATTAAGTTTGAAAAGCCAGGGACAAACTGGAAACACACACACACACACACACACACACACACACACACTTGTGACACATGAACAGTACGAAATAGGGAGGGTTGAGATCCCTCATGTACAGAGGTCTCATGAATTAATAAAAAAGCATAGATGAAAAATGGACAAACCAGTTTATCAAGGAATGTAAACACCTCACCAAAGATAGAAATAAATAAAACAGCAGCGCTATTCTTCATGGTCAGATTAGTGAAGAAGGCCTTAAAGTAGCACATGTATATGCACATGTATATGTAGTATCAGTGCTCTTGCTAAGTCAAATTGAAAAGAATTCTTTCCTTCAATGGGAGGCTTGTTAACTACATTATGAAGCGTCCTCTCAATGAACTATTATGCAGCCATTAAAAATGATTGTACAGCAGGTTACCGAAAGCCTGGTATCACTTCTCACTTCCTGAGAAACTGCGTGAAGGAAAGTGCATGTGTATACAGAGATGTCTGTACGGCTTTTCAACAAAATGTTAAAACTGTGCTCATTTCTGGATAGTTGGTTGGAGGTGATTTTTACTTCTCCTATTGCTTCTATATTATTTTGAAATGGAAAAAAGTACATGCATCATGTATATAATGTTTAGGTAAATATAAATTTATTAATCGGGGGTGGGGGGCAGCAGGTGTTTACATCCTTTGGAGTGAAATATGATGAGGACTTGATCATGACCTGTATGTGGACAGTGCTACCCTTCCCCAGGTCTTTCTGTGGGCTTTGTAGCTTCTCATCTCAGGTTTGGCTCCTTCTCAGTCTGTACGCCTGTCCCAGTGTCGGCCCTTCTGCATCCTCCGCCTACTTCGGATGCTCTCCCCGTCTGCTGTCTGCTTTCCTGAATGGAGTGGCCGGAGGCAGAGAGGAGAGACACCATCAGAATTAACTGGCCCCATGTTCTCAGGTTGGCAGGGCGTTCTGGTGCCAGCATGTTCGCAGGGCTTCAGGGAAGATGGAAGGCGGTCTACTGGGTTTACGGAGGACCCAGTACTGGGTGGCTGTGGCTCCTGGGGGTCAATGTGGTGGTGAGGGAGGATCCTGGTGGTTGCAAAGTTCAGAGCGGTGAGGACACACCTGTTCTTCCCTGGACCGGCTGTCGGTGCAGGCGTGGGGCGGGGAGTTCGAGCAGTGGCCATGGGGCTAACACCTGCATGAGGCTCTTCCCTTGTCCACAGACGCCAGAGATGGACGCCGGGCTGTGTCTGTGGGCTTCTGGGCCCCCACTCCCAGACACTCTGCTCCCCTGTCCTCACCGGGCCCCCTGTGGTGCCAGGCTGACTCAGCCCGGCCTCCAGCGCCCGCTTTCATTGCTTCTTCTGTTGAACTCAGGCCAGACTATTGTTTCCCGCTGTTGTTGTCTAAGAGACAGCGTGTACCAGACGTGAACAGGAAGCGTCCATCCGACCTGCTACAGCAGAACTTGCCAGGGTCCATATGCTGATGTCATTATTGTAAGAAATGTTTGTAAAAAGTGTTTAGTGGCCAGATCTTTGGAACAATCGTCTGCTGGCATGGGCCCACCATGTAGCCTATTATCTCTCGCAGTGGTTCTCAACCTTCCTGTTGCCTCGACCCTTTAATATAGTTCCTCATGTTTTGGTGACCCCCAACCATAAAATTATTTTTGTTGCTACTTCATAACTGTAATTTTGCTACTGTTATGAATCATAATGGAAATATCTGATATGCAGGATGTATTTTCAGGGATCGCGACCCACAGGTTGAGAACCGCTGCAAAGTTTAAGAGGAATAGAGTACTGTAATGGCCACAATTGGTTTATATTATTTTTAATTGGGTTTTAATGAGTTCTTTTATGTATGTATGTATGTGTGTGAAGCATATGTACTTGAATGTTTTCTTTCTTTTCTTTTGGAGTGTTCTTAATTTCTTTAACACAGCATTTTCCCCTCCATCCTCAAAGCCTCTGGCACACACACCCTGCTCCCTCTGTCCCAGTGGCGTGCTCTGTCCGGCTTCCTGTAAACATCGGTGCAGCCTGGCTGCTTGCTTCCGTGTCCTGTGGCATTTACCATGGCCGATTCTCACACAACCAACCTCTCTTTCCTTGGGCCCTGCTCTCGTCAGCACCGGTCGGCTTTGCCAGGAGCCGAACCGCTATGGATGGGTGACTCTCAGAGCTTAGCTGGGCCTAAGGACGAGGTGGGGGGACACCCTCACAAACCTGGTGTTTCCCCCTGCCAAGTCCAAAGCAATGAGCTGGATTCCATAAACGAAAGGAAACGGTGATTTCGGGCTTCCCCCTGCACTGGGCGCTGTCTTGGGTTTAGAGCAAAACAGAAGGCGACCGCTATTCCGCGCTTGCATATTTACGTGCGGGTTGGTGTATGGGAGCGTCAAGAAGTAGAGGCCCTAACTCAGCTATGACCGTGCCTGTCTTCTCTTTCTTTTGTTGTAAGTACCGTCGCCTTCCTGTTTCATCTGTTTGCCCCTGTGGCTGTTTGCATCCCGTGTATCTGACAGGCCCCCTGGCACCCCTCTTTCAGGTCTTCTTTTTCTTCCGGGGGGTTTACAGAATCCCAGAAACCTCTTCTCCGATTCCAGCGCGTCACTTAGGGACATCATTTCTCATGTCACCTGGAACGTGTTTACCTCAGCACGCTCCATGCAGGCAGATTCTCACGTGAGCCTTTAGAGAATGAATGATTGGTGTTCAGCCAAGCTCTGCCGGTCTCTCCAGGACCACAAACAATTAGGTGAAAAGGGAAAATTCAATTTGCCTTTGGTTTTGTCAGCCTGGTCCCAAGCAACCGATATGAATCTTTTGGAAAAAATTTGTCACTCTGTGTATGTATTTGGTGTATGTTGATGGTTGAATTTTCTTTATGTAGCACTGTAGTAAAAGTTGTGAGTAAGTAACAACTTTTTTTTTTCTTTTTTTAAATAGCCATTTCAGAAACAAATGAGGTCATTGAGCATCTTGTTTTAGGAGCGGGGGTGGTGGGGACATTGGAGTGAGAGGAAGTCCCACGTCAGAGAGCTCTGTACACATTGTCCTGACATTCCCAGCTATGCGTGCATGGGCCCTGACGGTTTAACTCATTGTAATTGCCTTTTGCCCTTTCTCACATTAAATTATAAAATCAGTAAGTATGCAAACCTTTATTTCTCAAGGCTTCACCCCCCCTTAACAACTTGCATTTCCAAAGACCTCAAAAGCTACTAACTTATTGTTTATAAATAAAGGTGTTTTCAAAGGCTATTCTGCCCATTAGCCCCAGGGCAGTTTCTACAGATGACACAGGAGTGGACAGAACTCCTGGCCCGACCTGTATGTGCTTTTGGGTAAGCCAGGGAAACGCAAGAATGGCACCCAGTGAGGAAAGGGAATGGTAGAAATAACGGGTGTGTCCCTGCCTCAAATTGAAGCTTCGTACTCCAGGCTACGGGGCTTCATTTTCCTTGTCCTTCCCCGGCTGGTGCACGTCAGCCTGGCATTGAAATGTCCTGGATTCACGAGATACATAGGAATTACACAAAGAGGAAAGGCGGGAATCCTGCTAGGTTCTCAGGAAAGCAGGCTCCACCCAAGGCCCGTGTTTGGAGTTCCCACTACTCGCAGCGAGCGCAGGAACACTGAACTCATCACCGCGGTGTTTTGTGTGGGCACACGCTGACCTTAAAGTTCAGATCTCCAGCAACATTGGGCTTAGTATCCAGGTCAGTTGTAAAAATGCATTTTTCAAGAGAAAAATGAAACTTACATGTATAAATATTTATTACTTGCCCTGCTTCCCCCTCCGGCCCTTCACCACCAAGTTTGCAATCGTCATTAAGCTTCCTGTGTTCGTGCTCCTACCCACGTTTGTGTGCAAGCTGTGTTCTCAGTCCCAGGCTCTAGCATGGAGAGATAGATAGAGACAGAGATAAAGATAGAGTTAGAGATAGAGATAGATAGATAGATAGATAGATGATAGATAGATAGATAGATAGATAGATAGATAGATAGATAGATGATAGAGACAGAGACACATTTTCAGTGGAGAGTTCTCAAAGGTTTTCAGGCATGGGAATGAGGTAATCAACTCTATATGGTGGGGTAGGATGGAGTTGCCAGGGCCGGAGAGACTGACGAACAGTGTAAGAAAGTATAAAGACTTTGAACCACAGCGTAGACTAGCAAGAAATGGTTTTGTGTGTAAAGGAAGACTCCTGTCTGCCGTAATTTTACTCGACCAGCAGGGGAGTTAACTGGACCAGACAACGCTGTTGTCATCATTAACTGACAGTTTGTAACAACAAGTAAGAAAGCTCAGGGTTCATCACCAGGCAATAATCTCCTCCTCAGCCCCTCTCACAGATACTGGAACAAGAATACAATAATTTATTTTTATTTTGTTGGCACTTAGGAGCCAGCTTCATTTTCTCTCCAGTAACCCTCCTGCCCCGGCCAGTCGGGGTGGGTACCATACCTACATATTCCCACAGGACTGTGTTCTCACCTCCATCCTAGAACGGATGACACCTCTCTTCAAGTCCACGTCCACAGCCCCTTAGCTGCAATTCCAGAATCCAGAAAGCTCTGAAAACCCAAAGTCTATGGTATGATTGCTGCCAACACTTATTTGGCAGCAAAACGTGACCTGCGCCGGCAGAGTTGTTTATAATATCATGCTTCCCTCTGGAAATACTGCTGTCTGTGTACACGAAGCTGCCCTGTGCACAACCGGGGGGAGGTTGTTTCATACTAAATGCAACATATACTGTCTTTTCTAAAAATCCACAAACAGTGTTGGTTCTGAAACACTTGTGGCCCAAGTGCTTGGGACAAAGGCGGGGGGAGCCGCACTGTCACCTGCTTGCTGGCTGGTGTCCCACTAGGAGGGTCCCTGGAGTCACCTCGACCCCGTCCACCTGCCTGCCTTCTTCTGGGCCTCCACAGTGCCGGTCCAAGGAGAAGCAAATGAGTGTCTGCTTTCCGCTTAACATACGTCCATGTGTAGGCTTTCTTCTGCTCTTGTTTTCTACATGTTACTATTTTGAGAAAGAAGAGTCAGAGCTAACAGCCCTTTTCTGCTTCTTTTTTAACTGAAAACATAAATATTTGGCCAGCTTGAAAAATCAGCCACAGAACCAAGAATAATATCATGTTTCCTGGTTTTCGGATTTGTTTTCCTTACTTAGATAAGACCAGTTGTGAATGCCAACGCAGAGGCCAGGGGAACAACTTTCCTTAGAATGCTATCGAAATCTGACCAGTTACAGGATGAAGCAAGATATCATAATATAGGCAAGCGCACGGTGAAATGGCAGGAGATGCGTGGCCATCTGTGCAGAAAACACTGCAATACAGCCGGGAAGGTGAACGCGGGGCAGACGGCAGGAGCCGCCTGGCACGTCTTACCGAAGAGATACAGGTTCTCGCGGCACATCCGTCTGGTTATTTCTTCAGAAGATTCCAGCAGATGAGTTGGTTTCTCTGGAAGCGGCCAGTATTTAGTTTGTAAGGTCTGCTATGTTAATATCTTCATATGGCAAGTTTTCCAGACGCTCTTGAGCTCAGTCATCCTTTTAAAATGTTACAGTCCCCGTTCCATCCTGTTTGAACATGTTGTGTGAGTACAAGGAAGGGTAGTTTCAAAATCTCTCCTGTGTAACGCACCTTGTTGGTTTTGGCGAATCGTCCTGTATTACATTGAATAGTTACTTGTGAACACCCTGCCAGAGCACAGTGGACAATGCATCGTCACCGCCACGCTGTAGTGAAGAGCCCTGTCCAGCTGGGCCAGTGTGGCTCAGGGGTTGAGTATCAAACTAAGAACCAGGAGGTCACAGTTTGATTCCCGGTCAGGGCACATGCCTGGGTTGCAGGTTCGATCTCCAGTGTGGGACGTGCAGGAGGCAGCTGATCCATGAATCTCTTTCATCATTGGTGTTTCTCTCTCTCCCTCTCTCTCTCCCTCCCTTCCTCTCTGAAATCAATAAAAATATATATTTTTAAAAAGAGTCATGTTGAAAACCAGAAGTGACTAAGTGACTCGGAAGGGATGAAGGGTTGGAGACTGCAGGTCAGGGGAGTGTTGCCTGTAGTCTCCTGGTCTCAGCAGGCGCTGCCGGGGCGCTTGGCTCTGAGGGCTTTCTTGGAAGCCTCTGCTTCTCTGGAGCCTCCAGGAAGCTCCCATCAGCTGTGTAGCCAGCGCAGCTCTAAAGCAGAGCGCGCTCAGCAGCCACCGCCACCTCTGCTTCTCCCCAAGCCCAAGGCCCACGAGCTCCCAGGGCCCAAGGCCCGTAAGCTCCCAGGGTCATGCCTGCACACCTGCTCTACTTCCGACCCTGTGGCTAATGACTATTTTAACCGGCAGGAAACCCTTTTCATGCTGAGTGGCCCCTGAAACCTCTTGTTTTGTCCCATTCCATTTACTTTAGTTAACTTCCTTATAGTTTTCTTCTTTCGTTCAATTTTGTGATAAGACATCCTGTTGGAAATGACATTTAAAATAAGGTTAATATGGAAGCTGTTACTTTTAATTTAATAAATCGTATAATCTCCACCTTATAAAATATTCTGAATGCCTCCCAAGCGGCCTTTGGTGCACACACGGCCAGATGAGTGATATTTTAAGATTTCCGGTGACTGGGAAGGTATGGAAAGTCTGACTGATCTATATTGTGTTCTGACTTCCCGAGGCAGTTTTCCTACTGGTATTCCATCTGATTCAGACCATGAAACAAAGCTTGTTGGGTTTTTGTTTTGGTTTTTTTCAATCAAAATTCAATCTGGAACTGTGTATTTCACTTCTTAACACATTGTAATACGATTTATTAAATTAATAAATGTGTTAAGTGTAATTTCTATGGAATTTTATATAATAGGAATTACCTTTTATAAAACTTTTGGCAGGGGGATGATTCTGGAAGCATTTGAGGAAAATAATTCCCAGCCTCATTTTCAAAATTACTTTTAAAGATAAATTACTCGACTACTTAACATATACTTGCTGTTCCATAATTGCATTTATTGTGTGTACGACATAAGTGAAGATTTTATTATCTGTTATCCACTCAAATTCTTTGTGCAATAAAAAGTCACATCTTTTTGCAATAATAGTGTTGGTTCTTTGGGACAAGAGTGATAGTTTACAGTTGTTTTGTGTTCCTAAAGCCTGTACCGTGGTGTTAGATATATAGCATGTGGAGGCCTCCTTGATAAATCAGTGTTTATGTTGCACTCTTTCCAAGTCTTGCTTGCCCTGCTTAAATTAACCACACTCTATGGAAACGTTTAGCTTTTGCGCTGGCCTCGCTGAGTCTAAGTAGCATTACTGGTTACTTGTGTTTAGGTCTTTCTGCTCTGAGCCTTCCCCCTTAGCATTAGAGCAGCGATGGGGAAGTTTAATCTTTCTGAAAAAGCCCTGCCTCTGTCATCTGTTTTCTCATGGGTTTCCATTCATACAGTGAAGTGGTTAAGAGCGTGGTTCAGAACCAGACCACATGGGTTCAGATCCTACTTTTGCCAATTATCTCTGCATTCTTTCTGTGCCTCAGTTTCCTGCATTTCAAAGAGGGGCTCACAACAGTAGTAAGTATTTCAGAGTGTTGTTGGGAGGATTAAATGGGTTTGCTCAGGCCAGCAGAAACAACAGTTCTTAGTCCATAGCAATGGAGCAGTGAATGCTGGCCGTTACCGCTATGTTCTTATTTAGATTTAATAGCTGCTATTCTTTGCTAAAGGTATCTTCTTAATGCTTCTACTAAATGCCTTTGAAGTAATCACATTTTGAAAACGATGTAAGCAGATAGCTTTCATCAACAAGCTTGTTTCTCAGCTGCCTTCTGGTGGGGGCGGGGGGCCGGGGAGGCAGGAAATTTTTGTTTTTCTAGTGCCAGCATTTAATCCTCCCATCCTTCTTCAGTAAAGATTGTAAACCACGTGTTAGAGAGACTGCTATGGCGAAACGCTTATGTCGCCCCCAGTTCATATGTGGAAGCCCAGTCCTCTGATGGTATTTGGAGGTGGGGCCTGGGGAAGCGCTTAGCGCATGCGGGGGAGCCCTGGTAAGAAGAACCTTGAGAGATGGCCTCTCTGTCCACCACGTGGAGGCACAGCAGGTGTGTCCATCTGCAAGCAGGACCAGGGCTCTTGCCAGCAGCTGCACCAGCCAGCACCTTGACCTTGAGAAATGCACTTCTGTTGGTCAGGCCATCCAGTGTTTGTCATAGTAGCCTGTCTGGACTAAGACAGACCCCTGTTGAACAAATACAACCTGGGCTTGGGGATCTCACAGTGAGAGTGGAAAACACAGGTGAGGTCTCCCTGGAGCGGTTGTCCTGTGAGGTAGACCGTGTCATTATCCCCGTGTCCAGGAGGATAGAGCCCCGCTGCCTGGGAAAGGCAAGGAGGTCTCCTCCGAGCAATTGACCTGACCAGCACCTGAGTCTCCCAGGCGGAGTAGAGATGTGCTCGGTGAAGATGGGAGGGAAAGAAAGGTCATTCCAGACGGGGAGGGTCATTCCAGACGGGGAGGGTCATTCCAGATGGGAAGGTCATTCCAGATGGGAAGGTCATTCCAGATGGGGAGGGTCATTCCAGACGGGAGGGTCATTCCAGATGGGAAGGTCATTCCAGATGGGAGGGTCATTCCAGATGGGAAGGTCATTCCAGATGGGAGGGTCATTCCAGATGGGAAGGGTCATTCCAGACGGGAAGGGGCATTCCAGATGGGAAGGGTCATTCCAGATGGGGAGGGTCATTCCAAATGGGAAGGGTCATTCCAGACGGGGAGGGTCATCCAGGATGGGAAGGGTCATTCCAGATGGGAAGGGGCATTCCAGACGGGAAGGGTCATTCCAGATGGGGAGGGTCATTCCAAATGGGAAGGGGCATTCCAGATGGGAAGGGTCATTCCAGATGGGAAGGGTCATTCCAAATGGGAAGGGTCATTCCAGACGGGGAGGGTCATTCCAGATGGGAAGGTCATTCCAGACGGGGAGGGTCATCCCAGATGGGAAGGGTCATCCCAGATGGGAAGGTCATTCCAGACGGGGAGGGGCATTCGGGACAGGAGCCAGCACCTCCAGAGTCCCGGCGCACAGGCCGCAGGAGCGCTCAGTGCGCCACAGGGCTGGAGGGAAAAGAGGCTTGAAAAGTGGGAGGAGTGGCACAGACAGGATTTCTGTTTCTTTTATGTCAAGTCAAAGAATTTCTGTTTTATTCTGTAAGTGGGAGCCAGGCGAGAGGCACACTGAGACCGCCATTGAGGGTTTTAGTCTACGGGGCCATTCATTCCCGGTGCTGCGGAGGGATAGGCTGAGGGAGACACACCTTCTTCCTTGAGGTTCCCACAGCTACGGAGGGACAGGGGACTCTATGACTAGCTGCACTGTCGGCTCCATACTCTAGGTGGGGTTTTGTAATGGTAGCGCCTTTGATATGGTTCCTAAAGAGGAGTGATCATTTACTGAGGACACTTGACTGGAAACATCAATGATGAGAGAGAACCATGGATCGGCGCCTCCTGCACACCCCACATGGGATCAAGCCTGCAACCCGGGCATGTGCCCTGACAGGGAATCAAACCATGACCTCCTGGTTCATGGGTTGATGCTCAGTCACTGAGCCACGCTGGCAGATCAGTTCTTATTCATCGTAGTCACTGTATTCTCAGCACTGACTCTTCCAGAGCTGTCTTTTATCCCTGATATAGAATGACTTAAACATCGATTCTAGCGTAATCTTTTGTACGTTCAGAATATAATTAGAGGCATCTCATTAAGATTTAAGAGAAGCACTCTAAGCCCTTGCAGGTAAAGTCTTGTAATCACAAATCTCAGAACAATACTGATTCTTTAAATGACACAAGGTTGAAAAGAAAACGGAAAGAACCGTTAAGAAGAATAAAAAAGAAAATGCTGAACTTCAGCGACACACAGAGAAATGAGACATTTCCTGAGAAACGGTGCGTCCTTTTCATTCTGAGCCCTCTCCGCTCTGGACTGACTAATACATGCACTCTGAGTTGACTGCTCTTTCAAACGTTCCGTGGCCGTGTTCTCGCCGTGACACGCATCCCGAGAACAGCTCTCACTACCAGCCTTCCTGAGGGTGCTGTGGTTGTAGGTTCTTCACATTCTTTCACATGACACCCAGAAAAGGAAACCGTTTCCTCTAAATGGGCCATCTTTTCTGCTGTGTTATTGCCCATCATGTGTGAAGTTCTCTGGATCTTAGGTCTGAATTAGATGACGAGTCCACGTTTGTATCTGAGCCGAAGCACTCATCACACCCCCTCCCGTGGGAGGTCTGCGGCGCCCGTGGTAGCAGAGGGGCTGGAGGAAGGCGGTCAGGGGGGCCCAGTCCCCTGTGAAGGCTGCAGTTAGGACAATATGGGGACAGAGGACACAGTGGGAGGAGACAGAGTTGGAGGGGGAGCCCCCGGAAATAAGAGTTGTGAGCATAGAAGCAGGGTGCTAACTGTGACAATTTGAAAACTCATGCCAGTGAAAGGATTGGGGTATGTGACAGTCGGTCCATTGCCATGGTAACCCATAATAAAAGCAAGCAATTATACGTGAGCTATGCTAAACCCTTTACATAGCTTGTTTCATCGACCCCTCCCAGCAGCCTTATGGGGAGGATACCATTACTGCTGCTACTATTATCACAGGCGGTTACTATAGAGAGATTAGCATACCCAGCTCGCACAGCTAGAATGTGACCGATTGGGGCGGATGGTGTGACTGCGCATGCTGTGCCCTTCACACCTCTGATCCGTTCCTTTATTAAGTCTGTGTTTATCGAGCACCTGCTATGTGCCAGCATTGAAGATCAGAGGTGAGCACTCTAGCAGTTGTCTGGGTCTTCATGGAGTTCTCACTGCAGGGTAGAACACAGACATGTGACTGCACACAATGAAGTATGGCAAGGAGTGTGACAAGGATGGGGCTAAGGAAGGGGGGGCATTTGCCTTGGTAGGAAGGCCAACCACGTTTGGGAATTTGGAAAGCCCGAGTGGGAATGGCATTGATACCCGAGGGATGGGCGGAAACTCGCTAGGCTCGCTAGGGCACTGGAGAGAGTTCTGGGCGAAGGCAGTAGGCGAGGTGGACATCAGCTGACTCACAGACCGCCTTTGAGGAAGGATTTGCCGTCCCCGGTGCGGGCAGTGCTGGCCGCCATGTTGGGCATTGCCTCAGCTGCAGAGAGGTGCCCACCACGGTCACGTACAACTCTGATGGGCCCTTGGTTTCCCAGCAGCAGGCAGGCTGTCTGCTCCCTCTTCCCGCCCTGCTTCCGCCCCTCCCTTCCCTGCGTGTTGGTCGCAGGAGCGCTCCCTGGTAAACATCCTGAGCTCTGCCCACCCCGCTTCCTGGAGAACCCAGAGCGTTGCATACAGAAGGCCCTGGTGCCAGTGAGGGTGCAGCAGGCATTCAGGGAGGCCGGAGAGTGAGTGGGAGGCAGGGAGACGGGCGGAGGCTGGCCGGGACCAGGCTCCAATGTGACGCCCTGGTAAGCCTGGAGAAGGACTGTCCTGAAGGGGGTGAGGAGGAAGCCACTGTGGACTTCTCAGCAGAGACTCAATCCTATTGGCCATTTTGAAGCATCTCTGTCTGCAGTGACCAATGGACGGTTGAAGGCTTTGGACACCAAACTCCTATCTTTCAGAACTTCTTTTCCTTCTTTACGGCTTAGTGGCCAGAGGGAGGCACCGTCCCGTCTCTCCTGTCCCGAGTCACTGATTTTCATCCCCTTCCCTTATGGATAGAGGCTGCTGCTCGGCCCCCGGGTGTGTGAGGCTCCAGCCCTGTGCGATGGTCTGGCATCAGCGCCCTGCGAGGCCAGAGGAAGCGGTGCCTGAGGACTGGGGAGTTGTCTGTCCTGTGCTGATGAAGGCGAGCTATCAGTGTGGCCTCACAAGTGAAAGTGGCAGATCTGGGGCTGGGACCTGCAGATACAGCATCAAAGGACAGAACCAGCCCCCACCCATCCCACGTCTGCGGTTTCCTTGTGTTTATTGCACCTTAATCCTGTGTCTGTGATACCGAGCAGCCTGCTATCACAGTTCACCTGGACAGGAATGACTGGACACTCAGGGTTGGATTAAAAAAAAAAGTTTATTGAGGTATAATTAGCATTAAATAAACTGCATATATTTAATCCACATAATTTTGATGTGTTGAAACCTATGCTTACGTTGTGAAACCCTCATCATGATTCAGATAGATGTTTCCAGCACCCCAGAAGTTTCTGTGGGTCCCTTTGTCTCCCCCCCTCTTTCTTCTCTGCCCTCTCCCCAGGGCGACCAGGACCCACTGTGGACCCTGTAGATGGCTTTGCAGGGTCTATCTAGATTGTAGAGCAGAGTAACCCTGTGGCCTGTTCTCTTTTTTGGTCTGGCTCCTTTCACTCAGTGTAAGGATTTGGAAAACTACATGTAAGATGTTCAGTTAAACCATATTTTATAGGTGATCAAACTTGTTCCACATAAAAACCCTCCTGTGTGATGACATGGTGCCCTATACATTACAAGTATCAGCCATCAGAGTGGTGCTCAGCATTTCAGACAAAATTAACTCTTCATTTGGGCCTCAGACTGAAACTTCTCTCGTTTCGAAAGCCACTGTCCTTTGGAATTTTATACAAAGAGCAGGTGATCTGTGAAGCTTACCAACAAGCCCATATGTAAGAGAACATAAATAAGGCATTTGGTAAAAGACTCTCCTTCCACCAAAATCTGTGTCCAGATCATCTGGAAAAGGGGAAGGTGAGGGGCAGGTGCCGGGGCCAGGAGACCGGAGGGATCACTGAGTCTCTAACCTGCCCGGTTAAAGCCCTTGAACACACGCATGCGAGCGTGTGACCACGCAGCACGCTCACGCACACGTGTGCAGGCAACACCCTTCTCTCTTCCATCGATCGCTTTAGCCCAGATGAGCTCAGCCGTTGCTTCACATCACCAGTTAATTTTCTGTATGTAAAAAGGGTTAAAAGTAAAGAAAGTGTTAAAAGAGAACTGTATCCAAGGAGACTTGACTTGGGGTGGTGAGTGCACAGTGCAATCTACAGAGGAAGTGTTGCAGGATTGTACACCTGAAGCCTACATGATCTTTTAAACCAATGTCACGCCGATAAATTCCATTTTTAACAAAAAAAGAATTGTATCCAGACCTCAGGACTAACGGTGCATGTAAAGCCTGCAAACCCTGGAGTAGGTCACACAAGCACATCTGTAACTTTTGAAGTGTTTTGGGGACGGCGCTGTGATGTGCACGCAGGAGGCCCTCAGAGACTGTGGAGGGGACGAGACACGGCTTCCCCTCTGACCCCACCTCCTCCGCATCCTCCGCCACCTGAGAAGCACCTAGGCCTGCCTCGGCAGCGCACACCTGAGAAGCACCTAGCCCTGCCTCAGCAGCGCACACGGACTGATGGCCCTTCTGCAAAGCTCATCAATGCGTTTCTCCTGGTGAAAGTGGACACCTCTCTGTTACTCCTTGTCTCCTGGCCCACAGACCCAGGCCCTTTTGTCTCGTTTCAGAGGAGGGTTGGGTGACTGCTTTCCATAGCTGAGCTTCTGTTATTATTTTGCACATTCAACTAGTATAGCCTAGGAGAGGGTGCCTCTCACTGCATGGGCCTCAGAGCCTCCGACCATGGGCCTTGTAATACGCTCACGGTGGGTTAACCCTGATCTGTCCTGGGAGGAATGGTGGGATGTGTCGGTTTCCACATTCCCTGACCGCGCGCTGTCGCATTCCTCCCTGCGTCTGCACTCCCTCACATCATGAGAATGGCATCCCGCTATCTCGGCTGTCCGGGAACCCTGGGGCAGCTGCGGTTTTGTGTGTGTTGTAACTCAAGTTGTCTTTTTCTTGTCAAATGTTTTGTCTACTTGACATACTTGTGACGATGTATTTAAAGATCCTTTCTGTATGTTTTATCTTGGATATGATCATCTTTCAAAGAACTCTAAACACTTTAACCCTTCAGGTCTGTAACCAGGGAGGCCCATTTCTCGTGTCCCTCTGGGTGTATGCCCGCACGTGGCCAATCCCCAACTGTGGGAGAGCTATTCCAGGAGCCTCTGAAGCTTTCATGTGGAAAACAGAAGTGAGGGTATGCCGGTGGCTTACCTAAACAGGGCATGGGTCCTACTGATTTTGTTCCAGAGGCTGCGGCGCTGACATTATTTGCAAGCAAAGACACTCAAAGAACGAAAACTGAACACAGTTCTTCCTGCTCTTTCCCCTACAGCTTTCTCACAGGTTGTAGCTGAGATACAATAGAGCTTGGTGTCCAGAGATGAATCCACAGCGTGTAATTTTCAAGTATCAGTTAAGCCAAGCTAATGATATAGCTCATGTCTGTTCTGGTTTCCTAATACTTCAAAGAGGAATCCCGTGTGACTCTCTCATTCCGATCAACCCTGCGAAGGGCTCAGGGGGTGTGGTCAGCTCTCCCCACCTCCTCCACATACAGGGATGGGCCGCAGGACAGGAGTCCCCTGCCCCCCAGAGTGTCTCCTCCTGGCCTGCACACTCGGCTCCCCAGTTCTCCTGTTGAATCCTCTCCTTCCGCCGTACCCTACTCGGACTGAATAATTCCTGATAGGAAAACTGATAAGGCGGCCCTGCGGATATACATGGAGTTTTCCCAGCTTCGCCTGGGACAGGGTGCTCACTAGAGGACTGGAAAACCCATTTCAAACAATAAATAGGGAAAGCAGAGTGAGTAAACAAAATGTGGAAGGGCGAGGCCCGTGCTGACGGGTGACTAAGGAGGGCGCTTCCTGTGAGCCCTTAAAAGACCCATTTTTAAAAAACTGTTCTTCCCTATCTGATCTTGACTGGAGAGGAGACCAATTTGCTTGGGAAAAAATGCTGATAATTAGGTAAAGCACAAGTGTATGTGGTTTATTTCTTAAATGCAAAAACCACTATGTTATTCCAACATCATAGTCTCTGAAACGGGGCACCCTAAATAGAAAAATAAGCAATTTATTCTCATTCATATCCATGTAGATTCCTCACCTCCAAGGAGATCCATGTGCTAGACTCTCTAGGCTTGTATAAAACACAGATTGAGCCTGGCCAGAGCGGCTCAGTGGTTGAGTGTCAACCTATGAACCAGAAGGTCACGGTTTGATTCCTGGTCAGGGCACATGCCCAGGTTGTGGGCTCCATCCCCAGTGGAGGGCATGCAGGAAGCAGCTGATCAGTGATATTGATGTTTCTCTCTCCCTTTCCCTTCCTCTCTGAAATCAATAAAACTATATTTAAAAAAAATTTAAATAAAAACAGATTGGTTCCTCTCATTGACTGTCATTTAAACTGATGGTAGAATAGCACCTGTTACAACGTGTAGGTGTCCGACCTGCGCTAGGTACTCAGCGGCCCAGTGGGCTGGCAGGTGCTCTGTGTCTGCCAGTGTTTTCCCTCCTCGCTGGATGCACGGCCCTGAGGACAGACCACATCCCTTCTCCCCTCTCCCTGCGCATCTCAGCTCGGTGCCGTGTGTGGACTCGGATGCAGAGGCTTGCTGCCCGGCATCCCTGAGAGGGGGCAGCCAGTGCAGGCGAGCGGGCAGGTCTGAGGCCAGCAGGAAGGGAGAGTGAAGTCAGGCCAGTGCAGAGAGAGCCACCGATGGCGAGCCACCTGCGAAGCCAGACCGCTGGGGCCTTGTTGGCCGTGGGAAGAACTTGGGTTTCTTTGCGACAGGGAAGCTGTTGGAGGATTTTGAGCAGGTGAAGGGCTTGATCTGATGTATGTTTTTAAACGTTCACTTTGGCAGCTGTGAGGCCGTAGAGCAGAGATTCTCAACCTTCCTAATGCCGCGACCCTTTCATACAGTTCCTCATGTTGTGGTGACCCCCAACCATAAAATTATTTTCATTCTGTTCTACTTCATAACTGTAATTTTGCTACTGTTATGAATCGTCATGTAAATATCTGATATGCCCAATGTATTTTCATTGTTACACATTAAACATATTAAAACAGTGATTAATCACAAAAACAATATGTAATTATATATGTGTTTTACGATGGTCTTAGGCGACCCCTGTGAAAGGGTCGTTCAACCCCCAGAGGGGTCGCGACCCACAGGTTGAGAACCGCTGCCCTAGAGGGCGAAAGCGGAGGTAGAGGTCCATGGCTTCAGTAACCAGGTGGGAGAAGAAAGGGCTGGATTAAGACGGCAGGTTGAGAGATGGTACTAACTAACCTGAACTGAGACCCCCCACATCCAGGCTCAATGCTCTGCACCTAAGATGTTGACATGACTTCCACAAACAAGCCTATGAGGTCGACGCTGTTGTCTCCGTTTGGCGCACGGGAACGGAGCGCTTGCCCGGGATCGCTCTGTAAGTGGTGAGTGTGAGGCAGGGTGCAGGCCTGGCCGGCTTTACCTCTGCGCTGCACAAACACGGGGGTGCATTTGAAGGCATAGCTGTCAGATCCTGGTGCATCTGATGCTGTGTGTGAAGGAAAGGACAAGAGTCAAGGAAGACTCCTGGGGCTTCGGTGTAAACCATGCTGTGACGTGCATTGGGATGGAGAAGACGAGGCAGGGAGAGGGAGCGAATGTTCTGCTTGGAGCACGGTATGTTCAGGAGCCACCATCAGCCTGCAGAGACGGTGCAGTGCGCAGGCACTCTGAGCCCTTTGAGGCCCGACAAAGGACAGTTCTGTTGAGCGGGAGGAAGAAGTACCAGCAGAGCGTCAGGGACGCACTCTCTGCACCGCCCGTCCTCCCAGAGCCCAGCCCCATGCGGTCTGTCTGTTAGCGTAACAGCAGAATATCCGAGTCAGCCAGGCAGGCAGCGAGCAGATGCTTTTAACAAGAAACTCAGAAACCTCACCTCAGAGCTCAGGCAGGCTCCTCGTGTGCAACCTCTGACCTCCTAGGTTTCTAGAGCGCAGCCCTCCCGCTGCAGAGCTAACGCTGACTTGGACATCCACCCCAGGGCCCGCCTCCGCCGCTGCCTGTGGGTCGCTGAACCTTGCCAGTAAAACACACAGAATTGCACAACCACAGCCTGCTCAGACTTACAAAATACTGCCCTCTTGTCCCCACCGTCCGACTTTGGTATTTGACTTATCACTCCACCTGACCTCAGGTGACCCCGCCCCTTTAGACAGGCCTGGGGCGGAGTCCTTGCGTTCTCACTCTGCCTGCTCCTGCCTGTGCCCGCCCCGGTGTCCAGAGCGCCTCGTGCAAGACGCTGGGCCGCAAAGGCTGGTGACACAGGTCTGTGCTTATCAGTACTCATCACGCTCTGCACTCACATACGTCAGTTAAAAAAAACTGCTGCCCAGCGGGGTGGCTCAGTGATTGAACATTGACCCATGAACCAGGAGGTCATTGGTTTGATTCCGGGTCAGGGCTGCGGGCTCGATCCCTAGTACAGGGCGTGCAGGAAGTAGCCGATCAATGATTTTCCTCTCATCATTGATGTTTCTATCTCTCTCTCCCTCTCCCTTCTTCTCTGAAATCAATAATATATGTATTATATAATATATATATATTTAATATATATATAATATATATATATTTTAAAATTGCCCACAGGAAGCTTATCACCAAAAAGGAGGTACTCCTGAACAATAGCAGATTACCTGCAAGTGCCAGCTGGTACCCCAGGTCACTGTTGCAGGAATTGGATTATGAAGGAAAACGTCATGGAGAAGACGATGCTTGATTTCAGGCCACTGAAGAGCAGGGGGGGGGGGGGTGGATTGCAGGCACGGGAACCCGCATGAGCAAAGGGGCAGCGATGGGAATGGAAAGCGATGTTGGGAGACCAGCTCGGGTGTATTTTGAGAAACAGTGAAGATGAATATATCCAGGAATGTGATTTATTGATTCTCTTCCTTGCCAAGGAAGTTGAGAAAGTATGCGTGGGCAGCAAGGAGTTACGGAAAGTGGCTGGACAGAAGGAGGATGTAATCTGTGCTTTTGAAAGGAAATCTGCCCCCTGCCACCACGTTCGGCTGCAGAAGCCGGGTGACTCACAGTCTGAGGCCCTTTCAGCGCTCTCAGGGTGGCCCCGTAACAGGCCTTCCGGGATGTGGGTCAGAGGGAGGACCAGCTCGGGAGTCAGCCCTCCATGCAGCCAGGGCCCTGTTCCCTCCCGCTCCAGACCCTTTCGGCCTTCACTCTGGGTTCTCCATCGCCCCATTCTCTTCTTGCCTTGCCTTTTCTGTCCACCTTGAACACGGGTGGGGACTGTGCTGAGTGGCCTTCAGCTCATTTGCTGCTCTAACTGCCTTTTAAGAGAGCATTTCTGGTGACAAAGAATTCAGCTCCCTTGGTCCTTATGTCTCTTAACTCGGTGGCTACAGTGAGTACTGCTGAACCCCTCCCCCCAATCTTTAAATTCCCTTCTTCCTTGGAACGAAAGCCATGACCGGGACCCCGGTTCTCCTCTTGTTTCTCTTGGGGACCTTCCCTGTCTCTCACCGGCTTTTCCAGTGCCCCAGCATCCGCGGAGTAACCTTCCTCACGTCTCCGTGCCATCCTTGTCCTCTCAATCCGCGCAGGCCTTCTGCGCAGCCGGCCTCTGCTCTTCTCTGTGCAGACACTCGCAGACGACTCGCCCCACCGCCAGCGCCTTTTCCAGGGCGAGCACTTGAACTTTTCTCGTTTTAGTTCTTCTAGTGGTTAGCTCCATATCCTTCAGTAATGTCTGTATCATGATTTCTTAACTCATCAACTTCAGACGTTATCACTGTCCTCCACTGAGAAATATGACCGCTGAGAAGCCTGTTCTCTATCGTAGGATTGTGTTAGGCCTAGGGTGGTGAGAAGTAACCTGCTTCTTGTCTAAGGGTTTGGTAGTGTGACTAGTGGAAAGGGGCGGGGGAGGGGGGGGCAGAGTCCTCCTCTCCACCTGTGGCTTGTGGGAGTGGAATTACTGCAATATCCCAAGAAAAAGACTTTTCTGAGAATCGCACAGGAGAAGGGGTGATTTTTATTTCTGTGGAATTACATCCCTGAGTGTCCACGGTACCGATCCCCACAAGGAAGAAGTCCCGTTTTGCCTTTAGCAGAGCCAAAATCAGAGCCCGTGTCCAGAGCGTCCAATCCCTGTCGGAGCAACACAACCCATCATCAGGCCAGCTCAGCTGTTTCCCGCTGCAGCCGTCATCCATTGAGGGCAAGAATTTTCCGAGACCCACATGGGAGAACGAGTGATTTTTATTTCAGTGGAATTGCATCCCTGGGTTTCCAAGGTCCCCTCTCCCTCGGTCCTGCCTTCAAGAAGTGTAGCTGCGGCTGCGGCAGAGCTGAGTCAGAGCCAGTGCCCAGAGCTTCCTTCCATGTGGGAGCTGGTCCGTCCGACATCAGTCTGGGTTAGCATGTGTTCTCGCTGCAGTCGTCAATCTGTTGTGTGTGGGGTCCGCAGGGCCATGTGGCTGTGGAGGAAAAATGAAATGCAAGGAACCAGGAGCACAGAGCCACAAGAGCCAAGAGAGCGAGCTCCTTTTGGGGGGTGGAGGGATAATGTAGTCCCACATTTCCATGGGCTGGCAGTGCCACGCCCATTCTGGCCAGTGATCTCTGCTCCCAGGTGTGACTGACAGGCACCTTCCCCAGTCACCCCAACTTCACTGCACAGGGACCCATCTCCCCTTTGTTGGGCCCCTTGCCCCAGTGGTCTGCAAGGAGTGGGCTGGTGTTCCCTGCGAGGGGATATTCAACCCACCATGCCCTTATGGACTCACGTATTTTTATTCCATTGCATTTACTTTTTACCGTAAAGTATGATGGCGGTATAGTTTGGGATTGTTTTAAAATCACCCAGTCTGTATAAGGGACATTGCTTTTTTTTTTTTTTTTTTTTTTTTTTTTTTTTTTTTTTAATTTCCCCAGTGAGTAAGGCTTAAAAGAGGCAGAACCCAAATTCTTGCTACAGAAGTTTAAGAGGCCAGATTCTTCCTCCCCACCCCCCGCCCTGCCCTGGCCCCTGGGCTGTGGTCCTGTGACCTGCACTCAGCCCAGGTGGCGCCAGCTCCAGGGAGGAAGGAACCACATAGACAGTCTTCGCTGCTGGGCGGTGGCAGCGGGGTCCAGAGGCTGCACATTCGTACAGCTCCTGGGGCCCGACCTGGGCTGCGTCTCCTGCTGCCTGACCTCCCTCGTCCGCCATTTGTTTCTGAACCTGGGCGACCAGGCTGCCCTTTGAAGAGCTGCTCGTTATCTTCCAAGCGAATTTCTTTTATGTTTAATGGAATCGGTTAGATTTTGTTGCTTTCACAAACAACCTTCATCCATGTCAGGTTCTTTTTCCTTCTTTAATGATTTTTGAAAATGATTGACAGTAGCCTAGGGGCCTCATTATCATTTTGATTCATTAATTGAGTATGGAAAATAAATGTCAGTGAGGGGGTATTTATTAGTCCAAACTATTTTTTTTTCCTTTCTATTAATTCAGGCTCTCAACCAGATGTGTAGCTGGTGCTGTGCAGTGGTGAGAGGTTGCTTAATGGCCTCACCTTTTCATCATCAAGGAATGTGTGTTTTGTTTGGTTATGGAGTTTATTTTCTAATTCACATTTCCAACTATGGACTTAACTCTTCAATAGCCAAAATATTTGATGGACTGGAATGCTTTAACCTTTCCTATAAAGAGACTTTTTTTATTGATTTCGGAGAAGAAGAGAGAGGGAGAGAGAGATAGAAACATCAGTGATGAGAGAGAATCATTGATCGGCTGCCTCCTGCACGCCCCACACTGGGGATCCAGCCTGCAATGTGGGCCTGTGTCCTGACTGGGAATGGAACGTGACCTGGTTCATAGGTCGACGCTGAACCACTGAGTCACGCCGGCGGGCTGGGCTGCTTTAACCTTTGACCACCAGGGAAATAGACGTGTGTGAACTCGTTCTGCCATATTTGCCACAAGTTGTTGATGTTTTTCATTCAACAGGCTCCGGTTTCATAGTGAATCCCGAGGCAGCAGCACATTGGAGCAACCACAGTGTGTTGAGCCCCGTCGGTGAGTAAATTCTACCCGTAACCAATGCTCCCTGAGCGCCTGCCGTGTGCTGGCCCCTCTGCGGCACTGGGCGCACCGATGACTGAGGCTCTGGCTCCTTATTCTTGCCCACCAGTGGCAGAGGCACCGTGAACGCCTTTGGATCAACGACATAATCCCTGCCTCTACGGAGCTCTCTCCTGTGGGCGGCAGACACCAGTTGTGGCACACCCTGGATGCCAGTGCCCAAAATAGCGGCTGATGGCAGTGGGTGTGGAGAGGTCCTGGCAGGTTTCAGAGGCGTTGGAGAGCTCTTATCCTGGTGTCAGGGTCACACTGTCCCGTCCAGTGACACCTCCTGGCTCTCTGGGAATCATCATACAGACCCCTCTCCTTCCTGGCCCCCTAGGCAGGCCTGTGACACTGGGTTTGAACCCCTATGAATAGGCCCGCTGGCTCTCAGCAGGCTGCTGCTCAGCATCCAACAGCCAGAGTCCCCAACGGGGGACTTGGCGCAGAGCCAGTCCTCAGGCATCAAAGCCGTGTTCCTCGCAGATCAGCCCCAGTGACGAGAAGTAACAGCCTCGGGCCCAAACCCATTGTCCCCGGAAAGGCGTGTCGGGGGCACATGCCGTGTTCATGAAGCAGCAGCACTGCTGGGCTGGCCCTGAAGTGTCAAGGAGAGCAATGGCCAGAAAACGGGGTAACTCGTGTCCCCCACACGGCTCCACCCGGGAGAGCACGAGGAAACGTGGGTGTAGGCACATTTCAAATGCTTCTGGCGTGAGACCCCACCAGGAAAATGCTGGAACCCGGCTTGGCCGGAACTGTATGATGGGGGGGCAGTGTGTGTTTCTAAATCCAGATCTGAGCCCCGTGCCGTCTCAGGAAAATCCTTCTCTCAGCCTCCATCTCTGTCCCTGTCCAATGGTGGAGGCTGGCGCCCACCTGAAGGCTGCTGTCTGGGTACCAGTAGAATGTTGATAGCAGTAAGTGGGAGAGCTTGTCAATTAGAACTATTCGTCAAATGTGTGTTGTTTCAACTACATGAGGTGGGGATTTTTACCCCCAATAATGAGTGAACAGAGACTCAGATTAATTACCCGATATCCCAGATAGTGAGAGAGAGACCAGATTCATCTGGCCAGCTGCCTCTGTGGCCAGGCTCCTACCCACACCCGCTCTACTGCTTCCCTGACTCCCAGTGTCCCTCTGTTGGCCTCACCATGACAGGACAGTGGCCACCACTGCTTGTTCCCGGGTTGACTGGAAACTCCCCATGGTAGACATGCAACAAAGGCCTCCTCAGGGACCCTCGCTGAGGGAGCTCAGCTTGAAGCAAATCTTAGATTTGACCCAAGCCGCACAGTTCGCCTTGATCCTCAGCGACAGAGCTATTAACCAGAGCGCATTGGAAAAAGCACTGGCTTGGGGGCCTGGAAATTTGTATTTAAATCCTGAATCAAGGATTTAAATACAAATGTAAATGTAAATGTAATCAGACCTAATCTCTCTGAGCCTGCTCTGTCCTGAGCTAATGTATGTGGCTGGTTATTCCGCGGGTCTTCCCCAGATGCATTTCCCCCTTCCCTGCTCTTCTCTGTGCCCCAAGGATGTACAGCCTCCTCCTGACAGTCTTGCCAGGTCGCCCTGGCCACGCGGCCTCTGGTTGGCTTAGAGCAGTAGCTGAGAAGGTGGGAAGAAGGAGGCAGGATATCGTTCTGCCTTCCCTGGCTGCGTGGACGCCACGTCTATGGCAGCAGCTGGCTGGGCCCTCTTCTGGGCTCTCCCTTTTCCTGGGGCTCTGGTAGCACCGTTTCTACCCCTTACCCGCTAGTTTCTCAGGCAAGTGAGGGCTTCCTGCTCTTGCCCACCTCTGGCCACCTCAGCACCCTCTGTCCCTTTGTCTACGGCCTCCCTGAGTAGCCCTTTCGTCCAAGTCTCCCATCGAACCTTGCAGTAAATCTTACTGTGTCTTGCTTGGAACCTGATGGGTTCAGTGTGCAAACGACCTTGAAAACACCATCTATAAAAATATGTTATCAACTTCGTTTTCACCATCAGTACCAACTTCTGAAGTTTCCAAAACTTTCCTGGTTATATCTAAATATTATGCCAGCCCAGAATTAAAAAATCAGAAGCCAGGGGTCAAGGTCATGTTGAGTAAGTGCCCCTGGATCTGGTCTGCTTCCTGTTTGTGAATTAGGAAATGGTTAGAAAGCTGGACAGTTACCAGAATGGAGGGATTTCCACTCAGGATTGACGTCTCTTCAAGGAGTGGGTGCCAAATGTGGAGTGAGTAGATACTGTTTCTGTGCAGGTGTGAATGTGTGTGTGTGTGGCTACACACATACACACATACATGGCATTTTTCAGTAAAGAGACATACAACTATTACAGCGACTCGTTTTATTTCTGCTCTGAGTAGCTCATTGTGGAGGTAGGAGTTGATATCATCATAATATTTATTTGAACATTTACATAAAAAGGTTAGCCTACTCATAATTCCTTTATTTTTAAATAATGTTTTTTAAGCAAGAATACAGTTTTTCTCAATGCTTGGAGAAAAGTTATGCTTACTGCATATATATTTCAACTGTGCTTTTGTGCCTGCAGGAGTGAATTGCTGCGTAACTGTTAAGGAAAACCAAAATAAATTCTCACTTTTGCCATTTTCAACAAATATATTTTAAAAGGTTGAGTAATTTTTAAGATTACATTCTCCAGTCTGTTTATGTGGGTGGGTATCTTAGGATTCTTTTGGTCATAAGCAACAGAGATGAGCTGAGGCAGATTTAAGGGCGGGGGGTATTGGAAGGATGTAGTGGCGGCTCCGCAAAGCTGGGATCTACATGGCGGGAACGCAGGGCCCGGATCTGCAGGGCTCTGCCGTCAGAAAGGCCTGGCTGCAAATGCTTCCCGACCCCGAGTCACCCTGCTCCAGATCCAGATCCCAGGAGAAGCAGCCTGGCCTGGCTCGGGTCCCGGGCACTGCTTGGCCAGGGAGGGGGCCACTCGATTGGCATTCCTGGTGTGTGGGTGGAGAGGAAAAGTGGGTGCTGGGCCCGGGAGGAGGGAGAAGCTGGGCCAGCGGGTAGGACAGACTCTACCACAAACGTCTTGGGAGCCTTTACGACACAGGAAGATGTGGAATATGCCCCGTTTCCTTCTTTAGAGTCATTTTTGCAATTGGACATTGGGACATGAAGGCAACGGAGCTCGGGTTGAAAGAAGGCTGCAGAGGTGACACATTCTTGCAGAAGCCACTGTTTTCTGCCTCAGCGGCCCCGAGGGGCGGGCGGTGTGCTGGGAACTGCTTCCTGGACATCATCCTCCCTGGCTGGGGACCCCGCGAGGGGAAGGAGCAGCAACGCTCCCTTGTCGCCTGAAAACCGGTGACTCTGGCTGCGCAGCGACTGGTGCCCTTTCTCCTCCCTCCACTCAGAGGCAGTGGCTTGGATTTCAGGAGTCTCTTGCTTGACCTAAAGCAAAAAAACAAAACAAAACAAAAAGCAACCCCACACCTCACGAAGGAAGTCTTTAAAGAGCCGTTATCACCTTGAGGGTATGTGGCCCTTGCACATGCACGCTTTTTCCAACCCCCTTCTTGTCCGTGACATTCTTGGGCGGAGAGGAACACCTGCCTTGAGGGCAGGGCTTGTCTCCGCTGTGTCCTGTCACCTCCTGTCTCCACACCGGCACTTGCTGGCTGCTGGGGAAGGCATGGAGCAGCGACGGCACAAACATGCTGCCGTCAGTAAGAGTTGACGACTGCACACTTCCTTTGGCAGAAAACTTCTTTAGAAAGGGAGGAGTCTTGGCTCTGAGTATGCGGACCTTTGAAACTTTTGCTTATCATTACACGATGGTTAGTTGGATCCCCCCCCCCCACGAGGCTGTCACCCCCACAAGGGCAGGAGTCTTTTTCTGTTTCACTCAAGTACCTCGAATTGGACCTGGGACATTTTTATTTTAAATAAATACTTGATGGCTGGATGAATGAATACATAAAATTTTAATAAAAGCCAGTCCATCTCTACACCCAATTATAGAAACATATTTAGAAGTTATTTACAATGCTGCTAAACTGAAGCTTTAGCATAATATTTCCTTATTAAAGATGTGTGTTTTTAAATTAAGACATAACGTGCGTATAACATTTTATAAGTTTAAGGTATCTAAGTGTTAGTTTGATACATTTATATATTGCAACACGATGACCACTGCAAGGTTAGCTAACACGTCTCTTACATCACAGTCATCATTTCTTTTTTTTGTGGTGAGAACATTTAAGATCTAGACTCTTAGCAACTTTGATGTTTATAGTACAGTATCGTTGTCTAGAATCTCTCAGCTGTGCTTTAGATCCCAGGACTTGTTCAGCCTCAGGTTCAAGTCCCGTCCAGTGACACCTCCTGGCTCTCTGGGAATTGTCATGCGGGCCTCTCCAGGAGCGGGTGTTGTCTGAGCCCCTGCCTTCTCAAGTTCGCCTTTCAGAAGGTCACTTACAATCTTTAGTAAAATTATAAAGCTTGCCTCTGCAACTGCATTTTATAATACTCACATTTAGTCCTCATTAGGAATAAGAGCCCGTGGGGCCCTCCTTCCGAAGATCCGTTTCCTTGTTGAGAATCACACAGTCGTGTGTCCGAGGAAAACTCAGGAGGCGTGGCGGAGGCAGTGAGGCCGGGACAGAGGCCCTTCCCCAGCTGGTTGTTCTTGGTCTCTGAGGGCAACAGGCACCTGAGGAGAGGGGTGCTCTTTGTGTGATGAACAAAGGGGGCGGGTGGGCGATCCCTGATGTGCTTTCCGGAGGCCCACGGGGCCCAGTGATAGCGTTATAATCGGGATGCTTTTCTTCTCTGCACAGGATCTGGTCCAGAGGAAAGGAAAGGACTCTTATCTGGCTTTTTGTTATTGCTGTCATTTGGCAAACAAGAAAGCCAACATAAATGTATCTTCATGTTACCTAAGTAGCCAAACATATAAAAGTGACTTGTTTGTATATAAATTCTGTTCTTGGGAGTGAATCCTAGTATTGGGAAGGCTGACAGATCTCGCTTGGGATGTGCTTACCTTGTTCCAGTGTGCATGTGTTTGTGTAGGTTTTGGGGAGGGGTTGCCATCACCCACTTGCCAGCTAGTACTTGACACCCCGCTGTGTGCAGGATTTGTGCCCGGGAGACCACAATAGGTTTCTGGCCTCACTGAGTATAGGGTGCAATAGGGAAACCCACCTTGCACAAAGAAACAGTCTGATTTAATGAGAGAGAGAGAGAGAGAGAGAGAGAGAATATGAATAATAATATGAATATGAATATGAATACAGGTGAAGTGCAAGCACATAGCCTGGGGCTTGACCAGTCAGGAGGTGCCAGGGAACGCTTCCTGGAGGAGAGTACCAGTGAAGGAGGAGCCTGGTGCAGGAAGGGTGGTCAGGAAGGGGGTGGAGTTGTCAAGATCATTCCTTGCAACAAATCTGCAGGCGTGAAGGCCGTGACGTGTACAAGGGCCGGGGACACCTTGTGAAGAAAAGGAAGTTCCTTTGATGAGAATGAAAAGCGAGGAGGGGAAAGAAATAGAGAGGTTGGCAGAGGGTCTTGGTGACCTTGTTCGGTATTTTGGGCTTCGTTCTAAGGACAAGGTGAAGCTTTCGAAGGATTTTTTAAAAACCCAAGTTCTGTTTTAAAAACTCCTTCCAGCCCTGGCCAGGCGGTTCGGTTCGGTTGGCTAGAGCATCGTCCTGATACAACAAGGTTGTGGGTTCAATCCCTGGTCAGAGCACATGGAATCAGCCAATGAGGGCATCAGTAAGTGGAGCGACAAACTGATGTTTCTCTCTCTCTCTCTCTCTCTCTCTCTAATCAATAAATTAAAAAATAAATTTAAAAAATCTAAGGAAAAAATAATACCAGTCCTTCAAAAACTCAAAACAAAAGCCTCCAGTAGGAGGACTGGCATTACCCAACCTACGACTTCCGGCAAAGCTGCAGTAACCAGCACAGTGTGGTCCTGGCAAAAGAAGAGACAGACAGGTCAGCGGAGCAGGAGAGAGCCGGAAATAGGCCATGTGAACACAGTCAGCGATCTTTGACAAAGGAGCGAAGGCAACGCAATGGAGCAAAGACAGTCTCTTCAGCAAGTGGTGCTTGAACTACTGGACTGCCACATGCAAAGGAATGAATCTAGACACAGACCTTGCACCCTGCCCAAGATTTACCTCAAAATGAATCATAGACTTCAGAGTCACACGCAAAACTATGATACCCCTAGAAGGTAACATGGAGAAAATCAGGGTAACCTTGGGTATGGAGATGACTTCTTAGATACAACACCAAACTCATGATCTATGCAAGAAAACATTGATAAGCTGGACTTTGTTAAAATTAAAAACTTCTTGCCTGGCTGGCATAGCTCAGTGGTTGAGTGTCGACCTGTGAATCAAAGGTCACGGTTTGATCCTGGTCAAGGCACAGGCCCGAGTTGCGGGCTTGATCCCCTGTGTGGGGTGTGCAGGAGGTAGCCGATCAGATTCTCTCTCATCATTGATGCTTCTATCTCTCTCTCCCTTTCCATTCCTCTCTGAAACCAATAAAAATATATATATATATATATTAAATATATTTCATTGATTTCCCACAGAGAGGAAGGGAGAGAGACAGAGAGCTAGAAACATCGTTGAGAGAGAAACATCGATCAGCTGCCTCCTGCACATCTCCCACTGGGGATATGCCCACAACCAAGGTACATGCCCTTGACCGGAATCAAACCCGGGACCCTTCAGTCCGCAGGCCGACGCTCTATCCACTGAGCCAAACCGGTTTCGGCTGAAATCAATAAAAATATGTTTAAAAAATTAAAAACTTCTTGACACTGTCCAGATAATGAGAAGATAAGCCACAGGATATGCAAAAGACATATCTGATGAAGGACTGTTATCCATATATACAAAGAGCTCTTAAAACTCAACAATAAGAAAATGAATAAGTCGATTAAAAAATGCTAGAAAACCTGAACAGAGACCTCATCAGAGAAGACCTACCAATGGCAAGTGAGCATATGGAAGAATATTCCGCATCACGTACCATTAGGAAATCACAGATTAAACAACAAGGAGATACCGCTGCACGCCTCTTACAATGACCAAAATCCGAAACACGACAGCACCAGTGCTGGTGAGGATGTGGAACAATAGGCACGCTCATTCACTGCTGGTGGGAATGTTAAGCGATGCTTTATAGTTTGGCAGTTTCTTATGAGACTAAATACACTCTTCCCTTGTGGGGGAGGGGCAGGCTTGGGGGAGGGGCGGGGGTGGGGGAGAGAGGGGCGTGGGGCTCCCTGGAAGGGGACAGGCTCCCTGGCAGCTCTGTGGGGGCGGAGATGCCTGAGGCATTCAGCTGGGGGTTGCTTAGACTCCTTTTGTTTGTTTGTTTCTACTTTGTGGCAATAGAAGTTTCACTCTCTAATGCCGGTTTCTCAAAAGCGGCCTTTCTTAATGTGGACTTTTTTACCTTTTCATTTGCATAACCGAAGTAGCCCAACTTGACGGTTTTTCAAGAATCAAAGAAAAATCTGACTCAAATATGTATCGCGTGTCAGATTCCCCAGAAAACTGCTTGCAGGTTTGAAATGAGTTTCTCCAGCTCTTTCCCTCTGCAGAGGTGCAGTGACTTCGAGGCCACGGTCAGACATCTGGGGCTCAGGAGCCGGCTCCCGGTCCAGGGCTGGGCAGGGGACATGCTCAGAGCCGGTGCGCGGGAGCGCACGCTTACAGGGCCACGAGCCAGGCTGATGCCATCACTAGCCTGGATGGGACGCATCTGTTTCTCCCCCCGTCGCCCTCCTAGACTGCGCTGTGGGGACCAGAGGTGTTGTATCCTTAGCTTCAGCATCCATGCAGCCCCGGCTGTTTGCCTGCTGGACTCACGTATACATAGGCCCTCCTGAACGTCATAGGACAGCAAGCCCAGGAGGTCAGATGTGCGGGGAGGTGGGAAAGGCAGGGAGAAAGCCCTGTCTGAGGCAGCGGGTTTTTCGGTCGGAGATTCTGCACTGTTTTACCTGAAGCCGGGTCGGTGGTGATACCTGTAACGAACAACCAGGTGGCAGATAACCCCTTTGGCATATCTCTCTCCCTGAACAGGCTGAACTTCACACTTGGTAGTCATCTCACGGACATCTCTTCTTCTCAGGGCAGTGCATTGTCAGTGTTAGTGTCGCCGGAGGGCGGCCATACACACTTCTAGGAAAGCTCCAGGTCTGAGCCATTTGAGGGTCAAGGAGAGAGAAATAGCTCTAACTCCTTGTGATGTTCATTCATTCGCTTGGCAGGTGTCTTGGTGATGGCGGTCCCAGGACCCTGCTAGGCCCCAGCAAAGCGCGGTTCCCTGGTAGAGTTTACGCTCGGGTGGGGGAAGACGAACCAGTGACAAACAGGTCACGTGCTGGTGATGATTTAAGGGCTTTAAACGAGATAAAGCAGGTGTGGGGAGGGCGAGGGCGGCAGGGTGTGTGATCTTAAGCAGGGGCCTGCTGGCCCCCGAGGAACTGACGTTGGTCTGAGTGAGAGGGCGTGAGGTGCCTGCGGAGAAGCACCCGCCAGACAGAGGAAGCAGCAAGTTCAAAGGCCTGCTTTCGAGTGTATTGAAACAACAAGCTTCACTTACTGTCCTTGTTATTTATATTTTTTAATATATTGTTATTGTTGATTTCAGAGAGGAAGGGAGAGGGAGAGAGAGAGAAACATCAATGATGAGAGAGGGAATCATGGATCGGCTGCCTCCTGCACACCCCACACTGGGGATCGAGCCTGCAACCCGGGCGTGTGCCGTGACCGGGAATAGAACTGTGACCTCCAGGTTCATAGGTCGACGCTCAAGCACTGAGCTGTGCCAGCCTGGGGTATGGTCCTTGTTATTACCTAAAATAGACCCTTCTTTCAAATAAGCAGGACACCAGGGCAGTAAGTACCAGGTCACCTTCCAACCCCTCGGTGTCCTGCAGTTCAGTTCAGCCACAGAGACAAACTCTGCAGGTCGGAAAGTGTGGGCTGCGCTGTGGGAACACACAAGTCCCATCTCTGCTTGTCCCCTGGCCGCTAGCGACCCCCTCCCCTCTGGCTGCAGGAGGGAGAGTTTTAAACAGTTACAAACAGTGGAATCGATGAGGTTGGCATGGATGGGGCAGCACCTCCGTGTAGAGGAAGTTACGGAGCTGGGGGGCCAGAGAGCACGGGGGCTCTGAGGAGGTACGCTGAGATCCCCAAGGCCGTGAGAAGCGTTTGGTTCCTGGCCCTTCGCTGGAGGGAAAGAGGCCACAGTGATAGATGGTTTCTGTAGGAAGCAGGACCGAGAAGGCAGGAATGGAGTGCTGGCGACGGAAGGTACCTTAGAGGCCCGGCGCGGGTGGTGACCACCTCTGGCCGCTGTGTGAGTCCTCGGGACTAAAGATGTACAGTGCAGCGTCGGCACGTGTGTGATAGAGCAAGCCCTGGAAGGAGGCGCGAAACCCCGAGAAAGGGTGAACGGACAGGAGGGAAGCCCCAGATTATAGCATTGAAAGAGGCAGCGGGAAAAGCTGGGACTTCTCAGCTTCTTCATCTGTAAAATGGTTGTTAAATAGGACCTCACTTGCCGAATTGTTGAGCTAAATGTATTACCAATGCAAAATGCCTATTTAGTACAGTGCCTGACATATAGCACAGGCTATATAATTATTTCCAATATATAAAAGGATAGTTAAGATCATATAAAAAAGAGACGCCAGTTAAGAGGGCTGAGAAAGGGCAGTCTCAGAGCGATAGAGATAGAGAGAGAGAGAGCAGGTCTCCAGGAGAGCAGAGTGGAGAGTGTTGACAACAGTGTCACATGGTGCAGAAGGTTCCCCTAAAGTGGACTGGTGAGGAGCCCCCACTCCGCTGGTGAGGGAGCCCTGTGTGTCCTCAGAGAGGTCACGCTAGGAGTGCAGTGTGGCAGAGGCCAGACTGCCTGGGGTCAGAGGAGAGGGCAGTGACCTCAGTTCAGAAATGGCAGGGCGAACACTTTCACTTCCTTCCACCCCACATGCCATAGCGTTGGTAGTGCAGGGATTTGTTCTGTTTGCATAAACAACAAACAAAGAAAAGGCGAGAGATGACAGCAAGGGAAATTTGGAAACTAAAAGCAGAGGGATGAGACCTCGTTGACTTAATTAATACAATTAAACACTGAAAGTGGGAGTTGCAATGGTGGGGTGCCTGGAAGCAAGCTGAGCTGCTCCACTGCACCCCAGAAAGGCCCGACTTGGAGACTTTAGGCATCTCTGAGAGGGGGTGAAAGTCAAGATGAAAACAGAAAGTCTGCATTAGAAGCAGGTAGACTCATTCTCTCCCTCATCCTGCCCCCACCCCAACCCCCTGGGCTGTGACTTTCCCCAGCCCTGCCCGGCAGAGTGACTGATCTCCTCCATGGGCAGGAGACTTGGGGTGGCGGGGTGAACCCCACAGTCCAAACAGGAGGGTGAGGGGAGATGCCCATGCCGAGTGGTGAGAGCCCAGCTCCCTTCTCCCACTTCTCCCAGGAGTTGCAGCCGAGTTGTCATCTGCTAAAGGAGAAGAGATGTTTTCCTCTGGATTAATGAGCATCCAAAACCCCCAAACACTAAAGATACTCACGGTCATGGTCATTTTAGGATGGCTCGTAATAGTATGAAGTAACTGTGACACTATCCTCCTATCACTTTACTTTATTATTACTTTTTATAACCTGACAAGGGATCGAACCTGTAACTTTGACTCATCGGGATAATGCTCCAACCAACTGAGCTACCTGGACAGGACACATATCCTTTTAAACTCAATCTAAATGTAGCCCAAAGTCAACTTCCCCTTAGCCAGATTCCAAAAATGCCTACAGCAACTCCAAAACCGCTCCCTCGCAAGGGGAACTGAAATAGAGGAGACTTCCCATTGGAAGGAGCCAGTCATCGTAGCCAATTATGTTAAAAGACCCTCCTTCGAATATCCAGCCACCACGTGGGCATGGTGCTTGTCCTTCCAGGCCTTGGAAGCAAGAGAGTCCGAAGTTTCCGAGACATTAGCTTCAACGTCGATTTGCTCTCTGACAAGAGCAATGACATTTTAGAAAACAAATTAATGTTTAATTTACCAATAAAAGTATGCTAACAGAAAGGAAAACATTAACTGAAGAGTGGAAAGATAAAGTGGAGAAATCCTCCAGAAATTAGGGGGGGCGGGGATAAAGATGTAGAAACTAAAAATAAATAGAAGGATATTAAAAAATCAGCCCAGATGGTCCATCGTCCACACAGCGGGAGTTCCAGAAGGCAGGACAGGAAACAGAGAAGAGGGCTTCTTGAAGAGATCATTGCAGGGGCCTCCCACACCGCAGGGGTCATCGTGCGTCTGGGCCAGCGACGGCGAGCCTTCTGAGCTCGGCGGGTCAGCGTTTTGAAAAACCCTAACTTAACTCTGGTGCCGTGTCACATATAGAAATTTTTTGATATTTGCAGCCATAGTAAAACAAAGATTTATATTTTTGAAATTTATTTTATATATTTAAATGCCATTTAACTGCTGGGGTCCAACCCCAGCAGGTCCAGGGGTCCCCAAAGGTGTGGACGGAGTCGGCGAAGAAGGAATGACACGGAGACAGCGTTCAGTTGATCAGCAGCCTAGCCAGGATCTCTAGCCAGGATCTCCAGCCAAGTTCTGTTCAGGATCTCCAGCGAAGTTCTGGTTAGGATCTCCAGCCAGGTTCTGTAGCCATGTTCCCTCGCTAGGTTCTCCAGCCAAGTTCTATCCAGGTTCTCCAGCCAGGTTCAGTCACCAGGTTCTAGTCAGGTTCTCCTGCCATGTTCTATCCGGGTCCTGTAGCCAGGTTCTGTCTCTAGGTTCTTCAGTCAGGTTCTCTCGCCAGTTTCTGTCCAGGATCTTTTGCCATGTTCTCTCCAGCGAAGTTCTTCTGTCTCTAGGTTGTGTGTAGGTTCTGTGTGTAGGTTCTGTGTCTAGGTTCTGTCTAGGTTCTGTGTCCTGTTGTCTTGTTACATCTGTATTTATACCAGTTGATTCCAATCCTATCAATCTCTATTCCAAAGGTTAGGGCGTTTCTTATCTCCATTCCAGGGAGTAAAGATTATGTAGCTTAAGCATGATTGTTCATAGTTAAAGTGATTAATTACCCGCCTGGCACTTAGTTAAGGGGTTTTATTCCCTCCCTAACTTCAGGGGAAAATCCCTACCTGGGGAAATAACCTTTCTCAGAGAGGTGACCTTGGTTAAAACACATAGTGCCAAGAAGGTGAGCAAACATATTAAGAACAGTATGCCATATATGCCAGGTCCCTTGAAACAGCAAGGATGGACCGGCTCCCGGCATTTAACAAAGAAAAATCAACCAAAAAAAATGAGTTCGCGTGTCACCTCTGACACGCGTGTCATAGCTTCGCCATCACTGGTCTAGGACAAAGCTCAGAAATCGAGGCGTCTGCTAGTACAGTTCAGTCCTTCAGCATGGTGGGCATAGAAGGTTCTAGAAACACCCAGAGGAGAAAGAAGTAGCTGTAGGTGAAGTTCTGGAGTAAGAACAGCTCTGGGCTTTTCATCAGCGGCACCAGAAATCAAAAGACAAGGCAGCGACGCCTTCGGAGTTCCCAGGGAAAGTTACAACCTACAACTCTATACTCAGCCAAATTATTAGTCAAGTGTAAACACTGAATTTTTAAAATATCAGACAGGCATCGATTTAGAAAGTTTATAACACAAGCAGGTTTTTGAAAGGATAAGTGATTAATGCCTCTTTAACATGGCAGAAAATCCATAGTACTGTTTAAAATGCTAATCGGGAAGTGGAGACTTGAAACACTGGCTGTAGGGATTTGCAAGTCACCATCCATAGGACTTCAACGTGGTCGGGAGGCTCAGGGGACCAGACTGCCTCCGAGGACTGTGTTCTGCCTTACAAGTTTTGCACTGTTTGTTTTTAAACCATGTGCCTGTCTTAATTTGATTAAAAATAATTTAATTTGAAAGTCACAAAGGCAGTGAGTAGAAAGATGGACAGTGGATAGAGGTGGTGGAGGGTGAAGAATTTCCTCTGTCCTGTGGAAGATGCTTTATACACACGCAGCTCTTTATTCCTCCCCACGGCGTGAGAGGGAAATGGCATTGTGCCACTGGAGAGATGAGGAAATCGAGGCTCAAGGCAGTTCCAAGACCTTGCTCAGAGTCGCGCCGCTGGAAACGGGCTGTGCTCAGGCTGACCCCAAGTCTGTTGTCCCGACCACATAGTTTTGAATGTTGGCAAGGAAGAGAAGAAAGAGAGATTCTCTTAGAACCTAGTATAAGAAAAGGCAGTGAGTTTTTGATAGAGGAAATACACAGATATTGACATGAGTTGAAGGTAGAGAGTCACCAGAGGCCAAAAATTGAAAATATGAGAGAGAGCAGGAATAACTGAGCTGAGTCTTAGGAAGGTGGGCAGGGGCGGAGCACAGCGACATGGGAAGAGCTTGCCCAGGGCGGGAGACACTGTGGAGGGCGGTGAGCGGGGAAGCTGTTATTGAGCTGGAACTTCGGGAGGAGGGAATGGTAGGGTGATAATGGTTCTCCAGAAGCAGGAGGCTAGTGAGGCTATGCATACAGGAGAAGGGGAGGGGAGCCTGGGCTCTAACCTGGGATTGTGGGGAGTAGAGTTAGCAAATAGCACAGCTCTCCCGCCCGGCTGGTGTGGCTCAGTGGTTGAGTGCCCACCCAGGAACTGAGAGGTCACTGGTTTGATTCCAGGTCAGAGCCCACGCCTGGGTTGCAGGCTGGATCCCCAGTAGGGGGTGCAGGAGGCGGCCGATCAGTGATGTGTCACTCTCATTGATGTTTCTATCTCTCTGTCCTTCTCCCTTCCATTCTCTCTCAAAATCAGTAAAGGAAAAAACATTTAAAAAGTATCGCTCTTCTAGTTAAATTTAAATTAACAAGTCATTGTTTTTTTGTTTTGTTTTTTAGCATATGTCCCAAACGGCGCATGGTATTTTCTCTGGAGAGCCTCACAGAGACACACGGAAGCATGCATAAAGAACAGCAACGCTGCTTTGAAATCCGAGATTTGGAGTGGGGCTATCCCAGAGTGACATGGTCATCAGGCTGTCGAGGTGCCATGGGAAGTAAGGTAGGAATACTGGGCGTGGCTTCCAGGCAGCAGCGGAAGGAGAGCTGGGCGAGGAGCGGCCAGGGGATGGCTTGAGGATGAGATTCTTAGGGCCTCTCCTGAGAGTCCTGGGAAGAGGCATGTGTGGGAACCGGAGACGGGGAATTGGCAGGGAAGCCATTGCTGCAGATAGCTCTGCTTCCCTTCTCCTTCTGCCTGGTGGTCATCTGTATTTTACATCCCGTCAGTGTGGATTAAGGGCGAGCATCGCTAAGTAATCATGTGCGAGGTTGAAACACGGGGTCAGTATCAGTAACCTGGTCCTCACCAGCCGTGCTCACAGGAGAAGGACCGACTCCGCGCTGCCATCTTCCACAGGTGTGAGGTTCCACGTGGGAGTCTGCAGTGGTGGTTAAGGACCCTTAGCCCGTCCATGGTCGGTCACAGCCCACGTTCACCAAGCGGCTTCATATGCCTGGGCTTGGTTTCCTGGTTTGTAAAATTAGCACAAGAATAGCACTTAACTTGAGGGCCATTGTGAAGATCATATAAGTTAGTATGTGTCACACTTGGAATCTGGAATACAAATACTGAAAGTATTACAGGTAGATGAGAGGTTTTTATAAAAAGGCACAGTCTGCAAGACATTCATGGGGTTGGGACTGGATAAGTGGGCAGAGCACAGAGGACTTTCAGGGCAGTGAAAATACTCGTGATACCGTGCGATGGATACGTGTCAGTATACATTGGTCCAAACCCATAGGCTGCACAGCAACCTCAAGAGGGAACCCCGAGGTAAGCCATGGACTTGGGTGATAATGACGCCCGCCATGTTCCGCGCCGCCCCCTGGTGGTCAGCGCATGTCATAGCCAGCGGTCAAACTCCCTGTGGAACAATTGGCATTTGGGGCCTTTATGATATAAGATAGGTAAGTCCTCAGCCCCAATCAGAGGCGTCTGAGAGTCCCTGCTGTTTCCAGGCTGTGCGCACTGTGAGGCTGTTGAACTTGTGGGTAGGCGTTTGGTGATTGACAGGGTTTCAGACAGCTGTGAATTAACCGACACTTGGCGTCTTCTTTTGCAAACTCATAAGATTCCATAAGCCAGGGGTCTGTTGTTTATTCACCAAGCCTCCTTCTGAGTCATTCAGGTACAGGGCGTGTCTGATTGAAACTGCAGAGCGGAGACCTTCTGCATTCACATCTGCAGGGGTGGGAAGCGGTGTGGCAGGCGCTGGGTGGGACGGGCCTTGCAGCAGGGCGCCCTGCGCCCCGTCACACAGCTGAGCTGACCAAGGCACCTCTCAGTCTCAAGTTCAGAGGTGGCAGCTGAGAGCTAGGAAAGAGTGGGCGAGCTGTGAACCCTGAGGTTTGGGGGCGCCTCCCAAGTAGAAGGGAAGCGAAGGGCGCCGGCCCCCAGCTGGGCAGCAGCAGGCCCTGCGGGGTTAGGGCTGGGCCCTTCCCCTTGGAACTTCCTGAGCTGCCCGAGCTTTAGAAAACATCGCGGGCCGGGCAGCTGCCCACCTCCTCAGAGGCCTCTCGCCGCTGGCCAGAATCTGGGGCACGCAGCCTGCCTGGGCGCCCAGCTGAGGGAGGGGAACCCCCACAGCACCTCGCCAGACGCTGGCCCTTTTCACCCTGCGCCCCGGGAAAGCCACTTTCTGCCCCTCAGACCGCAAGTTTCGAGGCTGCAGCGGGATGGGTGGGTGTGGAGGTGGGGAGAAGGGGAGGAACATCCGGCATCCCCCTCCAGGGCCCCTCGCTCCCCAGGCCTCGCAGCCCCATCGCCAGATCGCCGGCTCCTGTTTCCCCGCCCCCGCGCAGCAGCCGGGGCGCCCGGCCACAACCTCGGACGGATCCCCGAGGACGGCCTGGGCAGGAGATCAGGGAGGTGGCTGCCCGACAGTCCTCTGCCCCCTCGGGCTTTCAGGAGGAAAGTTCCCAGAGGCCCTCTGCCGCCTCCCCTCCCGAGCTGGGCGGTGGTGCGATTTATAGAGTCCGGGGGCACCAGGCTCCGCCCCTCTGTCGTCGGGTGTCGGGTGGGAAGGCTCTATCAGCTTCTGCCCCAGATCTTTCCTGGACAGAGAGTCTCAGCAGCCCAGATCCGATCCGGAGCCGCGGCCGGCGCGGGGAGGGCGTGGGAGCTCGGGCTGCCTCTCCCCGCCTCTTCCTCAGAGGTGCTGGCCCGCGGCAGAGGGCTGGCCCATGGAGTATGCGGCTGCGGAGGGAGGGGACCCCGACTCCGCAAGTTTCTGCGTGGCGCTGCCAGCCTCAGGCAGAGCAAGATGACGGGCGCGCGGCGCGGACCCAGAGCTCCCCGAACGCCACTCCGTCCCGCCTGAGCGAGGTAGGGCGCGGGCCGGGCCGGGCGTCCCAAACGCGCTGTCAGACCCGGAGGAAGCAGAACAAAAACTTTCCAAGCGCCCATCTCCGGGCGCTGGAAACAGGCATCTCGGGGCCACGGAGGAGCCCGCCGCCGGGCTGCGCTCGGGCGCTAGTGATTCCTTGGAAAGGGGTCAAGTTCCAACTGTAGAACCGGCTCGTGTGGGAGGTGGTGGAAGCTGCCGGGGGTCGGAGGGGAAGGGGTGAAGGCGCTTATTTTTGGAAAAGCTAGAAACAAAGAGTATTGAGGTGGGGTGGGGGTGGGGTTAGGGCTTACGCCTGCACCGCGGGCGGGCGCGGAGAGTGGGGGGACCCTGGGGCTCTGGGGCCCGCAGCCTCTCCTGCCCCAGGACGGGTGGGAGCCCTCTCGCCTCAGTTACTCCGCTTTTATCTGGTTGCCGCGCTGCCTCGCAACACTTAACTTACAGGTAGACTTCTGCTAACCGGGCCACGCTGCGTTCCCCGCACACTTTCTAGACTCTGAGCAGGCGGCAAGGTGCCGGGGGAGGAGGTGAATAAAACCGCCGGTAGCGTAGCCGAGGGCCCGGCGCCCCTCCTGTGAGCGGCTGCAGGGCGGTTTGCACGCCCGGGCTGGGGCGGCACGCCTGCTATCAGGGGCCTGCGGGCTATTCCCACCCGAACTAGAAAAACTCCTTATGCAACTGAGGGCCACAGGGACCTCGGGGGCTTATTGCCATCTCACCGGCACCGCGAGAGGCTCTTGCATTGGCTCAGGAGAAAAAGAAGAAAGTTGCTTGACGGAGGCGCCCAGTTTCCCTGTTCATGCTGGGCCAGGGCAGGTTTGGCTGCCCTGCGGACCCTAGACACACCTCTCCCGAGGTCATTAATAGAGCCCCCAAACCCGACTGTCCCCCCAAAACCTGACTGTCCAGTGACTTTCCTGCCGGCCTGATTGCTCGTGGCCGCGAGGGGCGGCTCTGCTCTCAGGCTGGGCATCTCCACCCTCGTTTGGGTTTGGGTTTGGGTCTCCGAGGAGCCCCAAGAGCGAGAGCGTGTGAGCCCCCGCTGGGCGGTGACTGTTCTAGGCGCCGCCTGGGAACTGGCGGGGTGCGGGGGTGGGAATCAGAAGGTGGCGGTGGGGTTCGCTTCCCCACTGTTCCCATTTCCGTTGGAGTGAATGTGACCACGGGGAGAATTTTCGTCTTGTTGAGTCGGAGTTTTCAGTTGGGGCAATTTTTTGTTGTCCTTTCTCCCTCTCTTTCTTCCTCTCTTTCTTCCCTTCCTTCCTCTAAAAATTTTTTTTTGCAAGGGATGAGAGTTTGATTTTTTTTAATCCCTCTCTCTGCGCTCTCCCCACGTTTCCTTTAAAGAAATAAACAAAACGAGCAGGGCCTCGGCGAGAATGAGTTGTGCCTGTGGCTCTCCTGACTCTCTTTGTAACTCGTTTAAGGCTGCGGTTCCCGAGGCCCTGTCCAGCCCGGAGACGCGGAAAGCCGGGACCTCTGACTTCCAAGCTCTCCGCCTCCGCCGCGCCCTCCAGCGCCCTCTAGCGTCCGCCGGGGCAGCGCCGCCCGGGAAAGGCCCCGGACGCCGGGCGCGCCATGGGGTCCACCAGCAGCGCGCTCTCGGACTACTCCAACTATGACATCATCATCCGGCATTACAACTACACGGGGAAGCTGAATCTGGGCCAGGACAAGGACAGCGGCCTCAAGGTGACGTCCGCCGTGTTCATCCTCATCTGCTGCTGCATCATCCTGGAGAACATCTTCGTCTTGCTGACCATTTGGAAAACCAAGAAGTTCCACCGGCCCATGTACTACTTCATCGGCAACCTGGCCCTCTCGGACCTGCTGGCGGGGGTGGCCTACATCATGAACCTGCTCTTCTCCGGGGCCAACACCTACAAGCTGACGCCCGCGCAGTGGTTCCTGCGCGAGGGCAGCATGTTCGTGGCGCTGTCCGCGTCCGTGTTCAGCCTGCTGGCCATCGCCATCGAGCGCTACATCACCATGCTGAAGATGAAGCTGCACCACGAGAGCAGCAGCTCGCGCTCCTTCCTGCTCATCAGCGCCTGCTGGGTCATCTCGCTGGTGCTGGGCGGCCTGCCCATCATGGGCTGGAACTGCCTCGGCCTGCTGCCCAGCTGCTCCACGGTGCTGCCGCTCTACCACAAGCACTATATCCTCTTCTGCACCACCGTCTTCACCGTGCTGCTGCTCTCCATCGTCATCCTCTACTGCCGGATCTACTCGCTGGTGCGCACGCGCAGCCGCCGCCTGACCTTCCGCAAGAACGCGTCCAAGGCCAGCCGCAGCTCGGAGAAGTCGCTGGCGCTGCTCAAGACGGTGATCATCGTGCTGAGCGTCTTCATCGCCTGCTGGGCGCCGCTCTTCATCCTGCTGCTGCTGGACGTGGGCTGCAAGGTGAGGACCTGCGACATCCTCTTCAAGGCCGAGTACTTCCTGGTGCTGGCGGTGCTCAACTCGGGCACCAACCCCATCATCTACACGCTCACCAACAAGGAGATGCGCCGCGCCTTCATCCGCATCATGTCCTGCTGCCGGTGCCCCAGCACCGACACCCCCGGCAAGTTCAAGCGCCCCATCATCGCCGGCGTGGAGTTCAGCCGCAGCAAGTCCGACAACTCCTCGCACCCCCAGAAGGACGACGGGGACAACCCAGAAACCATCATGTCGTCTGGGAACGTCAACTCTTCTTCCTAAAACGGGAAGCAGCCAGCCCATGGGGAGTGTTCTTGCATGGTCACCCACCGCCCAGTGTTTGGAAAAACATCTCCGTGCCTGGTGCCTGGACTGCTGCCAGGGTGGAGCTGCCGGAGCCGGAGCCGGAGCCGGAGGGGGGGCGGGATGAGCGAAGGGCCCGTGACGCCGGGTGGGGTCGGAGGGTACAGTGAGTCCTGTGAACAATGCGCCGGGAAGGGTGGAGAGCGGTCCGCGGGCCTGGAGTCTGCTTCCTCTCCCTGAGCTTTGATTTTGCACTGAGCCAGAGGTTAGCATTGCCCAGCTCCCAAAGGGTTCGCTCGGCCCCTCCTCGAAGACCAAGGTCACCTTGAAGAGTGTCGCCTGGAGCTTTGAGGAGAAGGTGTTTTTTCACTTGAGTTTCCAGCCACGTGTGCACTTCTGCTTCTCTAGGGATGCTCCAGCCCCCACTCCACCCCCCCTTCCCCTGCGCAACCTCCTCGACATCCTCCGACTGGGCGTCATCAGAGCTGGGGTGGCCTGGTCCATTTCTCCAGCGTCTGTGGCTGGTGGGCTGTGTCCAGGAAGCAGACAAGGGGCTGGAGACGGTTCGGACATGGGAGGCAGTTTCATTTGCTGAGGCCAAAGTTTCCACGCAAGATGGATCCGTTGTTTTTGGAATTTGGTTGTAGTCACTTTGAGGTTTTTTGGTTTTTTTTACATCTTTACAATGGAATGCGTTACAGTATCCTGCCATTGTGCCTGAAATCTGCATGGGGAAGCCCAGCTTATCTAATGGTGTCAGCCAGGATCCTTCGTGTCCCAGGGGAAACAAAGGCCCCACAGAAGGAGAAAACCCGCCGCGGGGGCCAGGGAACTTTGTAAACCAGGAGGGATTTCCTAACGAATTGCCTAACAGATGCAACATCGGTCTTTGGCACTTTTGTTGATGTTTATTACTGAGTGTGTGTGAAGCATTTCAACCAATGGTTGTATCTTGTTGTGTTAAAAGTACTCTTCATGATGTTTGAATGTATTTGTTTCAGCATTTTATTGGATTTTCCTAACCTGTGTTAACACCATTGAATGTGTATTTCTTAAGAAAGTATCACCCTCTTATGCCCTTAAAGCATTACTTTAACTGGTAGGGAACCCAGAAGTTTCCAGTACAGCTGTTTTTTAATAGTTCATTGGGCATGTGTGTAAATGTTACAAAGAATAAAATGTATTGCTGTCTCTTTAGTGTGGTTTTCAGTGCAATTAAACCAAGAAATGTCCTTTTTTAAAAAAAAAATAGTATTTAATAGTTTTCTGACTTTTGTGGATCATTTTGCACATAGCTTTATCAACTTTTAAACATTAATAAACTGATTTTTTTAAAGATTCCTTTGTGAAGAGCATTTTAAAAATAATTAAAGACCTTCTATTTGACTCTGTGGCTCTTTAGAATCAAGGTCAGGGCAAATGTCTGTTATTGTTTTAGAAAACACTCTATCTTTTTCAGGAAGAGAAACTTCAATATGTTAACACCGAAGAGCAGTAAAGAATGAGATTAAAAAAAAAACCTGCCAGCCTGTAAATACATACCACATGGGAAGGAAACCTAATTGTTTGCGTTTTAAATTGCATTCATGCCAAACTAAACTAAGGCCAATATTCTTTCCCAAAACATGGGGTTTTAAAGAAGAAACACAGAGCAGTGTGGTTGTAAATCTAACTTAAATCATGAAACTCAATGGTCAGTTCAAATCCATCCACAAAAGCTTGGCTTTCTTCCAACATGCTGGGAAGTAGGGATATGAATATGGGAGATCATATCACATTACTTACATGTTCAGGATTGGTTTCTGTCTTGGTTTCTCCCCGTCTAACCTCTGAACAATATGGGACTCTGGTATCACTGAAGGAGCGAGTGGTAGGCTGAGTTGCAGACACCTTCTGTCTGAAAACGTTCAGTCCATAGTATCTGAAAGCTTTAACGTCCCTGGTTATTAATTTCTCCAACTATAAAGTGAGAGCAAGGGTACTTTACAAGCAAAACGGAATTCTTGTCCTCGTTAATGCTCGTTTTCATTGGGGATTCAATGTGAGTGTTTGTGTGTGTCTGGCCCCCCGGTGCTATTGTGACTTTCAGAATGTGTGCTTTCAAGTGTCATTGAGCCAGCACAGGACACAGTTGGGACGTGAAGATAAACCTCCCCTCCTCTCGTAGATGTCACGTCCGGGTGAAGTTCACTGTGGGAAACAGGAGTGTGTTCACTAAGGAAGCCTTGGGTCACAGCCTCCAGTTTCCTGAAGGAAATGCCAAAAAGGCTCCAAAGACAAAAGGCTGGCAACAGGCGGGAAGGTCTGTCCATCTGTCTGCCGAGGCGGAAGGAATGAGTTCATGGAACACTCACTTCCTAGGGCTCTGGACAGACCCCGAGTAATGGGAACGCAAGCCCACGCCGTGTTTCTGTGGGAGATGAAGTGGTCCCGCTCTGGGCCTTGTCTTTCTAAGCACAGCAGTGACTCCCTCCACCTGGGGGAGATGAGGTGGGGCAGCTGGCCCCAGGGTGTGTTTGTGGGGGGGGAGGGGGTGAAGAGGGAACTCAGGGAGGACAGCTTCACCTGCCCACTGGTGAGCCCTTAGCCAGTGATGAGAGGTGCTTGCTTTTTGGAGATCCAGGACAGTGCATCCCATTCTGAGAAAGCAGGACAGTCGTGGACTGCGGTTCCCTGGGCACACGTGCGGCAGACCCCCGGCCAAGAATCAATGGCTGCGATGAAGGAATCCTTGGTTGTATCCCAACGTGGATATCTGGTTTTAATTCAGTATATCCTGGAAACTGAGGATGGAGAAAACAACAAACTAACTAAACCTCAGTAACTATATGTTTATACTAAAATAAACATCCACCAAGTTTTGATTAAATCCCGTAGAGGTTTTCAAGAGGAGCAAGTCAGACCATCTGAGCAACACTTGACATATTCTTATAAAAACATACCACTGGCTCATAAATGTTAAGCAGAATTACAAAATGATGGCAAAAAATACTTTTTCCCCCCAGCAACATTGAGCCCAATCACAACATCACAGACATTCAAATAAGAATCTTCTTGTTTTCTAGTCTCATTATATGTAGAAAAGGTTCTTTAATAAAGGTGGATCCAGTATTACTAGAATTCAAATTTTTTTAGTAATGGGAATTTTGCATTCATGTTCATTAGATACTGGATTCTATTTTAGTAATAGCAACACTTTGGTTGTGATTTCTAGCATCTCCATTCCCTCCTCCTTCCCCCAATGCAAAAAGTCTTATAAAGATTTCAGCTGTGCTTTTTTTCAGATAGGATTAATCTCGGCCCGGGAAATGGCCGATGTTAACGAGGTGCCCGAGGCAGCACTCTGGTGGTACTTCTAGCCTATTCTGCACTTTGGATGATTTTGACTCTTTGCCCATCCACTCAATACATGACTGGGACCCCTCGTCTCTTCTAGGCGACTACAAGTGCAGCTCTGTTTGGGAGCTACTGCTCTGAAATAGTGACTTTAGAAAGATGATGGGCTCTTTGGGGGAAAGCCTATGAAGTGAGGACTTGCTGTTTAAGTAGATCTAAATATTAGCAATCCCATTTCAACTGAGAAGTCGGGGATAATGCTCGAGTGACAACATAAAACTATTCTGACTCTTTGATCTTCTAAAGAGTCACTGGCTCAAAAATTAATCTCCAGCTAGGAACCGTTGTTTACCCACGGTATTTGCAGCGCTGAGTTTCTATCATCTCTGTAATGTTGAGTTAGTCTTTTTTTAATCTTGTTTGCTCCACACTCAGCTGGAATGATGTTTGCCGAGGACACCTGACTGATTACCTCAAACTAGATGGATCTCATTTGTCTCCCAACTAATTAGGTCACAGTAGATAGGTCTATATTTTTCTCTAAATAAATCTTAAACATCTCGAGGAAGGCATCACAAATAACCAAAGAAACCTTTCCAGGATGTTTGATTCTCAGCCTGTGGACACCTTAAGATCTCAGTGACAGAAATCGTAATGAATTGCATCATCTCCCCCACCCTATCTTCCTGCCTTTTCGGTGTGTGCTTCACATGGTCCAGGGATGGGGACCCAAAACTTTCTTCTTCATCCACCATGGTCTTCACTGCCATACTGACCAACTAGGCCAGAGGCATCTCTCAGAACACCACGCAAGTGATGTCTACTTGAATTGTGAAAAGCCTTTCGATTGTCTACAACGACAAAGGATTGTTAACCAGTGGCCAAAGGAGCTAGGAGAGATGGGATGAATATAACACTGAGCGAGGGTTAGACCTGCGTTTAATTCCGTCTTGTCACAGTCCTTGACCCGAGCCAGGACCGAGGGCAGCCTTGGTTCTTGGTGAGACATCTCCCCTAACACACCGTGTCTTACTCACTGTGCTTTCTTCTTGGATTCGGACTTCCAAATGGTTCCTGTTTCCCCATGCGCTCTTCCTCATCCCTTTGAGGACTGAAGGGTTAAAAGTCAGATGTAGCTGTGTATAGTCAGCAGTGTGGACTGCAGATTGGAGCAGGCGTTGCGACATTTTGTTTATTGTGCCCGCCAGTCAGCTTCTGTGCTGATAGTGGGTAGACACCTCATGGTAAATTCATACTATTCAGCAGTTAAAAAGGAACGACTATGGCTGCTTGGCCTCCCTTGCATAAATCTCAAAACCATTAAGTTGCGCAAAAGAAGCCAGCCAGCCACCAAAGAGAACATACTGAATGGTTCAATTTATGTGAAATTCAAGAACAGAAGAAAGTCATCTGTAGAGATAGAAATCAGCAGAGTGGTTGTCTGTGGGAGGAGGGTAAGCTAGAAGGGAACGTGAGGGAATTTTCTTGATGCTTAGTAATGTTCTACATCTTTATTTTTTAAGATGTTGTTTACTTGGGTGGACTCATTGGTCTAAACTTATCCAACCATAGTCTTAAGATCTGTGAAATTTTTTTAAAAAATCAATATGGTAGACTTGTCAAACTGGACAACCGATGAGTCCAGGCTGCCTGTCACTACTTGAGCCAATTCAGCAGAGACAGGGTTGAATCGTATATGAGCATTTATTCCAATACTGCTGGCAGTGTGGGGGAGCAGTAGGTCACCCACAGAAGTCTGCTCTGCAGCCCCAATAAACCAGCTGCTTATATAGGGTAGGACAAGGATTATATGGGGAAGTAGGAGGCTGAGGTGGGGCTCCATTGTTTGGGCAACAAGGTTGTTAATCTTTCCCTGTTAAAATTCATTTCCTGCATGAGACTGGACCACATTCGAAGGTTGACTCCCAGGTCCCGAGGGTGTACAGCTCCCTGCCAGGTTAGAATGGTCTTCCGTTAACCAGAACAAGGCAATCGCGGTCCACAGAGCATGATTAATATTTCCCATAGCCATAGCTAGTCCCCAATATTCTGTTTTTGCCGTGAACACTTGCACTTTTGAGCATGCGGGCTATTTGGAACTTTCTCTGAGAAATTGTGGAACAAGGTTCCAAAGAGTTCAGTAGCATGGGACAGAAGCGCCCCAGTGCCCCAAAGAGGGAGCGAACAGTGGCCAATAACTGCGACCTCTTTGCTTCTGGAGGATGAGAGCTTGGCTTAGTGTTGGTGTTTGTGCGTCGGAAGAATTTCTGTCTTGGGAGTCTTGGGTTGTCCTGAAACAGTACAAGCTTACTGAGGTTTCAGCCTTAGGGCTCTACGGTGCCTTGTAACTGACTATGAAGAACGGACTTTTACACGCTGACAGGGCTTCCGACACAAACTCCTACCGGTGCGTGTGCACTGGAGTGTTCCAAACCTTGTCTTCTCACCCAGGCACGTGTATGGAAGGCATCCGGTCAGGTGATAACACCCGTCCCGGGGGCAAGCCCGCCTTGTTAGCGTAACAGGCAGAGACACAGAAGAACTGGCAGACAGGTTCGCCCTCCAGTTCCCAGGCTTCTGTGAGCTGATGCCTGGTTGCCTGAGCTCAGCCCGTCTGTGGATTCCTTCCTGGGGGCAGCCCTGGGAGTCCCTGGGCAGAGCTGCCTGAGGTCTGGGGCCGGCCAGAACAGGAGAGAGGGCAGCTGCTCCCAGGGCTGGCTCAGGGGGAATGCAGTCTTATCTGCTTCCCTGGGTCCCTAATCCCATTACTGTTGCCCGTTCTGCTTTTTGTTGATACCAAGACAGAAAGAACAAACCTTGGGGAAGCCCTGGCTGGCTCCTGCTTCCCGCTCCCGCCCTCCTCGGGGCACCCAAGCACCCAGCCATCCCTGCGACAGGAATGCTGGTCCTGGCTGTGCGCTGTGGATCCCGGGCCAAGGACGGGCAAGGTCCTGTCTGCCCAGACTCTCGGGATTTATGCATCCCTCCAAGTCAGGGGCTCCTCTCTTTGGGGTCCAGGGAGCCTGATGTTGATGTAAGAACGTCCGAACCGGGAAATAACTTCAATAAGAGTTTATTTAAGCCCAAATTGGTGACAATTGCGAGGAAGCAAGATCTCAAGTGCGCCAGAGGATAAGTTTTGCAGCTTCTTTTATGCATTTGATATTACGGAGGGAAGATTAAGGACCATTATGGGAAGCGGGGAGGAGACAAGGTGGGGATTGGATTACATACAGGGGTGGGGAGCCTTCTTTCTACCAAGGGCCATTGGATATTTATAACATCGTTCTCTGGCTGTGCAAAATCATCAACTTAGAAATGAGCCTGCTGTGTTTGGTCAAACATTTAATGAACTCACCCCTAATGCTTGGGCCAGATGTTCCCCACCCCTGGATTACAGGACAGTTAACAGGTTATGCACTTCCTTTCAAAGATGTGTTCATCTAGCTCAGCGGTTCTCAACCTTCCTAATACCACGACCCTTTAATACAGTTCCTTAAGTTGTGGTGACCCCCAATTTCACTGTTACAAATTGAACATAATTAAAGCATAGTGATTAATCACAAAAACAATATGTAATTATATATGTGTTTTCCGATGGTCTTAGGCAACCCCTATGAAAGGATCGTTCGACCCCCAAAGGGGTCGCGACCCACAGGTTGAGAACCGCTGATCTAGATGCACATGAACAATGGATAGGGCTTGTTTAAGGCAAAGAGAAACTTTTAGGTAAAAAATTGTATAGTCCCGACCGACCAGCATGGCTCCGTGGTTGAGCGTCAACCTATGAACCAGGAAGTCATGGTTCAATTCCCAGTCAGGGCACATGCTTGGGTTACAGGCTCAATCCCCAGTGTGGGACGTGCCGGCAGCAGCCGATTCATGATTCTCATCATTGATGTTTCTTTCTCCCGCTCCCTGCCCCTCTGAAATCAATAAAAATATATTTTTTAAAAACGTGTAGTCCTGGGTGTGACTGCCCACCATGATGCCTTGCTTAGGGATTTATGATCTGATCACCTGCCCAGTCGCTTTCCCTAGGACCCCTTTTGTGCCCTCACTGATATGAAGAAACAAGTTCTTTTCATGAATGTGCCCATATGGTGTATGCATCCTCCAATGTGCGGAGTTCTTAAGCAGCGTGAAATAATGTCATTGAACAAATCCGGTCAGCGCTGGGAGCTTCTCCTCTTTGGCTCTGATGTAACCAATATCTCTAGCTCTAGGTGCATAATGGGAGTTAACATTTGGATTTGGAGTGCAGAACATTCTGGATGTCAGTATCAGTATTTGCATTCATGTCTTCCGGCTGGAGCAGGGCATTTTAGTTTCTGTCTCCTCCAAGCTTGTGCTTGGCCTCCTAGAGACCTGCTGTGAGCACTGGCCAGGGAGCCACTGGGTTAAAATGGGCGAAGGAAGCCAGCATTTGAATAAGTCTTGGGTGGGGCTGTGTTTGACCTGCTGAAAGGGAAGGGAGACACAAATGCACAGCTCAGGAGGAAAGGTGATGCAAGTTCTTGGTTTCAGGGTCTTTATCAGCAAGCTCATCTCCAGATCAACAATGACCAGCATCTTCACCAGCAAACTCATCTCCAGGTCAACAATCAGAAGAATCTGGAAGACCAGAGCGAGGTCTGAATAGGCCTTTTGTGTGCTGTACACACACCAGGGACCTGGGTGGTTGGCACCTGGAGCAGCCCAAGGACTCGGCACCCCGGTCTCACACCCCGATCCCACTGAGCCCCAGGCGGCCCTCTCCCATTGGAGAATGCCAGGAACTCAGATGCCCCCTCACCATGACCTGATCTAACCCCTCTCCCCCAAAGGTGTCAAAGAGAGAAACCCGGACCCAAAATGGCATCCCTTGTGCTAAAAACCCATGGTCCCCAACCTAGATTTAAGGCCTAACTCATTGCAGTCTCAGCCTCTCCCACGAATGGAATGTCCAACCAGTCAGTTTGGAATTTTCGGATCCACCGTCGTGAAGTAATCTGTGTGAGGAGACCCCCTGCCTTCCTCTTCGGGGAGGCATCCTTGCCTGATGTCATCCCCTCCAGGCCTCACCCCACCCTGTTCAGTCTAATAGCTTTCCATTGAGCACCACCCTCGCAGGGGCTCGGTGGGATGCCGGCCGCGTCACGCATCACTGAACGAAGCCAAGGGGGCCTCACATTTGCTGGGTGGAATTTTGCGTGTTCACCGAGGTGCACTGGTGGGAGGACCACAGGTTTCGTTCTTTGGTGCGAAGGAGAGTCTGTTTCTTTCTTTCACTTGTGCCTGTCTAGACACTTCAGGAAAAAACAAATTTCAGTCACCAGTAAAATCATGTTCTAAAACTGGAGAAGGCTTGCGCTAAATCGTTGATAACGAATTAGCGATCACACGCCCGGAGCCTCTCCACTCACCACGCTTGTGCAGATATCTCGTGGCCCCAGAAATAGCAGTTCGCCCTCACATGCTGTTCCGCCCGGCGATCACTGTGCGGCCGGCCACCTGCAGAAATACTTCTCGGTTTCTCTTCCTCGTCTACATGCTGATCAGGGAAACATGAGCAAAACACAGATTTCCTATTCCCACTCACGTGTGGGAAGTGAACTGGGTGGCAGACAATGACCTAGGCTATTCCAGCTATAAAACCCTTTGCCTCAATTTCCTGAATATTTTATTTCATTATTATGATGCTAGTTTTTATTGATTTTTAGAGAGATAAAAGGAAGAGAAAGAGTGTGGGGGGAGGGTGAGAAAGAAACATTGATTTTTTTTTGTTGTTCTACTTTTTAGGGATTCATTGGTTCATTCTTGTATGTGCCATGACTTGGGGGGGGAGGGGTCAAACTCCATAACCTTGGCGTATCAAGGTTTCTCTAACCACCTGGCATACCTGTCCAGGGTGATTTTCTCAATATTATATGTCCACATTTTTCCCAGCTGAATTATTATTTTTTAATAGTTTATTGATTTAGAGAGAGAGAGAGAGAGAGAGAGAGAGAGAAAGAGGTGAGAGAGAAACATTGATCAGCTGCCTCCTGAATGCCCCCTCCTGGGGATTGAGCTGCAACCCAGCATGCGCCCTGTCCAGGAATGGAAACGGCGGCCTTACGCTGCACAGGACCGCACTCAACCAGCTGAGCCACTCCTGCCCCAGAACATTTTCTTAGTGTTGAAAGCACATTGACGTCTTCCCTGCTTTTATTAAATCCATCTGAAGGACACAGAACAATTTGTATTCCATAAAAAGAAGTCTTAGACAGCAGGGATTACTCCCGCTCCTGTGTCTTCAATGACCATGTGCCTCAGACGCCCCACCATGAACTTGTCTGTGGTTTGGAGGACATCCATACATGAACTCCAGTTCCAGAGGCTGCACCCCCTGCCCACAGCCGAGAAGTGGCCCCTTCCCGAATGCCCTTTTTTGGTGAATTTAAAGAGGGGCACAGATTGAGGCTGCAGCCTCATTTGCACTGGCAGGGCATCCATCCCTGGGCCTAAAGCACTTCTCCCAAGCTGGTGGCTGGGCACCAGGGAAGCTGGCTTGCTTTTCTACCATGGGGCGGCCAGGAAAAGTCCTGAGAACTCCTAATTACAGACCCGTGCGTCCCAGGGGATCTGAGAGACGAACGCGTGCAGCCGTGGCATTTCAGGAATATGAGACTTGCTCCCCACCCCTCATCCCTTCTTCCCCTGGTCCTGCTTGGGAGTCAGGAGCAATGACGGACAGACATGGGATATTTGTGTGGTCGGTCATATTTCCATTTCTATGCCTCCAGCTTCATTTCTTCTGAGACCCGGCCAGCTTTTCCTTAGCCCCGAGCTGTTGGGCCTTGCTAATTTTTACAACAGGGATCCATGCCATGCGGGTTCGGGAAATTACAGGGATTCTGTTCTGCAGCCTGTGGATGTCTGCTGGGCGGAGGGGAAGCCGCAGATCAAAGCGAGTTGGGCCAGATGTGCAGGCAGATGAGGGTGTGCGAGCAGAGGGCAGGGTCCGCACTGTCATTTAGCTCCACGGCGGAGCCCGTGCGGTCGGTGACGCCACCGGACACCCAGGGAGGGGCTGCGCCTTTCGGCTGGCCTGTTGTTTATTTGGATTACCCGGAGCTCCGGAGTCCTTTTGACGTTGAAAAATGCCTGTTTCGGTTCAAGTACTGGTATAGTTTGATTTTCTTTTTTCCTTTCCTTTTTCGGGGGTTGCGTTTTGGTTTCCCACGGCGCTCTTTCTTCTCCCCTTCGGTTTCTTCCCATCCAGTTAACTGTCCCGCTGGCCTTTCAACTTCAACACTGCGACAGCGAGTCGCCTTCCCAGCGGCCTCGTGGCGGCTGAGGAATCGTTTGGCAGCGGGAGTCGGGCCCCGGCAGAGGACCCCAGGATCGCTCTTGTAATATAAAATGGGGGGCAGAGCTTTGCACAGTGGCAGTATTGTAGCCAATGAGTTTTATCCCAGGCACAGTTATTGCCAACTGGAAAAAAATAATAAAGTAAAAGGGGAGACAGAGACATCACTGGGATTTCTCTATGGAAGTATCTCCTTCCGTCGGAGGAAAGCCATGGGGAGGGCACAGCGGTCCCTTTGGCCTGAGTTTGAATGAGCGCCTTCCCCACCACATGCCGCCTAGGAGTTACTCACCCTCCCCACAGTCAGCTCTTCATCTGCCCAACAGTGTTAACACACCCGCCTCAAAGGCTGCTGGGAGAATGAAGTAGGATCGTGTTGGACCACGTCTGGCACAGACAGGTCATCGCTCAAAAGCGTTTATGCGTCCGTGCCTTGGGCACAGGCATATGGCGCACAGCACAGCAGAGGACACAATACACGACATCCTCGCCCGCGGCCAGGTGTCTCCTCTTTCCCTCCTCAGCCACTTGGTCCCTCCCGAAAGCCAGACCACACACCGGGGACGTTCCTGTTCCTCAGTGAACTCATTTCTGTGGACGTTCTGCCAATGAGCAATTGCATTTTGTGCTCAGGCTGCCTGTCTGCTTGAGACCAAAGGAAGAACATGTGATGGAATTACAAGGTTGGGCCTGCGTTACAACAGCTTGGATGTGTGGAGAGAGGGAGATTGTTTAGTCTACACTACTGGGCTTCCTTCCTGAGCCCTTACCGTCCGGTTGGAGGGAGACATAACGTGAGCTAAACACCTGGTGGGCAAGGTTCAATAGCCTAACCCAGTTGTATGCCCTTCTGTTCCCTGGCTGGCGGACAGCCCTCTTCCTCCTTAGCTTGTCTGGGGCTCGAGGGAAGGGCCGAGGCCGGTGCAACCTCACGGTGCCATGGGTCAGGCTTCCGGACGGCCCAGGCGTTGCGCGCGCCCTCTCCGTGTTCGCGGGGACCTGGTGTCACTCAGGTCAAAGTCAAGTCCTGGTGCCCTGCCCTTGTTTCAGTTCCCTGCTGCTGACCTCTCACCCAGCGAGCACCGACTCCTTCATGTGGGGTCGTCCTTGCTCCAGGCTCCGGAGCCCCGCTCGCTGCAGAGATGAGAAAGGCCTGCCATGCTGGCTCTCTCATTTCGTCCTCAGAGTCTCCACTGCAGACAGGAAGGAACTGAGGTTCAGAGAAGTTTGAAACACACACACACACACACACACACACACACACACACACACGTGTGTTTGCCTCGCTGGTGTGGCTGAGCATCGACCTATGAACCAGGAGGTCATGGTTGGGTTCCCAGTCAGGGCACATGCAGGAGGCAGGCGTGTAGGGGGCAGCTGATCAGTGATTCTCTCTCATCATTGATGTTTCTGTCTCTCTGTTTCTCTCTCTGAGATCAATAAAAACATATTTTAAAAACAACAAGAAGAAGAACACCTGTGTTTGAGGCTACAGAACCAGTCGTCGGACTTGAACCCAGGGCTCATTGGCCCCAAGCCCATTCCACCAAGGCACACTGTTCAGAATAAAAATTTAGACTTTTAGAGCGGAGCTTCTGTATAAATGGAATCATCCCACCATAACACTGAGGAGTGGAAGTCAAGAATGAGCTTATTGCCGGAACCGGTTTGGCTCAGTGGATAGAGCGTCGGCCTGCGGACTGAAAGGTCCCAGGTTCGATTCCGGTCAAGGGCATGTACCTGGGTTGCAGGCACATCCCCAGTAGGAGATGTGCAGGAGGCAGCTGATCGATGTTTCTCTCTCATCGATGTTTCTAATTCTCTATCTCTCTCCCTTCCTCTCTGTAAAAAATCAATAAAATATATTAAAAAAAAAAAAAAGAATGAGCTTACGATGACTGGCCTAAAAAACCATTACTTTGAAGGGAAGAATAGGGAACTCCTTTTGAAGGATGATTTAATCTGACGCAGGCCTTTAAGAAGTGCTGACTAAAGGTCTGATGACCGATGTTGCTGTTTTGATCTTGGTGCAAGTCAGGAAGTGGAAAGACACTCAGATTTCGGGCCCTCAGAGTTGCTAACACTGGAGATCTCCATGTTATTTTGGTTCCAGGGCTAATTTAACCACTTCTTCTTTTGTTCTTCCAGTTTGTTCTTGGAGGACAAATCATTTTCCCCTTTTCTCTCTAGGTGACTGTTAATTTTTAAAATCATCTTTACCATCCGTCCTTATTTCCTCCCCATCTTGCTCACATTTCCCCTCTCTCTCTGGCTTTGTTGCCTGCATCCTCGCTCGCCAAGCTCTGCCCCATTAAGTTACGGAAATAAAATATATTAGAACCCTGGTCTCCAATGGCCTGGCCATCACGAGAGGGCCTTTGAGGTTGGCTTCCAACCTCGGCTCTCGGAGGGCCAACTAGGTCGCCAATCACACGTGTGCCGTTGTAGGGTTTGCACGGGGAGTTTGCAGCCCTGCCGGTCTGTTTTTCACTCTGTGAGGTTGTGCTAAAAGATAATAGTGACTCAATGGAAAAAATTGATTGAGCATTCACTCTAGAAAAAAAAAATATGTGTGTGTGTGTGTGTGTGTGTGTGTGTGTGTGTGTGTGTAACCTTTGATGGTGAGAGGAGGATCAATTCTGCCTAAAGAGCGGATAGTTATTTGCTACGAGCTGGCTCTCAGCACCCTCTTGGGTCAGGGTGGACTTTAGTACCAAATCAAAAGGGCGACTCCGTGTGGCTCAGCCACTGCCATCGGAAGGATTTGGGAAGCGAGAGGACTGAAAGGAGAGTTTTCAGAAAGACTGTGTGAACGAAAACCGAAGCCTGTGAGCCCCACGTGGGTCTCCTTCCTCACCCACCCGCCTCCATCCCTCCTTTCCCTTCCGTTTCCATGACTGGCCTGACCTTCAGGGAGAATGAGGAGGCTCCGATCACCTCCCACATCTCAGAACAAAGGAAGACCCCAGTTTCCTGTCACAAGGCGGGTGCAGAGCCGCCCAGGCCTGGAGGAGGCCATGGCTAGTTCCTCAGGTCTCTGTTCTCCTTGAGATGAGACTTTTATCCCCCACCCCCCGCTGGCCTTCCAGGAAACGTCCCTCCCAGGGGTGCCTGAGTCCCTTGGGAGACATGAAGCCTGCTGCAATCCCACAGCTACTGGTGGGCGTGCAGTGTTAGTAAAGACCAAGTTCAGTGTCTAACGGTTATGAATCACTAAATTTTAAGAAATGATTTGTGCGAAAAATATCATTGAATCACATAACTTTGGTGGCCATACATTTGTTTTGTTCATGTCCATGTCTCTGAGCCGGTGGGTTCCATGAAGAACAGCACGTCCAGGTGACCCAGGTGACCCTCGAGCCTACAGAGCCGCGGGGTGTCCATGCCCAGGTGACAGGTGGGGGCGCATTTGTCTGGCTGAGGCTGTTTACTCTTTTTTTTAAAAAAATATATTTTACTGATTTTTTACAGAGAGGAAGGGAGAGGGATAGAGAGTTAGAAACATCGATGAGAGAGAAACATTGATCAGCTGCCTCCTGCACACCCCCCCCCCCCCCACTGGGGATGTGCCTGCAACCAAGGTACATGCCCTTGACTGGAATCAAACCTGGGACCCTTCAGTCCACAGGCCGATGCTGTATCCACTGAGCCACACCGGTTAGGGCTGTTTACTCTTTAAAAAATTTTTTTTAAAATTTTCAATTATAGTTCACATACAATCTATTATGTTAAGCGGCACAGCGTGGTGGCTAGACATTTATAGAACTTACAAAGTGTCCCCCTGATGGGTCTAGTACCCACCTGGCCCCATACATGGTTCTTACAAGATTATTGACGATATTTCCCACGCTACACGTGACTATTTGGTAACTGCCAATTTGTACTTCTTAATCACTTTTTTAACCCAGTCCCCTCAACCCCCACCCCAGTTTGGCAACCATCAGTTTGTTCTCTGTGTCTGTGAGTTATTTAATTTTTTAGATCCCACATATGGGTGGAATCCTGTGGTATTTGTCTTTTCCTGTCTGATCGCCTTCTTTTTTGTGGCTGAGTGCTATTCCCTGGCACACACGCACCCCCTCCTTCTCCGCTTATCTGTTGGCGGCCACATAGATTGCTTCCACATCTTGGCTATTGTAGACCAGGCTGCAGTGAACATAGGGGTGCAGGTATATTTTCACATGCGTGTTTTGGATTTCTTCAGATGAATCCCCAGAAGTGGGACTGCTGAGTCATATAGTGGTTCTATTTTTAGTTTTTTGAGGAACCTCCATACTGTGAAAGTATTGCTCGTAAGATTCTACCAAGAAAGAATTGAGCGGAGAAGTGGGTCGTCGTGGGGCACCTGCCTGTGGTACTTCCCCAGGTCGTCCACTTCTTCACGTTCTTTGCACATGATCCCTGCCACCCTGTCAGAGCTGACGGGGGAGAGAGAAAGAGTGGACATGGTGGTCTTCGTGAAGGGGTGGTCTCCACCCCACTGGGCACAGGCAGACACTGCGCCTCCTATTCCTCGTGGTGAACAAGGCCTGGCTTTGCCCTTCAGCACCCTTTACCTGTCCAGCCCTGTCCTTAGGCAGCGGACAAGCACCCATTGCTTGGTAGGGTAACTGGGTCCAGATGCTTGCAGGGAAAGTAGAAACAAACAGGCAGGAGTGACCTGGGAAATGAAAGAAAAACAGCTTAGCCTCCATGTGTGCTTTCTTGTAGTTTTATCTGCTTTTTTTCCCTTTTAAATTCAAATTTGGTTCTTAGTCAAAGGATCTAAGCAAGGAGGAGTAGCTTCCAAAAGAGAAGTTCACCCCGGCTGGTGTGGCTCAGTGGTTGAGTTGACCCATGAACCAGGAGGGCACGGTTTGATTCCCGGTCAGTGCACATGCCTGGGTTGTGGGCTTGATCCCCAGTGTGGGGCGTGCAGCAGGCAGCTGATCCATGATTCTCTCTCATCATTGATGTTTCTTTCTTTTTTTTTTTTTAACATATTTTTATTGATTTCAGAGAGGAAGGGAAAGGGAGAGAGAGAAACATCAATGATGAGAGAGAATCACTGATCAGCTGCCTCCTGCACATCCCCTGCTGGGGATGGAGCCCACAACCTGGGCACGTGCCCTTGACCGGAATCAAACCCAGGACCTTCAGTCCCCAGGTCGATGCTTTATCCACTGAGCCAACCCGGCTAGGGCTCATTACTGATGTTTCTATCTCTCTCCTTCTCCCTTCCTCTCTGAAATTAATAAAAACAGATTTTTTAAAAAATAAGAGAAGTTCAGACTTGTAAAAAGAGTACACTTTTCCTATAAGTCAAATAAGCATCAGCCATTCAGAAAAATGCTCTCTGGAAAGTAGCACCAAGTAGCGCACTATTAGGAAGATGGGCCAGAGGCGGGCAGAGAGCAGCCTCTGGAAGAGTAGGAACTGGGTCTGGCTCTTTCTTGGATTCCGACCGCGCCCACTCTCCTGAAAATGTCACCGTCCAGGATGTGTCCGTGACCAGCCCCTTCAGGTGGGGTCTCCAAAGGAAGCAGGGAGATGTAGCAGGAACTGTGGGATGCCAATATTCAGAGCGTTTTTCAAGGTTAAGAGAGAGAACCGAGAACCGAGATTTCCAGCAATTTTAAGAACATGACCGTCGTGGTCGGCAGGCGTGACTGGCTCCTGTGGTCTTCAGAATTCGATTGAGTTGATAGAAGACAGAGACCAGCGTTAAGAAGGAGAGACTCCATGATCTGGTTGCCAGGGTAACTGCCCCGATCGCACCTCCTCAGAGCGCACCCTCACCATCGCTCTTCTTGCAGCCAAACTTTATGAGAGAGAAAGGACAGGGCTTTCTTCTCCTCGCACAAAAGGAGAGGGGATGATGGGAGGGAAGACGAGGTGGTTGTGAGAGTGGAGGGGCACTTTCTGCCGGCCTCTGAGAAGGTGCGAGCGGGCGTCACAGGAGGGAGCTGCCCCTGCACCCGGGTGCTGAGGGAGCCCATGAGACCCTCGGCTTCCACAGGGCATCCCACACTCAGACCCGGAGCCACAGCGGATGTCACAAGGAGCCGAGAAAAGTCAGACTACGGTGGAAGGAAGGAAGAACTCCCAAACCTTCTATCGGAGCCAATCGCAGGCTGTAAATAGTGAGGAGGAACCACAGCTTCTGTATGTAAATGACGGGGCTCACCAGGGACCTGATGTTGGCTCCAACATGACCTTTTAAAAAAATGTTTACAAAAGTCATACACATAGAAAAAATGAGTAACTACCAGTAAAGTTAAAAAATAAAAATATCACATTTAATACCCAGAGCCAACATTATAGCTGGCACATAATACTTAATAAATGTCAGCTATCGCCCTAGTCGGTGTGGCTCAGTGGATAGAGCGTCAGCCTGTGGACTGAAGGGTCCTGAGTTCGATTTCAGTCAGGGGCACATGCCTGGGTTGCAAACTTGATCCCCAGTAGGGGGCATGCAGGAGGCAGCCAATTGATAATTCTCCCTCATCATTGATGTTTCTGTCTATTTCTCCCTCTTCCTTACTCTCTGAAATAAAAAAATATATATATATCTAAAAATAAATAAATAAATTTCAACTATCCTATATAATAAAAGGCTAATATGCAAATCAACCAAACAGCAGAATGACCGGTCGCTGTGATGCACACTGACCACCAGGGGGCAGACACTCAATGCAGGAGCTGCCCCCTGGTGGTCAGTGTGCTGCCACAGGGGGAAGGCCGCTCAGCCAGAAGCCGAGCTCGCCAGTGGGCTCACGGCTAGTGAGTGCTGCGGCAGTGGCAGGAGCCTCTCCCAGCTCTGCGGCAGCGCTAAGGACCCTTTGGGGGATGTCTGCCTAATGGCGGGCCTAAGCCAGCAGGCACACATCCCCCGAGGGGTCCTGGACTATGAAAGGGCTCAGGCCAGACTGAGGACCTGCCTCACAGTGCACAGATGTTATGCACCAGGCCTCTAGTTAAAAAATAAAAATGAATTTAAAAACTATATCTTTCCATACCTATCTACCTATTTACCTACATTTTAAAAAGTGGTCTAGGTTTATTGCTAAACCATATATTAGGGATATATATATTTTTAAAATATATCTTTATTGATTTCAGAGAGGAAGGGAGAGGGAAAGAGGGATAGAAACATCAATGATGAGAGAGAATCATTGATTGGCTGCCTCCTGCACATCCCCAACTGGGGATAAAGCCCACAACCCAGGCATGTGCCCTTGGCTGGAATTAAACCCTTCAGTCTGCAGGCTGACACTCTATCCACTGAGCCAAACCAGCTAGGGCAGGGATATTTTTTCATGTCAAATATGTTTTATAGTTTTCTTTATTTTACCACTGATATCATATACTTGACAACATAAGAGAGAATGTTGACCATCTTGACTGTATCTGGAAACCAACAGCCCTTACCTCTAAGTGCAAGGAAACCCCTTTGAAGCCTCAAAGAGAAAAAAGGAGTGGTCGAGATGGAGTGTGCACACATGAGTACACGCAAAGGTGTGGACTGAAGAGAGGAAGGTCCATTCTGGGCCCAGGGAAGAGGCGAGCCCCTCCCTTCCTGGCTCCATGACGCTCCCTCTCCCCCCTTCCCCACACCGCCCACCCCAGATGTGCTCCTGCTGGGAGGAGGTCCCTCCAGGATTTCCTGATTATGATGAGGAAGCACAGCTGAGCGCCAGGGAGTTCTGATAGAGATCTCCTTGCCTCTGACCTCCAGCCCCACCTCTGTTTACCAGTCTGCGAGCCAGCGGCTCATGTAACTCAGCGGAGGAGGGGAGGGCAGAGAGGCAGGGCGGCAGGTGCCTGCGGCTGTCAGCTGGGCGAGCCACACCTTGCCCTCTTCCTGTATTACGGGCGAAGCAGAACGGGGCCAGGCCAGCTTTGGGTGGGAGCAGAGCTGCAATGTACACGCATCTATTTGCGTGCTATTTCATTGAGAAAATGCAGGGCGGCCGCGGGGCTGGCGCTGTCTCCCACTGCCAGTCCACGGCACCCACAGCTTCCCCACCTGTCCTCGTGTGCCTGCTCTCAGCAAGGCTGTCCCCTCCGATTCTGCCCCAGGACTTCAGCCCTTCTCCTTCTTCCTGAGCCCTTCCTTCCTTCCTTCCTTCCTTCCTTCCTTCCTTCCTTCCTTCCTTCCTCCCTCCCTCCCTCCCTCTCTCCCCTCCCTCCCTCTCTCCCCTCCCTCCCTCCCTTCCTTCCTACCTTTCCTCCTTTCCTTTTTTTAAAGCATTTTCTTGTTGTTGTTAATCCTCACCCAAGGATATTTTTCCACTGATTTTTGGAGAAAGTGGAAGGAAGGGAGAGAGGCAGAGAGAGAGAAAGAAACATCGATGTGAGAGAGATACATGGATCGGTTGCCTCTTGCACGTACCCCAACCTGGGGCCAGGGATCTAGATTGCAACTGAGGTACGTGCTCTTGACCGGAATCGAACCTGGGACTCTGCCATCCTCAGGCTGATGCTCTGTCCACTAAGCCAAGCCGGCCAGGGCTCTTAGCCTTTCTGCAGCCTCATTCCCTCAGCAAGAAACATGGTCCAAAAAACGCATATATTTTTTTTAAAGTGAAATCCTCCAGCCACTGGCTCCGCCTACCTCTGTGTCCCTCTGACAGCAAAACTCAAAGAGGCTTTGTTACTGTGCTGTGTCCACTGCCCGAGCTCCAGCTCATCCATCCACACCCTCCTGGCCTCTGTCTCCACGCGTCGCCGCAGTGGCTTTGGTCAGAGTTACCCGTGTCGTCGGTGTTGACAAGCCAGTGGGCGCGCCGTTTCTCACCCTCGGCCGCCTCTCAGCACCATTCCCGCGGCCCACGGCTCACCCTCCTCCCCGATCCCAGTGACGTTTGGCTCCCTGGGTTACTTCTTCCGAACGTATTGTCCCCCCACCCCAGCATCCTGTCCCCAGCTCTGCCACCCTCCCTGGCTTCGAGCAGTGTGGCTTAGGGTGGGGTCCGGGGTCCCTTCCTCTTCACGGGGGCCAGGAGCCAAATCCCTGGCTAAACGCCAGCTACAGCGGGTCCCCGGGCCCCCAGGCCCACCGGGGGCTCATTTCTCAAGTCCCCAAGTGCACAACTGGATTGACAGCTGGCAGGGAGGGGAGCCTCCGCAGGGAGCCAGAGGATGTGGGGGAAGACACCAGCACCAGCGTGAGGGCAGGTGGAAACCTCTGAAACCACCCCGCCCTCCTCGGTCAGGGTAGACGACCCGCGGCCTGGCGGGAGGGGGGGAGGGGGAAATTCACCCTGCTGTTCATCCCTAAAGGACACAGGGTGTACTAATATCTTCACGTAGCTCATGGCACTCCTGCGGTAGCCAGTGTTTCTGGAGAATGTCTGCAAGAACCACAGGCGAAAACAAGTGTTTTCGATTGTGGCTACGGCGCTGGATGTGGCTTTATTGGTAGATCAATGAGACGAAATCAGAGAATAAGGCCTCAGACACCGGGGCCGTGGCCGTGGGTTTGGGGAACGTGCTTCTGAAATTCCGGTCAGGAGGGGGATCCGGAGCAGTTTCCACTCCCGGGACACGAGCAGCCCTCCGTTGCGGCTTCGGCCCAGGATTGCGCGGCTCTCCTCGGCTCTCCTCGGCTCTTGTGATGGAGTCTGAAACCCCACAGGACATGACACTGGTTCGTCCCTGCCAAACTCTCCACAGACGCCCGGCCACACGGACCCCGTCCCCTCTCTGATAGGCCTGTTCGGGGGCTTGTGGTGCCCTCGTCGCTCCCTCAGGCGACCTCCTGGCTGGCTCGGCCACACCCGCCAGACCTCAGGTTCAAGTCCCCTCCTCGAGGGCCCTTCCCTGGCCACCCCTCTGGCAGGTCGCTCTGTCCTTCTCCCAGGACATGCCACCCGTCCTCCTTACAGCCTCCGACCGCCTGTGCTGACTTCCCCGGACGGTGTGCGAACTGCCCGCTTCCTCTTGCAGCATTCGCTCCATGGGGCAGGGAGGTGTGAGTTCCGACCTTCCTGTGTCTCTGCTCGTGACATGGTGCTGGGTTAACTGTGGGTTCGCCGGAGCCTTTACCAAACACGTAGGTAAATGAGTGAAAGGCAATACCGAAGGGCGAGCCAGACCTGGGGTCTGGAGTCAGACAGACACGGGTTTGACCTAATCTCCTGAGCGTGGGAGGTGTGAGACCCCTTGAAGCACATGTTGTCATGGGTACAAGGGAGATGACAATGGTACCCACCTTACGGAGGCTCAGAGGAGACGGCCTGTCCCCAGGCACATATGCACACCCCATGTGCCACCCAGTCACTACTTCACCCTCCCCACCACGGTTCTCGCTGCGTCACGGGGACCCCCAGCCTGTGGGGTGACAGCCCCCCGAGTCATATCCTGGCCCTGCTGCCATCAGCTCAGCTTGGCAGGTGGGGCTGGACGAAGAACTTCGAGCTGGCCCTGGGGGAGGGGGGGGTTGTGTGTGTGTGTGTGTGTGGGGGGGGGGGGGCAGGTGCATGGTTGTTGTGCCCACGATGGCCCTCCAAGCCAGGAACAGTTCCCAGGGACCTTGTCTATTCCCTCCCCTGCTCCTCAGCCTTCCTCCCAGCCCCTCCCCTGCTCCTCTCAGCCTTTCTCCATGCCCCTCCCTGCCTGTGCATTGCTGGTGACACCAGCTGAACCCACCCAGCCCTCGCCTAGCTCCCACTCTGCATGGACGCATGTCCTGGGGGTTGGGGTGGGGGGTGGGGGTGTGAGGTGTCCTGTCCACAGGGTGTCTGCGTTCAGAGAGGTAATCAGGCTGCAGAACAGGCTGTGGCCCCGCTAGCCCAGCACCACCACCTCTACCACCTCTTGTTGTCTGTCTTTGGGCCCACAGGAAACGCTAGCCTACTCCACCCTTCCCAGCATGGTTGGCAGCCAACACTGATGTGGCTCAAGGCGTATTTACAGAGCACAGGTGGGGGTGGGGGTGGGGGTGAGGGTGGGGGGAGGTGGGGTTCAGCTCCCTCCACCAGGGGAAGGCGTTGGGACTGGGAAGGAAGACAGGCGGGGGGGGGGGGGGGCGGGGGGGGGGAGTCTGATGGCTTTGTTTTACGCAGAGCGATCGCTTCTCTGGGATCAGCCGGAAAGGCGCTGGAAAAGCACCGAATTCTCCAGCTCCAGCTTGAAGGCTTCCTGCCTCCACCCCGCGCTGGCTGCACCGCTCGCCCTGGGTTCATTGTCTGTCTCGCCACTGTCCTCTCCCAGGAGTGACCTCTCCCCTCCCTGCGCCCTTGATGACGCCCAGAGCCCCTGACCTGTCACTGTCCCCCCACAACCTCGGCACCCGGCCAGGGCTGACACGTCGGGGGCGTCTCGTGTGTTAGCTGAGTGGACGATGGACATTCGGAGGTTTCTCGGTCCCTGTAGAGAGAGCGGCGGGAGGAGGTGGATGCTGGGTGCATACGAAGCATGTCCCACAGAGGAGCTGAGTCTTGGGCACTAATTATCCCCAAACACGACCTAAGGGAATAAGGGAAGCATCCTGTAAGAAGAAAGGCGGGACGTGTCTTGGGGGACAGTTCCTTCCTGAGCAACAGGAGGAGGGGCTGAGGGTTTGACCAGAGGCCCTGTCCTGGGAGTCCGACAGCGGGGGCGTGACGGGGGCTCCGGTCAGCCCTGTCACTTCCAGCCCAGAGGTCCCCCTCCCCACGTGGGTGGGCTAGGGTGGCCCTGAGGGTGGCTTTGGCCCTGGAGGAGCCATATTTTGATCCTTTAAAAAAATGTATTTTATTGATTTTTTTACAGAGAGGAAGGGAGAGGGATAGAGAGAAACATCAATGAGAGAGAAACATCGATCAGCTGCCTCCTACACACTCCCTACTGGGGATGTGCCTGCAATCAAGGTACATGCCCTTGACCGGAATCAACCTGGGATCTTTCAGTCCGCAGGCTGACGCTCTATCCACTGAGCCAAACCGGTCAGGGTGATCCTTTTTGATGCTGAGGCTGTCCTGTGCCATGTGTGTCAGCACTAGAAACAGTGTGGCATGGATCTCTCTCTCTCTCTCTTCTCCCTCCCCACACCCCTTCCCTCTCCCTCTCCTCTCAATCCAGGATGGAATCCTCTGCATGGGCAGAGGGAAAAGGGATTCCCGTGAGCCAGGAGGGTGCTCCACAAGTCCCCTCCCTCTCCTCTTGCTCTGAAGGTCACATGAAGGGCTCTTGCTCTCCTCCTCTGCAGGCCTTAAAGGGGACACGGCTGTCATCTTCTCCGAGAGGGTCTCAGCCAAGCTGGGCTTGAGCTGAAAGAGCTGTCCCGGCCGTTCCTGCCTCTGACGACCTTCCGTTGTGACCTGATGCTGGCTTCACATTTACATGTATGAATATTCATCTGTGCAGTCAGCTTTGAGGATTGGGGCAGAGGGTGCATGTCGATAGGCTCAGTGGCCCGTTCACAATCACTTTGGACTTCATATTCTTAACAGAATCCCAGGCCCCGTTTAATTAATCCCTTTGCTGAGCGGATTACTGCCGGTGTGTGTTCCCACCTGGGGGCTAAGACCAGGCACTTTCCTCAGCACAGCGCACAGCCTGTCTCCCTGCCCCCCATCCCTGTTCCTAAGAGGAGGCTGTCTGTGAGCCCCACACACGGTGCAGGAGAAGGAGACAGGCCAGGGGCCACCCAGGGAACCAGGGGTCACTCAGCAAACGAGGGGCCACCCAGGGAATTAGGGGTCACCCAGGGAACCAGGGGTCACTCAGCAAACAAGGGGTCACGCAGCGAACCCGCATTCACAGGACAAAGCTCCTCAGGACAGGGCCAGGCGATAGCTGCCAACGCTGCTCAGTCCCCTCATAGCCTTGTGACCTGGGGCGACTCCCGTCCCAGTCCGCCCAGGGCTGCCAGCTTAGCACCGGAGAACTCAGTGCTGGGCTCGCTGGGGGCCCGTCGCCCGGCTGAGGCCCTTGCACGCATCTGTAAGCCAGGACATCGATTCTTGTTTGTAGCGTGAGTTTGCTGTGACGGTCAAACAGATGAGGTGTAAGAGCTGTCAGCTGTCATCTTACCCAATAATAGACAAACATGTAAATTGACCATCCCTCTGCTATGCTCACCAGCTAATCAGAAGAGTATGCAAATTAACCCAACAAAGATGGCGGTTAATTTGCATATGCAGGGGCGAAGTGGCAGAGCCAAGACTGAAGGCTCCGGCCGGAGCGAAGGCCTGGGTCCCGGGTGCCGGAGGAAAACTGGTGCGGCAGCTGGGGAAGGGAAGGCCTGTTGCACGAATCTCTTCATGCAACGGGCCTCTGGTCTACACATACAGCACTGTTTGTTTGTTTGTTTGTTTGTTTCTAACACGGAGACCTGTGTGAGACACACCCCACTCAGTGGCTCCCACCATCTCCCGAGAAAGTCCACACTCCACGTGGGACCTGGGCTTCTTGTGACCTGGCACCGGTGCCTGGCCAGCCTCCTCCTCCCCTCTCTCTCTCTCTCTCTCTCCCTCCCACCCTTGCTTCCAGGTGCCAGTTTTACTGAATTATAAGTAGTTCCCCAAACAGGCCATGTGCTCACTGCCCAGTTTGCTCCACCCGCCCTGATGTCCCCTGTCCTTTGCACCTGGACACACACTCACACACACACACACACACACCCTCTCTCTGCCTGGCCAGTCGCTCCCAGAGCTCCAAGGAACTGTAAAAAGGTGTGGGAGTTCGGGCCGGTCTGGGAAGATTTTGTTTCCACTGCAGGATCGGCCCAGGTGGAGAGGCGCAGGGAGGCCCACGCCGGAGCGTGCAGGGCGGTTAGGACACACCCCAGCAGGCTGGGTGGTAGGACCCGCCAGGAGACAGCCCAGACGGCTGGTGGTGATCGCCCGAGAGTGGGCGAGGGGAACAAGGGAGCAGATTGCACGTCCGGTTTCCAGCAAATCCGTGCAGGTGCTCGCTGCCCTAACCACACATAGAGCCACTGCTTTTTGCCAAGAGGTCATGCCCCATGGTGAGGCATGGACAGTGCCTGCAGGGACACGGCCTGGGGGTAGGGGGCGCTGGCAGGGGCCACCCCTGCAGGGACTCTCCCTGGGACGCTGGCAGCAGCCACCTGCCCGCTGGGAGGAGGGCTTCTCCCTTTGACTGTTGCGTCGTCATTACGCAAGGCTTCAAAGCAAGGGCACTGGGCAAGCTGGCGGAGGAGGCCGTTCAAGTTCCCCTGCCTCCACCCCACTGGCCTGGGCAGGGCAGCGAGGGTGGCACAGGCTGAAGAAACCCTTATCAGGCCGCGGGGTGAGGGGGAGGGTTTGCTTCTGCTTTTCCAGGCCGCCCTGGGCACAGGCTCCCGGCCTCTGCTGGCCTCTGCTAAGCAAACCCCTCCGTGGAAAAGACATTCTCGTCCTCTACTCACAGGCAATAGGGCGCGTGCCCTTCCCCACCCGGGAGCCTGGGCCTACTGGCATCTGCAAACTGCCTCCTTCCAGGGGACACTGTTATCCAAGAACTAGCTTCCCTGCAGGTGCCCGGCCTGGTGCGAGTTCTAGAAAGACGCCAACGGGGTTTGCTGGGGTGATGTCTGTGCGCTCAGTCAAGTGAGCTCACTCGTCCCGCCGCTGGGGGGCCCTTATCCTTGGCTGTCAGCTGCGAACTGAGCTCGGAGGGTCTCTAGCCCGAGGCCTCGCGGCTGGTGGGGGAGCAGCCGGGCTGGCAGGCGGGCTCCCCTGGGCTGGAGGGACATGCGTGGGCCCCTGTGGAGGTAGCCTCCAGCCAGAAGGGAGCTGCTGGAGCCGAGCCCGGGAAGCCAGGCCGCACACACTCATGTGGGTGGTGCCTGCAGTGAGAGCGTGTGAGAAAGCGGGGTTGGCGTTTGCTTGCCAGAGTTCCGTGCCGGCCATGGAACGGTGGGCGAGTGAACGTTGTACGGGGACGCTCGCGCAGTCGGTATGTCAAAGCGTGGCAATGGTTTGTTTAAAATATACTTTTATTGATTTCAGAGAGGAAGGGAGAGAGGAGAGCTAGAAACATCAATGATGAGAGTCACTGGCTGGCTGCTTCCTGCACGCCCCCTGGTGGGGGTCGAGCCCACGACCCTGGCCTGTGCACTGACAGGGAATGAAACCGTGACCTCCTGGTTTGCAGGTCGGCGCTCAACCCCTGAGCCAGGGCAGCCGGGAAGCCTTTATTATGCTCGATGCAGAAACAACCTCAGGTTTTATTCTCCGTAGTTTTTGGGTTTTGGCCTCCCCCACACCCTCCAATGAGCTCAGTTGGTTTCCTGTGCACCAATCCTATGAGTGCTTCTTGAATCCCAAGGCTGAGACCCGCCTCCGCACCTGCGCGCCTGGCGAGGGCGTGAGGGCACGCGGGGTCGACTCCACGGTGCGCAGGTGCGGATGCAGGGTTCCCGGGACGTGACCGAGACCATGCCGGCCCCAGGGCGGTGAGTACCTGCGGCCCCACCCCCCGGCTTCCCAGGTGCGCTCGGTCCGGCGCACTCGGCGCCCACAGCCTGGGCCTCACTGTTCGAGGGAACCTGCGCAGGGCCGCGGGCTCCTTAGGGCGCGGCTGTGCGGTTCCCGGCCCGACGCTGCAGTCTCCCCTGCACACCGCGGGGACACGGAAGGAGAGCTCACGGCCTGGGTGGCAGGCAAGCACCGCCTGAGGAGTGTGTGTGCTGGGAGGGAGAGGCGGGCCTGCACTTCAGCCCGGGCAGTGGCCGGAGCAGGTGACATTTCACCGGAGCCTCCCGGAATGGAAGGATTGCGGGCGCGCACACACACAGACACACACACACACAGACACACACATGCACACTCATACACACACGTGTGCACACGCACACGCGGCAGGGCCTGGATGAGAATGCCCCCCACCCCCCACCCCCAGGAATGACATGGGAAAGACAGATGCAGGTGGGAAAGCCCAAGACAGGTGGACCCGTTAGAGGGCCCCTGTGGAGTCCCTGTGTGTTCCAGAAAGACTTTGCAGCAGGGACCCCGATCTCAAAGGCCTTCAGGGGCCGTGCAGACGCGTGGACGCGCCTAGAGTAAGACATTAAGGAGTGGCGGGAGTTCCGAGAATTGGAGAGGGCCTGCTCCACCCAAGGGCGCTTTGGATGGAACCCAAACCACAAAACCGCCGTGTCGTGTCCTCGGCAAGCAGGTGGCTGCGGGCCAGTCTGCCAGGCCCTGCAGGCTCGAGTTGCTGCTGGACACGCTCGCGCGCGTTCTTGGCCGTGACCGTCGAGGTCGTGGCTTATGGAGGGAGGACGGACTCCTCGGAATTGGTAGTAACTCTCTCTGGCCTCGGGCTGTGTGGCAGGCAGGCCAGCCGGGTGCTGTTCAGTCCTTGCCGCTCTTTCTAGGAGCTCTAGGCCGGCTGCTTCGGTGTCGCCAGGACGCGGCTGCCACCTAGTGGTCACCTGGCCACAACGGACACATTACAGGGTGGCTTTCTGTACATGGCGCTTCCATCTCCCAGATGTTTGCGCTGTGACTCATGCTGCCAGATGCCCCAGGAGGCGCCATGAACCCCTGTATGGTGTGTTTTTCATAGTGTAAAGTTTGCAGCCGGTGAGGGCTGTTGTCACAGGAGCTGAGCTCCGTGTAAGCGCCGCGAGGGTGGGAACCGTGCTTTCCCCGCAGGGAGCCGGCCGCCTTGCTCCGGGGTGCCAGGGCCTGGTGGGCAGGGCCGCCATCCTTTGTACCTCCTCTGTGCGTCTACAGCGTTAGCATCCAACCCTCGGAGAGGCAGTGGGGAGGGGCCTCAAGGATACGTTCCTACATGGTGCCTTCCCTGTGCTCAGTGGCCTGGGAAATTCAACAGGCGGTTGAGAGACCAGGCTGTGTCCCAGCGAGAACAAGTATGGCCCACAGGTGTAAGGATCACAGAGGGTACGCCGGCTAATTGTCCCTTAGCACCTTCACCCACACGTATTTCTTCAATCCCCGTGTGAGGCTCTGTCCTGGGCCTGGGCCGCTCCGCGTGTCCGGGTTTCCATGCGTCTCGGTGAGACCCTCTGTCCCCCTTCCTCCTAGATCCCACATGTCTCCCCCGAAAATGTTCCTCTTCCTGGTTTCCCCACCCAGGTAACCCCCCCCGAAGTGGCTTAGTCTCCCCCTTCAGCTCGAGCTCTAACTGCTCCCACCGGTGACCAGTCCTCTTTCGGGCTTAACTGGAAGCAGGCGCCCGCATCATTCCTCAGGACTCAGCACTAAGCTCTGATGAAGCGAGCACCGGCCCTCCCCGCACCGCCTTGCAGGGAAGACGCTGGTCACGGGGCGCCGGGGTAGAACACGCCTGCAGAGGCTGCGCCGGGCCACCCTCCACCTCGCTGCCCGCTGCCGACCGGCCGTGTGTCTGTCCGCACAGGGTCTCTGTGTCTGTATTCCCACCGTGCCTTGTACACCACGGGCGCCTAATAATGGCGCCAGTGTGCCACTTGTAACACGCGGAAGGGGGTTCTCAGGCCGGGCCTCCCGCAGGTTAAAGCTGTGGTTGGGAAGTCAGGTTCAGCCCTTTGCAGCCGCTTCCCAGAGAGAAAACATCCCGTATCTCCCCAAGGAGGCGAGGACCGAGCTCAGGAAACGGAGACGGAGGACGAGATAAACAGCCCTGGGTCCGGATGGGCGGGCCCACGGCCAGGCCTCCGGCGGGACACTCGGCTCCTCTGAGGAACATCCTTTTCCTTCTCCATCGCTATCCCCTTCAAGCACGTTTCACCTCTGTGTCCTGTCTCGCACCATCTCCGGGACCCTGACTGCTTCTCGAGGGACCCACCCCCCGGGTCTCCCCAGACCGGCCCGGAGCACCCCTAGAAGCAGCAGGAGGGACTCACACTGTCCGGGTGGCACCCCGGGCTCGATTCCTATCCAGTCTCCCTCTAAAAGGACAGTGATGTCAGTGACGCACAAGCCTACAACTGGGAGGTAAATTCAAGAAGAGAAGTCAGTACCGGCCGGTGTGGCTCAGTGGTTGAGCGTTGACTTATGAACGAGGAGGTGAGGGTTCGATTCCTGGTCAGGGCTCAGGTTGAGGGCCCAGGTTGAGGGCTGGATCCCCAGTATAGAGGGCGTGAAGGAGGCAGCCAATCAGATTCTCTCTCATCATTGATGTTTCTCTCCCTCTCCCTTCCTCTCTGAAATCAATAAAAATATATTTAAAAAAGAAGAGAAGCCGGGCCCTTGCACACATCCGGACCCTGCCCCTCCCTTGCAGGGGCGGGAATGGCTCCTGCCCTTCAGAGAGCTGCCATTCCTGGTTAGACCGCTGCAACTGTCCATTCCCGAGCTTTGCACAAGTGAGAATATAAAGGGGGCTCATTGAGAATCATGTCTGGGTGTTTTTTGGACACAGTTGGGAAAAATGAGAAGAATGAACAGGCCAGATGCCTGGGGTTGGGAATGAGTCTGAGCGAGCTGTGAGGGGCCTTCTGTCCTGAATTTCTTCCTATGCCTCGAAGCAGGGGTCATGCATTCATTCAACAGTTATCGAACTTCCAGTATTTGCCATGAACAAAACGACAGAAATCCCTGCCTTCAGGAGGTCACTTGTGGGTGGGGAGGCCCCTCCACCTTCCTCTCCCCTTGTGAACAAGTGACAGCTAGTCAGGCCCAAGGAAGAGAACAGCAAATGCCTCCTGAGTGTTAGCTATGGGCCAGGCACCGCTCTCAGCTCAGCATGGCCTCATTTCATTGCCGCAGCACTACCTTGAGGAGGTGTTGTTATTATGAGACTAGAGGCCTGGTGCACAAAATTTGTGCGGGGTGGGGTCCCTCAGCCCAGTCTGCACCCTCTCGCAATCTGGGACCCCTCAGAGAATGTCCAACTGCCGGTTTAGGTCCGATCCCACATCGGGGCTAAACTGGCAATCAGACATCCCTCTCGCAATCCAGGACCACTGGCTCCTAACTGCTGGCCTGCCTGCCTGCCTGATTGCCCCTAACCATTCGTCTGCCTGATCACCCCTAACCACTCGCCTGCCTGCCTGATCGCCCCTAACCACTTGCCTGCCTGCCTGATCACCCCTAACCACTCATCTGCCTGCCTGATTGCCCCTAACCATTTGCCTGCCTGCCTGATTGCCCCTAACCATTTGCCTGCCTGCCTGATCACCCCTAACCACTCACCTGCCTGCCTGATTGCCCCTCACCATTTGCCTGCCTGATCACCCCTAACCACTCGCCTGCCTGCCTCATGGTCCCTAACTGCTCACCTGCCTGCCTGATCGCCTCTAACCGCCTCTGCCTTGGCCCTCGCTGCCCCGGCTTCATCCGGAAGGACGTCTGGAATGACATCCGGAAGGTCTTTCGGCTCTCCGGTCTAATTAGCATATTACACTTTTATTATATAGGATTAGGAACAGAGAGGGTAAGGAACTTGTTCAAAGCCACACAGCTGGTAAGACACCATTGTGAACACAGGGAGTCTCTTCACTCTGCCAGGTGCTGAATTTCACACCATCTCCTCGTGGTCACGGGGGGTGGGGTGGCGGGGGCTGACTGACAGTACGACTGCCATGGGGTCCTCTGGAGGTCAGACGGTGTCTCCATGAGAAGCTGCCACTGGAGCGCCCCTGGGGGTCGGCGCTCCCAGCGCAGGAGGCGGCAGACCCCCAGCCTCTCTCTCTGAGAGGAGCCCTGAGGATGGAAGGTGACTCGAGGCCGGTGCCCAGCACCCAGCTCTTGGGAACAAGGCAGAACTCCTTCTAGAAGCGCTCCATCTGCCTCTGCTCTGACGTCTGCTGAGGGACAGTGACTCAGGCCAGTGGGTTTCCCGGAAGTGAGTGTGCAGCTGGGGTTGAGGGCAGGACACCCTCCCTGGCTCTGATTCCCAGGAAATCCCCGACTCGGTCATCGTTGCTCAGATAAGGACGTGCCTTTTCTCCGGCTTTCACGTGGGTTCCCAGGACTTCAGAGCGTGGGTCGGATGCGTTTCTCACTCTGGGAGACGCCCCACTGCGTGCTGGTCTCCTGGGAATGGTCCCGGATGTGGCTTCACCCCTACGTACGTGCGGCCCAGACCAACTCACACACAGTGTGCCGGTCACCCCCGTGGAATTCCTGAGACGGCCTCGCTGTCCGCTCAGCGAGTCAGGAATCTCAGCGAAGATTCCCCCTGCGGGAGGCTTTGGGCGGCCGCCCTCTCGTTCCCAGGCCCTTCACAAGAGCCTGGAGGCAAGAACACGCCCGCGTCCAGCTGCCTGCGGGAGGGAGAGCTAAGAGCTGCTGGCTGCAGGCAGGACACGTCCTGGGTCAGCCCCATGGACCCGATGACCAAGTGATGCCTGGGTTGGCAGGTGGGGGTTTAGGACGACTCTGAGGCTGGCCTTTTGGAGATGCAGGGAAGGGGAGGGTGGCCGGGACATGTGGCAGGCAGGCTGGCACCTGGAATTGGGCTGCGGAGAGAAGGTGCATCACAACGACCTGGCAGCAGCGCATGGTGGGCTAAGGAACTCTGTCCCCTACAGCCTGGCAGGTGCTGGGGTTGCTTTTCCAGTGAGCAGCCAGAGGGGAGGTGCTGGTCCCGCCCGCAAGGAGTGGGTGGGAGGGCCTGTGAACACACAATGGCCGAGGAGGGCTGAGGCCCTGGGGACTGTGGGCACACACTGCGCGCCTACCCACCTCCGGAAAGAGGGGCTGTCCAAGGACAGTCCAAGGACATGCAAGCTGGGCTCTCCTGGGTGGAGGTCCTCAGACAAGGGTGCTGGGGGGGAGAGGTGCTCCTCAGCCGGCGAGGAGGGGGGCGTCTCGGGCCACAGGCCCCCAGGTGCCAAGGCTCCGTGGGGGGAGGAGAAACTGCCATTGTTTGGAGTCTGTGAGGCACCAGGTGAGGAGAAAGGGGAAGTCAGGGCAGTGATGGGGGCCAGCTGCAGAGCCGTCATCAGGGGCCCCATATTGGCTGAAGGGCAGCCACCTAGGCTGGGCACCCCGGGCTGCAGGGGGCCATCACCATGCCTGCCCACGGCGCTCCTGGGCCCCTAACCTCAGAAGCCAGGGGTGCTGGTGGGAGCAGGCAGCAGGCACGGGTGGGCGAGAGTGTGGTGGGTTTCCCCACTCAGCTGTATTCTGGCTGTGTGCCCCCTCCCCCCATGTCACAGGTCAAGGTCACAGCAGGGTGGCTGGGGTCCGCGCTCTGTCATGGGAAGTGCACCGCCTGGCATGGGGATGGGGACTCAGGTCTCATTCAGTTGACTCAGTGCCCCTCCTGCGTGAGGAAAAGCCCCCTGGTTCCTAAGGCGCCTGTGTGTGTGTGTGTGTTGGGGGTGGGGGTGGGGGCAGTGGCTCTGGGACCGCACCCTCCCGGCATCCCCTGGGAACTCGCTGGACATGCACATCATCGGGCTCTGCTCCAACCCTCCTGAGTCGGAAACTCGGGGTGGGACCCAGATGTCTTGTTCCAGCTGGTGGTGACCTCTCCAGTCTGATGAGCGCAGATGGGGGACACGGATAGGAACAGGCTGCACCCGACCTGGGAGAAAGCCCTTCCCTCAGCCCTCCTCCTGCAGCTGCGCGGCCGCACCAGCAGAGGGCGCCGGGCGGGTGTGGGAGTCAGGCAGACCCGGGACCAGGGGCTTCCAAGGGCCGGCATGGAGGGGCAGCTCAGAGGGGCCGCTGGGTCACAGCTGCAGAGGGTGGCGGCCGGCCCCCCAGATTCCCGGCGTCTTGGGCTGAAGGTCTTCTTTGCAGTATTTCTTCCTTTGCTACGCGAGAGCCTCTGACTTCCCTTTGTTCTGCCTTTTTATTGTTTTGTTTTCACACGCCAGGGTCAGGTCTGCGTACTGCACCGCCTTCTTGTTCCGCCTCGGTCTGCAGCCCTGTGCAGGGTGCAGGGTGCAGGGGCAGGAGTGGTGTGTGTGTGTGGGCCGGGGGAGGGGGGGGCTAGGGAGGGGTGTGGCAGTGCCCTCCACCCCCTCCCACTTCCTCCCTGGGGTCCCCTTGCACATCCTTCCATCACAGCCCCAATCACATCAGCAAACCTGAGCCTGGGGTGTTGGGCACAGGGCGACTTGTGGCTTTGCCTGCAGTGTGTCTGCCCTCCAGGAGGGTCCTAGAGCGCAGGTACCAGGGGCCTTGCGACAGCGAGCGCCAGGGAGGGTTGGGAACCTTCCTGCACCCCAGTCGGCAGACACATCGCAGCAGGAATGGGAGGATGGCGCCTTACAGGACAGCAAGTTCACGGCAACGAGGCTTTCTTAGCGCGCCCGTCCAGAGCGAGTTTATGTCCGCAACAAAATGGAGAGGAAGGCAGGAGGTTTCTCCGGGGCACCTGTGCCCCCACAGGCACAGTCTCCCCCACTGTCAGCATCACCCACCAGGCTGCCACTTATTTATCGAGGACGAACCTACCTACGTCATGCTCACCCGGAACCCACAGCTCACCGGAGAGTTCACTCGGTGGTGCACCTGTTGTGAGCTTGGACAAGTGGATAATACATGACACGAATCCACCACGATAGATCACCCAGAGTCGCTTCCAGGCCCCAACAACCCTATGCCCCGCCTGCTCATGCCCCCTCCCGGCCCTGGCGGCCTCGCACCTTTTCATTGTTCCAGGACTCTTGCCTTTTGCAGAATGACACACAGCTGGAGTCCTGCAGCCCGTGGCCTTTCCAGGTTGGCTTCCTTCGCTTCGTAACATGCACTTGAGGTTCTGTTACGGGGACCCCAATGTTTTTCCGAGTCCGCCTGCCTGCGCCCACTGACCCAAAGAAATGCACGAGCCCGAGTCTGCATAGAGAAAGGAAATAGTTTAATACTGAAGCGGCCGATGTGGAGGCCGGAGCTAGTACTGAAAACCCTGCTCCGTGATGGTGTCTAGGTTGCAGGTCGTGTGGGGCAAAGTCACAAGACACCGTGCTGGGGTGAGAGGACAGCTCTGAGGTCTGCTCCCCGCCGTCTGCCTGGTCTCACGGGAAAGCAGCCAGGGGCCGTTCCCCTTAGGGCTCAGGAGCTGAGACGGACCTTATTTAGGTCAAGGAGTTCCCGTTAGCCGGCCAGCGGTCAGCCTGTGACCGTCAGGTCTGGGCTACAGTCTTCTGCCGCCTCAGGGTTGCTCATTATCCAGGAGGAAGGCGAGGCCTCTGAGCGAGTGGGTATAGGTAGGTGGTGGATAGATAGGGATGATTCTGCAGCGATGGCGAACCCTTTGAGCTCGGCGTGTCAGCATTTTGAAAAACCCTAACTTAACTCTGGTGCCGTGTCACATAGAGAAATTTTTTGATGTTTGCAACCATAGTAAAACAAAGACTTATATTTTTGATATTTATTTTATGTACTTAAATGCCATTTAACACAGAAAAATCAACCAAAAAAATGAGTTCGCGTGTCACCTCTGACACGCGTGTCATAGGTTCGCCATCACTGGTCTAGAGCTAGGATTTAAAATGAAATTTAACCAGAGTCATGGGGACCTTGGGCTTCAGTTCCCCCGTGTCCTTGTTTCATGAGTTTTCAAATGTTCAAGGCGTCTCCTGCTTTTGGGGGATCAGGGGAGGGGCGTGGGCGGGGGCCTGCGCTGGGAGACAAATGCCTGTAGATGTAGAGACGTGTTTTATAACTTTAACCACATCCCTGGGCAGCACTGCTCAGTGGACGCCGAGCTACGCGTGTATCTATTCCAAACAGCACATTCAAATGGAAAATTCCCCACCGCTCCCAGGAGGGAGGAGGGGAGGGGAGGAAAAGGAAGGGCGGGATCACTTCCAGGCCTTTTCCGCACACTCAGTGCCAGGCACCCAGAGGGGGTTTGCTCCGGGGGGGGGGGGGGGCGGGGAGCAGGCCCTCAGCTGAGAGGGGCAATGGACAGCTCCAAGGCGCCTGGGTCCCTGACTGCACACCTGCCCCGCTGCCCGGCTCCCACCTCGGGCCTCTGCCAGGGCGCTGCTTGGCTTTCCGTTTCACGTGGCGACCCCTGGTCCAGCTCTTCTGCTGGGTCATCGGTTCTGGTCCCGCAGGAGCAGGTGGAACGCTTCTGGGTGAACGTGGGCCACGTCCCGGGGACTCTGTCTGCTCTGGGAGCCTGGATGTTGCCAGCCTGTGGCTGTCCCCAGTCCTTGCTGGTGGGGACCTTCCGGCCTCCTGCCCCCGCTCAGGCTGCCTCGTGACCTTTCCCCAGCTCTCCGGCGCCTTCTGGCCATTGCTGGGACCTGACCCCCGGCCCGGTGACAGGTGACAGACCCACTGCCCAGCTGTTTCGCCACCAAGCCCTGCGCTCCACCCTGCCCTGCTCCTCTGTCTCCGCCTCCTCAGGTCCCCGTTAGTACGCACAGCAGCATCCGGGAGGAGAGAGGCTTCTAGAAGCTCTGCTCCCAGGAGCCCCCAGGCCTGTGTTGTCACATGAGGAGCTAAATACCCATCCAGTGGCGTGCCCCTGTCAGGTGGATGCCTCTGGGCTGGGCAGGCCTGGGTGGGGCCTCCTGGAGGCTGGGCCACTGATGCGCGCTGATTCACCAGGGAGGCCGTCTCCACGAGGCCGCACGTGGAGTGGAAGCACGCCGCCTGGCCTTGCTCACGATCCCTGGCAGCGCGGTCTCACCCTTGGGCCTTGCCTTTCCTGGTGCCAACCGTAATGCCAGCATAAGCATAACGGGAGGCCCCGAGATGATTGCATCTTTGTCGGATGCCACCGGAGCCCCTCAGGCTGGGGCAGGGTTGCAGTGGCCTGCTCGGCCCTCCCGCGGGGGCACTTGGGTTGAGTGGCGTCTTTCTCAGTGTCCCCACACCCAGGCTGTACTTGAGTGGCCCTTCTGTCCCAGGCAGAGGAGCAACAGCACTCGAGGGGGCCGGTGGCTTGTCTGCGAGCCATTCAGGGGCTCCACCGAGAAGCAAGAAGCGGGAAGCCTCCTATCCGCTCCCAGCAGGGGGCACACAGCACTATTGTTTCTATGACAACCGATGGCTTTTCTTTTTTTTTTTTTTAATGTTATCTCTGAAAAGCTGGCGGTGTGGACGGCAGCATGTGGGGCAAATGGGCAAGGCAGTGACCAGCCTGGCGGGTTGCCCACGCCAGGGGCCACCCCACCTGATGTCTTTCCCGGGCCGGCCCTTTGTCCCCGAGTCTGCTCAGCGTTTGCCATGCGGGTCACGTCCACGCAGCCGGAATCGCTGCTCGGCCGGATGGAGAGGGACCGGCCACTTGCATGCATCTCGTTGAAACTGCCGTGTTTCCGAAGGCTTTCTGCCTCCTTCTTTTATGATTTTCTTCTAACACTGCTGTTCAGCTTCGTGCACTTAATGAGGCCGTTCAGAAGGAGAAACCAGCAAACAACCAACAAGAGTCCTGCCCTTTACATTTATGTGTATTGGTTTCAGAGCGGAAGGGAGAGAGAGAGAGAGAGAGAGAGAGAGAGAGAGAGAGAGAGAGGCACCAATGATGAGAGAGAATCAGGGACCGGCTGCCTCCTGCACGCCCCCTACTGGGGAGGGAGCCCGCCACCCGGGCCTGTGCCCTTGACTGGAATCGAACCCGGAGCAGCAGACTGGAAAGACGGCCTTCGGGGGTCCGGGCGTCCAAAGCAGGGCTCTGTGCCTTCTCCAGGCCACGATTTTCTTTTGAAAAAAAGTCACGATGTAAGACCTACGTGTTGTACGTTTTGCAGTGTGCACGCCCGAGTTGGCTAGTCCTGGGTGCAGGAGTGACTTGTCGATACTATGGACGCCTTCCACTCACCCTCACCCTCACCCTCTCCTCGCCGACGCTCCTCTCTGCGTCTCTCCCTCCCTCCCTCCCGCTCCCTGTAAAAGTTGATGGGAAAATGTCCTCGGGTGAGGATTCACAACATCACACACAAACACGGCCTGTGGTGGGAGCGTGATGAGGAACGGCCGCGTGGGCCTGTCTCATGGAGTCAAGCCGGGAAGTCGGCGTTGGGAGGCACGTTGGGTTCGTAGTGAGGGCCCGGCAGCAGGTGCGAGGTCTCAGTTTGCTTGCTCTGGCCTCGCGTGGCTCCTCTGTGAAGGCGGAGGGAGCCGTCGCGGGTGGAGAACGCGGTTTGACAGCTCGGTAAGTGGAGCGACGCAGCCCTTGCCCTGCCGCCGGCCGCCGCGGTGCCGTTAGTCATGCCACACACGCCCTCGCACGTGTCCAGTGCAAGACACGCCCGAGCCGGGGGCGGAGAAGGGTGGGAATCACCGAGGAGACGCGTGCTAGGTGTCCTTGCGCTCCTGGGGGACCTGCAGGCAGTGGGCAGGGAAACGGCTCCCGGTGGCACTGCCCGGCCGGAAGGGAACCCGGCGTGGGCTCTCGGCATCCCCGGAGCCGGCTGGAGCAAGCTGTCCCTCAAACCACGCCCAGGTGGCTCCTTCCTGAGTGGGGAGAGCATCCCTGGGGACTGAGTCTCAGAAGAGGGGGGGCAGGAACTGATAGGGTCGGAGGGCCGCCCGAGAGCGGGGATGTGATCGGAAGGGGCAGATTCGGGTTCTCATACGCTCGGGTCGGTGGGCCAATGTCTTCCGGTCTCTATGCTTTTATCTTCCTTGGCAAGAACTTTCTGGGGCGAGTGGTGGAGGCGTTTGGCTGTGAGAGCCCAAGTTCCCAGTCCTGGTTACTCAGCTGTGGGAGGGCGGGCCCCTGGGTCTCTGAGCCGGCTAGCTCGGCCCCCACCCCGGAGGGACGCAGGTGTGTTCCCCGTCAGTGGCACACACCTGGGTGGTTCCATCCCCAGCCCCAGTCAGGCCTGTGTGGGCACCGCCAGCCCATGTGTCCCTCTCACATCGATGTTTCTCTCTCTCTCCCCCCCCCCCCCCTTCCATATCCCTCTCCCTCCCCTGTTTCTTTCCCCCTCACTCCCTCCCTTCCATTCTCTCTGAAAAGCAGTGGAAATAATATCCTCAGGTGAGGATTAACAAAACAAAAAATAAAAAAAATGCGGTATTTGTACCCAGACCTCAGTTCCCAGGTTAGAATAAGCAGCCGCGCTGGCGGCCCGGGAACCAATTAGACACGCAGCCTCGCGGACAGCCGCTGCGGTGTGGGGAAGGGGCCGAGGAGGTAGAAAATTGTGTTGTTTCAAACATAAAAGACCTTAATCCTTTGTGTTGGCTGAGCTTCTGGCTGCTGAGGTAGGAAACCTGCCTTGAATGCTAACTACCCTGGTGTCCAGGCCTGCCAGGTGCCCGGCCCACGAGAGCGAGGTTTGCAATTTGCTTGCTGTGCCATTGATCCGCGCCACGCGGGGCGAGCCATTCTGTTTCCAAGACAACAGGGTTGGACCTTCCAGTGGTGGAGCCGTCGCTTTGACCGCCCTCCCTCGGGCGAAGCTAGATGCGGGGAGTGTGATCTGACCACCGGGGGCGGCTCCGCGCGGTCCCTGTCTCCCCACATCGGGGAGGTGCCCAGGACCCTAACCCCAGGGAAGGCGAGCCTTCCTGCTGCGCATCTTCCTGGGGAAGGCGTCTTCATCCCCGTGTCTCCTCTCTCCCACATCAGCATCCGAGCAACAGGCTGCCACCTGCCACCGAGGACTCGGGGAGGAGAGCCCCCCCCCAGCTGCTCTTCCTCTTCATCTCCCACGCCCACAGTTTCCTTTAAAAAAACCAATTTCTCAAGGAGAGACCCAATTCCATCCCCTTCTACTCTTGATCGGCCGTGAGACACGGTTCCGGAGAGTTCATCAGTTGCTTTCTTTCTTCTTTAAAAAAATTTTTTTTATTGATTTCAGAGAGGAAGGGTGAGGGAGAGGAAGATAGAAACACCAGTGATGAGAATCATGGATCAGCTGCCTCCTGCATGCCCCACACTGGGGATCGAGCCTGCAACCCGGGCGTGTGCCTTTGACCAGAATCAAACCCGGGACCCTTCAGTCCGCAGGCTGATGCTCTATCCACTGAGCCAAACCGGCCAGGGCTCTTTCTTCTTTTTAAAAAATATATTTTTATTGATTTTTTAGAGAGAGGAAGGGAGAGGGAAAGAGAGAATCCACCAAGTCACCCCCAGGCACAACTTCTAGCTTCTGAAATGAAAATCTCTAAGGAAAACCCAGGAGTTCCACGAAGCCGGGTCTAAGATTTCCACTGTCTGGGTGGGAAGGAGAGACCCTTTGGGGGCGGAGGGGGGAGGGTGAGGAAGAAGTAATAGGCGGAGAGTGGAGGGCGGGGTGGGCTTAGAGGTGAGGGGTGGTGGGGGAGTGCGCAGGGAGGGCGGGGGGCATCCCTCTCCACTGGCCCCTCCTGTGCCCTTGGGAAGGTCTTCTGTCTCCTGAGAATTCAGATCCCCTCTCCTCCGATCCCAGAGGACGCTGCTTGCTTTAAGGGAGGTGGTGAGACGGAGCCCAGCAGCCAGCCGGTGTCACTAGTGCCCAGATTTGTATCCATCAGGCCGTCCCACTGGGCTGCTGTTTGTCCGCTGGCTAGATCTGGGGGTGTCCCCGAGGCAAGTAATGAATAAGAAGGTCTTAATGCACCGAGGACCCCTGCTGTCCTGTAGACTGTGGTTACAGTCCCCCCATCATTTCTTGTGCATTAACCCCCTTCCCTCGGCGAGGCTGTCTTGAGGAAAGTGCTGAGTTGGCAGCTGGAAGTATCCTCTTGGCAAGTCCTCGGAAAGTGCAATTGTGTTAAAGTGCCTTTTTGTTATCTTTGCCTTTAAATAACTCTCTTTTTTTGTTCTCTGTTGGAGAAAGAAGAATAAAATAAATGGTGTGTCGTTATTCTCCACACATCATTATTTTTGAACCTTTGGGGACCCGAGGGTGAACTTCTCCGTGGTGGGCGATTTCAGCCACAGATCAGCAGCCTGCAGGGAGCATTGGCGAGGCCCGGGGGCGTGGGCAGTGGGGGGGCTGATGTCCCCCACGTGGCTCCCCAGGTCCCGGAGCTGTCGGCAAGCGCGCTCCAGACACGAGATTTTTGATAAAAATTATCATTAAATTGATTAGGGTAACAGTGGCTAATAACATTATATAAAGTTCAGGTGTACAACTCCAGAATACAGTACCGCATCTGGGTTCGCTGTTGTGTGTTATCCGCAAAATGTGAAAATGCTTTTTCGTAAAGATGCACGTACTCCCGTGGTCATGGAAACAAGTGCTTTCGATCCCCCACCCCGTCCCCGTCCCTACACGTGTGTGTGTGTGTGTGTGTGTGTGTGTGGGGTAGGGGGGACAGAGCACAGTCTGTCGCTTACGGTGATACTTGCTGCCCACAGCTGCTCAGGAAATGCAAACCTGCCCGTTTCCTGGTGCCACTCTTTCAAAATCGACTCTCAGGCCGTGGCTGCGGCAATTCCTTTGGCTCCTTTGAGAGTCGGGCGGGCAGGGCAGTGCTTCTCTCTTGCTGTGTCCCCGGGGCGAAGGAAAAGAGAACTGGGGGACAGTGTCCCGTGGGCCTCGGGGCTTGCCCGGGCGGGTGTGTCTGTATCTGTGGTGACAGAGTCAGGACCAGCGGGGACCACCCGAGTCTCTTGCGGCTTCAACGTGAGAGGGAAGGGAAGACCAGTTGCACGTCCGTAGCATGGGACTCTTTTGCAACAAGACTCCACGCAGAGGCTGAGCCGCCTGCCAGCTTGCTCAGCAGTCAAGGTCACTCGGCAGCCAAGGTCGCAGGGCTGGGCCTCATGCAGAACCATCTGCGACAGCTCTGTCTGGTGGTCGCCTCCGCCTACCTGTCTGTGCCTCTCGTGCTCTCCGTGCTGGGGAAGATGACTCGGGGCTCACTCTGGCTGTTCTCTCCCCTGCTAGGCTCTGTGTGTGAGGTCACGGCCACTTATTCCTGCCTCAGGCTACTGATGAAGGGTTGGTGCCAGGAAGATGGAAAGAAGGCTGGCGTGCCCTGGCTGGTGTGCTCAGTGGTTAGTGTCAGCGTGCACACGGAAGGGTCGCGGGGGTCACGGGTAGGGACCTGGATTGCAGGTTCCATCCCCGGCCCTGGTCAGGGTGCATGTGGAGGCGACCAATCTCTCACATCGATGTTTCTCTCTCTCCCCCTCTCCCTTCCACTCTCTCTAAAAAACCACTGGAAAAATATCCTCAGATGAGGATTAACAACAACAACAGAAGGCTGGGGTGACCCAGAAAAAGAAGCTGCATTCCAGGTAGACTGACCACGGGTGGCCTCAGAGAAATTAGCGCCAGGAATAGGGACACTCTCAGGATTAAGAGAACAGTTCTTTGGATCAGTTGTGAATATACCTCATTTGTAACAGAAGCAGGGCTCCTGACTTGACTGCCATTAATTTGCAAACTGTCTCAAGATATTTCTCCTCTTTGCTTGAGTTTTTATATTATATGACAAGGAAAAGAAATCTGTTAATGTATCCCTTTAGAACAGAATCCATGTTCAAAATAAGGAATTTGCAAAACTGTGGGCCCATCTCATTCCTTGGTTTCCTAAAGCCCTTTCTCCCCGGAATTATTTTACATAGATGGGGTCTCAGAGACTCGGGGTTTCATTTATGGCACGTGAAGAAATGGGAGGTGGCGGTACAGGAGAGAGGGCAGAGAGAGGAAATGTTTTAGGAAATCATAGTGATGAAAGAGCCATAAAAAAAGAAACGAAAAAAAGCCACTTAGAAAATGGTTAGGCCGACAGGAAAGCATCGGCTTATTCATAGTGAGCGTGGGAGGGATGCGATACCCAGTGGAACTGTGGATGGCTGTCAATGGAAAGCCTTCCCAGGTAATGGGGTGATGAAGGCCGCCTTCTCCCTCTGCTCCCAGCTCCCAGGAGGGGTGAGTGCGGGCTGGGAAGGTGCCCGCTGTGCGGGGGAAGGGCAGTATTTCAGCACAGCTCCCTGGTGCAGGATGGGGGTGCCCCGGCTCCATTATCCGCAGCGCACTTTGCAGGCGAGCATTACCGCGATGCGTAGAGATGGCCTCATGGCACGCAGATTAGTGTGTTCTGTGAGCTTGTAAGAGCGCGTTTAGCCCTCGCCTTCCTTTTGGCCGCGGGAGCAAGTGAAGCCATCCGCAGGAGCCTCCCGCCCCCTGGGCAGCCCGCACTGGCCGGACTCTGGGAGGGACCGTTTCCTGCTGGTTCACTGAGATGGCTGCAGGTGCAGGGGCGCGGGGATCCAGGCTGTGACAGCGGGGACACGGAGTTAGAAATCTGGGGTGTCCAGCTTTGGGGTTTTCGTGGAGCCTGGGAATGGGGCGTGGCCTCTGATGGGGATGGAGAGAGATGGACCCAGACTGCGCTCCCATATGGGCGAGGGAACCTGCCTCCTTCCCTCCTTCCCTGCCTAACGGGCAGCAGCCTTCGGGTGGGTCCCTCCTCCACGTGTGGAAAGGGTGCGTGCGCTTTGGGAAACATAATGACGCACCAAGTAGAACGAGGCAGTCTCTCAGTGACATCACCTCCCAGGCTCACCCGTTGTTCACAGCCTGTTATGAATCGTTAAGAAATCGTTCCAAGTATTTTCTATAACGATGAACACCATTTTATTTTTTCTGAAACAAGCAAACAAAAAAATAGAGTGCTTTTCATTTTACAATGTCATCTTTACCGTAATACTACATATTGGGTCTCTTTCTGGGTCATTAGCTACAAACCTACAGCTGGTCCTTCAGCCAGCAGTATCATTCTTTTTTATTCACGAGATCCTTCAGCAGTCAGTGGGCATTGCCCCAGTTATTATTATATTTTTCATTTGCCCAGACGGTGGGGCTCAGTGGTTGAACGTCCACCCATGAACCAGGTCATGGTTCGATTCCCAGTCAGGCACATGCCCAGGTTGCAGGCTCGATCCCCAGTAGGGGGCGTGCAGGAGGCAGCTGATCCATGATTCTCATCATTGATGTTTCTCTCTTTCCCTCTCTCTTCCTCTCTGAAGTCAGTAAAAACGTATTTAATAAACACAAAAAAACCAAAAACCCCAAAACAATCACATACACCACACTGTACACTTAACACCCAATCACACACACACACACACACACACACACACACACACCCCGCTCCGTATGTTTGCTAGAGAGTCATCGTCAGTCAGTGAGGAAGAAACGAGTGTCTGCGATGGCTCAGAGGATGTGACGGTACTCCCGGCCACGTCAAAGCCCCCGAGGACCGGCCTTTCCGGGGTGCCAGCCCCCTCAGGTCCGACCTCTGGCACCTGCCTGGCTCCGGGGCTGCTCCCCAGGCTGAGCGCGATTTCCTCCGGGGCGCGGGGGGCAGGTCGGCTCTGCCACGGCACAAAGGCTGCTGGTCCAATGGGGCACAGACTCACATTCACAAGGAACGGGCTCAGCCTCTTCTCTCCCTCTAACCCGCACACCACACCCCCTGCATTTGGTCAGATGGGTTTTCTCTCCCTCTAACCCGCACACCACCCCCCCTGCATTTGGTCAGGTGGGTCTTCTCTCCCTCTAACCCGCACACCACACCCCCTGCATTTGGTCAGGTGGGTCTTCTCTCACTGTAACCCGCACACCACACCCCCTGCATTTGGTCAGATGGGTTTTCTCTCACTGTAACCCGCACACCACACCCCCTGCATTTGGTCAGGTGGGTCTTCTCTCCCTCTAACCCGCACACCACCCCCCCTGCATTTGGTCAGGTGGGTCTTCTCTCCCTCTAACCCGCACACCACCCCCCCTGCATTTGGTCAGGTGGGTCTTCTCTCACTGTAACCCGCACACCACACCCCCTGCATTTGGTCAGATGGGTTTTCTCTCACTGTAACCCGCACACCACACCCCCTGCATTTGGTCAGGTGGGTCTTCTCTCCCTCTAACCCGCACACCACCCCCCCTGCATTTGGTCAGGTGGGTCTTCTCTCACTGTAACCCGCACACCACCCCCCCCTGCATTTGGTCAGGTGGGTCTTCTCTCACTGTAACCCGCACACCACACCCCCTGCATTTGGTCAGATGGGTTTTCTCTCACTGTAACCCGCACACCACACCCCCTGCATTTGGTCAGGTGGGTCTTCTCTCCCTCTAACCCGCACACCACACCCCCTGCATTTGGTCAGGTGGGTTTTCTCTCCCTGTAACCCGCACACCACCCCCCCTGCATTTGGTCAGGTGGGTCTTCTCTCCCTCTAACCCGCACACCACACCCCCTGCATTTGGTCAGGTGGGTCTTCTCTCCCTCTAACCCGCACACCACACCCCGGCATTTGGTCAGGTGGGTCTTCTCTCACTGTAACCCGCACACCACACCCCCTGCATTTGGTCAGATGGGTTTTCTCTCACTGTAACCCGCACACCACACCCCCTGCATTTGGTCAGGTGGGTCTTCTCTCCCTCTAACCCGCACACCACCCCCCCTGCATTTGGTCAGATGGGTTTTCTCTCACTGTAACCCGCACACCACACCCCCTGCATTTGGTCAGGTGGGTTTTCTCTCCCTGTAACCCGCACACCACCCCCCCTGCATTTGGTCAGGTGGGTCTTCTCTCCCTCTAACCCGCACACCACACCCCCTGCATTTGGTCAGGTGGGTCTTCTCTCCCTCTAACCCGCACACCACACCCCGGCATTTGGTCAGGTGGGTCTTCTCTCCCTCTAACCCGCACACCACCCCCCCTGCATTTGGTCAGGTGGGTCTTCTCTCCCTGTAGCCCGCACACCACAGCCCCTGCATTTGGTCAGGTGGGTTTTCTCTCCCTCTAACCCGCACACCACACCCCCTGCATTTGGTCGGGTGGGATTTGAAGAATGACACGGCGGAAAGGCATACAGTGGATCCGGTTTCGTCTGGTTTCTGCTGAAGACATTGAGTCCCCATTAGCCCGACTCCCGCCTAATGCACCGCTTTCCGTATCGATTTCCCCCTGGGTCACCAGCGTGGCTCAGAACAGAGCAGCTGACGTGTGCTGACCCCTCTGCTTTGCTCTCAGCTCCTCAGCAGTAAGATGTACACCGCCGTGTCCATCGCAGCTACGTTTAATAAAACACATTAGATCGGACGGAAAGGACAGGCCCCCAGGGAACCTGTAGATGCTGCTGCTCCTCCCTGTCATTCTCGCTGCACGAGCCTGGGCCTGCTGCTCACAGAGGGGTTTGCGTCACGTGGTTCGGAGCCAGCCAGTCCCGGGTTTGCATCCCGTGTCTGCGAACGTAGGACAGGTTCCCTTTCTGAGCCTTGGTGTGTGTGTGCGCGTGCGTGCGCGCGAGCGTGCGTGTGTGCGCGTGTGTGTGCGCGTGTGTGTACGTGTGTGCGTGTGCGTGTGTGTGTGTGTGTGTGTGTGTAGGAAATGGGGTTATTGAAAGCACCGTTAGCCATGAGGATTAAAATAGTACTTTGACCCGGCCGGCGTGGCTCAGTGGTTGAGCATCCACCTATGAACCAGGAGGTCATGGTTCGACTCCTGGTCAGGACACATGCTTGGGTTGAGGGCTTGAACTCCAGTGTGGGGCGTGCCGGAGGCAGCCGATCCGTGATCCTCTCTCATCATGGATATTTCCATCTCTTTCTCCCTTCCTCTCTGAAATCAATAAAAAAAAAAATTAAAAAATACCGCTTTGTAAAATATAAGACTTCACGGAATGACAGTAACACGATTCTTTCTGTTCATTTAGAAATATTTATTGATGTCTCCTATGTACCAATATCGTCTAAGAAGTTAGGGGGAAGTGGTGATTAAACGCAGCGATAAAGCCCATGGTTGCTGCTCTCAGGGATGAGAAAGAATCAGACAAGGGTTTTTAGCAGACGGTGACCAGGGCGTGTGCACGTGCAGGTGGGACAGGGCACACGGAGACGACCTCCCGCAGGGGGTGGCCCCGGGCTTTCCTGAGGTTGCAGGAGCCCAGGGAGATGTGTTCGGATCCACAATTTAGTTGTCATCACTATAACGAATCAATCAACCTTCATGGATGTCCGCGAGGTTCAAAGGTAACCCGATGTGTTCCCTGAGCGCCTGTGTGGACAGGTGGTGATGTTTGCTGCCAACATGCATCGTCTGTGCCCCCTGCGGTCATTACTGTGCCAGTGACTTGGCCGGACGAGCTCATTGGCTCCTTACAGTCAGATGTCTGAGGAACACGCCACCGTTATCCCACTCAGTGGGTTTAGCCAGGCATGCGCCGGGAGGGAGAGGCATGAAGGGTGGCCGCCCACACCACTGCAGAGAGGCGGGCAGGTCGGCGGCAGCCAGTCCTGTAAGGCCCCCTCTGCCCCCAGCGTTAACTTGCCTCTTTCTTACTAGTAAGTGATTTTCTCAGCGTCGTCTCCATCCTCTGGCTTTTAAGGGGTTTTCCGCTTGTCGACATGTAAATACCATTGGGCGGGCTTACCTGTGGGAGTCAGGGCTCCCTGTGAGAAGTCCACCAGCTCTCCGAGGTGGGGTGGGGAGGGCGCCTGAGACCCTGGAGGAGAGGGAGGGGCGCAGGGCTGGGGGTGGGGAGGGGCAGCTGGGTCTCCAGGCTGGCCTCTCTCAGGGTCTGAGGCCTGCTCTCTTCCCGTCCTCACCCTCCACTTGCTCCGCCTGCTCTTACATTTCTCATTGTGCCGCAGGAGTCTAGGGAGATGTGTTCGGACACACATTTTCGCTTCCTTCTAGGTAGAAGCCGACCTCTGCCTTAGTGTACCCCCTCTATCCTGCCCCTTTCCCCCTCCTCTTAGGTACTGGGCACAAAGGGCAAAGGGAGGCGTGTGTCAGCCTCCCTTACTGGCCGTGAGCCGCGTCTGTGAGCGGGAATCACGCCTTGCCACAGCCACATCGAGAGTGAAGTATTTAGGCTGAGAACACTTGGGTCAGAGAAAACCTGGGATGATCTGCAGGGGGAAGGGGTTGGAAGGAATGCATTTTATCCCATAAGATTCTGAAATGCACATGAAGACTCCCTCCAATCCCTCGCCAGACCCCGTGGCGAATGCATCTTTAACCCCCAGAGTGCCTGGGACTGCGGTTGCGCTCCTCCTGTCTTTCACCAAAAGTGCCTGGAGCGCTATCAAAGCTTCGAAATGGCGTCCAGTTCTAAGTCTGCTTTTATTAGTGATGATGATATTGCTAAATATGTCAATGTAGTAAAGGTTTCCTTAAGTTTTTGAATATGTAACTTCATTTACTTGCGATTCATGATTCTTTTCCTAAACTGCTGTAAAATCAGCAAAAATGCCTTGGCAATTTTAGCATAGTTCCTAGGATATTGGGTGGCACTCAAAAGGTTAATCCCACCTGCTAACCTCCGGCGCTGGTCTCTCAAACTCTCCTGGCCCGTGGGCCTGGGTCCCAGGCTCCTTCCTGGCTTAGACGGAGGGTTCGGTCCACGAGCTCCACACGATTCTCCCCAGAGGCTAAGCTCTTGTAAAGGAGAAGAATTGTTTAACCTCGTCTGTTACTACTGATTGGTGTCAATGCCCAGTTCGGGGGTGAGCCTCTGGGCAAACCTGCCCCACCACCGTTCTCATAAAGAAGGTTCTGTGGGCACGCAGCCAGCCCGCACGTTTAGCTTCATGCTGTCTGTGAAGCATTAGGTCACCAGAGACCGCCTGACCCCAATACCAAAGATTCTCACTGCCTCACCCTCTACACCAGTGGCTCTCAACCTTGGCTGCACATTAGAATCACCTGGGAATCTTTTTAAAACCCTGATTTCTGGGCCTCATCCTCCGGAAATTCTGTTTCGTTGTGACTCATGTTGTGGCCCCACCCCATAACAAAGGAACAGAATTTCGGGAGGATGAGGCCCAGAAATCAGGATTTTAAAAAGATTCCCAGGTGATTCTAATGTGCAGCCAAGGTTGAGAACCACTGCTCTACAGAAACCGTTGGCTATATATTGCTAGTTGATTGGAACATGTTGAGACCAAAGTCCTAGATATTAATTCACATTTCATGCATCCAGCTCCAGAAAGCTTCCTTGTAAGTGGCTGTGGCCGGTCAGACGATGGTCTTCATCGCCTTTCTGCTAGTGGGGACAGCCCCCCCAGTCACGTGCTGTAGACTTGACTCATGTTCAGTGGTATGGCCTGGTGAGGACAGGGTTTTGACTTTCCATATGGAACAGGCATGAGTTTGCTGTTGCTGCTATAACAAACAACCACAAACCCAATGCCTTTAAACAACTGAGGGACTGTGTTCTGGAGTCTGAAGGCTCTGATGGTTTGCTGGGCGGTGTTCCTTCAGGGGAGACAGTATCCGGTACCTCCAGCTCCTGGAGGCTGCCAGCAGTTGTTGGCTTGTGGCCCCATCTGCTGTCACTTTGACCTCAGCCTCCGAGGTCACATCTTCTCTGACTCTGACACTCCTGACTTTCTCTTATAAGAAGCCTGGCGATTCCTTCGGCCCCACCTGGAGCGCCTGGGTAACCTCTCCATCTGGAGATCCTAGATTTAATCACAGTCACAAAGTTGTTTTCGCCAATAAGGTAACAACCTATTTAAAGGCTTGAGGGATTCAGACGTGGACATTTCTGGCAGGGGGCCATGGTTCTACCTACCACCGATGGTAGAGGTTTACTTTCACCCCTGCCCACATATTCATGACAGTTTTACTGATCGCCAAGCAAGAGGGGAGGGAGGGGATGCTCAGACAATTAAAACAACCAAGCAGTGGTTTGAAAGTTCTTCTAGGTTTTTAATTGACATTCATAATGGAGAGCGGGAAATACATTTGGTACTCCAAGGAAGACAGTAAGATATCTGGGAGATGATTGCACCTTGATTGCACTGGAAAAATAAATGAATTATTTACTACGTAAATACAGCGCACATTTGCATCAACAGAGTGCTTTCCAAATGAGCATAATGATTTCCGCTGCATTTTCTGAACAAAAGAGACTGATTTCACATTTTCCAAATACAAGCCCACTCCCGGCCGACGCTGGCGGTAAGGCACCTTTGATGGTTACCACGTCTGCATGCAGCACATCCTGGGGATCCAGCACAGATACACATACTCGTGGATAAACACTTTCCCAGGCGAGGTTGATGATTGCTTGTGCCGCTTGTACTAGGCTCACCATTCTCCAATCCCCTAGAGCGACCTGCCTTTTGGCTGAAGTAGGGCCAGTAGGGTGAGTGCAGTAAGAAAGGTTTGTCTTTAGCCCACGCACACCTTCAATGAACTGTCCTCTAACTCACTGGGGACCCGCCTGCAATTTCACATCCTGGAGAAGTCCCTGGGGCCTGAGTGGTTTCAGCGTTTGTGGGCGGAACTTGTCAGGATCCTGTGCTTCAGCTGAGTGTCTTTGTAGCACTTTACCCCCATCTCAACTTGCTCCTTAACCTTCACCTTCACCACCACGCCTTCCGTAGGCCCACCGCTCTCTCCTTGCGCGGTTACCCTTCTTGGTTGACCATAGCCCTTTTCTTCTTGACGCTTGGCCTCTGCACCTTTGAGTACTTGTTCCTCTGTGCCCCAAAGCACTGCTTTTTTGTGCAGCTCTCACTTGGCATTTCCTGCCTCCCCAGTTACACTGATGGTCTCTGAGGACAGAGGCTGTCGCTTGTGTGCCTTGAAGATGTAGCGTGGAGCGTAACGTCCCCCGAGAGCAAGCTCTCAGACCAGGGCGGCCGGCGAGGGCATCGTGGTGCTCAAGAGTCTTCTGTCCTGCCCAGTCCGGTGGTTTTATTCCTGCCCCGCTTGTCTCTGGATCAAGTGGAAGCCACTGATGAAATGGCTTAGGCTAGGCTGTGGCCGTGTTGCTTTGGTCTGTTTTCCCTCCTCCTTTCGACTGCTTGCTGACTGTCAATAGGCATGAACCGTTTTCTCTTCTGCTGGACACCAAGCCCTACCGCATCTTGCTTTGTCATCTGATTGTCCACCCTTCCTCCAGGAAGCCTTCATGGATGTCCTCCAATCCTTTTCACCTGGCCAGCACCATCAGGGCCAAATTCATCTCCACCTCAGTCAGGCCTGTAATTATAGCAGCAGCCTCCTCCTCCTCCTCCATCTCCTTCTTTCTTCTTTCTTCTTTTCTCTCCTCCTGGAAAACAGTGTTCATGTCTGTGGCTGCAGTGAACGTTGAACAAACAATTCCTGAAATTGTCCTCGGTCATCTTGCTGCTTCCTCTGGTTCCCGAATGGTCCTCCCGTGTAGCCTTGTGTGGAGACTTCTCTGTTCTGCACTGTTATAGCTGGGTGTCTCTCCACCCACGACTAGAGTTCCAGAATTTAGAAGAAAGCAGCTGGACACATCTCCGTGGCAAGCCAGTCCAGGCTGGGGGCTCTCTAATAACAGGGCGGGCCGAAAGTAGGTTCCCAGTTGTTCGTATGGAAAAGAATGCAATAATTTATAAATAATAACAAAAGGATAAGCTCTGTGTTTCACGTACTCACAACTGTAAACCTACTTTTCCCCCACCCAGTAAGTAGGCACTAAAAACATTGGAAACGGGAATAAAACAGTCTTTCCCAGCGGCAGCCCCGCGTGCCTGTGATGAAGGACTCTTTCTGAGAGCACAGAGCCGCTGTGCGCAGGCGGCACGAAGCTGTGCGCTGGATTCAGCGCAGCCCACGCCTTCCTCAGCACCAACGTCCGTGCCTTCCCCCTGAAAGCAGACGCTCCCGCGGGTATGAGTGGTCGTAGCTTAGTGGTGTGAAATGATAAGAGTCTTTATGATTTGGCTGCATAAATCGGGCAGGTTAACCTCTCTGCGCCTGTGTTCCGTGCTGTGAAATGGGGATAAGTGTGGTGGACGAGCCTCTAGGCCAGGGGTGGGCAAACTTTTTGACTCGAGGGCCACAATGGGTTCTTAAACTGGACCGGAGGGCCGGAACAAAAGCATGGATGGAGTGTTTGTGTGAACTAATACAAATTCAAAGTACACATCATTACATAAAAGGGTACGGTCTTTTTTTTTTAGTTTTATTCATTTCTAAGGGGCCAGATCTGGCCCGCGGGCTGTAGTTTGCCCACGGCTGGTCTAGGCCCTTTTTCTTTTCAGTAATTCCTGGTGGTTCCGCCTCTACCACAGCTTCCTGGGCCCCCCAGCCACGGTTAACGTTCCTGCCCTCACGGCAGCCTCTGAAGGTTCCCCCTGACCATGGGCGGCTGCTTCAGCAGAAATGGCAACTGATGCGCAGCGAGACCACCCGCTGGCCGTGCCCACGGCCCCTGGTGCTCTCCTTGCATCAGGGTGAGAGCTGGCGAATCACAGCGAGGCAACCCGTCCAGGAAGGGGGAGCAATGTTATTGATGTTGTGGCAACTGAAGTTATTCTTAAAAAACTAAAGATGTGAAGGGAGGCCAAGCTGTAGACGAGCCGTCTCTCCTGGCTGATCGTAGGTGGTGCAGGGGGTTCACCTGGCTCAGGATACCTGCGGGGCCTGACACGGGACCGCCCAGGGCCGGCGGCGCTCCAGCGGCTCCTCCTGGGGAGGGGCATCCATCGGCCGCTCCTGGACGCCAGCCAGGCCCGCACCCTTCTTGACCGAAGCCCACAGGTGCCAACATGTGGGTTTCAGTTCCAGTTCCAGTTCTACCCTCAGACATCAGTGAGCGCCCGGAGGGTGCCATCTGCGGCCCCGGGAGAGGCGTCAGGCCGCACACACGTGGGAAAGGAGAAGCTCGGTGCACAGTTCCTCTCCGGACCCTGTCTGCTCACCAAGAGCTCCCCTCTGTGCCACACCCTCCTCCCACCCGCTGCAGGGCAACTCACCTTTGCTTCTCCCCACACTGCCAGCTCCTGGTTCCTGGCTGAGGGATGCAGACGGGCGCGGGGAAGTTCATGGCTCCGAGTCTTGCCCAACTCAGTGATACAGGAGCACAAAGCTATGACTGATGTTAAAAAATATCTATGTTTTTATTGATTTCAGAGAGAGGAAGGGAGAGGGAGGGATAGAAACATCAGTGACGAGAGAGCATCATTGACTGGCTGCCTCCTGCACGCCCTTCACGGTTCGATGCCCAGTGACGGGTCCGAGAGGAACTTCACATTGAGCTTCCCCTTTCCCACGGTGCTAGGCCTGACATCGCTCCCCTTTCTCTTTTCTGAATGGGATGCATGGTTTTTAAAAGATGATAAAAATTAGGCCCTACGTTAAGAAGGTGCTTATTTAATATTTTTGTTTTTTTGTCCTGGCCTTTTCTTTTTTCCCAAAAAATGATGGCTCATTGGTTAGAGTGTCAGCCCATGGACTGAAGGGTTGTGGGTTTGATTCTGGTGAAGGGTATGGACCCCAGTTGCAGGCTTGATCCCCGCCCTGATCAGGGCTCATGAGGGAGGCAACCAATTCATGTGTCTCTCTCACATCGATATTTCTCTCTCTCTCTGTCTTTCCCCCTCTCTTCCACTCTGTCTAAAAATTAATGGGGAAGAAAAAATCCTTGGGTGAGGATTAACAAACAACCAAAAACGTTGTGTTTGCATTTAGTGATAATCCTAATAATGAACTAATTACATTTAGGATCATCTGGGTGTATAGAGTCTATCAAAGGGCAATCATATGATTTCAGGAATAAAATTTGTGATCGGGTTTTAACTGTTGGGGCCCGTGGAGTGTCTAGAAATATTAGCATTTAAATTTTAGTGTTTTTATGAAACTTGAGTTCAAAGACTTATATGTAGGATTGCCAGATAAAATGCAGGAGGCCCAGTTACAGTTGCATTTCAGATAAGCAAGAAATAATTTTTCTATATAGGTATGTCCCAACTATTGCATGGGACATACTTAACTAATTATTTTGTTGTTATTTATCTGAAGTTAAAATTTTTTTTTTTAAATATATTTTATTGATTTTTTACAGAGAGGAAGGGAGAGAGATAGAGAGTTAGAAACATCGATGAGAGAGAAACATCGACCAGCTGCCTCCTGCACATCCCCCACTGGGGATATGCCCGCAACCCAGGTACATGCCCTTGACCGGAATCGAACCCGGGACCCCTCAGTCCTCAGGCGGACGCTCTATCCACTGAGCCAAACCGGTCTCGGCTGAAGTTAAAATTTAATTGGGCTTCCCATATTTTTTTTAAATATATTTTATTGATTTTTTACAGAGAGGAAGGGAGCAGGATAGCGAGTTAGAAACATCAATGAGAGAGAAACATCGATCAGCTGCCTCCTGCATACCCCCACCGGGGATGTGCCCACAACCAAGGTACATGGCCTTGAGTAGAATCGAACCCGGGACCCTTCAGTCGCAGGCCAATGCTCTATCCACTGAGCCAAACCGGTCAGGGCTAACTCCCATATTTTTATTTGCTAAGTCTGGCAATTCTAATTTTGGGGATATATTTCCTGAGGTCCAAGGCTTCTCAGACTTGAAGGCGTTGTTTGCACGTGTGTGTGTGTGTGACTGTGTGTGTTTGAGGCAGGTGGAGGGTGCTTCTAGCTTACTGCATTTTGTCATAGTTCCTTCTGTAGTCTTCACCCTCTCTTTCATCCACCTCTGAGAGACTTATTGACGCTGACCAAACTCTCAGGAGCCCTCTTTGTAATTCTGAAAGTTAATATTGATTTACAACAGCAGGTCTGTGGGGCGCATTGTAATTGAGGTTTCTCTGTGGCCCGATGCACTTAGGGAACCAAAGGATGTGAGAAAATAGAGCTTGAGGAATTCAGACTTAGAGCCAGGGGAATTGCTGTTCTTTAGGAATAACTGATCGATGCAGATTAGCTTGATAAGGTCCCCCTTCCCCCCAGAATTTTTAAATTTCATCATTGGGATTTAAGAAACAGCCACAGGTTCTCTCTTCGGTGGGCCCGGCCGAAGGCGCAGGTCACCACTCTCTTCCAGCTCCTTTCTGTCGTCCCTGCTCCGGCCCGAAGCTCAACTCCCGGTTCAGTTTTCAACCTCCCTGCTTGCCTGCCGAACATCAACCTCTAATGTTACAGAATCGACCGCCTCAGTCGCTGCTGGGATGTCCCCCGGATGCCCGGGGAGCGTCTTCATTCCGTGTGGCTTGCTTTTAATCTCAGAGATGGCGTCCTTTCTCTGCCCCTGCCCTCTCCTCCTGTCCTCTAATTTTTAATGTCCAGAGTGAATAAAGCAGCAGGAGGGCAGCTCAGGCTTGGACCTTAAGCTGTCACTCTCTAGTCCCTGGTGACGCGTGGCGCGCATCCTCCTCTAGCGGGCACCAGAGCTCGGCTCCTTCCGCACAGCTGCTGTGACATCTCCGAACCCATGGACCAGCGCGTTGGCCGAATTGACCCTGCGGCCGCAGGAAGAAGCCTGTGTCTGCAGCATACACACGAGAAACACAGGGCATTCACGTCTGGCTCTTGTGAGTGCTCCCATCTACCCAAACATCTCATTTAAGGGGAGATTGAGAAGAATGGAAACTGTGACAGTCAAACCAACAAAAATTGCTGATCTCACAGAGAAGGGTGAGAATCCCGAATGGTTTCTCGTCGCGAACGCTCACAGACTAGCGCCCAACACAGCGTAGGAAGCATGAGCGTCGTTCTCCCCAAGCACCTGGATTTAATACGTGATGTTGTCTTTCATTGCAGAAGATGGATTTCCCCCAGAGTTCAGGTCTAACACGGAGGGAGCTCCTTCCTGAATTCATCAACCGATTGGGAACCGTGTGCGGGGGTGAAGGGTCAGTGAAGGTGATGCCACCTGAAGTCGTGTTTGACCCAACTTGTCTCATATTGTCACACACACACACACACACACACACACTCACACACACACTCTCATTATAAAACAAACTGAAAACGGATTGCTTTAAAACTCTTACTAGATAGGACAATTTATTTATGAAATTGAACAACTTGAAGGGACTTTTCCAAGCGTATTTTTTTAGACCTTGTTCAACATTTTAACTTTTTAGTTCGTGCCGTGAAGAAACACGCGTTGTTTGAAAAGGCCGATGGTTGGCGTGGCGTCCTTGGCTTTGACTCCCCTCTCTGCCCGGGGACCAGCATGTCCGAGCCCCCGGTCACTGTGGGGTTTAATTGTGCCTGTGGAGCTGGCAGAGGGGACAAATGACCAAGGAGGCGGCCATCTCTGAGGACACCGAAGGCTGGAAGGAAGAGTCGAGATGCTTCTCGCCTTCAAGATTATGCTCTGGATGTTGAGGATCTGTTTGCATTTTTAGCTCCACGTTGAAGGGACAGCCTTGAGCGGAGAGAAGAGCTGTAAGGACGCTGAGCCGCGTTGGAAGCGATGCCTGGGAGTCTGCTGCCCCTCGAGCAAAGCAGTCAGGGCGCTAGCAGGGGCAGCGAGTCACTGCGTGGCTCTTGCCCGGAAGACCAGCCACCCCCTCTCACGATAGAAATTGTAGGAATCAGCGTGTCTCGCCTCGCTGGCCCCGAGAGAAGCCGGAGGATCTATCCGCCAATACCAACTACGGCCGACACCCTTCACATCACCCACCCCTCTCTCCTCCGTGTCCCCCCTCCCCCCCCCCCCCAGCCTCAGGAACAGAAGCCTGGGCACATGGCCCCACCACGGGCTCGCTGATCGGCCTATGGACTGTGGCAACAGTCAATTCATCTTTATTTATTATTTTCAAAAATGTATTAGTTTATTTTTGTTAATCTTCACCCCAGGGTATTTTTCCATTGATTTTTTTTTCCTTTAGAGAGAGTGGAAGGGAGGGAGGGAGGGAGGGAGGGAGGGGAAGAGAGGAAAAGAGAGAGAGAGGGAAACATCGCTGTGAGACACATCGATTGGTTGCCTCCTGCACATGCCCTGCCCCGGGCTGGGGATCGAACCTGCAACCCAGGGGCACGCCCTTCACAAGCATTGAACCCGAGACCCTTCTCTCTGGCTTTACCTTTGAGTTTTTGTTTTGAAAATATTTTGATAGGATTCTATTTCCACAAGATTTTGGGAAAAGGGTTTATAGTGAGGCTTTTGTCTAAAACAGTGGTTCTTAAAACTTTCCCAGCTGCCTGGCGGCTGCTCCCCCCACCCCCCGAGGCTTTGATTCTGAGGTCGGTGGGGAGAGCTGAGAATTCACATCTGACAAATCCCCCGCGGTTTCAGGCTGCTCATTGGAGCCCACACTTCGAAACCACTTCTCTAAATCAACAGCTTTGTATTTTTTTTTGTAAGCGGACATCCTGCTCCCCTAACCCTGCGATTTTATTCTCATGTATGGAGACCAAAGTGAGAAACACGGTTTCAAATGAGAAAAGGGCTTCGAGAGAGACACTCCGACAGCTCGCCCCCGGCCGGCACCTGTCAGCCCCTCAGGCTCTGCTCGTCTTTACTCTTAACCTGAGGGCAATGAGGGCGCTCTCCCCGAGCAGGAGCCGGTCCCAGGCCGCCTGGGGTGCCCGGCCAGACGCTTGCGTGTTTCTAGGGGAAGACTTGTTCCCCAGCAGAGGCCTCCCGGGCGCTGCCCACCTGCAGGGAGAACCTTACTTTTCTGGAAGGAGCGCATGCCCAGCGTGGCCCGGTTTCCAAGCAGTGCCCGCCCCGCGGTGGCCGGGAAGGTCGCCCCGCACCCTCAGGTGGTCCTGCAGCTCCGTGGCAGGTCACCTGTGTGACTTCGAAAGCCAATGCCCGTGCCTGGCGCTCCCATTCTGAGATGAGTCCTGTGTGCAGACGCGGGGAGCACTGGACTCTGTTCCGTCCCTGGTCGGCAGGGACGTGGCCAGGCTACAGCTGCCCGCTCCCAGGTGCCAGGCAGGCTGGGATGGGGGTGTGACCGCGGGGAGGGGGACATTCCCTTCCCGAGCAGGGGTGCTCCGTGGCACACAGATGTGGGTTCCAGCTCCAGGCGCTGCAGCCGGGAGACGGGGGCTGAGAACCAAACAGGGCAGTGTCACTGGTGGGTGCAGGGGACACCAGGTCAGACCTGCCTCGGGCTGTGGGAGGCCGAGAGCAGCCCCCGTCAGACGGAGACCCCTTCCCCACGTGCAGGGCGTGGGAAAGCGCGGCCTGGGCTCCCGAGCCGGCAGGGCCCGAGGCTCCCGGGCAGAGGCTGCGGTGACACACCTCGCACATGAGCCGGACGGAACTGACCCCGAGACCGTCCGCTGGTTGGAGTGGCCCCTCTGTCCTCACGTCGGAGGGGTCTGAGCTGTCTGAGGAGAGGCAGGGAGGGCGGCAGGGATGCTCTGAAACGCACTTGCCCCTTTAGGTCAGGTCTGGAGACACGTCACCTGTCCGAGGTGGCCCGGGGACCTTTTCCATTAGACCCAGAACTCCGGGTCACAGCCTGGGCGTGACCTCGGGCCACACGGACTCTGATCGTCTGCCGGAGTCTCAGTATTTGGCCCAAAGCGTCTTGTCCGGAGTTCACCTGTGTCCAGAGACAACATCTGTGGAAGGAGAACACGGCGCTGTTCTCGCCATCCTGCCTTTCCCCAGGCTCCACCCTCACTTCCCAGGGCACCTCCTGCCGGCTCAGGGGCAGCAGCAGGAGGTGCCCCTCGCTGCCCTTAACCCCAGCTGCCTCCGAGGCGGCTTCATCCCAACGAGGGGCCATGTGCGCATGCCTGTGGTGGGGTCCTGGGCTAGCGACTGCTGGCCATTGACCCAGTGACTGGACGGTTGCTGCTGCTTGTGCCCGTGGTTGTACACCTGTCACCTTCGTTTTGGAAGAGCTACTGAGGATGTTCTAGTTCTTAGGAGCCCTGCCCCGCCCTCAGCCGGGGCAGGCACTGTCTTGACAACATCGCCCCCTAGTGGTCCTCTCGACAATCTAGAACAGCGGTTCTCAACCTGTGGGTCGCGACCCCTTTGGGGGTTGAATGACCCTTTCACAGGGGTCGCCTAAGACCATCGAAAAACACATATATAATTACATATTGTTTTTGTGATTCATCACGATGCTTTAATTATGTCCAATGTGTAACAATGAAAATACATCCTGCATATCAGATATTTACATGATGATTCAAAACAGTAGCAAAATTACAGTGATGAAGTAGCAACGAAAATAATTTTATGTTTGGGTCACAACATGAGGAACTGTATTAAAGGGTCGCGGCATTAGGAAGGTTGAGAACCACTGCTCTAGAACCGTCTAAGGACAGCGAGGGAAAACCAGACTCGGCACCCAGCAGACAGTCACACTTGGGGGTCACCCCTCCATGCGGGTGTTATAACTACAGTGAAACAGACCCATCGCATAAAGTGTGGTGACTGCTGTGATGGAGGCAGGAATATGTTGTTCAGAAACAACTAACCGCATGGCAGAATCTGGGGAAAGTACTCAGAGGGGACATTTGAGTTTGTCTTGGAGGAGGAGCAGACACGTGCGTGCGTGTGTGTGTGTGCGTGTGTGTGTGTGTGTGCGTGTGTGTGTGTGTGTTTGGGGGAAGAGAATTCCCACAGAAAGGACGCCAGGTACAGAGCTATGGCATCTAGAAGAGGCGCGGTGGAGAGCTGCTGAGAAGCGCCAAATTTGGGGGGGGAGTGGAGTGTAAGAGGCTGCGTGGTCAAAGAGGAGGCTTTGGCCGGGCTGTCTGGGGCCCTGCATGCCACACGGGAAGTGTAGATTGTACCCCACAGGGAAGAGCAGGCCACCGGTGGAAATCCTGGGGTGACTTGGTCAGATCTCCTGTGGGAAGGTAACCACAGGGAGCATTTGGGAACCTCTTGGATGGAGGCCAGACGGACGCTGGGTCCAGGTCGGATGCCCAGCACCTGCCTCGCTGGCCGCCCCTGTGGGCCGGACAGGCCATGGCCGAGGCCAGTGCTTTGCCGTGTTGTAAGGCACGTTGTGTCCTGGATCCTCAAATAACTGAGAAGCCGGGGTCCTCGTCCCCGTTTTTTGTGGGAACGTGAGAAACAGCTCCGAGAGATTGTGTAAGTTTCTTGCTTTCTCAGGAGCAGGATGTGGTGTGGCTGGGCCCGGAGCCCACGTCATCCTGGCGGCAACTCCCGTGTCCTTCCCACAACCCTTCCCTGGCTCCCCGCCGGCCGGCCCCAGGGGACCCTCTCCCTTAAGCCCCCGGTCCTCAAGGACCCGGCGGGTCCTCTGCAGTTTGCTTCTCGAGTTTCCCGTGGCTCCATGGCTGGAGACTGTTTATCCCAGCCACACAGCAGCGGATTCCAATGTAGTTGATGTCTACTAAGAAGTGACGTGCACCGGGTTTATATTTGCAGATCCTGCGGCGATTTTAGAATCGTGTTTATGGAGCGTCCTTTCTTAGGCTTCTGTAGAACGCAGTCTGGTAACCACCAGCCTGACGAAGTCCAGGAAGTACTTTAACCACTTGGACGTGTGTGCTTCCCTTGTCATCTCTGCTTACCTGGAACTCTTGACCTTCTTGCATTTACTCAAGGTCATTCCTGAGCTGGGGGACGTTTTGCGCGCTCGGCTTAAACCAGGACGAAGCTCTTGGCTTGTGGGTTGTAAGAATCTGGCCTTGGGGCGTCGGAAGCCCCAGCCCCAGCGTCAGTGGGCAGAGTCCATGCCCTAAGCAACAGACTTAGAAGCCTCGGTGTGGTTGGAGGCTGCTGCTCTGATATCCACATGGATGCAGATTCTGTGGGACGGGAGGAAGGAGGCAAATCGAAAGAGGGGCCCAGGGGCCTTGCTGGTGGGTCCCCTGCGAAGGGCCCACCCCTCCTTCCAGACTCTCGGGACTGAAGAGTTTTAAAATGTGCGGTTGACATTCAGTATGATTTTGTGTACGTTTCCGGGGTGCAGCGTAGTGGTTAGAGAGTCACATGCTTTACAGAGTGTCCCCCTGATCTCTTCAGCCCCCACCTGGCACCCGGCCTAGTTACTACAATATCATCGACCATGTCCCCCATGCTCGGCTGTGCATCCTCTACTCTCATTTCCCGAGTTGTATCAGAAAATCAAACCGTTTCTGGCATTAACTTCATTTCTCTTTGGAGTATCTGGAAATACGCCTGTCGAACTGGGGTCGTCAAACAGTTTGCCAAGTTCTGTTGCTGCCGAGGGAGCCAACAGGGTCCCAGCGGGTGCCGCGCCTTCTCAATGCGCGTGAGGAAGCCTGGCAGCACATCTCCAAGAAGAAAGGGCGTTGGCCCCATGAAGACTGGCTTCCCAGAGCCTCCTGTCAACGCACCTCTGCAGCCGCACGGGTCGGACGGTCGTGTCCCCACTCGGCTTTCTCAGCTGCCGCTGAAGCACAGGCCCGCGTCTCCGCGCAGTGACATCACCGCAGCCTCCAGCGCGGGTGGTAGATGTGGCCAATTTCTGCAAGTGACAGGGCTGTCCGAGCTTTCTCGGAGACAGAGAGGCAGCACTTAGGTTCGCATTAAGCATGCGGTTCCAGTCTTCTGAGCCCATTACTGCCGGCAGGGTTTATTGTAAATTGAAAAGTGACGAAACATAATCCAATCAATCGTTATCCATTTAGGATTCGCATGGAAATTACGGCAGAAGCGCTGTGGCTGGAGTGTGGACGGTTCCGTGCGCTGCCGTGGGGCTGTCACCTGTTCAGCATGCATCCCGTGGGCCTGACCTGGGATTTTCACCTCCCACCGCCGCGGAGGGGCAGCAGCTGTGGCCTCCTGCCCATCACAGCCCAGGGCGCGGCGGGCAGCTGGTGGCCAGAGCGCTGTCCAGGCACCTTCTGGCTCTGGCAGGGCACTTGCGTCACCAGGAAGCCCCGTGCTCTCCCTGAAGGGCAAAGGTGACTCCCATTGTGTCGGAGAAGGAATTGGAGGAAGAAGAAGAGGGTGAATGCTGGTCGTCTCCCTTCTGGCACGTGCCTCCCGCCACACACAGCTGGACGTACAGGAAGGACGCCCACTACCCACCACGGACTACAGGAGTTTATGAGACACTTTATGAAAACAGGAACTTCCATTCCATTTGTTGTCCAGATTTCTCTCTTTTCCCCCCAAGATGGGCCAAGGGAAACAGTGGAAGTGTGACCAGTCATGATCAGGAGTCCCATGGAGGCTGCCGTCACAGGCGCTGCAGGTCAGAAAAGACGACCAGAGGGCACTGGCACCCCGTTAGGACACAAATCTGAAAATGTGGGTGAAATGGAGACGCTCCTAGGAAACCATGATGGACTGAAATGGATAGAAAAAGAAGTAGAAAATAGGATTGGTTGTTTAACTCTTAACCAAGTTGAAACACGAATTTAAAATCGTTTCCTAGAGAACATCTCCTGCGGAGATGGCTCAGTGATTGAGTTCCAGGAAACTGGGACACAGGCGACTCCGGCCTCCCGCTGACACCTGCAGAGGATCGAGACACTGTCCCCATTCCTCTCGTGAGGCCGTTATGACCTAATACTGAATCTGAAGGCCTCGATGGGAACATAAAAGCTGGGCAAACCTCTCTTGTGAATATAGATGAAAACGCCATAACCAAAATATGAGTAAATCTAAGGCAGCAATAGATAATGAGATGGTATATTAATGACCAAGTTGAATTTATTCCGGGAGCAGGCGGTTTACTAGAAAATTAATGCATTGTATTATATTTGCAGAGTAACAATGAGGAAATATTCTATAGTAATTTTAGTAAATAAATAGAGATATTTGACGAAACTCAGTATCTTTATTAAGTCTTAAGAAAACTCGGCAAAGCAGGAATGGAATGGAATGAATCTTGATTTGATATAAAGTATTTGACAAGCACCTACAACATCTATATAATATGTTTCATATTTAATCGTGTTTAATGCTGAAGATGAGTACGATTTTCCTGGGGATTTGGAAGCGAGGTAGCTTGGCTCACTGTCACTACCTCTGTGCAACATTTTTCCCTCTGGAGGTTTCATCTGGCACAATAAATGAAAAAACCCAAAACAAACCCATAAAGACAAACAAACAAAACCCACCAAAACAAAACGAAATAAACTTTCTATGCATTGAAAGGAAAATAATCGTATTATTCTTGGATTATATGATAGCATTATAGTTAGAAGATTTAACATAATATACAGATAAACAATTATAATTTATCTGATAATTTAGCAAAGTAGTTTTAGAAAATCATATGCAAAATTAATTGTATATACTAGAAACTGAAGTTTACATAAGACACTTTATAGGATTAAAATATAAAGTACATAGAATTAAATCTATAGAGAAAACTATAAAACTTCATTAAAATGAACTAAAAAGGCTGAAATAAATCGAGAGACTTTGGCCATGATTGGAAGATTTAAATTTGCCATAATGTCACTTTTGCCTAAATGGATCTATAGATTTAATTCAAATCCAATAAAAATTCCAGTAGGGTTTTTGTTTTGTTTTGTGTGGAATGTGAAAGTCTGTTTTAAAATTTTAATGGAACTACAAAGATTAAAGAGTAGCCAAGTTAATAGAAATCAAAATTAATTTATACCATGTGGTATTAGCGTAAGGATAGGAGGGAATGAGCAGAATAGTATATCTAGAACAGAACCAGGCCCCTATTGACAGACACTCGATTTATGATAAGTGACACTCCAGAGCAGTGGGGGAAAGGCTGTATTGTCAATAAATAGTGCTGAGACAGTTGGGCATCTTTATTGTAGAAAATGAAATTGGATTCCCTGTCACACCTGACACAAAAATCAATTCCAGGTGGATTAGAGACTTACATATAAAAAAACAACAACAATAAAACTTGTACCAGATAATGAGAAGATCTTCAGGACTTCTGGTAGAAAATGACTTCTTCAACATGACCCCAAAGGCACTATTTTAAAAGAAGATTTATAATCATATTAACTGAGACTTATTGATCTCATTAAAATTAAGAAATTCTGTTCATTGACATGCACCATTAAGTTAGTGAAAGGCAACCACAGGGTGGGAGAACGTATTTGCAACAATTTTAACCAAAATATTCCGAATATGTGGGGAATTGTTCCGAAGAAGAAGGAGGGGTTGGGTGAGGAGAGGGAGGAGGAGGACGACGAGGAGAAAGACCGCCAATTCAGAAGAAAAATGGGCAAGAGACTTCCAAGATGGGGAAATCTAGATGCCCAACGCTCAGCCCACATGGTGTCCAACCTCCCTGGGAACCAGGAAAAGCGTATCGAACCCTCAGCGAGACACCATTGCTCACCTGCTAGACTGGAGAACACTGAAAAGTCGGATAGTCCCCACGCGAGGTCATGTTGCAGTACCAGCTTACAAACACTGGTGGCAGTGAGCATTGGTCCCAGCACTGTGGACACACCACATGCAGATGTGCACGACCCCACGTTCCTGTCTCAGAGACATGTGTTAGCAGAGAACTGCATACCTACGTGCACCACGCTACCCTGGACACGTGTGTGCAATGCTGCCCATAGAAGCCCCATGCGGGATCCCGCCCACGCATCCATTGGCAGTGAGACCAGCTGTGTATTCGTGTCCTGGAGAAACATTCCGCAGAGGAAATGTGAACACTACAGCCGTGTGCAACATACATAAACTCTAAAAACGTACCGTCAACGAAGAAACAAGAACAGAGACAGCAAACCACATTGATGAGGGATTCCTGCTTCTGTGGCAAAACTCCAGACCAGCGGTTCTCAACCTGTGGGTCGCGACCCCTTTGGCGGTCGAACGACCCTTTCACAGGGGTCACCTAAGACCATCATCCTGCATATCAGATATTTACATGACGATTCATAACAGTAGCAACATGACAGTTAGGAAGTAGCAACGAAAATAATTTCATGGTTGGGTCACAACATGAGGAACTGTATTTAAAGGGCCAGAAGGTTGAGAACCACTGCTCGAGAGCAAAGCGAGGACGGCTGATCACAACCGTCAGGGTAGCGGTTACCACAGGGAGCGAGGAGTGACATGCGATATAATAAGAAAAATACCGTGACAAGAAAGGTCTGATTTCAGTTATTATCCATAAGCAAAGGTGAGGTCTTATGACAGCCTGAACGCTGTTTCAACAGCTGCTGATATCTGGTAGCTGGTGATTTGTTCAATATTTGCCCAGAGATGAGCGAGCGGGGATTTTGTAGATGATGGCAGACATCCAATCAGTCTTGCCTCTGGACGACACCATCATTTGATAATGTCACCGGTTCGGTTAGGCTTGATGGAGGCAGAGTGAAAAGTTAAGCGAGTCTCCAGAACATTCTATCCGTTAAAAAAGAGGACATGAAGAAAAGATACGGGTGTACAGAAAGAGGGGAAGTACATGAGAGAATGCAGAACAGAGCTCCGCTGACACGTTCTGATTTTCCCTCGACTGGAGAACCATTAACAAGAATTCACAGTGGGTCCTGGCCGGGTGGTTCAGTTGGAGCCTCGTCCCCATGCACCAACAGGTTGTGGGATCGATTCCTGGTCAGGGCACATACCTAGGTTGAGAGTTCCATCCCCAGTCGGGGAGCCTTTGAGAGGCAACTGATCAATATTTCAATCCCATGTTTCTCTCTCTCTCTCTGTCTCTCTCTTCTTTCTCTTCCTTGCTCTCTAAAATCAGTAGAAACATATACTTGGGTGAGGATATAAAAACATCATGGTGGTATGTCAGATTGCGAGACCTGAAGACATCTGTGTTCTAAGCACGTGTCCTAATATATGTCCTATTATATATACAACAGAGAAAATGGCAGCATTATGTGTGAAGCCCAGAGACCACGAATCTCCGCAGAGGCCCCATGTCGTCCAGCTCATCCGGTCAAACCTGGAGGAGCCAAATGTGAGACGTCTTAGTTTGAACGAACCCTTGACATTACTCTCAGATAAGATCACAAGCTAGAAGTCTGCACAAAATCAGGTTATAATTAAGCTGTTTTAATTGAATACTTCATCTTTTTTAATAGTTAGTCCTGCCTCCAGTTTATTAGCAAACATGCTAATAAAGTTCTCTATTATAGGAAAGTTTGAGCAAAAGGGAAATTGTTTGGGGAAATGAGTCAGCAATGAATAGAATCTGAAATAAAATGCCGTCTCCTCGCAGCCAGGCAATTACGTTCCTTCGCAGAATAAGTGCTGAGTGTGAATTCTGTGCGTGTGGAAGGCAGCTCCAGTGATTCTGAGGGGCAGTTTGCTATGAAACGCTGCGCGGGGAAGGTTAATAAACACAGAGCTAGCTGCTTAAAAAACGAAACGATTTTGTTTCCTCTTCTGGTCGTAACGTGATGAATGGATGGGTCGGTACTTGGGTCACTGTGGTTTCCGGCCTTGGGGAGCCTGCCCTCAGCTTGGTTTTGCTGTATTCTGCTTGGGTAGCCTTTGTGGCCCGGGGTTTACGCAGCTGAAAAAGCAGTAGCTGCTATGGGAGTGTTCTCTCTTCCCACACGAGGGGTCAGACGACCTCCTCACACAACCAAAAATCGGGATCCATGTTTTGAAAAGTAAGGATGTTGTGGCTCACAACAACAAACACTTATTGCCTCACAGTGGGTTGGGAGTGTGCGGGGCTCAGCTGGGTGTCCCCCATTCGAGGTCTCTCACAGGCTGACGTGCAGGTGGCCGGGTTGCAGTTGTCTCAAGGCTGCCCCAGACCGGGTCTGCCAGGCTCACTCGAGTGGTTGTGGCCGGACTCAGTTCCTAGTGGCTGTTGGACTGAAGGCCCGAGTTCCTTGCCACGTGAGACTGTACACCAGGCGACTCACAGCGTGGCCACTGGCCGCCTTCAGAGGGAATGAGGGAGGCGGGGCCGGAGGACAGCCGGAGAGAAGCCCCCATCTCTGTAACCTAATCCCAGAAGCGACATCCTCTCCTCCTGCTGTGACCTAGTTGTTAGAAACCAGTTATCGGTCCAGCCCTCCCCTAGGGGAGGGGCCCTGCCAGGCCATGAACACTGGGAGGAGGTCCCCAGGCCATCAGAGAGGCTGCCCCCTACAGGTGAAAACCTGGCAGGGTGACCTTTTTGAAGGCCCCTTTCCAGTCAGTTCTTGCAACTACGATCCTCGAGTAACTATGATCCTTGATATCCTCTCCGTTGGGACTCTGGCCTAACCCTCCCAACGTCTTCACTTTTCAGGGAAGTTGGTTTTTGAAACTATTACTGAGGATTTGTTCCCCAAAGCCATTCCCAGTGGCCTTGCATGGGACTGGTGGCCTGGTCTCACAGATGCTGTGCTAGCTGGAGCCCGTGTCCACCTGACCCCCCAATGTCAAGGCCTTAGAGGAGCCCGAGAGCCCCTGGGACAGCTCACACATTCATCCTCAGTTTTAAATGTGGGGGATGTGGATTGAGAACAGCCCAGGGAATTGGGACAATGTCACCTCTGGCTTTTTAAAATTTTTTTTTAATTTTTATTGATTTCCGAGAGGAAGGGAGAGAGAGAGAGAAACATCAATGATGACAGAGAATCATTGATCAAAGGACTCCTGTACACCCCGCACGGGGGATGGAGCCCACAACTTTGGCATGTGCCCTGGCTGAGAATCGAACCCGGGACCCTTCATCGCGCAGTTCAACGCTCTATCCACCTAGCTAAACCGGCTAGGGCACCTCTGGCTCTGCTTGGTTTCAGACTTCAGACGAAGCTCATCGTCCTTCAGATCACATCACCCTCCTTCTTGAAACGCGGCTGGCGAGGGGACAGCACATGACGAGGAAAACTGCCTTGAACTTGCGTCCCGCAGGCTGCTCTGTCTTTCTGATAAATCGCGGCCTGCGGTCACCCGAGAACATTCCCCTCATTAGGTCTGGGTAACTGATGGCTGAGGTTTGCTGCTTTCTTTTGAGAAAGGGGCCGTGTAGAGACCACATTTTGTAAATAAAAGCAGGTCGCTGCATCCGTGTCGAGAATTAATGCTCAGTTTCAGAACTGCAGTGGGGCGATGGGTTTTCAATTTGTCTACCGGGTTATGAATAGAGCAAGGTCAGCGGTTTAATTAGTTCCGTGTTTATCAAACACGGAGCTCCGCCAAGCAGATGCCAGGCCAGGGAGTCCGAGGATGAGTTATCCCCGGCCCTGCCCTTGCAGAGTTCTCCGTCTATGGGGAGGAACAGGCAGGAAAACCAATAACGACAACATGATGTGATGAAATGGAGCTGCACGCAGAGCACAGGGAGGGCGCTGGCGGGCGTGCCTGCCTCCGCCTGGGGACGGGGATGCCTGGGGACGGGGGTGCCTGGAGACTGGGGTGCCTGGGGACTGGGATGTCTGGGGATGGGGATGCCTGGGGACTGGGGTGCCTGGGGACGGGGATGCCTGGGGACGGGGATGCCTGGAGATGGGGATGTCTGGGGACGGGGATGCCTGGGGACTGGGGTGCCTGGGGACTGGGGTGCCTGGGGATGGGGATGCCTGGGGACTGGGGTGCCTGGGACTCGTGCCCCGTAGCATTAGAGAACCTTCTACCCCAGAATGTGCGACGTTTCAGAGGGCGCAGCAGGCAGCTTGTCGGCTCTGCAACGTCATTGTGTTTCCAGCTGCTCTCTCCTCAGAGGGAGAGAGTTATGTCTTCACTGACTTTTCAAGTTTGTAAATAATTTCGAAAGTAACATCTCTAGAAGGTGGAAAAGAGTTTAATTGTACCTGATAGTTCTGTCCTTGAAACCAACTTCTAAATGACGCAAGTCAAGTTCACTCCCTTCTACACCTCGAGCGGGAAGCCCTTTCTCGGCAGGTGCCTCTCTCACGTGCCCGGAGGTGGTCCCGCCACGAGCAGCGGCCCGACGGGCTCCGGGCGCTCAGCAGCCGCGCGGGGGCGCGATGTCCTCACAGTTAGTGCCTTCACTTCCGCCTGTGACCTCTGTGGACGTCCATGGAGAACACCAGCCGCCCTGGGATGGGAGCTGGGCTCTGAACGGAAGGGTGCCGTCCAGACGCTGGAGGGAGGGCTGCCTTCCTGGTCCCAGGGTGCCCATCGCTCTTGTCACTTGCGTTCCTTCAGGCAGCTTCGCAGGTCCACTCCGTGGATGGCTTCCCCCAGCTCCCCCAGAGGGCACATTTCTAGAAACTTCTGGTGGCACAGTCTCAGCAGCTGCTCTGCCGGCCATTGAGCCGCAGGTGTACCATCTCCGCACGGTCCGGCTCAGCCCTGAGGGCAGGGCCACTCCTCCCATCGGCCCTTTCTGTGTTCCCAGCGTCTCCCTGGCCAGGCCCCGGCTGACGTCCATAAACAGTTCCATGAAGCATCCCCAGCTCAAACTCCTACCTCATTTCTGTCTCCCGACTGGGTCCGGGCTGATACAAGTGGCACCTAATTTTGTTGGACGTCCACAGTTAAAGAACATCTTCCCCGTCCGTCTTCATTTGAAGACAGAAGAGGCCGCGTGCTGTGGTCTAATAAGGTTGTGTTACTCGCCCTATTTTTCTCGCTGCCGGGAGCGGCAGGAGGGACCACACACCCCCTCTGCAGGCTGCCAGCATGGCGAGTTTCCCGAGGGAGTCCTTAGGAGGCGGCAACGAAGTGATATCGCTTCCCACGTCTTTCCTGTGGGTGATCACAGGGCGATGGGAGTTTCATTGATTAATTCTTCTAGTCATTCACGCATGTCTTTGTTATCAAGTGACACCTTTTTTAATGTTACTGCTGAAATCCATCTGGGATCATGCCCTCAGGATTCACCATTAAAACATATGTTTATACCCGCCTGCTTTAGGAATTTTATCCGCGAAGCATCAGGCACCATATTTTCATATATTTGATGACATCCCTGTAGGCCGTAAGGTCTGGGAAGGCCAAGAAGCTTTTGAGGTTCACTCATTTTGTTCGCAGACTTGTGCTGAAATACACACTTTTGCTTGAAACGTGTTGCCTAGCTGAGGTTTGGCTAGATTGACAAATACTACATATGAATATGCGTTGGAAATATCAGTAAGTTGTGTGTGTGTGTGAGAGAGAGCTGGCAGGAAGAAAATGTGTTTCTCTGTCTTGTTTCTTTAATAACTAAAAACAGCCCAGCTTACAAGTTAGTGAATTTAGCAACATCATGTGCTTATCAATGAACACGATGATACCAATGCTCTAATCAGGGTGAAAGCATTTATGTATTACACCTTTATCGTTCACTGGTGTTTATTCTTTACCAAGACACCTTTCTGTGCCGGGCCTGATGGAATTGAGCAGCAGTAATTTTTCCTCCTACCTTTTAAAGAGCTGCACACGGAGTTCAGGACCCTAGAGAGTCTAAGGCAGCCGTGCTCAACCTGTGGGTCGCGACCCCTTTGGCGGCGGACCGACCCTTTCACAGGGGTCGCCTAAGACCATCCTGCACATCAGATATTTACATGACGATTCATCACAGTAGCAGCATTCCAGTTATGAAGTAGCAACGAAAATAATGTTATGGTTGGGTCACACCATGAGGAACTGTATTTAAAGGGCCAGAAGGTTGAGAACCGCTGGAGTGCCTACATGGGGTTCCAAGGTTAGCAATGAAGGTAGAGGTCAAAGCTCCCCCTGCTTTGTTCCAGCTGCTGCAGGGGCTGTGGGTGGTGTTACCCAGCACGCTTGCTAGGTGGCGCTGGAGTTCACGAGTCTTATCTCCACACACACCTCTGTGTATTTGGAGAGCAGCCCCTTCTTTCTTAGTCATTACTGTCGGATTGAAAAACACGCTACCTTAAAAAATACTGCCTCTTGAATACCTGCTTTGTCCAACGTCACTTCCCTCTCTCTTCTCCATGACAAGATTCGACAGCACGACGTACAAATGTTTTCTTTAAATATTCACGTTCAGGGAGGAGAAGACTGAACAAGTCCAGGAGGATCTCCCAGGAAACAAGGTTCCTGGTGAAAACTGGGCTTTCCTCTGCCTCTGGCCCTGCCAGTGGAGCGGGGGTTGGGCAGCGCATGCTTCTTTTAAGCTTGAAAACCATCTTTGCCTCAGTTACTTCCGTGTTTCGCTGAAGGGCCCCTGTGACCTGCACGTGCCTATACACGCGACCTCTGTTGGCGAGGAGAGGGGTTCGAAATGACTTGCGGGAAAGGGTTCGATGGAAGTTTTGCGATGCCCTGGGAACGTTCTCCCCTTCAGATATTTGTGGGCAAGGGCGTATGATTTGCGTTACTTGTAATTATTTTCTTGGACTCCAGATTCTTTAAAAATGCGATTAGACCAGAGGGCAGCTGGGGATACAAAGTAGCAATGGCATTTCTAGACAGAGTAGGAGACCATAGATAAAGACAAAAAGAGAGAATCTACAAATATGAAAACATATATTTATGTTTTATGTTTAGAAAAATGTATTGAACAAATAGATATCAAACCATGATCAGTGGTTACCTCTGTAAAGTCAGACAGATTGAGGGAGAAAGAGAAATATGGCAGGAGGCTTTTTTATATACATATGTAGGCATCCCTGTGATGTTTTGGAAACTGGAACAATGGAAGAAAATAATAAGTGTAAGACAGTACCTTTTCCAAAATGTGGCTGCTTGTATTTATGACTGTGAAGTAAAACCATCTTTAGTAGGTAACTTGTTTTTACTACATAACAGATTGTTATTTAAAAAAAAATATTTTTTTTATTGATTTCAGAGAGAAAGGGAGAGGGAGAGGGAGATAGAAGCATCAATGATGAGAGGGAATCATTGATCAGCTGCTTCCGGCACGCCCCACACCAGGGATCGAGCTGCAACCTGGACATGTGCCCTGTCCTGGAATCGAACCGTGACCTCCTGGTTCCTAGGTCAACTCTCAACCACTGAGCCACGCTGGCCGGGCAGATTGTCTGTCATCTTGAAAACACTTCAAATCAAACGCTGGGGGTAAAACACTGAAAAAATAGAGAGAAACAGAAGCAGCTGCTCCAGACTGCCTGTCATCACCGCCTGCCATCGCCTGCTGGCCTGGACGTGCACGGGCCTTACTATTTCCCTTCGCTCTAACGCACTCGACTCTGAGCCTGCACTTACCGTGGGGAGTGAAAAGGAGAGGTGCCTCAGCTCCCAGAGTGCCTCGCATCCGTCAGCGTGAGAGGGGGAGCCACGCGTTGCTTCAGTGGTGTGTGTGTGCACCCACGCACGCCCACTTTTACTAAACATATGCTCCTAGACACATTCCACTTGGCAAGATCGCAAGTGCATAATAGCTGCAAGCTGTAAAGAAAATAATAAAAAGGGAAATTAACCAGTTTTTAAGGAAAGATAAATAAGACCTCCTACGCCCCACTCCGCATTCACTGCACGTTCCCGAGTGTGTGCACACCCGCTTCCCTCGCGTCCCTGCGAGCCTACTTATGCCTCCTGCACTGAGATCAGTATTGCGACTGTACGTGATGCCAACAGTGGAAGTCTGTGTTTACATTTGTGTTTGCAACCGAATATGCTAATAGTGTTTAATCAGCAGCGATGCTGCTTTATATCAATGTTTTGTGCCGTTTACAGCCTCAGAGATAATGTTGTGATAATCAAATTTTTCCCCACAACCAGACTTGGAGACGATCCCAGTTTTTTTGAACAGCCACTTGGTTCCAAAAAATGCTGAAATCCTTGAATCTTCCTCCGGATTATTTCTGTGTTTTCAGGAAGCATGAAGTCCGCCCTTGGTTTCATTAGGGGGTGAGGAGGGAGCCTGGAACAGCTTTACCTTCGCGTGGGTCCCGGGGTTTCGGTTTCCCAGACTCACCTGCTGGCCAGGACCACCTGCAGGGGAGGCCCCCAGGTCTGGGATGCTGTGGGAGAGGTGGCTGCCGGCTGCTTCCAGTGCGATTTGGGAAATCTAGGAGCATGCCGGCCAGAAAAATAAAAATACAGCAGCAGTTGAATGCAATGGAGTTGGGAAGTGACAGGCTTGTAATCATGAATTTACAAACAAATTTGCTAACCCTCTAATCATCCAGCTAAAGGAGGTATGCAGCCTGTACTGGACTATCTCACCTTCCACCTTCGGCAAAATAAGTGCTCCATAGACAAAGAATTACAGTTTGAAGTTGGGAAATTTTTTTTCTTTAGTATCTGAGAACCCTGCTGGGGTTTTTTGTTTGTTTGTTTGTTTGTTTACAGACACATGACATACCTGTTAGGGAATACTGATATCTGGACAGTAATCCACATTTTGCATTTTAACCTGAATTAAACTGTATCCAGAGTCTCTCTCATGCTGCTGCTGCCATGGGTCACCTTGTTTGGGGCCCTGTGGTTTCTGGACCGGGATGTCTCTTTCCTTTCTCAGGTCAGGAAAGTTTTCAGCCATTATTTCTTCAAATAAAGTTTGTGTTTCTTTCTCTCTTTCTTCTTCCTTAGGGATCCCTCTAATGTGAGTGTTGGAGTGCTTGATGTTATCCCAGAGGCCTCTTAAATTATTCTCGTTTTTTAAAAGTTATTTTTTCCTTCTGATGTTCTGATTGGTAGATTTCACTAGTCTGTCTTCCAGGTCGATGATCTGTTCTTCTGTGTTAGTTGATCTGTTGTTGATTCCTTCTCATGTGTCTTACATTTCAGTTCTGTATTCTTCATGTTAAGTTGGTTCTTTCTTATACTTTCTAACTCTGTTGAAGTTTGCCCTAAGTTCCTCTCTCTAGTCCACTCTAAAGGTTGGTGAGCATCCTTATGACCATGTCTTTTAATTCTTTATCAGGCAAATGACTTATCTCCATTTCTGTAGCATTTGTTTTTGTTTTTCTGGAGATTTTTCTTTTTCCTTCTTTTGAGAGATATTCTTCTGTCTTTTCTCTTTGCTTGACTTCCTGTGTTTGTTTATATGGATGACACAACTGGCTGTCTCTCCTGGCTTGAGAAAGTGGCATGATATAGAAGTGGCCTCTGTGTAGACTGTGGGAGCTGTGTGGCTTTGACAGGCTGGTAGGAGCCAAGCGGGTGCTTAAGGCATCCAGGCCCCAGGCTGCTGAGCTGGAGTGGCTGTCGGTGGGAGGGCCATGGGCCTGTAATACTGCCCTGTGGACCCTGCTTGCTCCCTTTCGTCAGGGCTGAATTGGCCTTGGGCGATGTGTCCAGGACATGCTGCAGTGACCTCGCAGGTGAGCCGGAGCACCCGGAGTGATCCCCCGCCCACCCTGTGGGGTGAAGGGGATGTAAACAGTGATTCACTGGCTCCCCAGCTCAGAGAGTTCCCGCAGTCCCTCGGCTCCCAGCCATCACCACTCTGTCTCTTCCTCCGTTTGTTGTTCAGAAGCTGTTCATCTGGCCCCCAGTTGTCTCGCAGGAGTGACAGCTCTGTGTGCACGTGTGTATTTCAGTTTGCTCGCGGAAGGGAGCACTTCGGCATCCTCCTACGCTACTGTCTCGGACCTCTCAGTACAGAAGACGATTTGGTTCTTAAACACCTGGGAGAGGTGCAGGCTTGAGACGCACAGAGGGCTCTCATTAGTGCTGATGGGAGTTGCACCACTCCCCAGGAGAGAAGAGAGCCGAAGGCCTTCAGTGATGCTGGATGCATCTTCCCGATGGACTAAATTACGAGGGCTGCTTAGGGGGAAAGGCCTAAAGCCCTGTTTAATAGCAAAGCACTGCTTCTGAGAAACAGAGTGGAGGCAGGAGTAATGGCTTTTCACTATCACCGTGCTAAGTAGCTGATATTGACTCTCGAAAATTCTTATTGGATTAGTCCTGCACTTGGATTCCATTATTTTCCAAAGGACCTGAAAGAGTTCTCTATCCTGAACCGTCCACTAAAATGGATTCCATTTAGTTCGGCTTTCAAGGCCATTTTAAAAAATTATATTTCGTTTTTATTGTTGACATTATTACAGATGTCTCTCATCCCCCCCCCCCCACTTTACTCCTCTCCACCCAGACCCCGCCCGCCCTATGGGTAGAAAGGGGTGAGGGCATAGGAGAGGAAGCAAGATGTCCCCAAGAGAAGAAGGGTGGCAACCAAAAGACCTAACCGGTGAATGTCCTGTGGGTCAGACCGCCTCCCAGTCCCCCAGGTCCCAGTGTTCACTGGACTCGCATAGGCAGGGTCCATCACACTTAACGGAGGCTGCAGCGGACAGGGCAGATGGACACGCTGGGCATGTGCAGGGGGAGGTGTTGTTTCCTAGCAGGGGTGGTGCTGCTTGCTACTCAGGGTGCTTTTTTCACTTCTGGAATCAGTATCCCCGAAGCCAGATGACTAACCAGGAGGCTGGCCAGTGAGCGTGTACTCTGTGCCCGGGAAGGCGGGTAATGTAAGGCCTAGTTCATCCGCGCCGGGCGATGCCCGGGAGTCCCAGCTGCTCTACAGCAGGTTCGCCTGTGTGTGTGTGTGGGGGGGGGGGGAGTGGAGGGGGGGGCGGTTCCTATGCCCAGAGCAGTTGGAAACCACTGCCTATGGCTGGGCTATTGGTAACTCTCTCTCTCTTTTTTTTTAAATCTGACCATCCTTCCTCAGTTCGTTTGGCCCCTTTTTAGACCTGGCATATAATTCAATTGAAATGGCTTTTGCTTACCAAATTACAGTCACTTTGATGTCTGCTTTGAGCTTTTTTGCAAAAGCGATTCTCTTGATCTGTGAGTCAAAATCCACAGATGGCTGGTACAGCCGCCACGCACGGGTTTTCCAGCACAGAGGACACATTCATCTCCTTCGGGGCTCGTTCCCGGGAGAGGAGGCCTCGTGGAGCCAGCACCACAGGGCTGCCATGTGATGCTGGGGTAATTTTATTTACGTGCTTATGCTGTGCTGGCAAGTGAAATCCCTAAAGCAGCCCCTTCTCCTGGGTGAGGACGCTGAGGGTCAGAAAGGCGATGGAACTCGCCCCGAGCCTCCTGGGTACAGAGGGGGGGCGGGGGGGGGGCGCCCAGCCAGGCACTAGGACCCTCTCACGTGCCCCCGGCATCCTATGTCTGGTTTCCCATGTTCTGTTCGGAGTTACCAAAACAGAGAACGGCATGACATGCAGAGGAAGTCACTGTTTCGCTGCGTTTTCTCTAGGAATGTGTGTCGTCTCTTCCCTGGACCCTGTGCTCCCTGGACCCTGTGCTCCCTGGGCCTGTGCCCTTGGCTTTGGTTGGTACCCACAGCTGCGGGCGATGAAAATGCAGCAAAAGCCAGGCTTTTGGAAGAACATCAGTGAATATGGGGAAGTGGAAGAGGCTGATCTGCAAAGGCTGCAAACCACGTGATCCCCACCCCAGGACGCTCTGGAAAAAGCCAAGTTACGGAGCCACAAATGCTCGGTGGTCGCCGGGGTTGGGGGAAGAGGATGTGGACAGGCAGGGCCCAGAGGGCGGGAGGCCCCGCGCTGCTGGGCACCACAACACAGTGGTGGACTCACGACATTCGCATTTGTCCGAACCTCAGAAGCACAGCCAGGAGCGACCCCGACCCGACTCGGGGCTTTGGGTGACGATGCAGCAGAGCGGGCTTACGGGTGGTGGCAGCTGGGCCGCTGGGGCGGGGGTGTAGGTGGCGGGGGAGGTCCCGCCTCTGTGGGGACAGGAGGTCCATGGGCACAGTCTGTGCCTTCTGCTCGATTTTGCTGTGAACCTAGAACTGCTAGACAAATAGGATCTATTTTTAAGAACTGCCGTGGGCAGCCGCTCAGCAAGTGGGTCTCTCCGGAGGCCACGCGGCTCCGTGCAGCCGAGAGCCCGGCGGGGATGCAGTTGCTCTCCGCCCGCCCGCCCCTAAGGATGCGATTCTGGCAACACCTGTGCGCGGCTCCGGCCTCCTCACCTGGTATTTTTCTGTGTCATGGCACCTGCTATTTTTCCGTAAGCATTCATCATCAAGATATATAACTGCTGGAAGGTGCTTTTTTTTAAACCTCAAACAACTCGGTGCTGGGATTTAAAGGCGCTGTACAACATTTTACATGTCAGAGATCCCAGCTCCGGAAATCCATCACACAGACAGCTCCCACTGTCCCTGGAAGGGACATGTGCATTCGTGAGGCGGCCTCAGGGCCCCTCGTGCCTTTTAAGACTACATGGACAGTTTCTCGCATGCACACTGCCAACATGGCATTAGCAGCACGGATGGTGGAGGGCAAAATACTGACATGAAATCCCCGGGGCGCCTGCCCCCTGCACAGTGTGGGGGGATGCTCCATGGGAGGTAGAAGTAGAGAACTGTGCTGAGCCGCCTCGCTGGTGTCCTGTGCGGGGCGTGGGAGAGGCTGGTGGCGCCTGGACAGCTGGGAGCCATACTAACAAGGATGGAGACGGGGAGGAGCAGGCAGGTTTGACTTCACGCTGCTTCCTTTGCAGATGGTCCTCCAGCCGGCTCCCTGCTCCGGCCCCTCTCCCCTCCGGCCTAGAGGAGTCTCTGTTTTGGATGTCGTCTGTCAGCCACAGCCACTGGGCATGGAGGAGCTGATGTGCTCAGACAGAATTTACTCCACAAATAGCAGCTTCCCCCTAAAAAAATAATAGAGGGGAGGGCCGAGTACTCTGGAGGTTTTCCTTAATTGCGATATGATATTTCAGCCCGGCCAGTGTTGCTCAGGGGTTGAGCATTGACCCATGAACCAGGAGGTCAGGGTTCAATTCCCAGTCAGGCCACATGCCGGGGTTGTGGCTCGATCCCCAGTAGGGGGCGTATGGGAAGCAACTGATCGATGGTTTCCTCTCGTCATTGATGCTTCTCTCCCTCCCTTCCTCTGAAGTCAATCAATATACATTTAAAATATATAGAATAAAAGAGAGGGGATGACATTTCAGTCTTGCTGCGATGACACCGGCCTCACGTCAAGGCAGGTGAAGGACGTTCCGGGGTAGACACGATGGATTTGAGGAGAGACCTGGGATTTAAGTTTGTGCCACAGAATTTACACAACCGACCCCTTCGAACCCCATCGTTTGCTGGCACTTGGTGAAAGGCGCTTCTGAGAGCGACTGCTGAGCCGGGGTCCCTGGAAAGGCTCCGCCCCCGTCAGACGGTGCTGCTCACGGTGCCAGCCTGGCCTCTTACAGGTGTGATGGACACAGTCCAAGGGATTGTTCCAACAGGTTGGATGGAACAGCTACCACCATCGCATTCCATGAGAGGTGCTTGGAAAATCCTGTGTGTGTGTGTGTGTGTGTGTGTGTATGTGTATGTGTGTATGTATATATATATGTGTGTATATGCATATATGTGTATATGTGTGTATGTGTGCACGTATATGTGTAATGTGTATATGTGTGTGTGCATATGTGTATGCACGTGTGCATGTGTGTGTGTGTGTTGGTGGGATGATTAGAGAGGGAACATGACAGGTAGTTACGATGCCACGATGGTGGACTGTTTGTTGAAGGGGTGATGGCGCTTGCACATGGGTAGTGGCAAGCTGTCAGCATTCTCCTGGTGGGAATAAGACCACAGATTCAGGCAGTTCTGATCGTGGCTTTTTTACCATTTACCTGGTACTTGGGACCTGCGTGCAGGAAGCCAGAGGGTCACCCACCAGTCAGAACCCAGCTGACTCATGGCAGCTGTGAAGGTATCGGTTTTGCAAATTCTCCTTTAGGCAGGAATGCAACCCCAGGCCACGCCTCCCCCTGCCAGGAGGTGCTTTGGGGCCATAGAAGAGGGGGTCCTGTCCTCACAAGCAAACTCACAGTCGACTTTGAGAAGTGAGTCAAACTTTCATTTTGAAAAGGGGGGAGGGTAGGCGGAGGAAAGAGTAACCACAGGTAACTGATACGTGCAGCGGAGAAATTTGAAAACCAGAGTCGTCACCTAAACGGGGCCCCCATTTCTGATTTAGAAACGCATTTGGCGAGAAAGCGGTCACAGTGTTTGTTTAGGAGTACAAGGGGGGATGGCATGGAGGCGGTAAACCTCTGGGGATAATTTTTATTCGCTGAGCTTTTAACGTTCAGAATATACCGCACAACCGTGGGGGGGAGGGGTGCGTGCGAGACTTCCTTTAAAATCCGCACGGACTGCTTTGATGCTGGCGAAATTTAACTCTATGGTTGAAAAGAGCGTGTTTATTTTCTCCCCACGTGAGACCAGTAGGGCCACATGGCTGCACCCAGAGCTCCGGTGGCCTGTGCCAGGCCACACTGTCAGCTGGTCCCGAAACAGCGTAGGACCAGGTCTCTCCAAAGGGACGCTCTCTGCTGAAGCTCCGCTCTGTTGCCTCGATCTTAGCCAAGCCCAGCGGCGACCTCATGGCTTACTACACGCCGAGCTGAGCGCCCATCACTTGAATACGCTAAGGCCACCAGCATAGGAGCGTGACTGTGTTGCAATGAAAGCCTTCCCTCAATGTCCTTAGACAAGAACCCACCAGAGGACTTTCAGACGCCAAGAGCTCTGTTGACAAAGGGCTAGGCGTCCAGCAGGTGGCAGTAGTGAGCAATGGTTAAGAGTAAGGGCACATGCCCTAGCTCCTTGGTTGGCAAACCGGGGCTCTTGAGCCACATGCGGCTCTTTGGCCCCTTGAGTGTGGCTCTTCCACAAAATACCACGTGCGGGCGCACACGTACAGTGCGATTGAAACTTCGTGGCCCATGCGCAGAAGTCGGTATTTTGTGGAAGAGCCGCACTCAAGGGGCCAAAGAACCGGATGTGGCTCACGAGCTGCGGTTTGCCGAGCCGTAGTTTGCCGTTTGGCTCAGTGGATAGAGGGCTGGCCTGGGAACTGAAGGGTCCCAGGTTCCATTCCCGGTCAGGGCACATGCCTGGACTGTGGGCTCGATCCTCAGTGGGGGGCGTGCAGGTGGCAGCTGATCAATGATTCTCTCATCACTGATGTTTCCATCTCTCTCTCCCTCTCCCTTCCTCTCTGAAATCATTTTTTTAAAAAAGAGTAGGGCCACATCCCTGGCTGGAAAGATTGATTACCTTTTCCCAAACACGAGGCAACTGGCTCCGGTGCCACAGATGCATAAAGCCACTGAAACAAACGCGAGCCGTCCTGCACAGGTTGATGCCTCCGCAGTCAGCGGGAGGAGCTGCCTCTCCCCAAACCCTGCACTGTCTCCCTGATTCATGGACCAACAGGACTATTTTAAAACATGACCTCATGGAGATATTTTCCGACATCTAGAGACAGGGGAAGGCATGACAAGAGGATCAGTCAAGCCGGATTTTTCTCACATTCACCTTCCTGGGGTGACATTGCAATTGAATCCAAAAGGTCATCCTGAATACACTTGATCGTGTGTGCATGTGTGTATTTTTGAAGGGAGATGGTGGTCAGTGTATTTTACTATGAGAATTAGCCAGTAAGTGAAAGCTGTGAAGATAAGGTGATGATTGTGTTTGTGCCTTTTATTTTCATTTGTGCGCGCACGCGCGTGTGTGTGTGTGTATTTTAAAGGAGTATTTGAAGGGAGATGGTGGTCAGTGTAGTTCCCTTTGGGGATCAGGCTTTGGGTAAAGGCCATAAAGGAGAGGATTAGGATTGTGGGTGCATTAGTTACCCATTGCTGTGTATCACATTGCCCCCACATGTACAGGCCTACACTCAGCCTAGACGTTTATAATACAACCCATATCTGTGGGCGAGGAGTTTGGGGACAGTGGCTGGGTTCTTCTGGCCTGAAGGCTCTTGTGAGACAGCAGTCAGATGTCAGCTGGCCCTGCAGCGACCTGAGGCTTGACTGATGGTGTAGTGCCCTCCACCAGGGTAACTAACTCACGCTGGCAAGTGGGAGCTGACTGGGTGGGAGGGCTCGCTTCTCCTCCCTGCAGGCCCCTCCATAGGGCTGGCTGACTGCCTTTATGATGTGGTGGCTGGTTTCCATCAAAGTGAGCCGTACAGGAAACACCCACCGTAGCGTCAATGCCATTGGCAGCTTATCCTTGGAAGTCACACAGGGTCATGTCTGGTGTTCAGTTGTCACACCGGCCGCCTCTGATTCAGGATGGAAGGAAGCTAACAAGGCGTGTGAACAGCGTTGATGAGGTCATTGGGGCTGTCTGGGAGGCTGGCGACCACAGTCTGCTAAGAGTTCCTTTCCTCCTGTCCAGAGGGGCTCAGTGGTTGAGCATAGACCCATGAACCAGGAGGTCACGGTTAGATTCTTGGTCAGGGCAAATGCCTGAGTTGCAGGCCTATCCCCAGTGTGGGACGTGCAGGAGGCAGCCAATCAATGATTCTCTCTCATCATTGATGTATTGATGTTTTTATCTCTCTCTCCCTCTCCTTATCTCTCAGAAATCAGTAAAAAGATACACACACACACACACACACACATATACACACACACTGAGTGACTAGATTATTATGACCACCTGACGTTTGTAGGCAAATTAGCTATAATTTTGTGCTGAAGTTGCTAGAGGGCCAGACCATTATAAATAGGGAGGCAGGTTGTTTACTATGACAGTAGAAGTGATTTTTTTCTGAAGATATGGGTAAAAAATGCGATTTAACAGCCTTTGAACGTGGGATATATATATATGTGTGTGTGTGTGTGTGTGTGTGTGAGTGTGTGTATATATATATATATTCCCTTTCCTTTGCAAATAATTGGGGTCAAACATGTTTTCACTAGAAAATGCTCGTGAACACTTGTCATGAGATTATGTTGACTCTCAATATTGCATGCAGAGGCACTGACCGAAGGCAGGTGTGCACTGTGTACCTGTGGGGTCATTATGCTAGAGTTACCATTCAATAATGGTAGGGAAGAACCCTCCCTCTCCATTACATCATCACATTAAAAAAACAAAGCCAAATGCACGCAAACAAAACAAAACAGAGGTCCCTGGAAGAGCTAAAAGATCTTTGTCAGCTGTTTTTGTCGTGGAGACCAACGTGGAAAACCTGTCTTCGTTGGAAAAACACGCATCTCCTACCTTAAGAGAGAGTGGAAGAAGCCGGAAGGCTGTGGATGACACGAGAAATTGCCAAGAGGGTTTCTTCTGCTTCCGGCCAAGCACACCAGGGACTGAGCTGTGCCTCATTTGACTTTACTGGATTATTGAAACTGTCATGTTCAGCTAAATGGAGCCATTTGTTTCTCCGCACTGCTCGATTAGTGTTGTAGGTTGGCCTTGTGCTTTGCTGACTTATATTCAAGTGCACGCTGACTGATTGGCCTGAAGTAGGATGAGGGAGAGTTGGGCGGGGAGTAGTGAGTGGGTAGCAAGGCGTCAATCCACTGTGGCCAGCCCCTACCTCAACATTTCTTTTTTTAGTATTTTATTGATTTTTAACAGAGAGGAAGGGAGAGGGATAGAGAGTCAGAAACATCAATGAGAGAGAAACATCGATCAGCTGCCTCCTGCACACCCACTGTTAGGGATGTGCCCACAACCAAGGTACATGCCCTTGACCGGAATCAAACCTGGGACCCTTCAGTCCACCAGCCGACGCTCTATCCACTGAGCCAAACTGGTTAGGGCTCAACATTTCTTTTTTCAGGTCTCCTGTTCCCACCCATCTCAACTTTGCTGCTCCCTTGGCACCTGCTTGCCATCTAAATCAATTTGGTGACTGAAGTCATTCTGATAGGTAAATATTTGACGAAGTAGAAGAACATTGGACCAAAATAGGTCCCACGAGGAATTCTGATCTCACAAAAAAGATTGAACAGCATGAGGGTCCATCTGTGTTGTTGAAGTGACTGTGGAGTCCAAGACAAATGTAGTAGAATTTTTGCTCATCTTATAAACTTAGTGATCTTGTCTGACTCATTCTTCATCCCTGGTGGGGTTGAACTCTTACCTCTTTTATGTCACTATTCTGAGGGTACCAATGGCAAAGGCACTTGGGGCCATATTAGAAGTGCTTATAGCTGATACACTAGATGAGTAATTTAAAAACAAAAGCAGATTTTCTCTTGTCATAGAAAACCACAGCATCTCCTTTCTGCCCACACAGACAAGCGATTTCTGTCATAAGAAATGATGACATAATTTGAAGACATCGTATTTCGGCAGATGTGCTGGTGTGGCGCTGTCTCCCGCAGGCAGACACGTTTCCACTGCGTCTTTGCTGGTGTTAAAGGAGGTCCTGACCTCAGACCGTGTCCCCAGTGAGGACTGCGTCCTGCTTCTTGTTTTGTTTTGCTTTTCAAACATTTCCTGTTTAAATTTTGCTTCGGGTGAGCCGGGATTTCCAGTGTGTCTGCAGCAAGCCAGTTGGCTAGGGCCTGGAGACTTATTAGAAAAAAAAAATTAGCGTTTTATGTTTCACTGTGATTTTCAACTACATGTGATTGGACCATATTTCTGCTAAGTGACTCCCTGATTAGGGACAGTCACAGATGTTGCTGCTGCATTCTTGGAATCGCTAGATGAACAAAAATGACGCTAATGTGCTCTTTTTTTAGTCATAATAAGTTTTCAGGTAGCACACAAATCATGGAAATAGTCAACAACGACAGATGTTGCCAATTACTTTGTGGTTAAGTATTTGGGGGGAAAATGTTGGGGTTTGAGTGTGCATATCAAATAGAATTTCTTCCTTTTTCTTATATTTAAATCTGTGAGGAAATGATTGCTGAAGGGAGAGGAATAACACAACAGTATGGCACCCTGTGTGGAGTTATTATGCCAAATACCTTGATAATTCTACTGTTACGGGAAGAGTTGATGCGGCTGTATTACCTTGGGTGATTATGACTGATGATTGTTTTGGGGGATGTGATTTGCCTGTGAGAGCCAGACGAATGTCACAAAACTTCCCCCGAAGGAAAGAACATTCGGAGAGCCCTCTCCAGGCTGTGACTTACTTGTGTTGAACAGTGGAGCTGCCAGGCGTTCGTTTTGTGTAGTCTCATTCCTTCTCTAAGTGGGCATCAGGGTCTCTCTCTTTCGTCCTGGAGTCAGCCAGTCTGACAATTCTAAAAAACATTTCAGTTCGGTGCCATATCTCATGTAATCAGTGAAAGTGTTTTCTGATGGTCTCTTCTGTGATGCAGAGTGAAACTAGTTAGTTAGTAGAGAATACTGTCTCATGGCCCCTTACTGTGGAAGTAACTCAGGCTTTCTTCTTTCTAATCCTTGTCTATTTTTCCCCACATAGAATGATAGGCAGAAAGAATAATAATTACTCTCATCTTACTTATTTTAATTCTCAAGAATTTAAAAACATATAACCCGCCCCAGCTGGTTTGGCTCAGTGGATAGAGCATTGGCCTGTGGACTCAAGGGTCCCGGGTTTGATTCCAGTCAAGGGCACATGCCTGGGTTGCTGGCTCGATCCCCAGGAGGGGGTGTATAGGAGGCAGCCGATCAATGATTCTCTCTCATCACTGATGTTTCTATCTCCCTCTGTCCTCCCTTCCTCTGTGAAATCAATAAAAACATATTTTAAAAACTAAAAACATTACCCAACCTTTGAGGGTGGGAATGAGGAGAATGATTAAGTGAAGCATTCCAAGGACTGAGAAAAGCTAACCTGAAAGTTGGCAACTACTTTTTGAAGGAGTGACTGGGACATCCACCGGGTAGGGTGGCCCAGGGGTCCCCGCCTCCTGGTAGCCACGCCTTCCTTTGTATAGTCCCTTCTAAGCTGTACCAGGGTGGGTGAGTGCAGCCAGTAGAATGCCGTGGAAGTGATGGTGGGCCACATCCAAGACTAGCTTGTAAAAGACTTCTTCCCCCCAACCCTCCCCTCTCTAATCATGAACCTGATGCAGGCCAGTGGCTATGCTGGGGGGCGGGGCCCATGTGGTGAGGAGCTGAGGCCTCTGGCCAGTAGCCAGTGAGGGACCCAGGTCTCCCAGCAATGAACCATCTGGGAGCAGATCCTCTGGCCCCAGGCAAGCCTTCAGATGACATGACTCCAGCCGAGATCTCTCTCACCATTGATGTTTCTCTCTCCCTCCTTCTCCCTTCCTCTCTCTGAAATCAATAAAGACATATTAAAAACAACAACAACAAACAAAAACCTACGATGAAGGCAAAACCCACATTATGGAAAAAACATCCAGTTAGATATCTGTTTAAACTAAGATCCCACTTCACACCCCCCACACACACCCCACCCCACACAGTTTACAAGGACATTCTGGATACCTGCTGAGCCAGCAGTCAGACCTCTGATTACGCTCAAACCATCTCCAAGTTCAAACTCTCATGTTCTCTTTAAATCGAATTTGTTCTTTCCAATTGCAGGTCATTTGTCCAATGTTTTCATTTTATTTCTCAGTTCCTTATGCTAACACTCTGAAATGGGTCATGCTTATCACATTTGCGACAGGCACGTGGCAAAAAATGACCTTAATAATATCCCCCACCCTGGTGCTCACAGCCCAGGTCCCTCGGGCCCCTGCCCATCACCAGGTGTTTATTTCTCTGCCCCTCGCGTGGCGAGAGCTTCGTTTCTTGCCCAAGCGCTCAATGCCGAGGAGGGGACGCCCGGTCACTTCTGAGCCAGCTCTGCTCTTGCCCTCTGCAGCGCTCAGCTCCCTCCTCGAGGGCCGACATGCTCTAGGATAGCCGTGCAGTGAACATGAGAAGCTCTAGCACGTGGGGCAGGATCAGAAGTAAATGCAGGCGATCCATCAATATTAGGCTTAGTTGCTAGGGGACCATGTGAGTAAAAGAGAAAGACTGGCCATTCTGAAGGAAGGGATGTGGTTTGATTAATAGCCTTCATGTTCCTTCTCTCCTAAGAATAATAGGTCATGTACAATTGATGGGTTTCCCCATATAATTCTTTTAATGTTAATTAAGTCCATCAATCCATCAACCCATTTAATTTATTTATATAATTTAAGTTATATGATAGTTAGATGTATTATGTATATAATTAGTGTCAACTTTCAACATTACCCAAATTCACCCATGAGTGGTTACCAATTAGGGGATCAGAATAACAGGGTCTCAGGTGACAAGAAGGACAACCTTTTTGTTGCATAATTTCTGCTGGTCATTTTCACTCCTTCTTGTCTTTTTCAAGACACTGGTCACCTCTGGGCCGATTGGGAGCCCTGGTGGTGCTGATGGGAGCTTCCTACTGAAGCGGAGATGCGTCGCGTGTAGGAGTCTTGATGCCTCTTTATGGAAGACTCATCACATCAGGGGCCTCAATTTGTTAAATTAAATTTATCGGGGTGACATTGGTGGATAGGATCATATAGGTTTCCAGTGTACAATCCTCTGATACGTGATCTGTATATTGCATGGTGTGCCCACCACCCAAAGTCAAATCATCTTCCATCACCATGTATTAGGCCCCCTTTATCCTTTACTACCCCCCTCCCCCCCCATAACCACCATACTATTGTCTGTGTCTGTGAGTTTCAGGTGTCTATCCCAGAATGGCCTCCATTCTTTACCCCCTTTTATCCATGGCCTTTGCTTTGGACTCTGTCGTCCCTCTCATCAAAGAGGCGCCGTTTCTGTCCCTGGATCCCGGGTTTGACCCAGTGACCTGCAGGTCTGCTGTACGTAGATGTTTGGAAAAGTGCTCATACACGCTGCGGCGCCTTGTGTTAGAAGTTACCTTATTTCTACACGCGCTGTGCAGTTACAGCTGACATGCAACCTTCTGGTAGTTTCCGGCGTGCACCACGGCACCTCTCCCGGGCGACTCGCCGGCCGGCCTGCGGCCGAGGGAGGACCGCGTGGAGCCGCCAGCAGGTCACGCAGCGACAGCAGCCGACCCGGACGCGCGGGTGGGTCCAGCTGGGGACACCAGGTCCCCTTGTCTAAATCGCTACGTGCAGGCGTGTGGCCTAAACCAGGGCTGCTGGGGGGGCAGGTAGTTGGTTGACGGTCTGGTTGTGGCCACAGGAGGCGGACACAGTGCTCATGCAGGATTCGTTTTCTCCTGGGGCAGCGAGGGTTCCGACTGATGCTGTGACGGTGGGGAAGGGTTTGTCCTCCGGGGACACTTTCTTTTTCTGAGCTTTGAGGGTCCAAGGACTGGATTCCGGAGGTGTGTGCGTCGCTAATAGTGACAGGATCGTAGTCGCCAGCTTCCAGGGGAGGGTCAGTGGGCGCGTGTTGGGGGCCGCGGGCTTCGCGGGGGAGTGTTAGGCCAAGTGCAGCGGGTTGGTTTCCAGAGAGCACGTGCTTGGGTGGGTAGTTTTGCTAATGGAACGCAGTCAGACTGGCGACAGCAGGTCCCACTTAGGGAAAGAGGCTGCACGTGACCTTGACAGATGTTCTCGCGACATCAGTCGTTTCAGCCTGGTCTCCCCTCGCTGGAGAATCCGATTGTTTGCCTTCTCTGGAAAATGGTAGGAGGTCAATTTTATTTTTTTCTTTCTATTTAGTTCTTCAGTCCTACCACTATGGTGTTTCCATCCCTTTAAAAAAAAAATACCGAAGTGCGATGGTGGGCAGTGTTTTAAAATTTAAATTTTATTTCTCAATTGCAGTTTCCATTCAATATCATTTTGTATTCGTTTTAGGCGTTACACCCTGCAATGCTACCCTCCGCTTTCAAAATGAAAAAAAAATCATTTAAAACATCATAGGCACAGTATAGTATGGAATGGTGGTCTGATACTCAGTTGCACGAATACCATGACTTAACCGTTTCCTCGTCTCCACACGTGCACTGTTCGCGATGCCACGGCCACATGGCTCTGTGCCTTTCTGACTATTTCCTCAAGGTGACTTCCTGGCAGTGGGATGGCCAGGCCAGACGTTCTGAACCTTGTAGAGGTGTCAAGTCCTGAGTACGTTTAGCCAGACTTGTGTGGTGCCCGGCTACGGTGGCTCAGGGGTTGAGCGTCGGCCTATGAAACTGGAAGTCTTGGTTTGACTCCGGGTCAGGGCACTTACCTGGGTTGTGGACTCGCTTCCCAGTGTGGGGGCGTGCAGGAGGCAGCCGATCCATGATTCTTTCTCATCATTGACGTTTCTATCTCTCTCTTCCTCTCCCTTCTTCCCTGAAATTAATAAAAATGTACTTTTATAGTGGAAAGCCTCATGATTAACACTGATGTAAGAATGGCTAGAGGTAAGGTGTAATGAGGCACATGGTGTGAGTCCCTAATGCCAGTAGGCCTGGTCTAGACCCATCATTTTATGCTCACAAGACATGTGGAACGTGTGTTGACATGGAATGCCACTTTGGATTACTTGTCACAATTATTGGGATTGCCACAAATTCCTGCAGTAAAATTGATTGTGGGGACGTCGATGGTTGAGACAGGAACATTGATGTGTCAGCTATTCTGCAGGCGAATCATTTCAGCTCAATATAGAAAGGCAGCCTGTGAGATCATGCAAAATGCTCCCGATAAAACCCCCTCTTACCCCTAACCCTCCTTCAGTGGCCCATCGTGATTAGGAAAGGGACTTGGGCTTCCCCACGAGGAGTCTTCTACTAATGAGGATTAATTTGAGAATTAGAGAGATTACTTGGAATCAGGAACCGCTGAGAGGAAAAGGTTTTAAGATTTGAAGTGGGTCGAATGACTGTGGCTCAAAAATTGGAGTTGTTCTCTCTCGGTGAGAAATGTCATTAACCCAAGCGGAAGGATTAGCAGAAGATGAGAAAAAAGCAAGTGAGGCCGTGCTCGTTAAGCTACGGTTTCTCTGAACGAGTCCGAATGAACACTGTTCTTGTATCGCTCACTGGCAAAATGTCAGTTGGACAGAAGGAGCCCCACGGACACACTATGTTTTGTTTTTTTTTCCCTCTTTGATGATCGGCGTAGTCTTCATCCCACAGGGGACGTTCCCTGACGATGACGCGGGAGTAACAGAGCCGTCCCCTCTAGAGCTGGGCGGGCTTTTCATTTGACCTTGTGCCCTAGACCAGGCTCCCAATAGAAGTTGGTAGAATAAATACAGTCGGGGGGAGTTGGGGAGCTCTCGCATCAGCCCATTTCCTTTGCTGCCAGCACGAACTATTAGGAAGCTCTTCGTTAGGGAACTAGGAAGATTATAGCTGCTCCTGCCCGGTCCGCTCTGGCTACAGGAGAATGGCTTCCGTTTCCGGTCTGCTTTCGGCTTCCAGGACAATGGTGATGGGGAGGAGCACAGGGACCACACAGCCCCCTTCCAGGAATTCGATGGGAGATTTGTGGAGTCCTCAGTACAACTCAGAATTTAGGTTTTCAGATGGTCCTCGAATGGCTGAGATGGAAGTCTGGCTAGGAAGCTCTGTTCTTTAGGAGAACACATTTTGAACAATTGTGAACACAAGACCCAGGAAATGCTGTGGAAGGGGAGGAAATGAGTAAAAGGGTATCGCACTCAAAGGAATCGGAATTTGGCTTTGATCTGGCGGTGAGGTGAGCTGCTGTTTGAGGTTCTGGGACTCAGAGACCGATGAGCCCATAAACATGGTGACAGGCAGATCAACTCTAAGAATGCTGGGCTGCTGATGTTGAAAGGCAGGCTTTTGAATTTTGCTTCATGGTGTTGTGCTGTAGGGTACCCGGCAAACCCACAGTTCATCGGCAGCCGGTTACACGATAAGGTGGAATCGCGGTGTTCTGTGAACCAAGAGGGAGCAGGGTTGGCCTGAAACCATCGAGGACACTTGTGGGAAGAGGGTGAGGCGGCCAGAGCAGCAGCCCCGGGCGAGCAGGGAAAGCGCGTGTAGAATGTAGCGGCTGCCTGTCCCCCCCCCGCCCCCCCCGCCAGGAAACCATGAGCCCGGGGGGAGGGGGGAGAGGAGTGTCCTATTGTTTGGATGCTAAAGGAAACGGTGAACGCAGAAAACTAGGGGACTTGGGGTCATGTGGGCCACAGTATCCGAAACAGTCCCAGTCCTGATTGATTTCAGTTTTCAGAAGCCGCCTAGGAGGAGTTCAGGCCCGTGTCCCCGGGACATCGCTCCATCCTTTGCAAGCAGCTCCGTGTCTCTCCAGACGCAGCTCCGACAAGCTCAGGCCCTCCCACCACCTCGGACTGGTCCCCGGCACATGCATCCGTTTCTCAGTGTCTCTTAAATGTCGTGCCTACGGCAGAGCTCGGTATCGGCACCCCCCCCTCCCCCCCGGCTTCCGCAACGAGAGAGGCAGACGCGGCCTCTCTCTCCGAGCTTCGTTCTTCAGCTTTGCAAGCTGAACCAGCATCGCTGTCTTTGGACTCAGCAGCCTGCTGACTCCCACTCAGCAGGGTTTCACCCAGCGCCTCCCTGGCTGGCACAGGGCATGTGCTCTTCACAGCTCCCTTATCCTATAGCTGCGGAGTTCATCCCTTTTTTTAAAAACTAAATTTTGTTCTGCACACATGGCCCATCTTTATTGTTTCTTGAATTCACTAAGGGCACTGATTTATGTCCCGTAAAAATTTAATAAGGTTGCAAGATGTATGTCCTTCATTCTTTTTAAATCATTTTTGGCTTTACTGAGGTATAATTAACAAGTAAAATTGTCAGATAGTTGAAGTGTACATCGCGGTGATGTGATATCTGTACATGTCGTGAAAGGGTTCCCATCACCTACTTAATGAACACATTCATCACCTCATATAATTATATGCATAAATATATAGAATATTTTGGTGATAACATTTATTCATCCAGAGTCTCTGAAGACGAATGCAGCCTCCATAATTAACAGAACTTCATGTCGCACATTCTAACAAGGAAATGCGGGTTTTATTCAAATGGAAAACACTGTAACCTGTTTACGATCTTCCACGTTTTACAAGTACCGCGTCCTCTCCCCCAGTGGCGATATTAGCTTTCTTTTTAAGTAGCTTTATATCTTTGTCATTTTCTAGCTCAGCCGTGAAGCCTCCTTTGCTTCTCTCCTCTGAGTAAGGAGGTCCCACCTGCCCTCCCTGAGTGTCACGTCATGTGACACCCCGTCCTCAGCACAGTTCTCAGAAGGTGCCTGAGACTGTGCTTTCCAATAAAAGAAAGGCTGTAATTTTGTGGAGAACTCAGATTTGGCATTTGCCCAACTTCTTCATTTCATCTTGCGTGTGAGCCTTCAGTAAATGACAGAGTCGTATTTAAAAATATACATATTTTCAATTTTAAGCTCTTCCCCCCATCATTGTAGGCCAAGAGAGCATTCTGGCTTGTTTGATGTCCATTTACTCTAAGCTTAATTTGCATTTATATCATAGTATGTATTATCGTAATAATTGTGATACATTATATATTACTGTATAGATAAACACGGTCTTGTAGCACGTTAATAGAAGTGCTCTATTAGAGTTTTGGTCTGTCAGAGTGTCAGCTGTATTTACATGACTATCTTTTAAAAAAATGATTTTAGAGAGAGAGATAAAGAAACATGGATGTGAGTGAGAAACATTAGACTGTTGCCTCTCATACACACCCCGACGGGATTGGACTTGCAACCTGGGTCTTGGCCCTGACCAGGAATCGAACTGGCGACCTTTAGGTGTACGGGACGTCGCTCAACCAACTGAGCCACACTGGCCAGGGCACTGTCTCATGTATTAGTCAGTGTTCTCTGCTATAGTCAGATTCACTCGGGCCAGTTTGTTTTTTATTACTGACACGGTTACAGATGCCCCGTTTCCTCTCTGGCTGGTTGAAATGAGAAGGAATGAGCCCAAGAGCAGGCGTTGGCTCAGAGCATGTCTGGGTGAGCGTGGAACCCAGGCGGTGACGCAGACGCGCAGGAGGAAGGCCCGGACGCCGTGGCGCTGGTCCAGGAGACCTGACCGCAGCCTGCGTGGCTCCACCCCTCCTCACCCGAACCTCCGAGGCTGCCATGGGAGCCCCACCCCAGAACCTCATTTCTCCTTAATTTCCTCTTTAAAGGCCCTGTCTCTGGTAACAGTCACATTCTGATGTGTGGGCTTAGGGCTTCTACATTTGCATTTGGGAGGGACACAGGTCAACCCAGAGCCACATGGCCCAGGCTCCCCGCGGCCTGGTGTGGGGCCGGGGACGTGGGATGGCAGCAGTGTTCCCTAAACAATGCTGAGGCCAGCGCGGCTGGGAGACCGTGGGTGTAGAGCACGCATGTCAAACTCAAAGGCCAACACGAGCCAAATTAACAAGGCATGTGGCCCGCGGGCCGCGAGTTTGACATGCTTGGTGTAGATGGCCTTTGACATTTCTGAGGCTGTGAGCGGCCACAGGTTCTATTCCTCCGAGGCTGGGAGAGCCAGCATCGCTGTTCTTCGTTATCTTGAGCTTTAGGTGAAGGCAGAATAGCCACATGAAAAAGCTACCTATTTATTTAGTCTGCAATAAAAAGAAAATAATGTAATCTGTAGTAATTGTGATTACTTTTGGCAGCGTTTTGCTGGAAGAACAAGACTGAGCATATTGGGGAATTATTCTGTCAGATATGCCAGGGGTCTTGTTTTTTAGGGGAAACTAATTTGCAAAATCAAAGCCTTTTTTCTAGTTACAGATCTTATAACTCCCAGATGGGCTTTTTAAAATTGAATTTATTGGGGGTGACACTGGTTGCTAAAATTGTACAGGTTTCAGGGCTACAATTTGATAACACATCGTCGGTATATTGTATTGTGTGTTCGCCACCCCAAGTCAGGTCTCCTTCCATCTCCGTGGATTTCCCTTTCCCCTCTCCCGCCTGCCCACCCCCTTCCCTCTGGCCATCACCCTGCTGTGTCTGAGTCTGTGAGTTTTTTCCTTCTCTTACACCTTCACCTTTCCACGCAGCCCCCACCCTCCCCGCTGCCAGCTGCCTGTCTGTTCTCGGTGTCTCCGCCTTACGTGCCTTTGGGCTCATCACTTATTTGCTGTGGCGTTTCCGAGCGGTGTCTGGGCTGGGCAGTTCCCGCCTCCACGCACACGCACACGTCAAGCCGGCGATTCCAGGACAGGGGACCCTGTCCTTCACCAGGACGGCTGGGTGCCATCGCCCCACGCACTGTATCGGGGAGGTTCCCATTCGTGGAGTCCAGTGGACGTTGGCCTCCCGCACGGCTTCTTCAGAGTCACTGACATGGTGGTTTCCCCCATGAACCAGTGCTCTGCCCGCCCGCGGGGGGGTGCGGGGACGCGGGGGTGCGGGGACGCGGGGGTGCGGACGAACGCGGGGGTAATGGGCCGTGCGGTTTACCCTGGTGCTTCTGGGGCACGGCCATCTGAGGAGGCAATGAGCTGAGGCCGAAAGCATTTCTCCGGGGGAGCGCCCATTATGCATTCCGCTGGCTTTGCCTGTTCGCTTTCTCCTCCCTCGGGGGTGAGGGGAGGGAACCCCCCCGCCCCCCCCCCCCCCCCCCGCTCCCCATCATTGAGTGCGGTTGGCACGATGGTCACGACAAGACTGATGGATGCTGTAAACACCCCTTCTCCCGGGCAGGGGATGGAGCGGGAAGGGAGTCCCTGGGGCTCCCGCTGGAACTGTGATGAGGGGGACCCGGCAGTGCCGACTCCTGTCCCCGCAGACCCGGCCCGGTGCCTGCCACAGCCTCGCTTTTCCTCGGAAGCTGGCAGTGCCATCTAAATCGAGCTCAAAGAACTGTGAGAGAAGGAAACATTGTTGGCGAAAGGGATGCAAGCTCAGTGTCCAGTGTGGCTTTCCAGCAGTTTCTTTCCGTGGCTGCACAGGAGAGAGCCTTGGGTGGACCGTGGGGGAGCAGTCCCGCGCCCTGTCTGTGCTGGGGGGGATCATCCCTGTCATCGCCGTTGGCATTTAGGACCCGCACCTGCACTCTTCACATTGTCAGGGCCCACGGTGAGGACACACTACCGGACAGAGGGCAGTGAGGGGTGGGGGAGCTCTTCAATTAGCAGTGACCTCCACAGCGCAGCCCCGGGGAGAGGGAGGGACATACGCTGTTTTCTCTTTTCGTGAATAAAGATCATCAATTATTGCTGGGCTCAGACACCCTTACTTGGGCCCTAGGCCACCCAGCATAATACTCTAAAACTGTCAGTTCTAATTCCCTTACTGGGTTATGGATAATTGCTTTTAAAGGACATTTTCTATAACTGAATGCCATAAATAACAAAAGTGGTTTTTGCATTGATGTTAGTCATACTTTTCCTAAGAGGGTTAAGAGTTCCTCTTTATTGAGCTGCTCTTTGCTGGGCATTTTACATGTGATAATGAACCCAGCCCTCACACGGTAAAGTCGGAGGAGTGTGAGGAATTTGCTAACTGAACAGTGGCCAGCAAGTGGCAGGGCCCGAGTTTGCACTCCGCTGGCCTGTGCAAAGCTGCCTGCTCCGTGGCACCTCCAGGGGCTTCGTTACAGGGAATGCTCTGGTCTCGTGGGAAACAAAGAAATGCCCCGGATCCGGAAGAGCTGGGCTGTTGACTCCGACCCTGCGTGTGAACATCCAGCACATTGGAAAGGCAAGGGTTCCTGCTGCTCGCGGCCTCTGCCACGCAGACAGGATATTTAATAAGAAAACAGTTTATGGTAAATGAACCAAGATGGGTAGAATCTCTGTAGTCAGTTCATATAGGATGTTGTACATAGTCATATGTTTAAGCCATTATGAAAAATAGAAAAAATAATTCAAAAGAAAAAAAATAACAGAAATAATAGCCGACATTGAGCACTGAACTTTGTGCCGGGTACTGTTCTAAGTACTTAGCATGTTTTAATTCCCTTTCCTCCCGGGGACTGTGAGGTATGTGGAAGTGGCCACGCTGAAATCACCAGGGGTTTCAGCAGGGAGCTTCCATAACTTGCTGAGTGGTCGGGGCCCACGGAAACGGGCTCTGCGATTTCAGCGGGAGTGATGGGCCCTAGAGTGGCAGAGGTGGTCAGGTGTCTGTGACAGGCAGCAACGGCAGAGTCATAATCAGAATCATAATATCTGCAAGCGTATTTGGGGGTGCCGCATTGGTTATGGGGTCCCTGGGTTTAAAATAGACAGGTAGCTTTTGACTGAAGAAGGCAAGGGTTACAAATAGATTCCTTAATGCAGCGCTGGCACCGGCTGGAAGGGGACTGGGCGGGGCTCTGAAGACCTGGAGGTGGGACATCCTCCCAGTGGGGAGCTGGTTGAACAGCCTGCCTCGTGTCCACTCTGCTTAGAAGGACAGGTGCTTGAGGGACGCACTTACCATGGTTCATGGGCGATGCTGGGAGTTTAGCTCAACCGTCCAAGGAGCTTGGCATGAACAGACAAGACGGTTCATGAGAAGATGGTCTGAGAGGGAAGTACAGGGTATTCTCCCAGATTAGGTGGTGTGAGAATATCTGAATATCCGGCAGATACCCTGCATTGCAGAGGAGCCTCATGATAGGCAGGTATCCGTGACGACCATTTGCCTGCAGCCTTCTCCCAGACTCGCCAGGGCGTTCTCAGCGAGGCACTAAATAAAGCGGTCCTGGAGGCAGACCCGGCGCATCCCCTCGGGCCTCCTCGGCCAGAACACTCCGTTTTCTTGCAGCAGAAAAAAAATCTTTGCTCCTCGGAGCTGATTGTTAAATATTTAGGAATTTTGTATTAACTAATTTCCTTTATTTCCCTCTAGGGTTCCCTTGCTATTTACCTATTTAACTTCATGGTGCTCCGTGGGGATGGTTGCCTGCTCGGTTTCATCCTCTTGATGTAGATGCTGGGTGAGGTCGGCTGGCTCTGGACTTAGGGCTGATGGGTAACCAGTGGCTTGTTAGGCAGCCCCCCTTTCGGGGGGAGAGTGGGTGCACTTTGTAAAAAGAATCGCTGTGTTCTGTCAGGTAGAAACATTTGTTGTGGTGGGTGTTAATGTCGGGGGTGCAGGCTGGGAAAGGAGCCTGATGCTGGGCAGAGACCACAGTGAGCATTTGTCTTGTTTGTGGCCTTCCTTGCAGCCTCAGAACAGCCCTCTCACCTTCAGACACATCACCCTGAGGTAGAAGACTGAAGTGCTTTTCTCCTTCCCAGCAGAGCTCAATGCAGTGGGGCTCAGTGCAGAAGAGAGTGGCACACAGTCATACACACACACACTCATACACACACATACACAATACTCACAGACGCACACATGCACTCATACACACACACATATGCACACACACATACATGCACACACACCCATACACACACTCATACACACATACATGCACACACTTATACACACACTCATACACACACTCATACACACATACATGCACACAGTCATACACATACACACATACATGTACACACTCACACTCATATACACACATTCATACACATACACATACATATACATGCACACGCTCACACACACGCCCTCACACTCATACACACACACACTGTTCGGCAGGCACAGTTTCATGCTCCGGTGACTGTAGCCTTCTTTCTGGCCGAGTAGTGTGCAGGCTGCTGTCTCTGCCTTCCCTGGGGTTTTCTGACAGACTCCATAACCCTGGACCTATACCTTGGACAGAATGGGCTCTGTTGCTTACAACTGGAAGCAATTCCTGGTACATTGATAACTGAAATAACCAGAGGGAGGAATGCGGGCAAGAATCTGCTCAGCCAGCATGGAAGGGACTTATTTTTATAAGACAGTCCACTCAGTGTTGAAAAGATTGAGCAAGCTCACCAAAGTCCCGACCCACCGGACTAGAATCTGTCTTCTGTTAAGCAAATCTCATACACAAAATCTTAATTTACAAACAGATGGAGATATTAAAGGGTCTCTCTTTTTTTTTTTTTTTAATTTACCAAAGGATTCACCAACTTGAAGGATTTTCTATATAGTTTACTTAATTGGCCAGTTCCCCGTTTGTTTACGACATTCCATCTTTAAAGAATTCTTCAAGGCCATATCTGCTACATAAGTGGAGACGGCCTTTATTTAAATCTGAGAATTTAAATGCCTGGCTGGGACGTGGTAAAATCACCAGTCTCCAAGGCCCAGCAAAGGACTCCAACCAGCCCTTTCAAACTTGGAATGCCTTTTTAATACCAACATTATGGAGAATGTATCCTCCGGAGGAATACGTTTATTATGGAGGGCTCTTAAATGAAGAGCATAAAATAATATCGAACTAAAACAATCCAATAGCACAAAACAGCATGCCATTCGGTTCCAAAGTGTTCTTGTGTTAACGTGCCTAGCTGTTGATGTTGTCCAGTCACTCTCATCCAATTCGTAACAGTTCTTTTTGTTCCATTGAAAATTTAAAATCTTTTTTTTAGGGCCTCTGATACTATAGATGTGTCATTTACAGAAATGACAGCAATGACTGCCTGCATTAGGGGTGTGTGTGGGGGGGTTAACTATATGGCATCGCACTACAAACACCCCTGAATTCCACCTGGGTTCACAAGTGCGTGGCTGATAGGAAACACCTATCAGACAGTTAGGAGCATCATAAAAAGACCATCCCTGGAGGGTGGTGCTCAGCCTGGGCCTAGATCCCCTCCCTGGCAAGGATTGGACTCAGCCTTTGGGCTGTTTCCTTTCCTAGGAGAGAGCCATCGCAGAACTTGGCCACTGGTATGTCATGCGATGGTGTAAATGCAGAGATTTCACAGGTAAGCAAAAGATTACCTTATCCTGCTACCCAGGACGACGCGGAGCCCTGAGGGCCACCTCCCCGCCCCCTCTCCTGAGAGGCACTCATTTCTGATGATGAAACACGCTCTGGCTCTGCTCTTCCAGCTCTGTCTTCCAAGCGAGGGCGGGTGTTTTTGCAGCCAGAGTTGTGTGTCGTAAACCGGAGGATCGCACGAAACACTGGCTCCAAGGCGTGCGGGCTGCACTTGGTAGAGCTTTACCGCATGAGACCAGCAACAGCAAGCAGCGTGTTCGCCGTATTTCAACATTAGTATTCCAGATGCCACTCAAGCCATCCAGATTCTGACCCCGAGAACTCCTCTTCTCGGTTGATAATGTCCTAAATGGCTTTACGTAATGAGCTGCCTGAAAATAACGAAGGTTAGTGGGAACGTGTTGAGGAGGCGTTGAAGCACCACCGCTGGGCTTCATGGGGAGGAGACTTTGGACTTGACCTTGTCAAGTGTGTTTAGTCTGATTTTGACGCCAGCACAAGCTGAATGTGGAGCTCAGTGCCTTTGTCTTCATGCTGCTTGAGCTGACCCAAGAGCAAGCTACCTCAACCGAAACGTTGCATCCTTGTCTCTCCTTAAATCTCCTTCTAGTTCACCTCCCCAGCTTCTGTGCACCCCTCAGAACACACTCGCCAGCGTACATCCTGTGGTGCCCAGACCTCAGTAAGCGCCCCTCCTTTGGGCCCCTGTGGAACCCTGTGTACAGCCTTACCGTCGCATTACACCTTGCAGCTGACCCTGGAACAATCGGGGGTTAGCACCCACAGCCCCCCACATCGTGGAAACTCCACACAGAACTTTTGACTCCCCGCCACACTTAACTACTCATTGCCTGTTGACCAGAAGCTTTATCACTGAGATAGTTGGTTAACACATAATTTGTATGTTATGTGTATTATATGCTGTATTCTTTTAAAAAAAAATATATATATATATTTATTGATTTTAGAGAGGAAGGGAGAAGGAGAGAGAGAGAGAAACATTAATGATGAGAGAGAATCATTGATTGGCTGCCTCCTGCATGCCCCACACTGGGGATTGAGCCCCCAGCCCGGGCATGTGCCCTGACCAGGAATCGAACCGCAACTCTTGATTCATAGGTCAACACTCAACCACTGAGCAATGCCAGCTGGGCTGTATACTGTATTCTTACAATAAAGTGAGCTGGAGAATATGAACTGTTACAAAAATCTTAAGGGAAAATACACTTACAGTATTTATTGGCAAAGTCTGCATCTAAGTGGACCTGCGCAGTGCAGACCCGCGTTGTGCAAGAGTCAGCAGTATAGATGCGCTCATGCGTCCACCTCGCCTGGGCCCTTTCCTCATCGCTGTTTCTGAACCATATCTGGGTAGATACCCAGTAAATGTTCACCCAAGCGAATTAAACTCGTCTTATTACTTATCTTCCTCTACTCTGTTTAACCGTCTCTCTAGTTTTTCTCATCCTGTTGTGTTTTTTTTTTAGATGACACTAAAAACATTCTTTGAATTTATTTTTCCATTCTAGTTGACATCACAGTGTCATTGCTGGTTGTTGACTGGTCTGTTTATGGGGACTCTGCCTTACTATATGCATCTCGCCATCTATATAAACCTCCTACCCGCTCGTTCCTTCCTCCGTGCGATGGCCTCCGTTCCATTAGGCATTCCTGGACCAGAGGAAGAATGTGGGCAAGTTTTCTTTAATGAGAAACAGGAGTCGAGAAGTTTCGAGGAGCCAGCCAGTATGCAGGTGCTCACGGCCTGTGCTGGTAGGGTCCTCACAGGCATGCCGAGGGTCTACCTGGGATGGAATCACAGAGGGGGCCTACAGAAAGCCCTTTGAAATTAGGGAGCTTCTGCTTCTGGCCTAAGGGTCATACTGTTCTGGCTTCCACTAGTGTGAGAATGAAGACTGAGCGATTGACATAAAAGGTTCGGGTTTTCCATATTTTGTCAGCCCGAGCTCCCGGTAACACCGGAACCAGGTCTGACTGAAAGAGGGATTCTGATTTTGAAACCATCACTGTGCCTGTTAGGGTCATTTTCAGACACACATAGCTCCCACTCAATCTGCAATGTAATGTCTAAAATCTTTATAAAAACTGCCTGGTAAACAGATTTTTAAAGTTTAATTTTGTGACATCTTCTCCCCCAATCACCTCATCTGCCCTGATTTGCCTAAATGGTACTCGGCTCTCAAAGACATTGGACCCGAGTCATGAGCAGTTAGTTCAATAGCTCTTGATGGTGAGCTGATGAATTTTTCATGCACACAATGGACTGTAAATTTAAGCAATCTCCAACTGAATGGCCATTCCGACTCCTCAAGTGACAGTGAAATAAAGGGTGCTGCAATATTGCACATTCAAAATGTAACACTCTAGGAGTGTAGTAATAATGCCAATTTGTGCAATGGATCCACACCAGTATTTTACCTTGGAGAATACCTCTTCCCATTCTCTTCTCAACTCTCTTGCTCACACATGGCAATTTAACTGCATTGTGGGTGCTACTCAATAGATGCCTTGTCTCCATGCCCTTTGGGCTCTAACTTTGTAGTCTCCACCCGCTCTGACTCTAAGATGGACTTGGACTCACTTTGGCCCTCATGGTTGTGAGAGAAGTGATGGTACGCCCACATGTCCACTAGGAAGACAGCACTTAGACCCAGTATGGTATGGCCACCCCAGGACAGTATTCAGAGAATGGATGACACATTCATGACAAAGAGGGGTGCATTATAGAAACATATCATTAAAAGAAAAGAAAAAGTCACAAAGAGCAACACACAGGATGATATCATTTTAATAAAACTCCAGAATAAGGAGGCTAAAGTATACATTGTTAAGAGCCTATATGTGTGATGAAAGCTATTCTTTAAAAAGCAGTGAAGTGATAAATGCAGTGTTCCTAGAAGAGACTCAGTAGAGCTGGAAATAGGCATTTGGGTTTTGAAAGAAGCCAAGAGTTTAAAGATATGTTCCAGTTGGTGCTGGGAATATATATATATACACACACACACACACATATACATATATATATAGTATGTGTGTATACATAAGGTATGTGTGTGTACACACAAATGCTCATGCACACACACACACTGAGAGAAAGAGGCAAGCAAGCAGTATAATAGTATAACAGCATGGCTTTGTCTCACGCATGTGCTGCACGTGGTCTGGCCCCACCACTCGGGACAAAAGCAAAGGCACCTGTGAGACATGTGGGAATAAATCATTACAGGAGGTCAAGTTTAGCAACAAACGAGTGGGAGCATTACCTGAAGACATCATCCTAGGCACCCTCTCTATCTCAGTGCACCGAGGAGCCCAGGGGTTTTTAAGAGCAGTTATGCTCCAAGTAGCTGCTTTTTCATTCTCAAATTTGTGTGTTATTTTTCTGTCCAAGGACTGGGACTGCCATTTCTCCTTCTGTACTCCAGAAGAATAATTCGATGGCAAATTATTTTAAGTCAAAATAAGAAAATTCCTACCCTGTGATCACTACCCAGTTGACTGGGAAACAAACCTTTCTCTTTTATGGAGAGGGCGTTGCTGGCGCCCCTAGTGGCCGGGAGGCACCACAGGCGGCGCGGCGATCCCACACACTCCATTTTTGCACAATTAACACCCTCAGTGGGGTCGGTCAGCGGGGAGGAGGAGCACTTGTAGACCAGCTTCCCAGCTTGCGAGCTGACATCTTTCTCCGATGGATTCCGGTACTTCCTTTCTCCCCGGGCACAGGTTTCTTCACCCACGAGCCTCGGTTCATTCTCCTCGGTGCCCTCGGCCAGGGGAGGGAAATGTGATAGCAGCAGTTACCCCGTCTTATCAATTAATCAATGCCTTGTGTTTCCTGGAATTTAAACGTTATCGTTGTACACGGACGTTTTCTTCAATGTTACGTAACACCAACCTTGAACCACGCGTGCGGGGGAGCGGTCTGGGGGGCCCGCGGCCTCTCCCAACACACGGTCCAGGCTGGGGCCGCCGCGCTGGTGTTTCACACGGACTCCCGCCGCCCTGGGAGACCGCGCTCGGCGGTGGTTTGACCCCAGATAAGTCGCAGGAGGCCCAGAGAGGTGACCGATTAGGCCGAGCCAACTGTCCTGCATTGCAGTGTTAGCATTAGAATCCAGCTCTCTCAGGGACACTTCCTCCAATGTTCTCGCTGGGGGTAAGGGGTCCCGGAGCTGGCGCTGGCTCTCCTGTGCCCCCGGGAGATGCTGGGAGGCGGGTGGGGAAGGGGCTCTAGGACACGCGGCTCTGCTTCCAGGACTTAGCGACCCCTGGGCCTTGTAGGACCTTTCTGCCATCCCCGGCCAGGCTCTCGGTGGCTGCGGGGCCAAGGCACCCTTCCTGCTTCTTGGGTTAGAACCCGCGAAGGAAGCCTGTCTAGACCCGGGTCGAGGTCCTGGCTGCTTTCCTGATGCTCACACAGGGATTGGCTGCGGGGGCGGGTGGGGGTGGAAGAGGGCATAGAGGGGATAATGGGGGTGGAAAAAGATTAAAAAAATTTTAAAAAGAACACAAAAATAAATAAAATATAACTTGGAATTTCCCTCCCTTAGCGTAAACCTGGATATTAGTTACTAATGTGGGGGGATAGCCCCATCTTCAGAGGCCCTTGTTCCCCATGGGGGGACTTTCCCCATTACTCTCCCCACTGCGCCCTCACTGCTCGTCCTGCTTGGCCTTGCAGCCCCTGCCTCGGTCTGGTGTCCGGGGCGGGGGGCGGGGGCGGGGGACCTTTACCTTCCTCTGCTATTCCTACTTCAGGGAGGAGCTTGCTCTACCCTCTGGGATAAGCTACACGCTTATTTCCCTCCGCTTATCTTGTTAATATTTGATGGCATTTACTCTTTACGTGACTTTCACAGTTGACCCAAAGGAGGCTTTCCAATGCGAATGCGACGGAATGAAAGGGTGAAAACAACAACATGGGCCCCAGGAAGACTGCCCTCCGAGGCAAACCTGAGCCACCAAGCCGCTGTTCACGTCCTCCTTCGTTTGATTTGTTTGTTAATTAAGTGTTTGCGATAATTGACGAAGCCGATATTTCCCAAATCCCTGTGGTGGCTATGGGCACTGGTCTGGGACTTATCCTTTAGTAGGAAGAGTGAGGAGATGTGAAAAGTCACAACACTGGAAAAGGCCTGGCTGTTGGTGGAAACGCGTTGTGAGGAGGAAGGAGGGGAGGACCCACCGGCCAGGCTCCGGGGAACACCCCACCCGTTTCCTTCACGCAGTGAGTGAACGGCTTCCTTTTACCTGTACGGATGAAGGACCCTCTTCCAGATGTGCCTGCGGCCCCAGGAAAGGAGGGGCCTCGGGCGCGTGGGAAGCGGGTGAGATACGGAACCGGCAGCAGCAGGGGAAGGTGGCCTCCACACTCCCCAGGGAGCTGTAGGCTGTTTGAGAGGCAGACCTTTGCGACCCAAATCTGAAAGGCAGCCTTTGAAATGCCATCCTGGTCACAGTCGTTGTCTAGTCACCCATGCAGGGTCCATGCAAAGGGTATAGAATTGGTGCAGGAGGGTGAAATATTCAAGGCCTGTGAAGGGATGCCAGTGTTTGCCCCCCGTCGGGGGAGGGATAACACATTAAGATTCTCGCTGTTAGTTGAAACCTTCCCATTTTAGAATATGGGACAGGGACTGCTGTCCATGGGGAAGGGACCCATTTCCTTGCCAATGTGTCCCAGAAACCACAAGGCTAAGACCAGAGGGAAGAGGCAGTCGAGGAAAAGTGTGAGGAAAGGCCTGGGGAGGACGGAGGGCGCAGAGAGGCCCTGCAGGAGTTGCGGCCTGCTGATCGCCCTGGAGGAAGCGGGAGGTCTGAGCAGATGAAGCGAGGGAGACAGTTCTCCGAGAGGAAGTTACTGCACGTGAAACATGCCGAGTGAGCCATTATTGTGGGAAAAGTGTGTTCATGGTGGAGAGAACATAGAGAAGCACACACTACAACTGAGTCAGGTATACAGCCTACACACAAAATGAGAGGTAATGATTCACGATAATAGTAAGTGGTAGAGTGAAGGAGATGGTAATGGGATTTCTGTTTAAGGTTCTGTGGGCTGGTTACACTCAGCTAATAGGTGGGTGTGTTCACCACAGTCTATCTACCCCACATTCTCATGGGTTCTTCCATGATGAAGCGCATGGCCAACGACCACTAAAAATGCAATTAGAAGACAGATGCTCTCATAAAGTGCTAATAACCGAAGTGAGTGGGATCTTATTATTACAGCATATATGCATTTAAATATTATATTACATCGGGCTCACCATTCCTTCAGGATCTGCAAACTCAGACAAGACACATTTTAACTTAATATTGAAAATGGTCATTAACGCATAGAGACGATGAGGAAGATAAAGCATTTTCACAGAGTACAAATGATAGAAGATATAGAGAAAGACTGCTAGTGTGGGTGGACAAGCTGCTCATACGAATTAGATAAATCTGTGCGTCAAACGACTGGAGACAAACAGGAATATGGAATAAAAAGAAACATGAGCTAAGTGCTCACTGGGAACCTTTGTCAGATCATTTCTGCATGTGACCCACATAGCCGGCGACTGATTAAAAGCTCTCGGTAGATAAGTTCGTCTACCAAAGCAATCATCTTAACCATAGTTATGAGCGAGCAGCAGCCTTACCCTAATGGCTACAAAAATCAATTAAACAATTTGTGTGATGTACTACAAGCTCCTCGAAAGTCTAATTGTGTCTCAGATTCCATTGCTCTCTGTTTACATAATTACTTTTTCCTAAAGATGTCTGTGAACCCTTCCATTAAGCCTCTATTACAGTGATGGCGAACCTATGACACGCGAACTCATTTTTTTGCTTGATTTTTCTTTGTTAAATGGAATTTAAATATATAAAATAAATATCAAAAATATAAGTCTTTGTTTTACTATGGTTGCAGATATCAAAAAATTTCTATATGTGACACGGCACCAGAGTTAAGAGTTTTTCAAAATGCTGGCACGCCGAGCTCAAAGGGTTCGCCATCACTGCAAAGGAGTGAACTTTGACATCGACAGCACTGGGAAGCCTGAGTGGTGTCTCCTGGAGTCCAGGACGCCCTGATGCCAGACTCAGACCTTTATCTGATGGGGGCACCAGTGCCACCGGGAGGAGGTATTGCCATGGGGCCTTGTCCCCACTTTCTCACAAGGGACTCATGAGATGTCACCACCTGCATCAGCTGCATATCACCTTCTCCATGGCTCTTGGTCTTAAGATATTGAACACGGACCACTAACTCCTTCCTTTTCACTGACCCCAATGGGACCTGTCTGGACTCATTCCGGCCCAGTTTCTGTGCCCTGACTGGGAACTGGTGTACGGGACGATGCTGCAGCCAGCCGAGCCTCCCGGCTGGGGCAACGTGATTAGATTGTTAAACAGAATGTTCTCCTGCATCTCAAAAAGAAGACCAAGCAAGCTTGAAAGCAACACAAAACGTTCACCTAAGGTACGAGATATATACTTCTTCACCTTTGGAGACCAAGGACCCTCGCCCACATCCTGGCCGTCCCACGTCCCACCGGTGTCACCCCAGGGCGTCAGTAAACCTCTCTGAAGCTCAGTTCCTACATCTCATCACGAGAAGAAAAGAGCAGACTGTGAGGCCTGAAATTAAGGTTTGAAATTAAACGCTTCCTTGACGCCTGGTGAAACTGGAAGGGCCTCAAAGACCCTAGCTCCAAATTTCCCCCTGCTCTGCTCCCACAGATGAGCTCCCCTAGCTAAGCCTGCTTCCTCGTCAAGTGGCCACATGTCATTTCTGCTGATTCCTGTGGCTTTAGTTCCTTGCCAGTCTGCAGGATTATTCAAACAAGTCAACCACATCCTCCCACAGGAACCAGGGGACACCCCGCCCCCTTGATACTACAACACCTGTGTCCCATAGACCCTGAATCACTGTGGTCCTGAGTGCAGCTCCATGTGGCCTTGTATGGCACATGGAATCCTACACCTCCCCACCCCCCACCATCTGGCCATGAAGATATGGGACCAATACACTGCTGTCCATCTCATCTACCAAGTATTGGGTGTTGTGTGTTCAGCCATCCCCATAACCTTTGGACGGAAATTCCTTCCTTACCAATGGGGTGAAAAGGAGGCAGTTAAATGTCTATTTCATAGCATTTTTATGCAGTTAAACCTTGTCTGAAGTATGCTAACCTCTTAGCAAAGAACTTGGACAAGCTCTGACGTCCTCAGTAAGTGTAGCCATTATCACTATCATGACTACAGTGTCTTTGTCCTTGTGTATATAAATTGCCATGCTCTACCCTTGACACATGCTGAAATTATAGCTTTCCTAAGGGCCCAAACAATTGTGTTCCAGAGAACGGAGGAGGCAGCTGCTTCTGAAGACACGCTAGGTGAGCAGAGTGCGCTCTGGAGTGTTACTGGTATGTAGACTAGTTAGTAATTTTCCACATCCAAACCCTGAGGAAATTGTCCAGCAAAAATATCTTTTACTATCGAGGAGGTAGAGAGAAGGTACAATTGTGTTTGTCGGAGAAATGACAACCTCACCTGCTGAATGTAAATGGACTTCAGGTGTGGCTATTGGCTAGGCCTCCTCGACTTGTGCGAAGAAATAAGTGATTCCCAGCGTGGGAGGCGGACTCCTTCTAAGGAATGCAGCGAAGTCCGGCTTCAGTTGTAAACGGGAAGAGAAGTGGGATGTTTGGGTGGGGCGATTCTTTGTGTCCTTCAGTAACGGGCCAGCAGCATCGTTTGGTCAGAAGAGAACAACAGGCTGGTTTTAAACGTAAGTGCCGCTCCTGGACCAAACTCAGAAAACGGATTTCAAAGGCCAAGCGTTGAAAACACCTAAAAGGACGAGGCACACATCAGGGGCCCCTCTGTTGCTAGAATGTTTATGAAGGACGCTTTCTTAAGCACCGAATGCAATTGGCAAAGAAACTGTTGGTGGTTATGGAGCGCCCAGCAGAGCGTCCCAGAGAGCCCCAGTGTCCGCGGTGTGTGCTGACCTCCCCCTACCCTCCTGGACATCCCACCCTCCTGGCCGCCCCAGTGTCCGCGGTGTGTGCTGACCTCCCCCCTCCTGGCCGTCCCACTCTCCTGGCCGCCCAGTGTCCGCGGTGTGTGCTGACCTCCCCCCTCCTGGCCATCCCACCCTCCTGGCCGCCCAGTGTCCACGGTGTGTGCTGACCTGCCCCCTCCTGGCCGTCCTGTTTATTGCGGGAGAGCTCTTGGCGGAATACCCCCGCGAGCGCGCTGTGCCGCCAGCCCTGTCCCTTGCAGACCGCGGAGGATTGGCTGCTCTGTGACTGTGCAGCGCAGCAAACTCCCCTTCCCATTCCATCTCAGCACCCGCCTGTGATGCCAGCCTGCCCCGTGCCAGCCGAGGCCTCCGCCATGGCAGCCCTTTCGGGTTTGCTCCGATGGAGGAACATTTTGAGAAAATGGCTCCTCCTACCCTGGCCTGGCCCGGCTCCGGCTCAGCAAGTCCTGCTGCTTTCAGAGGAAGGCAGGTGAGGCAGGTTCCGCAGCTCATCCACCAGCTCCGATCCAGGGGAACCTCCGAAAGATGGACGACCTGCTCTCTGCGGCCTTGCTACCACCCTCCCATCTCTGTGGGACCTGCTGAGTACAAACCTGTTTGCTTTAATTTCTTATTGTCTTTGCCCCCAGAGACCCCAAATGAGGACTTGGGGAAATGATATGAGAAGAGCTCATTTGTGCCCCTGCTGTGCAGGCCTGCGAGGAGTTTCGCCCACACAGTGCTGGCTCTGGGTGGAGATCATGACAATCGCCAGGGGAGCACTTTGTGTTTGGCAAACACGGCCTGGGGTCTACTGCTCAAATCTGTGCCACTCGTGACGCCCCAGGGAAGGCTTGGAACAGCACGTTTTCTTACTTTTCATTCCATGACATTGCGTTCGGGTTTATGAATTTCTGAAAATGTAGTAGACGGAGAATGATTTAAAAGGAGAACGTTGTCAACATTAAAACTTTTTGGAGTGATCTCACTAATTGGAAAAGGAGCGCAGAGCCATCTGAAGAATTTTAGAATAAATCATCATTAACCACACATGACATGTTGTACAACAACCCAGGCCTGATGCACAATTAGTCACCTAATTGGGTTTAAAGCTCGTTTAAATAGACGGCTCCCAGCCCTGGCCCACCCACTTGTTTTTATTGCTCCGGCTCACACACTGAGAGCAACTTCAGGCCCATGGCACAGAGCTCGGGGCCCACACACAGATGCGTGTGGGATGGAAGGACGCGTGACTTGCCAGGATGACTAATGAATCAGGGCTGGTGAGGCCCGCGTTTCACCGTGCGCTGCACGTGCTCTGAGCCGTGTTCATCGGGGAAAGTGTCTTTCTGTAGAATTTCTCACCTGAAGAATATGAATCGGGAATAAACAGATGACAATACCATGAAAACTACCTTCTGTGGAGGCGTGGCTACCAGGGGCCCATGTAATAAGTTTCCGATTTCGTTGGTACAGAGGCACACACTTTTCCACTTTTTTTGTTAATTCCCGCCTGAAGATATGTTTCCATTGATTTTTAGAGAGAGTGGAAGGGAGGTGGAGAGACACGGAAAAACATCGAGGTGAGAGAGACACATCGATTGGTTGCCTCCCACACATGCCTAGACCAACCGGCGGCTGGGGATGGAGCCTGCAACCTAGGTACATGCCCTCGACTGGAATCAAACCTGCAATCCTTCAGTCTGCAGGCTGATGCTCTATCCACTGAGCCAAACCAGCCAGGGCACTTTCCCACATTTTTAGCATCCTTTCCATTGGGGCATATCTCCCAATGGTGGCGGCCATTGTTCGTCCCAGCGTTTTTATTCCATGGTGATGCATCCGATCATGGCGGGCCCTGTGCTCAGCGGCACTGCAGATGCCATGGACTATGACCTGTCGCTCCGCTGGCCGCAGTAAGTGGAGCTTCTCAGAGTCCCTCACGTACCCGAGTAAGCTTCCTCATTAGACCTCTGTTCATGCTTTTATTTCTTCATCTCAGCGCGTGTAATGCACACTGTCTTCTGCACCAGCAAAGTAAAGGGAGGCCCAGACACTGCTCTCTAACTGCCATGGAGGGGGAACAGCCATGTCGGGGGATTAGCTGCGTCGGGGGGAACAGCCACGCAGGGGGAATAGATCAGTTGTGTATATGATGGTGCAGAAGCATGTGGTGAGTGCTGGGCTGGGGGTGAATGCCAGGCACGTGCGGAGTAGCAGGAGCACTGCGTGTTTTGTCCAATCCACCTCTGTGTGCCTTTGTAACGTTACGAAACGTCCTCACTCACGACGACGGTTCCTAGAGGAGGGTTGTTCGCTTGTCTGTTGGGTTTGGGTTTTCTAAGGGAGGAAATGTTCATTGAATTGACAGTGCATCTCAGACTTCAGTGCATAGGACAGTGATGGCGAACCTATGACACGCGTGTCAGAGGTGACATGAGAACTCATTCTTTTGCTTGATTTTTCTTTGTTAAATGGCATTTAAATATATACAATAAATATCAAAAATATAAGTCCTTGTTTTGCTATGGTTGCAAATATCAAAAAATTTCTATATGTGACATGGCACCAGAGTTAAGTTAGGGTTTTTCAAAATGCTGACATGCAGAGCTCAAAAGGCTTGCCATCACTGGCATAGGATCACGGGGGTATTTATCACAATGCAGATTCCTGTGGCCCAAGACCCGGGGATGCCCAGGTGGGGGCCCAGGGATTTGTTTCTAATCATCTGCCCCTCACCCCAGGGGCAGGTAATCCTCACATTAGAATGGTCTTCCATCCACACTTTGGGAGCCAGTTATAATCATGATAAAAATTAATATGACACAACTGTTTAAGTGTCCCAAGTCTGATACATGTAAGTGGGATGTTCAGATGGCAGGTGGTGGATTGATCCCACTTGCTTACAACAGTTTTATTTGGCAACCAAGAAAACAATTAATATTTTAACAAGTCCCCGAAAGTGCTTTGTGCTTGAGCCGGGCTTTGGTCAGCGTCTCTCTGCATTTCTGCAATGAGGAGGAGGTGGCATGGAAGGGAGACCCCAGGAGGAGGAGCTAATCTTGGGGGTCAGGAGGGGCAGAAAAGAAGGGGAGGTGTTGTGGGTAGGACTGGAGCCACACAGTTGCTTTTCCCATCTGCCACATGCCAGCCCAGTTCTGTGGCACTCACAGCAATCACCAGTGCCGGTGAGCCAGACTGCTCTGTGTGTGTGTGTGTGTGTGTGTGTGTGTGTGTGTGTAGGGGGGCATCTTGAGTAATGAGGGACAAATCCACTAACAGTTCAGGCCCTGGATGTGAGCAGGTGCCCTGAATCCCAGCAGCCGGCTCGCTGGGAATTGGACTGACTGTCATTGGGAATATGTTGCTTTCATCTACTGTCAGGTTCAACCATCGTTCTCTCCTGTGGCCATAGAGGAGCCATGGTAGACTTGTGACCTCTGTAAGTTCATTATTTTTCCACTTGGGTAGTCGTGCGAACCTTTTATACTAACTTCAAGGTTATGGGTGGGATGTGGAGGGCTGGTTCCATTAATGAGCTTGTTGAATAATTTACTGGAATCTATGAAATGACCGTGCCCGATCATTTGTTTTTATGTCCTGGTGTAGGTCCCATAAAAAACAACCAACCAAAAAGGTACCGTTGATAACAGCCACCGGCGGTAAATAAATGTTGCTTACATTTCAGGGACTGGTTAAATGGACAGATTCGAAGATGCCTCTTTGATTAGCCTTTGCACATTAACACCTCATTGAATACTTTTTCTTTTATTATTAAGGACTCTCAGCTGTTGAGTAATATATATGAGCCAAGAAGGGTTATTCTGTTCTTCGGAAGACCCTAGAGTACGCTAGGGACCCAAGGACGAACAAGGCTCTGCCTTCCTTTGTTTAGTCAATGACTGTACAGGTAGACGCTCTTCAATCTCATTGGCGTCCACAGGAGCGAACTGCTGTGAAGTGTGGCAGGAAAGGCAGGGAGGTCCCTCATTACCAGGCATTGACTGCTTCGCCCCGCCCGCTGCTCACCCCCAGTCGCCCTTGGACCTGCAGCCTCTCCTAGCCGCAGGCCTGTGTTACAAATGCCAGCGTTGAGTTCTTCTGTCATTTGCTGATGGCTCATTATGTCTAAACAGGTATTTGGTCTTCTGCAACGTAGGACCTTCCCCGGCTGGCTAGTTCCACTGGCTGCGGTGATGTGAATGGATTTTAATCGCCTGGAAAATTTGGCGCCATTTCTATCAGGACCCCCGGGAAGTCTCTGTGAGGGCCCATTTGTTACCGAGGTGATTTGTGAGGAGGTTGGCAGGCGTCCTGGGCCAGTTAGGTGCTTTGGGGCAACGTGGGCTGTTACCCAAAATGAATGAAGGGACTTGGGGATTTCCCTACATTCAGAGGTAGTTATATTTTCTCTGCATTTCTGGGCTTGCTTTCCACAGCTCTGAACTTCATGCTGCTTTTTATCTCTGTGCAGCACAGCGATGTGCTTGGAGCTAATGTAACTGGAGAGGCGTTCTCTGTGCGAGCTGGGAGCTCCTAGCTAGGCCTTCAGTGACGGACGGCCCTTTTTCATCGGCTGATGACTTGTTTTTGTCACGTTTTCATAAATGGTTGACAAGTCAACAGGCTCGTTCACTGAACTGGTGAACAAAGTTCACATAAAAAAATCACTTTCTTTAATTTAAACTCTCAGAGCCTGAGACGCCTGATTTCTGCTAAGAGATTTACATCGCTTAAAGTCTACCACACTGAAAACTATAATCAATCACCAGAGCGCGCGCGCCGAGGAATTAATTGTTGTCAGTTGATGTACTTAATGGGACATCACACTTCATTAACTTGGCTAACTCATTAAGCCTCATCAGAGATGTACGATAAAGAGTTCACGATCAAAGTTACAAAACAAAGTCTGAACTCTACAGGGAGCCTTTACTTGCAATCCACTACTCTGAGTTCCACAGAAGTGGGTTGTTTATTCTAGAAGATTCTGTTTGCCTACTGTGATTCCCTGCCAAGACATCCTCTAGGGCAGCGGTTCTCAACCTGTGGGTCGCGACCCCTTTGGGGGTCAAACGACCCTTTCACAGGGGTCGCCTAAGACCATTGGAAAACACATATATAATTACATATTGTTTTTGTGATTAATCACTATGCTTTCATTATGTTCAATTTGTAACAATGAAAATACATCCTGCATATCAGATATTTACATGATGATTCATAACAGTAGCAAAATTACAGTGATGAAGTAGCAATGAAAATAATTTTATGGTTGGGGGTCACCACAACATGAGGAACTGTATGAAAGGGTCGCGGCATCAGGAAGGTTGAGAACCACTGCTCTAGGGCTTGTTTCCACTTGGGGTTTGCACTGCATGCACTGCAGCCATGCGTCGTTTAACAACGGGATACTTTCTGAGAAATATGTCATGAGGTTTGTCGCTGTGTGCACGTCACTGAGGGCACTTACACAGACCACGACTGTGCAGCGTGCTGCGCACGGGGCCGCGTGGGCGAGCCTGTCGCTCCCAGGCTGGAGACCTAGGCAGCACGTGACTGTGCTGAACACCGCAGGCAGTCATCACACGGTAGTAAGTATTTGTGTATCTAAACACACGTAAACATAGAAAAGGTGCAGGAAAAATACGGGTTAAAGATTCTTGACGTGGTTGAACCCCCCAGAGCCAGCGGTAAATTCAGCATCGCTGTCAGGTCTGGCCTTTGCCTTCACATCGCCAGCAAACTTGTTGCTTTGGCCTCGACCATCACGGTACGGAGACGTCCGCCTCCCAGGCGGGTGGGCGACCTCTCGTCTCAGAGAGCTCCGCTCCCCAGGCGCCAGCACAGAGAAGCAGTGGCCGCACCGTTACATGGCGCCCCCCAAGCCGCACGCGGATGCAAAGCCCTGAATTTTCTCATAACACGGAGCGGCCTTTGCTTCTCAGAGAGCCAGCCTGGGCATCTATGGGCGCCTTGGGAGTTTTTTGACAAGTTCAATGAATCTTTCCACCGTTTTCACATCGAGTTTTCTTATCTTCTCATGCGTTCTTCCTTCTGTTGGTTTTGATTGTTTCCATATTTCACTCTCCCGAGTTCCTGACATATCAATTTCATTTCTCTTCTGGGTTGGACAAAGGTTCCTGCTCCGTTGAAGATTGTATCTTTTCTTTGTGCACATTTCCCTCTTCGGCCTCTGAAAGCAGCTTTCTGACGGGCACACCGTGGAGGATTCAGGGTGTATCTTTGAGAGGCGCGCAGACTTCGATTGCACTTCAAATTACCTTGTCGGGGTCTATGGTAGACTTGGTCCTTCAATGTGTTTATCATCATCGAATGCTTATATTTGGTCCAGTGTCACTGATTTCTCGTGGGTATCTCAGTACTGACATTTCTTACCCTTTAATAGAATGCATTTCTCTGCTCACCTTCTGTTAATTCTGTTGTCAGATACAATCCCCTGGCCATTTTGATGGCGTTAAAATGATACGCGGTATAAAGAAAGGGTATACACTGAAGGGGGTTTATCTAGCATCTCACTCAGCCAGGAGCTCAGCGCTGTGTTGTGATGTGTGTATCACGTTGCTGCTGTCAGCGAGTCTCAGAGGACGAAACCAAATGTCTCCATTGTTACACTCACATCTTTACTTTCGCTCTCTCTCCCATGGTCTATTCCAGTTATTGATCTGTGACCTTATGATTCCAGTACAAAGGAGATGGGCATACAAGAGTTTATTGGGAAAATAATTCAAAAACTAAAGGTTGTGAGTAATAACATAACAGGAATTGGTATGTCCTCCACCGGCTGTCAGATTGGTACCTGTGGATATTTTGCTTATCTTGTTATATTTTATTCCCTTCTTGTTAAAGAAATACGTCGTTAGGACTGGAATGCTTTGAAACTCTTACCTCTGCTTGTATTTCTCTCCTGCTCTCCCAAGAAACAGCCGCGAGTTTAGTCTGCATATTCCTTAGCTTTTCTCTTTTTAAATTCCGGAACATTTCTTATGAACAAAATAAGAAATATAAATTATAAAGATGAAGAACAAAACTAACATATATGTCTTTTCCACCCAACTTAGGCAAGAGAATGTTACCAATACTCTTTTTTTAAAAAAATATATTGTTTTTATTTTGTTTTCAGAGAGGAAGGGAGAGGGAGAGGGAGAGAGAAACATCAATGATGCGAGACAGTCTTCAATCAGCTGCTTCATGCATGCCCCCTACTAGGGATCGAGCCTGCAACCTGGGCATGTGCCCTGACTGGGAATTGAACCATGACCTCCTGGTTCATAGGTCGACGCTAACCACTGAGCTGGGCCGGCTGGGCCTAATCCTCTTTACACTGCCAGAGGGCCTCTTAACTCCATCCCTCTGCCTCCCTCTCTGCCAAGGTAATCAACACCCAGAATGCTGTACTTGTCATTTCCTTGGTTTACCGTGTGCCCGTGCACATTGAAACAACACATTGTTTAGTTTGCTTTAATTGGTTTTTCAAAAGTTATGTCATCCAGGAGGCTGTCTTTTACGACAACTTCATGTCTCAAAAGTTTCTCCACGTTGTGTCATGGAGCTCTAAGGTCACCCTGTGTCAAAATGCATCCTCTCCCATGGTGCACGCCCACACCAGGCATTTCGCATGAACAGGGCTCAGCAAGTGGATGTGGCGCCAGTATGTTGCTGTGGGTAACGATGCTGCTTCTGGCGTGAGCAGGCACACGGGGGCGGGTGGTGCGCCAGTCTCTCCCTGGGAGTGAATTGCGGGCTGCGAGAAATGAATACATGAACGAGTTCTGAAATTTGATGAAATACGGCTTCGCAAATCGTGTTTTAGGAGGGCTCTGGATATTTTTAGCCTCTCTGCTCTTGCACAGAATATTAAAATCACTTTCTTGACATCACTGTTATTGAACATAATACCAGAGCTTCCAGCTGCTGCAGTGAGGCCGTGGGGGGGGGGGGGAAGACACGAAGACTGGAAAGGAAGATATAAAACTGCTCTCCCTTGCAGAAAAGGTGATGCTCTGTGTAGAAAATGCCAAGGAACCTGAAACCAAACTCTTAGCGGTAATAAGTGTATTCAGCAAGGGCTGCAGAATGCTAGATCAATACAAACATCGATCACGTTTCTCTCTGCTAATGCAGAGCCTGTGGAAACCAAAATTACAAAATAATGCCATTTACAAACCGCTACTTAGGGCTCCACTTAACAAAACACACGAAGGATCTCTGTGCTGAAAATGACAAAATGCTGATGGAAACGGGGGCAGGAAACCCATGTGCTCACAGGCTTTGCTGATGGCCTTTGGGACTGAAACAGCCAGGCTCGGAGACAGCGCTCATATTCTCTGTGCAGTACGCACATGTGTGAGTGTGCGTGTGCGTGTGCGTGCGTGTGTGCATGTGTGTAAGGAAAATAGGAGCTTATCCAAAAGTAGTAAACCAATAATAGCACATGGTGTTACTTTTCAAATTGAAACAACTTATTGGTGGGTTTATTTGAAAAGAGGAATAAGTCAGAGCGTGTGAATGTCGGAAAAGGCAGTGTGGCTACAGGGGCCTTGGCTGTAGCACCTGTTCCCTGGATTGCAGCCAGTGTTTGTTTTCCTCACTGCAGGTTGCAGTCAAAATCGCTCGAAAGCCGTCAGCCTAACGTAACTTCAGCCCCTTGAGCAATTTACTTCGAAGGGTTATTACAGGGTTCCTATGTAAATGGGCACAGTATGAAAATCACCTCTAATATGAAAAAATGCTTGGTCATAAATATAGTGATTTATATTCAAACTAGGGGCCCAGTGCACGAATTTGTGCACCTTGAAAGAAACTGTGAGCTGCAAGGCTGTGGTAGGCACAGGGGTGGGTCTCAGCCCATCCTCTGTGCCCCTGCCCAGCCTCTCCCACAGTGGCCCTGGGTCCTCTGTCTGCCCACAGCCCCACTCCCGCTGCCCCCACTCCCACACACTGACAGTGCTGGCCCCGCTCGCACATGCTGACGGTGCAGAGAGATTGGGGCAGGCGCCATCAGCAGGTGCAAGTGGTAGCTGTTGCCCCGATCACCCCTCAGGAGCAGGGGGAGGTGGAGAAGCCCTCAGGGGCGATCAGGGCCGGCAGCTGCTGCTCATACTCCCTGATGGCACAGAGTGATTGGGGCGGGCACCAGGCACTGGCAGTGGATGCAAGTGGTGGCTCCAGCACCAGCTGCAAGTGCGAGCGGCAGCTTCAGCGCCAGCAACGGTGCGAGCAGTGTGTGGGAGCAAACAATTTTCAGTAACCACCAGAGGCTCACCCTGATCACAGCGACTGGCGCCCCACCTTGGTCTGACACCCCGACTCACCTGCTCCACCATCCTGCTGCGGCCGACGTCAGCCATGTTCCGTGCACGCTCCCTGGTGGTCAGTGTACATCATAGCGACTGGTTGTTCGGTTGCTGGGTTGTTCCGCCGTTTGGTCTATTTGCATATTAGCCTTTTATTATATAGGATTTCCTACAATAGAATCATATTATTTCATGATACAAGTTTGAAAAGTGGAGGCTTGCAAAGTATTGAGTCCTTTAAACTTTCAAATATGAACTGTATTGTGGGGAAAATGTTATGTTTAAGGGGTTTTGAGATCCCTGAACTCAAGGGACACAGAATGTGTCACCTGCTCATAGAGTCCTACCAGGCACCGCCCCCTCCCTGAGGGAGGCGAGGAAGAGCCGTGGGTCCCGGGCCAGGCGGCCGCAGGTCCAAGGGGGATTCCAGGCCTTGGAAGCTGGTCATGAGGGATTACTCTGAGTGCCCTCAGGAGAAGTCAGCGGGCCTGAGAGCAGAGGCTAAGACAACCAAATCCGTTCTGACATCTAAGGGTCCAGGAGGACAGCGACAATGTAAGAACAGAGCAGCCCTAGCTGGTGTGGCTCAGTGGATAAAGCATCAGCCTGTGGACTGAAGGGGCCCAGGCTAGATTCTGGTCAAGGGCACATGCCTGGGTTATGGGCTCAATCCCCAGGGGGGAGTGTGCAGGAGGCAGCCGATCAATGATTCTCTCTCATCATTGATGTTTCTATCTCTATCCCTCTCCTTTTCTCTCTGAAATCAATAAAAAAATATATTTTTGTAAAACAAGAACAGAGCAGGGCAAACGCAGGGACTTGTTTGCTTGTTTGTCTTTGACCCTTTCCAAGGTGCACGGCAAATACCGCGCTCGCACTCTGATCAGATGACCTCATTGTTGATGTAAGTAAAATGCTCATGATACATGGCGGTGTTTTAATTTATTAGGTGAATTAACGAGGAGTTGGGGAAATTGTTTTCCCTTTATATTCATTCCCCTTCCTTCTCACATCTCTACCTTTATCCCGGATGCCAGCAGTGGCCATGACGTTGTGGAATTACATTTAAGGAAAATATGCTGTTTATGTGGAAATGTACACTGGGGTAGCTTTTGTCCATCAGCAAAGCCCAGGTGCATTTTGGACAGAGTTCAGGCACTGTGGGTAGTGACGATGGAGACGGGCTGGCAAAGACCTAGAACTTGACCTTGCGTGGGGCCACTGGCAGCCATCACCCGTGGGTAGACACTGGGGGCTTGTGCTGCTAATTATTGGCAAGAAGGAAGGGCTAGTCTGGGAATGGTTTTTCTGGCTCTTTTTCCATGTGGCTAATTGCATTTTTTACTAATGAACCAAGTTTTTTACTTTTATAAGCACTACCTATGCTTACTTTGGCAACAGACTGGAATTCACTCCTCTCCCCAGGTGATCCTTAGACCGAAAGCTGGAATTCAAACACAGAAAGGCAGCGCTTAACAGCCTTTAATTAGTAATGACGGTAACAAGGAGACAAGAGAACAGGTCACGGCTACTTGTGTCCAGAGTCCCGCCTTCGCTACCCAGATTCATTTCATTCTACGTGGTGCGCTGAATCTTTCACTTAAGAATGTATCCCTTGTTTTTTGATGATTTCACTTTCTGAAACTTTGACTTTCTTTGGTGAAAAATAGTCCTTGCTCCAGAAATCCTTCTGCTCTGTTTAATTACTTGTGAGAACCTTAGATAATGAATTACAAAATAAATGCATCTCACACACATTTTCCCCAATGGGACTCGCATAATATTTCACATTTGGTTAATAGCCCTGAAAACCACGAGGTGCCAGCATTGCCAATGACGTATTACCAGGAACAGCATATGAGGCCGACGGGCATTTGGGAATGAAGGCGTGGACCCATCATATGGGCCTGTTTTTCCATCATATGGAGCCAGTGCCAGACAGTTGCTCCCCAGATGGCATGTATGTGTTGCTGGTGTTTTTTTGAGCAAGTGTTTGTGCAGAGATGACTTGCCATGTGGCCTTCTCGTCCAAATGAATTCAACATTTTGGGAAAAAAGTCCCTTCTGGGATGAAACTTTTCCAAGCATGTATTCCTCATGTCTCACTGTTATGCTTCTCAAAATTAATCACCTAGGACCGTGGTCGGCAAACTGCGGCTCGCGAGCCACGTGCGGCTCTTTGGCCCCTTGAATGTGGCTCTTCCTAAGCCTTAGGAGTACCCTAATTAAGTTAATAACAATGTACCTACCTATATAGTTTAAGTTTAAAAAATTTGGCTCTCAAAAGAAATTTCCATCGTTGTACTGTTGATATTTGGCTCTGTTGACTATGAGTTTGCAGACCACTGACCTAGGAGGACTATTGTCACTTTTGTTGGATCTGCGAGTTAAGTCTCTGTGGGGTCGGTAGACCTAGAATGGGATAGGAGTCTCCCACAGACCAAAGTCATTTCTCTGCTAGACTTGGTTTTAGGAAAAGGGGGTATCATCTCATCCCCAACACGAGGGTATCAAAGCTACTCCCCAAATTGCAAGGGCAGTGATACCACGATTCCCCCCACTTCTGGCCCGGGGGTTGTTCATGAGCGATGACTTGGAAATGAGAAGGCTTACCTTCAGCTTCTCCAGGTTTCTCTGAATCTCGTATGACTTGTGTCATGATGAGTTGAGGTGCATGGAGTTGGCCAGGAGGCTTTACTGACATGAAGTTATTAAAAGAAACTTGAGCGGCAACACACAGTAGGGTTTACAGTGCGAGCTATAGAGACACAGAGAAATGACTTGGATTAAAATTTTAGGAACAGCTGTGATTCAAACACAAAATAAGAAATAGCATTGTAAACCTCCCAGAGGCGTGAAGAATTAAGTCAGTAAACATGGATTTAGGGCACTCCGTGTGCCAGAAATGATGCTCATGATAACGATGATAAAGATATGACCTAGTCCCTCCCCTAGAAAAATTCAGTCCAGTCTGGGAATGTAAAATGTATATTTAGTATATGACATGCAAAAAATCACTGCACTTGGACAATCATAGGCATTCAATTGGAACACTTTTGGTGAACGAGAGAATGAAATTTTGTACCAAGTGCAATGAATGAGTCTGGGGCCTTTTTCTATGTGGAGTAAATGGTCCTCTCGCTTCCTATGATGTCTTTAGAGAATTAGTTTCAACTCGTATGTTCAGCTGGTCTTCTGTTGTCAATTACAGTCATTGTCCGGCTTAAACTTCTTCAGCGGCTGTCGGCAGAGTTGGACAGATTCAGAGTCCTTATCATCTAAGACATAAACATATATGTTATTTTACATTTATGCCATTTGCTCATGCTGTTCCTTCTGGAATTTCCTTTCTTTATGTCAGGTTATTTCCGTTCACATGTCAATGGCTCAGTGCACCTGCCCAAGAGCCCTGCGCCCCCAGCATCCTCTGCTGACCTCCCGCCGCCACCCTGTCCGCCTCTCGGGTGCAGTCTTTGGAGAATTTAAAAAAGAATTCTCACCCAAGGGTATGTTTATTGAGTTTGAGAGAGAGGAAGGGGAGAGAGCAAGAGAGAAACATCAATCAGTTGCCTCCTGTACGCATTCGGTGTACTGGACAATGCTCCAACCAACTGAGCCACCTGGCCACGGCCGGAGAGCGTTTGATGCACATTAGGTTACAGAAGAGGTTTATTAAACGAAGGGAGAGTAAAGTGCTGAATTACAGTGATTATTTTTATTTATTGAGTACTTTCTATGTCCGACACTGGCTAAGCATTTCAAATATATTATCTCCAATTATCACAACACTTCTGACAGTAGCTGTAATTTTTCTTCCCTGAGAGAGAAAATAGCGAGAGAGGTTGAATGAATTTCCCTGCGCCTCAGAGCGAGGCTGAGGCAGAAAAGGGAGTTAAAACAGAACCGGTCGGACTCGAGACTTAAAACTCCGACCTGGATTTTTAAGAACCTTGTTCTTAAAGGTCAGTGAAAATAAAGTTAGTTTATAAAGGCGATTACAGTTTAATTTCCCAGTATGAACATGTAAATATAAACATATAAGATATAGATGCTATATATAAAATATATGAAGTTATACTTACTGTAAAAGATATACTATTTTAGTACTGTAGCTTACATTAGCTATAAACATAATTTGCAATGGCTATATATTCGTGCTCTACGAAATTATACATAAACATATAGTAATCTAAGTTTTATGTGTCAGAGTGTAAAATAATCAAATGGAAGAACTGCAAACACACAGCAGGGTCTCCTGTGTCAGCCTTTACCATCCTCAGTCCCTTTTAGGAGAATGTCACCCAGCTATTTTTTATGCTAGTTTCTCGGGCAATTACCCTCAACTCGAAATGAGGTCCTTATCCTCCCGGCTCCTAATTTGTCACTCTGACGCCCCTGATGAAAGATGAATGTTTAGCTCATCTGTCGTGCTTCATGTCGCCTCTCCACGTCTCCCGATTTTGAAAGCTCTCCTGTTTCTCTGAATTCTGTTTGGCCAATTTTGCTTCTGTATTGTCCTTCGACGTCCATGGCCCCCATCAGTTTCATACAGTATTTCTCAACTTCTCTTAATGTAGAAATGCTGTTAGAACCCGCCCTTCCTCAGATGGCTCCCTCGCGCTCAGAGAACCAGCTCTGCTATGTGTGTCTTTCCCGTTAGCGGGGGCGATGACTTTGCCCTTCTCTTCTCTGCTTACTATCTCTATCTTGTGGTGTGTGTGGGTGTGTTCACTCTAGAAATTACAACATGCACTTTGACTTTCCCTGGGCATTGCAAGGTCATTAGAACATTTTAACTCATCTACATTGACTTAATACGCCATTGATTTCTTACATTTTCTAACACATACATCTACACTTACATATGCAAATAAAGGTAAGTATAAATGAGCAGTGGCTGCATAAAACAGTAGATCATTATTTGTAAATGTATAGTTAATAATGTATGTTTTAAAACAAGAGTCTTGTTATTGTTTTATTCATTCACTGCTCATTTAGAGCCTCCACTTATGTACCGCCTTGCTCTTCATTCCTTCCTACATCTCTTCATATTTTATGCTGCCTTTGGTTGTATACATTGAGTTTTAAAATCCTGTTATAATAGCCCAGAATTTTCTTTCTCTTTTTTATTGATTTTTAGAAAGAGAGAGGAAGGGGGAGGGAGAGAGAGAAACATGAATGAGAATCATCAATCAGCTGCCTCCTGCATGCCCCCTACTGGGGATCAAGGCCACAACCTAGGCATGTGCCTGACTGGGAATCGAACCAGGGACCTCTGGGTGCCAGGGCCATGCCAGCATTTCTCTAGCATTTTCAATTGGTTCTTTTAGGTTATAGATGCCAGCCAATGCTTTCAAGCTTGACTTAGAAATCATTGTTGATTTTCTCTACCCCTCACCTCCTTCAGGGTTTCTTATCCTAACACGTTTCTAGTTACCGTAGCTTAGCTGGACATTGTAGTTTGAAAAATTAATTGTTGAAATCATTCAAGATGGAACATTATGTCATCCACCTCTAAAGAGGACTTTTATTTGCCTGTCAGTATACCTGGCACACTAGAAATTAAGTTCAGGCCCAGATGACAAAGGCTGTGCTTTGGACAATATCTCTGTTTTGACAATTTGATCGATATCCCAGGTTTCCATCCTGAGTCCAGACAAGTGCAGTGAGGGTGATTAAGGAGCTGACAAACATTGATGTTATTATTAAAGTAATTTTTCCTGAAGAAGACAAATCTTGGTGTTGATTTTATAGGTAATTTTTGAGTCACTACAATTCTATTCTTCTTATCTACTCAGCAAGGAATAAGAGAAAATAAGCTTGCGGTCTCCCAGTGGGGAAAAGTGTAGATTAGATAGGTGACTAAATCAATTACTGGAGACACTGGACATGTTCATGCATTTCTTCCTTCCAGTACCACTCCCAGTGGATCTTGTGGACCATTCTCACTATACGGCTTCCATTGTAAGTTAATGAGGCAGAGACCCTAGCATTTCATTTGATATTTCTTGTGTTGTTTTATGTCCCTCGTGAAGGATTAGAACATCTACCCATCACATCCGAGTTGATTGCATTCAGGTACAAAATGATACCAATTCCCTTTACCTTTGCATTGTGCTTTATACTATTTCAAAGTGCTTTCTTATCCATTATCTTACCTGGCACAATATTTAAAAAGTGTGATGTAGGCAGGCTGGTTTGATTAATGTTCATTATACAGTTAATGGAACTGAATCCCAGAAAGGTTATTGCTTAAATTTCAACAATTTCTGATAAAGAAGTTTGATTAAAAAAGGGGTTTCTAGTCTTCTTTTCAATAGACTTTAATGTGGCTGGAACAGTTCCATGTGAATGTTTTCCGGAATTGAAATACCAAGCTTGTTAATGAAGGCAAGGCCATGCGCACCCCAACGCCAGCCTCGCTGGCTCTGACCTTCTTCATGTTTGACATAAACACTGTGCATACCCTTCCTCGCGCCCCCCCCCCCCCGCCCTTGATATAATCTCTTTGTGCACCTTCTCTCAGCTCAGGTACTGCACTGCCTGTATCTTCCTTGGTCTTTGACATGGTTATCCTTCCTGAAGATTTATTCTTGAAATATTCTCTCCTTTTTTCATCTTTTTTCCCTTGGATTTCCATTTAGCTCTCTTTGCCCAATCAGAAGTAACCAGGACTTATTTCTCCAAACACTCTTCTATTTTCCCTCTCCCTGAGGGCTAGTAGCTGTGTAATTAGGTATGTTTTCTCCTGGTATCTTAGGAAAAAATATGCATAGATATTAGGTCTCCTTTGGAACATTCAAATGTATGAGATTCTCAGTATTAAAATTACTATTTCCCTAAATATTCAATGATTAAGTTTATGGACAGTGTGTGTAGAGCATTAACATAATGTTTGGCCCAGGGAAGTACCCAGTAAGTAAGAACCATTACCACTATTTCTACTATTGTGACTACTAATACTAATAAAATCTCACCCTTCCAAACACAAATCTGAATATTTCTTTCTTGCTTTATTGGGCTGAGATGGCATCGTGGGCACATGAAGCAACATGGTGCCAACTTAGAGGCGCTCCTCTGGCTCTGGGTTGGCCGGGCACCTGAGGTCTAGGTGCCCTCTCTTAGAAAACAGTTTATGGAACGAAGCTATATATCACCACTAACATGTCGCCAGTGCTGAAGGATGACTTGGCCACAGCTGTGACAGTATCAGAAGCATGACTTTCTGGTGGGATTGGTTTCTGAAATGACGTTCTCAGCGGGGGACTTCAGCCTGTCTATCCCACATTTATTTTGGGGAATGCCTGGGGAGTGCAGTGTGGAATGAGGGTTTTCTGGGGGAAAAAAAGAAAGAAAAAAAGGGGGGAGATTGAGTTTCAAGATCATTTTTTAAATAGCATGTGGAGGAGGTTCTGCAAGAGTGATGTTGAAACTATAAAGAGAACTTCCTGTAGAAGACATTTTTAAAAACTGAATCACAATTTAATTTTTGTCTGGAGTAAGCTGTCTTTATTTGGTTGACCAGTTTTGGCTGGGGTGTGGGGGTGGAGGGTGGAGTGGTTAAACATAAGAAACCTTGTCTTTTGTCTCAAATGTTTGATAAATGGGTTTATGAAGGTCAATTCCTTGGGGCCCATTGTGGCAGGAATGTAAAGGTACTGAACTCTCTTTGGGAAATACCACTATCCCTGTTGTTTAATTGAATGTTGCTGCATCAGCCAGAGACCATCTACAAATCAGACAAAGAGAAGAAATGCTATGATGAAAACTGTCATGTGAGCGTTGACATTGCTGACTGTGGAAGGAATTAAACGATGCATTAACTAGTACAGGATGGAAATTTGAACAAAGTCATCCTATTATTTATGAGGAAACTCATAAATAAAAAGGCAGGACTCAGATGCTGGCCAACAGGAGACACGTTTGCCCGGTATCACTGATTTGCTCTGTAAATATTTCTAACTCTTGTGCCTGTGGCAAACTGAAAGTGAGAAACAACCTATCTGAATTATCTGAGTTATAAGAACTCGACCCCATCATGGTAAAGAGGCTTTGAGCCCAGTGGCGTGGCTCAGTGGTTAAGCATCCACCTATGAGCCAGGCAATCATGGTTCAATTCCTGATCAGGGCATATGCCCTGGTTGTAGGCTTGATTCCCAGTGAGGGGTGTGCAGAAGGCAGGGGATCAATGATTCTCTCTCATCATTGATGTTTCTCCCTCTCTCCCTCTCCCTTCTTCTTTGAAATCAATAAAAGTATCTACACTAATAAAAGAGAAACATGCAAATTGATGTCACTCCGCTATGCCCACCAGCCAATCAGATGAATATGCAAATTAACCCAATAAAGATGGCAGTTAATTTGCATACAGAGGCATGGATATAAGACTGAAGACAACGTAGAAGGAAGCCAAGCGCTGCAGAAGGGAGCGAAGCTGTGGAGAAGCAAGCGGGCGGCAGAGGCGGGAGGGAAGCTTTGCTCCGGCTGCAGGAAGCCCTATTCTTGCAGGAATCTTCCTGCAACAGGCCTCTAGTATATATATAATGTGTGTATATATATATATATTAAAAGGCTTTGACCATGATTGTGATGCAAACAGAAATTTTAGAAGATGAGCTACTTCTTAAGGCTGTTTTTTGGGCTAGGACCGAGCAGATGAACTCTTTCTTCCTGAAATCTCAGAGCTATTGACCAAGAGTTGGAGAGGGCTTCAATTTACAATATCCAATAGAGTCTGGATTCAGACTTGGTGTTCTTCCTCAGAAAAGTGAATCTCTCTGTGGTTGGCTAAGGTTTCCTCAGATGACCTGATGCAAAAACTGCCTCAGGAGATCTGGCCAAGTCAGAAATGAAGGTAATTTAGCTGCAGGGGATATTTTAGAGCATCCTTAGCTTCCTGAGTCTTGCAAGATCTGAATCATCGTTTGTTTAGATGAATCAGAGTTTTATTTTCTGAGCTTCAACAACAAAGCTCCATGTATTTGAAGCGTAATTACTAATATTGAAGATTATAGCCACCTAACTTGGCAGACTATTACTCTTCCTCTGGCTCACTCCTTTAATCAAGGGCATTTTAGGGGCCAAATTTGACAGCTGCAGTGCTGGAGACAGATTGGGAACAAGGTTCTGGGATAAGTTATATTTTCTCTAGCTTTTGTGTCAAAGCAATTGGCAATCTATTAGGAAGTTTCATTGTCTGCATCAAAGCCAGGAGGGTGGAAGGCACTATCTCTTTGGCAGAGGTAACACTAGAATAAAGTGGTTTTGATGAAATCTCATTATAGTCGTATCTACAGGATCAAAGGAGGAGAAAAAGAGCCTATTTTTAATTAAATTTATTGGGGTGACATTAGTTAACAGGATCATATAGGTTTCAAGTGTACATTTCTATGATACATGATCTGTATATTGCATTGTATGCCCACCACCCAAAGTCAAATCATCTTCCATCACCAGATATTTGGCTTCTTTGACCCTTTACTATCTCTGCGCCCCCTTCCCACCCCCCCTACACACACACACCTTCTTCGCTTTGGTAACCACCATACTGTTATCCGTGTCTGTAAGTTTCTGTTTTATAGCCCACATATGATTGAAATCATATGGTTCTGAGCTTTTTCTGTCTGACTTGTTTTGTTTAGCATAATGTTCTCAAGGTCTATCCATGTTGTCATAAATGGCAGTATTTCATCTTTTCTTATGGCTGAGTGATATTCCATAGTATATATGTATCACATCTTCTTCTTTTAAGACATGTTTACATTGTTAGTATATAGGAAAACTGGATTTATTTTTACATGATCCTGCATCCTGCAACTTTACTGTATTTGTTTATTGTTTCTAATAGTTTTTGGCAGAGTCTTTAGAGTCTTCTATATATAGAATTGTGTCATCTGCACAGAGTGACACTTTTACTTTTTCATTCCCAATTTGGATGCCTTTTATTTCTTTCTCTTGCCTGAGTGTCCTGGCTAGGAGAACGTGGAGAACTGTGTTGAATAAGAGTGGTGAAAGGGGGCATCCTCGTCTTGCTCCTGATTGTAGAGGAAAAGCTTTCAGTTTTTCACCATTGAGTATGCTATTGGCGGAAGGCTTGTCATATATGGCCTTTATTATGTTGAAGTACTTTATTTTTTTCTCCATTTTATTGAGTGTTTTAATCATAAATGGATGTTGTATCTTATCAAGTGACTTTTTTTTTGCACCGACTGATAAGATCATATGATTTCTCACCCTTTGTTTTGTGGTGTATTACATTGATGGGTTTGTGTATGTTGAACCATCCTTGTGCCCCTGGAATGAACCTTACTTGATTGTGATGTATTCTTTTTTAACATATTGTTGTGTTTGATTTACTAGCATTTTGTTTAGGACTTTTGCATCTGTATCCATCAGAGACTTGGTCTGAGTTTGGAGACATAATGAATAAAATTCAAAACAGATGCCCGTTTTTCTACCCTGCCCATCCCCACTTTGAGGACATTTTTTCCCTTGAGTGAGAAGAAGGTTCATGGCTAATTCTTTATCATTCAAAGTGGCAGCCTCACTTTGTCATGCTGCATCACGTACTGAGATGTCCCTTATCTCACGTGACTGGCTAATTACTAACATACTCCATGTTTACTCCAGCTGTTTTTTCTTTCTTTCTTTCTTTCTTTTTTTTTTTTTTTTGAGTAAACAATTCGCCAAGTTCAGCTGGCTTCCATTTGCACTTCATTGCTTCTTGACAGCAAACACTTGGCAAAAAATGCATTGCCTCTGGGTGGGTATGATCTCCAAGGGCAGAAGAAACACTGCGCCCATCACTTCTCCAAGTTAAAAACTAAAAACCACCCTCCTTAGGAGTCCAACCCTCTTGTAAAGTCTTGCACAATATTAGTTTCTAGACTTCATAAAGCAACAGTGTCTGTTCCCGTGTCCCCTCAGTTCCTGAATTGGCCTTTTAAAGATGTTATTTCATTAAATGGAAGAGAAGGCAGCATCTGCAGGGAGTCGGACCGCCATGATCAAGGACACTACAATACTATGGTATGGAGACTGTCTCCATTCGGACCGAGCAGGGCTACATGGGGAAAGAGTGGAGAAGGGTAATGATTCATTTTCCAGGCGATGCAGTTTGGTCTCTTTCTCTTGCTTCAGAGTCGGTGGAAACAGAATCCCAGGGCTGCAGCCACTTCCGTTCTGACCCAGGTGTCTGAGAGCGGATATTTTAACGCTCATGGGAAATGCGTCAACTTGGCCGATTTCTCCAGCTCCGTGAGCAGGCTTGTTGGTACAGACTCCGCCTGTTCTTGTCACGACTCAGGGGAAGGGTGGCACATGGTAGAGTTTAACATGCTTTACATCCAAGAACGAGATTGTGAGTGAAAAGGAAACGGAAAGCGGGTCTTGGGCTGGCATTCTGTTTCTTCAGATGATAAGCTGGCTAGGAGACGGCTCTTGGAAGCCGTTCAGACTCGGGATTACAGACCAGGCCTGCCCATGTTCAGCTCCTTGGTGCTGGGCAGGATACTGGCCTCTAAGGGCAGTGTTGGCTCCCGGGTCGCTGTGAAGACAGTGTGGATTAGTGCACAGGCCTGAACAATCCAGACCCTGGCGCGGAATAAGGCTACAGGAATTGTTCCTCCTCCCCCTTGTTACTGTTGCTACTATTAGAAATCGCTATTACATATGCAGACTATAGTATGCCCTCAAGGTAAGATGCACACCAGGATTTTAATTCTTACTATTAAGTTATTATGGTAAAGCTTTACATGTCCACGGAAGGGGTGTCGGAGGTATGAACCAGGAGTGTCTCCGTGAAGTAATGGATGAGATGACAGCAGGGGGTGGGCTTGGGGAAAACCTTCTTACTGCGGGGAGACAAAGGCTCATCTTAATGATGCTAATGAAAATTCTTTCGGTCCATTTGCATTTGCTTTATTGCGATGATCTTGCTAGTTTAAGTAAACAGATTCAGAGAGGTCAAATAACCTTCCCAAGATCCCGTGAGAGGCAAAGCTAAAATTTGAACTTGGGTTTGGTTGACCCCAGTGAAAACTGTTTTTGTTTTGTTGTTTGTCATTTTGACATTTGAATTTTTCTGATTAATAACATAATACTTGTCTATGTCTGGTAGGTTGGAACATAGGAAAGCATAAAGATGATAAAAAGGTAATTCGTCCTCTCATTGCCATGAGACCGTCACCCAAACATTTTGGAGTTTATCTGTCAAACACACCGTTCACTGGCTGCTTCCTTCTGACACATGAACCTGCCTGCATTTAGAGGACCCTTTTTTCACTGCCCTGGGCTTGTCTAGTCCCCCTGCAGGAAACGCTTGAGTCCAGGCCTTCGTTTCTGCCACAAGCATGTTTTCAGCTCGTACTAGTAGGCCATCACGCTGGCCAGTGTGGGAATGACTTGGGATATTAGTGTCTATATTTACAGGGTAGACTCCCAGTGATCTCAGTGATGCCCGTGGAAGGTCAGCAATTCTCTGCTAGCGACACGAAGGTCTTGCTCAGAGCTGGGCGGAAGGAGGAGGAAGCGGCCAGGAGCCATTGCACTCCAGTCTAGATCCCCTCCCGCTGCATTCACTTTCCCTACAGCTGGTTTCCGACTCCCAGGATTAGCCGATGACAAGAGGGCCTACAGGCAGGTGGGGTGAGCATGTGTAATGGAGAGGATGGTGCCTCCGTCCTATGCACTCACATGAGAGATCGTTGTAGACACTGGTTAGTGTGACTACCACCGAGGACCTATCTAAATGCAGGCTGGTCCGTGGACCTGATTCTATTTCATGGTCTCTGATCATCTACTGCAGGGCAAGATCTGGGTGTGTGCGTGTGTGTGTGTGTGTGTGTGTGTGTGTAGGCAAATGTGTCTATAATCCCACTTAGGACGCTGGTGTCTGTGGAGGGATTATTGCTACATGCATGTTTATTCCTGGCTTATTAAGAACCTCCTGGGGTTGGAGGTGGGTGTAAAGTAAGCACTCTGCTTTTAAAAAAGCAATTTTAGCCTTTCCCCCTCACTTGCATTTGTATCAAATGTGCTGTGTTCTTTCTTTTTTTTAATTTACAGAATATCTGAAGTCATTCTTTATAATAAAATGTATGCATTTTTTTTAAAGATGGTCTTAAGGGATTTCTATACCCAGGATTCCACAAGCCACACTGCTGTATTGGATTTGGGTTGTACGCCCATTTTTTATCTCTTTCGCTTAGCTGCTCGTCTCCCTTCTTTCCAACTCCATAAATGCTGACTGCCGGGATTTTAACATGGGATTGACCTCGGGTCCCTGCTCACCCAGTGACACTGAAACAGCCCCTAGGGACATGGGAGCGCCGAAAGACAGGGTTAGATGATTAAAAACTGTACAGAAAGAAAAAGGAGAAATGCATGATGATGAAAATAAAAAATATAACCACTTACTTTCTTTCGCCATAAGTAGCCTGTGGTAGGACCCGCGTGGGAAGAGAAAACAGTGGTGGCCACATCGGTATATCACGCGCGGCCTCCTGGGGTTCGGTTAGTCTCTGCGTTTGTGGGGAACCTGGGCCTCGGCCGTCCTGGGAACCAGCCCCTTGATGTGTGCGGTTTTCTCACCTCCCAGCCTCCATCCTCTTTCTTTAATTTCACTCATTCTTCAAAATGCAACGGAACAGCTTTTCTGAGAAGCTTCCCCTGTCATCTTCCTCCATCCTCTCAGTATCAGGGCTAGGTGTCTGATCGATTTTGAAACAACGGCTAACTGACATAGGGAGCAATACCGCTGGTGAGAAAGTTCTCTTCCTTTTCCTTGGAGAAAGGCAGTAGGAGGAGGCACAGTTTCTGACATGAGGGGAAAGGAGGGAGACGTGAAGAATATAAAATTCCTACACGTGAATTGATTTTTAGAGCCACATAACAATTGAGTTTCTGATTTAAGAAAATTGGAACAAGGTGAATGAATGCTCAGCAACATACCTACAGCTGTGTCTGGGTGACTGAATAATACCTTGTATTTGCATCAAAATAATAGATACAAATTATTCCTGCTTTTTCAAGGTTTTACATTTATTTTTGGGACAGGAACTACTTTGGATTTAATTTTTTAAAAATCTTAAGATTCCTACTGAGGTCTGGGGACTGAAGAAAGAGGTAGGGTGGTTATAAAAACAAGCTTGAGTGTATTAAAAAATTTTAAATCTAAAAAATAACTCAAAATGATGAAATGAGGCCATTTGCTAGAACAGAAAACAACAACAACAACAGGCATTGATTGGAACTTGGTCCTGTCTGAAATTTGAGTCAGAAAATAAGTGGCAAATATTTTTCAGAACTTACGGCAAACTGCTTTTTATATAAGACAGAATGGTGTGCTGGAGAAATATTGTTTTCAAGCCAGAGACAGTAGACAGAATACATAAATACGCAGGTATATTACCTTTTAGAATTCTGCAGTTCAGTTCTGCTGATTGCAGTGGATCGGCTCTGAAGCAAGTCCCTGGGTTCCTGAGAAGTCAGGCATGGCTAAGTAATTGCAGAGTTCAGAGGAAGCGAATCTCGGAGCTGGAATGAATGTTATGAATAATCTAGTCTGGCCTCTTTATTTTATAGTTGAAATTGAGGCTTCGAGAATGAAATGAATCATCTGGGGTCGCGAAGGGAATTATTAACGGAGTGGGAACCCGGACGCAGGCCTCGGGACCTCGGCCTGCAGCCCATTCCTGGGACAGCACATGACCCCAGGTGCGGGGTCAGTGGCTCCTTTACGGGGAGTGACGTGTGGACCTGAACTGCCGCCTGGGCCGGATAGATATCCCTTCTCGTGAATGACGAAGCATAATTCCATTCAACAAGTACTTACTCAGCTCAGCCCTGGGCTTGGTGCTCAGAAAATTTGAAAAATAACGTAAGCTCGAGTTCCTGCTCCAGTGACACATGGAAGTGCGAGGACCTCATAACCGCGCGAAGTGGTCAGGGCCTGGGGCCGATGCCAGTGATGTGTTCCGAGCAGTTAGACGAGGGCCTGGCACACAGCGGATGATGGGACACTGCTGCGTGCCTCCCCCTGGAGAACGCGGCTTACCTGTCGCCACCCAGTGCCGGCCACCGAGGGTAGGACAGCTGATTTGGAGCAGCTGCATAGAAAGGGGAGCAGGGGGCGTGATGGCAAGGTGCCCTGTTGTCTAAGCCACGGGAAAGGTTTTCAGATCGTATCCAATTCAGCATTTACCTTTTTATCAATTTAATTAATCCTCACCTGAGGACATGCTTAGCGAGAGGAAGGGAGAAATAAGAGAGAAACATCGATCAGTTGCCTTTGGTATGAGCCCCAACTGGGAATCAAACCCACAACCCAGGCCTGAGCCCTGACCGGGAATCGAACCAGCAACCTTTCGGTGCACAGGATGATGCTCAACCAACTGAGCCACTCCCGCCGGGCAGGCAGTCTTCATTTTTTAAAGGAGGAATACAGTGACCCTGGAGAACACTCAAGCTTGCCGCGTGCGCAGCGTTGCTGAAACGCTGCAGTGACAGGCAGAGAGACGAGCCAGCCCCAACAGCAAAGTATCCCCGCCTCAAAGCATCCACGAAGTGTGAATTACCCTCAGAATTCCTCCCAACTTGGGCGAGGGAGCTGCTTGCCCAACCCAACACCAGTCCTTGGCTGAGGGCCCAGGGGGCCCGGGCACTGCGACCTCCCCGGCGTGTCCAGCTCTGTGTCTGCAGCCAGGTGGTTCCAACAGCTCCGGGCCGCCCTCCAATGACACTCTCAGGAGGGCAGTTAGAAGCAAAAGCACGCGAGGGCCAGGGGAGGGGCACTCAGAATTGGCCCAGAAAGGGAGCCTGGGAAGAGCGCTCACGGTTTTTATGCAGCCGGACTCAGTGGGCTTTCTCTGCAAAGGGTCAGGGGGTAACGGGTGTAGGTATTTCGGGCCACATGGTCTCCGTGGTAACTGCTCCGTTCTGTCCTTACGGTGTAACAGCGGCCACAGACCATAAAGCGTGTCTGTTCCAATAAAACTATACGAGGGACACTGAGAGTCAATGCCATGTACCTTTCATGTGCCACAAGGTGTTATTCTCGCTTTGACTTTTTTTCTCCCAACTATTTAAACATGTAAAAGCCATTGAGCTTCCAGATGGTGCAAGCATGGGCATGGGCCACCAGGTTTTGCAGTTGTACTTTTAATTGTCAAGTATCAGCAGATTCACCAAGTCCAAAGTACTGTTCTAGACACTGTGTTCTTTCATATATATTTGTTTTAATTGATTTTTTAGAGAGAGGAGAAGGGAGAAGGAGATAGAAACACTGTTGAGAGGGAAACATTGATCAGCGGCCTCCTGCACGCCCCCACCACCCCCCTCCACTGGGGACTGAACCTGCAACCTGGACATGTGCCCAGACTGGGAATGGAACCAACAGCCTTTTCGAACTAAAATTTTGTTCCTGGCTTTGAGGCCGGTGTTGTAACACTTTTGAAATCAAGTGTGCCTTCTGTCATTGTGTCAATTACCCAAAGGGTATTTAAGGCTATGATGCTTTTTACAATTAATGAATGGTGTTCTCTAGTTAAGGAATCTGGCTATTTGATTCAACCCACTTTTGACAAAGGCCGGTGTCAGTACGGGTTCCAGTCTTCACTTGGTTCCCGGGAGGCTAACCTGGAGGAGTCGAATCTTTCCCAGCGACAGTCTCCATTGAGGGATATTCTGAGGGAATTTAAAATGCAATAAGTTCATATTTTTATCAGGAAAAAAAATCCCAGAGCCCTGATTAGAAACCCAAAGTCCTTAAAAACCTGTGTCTTGGAATTTAGAAGAAAGACGATGACTTTTCTGTTGAAGCTATGGTAAAGCTCGAACACGGAAGGACTGGGGGCCTAATTTGGGTCAATTCTAGTCACAAATCAAATTTTATTTTAAAGAAAGCCTGAACGTAAGCTGAAATGAAAACTTACTGTTCCTCTTGCTGTATTTCTCACTGTGCTCTGGGACTTGGTTTACTCAGCTATAAAATTTTTAATAGAGTATTTCTTGCTTTTGCTTGGGAACTAACAAGAATATGACACGTTAGGGGTTACTGGGCAGAAAGGAAAAGAAAGTCTTTAAAACCTGCCGAAGCGAGCTGTAGCTCCTGTATCTTCACCCACGGAAGCTGCTGTTCGCTCTGTTCATCCTCCCCGAGGCCTGGGAGGCCCCTCTGTCAATGGGGAGAGACTTGATAAAGACAGGCCTTTAAAATCGTGCTACTCTACTAACATTAAGTGCTCCTCATACTTGGAGTTTGCCTACCACGGCTTCTCCAGAGAGACGATAGGAGGATGGAGCCTGCGGGAGGCAGGAGGCCGTCGGGGTGGAAGAGGGGGTACAGGGGCAGGGTGGGGAGAGGGGGTGACACGTCACTGAAGGAAAGAGAGGTGTGGGTTTTGGGGAAGAAGAAGACTTACTTGCCCTGAGGCAGAATTATCAATGGAAAGGTAAGACTTCTGGGTCTTGCCGTCTCACTGGTCATCTTCCAGTTGGGCAAAGTGTGCAAGTCCACGGCCGACGCTCACCTGCGACCCCAGCCTCATCTCCAAACCCCACCGCCTACCGGTCCCCAGCCCCTCCCCCAGCTGGTTCTGGCTGAGCTCTCTCTGAGTGTTCCGACTCTCTCGCCTAGAAAATTGTATTTTTTACAGGAGATCCTGAAATCAGAGCCTTTCAGTGGGAAGGCACATTGGAGGTCATTTTCTGATGAGAGAAAGCTCGAATGCTTGTGTTTTAAAACCACCAGTGATTTCCACCTATTTATAAGCTAGCCTGGCCAATTTAATAATAGATATAATCGTTAGGAGGTTTTCCCTTATGTTAAAATGCAATCTGGCTCCCAGAGAATAATGCTCATTGTTCTTTGTGTGGCTCCTTGGGGCACATAAGAAAAAAAAGTCTAATTTCTCGCTGGCGTAATATATGAGGTCCATTACGGAGTCCCATGCCCGCCTCCCCTCTCCACTGGGCCTGGGCCACAGCTCACAGCCATCGCACCGGAGTGTCCCACCCTCCAAAGTCTCATTCGTTCTAATACCCAGGACTTCGTGTGTCCTGATGAGCTCAGGGTAAAACAGGGCCATCTTTCTTGTTCTGGTACTTTCTACCCAGTGATGCAGATAAAGTAGAATCATTCTGGGCATCCTCCACAGTTTGAAGATGAATTACAGTTGACCGCACCCCTCCCAAACAGGTTCCGTGTTAGCATGCAAAAAAGTACACGTTTGTTGTCGCTCCTTACGAATCTCGTAGGAAATCAAATCTTCAAACGGTTAAGTATGTGCAGCTGTATTTTTGGACTTGTGTCTAAATTTACTTATCCAGGCTAACTTCTAGTCAGAGGCAGCCCATAATTAGATTTGATGGGATCCTTTTGGGTTCCTAGCTCCAGCACTCAGCATATGCGCTTTCTCTCTAGTTTCATGTTACCCACCAATGTGATTTCTCTTCTATCAGTGTTGGCCTGGATTTGAAAGAAAGCCATATTCATGTCAGGACCCCTGTTTCCATGGTGGGACTCGGACCTTCCTCTGGGGCCCTGACCTCAATCCCGGGGCCCAGACCTCCATACCAGGATCATGCCTCAATTACAGAAAGAAAGAAAAAAAGAAAGGGAGAGAGAGAGAGAGAGAGAGAGAGAGAGAGAGAGAGAGAGAGAGAAAGAAGAAGAAGAAGAAGAAGAAGAAGAAGAAGAAGAAGAAGAAGAAAAGAAAGAAAGAAAGAAAGAAAGAAAGAAAGAAAGAAAGAAAGAAAGGAAGAAAGAAAGAAAGAAAAAAGAAAGAAAGAGAAAGGAAGGGAAAGGAAGGGAAAGGAAGGGAAGGAAGAAAGGAAATTAGTGCAAGGGCCAATGCATTAAATTGCTAGGTCATGGGACTCATTCTACCAATAGCATGCAACTCCTCAGTTCTAGATGCAAATACTGTTACACTCATTCATGCAATGCAGTGTATAATATCCATTTTGATCCTCACCGCAGCCTGGACATAATTATCATTAGACTATTACTGCGATTGAGAAACTGGCCAAGCGAAGGAATGCATCCAAGGATGACTAGACTAGTGAGAGGCGGGGCTGGTGTTTGCACACGGTCTCACATCAAGACTTGGCTATTTTCTCTTTGCCACAGTAGTATTTTCTGAGACGTTGGCAAGTTGATAGAGTATTTACATCCTGAAGAACAATCATTCACATTATGTTGCCTGCAGTGGGGCCGGCCAACAGCACAGTATCCCCACGTCTGACGGGTGTGAGGTCACCTGACCCGGATGGGCTTTCTGGTTAGTGTGGCCCTAGAGGAGCCTCCCTGTCATCCTCACCCCCTGGGCGGCACTCCCCCAGCCCTGCCTCAGCTACTGCTCTGTTCTGGAAATGAAGCCGCCACTGATACCTTGATGGGAACTGAGAGGTCCTTCTCACTGCTTCCCCAAAGCCAAGTCCAAGTGGGAAATTCTTTCCCGGACCGAGGCATTTCATTTAATTAAGTGGGAAGCAGAAGCTGGTCTCTTCTCAACTGATTTCCCTAACTCGGACATATTAGAGATTCATGAAGAACCAGCCTGAAAGATACTCATTTGAACTCCCTGGAGCCTTTTGTCCCCTGTCTCAAAATAGAAGAAAATAATTGCCTTCCAGGAATGAACGCCCTTTGTCTGGCCACGTGAGTAGGAGGTCACTAGATCCTCACAGTGTCCACCATGGACTTCAGCCTCCGAAGACAGAACGAAGCCACCAGGCCCAGGCTCAAGATCCAGCAGCAGCATCTGTTCTTTATATGACGTCAGGCCAAATACCTCATAACAGCTCTGAGTGCCACCATCTTCATCTACAAAAGGATGGTACCTACTACTTACCCCATAAAACGGTAAGTGGGGCTTCCAGCAGCTAATGTGTGTGTGGCGCTTAGCGTGAGGCCGGCATGAAATGCATGTGTTCCAAAATATTAGTGCCCCTCCCCATATACCTTTTTCAAAAATGTATATTTTATTGATTTTTTTACAGAGAGGAAGGGAGAGGGATTGATCAGCTGCCTCCTGCACACTCCCTATTGGGGATGTGCCCACAACTAAGGTACATGCCCTTGACCGGAATCGAACCTGGGACCCTTCAGTCCGCAGGCCGATGCTCTATCCTCTGAGCCAAACCGGTTAGGGCTCCCCATATACCCTTTTATTCATGCAAAGTCAACATCAATTTCTTGTGTTTCCAGTCCAAAGCCATCATTTCGCCCACGATTAAATTTTTTTCTCCAGTCGATATTCTTTTCTGGAAGCCTTTAAACATTAATGGAATATTTAAATTGAGGTCTGATTCCTGGATTGGGGTCTGGGTCCCGGGATGGGGGTCTGGGCCCCAGGATACAGGTCTGGGCCCCGGGATTGACGTCAGGGCCCCGGGATGGGTCTCTGGGTCCCGGATGTAGGTCTGGGTTCAGCATAGAGCCAGGCGATGGGAGCTCTTGGCGTAGGCACAGCATGGAGTCGCTTTAAGAAATACCGCAGGACTTTATAGCGCCTGGTGATTTACGGAGCGGGATTTCCTTCCAATTTGTGCTCATGCACTTCTCCTGTGTGTTTGTTTTGTGCTTGTATTCGCTTGGCCGGATGGGAGCCAGTGTCTGGTCTGGGGACAGTGTGACTTTAGGATGTTCTGGGTTCACAAAGTGGAGGACGGAGGCAGCTGGCAGTGGTTCAGGGCGACGTCCAATTCCCCCCAGAAATTTATGACGGGTGCCGTGCGCTTTTTAAAAATCCACTTAGGGGGTCGGCGGTGGGGCGGGGGGGAGGCGGAGATCAGTTATAAACTGAATGGCTGAGGTGCAGGTTGCACATTCCTGGAGAGTGACAGGCACCTAAAATAACCTCGGGGTTCAGGAACTCTTGCTGCCCATGAGTCCAGTTGCCGTGAGTGTGACCTTGCACCTCAACGGGCTGGGATAGGAAGTGGGTCCCAGGGGTGGAAGGCAGAGCTGGGGTTACAGAGGCGGAGTGAACAGCTAGTTCTGTGCTGGGATTTGAGGGGAAATCCTTTCCCGCCTCAGAAGCTGGGGTGCATATTTCATCCACTGGAACACACACAGTCACGGGAGGAGGGGACCTTGGGTGTTTTGTCATCTGACTTCCAGGTCTTAGAAGGGGGACCCTGAGATCCAGGGCGGTCCGGTAGTTTTTCCAATCTGAAGTTGCCCCTGGAAGTTTATAAAGTTACCTGAAATAAATGTAACAGGAAATCTGTAAAACTTGGGACCAAAAAAAAATGTATATATATCAGAAATAAATGTCAACCCAGAGACTGTAATGACCTGTTTAAGTATTTTGTATATAACCCAGATATCTTGGAATTATTATTATTTTTCAAGATTTTCATTGATTTTTTAGGGAGAGAGGAAGGGAGATGGAGAGGGAGAAACATCGATGTGAGAGTGAAACAATGGTCAGCTGCCTCCTGCACGTCCCCTACCGGGGATCAAGCCCGCAACCCAGCATGTGCCCTGACCGGGAATGGAACCGGTGACCCTTCAGTGCGCAGGACAAGGCCCAACCAAGTGACACACACTGGCCAGGGCTCTTGTTTTGAACAGCTTATGCACAAAGGAAAATTGAGTCACAGGATTCATAGCAATGGTAAAAAAAAAAAAAAAATCTCTTTTTTTTTTTTTTGGCAAAAGTACAATTAGCAGGCAATATTAATATTCTGACTAGATAGCAATCTCTCCAGAGAAGTACTTCATAGAAAGGACTGTCTGTGATGTAATAATGAAACCGTTACCAATCCTGAAAATGGATGCGACTGAATTTCAGAGAACTGTTTCCTATAATCACCTTTTATATGATGGATGGCCATACACCAAAGTGCGAGGAAGTGAAAGTGGGGGGTGGGGGACTGGGATGCTGGGACCCTGCTCCCAACCGTTCTGTCTGGCTTCTGGAAACACAATCAAATTTATGCTTAGCACGGTTGAAAATGATTTTCTGTAGAATCAATAAAATATTAACAGTAGTCGGCATGTTTGACAAGCGGTGACCTTCTCACATCCTGATGTAAGTCAAATGCTCCACTGAAAATGGCTAATTTTAAAATCCATTTTCCATGGCTACATGCATTGTATACAAAGAAGAAGAGGGATTCACCAGCTAGAGCAAAAAGCTCAAGAGAAAATGAAGATAGCACAGTTCCATCGGCCCAGAATCCAGAGATTAGGTTTAGTGATGAAACCAGAGAAGAACTAGGCACTGAGCATCAGACATGCTCCCACGGGTGTCTGGGGGGGGGGGGGGTTGCATTTACATTTGCGGCCTCAGGAGTGAAGCAGATGAAAATTTTTCAGCAAACTTCATGTTGGAAGCGTTTGAAAGCTCTCTCGCATACAGACTGCCCTCCACTCAGCTCATATGGAGACCGCTAGGTATAATTTTTCTTAACTCTTAGCAGTACAAAACCAGAAGAAAACTCACCACTACATTCCTCTACTCTATCCATGGCTGCGTGCTTTTTCTTGCTAGAAGTTGAGTTTTTCTTGGTAGAAGTAGCTCAGTGACCAGCTCAGTGAGGACTTTATAGCCTGGAGCAGCTGCTAATGCTCTAGGATACAGTTTCTCTGGCCTTCCATACATAATCCGTCAAGAAGTCTTATTGGCGCTGCCTCGAACGACTTCCCAAATCCGATTACTTCTCCACCTCTTTACTGCACTGGTGAAGTCACCACCATCGCTCACTTTTACGACGTCAGGAGTCTCCAAACTGATCTTTCAACCGTCACACTTGTCTCCATCCCAAAACCCCAAAGCCATTCTTCAGTCAGCAGCCAAAGAGATTTTCATAAAATGAGTATCAAATCCTACCATTCCTTTTTGTATGACCCTCCCAAGACTGTCTTTTGTGGCTGCGACAGAATCCCCAGTTCTTACTATGTCCCTCAAAGCTCCACCCGATGGGGGAGCCTTTCCCATGGGCCTTTGCTTCTCTCCTTCTGTCTCCACCTTGTCCTTCACTCTTCTCCCACCAGGCCAAGCGTGAGACTTCTCAGAGCTGCTGCAATTGCAGTTACCTGCACCCCAAACCCTCTCCTTCCTGATGTGTCAGACAGTTTTACCGTTTGGGGCCTCACTCGGGTTGCCAGACCCTTGGAGAGGCCTCTGCGATAGCATCAGCCTGTCTCCGTATTTCTTCTCAGTGCTATCCTTTCCTTACGCTGCATTTCAACTAAATGGGGCTCTCTCCCCAGAGCTGTTGCAGATGGTTGTGCAGTCCGTGTACCACACGGAAGCAGACAAGGTGAGGGAGCTGAAAAGCAGCCTGTGCCCTTGCCTCACTGGATGCTTTTGGGGTTATGTCTGCTCAGTGGGGTGCCTTTTTCTAATTTGCACAAAAGATGAGATACGCCAGAGATGGCCCTCTTAATATTCACCGAGCACACCTTACCGTTTCCTGCTTCTGTGTCTTTGCTATGCTTACTGTCTTCTCTAGACTCCTTACCTCTCTTTCCGCGCCATAAATTTCTTTCATCTAATCCACTGGAGCTGTCAGACTTTACTAGGGACCCCCCACTAAGTCTTGATGTTTTTTTGTTTTTATTTTAAATGTATTTGTATTGATTTCAGAGAGGAAGGGAGAGGGAGGGAGACATAGAAACATCAATGATGAGAGAGAATCATGGATCGGCTGCCTCCTGCACGCCCCCTAACGGGGATCAAGCGTGCAACCCGGGCCTGTGCCCTGACCAGGAATTGAATCGTAGCCTCCTGGTTCATAGGTTGATGCCCAACCACTGAGCCACACCAGCCGGGCAAGAGTTGATGTTTTTAATCTTTTCCGTGGTCGTTTATTTGTTGACCCTCCCTCTGAGGTCTCTCTTCTCTTGGTTTTTCTGTCATGTCCACTTCCCTTACTTTTCTTCCAAATATCTCACATCACATGGGCTTTTTCTGGGTTTCTTCTGCCCCACCTCACAGCCATGTTACTATTTCCCAGGTTTCTCATTTTTGTCTTTTTCTGCATCGGCCTGCCTGGTTGCTTTCATTTTCGAGCATGCCTTCACCTCTCATTTATGTCTTGACTTTCAAATCTAAATAGACAACCCTGGCATCTTTACGGAGCTCTAGACCTTTGTCTCCAGCTGCCTACTTGGCCATCTCTTCTCAACAGCACCCCTAAAGCAGTATGTCTGAGCAAGTATGTTCCCCTTCCCGACCACCTCTCCGCCCGCATGGCTTCTGCGTGGATGCTGGATGGCCTCCTGTGGGGAGAACTTGACTTGAAGAAAAGCAAGGTCTGAGGGGTGGACTATTTTGAAGAAAGATAGCAGCTCCCTTAAAATCATGTCCATCTTCCCAGAATGTGGAGTTGTTGCTGGGATGTGGTTTCCCAGCTAGCGAGGACTCGCGCCAGTCTTATGACTCACCTGTAGAGTTTTTAAGCGTCATTCCCACTTGTTTTTTCATCTTTCACCAACTTCGCACAGGGGAACATGGCGACTTTGGAAGCCTCTCATTGAAGATGGCAGAGCCATAAGATGGAAGGCGTCTGCGTCCTTGAACTGGTCCTTGAAGGTGAGTTTCTAGCCATTCCGGAATACCTTCTAGTCGTTACAGGAGGCTGAAATAAACATTTAGCGCATTGGAGCTGTCTTTAGATTGGTTTGTATTATAAGCTAACATTACTTAACTAATAAGCTGAGTATGATTTTTATATGAATTTTTTTTTTAATTACACCACACTAAAGAATGAGATAAGGAAAATAGAACAGATAAGAAATCCTTTGGTGATATTTAGGTGGTTAGGTGCCAAGGTCAAGGGAAGTTTCTATGGGATCCTGGCCTGTCTGACTCAAACGACTTGTTTGTGATGACTTTGCCATGTAATTGCCTGATGAGGGGACCCATAAAGAAGGCCATGGTCCAAAGACCTGTCACAGTCAAAACTGATTGCAGAACAGGAATAAACACTCTATTCTCAGGCGAGAAGTGAATATAATTACATTTAAACGAGGGACAAAAGGGAAATTACTGTCTTTATATTTAACAAAATGAGTCTTTTAGAAAGCCAGACTCATAGAAACAGAGTAGAAGGGTGGAGGCCAGGGGCTGGGGGAAGGGAGAAGGGGAGCCGTTGGTCCAAGGGCACAGGCTCTGAGTTACAAGACGAGTATGTTCCCAGGAGCCAATCAATGTGCAGCGTGGTGACTGCGGCTCATCGTCCTGTATCGTGTGCTTGAGATGCACCGAGAGACTCGTGCTCATCACATGCACGGTGCTAGATGTGTCCATCAACTTGGTTATGGTAGTTATTGCATGATGTACACAGATTAGCCCATTGCACACCTTCAATAGGTACAATCTTATTTGTCGGTATCCCTCAGTAGAGCTGGGAGGGGGCAGGGAAGTCAGTAGGGCGATGTCGCTGGTTGGAAGCTCCAGTACAAGGCTGGGTAGAAGCGGCAAGAAAGGGCATCCTGTGTCTCCTGGTCCCAGGCAGAGCGCTCCGTCTTCTGTTGAGCAGAATCTTCGCCCCAGTCTTTCCTGTCGGTGCCTTTCCAGGAGGGAGAGCCCTCCGTCCCCATCTGTCCTGGGGTTTTTATCACAAATGAGCATTGAATTCTGTCAGACGCTTCGAATGTATGGATTGATACGATCACGTGAGCTTTCTTGTTGAGCCTGTTGATATAGTGGATTACACTGACTTTCAAATATTGAATCGGTCTTGCATCCCCGGAATCAGCCACGGGAGAACTTGAAATGTGTATGAAGAGAAAGAAGTCGATCTGAAAAGACGACCTACTGTGTAATTCCAACGATATGACGCTGAGGAAGGCTGGGCGATGGCGAGGGTAAAAAGATCAGTGCTTGCCAGCAGCGAGGCCTGTGGGAGGGATGAGCAGGTAGAGGATTTTCAGGTCAGTGAGACTATTCATGCAACAGTACAGCGGTGGACACATGTCATTAAACACCTGTCAGAACGCCGAACGTGCAACATCGAGAGTGAGCCCTAATGTAAACTGTGGACTTCGGCTGATAATGATGTGTCAGTGTAGTTCATCTTGGTAATAATGTACTGCTCTGGTGGGGGATGTCGGTAATAGGGGATGTTGGGCCTGTGTTAAGAGAGAGAATATAGGGGAATTCTGTACTTTCCACTCGGTATTGCTGCGAACCTAAAATTTCTATAAAAACAATGTCTATTAATTAAGAAAACAAAATGAGTAAGTACAGGATGAAGAAGTTATGGTTTGATTCTATAGCAGTTTTATATAAAACAGCCAGAGGCTTTTCATTGACCACAAATTCAATGCAAACAAAAAATACAATGAAGTTGCTAAGGAAAAAAAGAAAGAAAAAAAAAGAAAAGATTCTTCTATTCTTGATTAAATAAAAATTGAGGAAATAATAGACACATTGTAATAAGCTTTGATCCCATTACATCTGGCATTCACTACTAGGCCCTGCATTTTAAAGAGAGTCATTTTCATGTAAATGAGATGGTTGCTAACTTGTGGAAGGTTCTTGAGTCTCCTCATTATAGAAGCATTATGAGGGGGTTGAAAATGTATGTCCTACAGAAGCAATAATGGAAGAAAGATGTAATGTCTGTATCTCAGGATTCAAAACTATTATGTGAAGGTGTATCCACCGTAGCTTCAAATGCTAGGGTTTGCATCCATTCACAGAAGTTAGAAGAGGATCTTTAAAAAAGAATGTTTTTATTGATTTCAGAGCGGGAAAGGAGAGGGAGAGATAGAAACATGGATGAGAAAGAAACATCATCTACCAGCTGCCTCCTGCACACCCCCTGTTGGGGATTGCAACCTCTGCCTGTGCCCTGACCAGGAATGGAACTGGTGACCTCCTGGTGCTGGGATGATGATCAACCCACCGAGCCCCAGCAGCCAGAGGTTATAACCTCTTTCTCCAGGATGAGCTGTTGTTGTGAGTGCTGGGAAACCTGTCCCGGAAAACATACACGCGGACCTCAAACACCCCTGTGCCCGCAGGTCAGAGCGGACACTGCTTTGGGGGTTAGGCTGCCTGATGTCCAAGGGGTAGGCCCCAACCTTGTGGGCACCGTGGCACACGAGACAATGGTATTATGGCACCCAGCGCGTAACTGACCACACTGCTTAAGGCTGGAGGCAGCTGGCTGGAGCTCCATCCGCCGCACTCCCTGTGGGCGCGACCCTGTCTCCCTTCTCCTCTGGCCTGCTCCCTGTGCACCACGGTGCTGAGAGGCACAGGAGTTGAAAGAGCGTGGCTCAAAAATCACACCCAACTGGGAGGCGCCGTGGCTCCTCACTGCAGGAAGGAAGGGTCTGAAGTGGACTTTTCTTTCTTCAGCAGCAATGGCTTCCCTGTTAGAGAGTGAATGATAGAACACACGCAGGTGAGGCAGCCTGACGTCACTGCTCTGCCCTCATCCTGGAACCTGGTGCTGGGCACGGGGTTTTGTTTGGTGGTCACCCTGCGGACTTGGTCCCAAATAAAAAGTCAATTGTCTTCTTATTTATTTATTTATTTATTTATTTGTTAATCCTCACCCAGAGGACATTTTTTTCCATGGATTTTTAGAGAGAGAGGGAGGGAGAGGGAGAGGCAGAGAGAAACATCGGTGTGAGACACATCTGATGAGTTGCCTCCTGCACACACCCCAACCATTTCATGTAAATGCGACCAAGGGATGTGCCCTTGACTGGAACTGAACCCAGGACCCTTCAGTCCATGGGCCGAGGCTCTATCTACTGAGCCAAACCGGCTAGGGCCATTGTTTTCTTTTTGAATCAGTGTCAAGAAGCGAGGAGAAGCAGGTCAGAATGTTTGGCCTGTGGCCAAGAGCTCAGGCCTCTGCAGATAAGAATGTGTTGACTACAGCGCCAGCATAACACGTGATAGCGCGCTCCCCGGAGCGAGCGGGGAAGCCGGAGGCCAGAGCTTGGACTCCGTGCACACTTGCTTCTTTATCTCCCTTCTGCATGTGTAGCTGTGAGGGTCTAAGTTTTATTTCAGCCGGTAGGATTATGACTGTGTCACGGTCAAGGTATCACGTGTGGCGGCCAGTTTGCGGCCGCACACTCAGGGGGACTACACATGCAACCGTGAGCTTAGCCTTACCGCCCCAGCGGAGGCCTTCCTGCGAAAGCGCCCTCATCTTCCCCCAAACACGGCTTCTGGAGCTCAGTTCCTGGTGGAGTGTTTCCCAGCGAGGGGAGGAGGCGAAGCCCCTTGCCAGGAGGAGAAAACAGCACTCCGTCCCCGGTGCACTTTTGTGGGAGTCTCACCATGTTACACCTGCGCATTTCACAAAAGGGACGCGAGCAAGCGAGCCTTCCCAGCAGTGGCGTGGTGGTCGCTGGTTTCCCCTTTTCTCCTCCCGGATTGGTTATTATGGTCTCCATGTCTGTTGAATGACCTTTCACTCATCCGGGAAACCGCAGGCTCCACCCACCCAGCCAGGCTGGTGTTCAAATAGGAGAGGTCCCAGGGTCCCAGGGCAGAGGGCAGAGGAGGGAGCAGCGCCCGGGCTGCTCTGCAGGGGAAGGGCTCCGGGAACAGCCAGCCTGGTGTCCCTGGGGCCTGGGATGAAGCTCCCGCTGCTGCGGAAGGAGCCCTGACCCTGGACGGGGCAGCGGAACGGCCATTCTGGGTGCGCGCTGGCCCCCGGCACGTGAGGATCAGGGCGCATCGCTGGCCGCGGCCTCTGCCTCCTGGAAGGTGGCAGGCCCCTCTGGCCTAGGGCCTTGCCGCCCGCCCTGCGGGGCTCTGGGCCACCCTCCCGTCGGGGACAGCTGTCTGGGACCCTGGGACAAGGCCCCCCAGAACTGGGGCGTCCCTGGAGGCCCTGACCAGGACTGAGGTTTGCTGGACGGGTGGCGTCAGCCGGACTCCCGTCGGATGTGTGGATGGGGAGCCTCCAGCACCTGGGCGCCCAGGTGGTTCTCATTCCAGGACCCACCTGCCGGCCCTTAAAGCTCCTGAGATCTCGTGAGGTCGGATTCCTGGGAAGTGTGCTTGCAGCCTCACGGGCGGATTTCACCGCCAGAGCCCCCGTCGCCGTGCACCACAGCCCGCCCTGCCCCCGCGCCTCCGTGGGCACCGGCGGAATCGCCTGGGCTCACACCTCTCCCCACGCCCCGCAGCCACAAGCCGCCTGCAGGCTCCAGCCACGCCCGTTCGCCTAGTGGGAAGCCCGCACGCCACGGGACCAGGCCGACCGGCTCGCACTGGAGAAGGTAAGCGACCAGCGCTTCTCTTTGCTTCCAGTAGCTTTTCTTACATTAACAGTTCCTCTCGCGGCACATACAGCCGGGCGGCTCATTGAGCACATTGCACAGTGACTTTCTGACCCATGTCGGGCCCAAAGTGCGAGAGGATGGGTCTGGAGAGCCATTGGATGTAGGGAGGCGACAAGTCTGTTGCCCAGTCAGTTTACCTAACATCCGCCATCTAGCCTCGCACTCCCCGGGCCTTGCAAGCCGCGGGGAGGAGCAAAGGGCAGGGAAACCCGTGTCAGGGAAGCGACTAGAAGCTCAGATTAAATGAGCGTTTATTAGCCATTGCTTTGCCTGGGCACCGTGCTGGAAACCACACGTTCTCCTCCTGACACGACCATGAAATGTAAAGGTCTTATGTCATCGACAGGGAGCCTGCCTGTGGGCCACCTTAGTTGATTAATGAAGCCACATTCTCGAGGGAAGAGCAGATTTCCCTGGTTAAGGTGGAGGGCGGGTTTGAACCAGCTCTCCTGGGGTCTCTAAGCCACACACTCCCAGCACTGAGAGCAGGGGGTGGGGCGTCCATACGCAGGCCCTGCGGCCAGACTGCGGGGCTCACAGGCCACCTGACGCCGCCCAGCGCCCCAGGGGCTCCAGCTGCACCCCGCTTGCCCACGTGGGAAACGCCGCCCGCCACGTGCCACGCGCCTGGACCAGGCCCCCACCCCGACCCGGCTCGCACTGGAAAAGGTAAGCGACCAGCGCTTCTACCTTTCTTCAAACATTCACACGCACATACAGCCCCGCAGCTCAGGGACCACACTGTATCTTGAGAGTGTTCGTTTTGTGCAGCTGTAAAGGGGAAGGATCTGATGGGGGAGAGGGCAGGGGGCCGGAGAGGACAGGGTGTCTCTAAGTCACACACTTTGGCGACTCGAGCAAGGGGGGTGGGAGGCCCGCAGCCGGACTGCCTGGCGGGCTCCCAGCTGTGGGCGCTGGAACAGGCCGTTCCGCACCTGGGCCTCATTTTCTCCTCAACGAGAAGAAAACAGGGTGCCGACCTCATAAAGCTGGGCTTGAGCTTTCAGTGCGCGCGTGTGTGTCCTATGCATGTATATGAATAGACATGTGTTTATGTTATATGCATATCCTGGAAAAACAGGCTTTGGAATGTGTCAAGCCCAAGGTAAGTGTCTGCCGTTATTGTTGTTGTTGTTGTTGGTGCTGTGACATGCGTTCAGGTGAAATTGTTTCTGAGACTTGTTAACATGCCCATACCTGATGCTATGGAAGTGTATGGTCATATTACATACCCTTTAACGAAGGAGGCAAAGGAGGAAGGGACACGAAGGGGAACGATACCCCGTTTTCTATGCACACACGGTGTAAGCTTTCGGAGTCTTCGTTCCCAATCGGGGACTGAGTCCCCAGGCCCTATGAGAGAAGACAGCCTGGGGTGGCAAACTGAAAGCACCCTGGACGTGAGTTTGGTTGAAGTTTGGGAGTTTAACTTAGTTGCAAATTTTCTAAACTAGAGTCAATTTCATTCTCCTTCTTAGCAACAACTGAAACGAACATGTATTTGAAGTCTTCTTTGCTGCATTTTAGACAGGCTTGATCAAAGTGGTTAAATTCCTGTGGGGAAAAAAACAAAAGGGGAGGGAGGTTTTTCATTTAAAAAGGAAAAAAGACACTAAGAGCAAAACAGACATGCTCAGCTAGATGCTGCTTAAAAATTGAGGCGACGTCTCCAGAATATTTCTCAGCGTCGCTGAAAGTGCTGCGGCTGCTACAGCTGCGGAGGGAAACGGTTCTTCTTAAATGCCATCTATTTGCTGGGCCTGAACTGGGGCAGGATTCAGATTTGATTCCTTCAATTACCGTTCCCAGCAGCGCTCTCACCAGCATATTGCTTTTTGGGCCGCTCCAAAAAGCTGGAGTAAGATTGGGCTGCATGCGACCGGGGCCTCAAAGAAAGAGGGTTATTGGCTTTAAAAAATGACCGCGGTCCATTTTGTACCTTGTGTTGTTGGAATGAATGGAAACAGGATGCGTTTTCTTTTAACCTCAGGAAACAAAGCGTACACGAAGCCTACAACATAAGTCTCAAATTTGTTTTTTTGTGCATTTCAAAATATAACATTCTAGTTTTAGGATATATATATATATATATATATATATATATATCCTGTGTCATGTGATGTAGAAAAATAGGCAGAAATTAAAAATGAGTAGAGCGAGGTAAACATATTTTTCCTCAGTATTATGCCCTTTATTTTCTCTGTATAAATCAAATATTTGTAAAATGGCTCATGCATCAAAGCTAAATTGTACTGTAGTTGCTGTGCTCCCAGAGAGCAACCTCGTGAAGGGATCTGGCTCTGTTTTTGCAGCGGGGCTGGTCGGGACAGTGCAGACGATGTGGTAACCGCGGGGAAGGTGCGCGGAGCTGGGGGCATGTCTGACCTGAGACATCCAGGCGAGTGTGAAGTTTAGAATGAGCGCCCGAGCAAGACTTTCTTGAGCGTCATTTGCATATTTCCAAATTTCCAAAAACAAAATGACCTCATATGAAATTATCGGCTTCGTTAAAGACACAGACGAATACATCCTTGGGCACATGTCCCCCCCAGGCCCTGAAATACATGTTGGAAAGAATTATTTACCTGCGGTCCCAGCACTTGGAGAGTGTGTACCCCTGTGGCTGTCGCTGCAGCGTGACAGCCGAGGCCGAGCCCATTGCCGTCGCCGCGGTCCCTGGTCCCTTGTTCTCAACACTTCAGACAGATGCAGGCGCATGTTTTGAAGGAAGCTGGACCACTCGCTGGGGATGAGAAAATACCTCCTAAGAGTCACTTCCTGTTCTGGTTTTTTTTTTTGTTTGTTTTTTTGTAGTGAGTCTTGGAATTTCATCATTTGAATGAATCAGTTCGAAGAAGGGTGTTTCCTCAGACGGTCATGAGTAATAATAGATAAGGATTCTACCACTTTTGATATATAAGCTGAAAGAATAAATATGAGTAGCCCGGCTGACGTGGCTCAGTGGTTGACCATCGACCTATGACCCAGGAGATCACGGTTCGATTTCTGATCAGGGCACATGCCCAGGTTATGGGCTCGATCCCCAGTGAGGGGAGAGCAGGAGGCAGCCAATGGATGATTTTTCTCTCATCATTGATGTTTCTATCTCTCTCTCTCCCTCTCCCTTCCTCTCTGAAATAAATGAAAAAATATTTTTAAACAAGTAAATATGGGTAAAATATATTATTGACAGATTTTTTATTTATTTTATTTTTTTGCTGCTGCTTGGTGGTTTTAATTGGATGCCAGTTCCCTGACTCAGGAATGCAGTTCCATAGACCTAACGCGCATAGATGCTTCCCTTGTTCTTGTTTGTTGTGTACTTTCTGATGAACGGCAGCTAGAATTACATCCATTCAAACAGAACGATGTTTAGTGGAAGCCCTTATACATCTCAGGTAGACCGTGGAGTGATTACTAATCTTCGCCAGCGACCACTTTATCAAGGTGGGTCTCGGGTGGGGGATGAGGTAGAGAGATGGACACATGAGCGGTGCTATTTCCCCACCAAGTTCTCGGGAAAGACGCCGCTCTCCCCCTGAGCACCCTGCCCGCCCCATGGGGCCCACTGCTCTCTGAGGTGCTGCTCTGCCTGGGGGCCCCCGGGTAACCGTCCATCGTTGGTCATTGTGACTCGTACTTTCCCAGCGTTCCACGTGTATTCCATTAACTCAGCTGGACAGAGTAGAAGAAAACAGATTTACTGACCTGGAAGAGTTAATGAGACTCCATAGCAAACCTCGTTTTTATCGAACTTTGCTCTGTTGCACGTCACAGTTGTTACTCTATTTTGCAAATGGAAGGCTAGACCTTCCACCAGCAAAAAGATGACGGCTAGCTTTATTATGGTGGCCGTCTTTATTGTGATGCTCGCCTTATTCAGGGGACGAACGCACTGTTGAGCCCTCGAAGGCGTTTCCCACGCGTCCTCAGTCACAGCAGCTGGTCCGCCAGGGAAGTGAGGGCGAGTGGTGCCAGGAGGCGCAGAGAAGCACGGGCGGCTAGGGGCCTGGGGTCAGGACCAGGCCGCCAGGGAAAGCAGCGCTGCCCGCCAGCCCCTGCCCTCGGCTCTTAGACACTCTCGGCTCTTCTTCGTCCTATCACCAGCGTCCACCAGAACCTTCCTGCTGCTCGTCATTCCTGCCCGGATACTGTAAACACATTTAGACGAGATGAACGAGAGACCTGGGGACGGCGGCCTCCCTCCGGGCGGCACGTGCTGACCTGGGTGTCACAGACGAGGCCGGCCCGCGCCTCCCACAGGCTCCTGACAGCCAGCAGAAACGCATCGTAGGTGCTCGGGCACAAGGCGTGGCACATGCCTGCCGTGGCAGGCCGACTCCACGTGATCGCCAGGACTGTACATGTGTGTGCATTCCGCCTCCTGTGCACATGCTGTGTGAACCCCTTCCTGTGGGTAACTGGCCCCTAACCAACGCTATCCCTCAGTGTGGAGGGGACACCATTTCTGCTGGTAGATCCCAGAAGGTTCTCACTTTGTCTTGGCGTCAGACTCCCTGCTGGCTTTGATGCAGAAGCAACCCGGAGAGCTGCCGCAGGGCAAGGGCCGGAGGTGCGTCTCTGGCCAGCGGCCAGCCAGGGACTGAGGCTCTCGGTCCAGCAACCCCACTGGGACTGGACTTGCCACAACCATGGGCTCTCAGAGCTCATGCTTCCCGCAGGCTCTGGGCTGAGAGGCAGCGCTGTCTGACCCCTGGGGGCAGCCACGGGACAGGGAGCCTGACCCAGAGACGCTGACCCCCAGAAGCTGGGATGTAACAGTTGTGCGTGGTTTTAATCCTCTAAGTTTGTGCTAACCTTTTTTCCCCCACAGAAAGATGTGACTAATATACCTCTGATTTATTCATCCTGCCATCTGTTCGCTGCGCAGTGTGGATGAAGTATTTATTATGAGCTGGGATCATGCTGGCAGTGAGGACATCACGGGAACGCAGCAGGCAGGGTTGTTGTTTAGCGAGGAAGGCATGTCATTAACGTGTGATGAGAGGTACAGAACGGGGGTCGTGGGACGCCGTGGGCCTTTACGGGAGGAAAACCTGAGCGGTGATATTGGCCCTGGGAGGGTTTATCTAAGAAAGTGGTCTCTCCTTTGAGGTGTAAGGATAAGAAATGTATTAGATGAATGACGAGGAGAAAATGCCAGGGAAGGGGAAGGTGTGCCTGATGACCTGGGATGAGGGAGAGTCTGAGGGAAGGGTGGAAGTTCTTCGTGTTTGGGTCTGAGAGAGAAGCCTCTGTAGATAGTTGAGGTCAGGCCATGAAGGTCTGGTGAGCAATTTTCAAAACTAGGACTTGATCCTGAGGGGGATGGGGCGCTGCTAGCAGGTAGCGAACGCGACCACCCTGGGCCCTTGGGAGCACACCCTGATCTCACGGAGAAGATGGTTTGGGTCAGAGGACGGGGGAGGAAGCGGAGCTGTGAGGATTTTATGGGACCCAAGTTCTATTGGAAATGAGCCTGACACAAAGGTAGGAGAACCAGGGATAGAAAGATCTGGAAAGGGAGCTTTGCATGGGAATCTGAGACGCCAAGCACACCCAGCTGCTGGAGAAAGCCCGGAGGCGTTGCTCATGGAGACTGGGGGCCTCTGCGTGCTGTCCCTGCTGGGCCGGGGGATGGGAATCTGAGGGCCGGGGGGAGGGAAGATGAGCTGGACCTCCACTCTGTTACGCTCATCGCTCGCCAACCTGCCATATGCTCGCTTTCTTTGTTTATTGTCTGTCTCCTGGTTAGAGATGTAAGCTCCATGAGTGTAGGGATATTTGTTTTATTTATCCATATTTTCTAAGTCTAAACAGAGCCTAAGACAGTGCCTGGCTCATAAGATAATAATAACAAATAGTAAAATTACATCATTTAAATTTTAAAGTGCATGTGGGGGTTTTGTAGATGATAATTCTCCAAATTCACTAATTAGCTCTTTTTCGCTTAATGTTAAAAGGATAAGAAGTTGTCTTAAACATAATTACACACATTGAAGCGCTCCTATACCAGGGTCGAAAGCATTTCGGCTTGCTTCTTATGTTACCTGTCTGACTACACAATTGAAAATCAACTTAATTTGTCAAAAGGGATATTTTTTTAACTTCAAAAATTCAGGTGGCGATGTTTGCATGTATGAAAATGAGAGGACAGTCCAGTCCTGAGTGAGTAGTCATGGGAGAGCATCGGTCATTTCTCTCTCTGCAATACTGATCTTCAGTTCCTAGCTGATGAATTTATTTTGGGTGATTTGCTTTCCAAAACACAAGGTTCTCCCTGGGCTCCTGAACTCGCGTGTTCTGAGGTTGTTTCAGCCACGGCCGTTCTCCCAGTCTGTAATTCTCGTGGAGTTTGTACGTTTGTTCTGCGTATTGGGACAAAATCGGACAAAGGGAGACTTCCGTTTCCGTTAGACATGATGTCTTGTTACGATGGAATCCCCTTCAGTAACTTGTCCTCCTGGGATGACACCCCTTTGCAGCTTCTCAATAACTTGCCATTGCGTTCCTCGCGATTGGTCCTCAATAGTTTCTCAGCGTGGACGCCTTTTCCATCTGAATGTTGCAGACATACGCCTGGCTTTGATTCGCGGACTCAGGCTTGGTGGCTTTCCCTGCCCCCGGGGAGCCCACCGAGAAAGGCCGGTGGGGCAGGAGCTGCGCTCATCGCACACATGACCCCTGGGCTGTGCGGGTGGAAATGCTGCTGGATGAAGGCAGGCGGCGTGGGGCGGGGCGGGCATCGCGCGAAGAACACGGATTCTGCTTGCCTTTCATATCTTTTTCATTTGCTGTTTTTTCCTCACTCCTACCTCCGTCTCGTTCCACCTGGTGCTGAGCTGAGCCATGGCCTGAGCATGAGACTGGCACTGCAGGGACAGGGGGAGGAGGCAAAGTTTCGGGCAAATTCCACGTCTGCCAGCGCTGCCCCTCACCCCTGCATGGCGTTGGGCATTTCACTTCGTGCTGCCGACCTCGCGCTTTCTCATCTGTAACAAAGATAATTTCTGCATCTCAGTCCCACAAGTCACTTCTTTAGCTTCGCATCCTGGTAGAACAAAGAGCAGGCGGCTGGACATTTCTCCACGCCCCCCGTGATCTGTCATCCGAGTCCTTTGGACCCGATTACAACCACATTTCTTCCCGTTCTCCCCGGAGCAGCCACGCCAGCCAGGAGACAACGCCTCTTAAAGCGCAGGTTCTCGCCTCCCAGGCGGCTCCCTCCGTCTGGCTCGCTCGCCCCGAGTTACCAGGTGTGACTCCCACGGTCGCCACTATGCCTGGACTGACCCTTTGAAGAGACTGATTTCCAGGTATTCAGTTGTTACATTGACAATAATATCTGATCACCAATCGATAAGTCTTGACAATAAGTATTGATAGGTTGTCTATGCCCCACCTTTCACGAGAGCTTCAATCCATGCTGCCAGCTTTTCCTCAGATAGGGGGTGTTTATTTCAGAGTTTGAAGTGATCCAAAGTGTTATTGATTCCAAAGTCCACCTCATTTATAATAATATCAGACAGATTGCCACCCAGCCTTCGGTGACACATCTGGGATGTGGAGCTTAAGCAGTATCTCTCTCTCTCTCTCTCTCTCTCTCTCTCTCTCTCTCTCTCTCTCTCGGCTGCGGAGACCAGGATTAAATAGCCTTTGGGATTATGCTCATATAGGTACGAGATGTTTTATTGACCTACCCTTCCCAGCCGGCCACCTAAGCAGGTGTAGGGACCAGCCTGGTAAGTTTCGGTCAGTGGCACAGCTGATAGTTTTGCTTCTTGTTGTGTTTCCCGTACACTGGCTTTTCCACTGCTTTGTCTGAGAGTGTGAGGACGAGGAGTACGGATTCTGTTTTATTTCGATGCTTCTGGCATAGTTTAAACCCTCAGAAAACAATCAGGGAAATTGTCTCGTGAACAATTACGAAAATAGCTATTCAAGCTAAATGCCTCTAAGGCGAGGCTTCAAGAATGATGTGAATTAGTGGTAAGATACGTTTCTGATGAGAATTGCTATAGAGGAAGGAAGGAAGGCGTCCCCACGTTCTAGAGCCCTAAAGAGGCAGAAGATGACTGCTCAGCCCTCCCCCCTCTTTCGGAGCTCGAGTGGGAACCGCAGGGAGCCTCATCATCACTGACCGTGCCTGAGACGGGCCTTCTCGGGTGGAGCCGGCTCGCACTGCGCTCTGCCTTCCCCCAGCATCCGCGATGAAGGCCCTTCCCCCCTCCCGGCTTCAGTACAATGGGGAACCCAAGGTCTTCATTCCAGCCCTTCAGACTTCCTGTTTCCTGGTATAATTCTCTCTCATTTCTCAAGGACCAGCAACACTGTTGGGTGGTGGTGGAAAACAGTTTATCCTGACAAGGCCCAACTGCTTTCTTTTTGGGAAATCACGGTGATGAGCATTTATTCACGGATGCTTTAAAAATCTCTCGAGTCTGGAACTGCACACCTGCGCCGACAGTGACCTGTCTCCCACCAGAGTCCCCAGGGGCCGCGTCTAAATCGAACCCCTCATCTTCCTGTGGCCGCCACCGCCCTTCTCATATGTACTGAGCGCGGTTCCCAAGCTGCCCTCCCGCAGCCTCGCCTCATCAATAACCCTCCTGGCGTTGTCCCCTGCGTGGGCATCTCCCCGCCTCCCCATGCCCACCTGCCCTCAGTTCCATGGCTTCCACCACCTGCCCCGCACGCTCCCCTCCCTCAGCCTGGAGCCCAGTCTCCGGGCCCCATGGGCTCCCCCTCAGCCTTTTGGGCTCCCAGCCCTCCGAGGAAGTGATGACCACCAGCTCTCAGTCCAGGACCAGAGACGGGCAGATATAAGAATACTTCAATCTAGAGAAACGTCCTGTGACCAACTCGAGCCCGTCCGGCGTGGCTCAGTGGTTGAGCGGCCACCTATGAACCAAGAGGCCACGGCACGATTCCCAGTCAGGGTTGAGGGCTATGTCCCCAGGAGGAGGCGTGTAGGAGGCAGCCGATCAATGATTCTCATCACTGTTGTTATCTTTCTGTCCCTCTCCCTTCCCCTCTGAAATCTTTAAAAAACAAACAAACTCTATCACAATAATTTGTTTCTGCCTCTCAGCCCTCTGTGTTGTGAACTATCTGAGGTCATGGACTGTGCCTGTTTTTGTGTCTTTAGCATTCAGCCTCATAATCGGTGCAAACCATTGTATGCGCATTGCTGCACACGGGCGGGCTAGAAGGCGTGGGTCTCACCCCTGCCGTTGTGACAATACCCCTGTCCCAGCATCGTGCCGTTTCCTTCCTTCTCTGACAGCTCCGGGCAGCAGCCCGCTGACTAGATTCCGATTTACACGAGCTCATAAATCCCGAGCCAGAGTCCTAGCAGAACACATTCCTCACCTGCCCCGCAGCCCGTGCCCCAGGAATGCGAAGGCCTGTGCAGCAGTAAACCAAGAGGAGGACGAGGCCTCGGAAGGAATCTCTGTAGAGAGAATGATCTCCCCTCACACCAGGCAGGCAGCCGTCTCCCTTCGCGGACTCGGGGTGGGATGCTATTTCGCCGCAGGTCAGAGGATCCGCAGACCTGGGACGGCTCCGCCGCTCTGTGCGCCAGCTACAGGCTCTGCCAGACTTGCTTTTGCGGCTCAGTTTCACTCACAGACGTGGATGATGTATCTGCCTTGATGGTCTCGCACAGACATGGTGACGCTCAAGCGAACCAATGCACACGAAGGTACTTTGAAACACGTAAGTTGCAGTGAAAGTGTAACAAAATATTGTGACCAGGCAAACTGTGTTCTGTCTTCTTCAAGACAGAAGAAATACCTTAGTGTAAAAATATATATCTGGATTTATTTGATGAAAATGTTCTTATCAATACCTACCAATACTGGCATTGCCAGAGGACTGGTTGATTGGTTGACTGTTTACAATGTGCTAGAATCCATGTGGGTGACATCATACAATTCTAATCAGAGATTTAGGCAGTAGGAATGGCCATGACCATCCCCTCTCAGGGAAGGAAGCTGAGATGACAGAGACTAAATGATAAGGTCACTGTATACTCTTGCCAAGTTGTAGCACCCACACTCATTTCACTCTGGTTTTTAAAATGGTCATTGGAAAGAACAGTAAAAGCTCCAAAATGCAAGAGTAAGTTCTTGCTGGTCAGTGAGTTGGTCGCTTTTCCCAGCGTTATTCTAACGTGACCAGCACACGAGTACTGTGAGCATATTCAGAAACAAAACAAAACCCATTCCTGTTACCTAAGCACAGCACGTAGTGTCTACCAGCCGAGGAGAGGAGGCGTGTGCTGGTAGAAGGGACCTGGAAGGGATGCTGTTTCCTCTAAACGCCACCTCCCAGCACTGAGGCCTTTCTGTCTGTGCGGTCAGTTACCTCCCTCACGGAAGCCCAAGCCATTGGAGTTGTTCTCTAACCTTTTCCTCCTTATCCCTACTTCCTGTCCTCGTTCTGTCATCATGTCCTGCTCTTCCACCTTGTACCTTTCTTTCTGTCTTCTGTGTTCTCCTCTCCCTTCTAGGGATGTCCACGCCAGGATGGTACTTGGCCTGTAGCAGAGCGAATGTCTCTGAACTGGTCCCCTTGAGTCTCCTTCTTACCCCATTTAATTCATTTCTATTACCTCGATGGAAATGCTGCACTTGCTTAAAACAGTTGGTGGATTCCAATTGTTCTTTGAATCAAGTTCCACAGCCTTGACCTCGGCTTTGTGTCTGTGTGTGACCTGCTTTCCCTAGTCTCACCCAGCTCTGCTCTCCTGCCGGTTCCGTGGAGGTGTGGCTGTGGCTCCTTCACGGGCGCAGGCCTACACTCTTCTTTGACTCTCCCACGGGGGTGTGGCTGCGGCTCATGCTCTCCAGTGTCTCTTGTAAGAGAAGCATTGCAGCCAGAACTGTGCAGGGAATGGGCGCGCCTCCAGCAGCCCTGAAGGGAGGGGCTAACCTTCCCAGGTGTCCAAGCCGAGGCCGTGTGGGGTCCAGTTTTCAGGGCTTTACTATATGACCAAGGTCAATGCAGAAGCTCCTTACTCCCTCGGGCCACCAGGTGGCAGCCAGGCTGAGACTGCTTGGCTCACAGACCATCCATCTCCAAGGACCTCTCTGCCAGGGACATAATTCGGAGGTGGCTCTCTAATCGTGCACCTACTTAACCCTGCTCGTCTATCCTACTTCTTCTGTGATTTTTTTTCTCTCCATTGCCCTTTTTAGGTGTTAGCTTGTTTCAATTATTCATCCAGTCATTCCTTCCATTAACTTTTCATGAATGCCGGCACTTCCGGAGGTGACACAGAGAGTAGTTAAATAAAGCCAGGCTCTCCGGGCGGTCCCAGCCGGTTGGTGGCCAGGAGGAGAGGTGAGGACTGTTAATAAATAACGAGAACACGATTTAAAGTGCGGCGCCCACAATGGAAATGTGAATGCCAGGCTTAATGCTGCTCGGAGGAAGGGCCCGCATCTAGTAGCAGCTGATGATTCATTAGTCCGTTTCCTGCCTCATTTATTTCCGCCCTGCCCCCTGGCAAGGTGTCTGTTTGGAGTAGAGCGGACATGGGCTTGGCGGAGGAGCCTCTGATGAGGGTCGAGCCTTTCATCTCCTTGGTAGCGCCTTCTCCACAGAGCTGTCCCTCTGTCTCCTAATGAGATCTGAACGGTGTCATTAGACAGGAAGTTTGGTTTCATTACCACCCATTCTCTCAGCTGCTGATCCTTCCACTTTGCCAAGGAAAATCGCTGCCCACCACTTTGATAACTGGGCCGATGAAACCGGTGACTCAGACCTAGTTGGTTTAAACCACAAGTTGGTTCCAAAAAGACTGTAGGGGAAATGACAGTTCCAAGGGACGTGCGTGGAAACGGACAGTTTTAACAACAGGTCTGAATTATTGGGTTCATCTGTCTTGATCATCTACAAGGTAAAATATTTTCAGGGGTTTGATAGATTATCTCAGTCTTTAAATGCCGCCATCTTTTCTCAGATTCCATGGGTATCCTGTGCCTGGATGGTTAGTACACAAACCTTCCCGACTCATGCTCACAAGGTCCTTCTCTCCCATAGTCCATTGGGATCATCAAGAGAGCATTTGTCCAGCCACGCTGCATTTCAAACACATTCGTTTTCTCTTATTGACACAGGATTTAAACTTAAAACTAAATGTCATTTCATTAAAAAAGTAGAAGCAAGAGTTTAATGTCAGTCGCTTGTGATACAATTCGCAGGTTCCCATGATTCTTCACAGGAGAGCCTATCAGTGTTGAGTCCATAGAAATCTTCTCCTTGAACGTAACTCCAGGTACAAGTGCAGACATGGTCTTGGACGCTTCAGGCTGTCCTGAGGCTGCGGAGCCCTCTAAGGACACAGAGCAGCCTCAGAGAGACCAGTGGTTCCTCATATAATAGACTCTGAAGGACAACCAGCTTCTCTTGCTATGAAAATGAACACCTTCTGTTGTTTTAGCATTTATGTACGGCAGGACACCATTGACTAGTAGGAATAATTTATTACTTTGGCATTAGTTTCGAATTTTTCTGGATGTTCTGTAAATACATAAGTGATTTTAGATCTTGAGTTCTTTCATGCAATTTGAGAGCAACAGGTTTCTGACTTGAAGCCCTGTGCTGCTTGTGTTTGCTTGTTTACATATGTAACGTGACAATGATGACAAATGCTACCGCCCATCCCATCCTATCCCATCTCCACTTTCTATTGGTTGACTTCCTTCCTTAAATCTTACTGTTCCAGTATTTTTAAAGATGTTTCTTTCTTTCTTTTTTTTCAATCACAACTTATGTTCAGTATTATCCTCTCTCAGCCTCGTATGTACAGCATAGTGGCCAGACAGTCATGTGCTTTGTAGAGTGGCTCCCCAGTACTTCCAGTGCCCACCTGGCCCCACATATAGTCGTGACATTGTTATTGGCCATATTCCCTACCCTGTCATTTGTATCTGCATGACTGTTCTGTCACTACCAAGTTGTACTTCTTAATCCTTTCACCTTTTGCATCCAGATCCCTCCTCCCATCCCCTTTCCCTTTGGCAACTGTCAGTCTGTTCTTCATCTCAAGGTGTTTCTCATATAGTCCTCATTTTCCACATGTTCTTCTGTTTCAGTTACAGGATATTATCGTAGTACACTCAGTCTCATATGCCTATACAGTGTTAAAGTTATTTTCTATAGAAAGAGACATTTTAGAATAAGGTCTTCAATATCACCTTAGACTCATTTCGGTCTAACGTTTTGAGAGTCAGCAAATTGTTTTTATTTTTGGAGCAGAATAAACCAAAGGGCATGGGTTACTTACCTTGTATTACTTAAATACAAGCCCTCTGGCCTTACCTACCTGTGTATGCAAAGATGCTGTGTGTCCTAAATGTCTGTGTAGAGAGTTAGAGATGATTGGGAGAAAACAGAATGTAATGGTATCGAACGGCAATTTCATTAAAGGGGCCTGAAGTCAGACCAAGAGGTGGGAGGGGAATTCCTTCCAAAAGATATATTTATGGGGACTTGAACATGTTTTAAAAGCTGAGATGAATAATTCTCTTAGGAAAAATGCATCTAATAAATAAAATGGCGAATTGAACTGTAATGCTGACCTTTAAAATACCACACATGATTAAATGCATATTGTCGGACTTGCCTTCTTGTCTCAGTGTGAGGCTTCGAGGTGTTTCCTTCCTCTCTGCTCATTGACTGTGGTTAATGTATTCTGTGGACTTACGCTTGATGTATTTGGGAAAGTAGAAAATAATTAACCACTACTTAGGTCATTGTCAGGAATGATGAAGAGATCCCAGCTCCATGGACTGCGGCCACACAACATTATAAATCTGTGGGTCTCACCAGTGGCACCTGCTGTACAGCGTCTCTGAGGATGAGTCTCACCTCCACTGTAGGAAAGGGACACACGGAGTCTTGCACACTTTACCCGATAGGAACACATTTCCACCAAAGTAGAATTTGATTGACAGGTTCCAGCTAAGCACTTGAGAAATACAAGCGCCTGAACTCACAGGTGTGAACGGTTGGTAGGACGCTACAGTTTGGGGAACCCACTTTTGGGAGGAAGAGCATCTCGTGACTCTGCTGTGGAAAGCAAGTTGACTAATGCTGTTGGTAGGGATGTGCTGTGGACCAGGGATATGCATGTAGCCGATCGAATTCCCAAGCAGCCCTATGAAGTAGCAAGTACTAGTTCTTAACTTTGCCACTGGGCGAGGTTGGATCACCTCCCCAAAGTCACAATGCTGGGGATCCCATCCAGGTTTGTGTGGCTCCAGACGGACACTCAGTTCAAGGCTGTTTGGCAAACTTGGCAATACATTTTAATGGATGACAGAGAACAGGGTTGTTGCTTGGTGAACACGGAGCATGGGGATTAAAGGGAAAACAAGAAGGAACGACTTCCGCAGGGCAACGGGAAGCAGGAGGGCTTGGCCACTGGAGGCGCGCTGAGGCTCACGTAGAGCGCGGGCTAGTTTGTGAAGAGCCAGACACATTTCCCGTGTTCAGCGACGCCCCATTGTAAAGATGCAGGAAAAAAACCGGAATAGCTGCTTCCATTTTCTACTCGGTGATCTCAGAGGAGACACAACGTCCAGGGTCAAGCCAGAGACCAGACAGAAACAATGGGTGCGACTAACGTTATTTACAAACCGTTGTTGACAAAAAGAGGTGGTGGGAGCTTTGGCCTCTAGGCTATAATTCGCCAATTTTTAACTTAGACCAACAGCCTGCTACTAGAAAGACGTGATTAATAGAGATCGGAATTTTAGAAACGGAAGGAATTTTAGACGTTTTCTGACATTCCCCCATTCATTTTTTAACATTATTTTTATTGTTGACACCATTATAGATGTTCCCATCTCCCCCCTTTTTTCCACCTCCACCCAGCCCCCGGCCCCCTCCCTCTTGCCATCACCACACTGTTATCCTGTCTCTGGGTTATTGCATATATGTTCTTTGGCTAATCGCTTTGCCTGATTCATTTGTAAATGAGAAAACTAAAGCCCGCAAAGGAGGAATGCATTGCCTAGGGCAGCGCGGATACGCCCTCAGTCACAAAAAGCAGGTCACAGTCCCTGCATCACTCATGCCTGGTCGCCCAGCCAGCCACACGAAAAAGCAACAACCTACCTGAGAGTGAAAGGACACCTTTTGGGAGTCTGACTGCATTTTCCTGTATGTCAACATATGCAAATATATGCTAATTTAAATGGGATATTTGGCAGGCCTCAGGGAACCCCATTTAGCTGCTGCTAAGGAAGCTATCCCCAAAGCATACAAACGAGAAGAAAATGGTTCCAAAGCCTGATTAATAGTTTGTGGCCTGCATAGAGCTGCCTGCTCGCTTATCCCATTCCCTGAGCCGGGTCTCCTCTGTGATCCGCTCTTCATTTCTGCAAAGATCACACGGCAGACATGCTCAGGCTCATCCCTTCCTCCCCGCGTGCAACCCCCACGCTCACTCCGGCCTGTGGTACCTGGTGTGGAGGCAGGTGCCGGAGCCCTTTCAAGCCGAAATGTTTCAGGTCTGGCGATAGATAGGAGCTAAGCGACTTTTTCACTCAGAATGAGTTCTGGGGATGAAAGCAGGGGGTCGACTTTGGAAATAGACTTATTGTAGAGCAGGAGACTAAAAAGCAGGAGCAATTTCCTTGCAATCTGATTTTGCAAAGAAAATGTCTTGAAAATACTAAAGGCAAACTCCATGTTTTGGTCATTTGAATATGAACATAAATCAGGGCAACATGAAGGAGAAATTCTTATGAAAGGAACAATACACATGGCTCTGATAAAGAGGTTGAATATGATGATAACTAACGATTGCAGAGGAATTAGGATGTGACAGATCCCGTTCTAAGTGCTTCACAACGTATTAAATAATTTGCATTGTTGTTAAACCCAAAAAGAAAAAGGCGAGATGAGAGGCAGTAAGCTTTTATTTGGGACTAAAAAGAATTACAATTGTGGAAGCACAGATCTGGGCAGATACCCAAGGGTGCCCCAATTACAAGGCGAGGGCAAGGGTGTTTGTGAGAAAAGGAAGGGAATGTTTACATGCATAGAAGAAAGAAATTTCTGTTGGTGCTAAGGAGCTGAGTTACTCCGGCGCTCTCCATGGCTGGTGGGCCATAGGGGTGAACACAAGGGAGTAGGAACAGGAGCAAAGGAGCCCCACAAGCTAAGAGTTGAGCACAAGAGTGGGGAGCAACCAGAGAGAGCACTCCTGTGTTTAAGGGAATTTTCGTGCACTTGCAGTGACCACTCCCAGGCTAGCCAACCATCTCTGTCCCAGGTTTGATTGACAGGCAAGTACGTTCCCTAGTCCTCAGGTTTACTGGGCATGCGTCTTTCTTCCTTTTGTTGGATTCCTTCCCCCAATGTTTTACCGGGGATAGGCCGGTGGTTCCCTGGGGAGTGCAGAATTGCAGCTTCCTGGTGAAGCTGCCCCAATGACATGCCTATAATGGCTGGCCTCCCCCTCTGCTCTTTCCTGTTATTAATAACTAGCTAATTACAACAGTATCAGTTTGGTCCAGTCCAAAGATTGCTTTGCCCTGTCCAAAGGTTCATGGAACAGGTGTCCACATTTCATTCTGTATAAGCACCCTCAAAACTCTCCCTTATATACAGAATAAATCTACAATTCTGAGCATGTAGCTCAATATTCCCTCACATACATTCTTAGTACTTTTATTTTTCTCCTCCATATACCATATGCCCTAGACATTTGGACTACTTGCTATTTTTATAAAGCTTTTTATTATCTCCTCGGGGCCAGACACTGCTTAGCTGCTGTGAATACAAAAAACAGGGGCAGCTTTTTAGTTTGAAGCTGCTTACTGGCTAGCTGGGGAGGTAGCTCTTCACGATTTCTAGACCCAGAAGCACAACTGGAAGGAATGGGGTTGATAAGCCTTATTGTACTCTCAGGTGGTTAACCAGTTAATCAGAGCAGCGATAGGTATTACACATTTTGATCCTCTCATTTAAATCTTAGATTCCACTTATTACTTGAATGCTCTCCAAGGTACTATTAAATAAAAGAATACATGTCAGAAAAATATGAGCTCTTATTAGCTTATCCACATTTGGAGAAAAGGGGGAAGCGCATAAGGAGAAGTTATTTTAAATGCAGATGGAAACTGGGACTGAGTCTTTGCATAAACGAAAATGAGAAAAAAAATATTTTTAAAAATCGGGCATTGAAAAGGGTCAAGGAGAACGAAGACCCTTTGGTTTGTCCAGAAAGATCTTCAAGCGAGCGTGTTCAATAGATGGGACATTACAGAAGACACACGCCCCTCGGTCACAGAGGAAACGAGTGCGCGCTGCATGGAAGGCGCCCGCAGCAGCGTGGGGCGGGGGCGTGTCCAGACTTGCAGCGTGTGCACCACTTCCTGTGGCATCTGGGGGAGGGTCAGTAGGCTCTGTTCACGTCAGTGTTTCTACATGAAACATTGGCGCTTTGAAAATGTGCTGTTTTTATATCGTGAAGACACTATGCTCATCAGATGGAGCGTATTTTTAAGGATATGAAGCCCGCTGGACCTTTTAAATCATTTTGGAATTTCGGTTGATGATGCAAAGCCAGCGATCTTGGGGGACATACAGGAGGCTGAAGTGGGCTGCAGAAGACACAGGGGGCGGGGCTTATTCTGAAGCTCCGTTCCGGCTCCTTCTTCAAGGGTTACTATCCATAAATTCTTTGCACCAATTTTGTTACAAATGTAATTTTTAATAAAGGGATGTCCTTCATTCTTTTATTAAAATATTTTAATTGATTTTTTATTTTTTAGAGAAAGAGGAAAGCGAGAAATATCACTGCTAGAGTGGAACAGCCATGGGCTGCCTCCTGCATGCCCCTGGGCATGTGCCCTGACTGGGAATCTAGCCACAACCTTTTGGTGCATTGAGTGACACCCAACCAACTGCAGCCACACCGGCCAGGGCTCTGACTCCATTCTTAAAGAGCATCCGAAGTCTAACACCTTACACACCAAACCCAGAGGGCATGCCGGTTTCACACAATGCCAGGTCTCTACCTGCAACATCTTTGCTCAGCTCACGTGCAGTCTGATTTTGGAGCCAGGTAGCCTGATGGCTGAATATTTCTCTGTCCTCTATTCTCTCAGTTTTGATCTGAGTCAATTAAAATTTAGCTCACAGACAACAATGCTTTTAATAGCTCGGTTGCCTTTGTACTTCAGAATTTTGAGATGTGCTTGGTATTAGTGACGAGAAGTTGGATTTGGAGCTGTCTAGGTAACTGACTAAAAAGCAGGCCATAGCACACCATTTGCTGCTTGGAATCCCACAGACTCCTGTGTGACTACTTCGGAGGCATGATGAAAGAGTATTCATTATAGGACATACATGCAGCAGTTTCCAGCTTGGGGGATGTGAGGGTGTTCTCACCCTCTTTAAAGAGTTGGGGACCTGATAGAGCATTGTCGAGGCATGAACGGCCAGACTGGTGGGGAGCTGATGTTTTTGCTTAACTCAAAATGATCGACTTTCTCTGTGTGACCAGCACCCTGACTTTCTGAGGGGGAGGTCACCTCTTCCTCATGATGACTTTGTTTTGTTCATGAGGGTCTGACTCTACCCTGGGATTATGGATGGACAATTAGACCATTGTATCCTCTGGCTACGATGATTGGCTCAGGGTTAGTCATGTGACTGAACCACACGCAGGAAGACTTTTCTAGAGCTAGTAGAAAGAGAAACATTTCCTTCCCACTGGTAGAATTAGCAGTAAGGATGATGTAAACTTGAATCTGGAAACCGTCGTGAAATTGGAGAAGGAAGCCTTTAAAATATAAAGCAGGGCCAAGAGGTGGAGCAAGACCAAGGCTTGAAAGCATGAGTTGAATCCTGGATTCAGCCACATCTGACTCTCGGACCATGGAATTTCTTTTTCAATCCCATGAGCCAATAAATTCCCTTAAGGTCTGAGTCAGGCTTAGACCTGTGCACAGAGGGGGTTTAGCCGGTGTACCAAGAAAGGCCATTTAGAAATACTAAGAGCTGCCATTTTTATCAGCATTTAATTTTCAAAAAGAACCTTTTTACAAAAAGACAGGACAAAGAAAAGGCAGTCCTTTAAAATAGAAACAATTTACTTTTATAAAGTTATTGCGGGTAACGTTCTCTTTTCTTAGCCGGCAGAAAAGCCTCATCTCAGGGCACCGAGCAAGGGCTGGCCCAGAAGGAGAGTAACAGAGCTGACACCCAGGAGACAAAGATTTGCATTTTGCTTTAATGAGTAAGGTCTGCAGATGATCAGGGAGTCACTGAAATTGTCTGTGGCCCCTCGATTTAAAAAAAAAAAAAGATGTTTTTATAGATTTCAGTGAGGAAGGGAGAGGGAGAGAGAGAGAGAAACATCAGTGATGAGAGCGAATCATGGATCAGCTGCCTTCTGCACGCCCCACACTGGGGATCGAGCCCACAACCCGGGCGTGTGCCCTGACTGGGAATCGAACCCTGACCGCCTGGTTCATAGGTCGATGCTCAGCCACTGAGCCACGCTGGATGGGCCCCCTCGGTTTTTAACTGGAACAAACTCCTGCACAGCCTCCCCCATCTGCCAGTGCATAGACTCTGTGCACAGGTTCAGGCCGTCATAATGCACATCTATTTCCTGCCCGTGATTAGGACTTGAGCCGTCTTACTTCAACATCAGCGACTTGGACGCACGGAGCAGTGTGTCTGCATTCTTGCAGAATCGTTCCGGATGAAAACATTTGTACCCATCACCACAGTAGATGTTCCGATGTTCCACTAACACATTGGGCGCGGTTTTATGTCGATGTTATAAAATGCACAGCCGTTGTGTGCGTTCGCATCCAATAAAGTGATTGTTTTCCCCAAGAACGCTCGCTCACACTGTGTGAGGGACGAACATCTGCTTATGGGCTAATTATGGGATGTGTGGAACGCTCTCTCTTGTTGTTCCTGGCTGGGTCTCGAAGGCTTGGCCAGCGAGCCGTGGCGTAAACACTGTCATCGTGGGGTTTGGGTGCGTGAATAAATCAAGTTCTTTTCTGCACTCTCAGCAGATGTTCTTTAAAAACAAAACGAAAACAAAACACAGACTGGTTTTTAAATGAGTTTTATAACCAGAATCAAACAATCAACTGCCGATTATTTTAGCAGGCGAGACGTGGGACCCAGCTCAGGGCTGGTTTTGTCTGTTTTTTTAACCAGGACACTTTGCTCTTTGGTTTTATCATCAAAGCTCTGGGCAGGAGACTGGGTTTCTGTGAACTTGGGACCACAGGGTAGAGGTGCCAGCGTGTGTCTGTGACAGGGAACCTGCCTCACGATGAAGGGCTCGCATCCCATCCTGTCCCACGTGGCAGGAGAAAGGGGAAGAACAGGGAGGCAGGGCAAGCAATGGCTCAGACTCCTCCGGAAGCGGGGAGCCCCTCCGCCCCCCCAGTCCTGCCTGCCTCTCCCTGTCACTACCTGCTCCTTGGCAGCTTGCCGGTCAGGCAAGTGTTTCTCCTTCGCCTTTGAAGTTTCCTGTCGCAGGGACCAGGGGTAATGGGCCATTTGGTACAATTTATAGGAGCAAAGTGACAGCAGCAATTTCTCCAGAAAGCTCCTAAAATGCCACCTGCAGTGAGTGTGGGTTTTGGCAACAACAAGGTCACCTACTTGGCCCTTTAAACAGATTGATCAGCACCGGGGACCTGGGTTTCGGGAGAGGGAGCCGGTTTCTGGAAGGGCTGCAGTGTCGGTGGGTGTTATGACTTGGCCCAGATAGGTCAGTGCCTTTCCCAGACCGGGCGCTATTCATGGAAACGTTTTCTTAACTTGAGCCGAATGTCTTCCGTAGCTGTGGCTATGCCGGGTGACAGGGCTTCAGCTGCTTCTAGAAGGACTCAGCTTATTAATTACCAAATACGCTTCCCAAACTTTGTAGGCTATTCAAATCCATCAAGGCCCTTAACCTTGGGTCGGGGCTCAGCAGCAGAAAAAGGCAGCCACCGGCATTCCCGAGGGACCCTTGTGTTTTGCACATCACTCAGGCCTGAACCAGGAGGCTGATCCTCATTCCCACGTCGGCTCATCTATCCTCCCATCCTGCTAACTGATTCCAGAATGGCTCGCATATTTGAAATAATGATCATTTTTGCTGACGAGTGAAAGATCTATCCTGATGCCAACCATAACTCGTCATTACAATTTACCACTATCCCTTAAATACATATGCTGAAGTGCTCGGAACCTTTCATCATAGGTGTTTCTGAATCTGGGCTTAATATTAAAAATTGAAACATTAACCTCTCTCCCCTCCAGCAGTTCTTGAGATTACTGTGTCTTTGAATGTCAGAGCGAGGACTAAACGTCAGGTCACGTGATTTATAGCACGAGCAGAAGTCTGCTGTGTGTATTGTTTCCGTCGGGAAGTTGACATGGAGCTGAGCTTTGGACCTGCTCGGAGGCCGAGGCTGCAGAGGGGGTCTCTGAGCCCTGGGTGGGGGTTGTATTGCTCAGTGGGTCTGGGTGGGGGGGTACATGTTGTGAAAAGTGGACGTAAATTAAAGTTTAGCAGTAATCCATGGAGTTAGCTTCCTTGTAAGGAAGTAAAGACATTTTTTTTGGGGAAAAATGTACACACGTACACACATATATACAGGGTGTCCCCAAAATGTATGCACACTTTGAATAATTATGAATTCAAATGGAAAGATGAAAAGGAAGAAACGTCGATTGAGCTATCAGCTGTGAAGTGTGTATACATTTTTTGGGGGGATACTATATATATATATTATATTATGTGTGTGTGTGTGTGTGTGTGTATATATACGTATGTATGTATATATATATTTAAATTATGTTCTTCCTGTCTTAGGGTTATTCCTGTGTCTGTGTGGAGGGGGAGGGGGAGAGGCGCGGGGGGGTCCTGGACATAGCAATGGGTCTTTTCCTCTGTTTCATTGACTAAGATGGAAATTGCTTGTTGTGGACTGAATTTTGTGCCCCCCCCCGCCCCCCCCCCCCCCCACACACACAATTTGTGGGTTGAAGCCCGAACCTCTAATCCTCTAAGGGGACTTTTTGAGTCTTTGCAGTTAAACGAGGGCATGAGGTTGGGCACTAATCTCATAAAGAGGAAGCGATTGCTCTCTTTTCCTGTGTGTGCACAGAGAAAAGGCCGCAGGAAAACAGCAAGAAGGCGGCCATCTGCAAGCCCCGGAGCGAGGCCTCACCAGCAACCAACCCTGCGGGCACCTCGGTCTTGGACTTCTCGTCTCCAGAATTAGAGAAAAGAAACTCCTGTTCTTTAACTCACCTACGCCTTGGTATTCTATTATGGCAGCTGGAGCTGACCAGCACATTCCTTACCAGTGAGAAATAGCGTATTTTGAGTTTACCTGTTGGACCTTATTGGTCTCAGCACCTATACATGAGGTGCCTAGATAAGACTGGAAGTTACTTTTCTCCAAATAGATTTTTCTGAAGATGTTATTTTTTGAAAGGGCTTATAGGCCCCTTGGTTGAAAGGTTAGAAAGCAGTGGTAAAAAACTACCTTTGACAAAGATGGGCAGATTCTGTGTAGTAACTTAATATGACGAAGGACTTTTCGCCCTTGAGAATGTCTAAATATTTATCCCCTGGATAATGACTACTTCCTGGGGTCTTTTTAACTTTGTTTGCTCAATACACTTCTTAAACCATGGGCGGCTTGTGCTGTGGCTAATGCAAACAGAGCAGCCATCAGATTCATTTCATTAAGGAAAGATTAGATGAAGATTCTGCAAAATTTCTCATGAAACTTTGATGCACAATTCATTCCTTAATTAAAAGCAAACAGGCTTGCTTTCTGGGATTAGGCCACCTAATTATATGTGTATGTGTGTGTGTGTGTGTGTGTGTGAGGGGGCGGGGGGAGAGAGAGAGAATTTGTTGGCAAGCGGAAAAAAACACCACCAGAATTTGCTCCAAATGAGCGCCATCCATAAGTTAGGCTACAAGAATAAGCATCAGAAGCATTTTTGAATCATCTGTGCCTCACTTCTCCCCAACTTGTGAAGGAATCAAGGCGTGAGTGGCCCAGCTCCAGGCAGGAGTTGAGATGATGAGACTTGGGAAAAAGCACAGATAGCGGGAGATCATTGATCCGGGCTTTGGGGAGCCGTCTGCCCGAGGTCTCAGATTTATTCTGACCCCCTCCTCCCGCTCACTGTGTCACCCAGGCAAGTGAGTTAATCTTTCTGTGACTCCATTTCGGCCTTTGTCAAAAGGATATAATCACACCTACTTTGAGGGAGTTTAATTAAATTAGTGCTTTGAGCTTCTTAGATGGAAGTTACTGTAGAAATGCAAAGTGCACCGATTGAAGTCATTTTTCCTTCTCCTGTGTGCAATGTGATGACTGAAACACATTTATTTTAATTGGAAAATTGACTAATTGCCTTCCTGGTGGCATGCGATACCTGGGACAGTCGGCCAAACCTCTTTATAATAAATTGGCTTATAGTCTAATGCGTTATTTAGCAACAAGAGAAATCTGATCTGTGGCAAAATTTTAATTATTTCAGGAATCATTCAATATGTGAAAATTCTAATACCTGGAGATAAGCAATGGAATCTGATTCAGAAATGTGGTGTCTCCGTAGCCTCATCTGTAGGGTTGATTCAGTTCTCATGCTTCTCTTCTGGAGGATTGATTACTTTTTGCTTTTCTGGGGGCGGGGGGTGAGGGGGGGAAGGGGCGGTTGGGGAAAGCAGTGCTGTGTAATCAGGAGGATACGAACTCCCTGAAGAGGGAAAGTTTCCACTGGAGAAGCATTTCGCGTGCACACACCATATGACCACGTGAGCAGGTTGCTCAGGATGAGGTCACGGGAGAGGAGGTCCAGGACAAAACTCACACGCAATGGGGACACGGGCACAGGACCCAGGACACGAGATTGAATGAGAATCGATGATGATGTCACACAGAGCCCTGCGAGCTGGTACCTTCTCCACTCAGAGGTGTTCTGCCCCCTTAACCGTGGTATCGCCCTCGCAGTCCCCCCCTTTTCCCGCTGAAGTGGGGTGTTCCGAGCAGCCTCCGATGGCAGGTCACTTAGGAGGCAGCAGATGGTGCTGGCCTTTAGGGAAATGCTAGCTCGATGCTGTGACTCTCTGTCCCTCTCAGGGAAAAACGGGGAATTTCCAGTTGCCTGGGAGCGAGGAGAACAGAAGGGCTAAACAGCCTCCACTAAAACGTGAGCAGTGAAGCTCTGACAAGGAAAGAAAGTAATGAAGATATTTCAGTTGCTATTAGAAAGCAGATTCTCTCTCAGTACTTCATCATGGGTGATGGCTCCACAGATGTGCTTAAAGGAAGACCAATTTTACCCAGATCCCCCAAATACGTGTCTGTTATCTTCGTAAAAGGAAAGCTGAGCACAGAAGGGCAAAGAGACATATTAATTCATCTTCCCTCCTGCTGCTAGTCTACATGGCTGTTATGATTAGCAGTAGTAAGAGTAGTTATAGGAAGTCTTAGAATAAGCACGCTTCAACGGTTACCTCTCGACGGGTAAAAAAAATCACAAGTTTTTAGCTTGTGTTATTACAGACTTAAGTCTTGAAGTTTCTCTTAAATTAATCACTGTGTTTAAACAAACAACCACTTAGTCCTATTATGAATACAAATGCAAAAATAGCTAAAGCACTTTAAAAGCCAATGAGGAAATGAACGACTAAGTAACATCAGAGGCTGAGCTATTCACTCGGGAGTTCTGACTGAGGTCATGGCTGAGTTTCTAACAATTGGTTGCTTCATTCGTTCGTTGGTTCGTTTGTTCAGCAGTTACTAGTATTTATGGGGAAGCTGCTCTATGTCAGGCAGGCACTCATGCAGGCAGCGCCGACACACACATGAGAAAGGCAGCGTGGTCCCTGGGGATGGAGCTTACTTGCTGTTGGGCATGAGTAAGCAGGTTCAAGGGCATGACATTGACTCTTGCAGCCGAGTCCCATCAAGAAGTGTTTAAGGAGGGGTCAGTGCCTGCTCCCCGCTCTTACCAAACGCCCAGCACAGCTTGTGGAGTGCTGCGGACTCAGGATTCCCAGCAGCCCCCGAGTGGCCGGAGTTACTTTCTGTCCACAGCAGCCAGCCTGGTGGATTTCACAGGCCCGCCTGGCGTTCCCTAGTCACACTGCAAATATTTGTCCAATGAAGGAACGGGTTGTCCCAGCTCAGGATGAACCTCTGTGCACCCTGAGCTCCCGGCCTTCTGACTGAAAGCTTTACCTCACCTTCTCGCATCGCCTGCTTTCTTTCCTCCCATCATGCCACATGCTGATCTGAATTGGCCTCCCTTGTTTAGATGGAACTGAAATGCTAGGTTTTCTGGGGACAAAAGATGCTTTGAAATCAGCCTGGAGAAAGCCCTGGGGAGGTTACGGCATGCATGAGGAGGAATTTCAGCGTAGTGCAGGCCTGTTTGTACTATGATACATACTCCACTTTCCTTTGGGGATTCGTTAGTTCCCGCTGTTTCTCAGAACCACTAGAAATTGTGTGGTTCCCCCAGAGTAGCACTCAGTGGGAGCTGATGCAGTGAAACGCTGGTCCAAATGTGGGGTTCATTGGAGGGGGTTTTAGCATCATTAGTTAGCTCCTGCCAGAGGAGTGTGAGGAGGAAGAAACCATGGATTTTGATCTGAGTTCTGCGAGCAGAATATCCCTAGTGAGGGAGCAGGGTTCAGTCGAGTGATAGAACGATATGAACTGTTCGTCTTAGCTCAAGCCAATTAGTAGCTGATTTTCCTCTCTCCTTCCCCTGTGGTGTCTTCTCCTTCATTCGGAGTGATGCAAGCATCTGAGCCCCCATGCACGCACATCCTTTATTGACTTTCAGAATCACAGGTTCGGAGAAGTTAGAGCCAGACCCTGGGGACCACCTACATGAGTAGTTTTTATACTTGAAACGACAGAAATGCTTTCTGACAATGAAAGCATGTAAGAGAAACATTCTAGAAAGTAGACAGAAGTGAGGTTGCTCTTGTGGGAGGTGGTGAGGGACAGTTGGACGCCCTTGCCCCACCTCTGTTAAGTTCCTCTGTCCCTCTGGCGACTCTGAGGGGTCCCTAGAATGACCTCCAGCTCTAGAGGGAACCGTTGGGTAACTACCCATCCAGCTAACACTCTCATCTACAGAAACCGAGAAATGTGCTCGAAGACGGGTAATTAAGCCTAATTTTAGAAACAATGCACTGCCTTGCGGAAGAGTTGCCAGGGTCCTCACTGGTGTTAGTTAGAAGGCGTGACAAGAAGCATTTTCTCAGGAAAAAAGATTGACGAGCATCACATTGCTTATGGGCTCACCCCTTGCAAGCCCAGGACCAGGGAGGGGGATGACAGGTGAGAGGCCCCTTGGATGGAACCCAGTGTGATCTACCAGAGTCCATAGCTACACGCAGTCTTTACTTACAGGGGTAAGAAGGCAAAATAAGGACCCAAGAGTTGGGTGGGCAAAAATGTAGATTTTTTTTCTTTAAAAAATGGTGTCACGGAGAGAAATAATGCAAATAAGGACGGTAGCCCCTTTCAGCTACTTTGTTCTGGAATGAAGTTGACTGCATCACTGAGGGAACAGCTGATCCAAGAGAGCAAAGGAAGTTCGTTTTTATCTGCTTGGCAGTCCTGGTCCATGTGTTAGTCTTACTTTAGGACAGTGATGGCGAACCTATGACACGCGTGTCAGAGGTGACACGCGAACTCATTTTTTTGGTTGATTTTTCTTTGTTAAATGGCATTTAAATATATAAAATAATATCAAAAATATAAGTCTTTGTTTTACTATGGTTGCAAAGATCAAAAAATTTCTATATGTGACACGGCCCCAGAGTTAAGTTAGGGTTTTTCAAAATGCTGACACGCCGAGCTCAAAAGGTTCACCATCACTGCCATAGGAGCTGATGGACATCTATTCCCAATAAAATACACTGGGAAAGTTAATTTCTCATGACCTCAGAGTGGAACAAAATGTGTAGTGTGTTTAGACAGGGAAGGTGGTTACTCTACGACTCACTCTGACGCTTCTTTGGTTATTGGCCTTTGCTGTGGGATGATTCCGTGTCGGACCCTGTGCCAGGATATCTGAGGACAGTCACTCAGAGAGCGCAGGCAGACAGCTTGGTGGGGGCTGGGTTGAGGTGATGGTGGAGGAACTAAGCAAAAATGAGAGAGAGAACTCATGGACATGAACAATGGTGTGGTGATTGCAGGGTGGGAAGGGGAGTGGGTGGAAGAGGGCAGAGAAGGGATAAATGGCGATGGGGAAAAAAAAGACTTTTTTTACTGATTGGTTTATGTGAGCAATTTATAAATGCTCATCATTTCCCTCATAAAATTTATTTTATTTGAGATTTAAAAATAAAACAGTGATGAGAGTAAGTTCTTATTTATTTCAGGCACAAAACTGATAACTTATGAAGAAAAATGCTTCTGAACTGTGAGTGTTTAATGCAGATCCATTTTCACGCTCACGTTCCCGGTCCCAGCGCAGTCCTGGCGCCTGCGCGTCCCCGGGCAGTGCGTGCACGGGGGTGGGAGAAGGTGGCTGGGCTGCACGCGGCAGGCGAAGGGCTTCACAAGCTGCGTGTCTCCCAAAAGGCTGCGCAGTCCAGGTGGGCATGTACGTGACGCCATATCCATCTCTTTAAAAACAAACACAAGTAATGACAACCCGGCTGTTCAGTAAAGGCCCTCAGCTTCAAAGTTCATTCATCTCCGCAGTTGATTTTCTTTTTTTTTTCAGACAAACTCTTGATATTCAAAGTATTGGCTGATTATTTTTGTAGCGAGTGTACGACAACAAGCAGATTCCCCTAAACTTTCTAACACCCAAAAGCAGAGGAGAAATTAGATAAATGTTTTCAAAGAGAAGGACAATATCACCAAAGGACCACAGGAGGCAGGCAGACAGAGGGAGGGAGGAAAGGAGGGAAAGAGAGGAGGAGGAAGAGAGGGAGGGAGGGAGAGAGAAAGCTTCGCTAAACTTGGACACTTTCAAGATTGGGTTATTTTATCCTGCGTGTCTGACAGTGAGCTATTTGAGGGTGATGGTTTACCTGTGACAATGGAAATGAATTTCTTAAGCACTAGCATTTCTTTACACAATGCTTCGTCTGAAAGGTTATATCCTTACTTTACGAAGGAAGTTACAGTAGGATGTATGTGCAAAACTAAGCATTTACAACCATGTAAGTTACATCTTATTTACTATACTCTACACTTTTTAAATTTTAAAACCAACACATACTAGTTTCTGTAAAATGGCGTCAGGTAAGGATTTTTGAGATATGGAAAGTCCATCAAAACTCAACGATGTGTTCGATATATATATTGAGACTATGTTTTGGGAGTTAGTGACACCAAATCTGATGAAAGCTGTCTTTTTTGGTTGCATTGTTTCTGCACACAAAGAATCTGGGTGGCCAGGGGTTGCCTTCCAGATTGGTCGTTTGCACATTTAAATGGCACAGACAACTCCCAAGTCTTCCCATCATTCTCTTTGGCACACATCTTGCCCATAACCGCTCCCGAGTTTATCATGGGAATCTAGATGATATTACAGAAATCTTTTAATGACTTTTTATATGTGCTTCATGTGCTTTTCTAGTGCTGGCACAAGGAATTACGTTATTGCAAGTTGTGTGTGAAATATAAGTTAAAACACTGAGCTATTTCATTACGAAGAACAAAATTTGTTTGGTCGTATCATGAAGGAATATAGTCAACTCGAGTTTAATTTGTGTGACTAAGGGTTGTGTTCAGCAGGGTGAGCGGACTGCCTCGCCCGTGCCTAGTCTGTGTGGCCTTGCGCGTCCGTGGTCCATTGTGTGTCAGGGGTCAAATAAAGACTGGATGGAAGGGGCCTGGTCTGCTTTCCTGTTTAGCTTACACTACCATGGGGAGGGGAAGCCGGGAAGATACTTCCTTGGGACCACACTTGGACATGGACCCAGGAGGATCACTGAGATTGAACTTCAGTGTCATTTATAAAAAAAACATCACTTACTGTCACAGAAGTGAAGAGATACAATTGCACAATGGTGGTCACAATGGTAGAAATACAGGTTGCCAATCAAATGTTAGCAAGAGATTTAAAAATGGCTGTACAGCACCGCGCCAGAGGACCGGGGAACAGCGAGACGGCGTGTTCGTCCCCGTGTAAATGAAATCCTGACGTCTGTTTTAGAAATGAATGAGGGAAAAGTGCTTTTTTTCCTTTTTCTTCCTTTTTTCTTCTGATTCCTACCAGAATGTTTTCTGATGTGGAGCTGGAGACATATAGTAAGAAGTGGCAGAGTTGAGAAAGAGAGAGAGAGAGAGAGAGAGAGAGAGAGAGAGAGAGAGAGAGAGAGAGAGAGATTCATGCATTGAAGCTACCATTAGTCTCTGACACTAGTATAAGGCAGACCATTAATCTTTTGCAAAAGTATGACTTTAGCCACGTAAGCTCTCTGTAGTGCTTCTCATGACAAGGACATGATAGGCCTTGTGAATGCAGGAGTTCCGATGTGTGTCCAATGGGTTCACTGAGGCGGGCCCCGCTGAATTTTCCGGAACACCCACGTGATGGTAGAAATGCTTTGGGGAAAGGGTGTGGACGCTCTAAGGAAGAAAAGCAACACCAAAGGAGTCCTAGGGAATGGATCACAAATGACACGGTGTAGCTCGGTGGAAACAGGTTACACTCGCTTATGTGTCGTCCTCGGTCTTGATGATGTGGAAGAGGGTGACATTGAACAGGACCTGGTGGCCGTTGTTCCAGGCATAGAGCGCCCGGTCCCTGGCGTTGTAGTCCAGCATGGAGATGTGGAAGTACTGGTTGTGGAAGGGGATGTCCGTGTACTCGTAGCTGGAGGTCTTGGTGGAGTAGGAATAGTACACCTTGGCCCCGGTCAGGTGGGAGTTGGTGACATACAGGGTCCCGCAGATCATGAAGGACTCCCCGGCGCTCCGCTTGGGGTAGCCCGTGTTCCAGCTCTTGGCCACCTCCAGGGTGTCGGGGTTCAGCTGGCTGATGACAATGTTGCCCGCGTTCTGGTTGGTGGCGTACACGGCCCACAGCCCGATTTCGTCGGCCATCAGGTCGATGTCGGAGAAGCCGCCCCAGGTGTAGGGGTAGACGTTCTGGAAGCCGGCGTACTCCAGGCTGCGCTGGGCCAGCACCCTGCCCAGGTCGAAGCTGTACTTGATGACGATGTTGCTCTGGTACTTGTTGAAGTAGAGCGAGCCGTTGTAGACCACATGGTTGGTGCCCGCCCACTTGAAAGGGAGGTTGTAGGTCCTTGATTCAGCCCCGCTGACAAAGTCGGCCATGGATTTGTACTCCCGGACTATTTTGTTGTTAGTGTAACTGTCCATGTACCAGACCTGGGAAGATGGGGGAAAGAATAAATAAATGGAGCACTTAAATTCTGGACTTCCCTGAGAATTCCAAAATAAAGGCAATGAGAGCACACATCCGTCTCAGGATGCCCAGGCGCCAGAGACCACCTTATCTTAGGGCCGATGGTACGGCGGGCGTTTGCAAAGAAAGTGGCATGGACTATGCAGAAAGGAAACAGCTAAATTTGCTGCCTTGAAGTTGATTTGCTTCTTGTCCTTTCTTGTTTAGACCATTCAGTGCCCATGATGGAGTGAGCCAGACATGTGTCAGTACAAATCACATCACTTTGTTTAGTCACCTGATCGATCCATGCGATCAATAACGGCAAAAATACCGCCTTCAGCAACTTTATTTATTCTGCAACTCGCTCTGAAAAAATGTGTGGTCTAACTTTACACCATTGAACATATTTCTCCTTTATGGATGCCACGGAACCTTCTAGTTAACTAACCCTTGTTCATTGAACCTGCTTCTAGGTACACCTACCTCTTAACACAACCATGTCACTAATCTAGCTACAAATCTCATTTGGATGTGACCCTGTGAATCTTAATGTATAGTAAGTTTTGCAATAGCACATGCCCAGAGCGATGGTAAGTTGGCGGTATATTGACTTACATAATATATGTGTTGCTGATTTATGAAAATACCTCCCCACCCCCAAAGTTTCAGTGCTATTTCCCTTAAAGTTAACTCTAGACTCCAGGAATATTTCAGTTTGTTTTGTGAATTGGTAAGTTCAAGTATTTCCCTTACTCTGTGTGTGTGTGTGTGTGTGTGTGTGTGTGTGTGTTCATATTATGGAGCAAGTTTTAGTAGAAATATAAAGAGAATTTTGTACTCTTGTGATTTTTGCCCTGTGAAGTGCAAAACAAGACTGAAACAAAAACTAGATTCACTCTATTGGAGAATGATAGGATAGAACATTTTACTAAAATAAATTTGCCATATATCTCTGTAGCTGTGTTAATATGATCAAATTGACAATATTTGCAGCGATGTAACCGTTTTCAAGGTGAAACTCTATCCCTAAAGAAAATGAACAGCCCAGTAGACAAAAAAGGTATAAATAAAACATAATTCTAAGCAAAAGCCATTGTGGAGGACACATACTCTGTTGTTTTTCTCGGATGCTAGAGGGTCAGTCATCCAGGCACCGAATCGGGTTCCAGACGTCTTGACTGTAATTGGGCCTGTGATTTTCATCAACTTGCCACACGCTGAAATTAGAGAAACATAAACACGTTAGGTGGCCACGGGCAGTGATTCCCACACACATACTCACAAGAGCAAAGCAAGGGCCACTGAATCATGGGGTTGGTAGCACACATTCTGAATGAATGATCACTCATGTCGGGTGTTGTACAGTGAGGTTTGAACAGTGAAGAGTTGCTTTCTCTGTACTCTAAATCAGGGGTGGGGAACCTTTTTCCTGCCACGGGCTGTTTGGATATTTATAACATCAGTCTCGGGCCATTCAAAATGATCAAATGAAAAACTAGCAAGAAGACATAAAGCTCATTTTCCCTTCAACGTGTGCATATTTCAGGTGTTGCTTCGTTTTCTGGGTTTAAAGGATCTTCTGGATCCCGCTTATGTAGACGTAACATCCACAGCAGTTGAGTTGGACGGGTTAGTTAAAAATCTGCCTCAGAATTCTCCTGGGCAGTTATCTGTGCCACGAATCTCACGTAATCAACAATTCCAAAAAGCGGCAGCACGTGGGTGGCGTGGGTGCCTCAGCTTCTGTGGTATTTGGGTAGAATCCAGCGGGTGACCATATGGCAGAGGGGTGCTGCCGAGCCTCCGGCTGTTCAGGCCAGGAATGGAGGCAGGAATTATACCAGTGGAGTCGCCCTTCTGCTGCCTAAACTGAGAATGGCTCTGCTTCCTTCTAGTAGCGATGGGCCTTTCCTCTGAAATAGGTCAGCAGTGAAACCAGTAGTTACTATTTAAATAAAACCATGTATTCACTGAACCATCATTTGCTGAGAGGCTCTGCTGTATCAGGACTATGCTAAGTGTTGAGATTGACAAAATAAGTTTATACAGATAGAGGCATGGTTACTAAATAGATTAAATTACCATCTCCTTGTGGGTTCATTTATGGTTTATATAAAAATAGGTTTATATAGTGTAACTTTTTTTTTATTGTTTAAAGTATTACATATGTCTCCCTTTTCCCAAATTGACCCCCCCTCCAGCCACTCCCACCCCTGAGGGCAGGCCCCCACCGCCCCAGTGTCTGTGTCCATTGGTTATACTAATATGCATACATATAAGTCCTTTGATTGATCTCTAACCCCTCCCCCCGCTCCCCTGCCCTTTGTCTCTGGATCTATTTTTGTTCATCAGTTTATGTTGATCATTATATCCCACATATGAATGAGATCATGTGATATTTATCTTTCTCTGACTGGCTTATTTTGCTTAGCATAATGCTCTCCAGTTCCATCCATGCTGTTGTAAATGGTAAGAGTTCCTTCTTTTTTACAGCAGCATAGTATTCCATTGTGTAGATGTACCACTGTTTTATAATCCACTCATCTGCTGATGGGCACTTAGTCTGTTTCCAGATCTTAGCTATGGTGAATTGTGCTGCTATGAACATATGGGTGCATATATCCTTTCTGATTGGTGTTTCTGGTTTCTTGGGATATAGTCCTAGAAGTGGGATCACAGGGTCAAATGGGAGTTCCATTTTTAACTTTTTGAGGAAACTCCATACTGTCTTCCACAGTGGCTGCACCAGTCTGCATTCCCACCAGCAGTGCACGAGTGTTCCTCTTTCTCCGCATCCTCGCCAGCACTTGTCGTTTGTTGATTTGTTGATGATAGCCATTCTGACAGGTGTGAGATAGTATCTCATTGTTGTTTTGATTTGCATCTCTCGGATGATTAGTGACTTTGAGCATGTTTTCATATGTCTCTCGGCCTTCTGTATGTCCTTATGGTGTAACTTCTTAAACCACTACTGCTTATGCCCATCCTTTCCATTCCTTCCTTTCTTTTCCTTTTTTTTTTTTTTAAAAAAAAATATATTTTATTGATTTTTTTACAGCGAGGAAGGGAGAGAGATAGAGACTTAGAAACATCGATGAGAGAGAAACATTGATCAGCTGCCTCCTGCACATCTCCCACTGGGGATGTGCCTGCAACCCAGGTACATGCCCTTGACCGGAATCGAACCTGGGACCCTTCAGTCCGCAGGCCGACGCTCTATCCACTGAGCCAAACCGGTTTCGGCTCTTTTCCATTTTGACTCAACTGGCACAGAATGTTAAGTGAAGAAGTTATTTCAGACCAAGCCTGAATCCTTAGGTCACTTGAGGTTTATTGTATTTTAAGCCACGTTTATCCTACTCATCTACAGACATACCCATCAATTGTCAAACCTAGAAAGAACCAAGCACGTTCAACTAATCTTCCATGTTCCACGTTTAGTTTTCTATAATCTCTATAAGCTAGCTCTCTATAATCTAGGAAATCATTACAATTTTGCAAAAATTTAACCATTGTTCTGATCTCATTGTTTAAGAAAATACTGTTTGCCTTTAGGAATAATCTAATAGGGAGAAACTGATGATGTAAAAGAGAGAATAATTAAATAAATGAACTCACGAGTAGATGGTAATTTAATCTATTTTAGTAGCCATGAGTAACCACGCCTCTGTCCTTTTATATGGTCTTTTTTTGTCTCTATTCTTCCACAGTTTCCCTGGAAATATTCTGTGTGTAGTACCTCCATCCAGGTTAGAATGCTCACGTGGGTGTTAGGAGGGGTGGTTTCTAATCTAAGGCACCACAGTCAATCATCCGATAATATTGGATTGTGCCATTCTTCTCTGGGATGGTTTCCTCATCTGTAAGATGGGCAGCCTAGAGTTTGACATTTTGTTAATCTCACCGAGAAAACGTTGACTGGATGGGGGATCAACAAACTTTTAATATGCTGATGGGGAGAAGGTGGCATTTGTGGTGGTAGTAAAACACACACACACACACCATCAGGATAAGATCATGGTCATCACCATCATCTCTTATTCTCAGGAAGCAAAAAAACAGAATAGTCTCTCATTGTTGTTGAGAGAAGTTCCTCCTTACAAATAGTTACTGGACTCCTAAGGTAAAATTCATCTCGTCAAATGAAATTCAAGTTTCAGGAATTTATAAAAACTGGCTGTTTTTGTAGTTATAATTTTGTGGGTCTCTGTGTGAAGTAAACACTAGTCTTGTCAGCTGCTGATGAAATGTAGAGATTGTAAACATGAAGTAAAATAAACAGAAGTCATTTCTGTGTCTTGGCTCCCCCTCACTGGCTCTTGTTCCAAGACATAATTATCTTTCTCACTTCACTCTCACTCTCCACATGGACGAAGGGAGCCAGACGGAAAGGGTGATTTTCCCAAGCGCCGGGAAGACAAATGTTGGGCAGAAATGGATGGCAAAGAGTGAAGTGAAGGGTTCTGCTTCATTGATTTCTCTCCCGCTCTGCTCTCACTGGCAGTGAGACATGTGAAAATATTAGCATTTTACAATATATTGTGTGTGTATGGTTTTATCTATTCAGAAAATATACTGAGTAGGTAGTTGAAGATCGTCGCCATTGTCTTTCTCTGATGCTTTCTAGACATTGGACTTTGTGATATCAGCTACAGCCCATGCTGATCCAACGGCAGCTCAGGACAAGGTGTCATTTGGGATTCAGCAGCAAGAGCAGTTGTTTGGATCAACAAAGCATGGAGACTTCTGTCTTCTCTCTTGTGTCTTTCTTTAGTATATCATTGTACCTTGCGATGGCCCGGACTAATGGCTTCTGACTTGGAATCCCAAGGCCATGTCCATATGAGTAAATTACATGGAATAGTTAGTATTTCTCCAGAATCTCATTTCTTTTTACTTATGGCCATTGGAGAACGTGTGGCGAGGAGATATGATTTGATCTTTAACGTGCATCCTTTGAAGCTACTTGTTTGTAATGAGTTTACCTCTACCATCCATTTGATGGTAAAATCTGTTTCTATTATTTAACCTTTTATTTTCATGTCTAACTCACCAACTGTAGCGCCGGGGGAAGGTGGTGATAAGGGTGATCATAATGGTTGCCATAATGGAACGGGCACGAGAATGAGTTTGCAGTGTGTGTGTGGCAAGCAGGACCAAGAATAACATGTGTCCAAACCCGTCTGTTTTCCAATAAATTGCAAATGACTTTAAGCTGAACAATCTGTTTGCAATCAATTGCATAATAAGGCCTCACCCAGAGTTCTCGCGGTGATTGGAACGACCACATGGAAGAGGCTGGCATGGTGCCCGTCGCGCAGCAGGCTGTCAACATGGCTGCACTTCTCTGCTATGTGCTTGTGTCCCCACAGAATGGCAGCTCCCTGACGGGGGCTGGGGGGCTGTCTGCCGCTCAGCCTCGTCTCCCCAATACCTGGCCGAGTGCCCGCACACACCGGGGCTCATTCAGTATTGGTTGAATGTGCAAACTTGACTATTACCACCTAGACATTTTGTTTTCCCCTTTGAAAGGAATTTGGCACAAACATGGCAGAGACAACAAGCCAAGTGCCGTTATTGGGATCTCGAGTTTTGAACGCTGCCGATACTCCACAGGCTGTGTTAAGGGAAGGATGCGCCTTGAACTTCACTAGATGGCACCGAACCATTGCCCTGAGGGAGAAGTGACTGCAGGCGGGGAGAGGGCTGGAAGCCTGGTTATCAGCGACATTAAATGTCTGTTGGTGATCTCAGGGGGTGGCTAAGGCTTTCACTGTGCTTTTTCAGTTAAATCCTCACAGGCATATAATTACAGTTTGCATGTCTGGGAATACGGTCCTATGTAATTAAGCACAGGGGACTGCTCTATTCGGCTCTCGGAGTAGCAAATCAAGCGTTCCGGAGGGCACGTCTGGCCCCCATTCAGGCCACAAGGGTGCATTGCTGTGGAAGCATTTTTTTTAATTTCTATTTTTTGCCCAAACTTTAATTCTCTAGTAGAGTCTCTGAGACCCTGCAGGTGAGGAGGCTCATTTGTTTTTTAATTATCTTAAAATTTGCATACTCACCACTGTCCACCTACTTTTGCCCAGCCTGCATATGTTAGAGGTGAAGTTCATTTCTAAAATGAAGCCAATCCCAGGAGTTTTCCCATTTATTCCCACAAGAATTCCACAGGCCCACTTCAGGGAGGGCTTACGGTATTCACCAGGTACGACCTCCTGGGGCCTGACCTTGCTTTGGTTGAGTCGGTGTGTAGTGAACAGTCCGGGAGAGAAGAGCAAGGAGGCCAGTACACGCCTGGGCTCAGCACACGCCTGGCTCAGCACACACAGCCCAGGCTCGGGTGGATGGCGAGATGCACGAGTGGCAGAGTGAACTGATGAGTCTAACACAGCCATGGGCAAACTACGGCCCACGGGCTGGATCCGGCTAGTTTGAAATGAATAAAACTAAAAAAAAAAAAGACCGTACCCTTTTATGTAATGACTAGAGGCCCAGTGCACAAAATTCATGCACTGGGGGTGGGGGGGCCCCCTCAGCCCAGCCTGCACCCTCTCCAATCTGGGACCCTTCAGGGGATGTTTGACTGCCGGTTTAGGCCCAATCCCTATGGGGCCTAAACCAGCAGTTGGACATCCCTCTCACAATACGAGGACTGCTACCTGCTTGATTGCCCCTAACCGCTTCTGCCTGCCTGCCTGCCTGCTTGATTGCCCCTAACCGCTTCTGCCTGCCAGCCTGATCACCCCCTAACCACTCCCTTGCCAGCCTGATCGATGCCTAACTGCTCCCCTGCCAGACCGGTCGCCCCCAACTGCCCTCCCCTGCTGGCCCAGTCACCCCCAACTGCCCTTCCCTGCCAGCCATCTTGTGGCTGTGGGTGCCACCATCTTTGAGGGCATGGCAGTCAATTAGCATATTCCCTCCTTATTGGCTGTGGGCACCACCATCTTTGCAACAGTGTGAGGGTCAATTAGCATATTCCCTTTTTATTAGATAAGATGTTTACTTTGAATTTATATTAGTTCACACAAACACTCCATCCGTGCTTTTGTTCCAGCCCTCCGGTCCAGTTTAAGAACCCATTGTGGCCCTTGAGTCAAAAAGTTTGCCCACCCCTGGTAACATGTTCTTGTCACTCATTCAGATTTTATTTTAAAACACTTGAACGCTACCAATCAAGTGTTACATGTATCCTTTGAGATTTTCTTGGCCAGAAATTATTTTTCTCAACTTCTTTACTCCTCTTCCCAGCGTATTTCCTCCTCCAGAAAGTGTTCTTGACCTTGAGAGAGCACTTTTCTGTGGTTGAGCTGCCTCCCTCTACCCCCCGCCCCCTGCCACCCCGCCTTGCCCCATCATGTCAACTACTAACAAGCTGTTCCTAAAGGGGCTGCAGCCTCTTCGGTCAGTTCCCTACCATGTGCTCATGCTGCATTAGGTTACTCTAGTCCCCGGAGGCTCCGGCTGGGTCACTAGCTCCTGGGTGCAGCGGGAGGGCTTGCACCCTCGGTCCGGGCTGAGTCAGGGACTGCAGTCCAGGCCCCGCGCGCTTGCGTGGCCCTCACTCATGGTGTGTAGCTGCCGATTTGGGAAGGTGCCTCCTTTGATTCCTTCAGCGGGTCAGAGCAGCCGTGGGCAGCTCTGCAGGAAGGGCAGCTGTTGGGTTTGCTTTAAGGACTGCGGCTTCACATTTTGGCCCAGGGCCACTCCCTCTCCTGCAGTCTCTGACTTTCTCGGCTCCCTGAAGTGCCTCCCCTGCGCCCTGGCCCAGCAGTGATCACTCATCGCGCACCATCTGCCTGGACTAAAACACATTTCCATTAGCCAGTGGAATCGGCTCTATTGCCAGGCTGTTTATTTCAAATGTTACAGGCGATCGGAGAATTAGGCAACTGTTAGTCCCAGGCCACTCCGTTCCCAGGGGCGCGTGAGCCGTTGAGGAACACTTACCTTGCACTTGGAAGGCCAGCCCTGGTTTCCCCGACACGAGGCACGTCTGACCACCCCCACAACGTAGGAACGCGGTTTCCACGGAACCGACTGAGACACACCGCGCGGACGGCCCGGGCTCTACTCACTGAGCTTCTTCATGCAGTCGCGGAGCCGGGTCTCCAGGCTGAGCACCCTGAGGTGCAGCTCCTCATAGTCGTAGGCGCCCAGCTCCTCCTGGATCCCAGTGAGCACGGCCGACAGGTTCCGGATCTCCTCCTTGAACTGGGTGATGAGCCGCGCGTCCGTCTTGTACTGCTCCAGCACGGGGATCAGCGGCAGGAGCTCGTCCATCTTCTCCTTCAGCTCCTGCGGGGACAGCGCGGGCCCTGAGCGCCTGGCGCCCCAGGCTCCCACCCACCAGCGCCGCGCTCTGTCCCCGGACCCTCAGGGGCGGTTATGACAACGGATTCAAAATTCGCATCTTAAAATGACTGGGAGGCGATGCCATTAGCATAAACGCGTTCAAATAGCAGGTGCTCCCGTTGCTGCCCTGCTTTATGGGCTTACGGTCCTTGGGGGACAACTTCTACCTGCCCTGCCAGCTCGGGATTCTTCGAATTGGCCTGTGTCCCTGCGGAGTGGGGAGGACAGAGCCGTCCTGATGAGAAAGATGCACGCACATTACAGCCAAAAGGCGGAGCCGCAGAGCGCGCTCCTTTCCAAGGCTCATTGGGAAGAGGCGCATTGGGCCGCACATCTTGCGGCCTCAGGGGGAGCACCGCTGCCCCAGGAGGACCTTAACGCGAAGAGTTGGCTCTGTCGGTACCACTTGCTGCCGATTATATGCAGCAACTAGTGCAATGAAGGGTTTTCCGTTCCACGGTGGGAACACTGAAAAGCGAACAGTGCAGTGTCCCAAGTTTGGTGGCAGGTTTTTCCCCCCGAACTAAAATAATAATAGTAATAATAGTAAGTGTTCTATTTCTGGATCTTTTCAAAAACATTCGTAATGTGATTACTGGCAGTCAATTTGGAAACTCCCTGCATTTGTCAGGGAGCAGCCAGTATGCCCGTCAGAGGTTTGAAAGGTTGGAGCAGAAGAGTGCAGATCTGTGCTCACTGCTTCCGCCTAGAGTTGCGCTTCCCACTGTGTTGCGCGGACGGCAGAGCTGTGCTTGCCTCTCGCCCCACCCTGAGCTCCTCACGGGACACTGACAGTCTCAAGTGTGATACCCAGAACAACTGCCACCTTCCAGGGCCAGGAGGAGAAAACCTACTTAGTGGTTTAAACTTTTATTTTATTTTCCTTTTTAATTGAATTTATTGGGGTGACATTGGGAGCCACTAGTCCAGAATGGCGTTCTCGAATATTTCCTCTAACTCTTCTCTAAACAAAATTAAGCAAAGTTCTTCTCTCTGTGCACCCGAGCAATGTTTATGCCTCTAATTGCTGTCCATCTCACCTGCCTGTTGGTCAGCTGTCTTTCACAGAACAGAGATTGCGTACTGCACCCCCACCCCCAGAGGGCCAGCCCTGTCTTGCTCACAGGACCTGCTCAATAAATGTTGGTTAAAATGAATTCATTTGCTCTCCAGCCTGGATCTGTCTCTGTTTGCCATCCTCCCACCCCTTCTCTATTCTCCCAGTTCACTCCTCTTATTCCCAACAATCTTTCAATTCCTGGTATCTTCTAGGCTTTGCTCTCATTTGTTCTAATTCCTTAACCCCCCAGGCCTTGCTTGCATCTTTCTTCAACTGAAACCTCACGCTTCATCGCTTTAGCCTGCTCTCCGGCCAACGCCCTCAGCCTTCTTGCCCTCCTGTTCTTTTAGGTGGAATTTTGAATGTGGTTCAGTGCAATTCTGTTTCCTCTGCCCTCTGCCCGGGCTCCTGGTAACCCATGCGAAGCGGAGGGCCCGCTGCGCGTCCCTGGGCCGCATCCGGCCCTCACCCTGACGCGTGGAGAGCGCTTCTGAGGCTCGGCCAGAGCTTGCGCTCAGACCTGCCCCCTCACCACCAGCACAACTCCCGCTTCCTGACAGGCCGCCGGGAAACGGGGCTGTGACCTTTACAAAACCACAGCGTGTTTCCGAAACGACGTGCCGTGTCTTTGCAACGCGGGCTGTTCCTTTTCAATAGAGGTGCAGACGGCATCATCCCAGTCAGTTTATTTTCATCGCTTACCCTGTCATTCATAGTTAATGAAAGTCCACATGCACGTCTTCTCCGTTCCCAGTGTTTCTAAATAATTGCCCATAAACAACTGAACGTCTAGAGCCGCCGTGGGCAAACTACGGCCCGCAGGCCGGATCCGGCCCGCTTGAAATGAATAAAACTAAAAAAAAAAGACCGTACCCTTTTACGGAATGATGTTTACTTTGAATTTATATTAGTTCACACAAACACTCCATCCATGCTTTTGTTCCGGCCCTCCGGTCCAGTTTAAGAACCCATTGTGGCCCTCGAGCCCAAAAGTTTGCCCACCCCTGGTCTAAAGACTGGTTTTGGGGTGAAATCATAAAGCAACCCTCTTTCTATGGCTGTTAATAATGGTAGTACTGCCTCATTTAATAGTTTATATTCCTGATATTTCTCATATGAGGGCATAAAAACTTCACCAGGGGAAAAAAATTTTGCTACGTTGAATTATTACTTTTCCTTCAGCTTCCCCCTTGTCATCGACATTGGAGTGCCTGTAAGTCTATGCAGACACTCCCTGAGCTCTCGCAGGGCTCGCTTTGTGATAGCCAGTCTCCTGTGCACCCACAGCTGATGGCCAGGGCCGGTGGGGAGCTGCCGGGCGTCCCCAGCGAGCCCTGAACCTTGCCCAGAGGGGCCGCTCAGTGACTTCCAGCCAAGCCACGCTGGCTGCCCGGCCCGCTCGGCGTCGCACGCGGCTGGACCAGCTCGCGGGCGTGGACCCACCTGGAAGTGCTTGGTCATGAGCGTCTTCCGGTCGTCTTCAATCTGCCGGAACTTGGCCTTCAGCCCCTTCATCTGGGTTTCCATTTTTAGAACATACTGGAAATCTCTCTGAGTCCTCAGGTTTAAGACTTCGATGGACTGGGACATGTTCTGAACCTGTTCAACGAGAACATTGGCCGTCAATCAGCGTCTGTTCACAGGTCTGTGCAGTCACCACTGGAACAGCAAGAAGGGCGTCAACATGGAGAGCTAAAGTCCCAGGTCCTTAATCCCACAGGACACATTTCTAGAAGGACAATTCTCCGTGATAAACAGTCAGAGAATTCAGTAAGAGACAGTTAGACTGAGGCAGGAAGTAATGCAACGGGCATCCGAACAGTAGAAATGACTGGATATAAGCGAGGAATTAACGTGTCAGAAAAAGACATTTTATGAAATAGATTTTTTTAATTTTAATTTTTTTATTTTTTTTAAATTTTGTTTTATTGCTTAAAGTATTACAAAGAGTATTACAATATGTCTCCCTTTTCCCCCCTCTTGACAATCCTCTGGCCTTCCTTACCCCCCAGTGTCTTGTGTCCATTGGTTATGCTTATATGCATGCATATAAGTCCTTCGGTTGATCTCTTACCCCCAGTCCCCCGCCGCCTGGAACCCTTCCCCGCCTTCCCGCTGTAGTTTGACAGTCTGTTCAATGCTGCTCTGCCTCTGTATCTATTTTTATTCATCAGTTTATAATGGTCTTTATTATCCATAAATGAGTGAGATCATGTGGTATTTTTCTTTCACTTCCTGGCTTATTTCACTTAGCACAATGCTCTCCAGTTCCATCCATGCTGTTGCAAATGGTAAGATTTCCTTCTTTTTTATAGCAGCGTAGTATTTCATTGTGTAGATGTACCACAGTTTTCTAATCCATTCATCTGCTGATGGGCACTTAGGTGAAATAGATTTTTTATTCCAGGCTTCGTAAGTGTATCAGTGCCCTATTTTGTTGAAGGTTAAAATGAGTTTTGTTTCTGTAAGTACTGATGCTGACCTCTGACCTCAAGATCTGGGGTGCTTAGCCATTGTGGGTGTCAGGAGTGCCCAACAGACATTCAGTGCATTCACGGCGGTGCAGTCACCTCGAGGCACTGGACACACCTGCAGAGGGGAGGGGGACGGACCCACAGGTGAGGGGAACAGACACAGAGGGGGAGAGGGACGGACCCACAGGTGAGGGGAACAGACACAGGGGGGAGGGGGATGGACCCACAGGTGAGGGGAACAGACACAGGGGGGAGGGGGATGGACCCACAGGTGAGGGGAACAGACACAGGGGGGAGGGGGACGGACCCACAGGTGAGGGGAACAGACACAGAGGGGAGGGGGATGGACCCACAGGTGAGGGGAACAGACACAGGGGGGAGGGGGACGGACCCACAGGTGAGGGGAACAGACACAGAGGGGAGGGGGACGGACCCACAGGTGAGGGGAACAGACACAGAGGGGAGGGGGACGGACCCACAGGTGAGGGGAACAGACACAGGGGGGAGGGGGACGGACCCACAGGTGAGGGGAACAGACACAGGGGGGAGGGGGACGGACCCACAGGTGAGGGGAACAGACACAGGGGGGAGGGGGACGGACCCACAGGTGAGGGGAACAGACACAGGGGGGAGGGGGACGGACCCACAGGTGAGGGGAACAGACACAGAGGGAGGGGGACGGACCCACAGGTGAGGGGAACAGACACAGAGGGAGGGGGACGGACCCACAGGTGAGGGGAACAGACACAGAGGGAGGGGGACGGACCCACAGGTGAGGGGAACAGACACAGAGGGAGGGGGACGGACCCACAGGTGAGGGGAACAGACACAGGGGGGAGGGGGACGGACCCACAGGTGAGGGGAACAGACACAGGGGGGAGGGGGACGGACCCACAGGTGAGGGGAACAGACACAGAGGTAGGGGGACGGACCCACAGGTGAGGGGAACAGACACAGAGGGAGGGGGACGGACCCACAGGTGAGGGGAACAGACACAGGGGGGAGGGGGACGGACCCGCAGGTGAGGGGAACAGACACAGAGGGGAGGGGGACGGACCCACAGGTGAGGGGAACAGACACAGGGGGGAGGGGGACGGACCCACAGGTGAGGGGAACAGACACAGGGGGGAGGGGGACGGACCCACAGGTGAGGGGAACAGACACAGAGGGGAGGGGGACGGACCCACAGGTGAGGGGAACAGACACAGGGGGGAGGGGGACGGACCCACAGGTGAGGGGAACAGACACAGGGGGGAGGGGGACGGACCCACAGGTGAGGGGAACAGACACAGAGGGAGGGGGACGGACCCACAGGTGAGGGGAACAGACACAGAGGGAGGGGGACGGACCCACAGGTGAGGGGAACAGACACAGGGGGGAGGGGGACGGACCCACAGGTGAGGGGAACAGACACAGAGGGAGGGGGACGGACCCACAGGTGAGGGGAACAGACACAGGGGGGAGGGGGACGGACCCACAGGTGAGGGGAACAGACACAGGGGGGAGGGGGACGGACCCACAGGTGAGGGGAACAGACACAGAGGGAGGGGGATGGACCCACAGGTGAGGGGAACAGACACAGGGGGGAGGGGGACGGACCCACAGGTGAGGGGAACAGACACAGAGGGAGGGGGACGGACCCACAGGTGAGGGGAACAGACACAGGGGGGAGGGGGACGGACCCACAGGTGAGGGGAACAGACACAGGGGGGAGGGGGACGGACCCACAGGTGAGGGGAACAGACACAGAGGGGAGGGGGACGGACCCACAGGTGAGGGGAACAGACACAGGGGGGAGGGGGACGGACCCACAGGTGAGGGGAACAGACACAGGGGGGAGGGGGACGGACCCACAGGTGAGGGGAACAGACACAGGGGGGAGGGGGACGGACCCACAGGTGAGGGGAACAGACACAGAGGGAGGGGGACGGACCCACAGGTGAGGGGAACAGACACAGAGGGAGGGGGACGGACCCACAGGTGAGGGGAACAGACACAGAGGGAGGGGGACGGACCCACAGGTGAGGGGAACAGACACAGAGGGAGGGGGACGGACCCACAGGTGAGGGGAACAGACACAGAGGGAGGGGGACGGACCCACAGGTGAGGGGAACAGACACAGGGGGGAGGGGGACGGACCCACAGGTGAGGGCAACAGACACAGAGGGAGGGGGACGGACCCACAGGTGAGGGGAACAGACACAGGGGGGAGGGGGACGGACCCACAGGTGAGGGGAACAGACACAGGGGGGAGGGGGACGGACCCACAGGTGAGGGGAACAGACACAGGGGGGAGGGGGACGGACCCACAGGTGAGGGGAACAGACACAGGGGGGAGGGGGACGGACCCACAGGTGAGGGGAACAGACACAGGGGGGAGGGGGACGGACCCACAGGTGAGGGGAACAGACACAGAGGGGAGGGGGACGGACCCACAGGTGAGGGGAACAGACACAGGGGGGAGGGGGACGGACCCACAGGTGAGGGGAACAGACACAGGGGGGAGGGGGATGGACCCAGGTGCGTGGTGGCAGCGCCCAGACCCTGCTGGACCCCCCTCACTGCGGAGCCTGCTCTCGCAGACCGGGGAGAAGGCAGCGGTAGCAGGTGTTGGGCAGGTGGGCACGCAGCACGTGCTAGGTGGATGGCACCTCCCCAGGTTCCCTGAGCCCCAGGCTGTTGAGAAGCGGGGCACAGGTGACCCAGGAAGCGTGTAGAAACGGGGAAGGACTGTGCTCACAGTTGTGGCAGCGACATTCTGGAACCAGAACGAAGGCCAGGGAAGGGGAGCTGTGGCCGGGCTCGGGGAGAGGAGGAGGACGCGCGAGGTTAGAGGACAGGGCGGGCCGTGTCCTTGGTGCCCAGGGTATTGTCTACCGGGCAGCATCTCCCGCCACATCCTCCTGGGAGCTTGTCCAGGACCCCAAATCTTGTCCGAAAATCAGAATCTGCATTTCATCAGGATCCCCAAGTGATCCCTTTGTGAGATTTTGAGAAGCGACGCTTAACATGGAGGAATTTCCAGGAGAAAAACAAGTCGGAAAAGCCCAGTTCATGTCGGGGGGTCATCTCAGGCTTCCAGGGAGGTAAGTGTGTGATTCCCTTTCACACGAGAAGGAGCGACCCCAGGACTCCAAGTACGAGTGTTTATTAACGGACAGTCGCTCCTGCAGTCAAAGCCTCACTTACACCCCGTCCTCAGTGCAGCACGGACGTACAGAGGCGACATCGGGAGCATCGTGGATAAATGTGAGACTCTCAACCACTCCTGAGCTTCACTGCGGCTCAGCACGAATGAAGAAACGCCGTTTATGTTAAGGACAGTGCACGCGTGAACACGGCATGTGTATGAGCCCACCGTCGTTGCGCGGCGAGCCTCTCCGGGAAGGCCGTGCCCAGGGAGGAAGCGAGGGCAGGTGAGGGGTCTGGATGGACGGACACAGCCTCCCTGCTCCTTTGCCGCTGACCCGCCCCCTCGAGCTCCGGTGCAGCTTGACTGTGTGGTGGGAAAATGCCCGGAGAGAACGTGTGCTGAGTCCTGGTCTGGCCTCTGCTCGGCAGAATCGTGTACGATCTCAGGAGCCGCCGCGGGTCGTGGCTAGAGACAGAGCTGTCCACTGGGACAGGACCTGCTCGGCTGCCTTCGGCCTTTCTCGCTGGCTGTTCCGGGACTGGTTAGTTTCCCACTGGTTTTGGGGACCCACGGAGGGTCAGTTTCCCAGGGACACCGGAGGCTGGGTCACCGGGATTCCACACAGCGGGAGAAGAGCCATCTGCTGCCCTGCTGTCCATCTCCCCACACAGCCATCTCCCGGTGCCCACAGCCCTGCGGCCCTGCTGTCCATCTCCCCACACAGCCATCTCCCGGTGCCCACAGCCCTGCCGCCCTGCTGTCCATCTCCCCACACAGCTATCTCCCGGTGCCCACAGCCCTGCTACCCTGCTATCCATCTCCCCACACAACCATCTCCCGGTGCCCACAGCCCTGCGGCCCTGCTGTCCATCTCCCCACACAGCCATCTCCCGGTGCCCACAGCCCTGCCGCCCTGCTGTCCATCTCCCCACACGTGTCCCCGTGCCCACAGCCTCTCCGCAGGGTGTGGCAAGCTCGGGGTCCCCCTTCGTTGATAATTTGTTGGAACTCCCTCTCCTGGTTCTTTGTGTGAATCAAATGTCTGAGGGCTTTGAAACGTCACTGCAAATTGACTTAGATTTCACTCTCCTCCATCACCAGTGCGGCGGCTCCTCGGGGAAGAAAGTCCAGCAGTTTCACATGTTTAGATGGCCCTGGGTTAACACAGACAAATAGCTTTCTTTACTGTGGGGCTTCACAGGGCCTCTGCGTGAACGGCGTGGTGGAAATCTTCAGAGCGAGGAATCCTGTGCAGTGTCTCTCAATCATTTCGTCGGTGAGTCCGTCGCTGGCAGCCTGTTCCAAAAGCCATGCTTGGGGACTGAGTGAGCTGGGCAGCGCAGGCGCGTTTACCTGTGCAGGGAGACTGCACGGCTGGCAAGCTTTGCTAAGGGGACAACTTTAGATTGGGCATCTAACACCCGGGGCATGTGGAACCGCTGGCAGTCCTAGCATTCACTAGTACAAACTCTGCTCAGCTTGCTGGGCAGGGCGGCAATGAATTAGGCATGTGGGCCACCGGGGGCATTCTCGGGGCACTCGCGGGGCATTGAGGAAATGCAGAACTGGAGTGGGGTCGCCACACCGCCTGCCAGTGAGTGACGTTGCAAGGTGGTTTCACCTCAACAAGCACCAGCTTCCTCTTAGGGAACTGAGAGAGGCAACCATGTCTGCTCTGAGGGTCGGAAGGGGGTGGACACAGAACAGACAGGAGTTGTTATGAACATCGCTGGTAGGAACAGCATTCTCCTACCACGTGACATGCTTGGTCAGTGGGGAATGTGAAGGTCAGGTCCTGTGTGCCACCGGGCACCTGGGAGTGGCATAAGCTGGGATGTCTCTACTCAGAGATTCAGCGCTTTCATTGTTCTAGCTTCTCTGAACTTTCTGTAAAGTTCCTATTGGATGTTCAGTTGCGTGGATGGATATGGCACCACATGAGTTGTTGAGAGTGATGTCCACCTGATGTATCGTATCGCCCCCAATGGCATTTAAACTTGTAGCTGCTGCCACCGCGCCCCCCCCAACCCCCACCAGCCTGGCCACCCCAGCTGTGCTGCTGTACGAAGGGCCCAGCTCAGGCAAAGTCTGAATGAGAAGAATGGAAAAAACCATCCATGGTTGTTCTGTTTTGTTTTGTTCTCCCCACACCACACATCAGTAACCTTTCATGAGCCGACTGGTGTCTGTGAAAGAGGAAATGAACGCCGTTCAGCAGCTGATTGTTAGGGGCCGGCTTCAGTAGCGATATGGAGCGAAGGCTAGTGAGTGAAACTGAAGCGCGTGATGCTCAAAGGCATGCCTTAGAGCAGTGGTTCTCCACCTTGGCTGCGCATTAGAAGCACCTGGGAATCTTTTTAAAATCCTGATTTCTGGACCTCATCCTCCGGAAATTCTGTTTCTTTGTTACTAATGTTGTGGCCCCGCCCCATAACAAAGAAACAGAATTTCCAGAGGATGAGGCCCAGAAATCAGGATTTTAAAAAGATTCCCAGGTGATTCTAATGTGCAGCCAAGGTTGAAAACCACTGCCTTAGAGACGCTGAAAAATACTCGGACTTGTTCGTTATCCGTCCTGAGAGCTTGCACAGTGCGAGCCGTTAGCTTAGCTTCCTTGCAGGCTTAATAATGGAATCCCAAAGTAGGAGCTCAAGGAGCCTGGTGTGATTCTGAGAGTTGAGGCTCCATTTCTGGCAGCAGAATAAGACTTCCTACCTTTTTTTCCCTTTAAGGAGACACACTGGACATTAAGACAGATGACAGAGAGCCGATCTTTAGAAGACGGGGTTGGGAGCAGTGAAAAGTCACATCAGCAGAGCCGAGCAGGAAGCGCGAGGGACTCCTTCCGGGAGCAAACACTGGGAGGACCCTGACCCCCACGCCCGCCTCCCCCCACTTCCTTTGCAAGGAAGGGGGATTTCTGTGCACACATGCCCTCGACCGGCACCCTACCTTTTCCAGCAGCTGGCGCAGCTGCCTGCTCTTGGCATCCCGGGAGCACAGGTTCTGCTCCGGAGCCACCACCGTGCAGATGCATCGCCCGTCGGGGTCCTGCGCGGAGCTGTACACCTGCCACCCCTCCTTGGGGCTGACCTGCGTCTGGGGAAACGGAGCACACACAGACCCGTTAGAGCAGGGAGAGGGCCGGCAAAGCATCCTTCGGACAAAGTCTGGTTGTATTTTTACAGTTAATAGGAAAGCGAGGAGACGGGCTGCATGGGCGGCACAGCCTCATGCTGTTACACCTTCCTTAGCCGTTCTCTTCCTCTAGGCTCCGTGTGACTGATACTCACCGCCTGCCCCCTCCCCAGTGCTCTGTGGACAGACGAATGCTGCCTTAGGAGCATCCGGTAACCACTTACACACATGACCAGTCTTTCTCCGTAGCTCCCACAGCTTGTCTTTCTCAACCACAGTGGCAATTAGCAGTAGGTTCTTTTCTGATTGTTACTCATGTGTGATATTCTGAAGCTAAGCTTTATCCCAAGGAGTTGCCCGTGTATTAAGGGCCCATTATTATTTTTTAAAATAGGTTTTTATTGGTTTTTAGAGAAAGAGGAAGGGCAAAGGAGAGAAAAATAGAAACATCAATGAGAGAGAAACAACATCCATCAGCTACTCCCTGCATGCCCCCCGCTGGGAATCGAGCCCACAACCCGGGCCTGTGCCCTGACCAGGAATCAAACCGTGACCTCCTGGTTCAGAGGTCGATGCTCAACTGCTGAGCCACACTGGCTGGGCCAGGCAGCTGTTTTTGAAGGTCAGTCACACGAATGTAGAAAAGCGACCGGCCACCCAAGTTGCACTGACTGTGTTTTTCCTGTGGACACAGATCCCTGGGCCGCCTTAGTTTGCACTGGCTCACGTCCACACCCAGGACCTGATATCCCCAGCACCCCTCTCTGGTTCCGGGACTCAGCAGGCAGGGAGGCGTTTCTTTTATGGCCAGGGAAGAGGAAGACGGATGCTGTCTAGAAAGGAAGGCGTCTACATGAATCTGGAGGGGTGAGGCCCAGGAAGGCTGGGAGAGGGGCTGGGGTGGGTCGCTGAGATGGGGCTTGGAACAGGATGTGCCTGGAGGCCAGCAGAGCACTGTCTTGCAAAATGCCCAGAGTTACTGGGCTGCTCTGTTTGCCTCTAGACCAGGGGTCCTCAAACTACGGCCCGCGGGCCACATGCAAATACAAATATTGTATTTGTTCCCGTTTTGTCTTTTTACTTCAAAATAAGATATGTGCAGTGTGCATAGGGATTTGTTCATAGATTTTTTTAAAACTATAGTCCGGCCCTCCAACGGTCTGAGGGCCAGTGAACTGGCCTCCTGTTTAAAAAGTTTGAGGACCCCTGATCTAGACGTTGGAAGTCAGTTCTTAAAAGGACACACCAGGCAGATCCTCTCCCCACAGATCCGCCGTGGTCCGGCAGCTCCGTCTCTGGGATTCTCAGCTGTCATCTCCTGTTTCTTCTGTCCTGGGCCCCAGCTCCGCACGTACCATCAGCCAGCACACAGGTCTTTCTCTTTTCAAGGGATTTAGCAACAAATCCATCTTTTTGGGCTCCTTTCACAAACGCCTTTTTTGGGTAGTTCATAGAAGTCTCCTATGGCCTCACCTATTTCTGGGGCGTTGGATTTATGATTATTTCTATCTTTTTCATCCTCCCTCACCCCTTCCTCCTAGGATTTATACCTGAATATCCAGTTAGGATAGAAAGATGTGTTCAGAATTACATATTATTAGAGTCAGAGAGGTTTTCAAAGAATATTCCTTTTGTATTAAAGGAGAAAACAATGCAAAGAGATTACCGATGGACCGGAGATGGAAACAGCTTAGCAGTGGTTTCAATGATATGATTAAAGGTTTAAGCTTAGGAGCAGGATGGGATTAATATATCCAGACCTAGGTTTTGTCAGTGCAGCTAGGCTTCTAGCATGGGACACAAATCTCAAAAAATGTCAAGAAATTAAGGCTCGTCACTCGAATAAATTTAGCTTTTGGATGAAGGAGCAAGGGCCAACCCAATTATAATATTAAAACACCTTTAACAGAAGTGCAAACAGCGATGATGAAACCTGGCAGCATTAATATTGATGTCCGCCTGCCAAGTGTTGGGCTAACTAGTGAGGCGCTGATCACAGCCAGGCAGGGGTCAGGGGTCAAGTGCTGATCACGGCCGGGCAGGGGTCAGGGGTCAGGTGCTGCCTGGAATGAGGAGCACGGGGAGGTGAATAGGTTTGATGTTCATTTCGCATTTCCCCGGAGCATCCGCTTCATCAAAGCACAGACGCCAGCCTCGCCTGTACTTGCAGGCGTCGCCCTGTAGGAATCATTGTAAAGAGCCCGAGCTCTCTACTGCAGAGTTCGTCTAAACCAGTGGTTCTCAACCTTCTGGCCCTTTAAATACAGGTCCTCATGTTGTGACCCAACCATAAAATTATTTTCGTTGCTACTTCATAACTGTAATGTTGCTACTGTGATGAATCGTAATGTAAATATCTGATACGCAGGGTGGTCATAGGCGACCCATGTGAAAGGGTCGTTCTGCCGCCAAAGGGGTCGCGACCCGCAGGTTGAGAACCGCTGGTCTAAATGATCCCAAATGCAGCACGTTCCCTCCGGGGCCATGAAAAGGTGACTCGGGAGGGAGGAAGGCTAGTAAGAGAGGGGGTCCCCACAGCTCTGCGGGGTCTGACGGAGATCCCCGTTCCAGGAATAGTGATGACTCTAGGAGGTTTCATGGATGGCTCCCGTGTTCTCCTCTAGGGCACCACATTTGCGTTAAAATGAGGATCCAAATAAAACAACGAAAACCTCCCGTGTAAGGAAGTGACTAGGTGGTTCTGCGAAAAGATTGCTTCCGTCTGAACTTGTAAGAGCAAGTCTTCAGGTGGCGGTCACATGCGTGTAAGGTGATAGCAGACTCTCCCGGAGCTCTAGCCATTGCGTGGCAGCGCACTGGTGCTGTTGCCTGCGTGTGGCAGGGACCTCCTAGACCAGGGGATGTTCTTCTGCCCATTTTGTAGGTGAGGAAACTGGCCTGGAGACAGGAGGGAAGCTGCTCCAAGGGGGGTGATCAGCAGAGCTGGGATTGGTGCTTGCACGGTCTGAGGCAGAGCCTGGAAGTTTAACAGGGAACCACCGGTGACCTGAACTTCCCTGCGCCATGAACGTAGCCTTGCTAACCATTGTGAAACCTTGCACTTAAACCCGGAGGGTGTGTGTAGTTTGTTACCTTCCAAAACACTGCTCATCACAGTGATGGCTGATGCAGTCCCTTTGAACCTTCTGTTAATTAGAACTAAATGAACTATTTAGCAGCTCTTAATATTACAAAAGTCATAAACTATTTAAGAGTGCTCTACATAGGAGAATGAAATGATAATTTCAACAATCGGGTGTCGAGTCTGCATTCTTTGCTTATAATTTAACTGCCTTTGTAAATATAAAGCTACTATACGGGAGTTACCTCCAAACTTCAGGGCTCTGTACCAGGAAAGAAGGGTCCTGGAGACCAGGCCGAACGTAGAAATTAATACAATGCCTTGCATGACAGGAGGTTTTTCTGTTTAGAAAACTTCTTACCTTGTATTAGCTTCATTTCTTTTGAATCAACTTCCTTTAGAAATAGACTAGAAATAGACAGTATCTTATTTTACTCATCAGGAAACAAACTCAAAAAATGTAAGCAATCCGACCCCACCCCCCACCCACCCCCGCCCCCCCACAAGTCACCCATTTAGTAAATGTCAGGTTTCTCCAGCTTTAAGCCCAGAGCTCATCACAGCCGTTCTCTGCAGGTAGATGCTGGTGGGCGGTCTGAGCCCATCTGTCAGTAACCAGACAGGGCTGTGCTCTAGGGGAGGTGCCCCCAGGTGGGTGGAGGGCGTTTTCCAAGCAGCAGGGAAGCACATGGCCCTTGGCAACCCAGAGAGAAGCTGGCGGGTGATGTCCGGGGACACGAGTGGGTTTTTCTGTGGAAGGCATGGCAGTCATTAATCGGGGCTCGGGTGGAGGGCCAGGCAAGGGCCAGGATTCCGATCCTTTGAAGGGAACAAAATCAGTGGGTGGACCATTGCTAGGTCTTATGTTTTATGCTTGAGTTTCTGGGCATTTTCCCCTCCCAATCTTCACCTGAGGATGTGCTTAAAGAAAGAGGGGGAGAGGGAGGGGGAGGGAGGGAGAGAGAGAGGGAGAGAGAAAGAAAGAAAAAAGAGAAAAAGAGAGAGCGAGAGACACCACCCTCCACACGTGCCCCAGGCAGGAATCAAACCCGCAACCTAAGCATGTGCCCTGATGGGGAATCAAACTGGCTGCAACCCTTTGGGGCACAGGATGATGCTTAAGCCACGGAGCCACCACTCTGGCTGGGCCTGGGCATTTTTCAAAGTGCAGACCGAGGCCCCATCTTGACTGGGCCACGGGGTTGATTGTGGGGGAAGGGGGCAAAGGGTGCGGGCCCAGGAAATGTCTCCTCCCATCATGAATTATTTGTGTGACTAATGACCTGTTTTACATACTGGATTTCCACTCCAAGTTTCCTGCGACAAATACAGGGCACTCCCCCCTAAAGATGTATACACACGTTAACAGCTGAATAAGCTCAGTTTTGAAAATGAAATGTGTTTTAATAAGCACTGCCTTTATACTCATTCACAGTGTATATACATCTTTTGGGACACCCTATATTTATTCAGTATGCTTATGTAGGATGTGAATAAAATAGCCATATAGCCAGGCATTGCTGCTAAAAATAGTGTGAAATTCCTGGCTTGGATGGTTCCTAAGAGCCTTTCCAGCATTAACATTTGATGATCTTAATCTAGGAAATACAGATTCATTCTTTTTCACCACGGGAACTCTAAAGTATGAGCAATTATCTTGAATAATTAAGGTGGGGAAAGGCCATCTTTGACATTGCTCTTGGGTAAGGTATGCCACATTACCCGAAGGAAAAAAGAACCTTTGCAAGCTGGTCTCTCCATCCATTCTAATAAATACCATAGCAGAAACTTTCCAGAACTTTCTGAGATTTTTTTTTTTTCATCCAAAGGAATATTTGGTTGTGTCAACACATCCATAAACCATAGCGATGCTTTACACTTTTCCACCCACAGATTACCAACCAGAAAGTAAAGAACATAAACTTACTTTAAAATTACAAAATAGAGATCCTAAGAGAATCATGCCTTATTTTGGAAATTCAATTCTTCGCCATCAACATTGGAAATAACCAAACCAATGTCTTATCTACACACAAGATGTCCACCTGAGAGGCAAGGTGCGGAGTTTGAAGAGCTCGGTGCTGAATTTCTCAGTTCAGTTTCTTTCCCAGACAGAGTTTGTTACACAGCTAAGCTGGTGAACACCCCCCGGTAGTCACGTGCACAGTGAGAGCGTTTGGCTCAGGGATAATGAAGTGGTGTGAGTTTCCTTGTTTTGTAATTGTTTGTTGGTGACAGCGTATGCTTTCTTTTTTAAAAAAATATTTTTATTGATTTCAGAGAGGAAGGTTGAGGGAGAGAGAAACATCAATGATGAGAGAGAAACATGGATCAGCTGCCTCCTGCAATGCCCCTTACTGGGGTTAGGCCCGCAACCTGGGTCTGTGCCCCAACTGGGAATCAAACCGTGACCTCCCTGGTTCATGGGATGATGCTCAACCATTGAGCTACGCTGGCTGGGCTAGTATGCTTTCTTTCTAACTGCAATCTTCTTTACATCCCTCCAGCCACACACACACCATGCAAGCAAGGAGGGGAATCTCAATGCCCGAGGCACTGAGGTTTCTTAAGGCACTGAGGGCGGAGGGAACCTTAAGTGCAGGTGAGAGAGCACCTCCAGCGTGCTCTGCTGGTGCCCTACCACCTGGCGGATCGGGCTAATTAAGTAATTAATTTGACCCCCTGGCTCTACTCAGTTAATTGCGCATTGATGGATAGATTAATTATTAGTAGTAGCTGCAAACAGTCTTGAAAATAGAGGGTTACTTGCCTTTTTTACTGGCCATTTATTATACTGCGGGAGTCCAGTGGTAAAAACAGATCAGATAAAAACTAAAGACCTCCCAGGGCAGCAGGGAAGCTGTCTTTCTGGAACACCCCCTCTAATGGATTTACGCACTTCTGTTTGAAAAGCTGATTGTTTTTGGTTTTGTTTGGGAGGTTTTAGAGTATTGCTAACTAAACTGGGCTTCAGGCTATCAGAAGAGACTTGCTTATAATCTGGGGAGGGTTAAGAAGCCATTCATTTCAGTGAAGGAAGGCTATGGGAGTTACACTTGTAATGGGAAAAGTCTTTATGAAAAATTAAACAGGTCAGAGAGAGGCTTTTTATCAGGCAAGTTATCTGTTCTTGGCGTTTCTTAGCTTCTTAAGGTCTTCTTGGCAGGCTTTAAATTGCTGAGGTGTTTTTTTTATTATTATTCATTTATGTTTAAAAGAGGTTGGTTTCTCTGGCTGAACGCATTGCGAAGTCACAGGAATTCAAGTTCAAGGCAGAACCTGCTATAGCACAGCTAGGTTAGAAAGGCTAGACTCTGTAGGAACAATGAACGGGGTTTTACAGACATTAAACGAAGATTTAAAACAACAAGAAACAAATTAAATAGCCTTCCCCACCTCGGGTTAATATCGTTAAGTGAAAACTCTTTATGCTGAAGCATTCAAGGAGTCTAGTTTTTCCCTTCGCAGGTAATTTCTGGGGAAATCTATGCCATGTAATTTTTAAGTGCTCATTTAAAAAAATACTGAAGTTACCACCACCCAGAGAAGCAGAAACCTCAGGCATCGCAAGCGGCAGAAGCCAGCCCACTGGTTAGTGCACTCACTCCCCGAGACGCTCAGCCCACCCCCGAGGCCTGACTTACTGAGGCATCTGGTGGCCACAGCCTGCTGGTATTGCGCCCCACCAGGGCGGGGAGCATCTGGGACATCCAGTTTGAGATCATAGCCATGGAGCTGAGCAGTGCGCCCAGCTGCAGCAGGGGCGGGCGCATGGCTGTGCAGCTAACGGGTTTTCCCAGGGACTGGCGGTGAGGCTGGTGCCCAGCTGGCAGCGGGGAGGCGTGCCCACAGCAGCCACATCTCCGCAGGAAAAGAGATCCACTCAGGCTCTGATGCGGGATGGGCTGCCCTCTCCCCTCCCGCCCGGGAAGTGCCCGGCCCTGCCTTTTCCTTGCTCCCCAGACACTGGGCTCTCGCATCCAGGAGGATTCTGGGGAGGGCTGGGCTGGTATTTATCAGAGCAGAGGTTGCAGGGAGGGGAAATGGAGCTCGTCCTGCCCTCCACCAGGCAGTGAGCATCCACGGAGTCCGTTTCCTCCAGGGTCTCCGGGAGTGTAATGGGCTGCTCTTTATCCTTCATAAAAAATGCACCTGCACAGGGAGGGCTGCCAGCGGGCCATTGCAGACACACACCGGGACCTGCCGATTGCTCCGGGCACAGCCAGGGCAGGGAAGCCAGTCTGCAAAGGAGTTCCAAGATCTGAGAGGTTTTTCTTAAACAGTCACCTACAGTGAGCTTTGTTGCCTCTAAAAAAAAAAAGAAAGAAAGAAAAAATACTCAAAGAGGAATAGCTATTGCCTGTGGGGGACAGGCAGCCTTAGCGGGAGCTTCTGCTATGGGAGGTTCATGTGTGTTTCCAGGAGATGCTCAGGCACCAGGCAAGCTCACTAACTCTACGTTCTCCATCGGGGGCATGGCCACGGGTGCCAGAAGTCTGCCTCCCCAGAGAATTCGGGACTTAGTGAAACTGCCCAGAACCAGAACCAGGGAGTTTGCGGCCTAATCTTTATTTACTTGCAGTTCGTTGCGTGACTGGCCAGTGACTTGCATTTCCTTGGCTTCAGGTTTTTATTTTTCTACGATGTCTCCCTGCTCTCCAAGGCTCCCTTCAGATCCGTTCAGTAGGGTTTTGTCAGCAAATGTGTAGCTTGATTAGAGCCCCTGGGTAACTTCATTCTGTTCTTTACAAATACCCCAGATTGCCCACATCCGAATCTGAGATCCCAAATGGAAGAAGAGGCCATTGTCTGCATAATATATGGTTTAAAATAAAAATAGAGATAAGACATAGGAAAATGTGGCTGAATGAAAATTACATGAAAAGGAATCTGTTATAGAAAGAAAGAAAAAAATACTGTTTTCCTTAAGAGAATTCTGAACTTGTTTGTAATTGGAATTTTCAGCCAAAGATATATATTTTTCTTAAACAGTTTTGGCAGGTGGAATAAAGACAGTGGCTTTAATATTTATGGAGGTGTGTGCCTTTTATTCTTAACAACAGCTTTAAAGTGGGGTGATTGCGGAGGTACCTCCAAATCCTCCTTGCTAGTTCATACATAAGAACCAGGCTATGCTTTTCCCTTTAAAATACATACAAAGGCTTTCAGCTGACTCTTATTTTTTAACCAAGTGTCTAGAAAACAAAAATGTTACTTCTTTTTGTCTTTCAAAAATCATATCCTATATGAGAAAGCAATCAGGATAAAAGCACAATCGTTTATATACTGAACTCGGCATTAAAGAACAGAGTATTCCTAGAAAGGACTGTGAAATTTTACCTTAGGATTACAGTGTGGCAGGAACAAGACAGCAACGTGGACTTACAAATCTAATTCTGTCGAAATACACCTGTAACTCTATCTGACTCTAATAGAGGAGGGGAGTATCTTTTCAAGAGATTAATTCCCCAAATTGAAAACTAATATACATGCAATTACTGGATAATTTAAGATGCAACATGGCAGATGGTAATTCTACTTATTAATGAAACTGTCAGTTGACAAAATAATAGTCTCTTTAGAAGAATATAGGCTTTAATGTCAGGAGAAACCAGACTCTTAATTGCAAATCCAAAAGAAAGGAAGAAATAAAAATCCGACATAAAGGGAATGCTTCTTGCAATTTCCCAGAGATCAGAGATGCAAATAGCCGCACTAAAGACGGAGAGAAAACAACAGGGAAGGCTTGTGATTCGCTGATGTTGATGAACAACATAAAAGCGATAATGTGTTGTTTTTAGAAGCAGGTTTAAATGGCACATGTTGAAATAGAAAAGCTTTCATTCTAATGAGTATTAGTTGTGGGGAATAAACGTAACTACCATTTGTGAAAACCTAAATAGTGTCTGGTGTTCCCAGGCTCCAGTGAAGTGATCATCATTCTAATTTCCATTTTGGAAGTTGAGTTCTAGTTTGCAAATAGGATGGTGATTATTCTTTGTTCAATAACTATAAAACCTACAAAATGCATTATTGCTAATGGAATGCTGCAAGATATTGACTAATGCCTTTATTTATTAGTTTTCTTATGGTAATCTATCTTCCTATTATCCAGAGAGTATTTAATGACAAACCTATCTAATAAATAATTAGTAAGCAAATAAATAATGGCCAAAAAAGACGTATAGGTGATCCTATGTGATAGTGACATGTTCTGTCACTTTTCCCTTGATTTGGAGCACAGAAGTTTAACGTTGTTCTAATGCTCAATGCACTTTGTAGTTTGGGGGCTATTGTTGGTACGTGATTGTGGGTTTCTGGAAAAACTCAGCTAAGGCAGATATTAAAACATCAAATACATGGAAAGACCCTATGCCCACATAAAAATATGGTAGAAAATCCCAAAGTTTGACTTTAAGCAAGACAAGAAAAAGAGAGTGTGATTACTTGTTAAACAATAGAATATTAAAGAAGGAACAATCTACCTGTACTTTATTGTAGTTTAAAACATTTACACTTTGTGGTTGGTTTGAGGAAGAGAGGAAAATGGCATATTAGATGTAGTTGTGGAGACCAACTGAAGAAATTATTCGAGGAGGAGGAGGAGAATAATTGGGCAGAATAATGACATGAATTGTGGTTGGGCTCAAAGAACAGTTGAACCAAAGTGACGTCAGGGACACCTCTTCCTCTATTGTCTCTTTAGAGCAGACCTTCTGGAAAGAGTTGTCTGTGCTCACCATCTTCGGTTTTTCTCCTCCTACTCAAGGTTTTTGTCAACACTTCTCTACTCCACCAATCGATACTACTTTTGTCAAGGCTGCCAGCAACCCACATGACTGACTTTAGCAGTCAGTTCTCAGTCTTCAACGTTCTTGACCTATGGGCAGTATTCATCAGACTTTTATTTCTCCTCCTCAGAATAATTCCTTCACTTGGCTTCGAGGACACCACATTCACTTAGTTCTCACCCCCCTTCCCCCGACTTTCTGACCCATCTTTCTCAAACTCTTTTGTTGATTTTTCCTCATCTATATGCTAATGACTTTTAAATTCATTTCTTCCTCTCAGACCTGTTCTATCAATCCAGACCTGTACATCCAATTATCGACTTGACATCCCAGCTTGGATGTTTAATAGACATCTTAAATTGAACACGTTAAAAAACAAAACAAAAACCTGACCTCCTAGGATGCCTTCCCCACCTCCAACAAACAAAACAAACCCCCAAGGAAATAAACAAAAACCAAAACCATATACATACAGTCATTCCTATGTAATCTTCCCTATTTTAACACCAAGGTTTAGTTGCTCAGGCCAAAAGGTTAAATTTCAACCTTAACTTTTCCTTTAAAAAAATTACATCTTGGTGGAGGGGTTGGGCAAAACAGAAAAGAAAAAGAAAAAACTCCTGAGTGCTGATTGCCAAGGAGGAGGGAGGTAGTTCAGGAGGGTATAGAGGGGATAATGGTGATGGAAGGGGTGGTGAACACACCGCACAGTGCACAGATGATGTGCTGTAGAATTGTGTGCCTGGAACCTATGTAATATTGTTAACCAGTGTCACCCCAATCAATTCAATAAAAATGAAAATAAAACAAAATTGTATATCTCTTACTTATTCCATCAGCAGGTCTTCTAGTCCCTGCTTTTCACCACTTCCTCCCGCCTCCACTGCCACCATGCTACTCCAAGTTACCGTCCTCTCTCACCGGGCTTATTGCAGAAGCCGCCGGTTACTGACCTTGTATCACTTCAGTCTGTTTTTACCCTCCCCCCCCTTACCCCCCATCCGAGTGGTTCTGTTACAGTGTAAGTCAGATCATGTCATTTCTCTGCTTAAAACTCTTCAACAAATCCCATCTCACTCTTGGTAAGAGTATAACTATTTAGCATGAACTGGAAGGTTCTACGTAGCCTGGCCTCCTCGTATTTCTCTGACCTCACTTCTTACTACTCTTTTCTGGAGCCACTGTGGCTTCTCACCGATGCAAGATAATTTCCCAGCTCAGGGTCTTTGGGTTTGCTCCTCTCTGGGGGGGGGGGGGGAGGGGTATTCCAGTTTCCCCAATGTCTTCTCACATCCGATCTGTTTGAATTCCAAGATCCCCTTCTCAGAAGGTCTTTGCTGACCACACCATTGCCCAGTCTCTCCTCCTTTCATCTGGCTGCTTCACACTGCGCCTGGCTGCCTTGCCTTTTCCCTCCCCGGCACCTATGACAGGTTAGCAATCTGTATCGGCCATCTCCTCATCTTGTTCACCCTTTGTCGCCTCCTCCTCTAGGCATAGCACCTGGCCGGTTCCCTGGGGCGTCCTCAGTACCTAGGAGAGTGCCTGGCACATACTAGGAGTAGGTTCTCGATAAACATGTATTGACTTAATGGCTAAATCAACATGTTACTGTTTTGCTCATGACCTGACCTCAGTTTAAAAAGGAGACTGTTCTCAGCGCAAAACTACACTGTAGCCCTATGTTTTGCAGAACGGGCCAGTGTAATACAGTGCGCTTTGCATGTGTGTTTTTGTGTGTGCCTGGTGGATGTATATGTCTGTGCAACATATGGACACATTCTGCTTATGGCTAAGATGCTTTTCCTTGCAGGTGCCAGAGTTAGAATGCAAGCAGATGGGCTCTAAGGCTAGAAGTACTGTCTCCAGCTCTTGTTCTGTTTTCTTGGTAAGTCTCGGGTCATCAAAACCTCAAATAAACGTGGAAGCAACCTGCTCTTCCTCTTGCCTTTGGCTACTGAAGTTTGTCTCTAAGAACGGAGGGAAGGCAGAAGGGAAGGCAGCAGGCGATGGGAAGGATGAGTTCAAATAAAAGGAGTTAGAAGAAGGCGGCTGGCTGTGCGTCCGATCACCAGACTCCCCCTGGTTTGGCGCCGGGCAGCTCATCAGGGACCACGGACAGCTCCTAGAATGCGGTGCTTTGCGGTTCTTGCCTTGAGGTTTCAGGGATGTCTGAAAAGCGTTCACTAATGAAGGAATGAGTTTAGAGTGAAAAACATGCGCCGCGTCGTTTGCAGGAAGGATTTCTGTCTTCTCATCTCCACCGTCGTCTGCGAGGCCCGGGGGGATCCTGCGTTGGCAGCGGCTGCTGCTTCAAAGGCGGAAAAACGGGTGTGTGGGAGGAATGTATTCAGGGCAAACAGCTTCTTCCTTTCCCCTGAGTTCTTCTCCAAGTTGAGCACGTACATTCAGGATTAAGCCAGAGGGAAGGAGCGGGTACGGGCAGGGGGGAGGGGGGATGGTGGTGACACAGAGAGACCCTCAGACCACAAGGCGGAGGATGTAGACTTGATATCAGTTTAGCCCCTGCCTTACTCCTGGTTCTTCAGCGGGGAAAGGAAGCTGTTAAACTGAGTGAGTCTCCTACGTAGCCCTTTCCCTGCCATGGGGTCGCACGGAGGAGCCCACCTGTGTCCCTGCAGACCCACAGACACCTCCCGCTCTGCCCTGGCACGCTGCTGGCCATGCAGCCGCCCCGAGCCTCGGGGTCCTGTGTGGAAATTATTGGGCTTAGCAAGAGAACCCAATTCCTTAGGCATGTGTCAGGGTGGAGTACAGGTCCACCTATAAAGCGCTTGTCACAGGCCCCGGCAGGTAAGGAGCCGTCTGGCCCTCACTGTTGGGCATGAGGCCAGCCCCACGGAGCAGTCTGGGTCTTCTCTCATCACCGCGGTGGAGAGGGGAGAGGGAGACATGGCGAGTGATGAGGAAGAAGCCATCGAGCTTCGGGTGGATTACGAATATAAAGGCTTACCTTGAAGAGTTTTACAAGTGCAGCATATTCTCGATTCTAATGTGGTTGGTTCATAGGGATTGGCTGCTCAGGGCATCCTAGGGCGGGTCTAAGCCATGCCCCTCCCACAGGCCAGCCTGGGGGAGCGGCCTATTGCAGCCTGTCTTCCCAGCATGTTCTAAGGACTTCACTTGTAGGAACTCATTCACTCTCACGCAAACCCTAGGAGTCGGTATTGTTGGTACAGCCAATTTATACACGAGGCACTGAGAGGTCCAATGGGCTAGTTGAGGTCACATAGGTAATCAATGGCAAGGCCAGTATCTGAACCCCAATAGTCACCTTCTCAGAATCTCCTTATTCACGTGCCCATGTGCACACAACATGCACCCAGAGAAGAACAACGTGACCATGGCAAATATTAATGCCAAAGGCTGTCTTTTTAAAATAATCAGAGTTGTTTGGGGGAAGCGTTATGACTTAGCCCTGGGCATGCCCTCGGCTGCTTAAAGCTGAGCACAGAAACCAGAAGGGAGGTGTTTTCAGTTACCAGTGGCATCTGTTCTTGGATTTTCCGACCTCACCCACCTCGCCAGGGCGGCCCTCGGAGTTAAATTATTGCCGAAAGCTTTTCTGAAAAACATTGCTCAGGACGAGGCACCTCAAAGCGCTGGGGAAATTGCCTGGTGATGGGGAAGCAAGCCGTCTCCCTGGCGGCGCGCAAGGACACACTCGCTTCACACGCGCACTTTTCTGACAAGTCGTTTGCTAGAGCTGATCTCCCTCGTGAAATCTGAAATTACGTCTAGCAGGAACCAAAGACCTGGTGGTAGTAAATAACCCCAAACATCAAAGGACAGAAGAAGAGGACGTTCGTAGCCCGCTTTTGAACAAATCTACAGAAACAGCCTAGCTCTGCGGGGTTAGTTCCATGTAGCAGCCTGAGCTGTGTTATTTGTCTGCTCGGCCCCTCGCCGGCACGGGTGGTCAGGGTGGTTTTGTGACCAGGCAACCCGTGTCCTTGGAAGGGTCGTGAGAAGGATACAGTTTCGTAAAAGGGAGTCAGAGCAACAGTCACGGCCGGGTCAGGAAAGAACCACCACGTAGACGAAGCTGTGCAACCTTATCACCTCATTCCCTTGTCTTTTTGTTTCCATGCAATTAAGGACTATTAACCTTATAAAGATGGTTTTAGTCACAACGTAAGTAGCAGTACCTGTAAGAGGCCCAGTGACATACAGAATTATGAACTTGACAGTGGATAAGGAAAGGAAAACGTTTGGACAAAGGCTGACTAGCATTACTGATGATTTCTGTCCTGTTGACTATCTTTTGTTCTCCCCACATTTTTCAGCTCCGGTGTGTGTTGTGTTTTGCTGTTAGAAAAACATAAGCAGAAGCATGTCATTACCCTCCCATTGGCCTATAAAGGCACTGATCTATGAGACATTTATGAAGCTCGTTCGCTGGGCCAGAAGCTGTGGTATACTGAAAACTACAGGGCTCATGTGGTACGGCTTCATCTTTTGAGGAGTTTGTCAGTCTGGGAACGGAGCAGAACAGAAACAACTGTGGGCATTTGAGCCGCACAGTCCCAGCCTCACAGGGTGCGCAGTGGAGGGCGAGAGAAGGCGGGGCTGGGGCCATTGGCGAAGTGATGGGGAAGGACTTCATTGGGAAAGGTGCCGGAGTTGGTTGTGAAAGCTCAGCTCTAAACTCTCTTCATCTTGAACTCGCTCAGGGCAGTGCGCAGTGGAGGGGACTACGGGTCCTAAATGAGACACAGTGTAGGTTGTGAGGGGTTTGGACCATGCCCTTTCTGGGTCCATGTGCATCTCCTGTCCCTGTGTTTCCCATGTTGACCTCTCTTTCTATTAATAAATAAGATCGATCATAGCGGACTGCTAAGTGTAAGGAGACTGTGGAGAGGAAGTGAATGTTGCTGTGAAAACAGCCTTTTCTCAGGAAGGAAGGGAGCCGAGAGGAGAACCGGGGCTCCCGAAGGGCCCGCGTTTACCAAGTTAACCATATTCAACAAGCACTCGCCCACGGCAGCAGGGAGTAGCGGGAAGGTGAACATTTAGCCGTCATCTGAGTCGGGAGACATGTGGCCAAGACTAATTTCAGCCGAGACGCTTCTTGTCAGGCTTCTGCAAAAAGGTGTGCGGGCACAGTCTAACGCAGGAGGCTGCGGTAGTGCCGTATTGAAGGCAGGCTGTCTTTGCAATGCATTCTCTCTCTCTCCCTTCCTTCTTTTCTTCCATCGTTCTTTCCTGTCTCTCTCCTCCTCTCCCCCTCCCTCCCCTTTTCATTCTCTCTCTTCTCCTTCCTTCCTTTCTTTTCTTCCATCCTTTCCTCCATCCTCCCTCCTTCCCTCCCTCCTTCCTCCCTCTCGTCCTCCCTCCCTCCCTCCTTCCTCCCTCTCGTCCTCCCTCCCTCCCTCCTTTTCTCTCCCCCTCATCTCTTTCACTTTCAGCAAACCTGGCTGAGCCCTCCTAGGAGCTGAGAGGGGTGGCAGGGCTCCCAGGGGCTTTGTCGTGTTGCCCGAGTAGCGCGACTGCAGGTCGAGCGTGGAGCATCCTCACAGGGCGCTCTCCCATTCTGTGTTTTCCCTCTCCACTCACCCAGTGCTACCGAATACAAAGCAAAACGAAGGCCCTTCCCCAGCATCCGGCAGGCATGCTCAGACTGGGATTGGCCCAGCCTCCCGTCCAGGGGGTTTTCGGCAGTTACTGGATTTAGCGCTGGGGCTGCTCAGACCTGCTGCTCGATAATGCTGGCTCCCCGCTCGTGCGGACCTCCAAAGAGCTTTTCTTCCAAAACAGATTTGTAAATACGTCAGTGAGAGAAAATCAGCTCCCTCTCATATATGTTTGCCTTTCAGTAATATGTTAGTCAGTAGTTCCCCACAAAAATGAGATTTAGACCTATTTGAGGAGCAGGTTTTGTTTCATGGGGGTCACTTACGCATCCAGAGGATTTATGGGTCATGCTCTCTGTGCTGGCGCTAAATGCCGGCCATCGCCGCTGAGTAGCATTCACTCTCACGCAACATCTCGCATTCTGGCGGCTCTGACAGGAACAAGGGAGAAGTGTGTCGCTGAACGTAATTCCAATAGAAGGAGCCATGCAGTGTGTACAGATGCAGCGGGACATGAACAGGTGACAGCTCATTCTGTGTGTGGGGGGGCAGGCGGGGCTCGGGGGGACAGCAGTGTTGGGTGGGGCCATAGAGGGCGTGAGCGACAGGGAAGCAGGGAACGTTGCCCTTTTGGCAGTTGAATAAGAACAAAACGCCCCCTGTGATGGGGTTGGCAGGTCAGGAGACCTGGATGCCGTCCTACTTCTTCACACCTTTGTTGCCCTTCGGCTCCCACATTCCCGACTCGGTGCTCAGCGTTGAGAGGTCATCTCGACCCGGGTCGGAGGCTCATTCTGTCGGAACCCTGTGGCCCTGGGTGGGCTCTTGGCCCGCCTTGTGTTACTGATGTTTCGAGGAAGGAATATGCTCCCTCCCCAGAGAGCCCATCTGGTGAAGAGCCCGGGGACGTCCCTGGGGTCCAGCAAGGGCCACCTGACGAGCCTGTGGCAGCAGGAAAACCGCACACCAGAGGCCCCACGGAGCTTCTCAGCGAGTAAAGGAGGAAACGGGGTTAAAGGCAGGCCGGGGGCGGCGTGGCGCTTAGCATTCATGTAGAGCAGGATGCTGAGGGTGCCGAGAAGAGCAAGGCTGTGAGGTAAGGGAGTTCACTAGCGTCAGGCCCGAGTGGTGTAGAGGCCGGATTCTGTTTCCTTGGCAACTGCAAAGGGAAGAGAGACGCGGAACATGATGCCGAAAAGCCCTCCTCCGAATGCTGGCACCCGGCTGAACATGGAGTCCGCGCCTCCGCGTCAAAGTGACTCCGGTCCTCCAGGCAGGAGCGGGCTGGTCCATTCTTACGGGTCTGCTTCCCATGGCGACGTTCTGATCACTGCTGATGGCAGAGGGCAACACCTCTCTCCATCCTGCACGTCCAGTTCCCAAAGCAGCACCAGGGGCTGCCCCACGGCCTTGTCCTGATGACATGAGCCGGGGCCGTGTGGTGGGAGCACGGGGCTGCCCACTCAGCAGTCAGGGCTGTGGCTGGTGCTCATGGCAGCGATATTGCTCAGCTGTCCTCTCACCAGGAGACCTCCCACAACCTACCTGGCTGCTGGGGTAAGGGCCCCGCCTTCACTCGCTGAACAGGATGATTCTGAAGACCTCACCAGCCACTAGAGGGACGGAGTCCCCGGTCCTGACTCGGGCTCCGTCCCCTTCACCGTGGTCTGGACGCCACAGGGTCACCTATTGCCTCTGAGAACAGAGCTCTCCGGCCCCACGTGGCCAGAAATGCTGCCCCAGGGACTTGGGGGGGAACGTGCGTTTTCACGTGTCAAAAGCCCCCGATTGCGACGGGCAACCACATTCCAGACGCGCGTGGGCAGCCAGAGGCGTGTGCGGAGGCCTCCCGCGCTGCATGTGGTTCAGGGGCGAGGAGGACGGGGTAGGGCCTCAGAGAGCCGGGCTCGGGGCCTCCGGTCCAGCCGGCAGTGGTGACGCGAGCTCAGCCGCAGCCCCGAGGCATCCATCTTGCAGCTTGGACACCTACCCCCACGTTGCTAAGGTCAATCAACCCTGTGCAACTAGATGCTCCGATATCGGGCATTTCCCATCACGAGTGAGTCTGTGGTCACTCGGGTTCCATCTGCTGTCCTTGTCCTGCCTCCGACGCACCACTGGGAGCTGCGCTGCTGTTACCTGATGGCCTTTCCAATGACAGGCTCCCTGAACCCGTGTTTATCCAAGAAGCATATGCCCAGCCCCGGGGGCAGTTCCCCTCTCAGCGGGTGTCCAGGGCCACCAGGCCACTCTCCTCTGGACACACTGTCGTTGGTCAGTGCTGCCCCAAGCAGAGCGGGGTTCTCTGATGCGCTCCCGGCGGGCCGGTCGTTCTAGCTCAGGAGGAAGGAAAAGGCTCATGGAAATGGTCCATTTACCTTCATAGGGTTCATGACAGTTGTCTCGGTTCAGGTACGTGAGCCTTCTCTCGCCGTGGGCTTGGCGAGGTTCCTGTTGTTCTCGCTCATGAGTTTGCATCCTGGCCTCACTTTCTGGTTCCTTGTGGATTCTGTCTTCCCTGCCCAGGCCCGGCGCCATGGCGCCCTCCCGGCCAGGCTGCTCTGCCGGCCCTGTCCCTGGCGGGAGCCGGGGTCAGACCTGCAGAAGTTGAATTGGAAAGTCTCTGCCGCGGGGCACGTTGCGAACCCGGGAGCCTCTCACAGTCACAGTCGCTTTCAGCAGGGCTCTGCCTTGTCCGCTCGGTACGCGCATGGGGACTTCGGTCCCCGCTGTGGACCCCTGGCCTGCGGGTCTCCCATTAGAATGTGTGTGTTTATGTCCTGGTGGCTTCTCCAAGGATGCGATCTTCTGCTCCGACGGGGAGGGTTTCAGTATGGAAGGGCAGGCACATGATTCCTCCAGCTCAGGGCGGGTCACGGGAGGGGCTGGGGTCCCTGCACCATAGAACCCTGTCTGTGGTATTTAAAATCCTTAGTATTTGTCCAGTGGATCCAACAAGCCCCACAGAGTCACGGCCAGGCAGCCCCGGAGCCTCTGGGTGCGGTGCCATAGGTCCAGGGCTGAGAATGGCATGTGGACTCAGGGTGGGCAGTTCAAGGACAAGCAGGTCATATTAGCGAACTTGGAAACATTCAGCTCTAGCAGATGTGCTTTTAGAAAGAAAATGAAGAGCTTGCAGTCGAGTCTTGAAGAATTCACATGCCATTTCTAGTCAGCCCAGTGTTTATTCGGTCAGAATTGTTCTCAAAGAGAAAGTTAGTGCAGTGATTTGTCATTATATGTAACAAAGCCATTTGCATCTCCAGATGCACACAGAAGAAGAAACACAATCATATTTCATTGGCCGAAGAAATCTATCCATATGTAGAGCGCTAATTTGCTTATTTAAAATATAGCCAGATGAAACAGAATGTCCCTAGTTCTCAGGAAATTGCTTCATCGGCCAAATGCATTTAAGGAAACACGATTAAGCGGCTTGGTAAATATAAGTGAATATGATAAAAGTTATTTCTACTTTAAAAATGTAATTGCTCTTTCGGAAGTAGAAGCTCAGTACTTCTCTGTTCTACTCAGTAGAACCATTGATTTGGATTAAATTGTATTTTTGTGTTGGTATTAAATTGAATACATTTTATTTATTCTAGTTCTATTTTACCAAAATTAAATACTTTCAGTATCATTGTTCACATACTGTAATTTGCACATTGAATCAATAAATAATAAAAATTTAAAGTACATGCTCCCACATCTCTTTAGCTTATAGTGATTAGCACCTAAATATGAAGGCTTGGCTTCATAAAATCGTAAGTAGTTTGTTAAATGTCCCAGCATATTAGGAACGCAATCTGCATTTTGAGATCTGCTGAATGGTAATTTTTTAAACAGCCATAAAAGAATGTGGTGAATTAAAGAACATTTAACAGTACTTAATGTGAACTAAGTTAGCTTATGCAAATAAACATTCATCTATTCATATTAATGTTTTTGGATATGCGTTCTGCATAAAACATTTTTGCAAGTTAGCTAATCATTGAAATGCAATATGTAATGATCACTTATCATTTATCCAAATATTTGTAGGTTTTTAAATAAACAATAAACATAGCTCAGTAATGGAATATAGCTCCACTAATTTTAACTTCTGTGTGTGTGTGTGTGTGTGTGTGTGTGTGATATAAAATATTTATTTGGCTTTACTGTGTGTTGTGCCTTAGAGAAAACAAGCTAGAAATTACATTTTGATGATGTTGGAAGAGGAATACCATTCCTTAAAATTCGAGCACTCGGCTCTTCGCTGACTAGGTCCGTGGGGACGGTGGTCTGTCTGTCCCTCCTGCAGCCATGGGGACAGCAGTACTTATAGGCCCCGCTAGCCTGTGCACTGCTGGGTGGTTCGTATTGTTAAACCTCCATTCACAATGAACCATTGGAGGCTGAGAGAAGGTCAAAACACTGTCACATAGCAGTGTAGCAGTAAAACCCACTTATACTCTCTCTACCGAAATTTATGAAGCAGGACTATCTCAAATATTGGGTTTTTTTTGTCATTAGACCATTTGCCCCCATTTTGAAGCTATAACAAGACACCCCCCAAAAATTGTTTGCCTGGGAGGGATTTAGAAAGCGTCCTCCATTCTTATGCCTAACTTCCCATAATCGATGAAAATAGTCTTGCCAACTTATGCAGAACTACAAGGGGGAACTTGACCCCCATCATTTAAGTGAGTGTCACAAAGCGGGTTTGAGTTGGACGGCAAAGCGATTTAACTGAGCTTGCAAAGCAATTTGCGCAAAAACGAGGAAACCATTTACATAAGTGACTGGTTTCCCGTGCTGAAGAGCATTTAGCAGACTTCGCCGGCAAATTCAGTGTTTTTCTCCTAATGTATTTACTGTACTTCAGACGAAAGGGTTTCAGAAGGAACACAAGGAGGTTGTAAGTACTTAAGGATGGTGCACTTCCTACGGTTCTCCCGGTGTTTAAAATGTACTTTCCCCTTATACTTAAAATGAGGATTGGGGTTGCTCATAAATATTCATTTCATGAGGATCTTCCCACAACTCTCTGCTGGCAACGGGAGCCACCTGCTCTGAGCAGCCTCAGGGTGCAGAGTGGATCAGAGGGGCCTGGGGAGGCCAGCAGGCCTGGTGCCCGGTGTGGGGTGGGTCCTCAGGCCCCGCCCCTCGTCCATCAGCGCCCCAGGCGCCTGGGCAGTGAACACGGAGGGAACCATGGCGGCCGGGCCACTGGCAAACGTCACACCCTCCGAAATGCTTTTCCAAACATGCATTGGCTGAAGCAGTTCTGTGTCCTCTGGGACGAAGAGTGGCTGACACATAAACGCTAGCTTCCGGAATTTAGGGCAGGCCATGAAATAACTCTAGCTCTGTTGTTTCGTTTGTATTTGTTTAAGAATGAAGACAAGTGTAAGCCTGGCCAAAGGAAGAAATGATTTTAGCGTTAAAATTCCAAACGGAATATTGTCATCGGTGTAGTTTATTCTAGTGTTTTGTAGTTTGGCTTCCCATGTTTTTTCATAACCGCCCTACCTTAGCGCTGGATGTCAGCATTGTTGAGAGAATAGTGTGGGCGGGCTGTCTAAGGGTTTCAGGGTGGGCCGGACACATTGTTAGAGCTCTTTTTAAAAGATGTATATTTTTATTGACTTCAGAGAGGGGGAGAGAGAGATACAAACATCAGTGATGAGAGAGAATCATTGATTGGCTGCCTCCTGCACATCCCCCACTGGGGATCGAGCCTGCAGCGCAGGCATGTGCCCTGACCAGAATCGAACTTGGGACCCTACAGTCCGCAGGCTGATACTCTATCCACTGAGCCACACCGGCCAGGGCCATCAGAGCTCTTTAGGGAAATGCTAGGTCCCTCTCTTTTCATCCACTTCTCTCCTCAGTCCTGTTAGGCTTCCTGACATGGTTACGGTGCCTGGACCCGAGTTTTATAAGCTGGCGATCAGCAGGTCGAAGTACAGAGCACGTATTTAGTTCCTGTTAAATTTGTTCAGTTTATTGACGCTTTTATCACATCTTGAAAACCCGTTTGTCAAAGAGAAACGTGTCCAGCACACTCTGAGGAAATCTAAGCAGCCCTGAGACTGTGCTGCTGAGAGTCTCCTCGGGCAGGAGGAAGCAGTGGGCAGTTAGTACCGAGAGCCCACGAGCCCACACGCATCTGTGTATGTTGGTCAGTTCCCTGAGCTGCCACACGGAGGGAAGCTGGCTGCCACTGTGTCCTGCCCCAACCAGAACGAGGACTCGGGATGCAGCCTGGGCACTGGGGCTCTGGCTCTGGTTTGATGGTATTTGCTGACGCATTCCCCAGCAATGACTGTGCAAGTGCTGAGGAAGGCCCTGAGGGAGGGAAACGTGGAGGAATGATCTGGAATGAGCTGAACTCACCCCTCAGCCTTGAGATTCTAACAGTTCAAGGGGAGCCATGAAAGTTCCTTGGAGGTATGCGGGGTCCTGGTAGACCATGGACCCTTCCTTTTGTCAAGGGCTGAAGCACAGAATGTATGTCTCAAGATTTAGCTCTTAGCCCGACTGGTGTGGCTCAGTGGTTGGGCGTCAACCTATGAACCAGGAGGTCATGGTTGGATTCCAGGGCACATGCCCAGGTTACGGGTTTGATCTCTAGTAGGGGGCGTGCAGGAGGCGGCTGATTGATGATTCTTTCTCATCCTTGATGTTTCTATCTCTCTCTCCCTCTCTGAAATCAATAAAAATATATTTTTTAAAAAGATTTATCTATTAACCACTGTGTTTTCCTTTCAGAGTTTAGTTTCCTGGTTTTACTTGTGTGCTGCTGACTATACTACATAGTTTGAGTGGTGACCTTCCAAGTTTATTCTTATTTCTTCCTATTCTTGATGATAGCTCTGTCTTACATAAATGGAAAACTAGTCCTTAAAATAATCACCGAATTCAATGTTAGCTGTCTTGCTGTGTCTTAATTATTTAATGCTGTGTTCTTTATTATTTCATCTTCTCTTTGTAAAAGATTGTTTGATATTTGTTAGGTATTTTATGTCTTTCTTGGCTTTAATGAGCTGTTTTGCTTTTTGATGCAATACACTGCATCTGGTTCTAAAATTCTTTTCTTCTATCTTTTATCATGGCGGGAGTATTACTAATTCACACAGTGAACTTGGGTTTATATGGAAGCCTAGATTTATCTATGGGCTGACTGAATGCTCTTTTAATAAATGCAATTCTGAATAGAAAATAGCCAGTTATCTTCTATTTCATATTCAAAAAATTTTAATTTATGGAAGAAGAATGATACAAAGACCCCTTGGTACATGCATTTTCTGAATTTCTGAAGTATTCACGGAGTCAGCAGTAGCGTGACTTTGTAAGAGGCAAAAATCAAGTTTCTCTTCAATTACGTCCTTACCGTAAGGAATTAAGAGTCTTACAAATTAGCATACCTTTTATCTTACGAGTTTAATGTATTTGAATCTCCCCAAAGTAAATAATTCTATCCAAGAATATTTTTTAATTGCAAAAATAAAAACAATTTAATTTTCAATAAAAATGGATTGAATAATTATATTCACATATGTTCAATGTGTCATACATAATTTAAACTTGGGAATTTATTTTTATGTACAAGGTGGGGCAAAAGTAGGTTTACAGTTATTTGTATGGAAAATAATAAATAACTCAAGAATAAACTCTGTGTTTCACGTACACACAACTGTCAACCTACCTTGCCCACCCTGTATGTTACTTAACATTTAATATGTTTGTATTTTATTTGTTAAACTTTATTCCCATCTTGGTTCTGTCCCGATTACAGGGATACATTTGAGGAGTGAATGAATTCTGAGAAAGATATGCTCCATTTCCATAATTTTGGCAGCAAAGTAGGGGGGCAGATGGTGCGGAAACTTGAAATAGAGGCATCACAGAGAGGAAGTGAGGAAATGGAGCCTGCTTGTTACCCAAAGAGGAAGGGACCCTGTAGGACAGAGGGAAGGAGTGCAGGTGGAAATGGAGCTGAGAGGAACTGGAAAGCTTAGCATAGACAGAGGTCAGAGAACAGATTCAAGGAGAGCGTTGCAAAGAGAGAAGTGGGGATGCCAGAGAGAACCGAGGTGCTAAGGAACCCTCCCGTCCTTTGGTCCTGATGGCAGTGACCCATGAAAAGGAACGTCTACTGTTTGCTTAGGGGCTGCTGTTTGCCCAGAACTGCGCCTAATGGTTCACGTGAGCTCATCTCTTCTTCCCAAGAGCTCAGCGCAGCCTGGGCTGCAAACACTCTCATTTTCAATGTAGGGAACGGAATCTTTAAGGAACAGAGCTTGTTGGAGGGAAGTAGGTCTGTGAGTCCAACCTAAGACTCTCTGGCTCCAAAGCCCGTGACCTTGACCTGCAGGCCAGATGGGTGGATGGGGAATGGGAGGATCAGAGGGGTTTCAGCGCAGCCCTGGTGATTCACGCAGACAGCCTGGCTCTGCACTGCATTTAGTCTGGTTTTGCGACATTGCCCAGCAGGATCTGGCACCTCAGGATGGGAAGGCAGCAGAGAATCTGAGGCATTCCTTGCAGGGCAGACATTGCACACAGACACAGGAGGCAGAAATTGCCATGTGAGCTGAGCTATTTCCAAGCAGCTAACACTGAATTCCCTTCTTGGGAGAGAAAGAAGAGAAGCCCATGAGGGTCGCTCATTGGAAGCTCAGGGCATCACCACAGACTTGAACTTCCCAAAGACAGGGACAGGGTTGATAGGGATGAGGGGAGGAAAAACTGGGTTCAAAGAGGAGTTTCATTCCTTCTGAAACATCTACGTGCCGAACAGGCGGCCCTGTGTTGAGCCCTGGGCATCCAAAGGCCCCCTGGGAGGCGGGGCTTAGAGATGGAGCAGAGATGGGGTCCCCGCGGCGTTGGAGCTGAGGACAGGAGACCAGGGATGGGCAGGGGCCGTGGCTGGAACAGTCGGACAGGATATACTTGATGATTAGTGATGCCTACAACTCCTGTTAAAATCTCTGCATGCGCTCCTGTCCTATCAAAGCAAAACAGCTCTGGAAACAATTTTGAACTTAACTGTTGGATATATTTTGATACGTGCCCTTCTTAAGGGGATTTGATATCCGAAGAACTCTTTGAAACAAAATATTATGAAGAAAAAGTCTTTTCACAATAATTTTTATCATTAGAATCATAATTTGTGTGTGTCCTAATAAACTATTTCTAGTTATTATTTTGAAATGACTCTCTGGTTACAATAAAGAAATATGTTTGCTTTATGTATTAGCATGCTGCTGGACAGATCTACTTTTTAAGCCACATCTTTGGATTGAAATTCCTTTGTTATTCAGAAGGCTCTGTAACAAGAACAAGATGTCTCCTTGAGCCTTCCCCTTTGTATAACGACTGTTACCTGCTAGAGAGTAGGGGTAATTGTGAAGTATTTTTACGGTTGACTCAGGCATCGGTATAGTTTGCCAAGTTTTCATTCTTTATGTTATACTAGAGTCCCGGTGCACAAAATCTGTGCACAGGGGGTGGGTTCCTCAGCCCCACCTGCACCCTCTCCAATCTGGGAGCCCTCAGGGACCCCTCTCCAATCTGGGAGCCCTGATGGCTTAGGCCCACTCCCCGTGGTTCTCTGCTCTCTGCGGGGCCTGGTTGCTCCACGCCCGCTGCCCAGAGGCTCTCTGCAGTTCAGAGGCTCTCCACTGTCCAGAGGCCCTCCACAGCTGGGGCGGGACGCTTGCCTCATCATCATGGCGACAAAGCAAACATTCCGCCAGGCCGCTCAAGCTGCCTGCTCTCAGTGGCCGACCCCCCCAGGACTGGGGGACTCCAGCAGGGCTTAGGGGACTGAGCACTGCCATCTTGTGGCTCTGGGCGCTGCCATCTTTGTGATGGAGTGACAGTTAATTTGCATAATTCCCTTTTATTAGATAGGATAATCTACCGTACACACCTGCTTGAATTAACCATTAGGATCATCAAAAAATCAATGGGAGAATTTAGAAAAGAAATAGTGTTGAGTGACAAGACAGGAGGGGATGTGGTTGGGGCAAATTGCAACAGAGCTTCAGAACTAATGTTAGGAAGGAGAGAGAAAATCTTGACTTGATGTTCAGAACCAGTCGGGAGTTATCTGTGACCCTGAGCAGGAGAGGAGATGGCCTTCTACTCCTCATTTCCGAGGGTGCAGCTGCTGGCCGCTCGTGCTGGACTGAAACCTGGGCCTCAGTTCCACGGAAAGAGTGGGCAAGAGTGACTTTACCAATTTCTAACTTTTATGCAACTTGGGACATATTGTTTATCTTTTAATGTGTGGGGGTAAGATGAGCCCGTGCTCATCCCCGAGCACACGGCTGATGCATGCCAACAGCATCACACAAGGCAATCGCCCAAAGCCGGGGGCCAGCAGCACAGTTCAGTGATGACAAATGACTCTCCCCGGAGATTCTCTTCTTGGAAGGGGAAAATGGATGGCCGACAAATCAAGGCAAGTGACTTCTCCCTGTGACTGAAAATAACTTACAATTTTGGAGACCAGCCATCCAGAAAACATGAAACTGCTGACATCAGTTTTCCTCGGACCTGCCTCCCTCTGCTCCCCACAAGGTCCCGACCACCACCAGCCCCCGCCACGTCTCACGTAGCTCACTGGCAGCGTGTGGTCACGCACAAACGCGTCGTCTGTGGCCGTGGGAATGTAAAGCAGGAGGAAGTGTCTGTGAAACATTCTCGCGCCACAGGAGGATGCAAAGGACCTTTCCCAAGGTTCCTAAAGACGGTTTTGGTTGTGAGGCTATGGCACCAAGGGATTTGATGGTGCGCATGTGTCAGGAATACTTGGCATATTTGGGGGGTTTGTTTTCCACCTGTCAGCCTTCAGCCATGTACATTCTTCTCTGTTGGACCCAGCTACGTCTCCTAATTGCAACACTCGAGTGCAACCCTGGAGGGAAACACCTCCCCCAGTTTATAAACTGGGAGGAACCTGAAGACCACCCGGCAGTCACTGGTTGCAGCTGACTGCAGCTAAACTTCCTGGAACATCAAAATCTCATTAGCAGCAGCCCCTGAAGGAGAATATCACTTAAGATACACTCAACATTGGCCTGCGGCCAAGTGTAATTTCATCCCGACTGGGTATGGGAAGCCCTTAACTCCCCTGGTGTTATGTTGCCCAGAGTTATTTTACTCTGGATCTGTTGACTGGAGGGGGGGCGGGGGGAGGATGAGGGAGCCTACCGGTTCCCCTGCAAGGATTGAAGGAAGCTGTAAGTTAGTTTCTCAGTGGGGAGTGATCAGGGATCCAGCAGCCCATTTCCCTGGAGGAACTCGGCCTCTGAACTGGCTCTGAGGGCCAGAAGGAGGCGACGGAATCAGCGCTGTGATCACCGGCGTTCAGGACTGAGACCCAGCTGGGCCATGAATGCCTGCGGTCGGCGCTGCAGTCAGCGTCTTCAGGCTGAGTCCCAGGCAGCTGCCAGGATCCACGAGGACACTCAACAGCTGGCTGAGGTCCCCTTTAGGGTTAATGACTAATTCAGCACCGGCAATCCTCGGACTCTGGCTGGAGGGGAGGACTCCGTGTCCCGGCAGAGCAACCAGGAGGCGATCTATTCCCAGCACAGCGGCTTCGCATGGGCTGCCTGTGCCTTTGTGCCCAGTTAAACCAAGAGTGGCCGGTGAGGAGGAGGGAAGCCCGACCTCAGTGCCTCCCTCGGTCAGCAGAGTGGGGGTGGCTGAGCCAGCCGCCTTCTCCCTTCTCCCTGAGCAGCCGGGGGAGGAAGGGCCCTCCCTTCTCCTCTAAATGGGAGGTGTTTTCCTGATTGGCACATCCTCCCACAGAAACCGGGCGGAGGCGCCTGGGAGAAATGACCTAGAGCCACAGTTTCTCCTAACACTTTGGTGTCCAACACACTTACAAAAATACGTCTGCTTTCTTACATCATTGCTAAACTGTTGGTTGAAACGAATGTACATTTATGAGGGACATGGGCAAGTTTAATTCAGAACCTAGCTACAGTGAGAACATTTAAGTATTTGAATATACATGGTGGGTTTTGATATGTCCAATTGTGCATCCCTGGTTTAATGTCCTCAGAGTTTCTCTCACGTGCTTTCTGTTACCACGGAGATCATGTGAGCGGTCATGTGTTTCAGTGCCCTTGTTATACATGGACATGGGAGGAAATGCCTTTCTATTTGCAGCTGCCAGGTTTGTGGTCATTTGTGATGGCGGCCACTGCAAGCCAGTGTAGGAGGGTAGCAGACAGTCTTTGGGTCCCGTTTCTACTTTGCCTACCTCTTTCTTCAGCTGTCGGCTAGATGTGCTGCCTCCATTCAGCTGCACAATCCATTTCCTGTTGCCCTGGGGTTTCCCTGCTGCTGCTGGTGGTCCCACTCCTCATGCTGATGCCTCAGGTGGCTGTCTGGCAGCTGGGCCACGGGTCTTGCAGATCGAAGGCAGTCCAGAATATATATATATGCTTAAGCGACTGAATGACTGAACGACCGGTTGACTGGTCGCTATGACGTGCACTGACCACTAGAGGACAGACGCTCGATGTACAGGATTGGGCTCCCCCCTGTCTGGATCAGGCCTGCAGGGATCAGGCCGAAACCGGCTATGTGACATCCCCTTGGGGGTCTCAGATTGTGAGAGGGCTCAGGCCAGGCCGAGGGCCTCTAGTTAAAAATAATTTCCTGGATCCCTCAAATCATTTACACCTTCAAAAAGACTTTAACATAGGCAAGAACTCCTGTTTGTGATTAGTTGACCCAAGAAAGCACAATCTTTTTTGGTATAAATGGAAAATGTTTTTAATATAAACCAAGTTTTCCAGGAATATATTCACCATGTAATTGAAGAAAGAATGAATTTTAGTTGGTTTGGAACTTTACCAAGATCATTTCACCACTTTTTAAATTGTCCACTAACTCATCCAATGTGTTGTGTTGGCAACAATATGTGAGTTGTTCATACCACACATTTGGTGGCTCTTCATTGTAATGTCCATACTTAGCAATATTATACCCATAGGAGCAAGCACTTGATTACCTAATTATGTCTTTTAATATTGAAAGGCCCATTATTCCATTACCACTTGCCATATATCTCATCTATAATACAGACAGCTCATTATATTGAGTTTTTAAATTCTTTGGATTTTTCAAAGCATTGCTTTGGGGGCATTAAAAATATTTCTAATGAGAAGGGTACATGTTGGTTTGGAAAATGTTAAGATCCTGAGCTAGATGGATGTTTTTTAAGGCAGAGTTGGTGTCGGGGTACAATATAGAATTATCCAGTAAGATTTTTTGTACCATAGAAATATAGCACATCCAGGGGAAGACTAGATCAAGTCTGATCTCCATGCACATCATTAAGACTTTTTTCTTTTATCCTATGTCCCAAAGAAGCTTCAACTCTACAATGAAATAATCCTCTTGATCAGCACTAGGTGTCTATGGAGTACCTATCATGTAAAAATACATCCTGAACAGATCATAGCAGTGATTTTCTACCTTTTTCATCTCATGGCACACATAAACTAATTTCCAAAATTCTGTGGCACACCAATATATATATATATTTGCCAATCTGAAAAAATTGGTATAATTTTGATTGCTTTACAAAAGAAATAATAATAGTAATTACCTACATTTCTTGCTCCAAAGTGACTTTAAAAAAAAATCAGATGCCTATACTTGTATATAAGGATTTCTGGTACCAAGAATTAACCAATCAGACATAAACTCAATATGTGACATGACCAATAAGATTCAACTCTATTACATGACCTATATATTTAAGGTTCAAGACCGGTCATTCACACCAGATGGCTATAGTTGTGTTGGCTGTTGTCTATTTTTTATTTGACAATCTAAGGGAAAAGAGGTCAGTGCCCCTGACTAAAGAGTCAAGTAGCTCATGTTTTAAACATTCTTGTGGCGCACTGGTGTACCGTGGCACACCTGTTGACAATCGCTGGACTATAGTAGAAGTTCAGCCTTCTGCCCTCGAAAACTTATTGACAACATGAACTGTAAAACATACACAGACCCTAACGTCATGGCCATTTGTATTGCTTTCCGGGCTTTCTCCTCTGGTTAATATTTCACATGTCTTTCTATGATTTTTCTTGCCAGTGTTTCTTAGACTGTGGCCTCCTGAGGGCTTGGGACCGTGTTTAAATAATTCTCTTTGTACAAACCCTGAAATAGCACAGTGCAGAATTAGCACTTTACAATTCTTTTTGATGAGGGAGTGCAATTATGCCTAAGTCCCGGATAGAAATCACCGCTATTTCCAAATTACATAACTGCGGTATTTAAAGCTTCTGAAATGGAGCAATTAGTAAAAACTAAGATTCAGGGACGTCTTTGGGGAACTCAGAATTCCAGGGAGTGATTTTTTTTTTTCCCTCAGTCACCACCCAGAAAGGATGTTCCATCTACAGAATTGTTGGCATTGTGTTGTTAAAATATTTGAAAGGAAAACAGTGCAATAGCATAGCAACTCCTATGGGTAATATTTTATGAATCTCATTATTATTTCATGTGTAGCTGCCCCGTGATTAGAGGCATTATAAATCCAGTCAATGATTTACTAAGGAATTTGGGGGTCGGGGGTGGTCTCCTTTAACACAGTGGAATCGGATCTCTGCCCTGGCAAGGGCATAATCTCCTGCCACGTGAAATAAATAAGCTTATATTTGGTGGGTGGCAGGGTATTCCAATGGGATTTTTAATATAAACAAAGAATTACTTTTAGAAACCGGCATGGTCAATACCAGAAGACGAAAGCTGAAACTGGGCACTGTGAGTTGAAGCCTCCTGGCAAGTTCAGAGGAGGGACTGGACTTGTGTGGACGCTCTGCTTGCCTTGGGAAGGACAGCTGGGACTTCCTCTCAGGCTCTGATGACTGACTGCTCACTTACGGTGACACGGTGGGAGGAAAGGAAGTGAAAGGAGTGTGCTCTGGGATTTTACTCTTACTTACCTGTTAATCGATTTAAACTCGCATCAGCCCTCCAAGGCTGTCAAAGGAGCAACCAAATACTAATTGGGCATTTACTGTAAAGAGATAGTGGTGAGCTATGCAGAGACGGTTACTATTTTGAAGCGCTAATAAAGCAGTGTCATTGCCCAATTCACAGAGGAGGCAACCCAGTCTATGTCAGATTAAGGAGCCGGCACAGGACACCCATCTGTGACCTGCCGAGGGAGGATTGCATTCGAGTCTCGAGTTTTGAGTCCTCACACTAATATTTCAGGTTACTTCCTTGAGCTCTCTCCCACATTTTGACTTTCTGCTCTTGCTTAAGTAGGTAATTTCAGAGGATATGTTATTGAAAAGTTCGAAGTGTCCTGTTATTTCATATTGAATACAGAAGTTATTAGTATTAAACAATATCACCAGTAGAGAAGCTTTGGCAATGCGGCCTGACAGGAGGGGGAGAGGGATTATCACACACCTCCTTGCTCTGCCTGGCGTTCTCTTGGCCCACAGGTTTATTCTAATTATTCCTCCGGCAGTGAGCTGTACGGGTACAACCCAACAGCACCTTTACCACGTGACTTCTGTGGTTTCTGTGCTTTGCGGCTTCTCTGCTCCTTGAGTTTGGATCGCCTATGGGTACCCACCCATACATCTGCACTCACATATGTGCAACTCCAAACCAATGGGGGACCCGAGCCATGGGATGGGTCCTCCTCGCTCCATCCCTGGTGTAAGCTTCTGAGGTGCATTGAGCATGGCTTCCCAGGGGCTCCAGCAAGGTGAAGTCCCAGTTGCCATCGATTTAATCTTGACAACAGCCCTATGGAGGAAGTTGTACTATTACCCCTACTTTAGAGATGAGGGGACCGGAGTTGAGAGATGCAGAGCAACACGCCCAAAGTCATAGTTTCCTAGTGAAGTACCTGGGATTTGAACCCATGACCATCTGATTTCACAGTGAACAGTCATCCCCTGAAGCAGTGCAGGAGGGCTGAATCTGTTGGCGGAAGGGACTTAGGGCAGAGGTCAAGAAAGCCTTGGGGACGCCTACAGTGAGAGAGAGAACTGCGCTTAGGTAGGTCAAATCTTGTATCTTCCAAGTTGGTATAATTTGAAGAAGATCCAGGTGCTACCTTCTACCTGCAATCTCTCATCTGCCTCCTCCCATGATAATACATACTCCCTCCATTAAATATTTATGCGATCGTCAAGATGAGTTAAAGTGCAAGTACCTTTTGGAAAGTCATCGCAAATGAATCTCTGCAAGGAGCTAGTTGTCAGCTCTCTGAGAGCAGTAGCTCTGAGACTGTGGAATCCTTTTTAAAAAAATATATATATTTTTTATTGATTTTTTTACAGAGAGGAAGGGAGAGGGATAGAGAGCTAGAAACATCGATGAGAGAGAAAGATCGATCAGCTGCCTCCTGCACACTCCCCACTGGGTATGTGCCTGCAACCAAGATACATGCCCTTGACTGGAATCGAACCTGGGACCCTTGAGTCCTCAGGCCGACGCTCTATCCACCTAGCCAAACCGGTCAGGGCAAGACTGTGGAATCCCTAAGAGCGTGGCCAGGACGCCAGGACATAAGGAAGGAGCTGAAACTAAAAGGAAGTAGGAAGCTACAAATCAAATTTCCTTTTCCTTCATCTTCTTTAAGGCTTGTCCAAACAGTGACTATAGGGGAGAGAAAATTCAAAGCAAAGATTCCACTGAAAGCGCTCCCTCCACCCGCCACCCTCCTCCCACGCTGTAATGCCAATCTGAAGATTAATTAGTAGGAAGGCCTTCTCATTTGAACAGTCTTGGAAGTATTTGAGCGAAGCGATTTCTAAATCAGTGCTCTGAGTTTAGCTCTCTAACTTTAGTTAGAATATAAAGAAATAATTACATGTCTGGCGTCCTCATAATTGCACCATCCTCCCTGCCATGAAAGGCTACAGATTATATAACTGCAGCGATTGATTTTCTACATCAGGCACTTTAATTGAAAGGTTAAGAGGAAGCTGGATCAGCAAAGTTGGAGGTTACTAATTCTGCATTCAATAATTTGGGACTTCAACGCCCCTCCACGGACAAGAGGCCAAGAATTTTATAAGAATAATTTCACTTCTTGGAAATGGCATATCACTGTTACAAATCGACAAAAGGTGCTTATATGCCCCATCAGTGTGGCTCAGTGGTTGAGCGTCGACCTATGAACCAGGGGGTCATGGTTTGATTCCTGGTCAGGACACATGCCCGGCTTGTGTGCTTAATCTGTGCAGGAGGCACCAATCAATGATCCTCTCTCATCATTGATGTTTCTCTCTCTCCCCCTCTCCCTTCCTCTCTGAAATCAATAAAGATATATTTACAAAAAGAAGACCATATTTACAGCCTGGTCGAAACAGAAGACATGAACTTTGTATAACTTCATTGCTGTTGCTGATTGTTTGGGATGTAGACCACCAAAGACCCTACCTGCCGCCACTACGCAGCCAATGGCATTTGGGGTTCTCAGGTGGAGAATATGATGGCAGGACAATCACGGAGGAGCTGTTGGCATCCAGGGGTTAACAAAGGTCAATCCTAAAAATTCTGCAGAAAAAATACCAATACCCACTAGCCAACTGTCAAAAATACTGATACCCTAGACCATGAAGCAGCAGTAGAAACAGTAATTTCCATAATCATTGGAACTGGAGACCCACTGAAAATTTATCACCAGAATAAAATGATCTCCATGCTTCATGAGAAGAAAAAAAAATGAATTGGGTAAATAATGTAAAATGAAAGGGGCTAGGAAAGGTCAAAAGATGACTAAGTCTAAACATTGCTCACAGGACTCATTGTGGAACTCTAGATATATTTATTCCTTGTATTTTTGGGTTAATTAATGCTATTATACTTGAGGCACAAAACTGAAAAGCAAACTTATAAAATGAAATATTTGCCCTCACAAAGATGTCCAATGAATTTTTGTCAATATTTCCCATGTAAGCTGTATATTAAGGTCATTTACAAAAAACATGGGATCTACATACATAATGAAATAAATTGCTTGTTACCGATGGTGGTGCAGGAACATCTACCAGCTCTAAGTCACTCTGCAAGTCTGCCCGCCCAGGCAGCGTCCCGATGCTGTTTTCGATGCCTCGTTCAGGTTGGGTTCTCCGTCCTGTCTCCCAGGGCCTGCTGCCGTGCCCGGTGTCTTAGCACCTACCACCTTGTTTTCGAACTTATCTCTTTAGTGTCCGTCTCCCCAGCACACGGGGCACATAATTGAGGGTAATGACCGTGTTCTGTGTGCTGTGTCCATTTTGCTTGTTGGGTAGCAGTGTTTGACATCCCACAGTCATCCTGAAATTGGGCCGAGTCACACACTCGGGTCTAACGCACCCAGTTCCCCATTCCTGGCTACCCAGTTTGGAGAATACAATTTTAATAGAATTGGGTTGGCTCATTGCTTTGGAGTGATAGTCCGGGGACCTGTGCCACCACAGGTATCACTTCAAATAATGCCAGGGTGCCAGGAACTGCTCGGGGTGAGAATATACTGAGGCAGGATCAAGGGGCAGGGTTTTAATAAATGTGTAGGTAGCCAAAGCGTGACGCCTGCACGGGGCGCCTTCCAACCTTTAATTTACTGTAGTAACAGGATTTTCAAAGGATCTGAAGCAAAATCACTGAAGTGCCAACACAAACACACATACCAACACTACGTAAACTAGGGCCACAGTGCGTGGTGTGCTGAGTGCAGTCTATGTGCACAGCACGTGTTCTTGAAGGTATGGAATTGTCAGAATACAAAGAACAAAGTTGCTTAAAAGAAAGTTAATTTTGATTTTGAGTGTATTGGGCTGATGCTCTAACCAGCTGAGCTACCCGGCCAGGGCTAATTTTGATTTTTAAGTGGGAAGAAATATAAGTGAATGTCAATATTTTGCATACAGTTAGGCCAATATATTATCAGAATGCAGAAAAATAGTTATATTTTTTGGTGTCCTTCATTTAAACACTTGAAATCATTATTTTTTTTTAAAATGAGGTCTAGTTTAGCTTTTCAAAATTTCCTTTGAATAACTTTTACACTGTAATTCTCTTAGGATTTGAACTTCCCGAAAGAAAGCATTTTTAAAAGAGATACTGGCAAAAAGGGTTGTTATCTTAACGTAGATGATAAGGTATGTTGTAGAAACAACGAAGCCCTTTATCTTAAAATCTATGCTTATTCTTTAAAGCTTGACTCTCTATTCTTGAAGAACTTAACGAATAATGATCATAATCATATGATAGAACTAACAATACAATAACCCTCTTCTCTTAGAAATAGCTCAAAGGCCCTCCAAGAAAATAAGTTGGCAAATACTGAGAACAGGAAGAGATTGATGGATGTTAAAATAATGATCGTCTTTGCCAGGTAGAATGATTTCACTTCCTGTGGCTGGAGACTGCCAGGAGACGAGGCTATGCCAGCTTGGGCTGCCTTGGCGAAGTCTGGGTCTACACACTTGCCAACTCATTAGGAATTTTCTATCCTGAAAATAGATCATTGTAACACCCTCAGTAGAACAACCCGTTGTGGTGAGTTAATGCCAGATTTATCTGTGCTATTAAAATTGTTATGGGTATTAGCAGAGCCGTGAGTAACACCCCCCTGTAGTGTTCTAAGGGCTTTCATCTGCGTTGCCTCATTTGACTCCCTCAGCAACTCCGAGAGGCACAGAGGGCTGGTTATTACCCTCCGCTTTGTAGGTGCGGGGACCTGAGTTGTAAGGACTGAATGGTCTTAGGCAGGTTCACCACTGGAGACGGGTCCGTAGGCCCAGACTCTTTCTAATTTAAAAAGCGATGGAAGTATTTATCAAATATTTGTTCTGGGCAGTGACTGTCCCCTCCCGATAGTAATAGCTGAGTACTGTGTGTTTACTTTGTCTCAGACACTTTGGCATCCTTTGTCTTCAAAAGTTCAAGCACGTTTCAAAGGTAGCTATTGCTGTCCTCTTCCAAGTCAAGATGCGGAGGCCCAGCGAGGTGCCACCATGGCTTCTAAATTGAGGGCTGTGTCTGACCTCAAGTTCAAGCGCTTCCCTCTGAGAGAGTGTCCCATTTACTCCCCTCTCCGTCTCTCTGCGGTGGGTGTAGTGCACCGCTTCTTATAAACCTGGAGGTGATCTCAGGGCGCTAATATCTCAGAGAGAGACTGGTTGGGGAATTGGCATTCTGGCTGGCTGAACTTGTAGTTTTTGTGATTGTCAACAGTACTTTAGAAATACATAGTTCAATATCCTGCTTTACTACACATATCTTGAGAGCAACTGGAGTTTTTGTTGACGATGGTTACCTTTCCATTCCTAAGGACTGTTACTTTTATTCATATCTTGCATTATTTTGGTAAAGCGATCAAAGGGAGCAAATTGGCTTGAACCTATACTGACTGTCATATATGATTGAATTTTGTTTTTAAAAATAAATCCTTAATGTTGAAAACTTGTTGAGAGATATGGGTAATTGGCATATTGTTGGGCACCTACCATGAGCCAGATATTAAGACAGATACTGAGCATACCTACCTATCGAGGATGTCCTGAGCATCTCTGTCAACCGAGTGTGTACTGAGTATACCTACCTACCGAGTGTGTACTTACAGGTGAGAAACCTGCGGTTCTGAAAGTAAGTGGCCCAAACAAGCAAAGTTATAAAACCTGACTATGACCCTGGCCGTCTGACGACTGGTCCCTGAGGCTTAACCATGAACCCTGAGGGTTCTGCCCAGCACCTTCTGGGTGCCAAGCCGCCTTATGTAGCAGCCAGTGCCCTTTAGTTCTTTGGCGTATTGCTCATTGCCCCCCACGAATGCTAATTTTAAAATTTACACAAGGATCCACTCCTTCCTATGCGACTGTTCCTTTATGTTTGAATATTTGCTCCTGAATATCATAGCAAGAGACTTGGTGGAATTTATAAATCCGTCAGGATTCTCCTGTGGCCATGTCCTTTTAAATCTGTGCATTTGTAATCTCAGTCTAAGGACTGACTTCTAACTTTATTCTTGCACTACACTGCAGGGGAACTTCAGCGTTTCTGAATGCTGACACCCTGGCAATAGGGTGTCTGAAATATATTCTCGGCCTCATTTTATGAGCGGGGTAATTAAAGCAGGGCGAAAATCTGTTTGAAGTTTGTGCAATTAGCAGCATTTGGTGGGGGAAGTCCCATGCCAATCTAACAAATGAAATGCGTATATTTTTGAGGCATTCAGAAATAAGAAAAAGAGAAATTGAGTCAATTATCAAAAAGATCTAAGACTACCAAAGTTCTTCACATAATTCTCTCGGTCTTCTCCACCTGCAGTTCCTAGACAGCCCCTTGATTTTCTAATTCCGTTTCTGTACCTATGCACAGCACAAGAGGCGCTAGCTATGCTGCTTTCCCGTCCAGGTGAGGCTGGGACTGTGCTATCCGGCTGTTACACACTAAAATATTTTCTCTCTCCACATTTTCATACATAATTTAAAAAAGAGCCCTGCGTTCAATTCCGCTCAAGGACACACGCCTCCATTGCAGGCTATCCCCTGCAACCAATTGACGTGCCTCTTTCATATCAGTGTTTCTCTCTCTCTCTCTCTCTCTCTCTCTCTCTCTCTCTCTCTCTCTCTCTCTCTCATCTCTCTCTCTCTCCATCTCCTTTCCACTCTCTCTAAAAGACAGTGGGACAATGTCCTCGGGTGAGGATGAATAGCAACAAAAAGGACAGACGTCTCCAGAAAAGGTCTGTTTCGCAATTAAGTCACCTGGTGACCTCGGACAGGGCATCATCCACTGGGCCTGAAGCCTCCGATTTCAAGCTGGTTGGCGGATTAAATGGGCTGAAACAGGGAAAGCCCCTGAGAGCAACTGCCAGACTAGGGGCACCCGCTCCCCCGGCACCTCCCCAAGTTCCTTCACTTACGCAAATACGAGGGTTAGTTGTGACCATTTTGGAGTCTTTATGAGTCTCTAAGTCTATAAAGATGGGTTTTGAGTCTGTCTGGCCTGGCTCAGTGGTTGAGCGTCAACCTATGAACCAGGAGGTGACGGTTCGATTCCTGGTCAGGGCACAGGCCCGGGTTGCAGGCTCATTCTCAGTGTGGGACATTCAGGAGGCAGCCAATCAATGCTTCTCTCTCATCATTGATGTTTCTCTCTCTCCCTCCCTCTTCCTTCCTCTCTGGAATCAATAAAAAAATATGTTTTAAAAAGATGGGTTTTAAAACTAGCTGTTGACATTTTATACACAATAGACATTTAACTCAAGTATGGTAGAATCTAAAAAATAAAAGCTGAGCACAGTCTTCCAACTTTAGATCCAAAGGAAGTTCACCCATTTTATTGCATTTTTAAAAGGAAGTCCTTCAGTTCCCTCATCGCCTTCTGCAGGATGACAAGGGCAAGAACCGGGGACTTGCAAACCGGCTGGAAGCGCGTTTGTCCATTGACAAGTGAAAGCCACCACGTGCCTTCGGATTGAAAAGCATGTGAGAGGCACGCTTAGCCTGAAATCTTTAAAAAATTATGCAGCCTCATTTCCACGGAAAAATGGCTTTCATGTTTTACATATAACCACTTCAATTTTTATACTAAGAGCTAGAAGGACCGAAAATGACAGGCCTCGCTAACCCAACGCTGTAAACGTCTGGAGAGGAATTGTGAGAGGAGGAGTAAAAACCGCCTGCAGTGGCTTGACATAAAACGGCACTTTTCTTCTAAAATGATTTTGACTTGTCTTTCCATTTCCTTTGAATGAGACAGAAAGGAGCTAATCTAGAGTGGGTTGTGGTTTTTGGTTTTTTTAAGTCCTTTGAAAAATCATGCATTCAGACATTCTTGGCGAGATGGAGGAAGCTTCATCACTTCGCTGGGAATCTTCCTAAAACCCGTCTGATCAAGTCAGCCCATCTTTCAAGATTTGGGGAGTAATCAGGTCGGAACTGGCAGCTCCACATAAAATTTCCTTTTATGATTCCACAAAGACAGTTCGACTTTTTTAAAACCTGAAGTCTTGTTCCCACCCATCCCCCCGCCCCCCCCTTTTCCAAGTTAAAGTTAATTCAGGGCTTGCAAACTTTATTACAAGGAAATATATTGAATAACTACTGTGATTCAGTCATTATGCTAAACATTAAAGATTGTATAATATACTACTTTTGAAAATCGTAGTGATATATGAATATATAGAGAGAGTGAAATTAGAAAAAGTAGAGAAAAAAAACACACACATACCAGCTATGGATGGTGGCAATTTTGTGTAGAATAGGATGATGACATTGTCATTCTATTCTATATCTTTTGAATTTTAAAAAAATATATTTGTATTGATTTCAAAGAGAAAGAGAGAGAAAGATCAATGATGAGAGAATATCATTGATTGGCTCTCTCCTGCACCCCCCCACCCCACTGGGGATGGAGCCTGCAACCTGGGCATGTGCCCTTTAGAATCAAACCTGGGACCCTGTAGTCCACAGGCCGATGCTCTATTCACTGAGCCAAACTGGCCAGGGCTATCTTTTGAATTTTGTACCAGAATATAATTGTCTTCCGTAGTTAGAAAAAGATGCCATTAAAAAACCGTAGGCCAACCTAAGTAGAGAGTGAGAGATGGAGAAGGTATCAGCCCCTCAAGAGGCAGGTCTGTCTCTCTCCTGTTCGTGATTGCACCTGCCTCGCAGAAGGCACTTAGTAACTTTTTCTGGAATGAATAAATAAAAACATTAAAGGAAGCCGCCGCCATAATTTCAAGGCTGCCTTAGAGACCACAGAAAACCTTGGCTCGCAGGGGCACTGTGAGACCAGAATCCCGCATCTGTGGCCATGGCCCTGGGCAGTAAACATGTTCAAACGCCTGCAGGTGCGAGCCTTCGGGAAGGCAGCCAGGCGGCGGGGAAGAAACAAGCGGAAAGCGTGTCCATGGCATTTGCTGGAACGGCTCTCTCTGCAGGATTAGGGGGGCTTAGGGCGCACGACCCAGCACACAGTGAGCTTGGCGGGACCTGCAGAACTGAACGGGAGGCCCAGGCCTGCCTCCGCCTCGCCTCCCGCTCTCCCTTTCCCAGGGACTGTCTCACTCCGGGCTGCCCAGTGCCATCGTCATTGCCCCGTCTCCTGGGACTGAAACTCCTAAGCGCCTTCCCCCGTCCTGTCCGACAGTGAGCCCTGGCGAGAACCCACGGGGTTGAGGATTCCGCAGTCCTCCCTGGTGTGTGCTCCCGGCACAGGGATGCGCCCGGGTGATGGTTTAGAATCCACAGCCGGAGAGGCTGCAGCCAGCGCCGTGCGCCCGAGCCTGGCCCATGCTTGTCCCTGGGTCCGTGTTCTGGTTTAGTTCCTCTAAAAGCCCCCGCACGTGGGCACCCCGTTTTAGACAGTGAGGCTGAGGCTCAACAACACTAAATGGACCCACGAGGCCCCCATGGAGGTGCCTGAGCTGAGGGTCCGATTCTGGCAGGTCCAGAGCCGAACAGACTGCTTTTGTTGTTTTGTTTTCTTATTGTTATTATTTTTTTAATCCTCACCCGAGGAGATTTTCCCATTGATTTTTAGAGAGAGAAAGACAGGGAGAAACACATCGACTGGTTGCCTCCTGCACTCGCCCCTACCAGGGCCCAGGCCAGGGAGGAGCCCGCAACCAAGGTAAGTGTCCTTGCCTGGAATCGAACCTGGGACCCTCCCATCCCCAGACTGACGCTCTAGCCACTGAGCCACGCCAGCTAGGGCTTGTTTTATATTTTAATTATCCTCTAGGGCCCTATGTCCCCGCTCGCCAGCTGCCCCTCCCCCGTGCACCCCGGGAGAGCCCGGGAGGGCGCAGTGGGGCCTGGGTGCCTGCTCCTCCTGGGAGGCGGGCCTGAGCTCATTAGTGCGGGACTCGGAGGAGCAGCAGCAGCAGCGCTGGTGCAACTCTCGCCGAGCACTCCCTCCCTCATCCTGGCACCCGCGCTCCGGTGTCACCACCTTTCCGTTCCTTCGCTGCATCTGGGTGAGCGAAACCAGGACGCACTGGAGTCACGCCCAGCCCCGCGAACCGGAGGCCCAGCCCAGAGGCATCTGGGGAGAGGGAGGCCTTGCGTTGCACCGAGTTTCCCTTGACCCAGTGGTTTGATGCCGAAAGCGCTGGTCTTGCTCAGATGGACGCAGAAGGGGAGGCGGGCAGGCTCGTGGCGGGCGGCCGGGCTCTGGCCGCTGCATGCACTGGGGCGGGTGGTCCCTCCCTGTGTCCCCCCGCAACATACTCCCCCTGGAGTTTGGCCTTTTGCAGCAGTCAGCGCCAGGGGCAGGCTGATCCAAGGAATTACAAATAACTTAGGAAACCACCGAGGCCTCTGGGAAATCACAGTCCACCCACCACGGGCTGTGACAGCGCAGTTCAAACTTCCTCCCACACAAAAGAAACCAAGTCTGTTGGACATCCGTCTGGAATACCCCCCGATTATCAGGAAGTCAGAGGTGGTTGAAAATAAGAAACCCCAGCAACCCTTTCTCGCTTGGTTTGCTCTAAATGCCCTGAGATCGCGGGCCGAGCGCTGACACTTTATGAGGTACGTGTGGCCAAGAGCCTTCGGCAGAGGACGCGCTTATGAGAAATTATTTCTTAGTTGGCAATAATTCTTCAATAGTAAGAGACAAAATGGAATGTACAAATTATAGAGGGAAATAGGTGGCATTTGTGCTGAAATAACATAAAATTTTATGGCGGATGGAAGAGAATGGGGGAGCCCTTCACTTTGCTGTAAAAGAGGCATAATCACCCCACTGCCGAACCTCCGTCACCCCTCCCCACGTCACAGATAGAGCCGCAGGGGAACCCAGCCAAGCAGGGAAACCCAGCCATAGGGAAACCCAGCCGCAGGGAGACCCAGCCGCAGGGAAACCCAGCCACAGGGAGACCCAGCCCCAGGGAGACCCAGCCCCAGGGAAACCCAGCTGCAGGGAAACCCAGCCCCAGGGAGACCCAGCCCCAGGGAAACCCAGCCACAGGGAAACCCAGCCCCAGGGAGACCCAGCCGCAGGGAAACCCAGCCCCAGGGAAACCCAGCCCCAGGGAAACCCAGCCCCAGGGAGACCCAGCCCCAGGGAAACCCAGCCCCAGGGAAACCCAGCCCCAGGGAGACCCAGCCACAGGGAGACCCAGCCCCAGGGAAACCCAGCCACAGGGAGACCCAGCCACAGGGAAACCCAGCCACAGGGCTCGCTGGAGTCTCTGCAGAAAGCTGTTTCTCAGTCCCACAAATACAGGGATTGGCAGTGCGAGGCCTTGTCCTCGAGGGAACTTGAATTGCATTCACGGACAAGGCAAGCTCCGGCACCACACAGGGCCGGGAGGAATGGAATCATGGCCACGGGCAAAGCATGCACCCACCTCGGCTCCCTCCCCCTTCAGCTCCCTTCTCCCTCAGCTGCCTCCCCCCTCAGCTGCCTCCCCCCTCAGCTGCCTTCTCCTGCTTCCACTGTCAGCTCAGAAGTCTCCTGTGTCAGCCACCGGCCTTCACAGACAGAATGAGCAATAAACCTAGAGTCAGAGCTCACAGAGAACCAGGCAAAGGTGACACAGAGAACTTAGCCACAGGGGGCAGGTTCCCGGTTCTCAGGGAGACGTGGGGAGCGAGCGATCCAAGAACCTGCAGGGGCTTTGGCCCTGTGCCCCTGGGATAGCTGGTGGTGGTGGTGGTGGGGAGGTCATTAATGGTGCCTCCTAGTGATGACTAGCAATCCACCTGGGTTACCCTAGGGCAGCATGTTCAGGGGGGTGGGGGAGAGCAGGTGCAGGAAACTTGTGGCTCCGTGGGCAGCCAGGGCAGCCAGGTAAACAGGTTCCAAGCACTTCGGGCAACTGATCTTTGCCAGGAAGCAGCAGGGCCGCCTGTCACCTGGGGACCTGCTCACCCCCTTGTTCTCACGTGGTCAGCCGAGGGCAGCCTGCGGTAGTGGGGCGGCCGCTTCCACAGGGCACGGTGGACGGAGTGTGTGGGGCCGCACGCTCCCCACGGGACAGCTTGTGCTGCGTGGATTGCTTTGCACGTGGGCAAGGCGGAGAGGGGTCTTTTCTCCTGCTCTAAAGCTTTCAGAAAGAAAAATGGACTCTTAATTGTGCCTTTGTGGGAATCCCGCATCCCCCTTACTGACTAGCTGCTGTGGGTGCGAACCTGCCGGCTTCCTGGACGTTAGACTGGCGGCCCACCCTCCGCTCCGGCTAGCGGGCTGTTCTGAGGGTCCGGGTCTCATTTTAAAATGCGATCCTGGGTCACATGGCTCAGATTCGACCTGGAGCGTTGCTGCCTCTTGGCTGCGTGTCCCGGGGCAAACATTGCATTTCCGAGCTCCGGTTTCTTACCTGTAAAGTTGGAATGATGTGTATCCTTAATCCCACACTATTGTGGAGCAAATCAAAGAATTCTACCCTAATCCTGGTGGCACTCGGTGAGGTAGTCGGGGCCTACACTACTTGGGTCAGGTTGTGAGGACATGTTGCATGTCCCTTATCTTCCTCACAACCCTCCGAGGTGGGCACTGGGAATGTACCCATTACACAGATGAAGCAACAAACTCACAGAGGTTAATTAATTCTTCTACAGTCTTACAACTCATGAGTGGCCAGCTAGATTCCAAGCCAAAGCAGTTAGATTCCAGATTAGGAGCTTATGTTTACTATATTATATTCCTTTAAGTGAGAAAATACATGTGACTATTGTATGTTTTGGCACAAATATAATAAACTAGAGGCCCAGTGCATGAAATTCATGCAAGGGGCTCGGCCCTCGCAGCCGTGGCTTCGTCTGGATGGTCGTCCGGAACTTCGTTCAACTGTCTGGTCTAATTAGCATATTATACTTTTATTATTATAGCTGTATAGTTTGCAAATATGGTGACCATATTGCACCTGGATTTCTTGGTTAGTCCTCCTTGTAAATATTTAGACAAGTTACCCTAGAACTTAGTGGCTTAAACCAATCACATCATGTGTTATCTCCCATGTTGCTATGGGTCAGGCCTAGAGACAGGTTCCAGGTTCCATTGGAATCCCACAATTTCTGGATCTCGGCTCCAAGACTGGGCTATGGGGTTAGCCGAGGGCATTTTCCCTCACGTGGCATAGTCCAAGAGAAACTGCCTTTTAATGTGGCCTGAGAATAACTTGCCAGAACATAACCCATTACTCCCAGGCACGTCATTTTCTGCACATTTTCCTCCATGTAACCTCTATTTACAAAGCTGTAATAATAGTAGACTTACATTCTAGAATTTCCCATAAAACAGTCACGTGTTATAAGCTGTGTATGGAAAGCATAGCCTACAAAAATCCTTTATGCTCGCTCAGGTTTCTGGATCTTTGTTTATGTTATTTACAGTCTAAACACACTGCTTTTTGTTGTTGTTGTTGTTAGAATAATTCCTATGTCCCCAAATATTTCCAACGTCATTGTGTCTTAGGACACATTCCCGGAGACTCCCACTTCACCTCCCAAGTAAGAGCATCTCTCTGTGAGCTCATCTCCACAGAGGACTTAGCGAAACGTGCCCTGGGCGCTCCCCAATGTCCCCTAGTCCTCCGGCTGGAGGGGAAGGTCCTCTCTGTTCATCAACAACAAAATGCCCATGACTCAGAGGGCTGCAACTCCAGCAGCTCCCCGGGTCCTGCCCGTTGTGTAGCCTGGGGTGTGCTCCCTCCAGCCTTCCTCTGTGCTTGGATCTGAGGCTCCTCACAGCCTGTCTCCAGGACTGCATTTTCCTCTCGGCGCCTTCGATCCTAACGTGGAACAGACTCCTACCCGCTTCAGCCGCTCAAAGCAGCACGAACACAGCTGTGCTGATGGGAGACTGGGGTGAGGGTTGTGGAGTTCACACCCCTCGATACACAAAACGAGCAGTACGCTGAGCACTAGACACTTAGCTCCTCTCTCTCAACTCCCACAGCCTATCTACGCTCCCGGGGGGATCTCTTGTGTTTCATGATCTCCTTTAGCTTCAGCTTACGGACATCTGGGACCGCCCCCTCTGGAGCCGCACATCTCACATCCCTCGTCTCTCCACCCTCTCTCTCGTGCTACTTCAACTCCCAAATGCATGTCGTCACCATTCTCTATAAAGATACTTCTTCCTCTTGGTTCTCCTTTCATTCCAAATCACGCCCTAGTCTCGGAAGGTGGTGGTGGTGGTGGGGGCAGGGGGGTTGAAGAAGAAACGAATCCAGGTTGTTTTATTTAAGGAAAGCTATGATAGAGAATTTTAAATGGTATTTGACATGTAGCAGTTACTTAAATGTAAAAAGTTGGTGGATCAGTGGGTGGGCATGTGCCCACTTTCTATTGCATGTATCATCTTAGCAGATGTTTATTATTACAGTGCATTGCTTTACCCGCTTTGCTCACCTTCGTCCCTGTAATGGAAGGTTTGGGTTGCTTTTACATTATAATAATAATATTAATAATAATAACAACAGGTAATGTTTATTGAGTGCCCACTGTATGCAGGTACTTTAAACTGATGTGTGTCATTATGACACTCGGCTCTCACTCCCCCCCCCCCCCCCCCCGCCTTTACTCATAGGAACATGAAGAGCAGAGGTCAAGCTCTTACCCAGTGTTACCCAGTCAGGAGGGAGTAGATGGTTTGAACTTGGTAAATGAGGTCATGGACTCCCTTTATAACTTCATGTGCTCACCGCCACACGCCTCCCTCACTGCTGTTACCTGCTCTGCTCCCCGCTGGCCTGCTTGTCGGCTCAGCCTTCCCCTGGCGGCTGAGTGCCGGCCTAGTGTTGCTGGTCCCATTAGAGCCATCGCTGTGCGCATCCCAGCACCCGCTGCTTCTGCTGGAACCGAGAGAGGCCTGGGCCACTTATGGGGGCCCCTGCTGGGTGTTCCCGCTCACCGGTTCTTATGTCCCCCCCCCCGGCATATATTAGGGGACACGTTGATGAGGCCCACACTCTCAGTTGAGTTACAGGTCCCCCCGAGGCTGCAGAGAATTGGAGCGCCTCTCTCAAGTGCTCCCCTATGCACCCTCCATGCTGAGAATCGGCACATCGGCAAGGAGAAACCCCAGCTGCCTTGTCCTCTATCTGGGTAAACTTCCCACCCACCTGGAGTCCTTGTGGGAGAGGAAGGCTGGGGCGAGGGGGTTCTTTCTGTCCTTATTTTGGTCTGTAGTCCCAATTTTACTGTTTCTTTTGAATTATAATGCCAACGTACACCTTGTTTTGTAAAATTGCTGCAATGCTAACTAACAAACAAACTAACAAAAAACCCAGCCCGGCTGGCAGGGCTCAGTGGTTGAGCATCAACCTATGAACCAGGAGGTCACCAGTTCAACTCCTGGCCAGGGCACATGCCCGGGTTTCAGGCTCAATCCCTAATACGGGGCATGCAGGAGGCAGCCAATTGATGTTTCTCTCCCATCAATGTTTCTGTCTCTCTATATCTCTCCTTTCCTCTCTGTCTAAAAATCAATACAAAACATAGTAACAAATTTAAAAAAGAGAGGGATCAGATCACACCCTAGATCACAAAAGCATTTGGTTTCCAATCACAGCTTAGCTCTGAGTAGAGGCTTATGCCCACAGGCATCTGGATCATTTCAGGGCAATAGAATATTCAGGAAGCTAGAGGAAACAGGAAACCCTCTCCCAGGAAGCCACACAGGCAGCCACATATGCAGCCGTGGAATATTCTCTCTGAAGCGCTTTCAGGGGACCTCACATACCTAAAAACTCCAGGAGAACAACGCAGACTAAGGTTAGTGAGGTGCCGAGGCGCTGTAACCGTTAGCTTCCGGAAGTGGGGAGTTTATGTGGAAAAGCAGAACAAAACAACAGAAAAGCTCTAACCCCTCCCCACCTGTGTGCTCTCACACACCTGGATTGAAATGGAAACGTGCGACTTTGCAGTTCAAGTCTGGGATGTCGAGTTCCAGGGAGCCATTGCTAAGTGATTTCTGCGCTCACACTGGGGCCAGGGGTTTCCCCTGTCGTTCTGTGTCTCTTGTGCGCGTAGACGCCCTCCCCCTGCAGCTGCCCTCTCCCCTCTGTTCTGTGGCAGTCATCCGCGCTCACTACAGGGCACCGCCCTTCGCAGTTCTGTTACTTTGTGGACCTGCTGTGATTTTTTCCAATCACGACTAGACAATTGCCCACCATCATTGGTAGCCATAGGGTGGACTGTGCTTTGATGAGTGCGGCAGAATATGAGGCCTGGAATGATTTTCCTCCCGCAGTGGGTGAGTGAATTACGGGCGAGTGCTCTTTGACTAACAGCGCCGCGTCAGGAGCCGCCGCTCCATCCGGCTTTGTTCTTAGGAAAACAGGGAGAGGAAAACCAAGAGTGACCTCTTGTCTCCTGGCCATTAGATCTGGGTTTTCTCTTCAGTTCGGAGCCGCGGCTGCTGCAAGCAGCTCTTTACAGCTCTGATTCCTACACAGCACCTTCGGCCGGCACGGCCTGTGGATGTCTGAGCTCCGACACGCAGGGACCAGCAGCCCCTCCGCTTTCTGGCCCGTGTCCCCGAGCAGGACCCTGGGTCCTTGGATGGTCTATCGATGTGTCAGCTCAGGAGGCTGCGGTCCCTCCTCGTGTTTCAGTCAGACAGGGACTAGGTGTGGCTGCAAAGATATCTTGTAGATGTGCTCAGAGTTCGTCATCACTGACCTAAGTAGGGAGGTTATTCCAGATAATCTGGGTGGGTCCGAATCGGTCAGCAGGGAAGGCCTTCCTCAAACACAGAGCTGAGGCCTACCTGCGGGAGAACTTCCACCTGCCGGCTGGGCGTGTCCTACAGATTGGGGACCTGCTCCGTGACTGTGTAAGATCATTATGCGCGATAAATCTCTTGCATACCTCCAATATTGACCGCCCCTGGACCCTCCATACATATGTCAACTGACGTAGAGCAATGGCTTCAGGTAATGCCTTAGTCCTCAAGAAATACCCAAACTCCACATAAGGGGTGACCCCACGTTAGAGGGGAACGTAATTCCCTTGTGGTTTTCAAAATATTGAATGGGTCTGGATTGTAGATATCCCGTTTTCTATTATTCTCACTTAACTTGCAAATAGATTAATATCAGCTTAGTTATACTATTAAGTATAAAATATATAGGTATATGTATCTAAATCTATAAGTCTATAGAACATCTATTATAGATCCACATCTATATCTATATCTATATCTATATCTATATATACATCTATATCTATATCTATATCCAACACTCCTCACCATGTGTTTGCCTCAGAATGTCCCGGGAGAATAATTGCTAGTGTATGTTGGTAGATTTGATAACAGTATATCAAACTAAATTCATTTGCATCATGTCACTACCTTAAGCGTCTGACCGAGATAAACATTTTACTGGGAATGGAACTTAGGCCATCCAACATCCATTTTCGTTGTTCTTAAGTACTGAGGCTTTTGTTTTCTGATGTATACGGTCAGCCCATTTGTATGGTTATTTTGAGCATCCAGCTGTCTTCCAAAGAAATAGAAGAAAGAGGAGGAGGAGGAGGAGGAGACTAAGAGAGGATGTGATTCCTTCTTCAGATACATGCATGTGACAGAGAGGGAATTGGGTGAAAGAGTGAATGGAAGGGAGCTGTCCATGTTTCTGAAAATGCCAGAGGCAACGGGACATAACTTCCATAGCAGAAGCAGTTTGCAAAGGCGTCAAGCAAGTCAGTAATGCTGGGACTTCATTTGGTACCACACCTTTAACTACACAGTCAAGAAAGGAAGTAAATAATAAAATTTCCTTCTGGAATTACCTGAGTCATCCCACCTCTATTTTTAAAGTAGCTCTACGTTGAAAGGCAGCGTTACAGCGATCATAAATGCCAATCCTTTACTCAATTAATTCTATATTCTTCGTTGTAATCTTGGCTCTACCTTCAAAACCTTTTAAAAATCAGGACCTTCCGCACACTTTGCCTGCCATTCCTCTGGACAAATCTGTATTAACACGCATTTCTATCTCTTGACCCCTACGCCCCCTTCAGATTCTGTTCTCTGCAAAGTAGAAGGAGAAACCCGTTAGAGGAAATGTTTGGATGAATTCACTCCTGTGTTAAAAGCCTCCGATGGCTGTGATTTTGCTGAGAATTGAGTCCGCATTCTGCTTACTGTGTTTAAGACCCTTTGGGATCTGGTCCCGCTGACCTGCCTGCTCTTATCTCTGATCACTCTCTGCTCTCCCCCAAGCGTGCTGGGCTTTTCGGCGTTCCTGACACACCAGCAGGACTCGGCACCAGACCCCTGTATCCTTCTCTGTCCTGGGATGAGCACTCTTCTCATGTCCTTTGTATTTCTGCTCAGATGTCATTTTAGCAGAAAGATGCACCATGACCTCAGTGTGTGAAACCCAGACCAGCTGACACCCCTTCACCCTTGATCTTGACCCAAGTGGATTTCTCACGTTACCACCCTCTATTGCTACTGATACTATTTAGTTGTGTTTCTTTCTAATTGACCACCTCTGTCGGCCGGAGTGTCCTCTGTAAGAACAAGGGCTTGGTCTGGGCTGTTCATTGCTCTGCCCCTTACAACAAGGTCAAGCTCAGAACAGGAACCCAGTGGATATTTATTGACTGAACAAGTAAATGAGTTCCAGATCTGCCACTTAGGCAACTTGGTCAAATTACATGAAAGCTCTGTGTTCCAGTTTCTTTCGTTGCCAAACGAGGGGAGAGGAAATCTAACTTGCAGGCTCTATTTTAGGGCCAATGACTGTCTATGACATGGGAATAGTTAAGCATACAGTAAGTCTTGATAAACGGGTTCTATTGCTATGACAGTGGGGTCAGGAAATATTTGAATTAGCATAGCTTCATAGCACCTACTTTTTTCCCATTCTAAGTTGCTTAAAATGATAAAAATAATGACCACCACACACATATATTTTGGAAGACCAAGTGAGACCAGTGAGTGACTTTTAATTCATAATTGTGAATTCTCTGTGAGGATTTACAACTTATTTTCACCGAAGTTTGTCTATCCATGCAGTGGGATAGAGACATAGGGAAATGGAGGTATTAATCTACATTTCTGGCAATGTGTGATTGTAAATGAGCCACAATGGTTTCTTTCCTATCTCAACATTCCAGGAGTACACAGGCCTCATAACAAACTGGGCCCTGCCTTAATGAATCTTTCACGATTGATTTGAGCTGGTCATTGGGATGATCAGACGTTGGCAGGGGTTCCTGCACCAGGAGGAGGTGACTCGCTCCTCACCACGGCCTCAGAGTTCTGGAGGGTCTTGGCTTCTTCCTCCCCCACCTGACACTTAGTCATCCTCTGCAGCCGTTTATCTTGTCCAAAAGGAAAAGCCATCCAGGTTTGAGGCTGTAAAGGTGCCATTTCTTCAGCAAACATGCTCTGTTCTTGACAGAGTTTGAAATACTCTGCATCTCTGAAGTGTTCAGTCAGATTGTACATTACAAGCTCTTCCACTCTTTCACGTCACCAAAACCATTCAAACTCAACCTTCTTTGTCCCAAACAGCAAAAGGATTATCTTTGCTGAAGCAGATACCTACATTTTATGGGGACAATTATTTTCCATTTTTCTATTTCTTAAGACAAGGCAAATTGCAAATTGAGAGGTCTCCATTGAGACTGTTTCTTTGAAATAAAACTAAAATATGTAGATATTTAAATATATTCAAGTGGTCTAAGATTTTAAATACCCAATGTTTAGCTGGTTCATAGTTATCTGTTTTGTTTTGTTTTTAACTTTCTCCCTGGTGGGGCACATATAGGTTTACAGTTGTGAGTACGTGAAACAGAGTTTATTCTTGTCTTATTAATTAATTATTGTATTATTTTCCATATGAACAACTGTATACCTATGTTTGCCCCACCTCATATCCTGTCCTTTTTAAAAAATGTTTTCTTTCATCAGTAAAAACCCTACAAAGACTGGAGAGAAGTGGAGAGGGAAGGGAAGTGGAGATGGAAGGGAAGTAGAGATGGTAAAGGAGGGTGTTGAGACTGACTTCTAGGCTTCTGGCTTGTTCAATTGGATGGATAGTGACAGTCACAGGCGCAGAAACTATTAGGCCAAGTCCATGTTGGGGACTAGAAGTCCCTGGATGAATTTTCGGACATTATTAAATCTTAGGTACTTTAGACACGTCTACAGGGAGCTGTCAAGTAGCTGTTGTAAATGATGGCTTAGAGCTCAGAGCAGAGTCAGGAAATATGACACATTAATTAGCTAGCTGGCTAATTAAAAATAGCATCCCGGTGTTTGAATTGATTTACTGAGAAATGATTGATATTGAAAATTTATGAGACCTTATCTGTGTCAGGGGTAAAAGACGGCTAAACTAATTCCATCTTTTTAAGAGCCCATAATCTACTCAGAGAGGCATTTGCACATATGCAAAACACATAGGTAGTTACTTAGCCATGTCATAAGTGTCAGGCTGGAGGTTTAAACCAAACGCCAGAAGACCACAGGAAAGGAAGCGAATAATTCTGTTGGGTAGATGACTCTGCAACATAAGGGTTAGGAGGTGAAACAGAAGTTCTGAAACTGTAGCTGGGTCTTGGTAGAGCAGCGAGCAATGTCATTCTCAACTGAGCGAGCAAAGGGAGTGCCTTCGCAGAGGCACTCGCTCATGGCACACCTTTTGGGGGAATATGGGCAGGTGGGTGATGTTTCTCCTGCTTCTCTGGTTGCTGGGAGGAGGAACCTTTCAGAGCACTACCCGTGGGCTTTTCTCTTTCCGACCATCTTCCTACTTTGCAGTTCAACCAGTTCTCTCATCATCATGAAATTAGGTTGATAAGCTTCTAGACTCAATTGTTTCCTTTCATTGTCTGCACTTAATGTCTTCGTAAGTATCTTGTGGTTTTAGACAGTCTCATTGTGTCCAATACAAAAGGCCCATGTAGTGCTCTGGGAGGCGTGCCCTCAGAGCACCTGGTTTCAGCAGGCAATCCATGCCCTCCTGGTCAGGTAAGACATGGAGGTGTGCACCCGCAGGGCAGCTCCAGCGCTAATCACCCTCTTGAGAAGCTGTTGTTCCAGACCTGAGGCAGCTCGATCCAGCTGTTGTTTCAAACCTGACACAGCTCAATCCAGCTGTTCCAGACCTGAGGCAGCTGCATCCAACTGTTGTTTCAGACTCGGAGTTTCTACTCCAAGTGCAGGAAGTAAAGCCGTTTACTTGGTGTTTTGGTGTTGGTATATTGTGGAGGATGTTTGGAGAGCACTTAGACTGGAATACCCAACTAATGCTCTTCACACGGGCGCCAGAGACAGTGCCGACCAGAGGCAAGTAGATTAAGAAACAGCGAAGGGCAGTATGAAAGCTACCCAATCAACTGAATGTAAATGAAAATCACCACCTTCGCAGGAAACCTTACAGGGGAACTCATAGGTCACAAATGTAAAAATCCGCCCAGCTAGTGTGGCTCAGTGGATGAGCATTGACCTATGAACCAGGATGTCACAGTTCGATTCCTTGTCAGGGTATATGCCCGGATTTCGGACTTGATCCCCAGTAGAGAGAGTGAGGGGGCAGCTAATCAATGATTCTCATCATTGATGTTTCTCTCTCTCTCTCCTTCTCCCTTCCTTTCTGAAATCAGTAAAACTATATTTTATAAAATGTAAAAATCCAACCCGATTGTCTGTTAGAGCATAACTTAAAAATCGAATCGTCCCTAATTTTATTGCGAAGTATGGCTGAGATAATACATATGACTTGCTATGGCACCAAAAAATGTCTACAGAAATGAAAGAGTAGTTAATACTTAAGTTTCATGGACTCGCTCTCTTTTCCCTTTGAAATTTAAGAAAATCATAAAGGCTTGATGTTTCATAAATGAGGTCTCTCTGGGAAGAAGCTGAGTAATTAGGAAGAGAAAGGATCACATTGTGGCTTCTTAAAAGGGTAGAGACTATTAACATGGACAAACCACCAGTTCCAAGCGTCATATATCAAGAAATGGTAAGGAAGTGAGAATGGAAATTGGAGAAACTTTAGACAACACTTTCTTCTTAACTGTGTTTAATGCGGGAAATGTCCCAGGGGAGAGGAAAGATGGTAACACAATGCTTGCATTTAACCGACAGCCAGATCAAATGTGAGCACCAGCAGGAAGGGAGACAGTGACTATGGAATTAGGCGGTGATTGATGGGGCTGAATGAATGGCCTTCAGATTGTTGTCACGTTTAGATGACGGCATTGGTGGCCAATGGTTTAGATTGTTCCATTCAGAAGGTGGCATTGGTGGCCGAAGGGTTTAGATGACCTGTTGTGCCTTGGTTTTTTGAGCCTGCAGTAGCCAACCCGATTTCCCTGAAACATGGACACTTTTAAAAGTTTGATGGGAAAAACAGATTTTATACTCTATTTAATACTGACAATTTGAACTACATGTTAATTTTATGTACTGCTTTTATTAGCTTGGAATTTTTTTTATTGAATTTCTTATTAAAAAATCGTTACAGTTTTAGTACGCGGATACACTCTTCCGTTTATGTAGCCCGTCGTAATGGATTGCATTTTTCACAGTGGACCTTCACCAGGCTGTTAAGTAGTGGCATGCCTGATGTTACTGGTCCCATTTTACTCAGAGAAAATGGGCTCAGACAGGCCTGATGGTTTTCCCAACTCAGACAACTTATCAGTGTTAATATCAAGATGATCCTACCAATCTAGAGTCCTTTTGGAATACTGCATTATAGATTTTGGGGTCAGCAGAGCATAAAGATGACATGCATCTCAGGTTTTCGTCAGGATGTAAGCTCTTTCTCATCCCAAGTTCAGAACATGGCCCCATTTGCGCTCTCTGGGCAGGCACTGAAGGTTGGATTGGGAGAAGACATAGGAAGATTCCTGGCTAAAATCTATGGGCAAGAGAGTAGATTGTTGGAGAAAAGTGATTTTTAAAAATCTTGAATAGAGCATGCATCATCTTTTAATTAACTGAGAATGAAAATTTGGATAAGGTAGTTATGAAGTTTCCTCCCCAGGAGGTGCTCTGGACCCCTAGGAACTACCTGAGGCTATAATGTATACAGACATATTGTTGATACTGCTTTTTCCCCCCAGCAATACTGCAAAAATAAATTTCATTTACTGTCCATTATGCTAGGAGTTAGAAATATAAAGCTGAACTAGATAGGTCTTAGACTTCAAAACCACACCCTTCTAAATTCCCAATGCATCCTTCCTTCCTTCCTTTCCCCCATCCCTCCCCTCTTTTTCTTTTTAAAGCTCCGTTGACTTGGGAGGCATTTTGGTGGGAAGAGACTGCACAAATGGGATGCACTGCCATCAAGAATTAGACTAATGGGTGTACTTTACCAAGCACTTGGGCACTCCCAGCACTGTGCTGGCCTTATGAAACATTCACAGCAACCCTGTCAATGGTACCTAAATATCGTCATTTCTTCATGTAGAAAATTAGACTTAGAGAGATTAGCTGATTCGTCCAGAGTTGGGAGTTTGAATCAAGATCAGTCTCCATTGTGTCGCAATTCAGAAATTAGACATTTACAAAGGTTGCCTCGCAAGATAGAAAGGCAGGCCAGTCTCAGACAAGGCTAGATGGCTGCTGAGTCACGACATTCTAGGATGGTCTTAATCTCTGTTAGTTTCTTGGAGTTCAGAATCTGGTCATCAGTTTTTTTAAGCTTAGAAACCCAGTCTTATTAGTACTTAGAATGGATTGAACTATTGTTTGCTGATAAGAGTTAACCAAATTCACAAGAGACTAACATATGTAACAAAAAATGAAAATTCACAATTTCCCATGAGAACTATGACAAGTGGATTGGATGTTTGCATCCAATAATTATCAAAAGTTGCTTCAAGCAAAGGAAATCAAAGCAAGAAAGGCTTAGTCAATAATTCAAGTGACACCAGTGTATGTACCGGTAAGTCTCTACAGAGGTTACTAAAAGTATTGTAACATGATACCTGGATTCTTGAAGAACCCTGTGTTCTGCAAAACTGTGTATCCTTATATAATCAAAGCCTAATATGCTAAGCGTTCAGCTGTTCCTTAGACCATTTGACCAGTTGCTATGATGTGCACTGACCACCAGGGGGCAGACGTAACCACCGGTAGGTTAGCTTGCTGCCCGGGTCAGGCAGATCGAGACTGGGCGAGATGGGCTGGACATGCCCTGGACGAATACGTGCAGCAGGCCTCTAGTTAAAAATAACAGTGCTTATGGGGACAATGGGGTTGGGATGACCCCCAAACCTACATAATTGTGTATCCAAAGCACTAACAAAAATTGGTACCCAGAGTGCTTAGTTGGGGAGGCAGCTCACAGTAGCTGGAATTTGCACCATGAATGACCATAAACACCAAAAGCAGCAGAGCGTACCTGCTGACTGATGGCCTGGGCCACGCAGATGAGGCGCAGTGGTATATATATGCCCAGGGTGACAGGAACTACCACTTGGGGCAGGAAAATGGTCAAGAAGGATGAAGGTTGTAGGATTAAAATGGGAGGTGCTGCACAGGGCAAAGATTTTGAAGGGAAGCAAAAAAAGAAAGGTGATATTTCTGGAGAATTAGCTATTAAATCGGGCACATTTATTACAGCCCGAGTTGGCAGTACAACTCCTGGTAAAAGCGTGTCAGAGGTTTCAGTGTAAAACTCCTATTAGAAGCAGTTATTGTATAAAATTAGCCACTCAGAACTCTGAGCATCCGCGCCATCTGGCAGACGCGCACCAGCCCAGATGTCCCGTGTCTATGCCGCAGAGCTGAGAGTCACTGGGTATCACACCCAAACCCATAAATTTCTCATTCTGGGGAAGAGCTCAGGTAGTGTTGATAGTTTCAATGTGCTTTCTTATTAGTGCAGATAACACAACATATGTATTTAGAGTACTCCCTCGCTCCACTATAACGCAAATCCTCATATACTATAGCAGCACCTGCATTTTTGTTTTCTTTTGTTTTTAATTCCCACCCCAAGATATGTTTTATTGAATTTTAAAGAGAGTGGAAGAGAGAAAGAGAGAGGGAGAGACAGAAACATTGATGTGAGAGAGAAACTTCGATCGGTTGCTTCCTGTACACACCTCAACCGGGATCGAACTGCAACCTAGGTATGTGCCCTGACCAGGAATCGAACCTGCAACGCTTTGGTATATGGGACAACGCTCCAACCAGCAGAGCTGCCCGACCAGGGAGGCCCCTGTTCTTAACGTGCACTCCAGGTCCATGCTCCACTCCCTCCTCCTGCAGTATGTTTGGGGGAGGGGCCTTATCTGGGCGATGGAAGGTACTGGCAGGATGTCACGAGCTGAGGAAAGCAAAGTCGATATATTTGTCCCTCTAACTCTCTGCCTTTACCCCAAGTCTCAGTTTATTTGGGGTGAAACTGTCCCGGAGGTGTGTGTCTCCGTTCAGGTAACCGCTAGGCTGGGAGTGGTAGCTGCTTGCTTCGGTGACAGGGCAATGTACCATCTCCTGGTTTCTCCCAGGCGAACAGTTGCTGTTTGGGACAGTGGTGTGGATGTTGTCAGATGACATTCAGATGAATATGTAAAGTGACACAGCACACCTCCCCAGTCCCATGGCCAGAAAGGACTGCCCACACACATGGTTTTCATCTTTAACATGAATTTGAGCTTATTATCTATGTACCGATGCTTTCGACTATGGGACCACAAGCATTATTCTTTGGATATTAAAGAATCAATAGTAAAAGCATGTTTAAAGCCTTTAGGTTTTTGAAATACGTCATTTTTGCTGTAGATGGAGGAGTTCACAATGTTTCTGAAATAATTTGCTTTCCCTGGTGGCTTTCTGACTTGAGATCCTTCCCCCCTCCCCACACACACACAAAAAAATAATATCACGGTATCTTGAGGATAAAAATGAGTCCTTTTTTGTCATTTGTGACCACACAGAAAATGTAAACCACTTATTATTACTGTTTGCAAAAACCACAAGGAACACCAGTATTTGAGATAAGAGATTGCTATTCCATAGAGATGGAGGTTAGCAAAAGCACGAGGAAGACAGCCGAACACATCTCATCGCATAGCGGGCACGGTCTCCAGTGAAAACATGTAGAGCACAAGAGGCAGCACAACACACAAATGCGGAGAGCTGGGAAAGGAGGGGCCACAACGTGTAAAAACGACGGAAAGAGCATTGAGAAAATCAGCGGAGGAAGGGAAGTCCTGGAGGAATGAGAGGCAAGCTTTAAGGATTTGCTACGTGTTCACAAAAGCATTGTCGGAGTTTAATGGACATCTTTAGATTCCAGTGGGGCATTTTAAGCTCTTTAAAAAATTAATAAGGAGAGGACAGAACCAAGATGGAGGTAGAAGTCCCCTGAACATGAGGACATGATAGAGTCAGTTTGCAATGAGTGACTTGTGTTTATCCTTCTCATTCAGCTTTTAAAATAAACGTACCCACTATGTCCTGGGGTAGTTGCACGTGGCTCCGTTTCCTGGTTAAGTCCCAGTAAGGGACTCTGACCCAGGGGTACTTGCAGGCAAGTCCCAGGCACCCAGGTGCACCACAGGGCCATCTGCTCACTGGAGGGCTGCCCAGCACTGGGCGGACGCACTGGTTGTGAGCTGCACCCACGCCTTTTCCCTCTTGTAAAAAGCACAGATGGAGAGGGCTTACGTAATCGGTAGCCTAAAAAGAGACAGTCACACACAGTCAAAGGTACTAATACCAGCAATAGATTAGCTATCGGGCTGTAATTGGTGTTAGAGTCTGTATTGATTGTCCCTGTCTTACTGTGTTCGAGATACTGCCAGGAAATATCCTATTCTATGCTTCCCCAAACAGTCTTATGTTTCGCTTTTTCCTGAAGTTATCCTATACAATAAAAGGGTAATGTGCAAATTGACCCTGATGGCAGAACGACCAGAACAACCGCTCAACCAGTCACTATGAGGCACACTGACCACCTCTCAGTCCCTTCCCCCAGCCGTCAGACTCCCATCACCCGACATCGAATCAGGAACGGGGGGCGGGTGGCAGCAGGGGGCGGGGCCGGCTGCCAGCAGCTGGGGAAGATGGCCCTGATTGCAGGCCAGGACTAGGGACCATACCCGCGCATAAATTTCATGCACCGGGCCTCTTGTTTATATATAAGTAAACAGAGGCTTGTAGAGGTCACCTATAGCAGTGTACATCCCTAGCCCTGGACAGTCTGATTTGACATTGGTATGTAGGGTGTCCCTCCAAAATGTATACACACACTTTGAATAATTATAAAGGCAGTGTTTATTAAAATACATTTCAGTTTCAAAATTGAGCTCTCAGCTGTTAAAGTGTGTATCCATTTTGGGGGACACCCTGTATTTAAACAACCTCCCCTGAATTATTTGCTCTCAAAAATGTTTTCAGTAAAAACTGGGTAACAATAAACTAGCAATTTCACTTTCTGGAAAACTCAGTGGTGGTTATACAAACTATGTGTATTAACAATTGTGCTAGGACTAGAATTAACATCTTTTACCAGAATGGAAGAGTCCAAAGGATTTGAAATTAAGTAACATTCATGTGGGAGCTTCAATCAAGGGGGCTCCCTCATCCTCAGTATTTTTCCTGTAACAGTGGAAAGTTCTCAGATGATCCATGGACTGATTTTATTCTCTTCTGGCATTTTGAATGACTTAGTTCTTGGAGATACTTTATGTTGCTAAAGAGCTGGACCACAAGTCAACTGAAGTTTACATCTGTTCATATTTCTCTTTCCCTTGAGCATTTACTAGGATTCTGGATAAATACCAAATGGGGCATGATTACAAAAAGCATAGCAAATTGGAACACAATTCTTAGCAAAAGATTTGTTGAACTGAAAAGCATCTCTTAATTGGAAGGGGCTTTAGGGGGCCATTTGTTCATCCAATTCTATTTTACTTGGTGGGAAAGAATTTTCAACACCAACCCATCACGTTCAAGAGATGAGAGAAGATCTTTCAGGGAGTAAAGACAGAACATAGAAAAATGCTTCCTTCCCCCCCCATTTGTTAACCCTCGTGGTAAATCACTGGTTTTCTTCTTTAAAACATAGTTGTGCTGTCGATTTATTCCCACAGATGTAGCCTTTTCTGTCTTGGAGGGTCAGTGTTGCTTTCATGTTCTTATAGTTCCTTAAATATAAATACTTTCACATCAGTGTTTCAGAGATAATTAAAAACTTTGAAAGGAAGGGGTCAGGAGCAGGTAGAGAGTTCTGAAAGGAATATATATTTTTTAATTTTCATACTAGAGGCCCAGTGAATGGATTCGTGCACCAGTGGGGTCCCTCAGCCTGGCCTGCGGGGATCAAGCCAAAACTGATCTCTGGGGTCTGGGATGTTGGTGAAGCAGATTCGGAGCTGATGGTGCCCCAGCAGCAACCTAATAATGGTCAATTCTGTGAAGAATCAGGCTCCTTCCTCTACTGGCCGGAGCATCTGCCCCCTGGTGGTCATTGCACATCATAGCTACCAGACAAATGGTCAAATGGTAGGACAGTTGCTTAGGATTTTATATATAGGTAGACTAGAGGCCCAGTGCACGAGTTGGGGCCTTCCGGCTGCTGGCTAGGGCAGGGGTGGGCAAACTTTTTGACTCGAGGGCCACAATGGGTTCTTAAACTGGACCGGAGGGCCAGAACAAAAGCATGGATGGAGGGTTTGTGTGAACTAATATCAATTCAAAGTAAACATCATTACATAAAAGGGTACGGTCTTTTTTTTTTTTTTTTTTTAGTTTTATTCATTTCAAATGGGCCGGATCCGGCCCGCGGGCCGTAGTTTGCCCACAGCTGGGCTAGGGCCTTCCTTCATTCCACGCCACCCGCTGGTGGTCAACATACATCATAGCGAGTTATCGAACTTGCGGTCTCCTGGTCGAACTCCCAAGGGGACACTTTGCATATTAGCCTTTTATATATAGAGAGGGCATTCTGGAATGATGGGAAGTTGGAAAAGATGAGCCAAATGAGTGATGTCAGGTTATACAAATAGCACATTAGGTAAGAACTAGGATGTACGGCACACGCAATATATTTTGAACACTAATTTACTGAAAAATAAGCTGCCATTTATCTAAATGCCAGGCACTGTACTTGATGGTTCAAAATGTCACTTTATTTAAACTTCACATAGACCCAGAAGGGAGGTCTTATGTTCCCTGTTTTATTACTGAGAACCACATGATTTCACATAGAAGTAACATGCTTCAAACAAGACAAGTGATTTATTATAATTTCAATCAAGAAATGTTATTTATTGCATTTTTTTGTCATTTGTACCATATACTAATTGTGACAGAGGTCAAATACGATGGGGTTTGTGGGTTTTTTTGCATAAAAGCCAAAAAGGAAGAAAAGAAGCAAGTGAAGAAGGAAATGAGCTTTCTTAGTGTAAACTGAATTTTCATGGGAAATTTAAATCATCCATGTTCATTTAATGGACAAGATAATTTGAAAGTCATCTCATCTGTTTTTACAATGAACTCTAACAACCTCTATTAGGCTTCGCTTTTCAAATACATTTGTAGGACAAACTTAGCTTATTATGTGATTTGGAAATAAGAGGCATTTAAAAATATTTTGTAGCTCATGCTGTTCACTTCTATAATTAACATAATTAGTTTGGATGGTTGAGATTTACTCTAGTAGTTTTCAGATGAAACTTTCCCTCCTTCACATGCGCACACACACACACAGGCACACGCTTTGATTTTTCTATTTCCAGACTCTTAGTTCAACGCCAGTGTGATAGTAGCTCACAATTCCTTTTACTCTCTTATAATGTCATCCCATAGCAAGGGAAATGAGAAGAATGTGAGTCACATAAATCTTTTTTTCTTCTTGCTTTTGTCTCATAAAACTAAACTTAACATTTTTCTTCTTTTACGTCTGTTGGATGATTAGAAAGACCTCATATAACAGATTGAGAGCTGTACGTGTGAGCCATATCTCCTTAGGCATATTCTGGACCCAAATAAATTGCTAAGTATAACAAACTACAGCTTTCTTTTCATTAATACAGCACATTGAAGTGAGATTTTCTTTTGATCTCAGGATTAATTGCAAAAACAAACAGGAACCCAGTTTTTCCTGTGCGGCTTTGGTGGGGCTGAAATGATATATTCTCTTGGACATGGGAAGTTGCTGTTTGGCACTGATACCCCCATGTCAGTCAGTGTACAACGTTCTTATGTTGCTTTAAAAATTTTCAGAGTAGAGTTTTGCTTAATATGGTTAAAATATACAATCCCACTGGCTGTCAGCCCACCTTTCTTTCCTTGTTACATGACACTAGAGGCCCGATGCACAAAATTCATGCAAGAGTAGGCCTTCACAGCCATGGCAGCTGCCTGGATCCCTCCCTCACAGCCACAGCAGCTGCAGCCCTGGCTTAGTCCCGAAGGACATCTGGTCTAATTAGCATATTACAATTTTATTATTATAGATCGATTTCCAAGACTTGATGAGTCCTTCCTCGAGTAGGATGTGACTTCTTAGGTAAATGAAGCCCAGGCTGGGGGTGGGGTGGGGTGGGGAGTGATACACCTTTCCACTGTCTATTCTAATCTGGAGAAATTCGAAAGACACAGGGAAGATCTTTCACCATCCTCCCCAAGTGATGCGGGTGTCTTGTAGTTGGTGATTGACCCAGACTTCATAACAGGCTTACAGTAATCATTCTGTGATCGTTGTTGTAACGTGGCTATCCATTTCATGCAGTTTGAACTTCGGGGCTCCAATTTTAACATTCTGATAGGATTTTATTGCATTTTTGAATGAAGAGAAGAAAGAAAACATGAAAAAGGAAGGAAAAAAAGAAGGAAGGCAGAGAAAAATTAAGAAAGGCAAAAAAATGAAATTTCTCTTAATCCAAAATGAATAAATTTACATAATTAAAAAGCCCACTTGTCAGTAAAATTTGAAATCAGTATGCAATCTGAGTAACAGTTTGAGGTGATGCCAAATTCTAGGCCAACTTAACCAAGCCAGGATTATCTTATAACTTGATGAAGATATAGTAGAAGGTCCTTTTATTTGGGCGAAACCATTCCAACCACAAATATGCTATCAAAGGATAACAATAATTTTAGTAATTGAGTAAAACTTTTCATATATGATGGTGGTGATACAATCCACAATGTAAAACATCTTCAGTCATGACTTTCATGGGAGCCCAATGAGCATGATGTGGATGAGGCAGGGACACATAATCACAGTGATATCACAGGGATCTTGTGTTAAGATACATATTGGGATTCTTCTCAGTAATTTATGTTCTGATTATTAAAATAGGTAGTGGTTACAAAGCTACCTAGGTAGATAGAGATGAGAATAGGTAGATAAAATACAGAGATACAATAAAATACAGTGATACTTAGATATATAGCTATATATATGTACATGTATATGTATGTATACATTTAAATCTGTATTGTTGAAAGTATTACATAGGTTCTCCTTTGAGACTTCTTGCCTTTTAATGGGCTACTCCTTCTTCTCTTCACTGTCAAACTGATCTTCCTTTAAGCATCACCTGACCCAGGAAATGTTCTTTTATGCCCCCGTAGATGTCCATTGCCTCTCCCCTGCTTGTCTCGTAGACAAGTCTCTGTTGTAGAGCAGCATACAGCATTACGATAGTAAGTATACCTGGATGAGTCCTCTAGTAGAAAGTGCTAAGGGCTTTGGAGAGTAATAACTGTGACTCCTTAAAAATTCTCTTATCTCCAACTCCAACCACAGTGCCAGGCATGAGCATTTGTTGAAAAAACTATTACAGTATGACTGTCAACAGACTACTCTATCACAGGTGATAATTACGATCATTGAGAATCATTCATTTTTTGGACTAATTATTTTCTTTATATTGCAAATTGTTGTAAAGCTAAGAACAAATTTCTGTTATTTTAAATTAAATAAGTAAACACAACAACCCAACATTTCCCCCTCTACTGCACACAAAACGGGGTGACTCTGGCTCGTCTTTTATGGAATGTCGCCGATCCCTCATCGTGTTTGACGGCACCTTTATTGTGCATCATGCCTTGGTTCTCTCAACGAAATTGCTTTCATCTGAAGACATGCCAATGCCTTCGGCGGATCAGATTTGACTGATGAAAAAGAAGGAGCCGTCATCGTCATTTTACTGAATCAGAGCAGCCAATTTATTTGTATTTTCACTGTCGATTACAAATCCAGTATAAACATTTGACATGCAATGCTTTCAGAAGTCCCATGCTGGCAAGTCAGTGAAATGACAACCATTTAGATGGATGGTGAGGTTCTCTAGGCAGACCTTACCTAACCAAAACAACAAAAGACTCACTGCATCTTACAGATGTCACTAGGGAACACTGTACCCTGTCAGGTAAATCGATTAGAGTTATGTGGAATTTAATTAGTCTTTAATAAGCAAATTTTATTTCTATTTAGCCTATCTTACTTTATAATTTTTAGACCGCACTGTAATTTCCAGGTATGGTCTCTTAAATCTTAATATCGACAAGCAGGGACAGTACTGTTATTTGGCTAACTTACATTCTGTGCTTATTTACACATTAATTACTATCATCTAGATCAGCGATTTTCAACCAGTGTGCCATGAGAATTTTTAAAACATGCAATACCTGACTAATCATAGGCACTGACCTCTTTTCTCTTAGATTGTCAGATAAAAAAATGTCAACCGCCAACACATCAATGTTGGTGTGACTGAATCACAATTATACCAGTTTTTTCATCAAATCACCAAAAAAGAAAGAAAGAAAGAAATTTTTTGTTGTTGTGCTGCAGAATTTTAGTAATTAGTGACAAGTGGCCATAAACTTAGTGGTTTAAAGCAACACAGGTTTGGTATCTTACAGTCTGGAGGGCAGAAATCTGAACTAAGTCTTGTGAAGTTAAAATCAGTGTCAGCGAGGCTGTATCTCTTCCTGAAGGCTTTAGAGAACCCGTTTACTTGGCTTTCCAATGTCTGGAGGCAGCCTACATCCCTTGGCTTTAGGCCCCTCCCTCCATCTTTTAGGTGTTTCTCTACGTCTGATTCTGTAGAACAACTTAGTGAGTTGCCCAAAGCCACAGAACTGGACATCTGAAGATCTGATGCTAAGGCCCTGCTTTCCTCCTAATTTAGTACTCTGTCCAGTTTCCTCATTGTTCTATAATTTACTCCGATTTGGTGTGGTTTCTCTCTTTATCTTCATTTTGCATGTTAAGGTAATATTAATTAGGTTGAGTCCCTTGAGCGGCAGCTTTTCCAGAAGCAATGATTACATACAAATGGACAGAATGCGATCAGGTTTCTATTGCCTCTCCATGTGCAAAATTGAGATGCAAGTAAAGAAAGGAAAAGGACCTGATTAATGCCTTTATTTATGCCTTTTCCTTCCTTCTAGTTCTTCTCACTAAAAGACACTAAACATTCGTGAACTAATTAGAGGCCTTGTTCTAAAACTGAATGCCAACACAACAGTTAGTAATAGGAGGGTAACCAGGTCTCAATATGAATGAATACAGTCAGTGTGTGTGTGTGTGTGTGTGTGTGTGTGTGTGTGTGTGTGTGGTGTTGGTAGGGAGCATAATCTTCACTTGCGATGCTTCAATACACATTGCCAGATGTTATGCCCCATCTCTAAAAGCTTCAACCCATCCCCTACATGTAAACAAATACTTATCTCCCCTCAACCCTTCTTTTTCTTTTAACTATCTTTTGTTCACATCTGAGATGCACATCATAAGCTTGTGTAGTTTATAACTCCATCACTTCTTCAAGTATTACTCCACTTTGATTTAGGATGAATATTTGGACATGGAATCTTTTCTTGCTTTGACGGATGGCAGGGGCGGGGGGAACTCATGGTGCTTTGCTGCCTATGAGAGAGACTGAGTAAATTCCGTCCATCCCATGCCCAGTTTGGAGCCATCACGTGACAATCACTACCTCTTCGGCATGAGCTTCTGATGCTCTGTGTGCTTCCTCCTGCATATCCCCAGGGTGCTCTAAGGTAGATGGCAATCACACCGCCGTCCGTCCTCTCACTCTCTGACGTGGTCTAGCACTCAGCTTGTTGTCAAGAGTAGAATATATCTGTAGCGGGATGTAAATAATCAATGATACCGCCAATAAAAAGCCTCTAGTGGGTCCCGAGCCATACAGTATTTCAGCTTGTTCCGTACTGGGGCGATAGGCACTAAAGATGTAGTCATCCTGCCACAAAGTACATGGAGGTGTAAAAAGACTCGCCGTCGGTGCTAATTCCCCGAGCAGCCATTGACGCCCATCCTTCCCGGAAGTGACGGTGTCTCGTAAGGCAGTGTTTCACCAGGGACACTTGGGTGAAATGTCCTCTGTTTGAGGCATTCCTGGCATCTGGACTTGTGTCCTCCAGGAATGCTAGTTAACCATCATGGGGTAACGCGTCTGAATCGCCATCAATGTAGTTTGAAAAAGAAAAAGAATCGTCTACTCCCAGTATGCCCTCACTTGGGGGTTATCTCGGTAGCTGTTTGCTTGAGATGGTGAAACAATTTTATTGCTGACATTTCTTGTCAGAGCATTTTAAGCTACAAAGTTAATTATTAAAATTCTGAATTTTGGATTATATTTAGAAGTTGTAATTCAGATAAATGTAACTCCACTGTACCTGTGTTTGCTTTTAATCATTGGGTGTCATTCTGTAAGGTGGGGGTGTGCTCATATAGCAATGCCATACAAATCCAGAACCGATATTACTTTTTCTGTGGCACTAGTGTAAGAATGTCTACTGAGAGAATAATTTCAACAGGATATTTTACATCCTTAACAAAATAGCCCAGTCACTACAAAAAAGAGATAAATACAGATAACATTCTAATTTTGCCAATAAGGCAAGACATGGCATCCAATAAAGGTTGTGAAACAGTTAGTACTCATTAATATTCAAACTTATAAGCGATGCAAACAAAATGGATACATCCATACGGCAAGGAATACGAGGATAAGATGAACTTTGCCACAGAGTGCCATGAAACACAGCAAGTAATTCACAAGAGGATCAAGGTCCCTGCATCCCAGAGTTACCAGATGTAAACAACAGCACTAAAGATGGTGAAGGAAGACAGGAAAGTAATCAAAAAATGTAAAAAGGCATAATCTTGCAGCATTCTTCAAGACAAATGGCCTGATAGGATCATTGTAAGCCCTTGAAACCAAGATTCTTAAAATCAGTCTTTCTTCTCTTCTCTGTTTATTTGATATGAAGGGAGCCTGGGCTAAAACCAGAGATTATTTTCATGCATCAGTTATTGCAGAATTTTAAGTGTTTTAGTGCTTCCTTGACTTCATCTGTTCATTCAGCATTGCTTGTTAAAAATCTTACCTGAGCCCGGCCCGTGTGGCTCAGGGGTTGAGCATCAACCCATGAACCAGGAGGTCATAGTTTGATTCCAGTTCAGGGTACATGCCTGGGTTGCAGGCTCGATCCCCAGCAGGGGGCATTCGGGAGGCAGCCGATCAATGATTCTCTCTCATCATTGATGTTTCTATCTCTCTCTCCCTTCCTCTGTGAAATCAATAAAAACATATTTTTAAAGAAATCTGATCTGAATAGACACTGTGCTAGTTGCTAGGCAGGGAAGAATAAGATGATGATCAAGACCCAGAGCCTGCCTTCAGCTACAGTATAATGTAGCCGGGGAGACACAATACATTCAACATCCGATTAAATATAAGAAAGGGATACGTATGATAAGAGTGACTAGAAATAGAGTATTTTGCAATCTTGGGGAGGGGGGAAAGGAAATCCACTTTAGGCTGTTCATTGAACACCTGCTCTGTCAGACACAGTGCCAGGGGCTGCAGGTGCGAAGACAAACAGAGCACGATTCTTTTCTTGAAGGAGTTCTTAGTTTATCAGCGTCACCTCCTCTCAAGTGTGAGGAGTGTCAGGGAAGGATAGACGGGGGAAGTGACATTTGCGTTGCATTTAAAATGTAGGTAGACTTTCGACATATGGAGAAGCGGAAAGAGCTTTCCAGGGAGAGGCAAGAGCAGGAACACCAGCATCTGGGATCCTCCTTCTGAACTCATATCTATGCTTCCGAAAGCTTGCCCCGACAATGACAGAAGGCACAGCTTTGCGATGGATGCGTCACAACACCTTATTTTTAAAGCAAAAAAGAGATAAATGTTCCTAGAAAACTACTTTTAATAGTTTCAACACTTTTGAGTACTTTTATTAGCAAAATTACTGGCATTATCGCTAGAGATGGTCTAAAGCTGTTCCTGTGTCTTGGACAGCCCTCCCTTAAAGAAATTTCAGCGAGTAAGAAAAATATATAAGCATAACCAATGGACATAAGACACTGGGGGATAGGGGAGGCTAGGGGACTGTCAAGGGTGGGGGGAAAAAAGGACACATATGTAATACCCTTTGTAATACTTTAAGCAATAAAAGAAAAGAAAAGAAAAGTAAGGCAAATCTCACTATAGCATGGCAAGTAGTTTTGAGATAATACATTTCTTAAATATTAATTGTTCATGAGTAAGGTCTATTCTAGACATTATATAGCTGCTCTCATCTATTTTTTACCCTTCATATTATCTACATGGGTTGAACTCAGAGAAGAATCAATTTATTGTTTTTTATCTTATTTTTGTATTGAATTTATTGGGGTGGAAGGGGTGAACTAGACCTCCGAGGCCTCTTCTCTAAGGGCACTAATTCCATTCATGAGGGACCCATCCCCAGGACCTAATCACCCCAAAGGCCTCATATCTTAATACCATCACCTTGGACAGTAGGTCGACGTATGAGTTGTGGGGGAGGGAGAGGTGCAGAGTCGGTCATTCTAAAGTTTAACAAAGAAATTTTAAGAAGAGATAGACCCCTCGTCTTCCAGGCGCGGGCACTGAGATCACACCTTTCCCAGAGTCACTCGTGGATGGTCGTCTTGGCGGCAAAGGAGGGGTGAGACACGAGGGACCGACTGCACCCTGCTTTCCCTCTCAGTGGAGCATCAATACATGGTCCCAATAACATTTCCTTTAAAGAGAATAGTTGCAAAATACAGGAAATAGTAATTTTACAATAAAGGAAAGCAGTACAAGTTTAACCTTTTCAAGTTGCCAAGAGAAAGGGGGGGGGGAGAATAATTACTTTCTGCAAAGTACAAATTTAATAGGATCCAGGAGGATGGGAGAAAATGGGAGTAGAAAAGTCATTTGCTCTTTCAAAATATGGGTGGACTGCACTGAGCTCTCGCTTCCTGCCACATCGGGGTTCGCTGGGGAGCCCTGTAGGCCTCACCCCGTGCCCTCCATCCATACTTGCTGTTCCGATTTGAGTCGATCCTGCGGTAGAGAGGATCTCCCTGGCACACAGTGGGTTCAGGAGAAGAGAGACCATTGAAGGCACATTTTAAAGGAGACTGGTACCCACCTCGGTTCATTGCTCTTGCTGCTCTTGCTTTTTATCAATTTCATTACAAAATGGTAGGAACTTGAACCAGGTTTGTGTACAAAGTCACCTCTAGCCATTGTAAGTCTGATGATTGTCTTTGGCCAATTCTCTAACACGAAGGCACTGAGACGCAGTGTATTACATTAAGAAGCCCTTAGCAGTATAATTACTGCCGTGCTCTTAGCTCCTGTCATGTTTATATGGCTTCAAAGCAACTGTCTCTTGTAAGGCGAGCCCTAAGTGGCTGGGTTCTTTTGTTCAGAAAGAGCAGTTTGCGCCTGAAGATTATTGCCGAGTCATGGTCACGGTTCAGGTCTGTAGTGAGAGCGAGGACCGCGGTGGGAAGTTCTTCCATCTATTTCCAGGCGAGAAGATAATGAATGCGCCTCGGTCTGAGCATGCTGGGGCATTCTGCAAGACAGTTTTCACACAAGTCTGGCCGCCTAAAGCTCACAGGCCCTGCCACGTGTGACGGTGGCCACTGGTACTCACGTGTCGGCCTCGGGTGTAAATTTTCTCCTGGAAACCTGCGTGGCCCCGTTTGCATCCTCCTTTCTTCTGAGCTGAGCCTTGCAGAGCAGAGACACGCGTGGCTGTGATGAGCGGCAGCTACTATTTTATCATCACATTCAAATACTGTTCTGCCAAAACTCTTACAAAGGAGCCAGGCTCACTTTCTTCCTATCAAGGTCATTACTGGCCTCATTTCCTTCCCTTGAAAAGCACAGAGATGCCATCTAGCAGCTGCCCTCGGCAATTTCCTGCACAGAAATCGTCCTTTCTCTCTAAAAGCAACAACTGAATTCCGGCAAGCTTTCACTTTCTAAAAGAACTTATCGAGAGCAGGGTGGTTTGGCACATAGCCTATACTTCAGACTCTCCATCACAAATGGAATTAATTAATATCTCCTCAATAGGCAAAGTGATAGACCCATGAGTTCTAAATGGAACTGGAAACTCGTTAATAAGATTTTAATTAAGAAAACATAATTCTCATCATTTTCCTGAGAGGAAAATTGATCGTCTGTCTGCATAAAAATACAAATAATTAGTGGTGAATTGCCTTCCTTTGTCGAAAGAGAATAGTGATCTTGCCAATTTTCTGATGTATTAAATGAGAGTAATCAGTACATGCTGAAAGTGAGTTCATCCTATCAATCTAGAGGTTTGGGCATTTTGTTTTTTAACAGTTTAAAGATAAAATTGAGTTTCAAGTGGCTTACCTTACCATAAGATGGCGATACTTAAGCACTTTATAAGATGTCATATAAGATCTATAAGTTTCAATCTCAGGTAAAATGATGATAAACATTAATATTACATAGTGTTTATGAAATGGAACTGGTAATGTTGTTAGAAAGCCTTTCTGTTTCCGGGTAAATTAATATACAATGTGCACCCTCTAAGATTTAGATTTCCAAAATTTAGCATATGTGGTATAATGCTACACATAAAAAAATCTCCATTTTAAGAGCTCTTCTGGTTTGTCAGTGTATCCATGTGTGAACATACATATGCTTACTGTAAACATAAAGGTAATCACATACTTGAATAAATTTATTACTTGAATAAATATATTTTAAAATGTTATGAAATATGTCAGTCCTAACATTAGTACTAACAAACCAGCTGTTTAAAATTATGTGCATCCAAGTGTCATCACATAATTATTACTTATTTGTCCCAAAACTGTGATCTTGAGTGGTATTATTGGATTTTTACTTTCAGTTTTACTAAGCATAATTTGCATTATCAATATTAATTTTATTAAGTAAATCCTTAAGTAGTTAGTATAATAATCAATAAAATTTGAGAAAATTCCTAGGTTTACAACCTGATTGACGATTACTTTGAGAATTAAATGGTGCCATTCGTGATGGGAGATGGGATGGGGTGAGTGTTTGGCGATCACCAATAGTTGGATAAAACATACAAAAGCAGCTTTTTTCCGCTTTTTAAGCAGTGTTTTCTCCCCCTGTCCAGAACCGTTTCTGGGCATGTGGGTATTCTCTCTAATGCCCTAGGAGGCATAGAACAAGTGGCCGCCTTCTCCTCTTTGCACACTGAGAGGCAGTATCTAGAAGCTGAAAAGGACAGTTTGAAAAGTTAACGTGTCTGCCTTTCCTCCCTGAATGTCTCACTCATTGGTACCAAGCCGCCACAGTTAAATCTACGAAAAGTTTCATATTAAAAAAATTTTTAAAAAAGTTTCATATTGTCGAACACCCAGCAATAAGCTTATTGATACTAGAAAAGCTCATATTGACTAAAAGTGGATCATTTATTTGGAGGAATCATCTCAATATTTAACAGAAGCTTTTCTTTGTTTATATATTAATGTGAGAAAGCACAGAAGACAAAGAAGCGGAGATACTTATGCATGAAAGATGCCAGAGAAAGCTCACATGAGTTCATTTTTAAAGAATGCCAGAACTCGCTTTAAGTCCAGTGATTTTTTTCTCTCCCTGCAGTAATTCGGTGACTAGGTTCAGTTTCAAAAAGCATTTTACTGAGAATATTTCGAGTGAGGTACATAATGGAATGCATTTAAAAGTTTTAACCAACATAATATTCACAGTGGTGTCACTGTAGGTCCAGAGGCAAAAAGAAAAATAAGATTTAGAAAATGTAAAAATAAAGCCCACAGTTTTTAGTTAGATGTAGCATGCCTTAACGCTGTCCATGAAGATCACTAAGGTGGAATCCACACATACTGAAGATTTCAGGGACAATATGACCACAACCAGAGCTTTAAGATAAAATGATTTGATCCTCATCAGATCTCTCTAAACACGAAAAGAGCACACAAATAATGATGAGTCTATAAGACGTGACTCTAACTTTTCACTAAGCGCTACATTGGGCCTAGAAATATGGTCCGCCACAGTATTAGATCATGCTTGGTTACACCTTAATTAGTTCTTATTCAATTATGAAAAGAAAATTAATCTCTCTCCACCACCGAGATGATGGGAAGCTTTAAATAAATAGCTTCCCAATACCCCCCAATACAGCTTTAAATGGCCGTAACATGGCATCATCTGTCCGGTTGTGTCAGATTGCTCTTGGCCAGTTAAACAAGTGACATCATTTTAAAAATTGTAACTCTTGCTCTTTTTTTTTTTTATCAGACGCCTTATTTCTTATGTAGTATAATTAAGATGATCGTACAATGCTGACGCTCTCAAATTCTCTCACTTTATCATCAAGACTTTCCTCATTCGCCGCTGCAAGCATTTCTCCGGATTTTCCTGCCTTTTCATAACAAGGGCTCAGCGTTCACTCCGGTGGCCGGAGCTGGCTGATTTTCAGAGTTCGACAGCCAGGCGACCCCGCAGCCTTCCCAGGACTCTCCCGCCTGCCTCTGATCACCCGTGATCAGAACTTGCTGGGCCCCCTCATCCCTCCATGAACAGAAAGCAGCAGAGGAACCCCAGCCCTGTGCACCCACGCCTGCCTCCCCGCCCGCCCGGCCGCGGGGGCCAGAGTCCGGCTCTGCCGCTGTGCCCTGCGTGTTGCAGGCAGCAGCGCCAGTGTTTTTGGCCACAAACCGCAGCGCGTCTGCCAGGGGAGCCTTCCTCGCCCGGATCCGCCGGGGAAAACACACAGCCCTCCTCCGCTTTCAACAAAGAAACGGCTCCGCTCACCGGCTCCTCATCCGTGTTTACAAATTGCATGGTTTCCGCCGCTGACTCCCCGGCATTACCCCCGCGACTCCCCAACAGCACCTTAGCGCTCGGACCCAGAATGAGCCCGTTCCCGAGAGCCGCATTGCCCGCTGCCCAGCCTCATTCCCTTCGCGCCTGGTCCCTCCCCCCTTCCCGGACTCTACCTTGAGGCGCTATTCCTCCTGGGCAGGCAGTTCACCTTGTTATCTATCACCCAAGCCATGAAGGTAGCCAGACAGCCGTCTTGCATGCCTTTTTTTTTGGGGGGGGGGGGGAAGGGGGCCAGGTATTTGCATTTTTGGTCTGTTGGTTTCCTATTGCACCTTGATTTCAAGCCAAGAGTTAACATATCGCGCATACCTGGGAAGGACCGAATCCAGCCAGCAGCGACAGCAGCAGCAGATTGAGCAGGTGCGCCGTCGCCTGCATCCTGCCCTGGGTTGGGTGCCGCCTCTTCACTCTCTCTTCTGTCGCCGCTCCAGTGTCACTGCGGAGACCCAGACCTTCCCCTCCAGTTGCACTTCCCGCCCGCGGGTCAGAGCCGCGCGGAGACCGAGGCAGCGGCAGCCCCAGCAGCCGCCCTGGGGGGCGATCATTCCGCAGGCATCTCTGAGCGGGGCGTCCACGCGGCTCCCGGCTCCGGCTCCCGGCGCGCAGCCTGCAGCTCCTGGCGGGGCGTCTGCAGCGGGCGCTGACCGCGGTGCTGAAGCGCCTCCCAGCTGCGCGCCGCCCCTCTGCCCTCCTCGCCCGTCCACCTCAAAAGTTTGGACCCAAGAAAGAGACCAAGGGAGTGGGCGCCCAGAGAGGTGTGGAGACCTGGACGACGGATATGACATCACTACAGCTCCTGGGGGCTCGGGGCGGGGCAGACGGGGGGTGGGGGGGGCGGCATATTTTGCTGGGAGTTTGTTAACCAAAGGAGGATAGACTCTCAGCTCCCGTGCAGCCTGTGCTGGTTCCTGGGGCCGCAGGGAAGTAAGCATCAGTGGGACACAGGCTTATGAAACCAGCAGCGCCTGGAACCTTCTGCCGTCATTGACAGAGGACTTGATACCCTATTGATCGCTTTCAACAAAGTTTGCAGTGCAGACTCTCCATGTGTGTTTTTTGTCCGAGGCACCCAGTCCAGAGCTGTTCCGTTGGCATAGATGCACTGTCATGTATGCACAGCCCACTGGAATAACCTATTCGGTTAGTATAAATGTGCACTTATCCACCTAGGGCGTGGAGCATCTGAAAATGCGGTATGCATACGTAAATGAAGAGGCTTGCCTTTTTTCCTTATAAATGGGATATTGCATTAGCGACTCCCCACAGCTGAGATCTCTCCCCTCCTGCACCGCCATACCCAGAAATATAATTTCCCTGTCAATTTGACTCCTGTTTACGCCCGAGGGGGAATGCAGTGATGGATGGACAGTGGAATGGGAAAAATGATTATCCTAAGCTCCCAAACGCTTCTGTTTTCTAGAGTTCAGGAAAGGAGGCAGAATAGCTGCCTCCTAAGAGCAGAGAAAGAGTGAACGGCTAACCCTAGGCCCTGCACCACTTAACTATTCTCAAGCAACTTTATTTCTTCGAAGCTGAAAAATGCAAGTGTTCTGCACGATGACAAGGTGGGCAGGAGTTGGCAGCCACCTGAGGCCTCCCTCTCATATAGTGATGGCCTTTAGTACTTTCTGAGTTATGTCTTCTGTTGATTTTTCTGGAAATGTTATTTTCCAAGGATTCAAATGTGTGAATTGGAGCTATAAACATTGCTTCCATATTAAAAAGATGATAAATTGCTTGAGGTATCAGACACATTCTGTGTATAAAATCTCTACCCATCTCTCACTGAAAACTTCATAGTTTTAATGCAAGAAATCTCAATTAGGATTCAAGACTTCTGAAAGTTGCAATTGCCAAGGATTTGCATCAGATTGCATCTATTTTAGCCTGCTATTATATGTGTGAATTAATAAGCGGACAAATTCTATGAAACTTGGCCAGAGAAATGTGATGGATGATCATACTTAAATACTGAAGTAAGCAATGTATGGTAATTATGCTACAAATGAAAACAGATGATCTCCGAATACTTAGAACCTACTTGCCCTAAGAAAAGCTTAGTCATTTGTAGAGAATAATCAAATTTAGTAATAAACCAAAGAAACTCATATATACAGGCCACTGAAAAACAAAAGTGTAACAGCACAAATTCACCAACACCCTAATACTTCCTCTGTCGCTCTTAGAAAATAAAATAAGATTGCAGTTTTTCTGAAACATAATTCTGACAGTGTGTGCAGGTAGCCATTTGTTTTACAGTAAAGCTGTCTTATATTTGCATACAATCAACTTGGTGAGATTATGGATCACAGCATACCTTATCTGTACATCGCCATTTACACACCTTTCCCCCAGGAAGAAAGTCCATCAAGCTCTTTGCAACTTGTGGCCTGTATTAGCCATTCCAAAGAGTTCTATCACAGAAAGGAAATGGTGTGCCTGCTTTTGTGTTCACAGTCACTTCAGCTAGGCTACTGTAACTTAGATTGGTGATTGCAATTTAGAACAAAATGAAAAAAAAAAAAAGTGATGCATAGCATAGATTTAGAAATACCGCAGTCCTTGGGTTACGTTGGACTCAACGTATGTCATTTCGTGGTTACGTCGCCATCTCCCATTTATTTATTTTAAAAAAGTCCCATCATTTCGACGTATGTACATACGTGCTTTTTGTTTATTTATTTACCACCAGTAAAGGTCAGGAATCGTTATCTTGCTTTTAAGTTTTTTTTTACCGTTTCACTTCATTACTGCTGTGTCTGTGCTCCCTGTGAGTGATGTAGTTGCTTATGTAGGTGGGTTCCGACTTAGGCGACAGTTGTGTTACGTCGCGCCGTAGGAACGGATCTCTGACGTAACCCGCGGACCTACTGTATTGCGTTTTCCAATACATGTGTGAGAAAGTATTTGAAATTTATGTATCTAATTAAAGTTAGCCTTCTAGGCCTATAATGGGTACAAAATTGCTTTGAAATTTATGAAGTCCTGCACAAATTTTAGCCAGCGCTATCTACAGAGGCATGCAGAAAAATAAGCCGATATGAAATGGTGTACATAGACAAAAACACCTACAACAAAGGGTGTAACTTTTTAAAACATTTATGCCCGGTATTACAAAAGTAAGTACTTAAATGTATAATGGATTCTGTTTTAGCTGACTGTGTTGAGTGTGTGTTCATCTTCTTTTGATAAAAAACGGTATGGCATTCTTCTTTACATATTTCGTACTGCACCAGTATCCCAGGGATGTTCAGTTTTGTTAAAAAAAAAATACTGTTGCTTATTTTTATTTCCATCGATCATTTAACACTGATGGACTTAGTTATTTTAGAAAAAAAAAAAAAAGATTATCCAGCAGGTTATATAAACCCTTGAATACATTTTCATCTTTTGTTATATAAGTGAGGATAGTTTTTGATTTATTTTCTCATGTCCTTGACCTGCCACACACTCTTTTATTTGTTCTTCTTCAGTTTTCACTGGAGGCGACTTTTCTCTCTTGCTGGCTTTTAAGCCATGCTCATTGAGCTCCCCTACCTCTCAGAACTACCCCGTCTAAAATAACACCCCCAATCATCCTCGGTCTATTTATTATTTTAAGAAGGTTGGTTATTTTCTGTCTGTCTCCTGTAGTAGAATATATTTCTAGGAGGAAGGCCCTTTGTCCATTTGCTGTTCTGCTGTAATCTAATCACCCAGAGTAGTGCCTGGCACCTGGCAGTGACTTAATCAATAATGATTTAATGAATGCATGAATGAGTGAATTTCCAACCCTAATTCCTTCTTGCAGGATATTTATATGCCCAAGGTTTGCTAGATGTCACTCAATTTCTTGCAGGCACCTCAGACTCAATATTTCAAATCAATATTTTTTTTCCTCAATCCCATTAGTTTGTAGCACAATTTTTGTCTCCATTGCAAAGCAAGTAGCGTGAAAGTCACACTTGATCCCCCCATCTTCATCCCTGCTTGAAATCTATCAATAGTCCTGTTGACTTTTTCTCTATAATATCTCCAAATTCACCCACTTCTCCAGGCAGACCCAGATCAGATCTCCCTTTACATTATCTGAATTATTACAGTGGTTTTCGCCCTCTGGCCGGACAACCAGTTTTGCTTCTGCTTTCAACCTTCAATTGAAAGACTAATTTGTTCATGTTGATCCTTAGCTTGAAAGCCTTCAGTGGCTTCCTGTCTTTTAGGTGGCCCAGTGTGGAATCCTCAATCTGGCTTATCCAGGGCCCTGAATGAGTTGGCCCTTTGCCTCGATCTTCCATCGCATTTCTGACCATTGTCTCCCAATAATTAGAACCCAGTAAAATTTTAATGCTTATATTTCCCTTAATACTGTTCGCCTTGGTCATGACTTGCTTTTCTTTTGCCTGAACTATTTATTCTGCCTTTCAGTTTCCTTGTAAATGCCGTCTTATCTAGAAAGTCTTTCCTGGGCACCCAGTACCCGCTCTCAAGGTTTCCCTTCTCAGTTTTTCCCCCGTAACATCTTGTGCACACTTTTGTCATTTACATATGTACTACATTGGATTATTAGCATCTACCTGTGTGTGTTTGTTCTTCACCTGATTGTAAAACTCTTGAAGATGTTTAGGTTATCAGTTGCTGTGTAACTAACCCTTCCAACGGGTGGTGGTTTAAAACAAAAATATATCATGAACTCTCGTGGGTCTGTGATAATTCTCACTGACAGTTTCTGATGCAGGAGACTGGAGTCATCTCACCCTAGACCTGGCTCGATGTCCAAGTGGCTTACCCACGTGGCTGCAGTTGCTCTTGGCTGTCACTAGTTGCTCAGGTGACATGGTTGACCGCCATGTCATCTCTCTGTGTGGCTCATGTTTTTTTCAGAAGAGCAGCGAGGTTCTGAGCAAACAGCCCGCGAGCTGGCATTCTAAAGGCCTAAGCAGAAACCACAAGCATTCTCCTCTAGCAAGTCAAGAGAAAAGTACAGTAGCTCTAACAGCTCATTCTCCAACCCATCGTGTGTAGTTGGATTTGGTATTTTTTTTTCTTTTGCATGTGTATGTTGACAGTGGGAAGTAATGATAGACGGTCAAGATAGCAGACTGGGCGTCTGTTTATTGCTTCTCCCTCTAGTGATCCTCTTAACTCTGTAGACTATGAATTGTTAAGGATGCTGTATAAAGTCAGGGGAGCAGAGATATCAGGGAAATGAGGTTTCAGTAAAATTGCTCAAGGTAAGAGTTAGGAGAGAGAGTGTGAATGACAGAAAACAGGAAAGCAGACCACAGCCTTCGAGCCAGGGAGCCAGGGCCGTTCCCACGTGGACGGAGGGAGCTCTGCCCAGGGGCGCTGTAGCAGACGGTGACTCCAGGGGGGGCAGGTACAGGTTTGGCAGAGGAAGGTCTGCTTCCTGTTCCTCACACACACCCTGACCCCCGGAGCAAAGCAGCCGATGGTCCCCACAGGAAAACAATAAACAACAGAGTGTTGTCTTCAGTGCCCAGAAGCATCTCAAGAGAAAGGTGAGACAGTGTGAGTTCTCTTCCTAAGAAGTGGGGGGATCAATTGGAGCCTCCTCCATTTAGCCCTTCACACCCCCACCCCCACACCCGAGAACACAGCCAACCACTTTCTCCCTCCGGGGGCTGCTGCACACGGAACACCCTGCTTTCCTAGTTCCTTCTTATTTTTCAAAGTGATGTTATTTTCATAGCATATTGGATATGTGCACAATAATAAATACAGTGCAGATAAATAGGGGACAGCAAACACCCACTAATTCCAGTCAGTGGCCCCAGATTTGCCTGGACGTTTGGCTTGGTTTTGTCCCACAGTTTGCTTCTGTCTGTGTCCTTTCTAAGTGAGAATGCCAAGAATTTACTTCAGCAGCGGGGGCAGTCACATACAAGAGAGGGGTCAATGAGCAGCCTTAGGGGTAAAAATCAACTTGACCTCATTTATCTAAACACAGGTGCACATGGGGAAGCAGGGCAAGACACAGTAGACTTTGTTTTTGATTTATCAAAATCGGCAGTCCTTGATTTTGAAAGCTGTCCTCTCAGGTGAGGGGAGTGATATGGAGTGCACTGGGAGCTGAGCGACTGCAGGCCCATGGAAGCGAATACGTCTCATGATATTGAGCTTTCCCAGCATCAGTATTACTTCTGGGATCTTACCACTCCCACTCATTTGAGTTCTTAGCAGCACTATGCTTTGTTGTGGGGTGTGTGTGTGTGTGTATGTGTTTCAGGGACAAACTGAATCGTTACACCAGTCGAACCTTATTAATACCACATCAAATAAGCAAGGATTAAAATAAGAGGAAGATAGCCTACTGCATATAATATAGGCTATTGCTTTCTCTCTGTGAAACCACTTTTTTACAACTCAGCACTCTGCAATGAAGTGCTATTATGAACCTTTTTGCTCATGCCTATTAAAGTCGCCATTGATGCTCAAATGACAATGATTACTTATTGACGCTGGCTGGGGTAATTGCAGGGAGCAGCCTCGCTGTGGGCCAATTAAGCTGGAAACCCTCCGTACAAGTTAAGGTGAAGACTCTCTAAATGGCCCTAGAAATAACTATCAAATGACAAAGACCAAGAAAGAAGACATTCGTTGACAAATAGAATAGCAAAGGGCACATTGTAATGTAGACATATTCAATGGAGCAAGTCATTTTATATTTGAATTCCTCCTCCATTTGTGCTGATTAGTTTTGAAATGAAGTCTTTGGAAAATGGCAAGTAGAATGTTACATGGCTGGCCATAGAGTGTACGTTTTTAGGCAGAGAGAGGAAAAGAGGTATACCTGTTGAGCTATAATTGAGAAGCGAGGAGAATATGAAATTGTGTCCCAGTCATTTCTTTGAAAATATATTCATCTCTAACAAATTAGGATAGCTATAGCCTACAGTTCCAATGTGTAACTGAGAAACACAGTTGACATTTTTCCTGGTGACACAGAGCTGCCGATTTAGAAGGAGAGAGGTCTACAAAAATTTTCAGATATATTTCTTTTTTATTAAAACTTAAATAACAATTAAAAATTAGGTGACTTTTTTCTTCATAAAAAAGCCATAAGTGTATAAAAAATGCAGACAGTGTAGCAAAAGTCATATCAAAACAGAAACATAGCAACAACCTTACCATTCAAAGATGACTAATTTCAACATAGTAGTGCAATTCATGAAGTCCTGTTCCTAAGTACTTTGCGCATCCCACATGGATTCGGGGATCCTAATTTTATACAAATAATAACAAGAGCTCAGATTATTGACTGAGTTTTGTGTCAGGCATACTGTGACCGCTGTCTATGTGATACTGCGTTCATTGCGCACAGCAGCCCATGACATACATCATATGATTTTCCTCATTTCACGGGAAAGGAACCTGAGGTACAGAGAGGTTAAGTACCACCCACCCAGCATCACCTAGGCCAGTGGTCGGCAAACGCATTAGCCAACAGAGCCAAATATCAACACTGCAACGATTGAAATTTCTTTTGAGAGCCAAATTTTTTCAACTTAAACTATATAGGTAGGTACATTGTTATTAACTTAATTAGGGTCCTCCTAAGGCTTAGGAAAAGCCACACTCAAGGGACCAAAGAGCCGCATGTGGCTCGCCGACCACGGATCTAGGCAACCAGTGGTTTGGGGACTAGGATCCTGCCCCAGAGCAGAAGTGCGGAGCTGCCGTTTAAGTGACATTATAGCACCTCCTACTTAAAAACACCTGAAAGCAATGTCATGCTATAGGTCAGGCATACCTCAGCGAACACATCTTGTGTGTGGAGAAAAGGAAAGGACTAAAAACATTTTTCATGTATTTGGTGTCAGGTAGTACTTACTGTAAGTATACACCTAACCGGGACTTTGTTATTGAATATTTAGGCTGTTTTCAATTTACCTCTATTACACACCAAAACAGATATTAGCAAATCCATGTACAAAAAGTCCTTAATTCTATCTTATGAACCTTTGTAAACAAGTTTTGTTTGCTGGTTTCCTAACCCCTGTGAATATGTGGCCACCTCTCCTCTCTCGGGTCTGCTTTGAGACGGGACTGTATGTCCGTACACTGACACATCCCACTCTGCCTACCGAGTGTAGCAGTTTGTGGTCTTCTATTCCTGTGCCTAAGTGTTCTTATGCACAGGTCTTTTCCCTCCATGGTGACGTTTGAGGCTTTGAAAGAGAAAAGTAGAGTTGTGGTTGGGATTGGACTGGTTATGAAGCTGCAATCGAGAGAATTTAAACCAGAAAGAAAAATACTCATGAATTATAAACTAGAATAGAAAGAGCACAGTCAGCACCTTCTCTGGATTCGCTTTGTTTATTGTTCATCTTGGCAGGACTCCAAAGTGTGGTATCGGAACGATTTAAAAACCTCAGAACCTCAAAAACCAAATGACCACACGTTTAATTTCTTATGACAGCCCGTGGAAAAATGAAACTCACCCCGAGGATTCTTTCCTCCCTTCAGTAGATCAGGCTCCTTTCTTTTTCTTTTTCCCCCTAAAACACTGATGTAAGAATGAATGAGGACTCCTAGGTAAACTTCAATATCCACCTGAACATTTATTTTTTACTCACTTCCTAATATGTGTCTCCCTAGTTTTGCTTCCATATCTTTATTGCCTTCCGGATGTTCTTGCATCTGTCTCACCCACAGGAAATTTCAGCCAAAGAATTTTGGTTCGTGGAGGGTAAGACAGCCCCAAATCAATAATTCAGACATTCAGGGAGTCAGGTTTCTGCACCCGTTACTTACGTAAATGCTTCTTGGTATTATTTTGTGTAAAACACTGTGATAAGCATGTCCATGTTGGGCCACATGGGGTCTGAAAGACTGACTCGACTCTTCCACTTACACAACTAGAAATCTAGACGAAATGTATGGGACGTAATCCCAGCTCTCAGATACGGGCAGCAGGCGGCTCAGGCCCGAGCTCTGGGAGGGAGGGAAGGAGGGAAACCCACCAGCTGTGAGGCCCATCCCTGCAGCTTGTTGCCCAGAGGAGTGCAGAGGGGGCACATACACAAGCATTGGGGCTTGCTGAGTGGTGGGGGCTGCCTTTGTCCCGATGAGCCCATGAGGACAGCATAACATCCAAAACACAGTGACGCTAAGCAAATGTGTCATTAGGAAACAGAGCCTTTGTAAAAAAACACTTGAAAACTTTCAAATATTTATTTTCATGTTACCAATTCAAAGCCCTGTATCTCTTTCGAAGCTCGAAATAGAACCGGATGTTACACTGAGTAATTATTATTAACTACAAGGCAGTGTGTATATTTAAGCTCATACAATTAGTAGAACCAAGAACATTAATCACATTTCCCAACACTCTTATTTCCTGTTCCATTTCCATGAGTGCTGCCCCTGTCACAGATTTAAAAGAAGTTTCTTCCTAAGGTCAGGGGAGCCTCAGACAAGGTCGGACAAGGACCAGGTTCTCAAGCACAAACCGGGGTTGCACAGGCAGGAGGAGGTGTGTCCGGTGCGGTGGGCGGAGAGGGCACTCGAGCCGGGAGGGCACATGGAAGGCAGCAGGGGCAATAGACGGAAGGCAGCACCCATTCTTGAAAAGGTGAGCTCCCACTTCAAAACGATGGTCAGACGTGTTTCAAGGGACCTAGAATGATGGGTGCAGGCTCATGCGAAGGAGCTTGTTTTTTACACGGGGTGTGTAAGTCTGATGCTCTTTTAAAAAACATATATTTATTGATTTCAGAGAAGAAGGGAGAGGGAGAAAGAGATGGGAACATCAATGATAAGAGAGAATTATGGAACGGCTGCTTCCTGCACACCCCACACTGGGGATCAAGCCCAGAACCCCAAGCAAGTGCCCTGACCGGGAATTGAACTTGTGACCTCCTGGTTCATAGTTTAATGCTCAACCACTGAGCTATTCCAGTCAGGCCTAATGCTCTTTTGAATGGTGCTAAAGAGTTTAAGAACATTTGAGAAAGCCATTTGGAGAAAGACAGCGTTGGCCTTTGATGAATTTAACCTGATAGAATACACACACACACACACACACACACACACGCACACACACACAACTATTCTATACAACTTAGGAACGCAAGGAACTACACACATCCTTCAATTGACATCTTGAAGACAGAAGTTCAAAAAAAAAACAGGTTGGCATCTTTTTGAAGAAATCAAGTTCCAGTTTTTGTGTAGTTGCCTTACTTTTAACCTCACGACAGGACCACTTTTAGCTGAGCCATTACATAATGACCCGTTGGCGTATACAAGGATGGCTAACTACACTGCAGACACTGAATTATAAAGCATAGCATAAAGCTGCCCTAAGTTATTTGGACTTCCTCTGAGGAAGGGAAGGAAATGTTTAGTGGATTTGGCCATGTTCTCTCCTCAGCATCTCAAGTGAGTCATCAAGGAAGGATTTTGCATTGCCAAGATGCTACTTTACATGTTACTAAATGACTTCATTTACTTCTAGTCACTGGATACCAGGCCTTTAGCTATAGATTGGTGCCTGTTCTTCTCATGGCTGGGAGGAGAATTTCCTCTGAAATCCTTTAGCATTTTATCTGCACCTCTGTAATGGCCCATGTCAGCTTAATCCTAGAATCTTAATTATTTATGTACCCGTCTTCATTTAAACTATCAGATACTGAGGGAAAAGATCCTTTTGTTTTTTATATGTGTATTTACATAGTACTATGTTACTACATTATGCACATTACACTAAATAAAAACTTTTTACTGTATAGCTCTTATATTGTATAAATTATTTTATAGCTCAGTGTTGAGTCTTACAAATTGTCTATGTACAGCATATGTAATAAGTGTTTATTAAACTCACAGATTTGGAAACTTCAAAAATTTACCCAGTTACAACAGTCTATGTATTTTGCCCTATTTTAATATAATTAGTGATTCCCTTCTTCAGAAGTCTAGATGAGGCTAAGTAACAATATTGTAGATTTAAACTCAAAATACAATCAAAGATGGAGACTTTCTAATGCAGTTGGAATTAAGTTCTCACCTTAACAAATATCTAACAGCACAGGACATATTGTAATAGACTTTAGACCTTTGGTTGTGTTTTAATGACTCAGTGGAGTTCAATCCACAAATCAGTGACTAATTACTAAGATAAAAACTTTCTATTTAAAAGGCACCTAACAGAGTTCAGTGTCAAGTGGCATTATTTCATCAAATTTGGTATCAGTCTTTATTTTATTTTCATATTCACCTTCTTTGTACCCATTCGGGCTGTGGCATTCTTATGGTGATGGAGAATGAAGAACCCCACGTCAAGGCATTTCCCATTTCCCATCACCAGGCGGTCTCAGTGCGGCGGAGCCAGGCAGCTCTCCCTGTGATCTGCATTCCTAGGGGTGCCGAGCGAAGGCTGAGGGTTCCTCCGGAGGTTAGCGGGCGCTGCAGCTAGACGGACTTCCTGAGGAAAGGCAGACGACGCATCCGCCCAGGTCTATTTTTCAGACACGGATGGATTCCTTCCTATCCTCCTGCCAAACCAAGAAGTCGAGTGTTGGCCCTCCCAGGGTCGTCCCCTTTCCTTCAAGATGGTTGTGCATGGAGGGTCCTCTTCCATTGGAGGATACACTTGCCGCTTAAAGCAGGGAGGAAGAGGCGTCCTTTTCTTCCCTTGGTGGGGATGAGGACTTGACAGCTCTCTAGCTTCTCCAAGGCTCCCATAGCTGCAGAGCTACTCATTGGTTTGAACAATTTGGGGTGTGAAGATGGTGATTTGATTGACAGTTCTGAGAGTTTCAGGCTTCATGTCTCATAACGTCAAAATAAGTGTAAGGCTTCTCCACCCCCAGCACAACTGAGGTCACTTCATCCATACTCAGCAGTTCTTCTTTTCCCAAATCCTGTGGTTAAGCAAGCAGAGTAGAAGGGTCTCTAATTCAATGTTGTAAGATCCAAAATAGCCAGCCACTGTGTCCCATTCCCAGGAATGACCTTTGAGAAGGAAGTATCATGTCAGGGAGAAAGGCATTGCCTTGGAGGCGAGTGGACCTCTTTCCGGGTGCCTTGAACTTTCCCCTCAACTTCTCTCCAACCTGTTTCATCATCCCCATGATGGTGGTAGCGATACCAATGGTGCAGGGAGTCAGTGAAACATTATATATATATATATATATATATGTATATATATATATATATATTTAAAAGCCTAAGTGACTATTAGAACCAGACGACCGGATGACCAGCTGGTAGCTATGACATGCACTGACCACCAGGGGGCAGACACTCAATGCAGGAGCTGCCCCCTGGTGGTCAGTGCACTCCCACAGCCAACCTCCCGTGGCCATCCAACCTCCTGCCGTCCCTTTCCCCAGTTGGCCATCCCAATCAGTCCCAATCGGCCCTGATTGATCCCAATTGCCGGCCAGGCTGAGGGACCCCACCCGTACACAAATTCGTGCACTGGGCCTCTAGTCATACAATATCTTTTCCTTCCCATTTCAATCCTTAGCGTTGTTCAAGTCCATGGTCTTAGACCCCACCTAAAACCTGTCAGGAAGTCATGTCGGTCTGCCTTTCACATCTGTCCATCATTGGATGGCTTCTGGCTGTCGCCACCACTGCCATCTGGTCCAAGACTTTCCTTCTCTCCCCAGGTTCACTGGGATGACCTCAGGGTATTCCCTGCTTCTGCTCTCTCCCCATAGCTGGTCTATTAAACGACAGGCAAAGCTGTTTTTAAAAAACCTAAGTCAGGGCATTCCACATCTCTCAAAATCTCCCCAAAGCTTCCTTCCCGTCTCACTTGAGCCAGATTTCTTTAAATGTCTCTCACAGCCCTCCCTGATCCGGTCATGTTTTACCTCCCTGTTCATACTCTGTAAAATCCACTCACCCTTTCCTATGTCTGTCCTCTTTCTTGTCTCATTTCTGCTCCATAGCACTTATCACAGTCTACCTACCAAACTGGGTATTGTGTTTTGTTTATTGTTCACCCTTTTCTGCCGTCAACCACTGTTGTGCGCCATCTCCAATGTGCTCACCTGTTTTGCTTCCCCCACCCCCTCCTCCTCCTCATTTGTACCTCCTGGATTACACTCCCCAATGGATTACTTGTACTCAGACTTCCATTTTAGGCTTTGTTTTGTTGGGAAACTCAGGTTGACAGTGGCACCTGTGTTGCCCAGGAAGCAAAAATTTTGTGGGTGGATGACTAATCGTTCATGTGACAGTAAGAAACGTGCTACTGTTAAGTGGGGTGTTGAAAACCCCTGGGATGCACCCTAGCTTTGCAATCCCCATAGCTCTCCCATATGATGCATTGGGATGAAGGAAAACGGAAGTAAAGCATTGTGTCCTGGGGTGACTCTGATAGTTGGGAAATAGAGGCAATAATTATTACAAAGATTATAGCGGATGTGTACCATTACATTTATCAATTAAAGAAATGGACACTCAGAGAAAATTGCCTTAACAGTGTCAGTTGGGAAGAGACAACTATTTTTTAACGTTCAAAGCTTGTACACATTCACTCTATGCATAGCTTTTCTTTATCCTGATAATAGGCAATTGTTTGCATATAAACATGAATTTAGTTATACATCCTTCTCTCCATTAGCAAATAGCATTGACGAGGACGATTGAGCAAAGCTGTTTATATGCACATGGTTAATTTAGTAAAATATATTTTATTTCAGTAGCATAGACAAATACTATTTCTCTTCAGGGTTCTAATACTTTTCCTTCTTGTAAAGTATTTATTTTTCATATTTTAATTATGAAAACCTTTTAAACATCCATAAACATTGAAAGAAATTTTAACTGAACATAATCTTGATTTTACAGTTAACATTTTTTAACACAATCTGTTTTTGGTATATCTATCCATCTTGCCATTTTCTGTCTTCCTCAAGCAGTTATAATTATGTCTTAAATTCTTTCTGTGTCATTTTATTATTGGCTACCTCTGGTGTTGGTCTCTAATGCATTGGGGTTTTTTATCTGAAGAATGGGTCATGCTTTCTTGTTTCTCCCTATGATATGTAATATCAAAAGTCATCGTGGACAATGTGAATTAATTCTGCATTGTAGCAAATTTGAATTAAGTTAGGTTCTGCCAAAGAATAATTTATAAAGCAGCATTTAACTTTCATAAACAGAAGTACAGTCTCTGACCTATGGTCTGCTTGGAGTCTACCCTGTGCGTGTGTGGTTCAAAGGTCCGTCAGATCTCTGGCCAACCCCGTCATTTGACCTTCCCTTTCATCGTGTCTTCTTTTCAAGGACTCCCAGCTTCCCTCTCTAGTGGCTGTGGCGCCTAGCACTGCCCTCTCATTCTGCCAGCCAGGGTGACCTCTACTTCCCACCAGAGGCTTAGCCCACCCACGTGGTGCCCACTGGGGGGGGCCTATCGTTTGGCTAAATGTGGTAAAAACATGAAATTCCCAAGCTCTGTCCTCTTCACAAGTCTCAGCTGCTCTGCAGTTCTGCCTATACCTGCTCACCCTCTGGTGCATTCAGGTAGCTATTGTGGTTTTTGATTTTTTAAATAAATATTTTGTTCAGACTTTATAGTTATGTTCTGCTTGGTAGTTGTTCTGTCTGGAGTTTTTGGCCAGCCTAAGACTCCCACGGTCACCTCCTCACTCACTACATGCAGTGATTGAATACCTTTTTGTGTTTATGAGACTTACACCAATACATATTAAAATTGTCATGCAGCTCATCACAGGTGAACATTGGAATTTTTCTATGCCCTGTTAAGCTGGATCTCCTCTCATATCACACATTTGGCCCAATTTATGATCATCCGAAGGTCCAATCAGGGGCTATTCTTACATTGTGTGTGAAATCTGTGGGAAGTGCCAGCTAAGGTGGTCACCGCAGCACAGGGGAAAGAATACTTCATAGGTCCGAGTAGACACCGCTCAGTGGACAGCGCGAGACGGGGAAGATCATTCAGTGGGTGGCTGAAGTGATAGAACCCAATCAATTCTGAAAAAAAGAGAAAACAGTCAATTAGGTCAAAGAAGCCACTTACGATTTGCCCACATGTCACTCGGATGACCTGACTCACTGACAAGAAGACCACTGGCGTGGTGGCCCATCAGGCGATCGCTTTGTCATCCACATTCAGAGCCCATCTTACCTGTGAGCAAGAGGAGGAAATGGTTAGGGAGACTGTCTCTACTCCTATACTTTATGCTAACATCTCCCACCCAGACTAATAAGGCTACTTTCCCCTTTTTTTCCCCTCTAAAGTTAAGCAAATTATTCACTCAATGATACAGAGAGAGTGTATTTTAATCATTTCAAAGCACTCTGATTTATTGTCCTTCAGGTGCTTTATTTACGTAATAGAAACCCAGTATTTTAACATACAATTTCTGAGGAATTAGGAAGCAGTGACAAAGGCCGGGGCTGGGACGCCAGGCGGGGGCATCTATAAAACCTTGGTTTGGGAACAGAAATCAGCCTTGCAGGGGAGCATTTCAGAAACGTGTCCTGATGGCTGTTTTCAAAACTCGCTCGCTGACAGGTTTTCTGATGATCACGGACCATGGGCGCAGGTCTGCTCTGGCAGATTCCGAACGGCGACACCCATCCCGCAGAAAACAATCTGTGTCCTGTCACCGTGTACTAATTAAATGTCAGTCCTTTTTCAAGATCTCCTGTCTGATCAACACAGACCTCAATAAATTATGGTTGCAAGTGCCCATCCTAGTGAGTCCTTGCTCTCCCTGAACTATGAGTGACCAGCCTGGAGCCAAACCTGCCACTCCTGCTAGAAATCCAAGTGACATGAGCCTTCTAAAAAAATTGCATAAGATGACCCGTGGGAGGACAGTGATTTGCATGTGCATATGTTAATGAGAGCAACCCTGTTTGTTATTCAGATGTAGTTGAATGTTGCCATATTATCATTTGGGGGGAAAAATGTGGATTATTTGTCAAGGTTCCCTTCCTTTAAAATATAATTTGCCCTCTGATCTTGGAAATAGAATAGACCTTTACACTTGCTTCATGCTTTACACCTAAGAATATTATGGCAAGAAATAAGGTTTGTGAACGACTGACTTTTAACTCTTTTCTACACTTACATAAATTCTAGGCTCAGTTTTATTAGAAGTGCTCATTTTACTACAGGCGGGAAGATATATGTCTACAATTTTTCCAACGCCTTGAATGGTTGGAAGGCATTTTCGAACAATGAATTTTTATGGAGCGCTTCAAGTGTCCATAGGCATGGGCAGGTATCGAACCTGCATGGAGAGAATTTCTGGGTGACGCAAATAAAATAATGATGTTGAAAGACCCTTATTTTTGTATCAAACACAAGCTTACTGCGTATTTCCTTGAATTTCTTACAATCTAAAAATATTCTCCTTGAACAAATAGGCACTCTGTAGGTACAATGGCAACACACTGGCCACAGAAAGCCACGTTTTATCTTTCAAACATTATGATTAAAGGGTTACACACAGTACCTGGGCCCGCTATCCTTTCTCGGGTGTGATAAAGAGACTCTTTTCCAAGAGGTTAATTGCCTCTCACGGTTGCTGTTATCAGCATCTGAGGATGTACAGAAAACGCGTCTCTATTTTGGTTAAAAGAAACAGAAGCAAGGGACTCAGAAGGGAGGTCATGGCGTGCTGGTGTCAAGCTGTGTCAGGTGTCTGAATTAATATCTGTTCTATTTGGAAGCAATGTGAGTATAACGGTACATGGTAATAGGTCTCTCTTATATTTCAGAGTTGATGTGGAATTTGCTGCAGACCACAGTAATTCTGTAGAGGAGGCGTTGCGCTCTTAAATCATATAAAATTTTTATTGCTTGTCTCGACTAATATTTCTTTTGCTCTCAAAACACTATCAGCTTAAAAACAAGAAGAGAACTCTGCGCATTTCTGCCACCCTTGAAATTGAACACGGTCTCCACTAAGGGCTATCATCGCTCCTATCCCAGTAAAATTCCTTAGGCAACTGTAATTGAAGCAAGTGAAATACACAAAGAAAAATCATTAAAAGGAAGCCTCTCTCGGAACTGTAATTAAGTAGATTAGCTGTGTGGGATAAATTAAGAGCAAAGAAAATTAAAATCAGGATAATATAGGGAGGGGGGGGGACACACAACAGAATGCAAACCGGGCAATCGAAAAGATAAATACTCTTGACCCATTTTGCTATATCAGTAAACATGTATTTGTCCTAGTGATTTGCCCTTGGAGCATGTCAACACGATGGGGAGTCACTAGCTTCCGTGGTCACCTACATAGAAGGAGATGAAGGAGACTGAAGGGGTTGAAGGAACACACTCAGGCCAGCGTCCTCCGTGCAGAAGGGCTGGAGAGGTGGCCCCACAGGAGCCGGCCATTGCCAGTGCTTCCTTTAGACCGGGAGTGGCCTTACCTTTGCCGCGGAAGCTTCATTCTTTCTCCAGTGCCCTTCCCGCACGCCTCACCTGTGCTCGGCATGGAGGTAGGTGCAGAGAGCAAGGTCTTAAAGGCATTTCTCCACCGACATATTTTCCTACAACCTCACTGAAGGGCCATTTTTTTTTCTACAGAAAAGCATTCTGTTTTACATGAATAGGTTATTATGTAAATCCAACATGTTCTTCATGGGAATATGTATTGATTTTTCCCTCCTCATGGCATCAACCTTAGAAAGGGTCCCTGTAACGTTTTAGCCTCCATTGGTCAATGCGGGGACTACAACCTATGACTTGGCCTAGCCCTACACCCACCCCTTTCCTGTCACGCAATAAATCCTGACAATAGTATTTACTTTTATTCATTATTTTCGGAAGTTACTTCGTTAAAATAGTCCAGCAATTATATGACAAGGATTTGTCTTGTTTTCCCACAAAATTGTCGGAAAGGACTTACATCGTACTTTCTCACACTATTATTAAGAGACATTTCTGGGTTACTGAATTTGGGAATTGATTTGCAAGTCCATGCTGCCCTTTCATTTCTGTGTCATAAATTGATATATAACTTAATGTGCCTGAGGTATCATTATCTCTGGCAAGATAGCAAATGATATTCTACTGCATTATTTCTGTAAAAATGTCATAGATTAGTTCTGAAATCAGGTGATACAAGACAAATGTTAACAATTATGGAACTATTTTCAGCTTTATTATTTGGATGGATATGTAGATGTTAGGTGGATGGATGGATGGAAAGATAGATAGTAGATGATAGACAGATGATAGGTAGATGGATAGATAGATAGATGATAGATAGATTGATAGATTTAGGTCATGTGGACACAAGTTTGGGGAAAGAATCTCCTTTGATTCCACTAGCATCAAGCCCATTAGTTCTATTTGGGAGAGGGGGGAATCTTTGTTTATGCACACCATTACACGACTCATCATTTCTTAGGACCACACAGTGTCATAAAAGACCTGGTTCCATTGACTGAGGGCACTAATGGCCCTCAAAAGTGTCCACCTGGCATATTTCTTATTGTGTGAAGTTTTATAATTTTTAGTTCAAAGGAAAAGTATATCCCCATCTTCAGAGGAGTGCAGCATACCCTAGAGTGGTCTGCTCAGGCCGTCGGACTAAAATAGGTCACATTTCGGATGTTTATTGAATGCATGCTCTTCAGTTAAACTGGTTCATTGATTATATGAAGAAAGTCAACATCAATCTGGCTACTACGTGAGTCCTCCTGGTGCTTCCGAAGACTGCCAGGGACTCCTAAAGCCACATCATTTGCCATGGCTGTCGAGACTCAATTAATTTCTATCCCCATGGTGAATAAGAGTTAACACACAACCCTGTTATGTGTATTAAAGGCATGCCACTGCAAAAATGCCTAAAGCTATTTGGGTATTTATGGTTTGTCACTTTACTGAAGTTCTTTAGTTTTTAAAATACTCCGGAGATGCCCCGAGGAGGGTTCTTCTTGACTCTTTAAACACCGGCGACAAACATTCATGGGAGCCACACAGGGATACCTAGGAGGAAAAGCTCGGGAATGCTGCATTTCAGTCGCATTAGAAATCCCTTTCTCCTTCATGTAATTTTCTTTTGTAAAATTTTCCCAGCGCTGCTAACGCAGTGGGCCTTGCAGATTGATGAGCTATTTTTATGCGACTATTGTCTTCCGAGACAAAGCACCTTGATTGCTTGCCAGGTAACTCCTCCAGGCTCCTTTCAACACCCCGTGACTCCAGCGCATTCAGTTGTTTTTAATTAAGTCATCATATTACCACGAGTCTCTTCTTTTTTCTTTATGAAATGAGAAACGTTTCTGATATTTGCTAAATGGGCAGACCTGAGAAAGTACATAGGTAGGAGATATTGCAGAGACCGCTTTCGTCAATTGAAAGGAAGTAGGAAGAAAGACTGGACTAATCTCTTCCATTAGAAGCACAACCTCCCATTTCTAACAAGGTTCCACATGAGGGTTCTCTGCTAATGACGGCCAATGCGATTCCATTGGGTTCAACCCAAGCAGAAACGTCTTAAAGAATTCTGATAGAAGTTCAGCTTCAGAGAGAAGGAATAAGATACAATCTCTAATTTTAATTGGGATGTTATACTCTCTGGTTAAAAGGCAAAACATTAACCCAAACCGGCCAAACAAACACAAAACTCTTGGCTTGATGCCTTTGTGATCAATAAGACAATTCTTGCTGCAATGAAATTACCACAGAAAAATGTTAGAGTAAGACAGTACAATAAAGGATTCGGGTTCGTAAAGTAGAAAACTACGAGAGGGAAGGGGGAGCAGAGTGAGATAGAAGAGGGAGAGGGGGCATAAATGGTGAGGGAAGGAGACGTGACCTGGGGTGGTGAACGCTGAGTGCAACAGAGAGATGATACGTTACAGAATTGTCCACCTGTAACCTTTGTGATTTTGTTAATGTCACCCCAAAAAATTCAATTTTTAAAAGATACATGAAAATAATAAGTCCTGAAATTAAGAAGAAAAGGGCAGTTGGGATTTGTTCATTGTTCAGAGCACTCCCTGGTCTTTGAGAAAATGAAAGAGTAATAACAGTATAGGAAAGAAAAATATGAAAATGCCCTCCATGTGTCAGCAAAACTCGAAGTTTTGCAACTGTCTTAGGCACTAAAAGAATTATCAGTGTAGAAAAATGATCCGCATCTTGAAAATGAGACACAAAAAGGTGGGCAGCGTGCCTTCAATAGCATAAGAGGACAGACTACAAGGACTGTTGGGGAAAGGACTAAATTCCTTTGTTACTATTAATCAGAAGTGCCAGGTCCAGGGAGTTATTTGTTAATGTGTAGATATTTATCCAGTATAGATGCAAATAGTGTCTGTGCAGTGTTACAGATCATCCCAGGAGCTTATGGCCTGTTCTACATTAAATAGCTTTATATGTAACTCGTCAATCTTAATTCCCTTTCATGTGGCCGTGAACACCCTGCCTTTGAACCATAATATCTTCTTGTTTCCTTCACTCATTAACAAATTATTTCAAATCTAAGAGACTAATAGGAAAATGGAAAAGTGAAGGCATTTTGTTATCAAGTAGGGAATATTCTGAATAAGAATATTGATGTGCCCACTAAAATCTCATGAAGCACCATCTTCCAAATCAAGACTAAAGCCATGCGGCTCGCTTGACAAAGAAAGAAAAAACAACAAATTGAAACAAAAAAAGTAAATGTTTAATTCAAGAGATTTCAACTAAAATGCTACAAGTTTTTTATATTTTAAATCTTTTCCCATGAAAGGGTGTTTATGGTCTCAGAATTAATTCGGTAAGCATTAATGTATTTATAACAGGGGACATCTCTAGGAAAAGAGCATACAGAATCCAAAACAATTCACGGAGGTAATTCATTGTATTTAAAATTATTTGAACATGAACTAAATCTCAGTATATATGGCAGATTATCTTTTTGGTACGCAGAATGATGGTGATGTACCTTAATAATTCCACAGCAAGAATTTTAAAAATACATTGCATGACACATTAAAATGAATAAGTTTACAAATGATTATGGTTGATTTGTGATTCCTAACGTTATCAATTTTTTTAGCTTAAAATACTGCTGTATTCTAAGGGGGAACATTTGTACTGTAGAAAAGCTGTGACTTATGCATAATAACCCATAGACACAGACAATAGTAATGTGATGGCAGGGGCGGGGGGGTGGGGGGGTGAGGTCTGGGTGGAGGTGGGCAAAGGAGGGGGGTGTTGAATAGGGACATTTGTAATCATGTCAATAATAAAATATAATGAAAAAAAAGAAAACATGATTTTAGAACATCAGTCTGAAAACGCACAAGGAAAGTAATGTTTACAGTAACACCACATGCAGAAGTATTTTTGAAATAGCATTCTTTTTTATTCTTCCAAAGAATAAGAAACAGCTTCCGCCCAGACTGAAAGCGACAGAAGCCTCATCATCGGAGCCTCGCTTGACTGTTGCGTTCAAACTCAGTTTTCACAAAGCAAAGCCATGAATAGGCCGAGGCTTTTTCAAAAAGTTTACCGAGGGGTGTGTCTGGAAGAAAATACGGCCCCTGCAATTGTTGTTCTAGCCCAGCCGTGGGCAAACTACGGCCCGCGGGCCGGATCCGGCCCCTTTGAAATGAATAAAACTAAAAAAAAAAAAGACCGTACCCTTTTATGTAATGATGTTTACTTAGAATTTATGTTAGTTCACACACACACTCCATCCATGCTTTTGTCCCGGCCCTCCGGTCCAGTTTAAGAACCCATTGTGGCCCTCGAGTCAAACAGTTTGCCCACCCCTGTTCTAACCCCTTGTAACCTTCAATGAACCAGAAATTTGAAAATAACCTTAAATTAACATTTTCAGTCAAAAAGATTAAAGATAAGCTAGTTGTGCAAGAGCAAAAACTGTGGATGTTGAATTCCCCAAGTGAAGGAAAATGCCTTTTGGGAGCCTGGTTACTTTTCCTCTAGTGTTTCTGTGGGGAAAGCTTCTGTATTCTTCCAAGTTCTGATCAAATGATGTTTCTTAAAGATTTCTCAGATTTCTTCCCCTCCAGAGCAGAGGAAAGAAATAGGCCCTGGATATCCCCATCATGAAATGCTTTCAGTGGTTACACATTCATATGCTGGGACCAGAGGATGAATGGGAGTGATTTATAAAACCATAAAGTGAGTTAAATAAGGCAAGGTGCGCATTTAATCATCACAACCACCTTCATCTTTCCCATTTCACAGATGAGGCCACTGAGTCTCAGAATATTATTTGCTCTTCAATATCTAGCGATACTTGTTAATGATGGGCATCTGCTCCTTTAGTGAAATAGTGACAGCGGAATTGTGAGATACTTGGGTAATCACATTTGGATGGAGAGAGCAGGACTTCCTAGTTGGTTAGATGGGAGTGTGAAAGAGGAAGAGGAGTCCACTAGTATGATCCCAAGTTCTCTGCTGAAGCAGTTTGTGTTGAAGTTGGGATTCCTGACCAACATTAGAAACACACTCAGGTAGGAATAGGTTTATGGGGGACAATTCATATCTTGGCTTTGCGGGTCGTAAATGTGATGCCTACTAGACATCCACGTGTAGCTCTTGGATACGTGAGGTATCCAAGTCTGGAATTGAGAGTGAGAGTCTCAGGTGGACATAGACCTGGAGGTCATTATCATTTTATTGGCATTTAAAGTCAGGAGATGGACTGATTCACCCAGCAAATGACAGTAGTCAGAGAAGGGGAAAGGCTCCAGGAAGGGTCACCATAGGGTAAGAAAAGCAGGGACGCTGAGTACCTCAGAAGTCAAGTGAAGGGAATGTCTCCAGCAGGAGGCAGTGATTATGATTAATTTATTCAAATGGGGCTGAGCAGATGAATAATTGAATATCAGATGGGGTGATGCAGAGGTGATGGGTGACATTGAAAGGGATACAGTCTGGATTGAAAGAAGAGGGTGCCTTTGGAAAAACTCTTCAAGTTTCTCCCTCTCGGAAAACAGCCCTCAGAACCTCAGACAGGAAACAAGTCAGCCCGTTGCCTGTGAGTTTCGTTTATAGACGTCTTGTGGCTTCTCGGGAGAACTTGTCTGCTGTCCTCTCCAACCCTTGCATGCCCCCAAGATGCTATTTCCATCGGGTCTTTCACTCTTTAAAGATATGATTTGTGCCCTGGCTGGTGTGGCTCAGTTGGTTGGGTAGCGTCCCATGCGCTCACTAAAGGGTTACTGGTTCAATTCCTGGTCAGGGCACATGCCTGGGTTGCAGGCTCTGTCCCTGGGCGTGCAGGAGGCTGACAGTGGATGTTTTCTTTCACATCAGTGTCTCTCTCCATGTCCCTTTATCTCTCTCTACAGTTATTAATAATAAACCGTCTTTAAAAAAGGTATTATTTGCGGTGCTGTTAGCAATGGGGAGGGGAAAGGCAAGGGGGCGACCCTCTTGGAAGCCATTTGGCATCATTCTCATAGTTCTTGGCCTCCTTATACTAACAGCCTCTTGAGCCCCTTGCACTCAGCCTTCCTGAATCTGAATAATTTCTGAAACTGCTGTTACCTTTGTGGCAATTTTTTATATGTATTTTGTTTATGTGTATCTTAAGTTCTAGAATTCTCTGAATTTGTGCCTCCATCAATTTCCTAAAGCCATCCTTTCTTGCTATTATGATGTCACTAAATTATTTTCATTTATTATACTTTCTTATATTTTATGATATTTTGAGGAATTTGGTTAATGGAGAGAAAAAACAAAAATTCTTTAAAAGTAGTTAAGCATTGCATTTGTAACAGCTTGACTTATAAAAACATATACAATGCAATTAGTTTAAGTGATGAATAGATTATACCTGAAGCTCTAATCCTAATAAAGAGCAATGTAAGGGAAATAGATGAATTCACTTACGCTGAAAAAAATCTGCTTACTCATGCCAAGCCATAGGTTTTATTTAGATTGTTATTGAGAGGTTAGTGGGCTCTGCATAGAATTATTGCACTGAATCTGAGAAGCAATATTATAAGATGCAATTCTGATTATGCAAACCATAATTAACATTGATGATGACTAAAAAGGGAAATTTTGGTTAGCTCTCTAAGCAGGTCAATGTTAAGGCACATGTCCAAAAAACACGCCAGGGAGTGTGAGACAATCCCTGATAGAATTGTTTCAAATAGCTTATAATAATGCCTACTATTTGTGAGGTAAGTCAATACACAACACAAAGGCTAACTAGTTTTATTATATGTAAATACTAAATATATAAAAGGGGTATTAAAACTATGCTTGATTAAAATTGAAATAGGAAAACAGCTTGGGGGTAAAGTCTATAATCCTATATAATAAAACGGTAATATGCAAATCGACCATCATGCCCTCACACAAGAGGGCCACCCCCATGCGGTCACAAGCAGGCTGCCACAAGATGGCAGGGTAGAGCAGTTGTGGGCAACCGGACCTGCAGGGGAGGGCAGTTAGGGGTGACCGGGCCAGCAAAGGAGGGCAGTTGGGGGTGACCATGCTGGCATGGGAGGTCAGTTGGGGGTGATCAGGCTGGCAGGGGAGCAGTTAGGCGTCAATCAGGCTGGCAGGGGAGTGGTGAGGGGGTGATCAGGCTGGTAGTCAGAAGCGGTTAGGGGCAATCAGGCAGGCAGGCAGGCAGGCATGCGAGCAATTGGGAGCCAGCAGTCCCAGATTGTGAGAAGGATGTTCGATTGCCGGTTTAGGCCTAAACCAGCAGTTGGACATTCCCCGAGGGGGCCCAGATTGGAGAGGGTGCAGGCTGGGCTGAGGGACTCCCCCTACCCCCAGTGCATGAATTTCATGCACCGGGCCTCTCGTGTTGATATAAAATGGTAAGAATGATGTATATGAAGCATTTTATCACATCCTTATATTCTCTCAACACTTGGAGATGTGCCATATCACTACTCTCCTTTTTATAAAGGAGAGGCCTAAGGCATAGAGCACCTAGGTAACTGGTCCCAGGTTACACAGCTGACTGTGGCAGAAATAAGATTTGAGGCACGGACCTCTGGCTCTAGGCTCCACACTTTTCTCTCAGAGAATTTAGGATGGTCCTTTAGATAGTTTTTTTTTTCTGTTCCTAAGCAACAGAATAAAGGGTTCATTTCAAGCAGAGATGATTAATGCTTAATTTAGTGATAAAGAGTGGGGGGAAGCATAGTCATTTACAAGTAGTTTATAGTCAAACACAGATGAATCGCATACCCCAGCGAGGGTGGAGCTTTCCATGTCACTATGGGGCCACCGTGCTCATGTCTGAGAAAAAATCAGACAGTTGTCGCGAGACTGGAGATGCCGGTAAATGAGTCAGTGCCTCTCCTCGTATGAAGATGCGACAAAATCACAAACTGGAAACCAAGAGTGTGCGGTGAACCTTTGACAAAAATCCAGGCTGGTGACAGCGCCTAGGGAACAAGAGCGTAGGTGAGGAGTCACTGTACATTCACAAAGAAAGACGATGCCAATCAAACAGAATAATTTTTAATATCATTTAGTTGCATTTAATACTATTGATAGGTGAGCCAGAGGAGCCCACCACATCATCAGTTATACCTCTTGAATTTTATGAATTATTTAACTGGAGATCTTATGGTTATTTTTATGGTCATGGTAAAAAAAAATTATGACTCATATTGAGAGTTTTTAAATATATTTGCATTTGATTAAACAAATCAAAGACATGATAGGTGAATAAGGGGATTTTGGGGTGGGCTTTCACTTTTCACTGTTTTTAGAAATATCTGAGGAAAAGTATTCTCAACTTTGCTTAATTTGCCATCTGACAATTTTTTTTTAAAAAAAAAAATCAAGAATCTGCTTTTAGAGAAATGTGTGTAAAGGAGATGGAGGCGAGTGCAAATTCAGCCCTATCCATGACACGTGTCTGACCTCTTTAATGGTGTGGGATGGAGGAGTGAATGCCCTACTAAGGCCAATGCCACTAGGGACTTTACTGTGTGAGGAAACCAGGCAGGCCACCAGCCAGGCCACCGGGTGGCCTCTGATAACAGAGACAGGAGGCGGGAGTTGCCTGGTAGCGCCCGGTAGGTCTCATTTCAATGGTGGAACATTTGGCGTGGGTGGTAGAGTGACGATAAGGAGGGCAGTTGTTCTTTTCCCAAAAAAGTGTCCGTTTCTCCCACTCAGGACGTTTTCTCCATAAGTCTCATTTGTCATAGAGATGTAACGTCCTGTTTTCTTCTTTCTACAGTAAAAAACACAACAAAAACCCACCATCTTTCCCTCCTGGGTTCCTGTCTTCTCAACTATAAAGTCAAATATATTTTCTTGTAGCCTCTTCTCTTCAAGTCCCAGAAAATTAGAACATAGGCCCTGGGCTGGTCCTCCTTTCAAATATCTTCCTGCTAATTGCTGCGAGCCTGGCTGTACACACTCCCTGCAGGGCCTCGGGCCAGGGAGGAGGAGGACGGTGAATTTCCCGCAGTTTCCCGCTGCCCTGGGGAGCTCCCGCAACGTATGCCTAATGAGCAAAATCGCGGGATTGTTAGTCATTGCCTGTTCTTCATCTTCCTAAAAACACAAACACATTTTGGAACCTCTCCAGGGTTTTTTAAATCAGGTAAAATTAGTTCCTTTCTTGCAAATATTCTAGATATGACTAAAGAATGAAATGATCAAAGAATATAGAAGATTATGTTCTTTGTGTTTCATTTCAGCCTCATACTTTTTTTCTCTTAAAGTTTCAAATCAATTACTTACATGTTGGTATATACATTTTTTATTTAATAAGTACAGTAGTTTGCACCATATCTTTCTTTAATAATCACGTGTTAGTGTTTAAAAATTGTAGGTATCTTCTTTGTTTCAGTTTTAGTTAATATAGCAATGCTTAGTAGGTTGTTAAAAAATATCATTAAGGTAACGAAAAGAAAGTGTATTAACTCAATACCCAGAGACCATGTCCTGCTGCTCCATATTTCAAGGTTTACAGGAACACATACGTGCATGCCTACGTGGGGGTGTGAGTATTAACAGGAATACATGTGTGAGGTCATCAGTACACAGATTCAGGTTGATGTTCATCATCGGTAAGTATTGTGGCTGATCTGATTGGTATTGCTGACCAATCCGACTAACTGATAATGTAGAACAGTTTTACCCCAAATTGGCTTCATCACCAAATGGTTTCTTTGATTCATCCTGACAGTATTTTCTCAGAATTCTTTAAACACAGAATGTCAGGAAATGGGCTATAGAAACTAGTTGTTTCAAGTCACACAGGTTATACTAATCAGCTCTCCATGCGCCATCCAACAGGAATTGACTGGATGTCTACATTAGACCTGGGCATGTGGAGTGTCTCTCAAATAACTGAAGTAAGCCGAAGCCGGTTTGGCTCAGTGGATGGAGCGTCGGCCTGCGGACTGAGGGGTCCCGGGTTCGGTTCCGGTCAAGGGCATGTACCTGGGTTGCGGGCACATCTCCAGTGGGAGATGTGCAGGGGGCGGCTGATTGATGTTTCTCTCTCATCGATGTTTCTGGCTCTCTGTCTCTCTCACTTCCTCTCTGTAGAAAATCAATAAAATATATTAAAAAAAATAACTGAAGTAAATGATGAAGCAGCAGTTGTAGATTTACTTAAATCACCTAGACGATGCACCATGATTTCTTTAGCGATGTCTGTAGTAAGGCTGCTGGGCTGTCAGGTACTGGACCCGCACGGGTGTTTATCGGTAGCAAGTGTCACACATTTGAAAACCCCCATCAGGGAAACCCTGGGGAAACACTGGGCAGATCGCCCCAGCAGGTGCAATTGGTGAGGAGCCTCAGAGTGGATGCAGGAGAGGGTGGGAGAGTCCAGTTGCTAAATAACAACAACCAGACAAAAGTTCGGGAGTGAATGAAACAAAAATCAGACCAATTTTTTATGTAACTGGATTGCTCTGGATTTAGTGTTCAGTGAAGGATTCTAGCTGCAATAGCATCCGTAGCCACCAAATCTCTTCATTTATAGGAAAACCAAATTGGCATCGGTTTGATTGTGCACTGTGCTCTCCTCCATTTAGTCTTTGAATGAATATGTATAGGCACACTACGGGGTAAAAGTAAGAAGGATTGGACAGTTGTTTGGGGCCAGGCATTGTGCTGAGCACTTTGTTTACATTATCACATTATATTTTAATGCCATGCTACTGAGCATCATTAAGAATAAAGACTTAAGTTACTGATGGGTTTACAAGCAGCTATAAAACTCGGTCTCAACTATCAAGAGGCCTATAATATGGTTGGAACGGGAGAATATTGACATAAAACCACAAATAATACAAATTAGTCTCTGCAAAGTGCTAGAAGAATAGCAGTTAAGGAAACACCAGCAATGATAAGAATTTAAAGTTATAAATATTTGCTGAGTTCAGGGAAGGATTCGAGGATCCATGTCATGTTTGCCTTCAGTGCTACAATAAATTCTCATTTTCCCACCTGTCTCCTGTTCCCCCAACTTTTCTGGAAATCCTTCTGAAAGCTCTTCTCTTGAAAAACAATGTTTTTCTTCTTCAGGCTTTACCGCTCTTTTGAAACCCATTCAACTACCTCACTTCTTACACCCCCGGAAGTGACTCAGAATGTAGAGATTGCGTGCGATGAATCACCTGGGCCTTCCGCGCTATAAGCACCCGGAGTTCACAGTGTGCCTCCTTGTCTTGTCCCTGATGTCCAGCTTGGCCATAGGACTTGCTGTGGCCATCGTGATGCTTAGAGATTTGATCAGAGCACAGGCTTGAAACGTGCTCGCGTGTTTGGTCCTACCCCTGAGTTCCTTTCGCAGGGAGGCACACCTGCCTCAGTTAGCCACTCATCTTGTGATGACCTCCCCTATTCTAATTATCACATTATATTAGCAAACCCGGACCCATTGGGCAGGTTGGAGCCAATCCCAGCAGGGCACAGCCTATATCAGCTGAAACCCAGCTTACCCATAGATGCAAGAGCCAGAATGAATGCGGATCGTTGCGTCCCACTAAAGTATTTATGCGCAGCGGCATTGTGGCAATAGCCTACTGAGGTAGCCCTCCTCCTAGTTTTTAAATTATTCTGAACACAATTTTTCTTGATTCTAACTATATAAGATGTACTGATGGTGAGTTGATGCATATTAAATACATTCACCTAAATCATTCTCTTGAGTATTAAATAAAAATATTAAATGCCTGTTCATTATAACAGATATCTTGTACTCAGCTTTAACCAGTTCAAAATTGAACTTTTCCCACCACTTTTACAGATCTTTTTTTTTTTTTTTTTTTTTACAATTCCCCCTCCCAGTTGATATCATTCCACCTATTGCCCAACCAGAACCAGGGGCAACATCACTAACTCATTCTTCCCCCATCATTGGTCCATCCTGTTGTTCACTAAGATCTTTGATTCTGTTTCCTTAACATCTCTTTCATCTTCCTCCTTGGTCCTCTGGCTGCAGACTCTTGTTATATATCTTCCATCCTCTTTGACTTCTGGTCCACTCTGTGTGACCCTCCAAGTGTTCCTCTTTATTGCTGCTAGCATCTGAAAATCTAAACCTGATCATCTCACTGTCTCTCCTAATATCCTTGGGGTCCCCCTGAGTAGACTAAGGATGTCCAGTGGGTCTAAGGCACCCTAGCATGGCAAGCTGGTGGCATGTAGGTGACCAAGGCTCCCCCTGCCTTCATCTCCACCTTCCTCCCTTCCTGCAGTGTTGGGTCCAGCCATCAAGAACTGCGTTCACTTCTTGCTTCGCTGATTCCTTTAAACTTTCACATATGCTCCTCCTCTTACAGCATGCCTCTTAGTGATGTGCCTTCGAGTGCGGTGAAATATTATTCATCAACCCAAAATCAATTTGCCAGAATCATCTTATCAAAATTCCTCCTCTAGGAAGATTTCTCGGGCAAAACCCTCTCTCACTTCCCCAATAGTCTTTTGCACAGAGTCAGGACGGCGACCTTTCTGTGCATTTCCCTTAGTCCAAGTATTGCATTATGTGACATTTGTATTTTACTTGGTTTTTGTATCATAACACCCGGAGTTTCCTTTCACTCTGGTTCCCCTGATACCTAGAACAATGATCGGCACCTAGTCGGTGCCATGAATGAATGTAGACAGGGAAGAAAGAGGTTAATAACATAAAACAGTAATTGTCAGATTCTTCCCTTAGTTTCTTCAAATGGTAGTTGTTCACATACCTTTCATCTTCAGGTTCTGCTTACAATTAAATTGCCAGTATCTTGGGGAAAAATTAATTCCTTTTGATAGATTCTGCCATTCTGCTTAAGTGCAAAAGGTCTAACATTTGGAAAAGTAAATGTTGCCTCTGACCAACACACCATTGGTGTCATGACATTGACACTCAAGGACAGAAAGGGGAAGAACGTTTTATAGTGGAGGCGAATTTTTACTTCACCTTCTCCGATGTGTTTTTTTCTCTTTGGTTGGGCCTGAGCATTAAATGGACAAACACACTGACAGGAGAGAGGCACACACGCTTATTTAATACAGGTTTTCGTGACAGGGACCCTTGATGGGGGCGTGGCCTTGGGAAGGAGCCCGTCAGGAGTTAGGCAAGCCGGGGTCATGCTAAGGCCGTCTTGGTAGTTTTCCACACTTTTTCCTCCTCTTTCTCTACATTTTTCCTACCTGCTCCCTGGCCACATCCTACTCACTTTTCAGGGTTCAGCTTTGTGGTGTCCATTTCCCAAGTTTCTCTTTCTCATCTCCAAAGCCAGGCGAGGTCTGTAGTTATATGCCCCCGTCAGATTTCTCCATTGGTTTTGCAGCCCTCCTTATACTCGTAATTATTCAGTTGTTTTCACTATTAGATTACAAGGTTCATGAAGGCCAACATTATGTCTTCCTTAATCTCCATGTAGTCTCAGGGCCTAGCAAGTCGCCTCACGTCTTATCGTCATTTAAAGCAGCAATGAATTAAAGGTGTGTCAGAATGCATCCCTGGCTCTGGTACCAGGCACCTCATGGCTAGACTGATTGTAAACGCCTTTCCCTGGTTTCTGCCTGGGGTCCTGGGCATCCTGTGAGGTTCCCATTTGTCCCCCGTCCTTTCACTCTGAGGAGGACCCCAGGGCATCCAATACGTTCTAGGAGCCCTCGGACAGCAGCTTTTGCCCATCCTGAGATTTTCTGTTTGACAAGAAACGGATGCCCACTCAGATCAACGAGCACTGAGATTGACCAGGTAACCTGCAGGGAGTGAGGGACCTCCCCCCTGCTCTGCGCCTGGAAACATCCCAGGCACGTGACATGTAAAAGACTTGCTAAATGAAAATAAGCATGTATGTGCGTCTCAGTGTTAGGAGAACACTCCCACTGTTACCTGGGAGGGAGCCCAGACAAGACAGCGCAGCCTCCATGGTAGGAGAGGCTGTAAATCATTAAGTAGCTGCGGGTGCCTGAGGGACGGCAGAGGCTTCCAGGGGAGATACCCATGCGGGCAGAGCAAGTCCAGGTGCATGTTGGCTGATCACAGACACCTGGCGCTGGGCAAGGGGCTAGTAATGACCACCATGGTCCTCTCCAGCAGGTCAGATGCGGGTAAAAAACAGCTTCAGGGTTTGAGATGACCTTTTCAGTGATCACAAGGGCAGCTGGGACTCGAGGTACAGGGAGCGAGAGTGAACGCCCCGAGATCAGAAAGCGCCTGGCTGGCCATCCGCGGGGTTGCCAAGGGGACTGGGCTTAACGGCAGAGCTGCTGTCCATAGGAGCCATCTTCGTCCCTTCAGGCTGTCCTGACACAGTGTCAGAGCGTGGGTGGCTCATGAAATCGTTACAGTTCTGCAGGCTCGAAGGCTGCGGGCAGAGTGCCTGGTGGTCAGACGAGGCCTCTCCCAGGTCCCCGATGTCCTGTGTCTCACCTGCGGGAGAGGAAAAGGAGCTCTCTCAGGCCCATTCTATTTCTTTCTTTATACTTTGCTCTTTTATTTATTTATTTATTTATTTATTTATTTATTTATTTATTTTTTAACTCATTATCTTTTTTCCCGTCACCATTTATCCCCTCTCTGCCCTCTTCTACCTCTGCCCCTCCCCTCCACAACCACACTGTTGTCCATGTCCGTGAGTGCTCTTATTTTTTTCTGTTTTGCTCGATCACTTCCCCCCCCCACCCCCACCACCAATTGTCTATCCCTCACATTGGGCATTAAGATTTCAACACAGGGCTCTGGGGGAGACACACAGATTCAGACATTCAAGAGCTAACTCTGGGTAGGGGAAAGGCAGGAGAGATCACCAGCTAACAGAGGAGTTCGGTAACTTCTTGTCCTGAGTCGCCACATCTACTAGTAAAGTCGCCCATTTCTTTTCTGGCTGTGCCTGGACCCGCTTAGAACGTAGTAGATCTAAACCTGCATTTGGGAGACACCAGGAACTCTCCATGGACGAGTCCCGGGAAAGCAAGGTCTCACTCTCTCCTAAGACCCTACAGCAGCGGTTCTCAACCTGTGGGTCGCGACCCCTTTGGGGGTCGAACGACCCTTTCACAGGGGTCGCCTAAGACCATCGGAAAACACATATATAATTACATATTGTTTTTGTGATGAATCACGATGCTTTAATTATGTTCAATGTGTAACAATGAAAATACATCCTGCATAGCAGATATTTACATGACGATCCATAACAGTAGCAACATGACAGTTATGAAGTAGCCACGAAAATAATTTTATGGTTGGGGGTCACCACAATATGAGGAACTGTATTCAAGGGTCGCGGCGTTAGGAAGGTTGAGAACCGCTGCCCTACAGGGAGGTTCTTCTGGAATGTCTTCTGGTTCCTGCCTCCCTTCTGTGCCCCATAGGCTTAGATTTCTTTTTGACAATCTTCTATCCTGATCAAGTCCATGACCCTTGTCCCAGGATGAAATCATAGGCTCTTTTCCTTGTTTCCCTCTTGGGCTTCCAACGTGTTTTCTGAGCGTGTAGTCACTCAGGCCGCCAGAGAGAGAGACGCTGTGCTTAGAGATGGGGCTCCCACTTGCCCCCGACTTTCATCTGCTCCTGAAAAGGGAGGCGTGTTCTAGGGACAGTCAGCTACCCAGGTACGAGCCAGAACGGGGATACATTCTTCCAGGCTGCTTTCTGTGCATGGACTGAACATTACACTTTCTTATTTCTTCTAGAAATGGGCCCCGTTGATCAGTGACACGGGGATTGCAGAGATGTGTGCCTTAGGGTCCCTTTTCTGACTCCAATTCAAATCTAACCTTTCACACCATGGGAGGCTATCAGTGATGCTCAGAGCCCACTGCTTCCACCCCTCCCGCCTGGCACGGACAGGCCTCGGGCTCCCCCGGGGTGGAAGAAGCATGACGTCACCGAGCGTTAACACTGCCCTGATTTCTAGATGAGAAGGACACGGACATTAGGAAAATAATGGAGTCCACGTGGAAGATCCCGCCAGGCCTCAGAGCTGTTACTCACCACATCCCACTCGTTCAGCCACGACCTCCACGACTCCTTTACGGAACGGAATTCTGAGCACCCATTACGCGGAGCTTAATTGCAACTCAGGGAAGTGAAATAGTATTAATCAGGGCTCATACCGCGGTGGACTCTGACCCACAAGAATAAATCTAATAAATGTGTAGGTTCCCCTGTCACATAACGAGTTCTTCCTTTGTCATTACTCAGGGGACCAGTGTGAAACTGTAAGGGGAATGTTTAAGGCTCTTAATGAGACACAATAAATAATTGTATGGCTTTAATTTCCTAATCATTTTAATGCCCCAAATTAAGAGTATGCATCAAGGTACATCCATGGAAGCCTGCCCGTCCCCGTCCTCTGAAATAATGTGAGAAAAGAGGAAAAGTAAAGGAGATCAGATAAAATTGAGTAAAGAAAATGTTAGGCTGACGATCAGGGAAGCAATAGCCAAATGATGAAAGCAGACGGGTGGTGAAACAGCCTATTAAGTGAAGTGGTCAGAAGTACCGTCTCTCGGGCCATAAAAACAGACCGCAATAGGCATGTTACCAGAGAGAGATGTTCTTGGGCAGCTCGGCTAGAGAAACCTGGGTCAGGGAAGTCTCCGATTCCAAGCAGCCCCAGCCTCTGTCTGCTCCTCCTTTCCTGGCGCCCATTAATCATCTGTCCGGTGATCTCAGCTCAGATCTGTGCCAATCCTCCGACCCTACAAAACAACCGATTTTAGCCACAGAAGTAGAAATACTTTCAGTAGCTGCATCCCTCCACCCCACGCTCCTCACCCCCCCCCCCCCCCACACACACACAGAATAACAATTCTTTGGAGAAAATTACGTATTCAAACCACTTAATTGACACACAGAACATCAAATAAGCAGGGAAATAGTGAAACCAATTAATTAGCAAGACCATGATATCAATTAGAAAAATGATCTTTTCAATATTTTTGGCCTGTAATATGGTTGATCACTCTTTCCAGTGGCTCAATATATGACTTAGTTTATCTGAACTTAAGAGACTGATGAAAGCCTCACATGAAATAATTTACTAAATATATTGTTGAAGATAATAGAAAAGAGTAGGTATCCAGGAGTCAGATTACTGTGGTTTTCTTTGGAGGTCAGGACTGAGAATTGTGAGTGTAAAATAAATTGGGTCTTATTTTTCTATTGTGTATTCTCTCATGGAATTTGTAGTCTTCATAATATGCATATATTATCTTTCAAAGATATAAGAACGAATATCCAATCATGAATAAAAACTGCAAAAGAATTCTTTGAAAAAAGACAAATAATTTTAAAAAGATCTATCCCCTCCTCAGAGAGTCCATTTTCAGATATGACAATAGGGAAGCAAAATTGATGGTGAGTGATTATTTGAAATCAGAACTATCAGGAGACCTTGACTTTTCTAATAAAAAGAATATCAGGCGATAACTCTTACTTGGATTCACATTAGTAATTCACTAAGCTGAATATCAACATCAGTAGCTGACTTTAATACCTTTAAAGAATCTAAAACTGAGTTTGTTTTTATAAACACAGCTGTTGGGTAAGTGTAACCAAGCCTCTCAGCATTTGTGGACGCTTCTCTGTGTATCGAAGTGGTTAGCACGTTTCCATATCACTCTCCTCATCATCTTCATGTCTTTTGTCCACGCAATGTGGCAAGCTATGGTACTGTCCAGGGTCATAGTCATAAAAAGATCTAGATACCATAGAATGATAAATGGTTTCTATTACAGTCCAAGTAGAATACTGGATCGTTATGAGTTAGTCACCCTTCCATTTGCTTCTGTGTGGTAAGACATACTGGGTTTTGCTCTTTCTAAAATTTCTCTTTTTTCTGTTGGACTTTGAGTTCAGGAACTCCTTGGAAATATCTAGGCTGTAACGGAGGCCCTGAGGGGTATTCAGGAAGTACACTGAAAGTCCGGGTGAAAGGGGGTTTCACGGATGGCTCTCTCATTGGATAGTTTGTCATAACCACGCCTGTGGCACCTGGCTTGTCACGCCACATCTGCCAGGTGTTTAATTGATGCTTCAGAATGAATAGAAACCAGGTGACTAGATTCTCTAATGATGTCCTTAGATGTCAGGGGAGGAATCAAGCCTTCGAGATGCAAGAAGACTGCTTTGTTGTTGTTATTATGTGGGATTCACCCACGAAAGAGATAAGAGAAAACAGAAGCAAGATGCTACTATGAGGAATTGGGAAGTCACCCCGAAAACCTCCTAAATTCCTCCCTACACACTCGAGACCGTGTCCCATTCCTGGGTGCTCTACTCCCTTCTTAGATTCTGCTGTGCTGTCACTGTTCCCACTTAGGCCCCTGCTTTCAACCTGTATTATCTGCTCATCCCTTTGTTCCCCAAAGTGTTGGCTGAAACTGTTGTCTATTCATGAAGCTGTGGTGCTGGCCATTCACTATCCGCCTCAGCCCTGAAATGGACTGTGCCTGGCTTCAATCACTTCTGGGTGATGCCCTGGGGGAGATGGTGGTTTTCTTTCCGCCCCTTTCACTTCCGTCCTTAAATGATTGCCCCCTTTCAAAACCTTACCGCCTACCATTCCACACCAAGGGAACTAATAGAATAAGTTAGAGGGCAATGGCTGTGTATCTCTGGAATCTATAAGAACACTTGAGAGAATAAGAAACACCCAGTATGTTTACCAATATGAATAGGTAAACACTCCTACGATGTCCTGTTATCATTACACTGTAGGCTCTGCTCTCTGAAACTGCAGGCAAGGACATCACCTCCTGTAGACAGCTTCCGTGTAAGAAACAACAAGCCCAGCTCTCTGCTGCCTTCAGTGATTTGACCCAAACAATAGAAAAGCCCTGTGCTTCCGCCTGTGCAGGCTTCACACACATTCTCAGGGCAGGACAAGGGCTGAGGAGTGTCACTCAACCTCTCACAACACAATGGCTCCCTCCAGTGTTCAACACTCAGCACATTGTTGGCAAGAGTTTGGATGCCATCCCTACACCTGTACTTCTGACTGGCACCCTGTCTGCATCAGTTTCTGCTGCTGGGAGTAATTTTTTTTTTATTGTAGTGGCCTTGGTTAATAAAATTATGTAGGTTTCAGGGAATAAACATTTTTAAAAAGAGGAATACCTTAAGGATCTCATGTTCTTTGATCTAACTAGTACTAGAGATGATCTAACCAGTACTAGAGATGATCTAACCAGTACTAGAGATGATCTAACTAGTACTAGAGATGATCTAACCAGTTCTAGAGAGGCTGAGTTCCCACCTTGTGTGTAGCTCAGGGTGATGCCTATGGCTGCTTTTAGGAACACAGAAATGACATCCTCTCGTAGCCAAAAGATGCAATATGGAGGGAGAATGAGGTCATCACGGGGTAGCAAACAGGTTGACTTTTATTCTTCGAGTTACTCCAATATTTCAAAGCGCTCACGAAGGCGTTGGTTTGGAAAGTAACTGTTCAGTGAAACCTCAACCTCACTTTCAATCCTCAGTGTCCACTTCAGCATTTCAGATTTAATAAACCTCAGCATGGAATGGAGGCATGCAAGTGCCTGTCGCCTCCTCCTCAGCCCTGCTAACCCAGGGTGAGAAATGTATTCATGCCGCGTGGTACTCCACCAGGCTGCCTGGCCACGGGTGAGGAACAGGTATGCTTTCAGGGTGTTCAGTTTGACCAAAACACACCCCTCATGATGTTTTCCATTGTAGTCATTGACCATCAGGTCAGCTCAGTGAGGATGAAAAGCTCAACTTTTTTGCTTACAACCAAGATCTTTGTATTTCCCATTACCCTTTAGTAGTGAATCAGTAAAGGTTGGTGACGACATTGAACACCACGGCTAGGAAATGTCTTGGGGGAGATTGAAGAATTGCTGCATGTAATCTAAACGCCAGACATCTGGAGTTCCATCACACAAGATGCTAGAATTATCTGGGATTCCTGCTAATGATTTCATTGCCGATGACCGAAGTCAGTTAAACCACCTACCAACACACACAGCAAAGGTATCGGTTCTCCTTAGCCAGGCGGGGGTCAGTCCGGGAGGTCCCTGGGCTTTCTCGGGATCTTCTGCCTCTACTTAGTTTTACTCTCAATGATGGCAAGATGCAGTCTTCCACGAGCCCATCACCTTTAGAACGTAAGATATTTCAAGAAAAAGAAAAGCAATTTGATCCTGCTCACATTTATATCCAGCCTTCCAACTTAGCGCTCTGTCAAGGTCTCAGCCATGAAAAATCATAGTCTCTAAGGGGAGGAGGGTATCTGATTGAGTGTGTGGAAGATAGGACCATCCCTATGAAAAGGGAGCCCAGGTAACTACATTTTCCAGGTTCCCTGCCCTTAGTAGTAGCAACCAGGCAGCTGCGATGTAGCCAATAGAACGTGATTAAAAGTGATGTCGTCACTGCCTGCAGTCCATACCGTGGATGCGTCTGTGGCTGCACATATCAGGTTACCCTGTTTCTTCAGCTGCCTACGTCAGAACCCAGGAGGTTGGGCACTCCTATGTCTGTGTGACTCTCAGGCATCTAGTTCAATTGTTTTTCATTCTGCCGTAACTGTAAAATTTTAGACTGTCTTAGATGGAAAGAGCGAGTTAAGTTTTTCATGCTAAATCTAAATGTGAAGTTATCTCTCTTTTGTCCTCGAAGAATAGTGTTAGCTTCAGCTTCATTGAGAACACTGTCCTTAGCAACGATAATCTATCAGGCTAATTAGCATCTTCCATGTATCTTAGCCCATGCCAATCACACTTTGCTATGAATAATCAGTGGCTTCCAGTGTGCTGCTCACTTCATTGGATTTCAGAACACTGCACCACCTCCTGTAGGTAGTGAACGTGAGAAAATGTAATATTGTTTAGCAACTTTGTGTTCTCCATAGATTTCAAAGCCAGCTGTAAATATTGTTAATTATAAAGTCATGCTCAATGAATTTTCACGGTTTAGCTGCCTCTTGTGGAGTGTCGCAATGGAGAGATTTTTCTAAAAAATTGATTTTTAATACGTGAAAGTGATTTAATGTGCCATGCAAAATGATGAAATTCATGCATATTGGCACAGAAAGTGATTTTTTTAAAAAAGTTAAATAGTTAAACCAATATATGGGTATCAAGTAATTATCTTTCTATATTTTAAGAGGTTTTTTTTCCCCATCATACTCTTGGGCCTCCCTCCCATCAGATATGAATATTGCAACAGATTTTTTTTCCAATCTTCACATGAAGTAAATTTATAAACTAATACCGTAAGCTCCTCTCAAGTGTTTTAGATTATAAAATAAAACTCCAAAATTGTATTGAAAAGGTTAATATTGAAATGTAAGGTTGCAGTATTTGACTACTAAGGCATTTGGGGCCTTATGTTGATTTCCAACATAAGGGACTTTGAAACCAGTGGTTGAATTCTGAAACTACTTAGACAGCGTAAGGAAGATTTCACTCAACATCTTTACGGATCTCCCCATCAGCAACCGCCTCAAATAACCTCGCTCTGCTTGCTTCTTGGGATGACACTGAAGCTCAGAACAGATGAGATGATGTGGAAGTGAGGAGTTTCCGATGAGATGCTCCATCATAACAGCCTGTACCTCTGTTCTGTGTTCATTTCGCTGCTACCAATGGGCAGTGTGCGCTACAGGACACTGGGCGCATCCATGACTTTTCTCAGGAGGCATCTCTCTAAGGCAGTGGTTCTCAACCTTCTGGCCCTTTAAGTACAGTTCCTCATGTTGTGACCCAACCATAAAATTATTTTCGTTGCTACTTCATAACTGTCATGTTGCTACTGTTATGAATTGTCATGTAAATATCTGATATGCAGGATGGTCTTAGGCGACCCCTGTGAAAGGGTCGTTCGACCGCCAAAGGGGTCGCGACCCACAGGTTGAGAACCGCTGCTCTAAGGCGAACTGAGACATTTCCACTGAAACTAACACGAATGCGGAGACCTACCTTCAGTGGCTGCACTGGCGCGTTCTGGTAGCCCACCCACAATCCAGTTTGGTTTTGAGGATCTGTGAATTGTAACTCTACTGGAAGTGTGAGCCACACAGGGGATTGGTGGTGGACTGTGGGGTCGCCACTGGAAAGTTCTGGTTGAGCAATTATTCCGGTGGCCACCTGGAGTAGGGACCGAGGGCTCAGCCTTTGCTCCGAGTAGGAGATTCCTGTGGCTGTTTCCTAGGGCTGCGCTTGAAACGTGAAACAAAGGCCATTTTGTGCAGAAACCTGTCCCCTGACCTCCCGGGTGCCCCAGACACTCTTTGTTTGGGACCCCCACCTCCTCCCGGTGCTGCTGGTTGGGTGAGGAATCCTGCAGGTGAACACTGTGTTGTTGCAAGAGGAGATGTTTGAAGAGGTCAGCACACTGTGGTTGAGGGAATTCAGCTTCAGCTCGCTGGGAGGGCGAGGGGTCCTGTTAGACCATATCAGGACTTGGTGCTGCCGTGGCTGTGAACTCTGTACGCAGCAGTTTGCCGGCTTCCCTTTCTTTCCTTTGGGACGTGTTTCTTTGTCTCCGCATTTTGGCTGCTTCCCGGTGTTTGCTGCTATGTAGCAGGCAGAGCTGCTGTGTCTCCTGGAATTGGAAGGGTGCGTACACAGCGCCCTTTTTTAACCATCTTACCGTCTCCTTTGTCGGACATTTGTTCCCAGTTCTTCACCAGAATAAACCGCCTTTCGGTCACAGCCCGTGTGTATATACATCTCCGAGTCTTCGCTGATAGATCTGCTGCTTTGTAGAGAAAATAGCAGAAATCATTCATTTTAGAAGCGACCGTCAATAAAAGTGAATGCAGCACCATTCACACTGCAGACCTCCGCCTGCGCAGCATCCGTTTCAGGCTCAGCCTTGTCTGGCAAGGAGGCACATGGAAAATAGTCCCAAACAACACATCCTGGAAACAAAGCCGCCGTGTGTCTGATGGCGGTCCTATTGTCCTCACCCGGCATGTGCTCAGGAGTAGAGGGCACAGTCGTGCACCCGCCAGGATGCAGACATGGGCTCAGCCTGCAACCTCAGCCATCAGGGCTGTTGGCCAAAACCATCTTGGACTCGCTGCCCACCACAAATCTCATCTCCGACCAGTTGCATCTCTTCTGTGCCAGCTGTGCACACCACCACCAAGCACACTCCAGCATCCTTCCTTTCTCCTTTGTGAGTCCAACTTTCTGTTGATAAAAAATAAATGAGCATCAAAAAGATGTCTTTCTTTACTATTTATTTATCCCATCATCTGACAGGAGGATCAAGGGCATCCACGGAGATGAGTCAGTTGTAAAAGGACCGCGGTGGCCGCGCTGCCAACTGCCCCCTCGGCGGTCCTGGGAGGATGTCCAGGGCCACTGGCCAGGCCTTGGGAGTGGCTGCTTTAGTTTTGTCCACGACCCTAATCTTTATCATCTTCAGAATCCATTCTGATTCAGCCTCCTGATCAGATTCCTGATCTTCACGCATTAGACATTTCTGGATTGGCGGAACTCTAGAGGGCAGGGAGAGGTTGTGGGTTTAATCCCTGGTTAGCGCACATTCAGGAATCAATGAATGAATGCATAAAAAAATGGACAACAAAAGGATGTTTTTTCTCTTCCTCTCTCTCTAAAATCCATCAAGCATGAAAAGTTAATGCATGGAGAAGTAAAGACTCTTAGAACTAGCAAGACACGCAATTTCTCCGATGTGATACAAAAGATGGAAAACCTTCCCTTGATCAAAAAAAAAAATCAGATGCCAACAATTGTCCTTATTTTGCATGTGCAGCTGCCAGAACGGTAGTAATTATCACAAGGGAAAGAAAGTGAACTACCTTCCTGTGAGAACAACTGTAAACCTTAACATGGAAAACATTTGTAAAGTTCCTGACTGACCGGGGTATGTTCACGGTTTCACAGAGGTGTTTGTTTATTCCCTCACTGAACCTGTGCACCGTTCCCGCTTCCGGAAGCAGGCGGGGAGGCCTGGCGGGCTGGGCACCAGAGGAGTATCAGCAATCACACGGGGTGACATGCTATTGTCAGCGTCTGAATAAAAACTGCACACGGAGGAGGCAGCATTCTTTGTCCAGAGGAAGATGAAATGAAGCAAAGCATGCCATTTTCTCTTGAGGAGGCTGTAGTTTGTTCGGAAGTCTAAATGCAGGCACACAGAGCCACACACAATACAGAGCACTGTGTAGAATAGCATGATTCCATTGTGATCCTTTAGTGATGTAGGGACTCGGGGAAGGAAGACAGCACTCAACATGGAAGTGTTCCAGAATATTGCACGGGTAGGTTACGAAGTCCTTTCCCCACTTTACACGAAGAAGAAAAGGTGTGCAGGTGATGAGCGGGGGAGGTAGAACGTAGCAAAGGTAAATGCTTGAAGTACTTTACTTTAATGGGTTTAATGGTTCTTAAAATTAACTCCACACTCTGAAATACTGCTTCCAAAGCCACTGGAAACACCGCTTCTCTCTGGAATGGATCCAAGTGAGGATAGCAGCGAGGGCAGTATCCTGCCACACATCTTACATGGAGCAAATAAATGAAACGAATGTTCGGAGAGAAGGCAGCCGCCTCTGTTAAATGCTGTGTAACTTCAAGCTTGCTGGTGGGAAGGAAAAAGGCCGAGGGGAGGGTGTGGAGTGTGGAGGAGGGAGAGACTGCACATTCACAGCTGGCCACCCCGTCTCCAGGCCCCTGGACTCCTCGGAGGCAGGAGCTATAACCCCACGAGAAGTGTTAAAGTCGAGGGCCATCACACGTGCCCTTAACTCATCGGGAACTGACTGTTGAAATAATGGAATAATAAAAAACGGAGAACACATCTGTGGTCTCTAAATTAAATCGTGGGAGAAACGATCACGTTTCTTGCAAGTTGTCCTTGGTGTCAGAGCAGACCAACGTGCACACGTTGGAGACACATGGAAAGCACCAATGTAGCCCGGCCGGCGTGGCTCAGTGATTGAGTGCTGACCTGTGAACCAGGAGGTCACGGTTCAGTGTCCAGTCAGGGTACAAGTCTGGGTTGCGGGCTTGATCTACAGTGTGGGACGTGCAGGAGGCAGTCAATTATCATTGACTCTCTCATTATTGATGTTTTTTTTCTCTCTCTTCCTCTCCCTTCCTCTCTGAAATCAATAAAAATATCTTTAAAAAAAACCCCACCAATCTCGCATTTCAGACATCACTTATAAACCCTCTTCAGATTATCCTAATTGTGTGAGCCATCTGTCTTCTGTTTTGATGGTCACAGATATACTATTAATTTCACTGCTGTGCTGCAATGACAAATACAAATATTAGGTGGGGGAGGAACAGGAAGGGGGAGAGGAGAGGAGGAGGAGGGCTGGGCATCTTCATATACATAATAGTAAATTGCTTGTCTTATTGAACTTATTTTCCTCTCTCATTGGCTGTGACTTCCATCTTAGAGCACTCAGCGGCCAATGGGGGACTAAGACTTGAAACAACTTACGAGGCCATCAAATCGAGTTCACTTCCTTCCTAGATGGGGAAACTGGGAGGGACTTTGTGTTCCCACCCGCGGCTGCAGTAGTTGATAGGCATTTGGCAGATCCAATCCCCTAGCTCTGGCTCCTCCATGGCAGCCAGAACCTCTCAGGTGGTCTTTCTCCCACCTGTGACTGCAGAGAACTAGACTCAACTTAGCAGGCAGAGTAAGGTCACTTCTTTGCTCAAAACCTTCCAATGGCTTTCCCACTTCATTCTGAGTTGCAACCAACGCTCCTGAAATCATTCCATGATCTCCCCGTCTCTACTCCTGGGATCTCAGAATCTCCTTACCTTCTCTCGCTCCTCCTCCTACACCTACTCCTTTGTTACCTCTTAGGATTCCTATGTGTGTTGAGGCCTTTGCCCTGTAAAGCTCTCTCGGCAGATACCTTCATGGATCACTTTACAGTGAGGGCCTTCCTCGCCACTCATTTCCTGTAGCAGCCTTCACGTGTGTTGCATATTCTTTCCCTGTACGCTGTGTAATTTTTAAAATCCATCATCATCATAATTTTATATAGACTATATTGTATTTATTCATTTATTTATTCTTTTTGCCTCTATTCAAATGTAACCTCAATAAAAGGCAGGGGTTTTACCTTTTTCTGCTTTATTACCAAATTCCTGGTGCCTACAAGAATCGCTGACACATAAGAGAGGGTAAATAAATGTTTGTTGAATGACTACATGAAAGGATGAATGGCTTATGGACTCCTGTCTGTATGATGGGATGGTCAATGCTGATAAATGATTTGATGGCTTTACTGGGATGTGCGTGAGCATACGCAGACTCTGAGGGTCCGTTTCTCATTTATTAGAGTTTCTTTTATCAGCAGATCAAGATTACTCTACTACATGACACGTTTACTAGTAACCGTGCATAATACCAAAGCACAACAAAAAATCCCCCGCTTTTCTATAGATTTAAAAAAAATCAATCAGCTGAAATACAGTCAAGCAAGAGAGTGTGTAGGTGACACTGTCCAGTTCCTCATGCATAGATGATACTGAATGTTCTGGCAATCACAGAGCAGGAGGGTAAATTGACGTTGACTTCCTTGGGTTTTATGTCTCACCCTTCCTATTATGTGAATCTAATTAAGGTCTTACGCTTGTTTTAGAGAGCGATGCTAGAGGAGGAATACGTCTGTTCTCCAGGAGAAAGGCACAGGAATTCGTGTTCTGTTTTTCATGAGGGAGACAGATTTAAGTGCTGCTATTGCTCACGCATTTCCTAGATTGGAGCATCGGAGAGCAGCATTCTGCTCAGAAGAAACAACGATTAGTAAATATTAGGTGCAAAGTGGCAGATCCTGGTATTCGTGTACTTATTTCCACTGTGTTCTGGCAAGAAACCCATTATCTAAAAGTGTTTACAAATTCTCCTTGTACAGAGCTTGGATTTGTCATATTTTTAAAATGTCACGAAAATCGTGTCTGCTTTTATCTTCCTACCCGACAGCTCAGCGGAGTCCCGGAATTTTAGGAAGTGGGCCTTTTATTTTCCTTCTTTTATCTTTTTATTTCGATGTGATTTCAGGCTTACAGAAAAGTTGCTAGAACAGTACAAAGAATTCTGCCTGGCCTTCAACCAGATTGCCTCAAAGTTGTCATTTTGTCATATTTGCTTTTGTTTCATCTTTTCTGCATTCTCGCTTTCTCCTCTTTCTCAACTCCTGTGCAGATGCGCGCACACACACACACACACACACACTCACACGCACACGTTGTTTTCCAAATCTGTCAAATTGTAGACATACACTCACTTGCCTCTATTCAAATTTGGCCCTTTAATTGAGGCTTCATAGTCACAGCAGTGAGGCAGGAGAAAAATCAAGGGTTAAAAAAGGGCATTTTCATGACATTTAAAATATATGACAAATTCAAGCTCTACAAAAGGAGAATTTGTAAACACTTTTAGATAAGGGGTTTCTTTCCAGAACACAGTGGAAATAAGTACACGAATGGCAGAATGTGCCACTTTGCACAAAATACTTACTAATAGCTTTTATAGTTGATTACTATCGAAGAGGGAAGTGCAGTGATGTTCCCGTTTAAGTGTGTACACGAAAGACATTGATAGAGTATTTTTTCTATGAAGATAAACTTAGTAAGGTTTCAGTCATGCCTTCTGGAAAAAGCCCTGTGCCACCCCGCTCCCCAGCTATACTGTCCTCCTTGGGCTCCCACCGGGTAATTGCTCATCTATTGGCTGAACTGATCGTCTGAAAATCATGCCAAGTCCAACCAGGAATAAGAGAGAAGAACCACTTGCAGATGAGCCCAGGTTTATTAGCTACCAGGTAGCAGTAGGAGTTCATGTCTCCCTTTGCCTTGTGTTGTTCCATCTCTAACTGAGCTTTCCCTGGTGCCAGACGTGGAAGAAGTTGGCCTAGTCGAGACCACTAAGATTCTGTACTCGATTCTGATCAGCTCCATTTGATATGCGTGGGTGGTTTTCTCATGTGCTGCGTATCCCCCAAGGGCATTGCTAAAAATAACGATGGTAAACAGCTTATCCCAAGTTCCAGGTTTGTTTAGTATTTCAACAGCATATGGCATTGACAGGCAAACAGTCCATTACATAGCTAATGCGGAATCATTTTGCTTTATGTTAAAAAAAAATGCATCGCATTTGAACTAGCAGCAAATCCAAGTTGGTCAGAATTTAAGGCTGCACAAAACTGATTGAAGTATCATTTATTTCCTTGAACTACTTTTACCACCAAACATGCTACTCTTCATATTCATTTCCTTGGATCTATAGCTTAAATTTCTAGCTTACCTTTTTAAATAAAATAGTGTTATTTTTTAAAAACTATTTCAGAAACATCTGGGACTGAAGGTCAGTACTAGATACGTGTAGGACCACAGTGAGAAAGAGAGACTCTGACAACAAACCAACATTTAGGTCAAAATCACGTGTGTGTCTCACATATTCCAGAACCTAACGTTTACTATACCCGGCAGGAGAGATGGAGGAGCTCCAAGTGCCGCAAGCTCCGTGACAAAGACGGTAGGTGTCACATCCGGGTACCAAATAAAGCCCTTCATCGTGGCCTTGGAAACAGTTTTCGATTTCATTGCACTTGGTCCCTATATGTGTCTTCAGAAGCCCGCTGGGCATGGGTTAATGGAAATGGGTGCTTTTTGTAAGCCGCTAGCTGATGTACATGAATGGAATGTAACGCATACTAAGGGAAAGTTCTATAAGAGGGTGTTGATAATTATCACATTTCGGTCCAGCAAGTAAAAGAATACACATTATTATGTGAGCTGTGACTATGGAATGTAAAATTAAAAATGCCTAGGGGGCAGGGGAGAAAAGTGACCTCAGAACAAGACACTCTGAAGTCATTTATTGACCAGACTTTTACAAATATTGGGATGTCACATGGCCGAAGAAAACAAACACGTTACATGGATACGGGAGCAATAGGGACATAGAATTTCAAAAGAGGTCACATGCAGCTAAAGGCTCTTGGACTGTTAACATGGGCATATTTTGTATAACTAGAGTTGCTAGGATCATCTTCTGATGTAGTAGATGAGCAATGGTAAGAGGATGTTGATATTGGAAACACATAAGCACAAACTCGAGGGTGTGAGTAGCACTGCACTTTGGACTTCACTATTTTGACATTGACAGTCTACTATGTCAGCCATTCATGAGTTTTTAAAGGGATTGGGATAATATAAAATTACAACTATAAAGTAGTGAAGTAACCTCCAAATTACAGATAAAATTGGAATGGCCAATTTGGTGTCATCAATTGCAATTAGTTGGGATTAATTATGTAACTTTTTGTAAAAAATCAATATGCTATTTTATAATCTCAAGATGAATACATTTATAATGTAGCCTACTGCTTTAAGGTCAAGACTTAGCTGAGGCATTTAATTGGAAATGCTGGAACATGTACCTGGACACATTTGATGCAATATTGATCTTGAACCCTTTAATTAGACACTTTTATTACATAACATAATTACACAATAGTATGTCTTTCTAATTCTCTCAAGACATCGAATTTTACTTTTCCATTGGTCTCTCATTCTACAATTAATTTTTCCGACCACTCTTTAATTATTGTCTTGAAATATGAAAATAGTTCTCTGAAGATACTATTTAATATGAGCTATGTAACTGTCCAGCTTTTCTAGGCATATGACGCCCGGTCGTAATACAAGTGTTAAAATAAGCTGATATCCTAAAAAGAGTTATGTTTAATGTATTTTACTAGTGTGCTTGCCGCCGACTGCATGCCCACATCTCCCCGGTGTGTTCCTACTGAAGAGGAACAGTATGTGGGTTCTGTGTGAATAATTGAAGACATCCCAGGCCTTTGCAGTGTTGACAGTCAGCCATCACAATATGTGAACCTCCCTTCTCAAGGTCAGGAATGGATTCGCCTCTGAGCGCCTTGCTCTCCCGCACCTGTCACCTGCCACTTGAACTTGGTGCTATGGAACTCACCCTCATATCCCAGGCACCTGGCCTGGCTCCAGGAGCGCCTGCTGAACTTTCTTTTCACCCTGCCTGACGTCAGTGTCCGAGCAGTCACCTTAGGTGAGATACCTGTCCTGATCTGCAGCACCTGTCATCCCTCCAACCTACATTAAGAACCTGACTTTGCCCGGCCGGTGTGGCTCAGGTTGAGTGTCATCCCTCCAACCTACATTAAGAACCTGACTTTGCCCGGCCGGTGTGGCTCAGGTTGAGCGTCGACCCATGAACCAGGAGGTTAAGGTTCCATTCCTGGTCAGAACACAGGCCCAGGTGACAGACTTAATCCCCAGTAGGGGGCGTGCAGGAGGCAGCCAATCAGTGATTCTCTCCCATCATTGATGTTTCTATCTCCCTCTCCCTTCATATATATATATGACTTCACAGCGTTAGTAGACTCCAGCTTTCAGGCCTTAATCCCCTGCTCTAGTGTTCTCCCTTGCTCCTGCTTTTTCTTACATACCCTCCCTGCAGGCGGTGACTGAGATCTCTCCTGATCCCTACCATCCTTTATCTTGTTACCATCTTCTCTTTGCTGCGGAGATACAACTGTGGAGATATACTGGTCTTATTCAAGCCAAACATCTGACTGCTTGACCACCTCATCCATCACATAAACACTAATCTCTTTCTCAGTTTCTTCACTGAATGTTTGAATAGGACGTACAAACTCAGTTGCTAGATTCTCAGGTGTACAACTGTACCCGTATGTCTCTGTTCTTCATTTTCTTATTCCCATTTGTCATTTTTCAGAAATATAAATGGCATTCTGAGTCAGCCTTTATTGAATGACAGTAATTTGCCCAGAACTGTGTCAGAACTGAGGGATTGAACAGTATAAGATGTGACAGTTAAGTGACTAAATTATGAAATCTATACAACAGAAATATACTTGGTATGGAAGGCATATAATCTATCATTACATCTAAACAAGTTGTAATATTTTACCAATGAAACAGAAGCTGTAGTTGTCAAAATTTATAACAATGTCTATACAATTCATAGAAGTCAAAGTAATTGAACTGTAATGTTCTGGGATGAAATAGCATTGACATCCAATAGAAAAAAGTGACCGGCAATGTCAGTGCGCGCTTGTTTTGCCCATCATGTCTTAACGTGTAGAGATATTTCAGACTTTGAGGAGCTATTTCTACATCCCCTGAAGCTCATTTTATCCTCATAGAGACAATCGGAGCGATGATAGTTTCTCACGTTTCAATGCCACGTTCAAGTTCAGGAAAAGCGATCTTTTCTTACATTACATTTGAGGTTAGAAAATTGACTTTTTTTTTTGTCATATTAAGTACTTGAACAGTTTTATGAGTTGCTTTTTTCATAGATAGCTTGCCATATATTTCACAACTTAGGTAGCTTGTTTTATTATTTTGTAAGTAAAAAAGATTTATAGTACTAAGATCCTGAAATAAACTCAAGTTAAGACACTGGACAGCAATGCCACACTCAATTCAATAAACTTTTAAAAATGTTATCTTTATTGTTGAAAGTATTACAGATGTCCCCCCTTTCTCTCACTGACCCCCTCTACCCTGCACCCGCCCCTCCCAGGCCTTCACCACACTATTGCCTGTGTCCATGGCTGTGCATATATGCATCTAAGTTCCCCGGGTAATCGCACCCCACCCCACCCCCACCCCTTCCCTCTGAGATTCGTCAGTCTGTTCCATGCTTCTGTGTCTCCGAATCTATTTTGTTCCTCAGTTTATTCTGTTCATAAACTTGCTCAACAGCAAGGTGTATTTATGATCCACATGATGTAAATGCTGGCGTAATGGACTCCAAAGCACATTGAAATTGCTTAGAGAACAGCGAAGCTGGAGGAAATTTCCTTTGTAAAGCTTTTATAATTTTAGCCCACTCTCATATTTAGTGGGGTTTATTCTTCTGAGTGGTAAACCAAATGACCTCAGCTGTTTATATTTACCTGTTTCTAAGCTATAAATTCATTAGCTATGCCAGCCCATCTTACTTTAATAGCCTATCATTTTAAAAACCAGTGTAATAGCATTTATATATGCTTTTAAGCAAAAAAGGATATTTTACAATGTTGATTTTACATGCATATAAAACTTAATAATAAAACAAACTAAGTATAGATTATTTTGTTGTCATATGATGAAACAGGGTGATTAAAATGCTGTGGACAATTCCACATGCTGAAAAATATATATTGTTAGTACATTTCCTGACATATCACATCCACCATTCAATAAAAAAATGTCAAGTCTTGCCAAAAAGCAAGAAAGTGAAGACCCAAAGTGAGCTGAACTCGGATGTGACACAGACTTTGTCATCGTCAGACATTTAAAATAACGAAGATGAATATGTTAGGTCTCCAACGGGAAAAGCAGGCAACATGCAAGGAAAGACAGGTAGCGCAAACAGAGGACTTTTATGAAAGAACACATTGCAAATAGATGTTAAAAATAGAGATTGTAGATGCTATTTTGAGTTACATAAAAATTGCAGCACACAATTTGAGACTATGATGAAAATCATCAAAACACTGAAGATAATGCATATTGCTTTAACGAGCTAGTGACATGAGTCAGTGTTTGGGGCAGATGGGGGACAAAAGATAAAGTATAAGAGAGGTATATCCGCGCCTGCTGGTAGGACCAAGTTGTATCTTCGATGATATGACAGTTTTAGGCCAGTGCAAGGATTAAAAATTCTGGGAAGTTTAAATGGGCTATATGCTGTGTGTGTGTGTGTGTGTGTGTGTGTGTGTGTGTTTCCTGTTCCTTTCCAATTCATGTCCTTTCCATCACTATAACAAATACCATTTCACTATATATATTATTGTTGACACTATTACAGATGTTCCCCATTTCCCACTTCCCCTTTTGCCCACATCTACACAGCCCTGCCCCCCTCTCCCCTGGCCTTCACTGCCCTGTTGTCTGCGTCCATGGGCTGTGCAGGAATATATATATTCTTTGGCTAATCACTTTCTTTCATCCAGTTCCCTCCTCCCCTCCCCTCTGGCATCTGCAGTCTGTTCCATGAATCCATGCCTCCGGTTCTATTTCGTACAATAAATATTGTTGGTAATTTTCTAGAGAGACAGAAGGAGAAAGCTTTGGGGGCTTGTCCTTGAGCAGGTCCCATCTGGTGCCCGTGTCACTCGCGTGGGCTCTGACCACCTTGTGAGTGACGGCACCTGCCCATTAGCACGGTGAATCCCACAGATGGAGTCCGGCGTGCCATGCCTGCTGCTGCCAGGTTACGCTTTAAACCCGGGGTGAGGAGCCTTTATACCGCCAGGGGTCATGTGGATATTTATAATATCATCCGCAGGCCATACACAATTATCCACTTAAATTAGCCTGCTCTAGTTGGTCAAACATTCAATGAACTCACCCCTCATGCCTGCGCAGGGCCAGACCAAATGATTTCAAGGGCTTTAGACAGCCCGCGGGCCAGATGTTCCCCGCCCCTGCTTTCAGTGTGTGTACGCCCTCTTCACCCGCCAGCATGCTCCCCCCAGAAAGAACCATGACTTAACTGAGAGTGAAGGAGTGCAGTGCTGATTCTCCACGGCAAGAAGATAGACGGTGCCCCAGGAAAAGGAAAGGCCAGTGGTTGGCCAAGAACAAATGCTCCAGAAGGTGTGACCCAATATAAATAGGTGATCATATAACCTACCATCCAAACTGAGATACTTTTATAGAGAAACAGGAAGCCATTCGTGTGCCGGCTCACAGGCACCAGCTGGGGCGCTCGGCCTCCCTAACGTTCAAGTCTGTTAGAGGAGGCCTCGTGCCTGATGAAGCGTCGACGACCGGTGATAAGAAGCTGCGTGCATTCAGATACTCAAGGTCCCCTCAGTTCTCCACACTGTACGTGCAGTTAGGATTCTTCAGACTTAAGCGTGTGCGGGCACAATGGTGTCCGGCGCGCCTCCCTGGCATCCGCATGCCACACTTACTTCCATTAGAGTCCCCTGCTTTGTTTGCTGAGTGGCTTCATCCACTTGACCTGGTAGAGCTTCCATCCCAATGTTTAGAAACCAAAGTTGTTTGAAATAGCAGCAAAGCTGGTCACCAGAGTCATTTCTGTTTCCATGTTGTGTTTGTTCATCCATACCTTCCCGGGGAAATGGCAGGTTCAACATTTTGCTCACGAATATGTGAACGAATAAGAAAAGGAAAGGGTCAGGCGAGAACCATGAAGATGTCTAGTCTAATCTCCCACTTTTTCTACAAAGCCCTTCTCCGGGCTACCTACTGGCTCCCTCTTCACTTGCAGCTCAGTTTTCTGATGACGCTGGACACCGTGAAGGCAATGAGCCCTCACATTGTTTTCTTCAAGTGTTGAGAACTTGACTTCTGTTATTTATGCCTGTAACTCCTCCGGTGAGTAGACCCGGAAATGAACATCAAGCTCATCTCTGTGTCGCTTGATTTAAATCTGTTTTGTAATACTTTTTCTTACTCCTGATGTGCAACATGATAATCCTGTTCAAATTGACTTCTTATCATAAATAGTGCAAGAAAACATGGATCAGTTTAAAGTGCATTTTATGGCTAAAAATAAATAAATTCCTTACTCACTCCTTGGCAGGAAGTTGCTGATTCTATGGATGGTGACATAAAATACAGCCTCAAAGTCTTGCTCCATCAGCCTTAACTTCCTTTGCTTAACTCAGCGTGTGATTATATTCCCTAAAAGTTTCTACTGCACCATTTTTGGTTCAGTTCGTATTATTTCTAGCGTATGCACGGCACAATACTTGTCTTCATCAAAATTATATATATGCGTGATATTTGTACTTGTAATTCTGAGAGAGAATTAACTCTCAAAGATAACTGCCATAAAGAATTATGGACTAAATCAGGCATGCTAAAAATACCGTTTTTATTCTGAGGTTATAGATACACATGTCAAAACAACCGGCAGAAAGTGTGACGTCCTCCGTCAATCATCCGGTTATGTTGTCTGCAGGATGCCAAACAGCCAGCTTGATTGATAATTGTTCCCAACCGCCTAAATTGACTTATTGAGCCATTGCAGGTATAGTCATGAAGAACAAAGCTGATCATGTCACAGCTCTGCTTAAAAGTCTGCCCGTAACGTAGAGGCTAGTATCCAAAATCATTAGCTTGATGAAAAGAGCCTTTCAAGAACCTGTCCACAAATTGCTTCTCCAACTCCATCGCCTATCAACCTTCCTCCCTTCCCTAAGCATTGCACCATTGCCTTTTCACCTGGAAAAGTCTCTGTCCCTCTTTAAATCAGGGCTGGGGAGGCTTCTTTCTGCCAAGGGCCATTTGGGTATTGATCACATCATTCGCGGGCCATACAACATGACCAGCTTAAAAATCAGCCTGCTCTATTTGGTCAAACACTGAATTAACTCACCCCTAATGCCTGGACAGGGCCAGGCCAAATAGTTTTTCAGGCCGAAGACAGCCCATCAGCCAGATGTTCCCCACCCCAGCTTTTATTCTTTCTTTTTAAATATATTTTTTGTGTCGATAGTGCTACAGATAGCTCTCATTCCTTCATCCCCTTCCTCCCAGCCCCTGCCCGCCCCCTACCCTCCAGGTCTTCACCACCCTATTGCCCGAGTCCATAGGCTATGCCTATGAGTGTATAACTTCTTCAGTTTATCTCTTCCTGCCCCCCCACCCCCACCCCATATCGAGGTATGTTAGTCTGTTCCAGGCTTCCATGCTCCGGGTCTTATTTTGTTGGTCAGTTCATTTTGTTCATTAGATTCCACTAATAAGTAAGATCATGTGGTGTTTGTCTTTCTCAGATTAGCATGTTTCACTTTCAGTCATGGCCTACAGGTCACATTGTCAGTTATCCTGACCTCCCCCTGCTTGTGCTCAGTCCCATGTGCTCCCCTAAAATCTTTCATTGGGGCACAGTAGAAACGGATGGTTCATGCTAACTGTTAGCCGGATGAGCACGTGGGGGAATGAATGAATACCTTGTTCGGTTATTTGCATTTCATCGCTGAGTCAGCATTCCTACGGTCAGCCATGTATCCTCCTTTGTGATCTACACCTTCCGTTTCGTGAGAAACAATCGTGAGAGAAATGATAGCCTCCTTACGTGAGGTCAGCAAATCATAATAAGGAATCTAGGAAAGCATACTTATCATTTAATCTGTTACCACATTCATTATTTTTGTTAATGGGCATTTTCCCTTCAATCTTCATAAGCTTTAATATTTGTTTCATCATCTTCCATTTCCTTCCACGGTAATTCCAATATGCAAATGGCATGCGGGAGCCCAGGTAGAGTTCAGTGTATCCTGTCCAGGCTTTAGAGGGCAGGGAATAAGCACATTTTACCTCTTTCCCCCTCTTGGGTTCAGAAAATAACTAGCGGCAGGCGGTGTTAGCAGGCAAGGGCATTGGAAAAGCTCTTTTGCCTGTTCCTACACTCAGCTAGTTGGAGGAACTAAGTAGAGATGAGAACATCACCCGGGCTAAGTAGAGTTGAGGACGTTCATAAAAAGACCCAAATCAGACTTTTCTGTTAACTACTGAGTATAACATGGCATTGATAGCCCTTCCTTTCCTAAACCTTGGGAATTTAGGAATAAAAGGGTCTTATGTTAGAATGCCTACTTGAATTATTTTGATATATAGGATGGAGAGTGATGACAGAAATGTAATTTTATTTCACTCAGTTGACAACTTTAATTTTTTAATGTTTTGTAAAAAAGCAATGGAAGCAAAGGAATACCCAACTCAAAGGAATATGAAAACATTAGACTTAGATTATAACTAGAGGCCAAGTGCATGAAAATTCATGCACTGGAGTGGGGTCCCTCAGCCTGGCCTATCCCCTCTCACAGTCCAGGAGCCCTCAGGGGTGGGAGGCAACCCGGCGATCAGGGGAAGGTGACACCCCCATCACACCTCTGCTGCTGCCACTGCCAGCAGTGCAAGCCTCTGCCGGCCCTGGTTACCTGAGCCTCGGGCGGCCCTGGGTGGCTGGGCAGCCACCATCTGAGGCTTGCCTGCACCTTGGCTGGCCCTGCTTGCCTGAGCCTCAGTCAATGGGGGGTACAGGAGGACCTGAGGCCCCCGGTGGGGCTGAGGGGACTGGGCGCCGCCATCTTTGTGAGGGTGTGATGGTCAATTAGCATATTCCCTCTTTATTATATAGGATAGTTTGTTCGTGGTGGACCATATAAGAGACTAATAAGGAAGTAGGCAATTAAGCAATCCTCAACTTATCTGTCAAAAGTAGTTGTTATTTTTAATATTAATAAAAATGTAGAACATGGGCTGACAGACTAAAGGCTGCAGGAAAACCTAGCCAGCAGCACACCTCTGAGATTGAAATCCCATGGGCACATTTACTTATTTTTTATTTTTCCTTTATTGATTAAGGCATTACATATGTGTCCTTATCTCCCCATTGCGCCCCCCCCCTCCCACTCATGCCCTCAGCCCCCTGGTGTCTATGTCCATTGGTTAGGCTTATATGCATGCATATAAGTCCTTTGGTTAATCGATGCTTCTCTGTCACTGGATCTGTTTTTGTTCATCACTTTATGTTGTTCATTATATTCCACAAATGAGTGAGATCATGTGATATTTATCTTTCTCTGACTGGCTTATTTCACTTAGCATAATGCTCTCCAGTTCCATCCATGCTGTTGCAAATAGTAAGAATTCCTTGCTTTTTACTGCAGCGTAGTATTCCACTGTGTAGATGTACCACAGTTTTCTAATCCACTCATCTGCTGATGGGCACTTAGGCTGTTTCCAAATCTTAGCTATGGTGAATTGTGCTGCTATGAACATAGGGGTGCATGTATTCTTTCTGATTGGTGTTTCTGGTTTCTTGGAATATATTCCTAGAAATTGGATCACTATGTCAAATGGGAGTTTCATTTTAACTTTTTGAGGAAACTCCATACTGTTCTCCATAGTGGCTGCACCAGTCTCCATTCCCACCAGCAGTGCACGAGTGTTCCTTTTTCTCCACATCCTTTCCAGCACTTGTCATTTGTTGATTTGTTGATGATAGCCATTCTATCAGGTGGGCACATTTGTTTACCTGTGGTCTGCGTCCCCTCTGTGCCGCTGGGGCACAGTTGAAGAATTGTGGCAGAGACCATACAGCTTGCAAAGGCTAAAATAGTTCCCGTCCAACCTTTCCACAAAGAGTTGACTGACCCTAGCTTAGAACTGTTAAACTATTTTTTATTTCCCTCTCTTAAAAATAAAAAAAGGTCATTGTAAAATGCCAAGAATCACAAAGAATATAAACTACCCTAAACCTCATACCTTGACATAAATTGAGCTCCCTGCCAATTATTAGGAAAATGGCTTATGAAAATTGCACTCCTTTAAGCCAGTGGGTCTCAACCTCCAATTTCTAAGTGGTACCTCCCACCAAGTAGAAGAGAATGCATAGGATTTCTCATGCTCCTTCTATGATTTCCAAAGGCAGCCAATGTTATGACACATGCCTGACCTCTCTGCTTCTCTTATAATGTTTTGGTCAAGTAAAAGCAGAGCTAAAAACACAGCAACAACAAGAGATTTAATAGGCTTCCAGCAACTCTTACATTTAGGCAATACTGTATTTAAATCACAGTAGATACAAACAAATAAAACTATGGAAAAGTCATTCTTCAAATTACAGTGCTTGAGTCTGTAAAGGATACTTATATATAAACGTGTGTGTGTGTGTGTGTGTGTGTGTGTGTGTGTGTGTGTGTGTAACCTGCCCAAATCTTATGTCATTCATGCTTATTTAGGTAAGAATTCTCAAATACATTATTATCCTTTCGGCCTCATTTATGTTCTTTAACTCATGATGGAAAGCAATCTTTCAAAACCTACCTGCAGTAGAAATTGACACAGAGCAAAAAGCAGAATTTTCCTACTTTTAAAGTTTATTTTTACAACTGAAGATAGGATTGGAACTAACATATAAAAGCAGCCAACCCTCAATCATCAAGATAAAAAGAGGAACTTCTCCCAGCTCTGGTATAAGATGAAAGTTTAGACAAGCATTGTCTTTCTACGCCCACGAATTCAGAGGAGGCAGGAGGTGTTAATTATAAAATTATATTCTGACAACTAGACGAAAATCAAGCAATAAATCTTGAATATAAAACTGCTGAGGAGGTTATTAGTAGAGGGAAAGGGTTGCAATCTGAAAGGAAAGAAGTCACATTGAGAATCTCTAATGAAGGCAGCATATGCTTCATTGCCTCACTGTTTTCCTTAGAAAATACACTATAAACTGCAGGGAAAAAACATCAAGTTGAAGTAAGGATACTACTCTTCTAGGGCCTCATGAAATATGCACTGATTGTTAAAAAGCGAAAGGGTAATTAATACCAGGACTTCTGTTTCTGAACCAGAAGAAAAACATGAGATATTGCCAAATTAAATTGGTTCCAGGGGATATTCTAAAGAGAGGGACATAGGAATGAGGATTCAAAGACTTAAGACAAGTAATAATAATATTATTGAGAGTAATGCTAATTATTACTAGAGGCCTGATGCATGAAATTTGTACAAAGAGCTCGGCCCTCCCAGCCCCAGCTTCATCTGGAAGGATGTCCGGAAGGCCCTTCAGCTGTCCATGGACTGAAATGCCTTCATTTTTCTGTATCTGAAATCACTTTACATATGAAACCCAAGTGGGTAGGTGAATGTAACGTTGTACCCTGAAAGGCATCATGACTTTTTCCGGTTTATGTAGGTAAACAGTCTTTTATGACTTGGCCCTACACTTTGTTTTTTCTGGGTTCAGATACATTTTCTGTGAAGGTCACAGCCTTGACCGAGAGGCCTTTGGTCTCGGGCTGCTTCTGGTCTTCCTTGGGTTCTCTGAACTGTTTTACCCACTTGTCCCTGGAGTGTGTGGGGTCTTCCTCGGTGCTCAGGCAGAGGGAGGTGTTATGGACAGGTGACCCCATGACCTCTATTCTCATGTAATCACTGAGAAATTGCGTCAGAGTGACAACTGCCAGAGTGTACGCAAGATGAGTTCTATTTGCTGCTAACCTATACAACAGCCTTGCAAGGAGCTAAGCAGGAGTGTATGGTCTCATAGTTTTGAGGGTCAGAATACAAGCACAGGTTAGTTGGGTCCTGGGCGTAGGGTCTCATCATAGGGCAATTGAGGTGTCAATCAGGGCTGTGGTTTCATCTGAGACTTGACTGGGGACAGGCCTGCTTTTGAGTTCACGCAAGTTCTTGGTGATATTCAGTTTATCATTTATCATCATCATCATCATCATCATCATCTCAATAAGTAGGAAGAAATATACTTTGGAAAATTGAGGTTCTAAAAATGTATTACTCATATGCCACTTGGTTGGGAATTATTAGAAGCATTTTCTTTATATTAAAGATAAGTAAATAAATAAAAACAAGGCTGACCACTAACATTATTTTTCAAATTAAACTAGTGCAGAATGTCTAAATTAGCACAATAGAAAAAGACAATAATACAAGCTTTAACATTGGAAATGAAGAAATAACACAGCTATTCTTCCCCAGCGATATAATGGGAACCAAAAATACTACTTATGGACAAACTGTGAGAATTATTTTAAAACTTTAAAAATTTGCTGGATGTGAAAACTTCAATATATAATAATAAATCACAATTTTAACATTAGCAGTGGAACATGAGAATAAAATTTTAAAGACAGTATGAATCACAGCAGCAGAAAAACAAAGTTACTGGAAAAATTATAAAATTATGTTAACACAGTCTCAAAAGGCTTCTCTAGGATTCATGAATTTTTATAAGTCAGCGTCTTGTTTTGTTCTTTTATTTATATGACTGGAGACCAGGAACAAAGAGAAGATTCCTATCTCCAGGGCTCCTAGGATTTTATTGTCCAGTTGCCCGAATTATTCAATACCATAACGTCTTTTTGGCCACCAGTGTACCAGTCCTACCTACATAATGTCAGCTCTATTGAGGAGCATCTTGAGTTCTCTTTGTAAATTAGTGTCATGTTTTATTATCGACATATAATTGCTATAAAATGATGCACACTTTGCCAAGCTTTGCAAATAATTATGCTTTCTATAATAGGCATGGAAATGGTGCATACATTTAGTAATTATAGCTAAATTTTTGTGATTATAAGTGACAGATGTCTGTCGCTTGTAATCATTTCACTTGACATTTTCAATGATCATGGCGCTATTGATGAGGGAAGTGTAAGGGGATCTCAGATGCCAAATCTTAGTATTTCAGGTTCATGTATAGCTGTCAGGGCCTAACCATTCGAAAGTGATAGAAAACTGTTCTTTGGTTAAAAAAAAAAAAATGCACAAAGGAAGTCCTCCTGGCAATGGAATGAGCTAGAACAGCCGTGGGCAAACTACGGCCCGCGGGCCGGATCCGGCCCGTTTGAAATGAATAAAACTCAAAAAAAAAAAAAAAAAGACCGTACCCTTTTATGTAATGATGTTTACTTTGAATTTATATTAGTTCACACAAACACTCCATCCATGCTTTTGTTCCGGCCCTCTGGTCCAGTTTAAGAACCCATTGTGGCCCTCCAGTCAAAAAGTTTGCCCACCCCTGAGCTAGAACCTCTCACAATGTAAACTTTTTTAAAAAAAAAAAAAACCACAAGAATATAAATCTATTTTTGGGAGTTAGTGTATAATTTAACTTATACTTCTTTGTATCTTGTCATCAAGGAATTTAGTTTTTCTCTATTCTGTTTACCAAGAGGAAAAGAGTTTCCAGTGATTTTCAAATAATCATCTCCCGTGGACTGTGACCTGTGACCTCAAGAATATGTATGTTTGTCATTGGAAGCTGCCCTTGTTGGAATGTTTTGTCCTTAAACATTGAATTTGCCCCCCAATCTTGGGATAATTAATCTGCCCAATATGTCCTCATGAATCTTGTTGTTTTTAAAAATGAATTTGTTTTTATTCTCAAAGTTATACCCTCAACAATAAAGATAAATCTATTTTTTAACTTTCAGTTCTCCCTGAAAATAATACCGTGACCTTATGAAGCAATCATAACCAACAAAAGAAAGATTATATACTTAATACATTTTAACAAGTTCATTATTTGCCCTAAATTTCTTAAAGCTATAACTCAGAGTATCAAACAAGGCTAGGGAGAATAGGTTTTCTGAAATTGCTGTCCTGTGTAGGACCATTTTCCTTTTGTTTAACAATTTTCTCAGCAATTTGCAGCCCAGTCCTTTTTCATTCGTTTTTGGAGGGAGATGATCCATGAAGAGAATCATAGTTGTCTTTGACACCTGCACAGAAACCCATTTTGTGCCCAGCACATCCCTAACCTGTGAAGATTACTATGAATTGCCTCTCTTAAAAATAAAAATCACTCTAAATTTACCCAGTTCCCTTTTTCCTTTCATTTTCAAAAAATTTTATATTTTGAAAGGAAGGTAAACCTAAAGTGAAAATAAATTTTTCCTCTGTGTTACTGAGCAAAAAAACATTCACCTGAAACGTGTGATGAGCATTGAGTAGAAAATGGAATGCAGTTAGGGTTGAAGAGTTTCTAATTCATTATTTTAAAAAAATTTAACATCATCTTCCAATTTCTCTTGGAAACTTTTCTATGATTTCCATGTAAATGTCTTTTAGACACCGTGGTATCTCACGAACCATCGAGGCTCAACTGAGCCATATATTTCCTTCTCCATGCTTGACCTACCTGATCCTTTCTTAAACATGACAGACATACAATAAACTGCATATGGTCAAAGTATATAATCTGATAAAATTTCACGTGTGCATACACCCTTTAGTAGTTCAGCTCCCAACCCTCCACATTGTCTTTCTCTCTCTCCAGGTAACCACTGACCACCTCTGTTTAGAATCTCCTACAGTGTTCTATATGTGGAATTAAACATGTGATAGTATTTTAGCCCATGATGTTAAACCAGTAAATATCCGTGATAAAGCTGTTAGAGATGAGGTTACATTTGGGTGGTCAGGTAAGGCTGGACTGAGAATGGGATATGGACTAAAGACCTGGCATGGTGAGGGTGCGAGCTATTTGTATATCTGTGGAAAGAATGGTGTGGAGGGAGACTCAGTTGATGCAAACACTCCAAGGCAGAAATACACTTGATGTGTTGTTCTTGGACCTGCAAGGAGACCAGCAGTGTCGTGACAAAGTGAATGATGTGGAGGATAGTCTGAGATGCAGTCAGAGATGTACCTGGTGTTTGGTTTCCTAGGACTGCCTTAATAAAGTACCATAACCCTGGTGGCTTACACAGCAGCAATGTATTCTCTCATCGTTCTAGAGACTGAAAGTCCAAAATCAAGGTGACATCAAGGGTCAGTCCCTCCTAAGGGCTGTTGAGGGGAGGATCTATGTGATACTCCCCACCTAGCTTCTGGTCATTTGCTGGCCATGTTCGATGTCCTTTGGTGGGCAGAAGCATGGCCTCAATCTCTGCTTTAATCTTCAAATGGTATTATGTGTGTGTTGTGAGTGTCTTTGCCCAAGGACGACCGTCATATCGAATTAAGGGTCCACTCTACTCCAGTGCCACTTAATCCTTGATTAACTAATTACAGTGAGGTACTGCAAGGTAGGACAGCAACCTATTAATATTTCCAGGGACGACATTCAACACACAATAGTAATTCAACCCAGAAAGTGGTGTAAACACACAGAGAAGAGATAGTTGTTCTTAAACTAAACCCATTATTTCAGAAAACAGAGGTAGAGGCAATGGTTCTCTGTTCATTTTATGAGGACTTCATAATCCTAGTACCAAAGTCAGACAAAGATATTACTAGGACAGAAATTAATGGTCCATAGCCTCCCATGAGCACAGATAGAAAAAATCCTTAAATAAATCTTATCAAAGAGAATCCAGCAATAGCCAGAAACTTGAGTTTGTTCTGGGGAAGCCAATAAAACTTGACACTAACAAGTAAATCATGATAATTGATCAAAGTAATAGTCACCTTTTCTCTCCTTTTCTCTATTTCAATAAATCAAGTAAAATGTTGATAAAACTTAGCAAACTTTGATTTAACATGTCATATTGACTGCAATTTCTTCATTCTAGTAAAGGCCACCACCAGAAGGCTAAGGATGCTTAATAACGAGACATGGAAAAGGACTTACTAGTGAGGCATTGCGCACTCTTTCGTGATGACCCGGAATAAGGCCACGGTCCACACTCTTCCATTTCTGCTGATCAGTGTGCCAGAAGTGTAGGCCAATACAATACAGCAAGAAAAGTAAATAGCATGCACAGTGATCTGACAGGAAGAAGCAAAGCTTTCGTCTGCGTCAAGGATTGTGTGTGACATTTTAGAGCAACTTTGCTTATAATATCTCCAATCTCTAAATCACTTAAATGTTCAACAGGAGAATATTGGGCAAATTGTGGCATATTCATAGAATGGAATGCTATTGGGCAATAGACACGATCAAACCACATACACACACCATTGAAGAGATCGCATTCTCTCTCCTGTCACACATGTTTCTTTATGTCACTCTTAACAATTCTTTTCATTTCCGTTTTGATAGGAAATTAAGTAGCTCGCTGTCTTTCCTCCTGGCGGTCGCCCGGCTTCTAGAAGTTCAGCATCTGCTAACCCAGAGCTTCGTTCTGATTCTCCCCTGCCTTGTGATCACTCTGCATTCCCCTGGAATCTGTAGACAGAAAGTGTTCTGGAGTCTCAGTAATCAGAGGGTAGGAATTGTTGAAAGACAATGCTCTGCTCTGTGTGATCTAATGAGCCCCGCGGTGCATTCTGGGAGTCTGTGGCTGGTGCAGATAACAAGCCTGGCAACTCTGCCCGGCACAGACAGGTCTGCGGGGAAGGGTGCGATGAGCCTCCAGTTTAAAATAGATCTTTCCATTTGAAACAGACAAGGTTTCAAACACTCATCCTGGATTTTTTTTTTTTTTTTACAACACATGACATATAGATTATGTAGAGAATTAAGAACTCTGCTATTTGTTTCCTTGAATAGATAGGGTAATGTGATTCATATTTTATTTCCATTTGAGTAGAAATAAAATTAACTTATCCCTGTGTTCCTAATGTAAAATAAGTGAAAAACAAAACAGTTCCGGGCCAACATTGAAATAAATCGTCATTCTCAAACCATGAAATAGAAAATGAATGCAAATCAGATATATTCAAACATGCAGCCCCAAGAAATTGTTCCTCATCACTTCCTTCAGTCTTGTGCAAAAGGTTTCTGAGTTACTTTCTGTAAGAATATTTTAAATTTTTATTTATTATATTTTTAAGAGGAGGAAAAGTCTTTTTATTTTAATTTTTATTGAATTCATTGGGTAAACATTGGTTAATAAGATTATGTAGGTTTCAGAGGTACGATTCTATAATACATCAACTGTATATTGCATTGTTCACCACCCCAAGTCAAAGTCTCCTTCCATCTCTATTTCTATTCCCCCATTTACCCTCTTGCACCTCCCCCACCCCCTCTCCCCTATGGTAATCACCATACTGTTGTTTATGTCTATGAGTTGTTGTTTTTTAAGTTTTTTACATAGAAAGTATAAGAAATTGAATATTTTTTTATTTTCTGAGAATTTTAGCAATATTCAATTAAGCATAAGTACTTATTCCTAAAACCCAATCAAAAGTTTAATTTAGGAGATGTCATTAATCTAAATTACTAACACTGTCTGGAGATGGGACAGTGTTTCACACTCACATACAAGAGGTGAAGCCTTCGGGATTTATAGACACTGACCTAGCGGTGCAGAGAGGGCACAAAGCTCTGTTCTGTGGTTCAGGGCAGGGCCCAGGACCAGAGCTGCTTTTCTCCCCGGGTGGCACCAACTTCTCAGTGGTTCGACCTCAGATAAATCACACATACCAACGTCAGATGGAAGACGAACAAGCCGGCCTCCCGGTTGGCTCTCTCCCAGTGGCTTATAAATCTCTGTCATTACTAATCCATCACATCCGTTGTTGATCAGTAAGTGGTCAGACCATAAAACCAAACCCCCTGCCTCCATTGCCACCAATAGGACATCAGGTGAGTGAGCAAACAGAAACCTGAAGGCAACACACCAACGGACAGGACCGGAAGCAACGCCAAGAGAACAACCCAACAAACACGAGGGAAGAATCAAAGTTGTAGTGCTTTATCTCGGGGATCTCACCCCTGAGAACCGCCTGGGCTCAGGCTGCTCCTGAGAAGCACGCCTCTGACAACTGGTTCCTATCAATGAATCCACTGGGCATCTTGGCAGATGATTTTCAGAAGTTATATACAATACATTTTTAAAATAAATACACATCAAGTATTTGACTTCACATATGAATTAATATGGAAACCTGTAAGACATTAGAACCGATGCAAAGGAAATTTGAAAAATATGCAAAATGGATTTATCACTAGGATAGCAATCAATTAAATACCACTGATAAAAATCAATTTTTGTGGGAAGAATTAGTTGCCTTGTTATAAAATCTATACTTACAGACTTGTGAACTATCCCAAAACAATGAAAGACCAAGATAACCTGAGAGGGTTACCTAGACAAGACATCCATGATCTTTTTGGTCCATTTAAAGGCTTTTACCATTTTTTTTCTACATGCTCTTTTACCAGTCCTAGGGCTATGATGAGGTTGCTCTTATAACCAAAGAGCTACAAGAAAATAAATGGGATTTATTTAATAATAATAATTGTAAAATTGATAATAATAATAATAATAATAATAAAATATATAAAACTTTTGAAGGTTCTCTCCACCCCCTAAACATATGGTGAATCAAGGCTCTCCCGAGGGCAGGAAGACAAGCCTCAACCCCTCTCTGGCTCTTCACTCCTATTCCTTGTGCAGAAAACTAAAAAAGAGAGAAAAGAAAATGCCAGCACCTACATACTTAGGAGGGTAAACGTCTGTGTTTTTGGAGAGAAAATATTTACTTGGCTTGCTGAGTACTATGTTCAGTTTAGTAGAACCCAAGGTAAGGATGAGATATAACCTTGAGAATTACTTTGATGAGAAGGTAAAGGTTTGTAAAAACTATATACATTTTTATACAAGAATAGTATTCACTGATAACTTAAACATTTTTAGGTAGGATCAGATTAGTATATGCATTGTTAGCCAATACTATAAGGTAGGGGTAAACAAAAGACATTAAGGATACAGAAAAATAGGAAATGTGTTCATTGATCATATCTTCATTGTTTTCCAAAATGAAGCTGAGCTCTTCCCATGGAAATCTTGCCGTGAAATATTAAAAATAATAAAAGTGCAATAATTGTATGTAGTGGTTATGGTACATTTTCTTCAGATACAAATAGCTCTGATTACCAATCAGAGTTTGGACATGAAGTCCCATTATAATGTCACTGTGGAGCTGAGGGAGCCTGTAAGGCTGGCATGGCAGGGGAACTAAATGGGCAGTGTGGGGATATTATGACTTAGTGCCCTTTGCCCCTGGGAAATCCTGGAGCTGAAAGTAATAATGTCTCTCACATTAATGGGCGGTGAAGTGAATGCTGTATTCATCTTCCTAAAAGTTCAGTTCTTTTGGGAGGATAAGGAGATAATACCAATGGTATTCATATAAGGAAAGTTTTAGGTAACATTCGAAGATCAATTATATATGTTTAATATTGTATATTGGCCATCTTTACTATTTTGTACTATTGTAAGTAAAAATGATTAACTTTCAGTTTGACATTAAAGTCAGATTTTCCTTTTTGCCACCCGGAATGTAGATATATGCTTTTAAAGTCTTTGTACAGACACTGATATGTTTTTGGGCAACTTTTTTTAAGTAATTATTGGACTAATTGATTTGTTTTGATTTGATATCAAATGAGAGTAGACAAATATAAGATTTAAGCTATACCTCCAGGAGTGGATGCTGGAGTAGTTGGACATACTCAGAGAATCCCAGGTATTGAAAAGATTATCTGCCTTGCAAGGACCAATGAAGACAGGAAATAAAATAGAAATGCTCCCTGTGGAAAATAAGGCAAGAGTCTTTTCCTCTCTCCCTTTTCTTGGAGCATGAATTCTTTCGGCTGAATTCTTTGTCTCTCTGAAATGTAGAGAAACCTCCTTCGATGCTGCATAAGCCTCTGGCCAGGTTTATGACCTCAGAATGTCTTTCCCAAGGACCTAGGAGTCATCTTTGAAATTTAAACATCTTGGCCACGTGCTCCACGTTGTAGAAGTATATGTCCTGTCATAAAGCTATGAGGTTTGCCCGACCGGTGTGGCTCAGTGGTTGAGTGTCGACCTATGAGCCAAGAGGTCATGGTTTATTCCCTGCCCAGGCACATGCCAGGGTTGTGGGCTCGATACCCAGTAGGGGGCATACAGGAGGCAGCCGATCCATGATGCTCTCTCATCATTGATGTTTCTCTCTCTCCCTCTCTTTCCTCTGTCTGGGGAAAACAAAAAACATAGAAGTTTGTTTTTCCTGTGGATAAAGGCAAGTAGTTAACACAGGTGGTCACCCCATTACGAGGTGATTTTAGGACGAGATAGGAGTGACAAATAGGAGTGCTTTCCTGGCCTCTTCCTTGAGGACTATCATTGTTGTCTTGAGGCCGTGTGTGTAATGGGTTGGAGCCACTTTGCTGTATAAAAGGGGAGATGTCTTTCTGTGTTTGCAACCTCTTAGCAGATTGCCTGCGATGCCCATCACATTCGGGTTTACTACTTATTCCCATAAACACATTGATTTCTTTCTGTTTTATTTTTGTGAAGACGTTTTCTGGGTTGGGAGAATATTTCACTTTTATTTACATTTCCCCAACAGTGTGGGTATTAAAATCACCATCAACCATGATCCAAAACCATCGAGGGCAGCAGTTCTCAACCTGTGGGTCGCGACCCCTTTGGGGGGGGGGGCGAACAACCCTTTCACAGGGGTCGCCTAAGACCATCAGAAAACACATACAGAATTACATATTTTTGTGTGATTAACCACTATGCTTTCATTATGTTCAGTGTGTAACAATGAAAATACATCCTGCATATCAGATATTTACATGACAATTCATAACAGTAGCAACATTACAGTTATGAAGTAGCCACGAAAATAATTTTATGGTTGGGGGTCACCACCACATGAGGAACTGTATGAAAGGGTCGCGGCGTTAGGAAGGTTGGGAACCACTGGTCTAGGGTCAGGGGAGTGACTGGGATTCTGTAGGTGGCTCCGCAGAAGGAACAGGGAGAAGCCAAAGGGGCTGCAGAGGCGCAGGGCGCAGGTGCACGCCGGGCTAGCGTGGGAGACCAGAGGGGCATGTCCTGAGGTCCTCACACCGAAGTCTTCAGGAGCCACTGCCTGTAACTGTGCCCGTGACGCTGACTGCCTGGCGTGGGTTGGTTAAACTCCAGAGATACGCTAATGAGTCAGGTTTCCTTACTTGAATGAAATGTCAATGAAACCGCAGCTCCGAAAATGTCACAAGCCAGTCCGTGAGTGCTGCCCGATTGAGTTGTACAGACAGCGTGTGCTGTGAGTTCAGAAAGGCGAGAGATCACAAATGAAGTGAGTTGGAAAGATTTTTTAAAAATTAACATGTATGAAGTCTTCTCGGTATCAAAGCAAAAGGATCGTGTTTAAACAAGCTTTTAAGTAGCGCCCGGGATGGGGCACACATCCCATGGGGGGGGGGGGGAGCTTCAGCAGTGCTAATTATCATAATGTCAAAGGGCAGGAGGCACCTTTCCTACCGGCCTCAGGCGTCGGCCTCGGCCATCCCAGAGAGCTGAGCCCCTTCCCCGAGGAACCTGTGTGCGGGCATTTCTGTTTAAACCCGTTCCTGGCTTTTAAATCTAATCCTGCTCTCTGTGCAGTACCTTTTATTACCTTCGTAGACAATGAAATCATAAAGGTTAGGTAACGCTGTTTCCTGCCTGTGACTCTGGCGAATTACTCCTTTCTCTCTTGGCTTGGGTATCAGACCGGATGCCGGGACAGTGCTCACATAAAGCCCCAGAGTTCTTTCCTCACCCAGCCACCTTTTCATGTATTCAACCTGTCTGTGAGTCCAGCATTATTTACTGCTGCCTATCAAAGTAACTCAGACTTGGAGGCTGGAAATAGCACGTGTTCTCTCACCATCTCGATGGTCAGGGGCCTGGAAGCCGCTGGGCTTCAGCAGGACCCTGGCTAGGGGTGCCTTTCAGGGCTCACCTAGGAGGGCAGCTTCCGCGCTCACCCCCCTGTCCGGCTGGCAGGTCTCAAATGTCCCTCTTCTGAAATGACGCACGTGGGCATCGCCATTGGGCTGCCTCCCGGTGTGCAGCCCGTCTTGTCCGGAAGCAGGAAGTGCCAGAGACAGTGAAAGAGAACATCCGAGACCAAAGCCACGGGCTTTTGTAACCTGATAGCAGAAAGGGCAGCCGTCACTGCTTCCACATTCTATTCAAAAAGCCTTTCAGTCCAGCTTGCACGCACGGAGCGGAAGTCGGTAGGTGGTCACAGTGTCCCTGTGATAGCCTAATGAAGCGCCCACCCCAGCCTGCGCCTCCTTAGGGCAGGCACGCCACCTCTTAGGGCCCCAGCTTTCTCCCTGTGTCTGTAAAATGGCACAAACTGGAGTCACTCCCTGTCTCATTGTCCAGACTAAAGGTTCTTGAGAGACACAGAGACAAGCCATTAGAAATGACCCCCGGATTTAACCAAAAGGGTGCCGAAAAGTTGTGGGAAAAGACAGATGGGGCGTTTGGATACACAAAAGAGCAGAGATACAAGTGCACCCAGACACCTAGAGAAGACGGGCGGGGGTGGGAGTTAAGGTGCAGTGGGGAGGCTTCTCCCAGCAGGGCTATTGGATGAGTGTTGGGTTTTTCATCACGAGGCAAAATCTGAGACCCAGTTATCACTATGGTCACATGTTTTGTCCATCAAAATATAATTAAACTAGAGGCCCAGTGCATGAAATCCATGCACTGGTAGGGTCCCTAGTGGCTGCCAGCTGCCGGCTGCCAGCTGGGTACTCCCTCACTTCCCCTGGCCAGCCCGGCCCCCTGGTTGAACTCCCAGACGAACTCCCAGTCGAGGGGACAATTTGCAAACTGCGCTTTTATTATATAGGATGCCTGAGAGACCATTCTCCTTTCTGCATATAAACCAGAGAAATCAGCCCGGGGTTCCCAGGTGCATAGAGAAGTGCTAAGCAAGAGAAGAAGAAAACACAGAATAAGGAATGCACTCTGTCAGCAAATCCATAAGGTACTTAAATCCCGTCTCTGCTCCAACCTGCTTTCTGTTGGCAATCTGAGATTCTCCAGAGTGTGACTTTCAGGGCACATGTTTGCACCCACCGTGCGCACAGCCCGCACCCTGGAGGCCTGCGACCTGGTGATTGCTCCAAAGCTCCTTGGAAAGCGCACTCTGCCCTGAGTCCCCCGGTGGCAGGGCTGTCTCTGCCCCGCCGCCCGGTGACGGATGGCCGGTGTGCTGGCCTCCAGCCCCCGAGCCTCGCTGGGAGTGCAGGTGCTGAAGAAAGATGAGCTCGTGCGAAGAGGAGCATATGGTGTTCTCGAAACCTCCCGAGAAACGATTAAAATTGCACCGTTCCTTTTGAAGAGAGGCTAATTACTGGCGAGACAGCGTCATGCAGTAACCCTCTAATCGCCCCAGAGGCGGAAAGGGTCAGACTCTGGAGCATTCCGTCTGTGATTTCAGGAAACTAGACGTTAGCAGAGAGAGCAGGCTCGCTGGCAGGTCACTGAGAAAGCTACGGGGAGGCCTGGCAGAGCGCGAAGGCTGTTCCGTTTCCTACTGCCGTTTGGTCTTTTAGACACAAATGTCATGTCGGGCCCCTGACATTGATGTCTGAATGAAAAGACAATGCACATATATAGTAAATACGAGTAAGAACATGTTACCTCCTTACTGCTACGTGAAATAAAGTGCCAGGAGAGCTGTGCAGGTGCAGCGTGGCCGGTCAGAGGTACAGTTTTGGCCACTGTGGTTCATAGAATGCCCGTCAGCTGGAATGAAATGTAAATCTAGACAAGATGCAACTGGCCGAGAACTTCCGCTAAGTGAACTTCCGCTAAGCCAGTCGGAGGAAGACAAGGACCATATGATCCCACTAATATGTGGAACCTAATGAGCAAAAGAAACTGACCAAGTGGAGACAGACTCCTGGATACAGAGAACAGTCTGGCAGCTGTCAGAGGGGACGGCCGGGGGCTGGGTGAGAAGGGTGAAGGGGTGAAGAAAGAATAAGAAGAAAGACTAACGGACACAGACAACAGGATGGTGATTGCCAGAGGAAGGGGAGGTGGCAGAAGGTAAAGGGGGGCACGTGGTGATGGAAGGAGACTTGGGGTGGAGAACACAATGCAGTATACAGCTGATGCAGCCTTCTAGAACTGCACCCCCGACACCTGTACGCTTTTATTAGTCAGTGTCCCCCCAGTGAATTCAAAGGAATAAGTAAATATAAAGAAAACAGTCAATTAGGTCAAAGAGGTCACTTACTGATTTGTTGACATATCATTCGGATGCCCCACAGGAAGGCCTAAGGCAGGAATCTGCTTCTTCTACATTATTTGCTTAATCCCTTCACTTTGTTCCCCCAGCCCCCCTAGGCCCGCCCCCATCAGCTGTCAGTCAGCTCTGTAGCTATCAGTCTGTTCTTGACTGTAGCTCTGATTCATTTGCTAAGTAAGATACTGTATTTATCACTTAACTGCACATTCAATGCTTTTCAAGATTGCAAATGCGTGCACTTCACAAAGGAAAAGATTGCTTTTATTTTTTTTGGATAAGTGGCTCGGTGAAAGAGACTCTCAGTTTTGAAAAGATAATGTTTCACAATTGAGAAAACATGTTATGAAAACCTCCCGTTCATCTCGGTTGTCATTTTGCCGCTCATCATATCCTATAGTGTCCCATTTCCTATTTCATTTCTAACTGTTCCCAGGAGGATATGGAAAAGAAAGTAAGGTAACATCAAAAAACCATCAGATTGCCCTAGCCAGTGTGGCTCAGTGGATACAGTGTCAGCCTGCAGGACTAAAGGGTCCTGGGTTCAATTCTGGTCAAGGGCACTTGCCTGGGTTGTGGGCTCGATCCCCAGTAGGGGGCGTGCAGGAGGCAGCCAATCAATGACTCTCTCTCATTATTGATGTTTCTGTCTCTCTCTCCCTCTCCCTTCCTCTCTGAAATCAATAAAAATATTTTTTAAAATCATCAGATTTAAAAATGAATAATAAATCCATCATTAGTGCTTAATTCCAAACCAGGAAATGATTTGTTCTCTTATCTGGAAAGACTGAGGGAGGGGAGGAACAAAACAAAACAATTCCTTCTGGACCACTGCCAGGCGTCCCTTTGTAAGACATAACGGCTCACTGATCTCTGAGACAAGGCAGTTTTAAACTCCACCCCAAAGATGTTGCTCCTGTTTTCACAGACATTTAAACCAGAGGACGCCTTCCTCATTTGCATATGCTATCAACCAACTGTTCTGGTGTCCCCTGGGCCAGAGCTCCTCCCACCCCTCCCCTCACCCCCCAGTAAATGGCACAGTCAATCGAGATGGGGTTTTATTTCCAGCAATTGTGTCACCCCAGGGCTTAACCAAGTGCACTCTGACTTAGAGCAGACCTCTGATGCAGGGCAGTAAGGAACTGGCACAGGAGGAAGGAAGATCTCTGTGCGGAGGGTGGCTTCATGTCGGTGTGGGAGGCTCCAAACCCCTGGCCCTGCGCTGACACAGCATCAGAGAGCGAGCTGGAACGACATTCAGAGCAGGCCCCCCCAAGCCCTCCTCACCAAGGCGCCGAAATGACAACCGCAAATGTGCCTTCGAAGTTTAATTTAGTCAAAGTGACCTTGATCACTTGATTGGGTGCTATCAGAGAGAGTGTGTTCAAGTGTATTTATGCATGCCTGAAGCAGAAGAGGGGAAATATATCCTTCAAACAGCTACCCCCAAAGAGTTCTGGGATTAGGAAAGAAAATGAAAAAGGCCCGTTTGGCTCATTAATAATTCAACAGCTTTCTGATTTTAAAATCCCCTCCAGTCAAAACCCTGACATCCCTTTGTTCGGAAACTCCGAAGGCGTGCAGCTGGGAGGCATGGCGAGCTGTGTGTGAGGACGGCTCCTTTCATGTGGGCGAAGTTGTGCCTCTGAATTTGTATGGAAAGTCCCTCCTGCCGGCACCTGCGCATCAGACCCTCTTTCTGCCCTGATTTTTCTACCCCTGGCGCCACGTGGCTGGTTTTCTGATGCACATTCCGTGGCTCAGATAAAAACCACATGCACAGCACCTATAGAGAGAGCGTGTAACTCCAAACTAATTTCTCCATTAACAAAACCATCATCTGAAATATTTAAAATAAATTTTTAGCTTCCTAAGCTTGTAAAAAAAAAAAAATGAAGCCTTGTGTCAAAACCTCCTCACAATTTATTATATTGAAAATCATGAGTACATCTTTTTTACACTCTTAGTCGCTGAACTTGGCTGTGATCTTTATTTTAATATGCAGAGGATAGAGTCTATGCAAATACTTCAATAGCCAAGCCTTTGTGTGCATTTCACACATGTCCTTATGGAAAACATAAAAAAGTCTTTTCTATCGACAAGTACTTGTTGAGCATGTATGTGCCAGGAACTGTGCTATGCACTCAAATTCTTTTTTTAAAATATATTTTATTGATTTTTTACAGAGAGGAAGGGAGAGGGACAGGGATAGAGAGTTAGAAACATCGATGAGAGAGAAACATCGATTCAGCTGCCTCCTGCACACCTCCCACTGGGGATGTGCCCGCAACCAAGTTCATGCCCTTGACTGGAATCGAACCTGGGACCCGTCAATCCGCAGGCCGACACTCTATCCACTGAGCCAAACCAGTTAGGGCTGCACTCAAATTTGCTAATGAACAGGAAACAGTCTCTGTCTAGAAGTAGCTTACTATCTAGGGGTGTTCCCCAGACAAATAAATAGGTGACTGTGGGAGAGAGTGCGTGTCTTCATATGGACAGACGTACCGTGTCAGCTGAGCTGGCTGGGAACTTAACCCCGTCCTGAGGAGGGAGCCCAGACCTCCCAGAAGATGCCTTGTCTACACCCAGTTCTGCAAAAATAGTTAGAATTACAGTCACCAATAGCAGGTGGATGTAGGCTTGAGAACAGGGGACGTTTGTCATGGGAATAAACTTCGGGGGCGGGGGGAAAAGGATATGTATATTTAAGAATTCTGAAGTGATAAGAGGTGATTTCGCTTGTGAGGACCTTCCTAGCATTTAATAAAATACAGTGTTATTTATGTGTAAATACACAGCCTGAAAATATACAGTGCATTTCCCAAGGCCGGTACTAAGCCAGGGTGTGGAGGGGAACCGGAAGCAGCTCTGGAAGTCTAAATCTCCCTCAAGGGAACTCCCCTACCACTGGCTGGTCCTTCTCACTTCCACCCTGAGCTCTGGTTCTTTGTGTGACTATATCTTCCCTCCCAGATCACAAACCTACTGATTTTTTTGCTGGTCCGCCTGCCCAGTCTGGAGAATTATATGCAGCATAGAGATACATTTGAATAAGCAGGTGATTGCATATTAGATACTGTATTTCATTTTTTAAAATATATTTTTTATTTCAGAGAGAAAGGGAGAGGGGAAGAGAGATAGAAACATTAATGATGACAGAGAATCATGGATCGGCTGCCTCCTGCACACTCCACACTGGAGATGGAGCCCACAACCCCGGCCTGTTCCCTGACCGGGAATCGAACCCTGACCTCCTGGTTCATAGGTTGACGCTCAACCACAGAGCCACACTGGCCAGGCAGATATTTCATATTTTTAAAGGAAGAAAAACTTATATGAAATACAGGGTGTCCCCCCAAAACATGCACACACTTTAGCAGCTGACAGCTCAATTCTGAATAGACCCCGCCTTCGTAGTTATTCCAAGCGTGGGTATACATGTTTGGGGGACACCCTATGTATTTTCAGATGACACTATTGTTTTCGCTTTCACTTCCTAACGTTCCAGTAACAGATATTGGAAAGCTACTCCTCCGATTTATTTTCCGCTTTTCCATCACTTAATGCCAAGCTCTGCCTAAATGCAAGGGAGGAAGCACACCTCGGCAGCCCCAGCAGCGGCCATTTCGGGCCCAGGTCCCCTCCACGCTGAAATCGCAGCCCTGGGCACAGGCTCCCCACCCGGCTCGGTCTAGTCCCGGCCACAGCAGTGGGATCTGCTGTCCGAGCCAGTGCCCCTGCCCGTGTTTATCTCCGCGCAGGGAGCTTACATCCAAGGAGAAGCCATCTAAATCTTTGGAAATGCTCTCTTTATCTGCCAGACCCGGGCGCACACACAAATGAAAAACTGCAAATAATCACATACATCACAAAGCAATACCTGACGGACAGCTGGGTGAGAACTGGCGTTTAAACAAGTTTCTAATGGGTGTCTGGCTGACACCCTGTATTTCCAGATCCGTCTGCAACATTGAACGACCTGGAGACGTGTTAGGTTTCTGGCCTTTTAAAGACCTTTTAATAGGCCTTAGACTGTTTTTCTACTTAATGGGAATTTTCAAATCTAAAAGCTTCGGAGGAAAAGACCCTAAAAAGTCTTGTGAAAACAAACCCAATTCTAGATGCATCCGGAGGCGGGCGCTGGAGGGGTGCCTGCGGGGCTGTCATTCCCATCGCTGGGCAGCACCGGGCACCACCAGGTGAGGTGGCCACCACCCGGAGCTTCCTGCCTGTCGCTTCCATGGCAAAGGCTCAGGTCTGAGCTAAAAAGCGAACGGGAGACTTTACCTAACACTCTCAGGGGCTGGCCCGAGGGGGCCCGGGTTTAGCCCCACTTCTCCCTCTGCCATCTGCAACCGCGTGTCAGAAACAGGAGGCCGTGGGTGTTGGCATGGAATCCCCACAAGCCGTCAGGGACCCCCATGGCTCTGGAATGCAGCTGCGTGCGGAGAGAGGCCTGGTCTGTGCGCACATGGCGAGGCCACGGGCCCTCCTGCCGCGGGCCTGCCAGCTACCCAGCATCCAGGATGTCTGTCTCTCTCTCTCTCTCTCTCTCTCTCTCTCAATATTTATTTATTGTCTGAAGTTTTACATATGTTTCCTTTTTCCCCAATTGACAGCACACCCCACATTCATTCCCACCCCAGTCAAGCCCCCACCGCCCCAGTGTCTGTGTCCATTGGTTATGCTAATGTGCATGCAGACAAGTCCTTTGGTTGCTCTCTAACCCGCCCCCCTGCCATTTGTCTCTAGATCTATTTTTGTTCATCAGTTTATGTTGATCATTATATCCCACATATTAGTGCGATCATGTGATATTTATCCTTCTCTGACTGGCTTATTTCGCTTAGCATAATGCTCTCCAGCTCCATCCATGCTGTTGCAAATGGTAAGGGTTCCTTCTTTTTAGTATATGTGCTGCCGAAGCGAGCACAGGGGTTCCTTCTTCTTTATAGCGGCGCAGTGTTCCATCGTGTAGATGTCCACAGTTTTCTAATCCCCTCATCTGCAGCAGAGGCAGTGTGTACCCAGGGTTGGCATCTTCAGTGCCTAGCACCGCGCTGGACAGCGAGAGATTGGGAATGTTTAACGCGTTGAGTGATTGAAGAAATAAAAACATGGAGACAAATGGGAACCAAGAACAACTGAATGTTGGTTTATGTTTCTCTTATTCGCCTGGGAGTAGGATGTGTCATGGTTTTATTTCCATCTTATTATGGAACACTTTTTTTTTTTTTTTTTAGCACTAAACCTTGACTACTGGGTGTGGTGCAACACACATAAAGTGAACGTGGTGCTTTTGAAAATTTAATGTTACATATTGCCTCTCCAAGTTACAGGATATCCGCAATTGTTAATTCTGGATTAATGTTTTTCATGAATATAGTCACTTCAACATCACATTGATGAGATTTAGCTTTGCCAGTGGCTCTATATCTAATGTATGCCTCTGGATAGCTGTTCAACAGAGGAATTGAATGGCTAAGAGCCATAATAATAATTCCTTTTTATGCATTGTTATTTTATGCACACAAATACCTGTGTGCTGCCCAGGAAGTATATAAATAAAATATCTCTATTTTTTTTTTTATCATAACAAGGTCACTCACATCTGTTATGGAAAATGCTGAGAGGTAAAAAAGGAAAGAAGGAAAAAATTCACTTAGATTCTCATGGGAAAAAGATACTCACTGGCCAGCAGGGCAATTTGCCTTTCACTCTTACCCACATAAAATGTTATACAGTTTAAGTCATAACACACTTCTCTACATTACAAAGCAAAGATTTTCTCATCATCTTTCATTCATTCTTCAACAAATATTTTCTACCACCTCCTATGAGCCAGGTACTCTTTGGGGCACTTCAGATACATCTGTGAACAAAATGAACAATGTGGTTGGTTTTTTCACCTCACCTTCTCTTCAACTTGGAGCCCAGATGTCCAAATCTTTAAATGAGCGCCTCACGGAAAATCACAGACACGTTTTCTCTGGCAACCCAACTTCTAGTTGTTTCTGCTCAATTCCCCTTCTTGCATAATGCACACACGTGCCAACATGCACGCACAGGTGCACACACACAGTAATATACAGTACTGTGTATTTTTTTCAAATCACTGCTCAACTTTACTTGGGCCACTTATAATGATCGACACTACTCTGGGCCACTTATTTCCTTAGACCTTTTCCGTCTCTCCTCCTATCTACTTCTCCAAGCAGAATGCTCACCCCGATGAGCAAGAGCCTGTTGAGCTTTCTCGGGGTGGGGTCAGGGGTCATGAGAGCAGGGCCGAAGGAACAAAGAATGCAAAAGTTAGAAAAAAATGTACACTCCTGCCCACAGCGAGTGAACGTGCCCATTTCATCACATCCTTGACCCACTTGACATTTTTATTTTAAAAATTGTGGCTAATTTAGTCAATGATCTTAACACTCTCATGTTGTTTCCACAGTTAAATCTTCTTACGTTTGCAGACCTGTGAAGTGCCACCCAAATCCAGTTGCAGACTGAAGTTTTCTTCCAGATATGCACACGTATTTATTTTATTTCGTACAGTCAGTGTGAGGCTAAGCTTGCTGCGTGGTTCTTCTAAAAATAGGTTGTGTTACTGGTAGAATTGCTGTCTTCCAAATGTGCTGTAAGTTATATAATTGAGCTAATGCCTGGGATACATCTGTAGTTTATTTTTTTTTTCTTAAAGTAGAAGTAATATGAATCTGGGAGAATTCACAGACTTCCTTTTCTCCCAAGAAGAAAACATTTATTACTTTTTAATATCACCTTGCTTATTGCTTTTTGATGCATTTGTTTTAAGGGGAAAAGGAGAGTCTTTTACAGTCATTACTCACAGGGACAGATGAGTTTGGAAGCAGGTTTTTATTGCCTACTTGAACTTAATGGATTCCAGCACACAGAGTGAAATAGAGTTTACACCGTGTCGTTTACATTGGCATTAAGTCGGGAGACGGACCGGCTCTCCTGATGCCTGTGCTTGCCAATGTGAAGTATGATCTCCGGATTATGTCTGGCCCGTTCCTGATCGCGCCTAGATAAAAACCCAGCTCTTCACACTAATGACATCTCCTGGTGTGAACATGAGTGTCTCGTGTCAAATGGATAATGAGGGCTCCGCAGTCCCTTCTGGACGATCCGTAGTTTCCATTCTCACCTGGCAAGTGTTGGGTGGGACCGCCTACAGCTCCGGTGACCAGCTGTTTTCCGACACGCATTCTTCTTTTGCTAGAATTTGAGTCAGATGACTGCATGATTGTCAACTATCTCCCCTTGACCCCCGCTGCTTCTCTAAACATCAATTAAAAAATAAAAATGAAT